>NW_027362768.1:244599646-247288396 GCF_046119375.1 Phyllobates terribilis | reverse complement strand
GCCCTTACACAGCCTGGAGGTGTGTTTGGGGTCATTGTCCTGTTTAAAAATAAATGATGGTCCAACTAAACGCAAACCAGATGGAATAGCATGCCGCTGCAAGATGCTGTGGTAGCCATGCTGGTTCAGTATGCCTTCAATTTTGAATATATCCCCAACAGTGTCACCAGCAAAGCACCCCCACACCATCACACCTGCTCCTCCATGCTTCACGGTGGGAACCAGGCATGTAGAGTCCATCCGTTCACCTTTTCTGCGTCACACAAAGACACGGTGGTTGGAACCAAAGATCTCAAATTTGGACTCATCAGACCAAAGCACAGATTTCCACTGGTCTAATGTCCATTCCTTGTGTTCTTTAGCCCAAACAAGTCTCTTCTGCTTGTTGCCTGTCCTTAGCAGTGGTTTCCTAGCAGCTATTTTACCATGAAGACCTGCTGCACAAAGTCTCCTCTTAACAGTTGTTGTAGAGATGTGTCTGCTGCTAGAACTCTGTGTGGCTTTGACCTGGTCTCTAATCTGAGCTGCTGTTAACGTGCGATTTCTGAGGCTGGTGACTCGGATAAACTTATCCTCAGAAGCAGAGGTGACTCTTGGTCTTCCTTTCCTGCAGCGGTCCTCATGTGAGCCAGTTTCTTTGTAGCGCTTTATGGTTTTAGCAACTGCACTTGGGGACACATTCAAAGTTTGCCCAATTTTTCGGATTGACTGACCTTCATTTCTTAAAGTAATGATGGCCACTCGTTTTTCTTTACTTAGCTGCTTTTTTCTTGCCATAATACAAATTCTAACAGTCTATTCAGTAGGACTATCAGCTGTGTATCCACCAGACTTCTGCACAACACAACTGATGGTCCCAACCCCATTTATAAGGCAAGAAATCCCACTTATTAAACCTGACAGGGAACACCTGTGAAGTGAAAACCATTTCCGGTGATTACCTCTTGAAGCTCATCAAGAGAATGCCAAGAATGTGCAAAGCAGTCATCAAAGCAAAAGGTGGCTACTTTGAAGAACCTAGAATATAAGACATATTTTCAGCTGTTTCACACTTTTTTGTTAAGTATATAATTCCACATGTGTAAATTCATAGTTTTGATGCCTTCAGTGTGAATGTACAATTTTCATAGTCATGAAAATACAGAAAAATCTTTAAAGGAGAAGGTGTGTCCAAACTTTTGGTCTGTACTGTATGTATACATATACACATATATAAAAAAAAAAAAAATTACAAAACCAAAATTATACACTATATACAAGACTCTGGAAAAAGAAAATGGCCTTTGCCCCTCAAAACAAATTCAGCAAATTCTGTGATCCCAAATCCAAATGCCCACCTCCCTTCTGAGCCCCACAGTGCCTAAACCGCAGTTAGCGTCCACATGTTTGGCATTTCTGTAGTGATGAGAGCCCGCCTAATTTACGGGTGCATGTCTCCAGAGGCATGAGCTGGGCATAACGTACTGGTCACTACAATGGCAGTTTGCAAGTTTTACTCAGCATCCACTGTTACTTGTTTCTGGAAAACACCCATGTACAGTAGGGAAAAAAAGTATTTAGTCAGCCACCAAAATTTGAAAAAAATTTCTTTCCAAATCAGACAATGAGATTTTCAGGATTTATTTTCTCATTTTGTCTCTCATAGTTTAGGTCTACCTATGATGTCAATTACAGGCCTCTCTCATCTTTTTAAGTGGGAGAACTTGCACAATTGGCGGCTGACTAAATACTTTTTTTTCCCCACTGTAGTTCAAATCCTCACCACATTTGTAGATAAATTCCCAAAGGAATTTCCAAAATGGGTTCACTTAAGGGGGGGGATTCTGTTCTTCTAGCACTTAGGGTCTCAGTATATGGAGTCTGGATACTGTTCTAGGAAAATCTGCGCTCCAGGAGGCAAATAGTGCTCCGTCCCTATAGAGTCTCACAGTGTGGCCAAGCAGTACTGTACAGCCACATGTGGGATATTTCTACATTCAGCAAAAATTGTGAAACAAATTTTGGTGCCACTTTTACCCATTTCCCAGTGCGAAAATGTAAAATCTGCAGCTAAAAAAAACTCTGGTGGTAAAAAGTCTTTCTTCACTGCCCAGTGGTGTAAAATGAGGCACATGTGGTGTTAACCTGCTCACTGCACCCTTAGATGAATTCATTGAAAAGTGTAGTTTGTAAAATGGGGTCTCTTATGGGGGAGTTCTGGTGTTCTGGCACCTTAAGGGCTCTGCCAATGTGACATGGCACCGTTACACTAGCCCAGCAAAATATGAACTCCAATATGGTGCTTCTTACCTTCTAAGCTTTGCACTGTGCCTCAAAAGTAGTTTTTGACCACATATGGGCTTATTGGCATACTCAGAAGAAATTGCACAACACATTTTGAGTTCCATTTTCTCCTGTTACTCTTGTAAAAATAAAAAAATGGTGCAAAAAGAGCATTTTTGTGGGAAATGTGAAATTTTTATTTTCACGGCTCAATGTTGTTAACTTCTGTAAAGCACCTGGGGGTTCAAGGTGCTCAACACATCTAAATAAGTTCCCTGAAGGGTCTAGTTTCCAAAATGGTGTCACTTGTGGGGTGTTTCCACTTTTTAGGCACATCAAGGGCTCTCCAAACGCAACATGGCTCCCATTTCTGTTTATCGCGGTCATTAAGGGTACTTATTCCACAGCACCGTTAAAATGCGTCGCTGTGGAATAAGTGAATAGCGCCGGGCTGCGGCGATTCCTGCGGGTGTCGGATGTGTGTGACAGCTGACACCCTGCAGTATCGGCCCCAGCCGGTCTCAATGCCAATCGGGTCCGATTAACCCCTTAAATACCGCTGTCAATCGTTACAGCAGTATTTAAGTGCTTACCAGGGGGTCTTGCGACCCCCTTAGTAACCATTGGACCACCGCGATGAGAACCGCGGGTACAGGTGGTTACCATGGTACCCTGAGATCATGCGATGATCCCAGGGTACAGTGGCCTGTGAGATCCAGCAATCAGCTGGATCTCAGTCAAGTCAGTGAGTTCAGTGACTCACTGACAGGTCTCATGCACTGCAGTACAGAGGTACTTCAGTGTATGAGATCAGCAATCAAAGTGACAATCACACATGTCCCACTGTGGGACTTGGTGAAAAAGTAAAAAAAAAAAAGTTTAATAAAATGTGAAAAAAAAAAAAAAAAAAAAAAAAAGAAGTGCACACAAATCACTAAACGCCGTTTCGCCGCTCCAAACGCACAGTTTGTGATTAAACAAAAAAACCATGCACATTTGTTATCGCCGCGTCCGGAATGGCCCGCTCTATAAAACTGTCGTGTTATTTAGTCAGTTTGGCGAATGCCATAAAAATAAATAAATAAAACACGCCAAAAATGACACTTTTTCAGCATACTTACTCACAAAAAAAGTGAATTAAAAGCAATCAAAAATTTGTATGTAAAAAAAAAAAGTAAATACAAACGCCAAATCGTCTCGCAAAATAAAACAAACTATGATATGGCTCATTCAGGAAAAAAAAAAAAAAAGTTACAGATCTCAGAATGTGACAATGCAAAATTAAATTCTTTATTGTAAAATACTGTTTTTAGTCTGTAAAAATGGCAGAGCATAAAAAATTATATAAATATAGCATCGCTGTAATCGTACCGACCCGGCTGACAAATGAGTTATCACTTTTGGTGAACTGCACAAAAAAATAAAAACAATAACTTGAATTGCGGGTTCTTGTTCATTCTGTGTCTGAAAAATCTGAATAAAAAGCCATCAAAAATTACTATGTGCCCCCAAAAAATCTGCAGCTCATCCTGCAAAAAATAAGCCATCATACAACTGTTTACCAAAAAAAAACCTACTTTTACTGAGAAAAAAAAAGTATTTTTACTGTGTAATGGCAACAAAACCTAAAAAAAAAAAAACATGTAAATCTGGTATCGCTGTAATCGCACTGACCCAAAGAATAAATCCACCTCATCACTTATACCGCATGGTGAACCACGGAAAAAAAAAAAAAGAACTATTCTGGTACGTCTATTTCTTCATTTTGCCTCCAAAAAAAAATCGGAAGGCTAGGCTCACGTTTATCCTGCAGTCTGCACTGAGCGCTTACGTTGGGGTTTCCGTGTAAATTCACCAAAATTCACCACAACCGCAATTCAGACAATGCATCACTTATGAGGCTGATAGAGTCCCTTTGGACTGCTCTCTGTTCCGGAGGCGTACCATCATTTTAGGCTTTTTTTTAGCGCACGTGTATTTGATCACAGATTTGTGTGCGCCTAAAAAGAAGGATACCATCGGAGCAGACGTCAAATGAGCTCCAAAGTGTCTCCATTTGCCTCTTTGTGGTGGGTGGTTCCGTTGGGGGTTTAGTCTGAATCCCATTTTTGTCGGATTTACACAGAAAACCTGTCGTAAGTGCTCAGCGTAGACTGGCGATCCAGTCTTATTCTGTAATCAATCAAAAATTATGTACCCCCAAATGTTACCAATAAAACCCCTAATTTATCCCACACAAAACCAGCCCCCTCTCAGGTCTGTCATCTGTCACTGGGACTATAGGGGGGCGGGGGGGTGGTCACAAGTTACTGGAAGAACAAAGACTCTGGAAAAGCGACATTGTAATTTCTACAATGGTGTCACTTTTGCTGTTTTTCTGCAGTTTAGGCAACTTAGGGGCTCCGCAAATATAGCCCACAAACTATTCTACCAAAATCTATGCTCCAAAAGCCAAATAGTGCTCCTTCCTTCTCAGCCCTGACGTGTGGCCTAAGGCTACATGCACACGATGCGTTTTTAATGCGCTTCCGCGGCAATTTTTCCATCGCAGAAACGTTTCAAAAACGCTTGTTAATAGGTCTGCCATGTGTAGCAATGGTAATCCGGTTGTGCTATGCACATGATGCGGAAATTTCTGCTCTTGATTCGCATTGAGTCAAAAACCGCAGCAAGACCATTGTTTGGGCGTTTCCGACGCGAATTCACGCCCATTGACTTGAATTGAATTGAATTGCAGCAAACCCGCAGGTGTTATATCTAAACCTGTGGATCTGCTGCGTTTCAATGAAAGTCAATGGGCGCGGATTCGCGCGAGAAATGCACTGCGGGTGGTACCTGGGTCGGGAGAGGAGGCTACTATTCCGTTCATTCAATTGCCGCTCCCGCTGATAACAGCGAGAGCGGTGTAGATGGGAGGAGCAGCAGTCTGCTCATCAAGCGTGCACGTGGTAAAAAAAGAAAAAAAAATAAAAAATAAAAAAAAAAACTCTATATACTCACCTTTCCGGCGACCCCCGGTGTCGTCCTGGTCCCCGGCGGCTTTGTCTTCAGCTCAGCGGCATACTCCGGGGAGTGGGTCTTGCGAACGTTCCCAGGGTCAGGTGAGCATCAGCCGATCGGTCACGAGACCGATCAGCTGATTGCCGGCGTCAGCGATCAGCTGATGTTCCCAGGGTGGTAAGCTCACCAGGGCTGATCAGCTGATCAACTCCAGTGACCTCCTGCAGCAATGTATACTGACAGGAGTGATTTTACACTTCTGTCAGTATACACTGCTGTCTTCTACAGCAGTAACATCAGTGATGGCTGATGTCACTGCTATAGAAGTGAAACAGATCTCGTGGGACGCTCATTGGTGTTAAGTGGACTGCATCGTTGACGGCAGACAGGTGAGGGATATGGTTGTTTATTTTACATTTTTATTTCATTAAAATTCTTTATTCTGGCCGTGTTTTTATTCAAAATTCGACAACCATTTTACTACGCAGTTAGTAATGGGGGCGTCTTATGGACGCCCTCCATTACTAACCCGGGCTTCACGTCAGTCGCCACTACAAGGCTGACGTGAACCCCAACCCCACTCGCCACTGCTACAGGGCAGTGGGAAGAGTGGAGGCTAAGCGCCAGATTGGCGCATCTTATGGATGCACCAATTCTGAGACGGCTGAGGGGTGATATTAACCGCGGAGGGGGCTAGTGCTCATGGCCCATTCCCTGGCTATTAATATCAGCCCGCAGCAGTTTAATTTAGCTTTTGCTAATTACATGCTGCACATAACACATCTGCATCTCAGGCTGCTATGGGCATAAAATGGGACAAACTTATGGTGTGGCACCCATGCTCCCCTGACCTCAACCCCATTGAGAACCTCTGCAGCATCATCTAAAGGAGTGTCTATGATGGCGGGAGGCAGTTCACATCTAAGCAACAGCTCTGGGAGGGTATTCTGTCCTCATGCAAAACAATTGAAGCAGAAACCATCCAAAACCTGACAAATTCAATGGACGAGAGAGTTCAGAAGCTCCTTTCGAACAAGGGGTCCTATGTGCAAATGTTACATCACCTAGAATAAAGTTTTGAGTTGAAAACTGTTTGATTTCAGTTTGTAATAACCTGCTAATGCTTATAATTTCAAAAATGACCATTTTTTTGTTCTTTATTAAAATGAAAAGGTTGAAAACTCTGCTGTGCATAACAATTTGGAACATGCATTTTGAGTGCAGTTTGAGTTTTTTTATTTTTTTAAAAATATACTGTTATCATAGGCAGTTTGTACAAAAACCTTTCAATTGTACTCTAATAGTTATTTGACTGGAAAATTACAATGACTGCAATTCATATAGGTAATTTGGGAAAATCTGAGAAAATATTATTTGCATAATAATTTGGAACACAGTATGTGCCATTCCCTGCCAAGGTGACTTTTTATTCGAGACAGTCCTAGACAACATATTAGAGAAGGCGGCCGATAAAAAGCAAACTTTTCCCCCTCCCTCTCAAAAATATAAAAAATCCTTTCAGGGGGTCAACAATTAGGGGAAGAGGGAGAAGCCAGAGAGAAGATAGTAGAAGAGGGGGCCGACCCTGGAGAAGAGACAGGAGTCAGTCCAGGGGCTTCCTGTTTAATTAGGGCATCACCTAAAAGGGGGGCCCAAACATCAATGACGTCAGTCTACCAGTGTGGGGAAGATTACAGCAGTTTTACCATCAGTGGACCTCACTGCCCACTACCTAATGGGTAACGGATACTCTTTTCAAAGGCTTAAAAATACGTTTTTCTTCCGTTCCCCCACTTCGCAAAAGAGAGACCTGGGTAGGCAAGAAAGCAGATCGCATTGGAAGCAGAAGTCAAAAAATTACTAGACAAACGTGTGTTAGTCAGTGTGCCAGAGTAGGAAAAAGGAAGAGGATTTTACAGCAATTATTCCTAATAAAAAAAACTGATGGTTCCTGCAGAACAATAATAAATCTAAAATCCTTGAACATATATATAAAAACAAGTGATTCAAGATGGAGACTGAGATCGACGGTAAAGCCTTTGTACCCCTTCTGTTTCATGGAAGTGATAGACTTAAAGGATGCGTATTATCACATCCCAATCCACCCTGACCACCAACAATATATCAGGGTGGCAGTAGAGTTCCAAGGAGACCTTTTGCATCTGCAATATCAGTGCCTGCCATTTGGGGTATCACTAGCGCTCAGAATTTTTACTAAAAAAGAGGGGCAGAAATGACATCCTGTAAGAAAAAGACATATTAATAGTGCCATACCTAGATGACTTTTTGATTGTCGGAGACTCAGAAAAAGCCTGTACTGTAGCTGTCAAACAGGTTCTATCAATCCTAACAAGGTTGGGTTGGATAATAAAGAAAAATCAAGGCCCAAGCCCATTCAACTTTTCAACTTCAAACTTTTCTGGGCATCAACCTAGATGCTATTCATCAGCGTTGTTTCCTCCCACAAGAGAAAGTTAAAAAAAAAATCAAACAAAAAATCGTAAATATTCAAGGAAGACATATCTCAGTAAGGCTATGTGCCACGATGCAGAAATGCTCAGGATTTTTTTCCTGAGTGTTTCTGCATCTCCCTGGCAGAAAAAAACGCATGCGGATTGTACATGCCTTTTTCCTGCCAGGGACATGCGGAAATGAAGCGGATCTTCACTTGCATTTCCGCATGCGGATTGACAAGCGCTTTCCAGGCGATTTTAGCATCACTTGGAAAGTGCTTGACAACTAGGTCACACTATATAAATCCATGCAAACAGCATGGATTTATATAGTGTGACCCGAGAGAATGGTTAAAAATAAAAAAATAAACCTATACTTACCTTCCGATGGCCCGGGGTGTGATGCTGCGCTCGTTCCTGGCTGCCGGGATATCGCGATGCCCTGTACTAAAGGACCTACCGTCACATGACTGACGTCACCGCAGGTCCTACAGTCCAACGCGATGTGCCGGCAAAGAAGAAGGAGCGCAGCGCGGGCCGCCAGAAGGTGAATATAATCTTTATTTTATTCTTTTTTTTTTTTTTACAGTTTCTATGGTACCTGGGTGTGGAGGAGAGCCTCCTGTCCTCCACACCCGGGTACCAAAAGCACATTAGAACGTGCCAATTACGCAAGTACAGATGCAGTCTTGCGGAATTGGCGTGTTCTAATGCAAGTCAATGGCGGCGAAAACGCTGCGCTTCCGCAAAATAATTGGTAGTGTTGCGTTTTTTTCTGCAATGATAATAAAAGAGAGGAAATTTCCGCAGCATGTGCACAGCACATGCGGATTATCATTGGGGAACATTGCTGCCCTTCTACCATGCATTTTTAATGCGATTCTGCAGCTGCAAAAACGCTGCGGAAACGCATTAAAAACGCATCGTGGGCAGACAGCCAAAGAGAAGCCATGTCCTTGCTATGATCTCTGACCGCCACAATTCCAGTGGCACAATGGGCTCATTTCCACACAAGAAAACCAGGAGATCAGCTGGACTACAAATTTCAGCTGTTGCCAGGACACTAAGTTCTCTAAATTGGTGGGTAGATTCAAAAAAGTCTTCTGAAGGGGGTCCTACGAACAGTAAAAAATCCAGTCGTAGTCACCACAGACGCAAGCCCGACAGGTTGGGGTGCCCACCTAGAGGGGGGCTGGTTTCAAGGTTTATGGGATTCAAAGTTAAAAAGCAGTTCCTCAAATCTAAGAACTGACTGCAGTCAGGAAAGCATCACAGGCAACCTTAAAATACTGTATGGGGAAAGATGTAGTAATCCTATCGGACAACAGCACAGTAGTAGCTTATATAAAATCGCCAGGGGAACAAGGTCAGACCCATTGATGTTAGAGAAAATATTCTCCATGGCGGAACAAAATCTTCTATCACTTTTAAGCCACCACTTAAGGGGTTCAGAAAATATTGTTGCCGATTATTTTAGTCGCCATTCACTCAGTCAAGGAGAATGGGCCCTAAACAGAAGAGTCTTCGATCAGATTTGTTAAGCCTGGGGTCTTCCGTAGATTGTTTTCTCTGATGGCAAAAAAATCTGTCAGGTATAAAAATTCTATTCTCTAAATCCAAGGGAGTCACCAGACTGGGTGCATGCTCTTCTACAGAAATGGGGGTTTCGTTAGGCATATGCCTTCCCCTTGATTTCCATAGTATTAAAGAAAATATGCAAGGAAAAAGCCAGAGTAATACTGATTGCCCCCTTCTGGCCAAAAAGGGCCTGGTTTACTTGGCTAAGGGCCATGTCAGACTTGGACCCCTGGATCCTACCAGACAATCCAGAGCTACTATGTCAGGGTCCGGTGACCCATCCTCAGGTTCCCAGCTTACACCTAGCTGCCTGGAACTTGAGGGGATTGTTATCAGACAGGGGTTTCTCAGAAAACTTAATTTCAACTCTCCTGTGGAGCAGAAAAAAAAAAGTCACCTCCCTTAAATACAAAAAGATTTGGAATAGTATTCTTAATTTTTCAGGTTGGGTCATGACTCCCCAAAGTCAGCTGGTTCCCATTCAGAAATACTGGAATTCCTCAAAAAATGGTCTAGAAAGGGGTCTCTCCACTAGCTCCTTAAAGGTGCACGTATCAGCCCTAGGGGGGCTATTCGATCATAAAAAAGCTGATCACCCATGGATATATAGGTTTATAAAAGCATTCTTTTCATCCAGACCTATAGCCAGTCCTAGGGTAGCCCCCTGGGACCTTAATTTAGTCCTCAATGCCCTTACAAAGGCTCCTTTTGAACCCATCCCATCCGCTGCTATTAAAGTGCTCACACTAAAAACAGTACTGCTGGTGGCACTAACCTCTGCTAGGCGGGTGAGTGAGTTACAGGCTCTCTCAATCAACCCCCCATTTACAAACATCTTACAAGATAGGGTAATATTGAAGCCAGATACAGCTTTCCTCCCAAAAGTAAGCTCTAGATTTCACAGAAGTCAGGAAATAGTGCTCCCTTCATTTTGTAATGAAACGAAAAACCAAGGGGAAATAACATTTCACTCCTTACATGTGAGAAGGTGTATCCTTAGATACCTTGATGTAACGAGTCAGTGGAGGAGGAAGTCCTCAACCAGGTTTGTTTCTTTTCAGGGGGCAAACAAGGGTAATGCAGCTACTAAATCCACGATTGCCAGATGGGTTAGAATGGCAATAATTTTAGCCTACTTTGCCTCTGACCATGATCCCCCTCAGGGCATAAAAGCACATTCTACTAGGGCCATAGCAGCCTCTGAGCAGAAAGAGCCAATGCCTCAGTAGAACAGATCTGCAAAGCGGCAATCTGGGCATCTCCGAGCACCTTCTTCAGACACTACAGGTTGGATCTTGGGCTGTCTAATCTTTCCTTTGGGAGAAAGGTTCTTTCAGCGCTGGTCCCGCCCTAGGGATTTCATCTACACTGCTCAAAAAAATAAAGGGAACACTCAAATAACACATCCTAGATCTGAATGAATGAAATATTCTCATTGAATACTTTGTTCTGTACAAAGTTGAATGTGCTGACAACAAAATCACACAAAAATCAATGGAAATCAAATTTATTAACCAATGGAGGCCTGGATTTGGAGTCACCCCCAAAATTAAAGTGGAAAAACACACTACAGAATGATCCAACTTTGATGTAATGTCCTTAAAACAAGTCAAAATGAGGCTCAGTATTGTGTGTGGCCTCCACATGCCTGTATGACCTCCCTACAATGTCTGGGCATGCTCCTGATGAGGTTACTGATGGTCTCCTGTGGGATCTCCTCCCAGACCTGGACTAAAGCATCCGCCAACTCCTGGACAGTCTGTGGTGCAACGAGACGTTGGTGGATGGAGCGAGACATGATGTCCCAGATGTGCTCAATCAGATTCAGGTCTGGGGAACGGGCGGGCCAGTCCATAGCTTCAATGCCTTCATCTTGCATTAACTGCTGACACTCCAGCCACATGAGGTCTGGCATTGTCCTGCATTAGGAGGAACCCAGGGCCAGCTGCACCAGCATATGGTCTCACAAGGGGTCTGAGGATCTCATCTCAGTACCTAATGGCAGTCAGGTTACTTCTGGCAAGCACATGGAGGGCTGTGCGGCCCTCCAAAGAAATGCCACCCCACACCATTACTGACCCACTGCCAAACCGGTCATGCTGAAGGATGTTGCAGGCAGCAGATCGCTCTCCACGGCGTCTCCAGACTCTGTCACATCTGTTACATGTGCTCAGTGTGAACCTGCTTTCATCAGTGAAGAGCACAGGGCGCCAGTGGCGACTTTGCCAAACCTGGTGTTCTGTGGCAAATGCCAAGTGTCCTGCACGGCGTTGGGCTGTGAGCACAACCCCCATCTGTGGAGGTTGGGCTCTCATACCACCCTCATGGAGTCGGTTTCTAACAGTTTGTGCAGACACATGCACATTTGTGGCCTGGTGGAGGTCATTTTGCAGGGCTCTGGCAGTGCTCCTCCTGTTCCTCCTTACACAAAGGCAGGGTTGTTGCACTCCTACGGCCCCTCCACGTCTCCTGATGTACTGGCCTGTCTCCTGGTAGCGCCTCCAGCCTCTGGACACTACGCTGACAGACACAGCAAACCTTCTTGCCACAGCTCGCATTGATGTGCCATCCTGGATGAGCTGCAATACCTGAGCAACGTCAGTGGGTTGTAGAGTCTGTCTCACGCTACCACGAGTGTGAAAGCACAACCAACATTCAAAAGTGACCAAAACATCAGCCAGAAAGCATTGGTACTGAGATGTGGTCTGTGGTCCCCACCTGCAGAACCACTCCTTTATTGAGGGTATCTTGATAATTGCCAATAATTTCCATCTATTGTCTATTCCATTTGCACAACAGCATGTGAAATTGATTGTCAAGCAGTGCTGCTTCCTAAGCGGACAGTTTGATTTCACAGAAGTTTGATTTACTTGGAGTTATATTCTGTTGTTTAAGTGTTCCCTTTATTTTTTTGAGCAGTGTATATTAATCTCTCTGTACGGTGCTGTCATGGTGAAGGGTAAATATGATAATTGCTTACCGGTAATTTGATTTTCCAGAACCATGACAGCACCGTGCTACTTCCCTCTCTTCTCTTTTACTTTAGCGGCGGAAAACTTCCTGTCTTCAAAAAAAAAAATCAGTGGTTTATGCAAACACTTTAAGGTGAATATTGATAACTATTGTTGTATGCATACATGTCTTAACAAGGTGGTTACCGCTTATTCTCTTTAAACACACTGCGGAGGAAGAGAGGTGCCGCCCCTTTTATTTTGGTAGGTTTCCTGTTCCTGGGAGCGGATTCTCTCTGTACGGTGCTGTTATGGCTCTGGAAAATCAAATTACCGGTAAGCAATTATCATATATACTTTGGATAGATCATCAGTATTGGAGTTGGGAGATGACGACAGGTGTCAGATGCACATGTTCAGCTCTTTGCAGGTCTTAGCAGCCGAAAGTGAAGGAGACCATGTACAGATCATGTACAAACATACCCGATGTGTTCGGAGTAAAAAAAAACAGTGGGGTGGGGGCACCAAAGGGCACATTCGCACCGGGCACCATTCATCCTAAGGCCAGCCCTGCTCAAAACAGAACGTAGCAGCCATGCAACAAAGAGCCCTGGGCACTGAATATAACAGACCTCCTTTGGGTGGCCTGTGTTCACACTGAGGGGGATTAAGGGAATATTCACACATGGCAGATTTGAGAATGGAAAAAATTGCAACATATCACAGTAGCAGCAAAATTGATGAGTTTTTAAACCCATGTTCACTGTCAAGCAGCTAAGTGGTATTCATTCATTCCCTGGTTGTCATCTGACTCTCAAAAAAAAGGAAACAAGCCTGCTGTTACTAGATTGCAGTAGTGAGGTCACTGACTGCGGCAGCCAGTCAAAGATGGGAGTACAGTCAAAGTGGTGCTCCTAGAGAAGGGGGGAGAGTACCAGTTGAGCTTCATATTTTAATGTAAAGCAAGCCCAATATTCAACGGAAAAAAGAAAACCAGTTTAAAAATTATATTAAAGGAATTGTTTTAGTTCATATATCTATTTACCATAAAAAGACTTAAATTCTCAGATCCCTGTGTACTCATGTTCCTTTCGATGGGGCCATAATAATCCATGGCCATGACTTTGTGCCTTCAAATATTTAGGGCCCACTCTTACACCACCACAGATTTGTCCTTGTGCAAAGCGTTAAAGATGAAAAAGCTTTTATCAATTAGATTAGTGTCCCTCTCCATGTAAGGTTCACAAGCACGTGTTTTGGAAGCGGAGCTTTTGGCCTTTATTTCAACACCTCGGAACATTTTTAAAGCCTTGTCACCTTTTTCTCACAGTGCACACATAGTTCTTCTGTCCCTCCTCAGTTTTGACGTATGTTTCTACATATTGGTTACCATTTGTTACTTTTAAAAATGTATGAACAACAGTTTTGGCTGGCCCGAATGACCATGGGATCATAACTAGACTGTACTGCTCATAGAGGTAGAATATGGGAAGGCAGCGACAAAGTCAAAGCTCTCAAGCTAGAGTGCTATAGGTCTTCTAAGTTTGGATAGGTTTCATTACGGTGCAGCATACAAAGTGCCTTTAGCCATTGGACACTATGCCTCAAAAAAAAAAAAATGGGGGGGGAATATGGGCCCCTAAGCTTAAGCCCTGATGAAGAGGCTTGGAAACCTTGAAACGCGTTGAAAAACTGCATTCATGCTTTATCCTCGTGTGGGACTACACCTTTTGAACTTTGGGCAGCACGGACTCTGAACCACCATATTCCTCGTTTTTTGCATGGTGCCAGTGAAAGCCACGCTTCCTCCAGGAAAAGACAGTAGGATAGGTTGATTTGAATCTTTTATTGAAAAGCTACAATACTACGCGTTTCTCGGACGTCCCATCCGCTTCTTCAGGTACATAGCAAGTAATCACTATGGTGCATCCACATACTGTTTGTCTCATTAAGGATCCCTGGAGATTCGTGCCGGCTGCAGCACCTCGTTTTATATCTTTTCAATGAGTTGTGCATGTCACAACCCTGAAAGGTGAGCAATTTCATTTATTATCTTCACGATTGGTTATCGGATTTTAGCGCTATTTGCGTACCCAATCTTCTTTAAGTTGTAAACCGTTCTAGCTGGGGACAGCTTTATTTCATTTTTTGCATGACATTTTATTGGTGGTCCTGCAGCAGCCTTTACATGTTTTTATAGGAGTTGTGATTGTCACAACACTTTCAGGTGAGCGTACCTACAACATTTTTATGTCATTTGTTTATTAGATAAGACGCTATTTGCGCTGTCTCTCAAGCTTAAATCAAATAATAAAGCTGAAGTATAGTTAGCCTTAGGCCACGTTCACACGTTCAGTATCTTGCTTCAGTATTTGTAAGCCAAAACCAGGAGTGGAACAATCAGGGGGAAAGTATAATAGAAACAAGTCACCACTTCTGGATTTATCACCCACTCCTGGATTTGGCTTACAGATACGGAAGTAAAATAATGACCGTGTGACTGTGGCCTCATGAACAATATGACGCAGCCTTTTAGCCCAATTCTTCATTGCTATTAGCTCTGCTACGTCTACGATTCTGCTAGCCAGCATGAGTTTACAAAGCCAGCAATTAGGCTGTATTCACATACAAAGGTTGTAATTTGACTTTTGCTCCAATTTTCCAAAATTACAGCAAAACACTATAGTTTGGTCACCAGTTTGGAAAACTGAGGCAGAAACAGCACTTCGGAAGAAATGTGTGAACACAGCCAACATCCATTAAAAATGCTCCACAGTTTGTGACCTATAAAACAAATATGTCACAAGGGCTTCAATGGTTAGAGGCACTTTACTCGGTGCAATACCTGTACATATATCTATCACAGCAGACCAAGCATATACCAACATATAATTCATGACTTGGATTGTGCAGCAAATGTTTTTTTAAAAATTAAATAATCGTAGATTTCACCCCATTTGAAAAAGATGAACAAAATAGTTTCTTATTTCGCAACAATATTCTTTGCTAAAGATTCTCTGTTCAGATTTTCAAATGTAGGGTAAGTTTACACATTGCAGAACTGTCCACAAGAAAATCTGCAACAATCCCAAATTAATTTGAACAGATTTTCAGTTGCAGAATTTTCCGTTACAAAATCTAATGTGTGAACAATCAAATAACTCACCTTCCTTCTTAACACCTGGATGTCTTTCGCTCTCGTATGGGCATTCTCTGATGGCCGAGACAAGGAATCAACACGAATGCATGCTGATAACACCTACTACTGGCAAATAGCATAAGGACCCACATACTCCAAACTACACCCTCAACATTGTCATGCATGTCATAATGTAGCAGGGAATTTATTTTTGCTAATGTTAAAGGGGTTGTCCGTTTCAGAAAATCTTCGTGCCTGGGCACAGTGTGTTAAAAAAATAAGCACACCACGCTTTACTCACCATCTAGGGTCTAGTCTCCACTGCTGCTCCATGTATTTGGTAATGGCTGCAGAGTGGATGTCACGTCAACAGTACTGCAGCCAGTAAGTTCAGCAGCTCTGCTTGTGTAGACTGAACAGACACTGAACTTGACAATTATGGTCTGCGTCACTGACATAACGTCGAATGGAACACTATGGCATTTCTGGCTGGCTTCTCCGTGAACCATTCTTGTTGATAGACATGTCTCCTCCCACGTGTGTAATTTGGCAAAAGACCTGTCAAACTACTAGAGTGGTGCAGGAAGACGACGCTAGCGCAGCTCCAGACTAGTCTTGTCTACAACTAGGGTTCTATGGATCTTGAAACTAAATATACCTAGTAGCAATCATGCAGCCAGGCTCGGATACATGGTGACCATAGTTTGGGCAGCGTGAATCTACTGACAAGTTTCATTATAAAGAGTAAAACCGGGCATAAACTTGAACAGTATACAAAACATGACATGTAACATAGCCTTTGACCGCAATAACAGGTCCAATATCCTTTTTTGTTAAAGAGAACCTTTATTATTTGGAGCAAAAGAGCCACTGCGCACGGTGGCTCAGTGGTTAGCGGATACTGATAGGGAATCTAGATTGTGAGCCCCAATGGGGACAGTGCCGATAATGTCTGTAAAGTGCTATGGAATTAATGGCTCTATATAAGTGAATAAAATAAAGAAACCTTGTCAAGTTGAATTGGGCATACTATGTAATAGTGGCTGCAGAGTGGAATTAATTTAATTTCACCTCAATTAGCAATGAAATATTTGGAACCTACTGAGTTCACTTTAATATTCCACAGCGCTTTACAGATATTGTCCCCATAGGGTATATAGATTGTGAGCCCCAATCAGTTTGTCTTAAAGTGTGGGAGGACAGCGGGAAAACCCACGCAAACACAGGGAGAACATAGAAACTCTTTGCAGTTGCCGTCCTTTGTGGTATTTTAACTCAGGATTTCAGAGCTGCAAAGCAACAGTGCTAACCACTGAGCCACCGTGACTATATTACACAACAGAAGTGTGGTGTCATTAAATCAAATTAATATTTCCACACTTCTTTTGACCGCACACTCTGGTTGGTCGGACCTGTGGACTCAGGTCATATGACCTTGATGACATCATCGGTCCTTCTGCATTTCTATGTTGCTGCTTGCTTAGGATTGGTCAGTATCGTACATAAGGCAGAAGTGCACGCCCCAGTGAAAACAAGTGTCAAATATTTGATTGCTAATAGCTCCAGTGGAGGCAAAAGATTTAAAAAAAAAAACATTCCGCTATTCAGCCACTATAACAGTATGGCCAGTTCTACATGAATAATTTGATGAAAGGTCCCCTTGGGACCTCGCAAGTCTTTAAACTGCTTAGCATATATAAAACAGGCTCCACAGCCAAATACATCCACAGAAACGGACTTTGGAAAAAAAAGTTAAAACTATTTAATAGTCCCTTTTATATCTAATATATTGACTTTAAGTACAAAGGCTAAAAAGTACTGTGTTACTTACCACAGCTCCCACTCCGTAACTGGTAGCAGGGGCCAGGGCATGATATGGGTCAGCTGTATATACTCTCCCGTATCTGAACAGAAAAACAATATGCATAATGTAAGTGGCAGCAACTCTTACACTGATTTTATAATTCAACCCTATCATCAAAATCAGTAATGGTTTTTAACATTACAGTAGTGGATGGCAAACTATTAAGTGATGAGGAAACGTGCTCGGATAAAGTGTTATCCGAGCATGATCGGATGATATCCGAGTATCTTGGGCGTGCTCAGAAAACATGTTGGAGTCCCTGCAGCTGCATGTTTTGTGGCGGTACACAGCCGCAACACAGAATCAGTTTTTAATCATGTGATGTCAAAGATCTAATGGAAAAGAGAAAAATTAGCTGGGTAGAAAGGCAAAACGAGCAATTGTAAGTACAGTGTGCTATATAATACGATGACTGCAATATATTAAAGGTGATGAAAACTTTGATGGGAGTGCTTCTTTATTGTGATTTGCTTGTTGCAGTACCCTTGGAGTTGATTCACTAGCAGGGAAGCCTAGCAAACTTTCAGAGCATGACAGTTGTGGCAAAAGTCGCCGTGTAGCCTCAGCCTTAACGGTTTCAGACACACACTCAGTGAGAAATTGCGGTGGGCACAACTATTACAATACCTCAATAATAAGAATGTAATACAAATAAAAAAGACTTGAAGGATGGGCCTGTAATGATATTTCAAAGCCCAAAAAGGGATGATAGAATAAAAATTAAAAACAAAACAAAAATAACAAATTGTAAATTAGTGACAACAACCTATATGCAAAACAAGAAAATGAAGCAGATTCCAAATCTGAAGACAAGGAGGAGGGGGGCAGAGGTCTACCACGTATCACCCCACACGTCAGATTCATCAGGAGCTATCAGATTGTAGAGCAGTGGTGTTTTATATGTAACAAAAGCTAGTGATCAGTAAAACTTGAAATGAAAGCATGAGGACATAGCAGCCAAAAGGCACAGTGGTGTAGTGTCCGCACCACATTTTACCTGTGTATAATTCCAAATAACAGGGACACAGAATAGAGGATCCTGTAGTTAAAGGTCTAGCATATCAGGGAAATTGTTAATATATAAATATAGTGTGTGCGCATACAAACAGAAACTAGTAGCCTGGACACAATGAGTAAGACACAATATAATACAAACTAGATGGTGGCCCGATTCTAACGCATCGGGTATTCTAGAATATGTCCCCCGACAGTGGCGTACTTATTTTAAATCTGCCGCCAATTGGCCGGAGACCGTGTTTAAATTTGGCGCCACAATCGCAGATTGGTAGCGGCGGGAGGCCGGAAGCAATCAACAGAGCGGTGTTTAAATTTGGCACAGATATAAATGATTGGCCGGGGGCTGCGACCAATCAGCGAACAGTGTTAGTGAGGACTGGGGAGCATCCACCTGCCTTATAATGCCCCATGCAGGATGTAACTTTCCCCCCCCCCCATATAATGCCCCATGCAGGATGTCACATCCCCCCCTCCCTTATAATGCCCCATGAAGCATGTCACATCCACCCCCCCATATAATGCCCCATGCAGGATAATGTCCCACGCAGGATGTCACATCCCCCCTCCTTTATAATGCCCCATGCAGGATGTCATCCCCGCTCTCCCTTATAATGCCCCATGCAGGAAGTCACATCCCCCCTATATTACCTTATAATGCCCCATGCAGGAAGTCACATCCCCCCTACATAATACCCCATGCAGGAAGTGACATCCCCCCTATATAATGCCCCATGGAGGAAGTCACATCCCCCCATAATGCCCCATGCAGGATGTCACATCCCCCCAGTAGAGCCCCATGCAGGATGTCACATCCCCCCCTCCCTTATAATGCCCTATGCAGGATGTCACTCCCCCCCCCACCATATAATGCTCCATGCAGGATGTCACATCCCCCCCTCCCTTATAATGCCCATTGCAGGATGTCACTCCCCCCCCCACCATATAATGCTCCATGCAGGAAGTCACATCCCCTCCTCCCTTATAATACCCCATGCAGGAAGTCACATTCCCCCTCTATAATGCCCCATGGAGGATGTTACATCACCCCATAGTGGCCCATGCAGGATGTCACATCCCCCCTCCCTTATAATGCCCCATGCAGGATGTCACATCCCCCCTATATAATACCCCATGCAGGATGTCACATCCCCCCCATAGTGACCCATGCAGGATGTCACATCCCCCCCCCTCGCTTATAATGGCCCCTCCAAGATGTCACACACCCCCACCCCACCATTCAATGCCCTATGCCCCCATACAATAAAAAAAAAAAAAAAATCCAATACTCACTTCACTTCTCAGCTGCTGCTCTGGACTCCAGCGTAGCCGGCATCTTCCCGCTCTGCGCTGTGACCGCTCAGGAGAGAGCGCAGTGTAAAGACGTCACCGCGCTCTCTGACCTGAGACGTCACAGAGCAGCAGCGGAAGAGACAGGAGCTGCTGCGGAGGCACGGGGAGGGGCAAGTATGTCGCCGGGGCCCTGAGCAAGCGGGGGGAGGGGAGGAGAGGGGAGAGGAGGGGAGAGGAGGAGAGGGGAGGGGCGTCACTTGCCGTCAGGAGATCAGCGGCCATAGCCGCTGATCTCCCGACGGTAGCCGCATGGAGGTCAGCGGCGCCTCCGGTCGGGGGACTTATGCTGCGAGTAGCCGGCTGCATCGCCGCTGACCTCCGTGCGGCAATGAGCCGCTAACGGCCGCCATCTTTTTCTGAAATGCCGCGTCGCTGATTGGCCGCAGCCGGACCAATCAGCGACGCGGGATTTCCTGGACAGAAAGACAGACAGACGGGATAAGACAATTATATATAATTAGATGTGACAAAGTAAAATGAGAGAAATAACTCCCTAGTTAGGAATGGACATAAAGCTCACACACTATTAAAGAGAATCTGTCTGAAGGGTTTTGTTTAATCTGACAGCAGCATGAGGTAGAGACCGAGACCCTGATTACAGCGATGTATCGCTTTGTTTACTGGGTGCAGCAGTTGTGAGGCTGTGTGCCCACGATGCGGATTTAATGAGTTTCCGTGGCGCCATTTCCACCGCAAAAACGCATGTTAATTTGTCTGCCATGTTTCTCAATGATAATCCGCATGTGCCATGCACATGCTCATGCACATGCTGCGGAAATTTCCGCTGCTGATTATCATTGCGGAAAAATCCGCAGCACAACCATTTCTTCTGCGTAATTGCGGCAAAATCACCGCCATTGACTTGCATTAAACCGCATAACATCCACATGCATACATGTATGTTATGCGGTTCAATGTGCGTATGGTACCGGGGTCTGGAGAAGAGGAGACTCTCCTCCAACCCGGATACCATTAGTAAAAAAAAATAATTAAAACGTAAAAAATAAAAAAAACACATTATACTTACCTCTCCCGTGGCGCCCGGTCTCCTTCTCTGGTGGCGTCCTCTGTCATCGGCATCCCGCGGTGTTCTGAAAGGACCTGCAGTGATGTAATTTAGTCATGTGATGGTCACGCTACCGCTGACGTCGGCGGTCGCATGACTTGTCAGCTGACTAAATGACGTCAACACAGGTCCTTTCAGAACACCGTGGGATGCCGATGACAGAGGACGCCACCGGAGAAGGAGACCGGGGGCCACCGGAGAGGTAAGCATAATTATTTTTTTTCTTTTTTACTATTGATGCTGCATTTAAAGCAGCTTAAGTTGGTCACACAGTATAAATCCATGCCAGTTGCATGGATTTATACTGCGTGACCCACTTGTCAAACACTTTTCCAAGTGATGCTCAAAATCACTTGGAGAAGCGCTTGAAAAAACGCATGCAGAAATGCATGCAAAAACGCTTGACAAACGCTTCTACCTGGCGGAAAAAAAGCATTGAAAAACCGAATGTGTTTTTTCTGCCAAGGAGATGCAGAAATGCTCAGGAAAATTTCTGCATCGTGGGCTCATGGCCTGACTCTTATCAGGCTAAGTGCCCACGATGCAGAAATGCTGCAGATTTTTTACACATCTCCCTGGCAGGAAAAACGCATGCGGATTTTACATGCGTTTTTCCTGCTAGGTAGAAGCGTTTGTCGAGCGTTTTTGCATGTATTTCTGCATGCAGGTTATCAAGCACTTTTCCAAGCGATTTCAGCATCACTTGGAAAATTGCTTGACAATTTGGTCACACTATATAAATCCATGCAACAGGCATGGATTTATAGCGTGTGACCAAGCGAATAGAAAAAAAAAAAAAAAAAAAGAATAAAAATGGTAAAAAATAAACATTATACTTACCTTCCAATGGCCCCCGGTCTCTTGTACGGCTCTCGATGGTCTAAAAGGACTGGCGGTGACGTCATTTAGTCATACGACAGGTCACGCGACCGCTGACGTCAGCAGTCGCGTGACATGTCACATGACTAAATGACGTCACCGCAGGTAGTTTTCGACCATCGAGAGCCATACAAAAGACCGGACGCATCGTACAGGAGACATCAGAAGGTAAGTATAATGTATTTTTTTTTTATTTTAAATTATTTTTTTTTTTACAGGTACTATGGTACCAGGGTCTGGAGGAGAGTCCTCTTCTCCAGACCCGGGTACCATCCGCACATTGAATCGCTTAATATCCACACGTGCACATGTAGTCATGCGGATATTAAGCGATTCAATGCAAGTCAATGGCAGCAAAAACGCTGCTTGTCCGCAAAATTAATGGACATGCCGCGTATTTTTCCGCAATGATAATCCGCAGCGGAAATTGCCGCAGCATGTGCACAGCACATGCGGATTATCATTGGGGACCATGGGGCACGTATTACCAAGCATTTTTTAAGCGTTTTCGCTGCGGAAATTCCGCGGCAAAAACGCTTGAAAAACGCTTAGTGGGCACGCAGCCTCACAGTTTTCACTGCTGCAGGTGAGCAGAGCTCAGTTTAGCGGTGTATACCACAGCTCTCTGTCACTATACAATGTACACAGAGCGCTGCTAAGACGAAGGGAGGGAACATGTGGTCGGAGTAGTATGAGGAAGCTTGTTTTGTAGTGATAATCTCCTGCTGATATAACACTGACTGTATAGACACAGCAAAGGACAACCCAGTAGATTACATTGCAGAAATCAAGGTCTCTGCTCTTACATTATGATGTTCTCAAATTACATAGCAAAAAACCTGCTGACAAATTCCAAATAACAGGCAAGCGAGTGTGGAATAGTTGCTAAAGGGAATTTTACACAGGTAAAATGTGGTGCGGAGGCTATATCATCATATGCTTCTATTTCAGCTTATACCCATCACTAACTTGTTACATATAAAACACAGCTCTACCTACAATCTGATAGCTATTGAGGAAGCTGCGTGGGCCTCTGAGTACCTCTTCCTGGTCTCCAGATATGGTTGGCTAAATCTTTTTTTTTCACGTATGGGATGAGGTCACTATTATTTACTCTTTCTACCAAGCATAGTTTTTTTTTTTTTTTTGACCAGTATCGCTGTCTCCACTACACACCTAGCATTTTTTTTATTTTTTTTAATTCTCTCATCATCCCTTTTAGGCTGTGTCCACATGATCTGGATTTGAAGCAGAAATTTTCTGAACGCTTCTGCATCTCCTTGGCCGTAAAAACGCTGCGGAAATTCCGCACGTTTTTGACTTTTTTTTTTATGCGTTTTCGTAGCTAAATAAAATCATTTGATGGGACATTGCTTAAACCCTTGGAGTACCTTCAGAACTGGCGTGAGTATATTGGTTAATTTAAACAATTAAAGAATGTGTATGTTGTATTTCAAATAAAGTGTTTGCTGTGTGTTTATTTAACTCTTTACTTTAATTAGGTTTGGTCATGAAAAGGTCTGATTGACACCTTGATATTACCAAACAAAAGAGCTAGGTGTCAGCTAGTTCCATTCACCCAATCTTCCTTAGTATTTCTATTAATGTAATTTATGCAGCTGCTGTGCGATGCTATTTTTAGCCTAGGAAGGTGCCATTTGCAAACATGGTCCCTGGCCATCAATAATAGCTCACAGCTGGTTCGTTAGCCACTACGTCCACGATCAGCACTCAGCCGCGCTTTGGACGCACTGTATTTTTGTTGTGTCCAAAACGCGGTGTTCTAATGCCGCACTTTTGTTGTCGGTAAACGTGAATCACTTCAATCGGTCATAATCCGCAGCGGCGACTAGCGTGTCCGCTACAGAAATTGATATGCTGCAGGTGAGTTTGGGTACGTGGATACAGTCAGAAGCCGCTGCAGGTTTGATGCTGTGTTTATACAGTGTCAAACCCGCAGCGTCCAGATGTTACAGTACAGTGGATAGGATCTCTAGAAATTCCATGTCCACTATGCGTGCATCAGAGGCTGAGAATCACCCGCGGACACTGACATGCGGCGTGTCTTTCAGGACTGCAGTATGTCAAATTCTCTTGCACAGTCGCTAGTCTCTGCAACAGAAACGTGACCACTAGAATGTAATGAAAGCGGTAATTCGCATGGTTCACTGAACACATGAGGGTTTACCGGTGTTCAATAGAACGCAGCATTTTGGACACAGCAAAAAATATGCGTCAAAAGCGCTGCTACATACGGATCGTGGGCACAGAGCCTAAAATGTAAAAAAAAAAAAAAAAAGTGTGGGCTCCCAGCGTAATTTTTATAACCAGCAGAGGGAAAGCCGACCGCTGGGGGCTGACATTAGCAGCCGAGGAAGGGGCCATTAGCCAACAATGTTCCCTGGCTATTAAAGAGGTTGTCCACTACTTTATATGAACCCCCCAATGTATACACCCGGGGCCCAGAAGTATTTTTGTAACTACCTTGCGGTACCTTTTCTACCTCTGAGCGGCGCCATCCTTGGCCACTCAGAGGCATCACGTGACCAGTCACTGATGTCACGTCAAGTGAAGCATTACATCAGTGAAGCGCTCCCCGCGGTGGACGGTGGGCAGGGTTACCCAGTGCGTCACACCGAGAATCCACCGCGCGTTTTCCCAGTGAATAAGGAGAGCGAGAGCGTGCAGAGGATGCTGGGTGTGACCCGCTGGGTAACCCCGCCCACAGCCCAGCATCCACCGTGGCACGCATAAGTCAGTACCTCCTGCTGCAGCCGGAACTTGAAGTGACATCAGCGGATGACAGAGCCGGCTGCAGCCGGGGGTCACGTGATACCCGTGAGCGACCAGTAATAGCGCCGCTCACAGGAAGAAAAGGCACCACAAGGTATTTAGAGAAACACTTATGGGCACTGGGGGAATACATTGGGGGACCATATAAAGTAGTGGACAACCCCTTTAATATGAGCCCACAGCTGTTTGTTTAGCCTTTACTGGCTAGATTACTGGGGGACCCCAGAAAAAAAATTGATGTGGGGTCCCCCTATAAAATCTAACTAGCAAAGGCTAAACAGACAGCTGCGGGCTGATATTAATAGCCAGGGAAGGGGCCATGAATACTAGCCCCCTCCGTAGCTATTAATATCACCCCTCAGCAGTCCCAGAAATGGCACATTCATAAGAAGCGCCAAATCTGGTGCTTAGCCTTTGCTCTATAGCGGTGGCGAGTGGGGTAATTGTATTGGCGGCTGACGTGAAGCCCAGGTTAGTAATGGAGGGCGTCTATCTATTTGACATACTTCAAGGACAGAAAACCTTCAAGCTAAAAAAGGCTGCGCCTCTCGCCGCATCAGTGTTCCTGTCCTTGACGGGGGTGCCTCCTTGAACAGCGGCAGGAAGAAAGAAGATCAGAAGTTTGAAAGTTTCCAGACCTAGGCCGACCGACTTCCAGCAGGGCACAGTCTCAGTTAGAAGCACCATGGGGGGCCTGGTATGGTCTCGTCCGTCGTAAGTGGGCTATGACACCTTCACCGTATGGTGGTCGGCAGCAGTAAGTCTTGGATGCGCGATTACAGGGCACAGACTGGAAGTCGGGAACCTGAAGCCACGCCCTGATGAAGCGCAGCTGGACCTTTCACTAGGATCACGGTTTCGGGGGTGGTACCAGAATCTGCCGAGTGCGCTGGCCGGGAGAAAGAGGATCTATTTAGGGAAGGATCGTCGGCCAGACAGTAGCTCATGTAGTTCACAATGGAATCACAACAGCCCTCTCTACAACATCAGCTCACAATGCAGCAGCAGTAGTCACAGCATCTCCAGCCTCTGCGTCAGAAGCGCCCTCAATAGAGACAGCAGCCACGTTCGGACAAGAGTGGTGGACGCTCAAGCACAGTGCGGAGGACCAGGGATTCCAGGTCAAGTTGGCACAGCTCCAGCAGAATAGAAGATTCCGCTGTCTCAATGGGACAAATTTTGGACGACATTCTGTCTCCTGTTCCGGTACCCCTTTATATCCTCTGAGTCATCTACATGAAAGTCTAACCTGTTAATGAGGTTCTCGACCTTTTTCTCTCTCTTCCTCTCCATGTTAGGAGATCCCCTAAAAATGTTCAATCAAATCTAATCACAGGGTCTGTGCTTTGTGTGGTCAGTGGTTAGCCAGGACATGGCCTAAGAGATTGTGCCAATCTTGCAAAGACGAGACTGTCAGAAGAAACTCCTAATTTTTCCTCTAATCTAAGATACCTCATGAAAACATAGGTGGAGAAATCTCTGAGATCACCATCCCACTCAAAGAGAACACCACACACAAGAGATCTCCCACATTGTCCGCTACGGCGGCAGACGAAGGGGTTCTGCAAGACTCTTCCTCGTCTGAAAGTGACTCCGGGAGAGGTCATTGCTTTCCACTAGATGAAGTGGATAATCTAGTAAAAACAATGAGGTCCACAATGGGGTTAGTTGACCATAGAAAAAAAAAAAAAAAAAAAATCAGTGCAAGACAATGTTTGGGACTCTAGATCAGAGAAAACAAAACCTTCCCCATCAATGAGAAGGTTCAAGAACTCATTAACAAAAAATGTGAAAAAAATACAGAAAAAGGGCCCCCTTCCTTCTTCCTTTATGAGGAAGTACCCATTTGATGAGGAAGCAACAACATCTTGGAACAATGCCCACAAGCTTGATGTTGCTATTTCTAAAGCCTCTAAAGTGTTCCCTTCCCTTTGAGGATACAGGGCTACTAAAGTACCTCCAATATAGAAAAATCGATACTTACGTCAAAAGGCACACGGGAGTTGTCTGTGGAGGCCTTAAAGTCGGCCATAGCAGCAATTTGTACAGCCAGATCACTTATGATCTGGTTGAATAGATTAGAAGACCAGCTGAAGTATAATGCACCCATAGACTCCATCCTAGCAACATTCCCAGTAATGAAAGGGCGGGTGGCCTACCTGTCAGATACAGCAAGATTAGCGGCCAGGTCAGCAGCATTCTCTCTCTTAAAATGCTGGCCAGGAGACATACAGGCAAAGGGGAAGTTGTGCTCTCTCCCATGCAAAGAGGATTATTTATTTGGCACAGCCCTGGATAACATCTTCGAGAACACAGGGGATAAAAAGAAGGAGTTCCCAAAGGGGGTTTCGTCAAGCAGCCCTTTTGGAGTGAGAAATGTAACCAAAAGAGGACCTTCAGAGAGCAAGACAAGTAGGATGACCGACCCAAAAAGAATCTTCGGTGGTCCCCCCAGGAGAGCAGAAAAACCTCTAAATGACTTTCCCGGGGGTGGGGTGGGATCTCGCTTCCTTCCAGCCTGGGGAAAAATTTCCTCCAGTGTCTGAACCCTCAACCTAATAAAATCAGGATTTAGACTGGGAGTTTCTAACACACCCAAAGAAATTTGTGATAACGGCCCCACGAGCATCACCTCCAGAGCAACTGGCATTCGAAACAAAGGTCTTAAATCTATTAAGAAAAAATGTCTTGCTAAAAGAGCAGGTGGGGAAAGAGTTCTACACTCCCCTGTTTCTGATACAGAAGCCGGATGACTCCTATAGAACAATATCAACTTAAAAAAAGACTTGAACAAGTTTTTAAGGTTTCCCACATCAAGATGGAGTCAATAAAGTCAGCAATAAAGCTGCTCTTCCCTGGGTATTATATGGCAGAACTGGATCTAAGGGATGCGTATTAACACGTGCCAATACATGCAGGGTTCCAAAAATCCCTTAACAAGAGGCGGTGACAATAGGGGGTAGTCAGGAGGCACTTTCAGTACAATGCCCTTACCTTCGAGTTAGCGGTAGCACCTCGGGTGTTCACAAAGTTGATAGCTGAGGTTACAGACCACCTCCGAGAGAAAAACAGACTGATTGTGTCCTATCTGGACGATTTGCTCATAGTTAGAAACTCATACAATCCTGGTCAACGTCAAGTGGAGGAAACCTGCATCATCTTAAAGTTAAAATGGTATTTGAACATAGAGAACACAAAATTAGACAGTCAAAGGTTGCATATCTTTTTATACTGGACTCTAACCATCAGGAATGTTGTCTACCAGATCAAAAAAGAGAAAGGATAGTCAGTCTCATATCCAAGGCAATACAAAAACCTGTAATGACCCTCAGAAATGCAATGTTCCTACTAGGCTCCCTCACCTCCTGCATCCCGGCGAGAGAGAGAGTGGAACATTCTAGGGATCGAAAAAGCCTTACAAGGAGATCTAGAAGGCTATCTAACACCTCAAGAGGTGATACACTCTTCAGTGGTGGTTCCTCTTCAGCCCGGGAGGAAGTGCCTTGGGTTCCCAACATCACCAGGGTAGTAACCACAGATGCCAGTCCCAGGGGGTGGAGGGCCAATATGGACGACCACCTAATCCAGGGAATATGGTCCGTGGAAGAAAGGAAAGGTTCGGCAAATATGTGGGAGCGGCTGGCAGTGGAGGATGTGCTGAACGGGTTTCTGCTCTTCTTGCAGGGCCACAAAGTGAAAATACTCAGACAACCAAGTCACAGTTGCATATACATAAACTATCAGGGAGGCACTCGCTCCAGAGTCCTTATGAAGATTTTGAATCGGATATTTATGCTGGCAGAAGCGAACATCCGGTCACTGTCCGCCCTACATATCAAAGGAAAGAACATCAAAGCAGACTTCCTGAGCCACAGACAACTACAATAGGGAGAATGGTCCCTAAACATGTTGGTATTCAACCAGATTGTGGCAATGTGGGGTTGTCCAGAGATTGATCTTTTTGCTACCAGACTAAACAGGAAGCTAGAAAAGGTTTTGTTCTCTGAAAATACCCAGGTAGGGGACGCTTTTCTTATCAACTGGGACTTCAGTCTTGAGTACTGCTTTCCTCCTATTTGTCGGATTCCAACGGTGCTAAGAAAGATGAGGGAAGACAGAGCGAGAGTAGTTCTCATAGTCCCTTTCTGGCCCAAAAGACCCTTGTTGTTCTGTGATCAACAGCTTCTTTAGACAGAACCTGTCAAACACTTGGCAGATGAGGTTTTATGTAGATAAATGTAGAGTAATGCATCTAGGACAAAGTAATCCTATTGCTGCATATACATTAAATGGGAGTATACTTGGGACTACAGAACAGGAGAAGGACTTTGGTATTCTGGTTACAAGTAAGCAGAGCAGCAATACTCAATGTTAAGCAGCAGCCGTAAAAGCAAACAATATTTTAGGATGTATAAAAAGAGAAATAAAATCCCGCAATCCCAACGTACCGTTGCCCCTTTATTAATCACTGGTGAGGCCACATCTGGAATATGGGATCCAGTTTTGGGCTCCACTTTTTAAATCGGATATACAGAAGTTAGTGGGCAACAAGTTTACTACAAGGAATGGGTGTACTCTGGAAGGGAAAGTGCCCCACAGAGAAATTCTACAGCTCCTTCAGAAACAAGTTCTTGCGGTTAGTACCCTAAGGCCATGGCCCCACTATCAGTATTTGGTCAGTATTCGGTAAGTATTTTTTTCTCAGGGGTGGGAGCCAAAACCAGGTGAGGAACAATCAGAGAAAAGATATAATAGAAACAAGTGCATTAAATGTGCATTTATCACCCACTCCTGAGAAAAAAAATCCTGACCGAATGCTGACCAAATACGGATAGTGGGGCCGTGGACTAATAGTGCACGTTTCGGCCCTAGGAGCACTGTATAACTTCAACCTAGCAAGGGAACAGGCTCATGTCTAGATTCATCAAGGCATGTGTTAGATCGAGACCTATTCCAGTAACAAACTCCTCTTTGGGAGTTAAATTTAGTATTAAAATGACGTGACGGAATCACCCTTTGGGCCTCTAAGTTTATGGTCTATAAAAACAGTCAACCTGAAAACCATACTGCTGGCAGCCTTAACATCAGCCCGTAGGGTGAGTGATAAACAGGCCCTGTCGGCAGATCCTCCCTTCACCCGGTTTTTGGAGGATCGAGTAATCTTAAAGACGAACCCAGCTTTTTTACCTAAGGTTGTGTCCAAATTTCATAGGTCTCAGGAGATATCATTACCTTCCTTCTGTCCTGACAATAAAAATAGCAAGGAAGAAAAATGTCACACCTTAGACTTTTGTAGATTCTAAATACTGTAGAAGGAATCTCCTAAGTCTTGGAAGAAGGGTAGGGCTCTATTCATCTCCATTCAGGGTTCTGGAAAGTGTTCAAGAGTCTCGAAAGTTAGTTTATCAAGGTGGATAAGGGAAACCATCAAGATAGCCTACACGGGGGCTGGTAGAGTGGCTCCAAAAAAATCTAAAAACCCACTATACAAGAGCGATGGCAGCGTCCTAGGCAGAAAGATCTGATGTATCCATCAAACAAATCTGTAAGGAGGCAACTTGGTCTTCCCCTTCTAGTATGTAGTGCCTATAAAAGGTGGATCTAGAATTGCTTCTCACTAAATTAGAATATCATCAAAAAGTTAATTTCAGTTCTTCAATAAAAAAAAGTGAAACTCATTATATAGAGTCATTACAAACAGTGATCAATTTCAAGTGTTTATTTCTGTTAATGTTGATTATTAGTGATGAGCGAGTATGTTCTGTTAACCCTTTCGCCGAGTATGCTCGGCCGAGCACCGAGTAGTTACAGCTGCTCGGTGATATGTTTGAATCACTCCCGTGTGCATGATTTGCGACTTATTGACAGCTTTAATACATGTGAAGAATGTCTATTTCTTACACATTCCTCACATGTAATAAAGCTGTCAAACGGTCGCAAATCATGCACAGGGGAGTGATTCAAACATATCACCGAACAGCTGTAACTACTCGGTGCTCGGCTGAGCATACTCGGCGAAAAGGTTAACAGAACATACTTGCTCATCACTATTGATTATGGCTTACAGACAATGAAAACACATTCTCAGTAAATTAGAATAATTAACAAAAAACACCGGCAAACGCTTCCTACGTGTTTAAAAGGTCCCTTAGTCTGTTTCAGTAGGCTCCATAATCATGGGGAAGACTGCTGACTTGACAGATGTCCAGAAGGCAGTCATTGACATACTCCACAAGGAGGGTAAGCCACAAAAGGTCATTGCTAAAGAACCAGGCTGTTCAGAGTGCTGTATCCAAGCATATTAATAGAAAGTTGAGTTTGCCATCCAACTTTTTGATGATATTCTAATTTAGTGAGAAGCACTTGTATCTGCTTCCTCTGACCTCACGTTAGGGAGGGACCACAGCCTGCAGAACCCTCCTCCCAAATTCAAATTAATTTTCTGTAATTCTCTCGTTAGTACGGTCATAGGTGACAGAAAAACTGGTAATGTGTTTTTTCAGAACCCATGACAGCACCCTTATATCCCCTCCCCTTACTAAGATGTCCACCTTCAGGTTGGTGAATTTTTTATTCACTTATCGGTGAAAATTTTAAGAATGGTCTCTATAGGTGTATACACTAACTTGGAGGTCCCCTCATGCTCTGTAAACCTACTGATGTGGGAAGAAGCGCCACCCTTTTTATCTTGAAGGTTTCCTGTCCTTGAAGGGCGGATCTCCTCTCGCCATGGTGCGGTCATGGGTTCCGAAAAAACAGTACCGGTAAGTAACATGAGTGTTTCAGCCTAATGCGGTAGCTAAGGAGTTAACCAAGGAAAACAATCAAATTAGAGGAGTGCATCTCTAACCCACCCTTTTATCCCACATACAGGTGAATCTTCGCGAGGAGGGTTTTGTTCAGAGTGTGTATACGAGTCTCTCTTATGCTGTGAGCAACTAGCTTTAGTTCATACAGTTCTCCTACCAAACCATCTCTCTGCCTGAGAATATACCTTTGGCAACAAACTGTAGGTCCACGTGCACGCTCCCACATTGATCACTGTGTCGGAGTCGGAGCTGAAGACTAACCGACCATAACCTGGTTGCTGAGGAGGCTGGCTGATTGTCAATTAGCTGGCAGGCCGAGGAATGGATGGCGGACTTGTCACACGAAGCGTGGATTAGCTAGATAGACTAGCATGAGGCTTTCCACGTCATAGCAGGTGGCTTGAGGGAAGGGGGAGGTGGAATCCGACTCTGCATCAAACCGTAGTTGTTCCCTTAAAATAATTTTCTCGCTTTAACAGCCATTATGGGAACAAGTACATGTTTCCCCAGTTTCTGAAATACCACGAACTTGTGTTGTGACTCAAACCCCCACCTACCTGCAGGAAATTAATGTGTATGACAAACTGAAAAAAAGCAGGTCTTTCTGGACATGACTATACAGAGTTTGTGAATTTTTTTTGTGTTTGGACATTAAAAATTAATGTTATTTAAAAAAAAAAAAATTTCATTTAAAAACTGTCCCTTTATGGAACTTTGATACTGACTACTATGACCAATTGTCTGATACACTGCAATATTCTTGTGTTGAAGTACATTAAACCTGTCAGTTTTACACTGACAAGAATCCTGTTAGGCCCTGCTTATGGCAGGGCCCAACAGGCCACTGTACTTGGCAGACCCCTAAGGTCAGGATTTCACCTCCATCAGCAGGGAAAAGGCTGCCAGTACAGCTAAAGAGAGCCTATTCCTTTCACAACCATTTGGATGACAGAAACAAACAACTGTCCCATAAGGGTTGCCGTGAAGTGGCGGGATGGCTTTCACATTATTTTGATCAAAATTATGTTAACTAAATACACTTTATTATTTATTATTATTTTTGCACTGTGCGATTTATACATTTACTTTCAGTTATTTGGGTATTTTTCTTGTCTTTGGTTTCTCTCTGTTTAATGGCCTTGTGTGTACATGCATTTACATTTTGCATGCACATCAACTTACGTTTCAGTTCAGACCTTCAGGTTTTTTCTTTGCAGTCAGTATGCTTTAGTGCATATAAAAGGGTGTGGCCGCCCTTTGTCTGGCCTGAGACGCTCATTCTGCCTCGGCTTTATGCTCACACTAGGGATCCAGTCTCTCTGCCCTTGTCCATATGTATGTCACTTGACAAATGGTAAGGTTTTTAATATTAGAGTTAGGACTGTCCCATAAGGGTTGCCGTGAAGTGGCGGGATGGCTTTCACATTATTTTGATCAAAATTATGTTAACTAAATACACTTTATTATTTATTATTATTTTTGCACTGTGCGATTTATACATTTACTTTCAGTTATTTGGGTATTTTTCTTGTCTTTGGTTTCTCTCTGTTTAATGGCCTTGTGTGTACATGCATTTACATTTTGCATGCACATCAACTTACGTTTCAGTTCAGACCTTCAGGTTTTTTCTTTGCAGTCAGTATGCTTTAGTGCATATAAAAGGGTGTGGCCGCCCTTTGTCTGGGCTGAGACGCTCATTCTGCCTCGGCTTTATGCTCACACTAGGGATCCAGTCTCTCTGCCCTTGTCCATATGTATGTCACTTGACAAATGGTAAGGTTTTTAATATTAGAGTTAGGACTGTCCCATAAGGGTTGCCGTGAAGTGGCGGGATGGCTTTCACATTATTTTGATCAAAATTATGTTAACTAAATACACTTTATTATTTATTATTATTTTTGCACTGTGCGATTTATACATTTACTTTCAGTTATTTGGGTATTTTTCTTGTCTTTGGTTTCTCTCTGTTTAATGGCCTTGTGTGTACATGCATTTACATTTTGCATGCACATCAACTTACGTTTCAGTTCAGACCTTCAGGTTTTTTCTTTGCAGGATTTGTAGTTAAAATTTGAGGAAAGTAAAGTTGATCGGCACATTCAAAAAATAGATCAAATCTTCAAATGTTCTTAAGTATCAACAATTAAAATCCACATGCTGGTGATAGAAAAAACACCAGCATGTGGATTTTACAAATCACCAGCATGTGGATTTTATAAATCACCAGCATGTGGATTTTAATTGTTTGACACTTAATAATATTTGAAGATTTGATCTATTTTTTGAATGTGCCGATCAACTTTACTTTTCTTGGACTAATTTCCTGACGGTCAGCAGTATTTAAAACAGCATCCATTGCATGCAAAGGAGATTTGGTCATTCACTGCACAGTGAGCGATTTGTTCACTCCTTTTTTTTTTTTAAATTTGAAGGCATGTTCAAAATGGGTTCTTGATCAGAGTTGTGTAGCGAATTCAGCTCCAAAACGAACATGAAAAAATAAATTCTCTTTGCGCAACTATCCACAGGATTGTGCTCAGTAAGCTACATACACTGTCAGGTGGGCGCCATTAAACTGATTAAAATGATACCTTGGTTGATGAAATCCGTCCTGTCATGTCTTTCAGTTTGGGGATAATGATAGGCTCATGCTCCAGGGCTGCGCTATCTGGTGCTCTGCTTAAATATTCATCTGTATGCTCTTATGACAGCTCACTGTGCCTTCACCAACCTGCCTCCCATTTTACCTAGTCCCACACTACTAGACGCATTATGTAAAATAGGAGGCAGGTCAGTGAAGGCACAGTGAGCTGTCATAACAGCATACAGATGAATATGTAAGCAGAGCACCAGATAGAGTGCCCCCCACAGGCCGCCCCAAAGCATGAACACATCATTATCTCCAAACTGAGAGTAAAGATTACACAAGAGCCACAGGACGGATTTCATCAACCAAGGTATCATATTAATCAGTGTAATGTTGCCCACCTGACCGTGTATGTAGTTTACGGAGCACAATCCCGCTGACAGGTGCGCTTTAAATAAGACTGACTAATCTCAATAAGTAAACAAACCTAGTGCATATGGTACTGTTTTTTGATGACCTAATCAATTGAAGCAGAAAACTCCCCATACAAAGAAAGCATTTTTGCAGGGTGTCAGTCACCCCCAAAATACATTTTAAATGGGCTATGTTGTAGAGGACAGAGCCCCTATAAAAACCTTAGTGTCTGTTATTGGTACAGTGCCTGAGAAAATAGTTTGTATGCAAATGAGGCACACCCTTGGTGTTTCCAAGAGAGTAATGCAGTGTTACTTCTCATTTGCATACTGGTGGGGGACAGGGGGGGTCTTCACTTACTTCTGATTGACCATGCTTGCTTCCCAGAGCGAGCACTGACTTGATACTGCCAGCATGTATGCGCATGTGTAATGACATAGCTTGTGCAGAGAACTCCTCTCTGAAGCCGCTCCTTACACTTCCAGGTGTATCACTGTAAAGAGCGGTATCAGCAGAAAAAAAGACAGGGAGGAGAATGTGCCTGGACATGCTGTGCGTGCACGGCTGAAAACGGGCAATGTCCGTACACAAGCTGGCAGCATTTAAATAGTGCTAAATGAGGAACAAATGAGAAGGTGTAATGGTGCACCAAACAGTGCAATGTAGCCCCCTCATTTGAGAAAATAACTTAATTTGTATGCAAACAAACACTGTACAAGTCGTGACGGACTCACTTTAAAAGGGGATGCTTTTCAGCTGTTACTTTGGGCAGAACGCTGATGACACTGCCCATAGCAGGGCGGAGAAGGTAGGCATAATCCTAATTAACATACAGGATTAAAAGTCTATTTCTCAGCAACAAGACCACAGCTATTCTATCACCTTAAAAATAGTCTGGGTGAAATGGTGGATGAGGATGAGGAAAAAGCCAATATGCTAAATGATTATTTTTCAACAGTATTTACACAAGAAAAACGCATGACAGAAAACATGATCAGTGATAACAAAAATTCTCCATTAAATGTCACTTGCTTAACCCAGCAGGAAGTACGGCGACGTCTAAAAATCACTAAAGTTGACAAATCCCTGGGCCCGGATGGGATACACCCGTCAGTACTGCAGGAATTAAGTAACGTCATAGATAGACCATTATTTTTAATCTTTAAAGATTCCATAATAACAGGGTCTGTACCACAGGACTGGCGTATAGCAAATGTGGTGCCAATATTCAAAAAGGGGACAAAATCCGAACTTGGAAATTATAGGCCAGTAAGCTTAACCTCTACTGCGGCTAAAATCCTGGAGGGTTTACTAAGAGATGCTATACTAGAGTATCTGAAGAAGAATAACCTCATGATCCATAATCAACATGGGTTTACGAGGGACCGTTCCTGTCAAACTAATCTGATCAGTTTTTATGAAGAGGTTAGCTCTGGACTAGACCAAGGAAATGCAGTGGATGTTGTGTATATGGACTTTTCAAAAGCTTTTGATACGGTTCCACACAAAAGGTTGATACATAAAATGAGAACAATGAGGATAGGGGAAAATATATATAAGTGGGTTAAGAACTGGCTCAGTGATAGGAAACAAAGGGTGGTTATTAATGGAACACACTCAGACTGGGTCACAGTTAACAGTGGGGTACCACAGGGGTCAGTATTGGGCCCGCTTCTTTTTAACATATTTATTAATGCCCTTGTAGGGGGCATACAGAGTAGTATTTCAATATTTGCAGATGACACTAAACTCTGCAGGGTAATCAATACAGAGGAGGACAATTTTATATTTCAGGAGGGTCTATGTAAACTAGAAGCTTGGGCTGATAAATGGCAAATGAGCTTTAATGGGGATAAATGTAAGGTAATGCGCTTGGGCAAAGGAAATAAAATGTATAATTATATGCTTAATTGTAAAACACTGGGCAAAACTAACTGAAAAAGACCTGGGTATATTGGACGACAGGCTCATGTTTGGTGGCCAGTGTCAGGCAGCTGCTGCAAAGGCAAATAAAATAATGGGATGCATTAAGAGGCATAGATGCTCATGAGGAAAACATTTTACCTCTATACAAGTCACTAGTGCGACCACACTTAGAATACTGTGTACAGTTCTGGTTTCCGGTGTATAAGAAAGACATAGCTGAACTAGAGCGGGTGCAGAGAAGAGCGACCAAGGTTATTAGAGGACTGGGGGGTCTGCAATACCAAGGCAGGTTATTACACTTGGGGTTATTTAGTTTGGAAAAAATGAAGGCTTAGGGGTGATCTTATTACTATGTACAAGTATATGAGGGGACAGTACAAAGACCTTTCTACTGATCTTTTTACTCTGAGGCCTGAGACGGGGACAAGGGGGCATCTTCTACGTCTGGAGGAAAGAAGGTTTAATCATAATCACAGACGCGGATTCTTTACTGTAAGAGCAGTAAGACTATGGAACTCTCTGCCGCATGATGTTGTAATGAGTGATTCACTACTAAAATTTAAGGGCCTGGATGCCTTTCTTCAAAAGTATAATATTACAGGTTATATATACTAGATTCCTTGATAGGGAGTTGATCCAGGGAACTAGTCTGATTGTCCTATGGAGTCAGGAAGGAATTTTTTTCCCCAATGTGGAGCTTGGTGTTTGCCACATGTTTTTTTTTTTGCCTTCCTCTGGATCAACATGTTAGGCTATGGGTTGAACTAGATGGACTTAGTCTTCCTTCAACCTTAAAAACTATGTTATTATGTTAAATGTATGCCCATAGTAATCGCTTAAAAGCGTTCCAGGGGGTGAAAAATTCATTTTTCCAGCAATTTTTTTTATTATAAATTCATTTCTCCTTTGGTACGTATTTTAATGCACACAGTGAACATGCAGTACTTTACAGATAGTAGAAGAACGCTGCCTTTTCCAGTTTCCAGCGCAGCTCCAGTTTTCTCCTGTGCCACATAACCACGGCTCTTTCTTACCGGCTCATACCACAGATTGTTACGTCCTTTCTTAATGTAAGATGAGAGCCTCGTTACAACTCTCAGACTTACATTTTGTGGACCAGATGTCACTTTCTCAAAAGTGGTGTGAGTCAGCTGGTCACAATCCATGAGAGGAAAGGAGCACAGCTGAAAACTACAGAAGACAGGCAAGCATTCTAACAAGATGTTATTGATAAACTAGCAAATGGTGAAAAAATAAGTTTCCCCAGAATAAGGTGTTGTCCACTAATCAGAAAACCCCGTCTCAATCACTATATTTCCCCCAATTAAAATAACAGCTATACTCCCCTCCAATGCTGGGCCATTCCAGCGCTGTCAGCACAGTCTCTCCTTGGGCTTGAGTAACTTATATCCCGTGGTCCCTGCTGCCATTTCACTCAACTCCTTTAGAGAGATCTGACATCTGGAGAAAGATGCGCCGGCTATCACTGCCTCCGGTTGTCAGATTTGTCCTAAGGAGGGTGGAGTGAAGCCTGACTGGCTGCTGGGATTGTGTGACCTACAGTAAGACCAGAGCTCAGAAAGCGCAAACACCTTAGAACGGTGCCTGCACCGGAGGCGAATATGCTGGGAATTTTAACTGGGGGTTACAGTTACTGAGTAGTGGACAACCTCGGTAATATTAGTTTTTCAGTCAGAAAAAAAATCAGACTGACCATAGTAGACACATTGTAATAACACTAAGGAAAAATTCATCAAGAAGTTTTGGCAGAACACTGGTGTAGAACACCTTTCAATGGCACAAACTTGTTGACCAACACAAAGCTGCACAAAAATATTGCAACTTTTGGAATTTTACGACAGATTCAGATAGCTCTGCCGAAGTAGGCAAAGTTGGGGCAGATTGGGTGTAGCAAAGCCCGTCCAATAAATTCTGTGAACATTATGGCACAAGTTATGCCAGAGATCTTACTCCAGTACTGCAAGCTTCTTTCACATGAGGAACATAGGACCCAATCTCATGACTGGTTGGTGACCCAGTGATCCAATGCACACTCAATTTTTTCACCTCATTTGTATAGGCGACAATGGGGCATGCTACATCAACATTTAAAAGAATGCTTAACTTTTCTAGATTACTTCTAATATTTATTTATTCTAATTATAAATTATAGTAACTAAACCACATCATACCCATCACTGTAGGCTGCAGCAGCTGCTGCAGCGGCGGTGGCTGCTGTGGCAGCAGTAGCTGGTTGAGTGTACCTGTAGGCTGCATATCCACCCTGTTTATAAAAGAAAGTTGTTAGAACTCTTGTTTAATTTTAAAGCAAATAGACAAAACAGGTTTTGGATTATAAGAATGTTATATACAATATTATAAAGACATTTCAGCAGGCAGAAACGAAAACTAGATTCTAGGTTTCAATCATTTAGAAAAATCTAATGTGTGAGTTTTGGCTAAATACTAAAAAGCAAACCTTCGTGCAGATTTAATAGTTTTATAAAGGCATGGGCATGTGAAGTACTTGTACCACTATCTACCTTGGACTGAATGACCTGTTCAGCATACTGTATTTACATAAACCATGATAATGCAGATGGCCACTATTATTGCATTATTTGTCACACAATCTATTATGGAACATAAATTAGCACAGTAGTTTATTTTTTCCCCACACTTATTACATTCAAAATGGTACTCAATCTTCCTGCGATCTGTTGGCATTCATTTCATACACTTTTTAATAAAGGGATTAGGAACAGCTTTACTTGCTAACACAACGATTCTTCTCTCAGCCTTAAACTATTACTGTTTTTAGACTAGAAAACACTTTCTAGCACAAAAAAAAAAAAAAAAAAACCTTCACAAAAGGAAAACCTTTAGTATTCACCTTAGTGGCCATTATGAAAATTGCAAGATTTGTGTTATTAATATAAGTGGCAAAACACATTTTTAAGAATGTTTATATTTTCAAATTAAACGTTAATTTCATAAGAATGTCAGTTTAAACAATAGGTCATTTTCGAATTACTCTTCTTTAAGTCATGGAAGTAAGTCCCTCACGGATAACGCAAATTTAGGGACTGCAGCCCAGAGTAGGCAAAAGCAAGCACAGAACAGCTATTAAACCCGCACCAGCATTCAGCCTAAATTGACAAAAGAAGAGTGCTTAAAAGGAATCTGCCAACAGGTTTTTACTATGTAATCTGAGAGCAGCATGAGGTAGGACATAAGACCCCAATTCCAGCCATGTGTCAATTAAGAGGCATTTATACTACAATAAAATCGTAAATGAGCATGGTTAAAGATGCTTGTTTCACAATTATCTTGCTGTATAAGGCCTCTTTCACACATCCGGATTTTTCTGGTACTGGAAAAAACAATACCGGAGATATCCATGTGTATGATGGGTGTGGCACACGTATGGCAACTGTGTGCCGCATCAGTATCACACGTACCAGCGCCTGGGAATCAGCGGTACAGTTAGCACTGTTCCCAAGCGCCGGGTGCTGAATGCTGCCCTCATCATTGTCCCCTACGATCAGCATGAGCAAGGGACAATGGTGAGAGTAGTATCCTGCTGCCTTTTGTGTCCAGGTATAAAAATATGAGTAAAACAAAAAAATCCTTATACTCACCTGTCCAAAGATGTCCCCTGCTGTAATCCACCTGACCACTCATGCCGAGGAGCCGGGGAAAATGACTCGCTGCAGCGAGCGGTGTCCTGTCACTCACTGAGCTCAGCACAGAGAAGGGACCCGCTCGCTGGAGCAAGTCATTCTCCCTGGTGTGAGCGATCAAATGGATTACAGTTGAGGCCCTCTACAGCTCCATACCCCATGATAAAAGAGGTCTTGCAGTAGAGCATTACTTGGGGACAAGAGCTATACATCTGTAACCACATAACATCTTGGTGGTGGATATTTTTAACTTCATCTTGAGGCACAATTTTTTTTCTATTTGATGGACGAGTCTTCCAGCAGCTCAGGATTACAGCAATGGGAAGTCCATGTGCCCCTACTTATGCAAATTTATTCCTGGGCTGGTAGGAGAAGAGTGATATTCTCAGAACATCTGGAACAATGGACTGCGTTCATTTCACTATGGTTGCACTACAAAACATTAAAAAAATAATTATATAAATATGGTAGCGCTGTAATCTTACTGACCCGAAGAATTAAGCAGTCTCATCACTTTTACCAGACGGTAAACTGCATTTATAAAAAATGTAAAAAAAAAGCGATAAATCCTGACTTGCTGATTTTTGTTATTTTGCCTCACAAAAATGAGTACAGAAAGCAATCAAAAAAGCTGTGCCCGAAAATGGTACTAAGTAGCCAACTTAACCCGCAATAAACAAGCCCTCATATGACTGTAAGCAGAAATATAGAAAGAAAAAAGCTTTAAAAAAAAAAAAAAAAAAAAAAAGCAATGCACATTTTTTTCCCCCAAAAACAAGTATTTTTAGTGTGTGATAGCAGCCAAACAAAAAACTTAAATCTGTTATTGCTGTAATCGCACTGACCCAAAGAATAAAGTTGTCTAATCAATTATACTCTGGCCATGCATACCAGGATTGGGGATGAGGGGGGCAATACTTACCAAGAATGGGAAATTTACCAGTAGCTGCTTAATTTCCCACCCTAGGCTTATACTCGAGTCAATAAGTTTTCCCCTTTTTTGTGGTAAAATTAGGTGCCTCGGCTTATATTCGAGTATATACTGTATATAGGTTTTGTAAATGGTTGGAAAAATGGAAAATTGCTGATAATTTTTTTTTTTTTTTGTTAGGAAGTTAGAAGGATTAAAAGTTTGTTTTAAAAGTGATGCTAATGTAAAGTAGACACATGAGAATTATTATTAACTATTTTGTGTGATATAACTATATGATTTGGCATACAAATTCAAAGTTTGAAACTTGCGAAATTTTCAAACTGTCAAATTTTCGATATTTTCATAAATAAAAGCAAATCATATTGACCAAAATTTACCACTAACAAAGTACAATGTGTCACGAAAAAAAACAATCTAAGAATCACTGGGATATGTTGAAGCGTTCCAGAGTTATTACTTCAAAGTGAAGAATGTCAAATTTTAAAAAGGTCATTATTGTACAAAGTGGCTCGGTCCTTAAGAGGTTAAACATGTAATTATTGTGGTGTATAGCCACATTTGTTATCAATCAATGCTTATTTATAGCGCCTTTATAGTAGTCCACGTAATAAAACTAACATTTAATATGGGCACAGTGCAGTATATTTTAGGTAGTAGCGCTGACAGTTTTATAGGGTGCTATACACCTGGATGGAAGTGCCTTTCAGGGAAAATAAATTATAATATTTCAAAAAATATAGATGACTGGAATACAGTGACTAGTGTTTGCAGGGATCAAATCATGAAAAATGAGAGGTCTCAAAATGGAAATATAGGTGGGAGTGTGTTTACTCTATTAATTTGAAGACGCTTTATATTTGTTTTCAGTGCATAGAGTTACACCACTGTAGTTTGAGCTTCTGTTCTATTCCAAAATAGAGCATCTGGATATATATTTGACCCATATTTGAATGTAGGGACTAGATGGATGAAGTACTCCCAACTTACATAATTAGTGGTGTACAGCAATTGCTTTCACTAAGCACCCGATTAAACTCAGTGAAGGCTATTGTCCCCTATACAATGACCTCGAGTACCCTTTATTGAATATTAGTCTCTTACATAAGATTTTTAGTGTCTACTGATTAGGAATCTGAGTAATAGGGAAGAGAAAACACATTGAGACCAATCACCTAAGACAACTATTCTAGTCTAGATCTCCGAATTGGAGACTGATCTGAATACAGACTATTGTTTTTATTATTTTAGTCACTTCCCAGATATTATACTGGCTTTTGAGATACACCGTGCATTTTTGTAGTAATATTTGGAGTTAGCTTCTGTTAGTTTAATTAAACTAAGTTTTAATGTTAATTTATTGCCAATGAATCTAAATTAGGGGATCTATTAGTCCTTACAGTGATCAGCATGACATTGGCAGAAATGCCTCGTTCACAGCACAGCAGTAGAGACGCCGCTGCTCTGTCAACAGGAGCGGTCAGTGACCCCCTGTGCCGAAAGATCTGTGCTGGGCAAAACAGTCAGGGAGTTAGCAACTGCCTGGCTGTCCGCTCTCAGGCCCACAGTAAAAAGTTATTAGTTGTGGAGAACCCCTACAACACACTCAAGCAGAGGGCACACCACCTATTATCACATGTTATGATAGTAGTAAGTGCGCTTCAAAGATCCTACTATTCTAGTTTCCACCCTACATCCCCCAGTGACCAGATTTACTGTTCGGCCACAGCCCCACTATCAGTATTTGGTCAGTATTCGGTCAATATTTTTTCTCAGGAGTGGGAGCCAAAACCAGGAGTGGGCGATAAATGCAGAATTGGTGACTTGTTTCTATTATACCTTTTCTCTGATTGTTCCCCACTATTTTTACGCTACCATGGCAGTCAGGGGCCTGCTGAAGGCCTCTGCCACCTTAATACCAATGTGAAGCTCAGCCTAAGGAGAACGGGATTTTTACTATATCCTACAATATTGTGTTGTTGCAGAATATAGTATAAGCTATCAAACTTTTTCAGTCGCCTTAGGTGACTTGAACCCACAAGAGTGAACAATTAAAAAATAAAAAAAAGTTAGACTATTAAAATGAATTATTCACTTTTACGGGTTCATAATCCACTCAACTTTAACAATTATTTGATTTACTTATTTTTTCATTGATGCATCTGTAAAAATCCAGTCTATGAAAATAAAAAGTTAACCCATACAGTATATATCAAAAAATAGAAAAAAAAAAAGTTTGTATGTACCTCAAAAATTGGAATCCATAAAATAGTCCTCAACACCACTTCATGGACGGAAAAATAAAAATGTTATGGTCTAGAAAAATGGCGACAAATCAAATTTTTTTTTTCACCATTTAAAAAATAAATAAATTCATGCAACTTTGGTATTTCTGTAATACAAACCATGAGAATATAACCAGGTCATTTATATTATACAAAAAAAATAATTTTTTTTACCATTTTATCCCACTAGAACTCTTCCTGCAGAAAAAAAAACCCTCATACAGCCATGTCAACAGACAAGTAAAGATTATGGGTCTTGGAAGAAAAAAATAAATAAAAGTGCAAAAATGAAAATTGGTTGTTGAGGCAAGGGAGAAACCAGCACTGCAGTTTAAAGGGAATTTGTCACATTTTACCTATCTAAAGCTATTAATATGGCATACAGGCTATAGACTGCTGAAAAAGCCCTACCTGTATGCCTCATATCAAATGTTTTGTTGATAAATCATCTTATCATTTTATATAAATGACCTCTTCCAGGTTCCGAGGAGGAAGCTGCCTGGAAGATAACGCTGCCTCCAGAGATTTTACATGAAGGGGAGTTACCAGTGTGACAAGTAATTAACACAGAACTGGAGAAATGAACCACATCTTCTCGCAAACACATTTTTGCTCTGCTGTATTGTAACCATATTGCCAAACTGTCCATCTGCGAGATGGAAGCTGAGAGGAACCTGCAGATGTCAGGTATAATCTCACACAGCTCTGCAGTGAGATCAGAAGAGCAGAGAGCAGCCGTTACACATCACACTGGTAACTCTCCTTCATGCAATACAAGCTCTGGAGGCAGAGTTATCTTCCAGGCAGTGTCCTCCCCAGAGCCTAGAAGAGGTCATTTATATAGTGAGAAAAGATGATTTATCAACAAAAAGGCATCTTGATGTGAGACATACATGTAGGACTTTTCAGCATTCTATAACCTGTATGCCCATATTAAATGAATAGATGGGAATCTGTCACCACATTTGACCTTTTAAAACACGGGACACACATTCATTCATTCATTCATTCCATAAAATGGCTCTTGCTAAAATTAAAGGGAATCTGTCACTCCCTGGCACCTATCAGACCTCTAATATGGGCATACAGGTGATAGAAATGTGAATCTATACTTACCTGTATGGCCCATAGTAGAGGTCTGCTTGCTGGGAAATACCTTTTTATTAAATTAACTCTGCCAATCTTTGCGTCCGGGAGATGCCAAGAAATCCCCGCCTACTACCTTTGTTTCCATACTCGTCTCTTCTCCCCTGCACGTCACAGCGCTCTGTGACATGCAGTTCCCGGCCGGATCCTGCTCCTGCACAGTTTACCTTGTACGGACGGCGCTCTTCTCTCTGCCGTCAGTGTAGTGTTGTGCAGCAGGGAACTTGTGCGCAGGCACCGGTGAGTCACTGCCTTCCCAGCAACAGCGCACAGGTTTCCTGCTGCAAAACACTACACTGACAGCAGGAAGCAGAGCGCCGTCCGTACAGGGTAAACTGCGCAGGGGCGGAATCCGGCTGGGAACTGAACATCACAGGGCGCTGTGACGTGCAGTGGAGGGGGGGGGGATATGGAAATGAAGCTAGTAGGCGCGAATTTCTTGGCGTCCCTCAGAAGCGAAGCTTGGAAGAACGAATTTAATAAGGTATTTCACAGCAAGCAGACCTCTAATATGGGCCATACAGGTAAGTATAGATTCACATTTCTATAACCTGCATGCCCATATTAGAGGTCTGATGGTTCCTAGGGGGGTGACACATCCTGGTTAAAGAGACAGGCAGCATGATTTCATTTCCCCACCCCCAAACTATTTAAACATGCATGCAGCCTTTTCATAGACAAATCGGGGAATACCTTTCTATGGCCAGAATGTGCATCTTTTACTGAGAAATCAGAAATTGAATTGTTATGCAAATGAGGCTAAATCACGCCAGCTCACGTTACCCTGCTTGATGGACAGCCTCTATGCAGTGTGACTTGTAGCACAGGAAATATCCATCAAGCAGGAGAAGGCAACACCAGCCAGGGAATTGAACTTGAATCACAGAGCCTTTAGACCTACCATAGTCATTGAGCATGATTTGAATGTTACTTGAAATGTTGATTTCTCAGTAATGGACTGGCCATGTATAGGTATTACAGGACTGGTCTTTGAATAAAAATACATGTACATATAGTTTGGGGTGTCATATCCTGCTGACAGATTCCCTTTAAAGAATGTTGAATCATTTAAGAGTTACAGGGCTCAACGGTCCCTTCCTTGGACAGAAAAATAAAATAAAATAAAGGTACTCCAGGGTAGAAAAATAGTTACAAAATATGACTTGGTACACAAATCGAGAGAAACATCTTTGACCTCGTGGGTGGGGGGAAGTAGGGGAAAAATATTAAAAATAAAAAACAAATTAAAATCAAACCAGTAATGCAAGGTACAAAATTGTTACATAATATCACTATTCAGCTTAAGAGAAATTTTTTTTTTTTTTTTTAATCAAGACTTGATATATAAACCAGCATGTGCTAAGTCAGGTTCCCTTTATTACCTTTGATATAAATATGAGAAATTAGTGTGACATGCAAAACAAGCAAATAATTTGGAAAAGGGCACTTTTCTTTCTTTAAGATTAAGTAATCGTTCTAGATTTCTGCAAGTAATAACTAAAAAGCTTAATAAAAATGGCTTGAAATCACATGCTGATATTCTTATTGAATCTGTTTATTTAAGCAGTTTATTATAGCAGCATAAGAAATTCAAGGTTTTCGAGGAGCCTCCACATACCCTATAGCCCTGTCACAAACGGGCGTTTGATAATTTCAGGAAAAAACAATTTATTAAAGAAGCACTCATGGTTTCTTTCCTTCTATAACTGCACCCCACCTGATTATATGATAACGTGCAGAGTGTAATAGAAGGTTGGAAGCTCTGGAAATAAGTACGTGAGTTTTCTCCCATTCAGTCTCCATCTTGAGTCCTAGCTGTCATGCTGAATTTTCCTCTTATTTACTTTACTCACTTACATTGCACCATTAATTCCTCAGCACTTTACAGACATCAGCATTCCTGTTGAGCCCTGCAATAAAGCCAATGATGCTTCACACAGCATCACATGAACCGCTCAAGCCTGTACTACCGCTGCTTTTTGCGGCAAGTGTGCTCATTCTCGTCCTCCTCTATAATCTCCTAAATAAGGCAATATCTGTGTACAGACGGAGGCTGAACTAGGACACTAGCTGTGAGATTTGCTGCCATTTCACCATAGAGGAACTGAAATGGTGACCCTCCGAAGAGAATATAAGCAATGTGATCATATGGCCTAACTGAAGAGAAGTATACCATGAACTCCCAGATAGAGTTACAACTACATAAAAAGGTAATACTAGCTGAATTCTATACAACGGGGACAAGAAAGGTTGAAGAAAAAAAAAAACCTGGAGTGCTACTTTAAGATAAGGGAGTTAGGATGTCAATGTGAGGTTAATCTTTCAGTGTTGACCTATTTTACCGTTACAGACATCACAAGTAGTTAGTTACTACGCCAAACTGGAGAGGGAACAAAATGGCAGCAGATGGCAACGTAGAAGCAAACTTTAAGGAACAATGGGGTAGATTCATCAAGGCTGTCGTAGAGCATGCTCATGCTACACAAGTCTGACTGAATTTGTCTTGTACTCCATTCTTAATGCATTCGACACCTCTTCTGAATGGCATGTGGCGCACCAGAACAGCTACTCCACTCAGAATGGAGTAGCATTTCTGACGTTTAAAACATTGTCACTTGAGGAATTTGAAGGGTGGTCATGACCATGCTCAGTCCCACCTCAACCTATTTTGGCAGAATTAAGCTGGCAAGAAAACGAAAATGTCGCAAATTTTTTGCACAATACTCCATTGAGCAAATATTTTGCGACTTTTCAAAGCTTTTATGCTAGTTTTCTCGTGTAAGAGCTTTGATGAATAAGCCCCAAAGATTTTTTTCTGACAGCTAAAAGCCCAGAACATTGCAAATTCATGTTGCAGCTTTAAGATTTAACATCATAAGAAAAAGCCCTGCATTGACAATCCAATGTTTACAAAAACTAATTAGAATATCTACAACATATCTATGCAGTGCAGCTTATGCCTTTCTAATTTAACACCTTAATGAGCAGGCCTGAATGGGCCTAAATGACTCAGCTTTTCAGCATCCACAGAAAGCCCAGTTACAGGGAAAATCCCTCGTGGGCCTCACATCACTGGCAGAGCAGACCTGGATCTGATAGGACCTAGCGGCTCGGCTAAGGTGGGAGACACCAGAAGATGATGTGATGGCCAGGTCCTACAGAAGCCGCAATGCTGAGGATGTTCCTGTTGTCTGCATAGCACTGAGCAGCAAATAGAAGAACCGTGATTAGAAACTACTTTTGTCTTCTTCCCAGGGTCTCCAGCTGTGTCTGAAAGTGGGGTACAAGACTTGCTCCTGCTTCCTTGCAAGAGGATTAACCATGCCCTATAAATTTACACAGTGTTAAAGCCATTGTCAATACATTTCTTGGTCATTATCTAGTTAAAAGCAATGTCAACATTTGCAATAATGTTTAGATGTACAACACAATTGAAAGGGTATTTCCATCTCATCTGTAATAAAAAAATAAATTCAAAAACAAGGCCAAAAACATATAATACCTATCAAACGGTCTACATGTATAGCACTCATCTGATACAATCATTAGTTTGAGCTTTAATAGGCAACAAGGAGATTCATACTCTAATGGCTACCAATAAGAAACTCAGCCCTCTGAGCCACCGAACTGATAATGTCTGAAGGCAATGTTTAATTAAATCTCTCAGAAGATAAAGATATATCTATTTTATACCCAACATTTTTGTGAACAAGTTATCTTTACGTATAATTTACTTCTAGCAATTACAGGGAATCTCATCAGGTTTTTGTTATGTAATCAGAGCAGCATGATGCAAAATCACAGATTCTAGCAATTTATCACCCACTGAGATTACATAACAAAAATTGGCTGACACATTCCCATTAACAGACTTAATTTTGCACTACCAGGGTAATTCACTATAAGTTCCAGCTTTTATTATTAAGTAGGAACCAAAATACAAGTAATCAAAGTTGGTGTACTTACAATATATTCTTGCTTGCACAAATATAGAGGTACAGTGAGCCCGGATAAAATAACTCCCCAGGACTGTCGGCACGCTCTGCACACACACCACACACTGAGTGATTACAGCACACTCACTGTGTAATGAGCAATGACTGGGAACAAGTGGATGTAGAATAAGAAGAACTTCATTTTTTCACTGTAGCCACTTATCCAGTAAGCCAAAATATAAATGGCTAATAGTTGATTACCACTATCTCTGTAGGTAAATGGCACTTCTGGACAAGGCAGACTCCCTTTAAAAAGGAATCTGTCTGCACGATCGCCTCCTTCCTGCACAACACACTATGTGCGCAAGTTGCTCTCTGCATAAGTAAAAGGTGTAAAAGACATATTTCAATATTTTGCTCCCCAACTGAAAACATGCTATTTTAAAAGCATATCCAAATGAGGCTTAAGTGCTCTGGGAGTGTCATTTGGTGGGACATTGCTTAAATCCTTGGATTACATTCAGAACTGGGGTGAGTATATTGGTTAATTTAAATTATTATTTAAAATACAGCACACATTCTTTAAAGTGTTTGCTCTGTGTGTTTAAACTCTTTACTTTAATTACGTTTGATCATGAAAAGGTCTGATTGACACCTTGTCATCACCAAACAAAAGAGCTGGGTGTCAGCTAGTCCTATTCACCCAATCTTCATTAGCATTTCTATTCATGTAATTTATGAGGCAGCTGTGAGCTGCTATTTTTAGCCTAGGAAGGTGCCATTTGCAAACATGGTCCCTGGCCATTAATAACAGCTCACAGCTGGTTCTTTAGCCACTACGTCCCCCGATCAGCACTCAGCAGCGCTTTAGAAGCAGCGCATTTTTGTTGCGTTCAAAACGTGGTGTTCTAATGCCGCACTTTTGTTGTCGGTAAATGTGAATCCACCGCATATGACATTTCAAATCGGTCAAAATCAGCAGCGGAGACAAGCGTATCCGCTACAGAAATTGACATGCTGCGGATGAGTTTGGGTACGTCGCCACGGTCAGGCGCCGCTGCAAGTTTGACGCTGTGTTTATACAGCGTCAAACCCGCAGCATCCAGATGTTACAGCATAGTGGATGGGATCTCTAGAAATAACATGTCCACTATGCGTGCATCAGAGGCTACGAATCCCCTGTGGTCACTGACATGTGGCGCGTCTTTCAGGACCGCATCATGTCAAATTCTCTTGCGGAGTCGCTAGTCTCCACAACAGAAATTTGACCACTACAATGTATAGAATGCGGTAAATACGCATGGTACACTGGACACATGTGGATTTACCTGCGTTAAATGGAACGCAGCATTTTGGAAGCAGAAAAAAAAAATATGCGTCCAAAGCGCTGTCAGCTGGGTCGCTAGCCGCTAAGTCCCCAAGATCAGCACTCAGCAGCGCTGAAACTCCGTGTTCTAATGCCGCACTTTTGTTGTCGGTACATGTGAATCCACCGCATATAATGGCACTTCATTCAGTCAACATCTGCAGTGGAGACTTGCACGTCCGCTACAGAAATTGACATGCTGCGGGTGACTTTGGGTACGTGGCCACGATCAGGAGCCGCTGCGTGTTTTCCAGATGTTACAGCATAGTGGATGGGATCTCTAGAAATCCCATGTTCACTATGTGTGCATCAGAGGCTGCGACTCACCTGTGAAAACTGACATGCAGTGCGTCTTTCAGGACCGCAGCATGTCAAATTCTCTTGCGGAGTCGCTAGTCTCCCAACAGAAATTTGACCACTAGAAAATGTAGAATGTGATAAATCTGCATGGTTCAGTGAACACAAGTGGATTTACCTGCGTTGAATAGAATGCAACATTTTGGAAGCAGCAGAAAATATGCGTCCAAAGTGCTGCTACGTCGGGATTGGGGGCACAGAACCTAAAATTAGGGGGGGAAAAGATGGCATGAGCTCCCGCGTCATTTTTATAACCAGCAGAGGGAAAACTGACCACTGGGGGCTGACATTAGTAGCCCTGGCTATTAATATCAGCCCACAGCTGTTTGTTTAGCCTTTACTGGCTAGATTACTGGGGGATCCCAGATAAAAATTGTCCTGGGGTCCCCCTATAAAATCTAATCTAACCAGCAAAGGCTAAACAGATGCGGGATCATATTAATAGCTAGGGAAGGGAGTCAAGAATACTAGCCCCCTCCGCGGTTATTAATATCACCCCTCAGCAGTCCCAGAAATGGCACATCCATAAGATGCGTCAAATCTTGCGCTTAGCCTCCGCTCTGCCCTGTAGCGGTGACGAGTGGGGTAATGGGATTGGGGTTCACGTCAGCCTTGTATTGACGGCTGACGTGAAGCCCAGGTTAACCGCGTAGTAAAATAGCCGCTGCTTTTTCAATAAATACACGGCCAGAATAAAGTATTTTAATGAAATACAGTTTTTTTTTAAAAAATAAAAAATAATTGTACTGGGTCAGCGAAGCTATCAATCTGAACAACAAAAAAAAAAAAACATTTTCCTCACCTGTCTGCCGTCAACGACGCAGTCCACGTACAGCCAACGATTCTCGCACAGCGATCCGGGTCACTTCTACAGCAGTGACATCAGCAATCACTGATGTCACTGCTGTAGAAGACAGCAGTGTATACTGACAGGAGTGTAAAATCACTCCTATCAGTATACATTGCTGTGCAGGAGGTCACTGGGGTTTATCAGTGACGATGAGCTCTCACCACTATCACCCTGGGAACGTTCTTTAGAACGTTCCCAGGGTGGGGTCATGTGAGTGATCAGCTGACCGCTCACGTGACCGCAGGTCCTGGAAGCAGTATACTGCCGTCCGCCAGGGAGAGCATCGCCGGGGACCAGGACCAGGAGGAGACCGGGAGGCGCCAGACAGGTGAGTATAAGGGTGTTTTTTTTTATTTGTTTTTTTTTTTTACACCGCGTTGTAGCCGGCTTAGCTGAGAAGATTACTGCTCCTCCCAGCCGCGCCGCTCTCGCTGTTATCAGCGGGAGCAGCGGTTGGATGAGAGGAGTAGTAGTCCTCCTCTCCCGACCTGGGTACCACCCACAACGCTTTTCAGCCGCGAATTTGCGGCGATTGGCTTTAATTGAAACGCATCAAATCTGCAGATATAAATATTACACCTGCGGATTTGATGCAGTTCAATTAGGTCAATGGGCTCGAATTCGCAGCGGAAACGCCCGCACAATGGTCATGCTGCGGTTTTTACTGCAATGGCAATCCTGAGAAGATATTTCTGCATCATGTGCACAGCACATTAGGATTACCATTGCAATACCTGGCAGACCTATTAACATGCGGGCCTAAAAAAATTGGTCAAATCAAAATAAAACAGTGCGCAATTGACATGGGAACAACCCCTGGAAGCATCTCTGAATCCCAGGTCACTGCTGTGAACAATGTTGTCAGAGTATTACGCCACTTTTGCGGACTGACCATAAAACATACAAAAACTAAAGCAAAAATGGATTTTCTTGGAAAAAATGTTAAGAAATATTCTTTCCAGGGTAATGACATATATAAAGGCAAAATAAATAACCAAACAAAAATGCTCCTCCACACCTTGGGTTATGTTCACACTTCGTGTTCTTGATGCATTTTTGCAATTTTGCATTTCTTTTAACTGTGAAATACACATTTACCAGTAAATGTAATTTTAACATTTTACTACCTTATCTCGCCATGTGGTGTGTGAGACATGATCACTGTCAGATACATCCAGAATGAACACTCATATCCAGCTGATAATACCATCTAGCACCAGTCCCTATTTTAAAAGCAGCTAACAGCGTTATCAATAGGGAATAGATTTTTTTTCAGCATGGAGTATAATACAATAATCCCTGACAAGATGACTAACACGCTATCCCAACTGCTATAGGTCACCCGTAAACAAATCTCAGGTAAGATATAGCACAATAAAAAATAGAGTTAAACCGGCTCCGAAGAGGTTTTTTGGTACGTTGCACCACCAAAATGTGAAGGAACGCAAGCAATTCTGTCTGCTTTCATCAATTTCTAATTATAGATCACCATTCAAAATTATGAATCGGTCAACGAGTGCATGGAAAATATCAAGTAATATCAAGTAATGGAAGAGATGTATTTACAGACAATGAACAACACTCATCTCAAGCTGATAGCTGCATTTACAATAGGGACAGGATCAAAAGGTAATAGTGGTACCAATAGGGAATACATTTTTTTTTGCCACAGCAGTACGCAGTGTAAGGCAATAATATCTGGCTGGATTGGTGTAATACGCTATCCACACTGTGATAGCTCAGCCGTAAATGAAATTCAGATAAGAGGTAATATTGTAGAATTGATTTGAATTGGCTTTCCCATTATTAAAGGAGTGTGTCTCCTATACGGTTATTGCGTATATGTTATAATACCCCCAGTGGCACTAAAAACCCATCTGTGACAAAACGCTAGCGGCCAGGACCTCCAAGGCGTAGAGACAGTTCATGTCACATGTCCAGCATGGATACCCAATAGTTGTAAGGTACAGCGGAATCACAGAGGACGTTGATACGGTCCCCAACGTAGTCCTACAGCATCTTCCAAAACATTTCCTTCCTTGTCAGAGTAACTCACGCAGCAGGGCCTGGGCGCTGGGAGAGTCTGAGAAAACTGTACCAGACCTTTGACCGTTTCCCTGGCTCTGCTGCTTCTTTGTTTCTCCATCGCCTGTACTCCTTGGCTTGGTTGTTTAAGACACTGTGACCTCCAGAGTAGTCACATGGGATTTGTTTAACCAATTCTTCAACAAGGGCCATCTGGTACTGCAACATACAACATAGGAGTGGGTCTCCTATACTGGTAATGCCCATGCCCTGGCGGGTATACATGAACATTCTGTATAACATACAGAATGTTGGACGTATGCCTCGGAAAATAGTTTTTACGAGCATCATAAACACCCTTAAAAAAAAAATATGTGGGTGTTGCATGATTGTCACACTGTTGATATGGTGGTGGTGGTGGTGGTGGAGAAGGAGGAGGAAGGTGACATAAAAGACAAAATCATGAAACGTATACCCATGTCCGGGTGTGAAGAGGTGAATGGGAATAGACCCCTCAAAAATATCCACTGTATTTGGCTTTGTTCTGCGGATATCATCCGTGGTGTCGATAAGTCTGGTCCAATCCAGCCCTTGTTCATTTTGATAAGAGTCAGCCTGTCAGCATTTTCAGTTGACAGGCTGAGGCGCCTATCTGTTATAATACCCCCAGCAGCACTAAAAACCCGCTCTGACAAAACGCTAGCGGCAGGGCAGGCCAGGACCTCCAAGGTGTAGAGAGACAGTTCATGCCACGTGTCCAACTTGGATACCCAATATTTGTAAGAAACAGAGGAATCACAGGACTCTGGTGCAGTTGGCAAGGTACTCCTTTAGCATCTTCCAAAATTTTTCCCTCCTTGTTAGACTATTTGGCGCATCATGGCCTGGGCACTGAGAAAACGGTCCCAGACCTTTGACAGCGTTTCCCTGCCTAGACTGCATCTGGTTTGGGTCTCCCTCGCCTGTACTCCTTGGCTGTCCAAAAAACTGACTGAATTTTTTTTAATAATTTCGGCAACAAGGGCCTTCTGGTACTGCAACATTTTATTAGACCTCTCCGGCACGGAAAGGAGAGATAGAAAGTTCTCCTTGTATTGTGGATCTAGAAGGATGACCAACCAGTAATTACTGTCACCTAAAATGCGTACAACGCGAGGGTCACGAGAAAGGCAGCAGAACAAAGTCAGCCACGTGTGCCAGACTGCGAACAGTCAAGACTTCCCTGTCCCCACCAAGAGAACAACTGTCTATGTTCTTCTCCTCATCCTCCTCCTCATTCTCCCTTTCCTCAGGCCATCCACGCTGAACAGACGGTATGAATGTTGTGTGGCAAGTACTGTCTGTAGCGCCAGAAACCAGCTCCTGTTCCTCCTCCTCCTACCTGTGTAGCATCACCCTGTGTAGTTCTGTGCTTCATCTCATCGTGCTCCACCTGCAATGCCTCCTCAATTGTGAGTAGCGAGCGTTTCAGTAGACAGAGAAGCAGGTTGGTGACGCAAATTATGGAGTCATCACCGCTCACTATTTTGGTGGAGTCCTTAAAGTTGTCAGACATCTATGCCCACTCATCAGCTCTTATGTGCGTAGGCTGACCTGAATACCGACAGGCGTGTTGAAGCTGGTACTCAAAAACTGCCCTCTGCTGCTCACAAATCCTTATATGAAACGTTGAGTTCCAACACCTGGTGACATTGCACACCAGTCGGTGAACTGGTAGGGCAAACAATGACGAAGCATTGCAATGGCAGCAGGAACTGTAGCGGACTTTTTGAAATGGGCACACATGCAGCGTACTTTGATAAGCAGCTCAGGCAGATCCAGGTAGGTTTTGAGAAACTACTGAACCACTAGGTTGAGCACATGGGCCAGGCATGTTACATGTGCGAGGTTGCCAAGCTTCAGAGCAGCCACCAGGTTCCAGCCATTGTCACATACGACCATGTCTGGCTGTAGATTCAGCGGTGAGAGCCACAGAACTGCCTGCTCTTTTACAGCTGTCAACAACTCTGCAGCCACCTAAGCATACTAGCTTCAGCACAGCCTGTTGCCGCTTGGCCGAGGCAGTGCAGTAGTGCTTCCAGTTTCCGACTGATGTGGTCATTTCGGAGATGGAGGCTGAGAAGGAGGTGCAGGAGCTGTAGAATGTGGATTGACCCAGGGCCCACAATTCTCGAAGTCGGGAGGACTTGTTCCGTCCTAGGGCCCGACTGCGTTTCGGCTTCCACAATATTAACCCTGTGTGCCATAAGAAGATGTACCGTCCCTGGCCACAAGCACTTGACCACATGTCCGTGGTTAGGTAGACCTTCCTAGTGACTGCGTTGTTGAGGGCCCAGGTAATGTTTTGGGACCCAAGCTTGTATAAAAGGTGGGGACGGCAAACCAGGAGAAAAATAGTGGCAGCTGGGGACAGAGTACCAAAGGACGGCCGCAACCATGAGGTTGCGGAAAGCTTCCGTCTCCAACGAGCCTAAAAGGCAACATTTCCAGTGCAAGCAGTAGAGAAATGTGGCAGTTTAGTGTTGTGGACTGTGGGTGGTTGGCTGCATATTTGCGCTTGAGGTCAAAGGACTGCGGTAAGGACAAGTGAATGTTGTGCTGGGACAAGGACGCTGATTGTTGCAAGTGGTATTTGGAATGAATCCGCTTTACCCAGCATGGCAATCACAACATTCTGAAAAGACATGCCAGTTCATCTAGTTTTGTCACAGGTGTGTCAGAAGTGACAGTCTCCCTGCAGCTGGTTGCAGAAGATCTTAGTTTAGCATTACAAACCCCATCTAAGCTGTCTCACTCTAGGACCCAGCGGTTACCTCCCTCCGGCTAATTGACACCCTGGCTGGGTGTTTAAATACTGGCTGTTGCCAGAGGGAGTTGCCGGTGATATTCACATGTGACACCTTGTGAAGGTTTTGAGCTGTTGCAGTCTGTTTACTTCCTCCTGGAGCCCAGAGGACATGTTGCAATCTCTCTGAAGTCGACTCAAGCTAAGCTACTTCCATGTTGTCTGTCACCCCTTGCTGTCTGTAGTGTTTAGTGGGGACTGACTAGCGCTCATCCCTCCTTCCATATACAGGGCCAACGCTAGGCAAATACAGGGTTTAGGTTCGCGTGCGGCGATTGATGAAGAACTAATATAGGGACGTTAGTGGAGACAGTGATTCAGATCAGCCTAGGAGGTCTCCACTTCCCCCTTCACCTAATGTCTGGGCTCCCTTTCCCCCTTTCCTTTGTGTTGCACTCAGTCTTTCCTACACCTTACGTGACATTTTTGCACTTAACCTGCAGATAAGTCTTGGGTCATTGTTTTGCAGTGGCAAAAAATGATTCTCCCACTAATTTTGTGACCAAGGAGAGGGATTGAGAGCTGCTTCAGATTACATGGTATGGTTTGAGATGAGGTGGACTGGATATTGACAAAAACTTGTTCAAGACTGCTGGAAAGCCATTCCATGTGCCAGTCTGATGAAGCTGCTTGAGAAAATGCCAAGGGTATGCAAGTCTGTCATTGAAATAAAGGTGTGGTGGGGACTTTAAAGAATTTAAGGTTTCACACATTCTGGTCTATTTCACAGGTGTTTCCCTGCTTCACCTTGTTGGAATCTACAGTAATGTATATTGCTGAAAGTTTTGTCACCTTTTAAATTGTTCCACAAAGTGGAAGTATTTCTCCCAAAAAATTATTGCAATTACACGTTTTGTTATACACGTTTGTTTCCTATGTGTGCATTACCAAAAAAAAGCCAAATTGGACATCATTTCACACAACCCCAAAAATAGGCCGGACAAAATTTTTTGGCAATTTTCCAAAACTGTGGGTAAACAACTTTGTTTCAAGCATGTGATGCTCGTTCAAACTCACCTGTGGCAAGTAACAGGTGTGAGCAATGGGTACCTTGACTGAGTGCAAGGCATCAGTAAATATAAAGAATACAAAAGGATTGTGGGTCGTAATGTAGTCTCCAGTGTCAGAAAGCTAACTTTTTCCTGCTGGAAGACCTCTGACGCAATAACCCCAAACATACTTCAAGAAGCACCCAGAAATGGATTGAAACAAAGTGCTGGAAAGTTCTGAAGTGGACAGCTATAAGTCCGGATCCATTGAACACCTGTGGATAGATCTTAAAATTGCTGTTGGGAGAAGGCACCCTTCAAATATGAGAGAACTGGAGCAGTTTGCAAAAGAAGAGTGGTCCAAAATTCCAGTCGAGAGGTGTAAGCAGCTTGTTGATAGTCATAGGAAGTGATTAGAGTAAACATTTCATTAATGTTTTTGCAAGCCAACATCTCCTCAATGGAAATCAAAGGGTATGCAACCAAATATTAAGTTGAGGGTGCCAACAATTTTGTCTGGCCCATTTTTGGGGGTTTGTGTGAAATTATGACCAATTTGTATTTTTTCTGTTAGTGTTGTTCCAATACACATAGGAAATAAACATGTGTATAACAAAACATGTGCAATTGCAATAATTTTCTGAACAAAACATAAAACTTTCTGAAATATAGGCGAACATGGGATGATTAGTTTAATTAGTGAGGCGAGAGGCTGTCACGACTCCACCACTCACGGTATCGTATGGACGCTGTAAATTACAGCTCTGCTGCCCTATGGGATTGAGGGTTTGCTGAGCTGTCAGGATTGTGAAAGACTGCTCTACCGCTCAATCTGAGGCAGAGGTGAGAGTATTGTGAGTGACAGCTCAGCCGTCCTATTGTAGAAATGTTTTTGAGGTGCAGGTGACCCGAGCAAGCGAGTGATTGGATACAGATTGAAGGAAAGATCTGAGTCAAATATAACACAAAGCCAGTGGGCATAATGCTTGAGAGTTATGGTCGAACCATACATAGATGATAATTTCAGGTTTAGTTGGGTAGCAGGTGAGATACAAAAGGATTTCTGTTTTTGACAGATTTCGTTTTAGATATGGACAGGACATAAGAATACATACAGTATATAAATCTATACACACACACACACACTTCTATAGAGCCATTAATTTCTCAGTGCTTTACAGATATCACTGTCTCCATTGGAATGCAATCTAGATTCCCTATCAGGATGTCTTTGGAGTGAGTGAGGAAACCCACGCAAACAAAGGAGAACAAACTACTTGCAGATGTTGTCCTTGGGCCCCAGTGCTACAAGGATACAGCCACCATGCCCATACTATAATATACAGACACTTCAATTGTTGATTGGTGAAAATCTCACCTTGTGTTGAATTTTGAAAGCAAAAGGCTCCCTTATGAAATATATATTAGTGCACATTCCTTAATACATACACGTTTAACTGATCTAAAAAATATAGACCACAATTACAATGCTAAAAAATGCAAATACTACTAAATACCATATATACTTAAATTAGGGCAGATACACAAAATTAGAGATATTCTTAAGTTTGTATAGAGCGGATATTATGGAAAGGCTGGGAGACTAGCACTAGAGTGCAGCACTTGTCCATCTCCAGCGCTGGAGCTGTAGCGGATCGATCAACGCTCCATTCACATGGGGCTCTCCAGAGCCCCAATTCTCAAGATCTCTGAGGGAAGGGAGTCCCAGCGGTCAGACAAAGGCCTCCTTCACGCATCCTGATAGTACAGATACTGGAAAAAAACAGTACTGATGCCATCTGTGTCCGTGTGGAACATACGTGTGCCGTATCATTATCACCCGTACCGGCACTTTGGAAAAAGCAGTACAGTCAGTGCTGTTCTCAGATGCCGGGTGCTGAATCCCACTGTCATTGAGGTCTGATGACAGTTCTAGTCAGCAGCCGCTGTCTGTGTATAGTGCTAACTACAACTGTCATCATTGTCGTCTGATCTCCCTGCGATCTGCAAGACCAGGAGAGTCTGATAGTTGTATTCAGCAGCCTTTGTCTAGTGTGTATTAAATAAATATTTATTAAATATTTTAAAAAAAAAATGGTGTGGGGTCCCCTATCATTTTCCTAACCAGCTGAGGGAAAGCCAATGGCTGGGGGCTGATGTTCATATTCTGGGAAGGGGCCCAATAGCCATAAAGTTTCCCCAGCCATTAACAGCTCACAGCTGTTTGCTCAGCCTTTACTGGTTAGTAAAAGAAGGACCCACCCAAAAAAATTGATGTGTGTCCCCCTAATTTCACAACCAGCATAGGCTAAACAGATGGCTGCTGACTGATATTAATAGCCTCGGAAAGGGCCATGAATATTAGCCCTCTTCCCAGACTAAATACATCAGACCTTAGCCACCCCAGAATGTCGCATCCATCAGATGCGCCAATTCTGACGCTTAGCCTCCACTCTTCCCACTTACACTGGTGTGGTGGCAAGTAGGGTAATAGTTCTGGGGTTGATGTCAGCTGTTTTATGGCCGGTGACATCAAGCCCAGGGGTTAGTAACGGAGTCTATAAGACACCCCCATTACTAACCCCATAGTCAAATGTAATAAAAAGACACAGCGTAAAGTCCTTTATTTGTAATAAACACTCCCCAGCCTCTTTATTTTGAAAATAATAAATGGGTAAAACACTGTATTCCTCATCTGTCCGCCGATAATCCATTTGTTCCACAAAGAACCCAACTCTGCTACGTCTGGATGCATTGTCGAGTGGTGGCATGGTGCAACTTAACAGCCATGCATCCAGGACACACTGAGCTGAGCATGAGAACGCAGCTTCAGTGACCAGTGGCAACCTCAATGACGTAACTGCGGGTCACTGAAGCTGCGTTTTCACGCTCGGCTCAGTGTATCCTGGATGCATAGCTGAGCGATCGCACCATGCCATTGCTCAGCAATGCATCCAGATGTAGCAGAGTTAATCCCTTTGTCCTATGAAGCGCCCATCGGCGGACAGGTGAAAAATACGGTGTTATTATTTTTTTAAAATAATAAATAGGTAAAAGAGGGTGATAACCCCACAACCATTACCCCACTTGCTATCGCACCAGGGTAAGTGTAAAGAGTGGAGGCTAAGCGCCAGAATTGGTGCATCTGCTGGATGCGCCATTTCGGGGGCGGCTGAGGGCTGATGTTCTTAGTATGGGAGGGGGCCAATATCCATGGCCCCTTTCTAGGCTAGTATCACCAGACTGCATCTGTCTGTTTAGCCTTTGCTGGTTAGTAAATATAAAGGAGACCCCACATCATTTTTTTTGGAGGGATGGGGGTTGTTCTCATCTATAATAACCAGTAAAGGCTAAGCAAATAGCTGCGAGCTGATATTAATAGCCTGGGAAACTTTATGGCTATTGGCCCCTTCCCAGAATATTAACATAAGCCACCAACCGTCGGCTTTCCCTCAGTTGGTTAGGAAAAGTACGGGTGACCCCTAGCCTTTTTTTTTTTTATTTAATACGCGGTAGACACAGGCGACTGCCTCTGACTACATCTATCAGACTCGCCTGGTCTTGCTGATCACAGGGAGACCAGACGACAATGATGAAAGCTGCATTCAGCACCCGGCGCCAGGGAATAGCGCGAACTGTACTACTTTTTCCCAGGCGCCGGTATGTGTCACACAGATGAAACACAGCTGTGACGGCAGGTCTGCGGGTTTTTCACATGGTCCGTGTGGAAAACCCGACATATGTACACCACCACTGAACACAGTGAGTGATTGGGTAGTTAATCTCTAACTTGTGGATTTAACTTTCAAACTTGAGAATACCCCTTTAGAAGTAGAACACCAGAGTTTATTTATTTTTTCTTTTCATTTCAGCACTGGAGTGGTGCCACTAATCTAAGTTCCCTGACCCTGACATTATACTCGCCAGTCACTGTCTTCAGCTCTTCCCAGAGCCACTCTGGTCCCGCGCCAATATCTTGCAACATTTCATGACGGACCGAAAGTCAGAGGTAATGGTCACAAGCTCTCAATATAAGTCTATGAGGACCTCATTCACTTAGGCTTAAAACACAGGAGAGATCTGGAAGGTCAACCTGCAGAACACTGATCGGAGCGGCACCGATGACAGATGAAGACGACAGCTGGCGAGCATAATACTAGGGGCAGGGAACTTAGATTAGTGATACCACTCCATGCAGGAGTGGTGCTTTTAACTACATTTATACTACTTGGACTTGAGGGTTAAAGGAAACCGGTCATCAGATTCATGAATCAGACTGGCTGTGCCATTTCAACCAGGCATATTTGACGCAGTCTCCAATTCAGGCTGCTCACTGGTTCATTCAGCATTAATCTGATGACACGCTCCCTTTCAGATAGAGGGTGATTTTAAACAGTATTTTTAAGCAGAGGGAATGCTATGGGAGGCATAAGACCAGCAATAATATTACTGGTCCTAGTCACAAGTCGAGCAGATCTGCATGGCCGCTCCCAGTGAGATTAAAATAGTTTTGTTAGATCTCAGGAGTTGCACATAAATATAGCATTAAACAGTGGATAGAAAAAAACACTAAAAGTAGATATATAAAAAGAAATGCAAACTGCACTGCATGTTAATTATTTACATACTTCAAAATAATCACAATGGCAGGGGAGACCAAGGCATGTATTTAAAGAGGTTGTACACTACTTTATCATTGATTACCTATCCCTAGGATAGGTCATCAATGTCTGATCGGTTGGGGTCCAACACCCAGCCCACCCGCAGATCAACTGTTCTTGGTGGCCGTCGGCTGGAACTGCTCGATTGTGAAGCTACTCAATCTTCAGTTAGTGGCCTCCTAGTGATTTGAGTAGGAGGCGGATGTGTAGCAAGTACCCTGACGCGGCCACTATCAGAAGGCTGAGCAGCTCCGCAATCAAGTAGTTCCGGACGGCGGACGCAGACATAGAAAACAGGTGACCGGCAGGGAAGCAGAGTTTAAGACCCCGACCAATCAGACACTGATAACCTATCCTAAGGATAGGCAATCAATGATTAAGTAGTAGACAACATTTGTCCTAATGCAGCTGAAGACCACACAAGATCTGGGAAAGCTGACAAACATCTGACAAAACAGCCAATGCAATAATTAAGCATCAAAAGCAAGGCCTCACATCAGACCTAGCAGTCAACTCTGTAGTGAGCTTGCACAGACAGACATGCATTATGTCAGCTATACATTATATTTTGAACCAGGACTGACTAATACATTTTTCATGGTTCTAAAAGCCTGCTTCAAATTCATAGCATGTTAATTTCTTTAACAAATGAGTCTAAGCGTACCTTTTTTTTCTGCTTATTATTTCAAAGGCTCTGTTCCCTTCTCCAACAAGGCATTAATTATGGGTTAGTAATTTAAATCTTGACTCACAGCAATCTGCACTCTGATTGGTTGGCAAAAAGGGGGAGAGAGGCCATGTGGGAGGGCGCCTACCTGAGGTAGTTTAGGGTTTAAGATTGGTTCCTGTAAGACTAGTCTATAACAGAACAAAAACAATATTGAAACCCTGAAACAAATGATCCAAAATATGTGATAAAAGAAACACCTGTGGAAAGAAATTGATCAAACTGAAGATTAAAACAATGCCTTCTTCCCATTCACTCAATAGCCCACATACTCCCAGAGGTTTGGAAGGAGCAAGCCAGCCTGTAGCATATACTAGATCGTAAATAAAAGCATCTTAAGATTGACTGTAAAAATGTTAGAGCGCTCCACCTGCCAAGAAGACAAATCTAAAAGCAGAGAATTTGGGAAGGCTAGGAATGGAGGCAAACATGGAGGAGAGAAGCCCAGAGTATGAAAGGAGGGACTTGGCACACAAAAGCAAGGGTAATATAAAGTGTATGAATGCACAGGAAAGAAAAATTACACTTGTAGGAATAAGGAATTTTTTTTATTTTAATAATTTATTAAAATCTACACTTTTTTTGCCTTACAATTCCAGTCCTAAACTACATTTCTGAAGTGACCCAGTATGATTAATCAGGAAACCATCACTTTGTAGCCTTGTTATGTTGGAGCCTGAAGGTAGCGGGGAGGTGACCAACACCATTGCATGCAGTATTAAAACCCGCAAAACAAAACTAAAATGTACTCATTGCCACCACAACAACAAACTTTGTATTTGTTTAAAAAGTCTACCATTCCAACGGCCAGAGCAGTGTTTAAGAACAGCATGCCTGCATTCCCAGACAACACTCCACTGATGTTACAACAAAGGGAAAAACACCATGAATAAATGAGAAACTACACTAAAAAAGGTTTAAAAGGCACAATAATGGAAAATAAAAAAAATGTCAAAAAAATATGTAATATGGATGGGAATTAAGGCTGGCTTGCATGGGCACAGAGGAAAAGGGAAGTGGGAAGCAGGTTGGAATAATTTATCTATCTCAATATATCTCAGGGTTTTTAAAAAATATATATCTAGTATTTTTAAAGTTCTTCGTTGCATACTTACATATAATTCAGTGCCATAAAATCCATCCTGATATAGCACACTATAGAATCACACCACGAAAGGGGGGTGGGACAAAAATGATAAGGAAAAAAAACAAAAACAAAAAACAAAACACATTCCGGTTATTAACAGCAGCTGCATGCAACATGCCATATAAATCATAAGCAGGCAAAAGATGTATGAATAACCCTTCCCATCCCCATCTTGATCGTAATCAACAGCATCTCTGATGTGAACTGTACGTCATTAGAGCTTATTTTCTGCACAAAGTTTAATTTAGAATAGATTGATAAAAATTTACCTTTTTGCATAATTTTACACATTTTCACAGCCAAAATAGTTATTCACACACCTTATATGTACAACAGATTGTGTCTTAACCAAACCATTTCTAATAGTAAATCTTTTAGCCTATTATTGTGTGAAGTTGGTCTAAAAAAAAATACACCAAGTACAATTCAAGAACATTTGTTACATGTTAAGACTATGTTCACATATTGCGTTTTGCAGCTTTTTTTGCGCTAATTAAAAGCGGCTTTTTACAGTACCAGCAACAGCTTAGTTTTCAGGAATCTCCTGCACAGTTTTTTCTTGATTAGATTGGAAAACTGCAGCGTTTTCAAAATTTGCATCATGTTAATTCTTTGAGCATTATTGCTACATTTTAGGTGAATAAAACTGACTTCATTAAACATGCAGTGTAGACAAATTACACAATCCACATAAACAAAAGCAGCATAAAACGCAACATCTGAACATAGCCCAAGTGTGAAAATCTGAACCCAAACTCTGGTCCAATAACCTAAAAAGTCCATTTCTATACACATACGACATGCATTTGGAGAACATCATTAAAACTGCTACGAAGTGAAGTGTTCATAAAGTGAAGGGTCCACAGGCTTCTGCAATTTACAGACTCCATTGTGTCCATTTAAGTACAGTTTAAGGCTTTGAGCATCCGCTGAAAAAGGGTCTTGTAGGCAACTTTGGTTGACTCGAAGATTAAATTACGGTATACTCCTGATGAAGCAAAGGCAAGATGCAGATCGGTGCAGCGTGTGTGACAAACTCCTGTTCTGCAATGATTGCTACTTAAAGGGGTTGTCTGGTCAAAATAGATAAGTCTGGGATCAATCTGTAACTGTAGGCCTATGAATCCCCCCCCCCCCCAGAACATGCAATGTGAGCTGCGAGGATTCGCCGGTTTCTGAGCCAGGACCGGAGGGTATGTACAAGTGCTTCTCACTAAATTAGAGTATCAAAAAGTTTATTTCAGTTCTTCAATCCAAAAAGTGAAACTGATATTATATAGAGTCATCACAAACAGAGTGATCTATTTCAAGTCTTTATTTCTGTTAATATTGATGATTATGGCTTACAGCCAATGAGAACACAAAAGTCATCTCAGTAAATTAGGAAGCCTTTGCAGGTGTTTTTGGTTAATTATTCTAGGCATTTAAAAAGGTCCCTTAGTCTGTTTCAGTATGCTCCACAATCATGGGGAAGACTGCTGACTTGACAGATGGCCAAAAGGCAGTCATTGACACACTCCATAAGGAGGGTAAGCCACAAAAGGTCATTGCTAAAAAAGCTGGCTGTTCACAGAGTGCTGTACCCAAGCATATTAATGGAAAGTTGAGTGGAAGGAATAAGTGTGGTAGAAAAAGGTGCACAAGCAACCGGGATGACCGCAGCCTTGAAAGGATTGTTAAGAAAAGCCATTCAAAAATTTGGAGGGAGATTCACAAGTAATGAACTGTTGCTGGAGTCATTGCTTCAAGTGCCGTCTCCACACACCCACACACGTATCCAGGACATGGGCTACAAGTGTTGCATTCCTTGTGTCAAGCCACTTATGAACAATAGACAGCTCCAAAAGTGTCTTACCTGGGCCAAGGAGAAAAAGACCTGGACTGTTGCTCAGTGGTTCCGGGTGTTGTTTTCGGATGAAAGTAAATTTTCCATTTCATTTGGAAATCAAGGTCCCAGAGTCTGGAGGAAGAGTGGAGAGGCCACAATCCAAGCGGTTTGAGGTCTAGTGTGAAGTTTCCACAATCAGTGATGGTTTGGGGAGCCATGTCATCTTAAGGTGTAGGTCCACTGTGTTTTATCAAGACCAAAGTCAGTGCAGCCGTCTACCAGGAAATTTTAGAGCACTTCATGCTTCCCTCTGCCGACAAGCTTTTTGGAGATGGAAATTTCATTCTCCAGCAGGACTTGGCACCTGTCCACACTGCCAAAAGTACCAATACCTGGTTTAAAAACAACATCATCATCACTGTGCTTGATTGGCCAGCAAACTCGTCTGACCATAACCCCACAGAGAATCTATGGGGTACTGTCAAGAGGAAGAGGAGACACACCAGACCCAACAATGCAGCCGAGCAGAAGGCTGCTATCAAAGCAACCTGAGCTTCTATAACACCTCAGCAGTGCCACAGGCTAATCACCTCCATGCCACGTCGCATTGATGCAGTAATTGATGCAAAACGAGCCCCTACCAAGTATTGAGTGCATTTACTGAACATACAGTGCATTGTGAAAGTATTTGGCCCCTTTGAACTTTTCTACCTTTTGCCACATTTCTGGCTTCAAACAGATATAAAATTCTAAATTTTTGGGGGAAGAATCAACAAGTGGGACGCAATCGTGAAGTGGAACAAAATTTATTGGATATTTTAAACTTTTTTAAAAAAAAATAAAACGAAAAGTGCGGCGTGCAATATTATTCGGCCCCCTTGAGTTAATACTTTGTAGCGCCACCTTCTGCTGCAATTACAGCTGAAAGTCACTTGGGGTATGTCTATCAGTTTTGCACATCGAGAGGCTGAAATTCTTGCCCATTCTTCCTTGCAAAACAGCTCAGGCTCATTGAGGTTGGATGGAGAGCGTTTGTGAACAGCAGTTTTCAGCTCTTTCCACAGATTCTTGATTGGATTCAGGTCTGGACTTTGACTTGGCCATTCTAACACCTGGATACGTTTATTTTTGAACCATTCCATTGTAGATTTTGCTTTATGTTTGGGATCATTGTCTTGTTGGAAGATAAATCTCAATCCCAGTCTCAGGTCTTTTGCAGACTCCAAGAGGTTTTCTTCCAGAATGGTCTTGTATTTGGCTCCGTCCATCTTCCCATCAATTTTAACCATCTTCCCTGTCTCTGCTGAAGAAAAGCAGGCCCAAACCATGATGCTGACACCACCATGGTTGACAGTGGGGATGGTGTTTTGAGGGTGATGAGCCGTGTTGCTTTTACGCCAAACATATCGTTTCGTATTGTGGCCAAAAAGTTCGATTTTGGTTTCATCTGACAAGAGCACCTTATTCCACGTTTGGTGCGTCTCCCAGGTGGCTTGTGGCAAACTTCAAACAAGACTTTTAATGGATATCTTTGAGAAATGGCTTTCTTCTTGCCACTCTTCCATAAAGGCCAGATTTGTGCAGTGTACGACTGATTGTTGTCCTATGGACAGACTCTCCCACCTCAGATGTAGATCTCTACAGTTCATCCAGAGGGAAGGCCGGGTCTTGGTAGATTTGCAGTGGTCTGATACTCCTTCCATTTCAATATGATCTCTTGCACAGTGCTTCTTGAGACGTTTAAAACTTGGGAAATCTTTTTGTATCCAAATCCGGCTTTATACTTCGCCACAACAGTATCTCGGACCTGCCTGGTGTGTTCCTTGGTCTTCATGATGCTCTCTGCACTTGAAACAGAACCCTGAGACTATCACAGAACAGGTGCATTTATACAGAGACTTGATTACACACAGGTGGATTCTAGTTATTATTACCAGTCATTTAGGACAACATTGGATCATTCAGAGATACCCACTGAACTTCTGGAGTGAGTTTACTGCACAGAAAGTAAAGGGGCCGAATAATATTGCACGCCCCACTTTTCAGTTTTTATTTTTCTAAAAAAAAAATAAATAAAAAAATTTAAAATATCCAATAAATTTCGTTCCACTTCACGATTGTGTCCCACTTGTTGATTCTTCTCAAAAAAATTAGAATTTTATATCTTTGTTTGAAACCAGAAATGTGGCAAAAGGCAGAAAAGTTCAAGGGGGCCAAATACTTTCACAATGCACTGTACATTTCAGTAGGCCAACATTTTGGATTTTAAAAACATTTTACAAGCTGTTATAAAGTATTCTAATTTACTAAGATAGTGACTTTTGTGTTTTCATTGGCTGTAAGCCATAATCATCAACATTAACAGAAATAAACACTTGAAATAGATCACTGTTTGTAAGGACTCTATATAATATACGAGTTTCACTTTTTGTATTGAAGGACTGAAAAATTATATTCTAATTTAGTGAGAAGCACTTGTATGTGTTCTATATACTCTTGGCCAGAGCCCAACTAGTGGTTGCGACCTCGTTCCATACATTTGGAGTCAACCACGTCCATCGGACAGCCGCAGCCTTGCTCAATACAAGTGTATGGCGAGAAGACGCGCCCACTAGTCGAGTGCTGGCCGAGAGTATTTATAACGCATACATGCCCTCCAGTCCTGGCTCTGAAACTGGCGAATCCTCGCAGCGCACAGTGCGTGTGATGGGGGAAATCAGAAGTCTGCTGTCACACAGAGTGAATGCAGACTTATTGATTTGGACCGGAACCCCTGTAATTAATCTGTCAGAGTCTTGCATATATTAGACTTTAAAATGCAAGCTTCCCCTCCCCCTTAAGGATATGCCATAAATGTATAGTACATGTGGATCTCACCAGTGGGAACTCTACCTTGAAAATGCACCACTGACATATGTCATTGTGAGTGGATAGGTGGATAATTTCATTTGTATGACCACATCTCCACTAAAAGCAGCGCCCAATATAGTCCAGATTGAGAGATGTGGATCCCTTCTCTACTACACATTTATGGCATATCCTTTTATAAAAGTACAAAGATGGCAATAAAAAGGTACAAAGATGGGAATATCCCTTTGAGTACAAAAGTTTAAAGTAAATAAGGCTTATTTAATAAAAAGTTAGTTATGCAACCCATTCCACTCCAGGGTTGTGTGTTTTTTTAAGGCTGTGTGCCCACGATGCGCTTTAAGCATTTCTGCAGCAGCAATTCCGCTGCAGAAATGCTTAAAAACGCTTGGTAGAAGGTCTGCCATGTCCCCCTATGATAATCTGCATGTGCTGTGCACATGCTGCAGAAATTTCCGCTGCGGATTATCATTGCGGAAAAAAATGCAGCACTACCAATTATATTGCAGAAGCGCTGCGTTTTCGCCGCCATTGACTTGCATTGGAACGCATGGAATCCGCATCACTGCATCTGTACATGCGGATTACATGCATTTCAATGTGCGGATGGTACCCGGGTCTGGAGGAGAGGAGACTCTCCTCCGGACCCGGGTACCATAGTACCTGTAAAAAAGAAAGAATAAAATAAAAAATAAATATATTTACCTTCTGATGGCCCCCGGTGTCTTTGTCTTGGCTTGCCGGCAGATCGCGGTGGACTCAAGGACCAGCCATGAAGTCATTTAGTCATGTGACGGGTCACGCGACCGCTGACGTTGGCAGGTCCTTTCAGTGTACCACGAGCTGCCGGCAAGCCAGGACGCATCGAATAAAGACTCCGGGGTGCCATCAGAAGGTAAGTATATATTTTTTAACATTCTTTCGGTCACACTATTTAAATCCATGCCGGCTGCTTGGATTTATATAGTGTGACCAAGTTGACAAGCACTTTCCAAGTGATGCTAAAATCGCCTGGAAAGCGCTTGACAACCCGCATGCGGAAATGCATGTGAAGATCGCTTCACTTCCGCATGTCCCTGGCAGGATAAACACATGTACAATCCGCATGTACAATCCGCATGCGTTTTTTCTGCCAGGGAGATGCAGAAACGCTCAGGAAAAAATCAGGAGCATTTCTGCATCGTGGGCACATAGCCTAATTCTCCTCTCCAATCTCCCTTACGTTAGGTCATATCTTAAGGGGATCATGGAAAATACAGGCTTTTTAATTTCTCTAAAGGGGGTGTCATCTAGTAATGGGCTCTTAGTTGTCTGATCTAATAAAAAAAATAAATAAAAATGGACATTTTCATTCGTTTTTTTTTTGGATTAAATTTTTATCAGTGTTGGTCAGTATGTCAGTTTTTTTGCATATGAGAAGTTCATGCTTTTCCTATCAAAAATACATGAAAATTGGACAAGCTCAAGGATGACAGAGTGCTGTCCAATTTTTTCAGAGATCGATTTACTTGCATTGGCTATTTGTGACTCTGAACAAACTCACTTGTCCGGAGAGGTCTCCCATTGTAATTCACCTGATCGCAGACACAGAGTAGCCGGGGAGAATGAGCTGTTCCAGCGAGCGGGGCCCTACACTGAGCAGAGCGCACTGAGTGACAGGACACCGCTCCTGAGCTCAGCACAGAGAAGCCCCCCCCCCCCCCCCCCCCCGCTCGCTGGAGCGGCTCATTCTCCCCGGCGTCAGAGGATTACAGCGGGGCACATCTCCGGACAGGCGAGTATAAGGATTTTATTTTTACACATGGACACAGCCGGAGCAGACTACTACTCTCAACATGGTCCCTTGCTCGAGCTGATCAAACCACGAGCAAGGGACAATGATTAAGGCAGCATTGAGCACCTAGCACTTGGGAACAGCGCTAACTATACACTGATTCACAAGTGCCAGTACATGTCACACTGATGACACACAGCTGTCATCTGTGTGTGTTCAATGTGAGACATTTTGCAGACCGTGCAGCGTGTAAAAAAAGGACATGTAAGCGTGTTTTGCCCACGGACACGTGGTCCGTGGAAACACACGTGTGCAGACCCATAGATTTGAATGGGTGTGCATGTGTCAGGCTCTCCAGTAAGTGTGGAAACTGTTACCATAAGTACAGGACACACTGACTTGTGAAAGAGGCCTAAGAATGTGGTTAAATATTGAAAAACTACAGGATCACTAGTATTTTCTAAATAGTATAGACTACCTTTTAATTAAAAATAAAAGTCATGTTTTATTGCATCCCTTAAGTAGGGTCCACTTACCCCTCTGAGTAACTTGTTGTGTAGAATTCTTATCCCTAGAGGGCTGCTTACAGTTTTTGGTAGTTTAGTGATAACCCCTTCATGACAGGGCGCATGTCAGTTTTTGAGTTTTTGTTTTCTCCCCTCCTTACCAGAGCCATAACGCTTTTAATTTTTCTGTCCTCAGAATTACGAGGACCTGCTTTTGTGCTGGATGAGTTTTACTCTGACTAACATTAAATTTTACCACATAGTGTACTGGAGAACGGGGAAAAAAAATCCAAGTTTCGAGAAATTGTGGCAAAAAAAAATGCAATTCTGACATTTTTTTGGGAATCGATTTTTTACAAGTGTTCATTTTGTGGTAAACATGACCTCAAAATAGGATTTTGCTCATCAGTACGATTACAGAGATATCAAACATGTCCAGTTTTATAATTTTAGTAGAAAAAAAATACAAAAATAAAAAAAGTCAGAAGTTGGCAAAAAATAATTTTGGGTTGAATCACCATTTTCCGAGACAACATTTTCATTTTTCAGGCGATGAAACTGTGCGATGGCTTATTTTTTACAAGGCGAGACCACGTTTATATTTATGCCACTTTGGGATAGATGACATTTTGATAGTTTGTTACAACATATTTTGCGCAATTGCAGCAACCAATAAAACAAGCAGTAATTTTGGCGGTCTTGAATTTGTGTCTATTTACCATGTTTACCGATCGGGTTAATTATTTCTATATTTTGATAGATAGGACTTTTCTGAGCACATGATACCACATATGTATTTTTTTTAGATCTTTATTTTTAACGGGGGATAAAGGAAGGATTTGAACTTATGTCTTCGCATATGGATATGAGATCTGACAAGCACAAGCATATAGTGGTTAAATATAGAGAAAACATTTTAAGACCACCAACCATAAACTGAACCAATAGTCATGCAAATAGTAAATATTAGAAAAGTTTCTGTTAGCCGGACCACAAAGCGCAGCACCATATGCAAAGAGGAGATTTAGATGTGCAACCAACCATGAACTCTCTAAAACCATTTGTTTATAACATATCTGATTAGGCTCCTTCTTGGAGTGTGTCCTAGAGATCACCCTGGCACTCTTTAGTGTTTACGGTTTATGTATCCCACTCATGACATAATCGAATGCTGTATGCTGAACTTCCATCTTTCTATCATCTGCTCAAGGCTGCAGATTGAAAACTTATTTACCAAGAATTTTTGTATGAATAATGTGATCCAGCAGCAGTAATCTTCAGAGCAGTCTGCGACGGCTTAGATTACCAGTATGGCATCCCGGACACACTGCTGCCCAGCGTTCTCTTCATTCCTTGTCTGTAAACCTTTGGCATTTTTTAACCTTTTATGTTTTATTGGGCATTTTGCTAATAAAGAATTACTTTTATTTCAAGTTTTGCTTGGTAGACCTTTTCCTTTGTAGGTTTTTTCTCAATTCCGAACAGCCAGTCACAGCGATTTCAGTGTTTTAGCAAATTTAATTGCCTGAAATACTGAAGTCCAGCTATGATTGGTGCTTTAACAGCACTGATCATAAACTGGAGTTTAGCAACGGCGGTGTCACCAGCCCCAGCACTGATTGGCGCGAATGGACGCAAAGACACAGTATAAACTCTGACCACTCATTCTAGCTTGGAGACATTGTAGAGCGGATTTGCTGGGCCTTGTGTTGCCACAGACTTTTTGAAGCCTGTGCCATTACTTGTTGTGCTGCTGTTAGAAGACCATCATTCCTGAACTGTTCCTGTCCCCTGCTTTTTTTCTAATTCTCCCCCTCTCCCTAACCCCCTTCCCCACCCCCCTTTTGCTGCTGAGCACTGATCAGAACTTGATGACTCACATCACTCATTGGCACCCCTGATTGCTTTTTTCCAGGACTTTTTTTTTTTCACTGTCCATTTTTCTTTCCCCCATTTGCACCACCTCAGTGTGTGTGTCCTATAGCCGCTCATCAGTGACACACAACTGATCAGCGTGTGTGCTAGATTAAGGCCAGGACTTTTTTTCCAGTCTATTTTCTTATCCCCCCTTTACACCACATCCGTGCGCGAGTCCTGCAGCCGTTGAGCGCTGATTAATGACACTCGTCACTGATCAGCATCCGGTTGTCGTTTTTTTTCCCCAAGTGGCAAATAAATCAAAAAGAATCGAATAATAATTTAGATAGTTGATGGGGTTAGATTAGGGCCAGTAAAAATATAATGTAGTAATCAGCTTATACTATAGTATTTTTTACTAAAATATAATCAGGATTAGCAAATTGAAAGACTTGGAACTCAGATGAGAAATTATGGTTGCTTTTATTGCATTCAGTATAGCGTTGAACGTTTACGACCTTCATCAGAACTAAGTGTACAAAAAAGCAAACAGTGTCATAAGTATATAGATAAAAATAAAATTAAATATGCAGTTGTGACAAATAAAGTTAACAAAGTTCCCCCACATCAGTGAATTTCAGAAACCTTTCCTCCCCTGCTTCCAACGTACCCCCAATCTCAAGGATTAGTGAGGGCAGACATTAGCTCCAAATCGGTTATCCCTAGACAAACCTTTCTACAAACGCAGAAACGGGGCACTTTTCCCTGTCTCAACTGCCTGCAGTGTAACGACATACAGGAAGGCCATCTTGTATTTCACCCCTAAACAGGCCAGGGTATTCCAATAAAAGGCTTCTTTACCTGCAAGTCCTCATACGTCATCTATGTCATCAAATGCCCGTGTGGACTTGCATATGTGGGGGAAACATCACAACTAAAAAGAGAGACAGAATCTGGCAACACAAGTCAAATATTAGATGCAACAAGATACAGCTTCCGCTTCCCTTCCATTTCCACAAAATGGCCACAGTCTGGTGCAACTAAGGTTCCAGGTTTTGGAACATATTGATCCATTCAGAAATGGTAAGATAGAATCAAGATGCTCAAAAAACATGAAGGCTTCTGGATTTTCACTCTACAGACACTGGAACCAAAAGGCCTTAACAGGGACTATGACGTAGCGAGTTTTCTTTGAGCTATCGGAACCTCCCCATGATGTGTTGGATTATCTATGAAGATCATACATAAGTTATTATCTATTATATTAATTTTGTGCTATATATATCGGTTTGTGCCTTGTTAATGTCCCCCCATTAATCCTTTTCTCTTTTTCCTTTCAGAATCACTAGGCTTCACTCATCACCCTCTATAGACATATGGTAGGATATAGTTCCTCCCCCCACCCTATCTTCCCCTTTTTTTTGTTCTCTTCCATACCTTATAACAGGGGACCGGTACTATATCTCCACAGTCCACCCACTCCTTAGTCTCAACAATTATGAAATACATGTCACCTTATACTGTTTAACCATCCAGCATTCCTATCATGCACTAGTAGGTTCCCCTTTACGTATTACAGTCCTTCCACTAGTCCCACAAACAGCGCTAACCCTCACCCTGACTGGATATATATGCCTATTCCCTTGTAACCTTGTGCAACAGTTTGTTGCGCCTTTAGTCACAGTGCATAGCTCACTCACATGACATTGTTCAGCTTGTTCCCAGTATAACCTTTTATCCTATTTTGCACATTCCTTTCTGATGCCACCAGACCACCCCCCCTTGTACCATATAGCGCTTCCTCAGCCTCGCATGTGGCGCCGGTCAGCGGCACGCCTTTCTTGACAACGCGGTGCCCCCGTGATCCCCCTCTGGAATCATAGTAAACAAACAGTGGACATGTGACGCCCAGCGATCACGTGACGTGATACAATCACGTGGCTCCTCTACTTCCTGTTCCAGACACCATATAAAACTTCCCTGTGTGCACTCCACAGCAAGCGCTCTCCCAAGAGACGTTGGTCGCAGCTCCAAGGGCTTGACTACTCACGGTTCCAGTTCCCACATTTAGGTACTGCTACTTTCACTCTCCATCGGGGTGTGATCTAGGCTGTTATCTTTAAGGATGTATATATGCATTATCACATTACCTGCCTAACGATGTTGTGCTCTTTTCCTCCTCCAACCTTGATCTCTCTGCCCCCCCCCCACCCCCACCCTAGACGCTTTTCTCTCCCGGGTCCTCCTCCCTCCTGAGAACCCCCCCTATGGGAAATACTTTTTGCACTGGATTCCAGGATTACACTCCACTCCCATAGTGAGAACTCTCCTGGACTCTCTCGGATCACATGTATAATGTTCCTGTATCCTTTCTACTGATATCACCTCGCTAGCTTATATAGCCAATCACCTTATCTCTTATGGTTATTGCACTTTTTGCTTATATGGATGTTGGTCCAATATCCACTATTGAGGACATAACTATGAATTCTTGAACAATTTCCTGCAACTTTGTTACAACTGCATGTTTAATTTTATTTTTATTTATATACTTATGACACTCAACTTTTTTGTTCACTTAGTTCTGATGAAGGTATATAACTAGACTGAAAACGTTCAACGCTATACTGAATGCAATAAAAGGAACCATAATTTCTCATCTGATTGCAAAGTCTTTCAATTTATTATGTATGGGCTGGACTTATGCACCACCCGCATTAAACCATAAGAGTGCCGAATATCACTATATATAATCAGGATTAGCATCAGAAAAATAATTTATATTCGTTGATTAAGCTAGAATAGGGAGAGTAATCCACAATGCAAAAATATAAAGTAGTAATCCGCTTATACTACAGTATTTTGCACTAGAGAACAATCAATCTGCATCAGATTGTTGCGGGCGCTCAGTAATTTGTTTTTACTGACGTCCATTTAGTAATTGTTAGTAATTGCTCAGAATTTTAATGGAAAATTCTTGCAGTACTTATACTACAGGTTTGACACTTGCCCCGATAAACCTGGCCTGTGTATGAAAGACCGGTTCAAAGTCTACCACTCATCCATGGACTACTACGTTTATTTCTGTACAACTTTATGTACTCTACACAATTCACATGTGCAACCATATTATGAAATTCACATATCAAGAAAACAGATAAATTTCAATATAGCGTCACTGGTGGGGGGGTTTCTAGTGTTTTGACACCTCCAGGGCTCTGCAAATGAGTCATGGCACCAGCAAACTATTCCATCAAAGTTTGTGTTCCAAAATGTCACTCCTTCCTTTCGGAGCTCTGTAGTGTCTCTAAATAGTAGTTTTCTACCACATATGGGGTGTCAGCGTACTCAGGAGAAATTGCACATCAAATTGTTGGGGTCCATTATCTCTTGTTTCCATTTTGAAAATAAAAAAAAATTAGGTGCTAAAGCAAAATTTTTGTGGTAATTTTTTTTTCACAGTTCAACGATGTAAAATTCAAAGCAGCAACTGTGGGGTTCAAGTTGCTCACCACACGTCTAGATAATTTCCTTGAGGGGTCTAGTTTCCAAAATGGGGTCACTAGTAGGGGGTTTCCCCTATTTCAGATAAAATGAAAAATTTGGGGCTAAAGTAAAATTTGTTTGAAAAAAAAAGTAAAATGTTGATTTTTTCCTTTCACATTGCATTAATTCCTGTGAAACACCTCAATAGTTAATAAACTTCTTGAATGTGATTTTGAGGGGGTACAGTTTTTAAAATGGCGTTACTTTTGGGTATTTGTCATATAGGCCCTCCCAAAGTCACTTCAAATGTGATGTGGTTCCTAAAAAAATGGTTTTGTAAGTGTTGTAAAAATGAGAAATTTCTGATCAACTTTTACCCTTTCCAATTTCCTAACAAAAAAAAATATATGGTAAATGTTATTTATTAACTATTTTGTGTTCCATAACTCTCTGGACATAATTAAAAGTTTGAAAATTTCCATTTTTTTTTTCACAAATAAGTACAAGTCATATCGAACAAATTTCACCACCAGCATGAAGTGAAATAGGTCAAGAAAATCACAGAATCATAAAGGATCCGTTGAAGCGGTCCGGAGTTATGAGCACAAAGTGACACTAGTCAGAATTGGAGTTATAACAGGCTTCGGGGTAAAGGGGGTCAGTATTGGGCCCTCTTCTTTTTAACATTTATTAATGACTTTGTAGAGGACAGAGTAGAATTATAATATACGCAGACAAACTCTGCAGGGTAATAAAACAAGAGGATACTTTAATGTTACAGAAGGATTTATGAAAGCTAGAGGGCAACAGTTTCGGTGAACAGTATTAGAGCTAGAACGTTCAGCACGTTCTGTTGTAACACATTCAGCCATGAGTGTTTTGTTCTGAAGTCTACACTGCAATCACTACTTATACAGCGATAACAAGGCATTTGAAAAAGCACATGGATCCAGAAGGGAAGAACTGAGAAACAGAGCCTGAAAGCCAGAGCTGTGTTCAAGTAAACCTGCACTGAAAGCGGCAAACTGGTGAATTTACAGAATTCATAAAAGCATCCCTGTTCAGAAGTTGAAACGGGGGAGTAAAGGTGGTAGGGAGGGGAAAAGTGAGCAACTAACTGCTGCAAAAAAAATCATTGGGCATGAGAGAAGTGTCAGAGATGTTAAGCGTTAAAGCTCTCTTGAGTCCAATCTCTATGGAAATGAACTGTATACTATAACTATATACTATGAAAGATCAAAAGAAAGATAGAAAAAGCAAGTCAATTGCAAACTCACATTTTCACGCTAAAAAATGTAAGGCAATTTAAGAACGCCCCATGAGTTCTCTATATATATTGGATAAGTGCCGTGAATGATCTCTGGCCACCTGTCCACAGAAGCGCTTACTTTTTCTTTAAGAATGCCATAGTCATTCTCCTGAGGTGCAACGTATCCTATCCCATTGAGGACAAAAAGAACAATCAGCAGAAAGCCAATATGCTAGATTCTACATCTGTTGGGAAGAGTAGGAAGGCCCCCATACACAGACTGTCAGCCAATACCAACTGAACATGAAGAGGAAGTCTGGGATCAGCTGGTTGCCTCTTCATGTTTCATTTGTCCGAAGGCGGAGACACAGACGCCAGTGCTGATTGGGCGCCGGGCTCGCGTGTCATTCCGCCACATCACAGCCCTGGGACATTGAGTGCAGACACCGCTAGAACGGAGCCGGAACGAGAGGAGAGCATAGCTTTTTTTTTTTTTTTATAGGAGACGAATATTTAGTTTAGGAAGGGGTTGTCCTAGTAGAGCACAACCCCTTTAATGTGTATTGGGACCTTTAGTTTAAAGAAAGGCTACATCTGTACTAAACTATGTAGGTCCTAATCTTCATGTTTGTCTTATGTTCCTTATTTAGTGCAGAAGAATGAAAGCAGATAAAATTTGAAATTCAATCACTCTACAGTTAACCCAATAGGTGTGCAAGAAAAAAAAATGGTGGCTAAGATGGCATTAAATAATTATTCATAGAATCTACTCAATAAGAAATACAGAAAATAATTTAAAGAGGAAGCCATCTTCATTAGATCCTGTTATTTCCTGTACGTTTGACCAGTACTGTATTTTTAAATATATCTATCTTTATTAAAAAAGAATATAGAGATAAAAATCTTGCAATTTTCACACTGCCTTCTATAGTTTTTGTAGTCATCGGCCCTGATTCAAAGCTATTTTGCCAAAATTCTGGTATAAAATGGCTTTGAAAATTCACTAAATTTTTGTGCAACTCGTAGTTGCAGTTTCTCCTAGCTCCACCAAAAAGAACAAAGCTGGGGTGTGGCAGGGGCACAACGCCACAGCTCATATACAGTAATTAATGACGAGCCGAGGTGTGGAGTTCTCTACACCGGAAATATCCCTCCAGTTAGAGTTCAGTAAGATTTCTGGCGTGGCACCTGTCACTCGTCAGACATGCTTTATTCATTAAGAGTCATATGCCTCATGAATCAAAAAGTGGCCGACTCCCACATACCCCCTCACAAACGTCGGTGAGAAAAATAGGTCTTCGAGAATCAAAACTTAACTTCCTATTTCAGGAAATCCACATATACATTCGCACCACAGAACAGAATCAGAACCTTTGCTTTTGTATTGAAGCATCTAATAAGCATATGCAAAGTGATTGTCAAAAGGAGTGAAGGAAGGCAAGCTGTGACATTACATAGGATGCACCATCCACAATACTCCACAGCTGTATATTGGTGTTACCTGTCACGGTAAACCCACCCGATACAATGCTTGGCTAACAACTCTTCTTGAAACGACCGCGGCCAAATGTGAAAATTGCAAGTTTACTAGTAAAGATCATGTGGGAAAAAAAAAAAAAAAAAAGGGGAAGGAACCTTGCCATAAAAAAAAAAAAAAAAAAAAGGGGGGGGGGCAGAGGAGGGATTGAATGATGAATGAGAAGAAGGAGCGATCTTCTGTGAAACGGCTTACACGCTATTAATTGAAAAAGCCACTCCAACAGTGATTGTACTCATTCCCTGCTACGGTTTGTGCTATATGTGGGGCGTGAGCAGTGTTACAGGGAGCCCTAGGATCATGGTGCACTGCCTTCCCACGTCCCTATAAAAGCTGAACGGCCAACATATAAGATGTGCTGGATAGCCTGTTTTTTTTAATAAACCACAGAAAGTCTAATCACACAAAAATCAATGGAAGATCCAGGAGGCCCATCACAGCCTTCATAACAGCCTGGGATGCTATGGATGGATCTTTATTGCTTTTGAGCTCCGATGCAGATTTACAAATGACTGTGGGAGGATTATAGTCAACCACATGTTGATGACAACTTGGTTCACAGTGAGTCTTTCAATGAGCATGTGGAGTATGTATTGACTATGCTTTGGCGCTTCCAGTAGCATGGAAGCTTACACTAAGTAAAGTCAGCTGTTCAAAAAAATAAAATGGGTATTGCAGTAAGATTGTATCTGGTGATGGATGTACAATAGATCCAGGAGACATTGCCCCAGTAACTTCTTTGAAAACGGAACCTCCATTTATAATGGGAGAGATAAAGTGAGTTGGTCAGCACAGGATGACTGTTCAATCCAAGTAGAGGCGCGCTGTGCACCCTTGGCGTGGACAAATATGTAAAACGCACCTTCCCATCAGTTTGTTTTCCTTCTATCTCTGCCCTTTATTGGCTCTATAAAGCCATAGTTGTCAAAGAAGAGGGGGAGGATTGTAGATAGAGGAAAAATAAAGTGGGAAGGTGCACTTAAATGTTTGGCGACACGAAGGGTGCACTGAGCGCCTGTACTTTGGTTTGAACAGTCATTCTGTGGTGACCGATTCTCTTTAAGAAAACATCAGAAGCCTATAGAATTGCCTTAAAAAACAACAAAGATCTGCAGGCAAAGGATGCAAGGAGTGCAAAAAAAAATGGAACAGAATTTATCCAAGGAAATTGTGACCTAGAAGGGAAAAGTTAACCTGAAAACTTTGCTGAAATTGGGTTGACAAATAAATTTTTTGCTGTTCGATGGGAACATGAATACCTACCAGGTTGGAGGTGTGGGGGGGAAGGGGGGTGGGAGAAGAGTCAAGAGATAACAGATTAACAGATCAAGGATCCTGCACAGTAATCTCTGCGGTTCAAGTGGAAGATGACCACAAGGTTAACAGACTATTGAATTTCTAGATCAGAGATTCTTCAAGAATCACATGTGGAATGTGAGGCTGAATCCAGATTACTACTGTACAGCACAAAGCAGAAAACCAAATCCAGAAGCAGGAGAATTTGAACCATAGAATTCACAAGAGATTTCAAGCCTACTGTTGAATTCAGAAAACAAACGGAGGAATCTGTACTGGATCCTGCAACACACTGACAGATGGAGAAACCAACACTTCAGCTCAAAAGCCTTTCAGATCTTCTATTTTCAGAGAGATGAAGGCCTATAAAACCTGAGACAATCAAGTAGGGTACCAAATAGCATATAAGTGCTATATAGAAATCAGTGAGTTGGAGAGAGCTGACTGGGATGTTCAGATGGACAAGAGAAAGGCTGAAAAAAATAGCAGCACCCAGCACTGGTAACTTAACTCCTCTGAGCTGGAAGAAGCGTGTTTCACGCAAAACAGCTGTCGCTAGTCTCTGCTTTCCCAGGTCCACATTGTGTGCATGCTCCCTTGATAAAGATGCTGTTTTAAGTTACCAGTGGCGAGTGCCGCTATTTTTGTGAGCCTCTCTTGTCCACATATGTACATTATGCTACATTATCTTAGCGGATCCCCACCTTAACGTTTTTTTCAGGACATTGTAGAGATTCTGGTTTATTTTCTCATTTAAAGTGATACTTTCCAATTATAAATTATATGGACATGTGAGCAGTGCCAGTGTTTTATTCTCATATTCAGTATCACTGGGGATGTCAAGAGTTAACTCCTCTCCTGAAGTATAGCTACAGTGAATTAGAGGCCAGGCTTTATGTATACATGCTCCACGCTATAAAAAGGAAAAAAATTAATAAAATCTCATTACAGGAGAACAGCAGCAGATAGGAAAATAGCAATTCAATTGCAAACGTGCTTATTTTCTTGCTGCCAAATTAAAGCAATTTAAGAATACCCCTTTAAGGCTGGGACTTCTGGGTCTCAGAGATGGCAAAGCACTTAGGAGCAACTCGTTGTTTGTTCAATCTCTGATAGAATGGGTCTATTATCTAAACTTCAGTTAGATCCAAGAATGTATTTTGGGTATACTAGAAGAGGAGATGGACCCCAAATTCCTGCTAGTGATAGGTATGCTTTGTATTTAATTGCAAGTTCGCAAATAACTTGCCTTACACTGGGTAGTTTCCAGTACCCCCAGTATTGCAGAATTAATACACTGACAAAGTGTATCAAGAAAGAAATGCACTACACAAAAATCAGAAAAATAAATTGGGAAAAATGGTTGGATACTCCAGGGTTAACCTCTTGTATTTTACCAAGCGAACGGATAATGCAGATGTTTTCAACGCTTTTATGATGTATCTAAATGAATATTGACAGAGGTTGCATTTGGCTTTTGAATATAAATATATAAATGGGAGAATAATTAATTTATTTGCCTAAAATAGAAAATTCTGTTATTTAGGCATCTAGTTTGACAATAGTCTGACTCACAGTGTCCATATAAATAAGCAACTTGTAAATTGTGCTACATTGATAGCAAATTACTACTTTAACATGGTGTATACGTGGATGACATTAAAACAGCTGCAGTCCACATAGTGAAGGCACACAATGACAGCCAGATCAGCTCTTCTGCTGATACTATTGTGTGTAGCTGTGCTCCTAAGCGCAGTTTCAGCAGGAGTGGGACTGCCCAGACGGCTAAAGTCCATGGGCGGTCTGGAAGCACTAAAGTTAAATCATTGATTATTTTCTATGCTTTTCCTCTGATTGAAAGTGAAAGCTGTAACTTCCATACATTCCATTTACCTGCATATATAGGGTTAATCTGCAAGTTAACTGCATTAAAATAGTGTTACGTTGCCTTACTTGCAGCGGTTAAAGAGAGTATAAAAGTGTATAGTTTGTGTAAAAGTGTATAACAGTTTGCTTCCAGCCATAGGGGTGATGCAGGGAGCGGAGCAGTCACTGCTTAACATACCGTGAGCACAGCTGTAATCACTCCCTGACACTGACAGCCTTCTCTGCACAAATGCACATATAGTGCAGAGCAGAACTTCAAAGTACAGCTGCGTCACATCTGCAAAGCCCCAGGGGTGACAGATCATAAAATACCCAAAAGTGACCCCATTTTGGCCCCCCTACATGGAATTCATGTATGGTTTAATGAGCATTTTGAACACATGAACCACACAATTTTTACAACATTGGGCCATGGGGAAAAAAAACTAAAAGATGAACTGGAATATAAGCTGGTGTGCATGCAGCATTTAAGTGCATGTTCGCACATGTTCACACAGGCCACTAAACAGACAAAACCCAATATAAAAAGATAAGTAAATATGCTGAAGTAAATAAGCAGCAATAGTGCATTAAACATAGGGTGCTTCGTTAATTTTGATCAAAAAATGTAAAAGCCAAACTAAAATGATTATGTATCCAAGTTTTTCAGATTCACAAGCAGTAATTGGAGAAAGTACATCTCCAGAAAGTAGTAATGACCAATATGTGGTTGGAAACTACTGTATTGGGCTCAGAAGGGAAAGCATACCATTTTGTTTTTGCGTGCAAGTTTGACTGGAATAGATTGTGAACGTCATGTTGCATTCGCAAAGCCCCTGAAGTGCCAGAATAGTAGAAAAAAAAACACCAGTACCCAGTTTTGGAAATTACACCCCTCTTGGAATTCACCTAGGCATGTAGTCTGCAGTTTTTTTTTCCAACACAAGTGTCTCACAGAATTTTATGACATTGGGCTGTGAAAAAAAATTATATATATTTTACATTATAATGTTATGGCCCCAAATTTTTACTTTTCGTAAAAGGTGAAAGTGCAGTCCACAATTACAACATTTCTACCATATGTGGAAACTGTTCGGCCATTTGACAGGTCTAGGAATGAAAGAAGCACCATTTGCCTTTTTAATGCAAATATAGCAAGAATCGCTTTTAAATGGTCATTAAAGCTCCTGAGGTGCCATAACAGCAGAACACCCAGAAAAGTGACCCCATTATGTAAATAACAACCCTCACCATCAATAGGCTTAGGGATTAATTTTACCCTGCAAGTAGTTTTTAGAAATCTGCACATGGCGTGTTGCCGAGTGAAAACTGCAAATATGTCATTTTAGTGCCAAATACAATGTGACCAGCCGGACTTGTGACGATATGCAGCTCGCAGGTTATTCAAACTTTCTGACAAAACAGCAGGCGGCGAAACGCCCGTCGAGGTGTTCCTGGGTCCCATTGGCATCTTGGCTAACAGGTAGCTACTATAATCTGTTAACGATACTCTTGCTGCACATGCTGTGTAGGTCCTATTCATTTAATTATCATATATACTGATGGTTGCGGCTATATGGCATTACATTTGAATATACACACACACACACACTCTATAAATATATACATGAAATACCTAAAGATATGGCGCCAGGTAAGTCCTTAAGTGCCCCAATACTATATTTTGGACTTCGGTAGGTATTGCATTTGCTAGTTATATCTCCTTTGCACATGGTTTTGGGTTCTATTTCATTACACTACAATATCAGGTGGAAGCATGTGTTCATTTTTTGTACCTAGGGAGATTTTTACATTGATATTAGTTCGTATTCTCCGGTACATACAATAGCATATATGAAGGACCTTAAAAGAAGTAACATCTGACGACCTGTCATGATTCTTTGTGGGCTTGTGTTGATTTTAGGTGTTGTGTCCATCCCTTGCCATATATATTTTCCTTGTTAGTCTGTTTTTTCATTTTTTGCTGCTACTTATTTGTAATTATTGAAAAATATTACATGAATATTGACAGTAAACATTTTGATACATTTTCATTGATCATGCATGACCTCTGTGTCGCTGAAGTTTTTAATTATAATTCAGGGGATTATTTTTGACGAGTTTCCTTACTTTCATTGTGGAGATACGCTGCCGGTATTGGCAGTTGCTGAGGCCTGCAGTACATGCCGGGGCTGGAGTCAGTCGTGAAGTTAGAGTCGGTATAGAATGAACAGACTCAACTCCTAAAATTTATAATAAATTGGGTACAGTAGTACAATGCAGGTTGTGCTGTAAATGTTTTCAGAAGAATTTGGAAAAGTTATGAATTGTCCTATAAATGTCTGTTCTATTCCTGATCTAATGATCTCTGCTTTTAGTGGAGATGAATCTGTGCTGCACTTTATGTACATTCTCAGTAGTGAGGCAGGGCTGTGGAGTTGGGAGTCAGGGGGGAAATTGATGAGGCGGAGTCGGTGGTTTGGCTCACCGACTCCACAGCCCTGGTACATTCACATGAATAGGAGAAAAAAGTGCAGTCCCTAAGCATTGTAGGTGGCTGCTGTGGTCTGCCTGTACATAAATTAGCTTGTTCACTGCCGAAGCAGATTTCAGTTTATTGGTGGGGGTGACAAATAGGTCATTAAGGCTGTGTGCCCACAATGTTTTTGACGCATCAAAAATGTAGCATCTTACAGTTCCAGCAAAGTAGATGGCATTTATAGAAATCTCTTGCCCGCTGTGTTATTTTTTTTTTACTCTGTGTAAATTGACCTGCGGTGCGTGTTTCAAATCCTTAAACACATCAATTTCTTTTGCCAGTATGTGGAGTTTTATGTGCAGATTTTTCCCATAGACTTGCACTAGATGAAGAAAATCCACAAATAAAAAATGCGCTTGCTTTTTTAGTGCATTTACACAGCGGAAACTAATGTGATCCGCGCGTAGCGATCCCAATAAAGCTGTCACGTTGGTTTATTTTTATTTAGTGTTTTGCTACTCTTGCAAACTCACACCATGTTTCCAGTGCAAATGTGTAACTTTTTTCTTCAGGCGTCAGCAAAATACAACAATTGGAGCAGATTGCTGTTGCCTTTATTGGTGCGGTGTTTTGTTTTTGTTATTGAGTTTTCCCATTTTTTATTAAAGCATCTTTGGTGCAGATTTGAAGCAGCTTTTTAATGTGCCTTTTCTCTGCAGAAACATTTGGATTCTTAACTTAAAAAAAAAAAAAAAAATGTAGTTGTATTTTTAACATGCGTTTTTTCATCCTCAAAAGCATCTAGGGGAGAGAAAAAAAAAAGACACATACAGTTTAACAAAAAAAGCTGTATGCAGGCTTGTTTTTGATGAGTTGATGTCTTTTGCTATGCCATTTTACTTTATTTCAGCTTACCCAAGACTTTTGATCACTTTTTATTAAACTTTTATTGGGTGACCGTATGAAGAAAAAGGTAGAGTAAGGTATCACTGCCTAAATATTATGGCCACAAGAGGAAAACCCTCGCATGCTGATGGGACAACCCTTTCTACCAACACTGAACCAAAAGATCTTTCATATTCACTGGCATGGTAAATTTAGGTAATCAGCTAAAAGTTTAGAATAAACTTGTTAAGAATTAAAAGCACCAACTAAAACAAATGGATGATTTTTTTTTACATCATGGAGACCTAATACATAAATAGTACAATGTAAAATCATGCAAAAAGGTTACCAAGTCTAAAGCAAAAAAAAAAAAAAAAAAAAGAAAGGGTCAGCCACTCTGATCCCGCAGAGCTGGAAAGGTTTTTAAATACACTTGTGTAGACTTCTGGTAGCTGCATCACTGGGAATGTGATGGCACAAGTCCTTTATGGGGTTCTCTAGGTGTCCTGGCCACAACCTTTCCCCTCTGCAGCATACAGGAATCGGCAAGAGCTGTCGATTAAGAGCAAAATGGAGGTGTTGTGGAACTCTTGCAGTTATGCGGCTAATAAACCCCTTCAAAGAGGTACGTTTAAACGCCTTTTTGACATCTTTAGGTCGGGCTGTAAATAAATTTGAAGGGTTAAAGCTACTGACAAAGATGCTGTTAATACAAGGTCTATGCCTATGGTTATTCATACATCATTCAACTTTGCTCACCCAGTTATGTAAGAGGCCACATTTCATGCGTGTCAGCTATGACTGGTCACACACAAACACAAAGGTGCAGTTATTGACAAGCTTTATAAAAAGCCTCCTCCCCGCTCCCACATCCCAGTCCTGCCCATCACTGCACCTAAAAATGCTCAGATGACCTACAGCTGAACTGGACATTTTCTAACAACTCATTTTCTTGCTATCTGGATGCAGCCGTAAGTCCTGTAGTAGGATTTACTTTTAGATTTCTTTGAAACACTTTTTACAGTGATTTCCGATAAAAGTTTTTCAGACAAGCCTATGACACTTCTATAACTAGTAGCTACTTATTCAGTGTCTTTTCTGTTAAACACATCTGTTCCAGCAATGACACTTGGCAGTATAACTGTCCGGCTAACTACTGAAGTTCCTGCTTAGTCAACAGTTAATCTTCATGTCCTATCTTCCATTATCCCTCATGTTGATGCCCTCCACTTACCCAGGGTAGGTTGGGATGGCAGTAGGTGGCACTGCTCGCACAGCCCCATACACAGTCCTCCCACGTCCCCTTAAGTGCGCACCCCTAAAGGCGGCTGCTGTGGTGGCTGCTGCAGCAGTAGGGTAGGGGAAACCAGGAACTAAAGAAGAGAAAGCAGAAGGAAAAAAAAAAAACAGGCCACAGAAAAAAAACAAAGATGAGAAATTAAACCAAAGTAACATTGGCTTATCAGTGAGGAGAGAACAGTTCATGAGCAGTCGCTTCTCCATATCCAGCTTGGCACAATGGGCCCCAGTCTCAAGAGCCGATGATCCCAGCAGTGGGAATCTCTTCTCACATTTATGGCATAGCCTATATAAATGTCTGATGGAACAACCCCTTTAAGTGGTTAAACCAAGACCTATTCTACCAGAGTTGTTTGAGAAAGGCAATTATTTTTCTCCCAGATTGGGTTGTCAGCAGTGTTTGGAAAATAATTTTTATTGTTCACTGTATCTTAAGATACACTTGTGTATGTAGAATTATGCCATTAGACCATTTAAGAATGCAACTTCAATAGCAAAACATTAAAGAAAATGATTCTGTAAGGATTTCTATTTGATTTCATTATCCATATACAGTATGTGGTTGCACAGTGGTTTACACCTGTATGATAGGGCCGTACGCTGTCACGCCTAGGCTTCATTCACCTACTCTACCAATACACGGTTACTCTAGGGTTTGGTGCTTCTATACGGTTAGCATTTGTCAGGCAGATTAAGCACCAGTTGCGTCTATGAACTCCAATCCTGCCTGACAGGTTATTCTTTTATGGATTGTTACATGTCCTTATGTTAAGTGTTCCAGTCACTGACTAGCAAGTACAATACAGATTATTTATTTTTCTTTAGACAGGTTTGATAATTTTGTCTCTAATTAAAATTAGCTGCATTTCATGTTCACCACTACTTTGGTAAATAGGTCTTACTTACTGATCAGAGGAATGTATGTGTTAACCCCTCGAGGACCAGGGAGGGGGACACCAGCCTCAGTTGTCAAAGAGACATCAGCTTGCAGTCCAGGTGCAGCTTTAAAAAAATAAATAGAAATATAAATGATGTATTAGTCAATTTCTTAAAATTTTCTTAGGGTGCTTTCACATGGCGTTCTGTGTCCCACGTCAGGGCATACATCCAGACAGCAGCAGCCAACATCTGAGTGTCCGCCTCCTGTGGGCGCACACTCCCGAACAAGGCGCACAGCAGAGCTCACGTTCACTCTGCCGTCACCACTGCAGTCTATGGCCCCCATCACACCATATATCCACACCCCGTTTTGCAGGGAATTCTAGACGTAATGCCCCGACGGGGACACAGAATGCAAAGTGAAAGCACCCTTACAGAATGACTCAATTTAAAAAGAACCTAACAGCTGACACGAGGCCCGATCCATGGGCAGCATGCATCAGGCACCGGTTGCATGAATTAGCCAGGTAAGCTCGACTCACACTGCAACATTTCTGGGAAAAGCAGTTTACAAGCCACAAGAGAGTCCAAATGGACAGGCAAGTCCCCTGCAGCTTTTCCCCACCCGCTGCCAGTCACTCACAGGTCTCTCGCTACAGGAAAATTGTCAGAGAAAAGCCTCTGGGAACCGCCTCTGCAACTAGTCTCCCTTGCGGAGCAGTCCCCCACAGCTTTCAAAGTATGCTTTCTGGGAAACGCCTGGCTGAGATCAAGCAACCAGTGCCTGATACATGATAGGATCCATGGCCAGCAAGTAGCACCTGTCGGTTTCCCTTTAATATTCTTTTCTCATTGCATTACATTTTGTGGTCAAGCTGGAATGTCAAAGTAGTCAAATGATAGTAACTTGTACATGGATTGGCTTTTAAACCAACCTCCCTAAAATGTTTGATTGTTTGCTTGTATATAAAACCATTTAAGATTTTTTTTCTGCTACATATACCTGGGATTGTATTGCAAGTTGCTTTTGAGCCCTTTTTTGCAACCTGCATACTATTGTCAGACAACTTAGAAAATGTATATTAGTAAAGCATTTATATATAAAAAGTACATGTGGTTCTTAGTGAACACAAATTGTGTGGACCCATCTTAAAATCTGATCATTTTTAAGATGCAAATTCTGCTGAGCATGGAAATTAATACTGTACTGTTTTCCAACCAACAGTAGTGGCCAGCATGTTCTCCGCTCAAGAGTTTTGACCATGTGTACCTCTACAATAAAAATGCAAGACTTTGAACTGGAGAATGAAACAAGACACTAAAGGCTGTGTGCCCAAGAGGAGTTTGAAGCTGCATATTTTCACTGTGGTAATGCAGAGTCTTATAATTCCAGTAAAGTGAATGGGTTTATAGAAATCTCATGCCCACTTTTTTTTTTTTTTTTTTTTTTTTTACATTTTATACATTGTGTAAAAAGAAAAAAAAAATCTTGACCTGCGGTACGTTTAAAATCAACAACACATCAATTGCTCTAGCAGGTATGGTGAATTTTGTGTGGATTTTACCCATAGAATTGAATTAGATGCAGACAATCCATAGGTAAAAAATGCTTTTTTTGTGCTGTGGAAATGCACTAAAAACTCAAGTAATCCGCACATGACTGCCAAATACACTGATCAAAAAAAATAAAGCAAACACTTAAACACCACAATGCAACTCAGTCAATTCCACTTGTGAAATCAACCTGTCCAGTTATGAAGCAACACTGATTTTGAATCAATTTCTCCTGCTATTGTGCAAATGGAACAGACAACAGGTAGAAATGATAGGAAATTAGCAAGACACCCCCTATAAAAGGAGTGGTTCTGCAGGTGGTGACCACAGACCATTTCTCTATTCTCATCCTTTTTGGCTGTTTTGGTCACTTTTGCATTTTATCTTTGCTCTCACCCCTAGAGGTACAGTCGCATGAGGCGGTGTCTACAGTACAACCCACAGAAGTTGCTCAGGTAGTGCAGCTCATCCAGGATGGCATATCAATGCGAGCTGTGGCAAGAAGGGTAGCCGTGTCTGTCAGCTCAGTGTCCAGAGCATGGAGCAGATACCAGGAGACAGGCCAGTACACTAGGAGACATGAAGGGGGTCAGAGGAGGGAAACAAACCCAGCAGGAGGATTGCTACATCCTCCTTTGTGCAAGGAAGAACAATACCAGAGTCTTGCAAAATTATCTCCAACAGGCCACTAACATCCATGTGTCTGCGCAAAATGTCAGAAATAGACTGAGTTTGGTATGAGGGCCAGATGTCCACAAGTGGGAGTTGTGCTTACAGCCCAACAACGTGCAGGGTGACTGGCATTTGCCAGAGAATTCCAAAATTGGTAGATTAGACATTGGCATCCTGTGCTCTTCAAGGATGAGAGCAGGTTCAGACTGAGCACACGCGACAGAGTCTGGAGACACCATGGAGACCGTTCTGCTGCCTGCAACATTCTTCAGCATGAACAGTTTGGCAGTGGGTCAGTAATGGTGTGGGGAGGCATTTCTTTGGAGGGCCGCACAGCCCTCCCTGTGTTAGCCAGATGTACCCTGACTGCCATTGGTACCAGGATGAGATCCTCAGACCCATTATGAGACCATATGCAGGTGCAGTGGGCCCTGGGTTCCTTCTGAAGCATGACCATGCTAGGCCACATGTAGCTGAAGTGTGTCAGAAGTTCCTATATTATGAAGGCATTGATGCTTTGGAGTGGCCTGCCCATTCCCCAAACCTGAACCCAATCGAGAACATCTGTGACATGTCTCGTTCCATCCACCAACACCACGTTGCACCACAGACAGTCCAAGAGTTGATTGATGCTTTAGTCCAGGTCTGGGAGGAGATCCCTCAGGAGAACATCCACCTCACCGGGAGCATGCCCAAGTATTGTAGAGAGATCATACAAGCATGTGGAGGCCACACACTACAGAGCATCATTTCCTTGTCTTGAGGCAATTCCACTGGAGTTGGATCAGCCTGTAATTTGATTTTCCACTTTGATTTTGAGTATCATTCCTAATCCAGACTTCCATAGATTATTCATTTTGATTTACATTGATCATTTTTATGTTTTATTGTTCTCAACGCATTCCACTATATAATGAATAAAGATTTGCAACTGGAATATTTAATTCAGTGATATCTAGGATGTGGTATTTTAGGGTTCCCTTTATTTTTATTTTGAGCAGTGTACAAGGAAGTAACAAAAACAAAGCAGCTTTATTTAAAACATGACATCCCAAAGAGAAACTGGTGTCAAAAACGAGAAAAATGCATGTAAAATACACATAAAAAATAAATAATTAAATTTACTTAAGAAATGCTGCAAAAAAATAAGACTCATTAAAATCTCATTGTGGAAATGTAGCCCAAGATTGTGTTCACTTTTCAAGAACTGTATTAAAAAAGAAAAAAGAAAAATCTAGAAAATACTCATCTTACCTGCTCAATTGCTACACTACTGGCCCTTGATATTTAGAAGAGTACACAATTAATGTAATGTCCATAGCAATGGTACAACTTATGACGGCAGTGGGTCATCAGTGACCCATTTTATTTATCTATTAAAAACAATTCATGGATTAATGCTATGCATGTCCAATATGATGTGACAGAAAGGGTAGTATGTCCTTTGGATAAGTCTGATTGCAGACTTGAATCCTTACAGCATGGGGTGCGCACGCAGGATTTACAGATATTGCCAAAGAAAGCAGGAGATCACATGACCACAAGTATGCAATTTTAATAGATCCTCTCATGTGTGGACTAGATATGAATTTAGAATTGAGATTAGCTGAGAACATTTAGTTGCAATGTGTCAGGAAGTATGCAAACATGCTTGTTGTCACGTGGCTGCCCGCTCTCGCTGCCGGCACTGCCGATACTGGAGAAATGAGTGGGCACAATACACACTAAGGACTCTGAAGTCTGCAGTCAAAGTGCCTGCAATTCGCAATACAGTTCACATGTCATTAAAGAAGTTGTCCACTACTTAATATAAGCCCCCCCAATCTGGGCCCAGGGGGGATACAACAGTACCTTTTCTGCCTCTGAGCGGCGCTATCACTGGCTGCTCAGAGACATCACATGACCAGTCAATGATGTGACGTCAAGTGATGTGTAACATCAGTGACGCGCTCCCTGCGGTGGACGCTGGGCTGTGGGCAGGGTTACCCCATACATCACACTCAGCATTCGCCGCGCGTTTTCCCAGTGAATGAGGAGAGCGCGGTGGATGCTGGGTGTGACGTGTTGGGTAACCCCGCCCACAACCCAGCAGCCACCAGTGGAACGCGAAAGAGGGACCCTCGGCTGCATCCTGGACTTATGACGTCAGAGCCGGCTGCAGCCAGGGGTCACGTGATGCCTGTGAGCGGCCAGTGATGGCGTCGCTCACAGGCAGAAAAGGCACCACAAGGTATTTAGAGAAACACTTATGGGCCCTGGGGGAATACATTGGGGGATCATATAAAGTAGTGGACAACCCCTTTAACACATTACATTTAACACAACATTACATGCACTTCAAGGTGGAAATGTGGGCAGCATCTCCATATCATTACATTCCCCCCTTTAATGAGGGTCGTCCTCGACCATCCAGAACCTATAAAACATCAACATGTTCTGACGCCAGTACATCCTTCTGCACGTTACTTTGGTTTTGACCGGAATGAACGTTTAAATTCTTTTAGAACACCCTCCTTCACATTATGTTACAGGACGTCTCTTTTCACTCTATTAGCCAGTCCTCTCAGTTGGGACCGTGAACTTGTGTCCCTCTGAGTCTAGGTTACTGTTGTGCTAACCCAACATCAGTCCATCGGATTAGTTTAACGTTATAAAACAATTGCCCTTAAGCCAACAACAAAGTCCATCCATGTAAGCGCAGCCCTTTTCACCGCGGGCACAACTTCAACCTGGCTGGAACATCACCCCTCCCCCAAACATTGGTCACTGTGACAATGACCATCCATTGGTCCCTTATCAGTCCATCTGATGGTAGAAACAGTCCTTTTCTTTACCTCTGCCCACAAGACAGGCACAATCCCTTAGAGCAGACCTGGGCAAAGTGCGTCCCACGGGCCACATCCGGCCCTTTGGCTGTTCCAGGCCGGCCCACGGACAGACAGCCGAAGGTAAGAAACAGTAGCCCACGGACCACACCGTGCCCGCTGTCTCCATCCGGACCGCGCTGAGCCGCTGACTGCATTGGTAGTCGCCGACAGTGAAGAGCAGAGGCACACGCCGGAAGAATGGGAGCAAGGTGAATATGTGATAGAACTATTAAAAAAAAAAAACTAATTAGTATATTGATATTAATATTGAGCAAAATTAATTTCAGCCTATTGGTTCAGCCCTCCACAACTGTCACAGTCTCTTGTGTTTCCATCAGGAAAGTTAAATTGCCCACCCCTGCCTTAGAGGCATTCCCCCTGACTGGTTAGGGTTTAATCCTGGACTGAGCGCATCGGACCCTCCAGCAGTTGCAGGGTCTCTGTAATCCAGCAGGGGAACGCGCAACAAACTGGGAAGGGGGGAAACAATTTTGGCCGTCTACAGCTGTTAGCATGGAGAAGTCCCGAATAAATGGGTCATGGACCCATTGGAGCTCTGGGCTTTCATCACACGTGCAGCGAGCCAACATGGCCCACTCAACTGTCTCCTTACTTGCCACAGGTTGCCAACCAGCAGCACGCAGAGCCTGGTCTCTTTGGCCTCTATCCTCCTCACGTAGACAGCAGAATGAACTTCCTGGGCCATTTATACTATAGACGGATTGGCCGCTTACCTCCAGCAGTCCAGTGACTGCCTTCTGCTGAACTTTCACAGAAACTCGAGGCAGTCTCTCCACTGGTGTTCCTTGCTCTGGCCCTCGGTGGTATGACTACCCTTGGTGCTGCCACCTCCAGGTGGGGCTGGATGGCCGCTGGCTCTCCGCTCTCCTCCAATCCTGGAAACTGCAACTGCAAACCAGCCCTGTAGTCAGTCCTTCAGGAATTGGACACGTTTCATCCTCTTGTAGGCTAAGTCCCCGCCGGAGGGAGTAGGCATTGACATAGACCTTCTGTCCGGTTCTCCCCTCTATTACAAACCAATAACCCTGTCCGTGGTCATAACGCATCACAGCGGGTCATCTGTTGGGCAAGTTCTTTTACATCGGGGCTGTCCAGCTGGGCCCGAACACACTGGTCCCTTTCCTTCTTGCCTGGACCAACCCCAAAATCCACTTCCCCCGAGTGGCGAGAGATGTCCACCATCAGCTGGAGCAAAAGTCCTCAGCCACCTTTCTCCTTGGAAGATGCACTCCACACCAACAGAATATGCCACTCCATTATTTCACACCACTGCTCTCTCTCTCCAACTTACAACCCACAAATGGCGCCATCTCTAATGCCTCCTGAGGCCAGTCATGGCCCCGCCTTTCACTGGGTGGAGTTCTCCCTGACTCACCATCCCATTTCTAGATGGTCTCTGCCAGTTTCCTCGAGCCACACCTTACTGGCCAGATCTTTTACCTTTATTTCACTCTGCAGCAATGCGCTCTCAATTCTAACACCCCCCTCTGTAGGCGTACAGTCTGAATGGCTAGACAGCACTTTGCACCCTTTTGCTCTTTTTACGCCCACGATGGGCGGGTACTTTCGTGCCACTCACCACCATTTTGCAGTCCTTGTTCAGCGCCATCTTAGAATGCATATCTGTCACAATCTTGCATATAACTTGAATCTTCTCTACACGGTGTTGTTCTTTCAGCTGCAAGACTCAATCCTGCCGACTACGAGTGGCGTGGGGCCGTAGCCACGGGCGAGGCACTCGTCTGAAACACCCCAGGCACATTACATGGAGGTGGAGAATCTGGCTGGGTGTGTGGACTTGTGCAGTGAGGGAATTACGTTTGTGTAGGCTGCATGTAACCCATGTTGCTGGTTTGCCAGGACCAGATGTTTTACAATTCAATGAAGGAGACCACTATTCAAAAATAAACTCTTTACTAAACAGCAACTTGGTAAGGGTTATACACAAGGGATAGCGTGTACAATGTCTTATGAATGTTTCCTTTGCAACATAAAGCATTTTACACACAGCATTCTTCCTTTTAATAAACTAAAGGGACCTATATGTTTGCAGTTTCTCCCTACCTCACCACCCTTTAGCGTTACAAGCTCAAGGTCTCGTGGTTAGGCATCCTCTCCTAGGACCCATCTCCGGAAGGTCTGTCTCTCTCTCCTAGTCACTTATATTCAGAATCTCACCATCATTTATGATTGCCCTCCAATACGGCACTGCTCACCTTGCACTCCAGACTCCATCTGACTACCTAGCAGGAAGGCATTACTTTCCCTTACATTACCCCTTCCCACAGTGAGCAAGTCCCAAACATTAACTCCTATTACTATAGTTGATTACATTTATGTAATGTGAACTGTATTGTGAATTCTGATGAGTTTTGCCTGTGTTATGTCATTAACACTTATGACATTTTACATGACATTTCACATTACACACACTTCAACAACACACTTGTTTCTTTATGGGGGAAACGTGGGAAGCATGTCCATATCCTTACACGATGCCCAGTAATAGTGAACAAAGTGGGGTGCTGTTAGAACTCGCATACTTTTATTAGCCAACAGTATTGACTTTTTGATACGATTGAGATTTCCTCAATTTCCTGTGAATTTTAAAGGTGGCTTCCTGAAGGGCTCGGAAATCTGAGGGGGGTGGGGGGGGGGACAGGTGTAGGCAAGGCCTCAAATAGGTAAAACAATTTTGGGAGAATGGTAGCTTTTTATTGCTGAAATGTGTCCAATTAGGTTAAGAAGCAACATTAGTCTCATCAATAAGGAGCGTATTAATTTGCTGAGTGGGGGAAAGTTTTTCAGAGTGAAAAATTAGTTTATGAGTTTGATTCCTAGGTACAGTGGGTACGGAAAGTATTCAGACCTTTTTACATTTTTCACGGTTTCATTGCAGCCATTTGGTAAATTAAAAAGTTCATTTTTTTTTTATCATTAAAGCACCCCATCTTGACTGAAAAAAAAAAACAAATGTAGAAATTTTGCAAATTAAAAAAGAAAAACTGAAATATCACAGTCATAAGTATTCAGACCCTTTGACCAGACACTCATATTTAAGTCACATGCTGTCCATTTCCTTGTGATCCTCCTTGAGATGGTTCTCCTCCTTCATTGGAGTCCAGCTGCGTTTAATTAAACTGATGGGACTTGATTTGGAAAGGCACACACCTGTCTATACAAGAACTCACAGCTCACAGTGCATGTCAGAAAGAGGCGTCCGGCTAGTATTATTTAAAAAGTTATTACGAAGGCTAGACCGTTGAGATTTGCTGCGGTTCAATTCAAGCCAATGGGCGCGAATTCACAGTGGAAACGCGCACACAATGGACACGCTGTGTTTTTTTCCACAATGGTAATCTTGAGCGGAAATTTCCGCATCATGTGCACAGCACATCAGGATTAGCATTGCAATACCTGGAAGGCGGATTTCATAGCGTTTTCGCTGTGTTTCTGCGGCGCAAAACATTAACGCTAAGTGTGCACATAGCGTAAAAGCAGAAAAATATAATATAAATGTAGTATTGCTGTAATCGTACTGACCCCAGGAATAAAACTGATTTATCACTCCCAAAAATTGGAATAGAAAGCAAAGTACCCGAAAACTGTACCAATAAAAAAAAAAAAAATCAACTTAAAAACAAAGCCCTTACATAATTGTCAGCAAAAATCGAAAAATGATAGCTCAAAATAGGGTAATGCAAAAAGTTTGAATAAAAAGCAGTATGTAGTGTGAGACAGTAGCCAATCATAAAAAAGAAAACTATATAAATCTAGTGTTGCTGTAATCGAACGTTAAAGCAACACTTATACTGCACAAGGAATGGAATAAAAAAAAAAATGAAACAATTCTTGACTTGAGTTGTTCAGTCTGTCTCCCAAAAATTGCAGTAAGGCAAAGAGACCCTGGATCCAACGATGTATCACTTAGTTTAGTTAACCGTTCTGACAGTTTTTAGATTTAGCAATGCAGCAGAGCTGAGAAAGCTTTTCCTGTCCACACCAGGCTCTGTATAAACATTGTCTATAGACCGTAAGCTGCTTGTTACAGAAGGGGGCGGAGTCTGACCAGCAGGCTGCTGTGTCCCAGCAATAAGCTCCTGCTGCCAAAACAATCACTGCAAGTAAATAGGACTGAGCTCATTAAGAGGCATCACTGCATGAGGCAGGGGTTAAAACACCGATCTCAGTCTACAGATTACGTAGCAAAAACTTGCTGACAAATTTCCTTTAATTGTAGCTTGAATTCTAAATAAATTTAGATTTTTATTCAAATCACACATAAAGATCAGATCTTTGTTATGAGAGAAAAAAATCAATAAAGGCTACAAAAAATAACTGCATACACCATAAGCAACATCAAATATACTTCTACACAAATTCAGAATATAAATCATACAATTTATTTATTTATTTAATTTTTTTAAATAGTGAGGATTGCAAGACAGACGTAAAACTTCTGGTGCAGGCAGTTATTTTTATGTAGACATTATTTGATTTATAGCTACATACTGCATCCTAAGCAGAGTCTTTACACATAGGCCCATAGGTTTGCTGCCAAATTTTGTTGGTTTTAGAGCAAAATTTCCATGTTACCACAAAACAAAAGTAGCATGCTTTGTAAAAACTCCAAAAATAAAAAGGCCATACTCTTAGGTTTACATTAGCACGTGGAAAAGTTCCAGAGGAACAGAAAAAAAAAAAATAGAAAAACAAAATGACACCCTAAATAATCACTTGCTACAAACCTTACAAAAGGAGAAGGGAAAAAAAACCTCTACACATTGACCTTTTGTGAGATTATGAAGACGCCTAAATCTAGAAGTTCTATACATACCCTGGCTGAGCACGCAGTACGTCACAGTATTTCATTATATATAGGTGACCGCTTGTACCTTTTGCCGTATTTGTGCATATTAATGGTTTACAAAATAATTTGGTGTGTGTTGCAAACACTGAATTAACATTAATTGAGCATTTCTGAACGTACAGTCACAATCGCATGGGGTCTTATTCTACTAGAATTTGGTCTGTACATATTCTTCACTTGCACTTCAAGTCACATAGGATAAAAAAAAAAAAACTACGGTCACCATTCGACTGCAGGATCATTAAACTGCAGAGTACAGGTTGCCAGTTTCCCAGCATTCCCTGTGCAAGTGGGCAGTCACATGATTGCAGTTACGCAATTTGCATACTTGGGGTCACATGATGATTAGACTCAGACTGCTTCTCTTACTAGAAGCTGGTTGAGTCTATTCTGCACATGTCCTCAAATATGCAAATCATGTAAATGCAGCCCGCTCGCACTTGGAATACCGGGGAAGAGTGATGGTGAGTGTGCCCACCGCACACAGTCACGATTTGGCAGTCTTCAGTCACTGACAACCCTTGTAAATTTTGTCAAACACCATTTGAGGGCCATTATAGATAAACGATCTTTATAAGCTTATCGGTTTTGAGAGCTGGTGAAGTATAACTTTACTAGATAGACATTCCTATAAAAGTCTGCCATTTAAACATTACATAAACATTTTACACCCAACCACAGGCAGATTGTTAATAGTCCATTAACTGAAGACCCCCACTGATTAAATTTAAGAGGATCCCCAAATAGTCAGTCCATACATGCATGCTACCCTTTTATTCATACAAGTGAGGTGGCAGGCCCCTCAGTGATCACACGTTTATTAGAAAGGGGATAAAACATTTTTTAAACAAAACTTAAGCATGGTCTTCTGGTTTTGCACTTTGATGCGAATAGAAGCAGAGATTTACCGGCATATAATTCAGGTCCATACACCGCTCCCATTACTGGACTAAGCTTCCAACCTGAAAAGGAAAAACATCAATGACTTGAATCAGTGTACAAAGTGTGTGCTTGTACATGTACATAATCTAAATTAGACATTGGAGATCCCAAGAGCATATATTCATTATGGCGAGATAGCATAGAAAAAAAAAGTCTTAAGGGCTGAAATTTCAACTAGCATCATGGTACGTTGATTGTGGGGTGTATAAATAGGTTAATTATCTAAAATGAGTTATCAAAGTTATTTTTGGGCATGTGTAACCCGTTCAAAGAGGTCATGGACCGGTCCTGCAGGCAACTCTGCGGTTTCCACTGACGTCACGTCAACAGAGCAGCATCTTATCTTCGGCTCCGCTGTCGACGAGACGTTGAGGTTACTGCATACGTCATGCTGAATGACAGTTGGCTCCTTGAAGCTAGTAATCAACTACCTGCCTGTGGGTTCTTAGCCCCATAACATATAAAAGTCCCTGATAACCCCTTTAATGATTGAGAACATATCCTAACATGATATGCACCCCATATGGGATGATTATGTTATAAAAAGATGAGGAACATAAAGGTGCATAACATGTGATAATTAATTCACTAAGTGATGACACAATGTCATTGGTGGTGGCTTGTAGAAATAAGTACCCAATATACCATGTTAGGTCGGGAAAATGCCCCCCAAAAAATCATCTGTTTTGTAAGTAGTCTTGCATAAACATAATCAAATGTAACAGATTCCTTCTCCAGACATAGGAATTCTGGACTATCACTTTGGTTGCACAGTCATAAAAAGGGGTGGTTCATCCCCCAACTAAGATGTACACTGCTCTTTATTATATGGCCTCAAAAGAAAAAAAATAGAAAATTTCAGAAGTCATAACTTTTTTGTAGACTTAACTGTATAAGGGCTTGTCTTTTTGCAGCAGCACTATTTTGTGGCACATACAACCTAGAACATAACATACCTACTTCCTACCTGTCATGGGTGGGGGGAGGGGGTGGAAGATAAACAATTTGGCCGTTTTTGATATTAAAAAAATGCACATATTAACTATTCTGCATCACCATGATTACTATTCCAAATTTATATAGTTTTTTTTATTTTTAGGCTATGTGCGCACGTTCAGGATTTGAATGCAGAAATTTCTGCAGCGTTTCTGCATCTCTTGGCAGGAAAAACGCTACAGAAAAAAAACGTGCATTTTGCCACAATTTTGACCATCAATGAATGCTTTTCAGGGTTAAATCAAGTTCTTTGAAAAAAGAAAAGTGTGACAATGCTTCAACCCTTGGATTACAGTCAGACCTTGGTGAGTATATTGGTTAATTTAAATGATTAAAGAATGTCTGCTGTATTTCAAACACTGTGTTTATTTAACTCTTTACTTTAAGTTTAGTAATGAAAAGGATTTGATTGACACCTTGTCATCACCAAACTAAAGCGCTAGGTGTCAGCAAATCCAATAAACCCAATCTCATTAGCATTTCTACTCAAGTCATTTCTGGGGCAGCTGAGAGCTGCTATCTTTAGCCTAAGGAGGTGCCATTACACAAATCTGCTCCCTAGCTATTAACAGCTCACAGCACAGCTGTTTCCTTAGCCGCTACGTCCCCTCCGATCATCACTCCAGTAGCGCTTTGGATGCAGCATATTTTTGCTGCGTCCAAAACGCGGTGTTCTAATGCCACACTTTTGTTGTCAATACTTGCAGATCCACCGCATGACACTTCAAATCAGTCAAAATCTGTACTAGTGTCTCCGCTACAGAAATTGACATGCCGCAGGTGAGTTTGGGTCCGTGGCCACGATCAGGAGCAGCTGCGTATTTATGCAGTATCAAACCCGCAGCGTCCAGTGGTTACAGCATAGTGGATGGTAATTCTAGAAATCCCTTGTCCACTATGCGAGCATCTGAGGCTGCAGATCACCCATGGACACTGACATGCGGCGTGTCTTTCAGGACCGCAGCATGTCAAGTTTTCTTGCGGAGTCGCTAGTCTCTGCAACAGAAATTTGACCACTAGAAAGTATTGAATGCGGTAAATTCGCATGGCTCAGTGAACACATGTGGATTTACTTGCGTGCAATAGAACGCAGTGCTTCGGATACAGCAAAAATATGCTACGTCCAAAGCACTGCTACGTCCGAATCGTGGGTACATAGGCTAAAAAAATAACTAAAAGTGGTGTGGGCTCCCGCGTCATTTTCATAACCAGCAGAGGGAAAACCGACCGCTGGGAGCGGATATTAGTAGCTGGGGAAGGGGCCATTAGCCAAAATTGTTCCCTGGCTGCAAATGTGGGATGATTGGCAATACCTGTGACTGGGCTCCTCCCAAATGAACGCTTACACTGACTGGCTGCTTACTGCACACATGATCATAATCAGTTTTCTGAAATTACTTTATGATATATAAAGTACAGGTGACCGGAGTCACTGACAGCAGTGTTACACTTCAGAGTCAGACATGACAGGAGGTAATGTGCAGCAGGATGATGAGGCTGCGGCTTAGGGTAATAATAAATGGAGGATTTCTGCCTCCTAGTAATTTCTGTTGCTGCTGTGTACAGTGGGTGACTAACACTGAAGAGCTGTGGAGAGATTTAGTATGTCTATAATAACCGAGTATAATAAGTCCGCACTGAGTGTCACACACTGCTTTACCTGACAGCAGAGCTTTTACCCCTTACGCAGTGTGCAATCACGCCATGTTATTATTTCCCCTTCTTTCAAGAGCTGTAACTTTCTTTTCCCGCTGATAAAGCAGTGTGTGTTCGCTTGTTTCTTTTTTTGTGGGACCAGCAAAACTTGTGATCGACACCATTGGCTTTATACAGTTTACTAGAAAATGTGTAATTTAAAAAATAAATAAATAAATAAAAATGAATGACTTCCACAGTGGTTTTCGGGATTTTGTTTTTCCACCATTCATTCTGCAGTAAAAATGACCTGGAAATATGATTGTTCAGGTGCATACGCTCACAATGGTACTAAATTTTTATTTTTTTGAGTTGGAAAAAAAAATTAAGGAAATTCATAAAAAAAAAATATTACTTGAGTTGCATTTTTCCAAAACCCAGAACATCTTCTTTCAGTTTAAGTGGACGGAGCTGTGTGAGGGATTTTATCTTTTTTTTTAATGTATACTATTTTAGGTACACATACGATGCTTTGATTGCTTCTTAATGCATTTTTTTGTAGAATTGTGGTGACCAAATACCCACGATTCTGCCATTCAATAATTTTTTCCCCCCCATCTTTTAGGCCAGAGACGCACGAGCGAAGAGCATCGGATGCAATATGCTAATGACACTCGGCTCCAGCTCTCCTTCGAGTCCGTGCTCTGTGCTCCAATCCTCTCGCATGACCGAATCGCAGCACAGCTGCAGAGGAGATGGACAAAGTAATTTCTCCATATCCTACATTGCCGGTGTCCGCGGGAATCGCACTGCACTCAGGTGACATCTGAGCGCAGTGCAACGTTTCACACGCACCCATACATTTGAATGGGTGCGTGTGATCAGATTCTCCCCACCACTGTTTTCGCATGCCGAATCGGCGTGAAAAAATAAGCACAGATGTGCGCTACTCCACAGTATTACACTGCCAGAGTACAATCTTATTTTTTTATCGGATTGCACTTGTCTGATTTATTCGTTCGTGTGAGCGAGCCCTTGTAGTTTTTATAGATCGTACTTATGTGGACACGTTGATACCAAATGTGATTGTATTTTTTGAACACTTTATTGTTCACTAGGGTAAAGGTGGGAGGGATTCCCATTTTTAATCTGATGATGCTTCCTGTGAGTATTGCAGTAGGCAATGGGATTCTTAAATGAACAGTCATCAAAAGGAAGTAGAAAAAGAGAAAGGCTGTTAGATAGTGTAGTTAAAGCTCCACTCCTGCAGTTTTTTTTATTTCACCTCTGGAGTGGCGCTTTAAACCTCACACCCCTGCCCCAGTCATATACCCACCCTCCGGCATCTTCATCTTGTTTTCACACACTGCTCCCGTCCATTTCCAGCAGTTTGTGGCCTGCCAACTGCGCCAGTGTTTGCTGGTGGAGCCGGAGGTCACTACTCAATGTAAGTCTATGGGAGCCTTGCCCTGGCCTCAGTCTTACTCTAGAATGAGAGGCTGTGACGTAGCTTCTGACTTCCAACCATCAAAAGCAGAGCTCACAAGATGGCGATGTGGGACCAGAAAAAACGGGGAAGATGCGGGAAGAGGAATATAAGATAGGGGACGGTGGCCTTGGGTTTAAAGAATCACTCCAACAGTGGTAAAAAAAACACGCTGGAGTGGTGCTTTAATTTTTAATTCAAGTCTATTAGAAAATCATTTCGATTATGGCATCAAATAGATGGGGATTTAGGATGAAAAGTTGGTGAAGGTTTGTGTGGGGGCCATCTTACTGTGTTGTGGTCACCATACTTTGCTTTGGGAGTGGAGATTGGGTACAGTAGGGTCATTATATTGTGCATGTGGAGGAATTTACCATGGGGGTATCACTGTTTGGGGAAGAACTTCTGTTGGCATCACACTTTTTATGGGGGCAATAAGAGGGATCTAGGACTTCAGCAGGAGGAAACTTATTATGCAAAGGATGGAAAGTTGTGAAATCTGCTCTTAGGTGACCGCAACAATTATTTAATTTGTTTTTTTTTCTCTGGGGGGGGGGGGTTAGAACTTCTGTTATGGGGCTCCATGATTTCTATGTACGCCCCTAGATAAGAGCCCGTCTAATTTACCGGGTGCATGTCTCCAGAAGCACAACCTGGGCACAATGTACGGGCACTAAACTGTCACAGTTGCAATTTTCACTTTGAAACATCCACTGTGTACTGGTTTCTGGAAACACCCATGGAAACAAAATAGTCACAACACCCATAGATGAAATCCCAAAGGGGGTGTAAATTTAATTAAGAAGTCACCTTATGGGGGATTTCTGCTCTTCTGCCCTGCATATCGAGTAAACTATTCTAGGACAATCTGTTCTCTAAAAAAGTAAAATTTTCTCTCCCGAAAGCTGTCATGTTGCCAAATAATACTGTCCAGCCGCATTTCATTTTGGATATTGTTACATTCAGGAGAAATTGTGTAACAAATTATAGGGCCACTTTTACATACGTCTAGAAAAATGTAAAATCTGAGACCAAAACATTTTAGTGGAGAAAACTTAAATGTTTCTTCAGTTCCCATAATGATAATTGTCTTTCCACCACGACACAGACTCCGTGCATCCTTGGGGCAACTTCCACAAGTTAGCTGCAAATTCAGAAACAAAAACTGTTTCCAAGGCACCAGAAGTGATTCAATTCCTTTATTTATCCAAAATGAATCACAAAAGCAACGATCCGACCAGCAGGAAGCCTTTTTCAAGCATAAGCAAAATGGCAGATATGGCTAACATACATGCAGTACACAGCCATTTTATATCTGAGGACCATTGAGCCGCTCCTTCCGATTCCTCTCGCAGGTCCCTCCCATGTTACGTTATCATGGAGACTATACACCATGAAAAGACATGGTTTTTATTAACACATGAAATCACATGGCAAAGTAAGGAGAGCATCAAATGTGCAGCGCCATTTCATCTTGAAATCATGCTCTATTGCTAGAGTATATTAGTCCCATATTTCAAAAATATATGAATATGTACCATAATTGGTAATTGATCGTGACTAATACTGGCTGATCACAATATGGTATCACATGACTTAAACATACATAGGATGCAATACCAACGATGCTGAAGACAGTTTCTTATTCAGCAATTTCTTTTTAGGTTTAATGACAAAAAGAAGAAATTACAACAATGAAATACAATGTAGAGCGAAGTGTCGTGATGTGAATATGCTTAAAGGCAGCTACAAAAAAACAGTTAGAAAACTTGCACAAAAATAGGCATCAAAGTGGGCAATGAAGGACGATATTGAAAGAGTTAAATGAGTTTGGGCCACTAATCTCACACTGTAGACACAAACAGTGATGCCCAACATCTACTACAGCCTGGCCCAAATGGGTTGTGTGGATCAGAACAGGCATCAAAGAGGGCAAATAGCCAATTTTCACAGATTTGAATAAGTAACTGGTGTTTTTCAGGGGTTAAATGATAATGGGCCACTGATCTCACGCCACTGTTACATACATAGGGATGGCTCACATCATGCTTAGATCCCTCTAGCCTGGTCCAAACAAGTTCTAGGCATCAGAATGGGCATTAAGGAGGGCAGTCGATTTTGAGGATTTGAATGAGTAATTGGTGTTTTATAGGGGTTAACTGATGTTGAATTGTAAAAGGAAAAAAGTATAAAATCAGCTCATTCATATGGAGACAAAAGCGCGGAAGCAAGTAGTGCCACTTGAAAGCAAATGCAGAGAAAGAAATTCCAGCGTAACATATCAACTTTATTAGTGGTACTCAAAATAAGTCCAAAATCAATCCATAGTCACAACCACACCAAAGGTTAGAGGGATATTTGGCAAAAGCGTTTTGGATAGCAATCCTTAATCATAGCATATCAATATGCATCAAAAGCTGGCGTTATGTCATATTCTGCACAAGCACATGATACAAATTATCCAATCCAATCTCAGTCTAAAATCTAACCATGTAGTTATATTGTAAAACTTTAAAAACATACATACAGCAATAAATATAATTCATTCATAGTGGTAAATTAAATCATTTTAAATTAATTCCTTTTGGAAACCTCGTATTTAATTCATAAATCCACCATGATTCCCGATGCAATAGCTTTCTTCGACTATCCCTGCCCTTAAGAGGTCTAACTCTCTACATCCCTGTAACAAAGCAATCAGAGGTATCTCCTCCATCTTCAATACTAAAATGCTTCGAAGCTGCTGAGCACCTGGTAGTCAATTTGTTGCATCCAATAAATGACGTCTAATGCGAGTTTAATGAATTAGTTGTACACGCCACATGCTGAATATTGCAATTGTTTGCACATACAAAAATACAATTAATAACATTTTTATAGTATATATTTTATTAGTAGTAGAGGATGAAAAACGTATTTTTTATATATCTGCAACAACTGCAGATATGGTGGCCGCATTTCTAGAAGCTGGAAGTATGAAGCAAAGTTTCTGAAGCAGAGGCCGTTTTATTCAAATATCGACAAGGGGAGAGAAGGTTTCCTAGTGTAGGGGCTTTTTCAGACAAAAACCTCACTAGATTAGCAAGGATTTTCTTTAATTTCCCTTCTGGATAGAGCATAGGCAAGTATTTATAATTCGCTTTATGGTCAGAAATTGAGGACTATAGTTTGTCACAAATTAAGTCAGTTCTGAAATACACGTTTATTTCTCGATTTATTCTTATTTTTTTTTTTATATCTCTGACCTAGAAATATTATTTACAATTCTATCCGCCCGTTGAAGCATCCACTTTGGATATCTACGATCTCAGTCTGTTTTTTATTGTATTTGCTTAATGTTTGAATGCTATTTCAGATGTTGTATTTCTTTTCATGCAAATTAGTTCACCTATGGGGATATTTTTTATTACTTGTTTGGAATAACATGAGGATGCCAGTAATGTAGAGTTTATAGTCCTATTCTTCCTTGAAGGTGAAATAGAAATATTAGTATGATCATCATCAGAGTGATATCCAAATAATCCATCACTTTTTCCTGCACATTAAAGGTAAACCTAAGGTTCAAATTGTTATTTAAATAATCAACAAAATTGACCATCAACTCCAAGGTTCCCACACATAGTTACCTCCCATATCAGGAGAAGGTCATCCAAATAGCGATGAAAAAGGATTTCAGATGGAAGAAAGACAATTCCTCCAACTAGAACATGTAAATATTGGCTGTAGATTGTGAAAAGCCCACCCCCACCAGGGCCCCTTGTTTCTTGAGAAAATAGGTACCATTAAAAGACGAGTCATTTTCCAATAAAAAATCCCTGGCCAGGACTATAAATTCCGGTATATTATTTGGATAATCTCTATATTTATGTACATGTTCCAAAAGTATGTAAGTAACAGGTTTACGTAATATACTTGGATAGAGAATAACTACGTTACAACTAAGCCATATACTTGATTGTGACCACCTTTTTTGATCCAATGATGAAATAACATGCTTAGTATCACATATAAAACTGAGTGAGAAAATGCCTAAGGCTACGTGCCCACGATGCAGAAAATTTCTGCAGCATTTCTGCATCTCCCTGGCAGAAAAAACGCATGCAGATAGTGCATGCGTTTTTCCTGCAGAGTACATGCGGAATACATGCGGATTCACATGCGTATCCACATGCGTTAACGCATGTGTTTCCGCATGCGGACTGACAAGCACTTTCCAGGTTTTTTCTTGGAAAGTGCTTGACAACTAGGTCACACTGTATAAATCCATGCAAACGGCATGTATTTATATAGTGTGACCGTAAAAATAAAAAAATAAAGCTATACTTACCTCCGATGCCCCGCCGCGTGAGCTGTCACGCTCCTTCCTGGCTTGCCGGCATCTCGCAAGACAGCCTGCGGTCACATGACCACGACGTCATCTCAGGTCCTGGAAGGAGAAGCGCTGCAGGGGACGCCGGACAGGTGAATATAAACTTTATTTTTTATTTTATTTTTTTTTTAACAGGTACAATGGTACCCAGGTCTGGAAGAGAGTCTCCTCTCCTCCACAACTGGATACCATCCGCACATTGAAACGCATATTATCCGCTTGTACAAATGTACAGACACGGATTCTATGCGTCTCAATGCAAGTCAATGGCGGCGCTTCCGCTGCGCTTCCGCAAAATTAATGAACATGCTGCGGATTTATGAGCGGTGCAGAAACGCTGCGGAAAAATCCGCAGCATGTGCATTGACATTGCGGAATGCCATTGGGGACCATGGGGTGCAGATTACCATGCGTTTTTGATGCGGTTCCGCCGCGGAAATCCCACAGCTGAAACGCATGAAAAACGCATCGTGTGCACGCAGCCTAAGGGTTGAAGATATAAGTCAACCCAAGAGCTGACCTGTTCCCCCAAACTACCTATTCCAGCCACAATCGGTCTTAGAGGGGAAGGGAATTCATTTTTGTGCACTCTTGGGAAAAATGAAAAATGCGCGCTCCCGCAGTGTACCGAGCTGCCAGGACCTGCGCTGATGTCACTGATCAGCTGATGGTCACCTGACCCTCGGAAGAATGTTCCCAGGGTGGTGAGCTCACCAGGGCTGATCAGCTGACCTCCTGCAGATAGGGGTGATTTTACACCCCTGTCATTGTACAGTGCTGTCTTCTACAGCAGTGACATCAGTGATGGCTGATGTCACTGATGAAGTGACCCGGATCGTCGTGGGACAATCGTTGGCGTAATAGTGGACTGCATTGTTGACGGCGGACAGGTGAGGGATATGGCTGTTATTTTCCCTTTTTTTCTTTTTCAGACAATCGATGGCTTCGCGGACGGAGTATAATAAAAAAAAAAATTGTAGAACAGTGTTTATTTTATTGAAATACTTTATTCTGGTGGTGTCTTTTATTGAAAAAGCGGCGATCATTTTAACTACGCGGTTAGTAATGGGGCATCTTATAGACGCCCTCCATTACTAACCCGGGCTTCACGTCAGCTGCCAATACAAGGCTGACGTGAACCTCAACCCCATTACTGCTACAGGGCAGTGGGAAGAAGAGTGGAGGCTAAGCACCAGATTGGCGCATTTTATGGATGCGCCATTTCTGGGACTGCTTAGGGGGGATATTAATAGCCGCTGAGGGGGCTAGTATCCATGGCCCCTTCTCTGGCTATTAATATCAGCCCGCAGCTGTCTAATTTAGCCTTTGCTGGTTAGATTTTATAGGGGGACCTCACATCAATTTTTTTTCTGGGGTCCCCCTTTAATCTAGCCAGTAAAGGCTAAAAAACAGCTGTGGGCTGATATTAATAGCCAGGGAACATCGTTGGCTAATGGCCCCTGCCACGGATACTAATATCCGCACCCAGAGGTCGGCTTTCCCTCTGCTGGTTATAAAAATGACACGGGAGCCCATGCCTTTTTTTTTTTGAACAAAGGTCACATTTCTGTTGGAGACTAGAGACTCCGCAAGAGAATTTGACATGCTGAGGTCCTGAAACATGTGCTGCGGTCCTGAAACACGTGCTGCATGTCAGTGTCCACGGGTGATTGGCAGCCTTTGATGCACGCATAGGAGACATGGGATTTCTAGAGATCCCATCCACTATACTGCAACATCTGGACACTGAGGGTTTGACGCTGTATAAACACGCAGCATCAAACCTGTAGTGGCTCCTGACCGTGGCCACGTACCTAAACTCACCCGCGGCATGTCAGTTTCTGTAGCAGACATGCTAGTCTCCGCTGCAGATTTTGACCGATTGAAGTGTCATCATATGCGGTGGATTCACACGTACGGACAACAATTTTGGACGCAACAAAAATGCGTTGTGTCCAAAGCACTGCTGATTGCTGATCGGGGGGGGGGGATGTAGTGGCTAACGAACCAGCTGTGAGATGTTATTTAACCCCTTCACCCCAAAGCCTGTTTTCACCTTGCTGACCAGGCCAATTTTAATTCTGACTACTGTCACTTTATGAGGCAATTACTCTGGAACACTTCAACGGATCCCGGTGATTCGGAGATTGTTTTTTCATGACATTGTACTTCATGGTAGTGGTAAAAATTTATTTGATATGACTTTTTCCACAAAAAAAGTATTGGAAATTTGGCAAAAATTTAGCAATTTTCAAAATGTTCATCTTTATACCCTTAAATCAGTCAGGTCACAAAAAGTAGTTAATAAATAACATTTCCCACATGTCTACTTTACATCAGAACAATTTTGGAGCCAATTTTTTTTTTTGTTGTTAGTAAGTTACAAGGGTTTAAAGTTGACCAGCAATATCTCATTTTTCCTACAAAATTTACAAAACCATTTTTTTTTTACATTTTTTTTTTTTTTTTTTTTTAGGGACATCACATCACATTTGAAGTGACTTTGTGGGGCCTATAGGACAGAAAATATCCAAAAGTGAAACCAGTCTAAAAACTGCACCCCTCAAGGTGCACAAAACCACATTCAAGAAGTTAATTAACTCTTCAGGTGCTTCACAGGAATTTGTGGAATGTGGAAGAAAAAAAATGAACATTTAACTTTTTTCACAAAAAAGTTACTTTACCAATTTTTTTTTATTTTCACAAATGTAACAGGAAAAAAATGGACCCCAAAATGTGCTGTGCAATTTCTCTTGAGTAAGCAGATACCCCATATGTGGGAGAAAAACACTGTTTGGGCGCAAGGCAGGGTTCGGAAGGGAATGAGCGCCATTTGACATTTTGAAAAGTAAAATTTGCTGGAATAATTAGCGGATGCCATGTTGCATTTGGAGAACCCCTGATGTGCCTAAACAGTGGAAACCCCCTCACAAGTGACACCATTTTGGAAACTAGACCCCTCAGGGAACTTATCCAAATGTGTGGCGAGCACTTTGAACCCTCACATAAGTTTACAACATTAAACAGTGAAAATGAAAATAAAAATAAAAAAATGGTCCCGCAAGAATGTTTTTTAGCACAAAATTTTGCATTTTCACAAGGATAACAGGAGAAATCCCCCAAAATGTGTTGTGCAATTTCTCTTGAGTATTCAGATACCCCATATGAGGTCGAAAACCATAGTGCAAAACTGAGAAGGGAAGAAGTGCCATATTGGAGTTCAGGTATTGCTGGATTGGTTTGAGGCTGCCATGTCACACTGGTAGAGCCCCTGAGGTGCCAGAGCAGCTGAACACCCCATAAGTAACTCAATTTTACAAACTACACCTCTCAATGAATTCATCTAGAGGTGCAGTGATCATATTGAAACCACAGGTAGGTCACAATTTTATACCAATGGGCAGTGAAGAAAAAATAATTACATTTTTAAACACGGAAATTTTGTTTCAGCCCCAGATTTTACATTTTCACACTGGGAAATGGGTAAAAATGGCACCAAAATTTGTCCCACAATTTCTGCTGAATTTAGAAATGCCTCATATGTGGTTGTATAGTACTGCTTATCCACAGGGTGAGACTCGAGAGGGACAGAGCGCTATTTGCCTCCTGGAGCACAGATTTTCCTGGAATAGTTTGCAGATTCCATGTACAGAGCCGCTACGTGCTAGAAGAGCAGAATCCTGCCTCAAGTGACCCATTTTGGAAATTATACCCCTTTGTGAATTTATCTACAGGTGTAGTGACGATTTTGACTCCATTGTGATTTCCACAAACAAGCAGCAGTGGATGTTTCTAAGTGAAGATTGAAAACTGCCGTTGCAGTGACCAGTATGTTGTAGTGACCAGTACATTGTGGTTACCAGTACATTATGCCCAGCTCGTGCTCCTGGAGACATGCAGCTGTAAATTAGGCAGGCTCCCATCGCTACAGAAATGCCAAACATGTGGACGCTAACTGCGGTTTAGACACACACTGGAGCTCAGAAGGGAGGAGGACATTTGGAAGCGCAGAATTAGTTGGGATTTCATTTGGAGGGCGAGGAGCCATTTCATTTTTCCAGAGCCTTTGTGCTACCAGTAATGTGAAAGTCTCTATTATTAACAGATGACGGTCCTGAGTGGGGGCTTTTTTTGTAAATTGGAGTTGAAGCTTTTATTGTGAACATGTTATTTACATAACATTTACATAACATTTTGGATCACGTTTATCCTGCACTCTACGCTGAGCACTCATATCGGGGTTTCCATCTAAATTTCCAAGTGACGTGATTCAGAGGAAACCCCCGAGGGATCCATTCACTATAATAAAGCAGCACAGTTACTCTGGACTCCATATGGCCTCTGTTCAGTGGTGTCCTTTTCACAAGTGCACAAAACTGTGGCCGACGGCACTTTTATGCACGCCTAATAAAAAGACGGACACCGTGGGGGGAGAGAGAATTAATGGTGCTCATAATCCAGGACCTTGGTAAAACTCCAGAGACTGGTAAGAACCCCTTCCTACAAGAAAGAATACTTTAGAAACTGCCTCTATACAAGTAACTAGCCCAGACATTTCAGGTCGGCGTTTGTATATAAATTTTATTTTTAATATAATCTAAAACTAGTTATCAAACTTGGGCTAGGCCTGGAGAAAATTAAGGCCTGAAAGGAGATCCCACTGCCATGTGCAAAATAAATGTGGGAACAAGACGATATCTCCTCAAGTGATATTTGTACCCCCAGACTGCGCCCGTGACAGTGATCCTCCTCTATAGCTAGAGTAATGATAACCTCCCTCAGCAATGGGAAGAAACAATTTACTGTGAGGCAGTGGGACTAGAAGTTCTTAAATTCCTTATTGTAGGCGCCCTGACTGCTGTAATAGTGAGAGTACGGGGTATTCTACCATATCATGCTGTGCCGTTGATTCACAACAAATGTACAAAGAGGGTCAAGATACCCTCCTTGATAAATACATGGTGGGCCATTTATATGGATACACCTAAATTAAATGGGAATGGTTGGTGATATCAACTTCCTGTTTGTGGCACATTAGTATATGGGAGGGGGAAAACTTTTCCAGATGGGTGGTGACCATGGCGGCCATTTTGAAGTCGGCCATTTGGGATCGAACTTTATTTTTTTCAATGGGAAGAGGGTCATGTGACACATCAAACTTAGAGAATTTCATTAGAAAAACAAAGGTGTGCTTTGTTTTAACATAACTTTATTCTTTCATGAGTTATTTACAAGTTCATGACAACTTATAAAATGTGTTCAAAGTGCTGCCCATTGTGTTGGATTGTCACTGCAACCCTCTTCTCCCACTCTTGACACACTGATAGCAACACTGCAGAAGAAATGCTAGCACAGGCTTCCAGTATCCGTTGTTTCAGATGCTCAGTGCACCTCAATTGTCAGACTAGCCCCACCTGAAGGAGCCACTTTAATGAGGCTCAGCTATAGGGCAGCCTTCATGGAGATAATGTGCTGAAATAACACCATGAGTCCTTTAGAGGGACACTGGTCTGCAGACAATAGTGAAGCATGTGTTTATTCCACCATACAGAGAGACAAACACGCTTGGCTTAAGTCAAACTGTGAAGCTCAATCATGAGGCCCTGTACAGCCATGACATGTGGCTAACTGAAGTCAAACTTTAGCACATGGGGCTCTAGGCCCACCTTTGGCATAAGGCATGAGGCTAGTAACTGCCCAGCAGCCTAGCCCCGTGCACTTACCTGTACTGGCTCCACACCCAATAGAACAGGGGGAGCTGGTAATGCCGAGAGCCCATCATGGAGGGAAGCGGTGTCACATCGGGACTGCTGCACAGGCTGGCTGAGGGACCTCTGCCCAGAGAGGTGTCAGCCACAGACTGCTTGACAGAGGGAAGGGAAGGCAGAGACCGACCCCCCCCCCCCCCCGAATCCTCTCAGTCCACCTTGGAGCACATGCAGCTTGATGCCAAGAGCCCTCCACTGAGGGAAGCAGCAAAGCCAGGAGCCACTTCCCGCTCTACTGACCTGGCTGAGGGACCCCCGCCCAGAGAGGTATCAGCCCGGAGCCTCTTCACAGAGGGAAGGGCAGAGACCGAGCCCTTCAGATCCCCATGAGCTCCCAGGTAATCTTCGCACTGATGCGCATTCCTCTCCTGCATCTGTCCTGCAAGGGACAGGAAAAACACTGGATGGTGGAGATGGGAGGGGCCTTTTAACCCCTCTGTGATCCTATCCTGTCATAGGTCAAGGAAGGGCTACCTCCATGTGTGCTGTCCTGGGGGATGTACTGGAAATATTATTATTAATTTTAATATATAGCGTCTGACCGGCAGGAAGGAGGAGTCTCAGCTCCTGCTCGCTAAGCAGGCACTGACAGGCCACCTTCCTGCAGAACCCCACGGCCATCTTGGGACCGGAGGTAACTATAGAAACCATCAACACAACGCAATCACATCGCGTTGTGCTGATGGGATCATAGAGGGAGCCCAGTTCCTCTGCGATGTCTGTCACTACTGACTGCTAGCACAGATCGTGGGCGGTGCTGCGGGTTGTCAGCTCTCACAGAGCTGACACCCGCATGTGATTGTGGTGGCGCTCAGCGTGAGCCTGCCCAATCACCGCACCGTACATGTACTGCTCTTTGTGGGAACGCTACTCCCGCAGAGCAGTACATGTACGGCTCATGTCGGGAAAGGGTTAATGGCCAGGGACCATGTTTGCAAATGGCACCTTCTCAGGCTAAAAATACCAGCTCACAGCAGCCGCATAAATTACATGAATAGACATGCTAATGAAGATTGGGTGAATGGGACTAGCTGACACCCAGCTCTTTTGTTTAGTGAGGACTAGTTTTGGTCATGAAAAAGTCTGATTGACATCTTATTAGAGTAACAAGTTAAACACAGGCACAGAGCAAACACTTTAAGTGAAATACAACAGACATTCTTTAATCATTCAAATTAACCAATATATTCACCCCAGTTCTGACAGTAATCCAAGGGTTTAAGTAATGTTCCACCAAATAACTTTATTTAGCTCCAAAAGCATATATTGATGTACAAAAAACACGTCAAACCCGCCCAGCGTTTTTCCTGCCAAGGAGATGCAGAAACGCTCGGGTAATCTCTGCTTCAAATCCTGATCGTGCGCACATGCCCTAACCCCTGAAAAACACCAGTTTCTTATTCAAATCTGTGAATAGTGGCTATTTGCCCACTTTGATGCCCAGAACCCATTTGGGCCAGTCTGGAGTGACCTGAATTTGATGTGGGCCATTACTATGTATGAAATGCTGGTGTGAGATCAGTGGACCCAAGTCATTTAACCCTTTCAATAACGTCCTTCAGTGCCCACTTTGATGCCCATTTTTGTGCCAGTATTAGAACTTTTGTAGCTGCTTTTAAGCGTATTCACATTAGGACACCTCACTGCATTGTATTTTGTCATTTTTTTTGTTATTTTTGTCGTTAAACCTGTAAAAAAAATAAATAAATAAAATTGCCGAATAAGAAACCAACTTCAGTATCGTGCAATACCACAACATGCGATTAGCCCACACATTTTCACACAGTGACTGTTCGGCGGTACTGTGCAACGTCATCTTTGCAGTGAATGGCTGAAGCTTAGTGACGCAAGACCAAAGTATGAGCAATCCTTCCTCAAATGACAGCATGGTATGCAACGATACTACCTTGCAGTGCTGTGTTATAGAACTAATGACGCCTTGTCACTTGACAGCCCAGAGCAGTCTCAGCCCACATCACGGGATGGGAAATCAAGGTTAAGCACCAATAAGGCCTTGTAGCAGGACAAGAGTTCACATTTAGGAAAAAAAAAAAATTAGAAATCCAGCAAAGGGGTCCTTAAAACAACATCTTTATTGAAGATCCATTGAAGATCCATTAAAAATCCAATGTGAATAGCATATGCGTTTCTGACATTCTTCATCATTGCAATATAATATACATATTTATAAACGCACACACGTTCCTTTTTATATTATAGGACTAATATACTATAGCAACAAGACAAGATCATGAACATAATTTCAAAATGAAATGGTGCTGCACATCACTGATGCTCTCCTTACTTCGCTATGTGATTTTATGCAAGTTTTTAAATCGAAAATTATAAAAAAATATAAATAAAAAAAAAAGGCTGCTTGTTGACCAAAATGTTGCTTTTAGGATGCATTTTGGATAAATAAGCAGAATTAAATTGTCTCTGGTGCCTTGGAAACAATTTGTCTTTATTTTTTCTTCATCGCTCAATGGCATAAAAATCTGGCAAAATACCTGTGGTGTCAATAAGCTCACTGCGCCCCTACATACATTTATTGAAGGATGTAGTTTGAAGAATGGGGTGACTTATGGAAGGAGGGGGGGGGGGTTGTTATTTCGGCACCTCAAGGGCTCTGCCAATTTGACATGGAACTCTCAATCCATTCCAGAAAAATCTGCACCCCGATAAGACACTCCTTCCCTTCTGAGCTTTGCACTTTGCCTGAAAAGTCATTTCTGGCCACATAAGGGGTATTCGCTTACTCAACACATTATGTGGTCCATTTTCTCCCATTAGCCTTTTTGAAAATAACTTTGGGTTAAAATCGTAAAAAAAAAAAAAGGTAATTTTTCATAATCACAGCTTAATGCTATACAATTCCATGAATCACCTGTGGGTTTAAAATGATCTTTATACTTCTAGATGAATTAGTCTAAAGGTGCAATGTCCAAATGATTTAGCACATCTCAAAGGCACTCCTAATGAAACATGGCGTCTATTATAGAAAAAAAAAAAAGCCCCAAAACACAAAATTGTGCAAACGGCAGGGTTCAGAGGGGAAAGAGCATAAAACCGTATATTCCCACCACATGTAGGGTATCAGCATACTCCGGTGAACTTGCACAGCCAAATTACAGGGTTCATTTCCCCTGTTACTCTTGTGAAAATTAGAACATTAAGGCCAACACAATATTTTTGTAGAAAGAAATGCAATACTTCACTTTCACAGCCCAATATTTATTAAAATTCTGGGAAGTACTAGTGGGCTCAAGATGCTCATAATAGCCTTAAAATAATTCTTTGAGGGGTGTAGTTTACAAAATGAGGTCACTGTGGGGTAGGTGGGAAGGGGGAGAAGGCTCAGCTGTTTTGGCACCTCAGCAAATGCAACATTTCGTAAAGTGGAAAAATGTAAGGGGTTTTACATTAGTAGCACCACACCAGCACTGCAATAAAAAAAATAAAATCTAAAAATAAAAATGCTGGAGTAGTGCTTTAACTCTTTCATGACCTTGGATGTACCCAGTACGTCACGGTTGGCAAGTATTTACCAACCTCAGACACACTAGGTACGTCATGGCTAAGATGCGGCACCGTGTTGATCAAATGAAGGTGCTAGTCACACGAGTTTCAATGTACCACCTCCACCCCCCCCCCCCCCCCCCGCCGCAACTATGATCGCTGTGATTGGCTGTTCAAAAAGTCTGTAGCACCACAAGGCCCAGCACAGCGTGACAGAATTTAAGTCTGTGCCTTCACTGCTGATGGAGTTCCTGCGATTCCTGAAAGAAACAATATTCCTGATTCCTAGTTTTTGCCTAATCCACCCCAATCCTCCTCTCCCCTAACACTTCTGCCGTCAAGCACTAATTAGTACTTGATCGCTCGATTTTTGGCAGTTTTTTTTCTTTTCGTTTGTGCGTCCTGCAGCCGCAGAGCGCTCATCAGTGACATGCTTCCAGGACTTTTTTTGTCCTCGTCCTTTTCCTCCCCTACTTTGCGCCACTTCATGCGTGCATCCTACAGCTGCCAAACCGCTGATCAAACGCACATCACTGATTGGCACCCGTGCTTGCTTTTTTTCCCATGACTGTCATTTTATCCCATTTATGCACCACATCCATGAGTGTGTCCTACAGCTGTCGAGCCCTGGTCAGCCTCCAGTTGTTCGTTTTTTTTTCGTTTTGTGAGAAAAATTTGAATAAAAAATACTTTAGATGATTACTTGATCAGACTAAAATTAGTGATAGTAAAAATATACTGTAGTAATTGGCGCCTACTTAGTGTCAGATAGTGGCTCAGAATTTGTTTTTTGTTTTTTTACTGACGTCCGTTCAGTAAGTTTATTTTACCAAAATTTTATATTCTATTTTTATTTTTCTCTTTCTTTATAGATTTTTTTCCTCTTCCAAGTAAAAAAAAAAAAAAAAAAAAAGTTTACAACAGACACGAAAAAAATGTCTCGCTCGTCCCAATCACTGTATTCAGCGGAGGAGGCATATGCTTTCCTTGCCTCTGACACTGATGTGAGGGAAAGAAAGCCACCATCCTTTATTTTTCATCCTCGTCCTTCTCAAGTGATACCAAACTGCCACACAGACGCCCCAGGACAGAAAATGAACCAGCGCCCACCGCTACGGACCCTGTATGGAAGGGTACCCTGTATGTACCCTGTTCTTGCAGACTATGAGCCACAAATTTCTGATTTTGTTGCGCAATCAGGAATCCTATTGGACACCACCGGACTAACAGAAATAGACTTTCAAAGTCTTTCTCTGAGGATTTTGTAAACCTCATGGTGGCAGAGACAAATTTGTACACCCAGCAATTTTTGTCCCAAAACACCACTTTAATTTTCTAACTGGACCCCTGTAGATGCAGAAGAAATTAAGATGTTTAGGGGCCTTGTTTTTCACACATGGGGTTAGTGAAAAAGCCAGAACTTCATCAATACTGGAAGGTTGATGTTTTACAGTCATAGCCAAGCGGAACAGTGAACGTTTTGAGGCCATCCACAAATTTTTATATTATAATGATAATGCACGGTGTCCTCCCCGAGAGGACCCAAACTTTGACAGACTTTTCATAGTTCGGCTGGTCATTGAGCACTACAGCAACAAGTTTGCTGAGGTGTACTTTCCCTAAAGGGACATCTGCTCTGCGTGGATGAGTCCCCAATACATTTGAAGGGGAGGCTCAAATTCCAACAATACCTGTTCAATAAGAGGGCCAGGTATGGCATTAAACTCTACAATCTGTGCGAGAGTGCCTCCGGGTACACCCACAGGTTTAGAGTTTATGAAAGAAAGGACACCCGGATTCAAGCCCCTAAATGCCCCCTGTCCAGGGAGCAAGTGGGAAAATTGTGTGGGATTTGGTGTACGGACTGCTGGATCAAGGTTATCATCTCTCAGTAGATAACTTTTATACCAGTATCCCACTTTTCAAATCCCTCTCTGCGCGAGCTATCGCAGCCTGTGGTACTGTCCGCAAAAATCAGAAAAGGCCTCCCTAAGACGCTAATTGGGCAGCTGTTCATAAAGGGTGAAAGTAGAACTCAATGTAGAGACAACATGCTGGTAGTCAAGTACAAGGACAAGAGGGATGTCCTTTTTTTGACCACATGCATGGTGATGGCAGCACCCCCACTACTGTGCGAGGTACCTCTACACTGGTGCAAAAACCCAACTTTGTAATGGAGTACAACAAGAACATGGGGGTGTGAGGGGGAGTTGATTTCTCTGATCAAGTCCTCCAGCTGTACAGTGCCATGAGAAAAGCTAAGGTGTTGTACAAGAAGCCGGCCTTGTACAATGTACAGACGACAATGTACAATGCTTTCGTGTGATAATGTTCAGGACAGACCAGTACGTCATACCTTCAGTTCCAGGAGGTAGTGATTAAGGCTTTAATATTTGGCAGTCATAAAGGCACGGGCCCCAGTACTTCCAGAAATGAAGGTGCTTGTATCGTACCAGGTCAACATTTTCCCGGTGAGGTCCCTTGAACCTCAAAGAAAGGAAAGTGGCAAAACAAGAAGTGCAGATTGTGTCACAGAAGGGGGACACCATTTGGCAATGAGACATCTGCCCTGACAAACCTGGCCTGTGTATAAAAAAAAGGCTTCAAACTGTACCACACATCCATGGACTACTAAATTCATTCCTGACTTGCACAACCCATGGATGCTAACCTGAAATACACTACACAACTCACGTATGCCACCACATTTTAAAAATTGACATACCAGGAGAACACTAGATCAATTCCAATATAGGGTCACTTGTGGGTGGTTTCTACTGTTTAGGCACATCAGGGGCTCTCCAAATGCAACATGACGCCCACTGACCATTCCATCAAAGTTTGCATTCCAAAACATCACTCCTTCCCTTCAGAGCCTGGACGTGCACCCAAACAGTAGTTTTCCCCCACATATGGGTTATACGCATATTCAGGAGAAATTGCTCAACAAATTTTGGAGTCCATTTCTTCTGTTATCCTCGTGAAAATTAAATTTGGAGCTAAAAACATTTTTTTTTTTTGTGGAAAAAGCTGGATTTTTTATTTTCACAGCTCAACGTTAAAAGTTTCTGTGAAGCACTTGGGGGTTCAAGGTGCTCACCACACATTTAGATAAGTTCCTTGAGTGGTCTAGTTTCCAAAATGAGGTCACTGTGGGGGTTTCTATTATTTAGACACATTAAGTGCACTCCAAACACGATGTTGTGTCCGGTGTCGATTCCAGCAAAATTTTGCATCCAAAAAAAATCAAACAGTGCTTCTTCCCTTCCGAGCCCTGCCATGCGCCCAAACAGTAGATTTCCCCCACATAAATTTCTAATATTAAAGTACAATGTGTCATGAAAAAAAAACAAAAACTCAGAATCACTGGGATATGTTGAAGCATTTCAAATCACTACAAACATAAATCGATACCTGCTAGAATTAAAAAATTTGGCCTGGTCAGGACGGTGAAAACAGGTTTTGGCACAAAATCTTTGTCAAACCAATTATGGAGTGGCGGGTGGGGAAGGGGGGGGGGGGATATTCGCCATATTCCAAAATCCATGCATGTATATAATCTTTACATAGACAATTGTGTGAGGGCTTATTTTTTTTGCAGGACATACTTTAGTTTTCATCAGTACATACAAGGCTGGCTGGATGAGCAAAATCCAGTGATTATGGTATAGCAGGATGAATAACTATAGTTTGCGTCAATTCGATTACAGTGATATCCAATCTATAGCTCATTTTTGTCACATTACTTTTGCACATATACATTTTTATGCAGGTAGGCTCCGATTCATGCTGCTCGTGGATTTGGGTTACATGAAATGAGTGATACAATAGAAAAATAGAACTGTCAAATATTTCATGCAGTAAAATGCAAATTTTTTATTTAAAAATCATACAATGTGATTGTCTGGTTTTTATTTTTAGATTCTGTCTCACAGTTGAAGTGTACCCAAGATAAAAATTACAGACCTATCCATTCTTTGTACTTATTTTCCCCACTGTATGTGCACTGAATGATTATTACAGATCGGTCAATGCACATCTGAATAGTCTGCTTGTGTAAATAGGCTATTACAAGATCGCTAACCGGCAAATATGTTGCCAGTTTAACGCTGGGGTTGTACAGTATCAATGCACGGTTAAAGGGGTTGTCCACTATTTTGACATTGATGCCCTATCCGTGGGTTAGGGCATCTATGTATGATCGGCCAGGGTCCCGCACGCGGCACCTCCACCAATCAGCTGTTATTGGTGCTGGCGACATCGGCCACTGGCCAGAAGTCCTTACCTGCGGTGCTTGGCCGTCAAGTTGTAGTGGCCGCTGTGGGGTACTGCACATCCGCCTTCCATTCAATTCAATAGTTGGCAGATGTGCAGTTACCAGCGGCAGCCACTACAACTTGACGGCCAAGCACCGCAGGTAAGGACTTCTGGCCAGCGGCACTGATAATAGCTGATCGGCGGGGGTGAAGCGTGCGGGACCCCGGCCGATCATACGTTGATGCCCTAGCCTACAGATAGGGCATCAATGTCAAAGTAGTTGACAACTTCTTTAAGTCTCAAACATATGTTCTTATTTTCATTGTGATACTTCAGGATAGTGTTGCATCAAATACTGATTTTTTAGTGATAATAGAGGCAAAAATCGGTGAATTTAAGGGCGCTAGTCATTTTTCATATCCGGAAATAATTGGCACTTATGACTACTGATGAGCGCAAGTGCTCGTTACTAGAGTTCGCCTAGGGTGCTCTGGTATGCACAGAGCGTCACGGGTACTCGAGTGACATGTTTGAGTTCCCCCAACCGCATGTTTCAAGTCGGTTAGACAGCCACAAAGCATGCGGGGACTATCTGACAAACACTAGCAATCCCCGCATGTTGGGGCTATCTAACAGTCTCAAAACATGCGGGGCAGAGACCGAGAATGTCACTCGAGCATCCACGATACTCTGCATACCAGAGCACCCTAGGCAAACTCTAGTAACGAGCACTTGCGCTTATCACTACTTATGATGCTGCATTAGTATATACCTGCTAGGACACATGCTTGCATCTATCCTACTAAAATTTTGTGCACAGTACCTGGCAATTGAGCACACGTCCTGGGCAAGCATCTGCTGAGGCCATACTATCAGGTCTCCCCTCATGTTGCAGAAGAGACTAGTGATGGATAATCACTTGCATCATCAAGCGCTTTGTGAAATATTAGCTTATGTCCCTATGCTGTACCACGTGCAACAGCTCTGACTTCTGGTTCATGCAAGTGGCAGTAATTTTTGGGTCAGTTTTTTTTATGTATGCCTATAGAGCCTAGCACACAGGACAGTTACTATCAAAACGTCCTAACAAGGTACACCTCAAACTTCTTACACTGTAGCCATTTCATCAAATGTTGTGACACTTAGATGGTTAAGAGGTTGGAGTCTTACAAATTATGAAATGTCATAATTTTCCAAAGTACTGATATCCCTTTAAAATGGACTCTGTTTTAACAGTCTTTTTGTGCTGACAAAGTACCGATGCTTTGTGCACTCTGTGTGGCCAAACATTTAAACTACACCTTCCTACCTGCTTATTTTCCCGCAGTTCCTTGGGCGACATCCTGCTCAGCACACAATGGTGAGCAGGATTTCAGTCATGGGGGGAAATGAGAATCTCACTGTGTAGGAAGCATCATCCTGTACACCACCCACATGACTTCATTCTCTCTACAGCCAACCTCCCAATTAGCAAACTAGGTTATATGTAAAATGGCATTTTACTACAGATTGATACAATGATTGAAGGTAAGCATTACTTTTCTTTTCTAGACCGGTTCCTGTGCCTACTTTTCCAATGGAAGCCAATGACAAATGTATGCAGCTATTCAGGCAAATAGTGTGTAGATTTTTGTCCAGCCAACTAGATGTGAAAAAGACCAAAAACTAAACACTACCTGAAATGTATAATTTTATATGTTACTTTGCGGCACAACATGTTAATATATTGAGTCAACAAACAAGTCTCACCATTTCCATAAGGAGTCACAGTTTTTTTATTGGTCATCACACGAGCTGTTGCATTGTTGACCTAGCACAAATTCCATAAGTGGAAAGGGAAAAAAGATATAGTTAGAATAACCATAAATCATATTTGACATGCAGAAGCAGTTTCATGCAGAAAGCCATCCAACCCGCAGAAGCATGCATGGGCAATGCAAGGATTCACAATTTATAACCACCACACATGCAAACAAACACAATGAATAAGGGGTGTACAGAGTGAAAACGTTATAACTTGTGTGAATGTAAGTAAAACAATAGTGCAGTTATATTGTGCTCTGAAGCTTGTAATACAGTCACATTTAATTTAAATATTTGCAAAATGAATAAGTTGAGGAAAACTATTACAATCTGCAAGTGTTTTTTTTTACTAAGATAATTTCCTGCTCAAGTATTTTCACTTGAACGTTTTTTTTTTCCCTGGCTATAGATGCTTCCAAACTGGCTTAAAAAATATCTACACAATGAGAATATTTAGTGTACCCAACTTCTCACAATGCTTAAATGGAGAGATTCAACATAAATCGATGTCATACTAATTGAATGATTCATTCATACTGGCTTGAATTGATAGATGAAAAGTGGTAAAATTATAACAATTTGGAATGGAAGCTGCATTTTGATTGCAACTATGTTTATTAGCCAAATTTCTAGCTTTCTGCCATTTGTCCTTGTTGGATTTGATTATTGCAGCTAATAAAAGCTTAAAACTACCAAGATAACAAGTGGCTTCTCCAAATTCAACACTATGCCACTTTTAATGACCAACTACTGCAGTCTCTGATGAAACACTGAAAGGCTGCCCAATGTCATGGGCAACACGGTGGCTCAGTGGTTTAGCATTGTTATTTTGCAGCGCTGGTGTCCCGGGTTTAAATCCCACCAAGGACAACAACATCTACAAGGAGTTATGAGTTTCCTCTGGGTTCCCCGGTTTCCATTAACACTCCAAAGACATACTGATCGGGAATTTATATTGCAATGGGGCAGCGACGTCAATGTGTAAGGCGCTCTAGAATTAATGATGCTTTATAAGTGAGTAAAGTAAGTAGTACTTGACATTGAATAATAGACATCAAAGGAACACTGTCAGAGTTCAGATTTATGTTGCAGCGTGGGCCAATTCAGAAAGGATTGTCCAGCAGTGCGCAATGTCTAACAAGCGAAAAGAGAAAAAAAAAAAAACACCACTATGTTCCCATAAAATTGGAAGAATAGTTTGCAAGGTGCTCAAAGTTTTTTGAAACAAAAAACAAATCACTGGCTAAGCTACCTAGACACGGCAGAAAGATGATCTCTGTCTGCTACCAGATTTCTGAGGGGGCAGGTGGTCAAAAACCCACGAGGGACTACAAAATTACCTAAGATTTGGTGGCAACAGGTGCATAATATGTTCAGAAAGATGCATACTAAACCCTGAACATCTGCAAACCAGCACGCAGAGATATAAATCACTATTGACCCACCCCCTTCCCAAAAAATAAAAGTTTACTCAAATGTGTTCAAAACCATATAAAAACAGCACAAATGTTTTGGTATTCTGTTCTTTGGAGCAATAAAAAAGTAACTTTTCAAGTCTATGAATCATTGGTATGTCCAGAGAGAGTGAAGCACACGCTGAAAAAACACCCTGCCTAGAGTGAAGTATTACAGAGCCACCACCATGCTCAGGGGCTGCTGTGTCACCTCTGGCTCTTCAAATCGAGAGCATTTGGAAAGCAGGATAGATTCAACCATACATTAGGAAATCCTGGAAGAAAAAAGGCATGCCTTCTATGAGGAAGCTGAAACTTTGACATCATTGGATCTTTCAACAGGACAAAGAGCCCAAATATAACTCAAAGTAGACCGAGGTAACTGTAGTGGAAAGAAAGTGGTGCGTTGACCAATAAAAGAGGTGGTGACATGGCAGGTGTAAGAAAATACATTTGATTATACTCACCTGATGAAGGCTCTGGTTCAGAGTCAAAACCAGTTTGTGCATCTGAAGACTTCAAATAAAAAGGTATTGTCTTACACCTGCCGTTGTCACCACCTCTTATTCGGCAGCAGACCAATTTGCCTCCACTACCATCACGTTTTACCCATTCAACTCCTGAACAGGCAAGAATTCGGAGCTGCTCCTCTAGTGTTTGCGTGTATCCGCCTGACACCACCTTACAATGTTCTCCACCACAGCGCAATCATAACTACCCTTCTTCAAAGTAGACCAAGGCTTGGTTTCAAAATAAGTCCTGGAAGATTTTGGAGCAGTGACGTAGCATGGGATGCCAGTGCCGAGGGCAAGCCATGTATTATGGACTGTTAACACTCAATGAGTCGCTTCCACCAATTCAGTATTGAACCCCTTACTCCCCAAGCACATGTATTTTAAGAACAGCAATAAAAAATGTAGATGCACAGCCAAACAACTAGGGTGATACCACTGCAAAGAACCACTAAATGATGAGAAAGGAAAAAAGCAATACAGAAAAAGGTGCACACCCAGAGATACAGGATAATATTTTTTTTTATTAAAGAAGCACTCTCCATCAGAATGTATCCGCTTAACATATTGCAATCATATTTGGCACTGTACTTACAATTCTTCATTTTGCCTTTCTACCCAGCTAATTCTCTTCATATAACAAAAAACGTGATATTCAGGGGAGCATCAGGAATTAAATAAGCACATAAAAATAATAATAAATCTTTTTATTTATATAGTGCCAACATATTCCGCAGCGCTTTATAATTCAGACACATTATCGGCACTGTCCCCATTGGAGCTCACAAAATGGTTACTTGACCTGGCAACAGGTCCTCTTTAATGAAGCCTGTGTGTGCTGGATGCTGCTAGTAAAAGCAGGGCTTGCTCCCTTATAGAATCTGGAGCACAAGGGAACCACTCCCAATCCTCCCCTTTCTGCTATGGCAGTCAGTCTCCTGACAAACCTACAAAAATCAATGGTGTACTTTGAAGGAAGCGGTTGCAACACACAAACCTCAGAATATTCGTAACCTTTAGGCCATTGCCCATGATGTATGGGCTAAAAATTCCTCAGGAATGCAGTCAGGAGCTGGTATCGGGTTATGTATCATGTTTGTAGCAGGTCAGAGCCATAGGGTACTCTATTCCTTAACAATTGCTGATATTCTTTAGTGCCATGAAAAAGCATAAAACAAAAAAAAAGCCTTATCGTACAAGAAAAAAGAAACCACTATCAATAAGTCAAGAAAAAAAAGAAACCTAATATAATTTTATGTACCCCAAAATGGTACAAAAAAAAACTCATCCTGTAAAAAAAAAACCTTGTACATCTGTTCATCAAAATAATAAAAGTTACACCTCTCAGAATAGGTTTAGGGAAAAAAACTAATTTTTAACAAAAAATATTTTAGTGTCATGGTAACAAAACAATATAATAAATCTGGTATCACTGTAATTGCACTGACCCGAAGAATAAAGCAGTTTTAATCACTTATACTGCACGAAAAACAGCATAAACATAAAAGCTATTCTTGTAGTGCTTTTTGTTCATTTTGCCTCCCAAAAATCTAATTAAAAGGGAACCGGTCAGGTCCTCCATGTCCCCAGAACCACCAGCAGTTGTGTCTGCATATATAAATTCCCTGCCTAACATTACACAAACAGATCTTTAGAAAAAGCATTTTTAAAGTCTGTTTATAAGTAAATGAGGGCTATGACTAGTTGAGGGGGTGTTCGTTCCCCAGACTAGTCCGCCCTCTTTCCATGTTATCACGCCCCTGTGGGCATGATAACAATTTGCACGAACAGGTGTCATCGCTCATTCCAGCAGTGTCAATGAGTCGCTGAACTTACAAGCGCCGGCGTCATCGCTATACTTGCCTCGCGCATGCGCAGAGCTCCTTTCCCTCATCATTGATTCTCTGAAGTTAGGTACACGCGTGCCGGCTTCAGAGAGGCGTACTGTGCATGATCAGGAGTACCCCAAAATGTTCCCAATAAAAACACTAACTTACCCTGCACAAGACAAACTCCCACTCAAGTCCTTCATCTGTCAATGGAAATATAGGGGGTTCCCACATTACTGGTAGAACAAAGACTCTGGAAAAGTGACATGGCTCCCACCCCCTGAAATATGCAAATTGTCTCTTCAGAGAGGAAGAGAACTAGAACTCTAGTGCCACCTACAGGAAGCAGTAATTCTAAAAGTCAATATTGACCCTTTAACGAGTCTTGTCACCATGACTTAGTATAAAGGCTAGAAACTCAATTTGCAGACACTGTTGTTTCGGGGTACTGTTCGCCGTTAAAGGGTCAATATTGAGTTTTAGGATTGCTACTTCCTATAGGTGGCACTGGAGTTCTAGTTCTCTTCCTCTCTGAAGAGACAATTTGCATATTTCCCAGAGGAGCATTGTGGCTTAAAAAGTCTCCTCACCTCGACATGCTTAACACGTCACTCTCTCCGCAAAGAGAAACGTTACCACTTAGATACTCCCTGAAATAAAATCCAGTGAATTCTGTGCTTCCAAATCCCCCCCCCCTCCTTCAGAACCCTATTGTGCCTAAACCACAGTAAGCTGCCACATGTTTGGCATTATTGTAATGGGGATAGCGCACTTCACTTAGGGGTTGCATGTCGCCAGAAGCACAACCTGGGCAGTGTATGGGCACTAAATTGGCATATTTGTAACATCACGCCATGCTTTTTTTCTGCAGAATTGCAAAGTGAAAACCCCTATAGGGCCAAAATAGTCACTGCAGCTGTTGAATTCTTTTGGGGGGGGGGGGGAAGAGATGCAATTTCTAAAAAGGGTCACTTTTTTTTTCTGCTCGAGACACCTTCAGGGCTCTGCAAATGTTTACAGTAAACTATTCTAGCAAAATCTGTGCTCCAAAAGCCAAATGGCGCTCCTTCCTTCTCAGCCCTGACGTGTGGCCCGTTTCTGACAACATATTGAGAATCACCGCAATTGGATGATCTTGCGCAATTGTGGGGTCCAGTTTTAGCTATTAATCTTTATGTAGCTGAAAAGTGGGCAGCTAATAAAATATATATATATATATTTATCTTTAAAATGTTATATTTCCACGTCATTAGATTTTGTGAGCCACTTGTAGGTTCAAATTATTCACTACACCCATAAGATGACTTCCTTAAAAGTAGTGAAGTTTTTAATATGGGGTCAATTGTGGGGGTGGGGTAGGTTTTTGCTTTCTATGCCACTCGGGGCCTCTGCAAATACAACACTGTACAAATTTGTGATTCAAAAATAAAATGGAGCTCTTTGCTTTCTGAGTTTTGCCATGTGCCCAAACATAAGATTCTGACCACATATGGGGCATTACTGCGTTCGAAACAAATTGCATAACAAATTATTGAGTCCATTTTCTCCCATTGCTACTTGTGGAAATTATAAATTTGGTGCTAACACAGTATAACATTTAGATAATTTATTTAAAATATGAAAACAAAAAAATGTATTTTAAGTTTTGCGAATCATCTGTGGGTTAAAAATGCTCAGTACTGCCCCAGATGAATTCCTTGAGGGGTCTAGTTTCCAAAATGTGGTCACTTGTCTGGGATTTTTACTGTTTTGGCATGCAAGGGGCTCCACAAATGTGATATGGTGTCCGCTATCTACTTGAACTCCAAAAATTAAGAAGCGCTCTCTCTTTTCCAGACTCTGCCATGCATGTACCCAAACTGCAGTTTTTGACTGCATATGGGGTATCGTGTTTAAGAGAAACTAACAAATCATGGGGTCCATTTTCCTCCATTAATCCTTGTGAAAATGACAAACTTGGGGCTAACGGGTGACGTTTCTCCTTGTGGAGGGTGACAAGCCAGGCCTGGCATGCCAGAGTGAGGAGATTTCTACACCATGCATGCTCCTCTGGGAAATTAAACATGCAAATTGCCTCTTCAGAGAGGAAGAGGACTACAACTCTAGTGCTCCTATCCCAAGTCATATGGCAAGGCTCATTAAAGGGAACCGGTCATGTTTTTTAGCAACTAAAAAAAAAAAAAAAAAAAACTGTCCCCGGTGTGTTAGTGATGAAATGTGCATTACTAACATGTTTTCAATCAAAACGGCGCAGTAATCATCTCCAAAAATAATTTTGTATAGTTATACAGAACCTTCTCTTCAGTCATCGGGGTGGCACTTCATTTTCTTTCAGTCATATTGTCGATGTCCCCACACACTGATGTTCCAAGGTCTGCCGACAATGGGAATCTGCTCTAAAAATCCCACTCTTGCGCAGTGCATGCGCACTGAATTTGGGTGCACGTACGCCGCTTCACTGACTGCCCAAGCGTCAGCCACTGCGATTCACGGGCTCTGTGCCCACACAGTTGTGAGCATACTTTGGAACATTCGTGCCACCATCTTCCCTTCCCACTGAACAGACTATCTCCTCAGCGCTGCCAGCAGTAAAAATAAGAATAGGGTCCAAGAATGTGGCTCTGGCACATGCAGTCAATGAAGCTGCGTACATACATCCAGATTCAGTGCACAAGCACAGGAAGCCGCTCGGCACTGCGCAAGCGTGGTATTTTAGAGCAGATTCCCAGGACGTTGGCACACCCAGGAACATCAGAGTGCATCGGCGTCGACAATATGACGAGCCTGTGACAAAGAAAATGAAGCGCCACCCCTATAACTGAAAGAAGGCACTATATAACTATACAAAGTGAATTTTGGATATTAATACAGTGCTGTTGAGATTGAAAACAACGTGTTAGTGACGCAAATTGCATCACTAACACTGGGGACAGTTTAGTTGCTAAAATTGAAGTGACAGGTTCATTTAAAGGGTCGATATTGACTTTTAGGATTGCTACTTTTAATAGGGGCATTACAGTTCAAATCCTCTTCCTCTCTGAAAAGACAATTCATAAGCTTGGGGCTTAAACAATAAACATTAAGTTTTTATTTTTTTTTTCAGTAAAATATTATTATCAGACCCAAACATCAGACCCAGACCTAAACCCACTTTATAGAAAGTTCTGTGCAGTACCTGTGAACTAAAAATGCTCAACAAGGAGACTTAATTGTCCTAGGCGACTTTAAGGCTATGTGTCCACGATGCAGAAATGCTCTGGATTTTTCCGGAGCGTTTCTGCATCTCCCCTGGCAGAAAAAAAAAAAAAAATGTGGATTGTACATGCGTTTTTCCTGCCAGGGACATGCGGATGTGAAGCGTTCTTCACATGCATTTCCGCATGAGGGTTGTCAAGCGCTTTCCAAGCTATTTTAGCATCACTTGGAACGTGCTTGACAACTTGGTCACACTACACTGTGTTCCAAATTATTATGCAAATAATATTTTCTCAGATTTTCCCAAATTACCTATATGAATTGCAGTCATTGTAATTTTCCAGTCAAATAACTATTAGAGTACAATTGAAAGGTTTTTGTACAAACTGCCTATGATAACAGTATATTTTTAAAAAATAAAACACTCAAAATGCATGTTCCAAATTATTATGCACAGCAGAGTTTTCAACCTTTTCATTTTAATAAAGAACAAAAAAATGGTCATTTTTGAAATTATAAGCATTAGCAGGTTATTACAAACTGAAATCAAACAGTTTTCAACTCAAAACTTTATTCTAGGTGATGTAACATTTGCACATAGGACCCCTTGTTCGAAAGGAGCTTCTGAACTCTCTCGCCCATTGAATTTGTCAGGTTTTGGATGGTTTCTGCTTCAATTGTTTTGCATGAGGACAGAATACCCTCCCAGAGCTGTTGCTTAGATGTGAACTGCCTCCCGCCATCATAGACACTCCTTTAGATGATGCTCCAGAGGTTCTCAATGGGGTTGAGGTCAGGGGAGCATGGGTGCCACACCATAAGTTTGTCCCCTTTTATGCCCACAGCAGCCAGAGATGCAGATGTGTTATGTGCAGCATGAGACAGTGCATTATCATGCATGAAATGATCTCGATGGTCCAGATGGATGGAGTGGAGGATGGCTGGTTGATGGACACCCCATGCAAACACGGCTACAGCGCTAACAAGGAGGAGGTGGAGTAATGTTTTGGGCTGGAATCATGGGGAGAGAGATTGTCGGCCCTTTTAGGATCCCTGAAGAGGTAAAGATGAACTCCATAATGTATGTTGAGTTTCTCAAACAGCACTTCCTTCCATGGTTCAAGAAGAAGAACCGTGCATTCCGCAGCAAGATCATTTTCATGCATGATAATGCCCCGTCTCATGCTGCACATAACACATCTGCATCTCTGGCTGCTGTGGGCATAAAAGGGGACAAACTTATGGTGTGGCACCCATGCTCCCCTGACCTCAACCCCATTGAGAACCTCTGGAGCATCATCAAAAGGAGTGTCTATGATGGCGGGAGGCAGTTCACATCTAAGCAACAGCTCTGGGAGGGTATTCTGTCCTCATGCAAAACAATTGAAGCAGAAACCATCCAAAACCTGACAAATTCAATGGACGAGAGAGTTCAGAAGCTCCTTTCGAACAAGGGGTCCTATGTGCAAATGTTACATCACCTAGAATAAAGTTTTGAGTTGAAAACTGTTTGATTTCAGTTTGTAATAACCTGCTAATGCTTAGAATTTCAAAAATGACCATTTTTTTGCTCTTTATTAAAATGAAAAGGTTGAAAACTCTGCTGTGCATAATAACTTGGAACATGCATTTTGAGTGCAGTTGGAGTGTTTTATTTTTTAAAAAATATACTGTTCTCATAGGCAGATTGTACAAAAACCTTTCAATTGTACTCTAATAGTTATTTGACTGGAAAATTACAATGACTGCAATTCATATAAGTAATTTGGGAAAATCAGAGAAAATATTATTTGCATAATAATTTGGAACACAGTGTATATAAATCCAAGCAAACGGCATGGATTTATATAGTGTGACCCGAGAAAATGTAAAAAAAAAAAAAAAAAAAAAAAAAAATGTATACTTGCCTTCAGATGGCCCCCGCAGTCTTGCTTCGCTCGGTGCTGACTGCCGGCAGATCGAGTAACACTGAAGGACCTGCCGACGTCAGCGTCGCGTGACCCGTCACATGACCATGACGTCAGCGCAGGTCCTTCAGTCCATCGCAATTTGCCGGCAAGGGAGCACGAGCGCACCGGTGGGGCAGTCAGAAGGTAAGTTTTTTTTTTGTTTTTTTTTTAACAGTTTCTATGGTACCCAGGTCCGGAGGAGAGTCTCCTCTCCTCTAGACCTGGTTACCATCCGCACATTAGAACGCATGGAATGCGCATCTACATATACAGTGATGCAGAATCCATGCGTTCCAATGCAATTTAATGGCGGCGAAAACGCAGCACTTCCGCAAAATAATTAGTAGTGCTGTGTTTTTTCCCGCAATGATAACCCGCAGCGGAAATTTCCGCAGCATGTGCACAGCACATGCGGATCATCATTGGGGAACATGGCAGGACTTCTACCATGCGTTTAAGAGTTTCAGTAGCGTTTTTGCCGCTGTGGAAACGCTTAAAAAACACATCGTGGGCACACAGCCTAATAATCATCCCAGACCAACTAGTAGACACCCCCACTGCTCCCAGAAGATTTTCACTTTAAAAAAATGGTTATATCAAGAATATCTCTATGACGCTAGATGTTTGAATGCATTCTTTAGAGAATACACATTTTATTCGCATAGACCTAACACTTTCACCAGAATAGACTAAGTTTATCCAAATATTCACTACTAAAAATTAAAGATGTCACCATAGGAAACATCACATGGTCAGACCATGCCCCAGTATTCTTTTCCTTTTTAACGTCTAACAATTGTGAGCGAACAAGAATATGGAGATGCAGTTCATTTCTATTAAAAACATCCACTACATAAAAATAAAATAGAAAACTCTTTAAAAAATTACTCCAAGGAAAATACTTCACAAGAAATTGCACCAGTCACAATATGGAACGCCCACAAGGCAGTTCTGAGGGGATTGCTTATCCAACTTAACTCAAACTAAAATTAAAATTCAGGAAATTACTGACAGAATTGAAAAAAAGAAAAACTACAACAAACTAATCCATCTCATAGTACACAATCAAAAATCCTGAAATTGAGATTGGAACCAAGATCTCAATTAATAGAAAAATACGATAAAATGATACAATTCATTAAGATGAGGCATTATTTTGAATACAAGAAGATGTCTAAACTAATGGCAAAAAAAAAATCAAACCAATAAAAACAAAAGTCACATATCCAAAAATCAAATAATCTATCACACCCAAAGGACACCTCAGAAGCCTTTGCTTTGCATTATGCATTATATAATCTTAAAGATAATTTGGATGTACAACAACCCAAAGAAATAGAAATAAACAACTTTTTATCTGGTATTCAACTTCCAGTACTGAAAGAAGAACTATTAGCTTGTTTAACCCCTTAACCCCCGAGGGTGGTTTGCACGTTAATGACCAGGCCAATTTTTTCAATTCTGACCACTGTCACTTTATGAGGTAATTACTCTGGAACGCTTCAACGGATCCCCCTGATTCTGAGAATGTTTTTTCGTGACATATTGTACTTCATGATTGTGGTAAAATTTATTCGATATCACTTGCGTTTATTTGTGAAAAAAAAGGAAATTTGGCGAAAATTTTGAAAATTTTGCAATTTTCAAAATTTGAATTTTTAGGCCCTTAAATCAGAGAGATATGTCATACAAAAGAGTTAATAAATAACATTTCCCACATGTCTACTTTACATCAGCACAATTTTGGAACCAAAATTTTTTTTTTGTTAGGGAGCTATAAGGGTTAAAAGTTGACCAGCGATTTCTCATTTTTCCAACAAAATTTACAAAACCATTTTTTTAGGGACCACATCACATTTGAAGTCACTGAGAGGTCTTTGACAGAAAATACCCAAAAGTGACACCATTCTAAAAACTGCACCCCTCGGGGTGCTCAAAACCACATTCAATAAGTTTATTAACCCTTCAGGTGCTTCACAGGAATTTTTGGAATGTGGAAGGAAAAAAATGAACATTTAATTTTTTTCACAAAAATGTTACTTTAGACCCAATTTTTTTATTTTTTCACAGGGGTAACAAAAAAAATGGACCCCAAAATTTGTTGTGCAATTTCCCCTGGGCACGCAGATACCCCATATGTGGGGAAAAAACACTGTTTGGGCGCACGGCAGGGCTCGGAAGGGAAGGAGCGCCATTTGACTTTTTGATTGTAAAATTTGCTTGAATAATTAGCGGACACCATGTTGCGTTTGGAGAGCCCCTGTGTGCCCAAACATTGGAGCTCCCCCACAAGTGACCCCATTTTGGAAACTAGACCCCCCAAGGCACCTATCTAGATGCATAGTGAGCACTTGGAACCCCCAGGTGCTTCACAAATTGATTCGTAAAAATGAAAAAGTGTTTTTTTTTTTCACTTTTTCATTTTTACGAATCAATTTGTGAAGCACCTAGGGGTTCCAAGTGCTCACTATGCATCTAGATAGGTGGCTTGGGGGGTCTAGTTTCCAAAATGGGGTCACTTGTGGGGGAGCTCCAATGTTTGGGCATACAGGGACTCTCCAAACGCAACATGGCGTCCGCTAACAATTTGAGCCGATTTTCCATTCAATTTGTTAGCGGACACCATGTCGCGTTTGGAGAGCCCCTGATGTGCCTAAACAGTGGAGCTCCCCCACAAGTGACCCCATTTTGGAAACTATACCCCTCAAGGATTTTATTAAGGTGTATAGTGAACATTTTGAACCCAGAGGTACGACACAGAACTTGATAAAATTAGGTCATCATATTGAATAAGTTGTCATTAGTCTTGAGCGCAAGTGCTCGCTACTTGAGTTTGCATCGGGTACTCCGGTATGCACCATGTACTGCGTGTGCTCGAGTGACATGCTCGAGTCCCCGCCCGGATGTTTCACGGTTATTAGACACCCAAAAAAAAACATGCGGGGGATCGCTCGTGCATGGCAGGCAATCCCCACAAAGTTTTTTGGGCCGTGAAGCATATGGGGCGGAGACTCGAGCATGTCACTCAAATACCCACAATACTCAAAGCATACCAGAACACCCGATGCAAACTCAAGTAGCAAGCACTTGCGCTCAACACTAGTCGCCATATCGTCATCTTTTCTTACTTTTGAAAAAAAGTCACAACCCTAACCGTAGCCCTAACCCTAACCCTAACCGTAGCCCTAACCCTAACCCTAACCCTAGCACTAACCCTAACCCTAGCACTAACCCTAACCCTAGCACTAACCCTAACCTGAGAGTTTATTTTTTACGCCGTTCCTCATGCGGTATAAGTGATTAGACGACCTTATTCTTTGGGTCGGTGAGACTACAGCGATACCAGAATCATATGGGGTTTTTATGACTGACAGCTGTCACACACTAAAAGACGCATTTTTTGTAAAATTTAGTTTTTGCATCGCCATATTTTGAGAGCTATAATTTTTCCAGATTTTGGCAGACAGTCATTTGACGGCTTTTTTTTTGCGGGACGAGTTGACGTTTTTATTGGTGCCATTTTCAGGCACGTGACAGTTTTTGATCGCTTTCTATTCCGATTTTTGGGAAGCAGAATAAACAAAAACCAACAATTCAGGAATTGTTTTTTTTATTCTGTTCCGCGTGTGGTAAAATTGATAAGGCAGCTTTATTCTTCGGGTCAGTACGTTTACAGCGGTACCACATTTATATTGTATTTCTATGTTTTGCACTTTTACATGAAAGCAATTTTATATAAAAAATTATTTTTTAGCATAGCTTTATTCTGAGAGCTATAACTTATTTTTCGGCTGATGGAGCTGTATGGCGGCTTGTTTTTTGCGGGACGAGATGACGTTTTCAGCGGTACCATTTTTATTTATATTTGTCTTTTTGATCGCGTGTTATTCCATTTTTTCTTTGGCGGTATGGTGATGAATAAAAAACGAAGCAAAAAACAATGCTTTATTTTTTTTACCGTGTTCACTGAAGGGGTTAACTAGTGGGACAGTTTTATAGGTCAGGTTGTTCCGGACGTGGCGATACCAAATATGTGTACTTTTGGTTTTTTTGTTTTGTTTTTTTAAAATATTTATTGATGGGTACATTATATTTTTATTTTTGGTGGATTATTTTTTTTTTATATATTTTTACAATTTATTTTTATTTTTTTTTTCACTTTCTGATAGTTTTTATACTTTTTTACTTTGTCCCACTATGGGACTTTCACTTTTTTTTCTCTGATCGCCTGCATGGCACAGGAATGCAGCACCATCCCTGTGTCACGCAGGCTGTCAGCGCTGCACAGGGAGAAGATTGTTTGGAGATGCACTGCGCATGTCCAAACAATCTTACTGCTGTCTGGTGACCCGGATGTTGTCATGACGACATCGGGTCGTCATGGCAACATCCTGAAAACCACGGCAGTCAGCGCTGGAAGCCGGAAGAGGAGGTGAGTATCTGCGATCACCTCCCCTTGCCACCGCAATGCTGCGATCGACTTAGATCGCAGCATCGCGGGGGTTAATGTGCTGGGAGCGGTGGAGGACCGCTCCCTGCACATCGTCACAGCTGACACCCAGTACTATCAGCTGACATCCGGCGGCGATCGCGCCCGCACAGCCTGTGTGCGCGCGCGATCGCCATGACGTACTAATACGGGTCTGGCTCTTAAGTCCCAGGGCACAGACGCGTATTAGTACGTCAAATGTTGTTAAGGGGTTAAGACCACATTATATAAATTAAAAGAAAATAAGGCCCCAGGTCCTGATGGCTTCTAAAATGACTATTATTCAAACATATCCTATCTACTTCCTTGACCAATTTTTTTAATCAAACTGAAGAAAAAAACATTCCATCTGAAAACCTCCAAGCTAAATGTTATAGTAATTTCCAAGCAACAAACAGATCCCACATTAAGCTCAAATTACAGGCCTCTATCCCTTCTTAATACAGATATCAAAGTGTTAGCAAAAATTATAGCAAATAGATTATCTGAATTCTTACCTAGCCTGATACATACGGATCAAGTCGTGTTTGAAAAGGGCAGACAAACATCAGACGGTACCAGGAGAGCCTTAGACTTGATTGCACACATAGAAAAAACAAATTCCTTCAATACTTCTCTCTTTCGATGCTAAAAAAGCATTTGATAGGATTAACTGGAGCTATATGTTTGCAACTTTATCTAAAATTTGGTATCCATGGTCCAATTTTTAATGGCATCTCAACCTTATAAACATGTCCATCAACTAATGTTTTGGTAAATAATCTCCCTTCTAAATTTTTTAACATACCCAATAGCACAAGGAAAGGCTGTCCACTATCCCCGATCCACTTTACCCGGATAATGGAGCCTTTTGCGGAAGCGATCAGGATGAATAATTTATTCACAGGTGTTCCAACTAATAAAAGACCATACAAGATAAGCCTTTTCGCGGATGAAATTTTAACGTTAAACCCACTGAACTCTATCCGAGAACTAACTCATTTAATTGAAGCATTCTCTAAAAACACATGTTATAAAGTTAACCGAAGTAAATCAAAAATCTTAAGTTTTAACATAGATCCAGAGAAAAAAATATAATCCTGAATGAATTTCGTTACACATGGGAAAAAGCCAATATTGCATATCTAGAGATCAAATTGACTAAACCCGAGGACAAGATTATAGAAATAAATCTACTAAGATGCTCTAGAGAAGGTAAAAAAAATTATATATATATATATATATATATATATATATATATATATATATATATATATATATATATATATACACATACATATACACACACACACACATATATATATATATACATATATATACACATATATATACATACATACATACATATACACACACACAGTACAGACCAAAAGTTTGGACACACCTCATTTAAAGATTTTTCTGTATTTTCATGAGTATGAAAATTGTACATTCACACTGAAGGCATCAAAACTATGAATTAACACATGTGGAATTATATACTTAAAGAAGCGTGAAACAACTGAAAATATGTCTTATATTCTAGGTTCTTCAAAGTAGCAACCTTTTCCTTTGATGACTGCTTTGCACACTCTTGGCATTCTCTTGATGAGCTTCAAGAGGTAGTCACCAGAAATGGTCTTCCAACAATCTTGAAGGAGTTCCCAGAGATGCTTAGCACTTGTTGGCCCTTTTGCCTTCACTCTGCGGTCCAGCTCACCCCAAACCATCTCGATTGGGTTCAGGTCGGGTGACTGTGAAGGCCAGGTCATCTGGCGTAGCACCCCATCACTCTCCTTCTTGGTCAAATAGCCCTTACACAGCCTGGAGGTGTGTTTGGGGTCACTGTCCTGTTGAAAAATAAATGATGGTCCAACTAAACGCAAATTGGATGGAATAGCATGCCGCTGCAAGATGCTGTGGTAGCCATGCTGGTTCAGTATGCCTTCAATTTTGAATAAATCCAACAGTGTCACCAGTGGTACCAAAGATACACAGCTGATAGTCCTACTGAATAGACTGTTAGAATTTGTATTTTGGCAAGAAAAAGCAGCTAAGTAAAGAAAAACGAGTGGCCATCATTACTTTAAGAAATGAAGGTCAGTCAGTGCGAAAAATTGGGCAAACTTTGAAAGTGTCCCCAAGTGCAGTTGCAAAAACCATCAAGCGCTACAAAGAAACTGGCTCACATGAGGACTGCCCCAGGAAAGGAAGACCAAGAGTCACCTCTGCTTCTGAGGATAAGTTTATCAGAGTCACCAGCCTCAGAAACCGCAGGTTAACAGCAGCTCAGATTAGAGACCAGGTCAATGCCACACAGAGTTCTAGCAGCAGACACATCTCTACAACAAGTGTTAAGAGGAGACTTTGTGCAGCAGGCCTTCATGGTAAAATAGTTGCTAAGAAACCACTGCTAAGGACAGGCAACAAGCAGAAGAGACTTGTTTGGGCTAAAGAACACAAGAAATGGACATTAGACCAGTGGAAATCTGTGCTTTGGTCTGAGGAGTTCAAATTGGAGAACTTTGGTTCCAACCACCGTGCGTCTTTGTGCGACGCAGAAAAGGTGAATGGATGGACTCTACATGCCTGGTTCCCACCGTGAAGCATGGAGGAGGAGTTTTACTGGTGACACTGTTGGGGATTTATTCAAAATTGAAGGCATACTAAACCAGCATGGCTACCACAGCATCTTGCAACGGCATGCTATTCCATCTGGTTTGCGTTTAGTTGGACCATCATTTATTTATCAACAGGACAATGACCCCAAACACCCTCCAGGTTGTGTAAGGGCTATTTGACCAAGAGGGAGAGTGATGGGGTGCTACGCCAGATGACCTGGCCTCCACAGTCACCAGACCTGAACCCAATCGAGATGGTTTGGGGTGAGCTGGACCGCAGAGTTTAGGCAAAATGGCCAACAAGTGCTAAGCATCTCTGGGAACTTCTTCAAGATTGTTGGAAGACCATTTCCGGTGACTACCTCTTGAAGCTCATCAAGAGAATGCCAAGAGTGTGCAAAGCAGTCATCAAAGCAAAAGGTGGCTACTTTGAAGAACCTAGAATATAAGACATATTTTCAGTTGTTTCACGCTTTTTTGTTAAGTATATAAATTCCACATGTGTTAATTCATAGTTTTGATGCCTTCAGTGTGAATGTACAATTTTCATAGTCATGAAAATACAGAAAAATCTTTAAATGAGAAGGTGTGTCCAAACTTTCGGTTTGATATAGAGATATATATTATATATATATATATATATATATATATATATATATATATATATATATATATATATATATATATATATATATATATATATATACACTGCTCAAAAAAATAAAGGGAACACAATGTAACTCCAAGTCCATAACACTTCTGTGAAATCAACCTGTCCAGTTATGAAGCAACACTGATTGTCAATCAATTTCTCCTGCTGTTGTGCAAATGGAAGAGACAACAGGTAGAAATGATAGGCAATTAGCAAGACACCCCCTATAAAGGAGTGGTTCTGCAGGTGGTGACCACAGACCATTTCTCTGTTCTCATCCTTTTTGGCTGTTGTTTTGGTCACACTTGCATTTTGCCATTGCTCTCACCCCTAGAGGTACAGTAGCATTAGGCGGTGTCTACAATACAACACACAGAAGTTGCTCAGGTAGTGCAGTTCATCCAGGATGGCACATCAGTGCGAGCTGTGGTAAAAAAAGGTAGCCGTGTCTGTCAGCACTGTGTCCAGAGCATGGAGCAGATACCAGGAGAGGTGGAGGGAGCCATAGGAGGGCAACAACCCAGCAGCAGGACCGTTACCTCCTCCTTTGTGCAAGGAGGAACAGTAGGAGCACTGTCAGAGCACTGCAGAATGACCTCCAGCAGGCCACAAATGTGCATGCGTCTGCACAAACGTTTATAAACCGACTCCATGAGGGTGGTAGGAGGGCCCGAAGTCCACAGATGGGTGTTGTGCTCACAGCCCTACACTGCGCAGGACGCTTGGCATTTGCCACAGAACACCAGGATTAGCAAAGTCGCCACTGGCGCCCTGTGCTCTTCACAGATGAAAGCAGGTTCACACTGAGCACATGTGACAGACGTGAAAGTCTGGAGACGCCGTGGAGAGCGATCTGCTGCCTGCAACATCCTTCAGCATGACCGGTTTGGCAGTGGGTCAGTAATGGTGTGGGGTGGCATTTCTTTGGAGGGCAGCTCAGCCCTCCATGTGCTCGCCAGAGGTAGCCTGACTGCCATTAGGTACTGAGATGAGATCCTCAGACCCCTTGTGAGACCATATTCTGTTGTGGTTGGCCCTGGGTTCCTCCTTATGCAGGACAATGCCAGACCTCATGTGGCTGGAGTGTGTCAGCAGGTATATGAATAACTGGGAAAGAGATATAGGTACCCAATTTTCCACAAAAAAGATTGAGTTTGTGCACATTATTTTAATTGCATTCCTCCATTAATCCTAGCTTGCAAGAAACATATTATAAAACCTTGACTAGGTGCTGTTTCACACCAGTAAGGATGCACAAAGCATTTCAGAATCAATCGGAATCTTGCTGGAGAGACTGTGGACTCAAAGGTAACCTATATGATATACTATGGGAATGTCCATTAATAGTACACTTATGGAAAGAGGTATTTAAATTACTGAGCAAAGAATGTTATGCAGATATCCCTTATTCTCCTCATTTAGTACTTTTCATTGGAAGCAGAAGACCTCTCTCACAAAGTTAGACCAATAGCTAGTCATCTTTTTTTGGTTACAAAATTACTGATAACTAATTGGAAACAAACAAATGTGCCTTTGATATCAGAGGTAATTGACAGAGTAACCACAAATAATGCTTATGAACTAGCGGCCATCATGAGAATAAGTATGATATTCATTGGTTCTTATGGAACACTCATTTTTCCCCGATAAGATCTAAGACTTTTCCAAAGGTAATACTATTACCAGATACCGCTTTTTTCTGCATACAAGCGATCTGCTCATCGCTTGTATGTAGTAGAAGAAATCAGACAACTGCTGCTTCTAGTCTCCTATGGAGACTATTGAAGCATGCAGCAAGTAAAAAAAAAATAGGTTTAAAAATATTAAAAAAAAGTTCAAATCACCCCCCTTTCGCCCCATTCAAATAAAAATAAAAAAATTTAAAAAAAAAACACCACACATTTGGTATCGCCGCTTTCAGAATCGCCCGATATATCAATATAAAAGAAGAATTAATCCGACCGGTAAACTGCGTAACGAGAAAAAAAATTCTAAACGTCCGTTTTTTTGGTCGCTGCAACATTGCAATAAAATGCAATAACGGGCGATCAAAACATCGGATCTACCCCAAAATGGTATCAATAAAAACGTCAGCCCGGCGCGCAAAAAATAAGCCCTCACCGGGCCCCAGATCCCGAAAAATGAAGACGCTACAGGACTCGAAAAACACCGTGTTTTGTTTGTTTGTTTTTTTTAAGTAAACTTTGGATTTTTTTTTTCACCACTTAAATAAAAAATAACCTATACATGTTTGGTGTCTACGAACTTGTAATGACCTGGAGAATAATAATTGCAGGTCAGCTTTCGCAATCAGTGAACGTGGTAAAAAAAAAGGACCCAAAAAACAAATGTGGAATTGCATTTTTTTTTTTTTTTTTTTTTTTTTTTTTTGCAATTTCACTGCACTTGGAAATTTTTTCCTGTTTTCCAGCACACGATATGGTAAAACCAGCGATGTCGTTCAAAAGTAAAACTCGTCCCGCAAAAAATAAGCCCTCACATATTTGAACGAAAATTTTAAAAAAAGTTCTGGCTCTGGGAAGAAGGGGAGCAAAAAATGAAAACGCATAAACAGAAAAACCCATGGTCGTTAAGGGGTTAATTTAGTACAGTGCAAATGGTTTGGCTGACCTACTGTAAATTCACATTTCCTATGTCCCTCCAATCCTTACTCAACCAATACCCTGGCCTTCCCTTTCTACCGACCTATTACTCTTGTTACTTGCATGTTTTTAATCACATCATGTGTATTGTATCCCCCCCTCATTAAAAAAAAAAAAAATTCAAAATGCTCAACACGCCCTTAAGGTGAATTCATTGAGTGATTTAGTTACCAAAATGGCATCATTTGTGGGGTTCTCTGCTGTTTTGGTTCCTCAGGGGCTCTGCAAGTGACATGGTGTCCCCAATCTATTCCAGGCAAAATTTATAATCCAAACAAATGGCGCTTCTTCCCTTCAAAGCCCGGCCGTGTGCCCAAACAGCAGTTTTCAAACTCCTATGGGATATTGTCACATTCGGAAGAAATTGCATAATACATTTTTACGGTCCATTTTCTCCTATTCCTCTTGTGAAAATGCAAAATTTACAGCTCAAGCAATAATTTTAGTGTCAAATTTTTTTTCATTCCACTCAACCTTTTCATGTTTTACACGGGAATTAAGGCAAACCGTTCCTCACAGCAGTTTAGAATAATTTGAGGGGTGCCATTCTTAACCCCTTAGTAACTGAGCAAATTTTGACCTTAATAACCAGGCCAAATTTAACAATTCTGACCAGTGTCACTTTATGAGGTAATAACTCTGGAATGCTTCAATAGATTCCAGTGATTGAGACTTTTTTTTTTAATATGAAGGACTTTAACTCTATTGGAAGCCACAATGCTACAAGTCACAATCAACCCTTTAACGAGTCGTGCAATATCACTTTGGATAATAGCCGAATCAGAATCTCAATTCGCAGACACTGTGTTTCGGGCTATTGGCCCTCATCAGTGCAAAGTATGAGAACAGATTTGGCTGCATGAGAGGCTCTGGACTGAGGTCTAAGGGGTAACGTTTCTCCTTATTGAGAGTGATAAAGGCTCTGGCACTTCAAGGTAAGAAGGCTTATTCGCTGTGCAATGCTCCTCTGGGAAATGTAATATGCAAATTGCCTCTTCAGAGAAAAAGAGGACTTGTACTCTATAGCGCCACCTATTGTAAACAGCAATCCTACAAGTCACAATCAACCCTTTAACGAGTTGTGCAATATCACTTTGGATAATAGCCAAATCAGAATCTCAAGTTGGAGAAAATTTTTAAGGGAAAAAAAAAAAAAATTCAAACACTTTAAGGATAAAAAGATTGAAAGTTTAAACCAGAAAGTCAGTCATACTGTACAGAATTAATAAAGAACAACATTTCCCATAGGTCTACTTTCCATTGCAAATTTTTCAAACGTCAATTTATTTTGTTAGGATGTTAGTGGGGTTAAGTGTTCAACAGCAATTTCAAATTTTTTCAACAAATCTACAAAACCTGTTTGTTTAGGGACCTATTCAGATTTGATTGGACTTGGAGAGGCCTATATATTGGAAACGCCCCAAAATTAATACCATTTTAAAAACCACACTTCAAATACTTCAAAACTGTTAAGAAATTAAACCGTTCACATAATGCACATTAATTAATGCAAAGTGGAATGAAAAAAAATAAAAAATAAAAAATTTGCCTCTAAAATCTTGCTTAAGCCCCAATTTTTTCACTTTTACAAGAGGTAAATACCAAAAAGTGAACCCCAAAGTTTGTTACCCACTTTCTTTCGATCACAGCAATACCCCACAGATAGTCAAACAGCAGAACCCACCCCCCAACTGACCCAATTTTGGAAATTACACCCCTCAAGGATTTTATCCAGTGTTATAGTGAGCATTTTGAACCTAAAAGGTTCGACTACAGAATTTATTAACATTAGGTCATTAGTGATGAGCGAGTATGTTCTGTTAACCCTTTCGCCGAGTATGCTTGGGCCGAGCTCCGAGTATTTACAGCTGCTCGGTGATATGGTTGAGTCGCTCCCGTGTGCATGATTTGCAACTGTTTGACAGTTTTAATACATGTGAGGAATGTCTATTTCTTACACATTCCTCACATGTAATAAAGCTGTCAAACAGTCACAAATCATGCACACGGGAGTGATTCAAACATATCACCGAGCAGCTGTAAATACTCGGAGCTCGGCCCGAGCATACTCGGCGAAAGGGTTAACAGAACATACTCGCTCAACACTAGTCATCATATTATATGTCATTAGTGTTATGCGCAAGTGCTCGCTACTCGAGTTTGCACCGGGTGTTCGGGTACACACAGCGTATCACGACTGATTGAGTGACACGTTCGAGTCCCCACCTCGCACATTTTGCGGCTGTTAGACAGTCAAAAAACATGCGGTGAATGCCAGTGTATGTATGGCCTGTATATGCATTACTTATGTGTAATGCATACTCCACGCCAAAGCAAGTTAGTATGGAGACTTGTATGGAGCGAGGCTGCACCCACAAGACAAGCTCAGAAATCGGCAAATCCTCGCAGCACACAGTGCATGTGCTGGGGGGATAACAATTTAGACTGGACAACCGCTTTAATATTGCTGCCACGTTTGGCATTACTATGTACAGCTGGATATTGAGAGTTGGCACTACACTTGTCTATTTTGTACCCAACATTGAAAATTGCTAATGGTTTTAAATTTTCAAAAAACAAAAACACTGAAATCGACCTAAAATTGGTTTTACGAGTCAAAAAAATAACTCAGAATTACTGGGATATACAATGACGAACAAAAGGGGTAACAATGTTTTGAACTTTTGGCTTTCAGGCTCCATGTCTCACTTTCCACTACTGCTTCAAACATGAAACGGCCATCATTTTATAGACCGTTATCTTGGCTATCTCATATATTAATTTGACTTGCAACTATTGAGCGTATGATTAGTTATGCAGATTCTTAACAAAATAAATAAAAATTGAAATTTGACATTTTGAAAATCCACCTTTGCTTTCAAACACTGCCTGAATCCTTCTGGGCATTCTGTCTATCAGATTTAAGCCTGTCTCGACCGAAATCTAATCCCAGGTCTCTTCTACACGTTCCCAAAGTTGCTGCATACAGCTTTTTCTTCAACTCTACCCACAAGTGTTCAGTTGGGTAGAGGTCTGGGGACCAATCCAGCACCTCCATTGCATTGCAATTGAACCATTTCTTGGCCAGTCTCAATGTATACTTTGGGTCCTTGTCCTGCTGAAACACGGTCATCCTTTTCATACCCATAGTACTTCAGTGTACAAAGTAACTAGTCTTCTAGGATACTCACATCATCGAGACCACCATCAATCCTGGTCAAGTATTCAACGCCTTTGGTTGTGAAACAACCACACATCAGGCTTCCTCCACTGAACTTGATATTCCTTCAATTTCTTGATCTATTAGCCCCTTTTTTCCTTTTGTTTCTTCCAGGCTCATTTGCACCCATCAGAGTCTAGTCTATTGACGTTCAGCTCATTGCTGCAAATCACCAGGTTCCAATCTTCTACTTTATACTTTTCGTACTTTTTTTGCAAACTAGAGCCGACCCATCGTATGACTATATTGAAGAAGTCAAGGCTTCTTCATTTTTCGGGCCACCATTCCAGGACGCGTGTAAAAGTGCATCGCATGGACGTCTGATCTCACTATTACGAAGCATATGAGCAACCTCCACTGCAGTGTTTGTGGCGCCAGAACTGATAGACCTTGTGATGAGCAGACTTGTTGACTTCAATATTTTGCTTGGACGTCCATCTCATTGCTTTTAAATGGCTGGATGGACTTAATTTCGTGTTCTTTTAACAGTCATGGCACTCCTAATGCAGTTTTGCAATTTTCTAAGCCAAGATTATTATTTTTTTTATGATTTTTTTTTCACACTACACATTTTAAATGCTTCAATAGTCTCCATGGAAGACTAGAAACTGCAATGTTCCGATCGCCTGCGCTACACACAGATGATTGTCCTGGCAATGACAACTATAGGGGTCTCCTGCAGACCCTATGTTGTCATGCCAACCCATCAGCAACCCACATTCATGTGACACGGCGCCGATGGGCGGAACTTATGATGTCCTTCTGCCGTGGCCATGTTAAATGCCGCTGTCAGAGATGGACAGCGGCATTTAACATGGTAACAGCCATGGGTGGATCGCAATTCCATCCGCAGCTGTTAAGGGCACATGACCGCTGTATAGATCAGCTGTCATGTTCCCGGAAAAGTGCGGGCTCATCGCCAGAGCCCACGCTGAAGGGAGAAACACGACAAGTACCGTACATGTACGGCACGTTGGAAAGGGGTTAAAGAGGTTATCCACTAGCTTTAATCAGTTACTAGTTTTGCTATAAATGCTTAAGGATACTGCCCCTAAGTATCCAAAATTTACCTTTCTGACAAGATTCATGTTATGACTTTTTGCTTCACTTCCCATGTCCTGGCACCAGCTCTGTTGTCATAGTGATCATTTCCTCTTCAGATTCCTCTTCCCTTCTTACTACATTTCCCATCATTCATTGTGCTGAGCTGCAAATCAGAAGTGAGCACAGAGCTATAACTCTGCCTACACCTCTCCCATTCCTCCCCTAAAGTCACACAGGAAATAAAGTAATGCATAAAGCACCATTACACGAGCCCTGGCCATAGAGATTATCCTGTACTCTCCCTCACTGACATGGATGAAGGGGTGGATCAATGTATAGATCGGGAGATCTCTAAATGTTAACAATATCCACGCTATTAGTATAATGAAGACAACTGGTGTATAAGCAAAGACAACAGCTTAAAAGCAGCAACCCGATTAAATTGCTGCCAATAACTGAAAATTGTAGGGAAAATATGGCTGTATCATAGATTAAATAAAAATAAGCTTGCTAAAAAGTAAAAATTAAAAAGAGCAAACTAATGTGAGATGGGAAGTAAATAGCCGTCACCATATCTGTTATAAAAGTTTAGCGTATGTCCATATGATGAAAGATTCGTAGTAGTTGTCCCGTGGATATAGCAAGTAGATTCAGTCAGTGTTTGGTGCATGGCACTGCCCATTAAGCAGCCATCTTCTGTGTATGGCACTGCCCATTAACTAGAACGCATGACCATAAAAATCTACTTTTTCACATACCTGGGGCCGTTTAGGCCCGTGTGCAAATAACATGGAATAACTCCAACAGAAATGACAAACAACTATATACCTGAGGAATACCTAGAGTTTCAAAATTCTAACTAAAGTAATCTTGCAGAAAATAGAAAACAATTAACAGGGCGGGCCTACGAGGCCCCAGGTATACGTTCTAGGATTAAGCAGCCGTCTTCATGATAGAATCTCTGCGCTTTGTATGCTTTATACTGGTCATAGTTAAAACTATTACAGGGAGCGCAGAACTACACTATGTACAGCAGCAGTGTGTCAGCATTGCATCCAGAGTTTTGTTTGGGGGTGCTGATGTATTCTATATACAGTGGGTAAGGAAAGTATTCAGACCCCTTTAAATTTTTCACTCTGTTTCATTGCGGTCATTTGGTAAATTCTAAAAAGTTCATTGTTTTCTCATTAAACTACACTCTGCACCCCATCTTCACTGAAAAAGAAAAAACAAAAACAAAACAAATGTAGACATTTTTGCAAAATTTATTAAAAAAAGAAAAACTGAAATATATCACATGGTCATAAGTATTCAAACCCTTTGCTCAGACACTAACCAGTCGTCCTGTCCCTGAAGCTGAAAAACACCCCCATAGCATGATGCTGCCACCACCATGTTTCACTGTTGAAATTGTATTGGGCAAGTGATGAGCAGTGCCTGGTTTATCGCCACATATACTGCTTAGAATTATCACCAAAAAGTTCTCTCTTCATCTCAGACCAGAGAATCTGATTTCTCGTTCTGGTAGTCCTTCATGTGTTTTTGAGCAAACTATGCGGGTTTGATATGTCTTGCACTGAGGAGAGGCTTCCGTCGGGCTACTCTGTCATAAAGGCCCGACTGGTGGAGGGCTGCAGTGATAGTTGACGTTGTGGAACTTTCTCCCATCTCCCTACTGCATCTCTGGAGCTCACCCACAGTGATCTTGGGGTTCTTCTTTACCTCTCTCACCAAGGCTCTTCTCCCACGATTGCTCTGTTTGGCTGCATGGCCAGGTCTAGGAAGACTTCTGGTGGTCCCAAACTTCTTCCATTTAAGGATTATGGAGGCCACTGTGCTCTTAAGAACCTTGAGTAATGCAGAAATTCTTTTGTAACCTTGGCCAGATCTGTGCCTTGCCACAATTCTGTCTCTGAGCTTCTTGGGCAGTTCCTTTGAGCTCATGATTCTCATTTGGTCTGACATGCACTGTGAGCTCTTATATAGACAGGTGTGTACCTTTCCAAATCAAGTCCCATCAGTTTAATTAAACACAGCTGGACTCCAATGAATGAGTAGAACCATCTCAAGGAGGATCACAAGGAAATGGACAGCATGTGACTTAAATATGAGTGTTTGAGCAAAGGGTCTGAATACTTATGGCCATGTGATATTTCAGTTTTTCTTTTTTAATAAATTTGCAAAAATGTCTACATCTGTTTTTTTCAGTCAAGATGGGGTGCAGAGTGTACTTGAATGAGAAAAAAATGAACTTTTTAGAATTTACCGAATGGCTGCAATGAAACAAAGTGAAAAATTTAAAGGGGTCTCAATACTTTCCATACCCACTGTATCTATTCACATGAGTACAGCAGGGAACATATACAGTACACAGGGTATACAGCTGTGTGTACATCATGTAATACATACAATACTGAATATATACAGATAAGGGAGCTGGGTCTTCAGGGAACGCTGGCAGCTGACTATAGCCGCACCCATCCAAGCAACAAGCTTCATCCACAGTCCGTTTCCAGACCCTTGAAGTGAAGAAAAATCTGAGGTGACATAGGAAAATCAGAGTGTTCCCAGCCAGAGGTCATGTGATCAGGAGAGCATATCTGGTCACAGTAGCATCTTACAAAGCAAGGTATTTGGTGAAATACTCATCCATGGCAGTTAGTTCACATGAAAGACAAGTAGTGGCTAATCCCTTTAACTGGGCAGGTGTCACTAATCACAGTTCATATGTGCATTTACTTGTATATCTTTTAAACCATTTTCATGCACTCATTGTGAAATATCTTTAGCCATAATTAAGAACCATTTACTAATATCAGTTTAAACATGAAGATTAATAAGGCTACTTTTCTTTCATTTATTTTTATATGTTGCATTTTAATCTTAAAAAAAAAAAAATCTTAAATTTCTTTATTTCACATCTTTAACATTCTGGAACTTACTTTTTTTAATTTATTTAAAAACCCCATTTACCTGCAAATTACCTCTATATCTGATGAAAAATAGCATTTCTGGAGGGAATAGGTGAATGTTAAAGAGAACCTGTCGCCATTAAAATGCAGTCCAATCTGCAGGCACCATGTTCTAGAGCAGATTGATATACAGTTTGTGAGAAAAGATTCAGTATAACCCGATTTAAACTTCTGACCTTTCTAGAATTTTCAGTCCAGTGGGAGGCCCTATCTGGGACCGACAGCTTTCTTGGTTTATGAGTACATAGAAAGACATCTGTCAGTCACTGGTACCAGGAAGTAGAATGAAACTAGCTTTGATTAGCACTGCCAAAGGGGTGACAAAACACGATACTGCTAGGGTATTGTTATAAAAATAGGACCTTTTTTTGAATGCTACGTGGTTCAGAGCTGGTCTAGCTCCTTCATCAGGCAAAGATTTGCCTAATCAAAGCCACAGTTTCTTTCCACTTCCTGATTTTCTTTCTGGATCTCTTGCTGGGATCCAGCGGATGGAGCAGCAGCCATCGGATAATACCCTACACTCTTCTCAGGGTTGTGCCTGCAATTGCACATCTTTCCCGACACATGATGGCTGATTAATCAGCCATCACATGCCTTTATCAGCCACGGGTGCATCGGAGCTCTGTCTGCGGTTGTTAACCTATTAAATCCAGCTTTCAATCTGACAGCGGCATTTAACACGCACTAGCAGGGGGGTGCATCATTACATGCTTCCAAAGGTGCGCCCGTGACATGATCACAGGGAACCGATGGGTTATAATAGCCAGGGGTCTGCCGATGACCCCCTTGCCTGTCACTACGATCCTGTGGTTTTCATTCATAGGACATTGTGATTTCCCCTCTACATAGCACAAACGATCAGATGATTGCAGCTTCAAGTCGTCTAAAGGGGACTATTAAAAGGAAAAAAAAAAAATTCAAATCAACCCCCCCCCCTTTGACCTATTAAAAATAAAAACACATTTGGTGTTGCTGCATTCGTAACAGTCCACTCTACCAAAAAAAAACAAAAAAAAAAACAAACACGTCAAGACTACCTCACAGTGTACCTCCTGAAAAATGAAAAATAAGTTACGGGTCTCGAAAAATGGCAACAAAAGCAATTTTTTTAAAACAAATTTTTGAATTACATGCATGTTTGCTATCTGCACACTTGTGCTGACTTGGAAAATCATATTGCCAGTTTTACCATGTAGATAATAAAAATAAAAATAAAAAAATTGTGAAAATGCATTTTTTTTTTTTGCAATTTCAAAGCATTTGTAATTTTTTTTTTTTGTTTCACAATACACGGCATTTGATTGACACCATTAATTTAACCACAGCTTGTCCCACAAAAAAAACAAGCCTCATACGGCTATATTGATGGGGGAGGGGGGGGGGGTTTGGCACTTGGAAGGGGAGGGAAAAAAAACTTTAAAAAAACACACTGAGAATCGCCATGTCATAAAAGGGGTGTTTTTACCGGTAATGTGATTTTCCTGAGCCCATGACAGCACCACAACAAGAGAGGGGATCCGCCCTTCCAGGACAGGAAACCTACAGAATAAAAGGGTGGCGCCTCTCCACCACCTCAGTTGTTTACAGAGAATGAGAGGACACTACTTAATAGTTAGATATTCCATGACTTTTCCTTCTACACACCGCGTGAGTCAAACACCACGAAGGAAATGAAGTGATCACCTTCTACCAGTGACGGGAGGGAATATAAGGGTGCTGTCATGGGCTCAGGAAAATCATATTACCGGTAAGTAATTTAGCGTTTTCCTATCTCCCATGACAGCACCCCAACGAGAGATTTACAGAGAAAAAAACTTTAAAGTTAGGGTGGGCCACAGCCTGTAGAACAGTTTTCCTAAAGAAAGGGACAGAAGAAGATCCCAGATCAAGCCTATAGTGTCTATAGAAGGTGCAAGGTAAAGACTGAATCGCAACCATAAAAAATGCTTGATGGGGACATCCGCTTTCTTATTGTTCTGCCATGTATTCCCCAGATTAGCACAAAGTAGGGTGCACAATTTCCTGACTTCTATGGAAATTGGAAGCCATCTTCCGAAGATAGGGTAGCTCCGGAACCGGCCCATCTTCTAGGATCTGTATAAACAAAGGATTAACCGACAAAGCTTGAAGGTCACTAACTTACCATGCTGAAGTCAGGGCCACCGGGATAATAGTCTTTAATGTGAAGACCCTGAATCCATAGGTTCAAGCAAAGGCTTGTTAGAGCCGTAAGCACTGGATTCAGATCCCGCAGTGCCATCTTTGGACTGAAAATGGGCGTAGATCCAAAACTCTGTTCCAGTAGTCCAGTAGTCTACAGCTAAAAAGGTCCACCAACCATTCTCTTCCTCTTTATAGGAGGTGCTGTTAAAGATAAAAGGTGAGACTTCGTCATCTGAACTGATTAGACATACGTGTCATTGGGGATCTTGGCAGAGTTCCTCCATAATGGTTTACGCAAGATAAAGCTACTCTGTTGTATGACAAGACCTTTACATTGTGACCATGTATAGATGAATGGAGCTTTTTTATATACTGCCTAAAGCTTCTTTAGGTTAGAGGAACCGGATCTTTAGAGGCAGCCAACGGGTGTGTACCCGTGACCATGCTACTACTGGAATGTAGGAGATTAAGAGTTATTAACAGCAATATTGCCTTGTTCAGAGGTGGCCAGACTGCTTATTAATTTTGACATATAGCAGGACTCCTTATTCTACCTTGGGAGACCACAACTCTTACTCACTGCCCAGTGAGTTCTGCAGCGCTTGATAGATCTGCCCATAATCCCGAAATAATTGAGGTAAACTATTGTCAATGCCCCTTCCTTCGATATGAGAGTTGTCCTAACTACTATAATCCTCCATAAAGCCTTAAGGCTCATTAACATCTAAATGGAAGGACACAAACTGAAAGCCTAAATCCTCATTTTATGCCAAGAACTATTCTCAGGAAATTTGATGTTTCATGTGAATTGCAACCTGATTGTATACCTCCTTAAACGCCTATACTACTATATCGCAAACTCAAATTGCAGATTTACTAGCAGATCTTATAGAGTCCATTTCCAATGATCCAACTCTCAGGAATCTGTACAGCCCATACGGGTTGTAGCAAACCCAGGTAGGTCTGGGTTAAATATAGCTTTACAGGTTGTAACGGGTCTGGGAGGCGGAACCTCTGAGCAACTATACAAGGGGGCGGTCCTTGTAAGGAAGCGGGTGGCTCCCAGGGTAGACGGGCAGGTAGTCACGGCAAGTGACAGGGACAGTCTGGGTAGAAGGGCAGGTAGTCACGGCAAGTGACAGGGACAGTCTCTGGGTAGAAGGGCAGGTAGTCACAGCAAGTGACAGGGACAGTCTCTGGGTAGACTAGCAGACAGGTAGCAGGTGGACGCTCCCAGGTGAGCGGGCAAGAGTCTCTGGACGGGCAGGTGGTCACGGCAAGTGACGGCAGAGCCTCCAGGTAGGTTAGCAGGCAGGTAGCAGGTGAGCGCTCCCAGGTGAGCGGGCAAGAGTCTCTGGACTGGCAGGTGGTCACGGCAAGTGACGGCAGAGCATCCAGGTAGGCTAGCAGACAGGTAGTAGGTGAGCGCTCCCAGGTGAGCGGGCAGGCTGGTCCATAGACAGACTGACAGGTGTCGGAAGGCAGACCGTCGGACCGCAGGCTTGCAAGCAGGAATCTGGCAGGTGACTGGCAGGTAACAGGCAGGAATCTGGCAGGTGACTGGCAGGTGACAGGCAGGTAACAAGCAGGAATCTGGCAGGTAACAAGCAGGTAACAGGCAACGGGACCTGAGGGCTGAAGCAGAGTGAAGGCTTTGTAACAACATTGCTCGGGCACCTCCATTTTGAAGGAGGTGCCTTATATATGGAGAGATCCTCCGGCCATTGGCCGGGGACTCCTTAGGACGGCGCGCGCGGCCCCTTTAAGAGAGGGGGAGCGCGCGGCCCCTTTAAGAGAGGGGGAGCGCGCGGCCCCTTTAAGAGAGGGGGAGCGCGCGGCCCCTTTAAGAGAGGGGGAGCGCGCGGCCCCTTTAAGAGAGGGGGAGCGCGCGGCCCCTTTAAGAGAGGGGGAGCGCGCGGCCCCTTTAAGAGAGGGGGAGCGCGCGGCCCCTTTAAGAGAGGGGGAGCGCGCGGCCCCTTTAAGAGAGGGGGAGCGCGCGGCCCCTTTAAGAGAGGGGGAGCGCGCGGCCCCTTTAAGAGAGGGGGAGCGCGCGGCCCCTTTAAGAGAGGGGGAGCGCGCGGCCCCTTTAAGAGAGGGGGAGCGCGCGGCCCCTTTAAGAGAGGGGGAGCGCGCGGCCCCTTTAAGAGAGGGGGAGCGCGCGCCCTAAGCACAATGGCCGGGAAGGAGCGTGCGCTGCCAGCAGAGCGGAGGAAGACGCCGGGCACGGAGCGGAGAGGTGAGGGGAACAGCGTCCCTGCCTAGCAGGAGGCAGGGACGCTGACGCTACACAGGTCTTGATTAGGGCAACTGGAGAGCTAAGCACCAGAGCAGGCTAGGCATTCACCTTAGTCAGACTGCTGGGAAGCAGAGCAGAAGGTACGTGTCTTGGAGCTAAATCAGAGACACAGGCCAAACTCCACAAATATCAGTGGTCGCCCTGGATAAATATTGTTTTGTTTGATCAAGCTGGGTTAGCTGAGCTGTATATGAGTAGTCAGGGTCTGTCCTATTTAGTCAGGGGTTGGAGAAGAACAGAAATATTAATGTTTATGACTTCTGTGCAACCTGTAAAAAGCAATAAAACTGCGCTCAATTGGACCAAACCCACAATGGCTGCATGAGCACTACATGATGCCTCTTACCTTTAAGAGTGAAACCCTACAAGGTTTATTATTAACCTGCAAAACTAAGGTAGCGCTCTTATTATCACCTGCCTCCAATTGGCATTCCACCGAGCCAGCTGAGCACCAGCCAGGAATATTGCCACCCTCGGTCTCAAAGTAGAGGCTAGGATATTTTTCCCCCTGAATTCAGTAAGCTTGCCATGAACAGTTTACAGTCGCTGAACTTGGTTTTGTCAGACAAACTTAGTTGTGCAAGGAGTATGTTTACAAAGCGGGACTATGAGTCACAGGGGCGCTACAAGGCACAGACACCCTATAAAGCACTTCAAGGCACAGGGGCACCATGAAGAACCGAGAGACACTGAGGCCCCATGAGGTACTAACAGGCGCTATACGGCACTATGCTATGCTGTGCCATGAGGCACTATGCTATGAGGTGCCATGAGGCCCTATGAAGTGCTATGAAGCGCTATGCTATGATGTGCCATGAGGTGCTATGAGGCACTATGATGTGCCATGAGGAACTATGATATACTATAAAGCGCTATGCTATGAAGCACTATGATGTGCTCTTTATAAAGCCTCTTTGCACTTCACGAGGCACAGCGCTCAGATTTTTATTTAAAAGAGTAATCCATCTGAATGAAGGATAAACCTTTCCTTTGGGTGGTAAATCTCAATTTTCAGACTAGCCCCACCCGAAGGAGCTAACTGATGAGACGCAGCTGGACAGCAGACCTTTACAGAGACCATGTGCTGTATTAACACTATGCGCTGTCCCTATGGATGGAGTAAACAGACTGGAGGACAACAGAAAAAACCTCTGAGTGTTACTTTAACATTTACTGAGCAGATTGAGGCTCATTTTTGTGGTAAATTCTGAAGGCCAATCATGAGGGTCTGTGCGGCCAGACATGTGGCTAACTTTAGCCTAGAGGTCTAAGGTCCAGCTTCCGTCCTGAAGCCAAAATTTAAAGCACGATGCCTTTGGCCCAGATGGGGTCTTAAAGAGCGCACACACCCATTTTTGAGGTTTGCGCTAACTTCCTTCAGCCTTTCCTAGTAACCATAACAAGGAAAAGGCCCCATAACCAAGGTAAACATTCACGAAGATCACTCACCACCAGCTGTACGGATTCGGAGGCTGGACCAAGTCACAGGCCTGTTGCTCTCCATCTGGCCATGCCTGAGCAATACTGGGGTGGTCAACCCCAGGCAGGAGCAGCCTCCAATAGTGTGCCGATCAAAGCTGGAGTTGCTGACCCCAGGCAGGGGCGCAGCTCAACAGGTGCTCCCATTAATGTGAAGAGCTGGAGCTGCTGCCCCCAGACAGGGGAACAGTTCCACAGCAGCTTCTCCACTGATGCATGGAGCTGGAGTTGCCGACCCCAGGAAGGGGCGCCGCTCAGTCGTATCCGGATCTTCAACAGGTAAGCCTGTCTAAGGTTCTCCCATCAAGGACCCTCCGGTACGCTAGTCATCAGGGCTGCAGGCTGGTACAAAACAGTAGCCGGAAACATGTTAGAATACATGGGTCTCCGCTGCTACTTTATTCATCGGCGTGCGTCTTTGGGCGCGATTTCCAGGATAGCATCCTGCGCAACTGGGATGCGCGGCTGCCAGGCCACCATAAGGTAATGGTGCGGCTGCTGCTCGCGCCTGTCCGACGGAACAGGCCGCCTTTGACTCACCATGGCACTTCCAGGTCCCTGGCGCCGGCCGCAGCAGAGACTGTGCCCTGTTGGAAACCGACTGGCCCAGGTCTGGGAATAATCTTCTCGTCTTCTCTGCTTTCTTTTGCCACGGTTTTCACAAGGTCCTCCCCCCTCAAGGAAAGGAAACCAACTGAGGTGGTGGAGAGGCGCTGCACTTTTATTCTGTAGGTTTCCTGTCCTGGAAGGGCAGATCCCCTCTCTCGTTGTGGTGCGGTCATGGGTGATCAGAAAAACTGTATTTTTTCATTTTACCCATGTTGATCTAATAAAAAAAATGTTCTGTTCATTTACTGGTAAGTGCTTTTGAACTCAATTCTTTGTTTATATTATTGTTCTGAGTTTCAATCCTCACTATTTCAGTGTCAGTATTTCCTTATACACTTTTATAGATCTAAATATTGTTCTTTGAGCATGACTGCAAGTATGCAATAGGCAAGTGACTGCAAGTACGCAAACTGGCTTCTCATCCACTTTCTCAATGTTCTTATGAAAGAAGCAGATGAGAATGGAGTTAGCAAATGACGTCAAGTGTGCAAATCGCTGGAGCTTGGTATGGAGCTTGGTATAGAATGGAATACTGACAGTGTGCAAATTGCAAGTTCATGTGGAGTCCAGAAAACAACCTATGGATATGTTCACATGGTCAGTATTTTACCTCAGTATTTGTAAGCCCAAACCAGGAGTAGGTGATAAATACAGAAGTGGTGACGTGTTTCTATTACACTTTTTCTGTGTTTGTAAGGCAAAGTCAAGAGTGGAACAAACACTGATGTAAAATACTGACCAAATACTGAACGTGGCCTTAAGGGACTAGTACAAAATGTGTTACATTCGAACACATACAATATATATATAAAAAAAAAAAAAAAAAAAAAAAAGTGTGATGACGAGGGGGAAAAGACCCAACAGTCCTCCAGGTTGTTTTTTTCACGTTCGCCATTAATAATGTGCGTTCAGTGTGTGCATTAATCTACTTACCCCGTCTTCGGCAGTTACCAGAGCTGTTATGGTACGTCGCCTGCATCGTGTGACCGCCTCTTTCTTGCCAGAACAGAAGAGCCCCATTCGGACTTCCAGATTTACATTGAGAAATGGACTTCCTGGAGTGAGCCTGCTAGTCACAACTGCGGTCATGTGGTCCATGAAAAGGACGGCAAGTATTTGCATGCACACACTGGACATACATTAATGATAGCAAATAAAGTGAAGAAAAAAAGCACTCTAAATATCTTCACAGCGATACAATAAAATGTAAGGACAAAAGCATAAGGGTACGGTACAAATTCCTTTGTGAAGACCTAAAACAAAGCTTAAAAGGGGAATCTGTCAGCAAGATTTCACCCCCCCCCCCCCAAAAAAAAAAATAGCTATATGTGCATGAAGCTCTTTGAAAGTCAAGTACAGCAATACCCTTACATGGCCAGTTCATTCCTCCATTATTGAGAAATCTTTTCAACTGATATGCAAATAAGGCTGAATAACTATTTGTAGATCTAAAGCCTCTGTCACTCCAGATCTATTCCCCACATCCTCCTGCTTGACAGACTGCTCCTTTGTTACACAGCATAGAGGCTACCAGTCAAGCTGGAGGAGGTGAGGAGTATGTGTTAGGTAGGGAACAGAGCTGTAATGCAAGTCTTCATGTCTACAAATAGATCTACAAATTAAATTGATATGAAAATGAGATTTAAGCACTGAAGGATATCACCGTCCTGTTCCCATTTAGTACAGCACACCTCCTCCAGCTTGACAAGCAGCCTTTATGGGGTGTTACTTCCAGGGCAGTGGAGTAGGTGTCCATTTTGTTGAAGTCAGTATAAAATAGATCAACTCCGAAAATACAAGGCTCAAAAAATTAAAGGGAACACTCAAATAACACATCCTAGATCTGAATAAAATATGCTCATTGAATACTTTGTTGTGTACAAAGTTCAATGTGCTGACAACAAAATCACACAAAAATCAATGGAAATCAAATTTTTAAACCAATGGAGGCCTGGTTTTGGAGTTTTTGGCCTCCACGTGCTTGTATGACCTCCCTACAACGCCTGGGCATGCTCCTGATGAGTTTGCGGATGGTCTCCTGTGATTTCCTCCCAGACCTGGACTAAAGCATCCAACTCCTGGACAGTCTGTGGTGCAACGTGACATTGGTGGATGGAGCGAGAAATGATGTCCCAGATGTGCTCCATCGGATTCAGGTCTGGGGAACGGGCGGGCCAGCCAATAGCTTCAATGTCTTCGTCTTGCAGGAACTGCTGACACTCCAGCCACATGAAGTCTGGCATTGTCCTGCATTAGGAGGAACCCAGGGGCCAACCGCACCAGCATATGGTCACAAGGGATCTGAGGATCTCATCTCGGTACCTAATGGCAGTCAGGCTACCTCTGGCAAGCACACGGAGGGCTGTGCGGCCCTCCAAAGAAATGCCACCCCACACCATTACTGACCCACTGCCAAAATGGTCATGCTGAAGGATGTTGCAGGCAGATCGCTCTCCACGGCATCTCCAGACTGTCACATGTGCTCAGTGTGAACCTGCTTTCATCTGTGAAGAGCACAGGGCGCCAGTGGCGACTTTGCCAATCCTGGTGTTCTGTGGCAAATGCCAAGCGTCCTGCACGGTGTTGGGCTGTGAGCACAACCCGCATCTGTGGACGTCGGGCCCTCATACCACCCTCATGGAGTCGATTTCTAACAGTTTGTGCAGACGCATGCACATTTGTGGCCTGCTGGAGGTCATTTTGCAGGGCTCTAGCAGTGCTCCTCCTGTTCCTCCTTGCACAAAGGCGGAGGTAGAAGTCCTGCTGCTGGGTTGTTGCCCTCCTATGGCCCCCTCCACGTCTCCTGGTGTACTGGCCTGTCTCCTGGTAGCGCCTCCAGCCTCTGAACACTACGCTGACAGACACAGCAAACCTTCTTGCCACAGCTCACATTGATGTGCCATCCTGGATGAGCTGCACTACCTGAGCAACTTCTGTGGGTTGTAGAGTCAGTCTCATGCTACCACGAGTGTGAAAGCACAACCAACATTCAAAAGTGACCAAAACATCAGCCAGAAAGCAATGGTACTGAGATGTGGTCTCTGGTCCCCACCTGCAGAACCACTCCTTTATTGAGTGTCTTGATAGCAGCAGGCCACAAATGTGCATGCGTCTGCACAAACTGTTGGAAATCGACTCCATGAGGGTGGTATGAGGGCCCGTCCACAGATGGGGGTTGTGCTCACAGCCCAAAACCGTGCAGGACGCTTGGCATTTGCCACAGAACACCAGGATTGGCAAAGTTGCCACTGGCGCCCTGTGCTCTTCACAGATGAAAGCAGGTTCACACCGAGCACATGTGACAGACGTGAAAGAGTCTGGAGACGCCGTGGAGAGCGATCTGCTGCCTGCAACATCCTTCAGCATGACCAGTTTGGCAGTGGGTCAGTAATGGTGTGAGGTGGCATTTCTTTGGAGGGCCGCACAGCCCTCCATGTGCTCGCCAGAGGTAGCCTGACTGCCATTAGGTACCGAGATGAGATCCTCACACCCCTTGTGAGACCATATGCTGGTGTGGTTGGCCCTGGGTTCCTCATAATGCAGGACAATGCCAGACTTCATGTGGCTGGAGTGTGTCAGCACTTCCTGCAAGATGAAGGCATTGAAGCTATGGACTGACCCGCCCGTTCCCCAGACTTGAATCCGATTGTGTAGTGTGTTTTTCCACTTTAATTTCACTCCAAATTCAGGCCTCCATTGGTTAATAAATTTGATTTCCACTGATGATTTTTGTGTGATTTTGTTAGCACATTCAACTTTGTACAGAACAAAGTATTCAATGAGAATATTTCATTCATTCAGATCTAGAATGTGTTATTTTAGTGTTCCCTTTATTTTTTTGAGCAGTGTATAATAAATTGGGTACAGTTCAATGCAGGATGTGCTGTAAAGGTTTTCATAACAATTTCGGAAAGTTTTGAAAGGTCAAATGTCTGTTCTATTCTTGGGCTAAGGATTTAGACATTTAGTCAAGATGAATCTGTGCTGCACTTGTACACGTAGTGAGGCAGTGCTGTGGAGTTTGGAGTCAGGGAAATTGAGGAGTCTGAGTTGGTGGTTTGGCTCACCGTCTCAACAGCCCTGGTTACTTCAAGCAAAGAAGCAGTCAGTCAAACAAAAGGATGTGGTGCTGGGTGGGTAATAGGGCTGGATTGAGTGTCAAATTTGTCAGAGGCCACAAGCTCAAGAAGGCTACCTCAGACAGACTTGGCACAAGCCACTCCGGCTGGCAGATTCCAGAGAAACCCTGACCTTCACCCTTTAAACCAGTCTTACAACAGGGGATTGCTTACATGGAATGGCTGCCATCCGGAAGTGTGAACCAGAGTAAAGAAGAACCGTCAAGCAGGGTCAAAGCCAAGAAGTCACGTCAAGGACAGAATGAGGAGACAAGGCGGTAGTCCAAATACAAGCCGGAGTCAGAACACAGGAAATACAAATCAAACCACAGGATCCAAGTCACTAGCTGAACATTGACTAATAACTGTCAGCAAGAGTCAGTCTGCTGGGGTTTATATAAAAGTGAGCCCTGCTCATGGTTCCCAGCAGAAAGTCAATTGCCTACCAGCTCATTGCAGCAAAGCACAGGTGAATAGCAAAGGGGAAACTAGTCTCAGCAGTCTGAAACCTAAACACCCAAACACTGCCAGCATCCAGCAGTAACAGTGATATTAGTGCAGAGCTGGTTAGCGACCAGGGCAGGGGTAACAGCAGCATATGTTCAGACACTGATGTGACAGAGGCTTCAGCATCATTTACTTATCAATTAAAATGCTTATTTCTCAGTAATGGAGGACCTGATTGATCAAGTAAAGGTATTGCTGGACTAGTATTTAAAAGAGCCACATGCAAAAATAGTTTGGGGTATGAAATCCTACTGACAACTTTTTCTACTCTCTTAAAAGGGAATCCGTTCCGTTCCAAAAAGCAAACCACTCAATTACTGGCAATGTCTGGTATTACAGCTCAGATTCACTGAATCAGAAATATCGCCATTCCCAGTCTACAGGTTGTGTGTCATTTAAACATTTACAATTCAAAAGGTGGCAACTATTTTTCTAATCTTACTCAAACCTTTTAACCTCACAGATAATAAAAGGAGTATTCCAATTTCATCAAATGCTGAAAAGTTAAAGGTCTTCCAATACAATTTCTAGATTAATTTCAGTTAACAAAAGCTCCTTTGCTAGGGATGTTTATCACCAGTTTAAACAAAATGTTTAATCACAAGTAAAAGATTAGCAAAAACCGTAAAAAAAAACATCAGAAACTAAAGTAGTTGTCCATTACTCAGTGAGACCCCGGTTAAACACTTTATTCCCCAGTGTAAAGTCAAAATAAATAAAGGAAAAAAAAAATAGATACCTCCAGCATCATTCCAGCAAGGTTGACGTCGGGTGTCCCACAGCATGTATGACACTCATGTGCCATTGTTATGTCACATGAGTCCTGCACCTACTTAGCAGAAGCTAAAAGGCTGCAGTTCTCACTTTCCTTGGACATCAGAAATTCTGCATGATAAATACTAACAGCAGTTCTACATATAAATAATAAGTGCCAGTGCCAAGGAAAGCCTCCCTTTGGAAGAAGCCCAAAGCGAAACGGTGGCATCAGGGTAAATATCAGCACTACCATGCACAGACTGGCATTAGTTTATAGTGTGCATTAGTTCAGTCTGTGCATGGTAGTGCTGATATTTACCCCGACAACGGCGTTTCGCTTTAGGCTTCTTCAAAAAGGGGGCTTTCCCTGGCACTGGCACTTTATATTTATATATAGAACTGCTGTTAGTATTTACCATGCAAGACATTGCATATAACAGACTCCTATAATCAGCAATTCTCTGTAACTTGCACTTATATTTGCATATAGGACTGTTGCAAGGTTTTATAAATGTCCCAATAATATTGCATCATATCTGGAAAATCCTACAGAGCAATTCCTTGGCAATAGCACCTTATAGTTTTGGAATAGGTGCAATACAATTAATTGTTTAGTGAATGTAAGCATTTAATAATTATCAGTCTGTGCTATATTTGTGCAGAAAATTGTGATTGTTATTTAAGTCTGTAAATGATAGTTAGCTTGGATAGTGAAAGTACCTGCATTTTAACTTAGTGTTAATATAAATTGAAATAAAATTGGTTAATTTTTAAAGATTGTTGGACATCTTCCTTTGAAAACTAGTTCGATGGGTTCTAGTTTTTTTGTTGTGGTAAGCAATCAAAGGCTGTCAACATAGGTCCATCAACACTTGTCAAGCAACCTCTTCTGGCGAATCACTATGCAAGTTACCACCTAGAAGGAAACTGGCAGCACATGCAACACTTCTACAAGTAAAGCAAAGGCTTCCAATCAGTTGCGAGCCGCCCATTTAGGTCATTTCTATATTATCCTAGAATTCTGACAGAGGGGATAAGAAAAAAAAATCCAGTTCAAGCAGAAAGTGTACATCCAGAGAAGCAGATAGATACACTAACTGGATTGTTACCAACTATCAAGTTTAAACAAAAACTTCATCATTATAAAACATACGATTCAAAATGGAAAAATAGAGCCAGAGAAAACAATGCACAGACGAAACCTAAGCTCATCTGTAATTTAACGTAGTGTTATTTTGTAGACTGGGTTGCTATGAACAATAGAAGTAAACAAGAACAAGGTTTAGGAGGTAGACAAAATTGACAAATTTAAAAATGCTCATAAAAAGATTTCCCAAGATAGGAGATAAAGAAAGCTTGCTTTGGTAATATTGGGGGATGGCAAACAGCCCCCCACCCAATTACTGAAATTGGAGTTCCATATTCCAAGTTCCTGGCCTCATGCACATACATGCCAGAGAATTTATATGGAGCAGTGTTTGACCTTGTGCTGCTACTTTCAAACTCAAAGAATAACGGGTGGAAAAAAAATAATAAAAAAATCAGTGTTGATCATGGGTTCATGCATTTATAGCCCATTTTGTAGATTTGTGATCAATATATTTTAGACAAATTTACGGGAACAAAAAATTGGAAAAAGCAAAGTGGTATCAGGCCAAGTCACACCAAGTTTGTCTTTTAAGACCTTTTTTTAAAGATAAAAAAAATATATAAAGTATAAATGGGATTCAACCATGTTAAAAAAATTCACCATAGAGACCTATGAAAAGAAAAAAAAAAAAAGAAAAAGAAAAAAAATCTAGCAAAAAGTCTCAGCGTGTTCACAAATGTGAGGTTCAGACACATACCTGTCCGACATATGTCAAAAGGGAGACTTTTTGGCATTTATCTGGTCCATAAAATTCTAATGTGTAGTGTACAGTACAAATGTGAACATCTTTGATTCTGTCACAGTTGTACCACTGTATGTAAAAACCTGGTGTGACATAAGCCTTATCTATACATTATGGCTCTAAAATAAAGCATGTTAGAAAACAAATGGAGTTTATTAACAAACATGCAGAGATTTTAAAGAGTGTCACCCCCAAAATGTTGTTTAGACTAACTATAGAGTGCTATAGTGGACTTCACCTGCTATAAAAAAATCTTAATACTGTACCTGTTACTGTTCCAGTGCTGGTGAAAACAAAGCTAATTTATATGCAAATGAAGAGGCTTAAGTGCACCCATGGTGTGGCCATGAGCTGGGTGCACCATTAAACACCCTCATTTTGAGTCTTGGGGATGTGATGGGCAGCGCTCACTCCTAAAGCGACATACATTACTGTATAGTTAGTTCAGAAAGCATTTTGGGGGTGACAGACTCCTTTAAAGTTGCAGTTGAGAGAAGTGCAAATGATGAATCAAAAAAGGCAAATAGGGAAGCTTGTAGTAGGGAGAAAGGGAGTTCAATCTTCATATTAGAGGAACAGCTATATTTAAATATTTCTCCTGCAAACATTGCTAGTACAACAGTGTTTTAATGCTACAAAAGAATTTAACATAAAGATGAAGAAGAAAGTACGGTAATTTGATGGAGGAGTTTGGGAAAACAGAAAGGAAGACAAATTAACAAAATGTACAAATTAGGAAATTACATAAGCTTAGAATACATGAGCTAAAATCGAGCCAAGCAGTTAAAGATAATCAAGGCCATAATAAGAACTGCAAGAGAAGTGTAAAGGAAAGACAGAATGGGGTGCAGCAGCTGGCATTTAGCAATCTTTCAGGTTTAGGTAAAGACATGCACCTCAATTTTTCGCCCCTCAATCACCGTGCTGTGCAATTTCTCCCGGGCCCGGTCAGCATCCGCGCTAGTTTCAAAAGTTACAAAACCAAAACCCTGCGTGCAAAGGGGAGACATACATGCAAATCATTAGAGAAGGGAAGGGGAAGAATAGAGAGGGGACAGGAGAGGTGAAAAGGAGTAAGGGGGCATAAGAAAACATCAGCCGCCAAAGAGCCAGAATTAAACTTAAATAAAAACCAGATAAAAACACAGAACATCAAAACTTTTTATTTGTTTTAAACTTTGCAACAGTGAAAGACCAGAAAACACAGAGCGCTAATCTGTCATGTTGATGCTCTTCAGACACATGCAATGTGAGGGGAAGTGACAGTGAATATACCTCCAAAGAAAAAAATAGAATAGAAAGATGAGGTGGGTGCTTAAAAAAAGCCATTTTTATATCTGATTCCTGATTAGCTAAATGAGAATGAACTCGTTTTCAAATATTTTAGGCATATAAAACAAACTGACGAATGGTGGGTTAAATTCCAACAAGAAATACATTAATACCTCACCTGAGACTGAAGGATTGCAATGACCTTTTGGACACTTTCACATGCCAGTATTTTGCATCAGTATTCGCAAGCTAAAACTAGAAGTGGTGCAAACTATAGAAGTGTCATATTTTGTAAGCCACATCAGATGTGCAGGAAATCAATGAAGTAAAATACAGCTATGACAGTTGCTGTACACGACTCTGAATTGAGGCTACAAAAACGAGGTGTGGGTATACAAGTTCCAACTAACAATAGACCTTATTACTGATATTTAGGCCTAGAACGGAGACTTGCTGCAGAAAAGTGAATATTGTCCATGCTTCCGAATTTTTGCAGTAGGAGTTATAAATTTCCACTCACACTTCATGATTAGGGTTGTTCAACTACAGCCTTTTACTTTTAGAACTGGGATGACAAAAATAGAGAAAAAGTGCAAAGAATGCCCATTTTTATTACCATAAATTGAAAAATTGTATAAGATCGCGTCATAAAAAGACTAACAGGGAACCTGTCAGTTGATTCATCCTGACCAAAACCTGGGCAACATTAATCAGAACCTGGCTGCACACCTGTAGCCAGGTAAGTTTTTCTCCGAAACAATGACTTTTCAGAAAAACAGTTTAAAAGATCCAGCCAGCAACTATAAGGCAAGAGACTAGTCCAGCAACACCACCAGCCACATCCCTCCCACCCCACTCCGGGTGATTGACAGGTCTCTCCATATGTACACACAAGAGACCTGTCCATGAACTGGAGTGGTGAGAAGCTCAAGATTGGGATCTTTAAACCATGCTCTATTACCATATAGGCTAGGGCCACACGTGTTGCATTGTGACATCAGATCCAATGCTTTCCTTTGGTGAGGCACTGTTAGCTGTGATGGACGGTCGCAAATGTGTAAACATGTGACAAAACCTAGTACAGCAAAATCACAGTTCTAAAATAGTCCTGTGACAGCAAGTCGCACAGATGTTTTAGATCACGATTCCCATGTTGCCCCAGCCTGGAGGATACTTACTGCTTGGAGTGCAGTTTTGTTTTATTTAAAATATGTAATTTTGTCTGAATCATTTTTGAAAATTTGTTACATTAAAAAAAATTTAAAAAAATTGGCATCATTTGCGTTCTATGGCCTCTGTGTTGTTGTCTGCCTGCAGAATTGGTTAACAGAGACCCAGTTTCTATTACTTTCCTTTATTTGCACAACTAGCACCTGGGGAGTGTTCTGCGATGGCCATGCACATTATTGATAAAGCATCTGGTTCACATTGAGTTACCTTATTTGTGTGATTGACCATTATTATCTGGATTTAAACCTCATTATTGCTTAACTTCTTTATTATAAGCAGGGGCCTAACTACAATGGGTGCACGGGTTGCAATTGCACCCGGGCCCTGGAGCCTAAGGGACCCAAAAGTTCCTTTGGCCCATATAAAAAGACCAATTCTATTAAAGATTTGCAATAATTGGGGCCCCCATAAGCTTCAAGTTATGCCACGGATTATAAGCCCATGTACTACAGAGCCCATTATTGCTTATACACTTATTTCTATCCATGCTGATGGGGAGTGTTTTTAATCATGGAATTAAATTGTGTACAATAGAATTGAATTTGATAGTTATAGGTGTGCACCCATTCCTGCATCCCTTTGTTTTTTCCACTGCATCAGCTGGTTTCTTGCTGTGATAGCACCCAAATTAATCATTTTGGCTATGAATCCATCTTTCACAAATAGTTGCAAATCCTAAACTCTGCAAGGTAATCAACACAGAAGGAGAATTTATTAGAGAGATTTATGTAAGCTGGAGGTTTGGGCTGAAAAATAGAAATTAATGTAGAAAAATGTAAAGTCATGCACGTGAGCCACAAAAATAAATTTTTTATTTATGTACTAAAATGGTCCAAAAAGAAAAAAAAAAAAAAAAAAGACTTGGGTGTATGGGTAGACCGCAAAATCTACTTTAATGACCAGTGCCAAGCCTGCTGCATAGGATGCATTAAAAGGCATAGGTGATCATGACGAGAACATTGTTTTGCCTCACTAGTGTGGCCACACTTCGAATACTGTTTACAATTTTGGTCTCATGTACAAAAACGACGTATATTGAGTAGAGCGGGTGCAGAGAAGAACGAACAAGGTTAAAGGATTGGGTGGCCTGAAATACAAAGTCAGGGGAGGAGGAAGGAAGGAATCTGGTGCGGCCATCCAACGTTAAAATCCAGTCTATGCACATGCCATTAAAAACAAAGATCCAAAGACACCATATAAAACAAGGTTTTATATGGCTTCCTTGGATCCTTGTTTCTAATGGCATGTGCATAGACTGGATTTTAACGTTGGATGGCCGCACCAGATTCCTTCTTTCCTCCTCCTTCTCTTCATTGCTGTGCCTCACAAGCAGAAACTCCATTCGGACATTGATTACCTTGCAGCGTGACGAGCTCCATTAATTTTTCCTTCTCTCAATACAAAGTCATGTTACCATACTTGGGGATATTCAGCTTGGAAAAAAAACGAAGGCTTTAGACTATGTTCCCATGATGAGTTTTTGATATCACCAATTTTCTGCACTTAACTAAATTGGGTCACTTGCATTTTTTTCATTGCTTTTGGATAAAAAAATTTTTAATGGCATTTTTGATGCGGTGTTTTTTTTTGGTATGTCATGTTTTAATGTGTCATTGTAAATAAAGCCAATTACTAGGAAGTATTAAAAACAAGCCAGCCTTGATAAAACTTTGATTGCGTGCAGCTTTTGTGCAGTTCTACAGAAAAAAACAAAAAAAGCCAATATCCTAAAATACACATCAAAACCCGTATTCAGGATGCAAAGTCCAACTTTGCTTCCAACTTGCAAGCATGAAGAATACAAGGTGTTTGGGCGCTAACGCAAGATGTATGTGAAACTAAAAAAAATTTCGAAAAAAGGCAATTAAGTTTAGGGCAAAATTTATTTATTTTTTTTTTTTTTTTAAACGTCTGAAAAAAGGGACTATTCTGAACAATAAAAATGGATTCATGTATGAAACACACTAAACATTGTTTACATAACACATTGGTTGGCCATTGTAGTGGTCAGGCGTTGTTCACCAACACATCACTAATTTAATTAAACTGTACTAATACCAACATCCACGCTCATGTGAGGACACCAAGACATTATGGTTTAAACTTGGGGTTGGAGGGGGGGGTAAGATCACAAAAACAAAATGGGGTTCACAAACTGCTATGCCTGCGTATTTTTTTCCACCAGAAACGCTGCAAAAATGAATAGCATTTTGCAGCTTTTTTGCTTTCTGTACGTGAAGAAACTGGAAAAAACGCTGAAATAATGGACATGCAGCAGGTTTGAAGGAAAAAAAAAAAAAGTTTTCCAATTCAGTCAGGGGGGGAAAAAACAAAAAAAATGAATACACAAGAATGAGCATGAGAAATGAAATCTCAGCTTTTGCCAATACTGTAAAAAGCAGCTTTTAATTAGCATAAAAAATGCAGCAAAAATGCAACCTGTTAACATAGACTAACAATCTACCAGTCTGGTTAATTTTCATATTTTGATAAATCCAACTTCTACGAACACTGGAATATCACGTGTTTTTGCCCCCTTACAGTTTTTTCATTGCCACCAAAAAAAATGCAATAAGCAGCAAATCAATACACGAAAAAATAATGAAATAAAAAGTACAGGTCTTGCACCAGGGTGACAAGTGAATTTCTGTTCATGAATTTCTGAAAAATTTGACAAAAAAAGGCTTAAAAAAAACCCTCAAGTTTGGAATCATTGTAATTGTACTTCAATTGTTGAATTATGATATCAGGTCACAATCACATACTAGAACACGTACTGGATTTAGCATATACGTCAATACACGTTCGATAGTTCAATGATGGCTAGCCATTTCAATAGTCAGGCTATTTGGGAAATAAACCAAAAAAAAAAAAAAAAAAAAAAAAAAAAGCACAGGTCACAAAACCATCCCCTGACTAAGGCACTTCCGAAATGCGCGTTGGGGCCGGTGTTAAACACACAGCACCACGGACCACCAGGTAGTGTAACTCATAGCATCTCCCTTAATATTTTCACGGTGGACATGCATACAGGGCAATCCATTTGGTTGCCATACCCTTGTTTACGGACGATCATGATTATTTGGCATTAATATCTGTCATGGCATTAATATCTGGCATGTGTGGCTAACCACAATGCATGATTCACCTTCCTCTATGATCCATACTATTTGCATATATATTAGGTGACCTCACTAGTACTTTGTTTTGTATTAAACATGCAGGTACACTGGATCATATACAGGTTAATAGCAAATGGAATGGATATTTGAATGATTTATATGGTATTTGCCACTTTTCAGTAATAAAATCCACGATCCAAGTATTGAAGGGTCTAAGTGTAACCCCTGTCTGGTAATAAAGGTTTTTAATCATAAATTGAGATCCTGATTTTGTTTGGTGACCTGTGCTTTTGGTTTTTCTTGCTTTTTTTTGTTTACACCATTACATACTATAGACAAAATCCAACAAAACGAATTGCTCCAGTCTCGCAATTTCACCGTACTTGCGTTTTTTTTACAGTTTTCCAATACATTGTATGATAGAAATAAATGGTCTCATTGAAAACGTCAACTAGCCCTCCTAAGAGGAAAAATAAAATTTAACAAAAAAACATCTAGACTTTAAGGGATTAAATGTTAGGGGCTTCAATACCCCACAGATATGTTCCCAAATCTTATATCATGCACAAGATGTGGGTACCAGTTTTTTCCCCACAGGAAACTTTCAGGCTAGGTTCACACGAGTGTATAAACATCTGTATGGTTAATCAGTACACAATCCATATGGCATCAGATTTTTACATCAGCAGTTATTAAAGCACCATTCCAGCGTTTTGCTTTTTTCCCCGCTAGAGTGGCACTTTAAATGTAAGCCACCTGCCCCCAGTCATATACTCACCCTCAGGCGGCTTCACTGTTTCGGCACCACGGCACCATCTTGTGGGCACAACTGAGTGGTTGGAAGCCAGAAGCTATGTCCCAAGCACTCAATTCAAGTCTATGAGAGTCATAACGAGGCTCTCAGACTTGTATTGTAAAGTAACATCTGTGCAGCTCCACGAGTCACTGGAACTGCGAGCAGGTCACCTTTTGCCGGAGACCGACGGGAGCAACGCTGGAAAACGATGAAGGCAGCGGCAGGTAAGTATCAGACAGGTGGGGCGGGGGGGTTACATTTTAAACATCCTGTGTTTAAAACATCGTTCTGATGTTGATCCAGAAAAGTAGGACGAGTGTCATGCGAGTACAATGCAAATTTTTCTCACACAGCATCCATATGACATGTGTATGCAATGTGTTTTTTTTTCTCTGCAACTATTATTGTACAATAATTTTACAGGACTATTTCCAGTGTTCTATGCTACAGAATGGTAATGTATCCGTAAAAACCTGATGGCATACAAATGGTCCACGTGCCATCGTTTTTTTGCTCACACCCATTGACTTGCATTGGCGAGGCTCGCAGCATGATGCAATGTTTTTCTCATTCAGATTACAGATGAGAAAAGAAAATCGCAGATGAGCACTAAATCCGTGAACAACAATAGTCCGAGTTTAATCCGATTTATCAGCTTGCACTCCTCAGCATATAAATCGGACGAGTATGAGCCCCTTAAAGCACCACTCCAGCGGTTCAATAATAATAAAAAAAAAAAAAAAAAAACGCGGTGGAGTGCCGCTTTAACACAACTGTATATTCTGTTGTGTAAAGGTTTAGGATTGCAATGTATTCGTAAAAATTGGATGCTATGCAGATAATTACTGTATTTTTCGGACTAAGATTCACCTAGGTTTTAGAGGAGGAAAATAGAAAAAAAATTAAAGAAAAAAATGTGGTCAAGATGCCATGTTATGTGGGAGGGGGTCTGCTGCTGACAACTTGTATTGGGGTAATGTCCCCCAATTCTGTTAATATCCTCCATTCTGGTATGTATGGCCCCTCCTTCCTGGTATAAATGGCCCTCATCCCCATTCAGACATGCATGGGCATGCGTGGCACCCCTTGATCCTGGTATGCATGGCACCCCTCAATTCCCCCATCCTGGAATGCATGGCACGCCCTCACACAGTGAAGTGCTGTGCAGGAATAGTCACTGCTCCAGACGCCGGGACTCTGTGCGTGGGGAGCAGTGACCATTCACTCTCTTCAACAGCGCGCACGAGTAGCCGCAGCGCGGCTCCTGCTGCTGCTCTGTGGTCAGTGTGCCCGCTATTAAAGACCATGAATATTAACTACAACCCATGGGAGTGGGTTGTAGCGAATATTCATGCGCTTTAATAGCGTGAACACAGACCGCAGGCTGCAGTAGGAGCCGCGCTGCAGGTACAGTGTGCCAGCTATTAATGAAAATAAATATTCCCTGCTCCCCACGCCCATGGGCGTGGGGAGCAGGGAATATTCATTTTCTTTAGCAGCAGGCACAGCGTACGCTGCAGCAGGTGGCAGCTGCCTCCTGTGTCCTGCTCATCCCCCGCTGCAGCTCCCCCATCACCCGCAGAGCATATGTTCGGACTATAAGACGCTCCACCCACTTTACTGAAATTTTGGAGGAAAAAAGTGCCTCTTATAGTCCGAAAAATACGGTACTTACAAAAAATCTGGTCGTTTATGAGAAGTTAACAAAAAGAAATACCCTTTAAAAATTCACTTTTATTATTTAAAAATGTATACTTTAAAACACAAAATAGCCTCAATGTTACTGGCTAATATACCCTGCAGGGATTGTCCAAACTACACTGATCTCTATACGTTTTGTCTGGTCAAGTGACTATCTAGATGTGACCTAGGTGTTTATATATTTATTTGAATATCGGTTTAAAGCATACATTTGGTCAAATTAGGGATTAATAGGACTGAATAGGGCCAACCAACAGGGAGGGGGGGCGGCACTTGTGCATATCTTAGGGTGCCAACCCCGCGGCCAGGAGGGGCCTTCACTGCAGGGACAAATAGGGAGAGTGTTTCATCACTTGTTTCCTCCCTTTGGGCACTAATGATTTATTTGTTTTATTGGCCCAGAAAGCCGTAAGCCACAAGCCACAGCCAATCCTTGGGGGGCACCAAAAGTATATTTTTATTTAACATTCTATTTTTGATGTTTATGCCAAAATAAACCATATATAGTGGGTGATTTATATGAATACATGGAATTTGCTCAGCCCTGGATCTATGTTTGACTTACATTCTGGCCGACTGACTCCGGTAATTTAAAACTACTATTGGATCTGGTTCTATTTTGGTTTGACTGGGTACTCATTGATTTCACATTAGATCAGTGATTAATAAGGACCAATGAGGGTGAGTCAACGTTGAGCGGGTCCGCCATTTGCGTTCATCAGCAGGGTGCCAACCTCTGCTGCCAGGTAGTCATTTTCCTCTAGGGGCATTTTAGGGAAAGGCAGAAACACTATACACCTACTGTGTCATTGATGTGGGGCATTCGGTGAAAGATATTTTTTTTGTGGCTGATGAATTACCTCCATATTGAGGCCATTTTGTCTTTAAAAATTAAACTTAATTTAAAATGTATACTTTTAAAAGGGTATTTATTTTTGTATACAGATAGTTAAGATTTTTTTGTGGACATCCATAGACAAGCCTCACCTGACATAAGGAAGAAACTAGTATATGCTTTGTTTTTGTTTTTTAATGTGCAGATTCCATGAAAATAACATAGGAACAGCCAAACTGAATAACCTTGGGATGAGTGCTGTACATGTGCTGTTTTACTTATGGACCGGACGCTGCCAAAAAAAGACTATTTTCCCAAAACTCACATGACTATTTTAGGTCAAAGTAAAGAATTGTTATTTTACCCAATGGTTTCATGGCACCAAATCCATATTCAGATCTAAAAGGTTTTCATATTGCCATCCATAAGGTGTTTAGTTTACACTATGGAGGATGAGAATGAATGATATTTGTTTGAGGGGCTATTCTGAACCAGATTTGTATCTCTCAAAATAAGATCAAGCGAGAGTATGCCACAGATTCCCAAGACAGCAAGAAGTTTTTTCATGGACTGTTCCTTGATCAGAGACCTGAAGAGGGATGAATGGCTCATTCATTTTCAGCTTAAGGTGAAGCCTGTGTTTAATGTTTTATTTAGATGGTAGATGCACACCTTGCATTCAAGTGATCAGGACAACATATACTTTCACAGTTCATAACTCTAAGAATTCATTAGTTTTTGATTAGTCACCACCTTGAGTTGAAGTTTGATTCCATTAGCACCATTTTTTTTTTTTTTTTTTTTGAAATTTCAATGACCTGGTTCTTCCCCTCAACCCTGGCAGTGGTGCTTAAACTCTAATCTTTAATCAAGTTGGCAGTGTGGCAAATATAAAATATAAATCCACAACCAAGTTAGTTTTACATCACAAAAAAGATGGTAGCTTTAAATGACAGCATGACAATATGTTAAAGCTAATGTTAAAAACACATTGCATAAGCAGGTTCTACGGATGTCATATGGATGCTACTTGATAAGAATTGCATTATACTCGCATGACACGCGTCCTACTTTTCAGGAACATTGGAGCGATTTTATTTACACTGATGCATTCGAGCCCTTATAATCACACCCAGCCCTGCAGTGAGATCAGGAGAGCAGAGAGCGGCCGTTCTACATCTCACACTGGTAACCATTACACATCACACTAGTAACTCCCCTTCATGTAAAACAAGCTCTGGAGGCAGCAGTATCTTCCAGGCAGCATCCTCCCCTGAGCCTGGAAGAGGTCATTTATAAAAAGTGATGAGAGGATTCATCAACAAGGCATCCGATAGACATACAGGGATGACTTCAGTAGTATTACCTATATTAACCCCTTTGCGACGTGGTCAGTATTAGTACGCACCACATCTGCACCCTCTGTTCAGCGCGGGCTCTGGCGCTGAGCCCACACTGAACCGGGCACATGTCAGCTGATTTATACAGCTGACATGTGCCCGCAACAGCCACGGGTGGAATCGCGATCCACCTGCAGCTGTTAACTAGTTAAATGCCGTTGTCAATCTCCGACAGCGGCATTTAACAGCGACGCCAGAAGCGCGTCACTTACCCCGTCCATCAGTGACCCCGGGTCACCGATGCGTGGGCATGACAACCCGGGATCTGTAGCAGACCCCTGTGATTGTCAAGTAAAGATTGCTATGAGCGCCACCTAGTGGTCAGCACTCATAGCACAGGAGCATTTCTACTACATAGAGGCGATCTGCTCATCGCCTTTATGTAGCAGAGGCAATCAGGTAATTGCTGCTTCTAGTCTCCTATGGAGACTATAGAAGAAAGCAAAAAGTGTAAAAAAAAAATGCATTTAAAAAAAAATATATATAAAAAGTTTAAAATCACCACCCTTTTGCCCCATTGAAAATAATAAACCCCATATAGACATATTTGGTATCGACGAGTTAAGAATCGCCCGATCTATCAATATAAAAAAAGAATTAATCCGATCAGTAAACGGCGTAACGAGAAAAAAATTCCAAACACCAGAATTATGTTTTTTTGGTCGCCGCAACATTGCAATAAAATGCAATAACGGGCGATCAAAACATCGGATCTACCCCAAAATGGTATCAATAAAAACGTCAGCCCGGCGCGCAAAAAATAAGCCCTCACCCGGCCCCAGATCCTGGAAAATAGCGCTTTTTTTTAAGCAAACTTTGTAAAAAAAAAAAAATAAAAAAATTCGCAACTTAAATAAAAAAGAAACTATACATGTTTGGTATCTAAGAACTTGTAATAACCTGGACAATAATAATGGCAGGTCAGTTTAAGCATTCAGTGAACGTGGTGTAAAAAAAAAAAAACAAACAAACACTGGAATTTCATTTTTCAGTACACGATATGGTAAAACCAGTGATTGCATTTAAAACTACAACCTGTCATGCAAAAAATAAGCCCTCACATATTGAACAAAAAATAAAGTTCTGGCTCTGGAAAGAAGGAGCAAAAACCGAAAACTCAAAAACAGAAAATGCTCCGGTCATGAAGGGGTTAAGCGTTTAGATAGGTCAAATGTGGTGACAGTCCGTTTAACCCCTTGATGACCACAGATACGCCTTTTCACGGCGGTCGTTAAGGGTACTTATTCCTCAGCGCAGACGTTTCACGGCATTGAAGAGCGTAGCGCTGACCGGCGGCAATTCCCGTGGGCGTCAGCTGTATGCGACAGCTGACACCCTGTAGTATCAGCCGGTTTTGAAGCCAATCAGGGCCGATTAACCCCTTAAATTACCGCCATAAATCGTGACAGCGGTATTAAGCAGCAACAAGGGTCTCACAAGACCCCCTTAGTAACCATCAGACCCACGCGACGAGAATCATAGGTCTCAATGGCTACCATGGCCCCCTTATGTTGATACGGTTGCCTGTGAGATCTAGCTATAAGCTGCATCTCACGGTCACAGTCAGTGACAGTCTCATACACTGCAGTACACGCGTACCACAGTGTATGAGATTAGTGATCAAAGTAAAAATTATACCTGTCCCACAGTGGGACTAAGTGAAAAAATAAAAAAACAAGCAAATCAGCAGTGGCACTACACAAAATTGTGTAATGGTGATAAAACTAAAGTAAAAATTAAAAAAAAAAAAAAAAGTACACAAACCTTAATTTTTCAGACCATAAGACACTTTTTTCCCCCTAAATTTGGGAGGAAAACGGGGGGTGCGTCTAATGCTCCCAACATAGCTTATCGGATAGTTGCGGTGGAGCAAGATCGCAGGCGCTCCGTTCCCTCCTTCAGGAACCTGGCGGCGGCAGCAGAGGAGGAGATATGCTGCGGGGCTGGTGTCTGGCTGTCAGCGGTTAGGCAGAGGGGCATGCGCTGCTTTCCAGTGGCCACAGCCATCTTCCTGAAGCCGTGATCTACAGGAAAATGGCCACCCGAGCTCCCAGTCTGTGCATGCAGGGTCCGCAGCATTCCTCCACTTCCACCAGCTTCCTGAAGGACCCTGCCTCCTGTAAACCCCGCTCCACCACCCCCAGGTAAGATACCGTACCTATTCAGACTATAAGACGGACCCCCATCTTATTAAATATAATATATATATATATATATATATATATATATATATATATATATATATATATATATATATATATATATATATATATATATATATATATATATATATATATATATATATATATATATATATATATATATATATATATATATATCTATTCCATCTATTCAGTAGGACTATCAGCTGTGTATCCACCAGACTTCTGCACAACACAACTGATGGTCCCAACCCCATTTATAAGGCAAGAAATCCCACTTATTAAACCTGACAGGGCACACCTGTGAAGTGAAAACCATTTCCGGTGACTACCTCTTGAAGCTCATCAAGAGAATGCCAAGAGTGTGCAAAGCAGTCATCAAAGCAAAAGGTGGCTACTTTGAAGAACCTAGAATATAAGACATATTTTCAGTTGTTTCACACTTTTTTGTTAAGTATATAAATTCCACATGTGTTAATTCATAGTTTTGATGCCTTCAGTGTGAATGTACAATTTTCATAGTCATGAAAATACAGAAAAATCTTTAAATGAGAAGGTGTGTCCAAACTTTTGGTCTGTACTGTATACACACACATACATACACAGTACCACTCCTATCCTGTATACATACACACTGCACAGTACCACTTTTGTCCAGTATACTAGGTGTAATTCTCAGTGTCTGTATTATTCTGTGTATATACACACACACACACACACACACACACACACACACACACACACACACACACACGTACCACTTCTATCCTGTATATACACATCGCACAGCTAACCTACAACAAAAACTTGGAGCTCTACACTCAATAAAATTTATACACTTTATTCAAAATACAAATACAATTAAGGTACTAAACGTACAGAGGTGAAATCAAAGATGAATCAATGCAGTTCCTAGGTTTATGCAGCACTATTAGCCACCTACACACATTAATCTGCCGGAAAAATGAGTAACTATATTTGTAACAAAGTCAAAGTTTCAGTGGTAAGATAGGCTGACCCAATAAAGTCCAGCTCACACAGAGCCACAGGCTATAAACATATACAGGCAGGAAGCTCATTATGCACAGTGCTAGTAACAGCCCACTGCCACTACATCAAAAAGGTCACTATTAAGTGGATGGTGACAGCTTGCCCATAGTGAGATTCGGCTGCAGAGACCTGAGGAAAGAACCTTGAACACACTGCACAGTAACACTTCTGTCCTGTATACTGGGTGTAATTCTCAGCGTCTGTATTATTCTGTACACACACCTGTCCTGTATACTGGGTGTAACATACATACACCATGTAAATGGAGCTGGGGTCGACCATACACACTGTCACACCATTCACATGTGGCTCTTCCAATAATTCCTTTAAGAGTGGTGAGAAGTATGACAACGTAAAAGCAAAATTCACTGATCGGGGCTGATGAGTGTTCTAGTATGTGGGCTGGTGGGGTGTGCGCACCAGGGCTGCTTTTTGGTTCCAGTCCAGCCCTGCTGGCTATGATGATATATCAGTACTATTCTAAGCTATGATCAGTCTGTATTTTTTTAGATTGAATTTAGGTCACAAGTTTACTTCTTCTTTTATTGTCTGTCAATAGGTAGAGAATGCATTTGATTTATTTTTTATAAAGTAAAAAAAACTAGCTATATAAATTTTGCCTAGTTGTTCTTGCATTACAGCATGCCGCACAGAGCAGAGTGCATTGCACAACATGACAGGTTTGCTTTAAATAGAAGCAAAATAAAGACGACATTCCGTTTAGTTACAGATCTCAATCCATTACCTTTCCCTGAATGTCTTGGCAGATGTTGATGTTAAAGCACATGTGTAACATCTTACAATATAGGTAAAAAAAGGGGTTGTGCAACAAAAAAAAAAAGTTATGCAACTCAAGTTTGTCTAGATATTGTAAACTCTTGTTCTTGCGCTCCCTGCTACTTGATTCACTTAGAAACCCCACTAAATCTGTTCAGTGCTGTGGAGGAAGGGGGTGGTCAGAGTCTTCTCCGGTGGCTTAAATTCTCTTGTACACAGGTGGTAGATGGTTTTGCATGTATTACTTGTTGGTAATTAACCCAAAACACCATTTCATTGTCAGAATGAATTCAGCTTAAATTTATGACTTGGAATCAGACTGATGGAGAAAAAAATAAAAAAAAAAAATAAAAAAAAAAAAAAAAAGAAGGAGGTGGGGTAGAAATGGATTAGAGGAGGCATATATTATCCCTGTCTGGAAAAAAAAAAAAAATTTACCATGAAACTGTAAATGTTAATTTATAACCAAGACGGATTTTCTGCTTCCTATGGACTGTTCAGAATACAAAATGTTATCAAAAAAACAAAACAAAAATATTAAAAAACAAATCACTTATGTATTTTCATTTCAAAAGATTTCGCAAACGAAATTTTACTTTGACAAGAGGGAGTAAAAGAATTTGTAATAGCTGGTATTAAAATCAAGCCTAGTAATGCCAATACAGTGGTGGTCTGTATTTTAGTGAAAACGCTGAGAAGGTTAAATTATAACAATTTGAAAACAAAGAGTTGGCCAATTGCATCCTGGAATGGAAGACATAATTACCTGTACAGATGATTACTATAAAAGAACAAATATGTAACCACAAATTAGCACATTTATGTTGCATTTGTTAAAATAAACTCTGCAATATATTAAAAATTTACATCAGGCAGCTTGCGATATCTTTTGAAACTGTCCATTTGTAACCACGAATTCCAGATTCAGTAAAATAATCCCATCAAATCAACATAACATTTGTTCAATTGACATGTTGCATGCGTTTCTTCCTTGCTGTAGACTAGTTTTACTTTTTTTATAGTAGTTATTAGCAATTTTGCAAAGAAAATTATTCCCACACTTGTTTTATTGTTTAATGGTTAACAGTTGGTATTTAGTTCTGAACTACACTGACATGCAAGTACATTATACTAGTTTAGGAGATAAAGCGAGATGTTCTCGTAGTCACTGAGCAGTTCTCAAATATAGAAAACATGAAGCTTCCCTGCATATAGGCTTTTTACCAAGCTGACAAGGTGGTCATTAGAAGCCGTTTAAAATGGGCTTTCCAGTTACATTTTGTTATGCTGTATACCGGTTTGGATATATTAATCGCCTCCTCATTGCAGCTCCAAAATACTCTTTACAACTACTGTACAGTGTGCATGGCCACCACAGCCAACTACTGCGCTCAGCAGATGAGTCCGTCAACGCTGCACCTGGCTGTAAAGGCTGAATGCAGGAGCACAGGCATTGTTACAGCAGTGACTGCCAATTATAGCCAGTTTAGTCATTTGTAAACTTCATAGAATAAAACACTTTAATTCAATGAAAATCCCTTAAAATATAGATATTCTATCTCATTAGGGCAGAACAGGGTAGCAGGGTGTGAGGTGTTTTATGGCATTCTCAAAAAGGTCTTTTCTACATAACGCCCATTATACTTTGAATGTATGCAAGATGGGGGTCACTAGTTTGTGCATAAGCCATTGTATAGGCAGAGGTTATTCTGCCTATGGAACATTCGGATATTTCAGCTGCAGATTATACTGCCACGTATTAGATTTGTTCTCCTGCCACAATTCCAACAGGAAAGGGAACAACAGTCTGAACTTAAACGTATTAAACTAAACCAGATGTGGAAAGATCTAGATTAAGTTACACGTGTTTAAACAGATGTAGCTTTCATAATATTCAGCATTTTTTCCTTACTTCATTATTTTGCCTGCGGTTCATTTAAATTCATAAAGAGAGAATAAATTGGAGTAAGACTAGAATATTGGCTTTGAGGAAATTGCTGAAATATAATTGTTTTAATGCTTTTTTTTTTTTTTTTTTCAAATATTTTAAAATCAATAAGTGGGCTTTATATTTACCGTGAAATAAATTTTGCACAAAATGTTATGAAGCTTATATCAAAGTAAAAAATTAGCTTTAACTTACCTTTGAGCCTCTTTCGTTAAAAATTATTTCTACATCAAGAATTTTTCCAAATTGCTGCAGAAAAAAAAATTTCACTTAAAAACATTACAATTTTAAGTACAGGGTTTACATTTATTTTTTCTTCACCAATGGAATGCAATGGTCCCAAAATCTATAACCTTATTAAGCAGAATTATACCGATTACTTACTCCAAACATTTGCCGTAGATCAGGGTCTCGAAACCGAAATGGTATGTTGGAGACATGAAGTCGCTTAGGCGTTGCTTTTGTTTCAGCGCTGTCATTGTTTTGCGGTTGCGGCTGTTGCCCTTCTGGCTGAGCTCCTTCTGTCTGCTAGCATTAAATGAAAAAAGGCATACACTAAGAGCTAACCCATTGGCAAACAATCACACTTACAGCTGAAGACTGCATCAAAATTCTACAGTTTGAAACAGTTAAGGTTACAGAAAAACACATCGGAACATATTGGCAAAAATTGTGTATCCAAGTTTATATTGCTTGTGCTGTTCAAACATTAATGTAAGAATAGAAATGAAAGGATGGAAAGCCTCTAGAATATTGCATCAAGCCATTCAGGATTTAGATTCCAGAGATCCCCCTTATCAGAGCGTGATCAAGTGTGTTTTATAGTCTAGTACCATATCCTAGCAATGTTTAAGGGCCTCAGATTTACATATTTGTTACTTTTGTAACACGCCTTTTTCAAAGTAGGGAAGCCCATAGGGAGTGAGAGCCACGTGTAGAGCATGCAGTGTTTTATGCAGCCACACTGAGGTGACAGGTCTTTAGCCAGTCAAAACAAAGTTTTCACCCGTTCATGTCACCTTAGATTTTTCGTACAAAAGATTTTAAGAGCATTAAAAGTTTTCTTGTTTGATTATTGACCTTTAGCACATGTGGAATCTCATCTTTATGCAATTTTCTGGGGGCCACATTTCAGAGAAGGAAAAAAAAAAAGTTAACTTTGTATTTCACATTTTTAGACTGTTAAAACAAATTTTACATTTTCATTAAGCAACAATTGTTAACATTAGTAGACATAGATAAGCTCAGGAGTTGGAATGGGAGGCTGAAATTCTACCAGACACCTAATGGTGACATGATTGCTATATTGGGAAGAGGTGGTAATGTAATTATGCCATCTCTATGGGGATTCTGACAGATGTATTCCTGCTCCTGCACAAGGTCACTGCAGCTGCTCATTATTCCATGACGTTTTATAATGTCATCAGACTTCTATGCGGACCAGCCAAATGTTTTAAGTCCTTGCATGGTCTGCAAACAATTAATCACCCAAAAGGGAGAAGGGGTAATTCAGGTTCATTTACACTTCATGTTGATTTTAGGGTGCAGGGGGGGGGGGGGATGCCAATCTTTCAGGATTTACGGGATATGCAGTTTTGATGCGGTTTAAAAAATTTCAAGTACAAGCAAAACTTCCAGATAGAGATTGAAATATATAAGTATATTACATCTCATCTGTGAGTTTCTATTTTGCAACTAGAGAGACACAGAAATAATCTCTAGAGCGTGAACCTGCATGTCAAATTGTATCTCTAAACAGGACCGACTGGGAACATGCATTATACACACATTGCCCCAGCCAACCTCTCTACATGCTCGCTCACTTTTTTCCTTGTGCACATGGAGGTCATGTCACTTGAACACTGGGGAACCCAAGACTGGCATCGCAGGTACAGTGATAGCCCATGAGTCAAGTATGAAGGGTTTTTGGTTTTATGATGGGCAGTACAGCCATTAAGAGGTTATCTAGTACTGGACACCCCTCAGCACAATTCTGATGACAGGTTCACTTTAAGTAAACTACTTACACTGTCTGGTGGGCGCCGTTACATGATTAAAATGATACCTGGATTAATGAAATTTGTCCTGTGGTTGTTTAATCGTTATTTGCAGTTTGGAGAGAATTCTATTCTCGTGCACCGGGGCGGCCTGAGGGCGGGCTTTATGCGGTGCGCTGTTGTCATATTAGAGATTGTGGCATAAATGAAAGGTCACTGATCTGCCTCCTACAAAAAAAAAAAAAAAAAAAAAAAAAAACTTACCTCCAACAAAATGGCACCAACACATGCGCAGTAGCATCCACCGCTTGCTGATAGATGCTACTGTGCACGCGCTGCGGCCATTTTGCTGGAGCCAAATTTTTTTTTTTTTTTTTTTGCTCCAACTAAAATAGATGCAACTGTGCAGGTGCCGCACACATCAGCAAGCAATAGCTGAGACTGCACAGGCGCCATTTTGCTGGAGGTAAAAAGTGACCTGTCATTTAAGCCACAATGAAGATGATAATGCCAGAGCACCAAAGAAAGCCCCGCTCACAGGCCGCCCTGGAGCACGAGAACCTAATCATCTCTAAACTGCAAATCAACATTAAACAAGAACAACAGGACGGATTTAATCAACCCAGGTATCATTTTAATCAATGTAACTGCACCAACCTGATACTGCATGTAGTTTACTCACAATTTTGAAGACAGGTTTGCTTTAAAAAGGCAATTTGACACCTGAATTAAAAAAAACAAACATAATGCTATTAAAGAGAACCTGTCACTAGCTTTTCCCAATATACACTAAAGCCACATTTAATGCCTCTTTTACAGCAGTCTAGCAACCTGTATACTAGCCTCAACCCCTCTGCATATCCCAAAAATACCTTGTATAATCCCCCCCCCTCCTCTCACCGTAGGAAGTCATTCACATGAAACAGGGAAGGCTAGAGGGGGACGAGCAATTACAGCAACTCCCATCGGGCTGGACAGCGTTGTATTGAGGAGAAAAGGCAGGGGGGGTTTATAAAAGATAATATAGGATATGAGGGTTTGCCGTGTTTTTTTCTCTGTCCTTCTGTCTTTATGCATGTACATAAAGTTCCGTGGGAAAAAAAAAAAAAGAACGACATTCTATTTTGCCATCAAAAACGCTGAAAAAAAATAAATAAATTTGACCTGTGTTTTTGGCGTGTTTTTTTCAGCACCCATTACTTCCTATTGGTGAAAAAACGCTGAAAGAAGTGACATGCTCAGTTTTCCAAAAACCCAACCAAGGCACAAAATACACAGAAAAAAAAAAACACACACACACACACACACACACACACACACACACACACACACACACACACGATGAGTGAACAGAGAATTCTGGTTTCTCAGACTTTGGTAGTACTGCAAAACTTAGCTGAAAATTTGCATGAAAACCGGCAGCAAAATATGCTGAAAAATCCAATGCGTGTGAACATAGCCTAAAAAGGTGTCCAGGACTTTTTTTTTTTTTTAATTTACACTGAGCCTAAAAAGTAACAGGCAGGTAGTTGCTAACAGACGCAACTATCTACCTGTTCTACATGGCACCGGCTCAGTGTTCAGCAACTGCTCCTGCCAGCGATTCAGCTGCTCCACATAAACAGAGCAGCTCTTCTTCTGGGCTGCTCTGACAATGCTGATAGTCAGCCAAGGAGCAGTCACACCATCAACACAGAGGAGTGGAAGGGAAGCCGCTGCTCTGTCAACATGTCAGTGGAAGACTTGAATTGCCGGCAGGAGCCATCTGACCATTCTGTGTTACAGACCGACACTCAGCACAACAGGCAGGTAGTTAGCAACTACCTGCCTGTTCTTCGGCCGTAGTAATTAAATAGCTTTGGCTTTAGTTTATAATGGGACAACCTGGTGACATTTTCTTTAAGGAAATCTTTGTTGTAAGAAAAGTGTTAAGTCATACTGTAAATAGCAAGGAAATTGACTAAAATAGTTGCATATGTTTAATTGTGCAGTTAACAGACAGGTTTAGAACCAACAGTAAACACGCACCGTACTAGACGTATTCGCTGTGCTTGCAGCAGGGGCATTATGCTCGGCATGACCTTGCCCTCCCCCATAGAGTGGGAGTCCATGGTCTGTGGAAGAAGCAGCATAATCTTGTGCATGCTGACTCCCATATTCTGTGGACAAACCATTCTGCGGTGGTGGCGGGAAAGGGATGGCAGCAAAAGGTTGAACCATGGTCTCAGGAGTGGCAGTTGGCTCCTGGTTACCCTGTGAAGAGCACATCACAAAATTACAATGGTTACAAAAATAAAAAAAAAAAAAAACACAAGAAGACAGTTACACTACCAAAGTTTAAAGTTACTAAACCCGGAAATTACTATTGTTAGCTTTTTAATGGAGCAGCACTGGTAAATTAACAAATGGGTAAAAACTTAAAACAAAAAAACAAGAATGAATATAGTGCTGCTGCGGGAGAGCGTTTGTGCAGGGTATTTTATACCACTTTTATAGAAAAAAAACTGTTATAGGCAGAGCTTCAACATTTATCTGTTCAAGAGGTGGCGCTATAGAGTACAAGTCCTCTTCCTCTCTGAAGATACAATTAGCATATTTAACATTTATCTGATTAAATCAATAAAGTCTGTGTACAGTGTAGAATCAGGGTAACAGGCCAACAACTTGGTACAACCCCTTTAATCCCCTCCTATCCATTTGATAGGGGGATAATTTCATGGTCACTACTGAAAATGGGTTTCTGGAGAGCGCACGTCTGTATGAAGCTCGGCTGGTCTTAGACACTCCTTTTAAAGGGAATCTGTCAGCCCCTGGCACTAATCTGACCTGTAATATGGGCATACAGGTGATAGAAATGCACATCTATACCTACCTGTATGCCTCATATATTACATGTTTTGTTGGTGTGAAATAGCTTTCTATTTCTTCTGGTTTATGATGTGCTCCCCCTCCCCTACACGTCTCCCTGACTTCCTGGCACCTGCACACAAGATCCCTGCTCTACAATGATAAATAGATGGCAGGAAGAAGTGCGCAGGCACGGGATCTGGCCACAATGACTGCACGTCACAGGGCACTGACGTGCAGGGGAGGGGGGAAATATTTTAATTAAAACAATAGGCGAGATTTCTTGCAGGCCCCCGGATGGGAACACATCATAAACCAGAAGGAATAAAGAAATTTCACACCAACAAGACCTCTAATATGAGGCATACAGGTAGATATAGATTTGCCAGGGGGTGACCGCTTCCCTTTAAGAATGAATGGAACGGAGGTGCGCATTCTTTACTTCTAATCCATTCAGCAGGGGCTCTTTCTTTGGATCGATGAAGGTCACACCAAATAGGTCTTAACTTCCAAACTTAGTACAAACCTTTAAAAATAGAAGGAAGTTTTAGGATATTTTTTTTCTCATTAAAATGGCTGGAAATTGCTGCATAAATGCTGAAAGCATTGACATGCCACAGATTATAAACAGCTTCAAACCTGCAAAGGAAAAAATATGCAACATGTGCATGAGATTTCAGAAATCTCATTCATTTTGCTAGAACTGTAAAATTCAGTGTTTAAGAAGCAAAAATGGGTGGAAAAATGTAACGTGTGAACATCGCCTTGCAGTGACTGACAACTGCAGAGTCAAAAGGTTGATTCTGAAAAGGTACAAGGTCAGCGAAACAAACAGCCATATAATAACCCACCAGGTCAGTACTTAAAGAATATATAAAAAGCATATCAGGAAGAATAATATGCTGCTACAAAATCAGGGGAACTTTGTCCCAACACTAGGAGGTTAGATACTCCCTTTATGCCTGTGTATTTCAAATAACCACAAATATATTTATCTACATTAGGAATTATAAGCGGGAGGAAAATACTGTGATTAGGGGGGGGGGGTAATTTTTACAAACCAAACTAATGGAAATACTAAAGGCTCCTAAGCACATCAGACCAACTGTGTTTATGAGGGCCTCCAAAGAGATGTCGAGGGAGATAAGAATCCTATGTCCAATTTTGGACTGACAACCCATTTTTACTTGGCGAGAAGTTTCTGCCAGGAGTCTGGCACTGGCCTTCCCATAGAGGACAAAAGGAGTGCTCTGCTCCAGAGAGCACTGCTAGACATTGTTTAACCTACAGCCATTTTGTATGGGGTTGGTGGTAAAGCTTAAAGAAAACCTGTCATCAGGATTATTCATGTTAAACTAAAGTTATGGGCATAATGATGCTGTCATACTGATTTAATAGATCTACTCAGTGTAGAAATCTGCAGTGGTGTTTTTGTTAAACCAATAGAAGTTTTGATTTCCTAAACTCTTCGTGCATCGGGGCAGGTCTTTGACTCTGCCACAGTCCCTCCACTGCTTCTGTTTATTTTTCCTTCATTTAAATATCGCGCTGGCGCTGTCCTGACAGCAGGCGGCGCTTGCACAAATTCATCTGGTGGAGAGTTTGAGGAAGATGGTAGCGGTGCATGCGCAGATTTAGATCTCAGCTCAATGACGAACAGAGATCTTATTCTGCGCATGAGTTGCCATTTTCCTGAAACCCGTCACCAGATCAATCTGTGCAAGTGCCATCCGTGTTAGTAGATGTGAACATCAGTCATTGACCGATCGGATGCTGGATGCACCGACTGCTCAGAGGCTGCTCTGAGCATCTATCAGAAATAATGAATAGGAAAGAGGCAAGATTAGCTGAAAACTTGAGATCTGGACAATAGTTTTAATTGGTGGCTTTGTGACTGCCAATCTGAAATGGAGGATGGAACACTGCACCTGCCAGAGGGCAACATGTAAATGTACATTTGGGTACAAAAATAAATAATTATATTTTAACATGCATAGAAAATAGAGCCCCATAAATTAAGTTGGTTGTGATAATGAGAGATGACACGGAAAAAAGTATACTGAAATGTAATACTTTGTACACACATCTTTGTTGGTGATGACAGCTTCAAGACGCCTCCTGTATGGAAAAACTAGTCGCATGCATTGCTCAGGTGTGATTTCAGCCCATTCATTCACATGAAGACTCCTCAAATCCTGAAGGTTCTGTGGGCTCCTATGATTTCTGAGCTTTAATTCTTTCCATAAGTTTTCTATTGGATTTAGGTCAGGTGATTGGCTTGGCCATTCTAGCAGCTTTATTTGCTCTCTGAAACCAATTGAGCGTTTCCTTGGCTGTGTGTTTGAGATCATTGGCTTGTTGAATTGTCCACCATCATTTATTTATTCTTAATCATCCTGGTAGCAGCAGATTATTTTATCAAGATAGTCTTGGTACACTTGTCCATTCATCCTTTAATTATATGAAGGTTGCTAATCCCATATGCTGAAAACAGCTCCACACCATGATGTTCCCACCTCCAAACTTAACTGTCGGTATGGTGTCTTTGGGGTGATATGCAGTGCCTATTGGCCTCCAAACAGGTGTGTATTATGGCATTCAAAGTTCAATTTGGTGTCATCTGACCAGGTTATATTCTCCCAGCATTTCACAGGCTTGTCTAAATGTTGTTCAGCAAACTAATTGCGCTTGAACAGGCTTTTACTTCTGCAGTGAAATCTTGAGTGGCAAATATGCATACAGGCCATTGTGGTTGGGTGTATGGTTTTGTTTTAAATTTTACCTGCTGATTCCAGGTCATGATATAGCTCTACACAGGGGTTCTTTGACAACTCTTGATGATCTTTCTGGGAGCACCTAGTCGTGGCTGGTTTATGGTGAAATGTTCTTTCCACTTCCAGATTATGGCCCCAACAGTGCTCACTTGAACCTTCAGCAGTTTAGAAATTCTTGTAACCAATGCAATCAGTATGTTTAACAAGAAGGTTGCGAAAGTCTTGAGGCCACTCACCCATTATGAGATATTTCTTGTGTGGCACATTGGTAATTAGACATCTTTTTAAAGGCCAGCAGTTGAACCAGCTGATATTTTTCAGCAAGTAGCAGGATTGCGTTGTAATTACTAATTAATTTCAGCTGGTGTCATGACTTTCCATGGCTTTTTGCACCTCTTCATGTTTTCAATACTTTTTCAGTGTCATTACTTAATATTACACAATGTTTTGGACATCTATGGTTTGATTTCTTTGTGGATTGGATTTGTTACAGACATCTCATCATAATTTCATGTCAATATCATCTTTACAAATAAACTTATAATTTTAAATATATTTTTTTCACATTGATTGGACTGCAGCAGAGACGAATACCGCCAAGTTACCACACAATGAATGCCATACCAGGAAATGCCAGGGCATCACATACCATGTCGGAGAAATTTTTTTTTTTGCATTTTTTTGTTTAAGTCATTAACCCCTTAACAACATTAGACGTACTAATACGCGTCTGTGCCCTGGGACTTAAGAGCCAGACCCGTATTAATAAGTCATCGCGATCGCGCGCGCACACAGGCTGTGTGGGCGCAATCGCCGCCAAGTGTCAGCTGATAGTACCGGGTGTCAGCTGTGACAATGTGCAGGGAGCGGTCCCGCACCGCTCCTAGCACATTAACCCCCGCAATGCTGCGATCGAAGTCGATCGCAGCATTGCGGTGGCAAGGGGAGGTGATCGCAGATACTCACCTCCTCTTCTGGCCTCCAGCGCTGTCTGCCGTGGCTTCCAGGATGTTGCCATGACGACCCGATGTCATGACAACAGGAAGATTGTTTGGACATGCGCAGTGCATCTCCAAACTATCTTCTCCCTGTCCAGCGCTGACAGCCTGCATGGCACAGGGATGGTGCTGCATTCCTGTGCCATGCAGGCGATCAGAATAAAAAAAAGTGAAAGTCACAGAGCGGGACAGAGTAAAAAAGTGTAAAAACTGTCAGAAAGTGAAAAAAAAAATAAAAAAAATAATCCACCAAAAATAAAAATATAATGTACCCATCAATAAATATTATAAAAAAACAAAAAACAATAAAAGTACACCTATTTGGTATCGCCGCGTCCGGAACAACCTGACCTATAAACCGGTCCCACTAGTTAACCCCTTCAGTGAACACGGTAAAAAATAAAAAACGAAGCAAAAAACAAATGCTTTATCATCATACCGCCAAACAAAAAATGGAATAACACGCGATCAAAAAGACAAATATAAATAAAAATGGTACCGCTGAAAACGTCATCTCGTCCCGCAAAAAACAAGCCGCCATATAGCTCCATCAGCTGAAAAATAAAAAAAAAGTTATAGCTCTCAGATTAAAGCTATGCTAAAAAATAATTTTTTCTATAAAATTGCTTTTATTATGTAAAAGTGCAAAACATAGAAAAAAAATATAAATGTGGTACCGCTGTAAACGTACTGACCCGAAGAATAAAGCTGCCTTATCAATTTTACCACATGCGGAACAGAATTTAAAAAAAAAAAAAAAACAATTCCTGAATTGTTGATTTTTGTTTATTCTGCCTCCCAAAAATCGGAATAGAAAGCGATCAAAAAATGTCACGTGCCTGAAAATTGCACCAATAAAAACGTCAACTCATCCCGCAAAAAACAAGCAGTCACATGACTGTGCCAAAATCTGGAAAAATTATAGCTCTCAAAATACGGCGATGCAAAAACTAGATTTTACAAAAAAAATGCGTCTTTTAGTGTGTGACAGCTGTCAATCATAAAAACCCCATATGATTCTGGTATCACTGTAATCGCACCGATCCAAAGAATAAAGTCGTCTAATCCCTTATACCGGAGAGGAACGGCGTAAAAAATAAACTCTCAGGTTAGGGTTGGGCTAGGGTTAGGGGTTAGGGTTGTGATGGGGTTGGGATTTTTTTCAAAAGTAAGAAAAAAAGACGACAATATGGCGACTAGTGTTGAGCGCAAGTGCTCGCTACTTGAGTTTGCATCGGGTGCTCATGTATGCATTGAGTATCGTGGGTATTTGGGTGACATGCTCGAGTATCAGCCCCACATGCTTCGCGGCCAAAAAAAACTTTGCGGGGATTGCCTGCCATGCACGAGCGATCCCCGCATGTTTTTTTTTGGGTGTCTAATAACCGTGAAACATGCGGGGCAGGGACTCGAGCATGTCACTCGAGCACACGCAGTACATGGTGCATACCTGAGTACCCGATGCAAACTCAAGTAGCGAGCACTTGCGCTCAAGACTAATGACAACTTATTCAATATGATGACCTAATGTTATCAAATTCTGTGTCGTACCTCTGGGTTCAAAATGTTCACTATACCCTTTAACAAAATCCTTGAGGGGTATAGTTTCCAAAATGGGGTCATTTGTGGGGGAGCTCCACTGTTTAGGCACATCACGGGCTCTCCAAACGCGACATGGTGTCCGCTAACAAATTGAATGGAAAATCGGCTCAAATTGTTGAAGATCCAGAAGGCAGCGAAACGGCCGTCGTCCTCTCTCACTCCACAGCACATCCTCAGGGATCTCCATCCTATGCCGCTAGCTAACATGTACTGTGAGTACAAATAAAGGATATCTTCGGAACTATTGGTGAGTGCTACCTTTATTTCTGCTTTTGCAATAGAGCTTGCTTTCAACCCCTTAATGCAAATTCACATAAATGTACAGGTGGTGTGGTGGCTTTGCGTATTTCACAGTCCATGAAACTTCCTGGACAACTAGCCAGCCCAAGATCAACCAGCTTTGATCATACGCTTGGCGATTGCTTTGATTGGTCTGTCTGTAAAGACAGACCAATCAAAGCAATCACCAAAGTAGGCATGCTTTTCCTGCTCTGACCTTTTAAGTGATCTCACAGAAGATAAGTCAGCTGTCAGGTTCTGCAGTGAGGTGTTCTACACCCTTCTGCAACGGTCACAATTTGAGTCATCAGGAATTGTTGCATGGGACACCAGGGACAACACTGTAGACTTACACAAGGCTGGGAAGGGCTACAGGACAATAGCCAAGCAGCTTGGCGAGAAAGCAACAACTGTTTCTTCCATTTTCTAATAAATGTGCCACAAGATGACTGTCAATCTTCCTTGGTCTGGGGCTCCATGCAAGGTATCACCTTCCGAGGCAAGGAGGATTATTAGAAAGGTCAGGAATCAGCCCACAACTACACAGGAGGACCTGGTCAATGTCCTGAAGAGAGCTGGGACCAATCTTAATCATTACCATTAGTAACACTACGCAGTTATAGATTAAAATCCTGCAGGACACTCAAGGCCCCATTGCTCACACTAGCACATGTCCAGGCCTGATTGAAATTTGCTAATTGACCATCTGGATGATCCAGAGGAGGCATGGGAGAAGGTCTTGTGGTCAGATGAGACCAATATACAACATTTTGGTATCAACTTCACTCGCCATGTTTGGAGAAAGAAGCATGAATACAACCCCAAAAAACACAGTTCCAATCGTGAAGCATAGTCAGGGAAACCTCATACTTTGGGGGTGCTTTTCTGTAAAGGGGACAGGACGACTGCACAGTGTTGGAAGGAGGATGGATGGGGTCATTTATCGCAACAATTTTTCCAACATGGGTCTTCCAACATGACAATGACCCGAAACACAGCCAGGGCAACTAAGAAGTGGTTCCATAAGAAGCATTTCAAGGTCCCGGAGTGGCCTAGCCAGTCTCCAGCCCTGAACCCAATAGAAAATCTTTGGGAGGGAGCTGAAACTCAATGTTGCTCAGCAACAGCCACGAAACCTAAAAGATCTGGATAAGATGTGTATGAGGAGTGGGCCAAAATCCCTGCTGCAGTGTGTGCAAACTTGGTCAAGAACTACAGGAAACGTCTGACCTCTAATTGCAAACAAAGGTTTCTGTACCAAATATTAAGTTCTGTTTTTCTATTGTACCAAATACTTATTTCATGCAATAAAATGGAAATTAATTATGTAAAAATTATACAATGTGATTTTCTGATTTTTTTTTTTTTTAAAGATTCTGCATCTCACAGTTGAAGTGTACCTAGCGAAAAGTTAGAACTCTCCATTCTTTGTAGGTGAGAAAACTTGAAAAATTGGAAAGTATCAAATACATATTTTCCCCACTGTACCTCTGGGTTGCCATCCAAATTCCCCCCAAAAATACACGATCCAGATTAAACCTATGACCAAATCATTCATTATAATGAGGCAGTCACTTTGGATTGTCTGGACTTTGTTCTGGTGGTGCCCTATCACTTATAGGAGTCTTTAGAATAATGATCCCACACCCACTACTAAACCAGCAAGAAGAAGAAAAAAAGTGAAATAAACACTTCCCCACACAAAAAAAAAAAAGTGGTGAACGAGGGAGAGGGTCTTTTGTTTTATTTGTTCTGTGTGTTTTGATTTTTTTAAATAAAGATTCCCATGCTGGTCAGATGTAGTCTACCAAATCTGATGTCCAAAGCCTATGGAGCTTTGTTCTGACGAAGTGGAAGCCAAATGCGCGTTGGGAGTAGGTGGAGGGGGTTGTGGTGTGCTCCGTTTGGTCAGTATGTTTGTTTACACTTCCCTCTCTGGCCTCAATTGTTCATTACAAAAATGTTTAGTTGACCATATTTTGGTAGTTCTACTTGGCATGTGCAATATTGATTCATTTATTGTATTATATTACCTCCTTTTGGTAGTTGTACTTTGCACTGCACAAAATTCATTATATAATTATGCATACATATTTTTTTAAATGCATAGTGCACCTTTTTGGTCACATAAATACTGACTGACTATGTCCCACCTCATCCCTAACCTTACCGCAGTCTTCATCCCAACCCTAACCCACCTCTTCAACCTGTCACTAACTGGTGTCTTCCCCTCATGCTTCAAACATGCCTCGATCACACCAATCCTCAAAAAGCCATCCTTTGACCCATTCTCTGTCTAGCCATCGCCCCATATCACTTCTCCCCTGTGCCTCAAAACTACTGGAACACCACGTCCATCTTCAGCGGTCCTCCCACCTCTCCTCCCTCTTTGACCGCCTCCAATCTGACTTCCGATCGCACCATTCAACTGAAACTGCCCTGCCTAAAGTCATCAACAACCTACTAACTGCCAAATCAAAGCGACACTATTCTGTCCTTCTCCTTCTGGACCAGTCATCTGCCTTTGACACAGTGGACCATTCCCTCTTACTACAGACTCCTCTCTTGGCATCACAGACTTGGCCCGATCTTGCATCTCCTCATACCTAACAGACCAGACATTCAGTTTCTCCCACTCACACCACCTCCTCCTCATCTTGCCCCCTATCTGTCAGTGTCCCCCAAGGCTCAGTTCTAGGACCCCTGCTCTTCACCATCTACACCTTCGGCCTTGAACAGCTCATAGAGTCTCACGGCTTTCAGTATCACCTCTATGCTGAGGACACACCGATCCACCTGTATGGACCTGATAGCACCTCCTTACTAACCAGAATCCCACAGTGTCTGTCCGCTGTCTCGTCTTCTCTGCTAGATAACTAAAATTAGTATCGATAAAACTGAATTCATCATCTTTCCACCATCTCGTTCAAACCCCCCACCTGACCTATCAAAGTCAATGGCTGTCCACTCTCCAGTCCTGCAAGCTAGCTGCCCCGGGGTAACCCTGGACTCGGATCTCTCCTTCAAACCTCATATCCAAGCCCTTTCCATTTCCTGCCGATTTCTGCCGACTCCAACTCAAAAATACATTTATATGAAAAAGTTTGGGCACCCCTATTAATCTTAAGCTTAATGTTTTATAAAAATTGGTGTTTTTGCAACAGCCATTTCAGTTTGATATATGTAATAACTGTTGGACACAGTAATGTTTCTGCCTTGAAATGAGGTTTACTGTACTAACAGAAAATGTGCAATCTGCATTCAAACAAAATTTGACAGGTGCATAAGTATGGGCACCCTTATTTTCTTGTTTTAAATACTCCTACCTACTTTTTACTGACTTACTAAAGCACTTTTTTTGGTTTTGTAACCTCATTGAGCTTTGAACTTCATATCCAGTTGTATGCAATCATGAGAAAAGCTACTTAAAGTGGCCACTTGCAAGTTGTTCTCCTGTTTGAATCTCCTCTGAAGAGTGGCATCATGGGCTCCTCAAAACAACTGTCAAAGGATCTGAAAACAAAGATTATTCAACATAGTTGTTCAGGGGAAGGATACAAAAAAGCTGTCTCAGAGATTTAACCTGTCAGCTTCCACTGAGGAACATAGTAAGGAAATGGAAGAACACAGGGACAGTTCTGGTTAAGTCCAGAAGTGACAGGCCAAGAAAAACATCAGAAAGGCAGAGAAGAAGAATGGTGAGATCAGTCAAGGACAATCCTCAGACCACCTCCAGACAGCTGCAGCATCAACTTGCTGCAGATGGTGTCACTGTGCATCGGTCAACTATACAACACACTTTGCACAAGGAGAAGCTGTATGGGAGAGTGATGCGAAAGAAGACGTTTCTGCAAGCACACCACAAACAGTCGGCTGAGGTATGCAAAAGCAAATTTATTTTTGGAAGAAGGTCCTGTGGACTGATGAAACCAAGATCGAGTTGTTTGGTCATACAAAAAGGCGTTATGCATGGCGGCAAAAAAAAACACAGCACTCCAAGAAAAACACTTGCTACCCACAGTAAAATTTGGTGGAGGTTCCATCATGCTTTGGGGCTGTGTGGCCAATGCCGGCACCAGGAATCTTGTTAAAGTTGAGAGAAGCATGGATTCCACTCAGAATCAGCAGATTCTTGACAATAATGTTCAAGAATCAGTGACAAAGTTGAAGTTAAGCAGGGGATGGATCTTTCAGCAAGACAATGATCCAAAACACCGCTCAAAATCTACTCAGGCATTCATGCAGAGGAACAATTACAATGTTCTGGAATGGCCAGCCCAGTCCCCAGACCTGAATATCATTGAACATCTGAGGGATCATTTGAAGAGGGCTGTTCATGCTCGGCGACCAAACTTTACTGAACTGGAATTGTTTTGTAAAGAGGAATGGTCAAAAATACCTTCATCCAGGATCCAGGAACTCATTAAAAGCTACAGGAAGCGACTAGAGGCTGTTATTTTTGCAAAAGGAGGATCTACTAAATATTAATGTCACTTTTCTGGTGAGGTGCCCATACTTATGCACCTGACAAATTTTGTTTGAATGCAGATTGCACATTTTCTGTTAGTACAATAAACCTCATTTCAAGGCAGAAACATTACTGTGTCCAACAGTTATTACATATATCAAACTGAAATAGCTGTTGCAAAAACACCAATTTTTATAAAACATTAAGCTTAAGATTAATAGGGGTGCCCAAACTTTTTCATATAACTATTTCCTAGATCCACACATTCCTCCACAGTGAATCTGAAAAAACAACACTAGTGCATGCCTTCATCAGCTCTCGCTTCGGCTACAGCTCATGTTTGGTGGCCAGCGTCAGGCAGCTGCTGCAAAGGCAAATAAAATAATGGGATGCATTAAGAGGCATAGATGCTCATGAGGAAAACATTTTACCTCTATACAAGTCAATAGTGCGACCACACTTAGAATACTGTGTACAGTTCTGGTCTCCGGTGTATAAGAAGGACATAGCTGAACTAGAGTATGTGCAGAGAAGAGCGACCAAGGTTATTAGAGGACTGTGGTGGGGGGGGGGGGGGTCTGCAATACCAAGACAGGTTATTACACTTGGGGTTATTTAGTTTGGCTTAGGGGTGATCTTATTACTATGTACAAGTATATGAGGGGACAGTACAAAGACCTTTCTACTGATCTTTTTACTCTGAGGCCTGAGACGGGGACAAGGAGGCATCTTCTACGTCTGGAGGAAAGAAGGTTTAATCATAATCACAGATGCGGATTCTTTACTGTAAGAGCAGTGAGACTATGGAACCCTCTGCTGCATGATGTTGCAATGAGTGATTCACTACTAAAATTTAAGAAGGGCATGGATGACTTTCTTGAAAAGTATAATATTACAGGTTATATATACTGGATTCCTTGATAGGACGTTGATCCAGGGATCTAGTCTGATTGCCGTATGTGGAGTCAGGAAGGAATTTTCCCCAATGGGGAGCTTAGTGTTTGCCACATGGGATATTTTTTTACTTCCTCTGGATCAACATGTTAGGCTATGGGTTGAACTAGATGGACTAAGTTTTTAAGGTTGAAGGAAGACTTACTGCAACCTCCTACTCTGTGGCCTCCCAACACTCTCGCACCCCTGCAATTTATCCTAAACTCTGCTGCCCGACTAATCCACCTGTCCCCCCGCTGTTAGCCGGCCTCTCCTCTGTCAATCCCTTCACTGGCTCCCCATTGCCAAGACACTCCAGTTCAAAACCCTAACCACGGCATATAAAGCCATGCACAACCTGTCTCCTCCATACATCTGTGACCTAGTCTCCCGGTACATACCTACACGCAACCTCCGATCCTCAGAAGATCTCCATCTCTACTCCCCTCTTATCTCCTCTTCCCACAGTTGCATACAAGATTTCTCCCATGCATTCCCCCCCTACTCTGGAAAGCTCTATCCCAACACAGACTTTCGCCTAATGTGGAAACCTTCAAAAAGAATATGAAGTTCCACCTCTTCCGACAAGCCTACAGTAACTCCCGCTCCACCGCATCACCAGCTGTACCCCCACCTACTGTATCCTCACCCATCCCTTGTAGATTGTGAGCCCTCGAGGGCAGAGTCCTCTCTCCTCCTGTACCATTTGCTGATTACTTTTTGTTAAAAGTTTGTACTTGTTGCTTGCCATGTATACCCCTTTCAAACATGTAAAGCGCCATGGAATTAATGGTGCTATAAAAAAAAAGTTTGTTTGTTTTTTTTGTTTTTTTTAACATGGTCAATTCTGTCACCTTGTAGATGTGTTTTTCCATACTTAGCAGTATTTTTCCATTTCTACTACTATCTTTTCAATATAAATATTTTTTTTCCTAGTGCTCTTTTTTGACTCCATATATTATGTGATCATTTTGAAAAATATATATTCTTTGTATGGGTCAATAAAATACTTTGGTCACGCTTTATAACTGTGGCACAGTGCACCTCAATATATATCGCATTTTTCAGACCATAAGACGCACCTAGGTTTTAGAAGAGGAGAATAGAAAATAAAAATGTAAGCAAAAAATGTGGTCATGATGCACTGTTAAGGGAGAGGGGGTCCGCTGCTGACACTATTATAGGGGTAATGTCCCCAAATTCTGTTAATATCCCCCATTCTGGTATATATGCCCCCCCCCTTCCTATTATACGTGGCCCTCATCTCCATCCTGGTTTGCAAGGGACCCCTGATCCCTCTTCCTGGTATGTCTGGCCACCCCTCATCCCCATCAAGCTGCACACATAAAAAACAAACACTTCTACTCACCTTCCTCCCCTCTGCTCCAACACTGCGTCCCATTCTGCTGCCATCACTGATCTCCCTGCAATGAGCCCTCACAAGGGGAGATCTGCCGGAACAGTCACTGCTCCCCATGCCGAGACTGTGCGTGGGGAGTAGTGACTTCATTCTCCTTAATAGCTGGCACACAGCCACAGCACGGCTCCTGCTCTTTAATAGCGGGCACACGCGATCGCCCCGACGCACTGTGGCTACACTGTGTGCTGGCTATTAAGGCGAAAGAATATTCAGTGCTCCCCACACCCATGGGGCAGAGTTGGCTGCAGCAGGCAGTGTAGGCTCCTCACCAGCGTTTGTGCGTGTGATAGAGAGAGAGATATTATATATATATATACATACATACATACATACATACATACATACACACACACACCCCCACTTTCCTCCAAAATTTGAGGAAAAAAGTGAGTTATAGCTCGAAAAATACAGTACACTCATTTATATTGGATATGAAATTTTAATTCTATGTATGGTGCTTATGTGCAATTTATATTTGGCCATTGGTTTGTCGTTTCTGAATTCTTGACATACACATCAGGCGCACATCCATCCCCCTCCCTAGAGTCAGACTGGAGTGCCTAGGGCACACGGGGAAAGGATTCCAGAGGCCCACCCTACTGCTACTCTACATAGACATTTTACCGGTTCATACTCCAGCCTCATGCACGCAAGACAATACAGAGTGTAAGACAGCGTGTGCCTCCTAATGAATTTGACACATTTTTCAGCTTGCATGCGCCACCACAAGAAATGTCCTACAGTCAGGGACTGGCTTACATTTCTGTTGTATTTACACCACTTTTGTGGAGTAAATATTAAAAATGCTTTTTCAAGGGACAGATCAGAGCCTTTTAATTTGGTCTCATGCTACCTATATAGTGACGCCAGTCCCAGTAATGTTGCGGAGTTTGGTGACCACATCTCCAAGAGGGTGCAGCTGTTTATCACCACCACCATCCTCCTGCTGCTGATGCTGTGAACATAATGGTAGCATCTGCACCATCACCTTGATGTCATAGTATGTTAGAACCACTTTTGTGGCGCATAAAATTTAAAGATTTACTCTTAAAAAAAAAAACACTTTTTAAAAGGAGAAAACTGGATGAAAAAAAAGTAAATCCATAACCATTTTTTGATGAATGTGTATTCGCATTGTATCTTTATTATATCAATGTGCCATGTGATGGAAATTTAATTCTCCAGCAGGACTTGGCACCTGTCCACACTGCCAAAAGTATCAATACCTGGTTTATATACAGCAGTATCACTGTGCTTGATTTGCCAGCAAACTCGCCTGACCTTAACCCCATAGAGAATCTATGGGGTATTGTCAAGAGGAAGATGAGAGACACCAGACCCAACAATGCAGACGAGCTGAAGGCTGCTATCAAAGCAACCTGGGCTTCCATAACACCTCAGCAGTGCCACAGGCTGATGGCCTCCATGCCACACCGCATTGATGCAAAAGGAGCCCGACCAAGTATTGAGGGCATTTACTGAACATACATTTCAGTAGGCCACCATTTCGGATTTTAAAAACATTTGTCAAGCTGTTGTTATAAAGTATTCTAATTTACTGAGATAATGACTTGTGTTTTCATTGGCTGTAAGCCATAATCATCAGCATTAACAGAAATAAACACTTGAAATAGATCACTGTTTGTAATGACTCTATATAATATGAGTTTCACTTTTTGCATTTAAGAACTGAAATAAATTAACTTTGATGATATTCTAATTTAGTGAGATGCACCTGTATGTATTGCATTGGTTACCAGTGTTCATTTTTCTGTTGTGGAAGCAAAGCTTAACTTTGGGATCATGAAAACTGCACAAAAAAGGCACCAAAACCAAGGCAACAAAAAGCCTGAGTTTTTGATGCAGCTTCTTTCCTGCCAAGAGATCAGGTTTTGCTGCAGGAAAAAAAAATTGTAAAAAATGCCTGGTGTGAACATAGCCTAAAGCTGCTCCCATGACATCCATTAAATGGGGGATACAACTGCCCCACACTTACCACATATAGACAAGTCCCCATCCCCCAGAGTGTATAGAGCGAAGTTCCCCTCCCCCACATATAGCATAGTGTACAGCCAAGTCCCCCTCCCCCACACAGCAGAGTATTTAGACAATTCCCCCTTCATCAAAATTTATATATCCATAAATTATTCTATTACACATCTCAATTTCACAAAAAAATTAATAAATGTGACCTCATAAAACTGAGTGGAAACGGTTTACAAGAGTCACTGTCTTCTTAACGAGGGAGGAGATCTGGGCAGCTGCTGTACACTGGGTAATGACCTACCCAAATCCCAGCAGTGAAAAAATGGGGAGGGGCACTCGAAGCTGGTCAGATTGACACTTCTGCAGGAGAGGTGCCATTTAGCATACTCCTTAGCTATGCACTTCTGGCTAATCCCCAGCCAGGGCTGCACACTCCCTCCTTCCTCTGCTGTGCTGCTATGGATGGGGATTAGCCCAGCAGTGTATAGCGGTGCTTGGGGAGGAGGGGGAGGAGCCTTCCTTCTCTTGTCAGTGCAGGGCCCACTGGGGGGATACACAGATTCCAGGCAGGCCAGTCCAAGCCTGCCCCTCTTTTTTTAATTACCACCCTTTTTTCCCCTTTGCATTTGTGTTATTTTTTTAAAATTGATCAATAAAGCAATATATATTTTACAATAATATTTTGGCCTAATTTTTTTAATATAGTTTGCAGGTTTATACTCTGATATATTTGCAAACCTATATAGAAGGAAATGCCAATCTGATAGGTGGGACTATTCAGGAGCACTCAGAGGGGGTCTTCAGAACTAAGCAGCAGAGTATTGCTGGGAAATGTAGTTTAAGCAGTATGAGGTTAGGACCGCCCATTTAGCTATGAACTAGATCAGACTCGGGCAAAGAGCGGCCAGCAGGCCATATCCAACTCTGGCAGTTCCAGTCGCGGACCAAAACAGCTGAGGGGCTGGAAAACAGTGGCCCACGGAATGCACCGTGAGCTCCCACGCTGACTGCATTGGTGGAGGAGAGTCCTCCGACCACCAATCTGAAAATGCTGACGCCATGTCATTTCATCATGTCAGATGTGTACAGAGGAGAGTCAGGCCAGAGACAGGAGCCAAAAGCCAGTGCAACGGGACCGAGGCGAGTATGTGGTGTTCTTTTTTTCGTGTGTATGGGATGTTTGGCTGGACATGGGGAGGCTCATGCTGTATATAGGGGGATGTCAGCATACCAAATACTGCTCAATATTAAGTGATGCAATATAAGTATTAATATGTTGATATTTATATTGAGCATGATTCATTTCAGCCTATTGATTCGGCCCTCCACAAGAGGCTGATCTCACATGGCCCATCCTTGAACTAGCTGCACTGAGAAGCAGAGATGAGGGGTGGGGGAGAGACACTTTTATAGAGATTAAGCCCAATATAAAGTATTCATATACTGTGCAATACGAGAGCAACACTTTAAAAGTAGATGCTAACATCTAGAGGTTTTCATGATTTAGCAAGTACCAGAAAATTTATATAAAAAAAAAAAAAAAAAACACAAAGTACTGGTAAACATAGGACCCCAAATTTTGTTATTAGAGTGCAGCAAAATATGACTTTCTTCACCTCAGTGAAGTGCAAAGAAATAAACTGCACATGTATAATCTGGTTCTGGGTTCACTGCCTGCAATACATGTCAAGATAAACATATGAGCTGTGGCTCATAGATAAACTCACTTTTCTATGTTTGCAGACGGCAGGAGAACTGAATTAAAATTAAATTATGCAATGAGTAGAGAAGCAGCCCCGTCCAGGAGGAGGAACAATGAAGACGTCAGAGGTGGGTATAGAAGCCAGGACAAATCAATGTCGCGGCGGGACTGAGCCCTCAAAGTGGGACAGCCCCGCTAAATTCCTGACCATTGGGAGCCATGCAGTCTTCTCATTGGTGGAAATGTGTTGCCACAGGAAGTGAGGAGCTGCTAAAACTTTGGAAGAAACGTTCTGAAGAAAAAACAGTGAACAAAAGATAGGACCCATCTTCTGCACATAACTGGCAAGAAGTCAATGACCACATGGGGCCCTGAGAGTACGCAAGACCTAGGAGGCGGAATAATGTGCTGGGCTGTGCAGTGTTGGTTGCAGGCTTGGTGATGCCTCCTTTCACACTTTAACTCACCCCCACACCCCTCATGTCAAATCAAAGCTCCAACTGCAATTTGTAGCAGGGACAGGAGATAATTAGTAGCAACTGCATCTCCATGGAACTAACTTCTCCCATAAGCACAGGCTGATAGGAGAAAGCACTTGGGCCATGTATTCCTAATAAATACTGATGGAACAGTGAAGGTCACTTATGCTCCACTACATGCAGCCTTCATATATAATATTTTATGTGCTCCTCCTTGGTTCTTCAGAGGTTTAGGGTGTTCCCCCAAACAGCTCTTCTACTGCCCCACCTCTCCATTTATTCTCTACTTGCAGCCTCACTACTGTCCCGGATCAGGAACAAGTCTTGCAGGTGGGCTATGCACATATCCTGTGGCCATGCCATAAGTATGTAATAGGAATGTCTTGTATACGTTCAACATTAGACACGCTTACAGTACCATTTCAGACGACAGTCATTTTTGCTCTTCTGTTAGACATCACATGCACCCCAGCCCCCTATTCCCTTGAGCAGTTACTAAATGATTTAGTAAGCCCATCAATATTTCAGGGAAAGGAGAACAGCCACATGAAGCTGGAAAGATGAGCTCCATCGTTAACATTTAGGAGTGTGCAGTGAAAGCCAATATGAAAACAGACCATTCTAATTTATACAAATCTTGCTCATTTCTGAATATTTGTTAACTGGGTGCAAAAATATATGAATGCAAAGGACAAGCAAAAAAAAAGTCTACTCCATACTAACCAGCCTCTCCAATAAAATAATATACTTAATATTGCATCAGTTCTCACCAAAAACTGCTGAGCCTCCCATAGACAAGACTGCACAAAACTTCCAATTGGGTCCTTGTGTACAACACTATGATGTTCGTAGCAGATCTTGTTACACCTGTATTCCGCAAGGGTGAACAGTAAAGGATTTTTAGTACATTTCATGAATGCTTTATACGGATATGACAATTGAGGCAAACATCCTAGAAGCTGACTTGTTCAAAACATTATCCAATGGGAAGAGGTTGCTTGCGCCATGAACTCTCAATATATTGAGAATTTAGCAATAGTAATCCTTGGCAGGAGAAGATAGGAGGAAAAAGAACAGAGCGCTGCCTGGCGTAGCAATTAATTGTAACGCTGGAGAGGAAGTGTATATAATGAACTCACCCAAAACGGTTGTGCTGGACAGGCACAACACTGGCAGAAAATTTAGAAGAGGACTGGAGTTTCTCCTCCGGTACGCTGCTCACCCAATGCCATGGTAGTGTGCTTTCCTGGCCCTGAAACCACTCCACATGGAGGTATACAAGGAGAGAAGAACTTGGGATGGCGCTTCTGTTTGAATGTGGCGATCAGACAGTCCATATATCTATATTGGCTTTATAAGTTTTAAAAACAGATTTTACTGTCAAACCACATTTACCATAAAAAAAAAAAAAAAAAAATTAAAAACAGTTTTTAACTAATTAAAACTTTATGGTAAATGTGGTTTGACAGTAAAATCAGTTTTTAAAACCAATAAAGCCAATATGGATATATAGACTGTCTGATCTCCACATTCAAATGGATGCGCTATCCCAAGTTCTTCTCTCCTTGTATATTGAGAATGTAAACATCCAACCAAATGCCAGGAAACCGTTTTCCCCGGCAGAACACCACAGCTCTCCACAAGTTTACCATCTCCCCATAGTAATGTCCTTAAAGCTCTGTGTAAAAAAAAAAAAAAAGATAAATAATTGTATTCTTGTCCACAGATCAACGCCACACATCCATAAAGGAGAAGGCCGCAATGCACTCTATTTCGACATGGTCACAGCATTACTTCTCAATAATCTATGCTACAGCAGACCGCTGCTGGCATTCACTCCCCAAGCACTCAGCCAGCACTCTTATCACAAATGGAATTAAAAAATGAGCTGCATTTGTGTGGCCGCTCACTCCTGACTCCCAATTTAAAGGGGTTATCCACTACTTTATATGATCCCATAATGTATTCCCCCAGGGCCCATAAGTGTTTCTCTAAATACCTTGTGGTGCCTTTTCTGCCTGTGAGCGACGCCATCACTGGCCGCTCACAGGCATCACGTGACCCCCGGCTGCTGCCGGCTCTGACATCACGACAAGTTGCGGCTGCAGACGGGGGTCCCTCTTCAGTGTTCCACCGATGGCTGCTGGGTTGTGGGTGGAGTTATTCCCCTGCGTCACACCCGGCATCCACCAGGTGGTCTCCCTCTCCTCATTCATTGGGAAAGTGTGTGGTGGATGCTGGGTGTGACGCACGGGGTAACCCCACCCACAGTCCAGCATCCACCGCGTCACATGATGTGTACAAGGTATTTACAAAAACACTTCTGGGCCCTGGGGGGGATATATTGGGGGGTTCATCTAAAGTAGTGGACAACTTCTTTAAGGCCACGTTCACATGTTCAGTATTTGGCCAATTTAAATCAGTATTTGTAAGCGAAAACGTGGGTGATAAATGCAGAAGTGGTGACGTGTTTCTATTATACTTTTCCTCTGATTGTTCCACTCAAGTGTTTAGTCTGTATATTAAATCCGTATTTGTAGGCAAAAATCAGGAGGAGGAGTGGAACAATCAGAGGAAGAGTGCAATAGAAACAAATGCTCCACTTCTGCATTTTTCAACCACTCCTGGTTTGGACTTACAAACACTGATCGACCTAATACAGGAGGTAAAATACTGACCAAATACTGAATGTGGCCTTACAATGAGCCAAGAAAATTGCTCCTGCAGTTGTGGTCCAGGCTGAGATACAGCCTGTTAAAGTGAGCAGTTCCAACATTGTTTTGCGTTTTATTTTTACAGCATTCATTCTGCAGTAAATTACCTAGCAATAGGATTCTTCAGGTCACCCATTACTACAATACTAAAACTTAAAAGGTTTTAGGCCTGTAAATCTATATTTCCTCACAACACTAGGTGTGTGAGTTCAGCACACAACAAACATACATTTATACTGAGAACATTTGGGGGTATATGTGTTAACATCTTACATTTTTTTTGAGAAAGTACTGCGAAAAAAAAAAGCAATGCTGGCATTTGCATTTTGCTTTCTGGAGTTAACAAAATGTTAAAATACTAATAACTTTGAAAGATAAGACTTCCCAATTGGAAAAAAAAACAAATAAGCCTTTAACAATTTTTATATTGCTTTAATTTTTGAAGGGGGAAAAGCAGGAGACTAAGGCCACAGCCCCACTATCAGTATTTGGTCAGTATTTTTTCTCAGAAGTGGGAGGCAAAATCAGGAGTGGGTGATAAATGCAGAATTGGTGACTTGTTTTTATTATACCTTTTCTCTGATTGTTCCTCACCTGGTTTTGGCTCCCACTCCTGAGAAAAAATACTGACCGAATACTGATAGTGGGGCACTGGCCTTAACTGAAAAAATGCCTTTCTGCACCTAAACCTGATCTCTTGGAAGGAAAGAATTGCGTCAAAAACTCAGGGTTCGGTGCATTTTCCAGGATCCCAAAGTTCAGCTTTGCTACTACCACAGAAGCATGAACACAGGTCATCAATGCAAGACATATGTGAAACCATATTAACCAAAATTACAAATGTAACAGTGGGGGAGATGAATTGTTCAGGAATAGTTTTTCTAAGACATTGGCAGTACACTGAATTTGTAGGACACCATTTACTCTTTACAGTATGGTCTGCCATTGAGTTGCTAATAAATTGTTCAATCTCACACCTAGGTGAGCCAATATTTACATTGTACACCTGACTAATTTAAAACTGTCCTAATCCAAACTGCCATCTCAGATGACCAAGACAAGATTGTAAAATCACAAAACTAAATGTTCCCCATACTGCGGTACTTTTTTTCACTAAAAACACAGCAAAACCTGATAGGTGGTGAAAAAACACCTAGTGTGAACACAGCTATTACTTTCAATGGGTGAAAAACAAAACGCAGAAAAAAATGCTCTATTGTGCAAACATGCAAAGCATAGAATACTGATGACAAACTAATGTGTGCATGAGATTTCTGAAATCTCAGACTTTACTGGTACTGTAAAACAGCTGAAAATTTGCAAGAAAAAATACGCTCACAAAAACAAAGTGAACATAGCCTTAATCTTCATTTTTTAGTCTCCTTAGGGGGACATGAACCTGCGATTCTGCTCTTGCTCAAGTGATACACTGCAATAACATAGTATTGCAGCTCTATGAAAACCCAATCACTACAAATTATATTTTTACGTAATTCTGGACTGATCTATTTAGAGGGATAAATAGTCCTTCCAAAAAAAACCTTCATAGGTCTTTTTTCTCTCAAAAGAAAACTACACTGCCATTACCAGTCATATTGATCCCTAGACAAAAAAAAAAATGCATTTTTCAAAAAGCTATAGCAATCAACTGGTAGTTTTGCCTACAATAAGGTGGGAGGATTGAAGAATATAGAATAAATGGGGGGAAAAAAATTTACCAAAACATGGAGAACAAGGAGCACTATAAAAAAAGGTTCCCACATAGGCATGAATCTTTAACCCCTTAAGCCCCGGAGCATTTTCCGTTTTTGCATTTTCGTTTTTGCTCCCCTTGTTCCCAGAGCCATAGCGTTTTTATTTTTTGGTCAATATGGCCATGTGAGGGCTTATTTTTTGCGGGACGAGTTGTACTTTTCAACGCCATTACTAGTGTTACCATATCCTGTATGGGAAAACGGGAAAAAAATTCCAAGTGCTGTAAAATTGCAAAAAAAGTGCAATACCACAGTTGTTTATTTATTTTTTTTACCACGTTCACTGAATGCTAAAAGTGACCTGCCCTTCTTATTCTACAGGTCATTACGAGTTCATAGACACCAAACATGTATAGGTTCTTTTATATTTAAGTGGTGAAAAAAAATTCCAAAATTTGGTAAAAAAAAAATAAAAAATATATAAAAAAAAAGCGCCATTTTCTAAGACCCGTAGCGTCTCCATTTTTCGTGATCTGGGGCTGGTTGATGGCTTATTTTTTGCGCACCAGGCTGACATTTTTATTGATAACATTTGGGGTAGATCCGATGTTTTGATCGCCAGTTATTGCAATCTTGCGGCGACCAAAAAACGTAATTCTGGCGTTTAGAATTTTTCTCGTTACGCCGTTTACCAATCGGATTAATTCTTTTTTTATATTGATAGATCGGGCGATTCTGAACGCGGCGATACCAAATATGTGTATGTGGGGTTTATTTTTTATTTTTTTATTTTGAATGGGGCAAAAGGGGGGTGATTTAAACTTTTATATTTTTTTATATTTTTAAAAATTTTTTTTTTTACTTTTTGCTTACTTCAATAGTCTCCATAGGAGACTAGAAGCAGCAACTATCCGATCGCCTCTGCTACATACAGGGGACGAGCAGGTCCCCTGCATGCAGCAGAAATGGTCCTGTGCTGTGAGCGCCGACCACTAGGTGGCGCTCATAGCGACAAGATCATGACAACCACAGGAGTCTGCTGCAGACCCTGGGTTGTCATGCCCACCCATCGGCGACCCGCGATCACGTGACGGGGTCGCCGGTGGGCGGGGCTTATGACGCGCTACCCGGAAGCGCGCGTTAAATGCTGCTGTCAGAGATTGACAGCGGCATTTAACACGTTAACAGCCGCGGGTGGACATGTGCTCCGTTCAGTGAGGGCTCAGCGCAGCAGCCCTCACTGAACGGGCAGTACGCAAATATGCGTACTAATAGGTCCCCGGTAATTAAGGGGTTAAGGACATGTTACAACCAAGATCCTTATGATTCGAGGAGATTTTCCACCAACTTTTCATAGTTCATAGTTATCTACTCTTGGCTTTCCCAAAAAATGAGTTACCACTAATGCGAATGCCTTGGAAATTTATCAATGAGATACTTGAATGCTTTTGCATTTTTATCCATTGCCTTTACAAAGTTCATTTGGCCCAACTGGGTGCGCGTGTGCCCCTAGTAACCCGATGTTTACCATGGTTACCAGCCTGCTCCTGCTTCAGCAGCAGGTTGGTAACCGGAGCAGGACATCGTGGAAAGATTCTTTCCACGATGTCGCTGCTCCCCTGATCGTTGGTGAGCCTGCCTGTTTGAAAGCTCACCAGCGACCACATAGCGACGCAGCAACAATCCCTGACAGGTCGTATCGTTGTCGGGATCGTTGCAGCGTCGCTAAGTGTGACGGGGCCTTAAGAGTGTACCTCTGCTACAACCATAATTGATATATGTGCTGAATTCTGAGAAGGAATTGGCCGGTTTAGTAAAGAGTGCAGTGCTCCATAGTGAAACTCAGGTTTCAACTTGTTTGCTTTTCCTTTAACGGTTTACTCTGATTGAGAATGTGATGTAAATTGTATTGAACAGAGAATGGTCAATGTTTGGATTACCCTGACCTTATAGTATGACAGTATTTGTTTGCAACCATTATCCGGTGGAATTTTTCACTAAAAAAAAAAAAAATTTTTAGGGAATCACTCATTACAACATCATGCGGCAGAGAGTTCCATAGTCTCACTGCTTTTACAGTAAAGAATCCGCGTCTGTGATTATGATTAAACCTTCTTTCCTCCAGACGTAGAAGATTCCCCCTTGTCCCCGTCTCAGGCCTCAGAGTAAAAAGATCAGTAGAAAGGTCTTTGTACTGTCCCCTCATATACTTGTACATAGTAATAAGATCAGCCCTAAGCCTTCGTTTTTACAAACTAAATAACCCCAAGTGTAATCTGTCTTGGTATAGCAGACCCCCCCCCAGTCCACTAATAACCTTGGTAGCTCTTCTCTGCACCAGCTCTAGTTCAGCTATGTCTTTCTTATACACCGGAGACCAGAACGGTACACAGTATTCTAAGTGTGGTCGCACTAGTGACTTTTATAGAGGTAAAATTATGTTCTCCTCATGAGCATCCATGCCTCTTAATGCATCTCATTAATTTTATTTGCCTTTGCAGCAGCAGCCTGACACTGGCCACCAAACGTGAGCTGGTCGTCCACCAATACACCCAGGTCTTTCAGTTACAGTTTTGCCCAGTGTTTTACAATTAAGCATATAAATTATACATTTTATTTCCTCTGCCCAAGTGCATTACCTTACATTTATCCCCATTAAAGTTCATTTGACATTTATCAGCCCAAGCTTTTAGTTTACATAGATCCTCCTGTAATATAAAATTGTCCTCCTCTGTATTGATTACCCTGCAGAGTTTAGTGTCATCTACAAATATTGAAATACTACTCTGTATGCCCCCTACAAGGTCATTAATAAATATGTTAAAAAGAAGCGGGCCCAATGCTGACCCCTGTGGTACCCCACTGTTAACTGTGCCCCAGTCTGAGTGTGTTCCATTAATAACCACCCTCTGTTTCCCATCACTGAGCCAGTTCTTAACCCACTTACATATATTTTCCCCTATCCTCATTGTTCTCATTTTATGTATCAACCTTTTGTGTGGAACCGTATCAAAAGCTTTTGAAAAGTCCATATACACAACATCCACTGCATTTCCTTGGTCCAGTCCAGAACTTGCCTCATCATAAAAGATGATCAGATTAGTTTGACAGGAACTGTCCCTCGTAAACCCATGTTGATATTGGGTCATGAGGTTATTTTTCTTCAGATACTCTAGTATAGCATCTCTTAAAAAACCCTCTAGGATTTTACCCACAGCAGAGGTTAAGCTTACTGGCCTATGATTTCCAAGTTTGGTTTTTGTCCCCTTTTTGAATATTGGCACTACATCTGCTATATGCCAGTCCTGTGGTACAGACCCTTTTATGGAATTTTTAAAGATGAAAAATAATGGTCCATGACTTCACAAATGTTCGTCATCGCTCAGGCACCTCAACAGCGGTTTCATGTGGTCATAAATTTTTGAAGTGGACTGCATAACCTACTGGAATTGAAGGTAGCGCATTCCATTATGCAGCAAGACTGCTTTTAGGCTTGTTTTGGATGAATAGATGAGTCATAATCCAGAGGAATGGAGGCTCTTCATCTTCAGGGCTTCCATTAAACTGTTGATGTTGCATGCCACAAGATTGCCCTCCATGAAGTAGTATTTTTCAAGATCTTTATCACGGCTGCAGTACAAAAATGTCGAACATCACCTGCTAGGAGATTCCAGTGCAGTAGCCTGGAACTTAAGAGCTCAGCTTTACTCTTGGGCAGATCCAAATCTTTAACAAGATTGTTCAGCTCACTTTGTGTTATAAGGTGTGGTTCAGTTGAGGTTGCTGACAAAGTCCAAGTCTTGAGAGGAAGAGGCTTCTTGACACCAAGCGCCCTCTTCTTCACTTGACTCAACTGAAAAGGTTTCTGGTGCTTTTAGAACTGGCAGTTCTTCTGTATCTGATACTGGGCGCATTGCAGATGGAATGTTTGGATACTGTAAAGTCAACTTCTTCCTTCAAACTCCTTTCCTAATGGGGGGGCACCACGCAGAAATAGCAATTGGTAGTGTGATCGGTTGGCTCTCTCCAGATCATTGGGACTGCAAAATGCATAGATTGCCTCTTCCCATGCAACCACTGGGTAACATGTGATGTACATCAATTGCAGCATACAGGTGCATTTCACTAAATTAGAATATCAAAAAGTTAATTTCAGTTCTTCAATACAAAAAAATGAAACTATTATATAGAGTCATTACAAACAGAGTGATCCATTTCAAGTGTTTTTCTGTTAAGGTTAATGATTATGGCTTACAGCCAATGAAAAACACAAAAGTCATTATCTCAGCAAATTAAAATAATTAAACACCTGCAAAAGCTTCCTAAGCATTTAAAAAGGTCCCTTAGTCTGTTTCAGTAGGCTCCACAATCATAGGGAAGACTGCTGACTTGACAGATGTCCAGAAGGCAGTCACTGACACTCCACAAGGTCCCAGAGTTCCAATTTTCATTTGGAAATCAAGGTCCCAGATTCTGGAGGAAGAGTGGAGAGGCACACAATCCAAGCTGCTTGAGGTCTAGTGTGAAGTTTCCACAATCAGTGATGGTTTGGGGAGCCATGTCATCTGCTAGTATAGGTCCACTGTGTTTTATCAAGACCAAAGTCAGCGCAGCCGTCTACCAGGAAATTTTAGAGCACTTCATGCTTCCCTCTGCCGACAAGCTTTTTGGAGATGGAAATTTCATTCTCCAGCAGGATTTGGCACCTGTCCACACTGCCAAAAGTACCAATACCTGGTTTAAAAAAACAGTATCACTGCTTGATTAGCCAGTAAACTCCCCTGACCTTAACCCCATAGAGAATCTATGGAGTATTGTCAAGAGGAAGATGAGAGACACCAGACCCAACAATGCAGACGTGCTGAAGGCTGCTATCAAAGCAACCTGGGCTTCCATAACACCTCAGCAGTGCCACAGGCTGATCACCTCCATCCCACGCCGCATTGATGCAGTAACTGATACTCAATACTTGGTCGGGGCTCCTTTTTGTGCATTTACTGAACATACATTTCAGTAGGCCAACATTTCAGATGTTAAAAACATTTTTCAAGCTATTATAAAAGTATTCGAATTTACTGAGCTGATGACACTTGAAATAGACAACTGTTTGTAATGACTCATATTATATAGAGTTTCACTTTTTGTATTGAAGAACTGAAATAAATGAACTTTTTGATGATATTCTAATTTAGTGAGAAGCACTTGTATGTGTGGAGCCCAACTTTTGTCCTGATCTCCTATTCTGCAGGCAAAATACAGATTATATGCTTTCCTAATCCTGATAGTCAAGTTTCACCTTTGTGACACTAGTGTGACTTCTCCACATATGTAGCAAAAACTACCCATTTTGTTAATGCAAGAACAAGGCATCTCTGGAAAAAAAAATGTCAATATGCCAAGAACCTAAGTTAAGAAATCTTAAAACAGTATACCTTACACAGAGCATCTATAAAAGTAGGTGATGCAACGGCAATTAGTATTAAGTCATGGGATCAGAGTTGGAATTTGATTTGTCACCCTAAGATGATCGAATACCGAAGGTTCAATAGACTAAATAGATGTAATAAACTAGTAACGAACAATGCAACAATCATGGTGAAATAATAAAGATGCAAATTTCTATAATCCTTCATGAAAGGTGTCAAATAATTACAGCCTCCTCCGGATCTTGAAAATTAGAGCCAATCAGCATAATTAGTTTTCAGCACCACAAATATAGTTAAAGGGAATTTGTCACCAGTTTTTTGTTGCTTATAAACCCTGGCCATCACCTTTTAAGGGTACCTGTCAGGTCATTTTTAGCATCTAAACTGTCCCCAGTGCGTTGTTAGTGACGTAATGTGCATCACTAACATGTTTTTCTTCATTAAAAACGGCACTGTAATCATGTGCAAAAAGCAATTCATATAGTAATATCGCACCTGCTCATTTAGTCTTAGGGGTGCGCTTCATTACGTTCACAGTTGTCACTGCCCACGTTGCAACTTGATTGATTTTCCCGGGGGTTGTGCTGAAGTCAAGTTTTGAAATGCCATTTGCGCAGTGAGTATCAGAGCCGCCCTATAGCAGTGTTGAGAGGGGAGCCATGCATGCTCTCAGAAAGAAAATGTAACATCAACTGATCTTCACTGTCCTTTTAAAGGAATAGAAGAATCCAAGTTATCTGTAAACAGAAAGATTGTGAGGGAATATTTAGCTAACATAAATGAGTTCAAGTCTCCAGGTCCAGATGAATTACACCCCAGAGTACTGAAGGAGATCGTAGAAGAAATTTTAGAACCACTCTCCATAATCTTTGAAAATTCTTGGAGAACAGGAGAAGTCCCAGAAGACTGGAGAAGAGCAAATGTTGTTCCTATCTTCAAAAAGGGGAAGAAGGTGGACCCAGGGAACTATAGGCCGGTGAGTCTGACTTCTATACCAGGAAAGATCTTTGAACAAATTATTAAACAACATGTATGTAAGTACATGGATAAGAATGAAGTGATTAACCAGAGTCAGCATGGGTTTGTAACTAACAAGTCATGTCAGACTAACTTAATTTCCTTCTATGACAGAATCACTGACTGGGTGGATCAGGGAAATGCTGTAGATATAGTATATCTTGACTTCAGCAAAGCATTTGACAAAGTATCTCACACCATCCTTATTGAAAAAATGACCAAGTATGCAATGGACCAGGCAACTGTTAGGTGGATTCATAACTGGCTTAGTGATCGGACTCAAAGGGTGGTTGTAAATGGCTTCACATCCAGCTGGATTAATGTCTCAAGTGGGGTACCACAGGGCTCTGTCTTGGGACCTGTATTGTTCAACATCTTCATCAATGATTTAGATGAAGGAATTGGGGGTAAACTGATTAAATTTGCTGATGACACAAAGCTAGGAGGGATAGCTAATACTAGAGAAGAGAGAGAGAGGATTCAAAAAGACCTAAATAAACTGGAGCAGTGGGCAGCAACCAACAGAATGGTTTTTAACAGGGAAAAATGCAAAGTACTACATCTGGGCAATAAAAATGAAAAAAGCATATACGGAATGGGAGGAATAGAGCTAAGCAACAGTACATGTGAAAAAGACTTAGGTATACTAATAGATCATAGACTGAACATGAGTCAACAGTGTGATGCAGCAGCAAAAAAGGCAAATACAATTCTGGGATGTATTAACAGAAGCATACAGTCTAGATCACGTGAAGTCATTATCGGACTTTACTCCTCTTTGGTCAGACCTCATCTGGAATACTGTGTACAGTTTTGGGCACCACATTTTAAAAAAGACATAGACAAACTGGAACAAGTTCAGAGAAGAGCGACCAGAATGGTGACTGGTCTGCAAACCATGTCCTATGAGGAACGGTTGCAGGATTTGGGAATGTTTAGCTTGCAAAAAAGAAGACTGAGAGGAGACTTAATAGCTGTCTACAAATATGTCAAGGGCTGTCACATTGTAGAAGGATCATCTTTATTCTCATTTTCACAAGGAAAGACTAGAAGCAATGGGATGAAACTGAATGGGAGGAGACACAGATTAGATATTAGAAAAAACTTTGACAGTTAGGGTGATTTATGAGTGGAACAGGCTGCCACGAGAGGTGGTGAGTTCCCCTTCAATGGACGTCTTCAAACAGAGGCTGGACAGACATCTGTCTGAGATGATTTAGTGAATCCTGCTTTGAGCAGGGGGTTGGACCAGATGACCCAGGAGGTCCCTTCCAACTCTACCATTCTATGATTCTATGATTCTATGCGCTGTGACGAGCAGCTCCCTGTGCTTCACTGTGTCCGCTCATCACAACGCTTGCATGGCGCCCTGATCGACACTGCAAGCGCGGCTCCCCAATAAGCACTGCGCAAGCATGAGATTTGAAAAAAGTGATGTCAGCGCAAACCTGGGATCATCATTCAAACTGCGTAGGCGGCAACAACCGTGGCTAAGCAAAAAAGCACACCCCATGACTAAATGAGCAGGTACGATATAACACGCTTTTTGAACAGGATTATACCGCATTTTTTAATAAAAAAAAAGTGTCAGTGTTGCACACTCACAATGCACTGGGGACAGTTTAGATACTAAAAATGATGTGACAGGTTCCCTCTAAGAACATAAAAATGTGGTTGCAGGAACCCCTTTATATCTTCAATCATGCCCCTGCCCATTTCAGAAAAAGTGCTTTATACTTGTCCCAGCGCTATATGTCAATTATGCGGTCCAGTCTGACGGGGGGGGTTTTAACCTGTGATAAGCACCGCCTGGGCCCCTTCAACTGCTGCCTCTAACTGCATGTAAGTGGATGTCTCAGTCATGCACGTAGTATCCCAAGTCTCATGATTGTGCAGATAAATCGAAATGCTGCGCAGGCGCGCCTCACTGTGCCCTACTGAACAGCCGGCGATTCCACTACGCAGCCACAAGACTCCGGGCACTAGGTGGATGACAAGACATAATCCACTTTCATGCAGTTATAAGAGGCGGCGTTTGAAGGGATTGAGGCAGCGCTGATCCTAATTTGGTAGGGGTTGCAGGAACCCCATTCTTATGATCTTTAAAAGGTGATTGGCAGGTTTTATAAATGAATAAAAAAAAAAAAAAATGTTGACAGGTTCCCTTAAGTTCAACTGTTTTAGTCTTCGCAAGACCAAGATGGGGTTAAATTGGATTTTCTGTATCTTTTTTCCACTTTTGTTTTTTCCTCCCCTTCAGAGCCATACCTTTATTTTTCTGTAAATAGAGCTGTATGAGGACTTTTTTTTTGTGGGACAAGTACTTTTCAATGACACCATTGATTTTACCACAGTGTACTGGAAAACAGGGATTTTTTTTTTATTTGATAAACCAATATAGATAATGTAGAGAGGCCCATAAGCCAAACAAAACCATAGAAGAACCACCCCCTATTTAAAATTTACTTTTAATACACTTAAGATACCAATATCAGTATCACACCACACAAATGGACGTTACAATCAAACAAAATATATAAAAGGGTTGCCAATTGTATGTAGAGAATAGGTGAACTTTCTGATCCCTTTCTTTATACCTATTTATCCCCATCTAGCTGCGGGGGTCGGCACCCTAATGTGTATACGAGATTGGCTCCTCCGCTCTGCCTCTGCGTAGGCTTCCCCTATTAGGGCCCTGGTATACCCTATGGTAGCGTCAATCTGTATAGCAGATGCAAGGATTTGGTGTCACTCACTGTATTTTTCAGTTGCCAGAAATGGACAGAAGTGTGTTGATGAAAAATATCTCAGGGCCTAATGCTTGCCCTGACCATGTCCCTACATGTCAGCGGATGTGGACCCTACTTTACTTGGAACCCCCGCACCTCGTCGACTCGCCTTACGAGTCCCTACAGGGCCCTGCAGTGCTCAGAGGTGACAGACTGCAAGGTATAGAAAGGTAGATTTATAAGTAGACCCTCTCCTCACTGACACCACGAGGGGATAAGAATATAGAGAGTCAGACACCAGCAAAATGTATAGGGTAGACCGATGGTCAAAACATTACTAAAAAAAATAGTTTCAGCAGCTTATCCTGAGATAGGAACACCAGCTTGTCCTTAATAGGGGCACAAATTCATCATTTCTTACATAGAATATGAAATGTACCTTCATCATAATCTCACTGTAGATATAATAGCAAGGAAGGTAATACTCATATTGCATACACTTTGTACATCTACGTGGTCCCCCCCCCCCCCATTTTCCTGATTAGGAGTTCATCAGGGGATCGCTGTAGGAAGATACAGGGTGTATCAGTCTCACCCAAGGCTGTACAGGAGAAGAGCAGGAACGCGGTGGTGGGATACTGATATTGGTATCTTTTTAAGTGTATAATTAAAAGTAAATTTTAAATAAGGGGGATTTTTTTAAAATTTACAATGTTCACTAAATGCCAAAACTGACCTGGCAATACAATTGCCCAGGTCAGCGTTTTATTTTCAAAGGGGCAAAAGAGGAGGGGGGATTGAGTTCAACTTGTGTATTTATTTTTTATTATTTTTTTACCGTCAGTCCCTTAAGAGACTTGAAGCTGTGATTGTCCAATTGCCTGTGCTATACATAACAATCAAGATCTCCTATAAAATGCCGGCCAGCGTTCACAGGAGGTTCACAATGAAAGGCACAGGAGAAGGGTCTTCTGCAGACCCCTGGCAGCCATGACAACACAAGGATGGAATTTATGACACGCTTCTGAACTGAGATTGCTAAATGCTGCTGTATGCGATCGACAGCAGTATTTAACTGGTTAACAGCCGCAGGTGCATCTCTGATCTACCCATGGTTGTTAGAGTCACTTGAAGTGTGGGGAAACATGCAGGCTCAGCGTCTGAGCCCGCATCACAGGCAGTGACACTACTGATGACATAAATCGGTCATGAAGGGGTTAATTTGCCTGTACAGCAGTAACTTTTCTTTCAAGAGTACATGTCTTTTACAAGACCACATAAAACATTCTAAAAAAGCAAAATATGGTTGTATCTAATTGTTTAATGACCGATTTAACTAGGTTACTTTTTTTTTTGCAACTGTATTTGAGGGTTTTTTCTGAGGGAAAAAAAATATATATTAGTTGGTCTAGGTTTTGGGTTTGTGACATTGTTGATCATTTTATTTATTGGGGGATGTAGGGGGGCAATAACAAACAATAAAAACGGCCATGGCGTGAAGGGGTTAAAAACCAACCAGACCTGATCATATATGTGAGGCAAATGAAATATGACAAGTCCCTATAGGTGGGAGACAAGTGGATGGAGAAAAGAACAAAATTACTGATAGAAGTCTACAAGTACAATAGATTCAGTAGAAAATCTCCTTATAATACAAAATCGATGAGGCAGCAAATCAGGGAGAAGTAATTATTGGGGGACTTAAACTACCCAGTCAAATTGGGGAGCAGAAAACTGCAGGTCCAGCAAAAGCAACAGGTTTCTGTAAAAAATAAAATTACCTTTCACAAATGGTGTGCAGGATCCAAGTGGTGGTGGGGTGAGGGATTCTAGACCTAATTTTAACCAACAAACCTGACAGTATCAAAACATGACTTGGAGGAGGGGAAATTGGCATTCAGATCGTGATCACAATATAATAATATTTTCACTTATTCTAGGGCAAGCTGTTTAGTGGATGGCCTACAAAACCCTATGCTTCAGGAAGGCCAATTCCCATTGGCTTAAAGATGATCTTATTGCCATAAACTGGGACAGTGTCTTCAAATACAAAGTACACAGTGGCGTGAGGCAAATGGGACACTTAAGCATCCTGAATAGGACCTGTGCACAAAATACACCATATGGAAACAAACAAGCCAGAAATAGGAGGTAATCATTATGGCTCAAAAAAAAAAAAAAAATGAAGAATTGAAAGGAAGTTACGAGGAGGGGGGGGGGGAATATATTAATCTCAAGTAAAGAGCTCCTTTTGAAAGAAAGTGAATATAATCGAAAATTATTCCTCAAACTCAAATCTGGGAAACTGGAAGGGGATGATGGAAAGGCAAATATACTAAACACCTTTTTCTCTACTGTATTTACTCAAGATAATTCCATGACAGATTCAATGTTCAATGATACCATAAACACTAATAAAGAAAGCTCATCTGCTAACCCAGCAGGAGGTACAGCATTGCCTCAAAAAACTATTGTTGGCAAAACCTGAGCATTTAAGAATTGCTATCCTGGAGTATCTCAAACAACCTCATGACCTAAAATCAATATACGGTAGGTATATGACCACTTGGTCCTGTCAACCAAATCGGACCAGCTTCGTCTGGAACTTGCCCCCTCACAGATCAGGAGAACAGTGTTTTTAGTCCATTTGGACTTTTCTAAGATGTTTGAGACAGTGCATATAAAAGGTTGTTACAGAAAATGAGAAATGGGACTAGAGGAAAATATATGTAAATTGAATTAACAGGCTCAGAATGTTCCATTAATAACCATCCCATTTTCCATCACTGATTGTATTAGTGTTAACAGGGTACCACATGAGTCAGTATTCAGACTTTAAATGTATTAAGTACCTTGTAGAGGGCATACAGTAAAACTTTGATTACCTTGTAGCATTTATTATCTGCAAATATCAGAGGCGGCCAACTTAAAGAAGGTGTCTGACCACAAAATCAAAAATTTTAACCTAATCTGTGCTGTATTGTAATATACAACACCCCTATACATTGTTTTTTGTTTCTGCCTTTCGCTCCTCCTGAATTTCATTTCATTCCCTGCACCCACTTTATCTGCGTCTACCAAACTTGACAGCTCCCTGTGCTGGATTATCGAACCTTACAGCCAGAGCTGCCACTGCCTGGCCTCAGTATCCAGCACCGCCCTCTGCACACTCATCGACTGTCAGTATCAGCGCCAACACTGACCTGTCATTCATCCCAGCATTGGAAATAACAGCAGTGTCCTGTGTCCTGATCTGTGGACAGCAGCACTGATCAGCTCCCTCACATCACATCCACAGTGGTGATCGAGTTGTTACATGTTCCATACTTTACCCCTTATAGATGCATGATTAGGGTGTAATGAAAACTATCTATAGCACCCAATGTGAGTCTATAGGCACACTGTTGCGAGGATTCTCTGGAGGAGTACTGAGGCCACGCACATCTAGTCATAATATGGAGTATGCATATTTCATACTTCCAGTCACGACTGCCGACAGAATAATCAGTATCTACTGCAGTAGATGTGAGGATTCACAAGTCTGCAGTCAGACCGACAGAGTGCCTGCAGACAGGTAGTTTTAGAACAGACATTCCCTTTAATGTTATAACCACAAAGAAGTTAAAGGGGTTGTCCGGCACTTTTAAAAAAAATGCCAGTGTGTTTTAATGATACATACAAGCTTCTTTCTAAATTACCGTGCGCTGCTGATACTGCCTGTGAGTGGCGCTATCGGTGGCCGTTCACAGGCAGCACATGACCCATGTCTGCAGCCGGCGCTGACGTCACAAGTTTCGGCTGTTGCCGAGGGTCCCTCTTCTGCGTTCCACCGGTGGCTGCTGGGTTGTGGGCGGGGTTCTTCCCCTGCGTCACACCCAGCATCTACCGCGCGCTCTCCCGGTCCTCATTAATTGGGAAAGCGCGCAGTGGATGCTGGGTGTGACGCGGGGGTAACCCAGCCCACAACCCAGCAGCCACCGCGGGGACCCCAGCACTGAGTCACGCCTCACTTGTGACGTCAGTGTGGGGTCACGTGATGCCTGTGAGCGGCCACTGATGGCGACGCTCACAGGCAGCATCAGAAGCACAAGGTAATTAGAAAGAAGGTTGTATTTATCATTAAAACATGCTGAAGTACTGGACAACCCATTAAAGTTTTTGTCTAGTAAGGACATACTAATGACCTTACAACAGGAGAAGTCATCAATATGAGATTCGTGAGGATCTAAGGCCATGTGCACACATCCAGTAATTGGTCAGTATTTTACTTCAGTATTTGTAAGTTAAAACCAGGAGTGGAATAGTCCGTGGAAGTGTAATAGAAACACCTCACCACTTCACTTCTGTATTTATCACTTACTCCTGGTTTTGGCTTACAAATACTGATGTAAAAAACTCAAATACTGAATGTGGCCTGACACTCAGCATGCCCACCAATCACTGGATATTTGTTGGAGGGGGCTGTGTCCGCTCCCCGCTGGAGGGGGCTGTGTCCGCTCCCCGCTGGAGGGGGCTGTGTCCGCAGCAGTGAGGCAGAGAGGATCAGAGCATTGTCCTAGCACTGACAGCTGATTGGCCAGAGCTGTTCAGTCAGCTGGTCTGTGTATACTCCCTGTGAATATGCTGGAATGTCCCTCCTCCTTACAGCGGCTTGGGAAGCTGTAACCCAATCAGCGGTTCACAGACGGAGGAGTGGACGGAGGCGGCCTGCAGAGACTGGGAGGTGTCTGTTGTGACATCACCGACTAGACTCCAAACAGGAAGACTCCAGTCGGGTTCTCTCCAGCTCCTCCAGAATCAGGAGTAAGGCTAGTCACATGACATGTTTGTATCTAGGCAACAGAGCAGAATGCTGACGGAGTAAATTAAACTGTCAGCATGGTAATAAGACTCACTTATACTAAATAATACACAACAATAAATTTCATGGCGTTTATATTTGGGTTACCTTGAAAATAATTATATTAAATATTATTTATGAGTGAATAAAAAGTCCATAAAACTAAAATTCATCATAACCAACAAATCCAATCCACCCAGCAGAACTGGGCGATTTTCCCACAAATTAAACGACACGACGGGAAAAGGAAACAATAAATAGGGAGGGATCTTTCTTCTGATCCGCAGATGATCCTGACCATTAGGAACAGCTGATATTTATACACAATTTCTTCCCGCACTTTCCCAACTGCCAGAGGTCAGGAAAAAAAAGGCGGCAAGACATCCAGATAGAAGAGCCTGCTCATGCAGTAGCACAGCTTACTGACAACTGTTAACTCTTTCAGCATAACTTAAGAACAGAAAACCATAATAAATAACCCTTTTCCACTGTGTGTTCTCATGAGACCCTCCTTGTATTCTCTCAAGGGGGGGGGGGGGGGGCGCTTCCATTCTGCAGCCTAGGTACACAAACAGATTATACTGAATGCCTGGACAACCCCATTAAATATTACAAGAGATTCATATAAGCGGGAGGCTTGGGGTGAGAAATTGCAATTGAAGTTTAATGTACATAAAGGTAAGGTGATTCATTTGGGACAAGGAAACATGTACAATCATGTGCCCAAAGGTGAAACTGAACAAGGGTGTATAGGAAATAACTGCTGCCTGGCACTGGTCACTAAAGTTATGTCACATGAGACCTGCACCTAATCAGCGCTGGGGTCACTGTCTTTGCTGTCGGACATATCGATCATCAATAGGAAGTCAGATCTGCGGCTGGTCTGACTCCCTCTTGATGTTAGATTTGTCCAAAGGCAAAGACAGTGACCCCAGCGCTGATTGGGCGCAGGGATCATGTGACTTAACCTCACATGAGCCGCTGGAATGGCACCAGCAAGGGAGGAGAGTTTAAGTGTTTTTCTTTTAATGGGGCCAAACATTAGGAATGAGATGGGGTTGTCCAAATAGTGAACACCACCTTTAAGGAAATGTGAACTGCAATACAAAGACAGGTTAAACTTATTCATTTTGAGAAAATAAAGGCTTAGGTGTGATCTTATTACAATGTACAAATATTTGACTGGACACTATAGATCTTCCTAATCCATTTACAACCAGCGATGACTTTTTTTCCAGCATTCCCAGGCAGATTCCTGAGGATCAGTGTTTAGGCCAGCAGCTCTGTTTTGATGGCCACTGGCCTTTTAAATTTCTTCTTGCTTTGAGGTGGGTCCAATGAAAGATTATGTCCTGACACCAGTGCCAGCATCAAGACTTACATATTGTGTACTAACTCCGCCCACAAAGTATGGCCCCCGAAGGATGGTATAAATATCCAAATGGTTCTTGGCAGAAAGAAGGTTCCTCACCCCTGACCTAGAGTAAAGAAGATTTCTCTATCACAGGAGATTCTTTACTGTGCAAGCAGTTAAGACTCTAGAAATCTGCCACATGTAATTAATTCACTCAAAAGAAAGGCCTGGATGCCAATCTTGAAAGATATATTATAAATTCTACTAAATGCAGAGTTCCTGCACCCATTATACTCACCACCTGCTTTTCTCAACTCCCGCACCACCACCTCGTGACTGCAACTGCTTACTGACCAGAAGTCAGGAGTAACAGTCACAAGCTCTCAATGCAAGTCTATGAGAACCACAACAAGGCTTGCATTTTAAAGTGACCGCCGGCTCCCTCCAGCAAACACTGTAGCAATCCGGCAAGTTTGTTTTCGGATAGCAGGATGCCGGGAGGAACTGGGGACCAAACCTCATTGTTGCGCATGCTGGAGGTATCTGGAGCAGAAGTCAGTGACTCTCAGAGCCTGCGCACTAGAGCAGATCAGTAAAATAGCGCAGGGAGGAAAAAAAAAAAAAAAATGCGTCTTACACTATAGGCACATTGAGCGGGATGTGCAGCCCTAGACAGGGCCCTGTGATGTGCAGGGGAGGGGGGGGGGGTATTTAAATTAAGCAGATAGGCGGGCATTTCTTGACATCTCCCAGTCGCCAATCCTAGGAAAAATGATTTTATAAGGCTATGTGCCCACGATGCAGAAATGAAGCAGAATATTTCTGCTTCATTTCTGCATCGTGGGCACATAGCCTAAAAAGCTATTTCACATTCATAAGACTGCTAATATGAGACATCCAGGTAAGTGTAGATTCACATTTCTATCACCTGTATGCCCATATTAGTGGTCTGATAGGTCCCAGGGGGGTGACAGATTCCCTTTAATCTGCAGCCAAAACGCTAAGGGTAAACAGCCATTTACATGTGGGATTTGTTTACAGTACATCTTTAAATTAGGTTTATTTACCAGAAGTGCAGCAAACACTGCTTGCTGTATTTTTGAACTCTAGTTGCTTTCTATTGGAGAAAACACTGAAAGAATTGACAAGCTATGGATTTTAAAAACACTATAGTGCTCAAATTCAGTCAGGAAGAACAGAAAAAAAAAATGTGCATAAGATTTCTGAAGTCTCATCTTTTCCAGGTACTCTTAAACGCAGCAAAATGCCATGTGTATAGCTTCAAACATTCCTGGGGCAGGTTCAGCTTCATAGACTAAGCTAGCGAGCAGGGTCCTCACTCCCTTTAATATCAGAGTTATGCTTATTCTGTAACGTCTTTTTGTCTGTTCAAGCCCCCCCCTTTTTAGTCTTGTAACCAGCATAATCCAAAGCAATCATATCATCCGATAATCCAGGTTTATCGCAGATTATACTAGAAAACTAAAGATTAGAACAGATCCCATAAACTTGTTAACTGATAGGATTACTCTGAAAATGTTTAAACAGAAGCTTAATCCTGAGCAGCATACGACACAAAGCACAGACCATGTTTAATGGCTACATGTTAGTCTGAAATAATTTAGAAGTTTAATTTCCTGTGTGTTAAAAGTGCAATTTTACCATTTAGATAGTTTATAGAAATCTGCCATCACAGGAACCCACTTGCAATTTTAATTCACAGCTCACTACAAGAATTTTCATTGACAAAATCAAATAAAATTTTTCCTTCACAGTTGCATATTTTGACTGCTCAGAATACATGAGCAAAATATCTGCTGCTGCAATGAAGTAAATCTAGAGATCCACTCTGTTGGGGATTGAGAAAATGAGATAAGCGAGATGTTAAACTGAATGGTCAGATGTACATTTCAGGCAGCAGGACACAACTTCACATACCCGCTGACGTCAATCCCACAAATTTCAGAAATTTCAAACTATATTAATGTTACAGACACTGATCTTATCCATTGTGGATCCCCCACCCCCGCCTTACTAAAAAGAATCTACAATACATAAAGCATATATGTAAATAAAGGAGCAAGTCTGCAATGCCCCATGCTGGACTTTGGGTTCACTCATACCAGGCCTGCACTACATGCAGCTGCCCGAAGGATTTCTTGGGGTCCGCAGAGAACTGGTAGACACCGGCTCCCTTCTTCCTGCATTTAGTAGTATTGCATTCTTCAGAGGAGTGCTAGTCAGCAAGCCATCCCACTGTGCAGCAGCACATCACACTGCTGCAGTCACTGCAGAGGTGGCGAGGACACAGCAGGGAATGTCAGCACTCTGCATAGGAGCCCAAGAATGAATCTATGGACTATTAGGCCATGTCCACACATGTTGGGGTTTTCAGTGTTTTTTGCTGCAGATTTTTATGCAAGTTTTCAGCTGTGTTTTGCAGTACCAGCAAAGTCTATGAGAAACCAGAATTCTCTTTTCATACATGTTTTTTGCTGTTGCATATTTTGTGCCTTGGTTTGGTTTTTGGAAACTAGAGCACGTCACTTTTCAGCGTTTTTTTTACCCATTGGAAGTAATGGGTAGTAAACACTAAAGAAAAAAAAAAAGCTATCAGGTTTTGCTGCATTTTTGGTAAAAATCACAAAAATAAGCGAGTTTCACATACTGCTGTACTCGCTTATTTTCACCATCTTATCTTGGTCACTAAGATGGTTGTATTAGGGGAGTTTAATAAAAGTGGTGTGTATAGGTTTAAACATTAGCTGAGCTACATGTGATACTGAATACCACCTGTGGCCCAGTGAGGTGTGCAACTGAACAATGCCTGTGCAACTGAATAATAGACCCCATAGTGTGAAAGTAAATAGTGTCATACAAACTCACTGCATTGCCAGTGTCTAAACTATTCCTGAACAATTCATCACCTTCATGCCAAAACCAGAATGTAAAAAAAACAGAACTTTATGTACATGCATAGAGACAAAAGGACCATGAAAAAAAAAAAAAAAACGCAGCCGATTTCCTGCCAGAGTTGAATTTGCTGCAGGTTTGTGAGGCTGAAAAAACCCAACATGTGGGAACAGCCTTACTGTTGATGGCAATGGGGGCAGTTGTGAGGAGCAATGTTGGGGTGGGTGGTGTGAGGGGGAAATGTGTGGAGAGGTGAGAGCATGGAAAGTCACTGAAGATTGGTACAGCATGAAATAGCATAGCTTGGAAGCCAGCAAGCAAGGAAAGACAATGGTAGATAGTTCATAAGGGAGGACAGTGTGAAGGCAATGCATCTCAAGAGGGAGTAGTGGGGTTGCATTTTGTACAGGAAGCATGGAGTGGCAAATATTCATTCAGGGGCACAGCACAGGAGCTTATTAGAAATACAGCTTTGGGATGTGCTGAAGAGGAAAGTCTGCAGAGAGGAGCCGTGGACGTGATGGGAACAACTTCATAGAAGAGGTCACCTATAGAAAAGTACTGGAGTGTTTATTTGCGATACTGGCTGCATCTCATCAGTACTAAGGTCCCTGTATGGTCCGCAGTCTGATGCTTAGTAACTCCCAGCATCTCATTCTTGAGCTGGGAGTTGCAGGTTCATGTGATACAATTGCATATTGGGGCTGACCTAAAATTGCATTTGATCGCTGTACTAAGCTCTGCTATATTTATGCGCTCATGGACTGTTATGGTGTTGTATTTATGTACAAATTGTGGCTCTAATCTTGTACTAATGGTGGTGGATGTCTTCATGTGTACAAAAGATCATAACTGGTCAAATGATGCGCTACATGGTTACGTTAAAACATAAAAGTTTTGAGATAAGGATTTGGAGAGTTTCTACTCCCAAAAAAAGAAAGAAAAAAAATAGTGAAACTAGGGGGTTCACACTGAGTTTTTAAAGTAGAAGCTTCCCAAATCCTTAATCTCAAAACTGTTCTAGCAGTGTATTCAAACAATTTTTTTGCATCCCTTAGGATTGGTTCAGCATGACAATGTGGTCCTTCAACCAAAATAAGTTGTGCACTCTGTTTAGGCTTTGTGTGAATGTTCAGGATTTGAACGCAGAAAATTCCTTAAATGGGTTGTCCACTACTATTAATAATTGGCCAATTTTTATGGGGAAAAGGATTTGTGAATACCTCGAGTTGCTGTTACTGCCTGTGAGCAGCACAATCACTGGCAGCACACAGTCATCACGTGCCCCCCGCTGAAGTCACAACATGTGAGGCGTGACATCAGTGATGTGGTCCTCGTGGTGGATGCTGGGCTGTAGACAGGGATACCCCGCTCGTCACACCCAGCATCCACCGCTCGCTTTCACAATGAATGGGGAGAGGGAAAGCGCTTGTTGGATGCTGGGTGTGACGCGAGGGGTAATCCCGTCCACAGCCTATCATTCACCATGGAACGCATCAGTGAGTCACCCCCGCTGCAGCTGGAATTTGACATGACATCAGCGAATGTCAGAGTCGGCTGCCGCCAGGAGTGGGGGACATGGGTGAGGGGGTCACATGCTGCCTGTGAGCGGCCAGTGATAGCACCGCTCAGGCAGTAACAGAGCAGGGTATTTACAAAGAAACTTATTTTCAACATAAAAACAGATTCCCCAATTAATAGTAGTGGACAACCTTTAAGGTTTCTGCATCTCTTGGCAGGAAAAATGCTCCAGAAAAAAAAACGTGTGTTTTGCCAATGAATGCTTTTTGGAGCCAAATAAAGATATTTGAAAAAAGAAACATGGGACATCATTTTAACCCTTGGATTACCATCAGACCTGGGGTGAGTATATTGGTTAATATAAATGATTAAAGAATGTGTCTGCTGTATTTCAAATAAAGTGTTTACTCTGTTTATTTAACTCTTTACTTTAATTCGGTTTAGTAATTAAAGGGTCTGATTGACCACAAAAAGGGCTAGGTGTCCGCTAATCCCATAAGCCCAATGTCATTAGCATTTCCATTCATCTCATTTCTGGGGAAGCTGAGAGCTGCTATTTTTAGCCTAGGAAGGTGCCATTAAGCAAACATGTTCCCTGGCTATTAACTCACAGCTGTTTTGTTAGCCACCATGTCCCCAAGATCAGCAACCAGAAGCACTTTGGACACAATGTATTTTGGCTGCGTCAAAAACGCTGTTTTAATGCCGCGCATGTTGCCAATACATGCAGATCCATCGCATATGACATTTCAAATCGGTCAAAATCTGCAGCGGAGACTAGTGTGTCAGCTACAGGAATTGACATGCTGCGGCTGAGTTTGGGTATGTGCCCACAATCAGGAGCCACTGTGGGTTTGAAGCTGCTTATTTATGTAGCGTCAAACCCGCAGCATCCAGATGTTACAGCATAGTGGATGGGATTTCTAGAAATCTCATGTCCATTATGCGTGCATCTGAGGATGTGGATCACTCGTGGACACCGACATGCAGCACGTCTTTCACTACCGCAGCATGTCAAATTCTCTTGCAGAGTCCGCAATAGAAATTTGACCACTAGAATGTATTGAATGCGGTAAATCCGCATGGTTCAGTGAAGACATGTGGATTTACCTGCTTTCAACAGAGATCAGCGTTTTGGACACAGCAAAAATATGCTGCCTCCAAAGCACAGCTACATCCGGATCGTGGGCACAGCCTAAAATAAAAAAAAATTAAAAAAAATGGAGTCTGATCCGGCGTCATTTTCATAACCCGTGAAAGTTAAGCAGACTGCTGGAAGCTGGTATTCGTAGCCGGGGAAGGGGCCATTAGCCAAAAATGTTCCCTGGCTATTAATATCAGCTGTTTGCTTAGCCTTTACTGTCTAGATTACAGGGTGACCCCAGAAAAAAAATTAACATGGGGTCCCCTATAAAATCTAACCAGAAAAGGCTAAAACTAGACAGCTGCGGGCTGATATTAATAGCAAGGGAAGGGGCCATGAATACTAGCCCCTCCGCGGCTATTAATATCACACCTCAGCAGTGCCAGAAATGGCGTGTCCATAAGGTGCGCCAAATCTGGCACTTAGCCTCCGCACTTCCCATTGCCCTGTATCTGTGGCGAGTGGGGTAATGGGGTTCTCGTCAGCCTTGTATTGGCGGTTGACGTGAAGCCCAGGTTAGTAATGGAGAGTGTCTTTAAGATGCCTCCATTACTAACTGCGTAGTAAAATGGTCGTCGCCTTTTCAATAAATACGCGGCCAGAATAAAGTATTTTAATGAAATAAACTTTTTTTTTTTTTTAAATTGTTGTACTGGTCCACGAAGCCATCGATCTTCTGAAACAAAAAGTAAGAAAACCACCAACTATATTCCTCACCTGTCCGCTGTCATGATGCAGTCCACATACCGCCGATTGTCTCACGGTGATCCGGTTCACTTCTACAGCAGTGACATAAGCAAATCACAGCAGTGTATACTGACAGGAGTGTAAAATCACTCCTATCAGTATACATTGCTGTGCAGGAGGTCACTGGGGTTCATCAGCTGAAGATCAGCCCCGTGAGCGCTCACCACCATTACCCTGGGAACATTCAGAATGTGATCGCTGATCGCTCACGGGACCACGGGTCCTGGAAGCACAGTATACTGTGGGAAGCGAGAGGTCTACCCCGCAATATATCACCGGGGAACAGAGGACACCGTGGGGCGCCGGAGAGGTGATAAGGATTTTTTTTTCTTACTTTTATTCAAGAGCAGGCACGCCAGCTTGGCTGGGAAGACCACTGCTCCCCCCCCAGGCGACCCACTCTCGCTGTTAGCGGGAGTGGCAGTCGCATGAGTGTAGTAGTCCTCCTCTCCCGACCCAAATACCACCCGCACCGCGTTTCCGCCACAGATTTGCAGCCATTGGCTTTAATTGAAATGCAGCAAATTGCTTTGGTTCAATTCAAGTCAATGGGCCAAATTTGCAGTGGAAACGCCCGCACAATGGTCATGCTGCGGTGTTTAACGCAATGGTAATCCTGAGCGGAAATTTCTGCATCATGTGCACAGCACATCAGGATTACCACTGCTATAGCTTGCAGACCTTTTAAGCTTTTCCGCGGCGGGAAAACCGCCACGAAGATGCATGCATCAAGAACGCTTTGTGTGCACATAGTCTTAAGAGGAAATTATGATATTTTAATATTACATCAAAATTTATTTAAAAAAAAAAAAAAACTAAATAAAAAAAATTTAAAAAAAAAAGCTGTGTAGAACACGGAGAATCTCAAAGGCCTCTTCCACTTGCATATAAATACAGGGTGTGCAACGGGAGGTGAAGGAAAGGAAAAAAAAAAAAAAAAAAAAAACAACGCATGCCATATGGATCATCAGTATGGCATCAATTTTTATGGATACATTACAATTCTGTAGCATGAAACTGTAAATGGTCCAGTAAATTATTAACTGCTGAGTATAAAAACAGAGATTGCACATGGATGACAAGTGAGAAAAAAAAAAGTCCCCCTCACCTGTATGAGAATGGGACCAATTTACACACAAATGTGAGCGAACCCCAATTGAGGGACACTACAAATGCCTAAACACAGACTACAAAACCTAGAAAAAGGTGAAAGGATACTATAATAATGCGAGTGTAAATAAATGAAAGAAGCCCTCCCGTCAAAGTCTGAGTTAGCCAAAGTCTTAAAATGAGGATGTTATCCCAAACAACCTTATTGAATCTATCAATGTTATACTCAAACAGGAAGTTGATATCACCAACAATTCCCATTTAATTTAGGTGTATCCATATAAATGGCCCACCCTGTAGATAAATGTAAGGTTCGGCACTTTGGCAGAGGAAAAAATGTATGCTGTATAAAGTGGGGGTACGTCATAGTCCGAATGTAGCTTACCTGGCTAACTTTGGGGGAGGGGAGGTGGCGGCAGGAGCAGGCCTCCTCCTCTGACAGTCTCCAGCAGAATAGAAAAAGCATGAGCAGATCGAGATCTCATTTAGTAGAGATCCCAGTCTGCACATGTGCAGCCACTGTGCCATTTTGCAGGAGACCACCAGAGGTCAATCTAAGCATGCGCTGCCCGAGTGCCATTTTGCTGAAGAATGCCAGGACATGAATGGCGTATCTAGTGCAAAATTTAAAAAAAGGAGGTTCATGAATGCAGATGGGCCATAGCAGAGCCAAAGACCCTACCCACAAAAAGGCTTTTGCACCAAAACTTCTAGTGAATTAAACAAGTACCAGGCGATTGATTTTTCTCAGTACAGTTAACCATTAAATCAGTATAATGGGGCCAGTATGGCCATACCTTTACTTTAACAGGTTAAAAAGTGATGACAGGTTCTCTTTAACATAGGCAAATTCTACTGCAGTGTCACATGTTAATGTGGCCCTGCAGCTGTTGTAATACTACAACTCTTATGCTTTGACAGGTTAGGATAATGGGAGGTGTAGCTTGGGGACAGCTGCAGAGCCACAGGTTGTGAAAAACTGCTGTCCCCATACAACACTGGCTCAGTGGTTAGCACAGCAGCCTTGCAGCGCTGGGGTCCTGCGTTCAAATCCCACCTAGGACAACATCTACACCGAATTTGTAGGTTCTCCCAATGTTTGTGTGGGTTTCCTTGGGGGTTCTCAGGTTTCCTCCGATACTCCAAAAGATACTGATAGGGAATCTAGATTTGGAGCTTCAATGTGGACAGTGATGATCATGTCTGTAAAGCGCTGTGTAATTCATGACGCTATATAAGTGAGTAAAATAAATATTGTCAGCAGATCTCCCCATAACAGTGTCAGTAGACATGTTACTACATTTTTTGCGCCAATTTTTTTTCTCTTTTCCTACTCTAAAACCTAGGCGCTTCATTATGGTTTTGTGAGCCTTATAGTCCAAAAAAATATGGTAATTATGAACCAAATTGTGAAACACTGGATAAAACGGTCACTGGAGAAGACTTGGGTGTATGGGTGGATGACAAACTCCATTTTAGCGATCAGTGTCAGGCAGCTGCTGCTAAGGAAAATAAAAATAGGATGCATTATAAGGCATAGATGTGCCTGACGAGAACATAGGTTTGCCTCAATACAAGTTTCTAGCGCAGTCAAACTTATACATTGGGAGACCAAAATTGTGCACAATTCCAAGAAGGACTAGGCTGAACTAGAGCAGTGCAGATAAGAAAAATCAAGGTTATTAAAGGGAGTTTCAGACACCAATTTGTTGAGAGGCATAAGAAATATGATCATTAAATCTTCAGTAGCCTCCAGGCATTGTTCAGAACATGGACACAATGTAACCATTCGTAAAATAAGAGGTATCGATCAATTGGGGGACCACAGAAGAAAACCTCTCAATCGTAAATTATGGTGGGTCTGTTACAAACTAAATCACCATCAGGCATGAATATTAGACAGAATTCATCTGTAATGGTAAAGGATACAGAACTGTAAACATTTACATATTTTTGTTGTTGCCAACTGTACCATCTGCATTTACATGTCTTGATTGATCTTTTCGTCTCTAGCTACGATTGGACGATGTAGACAATGTGCCCTAACAGGATGCAATTTAACACGCCGACCAAGTCACATTTCCATATGCAATGACTAAAGACTGTCTGAAAACACAATTGTGACTTTAATTGTATTTTCCAATAAACATGTTTTAATAAGAGAAAGGTTGAACTGGATGGACCTAGGTCTTTACTCAACCTACGTTACTATGTAATATCCGGACACTTTTTTTTTTCTATCTTGTGGCACTATGAGGTTCCATGAATTGAATCTCCTGGTGGGCGAGCAAACTTTCCTTTTTTGGTTATTAAATACTATATATCACACATCCAATAAATATTCACACTTAAATGCATAGGCAGTATTGAGTGAGAGGACCACAGCATATCCCAGTGGTTGAAGACTTGACTGGAGATTTAGAGTCTCCTCAAATTAATCAAGGTGGAATTGTTTGGCATAAAGTCTCACTGGTCATCTTCTACAACCCGTGATAATTGTAAATCAGCCTTAGCCAGAATTTTAACATCTGGAGCTAGAAGGGAAATTGGTCCAAGATGCCTTGACCCACTTTGGGACCACCACCATTATAGCTTCCCTTCTAGAGGAGGTATTCCAAGATTCTGTAAGCTGGAGTTCTGCCCTCAAGTAACTTGGAGCAACACTTCCCATATGGGGAAGCCAATAGGTGCCTGGGGCCCTTTCATTTGGAAAGGTCTGACTCTTCAGGGATGCTTCAGTTTCATTAGAGACACAGGCTTGTCCAACAACAACCTCTTTAAAAGGATCAAGCATCAAGCTGAGTGGCAAACTATTAACTATCAGTATTTAGTCAGTATTGTTTCTCAGGAGTGGGAGCCAAAACCAGGAGTGGGTGACAAATGCAGAATTGGTGACTTGTTTCTATTATACCTTTTCTCTGATTGTTCCTCACCTGGTTTTGGCTCCCACTCCTGAGGAAAAAATACTGAATAAATACGGATAGTGATGCTGTGGCCTTCTAATAAGAGTAGCAACCCAAGAAGATCACTATGAACCATCCCAACCTACAAAAATTCTTTACCACAAGTAAATGGAGCCTTTTTTTTTTTTTTTTTTTTTTTTTTTTTTTTGAGTATACACCTAAAGCTAATTATTACAACCTGGCAAACGCCCAGAAGAATTATACCCAAGAGGAAAATTAAAGAGGGGAACTCAAATTATGTATAAATGTATTTAATTACAAAAATACAGAAAATAATGGTTTGGAGAGGAAAGACTAAGACAGTTATAGGGAACCAGATGTGCATAGATCTTAAATAGATCAAGGGTCCCTATAATGAGAATCAAATCCCCTCGATCCATCCTCCTCAATGGCATGGATATAATATAAATATTCAGACCTCAAAAAAATAAAGGTAACACTAAAATACCACATCCTAGATATCACTGAAAGAAATATTCCAGATACAAGTCTTTATTCATTACATAGTGGAATGCGTTGAGAATAATAAAACAAGTGATCAATGTAAAGCAAAATTAAATATCCCATGGAGGTGTGGATTTTGAATGATACACAAAGTGGAAAATCAAATTAAAGGCTGATCCAACTTCAGCAGAAGTCCCTCAAGACAAGGAAATGCTCAGTGTGTGGCCTACACGTGCCTGTATGACCTCCCAACAACGTCTGGGCATGCTCCTGATGAGGCGGGCGGTGGGTGGACGATTGTCTCCTGCAGGATTTCTTCCCAGACCTGGATTACAAGCATCAGTCAACTCCCAGGCAGTCTGTGGTGCAACACAGCATTGGTGGATGGAAAGAGACATGATGCCCCAGATGTTCTCAATCAGATTCAGGTTTAGGGAAAGGGCAGGCCAGTCCAAAGCATCAATGCTTTCATCATGCAGGAACTGCTGACACTTCAGCCACACGAGGCCTAGCATGCTCAAGCATCAGAAGGAACCCAGGACCCACTTCACCTGCATATGGTCTCAATGGGTCTGAGGATCTCATCCCGGTAACCAATGACAATCAGGGTATCTCTGGCTAGCACATGGAGGGCTGTGCAGCCCTCCAAAGAAACGCCACACAACGCCATTACTGACCCACTGCCAAACCTGTTATGCTGGAGGATGTTGCAGGCAGATGAATGTTCTCCACGGAGTCTCCAGACTGTCACATGTGCTCAGTGTGAACCCGCTCATCGGTGAAGAGCACAGGGCTTCAATGTCAAACTTAGGCTTTTACCAGAGAACACCATCGCCCAGCACAGTGTTGGGATGTAAGCTCACTCACATGTGGACGTCTGGCCCTCATACTACCCTCATGGAGTGTTTGAGCAGACATATGGATGTTAGTGGCCTGCTGGAGGTCATTTTGTAGGGCTCTGGCAGTGCTCCTCCGGTTTTTCCTTGCACAAAGGAGGCTGTAGCGGTCCTGCTGTTTGTTTGTTGCCCACCTATGGCCCATTCCACGTCTCCTGGTGTACTGGCCTGTCTCCTAGTACAGTATCTGCTCCATACTCTGGACAATTAGACCCAGCTACCCTTCTTGCCACAGCTCTCCTTGATGTGCCATCCTGGATGAGATGCACTACCTGAGCAACCTGTGGGTTCTACTGTAGACACCACCTCATGCTACTGTACCTCTAGGGGTGAGAACGGAGAAATTGTCTGGTCACAACCTGCAGAACCACTCCTATAAGGGCTGTCTAATTGCCTATTATTTCTACAACAGCAGGAGAAATGGATTCACAATCAGTGTTGCTTCATAACTGGATAGGTTGATTTCACAGAAGTGTGATTGACTTGGAGTTACATTGTGTTGTTTAAGTGTTCTCTTTACACACACACACTGTTCATTGATGGATAAAGGGTCACTATGGAAATGTAAGATGAAAGCATTATAGAAATAGGTGTATAATAATAAACACTTATATAAAAAGGACCATCCCATAATAAGAGATGCCACATAGCCTCCTACTAAAGACCAAAGCAGGGCTGTGGAGTCAGTAAGCCAAACCTTCAACTCAGACTCTTCAATTTCCATGACACCGACTCCCTCATACATGGCTCATGTTTAAGTGATAATTTACTGTAGCACAGATTCATCTCCGCTAAAGGTCTAGACCCTTAGATCAGGAATAGGACAGACATTTATAGGACATTTCATAACTTTCCCAAATTCTTATGAAAAAATATTCCCCACAAACTGCATTGAACTACTGCACCCAATTTATTATATATTTTAGGAGTTGGAGTCAGTCCATTTTATACAGACTCCGCCAAAATGGGCTCCGACTCAAGACTCAACAGCCCTGGACCAAACTCAAGAAAAACATTGAGGCAAATATAGGGTAAATAGTCAGACTCAGTATACATAGATAGGTACACTAATATAAATGCATGTATATAATGAAACAAGCACAGACCCAAAAGCATAGTGTGTGTTATATGGAGTGAATACCTTGAGACATAGTAAACAATGATGGCCAAAAAGAAGGAAGGAGGGAGGGAAGCACAGGAACCATGAGGTGTTTCACTGCACTGGGCTTTGTCAGGAGGTGCGATTAAGGTAAAAATGGGGTATTATTTTACAGCACAAGTGCCTGAGTCCTGCACATTAGAGCACTCGCTGTGACAATGCCTGACCAACAATGACGCCAGCATGTGCGGAGGTCAATGAGCGGATTACATGCAATACTGAAGCAGTTCTGTATTTTGCCAATTGCTCATGTGGTCAGATTTATGTAGGTAGAACCGCAACCTGTCTTTGGGTGCATGTTCAAGAGTATGTGAAGGGACATAAACGCAGCTATGCAAACTATGAGAAATTAAAAACCTTTCCTAAACACTTTCAGGAATGTCATAATTGCAACCCAAAAGGCTTTCATTGTGCAGGGTAATAAGAGATAGATCTAGATCTATCTGAGAGAAATAGCCAGTAAAGTCAATCCAGCAGGACGACAACCTGAATCCGGAATTTATTGTGAAAAATCCATATTATCCTGTTTGCTCTACACCTCAAATATTAGATACCTTCAAGAGAAAGTGGAAGAGAATTTACTGAAATTGAAACAAAAAAAAAAATTCTAAAAACTGCTCTAAATTATCCAACCTCAGCAAGGAGCAACGTCTTGCATTGGAGGAACTTAAAGGAAACAAGGATCTCATAAGAAGATCGGATAAAGGAGGGAATGCTGTCATCCTAGACTCTATCTTAAATTGAATAAAGATATGTTATATAATGAGTATTTATCAGAGGATTGATCACAATCAAATTGTTATATTCCAAGAAAAAAATATCCAGATTGCTCGCTGAAGGAGCTCAGTAGGAGCCTTTCATAAAAAGACATCTGAGGATCTATATGTACCACTCACTACCTAAGACACACAAGATGATATTTCCAACACCCTTAAAACGATTAAGCTCATGGGTAGATATGTACCTACAACCTTTAACCTATAATTTACATGGATTTTTGAAAGATACCAAACATGTTATACTATCCCTAGACCAGACCAAATGGCCTGATACACATTTGTGGGTGACTTGCGATGATGTCACTGCGCTATATCCCTCCATACCACACGATCTGGCCATCTCAATTCTATCCAGACACCTAGAGACATTTAGTAGCTACTGTAAAGCAATTCAGGAGTTTATAATAATAGCTACCAAATTCCTATAGAAACAATTATTTCTCCTTTAATGGTGAATTCTTACAATGACAAGGAGCCCCGATGGGAGCAGGCTTCTCACCATCTAATTGCTAGTATTTTCATGTCAGAATGGGAGAACTTGTTCATTTTTTCCGGGCACCAGTCCCTTCTCCTCCTATGTCAGGTGGATTGGTCAATATTTGGACGACCTGCTCCTGATATGGGATGGACCCAGAGGACTGGCGTCGGAGTTTGTGAATTATATTAATGACAACGAAATTAATCTGAAGTTTACCTCTTGTATAGAGGAAAATACTATACATTTTTTGGATGTCTCTTTATCTTTGATAAATGTAACCCCAATAACAACTTCCCCTTTTAGAAAGGAGATTGCTACTGACAATTTTACACGCCACTTCGTGTCATCCACGGCATGTTATAAAAAATGTCCAGGTAGGAGAGCTGTTCAGATATAAGAGGAATTCTACCCTCCCCTCCTGCTATGAACACCATGCTGAGCAGGCTGCAGGGAGACTATGCAGCAGAAATATCCCAGGTGCATGCTGAACAGGGCTAATGAGATGGTGGAAAACAAAGGGTTAATATGCTGCAGGATCGTAAAATAGATACAAGTGAGCCTGATATAGGGGTTACTATAAGGCTATGTGCACATATATTCAGGCGGATATTATGCGATTCAATGGAAGTCAATGGCGGTGAAAACGCTGTGATTATGCAAAATTAGTAGTGCCGCGGATTTTACTGCAATGATAATCCGCAGCGGAAATTTCCGCAGCATGTGCACAGCACATGCGGATCATCATTGGGGGACATGGCAGACCTTCTATTATGTGTTTAAGCGTTCCTGCAGCAGAACCACTTAAAAAACGCATAGTGGGCACACAGCCTAACCCACAGTTCAGAGCTATAACAGATATCATTAGAAAATGTGTCACCTTACTTCACCAGGATACTAAATTGGAACGGATTCTAACAAACCAAGTGAATTTTGTAGCCAAACGGGCACCAAGTTTACGGGACATTCTTTCTCCAAGCTTGTTTGTTACAGAGTTCTACATTGAATAAAAAATTGGATGGCAATGAAAAGAACGTATAAATGTGGACACACTGTCTACATGCTTTAAAGGGGTATTCCGATCTCCAAGATCCTATCCCAATATGTGGTAGGTGTAATATTAGCAAATATTTTCAATTAGAAATGTAGTATTGCATTTATGATTCACTGTCTTTCCTCATGTGCAGGCATTGCAGGACCCTAGGTACCCATGGATACGTCCACTGATAAAGTGACAGTTCACTAGCTGCTAGTGGTCGTAACCGTGGATACCCAAGGTCCTGCAATGCCTGCACATGCAGAAAGACATAGCGAACCATAAATGCTATACTACATTTTTAATTGGAGATAATTGCTAATATTACACCTACTACATATTGGCATAGGATCTTTGAGATGGGAATACCCCTTTAAGTATATGAAAAACCCTAAAAATTTTACGTCCTCAGTAACACATGTGTATAATGTAGATTCATTTATCAACTGTAATACCACTAATGTAATCTACCTTATTACTTGTAGCATCTGAGAGATGCCTTCCAATTCTGACTTTCAGAGGTCCACTAGTACATCCTACATATTGCAGGATACAAGTAGAATTCTACATAAAAGTTCAGCTGCATCTAAACACTTCGCTATAGCACATAATGGGGATGTGTCATCCTTTGAGTTCAGAGGGATAGAGAGTTCAACGACCAGAAAGAAGAGGGGATATGAAAAGAAAGCTAATCATGAAACATTGTGGATCTATGTCCTTGAAACTAGATGGCAGAAAGGCATTAATATTAGACAGGTTTTGATACATTATTATGAATAAGGATTGAAAGTAGTTAATCGCTATAATTATAAATGCTTCACGTGTGTTTATGAGGATATATGGTTGCTTGGGCATGTTTTTATGTACACATATGGGTGCTTGATTTCTATTGGTTAAGGTCAAGGAGATCACATGCACTCTTAGAAAATGACATAAAAGCAGCATGTATCCGGATTTCAATGACTAAGGTCGAGAGACCGAAACGCATCTGCCTGGCATTTTAAATGCATGTGATTTTTTTATGGAACGCATTTAATAAAGACAAGTTTTTAAGATAGATGTCTGGATGCTGGATTTATCCGTTTCCCTGCTTACCCCATGAAGCACCTTTATGTTTCCGGGCGTAGGACTCCAAGGGTGAACTGACTTCTACAGTTTTACTCAATGGTGATATATAGTTACAGTTGCACCAGACTACCTAAATGAAGCCGTCAGTTTCAAATCATGTCTCTAAAATCTTCACCATTTTAATTTGTGGGCCCATTTCTTATATTTTCTGTTCTTATATTGCTCTACTTCATGTCTTTTTCGGCACATTTGACCCTGTGTATTGTGTGTGGAAGCCCTCTTTTTGCAGCACTAGATTTGATATTTCATCTTCTCACAATCCATACAGAGTTGGATTTGACAACTTATTTTACAATGGCAAAACCATTGATGATATTGTTTGTATCATGTTATCACTTCTTATGCACTTTTTTGTATGTATTAATTTTGTCACTTACAATACAGATTTTCCCTACTGTCATTAGTTTATTATCTATTAGTTTTTCATTTCAACTTTGTATATATCCACTTACTACTGTTGTATTTTTTTCTCTGTATCTATTGTTTAATCCTTCATTTTTCATTAATTGCCATCTTATTTTCTAAAAATGTTTATACAATACTTAACCAGTGATGAAACTAGGGAGCAATGGTGCAAATAGGGTGATGCAAACAGGGGGTGTAAGCTCACCTTGTTTTGTTGCAATTGCAGCAATGAATACGCTTGAACAGTTGCTGCAGACCGTAGGTGATAGACCATTAGGATAGAAGGAGAGACTGCTTTCCTGCACTGCTGTCAATATCCCACAAAGGATAACAGAATCAATATAATAAAAATGTGTTTATCTTAATCCATCTACTATCACACTGCCTAACAATGCTCTCATCACCAGGCAATTTACTTATTTTGGCCATCACAATGCAATCTGCATGATTATTCACTTTCTTTACTTACAGATGCTGCGATATACTGCATCTCCTTTACTCTGAGCGCAGACGTGCCACGCACATGTGCTGTTTGACCCCCTTGGGTGATGCGCAGGTTAACATGTCCTCCCACCCAGACCTCAGTACGCGCCGTGTCATCATTGGGGTTAGGCATCATGTTGGTGAGCGTGCCGATTTACTGTATACTGGCATTTGTGCTATAAATCGCAACTTATTACCTTAGCCACATCTCCTTATGAAACCCAGTGAAAATGTGAGTAAGTGTGCCTGCACTTCTATCTTTTTAGCCATCCAGGTTCACCATGTCTCAAGGTATAGGGTCTATATAACACTATGCTTTTGTATCTATGTGCTTTTATCATTATATACCAACATGTATATTAGTGTACCCATCTATGTATACTGAGCCCATTTGCTTAAATATATTTCTTAATGGAATTTATGCGTCTTTACTAGGATATGTAACAATGTATTATGGGACAAGTGCTCTGGCTGCGCACAGTGAAGCTGGAACTACACAGCTCCGCTGCGCACGCGGGGAGCCACTTGTCACAGCACATGCGCGGTTCCCAGAGCAACAAGCACAGCATACCGACGTCCGCACAAGCCGGGAACAGAATTCAAATGGCATGGGCGGCGCCAACCCTGGCTAAATGCGAAGACCACACTCCTATGACTAAACGAGAAGGTATGACATTACTATAAAAAAGTGCTTTTTACATATATTAGCGCTGATTTTAATGAAAAAAGCATGTTAGTGATGCACATTGCATCACCAATAACGCAATGGGGGCAGTTTAGATACTACAAAGGATATGACAAGTTCCCTTTAATTTTTCTCTTGGGTATAATTCTTATTCTCGTCATTTTCCCATTTGAAATAATTAGCTTTGTTTTTATACACCATGAACCATCTACCCACTTGAATCTCAACTCCACCATACAATAATTACCTTCCTGGGATGTAACAGCAATGGCCAGTAAGAGCCCTGCACGCTCACCCTCAAAATAGTTTGTTTTATTACAAAAATTTACAGTCCGACTATTCAAGCTAGGTTCTTTAAGTTAAGTGAAACGGATTAGTGAACATTTTACGAACAGTAGCATTTGCAAAAATGATGAATAGGATACGACTATGGACTCGCTTCAACTACTACTGAACAATTGCCTCAGTACACGATCAGTTGCAGGAAGCCATGCCCATTTAGGATTTCAATCTCCATTTCTTTTCGTCAAACCGTTGGAGTAAACCAACATTTACATTACACAATTCTCTAAAGATGAGAATTTTCTCGCATAAACAATCTCATGCACGATGATCGAGCATTTGTGGACACTTCAGTTGCTCTACCCATTCACATTACACGATTGTCATTAAGGTGATAATCTTAAGGATTATCAGCCTGTGTAAAACTGTGCATTTGGGGTTTCTGCCTGGATAAAAATGAGATTCAGATTAACCCCTCATTGAGTTAATTTGTGTCATTGCAGTTTGTTTCTCTGAAAGTGTTCAGGTCTGTTCAGTTGGGCACAAAAACTTGGTTTGCAATGATCCTGTACATGCCCGAGCAAATGGACACTTTCAGAAAGAAAAAAGAAAAACTTCTGTTCCCATCATTGCAGGCTATGGCCAGAGTTTGTACAAAATCTGTTTAGAACTTGAGCAACCCCCCCCCCCCCCCCCAAATTCACTGCAGACAGAAAATCAAACTGCCCTTTTTGTTGTCATTGTCACAGGAAACTTGAAATCACAAGTCATTAAAGACACAATGGGAGTTCAAATTGGGAAATCAGCAACTAAGGAAGTTCTTTGGCTACCGCGTGAATTTTCTTGCAAAGACATGTTCTGGAGAGGTCAGCTGCAGCCCTAGTATCCCAACACAAGTACTAGGGCCTCACTTAACATGGCAGCCAGAGTATGTGCATCAGGATGCAGAGACAGTATCGGCCTATGGTAAGTGCTTGGCACCAGAGCAGAGACGCCTCAGTGAGCACTTCACCCTGGGAATTTTCAGCAGTATCCAGGAAAATTTACTTTTTGGGGAGCTCCAGTGTCTTTTTCCAGATGCCTATAAGACATTGAAAGTTAGCACTTTAATGACCGCACCAAAAAAATGTGCAATCTGGATAAGAAAGAATTTTATTTTAAGGTTCTATATTTTACAGATCAGCAGGGTTAAAGTTGTTTAGTAAATTTCTACTAGCAAAAAGGTAAAAAAAAATAGGTAGAGATGCAAGTAATTTATCTGCAATATGGCTGAAACTGCTGCAAATGAATTTGTGTGTGAGCTACAGGATTAGCTAGAATGACTGCAGACCAGCATGTGACTGCTTCCTTTGCATCATATACTCCTACCCCATTCATACCAGTGTAAGGAGTCTGCCGCACTATGTTCTCAGCACCCCCCCCCATACACCTCCAATCCTTCTGTGCACAACACACATGGCCAAAACTACTCCACAATATCATTAATGCAACCAGTTTTTCATACTGAAGTCTTGCTGATATGGTAAAATTACTTTTCCCAAACAGAACCAGTGCGTTCAAGGATAATATGAGGCAGATATAGATTTGAAAAAAAAATGCATGCAAAGACAGATACAGATTTAAGACTGAATTCATACATGCCATTTGGTGCATCTATTTAAAGGGATCTTGTCAGATCCTCCAGCAGACAACCATCTAATGTGTATGACGGTCTTACCTCTTCATGACCATTGATTGTAGCAATTTTCAGCAATGGCCACAACTGCTGTAGCTTGCAATAGAAAAAAAAAATCATTCTGCAGTCATTCTGCTATGAGAGCTTGTGTCTTACATTGTTTACAGCTCATTACTGAGGACAGTCATCACCTCCCGTTTTGAGAATTGAGGGACGGTCATCCACCAGTGCCTATCCGAGTGTGCACAGTAGCTACATTCCTGAGGCAGAGGAGTTAAAGAGGTTGTCCAGTCTGAAGGTCTGCAGTTACTCACTGCCAAATCATGACAGCGTGCAATGATCACAGTGTCATGATTCTGTGTGTTCACATGTTTGCAGTCACATGCTAACTAACCTCATCCAGCTTCTCAATATAAGAATTGAGCCCGATGTCTAGATGGCATGTGATCACAAGTATGCATTCACACACATAAGGTAACTTGAATTCCTACCCGCAAAGGGAATAGAGGGGAAATTGAAACAGTGTGCACACTATTCTCCTGTATGCCTAGTACAGGTGGGCACTTTTCATACTGGCAGTCACATGCCAACTAGACTCATCTGGCTACTGATGAAAAAAATTCAAGATGGATAGCAGAAGTCATGGGTGAATGTGGCATAATGTCCAAGGTAGTGTAACCCATTTAACCAGAGGCCCTTCAATCTGAAGATTGCAGCAAGATCCCATCATCAGCAAGTGATGCTATAAGCCCAGTAACTGTGTATACATTTATAAAATAAAAACCTCCACACTCCCCTCTCAGACTTTAACCTTTTCAACAATGTGAGCGACAGAAGACATTGTTGGAACGTCACCAGTGAAGGTGGCAAGTATATGATGTTTTTAGGTTACATAGGGCTCTGTTACATTTGATATGGGGCTGTCTGAAGACAACCATCCACTAAATTTCACTTTCTGTGTGATTAATGGTTGTTGAGACCAAAAAAAAAAAAAAAAAAGTATATTTTCCCTGTAGCCACTGGGTTTCAGTCATCTGGGAGGTGAGGGGATCTCCAAGTCACCACTCACTACAGTGAGTACACAGTTATCACTGCCCCCATACCTTGACCAACAGCCAGCTATGTAGTGTGTGCAGAGCTTGCTGTAAGTCAAGGGGCAGGGGAGTGATTGTGATCACGGTAGTGAGTGATTGTGATCAGATTACAGGACTTGAATCTGCAGTTGTTCAATTTGCTTACAGTATATACTGCAATGCCCCAATATATAGTGTAAATCTCTAGTCTCCTTTGAAGCTCAGCGTATAGTTGAGCTTCAGAGGCATACCAGGAGGATTGCAACACTTGTGGGGGATGCTCCTTTAGCAGGCCCCCAGTTGCCATAGTAACCCAACTGCATTCCACAATCGCATCACAGATCGCCAATGGGAGCTTGTAAGCGCGAGAAACAGCACTCATTTCATTTAAATGTCACTGTCAGATTGCCAGCAGCATTTACATAGTTAACAGCTGGAGCTCATCTACAGCCAGGCTGTTGAGACAAACGCCGCCCATTTAATATAGCCGGTATCTGCTGCGTATGGATAGAGCTCAGTTCCTGAGCCCTCTCTGCACTCAATCATGTACATGTATGAGATATTGCATTAAGGCTATGTGCCCACTATGCAGAAGTGCTCTTGATTTTTCCTGAGCGTTTCTGCATCTCCCTGGCAGAAAAAACGATAATCCGCAGCGGAAATTTCTGCAGCATGTGCACAGCACATGCGGATCATCATTGGGGAACATGGCAGACCTTCTACCATGCGTTTATGCGTTGCCGCTGCAGAAACGCTTAAAAACGCATCGTGGGCACACAGCCTAAGGGTTTAATGCAGTTTATACTACAAAGAATGTAAATTCCTAACAGATCCAGCAGCAAATACATTAAAGGCTTTTTACCAAGTTTTTGGATCATCCCTTACTGATCTGATATGGGATCATATCCTGATTAATGGGATCAAACCAATGGGATCCCAAGAACGAGGCTCTGCAGACTGTCTGGAGTACAGGCTGGAGTCACATTCAAGTGATCAGTGGGAGTCCCAGCAGTCAGACCCCCTCACTGATCAAGTTACCCACCTACCCTTGGTACTAAATGTGGACAGTGATCGACTTACTTGAAAGACTAAGCATGAAAAACTGTAGTCTCCTTGCAATAAAAATGAACTTAACCAAAAAAAAAAAAAAAAGTTGACCACTTTATTTCAGCAGACACAAAATCACCTGTTTACATCATTCCAGTGATCTTTACCTCAGGAGGACAAGTCAGCTGATATAATTTTAACAGCACAACAGTGACAAACGCAGACTGGTTGCTTTAATAGTAGGTTGGTGCTTGACATCATTGTCTTTTGTTGACCATGGTCACTGACAAGGACTTGTGTGCAGTTATCACTGCTTTACAGGAAAAATCATTGCTGTTTGTAAGATTGATTTGGGGACAATCTAATCAAAGGCTTCAGAGAACTTTCTGAACTCTTGGGTGGCAATATCTTAAATTGGGACCAACGCCGATGCATAGCTTACTCTGGAATGGCAGCAGGCAGTGCCTCTGCACCCACAGTGAGGAAGGCTTTTGGAGTTAGGCATGATGTCTACGACAGCAAAGGATCCACTTCACTCTAATGATATCAGACTAACATTCTACAGGAACTCGACTGCAGAGGACTTGGGTAGAGTTATGTTCTGATAAAACCCCCTTCAGACTGGGCGCAACTTCTCCCAAAGATCCAGGAGCAGTTTGATGAATAGTGCTTTTTCCCAGCACAATGGAACACTGTCGTAAGATAAAAGTAATAACCAAGTGGCTCGGTGAACAAAACAATGAGATTTTGAGTCCATGACCAGGAAACTTCCCAGATCTCAGTCCCATTGTGAACCTGTAGTCAATCCTCAAAGTGGGTGGGCAAAAAAAAAACACCACGAAGTTGTGATGGGCAAAGGGCAGAAGTCTTGAAAATAAGAGTCATCAAGGTAAATACTGAGTCGTTACATAAAATTTATGTATTTGGTCAGTAAAACTAAGGACTTATGAAATGTTTATAATTGTACTTCAATAACAATAGCAATATCAGACCAAGATCAGAAAAACGCCAAAGCAGCAAACTGAAAACCCAATGTGCGTCTCAAAACTTTTGGCCATGACTGTAGTGCCGCCATATTTTACAGCACCTTTTGGACACTCTCTCAATTCACATGTTAAGTGGGATTGGCACAGGGACTGAAGACACCAAGGACAGTTTAACTGTAGAACTAGTAACTGAAGAGCTAAATTCAGACATCTGTTATTGCACAAGTGTTCTGTCTGCAATTTTCATGGACAGACCATATACCCTTATAATCTGTGGGGCTGTCCATGTCAGTGTTTTTATTTTTCTCTTTGTCAAAATAAACCACACATGGCAGGAATCCTGGATCAAAAATCACCCATACTAATCTGTGGGTCCATGAAAAACTGAACAGCACATAGCAGCAACAAGTATTTAACAGTGTAAAGGTAAACCGTCATACAAGATGAAATCACTGATAGTAAAAATGGATACGGTTTAAACACTGCCAAAAAGCCATGTGTTTTTTCCATGTAGAGAAGAGGGGAAAAAAGCCACCTTCTATCCAGACCTCTTATAAAACCTAAGGGGTAATCATTCTGCCGCAGCAGAAGTTTGTGAAACAATCTGCACTGTACTCACCTTCCCCAGATACACAGGCAAACCTCCACCATTTCTCCTGGTGCCTAGGATTAGCTGTGGCCCTGATGGCATATCGGCATAGCAGCAGCCAGTCCATGAACTCCGCCAGTGTGGATGGAGTGCCCACCTTTAGATCAGCTAAGCTCACCGATCGGCTGCAGCGCCGTTGATGTGACAAGCAGCAGAAACAGCGAGGGGAGCCATATTTTTAACATACTGCAGCCAGGGAAGAACATTGTTTGAAAGAGGACAACCCCTTTAATCTGTTTATTGCATCTATATGTCCATTGCATTAGCTTTGCATTACTGTAGTCGTTTACATCTGCCCACATTACAACCCCTGGCAAAAATTATGAAATCACCGGGCTCGGAGGATGTTCATTCAGTTGTTTAATGTTGTTGAAAAAAAAGCAGATCACAGACATGGCACAAAACTAAAGTCATTTCAAATGGCAACTTTAAGGCTTTAAGAAACACTAAAAGATCAAGAACAAAATGTGGTACTCAGTAAGGGTAATTTTTTTCATTCCAAGCAGAGGGAAAAAATTATGGAATCATGAAAAACAAACACACAAAAGAACACTCCAATACATCACTAGTATTTTGTTGCACCACCCCTGGCTTTAATAACAGCTTGCAGTCTCTGAGGAATGGAGTTAATGAGTGACAAACAGTACTCTTCATCAATCTGGCTCCAACTTTCTCTGATTGCTGTTGCCAGATCAGCTTTGCAGGTTGGAGCCTTGTCATGAACCATTTTCTTCAACTTCCACAAAAGATTTTCAATTGGATTGAGATCCGGACAATTTGCAGGCAATGATATTGACCTTATGTGTCTTTCAAGGAATATTTTCACAGTTTTTGCTCTATGGCAGGATGCATTATCATCTTGAAAAATGATGTCATCATCCCCAAACATCCTTTCAATTGATGGGATAAGAAAACTGTCCAAAATATCAATGTAAACTTGGGCATTTACTGAAGATGTAATGACAGCCTTCTCCCCACTGCCTTTACCTGACATGCAGCCCCATATCATCAATGACTGTGGAAATTTGCATGTTCTCTTCATGCAGTCATCTTTATAAATCTCATTGGAACGGCACCAAACAAAAGTTCCAGCATCATCACCTTGCCCAATGCAGATTCACGATTCATCACTGAATATGACTTTCATCCAGTCATCCACGATTGCTTTTCCTTAGCCCATTGTAACCTTGTTTTTTTTCTGTTTAGGCGTTAATGATGGCTTATGTTTAGCTTTTTCTGTATGTAAATCCCATTTCCGTTAGGCGGTTTCTTACAGTTCGGTCACAGACAGACTCCAGTTTTCTACCATTCGTTCCTCATTTGTTGTGCATTTCCTGTTTTGGAGACATATTGCTTTAAGTTTCAGGTCTTGACGCTTTGATGTCTTCCTTGGTCTACCAGTATGTTTGCCTTTAACAACCTTCGCATGTTGTTTGTATTAGGTCCAGATTTTAGACACAGCTGACTGAACAACCAACATCTTTTGCAACATTGCGTGATGATTTACCTTCTTTTAAGAGTTTAATGACCCTCTCCTTTGTTTCAATTGACATCTCTCGTGTTGGAGCCATGATTCATGTCAGTCCACTTGGTGCAACAGCTCTCCAAGGTGTGATCACTCCTTTTTAGATGTAGACTAACGAGCAGATCTAATTTAGATCTAATTTGATGCAGGTGTTATTTTTTTAAATGAAAATTTACAGGGTGATTCCATAATTTTTTCCCTCTGCTTGGTCTGAAAAAAAATTACCCTTACCGAGTACCACATTTTTGTTATCTTGATTTCTTTTAGTGTTTCTTAAAGCCATAAAGTTGCCATTTGAAATTACTTTAGTTTTGTGCCATGTCTGTGATATGCTTTTTCAACATTAAACAACTGAATGAACATCCTCCGAGCCCAGTGATTCCATAATTTTTGCCAGGGGTCGTATATGCACTATAAAAGGTGCCTCTACTGCACCTAATGGACAATGCTGGAGTGGGTTTCTTATTTGGCAATTTTTTTTTTGCCTTCACAGGTTTAACAAAAATCACACGAAAATACAATGCAGTGAGGTGCCCTGATTTGAATACACTCAAAAGCAGCTAGAAAAGTTAAGACTGGCACAAAAATGGGCACCGAAGGGTGTTGAAAGGGTTAAATGAATTGGCCGCTGATCTCACAATGCAGACACGGATAGTGATGCCCAACATCTAATTCATGACACTCCAGCCTAACCAAATTGGTCCTGGGCATCAGAACTGGCATCAATGTGAGCAAATAATCAATTTGCACTGATTTGAATAAGTAACTGGTGTTTAAAGGGTTAAACGACTGAGCCACTAACCCCTTAAAAAACACCACTTATGAAAATCAGTGAAAATTGACTAATTTGCCCACATTGATGCCAGTTCTGATGCCCATGACCAATTTGGTCAGGCTACAGTGTCCTGAATTAGATGTGGGGCATCACTATCCTTGTCTGCATTGTGAGATCAGCAGCCAAGTCATTTAACCTTCTCAATGCCTCTGGTGCCCACTTTATAGTTGGTGTAGCTGCTTTTAAGTGTATTCACATCAGGGAACCTCGCTGCAGTGTATTTTATTTTTGTGATTTTTGTTAAAAACTAAAAAAAAAATAAAATAAATTGAAGAAACCAATTTCAGCATCTTAGCTAATGGCATGAATGATACAATTGCAAGAAAATCCACCATTTCCATGAATGCAAGTGGTTTTCAGTTGCAGAAATGTCTAACAATCAGCAACATAGGGGTACACCCCTACACTGCAATAGAGAGCCCCCACATGCAAGGCAGAGCCTTGGAGGAAACATGAGCACAGGAAGGTTCACATTTCCTGCACAGAGAAATAAGTGCATCAGTCACTGATCCCATAGTGAGCCACGGCCCTGCAGCAGGGAGGGCAGGCTTCGGACAGGCACACGCGTGTTCATCCCCCCTCCACCTCATCTCTAGTTGGTACTTTACTAGTTTCCCTTTCCTGGGCGATGGTGAACAGCATTAAAGAATGGGAGCGGCTTACTCCAACCCTACAGTCTTATGGCATTTCCAGGATATGAGCATTTTTTGGAGGAAACATTACATTTAAGCCAAGTATTCAGAAGAACACTCAGTCTGGATGATCAGGTCGTGTCACCATGTCGTTATTAGCATGTGAACGGGTGCTGCAGATAGCACCATGCTGTATAAAGGCAGAACCATCCTAGTAACAGATGTTCTGTTCCCCTCAGCGCTCAGACACAGTCTACGGTTAGTCTCCCCCCCCCCCCAGTGCCCAGGACCGGACATTACTCAGCAGCCTCTGCGGACGCCCCCCGGTGCCCAGGACCGGACATTACACAGCAGTCTCTGCGGACGCCCCCCGGTGCCCAGGACCGGACATTACACAGCAGCCTCTGCGGACGCCCCCCGGTGCCCAGGACCGGACATTACACAGCAGCCTCTGCGGACGCCCCCCGGTGCCCAGGACCGGACATTACACAGCAGCCTCTGCGGACGCCCCCCGGTGCCCAGGACCGGACATTACACAGCAGCCTCTGCGGACGCCCCCCGGTGCCCAGGACCGGACATTACACAGCAGTCTCTGCGGACGCCCCCCGGTGCCCAGGACCGGACATTACACAGCAGTCTCTGCGGACGCCCCCCGGTGCCCAGGACCGGACATTACACAGCAGTCTCTGCTGACGCCCCCCGGTGCCCAGGACCGGACATTACACAGCAGTCTCTGCTGACGCCCCCCGGTGCCCAGGACCGGACATTACACAGCAGCCTCTGCGGACGCCCCCCGGTGCCCAGGACCAGACATTACACAGCAGTCTCTGCGGACGCCCCCCGGTGCCCAGGACCAGACATTACACAGCAGTCTCTGCGGACGCCCCCCGGTGCCCAGGACCGGACATTACACAGCAGTCTCTGCTGACGCCCCCCGGTGCCCAGGACCGGACATTACACAGCAGTCTCTGCTGACGCCCCCCGGTGCCCAGGACCGGACATTACACAGCAGCCTCTGCGGACACCCCCCAGTGCCCAGGACCGGACATTACACAGCAGTCTCTGCTGACGCCCCCCGGTGCCCAGGACCGGACATTACACAGCAGTCTCTGCTGACGCCCCCCGGTGCCCAGGACCAGACATTACACAGCAGTCTCTGCTGACGCCCCCGGTGCCCAGGACCGGACATTACACAGCAGTCTCTGCTGACGCCCCCCGGTGCCCAGGACCGGACATTACACAGCAGTCTCTGCGGACACCCCCCGGTGCCCAGGACCGGACATTACACAGCAGCCTCTGCGGACACCCCCCAGTGCCCAGGACTGGACATTACACAGCAGCCTCTGCGGACGCCCCCCAGTGCCCAGGACCGGACATTACAAAGCCTCTGCGGACACCAGAGCTGCTCCATTTCTGAACTCCAGAAACAATTCGGATTCGGTGCCAGCCCCGCCCAGTAATATGGAAATCCTCAGCACATAGAAGGCAATGCGCCCCAGGGAAGGGGAAGCACGGAGTCCCGCTATCCCGGGTCGGCTGCACGCCGTGCGCCCCAGCTGCAGTCACAGGGAGAGCCCGGGACAGACTCCATTGCGTCACTAGCGCACCGCACACCATGTCTCCGCAGTGCACAGGCGGCCTGACTGCACAGGGGCACAAATTACGTTCTCTGTTGCCCGGCGATACAAGGACAAGTGCCGGTCGCCAAATGCGACTATCGCCCTTTGTAGTGGTGGCAGGCGGCGGTGTGCACGGAGAGCAGGGCCATTCTCCGCAGCAATAAGGTGCGGGCTCCTCCTGAGCCCCCGCCACATCCACACACTACGTGCTGCTGTATAGGGAATGGCCGAGCTCCACTCACAATAACCTTCAAATTGCAGTAAGCGCCCCCGCCCCCACCACGGGAGACACCTACTCCACTGGAACGTGGCCGGCACAGCCGTGATGCAGGATTCCCTGCGCACTCCGTGTACCGGGGCATGCCCGGCCGAGGGCACCGCAGCAGCGGATACGTGCCAGCCAGTCACCTGGGGCCGCGCCGCGCCGCTACACAATCACTGCCCTATACACCACGGCGGAAAACGCACAAAGACAAAATGGGGAACGTCTGGAAGACGCAGCTCCGCGCGGGGTCTGGCCGCACATGGGGCCAATTACACAAAACAAAGCATGGGAGGGGGCTGGGCAGAGCGGCGCAATGGACACACGCCAGCCTTACCTGCGAGACCATTTTATTCTTCTCCATAAACCACCAGAGAAGAGCAGCCCGCGTACGCGCAGAGTCCCTAGAGCAGAGTCCGGCCGGCGGGGGCGCAGAGTCCTGAGAGCAGGGTCCTGGGATCTGTGCTCCTCGCGATCAGCCTTTGGCTGCGATCCTGAACAATTCTTTTCTGTCCTTGTGTACGGCTCCTTCCTTCCTTCCTAGCTTTCTTTGCTCCCTTTCTCTCAGGATCAAGCTCCTCCTTTTGACACCAGGGGCAATTTATCACTGCTCTGCCACTCCTCCTCCCTCCCCCTCCCGACTTGCTCCCAGTTCTCTCCTATCTCTTCCTTTCCCCTCCCCCTTCCTCTCCTGCCTGGCTCACTACAAGGGACACATATCCCATTACACATGGCAGAGAGGGAGAGTAAAAACAGAGCCAGCTGGGTGGAAGCTAAGGAGCAGAGAATGCAGCAGGAGCTCCACAGGAGAAGGCCTGTCTGCTCACACACACACTCACACAGTCACTCTCACACACACTCACCTGGGATTTCATGGATGGAGCAGTGTGGAAATGTTAAGAGCTACGTTCACACCGTGCAGTAAACCAGTGATTGTTGCAGGTCGGCCTTCATTGGCGTCTCATCTAAATATACATTTAACTTTTCCATTTTTTGCCTTTTCCTTCCATAACTTTTACAGAAGCTCGCCCTGGACAGAACTAGTTTATTCACAAACCCTGCTTAACCCCTTAAGGACCGAGCCACTTGATAGGTTAGTGACTGAGCCTCATTTTTTTTAATTTGACCACTGTCACTTTATCAAGTAATAACGCTGGAAAGCTTCAATGGATCCCGGTGATCTGGAGATTGTTTTTTCGTAACATATTGTTCTTCATGATAGTGGTAAAAAAAATTCGATACAACTTTTACTTGATTTGTGAAAATATTGGAAATTTGGCAAAAATGTTGAAAATTTCACAATTTTCAAACTTTTAATTCGTAAGCCCTTAAAATCAGAGAGATATGTCACACAAAATAGTTAATAAATAACATTTCCCACATGTCTACTTTACATCAGCACAATTATTGAAGCATCATTTTTTGTTAGGAAGCTATAACGGTTAAAAGTTGACCAGCAATTTCTCATTTTTCCTACAAAATTTACAAAACCATTTTTTAGGGACCACATCACATTTGAAGTGACTGAGGGGTCTATATGACAGAAAATACCCAAAAGTGACACCATTCTAAAAACTGCACCTCTCAAGGTGCTCAAAACCCCATTCAAGAAGTTTATTAACCCTTCAGGTGCTTCACAGCAATTAATGGAATGTGGAAGCAAAAAATGAAAATTGTACTTTTTTTCACAAAAAATTTACTTTAGACTCCCAATTTTTTATTTTCACAAGTGTAACAGGAGAAATGGAGCCTCAAAGTTTGTTGTGCAATTTCTCCTGAGTGCGCCAATACCCCATATGTGGGGTAAAACTACTGTTTGGGCGCACAGCAGGGCTCGGAAGGGAAAGAGCACAGTTTGATTTTTGTTGAGTTTGGAGAACCCCTAAAGTGCCTAAACAGTGGAAACCCCCCACAACTGACTCCATTAGACCACACAAGGAATGTATCTAGATGTGTGGTGAGCACCTTGAACCCACAGGTGCTTCACAGAAGTTTATAACGTAGAGCCATGAAAATTAAAAAAAAAAAATCAAATTGTTTCCCACAAAAATGTTCTTTTAGCCCCAATTTTTTTTATTTTCACAAGGGTAACAAGAGAAATTGCACAAAAAATTGTATGGTGTATTTTCTCCTAAGTACGCCGATACCCCATGTGTGGGGGAAAACTACTTTTGGAGGTACAGTGCAAAGCTCAAAAGGGAAGAAGCGCCATATTGGAGTTCAGATTTTTCTGGAATGGTTTGCGGGTGCCATGGTACATTGGCAGAGCCCCTGAGGTCCCAGAGCAGCAGAAACCCCCCCCCCCCATAAGTGACTTTATTTTACAAACTACACCTCTCAATTAATTCATCTAGGAGTGCAGTGAGCATGTTAACATCACATGTGCCTCAGAAATTTATTCCATTGTGCGGTGAAGAAAGAATAGCTACATTTTTACTGGTAAAATGTTGTTTTAGCCCCAAATTTTTTATTTTTGGAAGGGCTAGTAGAAAAAAATGAACATCACAGTTTGTTGTGCAATTTCTCCTGAGTGCGGCAATACCCTAAATGTAATTGGGTACTACTTTTCAGTCGCAGTGCAAAGCTCAGAGAGAAAGGAGCGTCATATTATGATGCAAATTTTAGTGTTCTGGTTTGTAGGTGCCATGACCCACTGGAAGAGCCCCGAGGTGCGAGAACATCTGAATCCCCATTTTACAAACTACACCTCTCAATGAATTCATCTAGGGCTGCAGTGATCATATTGACACCACAGATGTTGTCACAGAATTTTACACCATTGGGCGATGAAGAAAAACAATAATTAAATTACCACAAAAATGTAGTTTTAGCCCCAGATTTTACATGGGGAAATGGATAAAAATGGCACCAAAATTTGTCACACAATTTCTGAACATGGAAATACTCCATATTGGCTGTATAGTACCGCTTCGCCACATGACGAGACTCGGGAGGGATGGAGCGCTATTTGCCTCCTGGAGCGCAGATTTTCCTAGAATAGTTTGTGGACTCCATATACACTGTGGAGTCGGTATAAAATGGACCGACTCCAACTCTTAAAATATATAATAAATTGGGTACAGTAATTCAATGCAGTTTGTGGGGAATATTTTTTTCATAAGAATTTGGGAAAGTTATGAAATGTCCTAGAAATGTCTGTCCTATTCCTGATTTAAGGGTCCAGACTTTTAGCTGAGCTGAATCTGTGCTACAGTAAATTGATCACTTAAACATGAGCCATGTATGAGGGAGTCAGAGTCGTGGAGTCGAAGTTGGAGTCGGTGTTATGGAAATTGAGGAGTCGGAGGTTTGGCTTACCGACTCCACAGCCCTGCCTATACAGAGTGCTAGAAGTGAAGAACACCCCTCTCAAGTGACCCCATTTTGGAAAATTATTTTCCTGCTAAACATGTGGACGCTAAATGTAGTTTAGGCACACTGTCAGGCACAAAAGGGAGGGGGCATTTTGATTTGGGAGTGCAGAATTCGCTGGATTTCTTTTGGGGGGCGAGGAGCCATGGCACTTTTCCAGAGCCTTTGTACTACCAGTAACGTGGAAGCCCCCTATATTTCTCTTAACAGATGACGGTCCTGAGTGGGGACTTGCTTTTTTTGTGGATTGAGTTGAAGCTTTTATTGGGAACATTTTACATAACATTTGGGATCACATTTATCCTGTGCTCTACGCTGAGCACTTACATTGGAGTTTCCATCTAAATCTCTGAATGACATGATTCAGATGAAACCGCCAAGGGATCCATTCACTACAATGAGGTAGTAGAGTTACTCTGGACTCCGTCTGGCCTCCGTTCAGCGGTATTCTTCTTTTCAGAAGGGCAGTAAACATATATGCCCTCTAAAAACAATACTTTTATTTTTATACTATTTAAAAACACACCTATGCCAGTGTATATAAAATACAGAATATTTCTATAATTGTCAGAAATTCAATAATGGCGCATCTCTCTGAGGAGGATAATTGTTCCAAAATACAGCAAGGACTTACATAGCCCTAATATGCCTCTAATATGATCCTGCCTGACGTGGAGGCAGCCTTCAGCCTCCTGCAATGTACATCATGCAGCTTTATCATTCCTTGACATAGAATCCCGGTATCGGCCTCCTGATGAACCTAATGATAGGCGAAACGTGTCGAGACATAGTTTGAATGAAAGCTAAGTCTATCAATTGATCTTTGTCCATCTATATATTTTTTATGATTTGTATATTAGGAATATCTATGTATTAGATTAGGCAGTCACCTTTCTATATCATGTTTAGTTCACCCCGTAGGGTGTAACAGGGACAGCCGCCGGTGAGACGGGGGCGCCAAAAAGCATTATTGGGGTGCTAACCTCCACGTCAGGCAGGATCATATTAGAGGCATATTAGGGCTATATAAGTCCTTGCTGTATCTTGGAACAATTGTCCTCCTCAGGGAGATGTGCCATTATTGAATTTCTGACAATAATAGAAATATTCTGTATTTTATATACACGGGCATAGGTGTGTTTTAAATAGTATAAAAATAAAAGTATTGTTTTTAGAGGGTATATTCAGGCTACTTCAGCACAAACCTTCTTGGTATAATCTATATGTTAAATTTCTTTTCAGAAGTGCACAAAACTGTGGGCAACGGCACTTTTATACACACCTCAAAAGACAGACACCGCCGGATCACAGGCCAGACTGCATCCATGGTGCCTTCATCTGCCTCATTATAGGGAGTCTTCCGCCGGGGGTTCCTTCTGAATCACGTACGGACACCACGGTGTAAGTGCTCAGCGCAGGGTAAATGTGAGCCGAGCCTTACTGCGATCTTTAGGAGGAAGAATGAACAAATCAACAGCAGATGAAGAATTGGTTTTATTTTTTACACCTTTCCTCGCGGTATAAGTGATTAGACAACTTTATTCTTCAGGTTGGTGCAATTACAGCGATACCAGATTTATATCAGGTTTTTATATTTGGCTGCTGTCACACACTAAAAGACGTTTTTTTCTCCAAAAAACTAGTTTTTACATCGCCATATTTTGAGAGCTATAATTTTTCCATATTTCTGCCGACAGAGTTATGTGACGACTTATTTTTTGCAGGATGAGTTGAAGTTTTTATTGGTACCATTTTCAGGCACATTACATTTTTCAATAGCTTTCTATTCCGATTTTTGGGAGGCAGAATTAACAAAAAACAGCAATTCAGGATTTTTTTTATGCCGTTCTGCATCTGCAATTGATAAGATGACTTTATTGTTTGGGTCAGGACAATTACAGCAATATCAGATTTATGGCATTTTTTTATGTTTTGCTGCTTTTACACAAAAACTTATGGGAAAAAAAATATTTTTGCATTGCTTTATTCTGAAAGGTATAACTTTTAAATTTTCCACTGATGGAGCTGTAAAGTGGCTTGTTTTCTTGCGGGACAAGATGACATTTTCAGCTTTACCATTTTTATTTACATTCATCTTTTTGATTGCGTTTTATTCCACTTTTTTCCAGTGGCATGATGAAAAAGCACACTTTTTTACGGAGTTCACTGAAAGGGTTAACTAGAGTGACACTTTTATATATCGGGTTGTACCGGATGCGGCAATACCAAATATATGTACTTTTTTGTTTAATTTTTTTTACAGAGAAATGTGTATTTCTATGTAAAAATACACCCCCCCCATATGATGCTTCATACAGAATAATGGACCCCATATAATGTTCCATACAGAATAATGGGTCCCATATAATGCTCCATACAAAATAATGGAACCCATATAATGCTACATACAGAATAATGGACCCCATATAATGCTCCATACAGGACAATGGACCCCATATAATGCTCCATACAGAATAACGGACCCCATATAATGCTCCATACAGAATAATGGACCTCATATATTGATCCATACGGAATGGGCCCCATATAATGCTCCATACAGTATGGGCCCAATATGCTTCATACAGAATAATGGACCCCATATAATGCTCTATACAGAATAATGGACCTCATATATTGATCCATACATAATGGGCCCCATATAATGCTCCATACAGTATAATGGACCCCATAGAATGCTCCATACAGGATAATGGACCCCATAAAATGCTCCATACAGTATAATGGACCCCATAGAATACTCCATACAGGATAATGGACCCCATATAATACTTCATACAGGATAATGGACCCCATACAGGGCCGGACTGGCCATCTGGCAGCTCTGTCAAATGCCAGATGGGCCGGTCCGGCCGTGGGCCGCATTACCTGCTATTAGCAATTGTGACGGGGCACAGAGCCGAAGGCTCCGTCACTTACTTAGGCAGGCCGCGGGCATCCCTTCAAACGCAGCGCAGGTCACTTGCGCAGGAGGGCCGTGGGCATCCCTTAAGCTGGGGGCTTGCTGGAGGCCGTCGCATGCAGGTGACGTCGGTGGTCGATGACGTCACTGCATCGCATCGCCAGCGTCCACTGAGAGACGGGACAGAAGAGGTGATGGACGCTGAGGAGGATGAGGAGACAGGATTAGGTGAGTATAAAGATTTTTTTTATTTTTGGGTGCTGTGGGAAACCGTAATACTATATAGGGGCTGTTTGTGGGGGATGATTCTGCTATATGGGGGCTGTTTGTGGGAGACCATCATACTACATGGGAGCTGTTTGTGGGGAACCATCATACTACATGGGGGCTGTTTGTGGGGGATCATCTTACTATATGGAGGCTGTTTGTGGGGGATTATCCTGCTATATGGGGGCTGTTTGTGGGGGATCATCCTGCTATATGGGGGCTGTTTGTGGGGGACCATAATACTATATGGGGGCTGTTTGTGGGGGACCATAATACTATATGGAGGCCGTTTGTGGGGGACCATAATACTACATGGGGGCTGTTTGTGGGAGATCATCATACCACATGGGGACTGTTTGTGGGGGCTCATCTTGCTATATGGAGGCTGTTTGTGGGGGACCATCTTACTACATAGGGACTGTTTGTGGTGGATCATTCTGCCATATGGGGGCTCTTTGTGGGGAATCATCCTGCTATATGGGGGCTGTTTGTGGGGAACCATAATACTATATGGGGGCTGTTTGTGGGGGAAAATCCTGCTATATAGGGGCTGTTTATGGGGAACTATAATACTACATGGGGGCCATTTGTGAGGAACAATAATACTATATGGGGGTTGTTTGTGGGGGAGCATCATACTATATGGGAGCTGTTTGTGGCGGACCGGACCATTATTCTATATAGAGGACTGTTTGTGGGGGACCATCATACTATATGAGGGCTGTTTGTGGGGGACCATCATACTATATGAGGACTGTTTGTGGGGGACCATCATACTATATGAGGGCTGTTTGTGGGGGACCATCATACTATATGAGGGCTGTTTGTGGGGGACCATCATACTATATGGGAGGCTGTTTGGGGGAACCATCATACTATATAGGGGTCTGTGGGGGATCTTCATCTTGTGTGGGGGCAGCTGTGGTGGACATTATACTGTGTGGAGGTCTATAGGGTACATTATACTATACGGTGGGCTGTGGTGACCTTCATACTGTATGAGGTGATTAAGGGGGACATCAAATTTAATGGGGTGGTTATGAGGGACATCATGCTTTATATAGGAGTCTGTTGTGCACCTCATACTGTATATTAGGGGCTGTGCCGAATACCATAATGTATGGGGGGCTGTGGTGACCATCTTAATATGTGGGTGCTGTGCTGCATCATGCTTTGTATATGGTTTGTGAGGTCATCATACCATGTGGGGCATAATACTTTATGAGGGTCACGAAAGGGGTATAATAGAGGGTGAGACCACTTAGGGGCTTTAGTAGAGGGAAAATAAATGTAAGTGCTGCAATACATATCCTCCGTTTCTTAGAAAGTTGGGAGATATGCCCCTTTTTGACGTGATAAAACGTTTTCTATGGGACCTGTTATTTCTATGTACTCCCCTGGGAGGCCCAATGGGGGGTCGTAGTCATTATGGGGAAGCAAGGAGGAATTATTATTATAAGAAAGCACAGGGGCTGTTTGTATTATTATAACTACTGTAGGTGCATGGTCACTATTATAAGGGGTCACGGGAATTATTATAAGGCAGCACAAGATGTGGTTTGTGTAGAGGTGGTAGAATGAGAAGAGGGTCTTGGAAAAGCAGTAAAGTAAAGATGCCTCTGTTATATTTTACAAGGACGAATTATGGTCAGAAGAAAAGGTCATGGCGGTCTGGGCTGAATTAAAAAGAAGAGGGAAAACAAATGACAACAACCAGCGAGAACGGCACTGATGAGAATCTGCACAGTACACACATACAACCCCTGGCAAAAATTATGGAAATCACCGGGCTCGGAGGATGTTCATTCAGTTGTTTAATGTTGTTGAAAAAAAGCAGATCACAGACATGGCACAAAACTAAAGTCATTTCAAATGGCAACTTTAAGGCTTTAAGAAACACTAAAAGATCAAGAAAAAAATGTGGTACTCAGTAAGGGTAATTTTTTTCATTCCAAGCAGAGGGAAAAAATTATGGAATCATGAAAAACAAACACACAAAAGAACACTCCAATACATCACTAGTATTTTGTTGCACCACCCCTGGCTTTAATAACAGCTTGCAGTCTCTGAGGCATGGAGTTAATGAGTGACAAACAGTACTCTTCATCAATCTGGCTCCAACTTTCTCTGATTGTTGTTGCCAGATCAGCTTTGCAGGTTGGAGCCTTGTCATGGACCATTTTCTTCAACTTCCACCAAAGATTTTCATTTGTATTGAGATCCGGACTATTTGCAGGCCATGATATTGACCTTATGTGTCTTCTTTCAAGGAATGTTTTCACAGATTTTGCTCTATGGCAGGATGCATTATCATCTTGAAAAGGGATGTCATCATCCCCAAACATCCTTTCAATTGATGGGATAAGAAAACTGTCTGAAATATCAATGTAACCTTGGGCATTTATTGAAGATGTAATGACAGCCATCTCCCCAGGGCCTTTACCTGACATGCAGCCCCATATCATCAATGACTGTGGAAATTTGCATTTTCTCTTCATGCAGTCATCTTTATAAATCTCATTGGAACGGCACCAAACAAAAGTTCCAGCATCATCACCTTGCCCAATGCAGATTCGCGATTCATCACTGAATATGACTTTCATCCAGTCATCCACAGTCCACTATTGTTTTTCCTTAGCCCATTGTAACCTTGTTTTTTTTCTGTTTAGGTGTTAATGATGGCTTTTGTTTAGCTTTTCTGTATGTAAATCCCATTTCCTTTAGGCGGTTTCTTACAGTTCGGTCACAGACATTGACTCCAGTTTCCTCCCATTTGTTCCTCATTTGTTTTGTTGTGCATTTCCTGTTTTGGAGACATATTGCTTTAAGTTTCCGGTCTTGACGCTTTGATGTCTTCCTTGGTCTACCAGTATGTTTGCCTTTAACAACCTTCGCATGTTGTTTGTATTTGGTCCAGATTTTAGACACAGCTGACTGTGAACAACCAACATCTTTTGCAACATTCCATGATGATTTACCTTCTTTTAAGAGTTTGATAATCCTCTCCTTTGTTTCAATTGACATCTCTCGTGTTGGAGCCATGATTCATGTCAGTCCACTTGGTGCAACAGCTTTCCAAGGTGTGATCGCTCCTTTTTAGATGCAGACTAACAAGCAGACTTAATTTGATGCAGGGGTTAGTTTTGGAAATGAAAATTTACAGGGTGATTCCATAATTTTTTCCTCAGAATTGAGTGATTCCATAATTTTTTCCCTCTGCTTGGTCTGAAAAAAATTACCCTTACTGAGTACCACATTTTTTTTCTTGATTTCTTTTAGTGTTTCTTAAAGCCATAAAGTTGCTATTTGAAAGGACTTTAGTTTTCTACCATGTCTGTGATCTGCTTTTTTTCAACAACATTAAACAACTGAATGAACATCCTCCAAGCCTGGTGATTCCATAATTTTTTGCCAGGGGTTGTATATGGTCTGTAGAGCACTGGTGCAGACCTGATATTACCATTATATGGTCTCTGTATGGTCGTGATATCAGTCCTAGTGCAGTGGTTTTAGTTAAAGGGGTTGTCCAGGTTTAATGTTAAAGTCTGCAGTGACTCTGTATGACTGCAGATTTCTGAATCCTCATAGTATGTGCATTGCGTTCTGTGAGAATTCTCCTGTGTCTGGAGCGGCTGGTTATGTGACCACAAGTATGATTTGAATTCATGCGATCACGTGCTGGCTAGACGTGAACGGCCTCTCTCAATACAAGTGAATTTAGCAAAGCAGAGTACGTTTAGTTGGAATGTGGCCGGAGGTGTGGAAATCCTATACTTGTGGTCCCATGACGGCCTCTCCCAATGCTGGCACCGGAGAATCCTGACAGTGCGTGCTGTGAGGATTCAGAAGTCTGAAGTCACATATACTTTAACACCAAGCCTGGACAACCCCTTTAACAATCAGTATGGTGGTATTTTCAGTACTGTGTATACGGGTAATATTTGGTTATGGTTTGTTGGCATTTGTCTGTTATATTGCAATATTGTTATTGACGCGCCCCCTGGGCCGTGTGTGCACGTGTGTGGGTTACCCGGAGCCGGGTCTCCGGGGGGTTGTAGTCTCCGTGGCGGCGACCCGGTCCCGTGGCTCAGGGTGGTCAAACCAGTGGCAGTCTGTTATAGGGTTTTTATGATTTAATGTCCGACTACGCCACCCGTGGATTGCGGCTATTATGAACCGCCGCTGCAAGGCAGTCCACTGAGGCTGATGGTGTGTGCAGCTGAGATAGTATAACTCCCCACGGGAAGAGTGTAGCCTCAGGGCAGTGTAGTAAGATGCTGGGGGTGATGGTGCAGGCGCTGTCACGGGTGTGTCGCCACGAAGATCGTCACGATTACACAGCCTGACTTCTCGCAGCTGACTTTTTGGTGCTTTGTGTTTTTCGGCAGTGAGGGAGTTAATTCTCTCTCTCTCTGTGCTAGACAAGGTCCAGCCTCGCCCAGCTGCAATCAATGCTGCTGTAGTGGGACTCCTTCAAATGCCTGCTGGTCTGTTAGGGAAGTGTCGGTGAAAGCATTTCATGCAGACTAACAGAGCGGATCGTGGTATTTGGAGTTTCAGAGATAAGTGTATTTGGAGCGTTTTTTCCCTTCCTCGCTTTATCATTTATCTCCTTTCCCGTTGGTGTTCCCTCTGTTGTAGTTGTGTAGTTTTTGTATGCAAGGTGGTTTTGGTTTTTCCCTTGTACTGTCTCGTTCGTCTAAGTACTGTGTGTGGGCATATTATTACTTGTCCCCTTTTGTTGTGATCGGGGTCCTTCTCAGGACTAGATTACTTAGGTGCAGGGATCCTCAGGAGGTAGGGGTTATGCTGGCGGCCTGGACCTCTGTACCTTTAACAGTACCTCCAGGTTGAGGGATTAGTCAGGGCCCCAGCTTAGGGTCAGCTTAGGCCCCCTACCTCCAGTATACAGAGACAGCGTGACATTTTCACCGACCACTTAGTTTTTCTCCAGCTACCATGGATCCAGTAGCCGGTCTAGCTCGGCAGTTGCAGAGTTTGTCCATGGAGCTGGCGGACGTTAGGTCCAAGGTTTTGTATCCTCAGGAGCAAGCCGGACCAGAACCTAAAGTAGCTCTCCCTGACAGGTTCACTGGGGGGCAGGACAAGTTTTTTGTTTTCCGGGAGGCATGCAAGTTGTACTTTCGGTTGCGGCCTCGGTCATCGGGGAGTGAAGAACAAAGGGTGGGAATTGTCATCTCGCTCCTACAAGGGGACCCACAATCTTGGGCGTTCTCTCTTCCCCCGGGCTCCCCGGCTCTCCAGTCAGTGGATAGGTTTTTCGCTGCTCTGGGACTCGTATATGATGACCCAGATCGGATCTCCCTTGCTGAGTCTAAGTTACGTAGGATTCAGCAGGGAGATCGTCCGGCGGAGGAATTCTGTTCGGAGTTCCGTAGGTGGGCCACGGACACCCAGTGGAATGACCCGGCTCTTAGGAGCCAGTTTTGTCAAGGTTTATCCGACAAATTACAGGATGTGTTGGCACAGTATGACTCTCCCGCGTCACTGGAAGCCGCTATGGCCCTTGCTATTCGCGTTGACAGACGGCTTCGGGAGAGGTGCGGGATAACTCTACCCCCTGTGATGACTCCACCTCCTACAAGGTCCCCTCATATGGTGGTTCCCCTGGTCAGTCCAGAGGAGCCTATGCAATTAGGAGGGACATCATTTCGGGGGAGGGGACCGGTGGTGCGCCATAAGACAGGAAGGTGTTTCTTCTGCGGGAGAAAGGGACGTTTTATTGGGGGGTGTCCATCCCGTCCCTTGCAGAGTGAAGAGTCGTCAGAAAACTGTTGATCCCAGGTTGTGTGGTGGACGGCAATCTGGGAGTAGGTATTTCGTCCCTAGGTTCGTCTCAGTTTCTCGTACCGGCGGAGGTGGTGGTGGGTACGAGAACTGAGAGGATATCTGTTCTTCTGGATAGTGGGGCCGGGGCTAATCTGGTTGATGCTCGGTTTGCCCGGGTTCAAGGTATGCGATTGAGTGAGTTGGCTAAACCCATCCCCATATTCTCGATCGATGCCAGGCCTCTCGGTCAGGGAAGTTTTTTGCAAGCTGTGCATGACGTAAAACTTCAAGTGGGGGCGATACATAAAGAACTGTTGTCTTGCTACGTGTTGGAGGGTCTTCCCACTCCTATAGTGTTGGGCCTTCCTTGGTTAACTAAGCATAACCCGGTTATTAATTGGCAAACCAGAGAGATAAGCCAATGGAGTAAATTCTGTAATAAAAACTGCATGAACACGGTCATCGGTGCGGTTACTCCTTGGGTCTTACCTCCATTTCTGGCGGACTTTGAGGATGTATTCTCGGAGAAAGGGTGTCAGGAACTACCTCCTCATCGCGAGTATGACTGTTCTGTAAAACTGCTCCCTGAGGCCAAGTTACCTAAAGCTAGGTTGTATAACCTTTCTGGTCCTGAGAGGCAGGCCATGAAGGATTATATTTCAGAAAGTCTGGCTAAGGGGCATATTAGACCTTCATCTTCACCAGTGGCTGCGGGGTTCTTCTTTGTTAAGAAGAAAGATGGAGGCCTACGCCCTTGCCTGGATTTCCGTGAACTTAATCGGATTACGGTCCGAGATCCGTATCCGCTCCCACTTATTCCCGATCTCTTTAATCAGATCGTGGGCGCCAAATGGTTCTCTAAGTTGGATCTCAGGGGGGCGTACAATCTGATTAGGATGAAGGAGGGGGATGAGTGGAAGACGGCGTTTAACACTCCGGAGGGGCATTATGAGAACCTTGTCATGCCATTCGGTCTGACTAATGCCCCGGCGGTGTTCCAACACTTTGTTAATGACATTTTTCGCCGTCTGGTGGGACAGTTTGTTGTCATATATCTGGATGATATCTTAATTTACTCGCCGGATCTGGTGTCTCATCAGGAGCACGTTAGGCAGGTGTTACAGATCTTGCGGGATAATAAACTGTATGCCAAATGGGAAAAGTGTGTGTTCGCCGTACAGGAACTCCAGTTTTTAGGCTTCCTGGTTTCAGCGTCCGGTTTTCGTATGGACCCTGGGAAAGTGCGGGCAGTTCTTGAGTGGGATCGGCCAGAGAATCTTAAGGCACTACAACGTTTCCTGGGGTTTGCTAATTATTACCGGAAGTTCATTCGTAATTTCTCGTCCATGGTTAAGCCTCTCACAGACATGACTAAAAAGGGGACGGATTTTTCTAGGTGGTCTGACAAGGCTTGTCAAGCATTCTCCTCCTTGAAAAAATGTTTTGCCTCGGCACCCATACTCATTCAACCTGATGCGTCACAGCCATTCATTGTAGAGGTAGACGCTTCCGAGGTAGGGGTGGGAGCAGTATTGTCACAAGGTTCGTCCCCTGGTAAGTGGCATCCGTGCGCCTTTTTCTCTAAAAAATTGTCGTCCGCTGAGAGGAATTACGATGTCGGCAATAGGGAACTCTTGGCCATTAAGTTAGCTTTTGAGGAGTGGCGCCATTTTTTGGAGGGGGCAGTCCATCCGGTCACCGTCATCACCGATCACAAGAACCTGCTATATCTGGAGTCCGCGAAACGTCTGAATCCCAGACAAGCTAGGTGGTCATTGTTTTTTACCAGGTTTAATTTTGTCGTTACATATCGTCCTGGGTCAAAAAATGTAAAGGTGGATGCCTTATCTCGTAGTTTCCCTGGGGCCGGGAATACGGACGACCCGATTCCTATCCTTCAGGAGGGGGTGGTGGTTTCGGCAGTATGCTCTGAGCTGGAGGAGGAGGTATTGGAGGCTCAGGGGGACGCCCCTGTTGGACCTCCGGGGAGACTGTTTGTTCCAGATCAGTTGCGACAAAAGGTGATCGAGGCACACCATAACTCAGTTTTTGCAGGACACCCGGGGAGTAAAGCAACTGTGGATCTCCTCTCGCGTCGGTTTTGGTGGCCTAACTTACATAAGGAGGTGGTAACTTTTGTCGCGTCCTGTGGGGTTTGTGCGCGCTCTAAGACCTCACATACCCGTCCGTCTGGGGCCCTCTTACCTTTGAAGATCCCGGAGCGTCCTTGGACTCATCTGTCTATGGATTTTATTACGGACCTCCCTCCGTCTTCGGGTAAAACGGTCATACTCGTTGTAGTGGACAGGTTCAGCAAGATGGCACATTTTATCGCTCTTCCTGCTCTCCCTAATGCTAAAACTCTTGCGCAGGTGTTCATTGGGGAGATTGTGAGGCTTCACGGGGTACCCTCCGAGGTGGTGTCTGATCGGGGGTCTCAGTTTGTGTCCAAGTTCTGGAAGGCGTTTTGTGCACGGCGGGGGATGCATTTGTCGTTCTCATCGGCTTTTCATCCTCAGACCAATGGTCAGACGGAACGAATGAACCAGAGCTTGGAGACATATCTCCGGTGTTTTGTGTCAGAGAACCAGGAGGACTGGGCTTCTTTCTTACCTCTGGCAGAGTTTGCTCTTAATAATAGGCGGAGCGAGTCCACTGGTAAGTCCCCGTTTTTTGGGGCATATGGTTTTCACCCCCAGTTTTGTACTTTCAGTAGGGGGGGCTCTTCGGGGGTTCCTGAGGAGGAACGATTTTCCTCATCACTCGCTTCAGTATGGAGAGGGGTGCTGAAGAATCTGAATACTATGGGGAACCGATACAAACGTATGGCTGATAGGAGGAGAGTGTCTGGTCCGGACCTAAGTGTGAACGATCGGGTATGGTTGTCTACCAGGAATATAAAACTTAAGGTTCCCTCCTGGAAACTGGGTCCCAGGTTCATCGGGCCGTACAGAATCAGTTCTATAATTAATCCGGTGGCATTCCGTCTTGACCTCCCCCCTACGTTTAAAATTCACAACGTGTTCCACAGATCGTTGCTTAAGAGGTATGTGGCGCCGGTGGTACCGTCACCTTTACCTCCCCCTCCAGTGGTGGTCAATGGTAACTTGGAGTTCCAGGTATCGAGGGCCATCGATTCACGCTTTAATCGCCGGTCCCTTCAGTACCTGGTTCATTGGAAAGGGTATGGTCCTGAGGAGAGGATGTGGGTTCCTGCGTCGGATATTAACGCAGACCGATTAGTTCGGGCCTTCCACACGACTCACCCGGATAAACCTGGCCCTGAGGGTCCGGAGGCCCCTCGTAGAAGGGGGGGTACTGTCACGGGTGTGTCGCCACGAAGATCGTCACGATTACACAGCCTGACTTCTCGCAGCTGACTTTTTGGTGCTTTGTGTTTTTCGGCAGTGAGGGAGTTAATTCTCTCTCTCTCTGTGCTAGACAAGGTCCAGCCTCGCCCAGCTGCAATCAATGCTGCTGTAGTGGGACTCCTTCAAATGCCTGCTGGTCTGTTAGGGAAGTGTCGGTGAAAGCATTTCATGCAGACTAACAGAGCGGATCGTGGTATTTGGAGTTTCAGAGATAAGTGTATTCGGAGAGTTTTTTCCCTTCCTCGCTTTATCATTTATCTCCTTTCCCGTTGGTGTTCCCTCTGTTGTAGTTGTGTAGTTTTTGTATGCAAGGTGGTTTTGGTTTTTCCCTTGTACTGTCTCGTTCGTCTAAGTAATGTGTGTGGGCATATTATTACTTGTCCCCTTTTGTTGTGATCGGGGTCCTTCTCAGGACTAGATTACTTAGGTGCAGGGATCCTCAGGAAGTAGGGGTTACGCTGGCGGCCTGGACCTCTGTACCTTTAACAGTACCTCCAGGTTGAGGGATTAGTCAGGGCCCCAGCTTAGGGTCAGCTTAGGCCCCCTACCTCCAGTATACAGCGACAGCGTTACAGGCGCAGCATAAATCACACAGAGTCAGTGATGCAGTCCAGGGTCTTTTACTCACAGTTGTTATCCGAGTCACTTCTGCCGGCAATGACTGCCCGAGCCATGCTGCGTCCAGCAGGTGAGGAGCTCGGTCAACCCCCAGGCAATTCAGGAGTATGGCACAGGACCCCCTTTTATCTTTTCTCTGGCCTCTCGTGCCCCACCAGTGACCACACTTCCGTCTGGCTGCCTCGGGCCTTCTCTTGGTGAAACCTCTCGCCAGTTTCCCTGACCCTATGTGGTGCCTTCCTAGTGGGTATAGCAGGGGGTCACACCAATAGATGATCATGACCTCCGGTCTTTGGCTGAGGGATAATTTACCTCCACCAACTTGGGAATCCGGTACCCTTATTCGGCCTGACCCTTCACCCGATATCTCGTGGGTTCTTAGGGTCCCTTCTGCCTTCTTGTTTCTGGAGCCTTTCTACTCCTCTTTCTCTCCACCTTTCTTCCTTCTCCTTCTCCTCTTCTCCCTTCTGGCTCCGGCCTTCACCCTAGGCCTGCCTCGTGGAGATGAGCTCAGACTGAGCCTCAGCTCCCTGTCAGCCCTCTCTGGCTGAACTGCTTCTCTGACCACCGACTCTCTCTCACTAAAGATGGCTTCCACCTTTTATCTACTTTACTGTGTCTGAGCTCAGGTGACCTGTAACCAATGAGCTCCTTCCTATGCTCCAGAAACCGTCCCCTTCTGCTCCTACATCACTGGGTTCTCTCCCCCCTCCCCACTCCAGCCAGGGACATGGTCAGTTGTGCCTGCATATATATATAAATGGGAGCACCATCGAGCTGTCCCCCGGAAATGAGGAGTGTGTGTAGTATGTGTGCAGCTAACTGAGCCCTGGTCCACACTCCATCCTTACCTGGGAGTGGAATATCACACCTCTGGTTAAGGTGCAATACCCCTGTGGCAACCAAACCCTCGGGGCGCCACATTATTATTATTCAATTTTATATAGTGGTATTACTAGATATATTGAAAATCTTGATTTCCTTCAGGGAGGGTAATATAAGTAATAGATATCTCCATCTGGGGCTCGAGAGCAGGGACAGCATGGGCCTGTGTGCTTTTATATGCCAGGGCTGAATTTCAGTCCCAGTCCGTCCCTGACCCCATATAATGCTTCATACAGAATAATGGGCCCCATATAATGCTCCATACAGAATAATGGGCCCCATATAATGCTCCATACAGTATGGGCCCTATATAACGCTCTATACAGAATAATGGACCCCATATATTGCTCAATACAGAATAATGGACCCCATATAATGTTCTATGCAGAATGGGCCCCATATAATGCTCCATACAGTATGGGCCCCATACACTGCTCCATACAGTATGGGCCCGATATAATGCCCCATACAGTATGGGCACCATATATTGCTCCATAAAGTATGGGCCCGGTATATTGCTCCATACAGAATGGGCCCCATATATAGCTCCATATAGTATGGGCCCCAAATATTGCTCCATACATTATAGGCCCCAAATATTGCTCCATGCAGTATGAGCCCCATATACTGCTCCATACAGAATGGGCCACATACAGTACTTGCCCCATATACTGCTCCATACAGTATAATGGGCCCCATGTAATGCTCCATACAGAATAATGGACCCCATATAATGCCCCATACAGTATTGGCCCCATATATTGCTCCATACATAAAAAAAAAATCAAATGCTCACCTCTCCTCACTGGCCGCTGCTCTGCTCTGGACTCCTCAGCATCACAGTCTTCTAGCTCTCTGCACTGTGACTGCTCAGAGCAGAGGGCGCACTGTAATGACATCATCACACCTTCTGCCCTGAGACATCACAGAGTCAGAAGACATGAAATACACTGGAGTTGCAGAGGAACTGGGAGAGGTAAGTATTGCAAGTGCTGAGGCCCTGAGCAAGTGCAGGGGGTCCCACTTGCAGGCGCTGGCACTGGGCTCTCCCGACTCACAGGCTCCATAGCTCGCCGGTGTCCCTGACGGCGATTGGGTCCCTCTGCTTGCTCAGGACCCCAGCACTTGCCCAGGTGGTGGGGCCGGCCCTGCCCCACCTCTTCCCGTGTCAGCACTGAACGGTCAGTGCGTTTTTTCATGCATTGACAGATTAAAGTAATGATGGGCATTGCATGTCATGGTGCAGGAATTGACACCCGCTCATGATGTCCTATGTCCGTCATTAGTCGTAAAGGGGTTAAGTACCTGTGTTGTGTAAGTGCAGTAAGATGCCAGCCGTCATCTTCCCTGGTTTCCGGTGGCGCACCTTTTCAGGGTCACACTGGGGTTTATGTGACCCCAAAGCAACTTTTACATAAACCCCATTGTGACCCAGAAGAGGGGCGGCACCGGAAACCAGTGGAGACGGCAATCGGTGAGTATACAAACACTTCACGAGTATATACAGTGGGGAAAATAAGTATTTGATACACTGACAATTTTGCAAGTTTTCCTACCTAAAAAGAATGGAGAGGTCTGTAATTTGTATTGTAGGTACACTTTAACTGTGAGAGACAGAAGCTAAAAATAAGAAAACAGAAAATCACATTGTATGATTTTTTAAATAATTAATTTTGATTTTATTGCATGAAATAAGTATTTGATACAATAAAAAAACAGAACTTAAATATTTGGGACAGAAACCTTTGTTTGCAATTACAGAGGATAGACGTTTCCTGTAGTTCTTGACCAAGTTTGCACAGACTGCAGCAGGGATTTTGGCCTACTCCTTCATACAGATCTTCTCCAGATCTTTCAGGTTTCAGCGCTGTCGCTGGGCAATATTGAGATTCAGCTCCCACCAAAGATTTTCTATTGGGTTCAGGTCTGGTGCAGTCATCCTGTCCCATTTGCAGAAAAGCACCCCCAAAGTATGATGTTTCCCCCACCATGCTTCATGGTAGTGACGATGTTCTTGGGTTTGTACTGATCCTTCTTGTTCCTCCAAACACGGCAAGTGGAGTGGATACCAAAAAGTTCTATTTTGGTCTCATCTGACCACATGACCTTCTCCCATGCCTCCTCTGGATCATCCAGATAGTCATTGGCGAACTTCAAACGGGCCTAGACATGTGCTGGCGTGTTAAGGGGGACCTTGCATGCCCTGCTGGATTTTAATCCATGACGACGTATTGTGTTACTAACACTAATGTTTGAGACTATGGTCCCAGCTTTCTTCAGGTCATTGACCAGGTCCTCCCGTGTAGTTCTGGGCTGATTCCTGACCTTTCTCAGAATCATCCTTACCCCAGCAGGCGAGATCCTGCACGGAGCCCAACACCGAGGAAGATTGACAGTCATCTTGAGTTTCTTCCATTTTCTAATAATTGTGCCAACAGTTGTTGCCTTCTCACCAAGGTGCTTGCCTATTGTCCTGTAGCCCATGTCAGCCTTGTGCAGGTCTACAATTACATCCCTGGTGTCTTTAGACAGCTGTTTGGTCTTGGCCATGGTGGAGAGGGTGGAATGTGATCGATTGAGTGTGTAGACAGGTGTCTTTTATACAGGTAACGATTTCAAACAGGCGCAATTAATACAGGTAATGAGTGCAGAGTAGGAGGGCTTCTTAAAGAAAACCTAACAGGTCTGTGAGAGCCAGAATTATTGCTGGTTGGTAGGTGATCAAATACTTATTTCATGCTGTAAAATGCAATTTAATTATTTAAACATCATACAATGTGATTTTCGGGATTTTGTTTTAGATTCTGTCTCTCACAGTTGGAGTATACCTACGATAAAAATTACAGACCTTTTCATTCTTTGTAGGTGGGAAATCTTGCAAAATTGGCAGTGTATCAAATACTTATTTTCCCTATTGAGGAGCCTACTGAAACAGACTAAAGGACCTTTTTTAAGCGCTTAGGAAGCCTTTGGAGGTGTTTTTTTTTAATTATTCTAATTTACTGAGATAATGACTTGTTTTCATTGGCTATAAGCCATAATCCTCAACATTAACAGAAATAAACACTTAAATAGATCACTCTGTTTGTAATGACTCTATATAATATAGGAGTTTCACTTGTTGTATTGAAGAACTGAAATAAATTAACTTTTTGATGATATTCTAATTTTGTGAGAAGCACCTGTAGATCAACTGGAATCCACTATACAGAAGGAGGTCTAGTTTTTTTGCAGGACAAGTTGATATTGGGAATTACACAGTTTATTGGTGTGGTAACTTCATCTTGCCAGTAAGTATGATTAAAATAAAGCATAGAAAGTATATCAACTTTAGTGCTAATACCAGATCTCTAAAAAAAATAAATCATATATTGCAGCAAGGAGAGGTTATCATTAAAATATAACTTTTATATGTATAAATATAAAGTACAAATAAGTGAGTTGCCTCACAAATAGATGGGGAGACTACAGACAAGAAGAAAACACATATCTGCCGCCACCATAGACAATAAATTAATAAAAGCATGCCCAATAATAGTCATGCTCAATTTAAATTGGTTATGTCTCACCCATGTCTGATGAAGTCAAGTCTTGAAGAATGGAGCGTCAGGAGCCAGCCATTGGGATAGTCGTGTTTGCATCAACTAAAATTTTGTCCTGCACCATGTGAAAGCTCCTGCCTTAACAAGGGAAGTACGCAAGTGTGGTCCTGACCCTATATAAGGTAACCCCAGTGTCCCTCCCGATGTGTTTCTTCCTCAGAGAGAGGAGTCATTAGGGGAGTGTATCTGTGGGTTCTAGTAGGAGAGGGTCCTGCAGTGACAGGTACTCTACAAAAGGTGTGCAGAGTGCTGCATCACCCATGCAGGACACATATGGGGGGGGCCTTGTAGGTCCCAACTGGGAGGTTTATACATGGTGAGTGGCATGTGATCTCCTACTAGGGCGTCTGATGTTATATGCAGGGTTGGTGCTACAAGCGTCAGATCAAATGATATGCATCTATGTTTGTGACTAACGTGTTGTCATACCGATGCTCGCGCCGCATTTCGGGGCCCAATCAAAGTGGCTAATCCCCTACGTCCCTTCCTTCCCCGGAGAGAGCGTCAGGTGACGCCAATGAGGGGGGGCGTTCACGTAGGCCGAACAGTGACGCACTCCTGCAGAATGAGGAAGGAGGTATGGCTAGCCAGCATAGATGTGGAGGCAAACTACTCTTCTATACCCCACAACAAGGGTGTGGAGGCAGTGGAGTACTTCCTGGCATCTAAAAGGTACACAGTTTAAGGCACAAAACAAATTTGTACTTGATCTTCTCAAATTTACACTTACCAGTAACATCTTGTTTGATAACAGAATCTACCATCAGTTCAGGGGCACAGCAATGTGGAGCCCCTACACTCCCACATATGCTAATGTTCTCCTGGGCTGGTGGGAGGAGACTTTTGTTTTTACGGAGAAGGAGACCATCACTATAAATAGCAAACTATGTGCAAGATATATTGATGATATCTTTGTATTGTGAGGGGTTCACAGGATGGTTTTGTACAGTATTTTTGAAAATCGAATCAATAACCTTATTGGACTACGTTTCACATTTGAAATTGATGCAATAAGTTGTCATTTCTAGACGTTATGATTATGAAAGAGGGAAATGGACAACTTAAAAAGACAATTTATTGAAAACCCACCTCAACAAACTCCCTTCTTGTATTGTACAGCCATCATCCATCTCAACAGAAAAAGGGGATGCCTAAGGGTTAAAATGTATGGCTCAGGTTGAGCTGTTCAAACAAAAGGGACTTTATATGAAAGCCCCTTATTAGTATTATTTGCTCAACAGGTTCCTCAAAAGAGGGTACCCAGACTTTATTTTAAAGGATGCTTTTCAATTTTCACTAGGACAGGAAAGGGAGGGACTACTATCCCCCTCTAATAAAAATGAAATGTGTGAACAGTTGTTTAGACTGGTGGCCACTTTTGACAATAGGGGCCTCACAAGTAAGGGTTCTCCTCAAGAAGTACTGGGAGATTTTCAGGTTAGATATGGATTTAAAGAACAGCATAGAGCCAGAACCACAGATATCATTCCGTAGGAACTGCTCAATTGGAGATCGGGTGGTCCATAGCCATTTCTCCCCACCATTGGGCAGACAACGTGGCTACCTGAAAAACCAAGTGGTGGTTTCATATGTAGTGGTTGTGTGTCATGCCAACACATAACAGTAAGCAAACTTTCACCAGTGAAATAACCAAAGAATGTTTCACCACTGAAGATTTTATCAATTGCAGTACCAAATGTGTGATCTATAAAGCAACATGGACCTGTGGTAAAGAATACGTGGGGAAGGCAGGAGGAGGGTGGGAGAACATATGGGTGATATATCCAATGGACGGGACACAGCCATTTGCTAGACATGTCAATCACGAACATGGAGGGGACACTGGTACCATTAACTTTATAGGAATTAACTTGATGAAACCAAGGAAGAGGGGTGGTGACATTAACAGAGCCCTACTGCAGAGGGAGACAAGGTGGATTTATGCTAAGTAAAGTAAAGACATGGCCATATTAGCGCTGTTATATTGATTAGAATGATTGCTGCGTTGAAGAAATCAGTTTTGTGTATTTTGTTTAATCTACGTTTCATGTTTTCTTGTAAACATATCTTCTTGCATTGGGTCAGGACTGTAGGGCGCGTCTTCAGCACTGCTCCGGCCACTCCGCTGCCTATGGTGTCTATATCTTCCCATTTTAAATTTCTCGCTGGCGCCAACCTAGATGCAGGCAGTGCTTCAGCAGATTAAGCAGATTAGACTCCTGGCAGTCTTCAAGAAAATGCGCAGATTGCTTAATGCCACCGGCGCCATTTTACTGAAGCCCACCATGAGATCAATCTGCACAAGTGCCGCCTGCATCTACGATGGTGCCAGCGCGAAATTTAAAACAGCAAAAAGATAAAGTCACCAGAGGAAGTGGGGAGACTGTAGCAGAGCTGAAGACCCCACTCACAGCCCCATCCTGATGCACGAAGATATGATTAGAAGAAAACTTTAAATGCAGATTAAACAAAATCCTCAAAACTGATTTCTTCACCCCAAGTATCAGTATAACAGCGCCAACATGGCGCCATGTCTGTTCTTTACTTAGTAAATCCTGCTGACAGGTTCTCTTGAAAGGGAATCTGTCATGTGAAAAAACGCTATTGACCTGCAGATATGGGGTTAATCTGCAGGCTATTAGCGTTCTGAACCTGCCCGGCACAGGACCCCCACTTAGTCCCCCACTGCTGGAAGGAAATTAATGTTTTTTTCCCCAGCAGCATTCGGCTTCCAGTCATGGCAGTGGCGCAGGCACAGTTTCAGTCACCGTTATGTGTATAGAGAGCGACAGCTATAGCCGCGCCCCAAGCCCTGACTGACAGCTGACTTTATTGCAGAGCGAGCTGTCAGTTAGTGCTGGGGGCGTGGTCACAGTCACTGCTCCTTATACACAGAGCGTTCAGCCTCCACAACTAAATGCTGAATGCTGCCGGGGGAAATAAAGTTAATTTCCTCCAGGCAGTGGGGTCCAAATGCTGGCGCCAGGCACGTTCGAACAGTTATTAACCTGCGATTAACCCCATATCTGCAGATTAACAGTATTTTTTCATGTGACTGATTCGCTTGAAGGACAACCACACCAAATGGGCTGAATGAATAGCTCAACTCTGGCTGTTTCATTTAATTCAGTCCATTTTTGCTATCAAAATTTAGACAATCTACCGTATTTTTCAGACCAGAAGACGCACTTTTTTCCTCCAAAATTTTGGAGGAAAATGGGGGGTGCGTCTTATGGTCCGAATGTTGGGGGGGGGGTATATTTATGTGTGGTGTGGGGGGAGCGGTATCGGTGAAGGAGCAGGGCACAGGAGGCAGCAGCCGCCCGCTGCCAGCTACACTGTCCCCGCTGCTAAAGAAAATGAATATTCACTGCTCCCCACGCCCATGGGGCATGGGGAGCACTGAATATTCATGCTCCTTAATAGCGGTATACAGTGTAGCCGCGCTGCGGCTGCTGCCGGCTATCTCCTGTGCCCGCTGTTAAAGGCATGAATATTCAACCTCTCTCCACGTCCATGGGCATGGGGAGGGGGTGAATATTCATGCCCTTTAATGAGCGGGCACAGGAGATAGCCGGCAGCAGCAGCAGCCGCAACGTGGCTCCGCTGTGTGCCAGCTATGAAGGAGAGTGAAGTCACTGCTACCCGCACACACAGACCCAGCGTTGGGAGCAGTGACTTCCGGCAGCTGATCTCTCTATGTGAGCCGCGCATGGCAGTGACATCATGCGCGGCTCACATGGAGAGATCAGTGCAGGCAGACCGGACGCAGCGCTGGAGGAGAGAAGAAAGGCGAGTAGGAGTGTTTTTTTTTTTTTTTTAATGTGAAGCCTGATGGGGATTAGGGGTGCCATGCATACCAGGACATGGATTAGGGGTGCCGTGCATACCAGGACAGGGATTAGGGGTGCCATGCATACCAGGACAGGGATTAGGGGTGCCAAGCATACTAGAATAAGGATGATGGGTGCCATGCATACCAGGATAGGGATGAGGGGTGCCTGCATACCAGGATAGGGATGAGGGGTGCCTGCATACCAGGACAGGGATGAGGGGTGCCATGCATACCAGGACAGGGATTAGGGGTGCCATGCATATCAGGATAGGTATGAGGGGTGCCATGCATACCAGGATAAGGATGAGGGGTGCCATGCATACCAGGATGGGGATGGGGACCACATATAAAAGGAAGGGGGCGGCATATATGCCAGGATGGGGGATATTGTCAGAATTGAGGGACATTACCTTACACTGTGTGCAGAATTATTAGGCAAATGAGTATTTTGCTCACATGATACTTTTTATACATGTTGTCCTACTCCAAGCTGCATAGGCTTGAGAGCCAACTACCAATGAAGTAAATTTGGTGATGTGCATCTCTGTAATGAGGAGGGGTGTTGACTAATGACATCAACACCCTATATAAGGTGTGCTTAATTATTAGGCAACTTCCTTTCCTTTGGCAAAATGGGTGAGAAGAGAGATTTGACGGGCTCTGAAAAGTCCAAAATTGTGAGATGTCTTGCAGAGGGATGCAGCAGTCTTGAAATTTCCAAACTTTTGAAGCGTGATCACCGAACAATCAAGCGTTTCATGGCAAATAGCCAACAGGGTCGCAAGAAGCGTGTTGGCCAAAAAAGGCGCAAAATAACTGCCCATGAATTGAGGAAAATCAAGCGTGAAGCTGCCAAGATGCCATGCGCCACCAGTTTTGCCATATTTCAGAGCTGCAACGTTACTGGAGAATCAAAAAGCACAAGGTGTGCGATACTCAGGGACATGGCCAAGGTAAGGAAGGCTGAAAATCGACCACCTTTGAACAAGAAACATAAGATAAAATGTCAAGAATGGGCCAAGAAATATCTTAAGACTGATTTTTCAAAGGTTTTATGGACTGATGAAATGAGCGTGACTCTTGATTGGCCAGATGGATGGGCCAGAGGCTGGATCAGTAAAGGGCAGAGAGCTCCACTCCGACTCAGACGCCAGCAAGGTGGAGGTGGGGTACTGGTATGGGCTGGTATCATCAAAGATGAACTTGTGGGACCTTTTCGGGTTGAGGATGGAGTGAAGCTCAATTCCCAGACCTACTGCCAGTTTCTGGAAGACAACTTCTTCAAGCAGTGGTACAGGAAGAAGTCGGTATCGTTCAAGAAAAACATGATTTTCATGCAGGAAAATGCTGCATCACATGCATCCAACTACTCCACAGCGTGGCTAGCCAGTAAAGGTCTAAAAGAAGAAAAAATAATGACATGGCCCCCTTGTTCACCTGATCTGAACCCCATAGAGAACCTGTAGTCCATCATAAAATGTGAGATCTACAGGGAGGGAAAACAGTACACCTCTGGGAACAGTGTCTGGGGGGCTGTGGTGGCTGCTGCACGCAATGTTGATTGAAAACAAATCAAGCAACTGACAGAATCTATGGATGGAGGCTGTTGAGTGTCATCATAAAGAAAGGTGGCTATTCATCACTAATTTTTTTCGATTTTGTTTTTGCATATCAGAAATGTTTATTTCTAAATTTTGTGCACTAATATTGGTTTACCTGGTGAAAATAAACAAGTGAGATGGGATTACAGTATATTTGGTTTTTATTAAGTTGCCTAATAATTCGGCACAGCAATAGTTACCTGCACAAACAGATATCCTCCTAAGATAGCCAAATCTAAAAAAAAACACTCCAACTTCCAAAAATATTAAGCTTGGATATTTATGAGCCTTTTGGGTTGATTGAGAACATAGTTGTTGATCAATAATAAAAATAATCCTCTAAAATACAACTTGCCTAATAATTCGGCACACAGTGTATACCAGTCTCAGCAGAAGACCCCCTCCCTCTTAAAAGTGCATCATGACCACATTTTTTGCTTAAATTTTGATTTTTTGATTTTCCTCCTCTAAAACCTAGGTGCGTCTTATGGTCCGGTGCGTCTTATAGTCCGAAAAATACGGTATATTGCTCCAATGTTGTGAACGTGTACACACACACACACACACACACACACACACACAGGTAATGAAAAAGGGAAGATACCCAATCTGGAGCAAGAACTACGCCAAAAGCTAGCCAAAAATTGTTGATTTCTCATATTGTTAACTTGCATGGTGTTCCCAAAAACATTATTTCTAATAGATGGGTTCAAAGTTGCTAAACTCTTAGTTGGAACTTTTGGAGTGGGACCAAATTAACCATTTTACTAAAACGGTCCACCTCATCTCACACGACTATTAACACTAGACTTAGGCAAATCGGTGACAAAGTCCATAGACAAGCAAGTCCAGGGCTGCGACAGAACATCATTAGGCAAGCGATAACCCGCTAGAGCTTAACGAGAGGTTTTAGCCCTGGCACAGACTCTGCATAAGGCCACAGCCCCACTATCAGTATTTGGTCAGTATTTTTTCTCAGGAGTGGGAGCCAAAACCAGGAGTGGGTGATAAATACAGATTTAGTGCACTTGTTTTGATTATACCTTTTCTCTGATTTTTCCTCACCTGCTTTTGGCTCCTACTCCTGAGAAAAAATACTGACCGAATATTGACAGTGGGGCCATGGTCCTAGGGACATACTCATCAATATCCTTACGAGCATTCTGCCACCAAAAGGACCTAGAAAGATCTCCAAGTGGCAGAAGAACCCGGATGCCCTGCTAAAACGGAATCATGCATTTCATTAAGAAGATCTACACGTAAAGAGGGCGGTACATAAAGTTTGTTTACGGGTAAACCTTCCGGCGCAGTGTCCTGAGCATCCTGAATGCACCGCCTGAGATCTACCCCAAAAGCACCAACCACTACGCTCTCAAACTTGACTGGATTTTCGTCCCTCAACTCTGGGACAAAGCTACGGGACAAAGCGTCAGCCTTGACGTTCTTTTATCCGGGGAGATATGTAATGACAAAATCAAACTGGGCCAAAAAAAATGTCCCACTGAGACTGTGTGGAGTTTAAGCACTTAGCTGCATCTCTATGCAACAGGTTCTTATGATTAGTAAAAACAGTCACCTTATGTCTTGCCCCCTTCAACCAATGTCTCCATTCCTCAAAGGCTCTTTTAATCGCCAGAAGTTCTCGGTCACCTATATTACAATTAGACTCTGCTTGAGAGAACTTTTGGGGAAAAAAACACAAGGATGTAGGTACCCACTTTTTTCTGTGAAAGAACAGCCCCTATCCCAATAGCGGAAGCATCTAACTAGACAAAGAAAGGCAGATCGACCTTGGGTTGGCTGAGCACAGGAGCCTTGGAGAAAGCTGCCTAGAGAGCAGAAAAAGCATTTACCTCGGCTGACAAAGAAGAAAAATCTGTTCCCTTTTTTTGTCATGTCAGTTAAAGGCTTGGCTATGACTGAAAATCTGTTACGCTTTCAGGTTACTTGGTTGAACCCGATCAAGCACTGCTTGGACCTTATCGCGGGGTCCATCCGAAACCCTGATGCAGAAGCCAAATGTTCTAAGAACTCGACTTGCTGTTCTTCAAATTTACATTTCTCCAGTTTAGCAAATAAATGGTTGTCACGTAGAACTTGGAGAACCTGTCTGACATGCTCACGATACTCCTCCTGAGTACGCAAGAAAATCAGTATGCCATCCGGATAAATTACTACAAATCTACCCACCAGAGAGCAAAAAATGTAATTTCTGAAATTTTGAAAGACATCCAGAGCATTGGGTAACCCGAACAGCATCACCAAGTTTTCAAAATGACCGTCAGGACTATTGAATGTGGTCTTCCATTCGTCACCTTGACAATCGTATGTCAAGTTAGGAAAACCATTTAGCTCTAAATGGTTAAAAAGGTCAGGTGTAAGGGGCAAAGGATAGGGACTGCAAACCTTAATTTTATTAATGTCTCTAAATTCTAAGCTTGGACAACCCTCCATCTTTTTTTTTCTTTCAGACAAAAAAACACCCCACAGCGACTGAAGAGGTGGATGGCCATACATGACCCTTAGTCAGACTCTTTTGAACATGCTCATAGTCTTTCAAGGCCTCCCTCTTTGGAAGAGAAAGGTTAAACAAAGGAGCTGCAGGCATTTTAATTCCTGGTATGAAGTAGACAGCGAAATCATATGACTTGTGGAAGAACATTACACTCAGAAAAAACATCACGGAAGTCCTGAATTAATTCTGGAAAGTGAGTTCTCACACAAGCCAAAGATCTCGACAAACAACTGGAAAACCAAGAGTCACCCCATGAGCTAATCTCTTGAGTCTCCCAATTAATTGCAGGATTGTGGTTAATTAACCATAGCACTAATTTGGCAGGTAGAGAAGGAAAAGCCATGAATGAAATGGATTCAATATGTAACACTCCTACCTTCATATATACATTCTCAACCTTCATAGTAATTTGACTTTGAGAGTCATCAATTGCTGAAACTTGAATAGGAAGACCAAGAGAAGAGAAATAATAACAGCAATTTATAGCGAAATCATAATCAATTAGATTCAAAGCCAAACTTGAATCCACAAATGCAGGAGTAAAAATAAAACCAAATTCTGTCTCTTGTACAAGCATTCGGTACAGGTATCCCTAGAGATCATCTCGCACTCTTAGAACCTGCTTCTTTACATTTTAAAATCTTTTTTTTTTTTAATTCATTATTATATTTGAAACACTGACCCACGACGAGACCTGAACGACCATAATATAAACACAAACAAGCTGATGCTCGGAGTTCTGTACCCCCATCTGGGATCTCTGCTATCACCGATTTGCATAGGTTCACAATTTCCAATTATTAGTGAGGAAGATGCCACTGAAACGGCTTTGAATGTATCTCTGTCTCTCAGGCGTCTATCTAAACCAGGGGTGGGGAACCTCAGGCCCTTTGCAGCCCTCGATGACCTTTTATACGGTCCCCGAGCAGAATCCCGGGGGCCGCAGTGCTTGGTCGGGCAGTTGTATTTTGACAGCCGCAGGCCCATTAATTTCTTTTTGCTGTGTGAGCACGTGCACGCAGTGTTCACTACTGAATGCTGAGGAGCATGCAGTGAAAGATTACATCCTGACACCAGTGCCAGAGTCGCACTTTGTGGGCGGAGTTAGCGCGCAATTTCTATGGCCGCCAAAGGATGGTATAAATATCCAAGTGGCCCTTGGTAGAAAAAAGATTCCCCTCCCCTGATCTAAACTAACAGCATGTGTCATAGCTTAATCCAAGGGCTGCGACCAGGAACTGTAGACCTGCATATCCTTAATCTGATTCAAAAGTTACTGACAGAACTGACTAAGAAGAAATGGATAATTTCAGGAGGTCTCTACTGCTCAGCGTCTAAACTCTGAGCAGTAGTCCTGAGCTCTACAGCCTCCCTGAACCAACTTACAGATCTTGGATTTAGCTACAGTGACTTTGTCAGGGTCATCATAAATGAGGCCAAGAGCTAAAAAAAATGCTTTAACAGAGAAAAATAACCGGGGAATCTTCAGGCAAAGAAAATGCCCAAGCCTGTGGATCTCCACGCCATAAAGACAAAACAATGCCCACTTGCTGACTCTCAGATCCAGCAGGACGTAGGCAAAAATATAATTTACACGAGGCAGAAATGATAGAGAACTTACTTCTGTCCCCGTTGAAGCAATCCGGAAACTTTATCTAGGGTTCACCCGCGAAGCTCTGTAGGCCTGAGTCCTTCGGGACAGTAAGAACATGCAAGCTGTTCTTGATGCTTGATATCCACAACCTCCAAGGATTAAGACTACAATTGTGCGGCCAATTCTTTACTGGATCCATGCTGACACCTTAGAACGCACTAATGGGCTGGCTATGTTGTCATAAATGTGTATATACTCACACACAGGTAACGGAAAAGAGTAATTCAACCACAGGGAGACACCGAACCTACCCCAACTGGTTTCTGTATAGACTAGAAAGGCCATAGCTGCACAGCTAAAAACACCACCTCGGACCTAACTCCCTAAAAGTCTATCAAGTAGTTTCTCGTACCTCGTATCTCCTGAGGAACCAGAGGGGAGGTCGCAATACACTGCAAGCAAGGGAAGAGGAAAGTGTGAAATAAGATATGAAAACCCAGGGTGAGAAACTAAAACATGTTTATATTGGGTAGAGAGGGAAAACTAAGGAGAACCAAAATAAAGGGAACAATAAAAGGAACAAGTAACCTCCTAGAAACCCAACAGTTGTAAAAGGAAAAGGTGCTGGGAAGGAAATCAAACAAACTCACTGCAGGAATACAATTGGAGTTTACCAACAAGGGCTTAGCTGAAGGGCTGGAACTCCTGAACCACATCCACCAAGAGGTATAGCCAGCAAGGAAGTGCAGTGAAGGGTGAACATATAAAACCCCACCAGGATGTGAAAGGGCAAACCAAAAGGGAAAATAAGAAACACCTGGAGAGGAGAAATACCAAAAAGGGAAAACAAAGACAATAAAAACCATCAGCATTTGGGAAGAAAGGGCAATAGCTCAGCAGAAAGAGGAACCGACCATGCAACAACAGGTCACCGGATCAAATCACTAAACCAAGCCATGACATCCCGATCCCTTTGAGCCTCAACGATCTCATCTCCCCTCTTTCCCATTTCCCTACCACCTTAATGTTGTCACTGTTTTTCTTGTCAACACTGTTGGGGGGTGTTCCTCCTTAGCCCCCTACTAATTTCTCCTTCCCTGAAATAGTTGATCTGGTTTGTCATATCATCTTTAATATTTATCCATTAATTAGTGAATCTTATATTTCTCTCCGCATTTGGCCACGTATACTCTGGCCTACATTTGAGACAAATATTATTACTGGGATAATATATCTAATGTTCTATATATGTTGTAGCATAGCTGGGAAGGACAGGGTTAAATCCCAGTTCTGCAGAATCTTGATTAGAAGCACCTGGAGTGTTTATCTATGAAGCAGGAAGAAGATTCAGGCTATGTGCCCACGTTGCGGACCTGAAGCATATTTTTTACGCTTCTCCCTGGCGGGAAAATCGCATGCGGATATTACATGCGGTTTTCCCGCCAGGTAGAAGCGTTTGTGAGGCGTCTTTGCATGCATTTCCGCATGCGGGTTATCAAGCACTTCTCCAAGCATCACTTGGAAAAGTGCTTGACAACTTGTTCAGAATGGTAAAAAATAAAAAAATAAACTTTATACTCACCTTCCGATGCATTCTCTGCCCCGTCCGGAGTCTTGAGCGGCTCACGCTGTTGTGTGCAGGACCTGCGGTGACGTCATTGAGTCATGTGGTGGGTCACATGACTCAATGACGTGGCAGGTCCTTCAGACAACAGCGCGACGGAGGGAAAACATCAGAAGATAAGTATAAACTTTATTTTATTCTTTTTTTTACAGGTTCTTTGGTACCCAGGTCTGGAGGAGAGTCTCCTCTCCTCCAGACTTGGGTACCATCCGCACATTGATTCCGCAGCGCTTCCGCAAAATTAATGAACATGCTGCGGATTTTTGACTGCAGCATATACGCTGCGGAAAAATCCGCAGCATGGGCATTGACATTGCGGAATGCCATTGGGGACCATGGGGTGCGGATCTACATGCGTTTTTCAAGCGTTTACGCTGCGGAAATTCCGCAGCATATACGCTTGAAAAACGCTACGTGGGCACACAGCCTCATGGAGTGTCTCCTGATGGAGTGTCCATCTGCTGGATGTAGCAGAGGCAAATGTGTTAGCTGGTAAATGCACAGAACGTGTGCACCAGACTGGATGTGTCTTGAAGCTAAAACGAGGCAGGCGAGAGAATCCCTCTCTGAGAAGAGTCTGCACAAGCCATGTGCAGAGAACCGCTCGTATCAGTGGTTGCTATGGACAATAGCGGCTTTGTTTGACTGAGCTGGGGCTAGCTCAAACATGTATGAGTAGCCAGGGTCTGTTTTGTTTAGTTAGTGGCTAGACAAGGCTAGGGATTTATGATTATGATTTTGTTTTGGTGCTGTGCAACCTGTGGAAAGCAATAAAAACTGGACGTGTTTGGAGAAAAACTGCATTGCCTGTGTGAACGCTACCTAAGTCCTAACGCTTACCAGAGAGAGTGAATCCCTACAATGTGATTTATTTGAATCTGTCTCTTCTTCATCAATATTTCTGGTCAAAGGGAATCTATATCTCCATGCACACCATAGCGCGGTATGCTACTCACTTGTGTCACTATGACGACACCACTCTCCTTCCTTCTTGTGCAATAGTGCGTCACTGTTCGGACTACAGGAACGCTCTACTGTGGAGGAAAGAACAGCAGTGGATTAGCCACTCTGATTGGGCCCCGGGATGCATCGGTATGATGACAAGTTTGTCCACATGATATGCATCTATGTTTGTGACTAAGACTTGTAGTCCACCTCTGGATATGACATCAGACACCCTGGCTGGGAGATCACAAGGTGCTCAGCATTTATTAATCTCCCAGTCTGGAACTACAAGGTTCCCTTATGTCTCCTGGATTGGTGATGCAGCACCTTTTCTAGTGCACCTGTCACTGCAGGACCCTCTCCTACTAGCCCCTCCTCAGATATACTCCCATGATGACTCCTCTCTCTGAGAAAGAAACAGGTTTGGAGGGATACTGGGGTTACCTTATTTAGCGTCTGGACTCACCCATGGGCACTTCACTTCTTAGGGTAGGAGCTTTTACATGGTGCTTGACAAGGATTTTAGTTGATACAAACATATGATTATGCCAATGGCTGGCACCTGCGGCTCTACTCTTCAGCTGAGCTCCAGCATTAACAGCCAGGGACGGTGCCAGCACTGCCCCTGACTGATTATCCCCTCCAGATGCTGCGATCGATAGCAGTTGCAACATTTGGAAGGTTGCGAGAGGGAGTGGGCTCCCTCTCTCAACCCCATCGGCACCTCCGTTACAAAATCACTGGGAGCCAATGGTTGTCAAGGCACCTGGAGGTTAAACAATGACCTCCTGGTGTGCCAGGTATGGAGGCCTGTTAGACCCAGCTATAGGCAGGGTCTAACAGGCGGTCTGCCAGTGTAATATCACAGGTCTCTTGCATTGCAGTACATCTGCATTGCAATGAATGAGACCAGTGATCAGATTAAGAGCGGACCAAGTAAAAAAAATTAAAAAAAGTTAAGAATATTGAAAAAATAAAAAAAATAAAAACAACAAAAAGAACAAAAAATATTAAACCAATAAATACACATTTATGTAAAAACAAAACGTACACATATTTGGTATAATATGCTTTTTCATCATACTGCTGGAAGAACTGTGGAATAAAAAAGCGATCAACAAAATTGATATAAATAAAAATTATATTGCTGAAAACGTCATCCTGTCCCACAAAAACAAGCCGCAATACAGCTCCATCAGTGGAAAAATAAAGTTAATGCAGCTATGCAAAAACAATATTTTTTTTCTATAAACTTGTTTTTATTGTGTAAGAGCGCCAAGACATAAAAAATTATATAAATGTGGTATCGTTGTACTCTTACTGACCCGAAGAATAAAGCGACCTTAGGGTATGTGCCCACGATGCAGAATTGAAGCAGAAAATTTCTGCAGCGTTTCTTCATGTTCTTGGCAGTAAAAACGATTGCGGATTTTACACGTTTTTGCAGCGTTTTTACATGCGATTTTGACTTGCGTTTTTCAAATGCATTGGGACCTCAAATCCGCATGCAGAAACGAACAAATAATGGACATGCTGTGGATTTTTCCTGTATTGCTGTTTTTTATTAATTCTGTCTTCCAAAAATCGAACTAGAAAGTGATCAAAAAATGTAATGTGCCCAAAAATAGTACCAATAAAAACAAGACCTCACATGACTTTCAGCAGACATATAGAAAAATTATATCTCTCAAAATATTTTGCAAAAAAAAGCGTCTTTTAGTCTGTGACAGCAGCCAGAAATAATAAAAAAACAATATAAATCTGGTATCGTTGTAATTGCACCAACCTGAAGAATAAAGTCATCTAATCACTCATACCACACAAGGAACAGCGTAAAGAATAAATAAAAAATTCTTAACCTGCTGTTGATTTGTTTGTTGATCGCAGTAAGGCTCAGTTCACACCCTACCCTAAACGCTGAACGCTTACATCAGAGTTTCCATGTAAATCTCGAAAATAAGTGATTCAGACAGAACCCCTGACAGAAGATTCCATATAATGAGGCAGATGGAGGCACTGTGGACACTGTCTGGCGGTGCCCGTCTTTATAGGCGTGCTAGATGCCGATACAGTTGAAAGCAATTATGGAGCAGGAAGCATCAGATGATGCTCCCTCTCCCATCATTCCTCCTCTGTTTCTCACACAGTAGGAGTGATGATGTCACTTTATCACACCACGCTGTGCTGGGCAGTGGAGCTGCTGAAGAGACGCGCTGCAGAGACTGGAGCATCGGGGGAACGGGGAGAGGTGAGAATTGTAATTTTTTTTTCAAATCAGTGAGTATGTGCTGGCCATTATACAGGAGGACTATGGGGGCTGCATTGTACTATATGGGGGCTGCATTATACTATATGGTGACTGCATTATACTCTACCAAGAAGTATGGTGTGCATTATACTACATGTTCCATATGGGGCTGCATTATACCATATGGGGGCAGCATTATACTCTACCAAGGACTATGGTGTGCATTATACTACATATTCCATATGGGGCTGCATTGTACTCTATCAATGACTATAGGCTGTTTATTATACTATATGTACTATATGGGGGCTGTATTATACCATATGGGTCAGGGGCAGACATGCAGTCAGTGCAGCTGCACCAGGGCCCAGAGGTGTAGGGGGGCCCTTGTAGGGTGATTGATAATGAGAGAAATCTGGCCTGAAGCTCCAAGGGGCCCATGGCCAGATTGCCCTCATTATAAGAGACGTGCCATGCAGGGATCATTCCTGCAGCTCAGATACGTATGGAAGAAAATGGCAGTGGAGCCGCAGGAACATGTCTTCAGCTTCCTGCCCGGCGCTTTCTCAGTGATACAGGCGTGCGCGTCAGCACTCTGTGTGCACCGGTCTCATTCAGAGTTCCCGGCGAGGAGAAGGAAGAGATGCTGAAAGTGTGTGTGTGTGTGTGTGTGTGTGTGTGTTGGGGAGGTAATAAACTGAGGAGGTGATAAACTGCTAAGGTGATACAGCTGGGAGACAGTACAGCTGGGAGACAGTACAGCTGGGAGACAGTACAGCTGGGAGGCAATACAGCTGGGAGGCAGTACAGCTGGGAGGCAGTACAGCTGGGAGGCAGTACAGCTGGGAGGCAGTACAGCTGGGAGGCAGTACAGCTGGGAGGCAATACAGCTGGGAGGCAATAAACTGGGGAAGTGATACAATGAGGAGGCAATATACTTGGGAGGCAATAAACTGGGGAGACAAACTGGGGAAGCAATAAACTGAGGAGACAATACATTGGGGATCAATACAGTGGGGGAGGCAATAAACTGGGGAGGTAATACACTGGGGGGGGGGATTCACAGAGGAAAGGACGAGGAGAGCGGGTTGGTGGAGGGTTGGGATTGATGAAGAGGAACTTCAGGAACTTATAACAAACACAAGAAGGGGGAGAAGAACGTTGGATATAGATTTGAAATGAAATGGGTGGTGGGGGAGGATGCCAAGTCCCTGATAGCGTCATAATGAATTGTGGGATGGGAGAAGACACTATCAAGGACTAAACATCCTCCCCCACCACCAATGCATTATAAAGCCAGATAGTGTTATTATGAATTATGAGATGACAGAAGATACTATCAGAGACTTATAATGAATGGGGGGGTGGACACAGGACAGGGACCCCTCTGCTGCCCATCCTTTAGTGTTGGCTGGAAAAACCAGCCTAAAAAACGTGTTTTTGCTGTGCTCTTTAAAGGCGTTTTAGCTGCAGATTTTTCTCCATTCATTAAAATGGGTGAAATATGCTGCAAAAACTTCAAGAATTGACATTATGCAGATTTGAATGTGCTGCAAATCTGCAATGAAAAAATATGCAGCATGTGCATGAGATTTCAGGATTCTCATTCAATTTGCTGGTACTGTAAAACGCTCCGTATTTGCTTTGCCAAAAGCGCAACATGTGCAAATAGCCTTGAAATTAATTTATTGAGAGTCACAGACACTGATTAATTTATATTTATTGGGCGCTGGAAACTATAGTTAATGGGAAACAGAGCTAGGTTATCACTTTATTGTCAGGGGCGCAAGATGGGGAAGACAAATGTATATTTACAATGTATATGACCTTGATATTTTCAGGGCTGTGATGGTCATCATGACAAGACAAGTCATGGCTGGGAGATGTCAACATGAAGGTCTTACCGGATGGAGAAAAACAGAAAACGGCTCTAATCAGACGAGACGTTAGCAGTAAGTATCTGGAAGTAAATATTATCCAAGAATGAGATCTGCGAGACTCAGAGCATGTCCTGTTCTGATCAGATTTTGAAGATCAGAATAGGATTTACTCAGTGGGTCTGTATACTGTCTAGAGAAAAAAAAAATCGAGCAGCACATGGATACAGAAATGTAGCCTTTTAATATATAGCGCCGTCCCTTAGTGTATAGTGTACTCACTTATTATGTATAGCACATTCCTTAAAGGGGTATTCACATTTCTTAAAGGGGTACTAAAGGGGTATTCCCATCTTCAAGATCCTATCCCAATATCTAGTAGGTGTAGTAATATTAGCAAATCCCTCCAACTGTAGTATAGTTCTGATTAGCTATATTGATTACCCCATGTGTAGGCATTGCAGTAGCTTAGGTATCCATGGTTACGGCCACACACATAGTGACAGTTAGTCAGCTGTTAGTGGTCGTAACTATGAATACCTAAGCTACTGCAATACCTGCACATGAGGTGAGCAACATAGCTGATTAGGAGAACTATACTACATTTTTAATTTGAGGTATTTGCTAATATTACTATAACTACTACATATTGGGATAGGATCTTGGAGATGGGAATACCCCTTCTATTACATAGTTTACTCCTTTATTATATACTAGCCGTACCAGGCCACGCGTTGCTGTGGCTCAGTCTGGTTAAATGGAAAAGAAAGAAAGGAGAAAGTGGACATATCAGATGGGGCAATGCTGGCGCTGTTGATAATTGTGCCCATGAGTCAGGCATGGTGGCAGCCTGTACCCTGTGACCCCTGCAGGTCTGTACTCTGCACAGGTCACTAAAGAGGTTTGTACTTGCTGTCAGATGTCACAATGGAGCCGGTCATGTCAGGGATTGCTAGTTATGCAATTCCCTAGTACAGAGGGAATGTGACAGGAGGGGGCACAGAGATGAAGGCAGGCGGTGGCAGAGAAGGAGGGGGTGATCCACTTGACATGTCCCAGGCCGGTACCGGCCAGATCACAGCGCCGCTCCCGCCGGTGGCACAGTGGGATTTACACTCGCTCACTACCCGCCCACTGCCATGAGGCTCGAGCCCTGCTCAGCGCCCAGAGTGGAGGCCACGGCCTGCGCCTCTCCGTGCAGCCTCCCTCTCTCCTGCCCTCCCTCCCCCGCTTGTTGTTACGCAGTTGGAAATAAGACTCACCTGCCGGAGAAGAACAAGCCGCCGCAGCAGCAGCAGTGCGGGAGAGCAGAGGCGGCCGCCTCTCAGTTGGTGGTGGTGATGGGCAGCAGCGTCTTTCGGCCTCAAACAGACGGTCTCGTCATTCCCCTTCCCCCCAGCCCCCGGGGGGGACACGAAAGGAGCAGAGCACAGGCAGTGGCTGGGGCGAATGAAGAGGGAGAAGGGTTTATGAATGAGATGTCACTAATGGGGAAGAGAATGCTGGGCGGCCGGGAGAGTCAGCCTGGGATTGAGCTCGTAACACCCCTCCTCTCGCTGTTGCTTTTACGTCCAACAGCTGGTATATAAAAACATGCGTGTATTCAAATGCAACGTTGTGTCAAAATTTCAAAGCAATCGGAGAAGAACTTTCGGAGATTTAAGATTTTGAACAAACGAACATTTACATTTTTATTTATATAGAGATAACACCATCCCTTATTACGTAGCATCCTCTCTATCTATGTATGGCCCCGTTCCTTATTACGTAGCATCCTCTCTATATATGTATGGCGCCGTTCCTTATTACGTAGCATCCTCTCTATGTATGGCGCCGTCACTTATTATATAGCATCCTTTGTAATTTTCAGCACCGTCCCATTATTACATAGTATCATATCTTGTTATATATAGCACCGTCCCTTAAATTGAGTATTCTTGTTATTTTTGTTGCTCACAGTGCCCTCTCTTTATTACATAGTCCATAGTACATAAAAGCAAAATCTAACACCTCCAAAGGTAATTCTGCCTTCCATCAAAGAATTCTGATGTGAGTGTTCCAGACAGCCCATCTCCATTGTACAGCTATGAATATTGGGGTTTGTATCAATACGATATTTATAAGATATAGATTTTCTGCGTCATAGCGAAGGGACAATGTGACGCATTCACTTACGTCACTGTAGGACCACTAGAATCCCTCAAATTGAATAATTATCTGATGATGCTTTACCTGTCATATTTGGTCTCTCTGTAATGGTAAAATCATGATAAAAATATATGACGTCAATGTCTAATGCTTGGGACCTTCAGTGGCAAAGATATCCTGCAAGTTGTAGATCTCACAAAAAAATCTAACAGACCCAGCACATCCCACAATCCACCCCACATGAGATCATCTAGAGGAGATGTGTGGGCATAACTTAATAGCTAATATAAAGCAGCAACTAGGTCTGGGTTAATTGTTCTGCCCGTTTTCCAATTGGAGCACCTCCCTCCGCTAAGCTCTGAGCCATATTCATGACATCAGAGTTAGTAAATTTCTCTCATTATTCCTTTTTATTTTATGCAATTGTATATATTATATTGTGTTGTTCCAATTCTGTATCATCTTGTATATTTTTAGAAACCCTGCCCATCTTTCTGGATTAAATAAAAAATGCAATAGCTCTGTTCCTCTTGCTCTGTAAACCGCACTCCTGAGCCATACCTTACCTGAAATGGGTGTCCAGTCGGCCTGTATAAATGATTGGTGGTGGCAATGAGTAGTTTCTTTGGTTACTGCAGAGTGACCGTACAGGGGTAAATACATATATTCCATGCATTGGAATCGGAGGTGTATATACCTTACGCTCACTGCAATTTCCCCAATAACTGGTCTAGTAGTGGAATCAGTCATGGTCTCGTCCATCACTCGCCAGACAATTGCAAAATTGTCCTGATGATTGGAGTCAGAGGAGTTACGTTCCCTTGACAAAAGGTAACAGCGGGTGGGATCTGCGCAACCCCCCCCCCATCCCCGGCTGTGTATCTCTGACAATATATATATACAGTGGGTGAGATAAGTATTAGCATGGGCATGCTTTCCACTGACACTGGGTCACTAGTGTTTATTGATATGATGTGACTGAAGACAGAAGCAACAGGATGAAATCTCAAGTGTACACTCTGTTCAGAATTAACCAAATGCAGCAAGGTTGTTTGGATAGTGCTTCACCGTACAGATGGACAATGACCCAAAATATACTGCAAAAGCAACCCAGGAGTTTTTTTATGGCAAAGAAGTGGAATATTCTGCAATGGCCGAGTCCATCACTAGATCTTAACCGCACCAAGCATGCATTTCACATGCTTAAGACAAAATTTAAGGTAATAAGACCCACAAACAAGCAAAAACTGAAGACAGCTGCAGTAAAGGCCTGCCAAAGCATCACAAGGGAGGAATTTCAGAGTTAGCTGACATCCATGGCTTCCAGACTTCAGCTAGTCATTGCCTGCAAATGATTCTCTACAAAGTTTTAAAAATTAACATTTTATTTATGGTAAAGCTATATGCCCATGAAGCAGAAATGCTCCGGATTTTTTCTGCATCTCCCTGGCAGGAAAAACACATGCAGATTTTACATGCGTTTTTCCTGCCAGATAGAAGCGTTTGTCAAGCGTTTTGGCATGCATTTTCGCATGCAGGTTATCGAGCGCTTTTCAAAGCGATTTTAGCATCACTTGGAAATGTGCTTGACAACTTGGTCACATTATATAAATCCATGCAACCGGCATGGATTTATATAGTGTGACCAAATTAATAGTTAAAAAAAGAATAAAAATGGTAAAAAAATATTAAAAAAAAACATTATACCCACCTTCTGATGGCCCGCGGTCTTCTCTCCGGTGCGCCCGGTGTCTTGGGCGGCTTCGCAGTACTGTAAAAGGACCTTCCATGACGTCATTTAGTCATGTGACAGGTCACTCGACTCGACTAAATGACATCATGGAAGGTCCTTTTACACCATCGAGAGCCGCCGGGGAGCCAGGACGCATCGGAGAGAAGACCGCGGACCATCAGAAAGGTAAGTATAATGTATATTTTTTATTTAAATTCTTTTTTTTTTAACAGGTACTATGGTACCCGGGTCTGGAGGAGAGTCTCCTCTTCTCCAGACCCGGGTACCATCCGCACATTGAATCGCTCAATATCTACATGTGTACATGTAGTCATGCAGATATTAAGCGATTCAATGCAAGTCAATGGCGGCCATTATGCCGTGTTTCCGCAAAAATATGGACATGTGCACAGCATATGCGGATTATCATTGGGGACTATGGGGCATGTATTACCAAGTGTATTTTAAGCGTTTTCACTGCGGAAATTCCGCGGCAAAAAACGCTTGAAAAACGCATAGTGGGCACGCAGCCTAAAGTTAATTTGTCCAGTTACTTTTGAAATGAGCCTTTGTAGAAAAATTATTGCAATTCCAAAATGTTTCACAGGATATTTTTGTTCAACCCCTTTAATTAAACCTGAAAGTCTACAGTTCAATTGTATCTCTGTTGTTTCATTTTAATTAAAAAAAATTGTGGCAATCAGAGCCCAAATCATCAAGATTCGGTCACTCTTCAAATATGTCTGGACCTAACTGTATATTCTAGTTTACATTTACTCTATTGCTTTGGTAGTTTTGAGTTTTGGAATTACTGACTCAATACCTTAAAGGTTTTTCCAAGATAGTAAATGCATTCTTTGTAAAAGAACTTAGAAAAAAAACAACTTTTCAAACACAATTTTAAAAATTGCATTATTTTCTTATTACAGGCTGCTAACAATATAGCATGTCTAGTAGTAATATTCTTCTGCTCTGGTCGAGCATGCGCAGATGTTTTTTTCTGTAGTAGAATGTGTGTGGATACTGGGGAGCACACATAAGCCATTGTGAGCAGTGCTCACAATACTGTTGAGAGAGGAAATTGGACCAGTCATCAGGGAGGCAGCTAGCATTGTTATATGCAGCTGTCTGCCTGCACTATCGCCGAGAATCAATGATTGCCGCCTCTGTGACTGTGGGTGACTGCTGGCTTGTACTGTGCATGCCCCAGCCAGACAGTACACTTATCAGTTCTCAGCGGTTGTACAGGTACATATAACAAAGCTGTCTCCCTCATATGGACAGTCTGATTTTGCTTTCTGAGCAGACAGAGATAGTGCAGGCAGACTGCTGCATAGAACAGTTTCCCTCTTCTGCTGTGATTTCCTCTCTCAGCAGTATTATGAGCACTGCTCACAGCGAGTTACGCATGTTCCTAGGTCTCTGCACACATAACCCGTTTACTACAGAAATGACATCTGCACATGCTCAACCACAGCAGTAGTCTGCTACTAGACAAGCTATATCGTTAGCTGCCTATAATAGGAAAAAATTAATTGAATTTGAAAAGTTGGATCCAAGGGGTAACATTTCTCTTTGTGGAGAGTGACATGTTAAGCATGTCAAGGTGAGAAGACTTTTAAGCCACAATGCTCTTCTGGGAAATATGCAAATTGTCTCTTCAGAGAGGAGGAGGACTAGAACTTTAGTGCCACCTATAAGAAGTAGCAATCCTAAAAGTCAGACACTGTTTTGAAATGCAATTTGTCTGCAAATTGAGATTCTGGTTCTGACTTTTATCTTAAGTTATGTGACAAAGCTCCTTAGAGAGCCGATATTGACTTTTAGAATTTCTACTTCCTATAGGTGGCACTAGAGTTCTAGTTCTCTTCCTCTCTGAATAGACCGTTGCATTTTAAAAGTTGGAATACATTTATTATTATGATAAAATCTCTTTACTAACAGTTAGCTATGTCAGTCACTTAGTTTAAACATTTTGCATGAATCAGGTAAGGGGCTGTTTTATAGTTCTAGTTTATGGTTACAGTGGGAGCTTTACTGAACTATTTTGTGAAATATAGTTGTAAAATATGATGCTAATAGATTGGATAATGAGAATAAGAGGGACCATCACACTGTATAATGTTGCACCAAAGGTCAAGCCAAACTAGCATTAAATGCCATTGAGGTGAAGCTAGAAAGACAGTGTTAATAACTTGGGCCAGAGAGTGATTTAAGGTCCTAGATACCATATTTAAAATATAAAAGTACATATATGGGAAAACATCAACAATTGGAAAACTGCATATTAAGTTTTTTTTTTCAAGATTTCAGAGATAGAACTATCCCCCAAAATGTCAGTGCATTACAAGAACAATTAACCACTTCATGACATTTGACGTATCTATACGGGAAGGCGTTCCTGACCGATGAAGTATAGGTATGTCATGGTGATTGCATGGGCACAGAAGCTGTGCCCGTGTAATCGCCGCCGTGTGTTCAGCTAACATGACAGTTGACACCTGGCTCTCTGCCAGGAGTGGTGCCCACACTGCCCCCCGGCTGCTTAACCTTCTAAATGCTGCAATCGATATTGATCACAGCATTTAGAAGGTAGGGAGAGGGAGGGGGCTCCCTCTCCCTTGCAGGTGACGGCCCCGCAACATCATCGTGAAAGCTTGATCCATGCCATGGTGACCTGAGCATGCTTAGAGCATGGTTTAGGAGGCTTCTGTCAGTGCAGCACTGACAGGTATAAACCATTGCAATGCTTTATACCAGTGATCAGAGCCATGAAAATTAACGTCCCATAGAGGGACTAAGGAAAAAAAAAGTTGTAAAAAAAATTTGGAAAAATATTTAAAAAATAAAATAAATATCGCAAAAAATATACATATGTACAGTTGAAACCAGAAGTTTACATAAACTATATAAAAAGACACATATGGATGTTTTTCTCAATGTCTGACATGAAATTAGAATAAACCTCTCTCGTTTTAGGTCAATTAGGTTTATCATCATTTTTAATATTTGCCAAATGCCAGAATAATGGGAGAGAGAGCAAATCTTAAGGCATTTTTATTACTTACTGCAAAGTCAAAAGTTTACATACACTAAGATTACTATGCCTTTAAACAATTCTGGACTGCCCATATGAAAAGGTCATGTGTTTGGAAGGTTCTGATAGCTTTTTTGGCAACATCTGAGTTAGAGACACACCTATGAATGTGTTTTAATGCACACCCGAAACACACTGCTTTGTGTAGCATCATGGGAAAGTCTAAAGAAATCAGCCAAGATATCAGGAAGAGAATTATGGACTTGCACAAGTCTGGCTCATCCTTGGGTATAATTTCAAGATAGCTGAAGATACCTCGTTCATCTGTACAAATAATTATACGCAAGTACAAACAAGATGGGAATGTCCAGTCATCATACCGCTCAGGAAGGAGACGGGTTCAGTGTCCCAGAGATGAACGTGCTTTGGTCTGACATGTGCATATCAACCCAAGGACAAAAGCAAAAGACCTTGTGAAGATGATGGCGGACGCTGGTAGGATTGTGTCATTATCCACAGTGAAACGAGTACTGTATCAACATGGGCTAAAAGGCCACTCTGCCAGGAAGAAGCCATTACTCCAAAAGAAATATAAAAAAAGCCAGATTAATTTTTGCAAATGCACACAGGAACAAATACCTTAATTTTTGGAGACATGTCCTGTGGTCTGATGAAACTAAATTTGAACTTTTCAGGCATAATGACCATCGTTACATTTGGAGGAAAAAGGGAGAAGCTTGGAAGCCTAAGAACACCATCCCAACTATGAAACCTCTCAAAATGAATGGCATCATGAGAAATAAGGAATTAGCCCTACCGGTGATTGCATTTCCAGGAGTCCATCATGACAGCACGACGGGAGGTTGTCCTTATCTTCTAGGGACAGGAAACACATGAGAGGTTAACCCCCTTCCCCCCCTCCTATCCACCACACCCTCTGTGTTTTTTCCAATCACCACACCAGGATGGATAAATTTTACTTTGCTTTATTGAATTCTCTTTACACAGATGTTCTGGGTTGCCATACGTATAAGGAATTCGGGGAGGGAATGTGATAGTGCTGTCATGATGGACTCCTGGAAATACAATTACCGGTAGGACTAATTCAGGATCCATGCTGTCAATTGTAAGAACTGTAAGTTCTGATATGCTAGAGGTCCATGTGACAACAGGTCGTGTCTCTCTGGTAGGGGAAATGGTCCTTTTATGGCCATATGGCCTAATAGCGCGAATCAGCTTCTTTTGGGCCACCAAGGGGCTATCAGAATCACTGTGGCTCCATCTTCTTGAATCTTCCTCAAAACTCTGCAAATTAGAGGGGAGTGGGGAAATGCATATAGCAGGCCTTCTCCCCAGCTTTGGGATAAAGCGTCTAGCCCGTCGGGAGTATCCCCTGGATCTAGAGAAAAAATTTTTTTTCACCTTTGCATTTTTGCGGGTGGCAAAGAGGTCTATTGACAAGATGCTGCAGCGGTAAGTTGATGGAATACGTACTGATTTAGTTCCCACTCGGATGATAGGACTGTTTTTCTGCTGAGAAAGTCTGCCATTAAGTTGTCTGACCCTTTGAGGTGGACTGCTGTTATGGAAGGGACTGTCATCTCTGCCAATCGGAATATTCGTCTGGACAGGCCCTGTAGGAGCATTCCTCTTTGGCCCCCTTGGTGCCGAATGAAGGAGATGGTTGTTATATTGTCTGAATACATTTTTACATGTTTTCCTGTCATGGTTGTGTCGCCACGAAGATCGTCACGATTGCACAGCCTGACTTCTCGCAGCTGAGTTTTTGGTGCTTTGTGCTTTTCGGCAGTGAGGGAGTTAACTCTCTCTCTCTCTGTGCTAGACAAGGTCCAGCCTCGCCCAGCTGCAATCAATTCTGCAGTAGTGAGATTCCTTCATATGTCTGCTGCTCTGTTAGGGAAGTGTCGGTGAAAGCATTTCATGCAGACTAACAGAGCGGATCGTGGTATTTGGAGTTTCAGAGATAAGTGTATTTGGAGTGTTTTTTCCCTTCCCCGGTGGCCGCGGGGTTCTTCTTTGTGAAGAAAAAGGATGAAAATCTAGGTTGTATAACCTTTCTGGTCCTGAGAGGCAGGCCATGAAGGATTATATTTCTGAAAGTCTGGCTAAGGGGCATATTAGACCTTCATCCTTCTTCTTCACAAAGAAGAACCCCGCGGCCACCGGGGAAGGGAAAAAACACTCCAAATACACTTATCTCTGAAACTCCAAATACCACGATCCGCTCTGTTAGTCTGCATGAAATGCTTTCACCGACACTTCCCTAACAGAGCAGCAGACATATGAAGGAATCTCACTACTGCAGAATTGATTGCAGCTGGGCGAGGCTGGACCTTGTCTAGCACAGAGAGAGAGAGAGAGTTAACTCCCTCACTGCCGAAAAGCACAAAGCACCAAAAACTCAGCTGCGAGAAGTCAGGCTGTGCAATCGTGACGATCTTTGTGGCGACACAACCATGACATTTCCTTTGAGGATATGCTGAAGTTTCTGGAGTACTTCCCAAACCGCCTTCAGCTCCCTGTAGTTGGAGGATCTTCAGCTTTCTTCTGGGGTCCATGTACCCTGTACATACTAACACTCTAATTATGCACCTGAACCTAGCTGGCTGGCATCCGTTGTAACTTGTAACTGCGGAGACTGTGCCCAGGATATTCCTCTCTGTAGATTGATCCGAGATGTCCACCAGGTCAAGGAAGACTTTAGATCCGTGGAAATTTTCATCTGTTTGTCCAGACCTGATTGCAGTCTGTTCCAGCTCCTCAGGACCATCTGTTGTAGGTCCCTTAAGTGTGCTTGAGCCCATCGAACACTTGGTATGCAGGATGTCATGAGTCCTAGAATTCTCATGGCGTATCTCACAGACACTGCCCCTTCCCTTTGGAACTGGAACGAACAAATCCTTCTCCTGATATCTTCCATTTTGTCCATAGAAAGGGAGGATCTTCCTCGCTGTGAATCTAGGAGGACTCCTAAGAACACTTTCCGCACTTCTGGATGTAGACTGGTCTTTTCCCAGTTTATACCCCAACCGAGGTTTCCTAGAACCTGAATGGTCTGGGACAGATGTTGATTGAGGAGAAGTACTGAATCCGCTATTAAAAGCAGATAGTCTAGATACGGTACGATATTTACACCTTCTTTTTTTAGGGCTGCTACCTCAAAACATTAACTTCGTGAAGATCCGGGGAGCTGCGGATAGGCCGAACGGTAGGTAGTGGAACTGAAGGTGATGAATCTTCCCCTGGTATGTTAATGCAAATTTTAAGGTACAGTCACACTTGGCGACGCTACAGCGATCCCGACAACGATACGACCTGGCAGGGATCGTTGCTGCGTCGCTATGTGGTCGCTGGTGAGATGTCAAACAGTCAGATCTTCCCAATGACGCAGCAACAATACGGCGACCCATAGCGACCTGTATAACGATGCACACCTATGTGTCTCAGTTCTGAGTCGCCAACGAGGTCATTGGTAAGGTGTCAAACATACCGATGCATGCTACCCAGCGAGACCTCAATGATCAAAAAATGGTCCAGGCCATTTCGACACGACCAGCGATCTCACAGCAGGGGCCTGGTCGCTGCTACATGTCAAACGTAGCGAGAACGTTGCTGAGGTCGCTTTTGCGTCACAGAACTTGTGACTCAGCAGCGATCTCGCTAGCAATCTCGCTTAGTTTGACGGGGGCTTTAGAAAGGCATGGCAGGATGGATGAATAGGTACATGGTAGTATGAGTCTGTTAAATCTACCGTACACATCACAGAGTTCTGTTTTATTAATGGAATGATAGTTCTTATAGTTTTCATCTTGAATCTTTTGTATTCTATACTCTGATTCAGGGGCTTTAGTAATGACCCTGTCCTACCTATCTCCAAGGGTGGAACTGGCCAGACTACCCCTGCTTGTAATAGATTCCTGACGTCTTTCCAGAGTCTTTCTGAAGCGGCTGGAGTCTGAGGAATGCTAAGCTGCTATTTGTGTGGCGGGGGGTGGATGAACTCTATTTTGTAACCACTTCTTATTGTTCTTAATATCCATGGGTTTTTGGTGATGGCTTGCCAATCGGTAGAAAAGAACCAGAGTCTCCCCCCACTGCTATAGAGTCAGGGCCTTTTTGATGAATCGGAGGTGGATCTATTTTTACCTCCCTTGGAATAACTCCACCCTCCAGATTTACCCTTCCACTTGTATACCTGGTTCTGGGATACTCGAGATTCAAGAAAGGAGTGATACTTTTTGTTTTTTTTCCTCTGGAAACCCTTCTTGTCATCTGAGGCTCTTTCCAAGATTTTTTCTAGGACAGGACCGAACACATTGCCCCCTGAGAATGGAATTGCACAAAGTTTATTTTTAGAATGGGAGTCTCCTGACCAGGATTTTAGCCATATATCACGTCTTACGGAATTGGATAATACGCTACTTCTAGCTGAGAATCTGACAGATTCTGCAGATGCGTCCGCCATAAACAGAGTGGCTGACTTTAATATGAGAAGGGAATCTAGGATGACCTCCCAAGATGTATTGGATTTAATTAGCGATGACAGTTAGACTATCCAGAGGGACATAGACCTGGCTACCGAGGTAGCAGCTATCTCTTTGTCTTAATAACTGCGGCTGAGGCTTCCCAGCTTCTTCTTAGGAGCCCATCTGCCTTCCGGTCCATAGCGTCTCTAAGGCAAGACCAATCCTCAAAAGGAATGGAGGTATTTTTTGCTACCCTGGCCATAGGTATGTAAATTTTAGGAACTTCATCCCAAACCTTGACTTCTTCTGGGTTAAAGGTCAGCCGAGCCCTGAAATCCCTTGAAATGGTGAGACGCTTTTCTGCATCTTCCCACTCTTCATCGATCATAGATTTCAAATGTTCATTGATTGGGAACACTCTTTTTCTTTGAATTCTTAGACCCCCAAACATCTTGTCTTGTATGTTATGTGGGATCTGAGCATCCTCAATCCCCATAGTATTTCTTACAGCCCTAATTAATTCATCTGTATTTTCAGATGAGAAGAGATATCTCTTCCGGTCTTCAGAAGGGGCCTGTGAGGACATTTCTCCAGCCTGTAGACCCTGATCAGAGTCATAAGAAAAATCTTCTGCTTCAGAAAATTCCTCCACTTCCCATCTAGCCCTTTTATGATGGGATGGTTCCTAGACCGACTGAGGCGGTATAAAGCTAGAGACTGAACTTTGAACTTCTTCACGGATCATAGACCGCATGTCTGCCATAAGGGTGGATTGTCCCTACTTGAGGACCTTTGTTTTACACTCTGCACAAAGTTGTTTCTTATGTGCTTCCAGTGAGCGGCTATTGCATGTAGGGCATCTTTTAGTTTTTTACGGGCTGCTGTGCCTGATTCCAATGTGCCCCCTGTAAATGTTTTAAAGAAAATAGGAGAGTTTGTGTAAAACCCCCAGCTCTGACATTAGGGAATAGTATAGGACTCCATGCACTTACGCTGCCCAAGGACTCTGTGCCTCTGACCGTGGATTAGAATCCATTATTTGGAAAAAAAGGAGACATGGCACACAGAGGAATAAGCACCCTTTTATAGGGTCTTACCTTGTTCCCTGAAGATATTGGATGCCGCCACGAGATTCCCCTGCATTCCACAGTGGAACGCACGCCACGCTGTCCTGGACCGTGAATTCCCCCAGAACCAGAAATGCGTTCCAGGCTGGAAAGCATCCGCTTCATCACTGGTTGCCGAACCGGAAGTGCGCCCTCCAATGGCGCGCACGCTGTCTGGAATGCTGCTGGGGAAGGTAGTGTGGCACCGGTAGCCCTCCTGAGAGGGAGGCGGCGACGTCAGGAGCTACATCCCGCTGTACTGACGGGCTGAGGGACCTCTTTAGTGAGGTTTTAGTCCGGAGTTGCTTGACAGAGTGAAGGGAAGAGATACGTCCCCCCTTCCCCCGATCCCTCTGGGCTCCAGGAAAGAATCTTCGTGCCGAAGCGCACCTCTCTGCGTCTGTCCTGCTAGGGACAGGAAAAATACTGAGGGGGGGGCTTTTAACCTCTCAAGTGTTTCTTGTCCCTAGAGCATGAGAAGGACAACCTCCCGTCGTGCTGTCATGAGAGACGTCCTGGGGAAAAGAAGATTATGTGGCAAGACTGAAGCAACATCTCAAGACATCAGCCAGGAAGTTAAAGCTTGGGCGGAAATGGGTCTTCCAAATGGACAATGATCCAAGGCATACTGACAAAATGGTAACAAAGTGGCTTAAGGATAACAAAGTCAATGTTTTGGAGTGGCCATCACAAAGCCCTGATCTCAATCCTATTGAAAATTTATGGGCAAAGCTGAAAAGGCAGGTGCGAGCAAGGCGACTTACAAACCTGGATCAGTTACACCAGTTTTGTCAGGAGGAATTGGCTCAAATTCTGACCAACTATTGTGAGAAGCTTGTGGAAGGATATGCCAAACGTTTGACCCAAGTCATTCAGTTTAAGGGCAATGGTACCAAAGACAAAGTCAAAAGTTTACATACAGTACAGACCAAAAGTTTGGACACACCTTCTTATTTAAAGATTTTTCTGTATTTTCATGACAATGAAAATTGTACATTCACACTGAAGGCATCAAAACTATGAATTAACACATGTGGAATTATATACTTAACAAAAAAGTGTGACACAACTGAAAATATGTCTTATATTCTAGGTTCTTCAAAGAAGCCACCTTTTGCTTTGATGACTGCTTTGCACACTCTTGGCATTCTCTTGATGAGCTTCAAGAGGTAGTCACCGGAAATGGCTTTCACTTCACAGGTGTGCCCTGTCAGGTTTAATAAGTGGGATTTCTTGCCTTATAAATGGGGTTGGGACCATCAGTTGTGTTGTGCAGAAGTCTAGTGGATACACAGCTGATAGTCCTACTGAATAGACTGTTAGAATTTGTATTATGGCAAGAAAAAAGCAGCTAAGTAAAGAAAAACGAGTGGCCATCATTACTTTAAGAAATGAAGGTCAGTCAGTGCGAAAAATTGGGAAAACTTTGAAAGTGTCCCCAAGTGCAGTTGCAAAAACCATCAAGCGCTACAAAGAAACTGGCTCACATGAGGACCGCACCAGGAAACGAAGACCAAGAGTCACCTCTGCTTCTGAGGATAAGTTTATCCGAGTCACCAGCCTCAGAAATCGCAGGTTAACAGCAGCTCAGATTAGAGACCAGGTCAATGCCACACAGAGTTCTAGCAGCAGACACATCTCTACAACAACTGTTAAGAGGAGACTTTGTGCAGCAGGCCTTCATGGTAAAATAGCTGTTAGGAAACCACTTCTAAGGAAAGGCAACAAGCAGAAGAGACTTGTTTGGGCTAAAGAACACAAGGAATGGACATTAGACCAGTGGAAATCTGTGCTTTGGTCTGATGAGTCCAAATTTGAGATCTTTGGTTCCAACCACCGTGTCTTTGTGCGACGCAGAAAAGGTGAACGAATGGACTCTACATGCCTGGTTCCCACCGTGAAGCATGGGGGAGGAGGTGTGATGGTGTGGGGGTGCTTTGCTGGTGACACTGTTGGGGATTTATTCAAAATTGAAGGCATACTGAACCAGCATGGCTACCACAGCATCTTGCAGCGGCATGCTATTCCATCCGGTTTGCGTTTAGTTGGACCATCATTTATTTTTCAACAGGACAATGACCCCAAACACACCTCCAGGCTGTGTAAGGGCTATTTGAACAAGAAGGAGAGTGATGGGGTGCTACGCCAGATGACCTGGCCTCCACAGTCACCAGACCTGAACCCAATCGAGATGTTTTGGTCTGTACTGTAATATATATATATTTATTTCTCCCCATCTATCAGGATTGTTCATCAGGCCAACTTGATCAGTTTGGAAATGCCTAGCATGTTTTAATTAAATTGTACATTTTTTCAAGCCTTTGGTTACTCCTACTAGCAGCACTCCTTCAATTCCTGTTTCTTTTTTTCCTGCATTTCCCAGCAAACTGACCCTTGCTTGGTTGGTGGAGCAGCAGACATCCAGGAGATTTAATCATCCAGCTATATGTCATGTTTATTCCGGTTTCTTTTTTGCCTCCACACAGTATGATGCCCCTCCACACAGAAAGCGGAAAAAGAGAAACAGTAATAGGTGTTACACGCACACCGCTAGGTTCAGATAGGGGCGAGACAGGTTGCATGAATTCTTTGGAATCCTGGGGGAACAGTTACTCAGGGCTACCGTAGACCATGTGCTGCAGCTTCTCTCAGGCACACAAGGGTATTGAGCCTCAGGCACAGACACGTAGGTTGTTTCACTTGCTGACCAGACACACTTGACAAGAGTCCTCAAATGGTAGAACAGTAGCATTTAATAAGAAGCCGCACAGCCAGTGCAAGTTAAGTCTCATCAGCAACAGGCTCCAGTGACAAACAGAACAGCTTCCTTAGCAGCACAGCAGTTCACAGTCTTCCCAGTAGTACAGGACAGCACAGTTCTAATGCAAAGCCACATTAATGAACACAGCATTCTTTACAGCACTGTCAGATGGAGATGGGGGGAGGGTTTGCTGAGGGAGATAATCCCTGTGACACCATTTCTTCCAGTCCTTATCTTTCTGCTTGACAATACTCTGCACTGCTAGTTCAGGAACTCTACCTGACCTGTGCTTAGCTTCACTCCTGACTTGAATCCTTTTCACTTTCAGCGGCGCTTCTGTCAGATGCAGAACACACACACCACCTTTCTCTTCGGCTCCAGCCAGACAGTAAACAACTTCCCCACAATCCCCCTGGGGCTCTGCTAAATCCCTCCCTGCCTCCTTTGACTGTGTTAAGCCCTCTAGTTGCTGGATGCTTCTGGAGCACAACACTTCCTGTCTCATGTGCTTGTGTTACTTCTAATAGTTGCGGAATGCTTTTAAAGCAACAGCATTACTTCTGCATGTCACATAGGCCCAAAACAATGATCAGTGTAGAAAAAAAAAAAAATTTAATAAAAACAATCATGGTCGAAGCATGAGTACAACAGTAAAAGATAGCCATGATAAACAGCAGGAGAGGACACAAAGAGGCAACAATGTCTCAAACTGTGATAGGGCTGTAAACTAATTGACAGATAAAGACCATAGAGAGAGCATGAAGAGTCTGCCTCGAGGTTAGTCGATGTGCTAGCAGTGTCCTTTTCCTTGTGTAAAAAAATAATATCTGGACCACCATAATGGTTTCTCGCCTTAGGCATACATTTTGTTCAGTGCAAGTGTCGGTAATCTCTTTCAATAAATCTAGAGAGGGATTGGCTTCATGACTGTGTAGGGTATGGTGTTAATGAGAATATTTAGATTTCAGTTTCGCTTTATAAGCGGAGTTTAATTTACAGGCAAGCTGAATGAATCTCTTCCCCTAACCACTGTCTTGTGAGCCTCCCAATTTGTTAGATGGGAGCTTTCTTCAAGATAGTTCAACTGAAAAGTATTCCTCCAGAGTCTGAAGGATCTTCTTATTGATTATTTCATGAGATAGCAAAGATTCATTCAATTGCCAAGTAAATTATGGTGGAGTTAATATTTGAGAAGTGGACTACACAAGGGAGGTGTTTAGAACTCAGGATGATTGTGATCTTGGCTCTTGTTACATTTGGCTACCAGCCCATGCGTATAAATATGATCAATTTTTGTGTTTTGGGCAGCGGAATAAAACATGAAATTGCATGTGGTGGGGTAAGAATTATACCAAACAGTCACCAGGTAATTTCTATGTAAAAGCTTAGCTAACTGATGTCTGGCTCTAGTTGGAGGTATTAGTTTAACGGAATTAGGCCTGGATTTATCCACGGAGTGGTCTAAAGCTAGCTTTTAATCACCTTCCATGATTAGGGGATTAGGATTTTCTCTTTTTCCTCAGAGAGCAGCCACAACCAATTCCATACACAACTGCACGCATATATCAGTGTTGTGTCCAACAACCTCATCTAGTAAGCACATTTCTTTTCTCTCTCATGCGATATATCAAGTATTAAAGTTCTTCACCATTGAGAACTTTCTCTCCTTATTATTCACAGTTATTACAAGTGGACACAGATTGTTGAATACACAATAATCAGAGATTTGTTTTTACACCAAAGGGCTATTCCTACAAGATTAATTTTTTAGAAGACAACTGTGAGACAGGTACATTATGAGCAACCCAGTCAATTCAATCAATTGATGTTTTTTTTGTATTTTTTAAAAAAATCCTGTTTTTTTGTTTTTTTTGGAGAACATGTGCAAAGCTGAAATACAACACGATATTGATGTAATTTTCTTACAACTGTATTTACATGAAGGTATAATTCCACATGCCCGTTGAGTCATCATGTAAATGGAATGAGACCTTTACCATTGAATGGGAAGACTATATGGAGCAATGTTCACAGGGGATGGTATACCACCTAATCCAATAACTCCCAAATTTATCATCCAATTGTTTGCTAGAAGTAAGAGAGATTATTAACCAATTGTTATGTTTTAATATGTAAACTGAATATTTTAAATTTTATAGATCAGCCACAAGATTAACCAGAGTTGAATGTTATCTTATCAATAAGAAGGAAAAACAAATTACTAAGGGATTGTGAAAATTACCCTATATTGCTGGCTATGTGAAGACATGATCGCGTAGCCAAAAATACATCTTTTCCGCAGCTTGAGATTTGCATAAACGATCAGTCCTTATCTAGACTAGTATTAGCTAACAAGTGATCACACAATCTATTAGATTCTAGTAGCAGTAATAGAACCAATCAGGTTTGTATTGTCAATCAGTTTAATAATGTATTATGTTCAATGAGATTTATTTCTCATTCTTCTGCTTATAAGGAGACCAAAGCGAGAAATGCCCTACAATGATAGAATTATCTGTTATTCCAGTGATTGACAACACAAAAACTAGCATGTGGGTTCTCCCATTAAAATAATATTACAGGAAAAAATCTTGGGTAAATTTAACCATTGAACCAGATCTCGCTGATTTGACCATATATGATGAGACTTCCGATTCATTTGATTTTGCTAATACCATTATAGAGAAGCACAATTAGTTTGTCACTGCTGTCCTGAAGTCTTCCCCATCTATTGCAGTTTACCAAGATACATCAGTACTTTTAGTGCTCTCCCTTCAGCAAGACATGGCATCAATTCTGAAGGGGGCACATTATATCAGACCCAACCAAAAGAAAATTACTCTGTTTTTCAAAACCATAACGTGATCACCAACAGGTCAGTACTCACAGGGATTTCAAAAAAGAAGAGGAAATCCAAAAGGTACTTGAGGGAGGAAGAAATAATAATAATAATAATATAATAACCTTTTTATTTACCGTATATAGCGCCAACATATTCTGCAGCAATTCAGACAATTTACAGACATTATGGGCACTGTCCCCATTGGGGCTCAAAATCTAGATTCCCTATCAGTAGGTCTTTGGAATGTTAAAGGAAACTGGAGAACCCGGAGGAAACCCACGCAAACACAGGGAGAACATACAAACTCCTTGCAGATGTTGTCTTTGGTGGGATTTGAACCCAGGACCCCAGCGCTGCAAGGCTTCAGTGCTAACCACTGAGACACCGTGTTGCCCTGAAAGAAATAGAAGAAGGCAGAACACCAGTTTGAAGGAACAAAAACAGAAGAATGGAGAGTGAAAATATTTAATTTATCACAGTATGTCCTCAATGAGTATGAAGTTAATCTTCTCAATAAAGGGCTCAACTTCTGCCAGTTGGAAAATCCAGATACTTTTGAATGGGCAGCACGGTGGCTCAGTGGTTAGTGCTGCAGCCTTGCAGCGCTGGGGTCGTGGGTTCCAAATTCCACTAAGGACAATATCTGCAAGGAGTTTGTATGTTCTCCCCATGTTTGCGTGGTTTTCCTCCGGTTTTCTCCCACACTCCAAAGACATACTGATAGGGAAGTTAGATTTTGAGCCCCATGGGGACAGTGCTGATAAAGTCTGCAAAGTGCTGTGTAATTAATGGCGTTACATAAGTGAGATATATAATTAAAATTATTAAAATTGAGAAATTAAGAAAAAGTCATTATTTGTAACAAAGAGGGCAGTGGTTTACAGTTCTATGACAGGTATTTTACCATAAAGGCAATATATCACCAGGTTTTTGCTACCTAATCTGAGTGCTCTCTAGGGCAGGGGTCCTCAAATTACGGCCCGCGGAGGACTTTTATCCGGCCCGCCAGGCTATGGGCGGAGGAGAGGAGAGCGGTGCCATTGCCCGCCCTTCCCCCCGCTTGCTCAGGGCCCCGGCAGCCGGATACTTACCTCTCCCCGTGCCTCTGCAGATCCGCTGTCTTCCTGCGACGTCTCAGGTCAGAGGGGCGCGGTGACGTCTTTACACCGCACCTTCACGAGTGCAGTCACAGGAAGAACAGAGCTGGACAACGCCGCCGCGACGCTGGAGTCCAGAGTAGAGCAGCGGCAGCAAGTGAGAAGTGAGGTGAGTATTGGATTTTTTTTTTTTAATGTATAGAGGCATAGGTCATTATATGGGGGGGTGACATCCTGCATGGGACATGATATGGGGGGGGGGAAGGGACATCCTGCATGGGACATTATATGAGGGGGGGAGGGTGACATGCTGCATGGGGCATTATATGAGGGGGGGAGGGTGACATGCTGCATGGGGCATTATATGGGGAGGGTGACATGCTGCATGGGGCATTATATGGGGGGGGGGTGACATGCTGCATGGGGCATTATATGGGGGGGTGACATGCTGCATGGGGCATTATATGGGGGGGGTGACATGCTGCATGGGGCATTATATGGGGGGGTGACATGCTGCATGGGGCATTATATGGGGGGGTGACATGCTGCATGGGGCATTATATGGGGGGTGACATGCTGCATGGGGCATTATATGGGGGGGGTGACATGCTGCATGGGGCATTATATGGGGGGGGGTGACATGCTGCATGGGGCATTATATGGGGGGGGTGACATGCTGCATGGGGCATTATATGGAGGGGGGTGACATCCTGCATGGGACATGATATGGGGGGGGGTAGGGACATCCTGCATGGGGCATGGGGCATTATATGGGGGGGGTGACATGCTGCATGGGGCATTATATGGGGGGGTGACATGCTGCATGGGGCATTATATGGGGGGTGACATGCTGCATGGGGCATTATATGGGGGGGTGACATGCTGCATGGGGCATTATATGGGGGGGGTGACATGCTGCATGGGGCATTATATGGGGGGGGTGACATGCTGCATGGGGCATTATATGGGGGGGGTGACATGCTGCATGGGGCATTATATGGGGAGGTGACATGCTGCATGTGGCATTATATGGCGGGGTGACATGCTGCATGTGGCATTATATGGCGGGGTGACATGCTGCATGTGGCATTATATGGCGGGGTGACATGCTGCATGTGGCATTATATGGGGGGTGACATGCTGCATGTGGCATTATATGGAGGGGTGACATGCTGCATGTGGCATTATATGGGGGGTGACATGCTGCATGTGGCATTATATGGGGGGGTGACATGCTGCATGTGGCATTATATGGGGGGGTGACATGCTGCATGGGGCATTATATGGGGGGTGACATGCTGCATGGGGCATTATATGGGGAGGTGACATGCTGCATGTGGCATTATATGGAGGGTGACATGCTGCATGGGGCATTATATGGAGGGTGACATGCTGCATGGGGCATTATATGGAGGGTGACATGCTGCATGGGGCATTATATGGGGGGTGGCATCCAGCATGGGGCATTATAAGGGGAAACAGCCTGCCTATTGGGTACATTTACCTGCCTATTGGGGACCTATGCTGCCTATTGGGTACAGTTACCTACCTATTGAAATACCGGTTGATTTAACTTTACTTGTTCTTCATTTTAAATATTGTATTTGTTCCTGTATTGCTTTTTTAACTTCAAAATAAGATATGTGCAGTGTGCATAGGAATTTGTTCATAGTTTTTTTTAAAAAACTATATTCCGGCCCTCCAATGGTCTGAGGGACCGTGAACTGGCCCCCTGTTTAAAAAGTTTGAGTACCCCTGCTCTAGGGGCAAAAACCTTGATTCCACCGATGTATCACTTACTGGTCTGATTAGTGCCCTTTTTATAAAATCATTGTTTTATCAGCAGGAAATCACTAAAGAACTATTTGGCCTGTTGCAAGCCAGTCCACCCACACCTCCACTCGGGCTGGCTGGCAAATTTTAGCCTGGGGGGTAAGGACACAGCAGTGGCCCATGAGTCAGGGGCGGCCACAGACTGTAGTGGGCCCCTGTGCAAGAATTTTTTTGGGGCCCCCCCCGCCCTTTATAGGGGGCATGAAGGGCCCCCCCCGTGCATCTCTCATCCCCCCGTGCATCTCTGATTCCCCCCACTCCTAGTTAATTAATTGTATTTAAAAAAAATAAAACTTGTTATACTTACCCCCAGGGTTGGCTCCAGGTTTTTGTGGGCCCTGGGCAACAGAGTTTCAGTGGGCCCCTTTAACACATACCATGATTCATGATGCACAGATACCACAGAGAATTATATATATATATATATATATATATATATATATATATATATATATATATATATATATATATATATATATATATATATATATATATATATATATATATATATATATATATATATATATATATATATATATATATATATATATATAGTACAAGGCCAAGGATTTCACTTACTACATGACATGAGCGATATCTATTGTAAATTCTACAATAGCTCAGAAACCGGCGAATCCTCACAGCGCACAGTGCAGACCGGACAGTATAGTCTTTCATACAGTATTATGGGCACCATATAATGCTCCATACAGGATACTGACCCCCTTATAATGCTCCATACAGGATACTGGTCCCCATATAAAGCTCCATACAGGATACTGGCCCCCATATAACGCTCCATACAGGATACTGGCCCCCATAAAATGCTCCATACAGAATACTGACCACCATATAACGCTCCATACAGAATACTGGCCCCCATATAACGCTCCATACAGAATACTGGCCCCCATATAACGCTCCATACACAATACTGGCCCCCATATAACGCTCCATACAGAATACTGACCCCCATATAACGCTCAATACAGAATACTGGCCCCCATATAACGCTCCATACAGAATACTGTCCCCCATATAACGCTCCATACAGAATACTGACCCCCATATAACGCTCCATACAGAATACTGACCCCATATAACGCTCCATACAGAATACTGACCCCCATATAACGCTCCATGCAAGCTGTCCCCCCCCCCTTATAATGCCCCATTACACAAGCGATATCTATTGTAAATTCTACAATAGCTCAGAAACGAATCCTCACAGCGCACAGTGCAGACCGGACAGTATAGTCCTCTATACAGCATTATGGGCACCATATAATGCTCTATACAGGATACTGACCCCCTTGTAATGCTCCATACAGGATACTGGTCCCCATATAATGCTCCATACAGGATACTGTCCCCCATATAACACTCCATACAGAATATTGGCCCCCATGTAATGCTCCATGCTGGCTGTTCCCCCCCTTATAATGCCCCATGCAGGATGACACCCCCCTTTTAATGCCCTATGCATTATGTCACACACACAGCCTCCTTATAATGCCCCATGCAGGATGTCAATTCCCCCCTCCCCCTCTTATAATGCCCCATGCAGGATGTCACTTCCCCCTTCCCCTCTTATAATGCCCCATGCAGGATGTCACTTCCCCCTTCCCCTCTTATAATGCCCCATGCAGGATGTCACCCCCCCCCATATAATGCCCCATGCAGTATGTCACTTCGCCCCTTCCCCTTATAATGCCCCATGCAGGATGTCACGCCCACTCTCCCCCCCCCACCATATAATGCCCCATGCGGTAAGTCACCCCCCCCATATAATGCCCCATGCAGTATGTCACACACACCCCATATAATGCCCCATGCGGTATGTCACCCCCCCATATAATGCCCCATGCAGGACGTCACACCCACTCTCCCCCCACCATATAATGCCCCATGCAGTATGTCAACCCCCCCATATAATGCCCCATGCAGTATGTCACACACACCCCATATAATGCCCCATGCGGTATGTCACCCCCCCATATAATGCCCCATGCAGGACGTCACACCCACTCTCCCCCCACCATATAATGCCCCATGCAGTATGTCACCCCACCCCATATAATGCCCCATGCGGTATGTCACCCCCCATATAATGCCCCATGCAGGACGTCACACCCACTCTCCCCCCACCATATAATGCCCCATGCCCCCATACATAAAAAAAAAAAAAATCAAATACTCACTTCACTTCTTACCTGATGCTGATCCGGACTCCACAGCGTCGCCCGCGTCTTCCCGCTGTGACAGCTCAGGAGAGATCGCGCGCGGTGTAAATGTGACACCCCAGGGGTCTGGTTGCCACAGTGATAGAGATATTACGTCTGAGAGCAGGTGGGAGGTCTCTTGGTCAGGGATCCTATGCATGCCACACCTCCTGCCCAGTCCTGGGAGGGGAAGAACTTCCCCTATATAAACCTAGGGCTGAGGCAGGGTTAGTGAGTAGAGAAGAAGTAGAGACAGAGAAAAGAAGCAAATATAGGAACAGAACATCAGGAGCTCTGTGGGAGCAGTGTTACAAGGAGTCAGGGGCTGGCAGCTGCAGAGCTCGCCCTGACTGAGAAGATTTCTTACCGGACCCGGAGTCCGAGGCTGTGGGGACTAACTCCTACCCAGCAGCAGAATCCGTCAGGCAGGGGATTCCAGGTCCTCTGGCCAAGAAACCCGAAGGCACGGTCACACGCGTGGGACCAGCACCGCCGTCGTGGAGCGGAAGCTACTAGAAGGCCCCGAGTCACCGGCCATACGGGTGAGCACCACACGGTACACTCAGGGACGTGGGCTACTTATACCCGCCTCTAGCAAGGTAGCCAGAAGAGTATCGTTAGTTTGGGAGGCCTACAACTCCGCCTGGCCAGGGGAGATCCCATCTGCTCAAGGACTGACCAGGCCCCAATCGCTAGCCAGTACTCCGGGAGGGTCTATCTTTGTCACCAGTAAAGACCCTGAACTACACAGTACCGTCTCCGAGTGGTTCCTGCTACCCCCATCATCCACGTCGGCTGCCCTGAGGCCATACCCCTCCCGTTGGGGGTTATACTATCACGCTGCACAATCCTACCACCGGCCTCAGCTGTCTGCCCTGCAGCAGCAGCTCCCTGGCTGCACTCATCGGGTGGCGTAGTCGTCCAACATCACCGCTAAAACAGCGCCACTTAGTCTGACCCCCTGGGCACGGACCGGGTCACCGCCACGATACTACTACCCTCAAGAGATCCGGCTCCGGGTAAGCTCCCGCGTGCGCAACGCTGCGCGACACAGACCCAGGGGTGCGTCAACTTTTGGCGTAGTCGGCAGGATTTCGTGCCCGCAACCACCGGGTACTGCGTGCCTGAAAAAGACTGTGAAAACTTACCCGTGGTGAAGATTCCCGTCATCCGGCGCCATCTTCCGCTTTCTTCCCGCCGTCGGTGGAGTTTTCCCGCCATCCGGCGCCATCTTCGGCCTTCTTCCCGCCATACGTGGAGTTTTCCCGCCGTTGGACGCCATCTTGAGGACGCCGCGCGGGAAGAAGAGGGGCGTGGACTCCGAAAGCGTGCGAGAACTGAAGCCCCGCCTCACGTCCGGACGTTGCGAAAGGTCCTGGAAGGAGCCCAGCAGACGCCGACGTCACAGGAGCGCGACGGAAGGTCCTCAACCCTGACGATCCACTGCGGAGCCGCGGCCTACGGAAGAGGATCATCGCAAGGTAGGCCACGGTCCACTAGGGGGGAGAAGGATGTCGGATACGGAGGAGAGCTTCACCGCTCCAACCCCCGCCAGCGCCACCGCTGTTGCGGTCATGCCTTTCACCATGCCCTATATCCCGGGGGCAGCCTGGCTACCCCAGTACTCAGGGGAGTCACATACCCTGCAGGACTTTAGAGAAAAACTGGATAGCCTCTTCCAGGTGTACCCCCTCACAGAAGAGCAAAAAGTAAGCATCCTGGTGGCCCAATTAACCGGGGCAGCCCAAAGGGAGGTAAAGTCCTGGCCACCTGGGGGGAGGACTGTCGCAGGGATACTAACCCGGCTGAGGGACACCTTTGATACCCGCACCTCAGCCGAGATCAAGCTTAGATTCTACGGGTGCAAACAGCGGGCACATGAGAGTATAAGGGACTATGCCCTGAACCTACAAGAGGCCCTGAGAGCCATTAAGCAGACCGACCCTGACGGCGTGGGAGACGAGGACAGGCTGTTAACTGAACAATTTATAGAGGGTTTATATTGCAATGCCCACCGAACCCAGTTGCGGGCAATGGCCTTACAGGACCCTCATCTGGGATTTGCACAGTTCAAGGACAGAGCCATCCGGGTGCTCCGAGAACCGGCACCAGGTGGCGTTGTGACCCACAGACGCCCCACTACCACTTACCACCAGGAGGCGGCGCCCTTGTCGGCAGGGCCTGTGGGAGCTGATGCGCAAGCTTTGAGCAATGACCCGGCTCCAGACCTGCACCATCAGGTCCAAGAGCTAGCTAAAAGCGTTGCTGCGCTAACCCGAACTGTGCAGTCTTTACAGGTTTCTACTCCAGGGAAGATCCAGCTGGCATCCGGACCGGAGGACATCCCGTGGCGTCGACCAAGGAGGACCCCACCGGCCAGAGGAAGACCCAGCGACCGATACGAGGACGGACGACCCATCTGCCGCCGCTGTAATCAACCCGGACATATGGCAAGGTACTGTCCTTTAAACTGGCACAACCTAGGGTAGAGGGCCAACCCCTAGGAAAAAGATCATCAGGCCCATCGAACTGGCGCGACAAATATGTGGGAGGACGTCCAGTCTTACCAGTGGTACTGGATGGCATTCCTATGAGTGCCCTACTGGACACCGGGTCACAGGTCACCACCATTCCGTACGTGCTCTTCAAGCAGTACTGGAATGACTCGGGTATTACCCGCTACCCTGACGACGACTTGAGTATCATCGCCAGCAATGGTCAGCCCGTGCCACAGATCGGATTTAAAGAGGTGACCATTAAAATTGGTAGAGTTGAACTGGCAGCACAGGGACTGATCATTGTAGACATTGACAAACACGAGAGTCACCCAAAGATAACTCTAGGAACTAATGTAATTGAAAATTGTCTTGCAGAGGTGATTTTCCTTTTACAGCAGGTTGCCAAGAACGCCAGCTCCGGCGAGCAGCGAGTGCTCCAAAAAGAGATCCGGGCACTGATGCGACGGCAACAGGTGGAACTCTCCGGCGGTGAGATTGGTAGCGTGAGAATGTGTGACCCTTTCCCTATTGCCATGCCCCCAAAAAGTGAAATGATGATTTGGTGCCGGGCGGCTATTGGTCTGAGAGGTAGAGATTACCAGGCAATGGTAGAACCAGTTTACTCAGACAGTAGGCCCACCATCTTGACAGCACGGGGGGTGGTTAATGTACGCCATGGGTTGGGTGCCCGTTCGCATAATCAATATCGGGAAGAGGGAAGTGTACCTGCCCCGGTATGCCACGCTAGCCAAATTATATACCATTAACCAAAATGCTATACAATCTGTGGAACCCTTGCCTCCATCTCACCCGGAGGAAGGTAACGGCTCTAAGAAAACAATGGAGGACTGGTGTCAGCAACTACATTTCGGTACTGACTCCACTCCCTCACACCAGAAACAGGGAGTCTATCGGGTGGTTCAAGAGTACGAGAGAGTGTTTAGTAAACACCCGTTAGACTTCGGGCGAGTCAAGGGGGTAGAACACCACATCCCCACGGGAGACCATCCTCCCATAAAAGAGAGGTATCGACCCGTACCCCCTGCACACTACCAACACGCCAAGGGGATGCTTAGAGACATGAAGGAGGCTGGGGTGATCAGGGATAGCTGTAGCCCCTGGGCAGCCCCACTAGTTTTAGTCAAAAAGAAAGACAACACCATGAGGATGTGTGTAGATTACCGGAAAATCAACCGTATCACACACAAGGATGCGTACCCCTTACCAAGGATAGAGGAGTCTTTGGCTGCTTTAAGATCTGCTAACTTCTTCTCTACCTTGGATCTCACTAGTGGGTACTGGCAGGTTCCTGTAGCAGAGGCGGACCGGGAGAAGACCGCATTCACCACCCCGATGGGACTTAGCGAATTTACCTGTATGCCGTTCGGACTCTGCAACGCACCAGGAACCTTCCAACGATTAATGGAGTGCTGTCTGGGCCACAGAAACTTCGAGACGGTCCTGTTGTACCTGGACGATGTCATCGTATATTCTAAGACTTATGAGGACCACCTGAAACACCTGGCGGAAGTGTTCGAAGCTCTGGCAAGCTACGGCCTAAAGGTGAAACCCTCCAAGTGTCACCTCCTGAAACCAAAGGTGCAGTACCTGGGACACGTGGTGAGCGCTGATGGAGTGGCTCCCGACCCTGATAAGATCACCGCAATTAAGGAATGGCCAAGTCCCTCCAGTGTAAAGGAAGTGCGGCAGTTCCTCGGGTTGGTAGGCTACTACCGCAGGTTCATCCCCGGTTTCACCAAAAAGGCAGCTCCTATGCAAGACCTCCTGATAGGCCAGTCCCGGAAGGCCAAGAACCAGAAGCCGCCCTTCAGATGGGAGAAGTTGGAAGAAGAGTCCTTCCGCCAGCTGAAGATGGCCCTCACGGGGGATGAAATCCTGGCGTACCCGGATTACAGCCAGCCCTTTATCCTCTACACCGACGCAAGTAACATCGGGCTAGGAGCCGTGCTGTCCCAGATCCAGCAGGGGAAAGAGCGAGTAATCGCTTACGCCAGCCGAAAACTGCGACCCACCGAAAGAAACCCTGAGAATTACAGCTCATTTAAGCTAGAGTTCCTGGCAGTGGTGTGGGCAGTCACCGAACGCTTTAAGCACTACCTCGCTTCTTCCCGGTTCGTCGTGTACACGGATAACAACCCGTTGACACACCTGGACACGGCAAGACTCTGTGCCCTAGAGCAGAGATGGATGGCCCGCCTGTCCAACTACGAGTTCACCATCAAATACCGGGCAGGACGCTCCAATACCAACGCGGACGCCCTGTCCAGGATGCCAAACCTACCGGACGTAGGAGAAGATCCAGAGGGACTGGAAGAAGTCGAACTCCCCGCGTTTCACCGTCATGGGACTATCCAGTATTCCCATCGGGTAAGGAGTAAGCAAGGCGCTACGCTTAACCCCTTACCTCACTACAACTGGGCGGAAACGCAGGACAGTGACCCTGCCGTCCGGCTGGTGAAGGAGATGGCTCGCCTTGACCCAGACGCCCCGGAGGAAGCCAAGCAACTGTGGGCAGAAAAGAGTAGACTGTTCCTTTACAAGGGGAAGTTGTGCTGCAGAATGGTTAACTCCCGGACGCATGAACTAATCTGGCAAGTAGTGGTGCCACGAAGAGACGCAGCCATGGTGATGGAGGCATACCACGACGGGGCTGGACACTTCGGATGGAAGAAGCTGGAGTTCCTGCTGCGCGAGCGGTTCCACTGGGTAGGCATGAGGGGAACCATCGAGAGGTGGTGCAGAGACTGTGGCCCGTGCAACCTAAGAAGGAAGGACCGTGCCAGCCAGAAGACTCCCCTGCAGTCCATCGTCACCCGGCAGCCGTTGGAACTGGTAGCCTTGGATCATGTAAAACTGACCCCAAGCAGAAGTGGCTACGTCTACGCACTAACCATCGTGGATCACTACTCCCGGTTCTTGGTTGTCGTCCCCGTCAAGGACTTAACAGCTCGGACAGCATCTAGAGCCTTCCAGCAGCATTTCTGCCGTCCACACGGGTACCCGGACCAAGTGTTGACAGACCAGGGACCTGCCTTTGAAGCGGAGGTCTTCCAAGAATTCTGCACTCTGTATGGCTGCCGGAAGATAAGGACGACACCCTATCATCCGCAAACTAATGGACTTTGTGAGAAAATGAACCAGGTGGTAATGGATCTTCTGAAAACGTTGCCCCTGGAAGAACGCGGTCTGTGGCCTGAGAAGCTGCCCGATCTGGTGGACCTATACAACCACATCCCGGTAGGTTCCACCAACTGTACCCCGGCTTACCTAATGAGGGCGAGACCTGGTAAGTTACCTGTTGACCTGGAAATGGGAGTCCTGACACCCGAGGACACTTCACCAGAAGCAGACTGGGACACAGAGAGGCAGCAGCAGTACCGGAGAGTACAGGAGAGCGTGGAGCGAAGTCTCTGTCAGGCTAGGGAAAGACAAGAGAAAACTTACAACCAGTATGCTCCCGCTGTTCCCCTGGTACCCGGAGAGCAGGTCTTGAAGAGAAAAAGACGGCTCCACAAGTTGGACGACCAGTGGGAGAAGGACCCGTACACCGTACTGCCCTCAAGCCACGACAACCCAAAGGTCTGTACCATCAGTAAAGACGGAGGGGAAACCACAACCATTGTATCCCGGGATCACCTGAAGAAGTGTCCCGAACAGCTACGGAACCCTGAAGAGGAACAAGAAGACCCTCGACCCGTAGAGGAAAGGGAAGACATGGTTAGTACTGTGCTCGGAGACTTCCCTCGGTCTTGGACTCAAGTCAATGGCGCAGTTGTGGTACCCGTACTCCCCTTCCTCCAACCAGCATCCCAAGCACCTACGGAGCGACAGGTAGAGCTGGAAGAGCAGCCGGTCCAGGAGGCAGAAGACTCCACACAAGCAGAACAGGAGGATCAACCCTCTGCTTATAGTGAGCCTGCCGTACCCCTAGTGAGCCAAAGAGCCGGTAGACAGCTGCCCAGTTTACCCTTGACAGCTCCTACACCCTGTAGTTCAGGGCTAGACAGTCAGTTCCGTAGGTCCACTAGGGCCACTAGAGGCCAGTTACCCGCACGTTGGAGGATTTGAAATGTATAAATTGTTTAATTTGTGGTTACCTGTTTTTCTTGTTGCTTGTGTATAATTATGTGTTTCTAGTTGTTTATAGAAGTCTTTGGTGGATTTACCGGGAATCCTGTGTACATAGTTGGAGCGTAACCCAGGACGGACTAAAGACTGTTAAGGACTCGGGGCAGGACAGACCCCTACCTGGTTACGTCTCCCTGTTTTGGTGAAATGGACACCTTGCTTTCTTCAAAGACTGCACCCGGTTACGGACATGCCGTGACCACCTTTATGTGTTTCTTTATTGTATTGTTATTGTTATACCTTGTTATGTTTTTCCAAAAATATGTTTAGTCCCGGAGTACTAAATTTCACTAGGGGGGAATGTGACACCCCAGGGGTCTGGTTGCCACAGTGATAGAGATATTACGTCTGAGAGCAGGTGGGAGGTCTCTTGGTCAGGGATCCTATGCATGCCACACCTCCTGCCCAGTCCTGGGAGGGGAAGAACTTCCCCTATATAAACCTAGGGCTGAGGCAGGGTTAGTGAGTAGAGAAGAAGTAGAGACAGAGAAAAGAAGCAAATATAGGAACAGAACATCAGGAGCTCTGTGGGAGCAGTGTTACAAGGAGTCAGGGGCTGGCAGCTGCAGAGCTCGCCCTGACTGAGAAGATTTCTTACCGGACCCGGAGTCCGAGGCTGTGGGGACTAACTCCTACCCAGCAGCAGAATCCGTCAGGCAGGGGATTCCAGGTCCTCTGGCCAAGAAACCCGAAGGCACGGTCACACGCGTGGGACCAGCACCGCCGTCGTGGAGCGGAAGCTACTAGAAGGCCCCGAGTCACCGGCCATACGGGTGAGCACCACACGGTACACTCAGGGACGTGGGCTACTTATACCCGCCTCTAGCAAGGTAGCCAGAAGAGTATCGTTAGTTTGGGAGGCCTACAACTCCGCCTGGCCAGGGGAGATCCCATCTGCTCAAGGACTGACCAGGCCCCAATCGCTAGCCAGTACTCCGGGAGGGTCTATCTTTGTCACCAGTAAAGACCCTGAACTACACAGTACCGTCTCCGAGTGGTTCCTGCTACCCCCATCATCCACGTCGGCTGCCCTGAGGCCATACCCCTCCCGTTGGGGGTTATACCATCACGCTGCACAATCCTACCACCGGCCTCAGCGGTCTGCCCTGCAGCAGCAGCTCCCTGGCTGCACTCATCGGGTGGCGTAGTCGTCCAACATCACCGCTAAAACAGCGCCACTTAGTCTGACCCCCTGGGCACGGACCGAGTCACCGCCACGATACTACTACCCTCAAGAGATCCGGCTCCGGGTAAGCTCCCGCGTGCGCAACGCTGCGCGACACAGACCCAGGGGTGCGTCATAAACATATCACCGCGTCCTCTGACCTGAGATGTCACAGTCACAGGACGCGGAAGACGCTGCGGAGGCACGGGGAGGGGTAAGTATTGTGCCGGCGCCGTCACATGACCAGAGATGTCCCTGCGCTCAGCATGGGGCCGGGAGCCCATGCTGAGCGCAGGGACATCTCCGGTCATGTGACGGCGGGGGGGTCCCATGAGGAGACGCACAAGACGGGGGCCCCAACGGGGCTCCGAGGGGGCCCCGACAGCCCGGGCCCCATGCTGGAGTCAGGGCAGTCATGCCCTGATGGCGGCCCTGCTAGAGGGGCCCCCTCTCCCTCGGGGCCCCCGTTCAATGAACTGGCTGCACGGGCGGTAGGTCCGCCCCTGCCATGAGTAGTGACCCATCTTTAACATGTTTGCCTGTGAAGCAGCCAGAAGTAATGTTCACATTACCGTACTGTCTGAGTGCTGCCCGTGGAGAAAACTAACAGCGCTCGGACCAGTTCAGATGAGCATTTGGACAGGTGTAGTACACCTATGTTTATATATTACTATCTTTAAGCTGGATATACATTTTTAGAGGTATAGTAAAGCAAGATACGCTATGCTGTTCCACATTCGTAAAAAAAAAGCGTATCTACGGTGTAAAGGAGGTCACACAAGCATAGGTCTACAACCCCTGGCAAAAATCATGGAATCACCGGGCTCGGAGGATGTTCATTCAGTTGTTTAATGTTGTTGAAAAAAAGCAGATCACAGACATGGCATAAAACTAAAGTCATTTCAAATGGCAACTTTAAGGCTTTAAGAAACACTAAAAGATCAAGAAAAAAATGTGGTACTTAGTAAGGGTAATTTTTGTCAGACCACGCAGAAGGAAAAAAATATGGAATCACTCAATTCTGAGGAAAAAATTATGGAGTCATGAAAAACAAAACACACAAAAGAACACTCCAATACATCACTAGTATTTTGTTGCACCACCTCTGGCTTTAATAACAGCTTAAAATAAACACAATTCATAAGCAGGGTAGTATATAGATCACCATGTGAGTATATATATATATATATGAACTATTATAAGCTCTATAAATACTACCAAATAGTGGACTGAATAAGCTCCATCGTCGGAAAAAGTATACAAAACAGAAAAAGAAAAAGACGAAACCAGAGCCTCAAAATATATAAAGATATTAATTTCATAAGTTTATTATAAATATGCATACAACAAAAAAAGGGGGTTATGTGTGCAAAATATGCGAAGTATAAAATACCCCACCCCACATGGCACAACTTAACGACAGATCCTTAGTTGCGCAATTGTAAAAAACGCAACATATCAATATTAATTAGTAATTGGCTCAATGAATGCACCTAATGGTGCCTACTGCCCTCTACTGCCTCCAATTCCAATCTCCAGTCATTCATAGTACGATAATAATGTACATACCAAAGGCTTCCAAGGGGTCACAGGGCAGTCAAGGGGAAAAAGAAGGGTCCGTCCAAGGAGTGCACACGTGGGGCAGGAAAAGCCCCGACGCGCGTTTCGGTCCCTGACGAAGGGAAGACCGAAACGCGCGTCGGGGCTTTTCCTGCCCCACGTGTGCACTCCTTGGACGGACCCTTCTTTTTCCCCTTGACTGCCCTGTGACCCCTTGGAAGCCTTTGGTATGTACATTATTATCGTACTATGAATGACTGGAGATTGGAATTGGAGGCAGTAGAGGGCAGTAGGCACCATTAGGTGCATTCATTGAGCCAATTACTAATTAATATTGATATGTTGCGTTTTTTACAATTGCGCAACTAAGGATCTGTCGTTAAGTTGTGCCATGTGGGGTGGGGTATTTTATACTTCGCATATTTTGCACACATAACCCCCTTCTTTTGTTGTATGCATATTTATAATAAACTTATGAAATTAATATCTTTATATATTTTGAGGCTCTGGTTTCGTCTTTTTCTTTTTCTGTTTTGTTTAATAACAGCTTGCAGTCTCTGAGACATGGACTTAATGAGTGACAAACAGTACTCTTCATCAATCTGGCTCCAACTTTCTCTGATTGCTGTTGCCAGATCAGCTTTGCAGGTTGGAGCCTTGTCATGGACCATTTTTTTCAACTTCCACCAAAGATTTTCAATTGGATTGAGATCCGGACTATTTCCAGGCTGCGACATTGACCTTATGTGTCTTCTTTCAAGGAATGTTTTCACAGTTTTTGCTCTATGGCAGGATGCATTATTTATCATCTTGAAAAATGAGGTCATCATCCCCAAACATCCTTTCAATTGATGGGATAAGAAAACTGTCCCAAATATCAATGTAAACTTGGGCATTAATTGAAGATGTAATGACAGCCATCTCCCCACTGCCTTTACCTGACATGCAGCCCCATATCATCAATGACTGTGGAAATTTGCATGTTCTCTTCATGCAGTCATCTTTATAAATCTCATTGGAACGGCACCAAACAAAAGTTCCAGCATCATCACCTTGCCCAATGCAGATTCGCGATCCATCACTGAATATGACTTTCATCCAGTCATCCACAGTCCACGATTGCTTTTCCTTAGCCCATTGTAACCTTGTTTTTTTCTGTTTAGGTGTTAATGATGGCTTTTGTTTAGCTTTTCTGTATGTAAATCCCATTTCCTTTAGGCGGTTTCTTACAATTCGGTCACAGACATTGACTCCAGTTTCCTCACATTCGTTCCTCATTTGTTTTGTTGTGCATTTCCTGTTTTGGAGACATATTGCTTTAGGTTTCCGGTCTTGACGCTTTGATGTCTTCCTTGGTCTACCAGTATGTTTGCCTTTAACAACCTTCCCATGTTGTTTGTATTTGGTCCAGAATTTAGACACAGCTGACAGTGAACAACCAACATCTTTTGCAACATTGCGTGATGATTTACCTTCTTTTAAGAGTTTGATAATCCTATCCTTTGTTTCAATTGACATCTCTCATGTTGGAGCCATGATTCCCGTCAGTCCACTTGGTGCAACAGCTCTCCAAGGTGTGATCACTCCTTTTTAGATGCAGACTAACGAGCAGATCTAATTTGATGCAGGTGTTAGTTTTGGAAATGAAAATTAACAGGGTGATTCCATATTTTTTTCCTCAGAATTTTGTGATTCCATAATTTTTTCCCTCTGTTTGGTCTGAAAAAAAAAAAAGACCCTTACTGAGTATCACATTTTTTTTCTTGATTTATTTTAGTGTTTCTTAAAGCCATACAGTTGCCATTTGAAATGACTTTAGTTTTGTGCCATGTCTGTGATCTACTTTTTTTCAACAACATTAAACAACTGAATGAACATCCTCAGAGCCGGGTGATTCCATAATTTTTGCCAGGGGTTGTACTAGATAGTAACCTATGAATATTTTTTGCGTGTTTTTTTTCACATATACTCACTCAACCAAGTCACCAAGGTAAACTCCACAGCAATGAAAAAAAGTTATAGTATATGATGTACCAGTCACTTATTATCCTGCATATACCATCTGGTGTCTGTGCACATAGCATTCATATCATACCACATACAGTATACAGGAGAATATATGACTGGTATATAGAGATGAGGATCTTAATTTGCAGGACCCTGGATCAGAGGTCAGGTCAATATTCAGTGGCTGTTGGATAGGAGCCCTGTGACCGCCTCCTACCTGATGGCATCATCTGCCCTTCCTTTGATTTGTAGCCCAGCACAATGTCATGTATATGTCATGCTGCAAAGTTGATATCATGCAAGGACTACAAAATCAAAAGAGGAGCCAGAGATGTCAGCAGATAGGAGGAGGCTTTCAGGGCTCTGGTTTGCTGACAAGGGACGACTGATGTGAAGGATTGACCAGTGTACTATGAATCAATTCACTCATTTCTACTGTTATAGTATACAGTCGTGGATGCAATTACATATGTTTTGATATACACATTTTTTTTCTTAATGTATTAGAACACCACTAAAAAATATAGAAAAAAGGCAAATTTGGACATAATTTCACACTAAACACCCAAAATGGGCTGAGCAAAATTGTTGGCACTTTTCAAAAATTGTGGGTGAACAAATTTGTTTCAAGCTTGTGATGCACGTTCAAACTCCCCTGTGGCAAGTAACAGGTGTGGGCAATATAAAAAGCACACCTGAAACCAGATAAAAAGGGGAGAAGTTTACTCAATCTTTGCATTGTGTGTCTGCGTGACACACTAAGCATGAAGAACAGAAAGAGGAGAAGAGAACTGTCTGAGGACTTGTGAACTAAAATTGTTGAAAAATATCAGCAATCTCAAGATTATAAGTCCATCTCCAGAGATCTTGATGTTCCTTTGTCCACAGTGTGCAACATAATAAAGTAGTTTACAATCCATGGCACTGTAGCTTATCTCCCTGGACGTGGACATCAGAAAAAAATTGATAAAAGATTGCAGCGCAGGATAACCAAGATGATGGATAAGCAGCCCCAGTCAAGTTTCAAAGCATCCTGCAGGCTCAGGGTGCATCAGTGTCAGCGTGAACTACCTGTTGACATTTGAGTGAAATGAAACGCTATGACAGGAGACTCAGGATGATCCCACTGCTGACACTGCAGTTTGCTAAAATATATGCGAGTGAGCCAAAATCCTTCTGTGAAATAGTTTTATGGACAGATGAGACCAAAATAGAGCTTTTTGGTAAAGCACATCATTCTACTGTTTACCAAAAATGGAATGACGCCAACAGCAAAAAATAACAGTACATACAGTCTAATAAGGTGGAGGTTCAGACATGCTTTGTGGTTGTTTTGCTGCCTCTGGCACTGGGTGACTTGACTAAAGATTACCAAAGGATTTTGGGTCGCAATGTAGTGCCCAGTGTCAAAAAGCTGGGTTTGGGTCCAAGGTCATGGATCGTCCAGCAGGACAATGACCCCAAACATACGTCAAGAAGCACCCAGAAATTGATGAAAATAAAACGCTGGAAAGTTCTGAAGTGACCATCAATGAGTTTGAATCTAAATCCCATTGAACACCTGTGCAGAGATCTTAAAATTGCTGTTGGGAGAAGGCACCCTTCAAATATGATAAACCTGGAGCAGTTTGCGAAAGAAGAGTGGTCAAAAATTCCAGTTGAGAGGAGTAAGAAGCTTGTTGATTCTTATAGAAAGCTATTGATTGCAGTTATTTATTCCAAAGGGTGTGCAACCAAATATTAAATTGAGGGTGCCAATAATTTTGTCAGGCCCATTTTTGAGGTTAAATGTGAAATTATGTCCAATTTGTCTTTAGTTCTCTGTTTTTTGTGTTGCTCCAAAACAAGTGTAATTGCATTTTCTGGGAGAAATACTTTATTTTCTGGAACAATTTCAAGGGTGCCAACACTTTTGGACATGACTATAATTAGGACTATAGAAATCAGATATTATATACGGGATAGTATGTGACAGCTATATATTACACTAGGATTACAGACATAAGATGTTATACCAGCCACCTATTATCCTGTATATAATATGGCATGTCTGTGCACATACTATACAACATGCAGTATATGGGATATGTAACTAATATATATTATAACCAGAGAAATAATTATAGCGTCTCAAACTTCTTAAAAACACTTTTAATGAAAAATCACTGTGACTTGAACTCACATCTCCGTGTTCGCTGGCTTGTGCTCTACCAATAAGCCACAGCCCTCTATAATGTAGAATGGAGAATTTGGTACCTTGACCTCTATTGCAGGCAATGAACCCAGAAGCAGGTTGTACATGTCCATAGAAATACATTGTGTATAACAATGTATTTTTTTGGTCCCTGTATACGGAGGTGAGGAAAAATATTTTTTTGTTCTATAAAAGTAGTAACAATAATGAGGAATTACAAAAATATTTCTTTATCTGTGAGTCTCCAGGTTTCAAGCCCAGAACCTTAGCATTACAGATGCTTATCCTGCTGAGCCACAATCTCTAATGATGTCATGGGGAGAATTTTGTGTACTTGATCTGTACTGCAGACTCTAACAACAGGCGGATTATACGGATAGAAATACACTGCTATGTGCAATGTATGTTTCTGTATTCTAGAGGGAGACTAAGATTTTTCCATCCTATAAAACTGGTAAAAAATAATAATGAAAAACACTTTAAAAATTACATTTTTTTAACACATTCTGTGCACACTCTCTATATTCACCCCTCCCTTCTCCCCTCTCCCATGTATAACTCTGAGGCTCTACTAACATTTCTCACCCACTGCAAACCATCCACTACCCCCATACAGCACTCAAAACGTTCATTCAAAACATTGCACCACCTGCTCTCTCTCTCTTTTTTCTCCTTTTACTTGTCGCAGGCGACATCTCTCCCAACCCTGGGCCCCCCTCTACTATCATACATTACTCTCCTCCAGCTGCATATAGAAACCCTGCTAATATTATTAACGTTCAGTGCATGCCCTCTCTTATCGATTTCCATTGTGCTCTCTGGAACGCACGGTCTGTGTGTAACAGACTAACTTACATTCACGATCTTTTCCTCTCTAATTCCCTTAACCTTCTGGCTATCACAGAAACCTGGATTCATCAGCCAGACACCACCGCTGCTGCTGCTCTCTCGTTTGGTGGGCTGAAATTTTCACACACCGCCAGACCTGGCAACAGACAGGGTGGAGGTGTTGGTTTGCTCCTTTCCTCACAATGTGCCTTCCAGGTCATCCCCCCTGTTCCCTCACTCATGTTTCCTTCCTTTGAAGTGCACACCATCAGACTCTTTAAACCCTTTTCCCTGCGAGTGGCGGTCGTGTATCGCCCTCCAGGCTCCTCCCACCAGTTCTTGGATCACTTTGCCACCTGGCTTCCTCACTTTCTATCCTGTGACATCCCCACCCTCATCATGGGCGACTTTAACATCCCCATCGATGATCCCCTCTCCCAATCTGCCTCTCATCTACTTTCTCTAACCTCTTCATTCCGTCTCTCACAGTTTACTAATTCTCCTACCCATGAAGACGGCAATACTGTGGACCTGTTTTTTTCCAGTCTCTGCTCGCTGGAGGACTTTACCAACTCTCCTCTCCCGCTCTCGGACCACAACCTGCTTTCCTTCTCTGTCAAGAATTGTCTCCTCACCCGGGACACCCCCACTTACCACACTTATAGGAATACACGTACCATTAATACCCAGCAGCTTATGGACAATCTCCACTCATCTTTAGCTCCCATCTCCTCCTTCTCCTGTCCAGACTTAGCATTGTCACACTACAGTACTACACTGAAGAGTGCCCTAGATGAAGCAGCACCTTCTACATGCAGAAAGACCCAACACAGACAACGGCAGCCCTGGCACACGATGCAAACACGTTTTCTTCAACGTTGCTCAAGGTGTGCTGAGCGTCAGTGGAGAAAAATCTTTCAGCAGAGGATTTCATCCACTATAAATTCATGCTCAAAACATGTAACTCTGCCCTTCATCTGGCCAAACAATCCTACTTCACCACCCTCATCACTTCAATGTCCAACAATCCAAAACGACTTTTCTAAACCTTAAACTCCCTTCTGAAACCTCAAGCACAGGCCCCCATCACCAACCTCAGCAGTGAGGATCTGGCCAATTATTTCCATGAAAAAATCAACCACATTCATCAGGACATCTCAGCCCAATCTCCTCAGCGCCTGGATCCCCTTCCCTGCCGCACTTCAAGCTCACTTGACATCTTTGAGCCTGTTACAGAAGAAGTTACCCAGCTCCTCGCTTCTTCTCGGCCTACAACCTGCAACAGTGACCCCATTCCTTCACATCTCCTGCAGTCCCTCTCACCGGTGGTCACCACTCACCTGACTAAAATATTTAACCTCTCTCTTTCTTCAGGTATCTTTCCCTCCTCATTTAAACATGCCATCATAACCCGTTTATTGAAAAAACCATCCCTGGACCAGAAATGCACTGCTAACTACAGACCTGTCTCCAATCTTCCTTTCATCTCTAAACCCCTGGAACGCTTGGGTCCACTCCTGTCTAATCCGCTATCTCTCAGATAACTCTCTCCTCGACCCTCTACAATCTGGTTTCCGCTCTTTACACTCCACTGAAACTGCCCTCACTAAAGTCTCTAATGATCTACTAACAGCTAAATCCAAAAGGTCACTGCTCCCTGCTAATTCTCCTGGATCTCTCTGCAGCATTTGACACTGTGGATCACCAGCTCCTCCTCACTATGCTCCGCTCTATTGGCCTCAAGGAAACCGTTCTCTCCTGGTTCTCCTCCTACTTCTCTGACCGCTCCTTCACTGTATCTTTTGCTGGCTCCTCTTCCTCTCCTCGTCCCCTTACTATCGGAGTTCCGCAGGGCTCAGTCCTAGGCCCCTTTCTCTTCTCTCTATACACTGCCCCTATTGGACAAACTATCAGCAGATTTGGGTTCCAGTATCATCTCTATGCTGACAACACCCAATTATACACTTCTTCCCCTGGCATCACCCCTACCCTAATACAAAATACCAAGGATTGTTTGTCTGCTGTCTCTAACATCATGTCCTCCCTGTATCTTAAACGGAATCTCTCCAAAACTGAACTTCTTGTGTTTCCCCCCTCTACTAACCTAACTCTACCTAACATCGAAATTACCTTGGAGGGTTCAACCATAACTCCCAAGCAGCACGCCCGCTGCCTTGGGGTCATATTCGACACTAACCTTTCCTTTACTCCCTATATCCAATCACTCACTCGCTCTTGTCACCTGCATCTTAAAAACATCTCCAGAATCCGATCTTTTCTCACCTTTGAAACTGCTAAAACTCTGACTGTCGCTCTTATTCACTCTCGTCTGGACTACTGCAACTCTCTTCTGATCGATCTCCCTCTTACCAAAATTTCCCCTCTCCAATCCGTTCTGAATGCAGCAGCCAGGGTCGTATTTCTGTCCAGCCGCTTCACCGATGCCTCCACCTTGTGCCAGTCATTACACTGGTTACCCATTCACTACATGATCCAATATAAACTCATTGCTCTCACCCACAAAGCTCTCCACAGTTCTGCGCCACCTTATATCTCCTCTCTCATCTCAGTCTATTGTCCTACACGTGCCCTCAGTTCCACAAACGACCTAAGACTAACATCCTCCATAATCCGAACCTCGCACCTCCGTCTCCAAGACTTCTCCCGTGCTGCGCCAGTTCTCTGGAATGCTCTACCCCAGACGATCTGATTGACGCCTAGCCCCCATGTCTTCAAGCGCGCTTTAAAAACCCATCTCTTTAAACAGGCCTACCACCTCAAATACCAAGTTAACTAACTTTCCCCTGTTCCCTCCTAAATACTATTCAGAATCTGCTCCCTACTGTTTATCTGTCTCTACACCCTCCATGCACACGATAACTGCACTAGATACTTTATTATTGCACTTAAACATACTGGCTGATGACCGGATCATGCAGCTATATATGAAAATCCCTATTTACTATAATTGCCAGACCTGAAAGAACAAGCACTTTTCACCTATTGTGTCCCCCCTTTTCCTCGCAGATTGTAAGCTTGCGAGCAGGGACCTCACTCCTGATGTAACTGTTTAAACTGTCTCACCTTGTATTGAATCTATTGTCTGTACATGTCCCCACTTAATTGTAAAGTGCTGCGGAATATGTTGGTGCTATATAAATAATTATTATTATTATTATTATTTTCATCATAAAGAGTTTTTTTTTAAATAATAAACATCACAAATCAGCAGATAACACGGAAATATTTAGTGTCCCTGTAATCGTAACGACCCACACAACACAGCAATCAGATTATTTACGGGGGATCGATAAATGATATAAAAAATGGCGTGATTGATATTTTTCTCTATTAAAGTCCTAAAAAAGTAATAAAACTGTAATGTTGACGCCGTGTTCACACATAGCGTAAATGCTGCATTCTTTCTGCTGTTTTGTTTTTTGGCTGCGTTTCTTTTAGGAGTTTCCCCTCTTATTTGATGCGATTTTGGTGCAGATATGAAGCAGAGTTTTTAACACTTTAATAGTACAGAAAAGCTTTGATTCTGTTCTTAAAAATGCAGCGTTTGTTTCAAGAGTTTTTTTCAGAAGAAGCCTAAAGAGGAAAAATGTACCAAAACAGAGTTCAGCAGCATCTTCAGACCACAGAAGGCAGAGATTTCATGGAATCATGTCCACTTTGCTTTGAAATTTAGACCATGTTCACATGTAGCGTAAATGCTGCGTATTTTCTGCTGCTTTTTTTGCACAAAAATTCTTGTGTTTAACTGTCCAAGCAAAGTGGATGTGATTTCATGAAAACTGCGCCCGCTAATAGAATGCAACATACAGTATTTTACATGATTTAAAAGTTAGTATTTCTCTATATGCTTGTCTCTCTACCTGTTTTTACAGGTGTTCTTCTTTTCCCTTTTCTTTCCTTGCTATTCCTTTTCTTCCCCTCCTCCCTCTTAAATGTTTTATATACAGTTATATGTAAAAGTTTGGGCACCCCTATTAATCTTAAGCTTAATGTTTTATAAAAATTGGTGTTTTTGCAACAGCTATTTCAGTTTGATATATGTAATAACTGTTGGACACAGTAATGTTTCTGCCTTGAAATGAGGTTTATTGTACTAACAGAAAATGTGCAATCTGCATGCAAACAAAATTTGACAGGTGCGTAAGTATGGGCACCCTTATCATTTTCTTGTTTTAAATACTCCTACCTACTTTTTACTGACTTACTAAAGCACTTTTTTTGCTTTTGTAACCTCATTGAGCTTTGAACTTCATAGCCAGGTGTATGCAATCATGAGAAAAGCTACTTAAAGTGGCCACTTGCAAGTTGTTCTCCTGTTTGAATCTCCTCTGAAGAGTGGCATCATGGGCTCCTCAAAACAACTGTCAAATGATCTGAAAACAAAGATTATTCAACATAGGATACAAAAAGCGGTCTCAGAGATTTAACCTGTCAGTTTCCACTGTGAGGAACATAGTAAGGAAATGGAAGAACACAGGGACAGTTCTTGTTAAGGCCAGAAGTGACAGGCCAAGAAAAACATCAGAAAGGCAGAGAAGAAGAATGGTGAGATCAGTCAAGGACAATCCTCAGACCACCTCCAGACAGCTGCAGCATCAACTTGCTGCAGATGGTGTCACTGTGCATCGGTCAACTATACAACGCACTTTGCACAAGGAGAAGCTGTATGGGAGAGTGATGCGAAAGAAGACGTTTCTGCAAGCATGCCACAAACAGAGTCGGCTGAGGTATGCAAAAGCACATTTGGAGAAGCCAATTTCTTTTTGGAAGAAGGTCCTGTGGACTGATGAAACCAAGATTGAGTTGTTTGGTCATACAAAAAGGCGTTATGCATGGCGGCAAAAAAACACAGCATTCCAAGGAAAACACTTGCTACCCACAGTAAAATTTGGTGGACGTTCCATCATGCTTTGGGGCTGTGTGGCCAATGCCGGCACCAGGAATCTTGTTAAAGTTGAGGGACGCATGGATTCCACTCAGTATCAGCAGATTCTTGACAATAATGTTCAAGAATCAGTGATAAAGTTGAAGTTACGCAGGGGATGGATCTTTCAGCAAGACAATGATCCAAAACACCGCTCCAAATCTACTCAGGCATTCATGCAGAGGAACAATTACAATGTTCTGGAATGGCCATTCCAGTCTCCAGACCGGAATATCATTGAACATCTGTGGGATCATTTGAAGAGGGCTGTCCATGCTCGGTGACCATCAAACTTTACTGAACTGGAATTGTTTTGTAAAGAGGAATGGTCAAAAATACCTTCATCCAGGATCCAGGAACTCATTAAAAGCTACAGGAAGCGACTAGAGGCTGTTATTTATGCAAAAGGAGGATCTACTAAATATTAATGTTACTTTTCTGGTGAGGTGCCCATACTTACGCACCTGTCAAATTTTGTTTGAATGCAGATTGCACATTTTCTGTTAGTACAATAAACCTCATTTCAAGGCAGAAACATTACTGTGTCCAACAGTTATTACATATATCAAACTGAAATAGCTGTTGCAAAAACACCAATTTTTATAAAACATTAAGCTTAAGATTAATAGGGGTGCCCAAACTTTTTCATATAACTGTATATTACTGTGTATTTACAATATGTCACCCCCTTTTTATTTACCCCATTTACGTAAAAAATCCTTAATAAAAACTACTTTAACAAACAAATAAACAAGGCGCTCAAGGATGCTGCTGAATTGTGCGATTTTGGTGCTTTTTTCTCTAGATGCTTCTATGTGAAGCCTAAAAAAAACGCATGTAAAAACTGCAAATACTTTTTACGTGCAGAATTAAAGCTTTTCTGTACTATAAAAAGCACATTAAAAATGAGGCTTCACATCTGCACCAAAAATGCATCAAATAAGGGGGAGAAGATTGTTATTGTGTAGTTTGGTGCGGACATCTGCAGATAACAAAAAACACAGGATTTCTGCAACGTGTGAACACGGCCTTACAGACACAAAAAAGCCGGATGTCATGTAGTGTAACTACATACAGATGAGAGTTCTGGCTGCTCAGACTGTGAATGAGGGTACAAAAAATAATCCACAGGTCCCAACTAGAGATGAGCAGGACACACAGATGATGTCCCGCCGGCCCTCGCTGATCAAAAGCCGCCCCAGGGACGCTGAAAGATTAGAGATTGGCAGCTACTTGTCCAGCTGCCAGGTACCACTGACCTGGACGCTGGACCTGAGAACCAGGAATCCATCAGCTCATCTCTAGTCCCAATTGTCCTGGATACAGTGGACAGTCCCGGATTTGAGACTATGTCTTGAAGTCTCAGGCATCTGCTGAATTTCCCTCACTGCCAGCACCCCTCTGACATCTCCTGCCAGGGGAAAAGGAAATGGTAAATGTGCCTGGATTGGGGTGTGACCAGGGGCGTGACCAATATTTGCCACAGAGTAAAGTATAGAGAGGGGTTTTCTTTAGCCCTAGCCAAGAGGATAAATTGATCATCTGACTCACCCTAAAGTATCCCTGATAGGTATCCCTACCTGACTGCGGAAGTTGGCACCCTAGATTGAATGCAATATGGCGTCCCCGCTCCTCGACGACTCCCCCTAATAATGTTTCATATATACCCTAGGTTACAGTGTGTAACAATAACCACAAACGATAATAGAGGGGATAGGGCTTTAGCCCTTTTTTGACAAGGGCTAAAGAAAAACCCTCTCTATAATTTTATCATTAATGTTAACGTCTATTGTTGTGGCACTATCTACCTCTACTGGGTTAGATTTGCTGTGGCTATCTACTATCTGGGATATTGTCGCTAATACACTAAGTTTTTTTGGATTTGGGTCCCATTGGGGTTTTGCCTTGGTTGATTTGCCCATGTCCTTTTGGGGGCAGCAGAGATGTCTGAGTTTGGTTGGCATCAATTATGTAACGGACCATGCCACAGATGAGGGATCACTACGGTACTCCAGTGACAGTCGTTGGTGAGCGGGGGTGCCACATTGCATTCAAGCGAGGGTGCAAACCTCCACAGCCAGGAAAGGATAACCTTTTAGGGCATAAATAGGGTAAGATAGTAAACCATACTTTCTATTTCTCCATTTCCCATAAGCTCCTCTTAGTATTTATATGCATTTGATCAATCTGATATATATATATTTTTGTTTTTTGACTATTTTTAAATGATCTAATAAATTGTTATATTTTAACGGGTATACTATGTAATATTCGATGTTATATATGACACTAACTACAGACATCAGACAGTATATACAGGATAATATGTGATGGTATATATACAGGGTGGTCCAAAAGTAGGTGGACAGAAAATAATAACATTTATTTTGATTTATATATAAAATTATATTTACTAACACAAGCATAACATTGACAATTAAATTTTATTCTGAACAATAATACAAAAGCCCTTAAATTTTATCAACGCAGGTTTTCAAACTGTTTTCCATTACAATTTGCACAGCTTTGAAGTCTGCCTCTTACGCTTCGACAAACTTTTTTGCACAAGTCTCTTTGGGTATTAATTTCTTGAAATGCATCTCTTATATAATTTTTCAAATCACTGACACTTTTTGGTTTTCGACTATAAACTTTGTTCTTGAGTACTCCCCAAAAGAAAAAATCCATTGGGGTCAAGTCTGGTGAACGTGCCAGCCAATCAAGTGGGCCTCTTCGGCCAATCCATTTATTAGGAAATGTTTCCTCAAGATACTCGCGGACTACTCTTGAATAATGTAGAGGGGCCCCATCTTGTTGGAAATAAAGGTCATTTGAATTAGGCTGTTGCTGTAACTGGGGAACAACTTGATTCATTAGAATTTCGAGATACTTATCTCCTGTGACTGTTCCATCAAAAAATATTGCTCCTAAAAACACCAACTTGAAATACCACCCCAAACATTAACACCAGGCTCATTTAGTTGTTGCTCTAATGTTAAATGCATGTTCTCATTATAGCAGTAAATACAATTATGTCTGTTAATATGGCCGGATAATTTGAAAGAAGCTTCATCTCCACATAATGTTATCTAAAATTACTGGATTTTCTTCAATTTTGCTAAGCATAATCTCACTAAATTGAAGCCGCCTGTCTGGATCATCCTCCAATAAACCATGACTTAGACGTGGACGATAAGCTTTCCACCCAATAGATTTCAGGATTCGCATGATAGAAGCTCGTGAAATTCCCAATTCCAAAGAGGCTCTTCTGGTGGACTTTTTTGGACTCTGAACAAATGTTTCAGCAACAAGTTGTTTATTATCTTCTGTACAGACTGTTTTGGGTCGACCAGTTTTTGGAGCATTAAGGATTGAGCCAGTGGCATTGAATTTGTCACGAATGCGGTAAATGGTTTGTCTCCTTGGGGCTTGAGTACCAAATGTTTCTACCTAATTTGCTCTAACGGTTTCAGTATTTTGAGATTTCCAATACTCTGTTAAAATCCATTTTCTTTGATCTGTATTTAAATTATTTGCCATTATGTGTTATCTGAAAAGAAAACAGATTTGGGGGAGATCCATCTGTGAAAACTAGATCTGTGAAACTGGCTCAGTTGCCCTTAGCAACCAATCAGATTCCACATTTAATTTTCCAAAGAGTCTGTGAGAAATGAAAAGTGGAATCTGATTGGTTGCTAATGGCAACTGGGCCAATTTCACTTTACACCATTTTTGATAAATCTCCCCCTTCATAACCTTATTACACTTTCTGTCCACCTACTTTTGGACCACCCTGTATTGTACTGTGACTACAGAACATCGATATAAACATTAACCCATATATAACATCAGGTGTCTATGCACATAGTATATGGTACCCTACCACATACAGTATATAGGAAAATATGTGATTGGTATAAGATATACTGTGACTACAGATTTCAGATGTTATATAACAATAACAATGTGCATGTTTTATAACATCTGATGTCTTTTTTACAGTAGATCATATTATTCTACTCTGTACACTAGATTTGGTATATACAATGTCAGGACCGACGTCCGCACCCGGCGGCCTTGGACCATCAGAGGGGCCAACTCGCTGTCAGGGCCCGGGCTGCTTCCCGGCACCTGTTCAGGACCGCCGGCGCTGCTTAATTGCTGGCACTTCCCCAGACATGGCCGCACGCTGTGTGGCTGTGTCTGTTAGTAATGACATGGCAGGGGCGACACGGCGCCTTTAATTTTGCTTGTGTGTCACCCCTGCAGTGTCATTGTTAGCAGACACAGCCACACAGCACACTGCGCGAGGCCATGTCTGAAGTGCCAGCAATTAAGCATCGTCAGTGGTCCTGAACAAGTGCCGGGGAAGCAGCCCGGGTCCCGACGGCAAGTGGGCCCCCCTGATGGTGCAGGGCCATGTCTGACACGCCAACGGCCCTGCACAGATGAGGGGGAGCACCCAGGCCATGACAGCGAGTGGGCCCCTCTGATGGTGCAGGGCGCCATATCTGTGACATGCGGCGGCCCTGCACTGCCACATACCTGAGGAACTGATGGACAAGACACAGGACCGGGGACAGGCGAGTGAGGCTTCTCCAATCCCCATATTAAAAATATTTCTAATATGTGTGTGTGCGCGCGCGCGCATGTATGATGTGAATGTCTGTATGTCAGTGTGTATGACTGTGCATATATATATATATATGTCTGTTTTATATGCGTTTTTAAGAATTTGTGTTCAAATGTGCGCATGTCTGTGTACCGTGTGTGTGTGCGCGCATGTCTACGTACCATATGTGTGCACGCATGTCTGCGTACCATGTGTGCATGTCTGCGCACCATGTGTGCGCGCGTGCATGTCTGTGCACCATGTGTGCGCGCGTGCATGTCTGTGCACCATGTGTGCGCGCGTGCATGTCTGTGCACCATGTGTGCGCGCGTGCATGTCTGTGCACCATGTGTGCGCGCGTGCATGTCTGTGCACCATGTGTGCGCGCGTGCATGTCTGCGCACTGTGTGTGTGTGCATGCATGTTTGTAAGCTCAAATTTTGTGTTTTTTCTTTGTATATTTTGCATTCTGTGCAAACCTGGGTGCAGCCTCCCTTCCTAGAGCTGGATAAAGCATTTAAAAGCTTCCCTTGGCTTGTGTTCCCACTTTGGGACCAGAGCCTCAGTCTGCCCGTATTCACACAGAGGTCAACTCTGACACATGGTAAGGTTTTTAATATTAGATAGAGTGGGTTCTATCCCGAATGGGTTTACCTTGTCGCTGGTGGGATAGCTTTCATACTATTTTTGATCAAAACAGCAGGGTTTATTTTCATTTTGCTTCTTGTAGGTTTTTATGTTTGCATATGTGAAGGATGAGGGTGCACGCTGGGCCCTGTGTTGTATACCTATATTTCTCTGCCGTATCTGTGCATCATGAATGGTGGTATGTGTTAAAGAGCCCTACTGAGACTTTCGCCCTGGGCCCACGAAAACCTGGAGCCGGCCCTGTACTACGTACACAGAGTGGTAAAGCGACTTGCTCGGCTCTCACAGAGGCAGACACAGGCCACATGTGACGCGCCCCCTGGGCCGTGGGGTATTCGGTAGCCCGGCCGGTCGATGCTGGGGGATGTCACGGTGGCGGTGACCCGGTCCGTGACCCAGGGCGGTCAATTAAAGGGAAAGTAAAAGATGAAAAAGTTTTTAGAGATAATGTTCGTGACACCACCAGTGGTATGCGGCTATATGGGGCCGCCGCTGCGGTGCAGATCCTCTGGAGCAGATGGTGACGCAGCAGAGTTTGTTCAGCTCTCCACAGGCAGAGCTTAGCTCCAGGGCAGTAGATGGTGATTTTATGAGTTTGATGTTGTTGGTGCTGTGTAATGCAGGGCTGGTGATGGCGCAGCAATAATTCAAGGACACAGTGGGGTGCAGTCTTCAGGTTTTACTCACAGTTGTTCAATTCCTCCAGGTTACAAGGGCCAGTGTGTAACCTCCCACGTCATCCTGTGTCCTCCGGGGAAGGGGTTCAGCAATCTCCCAAGTATCTCAGGAGTACTTAAACGGAACCTCGTTCTGTGTGCCTTTTCCGTCTCACTGCGTTGACTCTCATCCTCCTGCCCTGCGCCTCACAATCAGTGTCCCAAGCCAGTGGCCTCAGGCCTTGTTGGGCGACCTGCAGTCCCCTGGACCCTATGCGGCCACCGTTTCGGCTATGTAATTGTCGTTTTTGGCTTCAGCACCTTGATAATGCAGCAGCCTCCGGTTGTCTAGCTGAGCCTGGTTGTTCTCCACTAGTTAGGGGCTGGTCCCCTTCTGTGGCCTGATCCCTCCATGTCCGTGTGAATTTAGGCGCACGGGTGGCATCCGCACTCGCCGTGCCCCTGGAATCCCCTCGGTACCTCCTGGAGCTCTCCTCACTGCTCATCTCTTCTCTTCACTCTCTGACTAGGCCCTGCTCCTTTCTCCACTCCAGCTGAACAGAGCTCCTCCAGAGCTCCTGCTCCCAGCTCTCTCTCCTCTGTACTGTCCTCAACTGTCTGCTTCTAGATGGTTCCCCTTCTTCTTATACTCCTTCTGACGGTGCTCCCCTGATCTACTTCCTCCACCCACCTCCTCTACCTAGTTCCACCCTCCAGCTAGGGACCAGGGACTGTGCTCTCCCTTAGGCTAAGTGCCCACGTTGCGGAACTGACGCATATTTTTTACGCTTCTCCCTGGCAGGAAAATCGCATGGGGATTTTACATGCGGTTTTCCCGCCAGGTAGAAGCGTTTGTGAGGCGTCTTTGCATGCATTTCCGCATGCGGGTTATCAAGCACTTCTCCAAGTGATTTAAGCATCACTTGGAAAAGTGCTTGACAACTTGTTCACACTATATAAATCCATGCAACCGGCATGGATTTATATAGTGTGACCAAGTAATAGTTAAAAAAAAAGAATCAGAATGGTAAAAAATAAAAAAATAAAGTTTATACTCACTTTCCGATGCATTCTCTGCCCCGTCCGGAGTCTTGAGCGGCTCACGCTGTTGTGTGCAGGACCTGCGGTGACGTCATTGAGTCATGTGATGGGTCACATGACTCAATGACGTGGCAGGTCCTTCACACAACAGCGCGACGACAGGAAAACACCGGGAAAACATCAGAAGATAAGTATAAACTTTATTTTTTATTTTTTTTACAGGTTTTTTGGTACCCAGGTCTGGATGAGAGTCTCCTCTCATCCAGACTTGGGTACCATCCGCACATTGATTCCGCTGCGCTTCCGCAAAATTAATGAACATGCTGCGGATTTTTGACCGCAGCATATACGCTGCGGAAAAATCCACAGCATGGGCATTGACATTGCGGAATGCCATTGGGGACCATGGGGTGCGGATATACATGCGTTTTACAAGCATTTACGCTGCGGAAATTCCGCAGCATATACGCTTGTAATACGCAACGTGGGCACGCAGCCTTAGGAGCAATCTCTCCCTTCCCTACTGAAGTGGAGTGTATTGGATGTGGGTGTGTGGGTCCCGGGTAGTACTCCTTCCTTACCTGAGAGTGGGGTACCACACCTCTGGGTGAGATGCAGTACCTCTGTGGCAACTGGACCCGCAGGGGCGCCACACACGTCTCGGGTTAACTCCCTGCTGGCTTATTTAGACGGCATAAGCAGGGTTCCACAAAAATAAACAGGCCCTCTCCAAGGTAACGGAAAAACAAAGATAAAGTATAACAGAGTCCATTAGCGAGTGGGGCTCTACCCGCACCGGGTAGCACAGTGAAGTCTCACCAAACACCAGTCCTTCAGTGTTGCTCTCTGGCTTCACTCTCCAGACAACACACTGCGGCGCTATGTTTCAGGCGCATGCGCAGTGAAGCTGGTAATCACACAGCCTCACTGTGCAGGCGGCCTGACATATACAAGTGCGCCTGCGCCCCACAATATCAGCGCTTGCCGGGAGCAGAACTCAAATACATGGGCGGCGCCAGCAGTCAGTGAATGCTGCGTCAACCCATGACTGAATATGACAAGCACGCCCCTATGACTGAAAAGGCAGGTAGGATCTATTAAATGTTATAAAATCATTATAGCTGCACCAATTTTCATGAAAACAGCTTGTTAGTGATGCACATTGCATCACTAACAACGCTATGGGGGCAGTGTAGAGGGCAGCTAGGACGTGACAGGTTCCCTTTAAGCTTGCTCAGCCATGCCCTAAGGGGAGGTAGTGTGAATGGCTTCCCACCCTCTTTGTCATTTACAAAAAAACACATCTTTTAAGTGAAATGAAACTGAGGCTTCAGTTCACACAGGCTAACATCCACAATTCTCTATGGCAGGTACACGTGTTCCTGGAATCTTGCCAGGACTCAACTGTGGTAAAGCGACTTGCTCGGCTCTCACAAAGCCAGACACGGGACACACGTCTCAGGTTCACTCCCTGCTGGCTTATTTAGAGGGCATAAGCTCCAGCAGGGTTCCATAAAAATAAACAGGCCCTCTCTAGGGTAACATAAAAACAAAAGATAAAAGTATAACAGAGTCCATTAGCGAGTGGGGCTTCGCCCGCTCCAGGTAGCACAGTGAAGTCTCACCAAACACCAGTCCTTCAATGATGCTCTCTGGCTTCACAAAACACAGCCTGGAGACTTCACTCTCCAGACAACAACACAGTGACTGAGCATTTAAGCTTGCTCAGACACACCCTGAGGCAAGGTGGTGTGAATGGCTTCCCACCCTCTTTGCCATTCGCAAAAAACACACCCTTTAAGGGAGTTAATCCCCAGCATATAACATGCTGGCAGAAAGTATGTAGGTTTCAGTTCACACAGGCTAGCAGCCAGAGTGACACATACATCCTCTAGTATATAACACCAGTGACTCTGTCACAACAGATATACTGTATAATGTTATATGCATTGTACTGATCACACCTGGACCTGGCTACAGGACCTCACTTATTATATATGGAGCCGTATAGTATAATCTGTGATGTCCTGTAGGTTCAGGTGTGATCAGACTTTGCAGGATTCCATATGGTGATGTCTGTGGTCTCTGCTGGGGCTCAGTGACATTTATTGCAGCAGACTGAACTTTCCTGTAGATCATGTGACGCTGTAACCAATCAGGGCTGGCCTTAGACTGAATGGTGCCCTGTGCAAAACTGCCCTTTGGTGCTCCTACCCTACTGATTTTTTTAACCAGTTTCCTGAGACACAAATGAGGACAGAAGGCCATTTTTTAAGATCCTAAGAAAATAGATTTTTTTTTTTCACATTTATTGTACTATAAACTTCATTGAATATATGGTGTGGAATCTTCACCTCAAATCCACATTAATTCCACCACATGTGAATTTACGCTGATCTTATACCGTATCCATGGATATTACATAAATGGATATTAGATGTGAATCTCACCAATGGGACCCACATCAGCCTGGAGAATGGGGCTCTGCTGCTTTTAGTGAAGAAATGGTATAAATTCCTATACACATGAATGGGAATTCTGCCAACTCTTGGCTGAGAGCGGTGCATGCCATGTCACCAATGGGGGGATCCGCATCTACTACATCTACTATACACTTCTGGCAAATCCTGTTGATACGCCATAAGGTGAGAACACCAGATGATACACGATGTAGCTGGAGCCTTGCTCTGCATGTACTCAGCGCCACTACAGCCAAAATACAGATGTTAAAGGGGATTGTGAAAAATTAAAAAAAAGTATCTGCTTTCCTGGATCATAAAGGGTCCGTGAGTTATATCTGACGTTTCCTCTAGTGACCTGAACAGGCTGAGGGGCAGTGTCAAATATATAACATGAGGACAGGGGGCACTGTTTATGGAAGAATTCCGCCATATTTATTCCAAATAACCCCTTTATAAATAAGTCTGGTCTCACACCATTTGGCCTTGCTGCAAATAATTTTCTCGGAAATCTGTAAAACAAATCCAGGAAGAATAAAGAGGATATTGGTGAAGATTTGTCAGTATTTTATGTGTATTATAAAAAGAAAAAATAAGTCAGTCAATGATTATGAAATACACAGAAAAAAATACAATTCATTGTACATAATACACAACTCAGCTGCTGCAACACCTCATTATACACACACATCAGCTGCTACATAACCTCATAATACACACCCCAGCTGCTGCAGAACCTCATAATACACACCTCAGCTGCTGCAGAACCTCATAATACACACATCAGCTGCTACAGAACCTCATAATACACACACATCAGCTGCTACAGAACCTCATAATACACACCCCAGCTGCTGCAGAACCTCATTATACACACATCAGCTGCTACAGAACCTCATAATACACACATCAGCTGCTACAGAACCTCATAATACACACCTGAGCTGCTACAGAACCTCATAATACACACCTGAGCTGCTGCAGAACCTCATAATACACACCTGAGCTGCTACAGAACCTCATAATACACACCTCAGCTGCTACAGAACCTCACAATACACACCCCATCTGTTAACATTGCATTAAATTGATAGATTGTCTTTCATTTCCACATTGAACCATTCTATATGATCTGCAGAGAGCAGTGACACCATGTAACATATGAGGCCAAGGCTTCCAATGTTATTTTGCCACAAGATAAGAAAGCTGACAGTGAGTAACTAGAATCTGATGTGCCCAGATGCAAAATTTGGATCTTGTCCCCCGCCTGCATGTTGGTCAGATGTATGGGCCCTTGTAGAGTTCTAAATCCTATAAAGACACACATGTCCCCCCCCCCCCCTTCCAATGTAATAATGTCTCCCATCCTGTACTAAGGTCACCCATTGTGCAATAATGTTCCCGGTTGTTCTCTAACACTTTAAAAAAAATAAACGATTCTTCACACCTTACCCCACTCCCACAACGCCCTCTTCTATAGCCGGCACAGAGGCTAGCAGCTGACTACGGTGCGTCTGCTATGAGCAACGCATGACGTCACTGCTATGTGTCGCTTGTGACAAGCACTCCGATGTCTGCTGCCGGCCTCTGATTTACCGGCTGGTCTCTGTGCGGAAATACATTTCAGCTGATCGTCCGAGGACGCACATCCAGCTGAAAATAGGCGCTGGTGTCGGTCCCTGCACGAGCCTGGTTGTGGTAGTACTCTGTGTGACTGCGATCGATATGCCCCTGCTGACAGCGAACCCCGGGTAGCATGAATCAGACACTGGCTGGCTTCATTATTGCAGTCGTGTATGTTTTCCTGTGATGCTGCTGCATTTCAGAGAAAACATACAATTAATATCCAGCAGGGGACGATGTGACCAGAATGACTAGCCCAAGGGGCTGGTCCCCGGTGGCTTCTCCCTGCTCTGCTACCCTAGAAGGGATTCCCCCCCTTCTTGCTTCTTTCATTTTTCTAATTTTCAATTGCGAAAAGCAGGAGGAGACCTAGTTGGCACACGACCATAAGTCTGCAAATCGCATGTGAGCGATCAGGTGACAATCGCTCAAATCAGCAAGTAGATCGAATTCCTAATCTAGAGTACATATTACACACCTTTAGGATTCAGCATGTCACTGTGCAGTTACAAACATGTAAATGCCACCTATATCTTACACACTGTGAAGCAGTGAGGGGGATCATATATGAGGGGCGGTATGTATCCTCTAGGATGCGCATAGAGGCATATTGAACCCACTGGAGTGCATTGTAATCACAGGAACAGCTGTGGTTGCAGTGCAAAATAAAAGTAAATTGAACTTGGTCAAGCTATTTGACCAAGTCAGATTAAGAAAACCCGGCATGAGCTTTTAATTTGGGAGTGGTCTACAGGTGGCAGTGGGGCGGGTCACTTCCTCCAGCCGGGTCTTACAAGTGGCTCATGTCCACAGTTTTCATTTAAAAGCCCGCAGCAAAGGTTTGGGTATGTCAGTCTTTGGTTTGCAAGTTTCAGAGCAGAAGGCTTTGTGCTATACAGGCCTGTGTGAAGTGAACACAGAGTCCCAAGAAGGCAAAGCTTCTGACACACCTCAGGGTGATACGGCGGTGCAATCGCCCACGGTAACAGTAGTTACCTTCTCACCAAGCTGCTTGCCTATTGTCCTGTAGCCCATCTCAGCCTTGTGCAGGTCTACAATTTTGTCCCTGGTATCCTTAGAGAGCTGTTTGGTCTTGGCCATGGTGGAGAGGTTGGAATGTGATTGAGCCTGTAGACAGGTGTCTTTTATACAGGTAGCCAGTTCAAACAAGTGCAATTAATACAGGTAATGAGTGCAGAGTGGGAGGGCTTCTTAAAGAAAAACTAATCGGTCTGTGAGACAAAATTCTTGCTGCTTGGTAGGTGATCAAATACTTATTTCATGCAATAAAATGCAATTTAATTATTTAAAAATCATACAATGTGATTTTCTGGTTTTTGTTTTTAGATTGTTTCTCACAGTTGAAGTGTAACTACAATAAAAAATTACAGACCTCTCCATTCTTTGTAGGTGGGAAAACTTGCAAAATCGTCAGGGTATCAAACAATTATTTATATATATAAATAAATATAATTTTGTCCATGTATGGTTTGTTCCAGAAGCCCATTTACCATCAGATTGTCCTAGTTCCTCAACATCTGACGTAGACCTAGTTAATCTGGGCGACGTCCGAGCGGCATTGCTCTCTACATTCGTGACACTCTCATGTTCATTGAGGTGGGTATTTTAGTGTTAGGAGTCTTGCTCAAGGACCTCAGCTGGTGTGGTAGGGTATTACTTCTGACAAGACCTGTATTCGAACCATTTAATTTGACCATTTAATGGTCGGAACTCCGCGCATGTAAATGCAAGCAAAATGTTTGAATGTGATACTGCAATATGTGAGCATTTAGGGCACTACTTTAAACTTTTGTCAACGGCCCCACTTTGTCTAAAACCAGCCCTGGTGGTATGGGAACATTGTAAATTAATCTATCCATTTTTGGGATAGACAATAATATCCCTTTAACTTGAAGGGAGTGGGGAAGGGAGAGTGAGGTCCATGTTGCCACAGGCACCAGTGAAACTGACCATGAAAGCATGAATTGAATTCACGGAAGCTAAGAGGCTCTAAAATTATGTAAGGCGTTCGCTATTGTGGCGCCTCTGCGGGTCCAGTGTCCACAGAGGTACTGCATCTCAGCCAGAGGTGTGGTACCCCACTCTCGAGTAAGGAGGGAGCACTACCCGGGACCCACACACCCACATCCAACACCACATCACGCCAGTAGGGAAGGGCGAGATTGCTCCTGAGGGAGAGCACAGTCCCTGTCTGGAGGTGTGAACTAGGTAGAGGAGGTGGGTGGAGGAAGTAGTTTAGGGGAGCACACAAGGAAGGACTGAAGGTAGAGGGGATCACGTAGAGTGACAGTTAGTGACATGGGTCACATGACAGACAGTACAAAAAAAAAAAAAACAGGTAGAAACATCTAGAAGCGCCCAGTGAGTGAGGACCGTTGAGGAGTAGGGTCCAGACAGACAGGGCCCAGTCAGAGGGACCCAGTAGGAGAGAGAATGAGAGGAGCGAGGGAGTCAGAGAAGGGCTCCAGAGACAGAGAAGGGATCCTAGGGGCACGGGAAGTGCGGAGTCCACCCATGCGCCCAAATTCACGCCGACCGTAGTCGGAGAAGGGATCAGGTCGCAGTAGGGGACCGGCCCCAGACTAGTGGAGGACTCCAAGACTCAGATACCGTAGCCTCCGGTTTGCTAGCCAAGTGCCATAGCCAAAACCACACACATTTGCTGAAAAGGTGGCCATATAGGACCAAGGCGATAGAGAGGACGTCGCCCGACAACGCCCGCGGCCACTGGCTCGGGACACTGTGTGTGACATGCAGGGCAGGAGGGCGAGAGCCAGCGCAGAGAGAGACGACCCGGGAAAGGTACACAAGAAGGGGGTCCCGATCAAGTGCACCCAAGTTATCTGAGAGTTGGCTGGATCACTTCCCCGGGGGACACAGAACTCGGTGGGCAGCTATAACCTGCTGGCAGTTGTAACCTGGAACATCATAAGAACTGTGAGTAAAAACTTGAAGACTGCACCCCGATGCGTCCTTGACTTAATTGCTGCGTTACCAGCCTTGTACTACACCAACAACAAAGCTACCTCTTTAACTGCTCTAGGGCCTAGCTCTACCCGTGGAGAGCTGAACCAGCTCTGCTGCGTCACCAACGGTCCCAGTGGATCTGAACAGCAGCGGTGGCCACCTATAGCCGCATACCACGGGTGGCGTCACAAAACTTTATCCCCAAAACTTTATTCCCCTCTGTTATTGACCGCCCGGGGCCACGGACCGGGTCAGGCCACCGTGACTATCCTACAAGAACCGACCGGCCCGGCGCCGAGTACTCAACGGCCCCAGGGGGCGCGTCACTAGCAAGTGCAGCCCGTCCTAATGATGGATGGGTAGACATAGCCATTAGTCTGGTTTAAGGGTATTCAGACCCTATCTAAAAGGTAAGAATTAAACAGCCAGAAGAGGGTCATCAAATGTATGGGAACCGTCCATTTAGCTGGACTGCCATATACAGTGGCTGCTGGGTGAGATGACATTTCTGCAGGAAATGGTTGATGGAGAAAAAAAAACACAACAAATTATTCCCTTGCTGGGCTGGTGTAGATTATTATATGCAATAAGGGGGTTCATATGAAGAGGAAGAATCCTCATGCTGTGACAGAGCAACTATGTCCTAAAATATGGAACTCTTCCACATGCAGGCCAATTTGCAATAAGTGATATATTAACAACACTCTGGAGTTTCAGAGAAAATATAGGATGAAGGTCCAGCCGGGTGCCATAGCTGGAAGCATGACTAGTCCGGCTTCTCCCAGTGCTGCTGCAGGTGATTGACAGGTCTCTACCATAGCGAGAGACCTATCACTCACTTAAAGCGGTGTTGGAAGAAGCCAACTGGGGGCTGTGAAAGGGGGTTATAAAATTACCTCGATGCTTGGTAATATAAAATAGGTATGGTGGTTTTAGGGAGATATGTGTAAGATGTCACTAATTGCAAGTCTGAAATCTATATTCTAAATTCTCTTGGATACTAAAGTGTCTTTTCAGAGTGAGCTTTTCAATACATTTTTGGAGATCTATGAATAGGTTAAACCCACTGCATAACAAAGTCTGCACTAAGTCTATGTGCCCACGCGGCGGAAATGAAGCAGAAATTTTCTGCTTCATTTCTGCATGTTCTCTCCCGGATAAACGCATGCGGAATTCCGCACGTGTTTATCGTGCGTTTATCGCGCGATTTCCACATGCGGAATTGCCTTGCGTTGTTTATTGCATTGCAAAGGCAATTCCGCTTGCGGAAACGCAACATTACTGGACATGCTGCGGATTTTTCCACGCATCATAAACGCTGCGGATAAATCCGCAGCATGGGCATTGAACTTGCGGAATCCCCATGGGGGGCGGATTACATAGCGTTTCACAAACGTTTACGCTGCGGAAATTCCGCAGCATATACGCTTGAAAAGCGCTATGTGGGCACATACCCTAAGACTTAGCACATCGCTATTCTATTTAAATCATTCAATTGAAGTCTCAGATTTGTAGGTGCTAGTCCTGTCAAAGACCAACATTCAACCTAGATTCAGTAAGGGAGATCAGCACATCCACATTGCTTAGAATCCCATTAAAAGGATATTCATCATGAGGAACAGACTGATGTGTTTTTGCAGACAATGTGCCCTTAGTCAGTCTGGCTAAAATCTGACAAATTTGTAATCAATTTAGACAGATTTTTACATTACGGAGATGGGAGATAACAGTTGGTACAGCTAAGATTCTATGTAGACGGGATGAGGGAGGAGGAGGGAAAAGCTCTGCCTCTAGCTCCTTCCTCCTCTTCCCCTCTCTCATACGTATCAATACCAACTGCCATCTCCTATCTCTGTAATATAAAAATCTGTTTTCACTGAATACAGATTTTACCCAGATGTTGAAAATTTTGAGTACGAATGATAAGTCCTGTCAGATTTCTCTTATTAGACATATTACAAAGTTTCTTATTTTTATGTATACTACTGATTTATGAAATAAAAATTAAAAAGACAGCTACTCGTTAATCCCTTCCTGACGGGGCTATTTTCCATTTTTTACTTTTTGTTTTTTCCTCCCCTTTTTTCAAGAGCCATAACTTTTTAATTCTCAGTCAACAACTGTATGAAGGCTTGTTTTTTGTGGAACGAGTTGGACTTTTGAATGATACCATTCATTTTATCAAGTGATGCACTGAAAAGCGGGAAAAAAATTCCAAGTGTGTTGAAATTGCAAAAAAAGTGCAATTCCATAATTGTTTTTTGAGTTTTTTACTTACCATGTTCACTATATGGTAAAACTGACCTGCGAATATGATTCTCCAGGTCAGTACAATTATGAAGATACCAAACAAGTATAAAAAAACTTTTATTTAAGTGGTAAAAAAAAAAATTTTTTTTTGCTTTTGTTGCCATTTTCCGAGACATGTAACGTTTTCAATTTTCGGGATATGGGCGTGTGAGGGCTTACATCTTGCTGACGTTTTTCAACTTTTGTGTTTTAATTTTTTTTCATATTTTTAAATTTTGTTTTCTGACTCTTTACTGTATTTAATAGTGCCCTTAGGGGACTTGAGGCTGCAATCATTTGATCTCTTGCGTTCAGGCCCGGACTACTAATCTGCCCTTCCGGACATTTGCCTTGTGGGCCACGGTGTGGCACTCCTTGGGGGGCCGTCAGCCCATTTTTATGGCTGCCAGCCCTTTAATTTTCCGGGTGCCTGGTGGTTCAGCATCACCGAGGGTGGGATGCATGCACGCCGCGTTAATCAGCTGAACGCTGCGACACACGTGGCCGGAAATGCACCGATGCTGTCATATGTCAGAATTATTTGTGGACAGAGAGGCGACCTCTGCTCACCGGCTTAGTAATGATGCAGCCGCGGCCCAGCTGGAGCAGCAGGGAACAGGGACAGGTGAGTATTTATTTATTTAAAAAAAAAAAATCAATCAGTACTTTGTGGACCATCATACTGTGTGCGGGACTATATGTGGGGCCATCATATTATGTGCAGGGCTCTTAGAACTTTTGCTATGGGGCCCCATGGTTTCTATGTACACCCCTGGTGGCTGCCAAATCAGCTCCAGACCAGCAGTCAGCAGCAGTTTGTTGTCGTTCCTGCCCCAATCTGCAGCAAACTGGGTCTGGGTTAGTATTCTATCCCAGCCAAGAGACAAATTAGTAAATTTAAAGTGATTGTTCACTACTTTAACATTAATGACTTATCCCTAGGATAGGTCATCAATGTCTTATCTATGTTGGTGCGACACATGGCACCTCCACAGAGCAGTGTAGTTCTGTAACTGAGCAGTTCCCACTGGCACCACCGAGAACAGCTGATTGGCCGTGGTGACGGGTGTTGCACCCACACAGATGACTGATGACATCGATGACCTATCCTAATTATAGTTAATCAGTGCTAAAGTAGTGGGCAACCACTTTAAATATTCATGTTTCCTTTGTCTGGTCCAGAACTGGCTGGTGGCTGACTTTTGGTGCTGATAATATTTTCCTAGTACTAAAAACAGCCAATTCTCCAGCCACTTTTGCACCAGGGGCTTATCTGGCAAAGAAGATATGATTTCTATAAGGGTTGGACAATTAGTCCCTATATAAGACATATCTTCTTGGCCAAATAAGCTCCTGGTGCAAAAGTGTCTGGAGGACTGGCCGTTTTTATGAGGGGGACAACCCCTGTAATTATTTCTTTATGTGTTTATAACATTAATAGCTCATTCACACGATTGATGATCGAGACTGTAGTTGTAGGATCTCAGAGTGCAGTCCGATGTTTGACACGCACCCATAGACTTGTACAGGTGCGCATGATCCGAATTCCGGAGCCACTCTCAGCATACTGCAATATTTTTTTTCCACAAACAGTTTTGGTCTGTAGAAAACAACACAGATCAGCACTGCCCCATAGTATAACATTGGGCCAAGTGCCATCTGATAAAACATCAGATAGCCCTCGGCAGTGTTATACGGCAGTGTGAGCGAGGCCTCACTGTGCCAAACCCATTCTCATCGGCTTCTCTAAATAGAAATTTAAGAGAAGTGGAGGAGAAGTAGATGAGAATGTGTTTGGCAAATCAAATATTTATGGTCACATGACAACTGCTTAAACCACCCAGTAAAGCCGAATCTGAACATTACACTGTTAGTATTCAGCAAGCTGTATTGCTGACTAAAAATGTGCACTGGGCGTAAAACCCCTTTGAAGATGGTGTGAGTGTATAAATGATGATTTTCATTGACCTTAGGTCCTCCTGCAACTAGAGACATGCATAGAAGTCATGGGGCCCCAAAGCAGAAGTCTTAATTCTGGTTTCCCCTTCCAAAGCCAAAAATTGTCAGCGGGGTCACGTGGCATAGGCGCAGTCACAGAATTTTGTATCTCTCAACTTTTAAAAACAAGGAAAGGGACATATATTGTCATTTTTCACGTTTTGAACTCCGTCCCAGTCCAACCCTGTTCTAGACTGCTTCTAACCAACATAGGAGAAGGAGGTTTACCAACAGGATGGAATGGAGAAGGAGTAGGTAAAGACTGGAGAAGTCCGGCAGGGCAGTTTCTGGGCGTTTTGTTGCCATTTCCAAGTAGTTGTCCAGATGGAAATCTAGGGAGGCCAGACTGTTTTTGTGCACAATACTGCACTGCTCTGGCAGAGAGGCCCTTGAAGAGTAGGATTATAGTGTAGAAATTACTCAGATTTGCGAAGCAAAAAATGAGAAAAAAATATTGTGGTGGGCGCTGTCACAAAGACAAGGAAGAGAATGTGTAGAGAAGCAAACATTTATTACATTAACACATTTCAAGATTGACCTGATTTCTTCCTCAGGCTATCCCTTGAGAAAGCAAGGCACAGGCAATGCGAAACGTACGTTGGGAAGACGCCAATCCACCCTAGCTACCGGTCTGAGGGTCTTTGGGATACTTTAATTAGGGTAAGCGGACCTGGGCTCTTTGGTCCATTACTTTGGCTCCTACAAATTTGTTGATGGTGGCTCCGGGAGTTTGTAGTTTAGTGGCACACTGTGTGCTTATATTTTTGTTACTTGCCCTATACACACTACCTGGATTCACTAGTCATCACTAGCCTCATATATTCCATTTTTCCCGGCCCATATCTATTATATAACTACAGATAACCTCTGCCGGGTTCCTTTTTCCTAGGGGGTTCCTTCTGATACTGTTTCTTTTGCACACTGCTTTTATCCAGATTGTCTTTTTTCTAATATGTATACATGTGTATTTAATAAAGATTTTGTTATATTTTTGTACAAGAAACTCCTAGTTCCTCTGGTTTTTCTCATGTTTTTGGAGTCGCATGGGCACACTCTTACTTACGCATGTTAATGTGCCCTAGCTTAATATGATTTTGGGAATTTTTTATATATCATATAAAGTATATAAAATAACTTGTAAAGGAAGCTGTGATTCAAGGAAATTACTTGTCCCATCTACTAGTGAGTATCAATACCTGGACACCAATAGAACAACATATGAATAGTTCAGAATCATAATACAAATAAAGGAATGGAAATGATATACAGTACAGACCAAAAGTTTGGACACCTTCTCATTTAAAGATTTTTCTGTATTTTCATGACTATGAAAATTGTACATTCACACTGAAGGCATCAAAACTATGAATTAACACATGTGGAATTATATACTTAACAAAAAAGTGTGAAACAACTGAAAATATGTCTTATATTCTAGGGTCTTCAAAGTAGCCACCTTTTGCTTTGATGACTGCTTTGCATACTCTTGGCATTCTCTTGATGAGCTTCAAGAGGGAGTCACCGGAAATGGCCTTCCAACAATCTTGAAGGAGTTCCCAGAGATGCTTAGCACTTGTTGGCCCTTTAGCCTTCACTCTGCGGTCCAGCTCACCCCAAACCATCTCGATTGGGTTCAGGTCTGGTGACTGTGGAGGCCAGGTCCTCTGGCGTAGCACCCCATCACTCTCCTTCTTGGTCAAATAGCCCTTACACAGCCTGGAGGTGTGTTTGGGGTCATTGTCCTGTTGAAAAATAAATGATGGTCCAACTAAACGCAAACCGGATGGAATAGCATGCCGCTGCAAGATGCTGTGGTAGCCATGCTGGTTCAGTATCCCTTCAATTTTGAATAAATCCCCAACAGTGTCACCAGCAAAGTACCCCCACACCATCACACTTCCTCCTCCATGCTTCATGGTGGGAACCAGGCATGTAAAGTCCATCTGTTCACCGTTTCTGCGTCGCACAAAGACATGGTGGTTGGAACCAAAGATCTCAAATTTGGACTCATCAGACCAAAGCACAGATTTCCACTGGTCTAATGTCCATTCCTTGTGTTCTTTAGCCCAAACAAGTCTCTTCTGCTTGTTGCCTGTCCTTAGCAGTGGTTTCCTAGCAGCTATTTCACCATGAAGGCCTGCTGCACAAAGTCTCCTCTTAACAGTTGTTGTAGAGATGTGTCTGCTGCTAGAACTCTGTGTGGCATTGACCTGGTTTCTAATCTGAGCTGTTGTTAACCTGCGATTTCTGAGGCTGGTGACTCGGATAAACATCCTTAGAAGCAGAGGTGACTCTTGGTCTTCCTTTCCTGGGGCAGTCCTCACGTGAGTCAGTTTCTTTGTAGCGCACTGTAGCGCCGGCGTCCCTGCCCTCTGCTAGGCAGGGACGCTGTTCTCCTCACCCCTCTGCTCCGAGCCCGGCGTCCTCCTCCCGCTCTGCTGGCAGCGCGCGCTCCTTCCCGGCCACTGTGCTTAGGGCGCGCGCGCGCTCCCTCCCTCTTAAAGGGGCCGCGCGCGCCGTCCTAAGGAGTCCCCGGCCAATGGCCGGAGGACTTCACCATATATAAGGCACCTCCTCCAAAATGGAGGTGCCCGAGCAATGTTGTTGCACTGTTCACTACTCTGCTTCAGCCCTCCGGTCCCGTTGCCAGTTACCTGCCAGTTACCTGCCAGAAACCTGCCAGTTTGCTGTCTGTTTCCTGCCTGACTTTCCTCCTACCTGCTTGCTAGCCTAAGGTCCGACGGTCTGCCTTCCTACTCCTGTCAGTCTGTCTATGGACCAGCTTGCCCGCTCACCTGAGAGCGCACATCTGCTACCTGCCTGCTAGCCTACCTGGAGGCTCCGCCGTCACGTGCTGTGACCACCTGCCATTCCAGAGACTCCTGCCCGCTCACCTGGGAGCGCACATCTGCTACCTGCCTGCTAGCCTACCTGGAGGCTCCGCCGTCACGTGCTGTGACCACCTGCCATTCCAGAGACTCCTGCCCGCTCACCTGGGAGCGCTCATCTGCTGCCTGTCTGTTGGCCTACCTGGAGGCTCCGCCGTCACATGCTGTGACCACCCGTTTATCCAGAGACTCTCGCTTGCTCACCTGGGAGCACACATCTACCATCTGCCTGCTAGCCTACCTGGAGGCTCAGCCATCACAGGTCGTACCTACCCTTTACCCAGAGACTGCCCCGGTCACTTGCCGTGACCTCCTGCCCGTTCATCCAGAGACTGCCCCGGTCACTTGCCATGACCTCCTGCCCGTTCATCCAGAGACTACCCCGGTCACTTGCCGTGGCCTCCAGCCCGTTCACCCAGAGACTGTCCCGGTCACCTGCTGTGACTGCCTGCCCGTCTTCCCTGGTCGCCACCCGCTCCCTTACAAGGACCGCCCCCTTGTATAGTAGCTCAGAGGTTCCGCCTCCTAGACCCGTTACACGCTTGATGGTTTTTGCAACTGCACTTGGGGACACTTTCAAAGTTTTCCCAGTTTTTCGCACTGACTGACCTTCATTTCTTAAAGTAATGATGGCCACTCGTTTTTCTTTACTTAGAATTTGTATTATGGCAAGAAAAAAGCAGCTAACAGTCTATTCAGTAGGACTATCAGCTGTGTATCCACTAGACTTCTGCACAACACAACTGATGGTCCCAACCCCATTTATAAGGCGAGAAATCCCACTTATTAAACCTGACAGGGCACACCTGTAAAGTGAAAAACATTTCCGGTGACTACCTCTTGAAGCTCATCAAGAGAATGCCAAGAGTGTGCAAAGCAGTCATCAAAGCAAAAGGTGGCTACTTTGAAGAACCTAGAATATAAGACATATTTTCAGTTGTGTCACACTTTTTTGTTAAGTATATAATTCCACATGTGTTAATTCATAGTTTTGATGCCTTCATTGTGAATGTACAATTTTCATAGTCATGAAAATACAGAAAAATCTTTAAATGAGAAGGTGTGTCCAAACTTTTGGTCTGTACTGTATACAAATCACTAGATGAAAAGGCAAATAATTGTAAAAAGAAAAAAAAAAAGATGTACAGTACAGAGCAAAAGTTTGGACACACCTTCTCATTTAAAGATTTTTCTGTATTTTCATGACTATGAAAATTGTACATTCACACTGAAGGCATCAAAACTATGAATTAAGTATGTAATTCCACATGTGTTAACAAAAAATTGTGAAACAACTGAAAATATGTCTTATATTCTAGGTTCTTCAAAGTAGCCACCTTTTGCTTTGATGACTGCTTTGCACACTCTTGGCATTCTCTTGATGAGCTTCAAGAGGTAGTCACCGGAAATGGTTTTCACTTCACAGGTGTGCCCTGTCAGGTTTAATAAGTGGGATTTCTTGCCTTATAAATGTGGTTGGGACCATCAGTTCTGTTGTGCAGAAGTCTGGTGGATACACAGCTTATAGTCCTACTGAATAGACTGTTAGAATTTGTATTATGGCAAGAAAAAAGCAGCTAAGTAAGGAAAAACGAGTGGCCATCATTACTTTAAGAAATGAAGGTCAGTCAGTCCAAAAAATTGGCAAACTTTGAATGTGTCCCCAAGTGCAGTTGCAAAAACCATCAAGCGCTACAAAGAAACTGGCTCACATGAGGACCGCCCCAGGAAAGGAAGACCAAGAGTCACCTCTGCTTCTGAGGAAAAGTTTATCCGAGTCACCAGCCTCAGAAATCGCAGGTTAACAGCAGCTCAGATTAGAGACCAGGTCAATGCCGCACAGAGTTCTAGCAGCAGACACATCTCTACAACAACTGTTAAGAGGAGACTTTGTGCAGCAGGCCTTCATGGTAAAATAGTTGCTAGGAAACCACTGCTAAGGACAGGCAACAAGCAGAAGAGACTTGTTTGGGCTAAAGAACACAAGGAATGGACATTAGACCACTGGAAATCTGTGCTTTGGCCTGATGAGTCCAAATTTGAGATCTTTGGTTCCAACCACCGTGTCTTTGTGCGACGCAGAAAAGGTGAACGGATGGACTCTACATGCCTGGTTCCCACCGTGAAGCATGAAGGAGGAGGTGTGATGGTGTGGGGGTGCTTTGCTGGTAACACTGTTGGGGATTTATTCAAAATTGAAGGCATACTGAACCAGCATGGCTACCACAGCATCTTGAAGCGGCATGCTATTCCATCCGGTTTGCATTTAGTTGGGCCATAATTTATTTTTCAATAGGACAATGACCCCAAACACACCTCCAGGCTGTGTAAGTGCTATTTGACCAAGAAGGAGAGTGATGGGGTGCTACGCCAGATGACCTGGCCTCCACAGTCACCAGACCTGAACCCAATCGAGATGGTTTGGGGTGAGCTTCACCGCAGAGTGAAGGCAAAAGGGCCAACAAGTGCTATGCATCTCTGGGAACTCCTTCAAGATTGTTGGAAGACCATTTCCGGTGACTACCTCTTGAAGCTCATCAAGAGAATGCCAAGAGTGTGCAAAGCAGTCATCAAAGCAAAAGGTGGCTACTTTGAAGAGCCTAGAATATAAGACATATTTTCAGTTGTTTCACACTTTTTTGTTAAGTAAATAATTCCACATGTGTTAATTCATAGTTTTGATGCCTTCAGTGTGAATGTACAATTTTCATAGTCAAGAAAATACAGAAAAATCTTTAAATGAGAAGGTGTGTCCAAACTTTTGGTCTGTACTGTATATAAAAATAGTACAGAAAAAAAAAATGTTTTTCTTCAAAAGTCACATATAAAATGATATGATGGTCATATTCTCATGACTCTCTCATTTAACCCTTCTGTGGACACTGTTTGGCTTGAAAATCCAAAAGGATTCATCGTTAACCAACCTCCTAAAATGATATAGATTTGTTCTGTTATTTTCAATCTTAAACAAGAGGGATCTTGATCATGTGCAGAACAAAAATATTTAGACAAACTATGATTTAACCCCTTCACCCTGAAGCCTGTTTTCACCTTCCTGACCAGTGCCACTTTATGAGGTTATAACTCTAATTGTGACACATTGTATTTTATGGTAGTGGAAAATTTAGGTCAATATTTTTAGGGGTTTATGTGTGAAAATATCAGATTTGGCAGCAATGTTGAAAATTTCACAATTTTCAAACTTTTTTAGTTTTTATACTCTTAAAACAGAGTTATGTCACAAAAAAATAGTTAATAAACATTTGCAACATGTTCTGGGATGTATTAACAGAAGCATATAGTCTAGATCACGTGAAGTCATTATCGGTCTTTACTCCTCTTTGGTCAGACCTCATCTGGAATACTGCGTCCAGTTTTGGGCACCACATTTTAAAAAAGACCGACAAACTGGAGCAAGTTCAGAGAAGAGCGACCAGAATGGTGACCGGTCTGCAAACCATGTCCTATGAGGAACGGTTACAGGATTTGGGAATGTTTAGCTTGCAAAAAAGAAGACTGAGAGGAGACTTAATAGCTGTCTACAAATATGTCAAGGGCTGTCACATTGTAGAAGGATCATCTTTATTCTCATTTACACAAGGAAAGACTAGAAGCAATGGGATGAAACTGAATGGGAGGAGACACAGATTAGATATTAGAAAAAACTTTTTGACAGTGAGGGTGATCAATGAGTGGAACAGGCTGCCACGAGAGGTGGTGAGTTCTCCTTCAATGGAAGTTTTCAAACAGAGGCTGGACAGACATCTGTGTGAGATGATTTAGTGAATCCTGCTTTGAGCAGGGTGTTGGACCAGATGGCCCAGTAGGTCCCTTCCAACTCTACCATTCTATGATTCTATGTCTACTTTACATCAGCATATTTTTTTTTGTTAGGAAGTTAGAGTTTATCAGCAATTTCCCATTTTTCCAACAAAATTTACAAAACCATTTTTTTTTTAGTGACAACATCCCATTTGAAGTGACTTTGATAGGCCTATATGACAGAAAATACCAAAAAAGACACCATTCTAAAAACTGCACCCCTCAAAGTGCTCAAAATCACATTTAAGAAGTTTACTAACTCTTCAGGTGCTTCACAGGAATTAAAGCAATGTGGAAGAAATAAAAGAAAATATTACATTTTCCCACAAAAATGTTGCTTTAGCCCAAAATTTTCCATTTTCACAAGGATATCAGGAGAGAATGGGCACGAAAAATTGTTGTGCAATTTCTCCCGAGTACGCTGGAAAACTATCGTTTGGGCACAAGCGTGTGGGCTCGGAAGGGAAGGAGAGCCATTTGACTTCTGAAGCGCAAAATTCGCTGGAACAGACAGCGGATGCCATGTTGCGTTTGCAGAGCCCCTGATGTGCCTAAAGAGTGGAAACCCCCAACAAGTGACCCCATTTTGGAAACTACACCCCTCATGGAATTATGGTCCTTGACAGAATTTTATAACGTTGAGCCGTGAAAATAATAAAAAAAAGGACATTTTCCCCCCAAAAAAAGTTGCTTTAGCCCCAAATCTTTAATTTTCACAGGGGTAAACAAGAGAAAACAAATGGTCCAAGTTGTTTTGCAATTTCTCCTGTGTACACCAATACCCCATATGTGGTCAAAAAGTACTTTTGAGGCACAATACAAAGCTCAGAAGGGAAGACGCGCCATATTATAGTGCAGACTTTACAGTTATGGTTTGCGGGTGCCATGTTACCCTGGCAGAGCCGCTGAGGTGCCACAACAGCTAAACTTTCCCAAAAGTGACCTAATTTTGCAAGCTACCCTCCTCAATAAATTCATCTAAGGGTGCAATGATCATATTGACACCACAGATGTTGTCACAGAATTTTATACCATTGGGCGATGAAGAAAAAAATAATTAAATTACCACAAAAATTTAGTTTTAGGCTATGTGCCCACAATGCAGAAATGCTGCATATTTTTTCCACTTCTCCCTGGCAGGAAAAACGCATGCAGATTTTACATGCGTTTTTCCTGCCAGGTAGAAGCGTTTGTCAAGTGTTTTTGCATGTGGGTTATCAAGCTCTTTTCCAAGCGATTTTAGCATCACTTGGAAAAGTGCTTGACAACTTGGTCACACTATATAAATCCATGCAGCTGGCATGGATTTATATAGTGTGACCAAGTAATAGTTAAAAAAAAAACAATAAGAATGGTGAAAAATAAAAAATAAAAGATTATACTTACCTTCCGATGGTCCCCGGTCTCCTTCTCCGCTCCGTCCAGTCTCCCCGGTGTCTCGCGGTGGTGTGAAGGACCTGCGATGACGTCATTGAGACATGTGACAGGTCACGCGACCACCGACGTCAGCGGTCGCGTGACCTGTCACATGACTCAATGACGTCATGTCAGGTCCTCACACCAATGCGAGCCGCCCAACACACCGCACGCATCGCTGATGAGGCCGAGGACCGTTGGAAGGTAAGTATAATCTTTATTTTTTATTTTAAATTCTTTTTTTTACAGTTTCTATGGTACCCAGGTCTGGAGGAGAGTCTCCTCTTCTCCAGGCCTGGGTATCATCCGCACATTGAATCGCTTCATATCCACGTGTGCACATGTAGTGATGCGGATTTGAAGCGTTTCAATGCAAGTCAATGGCGGCAATTACGCTGCTTGTCCGCAAAATTAATGGACATGCTGCGTATTTTTCCGCAATGATAATCCGCAGCGGAAATTTCCGCAGCATGTGCATAGCACATGCGGATTTTCATTGGGGACCATGGGGCACGTATTACCAAGCGTTTAAGCGTTTTCGCTGCGGAAATTCCACGGCAAAAACGATTGAAAAATGCATAGTGGGCACACAGCCTTATCCCCAGATTTCGCATGGGGAAATTGATAAAAATGCCACCAAAATTTGTCACACAATTTCTGCTGAATGTGGCAATACCCCACATGTGGCTGTACTGTACTGCTTAGCCACACGGCAAGACTTGGGATGGAAGGAGTGCTATTTGACTCTTGGAGCACAGTTTGTGGACTCGATATACAGAGCCCCACTATGCCAGAAGATAGGAATCACCCCTCAAGTGACCCCTCTGGGAATTTATCTACAGGTATAGTGACGATTTTGACTTCATGTGTGTTTTCCATAAACAAACAGCAATAGATGTTGCGGAGTGAAAATTACAAATCTGCCATTGTTGTGCCCATACATTGTAGTGTTCGTACATTGTGCCCAGCCTGTGCTTCTGGAGACATGGACCCCGTAAATTAAGCGGGCTTTCATCGCTACAGTACTGACAAACATGTGGATGCTAAATTTGGTTTAGGCACACTGTGGGGCTCACAAGAGAGGGGGAAGATTTGAATTTTGGGGCACAGAATTCGCTGGATATCTTTTGGGGAGGGGGCGAGAAGCCATAGCGCTTTTCCAGACCCTTTGTGTTACCAGTAAAGTGGAAGCCCCGTACATTTCCGTTAACAGATGATCGACCTGATTGGGGACTTGCCTTTTTTTGTGTATTTAGTTGAAGCTTTTACTGGGAACAATATACATCCTGTCTTCTTCTTTAAGCACCAACATCGGGATTTCCATCTAAATTTGATAAAAAGTGATGTGATTCAGATGAAACCCCAGACAGATCCAATCACTATAATGAGTCAGTAGCGTTACTACGGACTCAGTCTGGCCTCTGTTCAGCGTTGTCCTTTCCAGAGGTACACAAAACTGTGGCTTAAAAAAACGGACACCGCTGGATCACAGTCCAGACGGCGTCCACAGTGTCACCACCTGCTTCATTATAGGGAATCTTCCGTCAGGGTTTCCATCTGAATCACGTATTTCAGAGATTTACATGGAAACCCCAGTGTAAGCGCTCTCCTTCTTGGTCAAATAGCCCTTACACAGCCTGGAGGTGTGTTTGGGGTCATTGTCCTGTTGAAAAATAAATGATGGTCCAACTAAACGCAAACCGGATGGAATAGCATGCCGCTGCAAGATGCTGTGGTAGCCATGCTGGTTCAGTATACCTTCAATTTTGAATAAATCCCCAACAGTGTCACCAGCAAAGCACCCCCACACCATCACACCTCCTCCTCCATGCTTCATGGTGGGAACCAGGCATATAGAGTCCATCCGTTCACCTTTTCTGCGTCGCACAAAGACACGGTGGTTGGTACCAAAGATCTCAAATTTGGACTCACCAGACCAAAGCACAGATTTCCACTGGTCTAATGTCCATTCCTTGTGTTCTTTAGCCCAAACAAGTCTCTTCTGCTTGTTGCCTGTCCATAGCAGTGGTTTCCTAGCAACTATTTTACCATGAAGGCCTGCTGCACAAAGTCTCCTCTTAACAGTTGTTGTAGAGATGTGTCTGCTGCTAGAACTCTGTGTGGCATTGACCTGGTCTCTAATCTGAGCTGCTGTTAACCTGCGATTTCTGAGGCTGGTGACTCGGACAAACTTATCCTCAGAAGCAGAGGTGACTCTTGGTCTTCCTTTCCTGGGGCAGTCCTCATGTGAGCCAGTTTCTTTGTAGCGCTTGTTGGTTTTTGCAACTGCACTTGGGGACACTTTCAAAGTTTGCCCAATTTTTTGGACTGACTGACCTTCATTTCTTCAAGTAACGAGGGCCACTCGTTTTTCTTTACTTAGCTGCTTTTTTCTTGCCATAATACAAATTCTAACAGTCTATTCAGTAGGACTGTCAGCTGTGTATCCAGACTTCTGCACAACACAACTGATGGTCTCAACCCCATTTATAAGGCAAGAAATCCCACTAATTAAACCTGACAGGGCACACCTGTGAAGTGAAAACCATTACCGGTGACTACCTCTTGAAGCTCATCAAGAGAATGCCAAGAGTGTGCAAAGCAGTCATCAAAGCAAAAGGTGGCTACTTTGAAGAACCTAGAATATAAGACATATTTTCAGTTGTTTCACACTTTTTTGTTAAGTATATAATTCCACATGTGTTAATTCATAGTTTTGATGCCTTCAGTGTGAATGTACAATTTTCATAGTCACGAAAATACAGAAAAATCTTTAAATGAGAAGGTGTGTCCAAACTTTTGGTCTATACTGTATATAGTGCCAACATATTCCGCAACGCTTTACAATTCAGACAATTTGCAGACATTATGCACTCTCCATGGTCCTCCATGCAATATAATGCACTCCCCATGGTCCTCCATACAATATAATGCACCCCTCATGGTCCTCCATACAATATAATGCAACATACATGGTCCTCCCCACAATATAATAGAGTACGGTGCAGCTCGGCAAGTGAGTACTTCCGGCATATAGATAACAGCTGATCGGTGCCGGGTGTCGGACCCCGGCCGATCAGACATTGATGACCTATCCTAAGGATAAGTCATCAATGTAAAAGTAGTGGACAACCTCTTTAATTCAACTATAAGATGGGAAGAATCCCGTAAAAACAATGGTTATTGCTCAACAAAGGGTTGAAGAAATAAATCATGTAGTGGTATAAATTACAAGTGATTAAACCCATCCCTGAAATATTGGGACATCTGGGGGGGATTATTAATATCTTTATTCACTTTTGGCAAATAAAAATGAGGTACGGTATAGTTCTTTATTAATAAAAAAATCCCTTTCGCTTATTTAGAATTTCCACAAGGTCTGCTTCTAAAATCACAATATTTGATAAAATAGCTATCAGAGGGGTTAGAGGAAAGAGTTTGTTAATATGTCTTATCCCCTAATATCCGTTGGGATTCAGAGATGCATGCAGTTAGATCCAAGATAACTCTTCCTACACCTTTGTCGGAAGTTCATATAATTATATCCCAATTGTTCCTTAAAGAGGAAAGGGCTCTACGTTCTTGTTTGGTGAAGTTGTCCCGGGTCACTACGCAAATTGACTCTAAATTCCTAACAGTCACCACTAATGCATGAAATGCATGAAGAAAATTTCTTCTATGATAAATGATAGAAGTGAGACTTAGCTTTAATGTCAACATGGCAGATATCCATCCTTATTGGCTCATCCATCATGCCGATAATATTTTGAGAGAAATTTAATTGTTTTTTTAATGGCAAAATGTCTGGCTAAAGTGAGTTTCCTAATAAAATAATTTAAATCTAAAAACAATTCTAATACATTTACACCAACTTTAGGACAAAAAGATAGAACTTTATTCAAAAGGCTAAACTTCAGTAGGGTTAAGTGAGTACATAGATAAGTTAAAAATCTTTACACTCTGTTTTCTTCAGATTGTACAGTATGTTGCGAGGTGTGGATCAAGATTCTCCACCCATCTTAGCTCATCTCCTTCTAGAACGAATTGAGGATTTCCTCTTGCCTGTTCTCACTGGACACGAAGAGGTGCAATATTGAATTGAAAACACATTTTTTAATTTTGGAGTTGTGTCTTTCCAAATGAGATGTCATAATAGGGGGAATTGTTGGAGTAGTGTCCAACATTACCCCTAAAGAATAATTTTACGCTAAAGAAATATGGTCATCCTTTCTATCATTAACGACTTTATGACATATGACGTACAGTTACATCATATGTCGTGCCCTGCCTTTGATGTGGGATCGCAAGCTGAGCCTGCATATTTCCCGAAAGATGATGGCTGATTTGATCAGCCATCATGTGCCTCTAACAGTCATGGGTAGAACAGAGCTCTGCCCCTGGCAGTTAACATGTTAAATGCCACTGTCAATCTCTGATATTTAACATGCACTGCACCGGGGGGGGGGGGGGGGGGGGGTCACTCCAGGTGTGGGAAAGACTTAGTGCAACACAGAGGGAAAAAGGAGCCCAGACACTAGGGAAAGGGGGAAGTGGAGGGCTCCTAGTCTGATCTGGCATTACCCGGTCTCAACTACCGTCCCTATATTGCCTCTGCAGCAATCGCTGCACGCGTGCCTCGCCCTGCTCTCCCTGACGTATGGCTACGGATGGGAGGAGATGAGCACTAGTCAGCCTCCACTAAACTCTATAGACAACAAGGGTAGACAATACAGACGGAAATGGCTTAGTTTTAGACGAACTACAAATAAGCACACGGCTTCAAGCTCCAGAGAGGACGAAGTGCTACTCCTGCTAAGCTTCACAAGTAGAAATGAATATAGCCAGCGACTCCCTCTCACACCAGGTATATATACACCCAGTCCAGAGAGCTAACTAGCAAGAGAGGTATCCGCTCGGTCCTAAAGTCAGCCTCTCATCTAAAACTGTCTGGAATGCCAAACGTAGAGATCTCCTGCAATCAACTGCAGGACGACTGTCTGTTACCTCTGACACACCCGTGACAGGGGGTTAATAATTCCACAAGCGCGTGGATGTGATGTGATCGCTAGGCACTGATTAATTGCTATGACAACCGAGGGTCTGCTGAAGACCCCCGTGCCTGCTACTACGATCATCCTCCGAAAGCCAATGTTTAGCTGATGCAGAGCTATGTATAGTACAAGCGATCAGATGATCGCTGCTTCACTAACAAGTACAGAAACATTTTTTAAAATGTGCAAACAATAAGAAAAAAGTTCAACCCCTTTTGCCCCATTAAAAATAAAACAATTAACAAAAAATGCACATATTTAGTATCACTGCATTCAGAAAAGTCCGATCAAAATAGAAAATAAAATCCGATCGGTAAATGACGTAGAGCGAAAAAAAAAAATCGAAACGCTAGAAATAAGGTTTTTTGACCACCGCAACATTGTAATAAGAGGTAATAACAACATTGTATCTACCCCAAAACGGTATCAGCAAAAATGTCAGCTCAGGGTACAAAAAAATAAGCCCTCACACAGCCCAATATCCCGAAAATGGAAAACGTTATGGATCTCGGAAACAAAAACAATTTTTCATTTATTTTTTCCTTTTACAAATTTCTGAAATTTTTTTCACCATTAGATAAAAAGAAAAATTATTCATGTTTGCTATCTGCATACTCCTAATGACCTGGAGAATCATATTGCCAGGTTAGTTTTACCATATAGTGAACATGGTAAAAAAACAATAGAAAAAAAACAAAAAACAATTGTGGAATTGCATTTTTTTTTTTTGCAGTTGCAACACACTTGGATTTTTTACCACTTTCCAGTGCATCACATGATAAAATGAATGGTGTCATTCAAAAGTACAACTTGCAGAAAACAAGTCCTCATACAAATATGTGGATGGAAAATTAAAAAAGTTATGACTCTTGGTAGAAGGGGAGGAAAAATGAAAAAAAAAAAAAAAAAAATAGCCAGGTCATGAAGGAGTAAATAGGACCACATTAGTGCAAAGCCATTTTTTTAGCGGTCGGAGGCAATGCAATGATGGTACAGGGATTGAGGAATTCCTCGCAAGGAGTAATAGCAATAGTTTGCTAAGGTCACTCAAGTCAAGCAAATCCGACACAGAATCCCGAGTGTGAATCAATAGTGCAAGGTGATGTGCCAGGTAGAGATATTCTCAGGTCAGTAACTTCTGATGCAGAACCATCTCCTTGTGAAGGTGTAACCAAGTTACTGTACCTCATGATTGGTCATCTGTTACACCTAGAGCGTCATTCTCACTAAGTGAAATGGGTGGTGAGTGACTAAGTGATGGTGCATTATGTGAGAATTGTTTTTTTTTTATACACTCCAAAGACATACTGATAGGGAATTTAGATTGTGAGCCCCAATGGATGTAAAGCGTTGCGGAATAGGATAGCGCTATATAAGCAATGCAAAATAATAATAATAAAAATACACTGAACTAGTTACAATCCTTATTTCGGATTATTTAGGGCACAGTAGGGGCAGCTGTTTTTATTCAAGTGGTAGGGGCGGCACGGTGGCTCAATGTTTAGCACTGCAGCCTTGCAGCACTGGGGTCCTGGGTTCAAACCCCACCAAGGACAACATCTGCAAGCAGTTTGTATGCTCTCCCCGTGTTTGGGTGGGTTTCCTCCAGGTTCTCTGGTTTCCTCCCACACTCCAAAGAGATACCGATAGGGAATCTAGATTGTGAGCCCCAATGGGGACAGTGCCCATAATGTCTTTGAATTGTAAAGTGCAGCAGAATATGTTGGCGCTATATAAATAAAAAGATTATTATAATGACACTTATTTTAAGGGCACGTAGCCTTAGGCTGCGTGCCCACCATGTGTTTTTCAAGCGTTTTTGATGTGGAATTTCCGCAGCGGAAATGCTTTAAAAACGCTTGGTAATACGTGCCCCATTGTCCCCAATGAAAATCCGCATGTTCTGTGCACATGCTGCGGAATTTTCTGTGCAGAAAAATCCGCAGCATGTCCATTATTTGTGCGTTTCCGCATGCGGATTTGACTACTCAATGCATTTGAAAAACGCTTAAACGCGTGTAAAATCCGCAAGCGTTCTTACTGCCAAGGATATGCAGAAACGCTGCGGAAATTTTCTGCTTCAATTCTGCATTGTGGGCACATAGCCTTAGACTGTGAGCTGATCACGTTGATATTGGCGAGTGTTGCCGATGTTAGTCTAGTGAGTATAGAGGACCTTAAAAAGGAGTTATCTAGGACACTAACAGGCAAGTAGTTGCTAACCTGCCTGTTCTACCCGGCGCCGATCTCTGCTGGCACAGAGAGGTCACACACCGTTCATGCCTTCCATTCTGCAGCTTTTGCTGACATCACGTCGACAAAGCAGCAGCTTCTTTCTGCTCTGCTCTGTTAACAGGGCGTGACCAGCTAATGTCATGGTGATTGACAGCCGGCTCCCCACTGCCTAACTCCAGGAAGCCAACTGTTAATCAGCATGACATTGGCCATCACTATCCCTTTCCAGAGTAGCCAGCTGCTCTGTTGATATGGGGCAGCTGAATCGCCAACAGGAGCAGTCAATGACTGCTCTGAGCCGGTGTCGGATAGAACAGGCAGATAGTTAGCTTTTTGGCTCATAGTAAAAAAAAAATATAGTCCTAGATAACCCCTTAAACTACTATCTAACAGATATGTGCACTTTTAGTCTGACTTAACAGTAGGGAGTGCGACCAATTAAAGTGCCTAGGGCAGCATGAATGACAAATACGGCCCGACCTAAACCTGTGAGTGTACCTTGAGGCACTCTTACATTTTATACATTATACAGTGGATTAGGTACTCATCTAAGCAGATGTCCCTTTCAGGAATGTATAATTAAGCTGTTACGGATCCGGGTGGTGGAATCTCTGTGCTGCGGTGCAAGGAGGGACCAGAGGGGCGTAACTAGGTATCAACTCGGACTGACCAAGGTCGTACGGCGGCTCAATCGACTCCGTGAACCAGGAAGGACCGAGCAGAGGGACCAGGTGCTACTCTGGGCCTGTCCTCATATGAGAGCAGGTGACTCCCACGGGTGACTGGCAGGAGCCTCTGGGTAGGCCGACAGATAGGCACGGCAGGTAACTGGTAGGAGCCTCCAGGTAGGCAGGCAAGCCAGGCCCGTAGGCAGACCGTCGAACTGGAGAGTATATTTGGCTGGCAGAGACAGGAAGTCAGGCCGGCGCACGGGACTCGGGGCCAGGCCGGCAGCGGGACCTGAGGGCTGAAGCAGAGTTTAGGACACAAAGCTACAACCTTGCACGGGCACCTCCATTTTGGAGGAGGTGCCTTTTTATAGGAGAGGTCCTCTGGTCATTGGCCGGGGACTCCTTAGGACGGCGCGCGCGGCCCCTTTGAGAGGGAGGGAGTGCGCGCACTAAGCACAGTGCCCGGGAAGCTGCGCGCGCCGGCAGCAGGAGAGCCGGAAGACGCCGGGAGCGCGGCGGTAAGAGGGACGGCGTCTCTGCCTGTCAGGGGGCAGAGACACCGATACTACATAAGCAAATTTGTTGCTGAAGTAATCAATAACCGGCCTAATTTTGTTATTTTATAGACAGTCAAACTTGGTGCCATCTCGGGATGGATACTGTGCGTTATTACTGTAAAGCAAAACCGTTAAAATGGTCTCAAAAGTGTGACTGGGTCATAGCCATACAAAAAAAAAAAAGTTATATAAAATATCATCACTCTGATATTACCAGATTTCTGGCTTCCTCACTATCCCCATCTGAAGCACAAGGCCCCACATTATCATAATTTCCACAGCATCTACTGAGGTCCAATTAGTGAATAATGAAGTGGGGTTTTATGCAAACACTTCTTGGGCATATCAACTATTCTGAGCCACCATGATATTTACAGAATCCTCAGATAAATATACTTCGAAATTAGTCATTTTTCTATGAGGCCTACAGTTTCAATTTGAATTCCCGAGCTGGCCACAAAATCAGGAATCTGAGACACATGATCTTCAGGGGGTGGAGGAACCCCAAGGGGGAGAGGGATCACCAACTATGGGCACTGCCGCATCCTTCAGTCCTGATGCATCTATATGGGGGTTCATTCTCACAGGAAAAAGGGGAAATGGCATCCTCTCTCTCACCATTGGTGTAAGGCAAGCAAGGTGTATGACTTCTTGCCTGAATAAGGGGGTGTGTTGGTTACTTTCTGTATTAAATCTATTTGATCAGATTAGAAAAAAAAAAAATAGGAAATTAAAATCATTGTAATTAAAAATAGAAGAGAAGAAAATAAAGAACAGAATATAGAAATGAAATGATAAAAAAGGGAGAATATAAATATTTTGTAAAATCAAAAAAAATTACAAAGCTGATGTTAAAACAGGATAGTAACGTGCATAATTGATCAGTGCTCTGTGGCCTCAGGATATACCCGGGCATGGTACAAATTAAAAAGATCAAAAACTGACAGAAAAAAAAAAAAGCCCTACACCAAAAATTTAATTGGGGGATTAGGGAACAGGGAGGGATAAGACCTGGATCAGAGTTCAGGGATAAATCTTCAGTTGTATACAACAGCACAATAGCAGCACAGAAGATAATGGTAGTACCAGAAGTCCCAATAGAACTAGATCACACATACAGACAATGTGACCAGTTTGCATGCCCTTTCTGACTGAAAAGGAAGCTTTCGGTACTGTCACCAACACTATCAGGTTTCACTGAAATTTAAATTGGTCGGTCATTCATTCAAACCATATATGGCGATTGGCGGGTTGAAAGAGGTGTTAGGGGTAAGTCACTACAGCCCCGGCTTGCTTTGTGATTGATGCTGACTAGCAACACCATGATACAGTGCAGTCCAATAGGTCATGTAAATGTAAACATTCTGCGATTTGACGGTCAGAATTGACCAGCTATTCTGCAGTAATCATCGATGTGGGTGTTCATGTGGAGGTGGTTGGGAGAAAAGGGCGTTGTAGGCGATGCTTTCTGGATGGATGATTATGGAAGATGGCCTGTTGTCAGAGAAAGTAAATGTATCTCTGTGTCTTTTGACACAGGGACCGTTTAACCACAAGACCCACCGATACCTTATTTTTCATGAACATCTTCCTAAATAAGAAGTACTATTAAGGGATTTTTGGTAGAACTCTAACGATTTTTATTTTAGCTCAATTCATTCTTTAATCCCCAAATTTATAGAATTTAATAGTATTATCTTATTTAATTGTACGTCTCTATCTGAAAAATTCAGTCATACTTCTCTTTAGATGGGTCATGATCTCATCGTGACCCCCTGGTAATTACATTCCTTTATTTTCTCTTCAGGAGTTACCATCTCAGTCACTAGAACAGCCTGTATGATGAAACTGCATGTTACTGCTGATGATTGCATAGCTCTTGTCACAGTTATAATGTAAATGTTAACAGCATGGTCATCTAGATTTACTTTGGAGAATATAGAAGGGGTAATAGTCACTGTGCAAAATGGGCAAAACCAAGGAAATGTGTGACTTTGAATAAGGCTAAATTATGTTAGCTGGTGATAACGATAACCGTGGGCAAGGTACTCATCTCTTATGCCCTGGCACATTACATGAAAATGGGGGTCCTGGCTGAGTGTGTGGACTTGTGTTGTGGGGCACTACGCCCTTGCAGGCTGCATGTAACCGATGTTGCTGGTTGGCCAGGAACAGATGTTTGACAGTTCAATAAAGGAGTCCACCAGTTCAAAATAAACCTTTTACTGAATATTAAAGGGGTATTCCCATCTCCAAGATCCTAGTAATATTAGCAAATCCCTCCAATTAGAAATGTAGTATATTTTTTGATTCACGATGTCTCTTTCCTCATGTGCAGGCATCGCAGGACCTTAGGTATCCATGGTTACGTCCACTGATAAAGTCACAGTTAGTTAGCTAGTTACTAGTGGTCGTAACCATGGATACCCAAGGTCCTGCAATGCCTGCACATGAGGTAAGCGACATAGTGAATCTGAAGAACTATACTACATTTCTAATTGGAGATATTTGCTAATATTATTATTATTACTACACCTACTACATATTGGGATAGGATCTTGAAGATGGGAATACCCCTTTAACTTTAGGAGGGTTAAGGTGGGAGGGAAGTGCACCAAAATGTATGTGTGTGTTCTTCCCTATGCCTCAAAACTACTGGAACAATACGTCCACCTTGATCTGTTCTCCAACCTCTCCTCCTGCTCCCTCTTCAACCACTTACAATCTGGCTTCCGACCGCATCGCTCCACTGAAACTGCCCTGACTAAAGTCATCAACAACCTACTAATCGCCAAATCCAAGTGACATTACTTTGTCCTCCTCCTCCTGGACCTGTCATCTGCCTTCGACAGAGTGGACCATTCCCTCTTACTACAGACTCATCTCTTGGCATCACAGTCTTGGCTCTGTCTTGGATCTCTTCATACCTAACAGACCGAACATTCAGGGTCTCCCACTCGCACACCACCTCCTCATCTCGACCCCTATCTGTCGGTGTCCCCCAAGGTTGAGTTCTAGGGCCCCTGCTCTTCTCCATCTTCACCTTTGGCCTGGGACAACTCAATCTCACGGCTTTCAGTATCACTTCTATACTGATGACACACAGATCTACCTCTGTGGACCCAATATCAACTCCTTACTAACCAGAATCCCACAATGTGTGTCAGCTATCTCATCCTTCTTCTCTGCTAGATTTCTAAAACTTAACATGGATAAAACTGAATTCATCATCTTTCCCCCACTTCACTCAACCCCCCCCCCCCCGCCTGACCTATCCATCAAAGTTAATGGCTGCCCACTCTCCCCAGTCCTACAAGCTCGCTGCCTCGGGGTAACCCTGGACTCTGACCTCTCCTTCAAACCACATTTCCAAACCCTTTCCACTTCCTGCCGACTCCAACTCAAAAATATCTTACGAATCCGCAAATTCCTCAGCAAAGACTCTGCAAAAACACTAGTGCATGTCCTCATCTCCCGCCCCGACTACTGCAACCTCCTACTTTGTGGCCTCCCTTCTAACACTCTCGCACCCCTCCAAGCTATCCTAAACCCTGCTGCCCGACTAATCCACCCGTCCCCCCACTACTCCCCGGCCTCTCCTCTCTGTCACTCCCTTAACTGGCTCTCCATTGCCCAGAGACTCCAGTTCAAAACCCTAACCTTGGCATACAAAGCTATCCACAACCTGTGTCCTCCATACATCTGTGACCTAGTCTCCCGGTACTTACCTACACACAACCTTTCTTTCAAATTTCTTTGGAGGGAAGCACAGCCCTCCATGTGCTCGCCAGAGGTAGCCTGACTGCCATTAGGTACAGAGATGAGATCATCAGACCCCTTGTGAGACCATATGCTGGTGCGGTTGGCCCTGGGTTCCTCCTAATGCAGGACAATGCCAGACCTCATGTGGCTGGAGTGTGTCAGCAGTTCCTGCAAGATGAAGGCATTGAAGCTATGGACTGGCCCGCCCGTTCCCCAGACCTGAATCCGATTGAGCACATCTGGGACATCATGTCTCGCTCCATCTGTGGCACCCCAGGGGGTCTGGTTGCCACAGTGGTAGAAATACCATGTCTGAGAGCGAGCATGGGCTTTCCTGGCCAGGAGAACTATTGCACGCAACCCCTCCTGCCCCAGTCCAGGGAGGGGAGGAACCTGCCCTTTATAAACTGGATCTGGGGCGGGGTTAGTTAGTTCCAGATTAAGGGACAGAGGAGCAGCAAGGAGCTCTGTAGGAGACAGGAGCTGAAGGCCAGGGATTGGAGCTGATAGAGCTCATCCTGGCAGAAGACGCAGAGAACCGGACACCGGAGTCCGAGGCTGTGAGGATATCCACATCCAGCAGCAGAAACCACCTGGCAGGGGATTTCAGGTCCTCAGGCCATAGAAAGCCCGGAGGCTCAGTCACACACAAGGGACCGGCACCGCCATCAAGGAGCGGAAGGTACCAAAGGCCCCAAGTCACCAGCCATACGGGTGAGCACCACACAGTACACTCAGGGATGTGGGCTACTACACGACTACAGCAAGGTAGCCAGGAAGAGTGAAGTCTGACGGGAAGGCCTACACCTCCACCTGGCCAGGGGGACTCTTGTTCGCTCACAGACTGACTAGGCCTCTAATGTTAGCCAGTACTCCCGGCAGGGTCTTCTTCATTACCAACAGTAAAGACCCTGAACGGCACCGCACGGACTCTGAGTCATTTCTGCTGTGCCCATGCACCACAACCCTCACCATCTACACACGCCGCCCTGAGGATATACTCCTCCCGTGGGGAGTTATACTACTCTCTGCTGCGCACACAACATCAGCTCAGCGGTCTGCCCCGCAGCAGCGGTTCTCAGTGATCGCAATCCACGGGTGCCGTAGTCGGACATTTCAACATTAAAAACTGAGTAAACAGATCCGCCACTGGTTTGACCACCCTGAGCCACGGGACCGGGTTGCCGCCACGGAGACTACAAACCCCCAGCATTACACAGAGACCCGGCTCCAGGTATTCCCCCACACACGGCCCAGGGGGCGCGTCACATCCACCAACGTCACGTTGCACCACAGACTGTCCAGGAGTTGGCGGATGCTTTAGTCCAGGTCTGGGAGGAGATCCCACAGGTAACCATCCGCAACCTCATCAGGAAAATGCCCAGGCGTTGGAGGGAGGTCATACAGTATTGTGTGTGGAGGCCACACATAATACTGAGCCTCATTTTGACTTGTTTTAAAGGACATTACATCAAAGTTGGATCAGCCTGTAGTGTGTGTTTCCACTTTAATTTTGGGGGTGACTCCAAATCCAGGCCTCCATTGGTTAATAAATTTGATTTCCATTGATGATTTTTGTGTGATTTTGTTGTCAGCACATTCAACTTTGTACAGAACAAAGTATTCAATGAGAATATTTCATTCATTCATATCTAGGATGTGTTATTTGAGCATTCCCTTTATTTTTTGAGCAGTGTATGCAGGATACATTATGCAGGGGGGAGACTTATGAAAGGTGGCAGTGTGAAAAGGGGGCATGTACTGTATGTAGAGGGGCAATGTGTGGGAAGATAAGGGACATTGAGGGACACTGAAGATGGGAACAATGTTGAGGAGGCAAATGGGGGCAGTGTTGGGTTGAGATGTGAACAGAGGACAGATGGGGTGAGCAGTATTGAGATGGGAAATAGTCAATAGGGGACAACGAGATGTGGGGATGAGTGCCTTAGTTCATAAGGACAGAGTATGGTAATTTTAGTTCATATGAGTGGACAGTGTGGTGGCCATGTACAATAACTATGGGGGTCATAGTCATATTTTGTGAGAGAGCACAGTGAGGGGAAATTATTTCTTCCAGGGCAAATCATAGCCAGCTATTTTTATGCAGGGGGCATTATAATGACACTGCTATTTTTAAGGGCACAGTTTTTGGATTTTCTTCAGAAGACCGGAGAAGAGCTATGGATATGAAAAGTCATCCCTGTCTCCCAACCATACGATGTTAAAATGGAAGAGAATTAGTTTAATCAGAGAAGACTGAGGATGGAAATAAGTGGTACAACTTCGTGTTGCCGATGGTCCAGAACGGGGTAGGAGACTGGAATGTTGAAATGCGGTTTTATTAGTCAATGCGTTTTAAGTAAACATGCTTCTTCCTCGGGACAAACCACAATGAGGTCTCTTCCCTAGGCACAGTTTAAAGAGAACCTATCAGCACGATTAAAGTAAATTTAGGACTGTAATGGCTTGTAATACTGATTACATTGATAATTTTGGTGAAGAAATCTGCTTTGTTCTTCTTTAATCACCAAGTTTTCTGATAATTAGATTTCGGTGCACAGGGGCTGGACTATAAAATAGGTCTTCTCCCTGTATATAATTCTCCAAAAAAAACAGGCCACTGCTTTTTCACTGACCTGCTTCCTCTGCTGGAACTCTCCTCTTCAAACAGAGGAGGCAGGTGGAGGGGCCGGGGAATGACAGACAAAGAGAACACCCCGTATACAGTCCAGCCCCTTTGCACTGTAATTTTATTAGCAGAAAACTCCAAATGTCATTAAAGAAGAACCATAAAGTGTATTTCTTAACCAAAGACATCAATTTAATTAGTATTACAGAACCATTATAGCCATGTCTTTACTTTAATTTTAAAAAAAATCAAGCTGACAGGTTCCCTGTATCATAAAATCTGTAGTCACATGTTTATAGACAACAGGACAGAATAGTGCGGTAATAAGACAAGTGATGTGAAGCAGAGTTATCAATATGGGAAGGGGAGAAACAGTAAATATTAGTGAAGTTCACAGATAAGTAGTGTGATAATTTTACTGTCCACTGATTGAGGTCTGGTTCATAGTTCTGATTCCCCCACAAGGACTAAGAGCACATTCCTTAATTAAACCTCTGAATTGCACCAATATTTACTGCCACAACTGGTTTTCTCCTTCCCACTTTGATAGTTCTGCTTCACATCACTTGGGATTTTTTGTGCACTATTCCGGTGTCCTGTTGTGTATAAATATGTGACTTTTCAGATACTGTGTTGCACTATACCCGATGAAGAGACGTTAGTAGCCTCGAAAGCTTGATATTTGCTACCATCTCTTCAGTTAGCCATTAAAATAAAAAAAAAAATGCATTTTAATTTTGTCACCTCACCTCTTTAAAAAAGTGCAATGAAAAGTGATTAAAACATTCTATGTATCCCAAATTGGTGTGACTAAAAAAGGTCAGCTCACCATGCAAATAAAAACAAGACCTCACGCAGCTCCAAGGATGAAAAAATAAAAATGTTATGGGTTGCAAATAAGGTGACACAATGCACAAATTCTTATTTATTTAGTTATTTAAAATAAATGAAAGTTTGGTATTGCCATAATCACCTTGAGGCCGGAGTCTCATTAGCGTTATGGCATCTGATGCGATGTGCTAATAACACTTGGCTCCAGCTCTGCTGCGAGTGAGAGCCGAATGTCCGTGCCCTGTGCTCCGATTCTGTCACATGAGAGAATCACAGCACAGGTGTAGATGGGACAGAGAAAGTAATTTCTCCATCTCCTCTAGTGCTGGTGCCACTAGGCATCGCGCTGCACTCGGGTGACATCTCAGTGCAGTGCGATGTTTCACATGCACCCATTAGGCTTATATGGGTGCATGCAATCCGAATTCTGCATGCAATCACAGCATACTGAGTTTCTTTTTTTTCAGTCCGATCACGATCCGATCATAGCAGGAAAAGAAAACGCCATTGAGAACACAAGCATAGGATTGAATGCAATCCTATTTTTAATTAGATCACATTCGTCTGATGTAATCGCAAGTGGGAGCGAGCCTTGACCTGGAGAATCATGTTCACAGGTCATTTTTACCAAACAATGAATACCATAAAAGTAAAGGCTATGAAACTAAAGCAGAATTGCGAGGTTTCACTGAAGTTTTATATTGCGTTGAGGTGAGGAGTGCCATTTACATTTTGGCTTCATGCAGCAGGAAAGCTAAAATTGGCCCTCTACACATGCCACTTACCTGGGAAAGATATGGCTCCAGGAAGCAGTGTGAGAGGCAATCCAAGAGAGGCAGTGTGATGCTCTAAGCCATTGGAGCTCAACTTTTCTTACCCTAAGGCTGTGTGCACACGATGCGTTTTTAATGCGTTTCCGCAGCGTTTGTGCAGCTGCGGAAATGCATTAAAAACGCATGGTAGAAGGGCAGCAATGGTCCCCAATGATAATCCGCATGTGCTGTGCCCATGCTGCGGATTTTTCCACAGCGTTTGTGCTGCGCTCAAAAATCCGCAGCATGTCCATTAATTTTGCGGAAACGCGGCGTTTTCGCCGAATTAGTCTTGCATTAGACCGCATGGATTACGCATCACTATATATGTAGATGCGTAATCCACGCGTTCTAATGTGCGGATGGTACCTGGGTGTGGAGGAGAGGAGAGTCTCATCCACACCCAGGTACCATTAAAAAATCTGTAAAAAAAGAATAAAATAAAAAATAAATATATACTTACCTTCTGTCGGCCCGCGCACCGCTCCTGCTTGGTTCCCGGCACTTTGCAGTGAGTTGAAGGACCTGCGCTGACGTCAGAGTCATGTGACGGGTCACGTGATGCTGACGTCGGCAGGTGTTTCAAATTCAAAGTTGCCGGCAGCCGGGACTGAGCGAAACAAGACAGCGCGGGCCATCAGAGGGTAAAGTATACATTTATTTTTTATTTTTACCACTCTCTCGGGTCACACTATATAAATCCATGCTATTTGCATGGATTTATATAGTGTGACCTAGTTGTCAAGTACTTTCCAGGTGATGCGAAAATCGCCTGGAAAGCGCTTGTCAATCCACATGCAGAAACGCATGTGAATCCGCATGTATTCCGCAGGAAAAACGCATGCACAATCTGCATGCGTTTTTTCTGCCAGGGAGATGCAGAAATTTTCTGCTTCATTTCTGCATCGTGTGCACATACCCTAAAGGTCACGGCCCCACTATCAGTATTCAGTCAGTATTTTTTCTCAGAAGTGGGAGCCAAAACCAGATTAGGAACAATTAGAGAAAAGGTATAATAAAAACAAGTGCAAAAATTCTGAATTTATCACCCACTCCTGGTTTTGGCTCCCACTCCTGAGAAAAAACACTGACCAAATACTGATAGTGGGGCTGTGGCCTAAGAATCACATTCTGCTCTGAGAGATGGTCACATCCAGTGCTACATGAGTAGCTACATCCAGAGCCCCTCCCCCACTGTAATGACATCTAGAACCAACCATTACAATATAGCAACAATCAAAGCTTCCCTGCAGAAATCACATTGAGACCTTCAGGCAGTATTCTTGCACCCAGTGGTTCCCACCATGCCCCCAATTGGGTATTCTAGCATCATCCACTCCCTCCACATTATCTCACTGAGCTTCAAGCAGCCCTCTAACTAGTAATATCATCCTGAGTTTTGCTTAAAGTATTAGCCTTTTATCCCCACGACACATCCAGATCTGCTCTTCTGTGTTGGTTTACTCACCAGTGTCACCATCTGGAGACCTTCTCTTCATAGCTGTTTTCTAAAGCTGGTACTAATGCACCAGGCTGGCCAACAGCTACAAGCCACACATCATGGGTTCATGAGTCACACATGGCTCCCAAGCCACAGGTTGGGGACCCCAGCTCTAGGCAATGTTCTGGTGGGAAATGTGGGCTCCCAGCAATCATGTCCAGTTTACTTTGACACATATCATCTACTTAAACATTGCTGCAGACTAAATACATATTTTTATGGTAACAGTGTTCTGTAATGGCAGAGGCCTTTTCAGCAGGGTAATGAAGGCGCATTATCTCGCTGAAAAAATTATTCAGAATCTATATCTTAGACAGGTCAGAGCTGTTTTGGGGACACAAGGCACATCTACACTTCAGTTAGAAAGTTGGAATGTTTGTTTAGAATAAATATGGAGTTCATATTGATTCATATTATTTTCACTTCAATTATGCCAAAGGCAAGAAAGTAAAGGAATTGATGTTTTGGGCCTAAGAACCCTTACATGTTCTTTCTTATGAACAGAGGACAACAGGTTTCAAGGGCAATCTGGTTAAAACATAGCTATACAGCAGTGTATCCAATTCCCAACGGCATTCTGTGGGGTTGAATTACCATTACATCTGTTACACACAGGTCACTTGTCACCCATCACACACAAGGTAAAATCAATCAATACTCATTCTATTAATATAAAACACACTCTAATGATTCTAACATCCAGATTTAATAAACAGACACTGGACATAAGACCCTACAAAAAAGTCTATGATGTCGGTGGAAGGACAGCAATACATTTCCTATGCTAATTAGGATACCATACAAATCCTTAAAAACATGCAGATAATGAAGTTCAATTCAAGTTGTAAACCAGCATAAATATATTTGTGAAGTAATATATATAGGATAATTGCATTCTTAAATGTCAAGAATAACATGAGCAGCTTAAGCACAAGGGAAAGGTGCACAAAAACAATCAGACTTGGAGCATTCAGATAGAAGGGTAAATAGAAACCTATTTAATAGCAACCAAACATCTCCACCAAAAGTTCAAAGCTTGGTGGTATAAACACAGAGCCCTTACCTGTACCACTGGATAGGGATATTCCATGCAATATACCCCGAACATACTTCCCTCAGAGCGCACTCTGTGAGCCACAACTCTTGCGGTAGAGTCCACTGTCGCAGACAGACTGGATAAGCAGTCAGCAGAAAGGGATGGTAATAAAGCAGCAGAAAGCCGGGCACATGGGTGTACAGAGAGAAGTACGGGACCTGAGAGTTCACCAGCAGTGTATAAAGTCAGCTAGAAGAAACTCCGAGGAAGATGAAGTAGACTGGATGTGTACATGCATGGGACAGCTGGGCTGAGAGGAGGGGGACAGCATGAATGGTGGGGGGTGTAAAAGAGACAGGTGGCTTCATTAGAAAAGCCCCTTTAGCCATACGTATGCCTGAAAGGGAGAAGGAGGGAGGGGAGAAGGAGGAGCAGGGCTGGAGGAGTACTGGGGAGAAGGAGGAGTACTGGGGAGAAGGAGGAGCAGGGCTGGAGGAGTACTGGGGAGGAGGAGGAGCAGGGCAGGAGGAGTACTGGGGAGGAGGAGGAGCAGGGCTGGGGGAGTACTGGGGAGGAGGAGGAGCTGGGCTGGAGGAGTACTGGGGAGGAGGAGGAGCAGGGCTGGAGGAGTACTGGGGAGGAGGAGGAGCAGGGCTGGAGGAGTACTGGGGAGGAGGAGGAGCAGAGCTGGAGGAGTACTGGGGAGGAGGAGGAGGAGCAGAGCTGGAGGAGTACTGGGGAGGAGGAGGAGCAGGGCTGGAGGAGTACTGGGGAGGAGGAGGAGCAGAGCTGGAGGAGTACTGGGGAGGAGGAGGAGCAGGGCTGGAGGAGTACTGGGGAGGAGGAGGAGTACTGGGGAGGAGGAGGAGCAGGGCTGGAGGAGTACTGGGGAGATGGAGGAGCAGGGCTGGAGGAGTACTGGGGAGAAGGAGGAGCAGGGCTGGAGGAGTACTGGGGCTCAGATCCTTGCAGCATAAACCCTTATGTACTACTCCTAGCTCCTGCAGTCATTGCTCCTGCCTGAACTGCTGTATGTTTCATACTAACTTGAGACACCTGCCCCCACCCTGACAGCTGCTCTGCCTTTGGGGCGACAGAGGGGGAATAAGTGCTACTCACCCTCCCTTTCCTCTGTCAGCTGTTCTACTCAAACTTGCAAGGATTAAGTGTGACCGGACATTATAAGGGAAGGGTAGTGGAAGGAATCTGCCTGACAGACAGCAGCAGGTGAGAAGCTGACTGTTAGGAAGGAAAATAATCCAGTGACTGGGCCCTATTCATTCTTGTCATTGAGCCTTTTTTTCTGGAGTAAAATTGTTTCTAATAGTGATTTTTGTTTGTGCCTTATTCATTTATTAATTTGTCTTTTTAAAAGTTAATTTTACTTGTTTTCATTTGTTTTTTTTGGCTTGACAATGTAGGTGTGGTTTTCCTTATCCAGATGTTTTAGACATTTGATCATTTGCAACTTTTTGAACTGTTGCAATTTATTTGTGCATTTATACTACAGATCCTTACCGGAGTACAAAATTTATCTAAAATGTTACGCGTTAGTATTTAATTTGCCATAAATAAATGAAAGTAGCATGCGACTTTTTGCTATAAAACACAAAAAAGGGGAAAGCCAAAAAAATTAAATGTACTTCTTAATCAGGGCCTTTGTCTCTTCATTCTGTTGGTAACTTTTAATCCTTTCAAGGAAAGTAACAGAAAACCCTATAAGGCTATGTGCCCATGATGCAGAAATTAAGCAGAAAATTTCCGCTTCATTTCTGCATGTCCTTGCCTGGAAAAACACGTGCGGAATTTCACACGCGTTTTTTTGCGTGTTTTTCACATGCGGAATTGCCTTGCGTTTTTCTAATGCATTGAGAAGGCAATTCCGCATGCGTAAACGCACAAATAATGGACATGCTGCAGAATTTTCCGCACATCAAAAGCGCTGCGGAAAATTCCGCAGCATGGACATTGAACTTGCGGATTGACATTGGGGACCATGGGGCACGCATCGTGGGCACGCAGCTTAAGGGTATTTGAACTGAGTCTTTTGCTGAGTTCTTGGAGCAGATTTTGGGCAAAAACTCCAAGTTTTTGAGGCGTTTTAAGGTTTTTATTTTAGATGATTTGTAGGGTTTTTTGTGCAGTTTCTGATTCAAATACGCCACAAAAAAATGATCACTTGACTTTGGAATGTATGACTATACGGCCTACTATACGCAGCCCACTGAAAAAGAGAGAAAAACTGCAACAAACAGATCCACCATGCCACCCCCAGCCGCACCACAACCGACCCAGGGGGACCCAGCTGACTGTTGCCCATACATTATTGAAAAACTGCAACAAACAGCTCCACCATGCCACCCCTAGCTGCACCGCAACCGGCCAAGGGGGACCTTGCTGACTGTTGCCCATCCAGAAATGTCCCGCTGAGACCTCGCTCAGTAGGGGCCCGTTTTAAATTCTAACACCCGCTTAACACCGATGGGAGTCACCCATCCCTGCAGTGGGCTCCCCCGTCCTCCTTCAATGTAAGCAACCGCCTTCAAAACCCCCCTCCTTTTCCGCCATAGCGAGCAGGCATGACCCCTTATGCCTGAGAGTCCCGCCATACCAAAAGTGCCTTTTCAACTCCCTCCATCAATGCTAATGCCCACATATCTAAGCCAATATCATTCAAATGGACCCCATCAGACCGCAGAAATTCCCTAGACGGAACTTCCAGATCCCGATGACGAACCACAACCCCCCCATGCATAGTAATGAATCGGGAAACCTCCCTATTCACCTTGCTCCGAGCTTTATTTATCCTTTCGACTGACCTGGCGTGTCGCCATGCCAGGCGTGCGACGATGTCCGACCATAAGAGCACTAATCCCGGATAGGTTTCCAAAAGCCTCAGGCAGTCAAACTTGACGTCACGGATCAAGTCCCTAGACGTCCTGGAGCCCAAGTCATTCCCACCCATATGCAGAACGAGTATATCCGGGGGCCTATCCAAATTAGCATAAAAATGAAATTCGGGCATTACCCGGCTCCACAGCAAACCCCTGATACCGATCCACCGAACCATCGCAACCTCCTTCGTTATGCCCAACTGGCGCCCCGCCGGCCCGAATGGAACCCCAATATACATACTAGTGACCTAACACCCAGATCAACCGAGGGGGTCCTGAAACATAAAACAAAGGGGGGGGAATGTAAAAAAGAAAAGAAAATCGTTTCCAAATAATAACGCTATAAAAAAATTGGGGGAAAATCTTATAACATATGAGGCCGGACTTAAGACCGATACCTCGCCGACTCCCAGCGACCAATCTTTTTCACAGCTTTAACCCCCAAACCCCAGCGAGCAGCCTCAGTGGCAGCCCCAATCCGAAACGAATGAGAACCAAACTCCAAACCATTCAGATCACAACTAGCTAAACCCCGCCTGAAGATGGTAATAAACTGATACACCGATAATGCAGATCCATCTTGATGTAACAAAAAGGCACCCGATGATGGACCTCTCACCTCCAGAAATGCAGAAACCCATCTCACCGGGCATTCAAACAAACCGTCCACAGCCCACAATTCCACCAAACAACCCTTACCGGCTGTATCGGTTTTTGACCGCCTCAAATAACACCGTACTGCCTCCTCCGAGCACACTACATCCTGTGATAACAGCCCGCCATGACACTTAACATTCCTGCTCACCAATTCGCTTATCCTAAATGCCCCGAAAAACGCCAGAACAAAGGCCACCCCAAATAGCCAACATTCATATTCAGAACTACACACGCCGCTAAGGCAACCAAAAGCTGACCCAGTATTTCAAATGATACCGGAGCTGCCAATCTTGTACCGGATAGCTCCTCCGAAATGCCTTCATCGCCTGGCGAACCAAGAAATCCTTGGTAAAGTCCCTCCAACCACTTAACTTAAAGAAGAAGGCCAAACCTGCTAACCTACCAGCTACTGCTGAGCCCAATAAACCCTCCTGAAATGCCCTGCCGATCATATACAACAATAAATAGGGACGGTCCGCTTCCGTCACTTGCTCACCTGCCGACTCCTCTAGCTCCTGCCTAAAACGCCACGCAGAAACATATCGAGACCAAGTACTGGGGTTAACAGAACACCTCACCAAATTCAACGCTGCACGGACACTAGATCCCACAACCACCGGGGCCGATCGGTCTCCAACTGCTCCGCGTCCGGCGCCAGTTCCTGAAAACGATCCCACTGGAAGCGAGACAATGCATCAGCTATTGAATTCTGAACACCCTGTACATGAACAGCACAAAACCAGACATTAAAATCCAAACACCTGAGCACTAGATGGCGCAAAAGAGACAGAACCGGCAATGAAACAGCTGACAAGTTGTTAATACAATGTACTACACTCAAGTTGTCACAGAAGAAACGCACTTTCTTGTTCCTCAGCTCAGAGCCCCAAACCTCCAAAGCCACCACAATAGGAAACATTTCCAGCAATGCCATGTTTCTTGTCAAACCTGCATCCTTCCATGATTCCGGCCACTCTCCCACACACCATTTTCCACCGAAATAGGCCCCAAAACCATAAGAACCTGACGGGTCTGTAAACAAAACTAGATCCACATTAGAAACGACTTGATCCATCCAAACCGACCTGCTATTATAAGATTGAAGAAAATCTGCCCAAATGGACAAATCCGCCATGTGTTCCGAATTCAATCTTACAAAATGCAACGGATGTTTAATGCCTGCTGTCGCCTGAGCCAACGTATGTGAAAAAACTCGTCCCATAGGTAAAATCCTGCATGCAAAATTGAACTTACCCAAAAGAGATTGCAGTTGGCGCAGGCGCAATTTCTTTGCCCACAAAGCCTCTTGGACACAAGACTTCAGATCTAACAACTTGTCCTCTGGCAAGCGGCATTCCATCCTGACGGAATCCAATTCAATGCCCAAAAACTTCAAAACTATGGAGGGGCCCTCCGTTTTCTCCGGGGCCAAAGGAATGCCAAAGCGAGATGCTACCTGTTCAACCGTCCTAAGCAGCAAAGAACAAACTGAGGACCCAGCTGGCCCAATACACAAAAAGTCATCTAAATAGTGCAATACGGAGTCCAAGTCGGATTCCTCCCTAACTACCCATTCAATAAAACAACTAAACTTTTCAAAGTAGGAACACGAGATCGAACATCCCATCGGTAGACAACAATCCACGTAATAATGACCATCCCAAAAACAACCAAGTAAATAAAAACTGTCTGGGTGCACAGGAAGCAGATGAAAAGCGGACTCAATGTCCGTTTTTGCCATGAGAGATCCTTTTCGCAGCCTCGGCACCCAGTCCACGGCCTTGTCAAAAGAAACATATGATACAGATGCCAAATCTGGATCAATATCATCATTAACTGAACTACCATAAGGATACGACAAGTGATGGATTAACCGAAACTTGTTAGGCTCCTTTTTGGGCACAACGCCCAGAGGAGAAACACATAAACACGGCAACAGAGGCTCCAAAAAAGGACCAGCCATGCGACCCAACTTAATTTCCTTATCCAATTTTTCCTTAACAACTGCCGCATGCATCCGAGCCGAAATCAAATTCTTAGGCCGCACCGTACGTGGCACAACTGCCGACGGAATCCTGAAGCCAAAATTAAAACCATCCCTCAACAACACAGCTGCTTCCTACTTAGAAACGGAAGCATCCGATTCATTCTCACTGGTGTCCTCCCTTTTTGAAAAAGAGTCGCTTGATTTTTTCTTTCCTTTCTTAAAGCACTTGGAATGGCTGTGAGACCCTCCGCAGCCTGAACATTCGTGCTTAAACTTACAGTCTGTGCCAAAACGGCATTCCCACTCGTTAAACTGCCAGCACAGCCCCCTTCCTGGAGCCTGACGAGGATGCCGCCGAATTGGCAGAACCCCCGCTACTCCCAGGAAAGGACTGCGAGGCCGACTTTGGTGCTGCCATCAATCGCAACCACAAACTAATCTCCTTGTGGTCCCACCGTAAACTCGGACGGACCGCCTTTCTTTGCCTAAACTGTTCAGCATACCTCAGCCAGGCTGTCCCGCCATAAACACAGTATGCTTCACTAATCGAATCTAAATAACAAAATAACGCAGAACAGTTCTCCGGAGCTTTCTCCCCAATGACACTCGCTAGTGTGGTAAACGCCTGCAGCCAATTTTGAAAAGTGCGAGGAATCAGACGATAACGCCTGCGCTCCTCCTCATCCTTCTTACTCTCATCTGGCTTTACCCTGTCCAAATTAAACTTCTCCAACGGTAACAAAGAAAAAATTTCCACGTACTCATCCTTCCATATTTTTTCTCGCACCTCCTGCTTTAAATGAGCTCCCAAGGGGCCATCAAAGCACACATAAACCTCGCCCCTCGCTCTGTCATCCAACCGCACCGTATCCGCTGGAGTCGCCGCAGCCGCTGGTGCCGCAACCGTCTCATTAGCTGCAACCGGTGCGGGAATCCCCCCACTCACAACTGCCGGGGTCTCCACAACCGCCCCTGAACCTCCAGCACCACCCTGCCAAACTCCGCTAGGACCTGCCGCAGGTGACAAAAACCCCCGCACCATACTAAGAAATTCCGACACAACATCGCTCACCCGTTCACTACCCATTGCCCTGTCAGCCGAGGCTGACTACGAGGAAGCCTCGGAGAAGCCGTTTCGTGTCCACCGCGGCGATCGTCCCCACTCTCTTCACTGCCAGATGAAATCTGGCCCTCTTCTTCAGAGGCAGAGTCAGGCTCTGGGACATTGCAAGGTAAACCCGACTGAGTCAACCCACCGCTAGACCTGGACCTCCTATCCACAATAGCGCGCTGTCTGGGAGGAGAGACTTCAGCTGCACGCCTGCAGCCCGCATCCCTAGCAGCAATCTGCCCTCTGCAATGGACATCGCACCGGTCCTCGGTGCTACCGACATACCGGGTGGGTCGTCTCCTGGCCCCCCGCACTGGTCTTCCCGATCTCCGCCGCCAGGGTCCTGCTGATCCTGATGCCTGGGCCCGGTGCGGCTGCACCTGCCGTTCTTCTGGGTCAGCTCCAACTGACCGGTACTCCTTTGCTTTCCCCGCTGCACGGGCCCGGCGCAGCTGTGCCTGCCGCTCACCTGAAATAGCTCCGGCTGACCTATTCACCCTCCTGCCTCCTTCTGCTCCCTGGGTCCGGCATCCTTCAGGATCAGCTTTTCTTCCCCTGGCTGCTCGCTGGGCCCGGAGTGGATGCCCCGGCCGTTCGTATAATGTCTCTCTCCCCCCTGCAGCAGCAGAGGCCCTGCTCTCCTTAGCAGCCCGCACTTCCTGGATAGTGGTGCAACATGACCGGGATGGCGTCACAGGGGGGAGGGCGGAGCCAACGACGTCACTCACCCCGGCCTCTGGACGATGCCGACGCTGAGGGATTCTTCCAGAGCGGCGTGCGGCAGATGGGGGCTGGGGTTGTGCCTGTGATCCGGAGGGGTCCCTGGAGGGGCTTTGCAATCGGCGCCAGGTCCGGGGAGTCCCTTCCAGGCTGAGTCTCTCTGGCGGCCTGGACCTCCTTGCACCTCTCTGAGGTGCTGCGGCTGCAGCCACCTCTCCGTCCGTCCCTTCAGTGTTCCATCGCTGCAGCTGATCCTGGAGGCACAGCTGTCCCCTGCTCTCAGCCAAGGAAGGGATCTCCTGGAAAAGAGCCTCCATTCCTCAGGACCCAACGTAGATTCAGGTACGTTAAACTTTCCCGAATGGACTACCCCCACCGCCCCTCACCTTATATACCCCCCACAGAGATACCCCCCACTAGCCAATCAGAAAACCCCATACTATCCCCCTGCCCCTATACTCCTCCCCTACAAATTTGCGCCCAAAACTCTATTCCTTACATTAACCCCTTACCACCCCAAATTACGGCCTAGCAGACCTCCTGAGTCATGCGGCCCTCCCCTTAAGCCCCCTATGGGGGGATGCAGTCCGGGCCATACTATTTCATTGGATTTTCCCAAAGCCCATAACAGCCCCCATGAGAGAGAAATCACTGGTCATTGTAACACAAGCCCCACTAAACCATAAACTGAATATACTATATATAACAACACCAGCAAGCTTATATGACTAAATACGGCTGTGATGTTTATTAAAGGTAATATCAAGAAATAAATTAATTTCAGCTTTAATAATAAATGAGTTACATTTAATACATCAAATATTAATATACAAAAATTACAATATTAATTATAATTATTGTTAATATAATATTATATTAAAACTTGACCATGTCCACCCTAAATCAAGTAGAGCGACTAACCCACAAGCCATGTAGCTAACTACATGGTACCCTCAAACACTGCAGCCCTTTCTTGACCATATTTTGAATGCCCACATTAAAAATATCGATGTCCACATCTGAAAGGTTCATCAAATCAATTCTGTATAGCCCTCTTTCAAATCCCTAGGAAACTTTCTAAATGTCTGTTTACTCGTTTCCTGATTTATTTATTTTTTCCAAAAAGCCAACTTCTTAACATGCCAAAGTAATCTAGGAATTATTTTGGAAAAAATTACCACTGTTTCGGGGAACCAATATTTAATTAGCAAGAGGTCATTCGTCATTTCTCTAAATAGAACTAAGATTTTTACTCTACTGAAGGGTGTGTTCACATTGTGCTTTTCTCCACATTCATTGGTCCCGTCAGGGCTTACCTCCGAACCCCCACTGCAAAACGGGATTCTGGCGTATGCCCTGACGTGGCCAAGGACTATAATTGTGCCAACAGAGTGAAAGTTCGCTCTGATGTGCCTCCTTTTCTGGCATATACGCCTACTGGAGGTGGGCACCCAGATGTAGAAGACTGCACCTAAGTGTCTCCAGTAGGCATATACGCCAAAAAATGATGCATGTCATAGCGCAGGTTTGCTCTGTCAGCACCATCATAGTCAATGTTCACGTCATCACATATGCCCGAATCCCGTTTTGCAGGGGGATTCGCACGTAAGCGCCGACTGGACCAACAAATGTGTGACAAAACACAATCTGAAAGCACCCTAAGTCATTGCCCCCCAGATGCAGTATAACCACATCAGGGCAAGGCCCAGAATTCTTTAATTCGCTCAACTTTGAAAGGACACCTTTCCGTCCAAGACCCTTGATGCCAAGCTAAAATAACTTACAAACTGAAGTCAAAAGATAAGTTCTTAGTATAACTTCTTACTGAAGCCCTCTGCTGGACCCAAAATACAAAAGAATGGCCTAATATCCAGATAATTAGCTTCTTACTTACTAGGAAATTGACAGTTAAACTATAATAATAAATTTGACCTTATATATAATTTATACCTTTCTGAATCCCAATGTCCCAATTTCATTATTACATCTTTTTGTAAACCCATTTGTGCTGCTTTCCTGAGGGAATGAGCAGAGATCTTCATAGACCCTAAACCTAAGTGAGCTAGACTTTTTTTTTTTTTTAAAACAACGTTGAATTGATATTGTGTCAATTGCGAAACATCTTGATGCATTAGAAAGGCACCATCGACCAAAGGCCTAACCAAAAGTCACTTCCTGACTGTTTCCACCGGGCATATGTCTGAAACAACATATTTATTAATTTTAATCCATCTACCTATGCCTAACTAATCTGTTTTGGGCCTTTTTATAAAAATCCTAATATATTCCTGTTTCACTAACATATCCTTCAATAACAAAGGAGCATTCGCGTCTCTAGCTTTTGCCGCCAATTCTCCTAACCTTAACGCTGCAGAAAATGCAACAACAAAGGCTGTTCTGAACAGCTGTGACTCAAACCAAGAAGCACAGACTCTACTGAGAGAAGAGCAAAACTTATTCAACATATTCAAAGATATGGGGCTTCTCTTTTCTTGGACTAGAACATTCCTGTTACGGATCCAGGTGGAGGAACCTCTGTGCTGCAGTGCAAGGAGGGACCTAGAGGGGCATAACTAGGTATCAACTCGGACCGACCAAGGTCGTACGGCGGCTCAATCGACTCCGTGACCAGGGAGGGACCGAGCAGAGGGACCAGGTGCTACTCTGGGGACGACCCTGCAAGAGAGCAGGTGACTCCCACGTGTCAGATGGCAAGGACTGACCGGTACAGCAGATGAGCACGGCAAGCAGGCAGACGGGTGGTCCGGACAGATGGACTGGCCGACACGGCAGGAACAAGCTGGAGCCTGCAGATAGGCTGACAGGTAGGCACGACAGGCAACAGGCGGGAGCCTCTAGGCAGGCTGTCAGGCAGGCAAGGGAAGTAACAAGCAGGAGCCTCTAGGTAGGCAGTCAGGTGGTCACGGCAAGTGACAGGCAGGAGCCTCTAGGTAGGCTGTCAGGTGGTCACGGCAAGTGACAGGCAGGAGCCTCTAGGTAGGCTGTCAGGTGGTCACGGCAAGTGACAGGCGGGAGCCTCTAGGTAGGCTGTCAGGCAGGCAAGGCAAGTGATGGGCAGGGGCTTCCAGGTAAGAAGGCGAACAGAGCCCATAGATAGACTGGCGGACTGGACTGTAGACAGACTTTCGGGCTGGAGAGTAGACAAGCAGACGAACTGGACTTGTAGTCAGGCTGGCGAGCTGGACTTGAAGTCAGGCTGGCGGGCTGGACTAGTAGTCAGGCTAGCAGCGGGACCTGAGGGCTGAAGCAGAGAATCAAACACAAATAGGGGAAAGTCCTCCGGCCATTGGCCGGGGACTTTTTAGGACGGCGCGCGCGGCACCTTTAAGAGGGCGGGAGCGTGCCCTAAGCACAGGGCCGGGGAAGCTGCGTGCACCAGCAGCAGCTGCAGGGAGGCCAGAAGACCCCGGAGCAGGACCGCGGCGGTAACGGGGACGGCGTCTCTGCCGGGCAGGAGGCAGAGTCGCCGATGCTACAGTTCCTACCATAACCCTTAATCGTTGCTTTACTGCAAAAATAATCTTAATGGGCTGAAAACCAGAAATTTTTAGAAAATATGACACACCTGTTACCACCTTCAATATGGATGAAAAACCCAAATCCTTTCTCATTAAGGTACAAATAAATAACATAGCAATTGTAAATTGTAGTGTACAAGTTTACGCAAAACTGAGTCCAAGCATCCCATGCAGTCAAGTAAGCGGCCCCTGTTCCTGGAGCTAGCAAATTTTTTATAGCATTCTGCATCAATTCAATGTTAGATTCTATAAATGATCTGGGCATGGTCTGCCTTCCTTCTTCTCTCCTGAAGCCAAATCCTGTAATTTGTGATGAGACAAAGCATCAGCTAACTCCTTGTTATAATATTCTAAATAGTTAGCCTTTAACCAATGTTTTCTTTCATGCAAAAGAATAACAACTGTCTCAGTAACTTTATTACTAGAGATGGGCGAGCGTGCTTGTCACTGCTAGAGCATCTGGCTGCTTGATGAGTTTGGCGCTCTTTCAAGTATGCGAGTACTTACTTGCTATGATCGATTCCCCGCCTCGCATGTTTGGTGCCCGATTTTCAGCCACTAAACATGCGGGGATTGCCTGCCAATCACAGTAATGCTGTAGCCATGTTGGCTACCCAAAGGCCTAAACACTAAATGGCTACCTTTCCAGATGGCTTGCCCTGGAAATGTTGCCATTTAGGCTTGTTGACACTGAGTCTTTCCGCAACCTCATGGCGGCGGCCGTCCCTCGGTACTCGTTCCCCAGCCGACACTATTTTTCCCATCCACGCCTTACAATAACACGTGTCCTATAACATAACTCGTGCCCTGGCCTAACCAGTTACTGGGAAGGTCCACTTAACAACCGACACATGGACAAGTGCTTGTGGCCAAGGACGCTACATTTCCATGATGGCACACTGAGTGAACCTGCTAGAGGCCTGGACAGAATCGGACCCTGGGACCTCACATGTTCTACCGACGCCTAGAATTGAAGGCCCAAGTTCCATCAGGGTTTACCCCTTCTCCTACGCCTATTCCTGCACCCCCTCCTCCTCCTATCTCAGACTTATTTTCCATATCAGTCGCAAGTTGGAAGCACTGCAGCACTGCCTCAGTGAAGCGGCAACAGACTCTGTTTAAACTCATGTTTAGGTGACAAACAGCACACAGCGGCAGAGTTGTTGAAAAGTCTAACATACAGATAGATCTGTGGCTCTCGCCGCTGAACCTACAACCAGGCATGGTCGTGTGTAATAATGGCCGTAACCTGGTGGCGGCTCTGAAGCTTGGTAAGCTTGCATACGTACCATGCCTGTCCCACATGCTCAAACTTAGTGGTTCAACGCTTTCTAAAAACCTACCCCGATCTGCCTAAGCTACTTGTCAAGGAACGCCGTCCCATTTCCACAAATCAACTACAGCTGCGACCGGTCTGGCAGTGCTGCAGCAGCGCTTGCAACTGGCACCTCATTGACTGGTTTGCGACCTGCCCACGTGCTGGAACTCAACAGTGATTGAATACCAGCTCCAACATGCCCGTTGGTATTCTGCTCAGCCTCCACACATAACAACTGACGAGTGGCCATGGATGTGTGATATCTGTCTGTTACTCCAAAACTTTGAGGAATCAACCAAGATGGTGAGCGGCGATGGCGACATAATTGGCTTGACCATCCCACTTCTGTGTTTACTGAAATGCTTGCTGCTCACAATGAAGGATGAAGCTTTGCATGCAGACCAGGTGGTGATGGAGAAGGAAAGTAGACAGGGTTATAATACCCAGCCCTGCGTCATCTCATCTTCTCAGCACGGATTGGGTGATAATGAGAAGGAGGAGGAGGCTGAGGAGGAGGAACAGGAAATGGTTACCTGCACTACATAGGGTACTATCAACACCAGCTTCTTGTCTGTTCAATGTGGATGGTCTGAAGAGGAGGAGTAAGAGAAGGAGGAGGAGATGAAGAATCATCCTCCTAGTGGGGACAATGAACTCTTGACTGTTGGGAGTCAGGCACACATTGCAGACTTTATGTCCCGCTGCTTTCACGTGACCCTCTCATTATATGCATTTTGGACACATCTACTTCTGGTTGTTTACCCTAGTACAAGGAGAACTTTCCATCTTTCCTTCTGGCGGCGGAGAGTGCTAATAAAATGGTGCAATACCAGAAGACCTTATTTGAAGAATTGGTAAAAAAAATTCCCATCTGACAACGCTGGCAGCAGAGGTCAGAGTTCTTTGGACAACTGAGGAGTAGAGAGGCGGGAGACATGCAACAGGTCCAACAGAGGTAGGGTAACACTATCAAAGATCTGGGACAGTTTCATTAGACCCGCCAAAGGCCATGATTTGCGGGGTACTCTGACAAGGAGGGAAAAGTTAATGAAGATGGTGAAGGAGTACCTAGCCGACTGTACCAGCGTCCTCCGTGATTCCTCTGTGCGGTACAACTATTGGGTGTCCAAGCTTGACACTTGGCATGATTTGTCCTTCCACGCCTTGGTGGTGCTGGCCTGCCCTGCCGCTAGCGTTTTGTCAGAGCGGGGTTTTAGTGCTGTTGGTGGCATAATAACTGATAGACTTATCCACCTGTCAACTGAAAATGCTCACAGGCTGACTCTCATTAAAATGAACAAGGCCTGGATTGGCCAAGACTTTGCAACCCCAATATCTGAGAGCAGCAGAACATAGTCAAATAATATATTCCTTTTTTAAGGGGGTATTCCCATGCACCCCTTCCAACCCAAACAAGGATATACATTTCTTGTTTTGTAATTTTTGGTGTCCTCCTCCTCCTCCACCATATCTACAGGGTCATGATCCGACTCTTGCTCCTAATTTTTCAAGGGTGTGTCTGATGCCCTACTATATAATTTTTAAAGGCATACCTATACCCGTAAAATCATCTTACATATATATGTATACCCCCCCAGGGGTAAATGTTTTTCAGCCTTTGCACTTTGTACTGCCGGCGTCCCTGCACGCTGCTCCCCTCCCCCGGCAGGGATGCCGGCTCACTGCTGCGGCCCCCATCCCGCACTTCCTCTGGCTGCTGCTCGGGGTCTGCGCACTGTTCGCAGATCCCCGTGCACTGTGCTTAGGGAGCCCGCGCACTCCCTCCTATGGCTGGGCGACACTTATTATTATTTAAGGAACCTCCACCTGATGGGAGGTGCCTGAGCAACGTGTAAAGTCAGTTGTCTGCACGCTTGCTAGTTGTCAGGTCTCCAGTACCCGCCAGTCAGTTTATCTGGCCAGTGTACCTGTCTGCCCATACCTGCCTTATGTTCCTGTATGTAAGCTGTGCCCGCCAGCAACTGCCTGCCTGCACATCAGCCGGGCCCGGCAGCACCTGCCTGTTGATCAGCCGTGCCCGCCAGCATCTGCCTGCCTGTACATCAGCTGGGCCTGACAACACTTGCCTGTTGATCAGCCGTGCCCGCCAGCAACTGCCTGCCTGCATATCAGCCGGGCTCAACAGCACCTGCCTGTTGATCAGCCGGGCCTGCCAGCACCCACCTGCCTGTATATCAGCCAGGCCCGACAGTACCTGCCTGTTGATCAGCCGTGCCCACCAGTACCTGCCATGCCAGTTGGTATATCTGCTGTTCCTGCCTGTACCTGCTGTGCCAGTCTGCATACCAACTGTACCTGCCGTGCCAGTCTGTATACCAGCTGTACCTGCCTGCAGACCAATCTGCATACCAGCTGTACCAGTCTACACCTACAATGTCTTCCAGGATTCCTGTCGTGCCAGCCTGTACTTATCAAGTCCATCTAGTCTTGGCCATTCCATCTACCGGCCCCTTTGGGGGTCAGCTATCGTGCGTCCGAGGGCTGTCCTGGAGTAGCACCTGGTGTCCATTTGGAGCCAAGTCTAACCCCACCATCAGGGACTCTAGCAAAGAGTCAGATGTTCTCCTATTCACGCTCCTCCAGGCTCTCCATGGATCACAGCACAGTGGTTCCATCGCTCCCATTACACACGTAGAGCATCGGCTTTACCAGTGTAGGAGTCCCACTCCTTCTAAATAGTAAAAATAATTTTTCAGAGGCACTCTTCTACATCTTTTCCAGGGTGTATCGCAGGGCCTCCTTCTAATTTTTGTCAGGCCTTGCACATACTGCAATTGGAAGTCCCACTCCTTTAAAAATGTTAAAACATTGTTTTTTTAGGCCCTCCTCTATGTCTCTTCAGGGTGTACTGCAATCCCTCTTTACTAGGACTTGCACTAAGTGCATAGGCTTTAGCAGTGTAGGAGTTCCACTGTTTTTAAAATTCTCACTGCTAATTTTGGGAGGTCAAGCTTAACCGCCAGATCACAGGTGGCGCCGCCATTCTGCTCTGACTAGCGTAGGGACAGGATGCAGCTCGAGTGGAGGGCAGTGTCAGGCTCTATGGGTGTCATTGTAAAACAGCTTCTGTGTGGGCACTGAGCACCAGGCTTCTTTCAAAAGCTGTAATGAAAGCAGGAATAATTTTCTGGCACATTAGTTTACAGTCTTGCAAGGATTTTAAAGAATCTGTTTCATGTTTGCATTTTTTGCTTAATTTTTGATAGTTTGGCATAGGAAATCCTAAAGTGTTAGCAGCACCTTTACCATAGCTCCCAACTGTCCTGGATTCAGCGGGACTCTCCCGATTTGAAGGCTCAGTCTCGGGTTCCTTTATGTCTCAGCTATTCTCCCGCCCTCTATTTATAATCACCTCTCCCATGAATCTTCATCACTTACTCCGTAGCTCCTCCTCCTCTGTGGACAGGGCTGCTGACTGCTTAGTACATAAATTAAACCGTATTACTCACTTCTGCTTTCTCCTGCGATTGGGTCTCTCTGGGACTAAAACTCACATCTCTGTGTTCGCAGGCTATGAGCCACAGTGTACAATGCTAGAGATACGTGAATTTGGTTATCTTGACTTATAGTGCACGCAATGAGTCCAGAAGCAGATTATACATGTCCATAGAGATACATTGACTATAACAATGTATTTTTATGGCACCTGTATACTGAGGTGAAGAAAAATATTTTTTGTTGCTATAAAAGTAGTAAATAATAATAATAATCAATTACATTTTTTTTTCTGTGAGTCTCCCAGTCTCGAACCTACAACCTTTACATTACAGACAAGGCACTTAAGCTGCTGAGCCACAAGCTCTGATGATGTCACTGGGAGAATTTTGTGTACTTGATGTGCACCACAGGCTCTGACTACAGGTAGATTATACTGATAGAAAGACATTGCTATGTACAATGTGTGTTTCTGTATTCATAGGCGGATTATAATGAGGGCAATCTGGGCTACCGCCCTGGGCCCGAAGCTTCGGGGAGGCCCTTGGCCAGATTGCCCTCATTATAATGTGTGCACCGCTGATGCGGTGTACATATCCCGGCAGGCAGGGACGGGCTGGACGGCGAGGGGAGGGAGCCAGGCCTCTCCCCCAGCAGCTGTGCAGGGCCCCTGCTTCTTCTTTCGGCCGGGCCAGCACTGCACCTGTAAACTTGCTTGTGTGCTGACCCGGCCGCATCACAGCTAGGAGACACGGCCCTGTCTGCTTACGTGACGTCAGGCTGTGTGTCCTGCACTGCTGCGTCGGAGAGGAGCTGGACGACGGTAGTCGAGCAGAGGGATGGTGAGTTACGTTTGTGTGTGCGCATGTATGATTGTGTTTATCTGAGCTAGACGACGGGAGCCGAGCTGAGGGATGGTGAGTGACGTGTGTGTGTGTGCGCATGTATGATTGTGTTTATCTATGTACACAAGCCACAATACGTATTAATGAAATTAATCTTCATTTATTAAAAAAATAATGATAACAGGCAATAGAAGAAAAAGTTCACAGTGCAAATGGCTATGTGAATAAAGGACGCACAGCCGTGGAGACATAATTCATGGTAATATCAAAATAACAATATATACATATATGTGTTTGTCCCCTCCATATCATAAAATCATGACCATGCTATTACACAATAATGCAGCACATGTATACATATACCTGCATGTCACCCCTATCAAAAATATAATCGCATTCCCTGCCAGATTAGGGTAATCCAGAACTGTAGGAGTGAAGGAAGGCAACAGGCTGTTGGAGCCTGTTACCTTCCTTCACCCCTACAGTTCTGGATTACCCCTAATCTATCTATCTATCTATCAGTAAGACATAAGCACTGATGTGCTGTTTATACTAATGAGTAATTAATATTGTAAGATAGTATTCCCCATTACCATGCCCATAGGGCTAGGGTTATATCAGGGAATGCCATTATATTTTTGATAGGGGTGACATGCAGGTATATGTATACGTGTGCTGCATTATTGTGTATTAGCATGGTTATGATTTCATGATATGGAGGGGACAAACACATATATGTATGTATTGTTATATTGATATTACCATGAATTATGTCTCCACGGCTGCGCGTCCTTTATTCACATAGCCATTTGCACTGTGCACTTTTTCTTCTATTGCCTGTTTATTATTATTATTATTATTATTATTATTACTTTATCGCCATTTATTCCATGGCGCTTTACATGTGAAAAAGGGGTATACATAGCAAAAACACTTACAATAATCTTAACAAAATGAGTCAGCGACTGGTACAGGAGGAGAGAGGACCCTGCCCGCGAGGGCTCACAATCTGAGGAATGGGTGAGGATACAGTAGGTGAGGGTAAAGCTGGTCGTGCAGCAATGTCGTGGAGCGGTGGTTACCGCAGGTTGTAGGCTTGTTATTTTTTTTTTAATAAATAAAGATTAATTTCATTAATATGTATTGTGGCCTGTGATCGTTTTTTCTTGTTGTGCTTTGTAAATGCCTGCATATGTTTGTGTGTGTGCACATTTCTGCGACCCATATACGTGCAAGTCTGCATGTGTATACGTGAGTGCATGTACGTATCTGCATGTGAATGACCGTGTGTGCGTGTGGCTGCGTGTGTACTTGCTGTATATAGGGTGCTATGTGAGGCTTCATGCTATATCTGGGGAGCGCCGTGCAGCCTCATGCTATATCTGGGGAGCGCCGTGCGGCCTCATGCTGTATCTGGGGAGCGCCGTGCGGCCTCATGCTGTATCTGGGGAGTGCCGTGCCGCATCATGCTGTATCTGGGGAGCGCCGTGCGGCTTCATGCTGTACCTGGGGAGCGCCGTGCGGCTTCATGCTGTACCTGGGGAGCGCCGTGCGGCTTCATTCTGTACCTGGGGAGCGCCGTGCGGCCTCATGCTGGACATGGGGAGCGCCGTGCGGCCTCATGCTGTAGCTGGGGAGCGCCGTGCGGCCTCATGCTGTAGCTGGGGAGCGCCGTGCGGCCTCATGCTGTATCTGGGGAGCGCCGTGCGGCCTCATGCTGTATCTGGGGAGCGCCGTGCGGCTTCATGCTGGACATGGGGAGCGCCGTGCGGCTTCATTCTGTACCTGGGGAGCGCCATGCGGCCTCATGCTGGACATGGGGAGCTACGTGCAGCCTCATGCTGGACATGGGGAGCGCCGTGCGGCCTCATGCTGGACATGGGGAGCGCCGTGCGGCCTCATGCTGGACATGGGGAGCGCCATGCGACCTCATGCTGTATCTGGGGAGTGACATGCGGCCTCATGCTGTATCTGGGGAGCATCGTGCGGCCTCATGCTGTATCTGGGGAGCGCCGTGCGGCCTCATGCTGTATCTGGGGAGCGCCGTGCCGCATCATGCTGTATCTGGGGAGCGCCGTGCGGCTTCATGCTGTACCTGGGGAGCGCCGTGCGGCTTCATTCTGTACCTGGGGAGCGCCGTGCGGCCTCATGCTGGACATGGGGAGCTACGTGCAGCCTCATGCTGTACCTGGGGAGCGCCGTGCGGCCTCATGCTGTACCTGGGGAGCGCCGTGCGGCCTCATGCTGTACCTGGGGAGCGCCGTGCGGCCTCATGCTGTACCTGGGGAGCGCCGTGCGGCCTCATGCTGGACATGGGGAGCGCCGTGCGACCTCATGCTGTATCTGGGGAGTGACATGCGGCCTCATGCTGTATCTGGGGAGCACCGTGCGGCCTCATGCTGTATCTGGGGAGCGCCGTGCGGCCTCATGCTGTATCTGGGGAGCGCCATGCCGCATCATGCTGTATCTGGGGAGCGCCGTGCGGCTTCATGCTGTACCTGGGGAGCGCCGTGCGGCTTCATTCTGTACCTGGGGAGCGCCGTGCGGCCTCATGCTGGACATGGGGAGCTACGTGCAGCCTCATGCTGTACCTGGGGAGCGCCGTGCGGCCTCATGCTGTACCTGGGGAGCGCCGTGCGGCCTCATGCTGTACCTGGGGAGCGCCGTGCGGCCTCATGCTGTACCTGGGGAGCGCCGTGCGGCCTCATGCTGGACTTGGGGAGCACCGTGCGGCCTCATGCTGTACCTGGGGAGCGCCGAGCGGCCTCATGCTGGACATAGGGAGCGCCGTGCGGCCTCATGCTGTATATAGATGGCTACGTCCGGCCTCATGCTGTATATAGATGGCTACGTGCAGCCTCATGCTGTATATAGATGGCTACGTGCGGCCTAATGCTGTATATAGATGGCTTTGTGCGGCCTCATGCTGTATATACATGGCTTCGTGCGGCTCAATGCTGTATATACAGGGTGGGCCATTTATATGGATACAACTAAATAAAATGGGAATGGTTGGTGATATCAACTTCCTGTTTGTGGCACATTAGTATATGAGAGGGGGACTGCGTGTGAACATACTGTATATAGGGTGCTACATGCGGCCTCATGCTGGACATGGGGAGCACCGTGCGGCCTCATGCTGGACATGGGGAGCGCCGTGTGGCCACATGCTGGACATGGGGAGCGCCGTGCGGCCTCATTCTGGATATGGGGAGCGCCGTGCGGCCTCATGCTGGACATGGGGAGCTACATGCGGCCTCATGCTGGACATGGGGAGCTAAGTGTGGCCTCATGCTGTATATAGATAGCTGCGTGTGGCCTCATGCTGTATATAGATGACTACGTGCGGCCTCATGCTGTATATAGATGACTACGTGCGGCCTCATACTGTATATAGATGGCTACGTGCGGCCTCATGCTGTATATAGATGGCGACGTGCGGCCTCATGCTGTATATAGATGGCTACGTGGGGCTTATACTCTATATAGGGGGATTATGTGGAAGCTCATATTGTATGTAGGGTATCATACTGTATATAGGGGGATGTCAGCATACTTAATTGTGCTCAATATTAAGTCATACAATTAATGTGAAAAAATAATTATAATTAATATTAACCCTAGAACGCATACCTGGGGCCTCGCAGGCCCGCCCTGTTAATTGTTTTCTATTTTCTGCAAGATTACTTTAGTTAGAATTTTGAAACTCTAGGTATTCCTCAGGTATATAGTTGTTTGTCATTTTTGTTTGAGTTATTCCATGTTATTTGCACATGGGCCTAAAAGGCCCCAGGTATGTGAAAAAGTAGATTTTTATGGTCATGCGTTCTAGGGTTAATATTGAGCAGAATTTATTTCAGCCTATTAGTTTGGCCTCCACAACAGTCACTCTCTCATGTGGCCCCTTAGGAAAATTAATCTCCCAACCCCGCTCTATTTTGTTTAGTGCTATGTTATGCATAGCGCTGTACACAAGGGATAAATTTGCGCGCTGCTATCTCTTTTTCTGTTTACAGATCTGCACCAGAGCACCTGTGTGTTACTCACATAAACTATCACATGATTTATCAAAGGGATCATGTGACATGTCACGTTATACATCAGGTCCCTTGGGGGGTGGGGGGGAAGAGGGGGGCCCAGACCTTCTAAACTGACCGGGGTCCTGGCTACTCTTAATCCACCCCTGTCTGTATTCTACAGGCAGAATTAGAGATATTATTCATCCTATAACATTGCTAAAAAATAATAATGAAAAAAATAATGTAATTTTTCCTTTTCCCATGACAACACACCTGAGAGAGGGAGCCGCTCCACCAAGGACAGGAAACCTTCTGAAATAAAACGGTGGTACCACTCCTGTCCTTGTGGGGACCTAGTATGGAATACTGCAGTGAAAGAAGTTTTTTCCACTCTCCCAGCCCTGTTCCAGTGTGCAGAAGAACAGGCTATGGCCTGGGCACCGGCCTTCAGGGACTGGAAGCGCCGTCCACGGGTTCCTTTGGGGCTTTGTGTCCGAGCAGGTGGTGAACACAGTTCCGGCTGTCCGCAGACCGCCGCGCCGTCCTCCCCCTGCCACGCTCCTCTGCATGCTTCCTGTGCTGGGCCGGCCTTATCAGTGCCGGCGTCACGCAGCTGACGTCACGGGCACGAGGCACTCTGGGAGAAGGCGTGCCCGAATGACGTCGGGGTGGTGCGCCGGAAGCAAGATAGCGGTGCCCTATGAATCCCCGGTCAGCCTTCACGAGGGGGGGACAGAGGAAGTTACCGGAAGGAGTCGGACCGGATGGCGCTGGCACCCATACAAAAGGGGAAGAAATGCTGAAAATGCTCATGCTCCAGCCCACTGTCTTTGGTCAGTATGGAGGACCAGGGTAGCCAGGAGCAGCAGCAGCAGCTGAAGCCGCCACCACAGCAGCAGCAGCAACAATGGAGAAAGCAACAGCCAGCCCGTCATCAAGGAGGCAGCCGCTCGAGTAACCAGAGCAGCAGCCGTCCCAGCCATAGGAGCAAGGTATCTGAAGACTCCTCGGTGTTCAGAAGGGATCCATCTTGCACCCCGCCACAACCTCCAAATCTAGTATCCTTCAGTGACAACAGGGGCGAGTGATCTTTGTGAATGTCACCATTTATTAATAGGGGCCTTATTGTGTGTTTTACCTTCAGGAGCCTAGGAAATCTAGCACCAAAAAGAAGAACAGAACATGTGTGCAATGCCATATTCCACTAGCCGCAGATTGTCACAAAGCTCTGCTCGGACTGCATCAATAGGACCATTGCTGAGGGTACCCCTGACTTCGCTGCAAGTCTTAGGTCCGTTATCAGATCTGCAGTGGAAGGTTCCCTGAAAAATTGGCTTAAGAAAAAGAAGAGACCCCCTTAAGGAAATCTCTTCTGATTCTGATACCTCTTCTCTATCAGAAGAATGGTATGATACTGATTCCTCATCCTATTCCTTTTCGGACAGTGATTGCAGTAAACCGTGCTTTCTATAGAGAACACAAATAAATTAATAAAGGTCATTAGGTCAACTATGGGGTTGAAGGAAGAAAAAACGGTTAAGTCTTTAGAGGACATAATGTTTTCAGGGCTAGAGGAGAGGAAGATACGCACCTTCCCAGTAAATACTAATATTCAGGACCTCATTAATAAAGAGTGGAAGAGACTAGAAAAAGTGGGGGCCTTATCCTCATCCTCAAAAAGAAAATATCCCTTTGAGGAAAAGGATTCAGAATTATGGGATAAAGTCCCCAAAATTGATGGTGCCATGTCCAGATCATCAAAAAGGTCATCACTGCCCTTGGAAGATTCAGGGGTCCTTAGGGTTCCCCTGGATAAAAAAGCAGACTCTGAAGCCAACAATCGCAGGGACCTGTGCGGCCAGGTCTCTTATGGTCTGGTTGCAACAGCTAGAGGAACAACTGAAAGACAAAAAAACCCCAAGGGATATAATTCTATCTAACCTACCCCTATTGCATGTGTCTTCAGCGTTCCTAACAGACACATCAGCTGACTCAGTAAAATTGGCGGCTAGATCAGCCAGTTTGTCAGATGCAGCAAGGGGGACTTATCGCTCAAAGGTTGTACGGGAGACCTGCAGACAAAGCATAAGCTATGCTCTATACCATCTAACGGCAAGTTCCTGTTTGGTAAAAAGATGGATGATATCCTAGAGAGAGCAGGTAACAGGAAGAAGAGTTTTCCCGGGTTCTCTAGTGACCCAAGGAAGACTTATTTTTGGAGAAGAAAATTTAATCGAGAACGTCCTCCTGGAGATGTAGAAAGTGGGACTTGAAGAATAAAAGGGAGTCGGGATACATGTTTGGAGGTTCCTCCTCCTCCACTTCAAAGAAATCCTCCCAATGACGCCAGGCCAGAAGTAGGCGGAAGGCTATCCTGCTTCATTCGGGCTTGAGAGGTCATCTTCTCCAGTTCTTGGATTTTGGGTATAGTGAGAGAAGGCTTAAATATACATTTCCATCACAGACCCCGACAGTCTTTTGTGGTCACCCCCATTAGAAAGTCAAAAGAAGAACAGATAGCCCTGGAGATGGAAATCCTGAACCTAGTCAAAAAAATAAGTTATATACGAGATCCCGGTCAAACAAAAAGGAAGGATATTTTATTTCCCCTTCTTTTTGATAATTCTGAAAGAACCGTCCGTTTTTTTTTTTTATCATCCACCTCAAGAACCTAAGCCGTTGTGTGGAAAATCATACGTTCAAGATGGAATCGGTGAATACGGCTATAAAATTTCCTCATCACAATTGCTTTATGGTGGTAGTCGATCTAAAAGATGCCTACTTCCACATCCTGATCCATCCAGATCATCAGAAATACCTAAGAGTGGCCTTACACATACAGGGGGAGATCAGACATTTTCAGTTCCTCCCTAAGGTGTTTCAGATTCTCCAAAAGTCTCTCAGGTGTGCTGTCATGGGTGAAGGGAAAACACTAAGATTACTTACTGGCAGCTAGTTTTTCCAGAACCCATGACAGCACCCTTATATCCCCCCCCTTTTTTCTCACCATATGGGTGTACACTATAGTTTGGGTGTTGTGTGACATGGTGTTGGTCATGTATATAACATTTTTTCGGAGGTCCTCTCATGCTCTGTAACCCAACTGATGCGGGGGAGAGATACTGCCCTTTTATTTCAGAAGGTTTTTGGTCCTTGGTGGGGCGGATCCCTCTCTCAGGTGTGCTGTCATGGGTTCTGGAAAGACTGGCTACAGGTAAGTAACCTTAGTTTTTTTAATGTGTTTTTTTTTAAATAATAATCATCACAAATCAGAAAATAACATGGACATAATTGTGTCTCTTTAATCGTAACGACCCACAAAACACAGCAACCAGATTATTTACGGGATTTGGTAAATGATGTAAAAAATATGACGTGATTGATATTTTTCTCTATTAAACCAATAAAAAATGGAATAAAACTAATGCTAAGGCAGTGTTCACATGTAGCGAAAATACTACTTTTTTTCTGCAGGTGTCTGCTCTAGTGATGAGCGAATATGTTCAAAATCTGATCTCCAAACTTAAGTTTGACATTAATGTGGCACATTCGGATTCGTGATCGGAAAGGCGAGCATTTTTTCTTAAATTTGGGAAAATCATCACCGTTCGGCGAATAGGTGTGGGAACGTGATTGCGGGGCAACTACAGTGTTTTTAACAGTTTGGCTAGCATTGTGCTAGTGTATGATGAGTGGGGGGAAGTGTTAGATGAGTGGGGGGGCTTGTGATAGCTCAGAACAGGTCAGATCAGCAGTGTGTTTGTAATCTTTTTTTCTTCCCTGTAACTTTAATTGAGGAAAGCACGGCTAGCTAATCACAGCGCAAGAAGCATCCACACTGTCCAGACACAAGGGCTTCTGCCATTGGCTGCTAAAATCACATGCCTTCTCTATATAAAAAGTGGCCATTTTATCCATGTTACTGCAAGTGACAGGCACTGCTGTGCTCCTGTGTAATTAGACATATTAGCTAGATATATGGGCGCTTGTTTGGAAGTCAGATAGTGTAGATAAGTCCTTTGATTTGTACCTGTGAAATCGACCTTGCAGCACATTTTTTTTTCTTGTGCAAATACTGACATTCAGACAGAAACAACAGGGCCCATGCCATAGAACAGTGTTGTGCATCGGTAGTATTGTGCTGTATGCATGAGTATCCCTTCAATCTATTTTTGCACTTGTTAATGTGATCAAGCAAACAAGCCCTTGTAGGCCACCTTTTCATTTTGTGGGGCTGAAATTCAGCTGTCTGCAGACTCTGCAAAGCTTCTCAGTGCAGAGCACAAAAAACTTTTTTTTAATTTGCTAATGTGATAGTGCAAGCTGTGGTAGCCCACCTTGTCATTTTTTTGGTGGGTGAAATTCAGCTGTATGCACAGTAAAAAAATTTTTTTTTTCTGTTGCCAGGCAGAGTCCATAAAAGATTTATTTGTGTCACAAATGTTATACTCTGCTAGAAGCCACCTACTATTTTAGTGGCGGTGAACTTCAGCTGTTTTCAAAGTAAAAAAATATTTTTTTTGTCTTGTTAGGCAGAGTCCAATAAATATTTGTTTCTGTGACAAACGTGTTACACTCTGCTATAGACCACCTAGCCCTTTATTGGCGGTGAAATTCAGCTGTAGGCGGAGCTTATGCAAATTAAAAATATCTATTTTTTGCTGTTCTTAACGTGATACTGAAGGATAGATCTGAGTTTTAAATATCTTGGACCTTAGATTCTATGTTATACAGGCCTCATCCATAGTAAAAAAAATACTTTGTTCGGTTACTAACGTTATACAGCAGGAGACATCTCAGTTTGAAATAGTTTGGAGAATATCTTGTATGTTATACAGGCCTCATCCACAGTTCCATACTAAAAAATTACTTTCTTCTGTTAGTAATGTTATACAGCAGGGGACATCTTAGTTTGAAATAGTTTGGAAAATATCTTGTATATTATATAGGCCTCATCCACACTAAAAAAATACTTTCTTCTGTTATACAGCAAGTCAGATCTTACCTTGTCATTTAGTGCCGTTGAAATTCAGGTGTGTGCAGAGCTTTTGCAGAGGAAAAAAATCAAATTTTGTTTTGCTAATAGCATACTCTTATCACACTATCTGAGCAACACGAGTGGGAATAGGCTTGGTGTTCAAGGTATAAGTGGGGTAGGTGGTAATGTTAGTGAAAGCACTAGTGAACCAACACCGTCATGTCCTATCCAAAGACAACTTCTGTTACTGGACAGGCTACTCCACTCCCTTTCTTTGGCAGCCGCACAGCGATACGCCTTGTTGATAAGGGCCAGAAAGACCAGGTGCTCCAGTGGATGGCAAGCGCTGCTTCAAGTGGCTTCTCCTCTTCTTCCTCAACATCACACACACACTACAGTCCACAGGGGTGGCACCCCAATTACCCATGCTTCCCTCCGCGTCACACCTGTCCAACTGCCCAACTGACTGTAGTGAACCACAGATGGACGAGTCTGTAGAACTGTTCACCCATTTTATACCATGGGCATCAGAATTGTACTCCAAACATTCACAGTCAAGTCAAGAAGAGAAGGAAAGCATCTGCACCAATTCCCCAAATTTTTTTAAGTTGGATTCGGGGCAGGACGGAGTAGGGTCAGAGCAGGTTCCTGACCCTCGTCACCAGACGTTAACCACTGGAGAGGGCGGTGATCCCGATGAGACTCAGATACCTGAGGCTCATGCGGACTGTACTGTGCTGTCAGGGCAACAAGAGGAAAAGGGTCACTCTGAGGGCGAGGAAAGGGATAACACATTGGATGATGACGAGGTTGAAGATCCTACTTGGTGTGAACCCAGAGTCATGCAGCCGAGTAGCTCATCTGAGGAGGTGGAGGAGGAAGACGAGCAGGTTACCTTTAGCCCTATGGCACACACACTGAGTGATGCAAGCATGAGGAGCACTGCATCCTTAGCCACAACTGTGGCTGTGGCCAGCAGAGGTCGCGGGTCTGCAGCTCGCAGGGGTGGCAAAGGTTGCCTAGCTTGGGCCTTTTTGGAGACCGCAAAGGATGAGCCAACTCACGTTATCTGCACACTTTGCGATAAAAAACTCAGTCGAGGGAAAAAGTGCAATAATTTGACTACTACATACATGTACAATACAAAGTTATATTGTGCTGCCGTGTTAGCCAGAAAAATAGATGTAAATACTTTTATGCCCAAAAATGACAAAAGTATTTTCAGAGTGATACCTTTATTGGCTAATAAGAAAAAATATATACATATTGAATCCTTATAGTGAGTCATAAATCCATGTGTTAGATTGTGTCCTGTTGTTAAGGAATTGAACATTCTTATCAATTTGAATTCCGAAATTTCTCCCTCTCTGTCGTCCTTGAAATTACCTTTTAGTATTAAAACTTTTAGATCTGTCATACAGTGTCCCGGGACAGAGAAATGTTTTCCCACAATTCATTCTTAATTGTGTGTCTGTGTAAATTCATTCTCGTTTGCAGTTTTTGCATAGTTTCTCCATTATAAACTCCATGGATTCAATTCACACCTTCACCAGACAGTCTCCAGATAATTAAACATTCCCACAGACTTGACATTTGCAACTAAAAACCCTACATTTGATCTCTTTGACTTATCATTAGGAGGCATCAACCCCTACACCTCATGAACAAATGTCTTGCTGTAAAATCTCTTAAATGTTGGGCCTTTTGTCTTATCAATTCATTTGTAAATCGCCTGAAGAAGGAGCCTCTGTGCTCTGAAAGCTTGCATATACACGGTATATATATTTTTCTGGTTAGCCAATAAAGGTATCACTTTGAGAATACTTTTGTCATTTTTGGGCATAAAAGTATTTACTACTACATGCATGAATCTTCACGTGTGCATACAACATGTGTCACGCTGGGAATCTCACTGCGCTAAAATGTGGACCCGTGGACCTCAACAACCATCAATTGCATCCACTGCTTCTTCCTCCTCTTCTGTTACCGCACCAAGTGTTGTCACGTAGGTCTCCCACCGCAGAACCTCTGGTTCTCTTCCCGTTCCAGTCATGCTGAGTGAGAGCCCGTCAGCTGTAGTGGAAGCGGATATGCCTGCTGTGTTTGTTTCACCGAGCACACCACATGTTTCTCAATCCACCGTAACATCTGCACCTCACTCACAGTCCACCAGTTTATTTCACCGTACTCCGCTCTCTCTCAGCACTGCAGCCAGCCCTCGGTCCTGCAGTTGTGGTCACGTAAAAGATTGTTTCATGCTACACATGACAAAGCTAAGAGGCTGAACTCCACCATCTCCAATCTGTTGGCCACGGAAATGCTGCCTTTTCGCCTGGTAGATACAAACGGTTTTTGAAAGCTGATGGCCGTCGCAGTCCACAAGTACCAGTTATCGCCATTCCTTCTCTAAGAAAGCTGTGCCTGCACTACACCAACATGTTGCAGACAACATCACCTCTTCCTTGAGTAAATCTATGTTTGCCAGGGTGCATTTCACCACAGAGACCTGGACGAGTAAACATGGCAAGGGTGTTACTGACTGGGCACTGGGTCACTCTGGTGGCGGTGGGGGCAGGCGGGGAAGGGGCTGCTCCACAAATCTTGGAATCCCCAAGGCTTGCAGAACAAACCTCTGTATTACACACTTATTCCACTGCTTCTGCCTCTTCCACCTCTTCTAGGGCCTCCACCTGTGCACTCAACCTCTGCATTAATGAGACAACAGTACAGAGCGAATCCACACCACCTTTGTACAGGCGCAGTCAGGGCTCACTGCAATCAGGCAGTCTTAAAATTAATATGCCTGAGAGATCGCAGTCATACAGCTGAAGAGTTGTGGACAGCTCTTCAGGCTCAGTTTGAGCAATGGCTGTTTCCGCTGAACCTGGAGCCAGGGAAGACCGTGTGCGATAATGGTGTCACACAGGGTGTTGGAAAGACTTAGTGCAACACAGAGGGAAGAGGGAGAGGGAGCCCAGACACTAGGGAAAGGGGGGAGTGGAGACCTCCTAGTCTGGTCTAGTGTCACCCTGTCTCAACTACCATCCCTATATTGGCTCTTCACCAATCGCCGCACACGTGCCTCGCCCTGACTTTCCCTGGCGTAAGGCTAAGGCTAGGGAAGGGAGGAGATGAGCACTAGTCGATCTCCACTAAATGCTATAGACAACAAGGGTAGACGACTCCAGCCAAATGCACACACGGCCTCAAGCTCCAGAGAGCACGAAGTACTGCTCTTGCTAAAGCCTCACAAGTAGTAATGAATATCGCTGGCACCTCCCTCTCAGACACACCAGGTATTTATACACTCAGGCCAGGGAGCTAATTAGCCAGAAGGAGTTAGCCGCTGGGTCCTAGAAATAGCCAGCCTCTAAGATGTCTGTAATGCCAAACGTAGAGATCTCCTGCAACCAACTGCAGGGAAACTGTCTGTCACCTCTGACACACCCATGACACGTGCCTTGCATGGCTCACGTCCTCAACCTGGTGGTACAGCGATTTCTCCACCACTATCCCAGCCTGGATGAGCTGCTTCAGAAAGCTCGGAAGCTGTGTGCTTATTTCCGCCATTCGCACCCCTAATGTCATCGATTTGCATCGATACAGAGGTCTTTGTCCATGCCAGTTAACAGGTTGATATGCGATGTGCCGACAAGGTGGAATTCCACTCTGTACATGTTGCAGCGACTGTGGCAGCAGCAATGAGCCCTGACGCAGTATGTCATGTCGTATAGCCTGGGCCAACGCAGTACGAATGTGGGGCGTATCACGTTTATGGAGTGGGCACAGATTAAGGACCTCTGCACCCTTCTGCACAGTTTTGAAATGGCTACTAAAATAGTTAGCGCTGACAATGCCATCATCAGCATCACTATTCCGGTCAACTACATGCTGGAGCAGTCTTTGAATAGCCTGTGGCAGGAGGTGGTTGTCCCAGAAGAAGAGGAGGATGCGGAAGGGATAAGAATGTCTCAAAGTTCCAGACTGTCGTCACACAGGCGGATGCCAAGTGGCGGTTGATTACATTGATCGAGGGTGGTTGGTGATACCAGACAAACTGTTAGTGAAGGTGCAAGAGCTGAGGAACAAATGGAGGAGGAAGAGGTGATGGGCGAGCAACAGTCAGAAGATGATGAAGATAATCACCCCCTCTCTGTTGAACGTGGTGGTTGTCAGGAGGGTACGGAGGAAACAAGCATCAGTGTTACGCAGCCATCAATACAACCTGGCTTTGGACCTCCTGGAAGAGCCCAACATATGAGTGCCTTCTTGATGCCCTACTAACTGCAACATGATCCCCGTACAGTTAATATTCAAAATAATACTGACTACTGGGTTGCCACTCTGTTAGATCCACGTTATAAGAGTAAATTTTGCCAGATGCTTCCCGCCCTAGAAAGGGACCCACTAATGCTGGAGTATCGAAACCAGATTTTAAGCAACCTTAAGAGAGGTTTTCCCCAAGATAGCAGTAAGGCACACATTGTGCATCGCAGCTGTAGTCTTTCAACCTCCGGCACGTCAGTTCGTCAACGCCAAAACATTAGCAGCAGCAAAGTAAATGGCAGAATCAATTTCTGTGAGACATTTCACACATTTTTTATACCAGATTGTGCACCACCACAACAGAGTACAAGTCTGACACGTGGTGAACGACTGAAGAGGATGGTGCAGGAGTATCTAGAGCTCAATATAAATACCATCATGGAGGATGTGGACCCTTTTACATTTTGATCTTCAAAAATGGATGAATGGCTTGAGCTCGCCTGTCACGCCTTGGAGGTTTTATCATGCCCGGCAGTCAGCGTTCTCTCAGAACGTGTCTTCAGCACTGTTGGTGGTGTCCTGACGGATAAGCGCAGCTGGCTGTTCCATGAAAGTGTAGACTGCTTAACTTTCATCAAGATGAACAAGTCATGTATCTCGAAGGACTTTTGCGCCCCAATCACTGACTGTACAGACTAGGCGCGGTTGTAGTTTTTAGTATGCTGCAGTCTGTGATATGGCTTCTGTGCCTGCTCTTGCTGCTGCTGTAGGTTTGAGGCCCTCATTTTTTTAAATATGAACATTCCTGATTGTGTCTCCATATGCTGGGTTACCTGTAGTTGAAGAAGTGTCGTTCCTAATTCTATAATTTCTACTGTACTGAAATTGATGCCACTTTGGTGGTTTTAGGCCCTATTTTTTTAAATGTGAACACTCCTGATTGTGTCTCTATCTGCTGGGTTGGCTGTAGTGGAAGAGTTGTCGTTCCTAATTCTACAATTTCTACTGTAGTGAAATTGATGCCACTTTGCTGGTGTCTGCCACTAATTTTTGAAATGTGGAGAATCCTGATTGGGTATCCATCTATTGGGTTGGTATAGTGGAAGAGGTGTCGTTCCTCATTCTATAATTTCTACTGTACTGAAATTGATGCCACTTTGGTGGTTTTAGGCCCTATTTTTTTAAATGCGAACATTCCTGATTGTGTCTCCATCTGCTGGGTTGGCTGTAGTGAAAGAGGTGTCGGTCCCCATTATACTACTTATACTCTAGTGAAATTGAGGCCACTTTGGTGGTTTTAGGCCCTATTTTCTTAAAATGTGAACACTCCTGATTGTGTCTCCATCTGCTGGGTTGGCTGTAGTGGAAGAGGTGTCGTTCCTAATTCTACTATTTGTACTGTAGTGAAATTGATGCTACTTTGCTGGTGTCTGCCACTAATTTTTGGAAATGTGGAGAATCCTGATTGGGTATCCATATATTGGGTTGTCAGTAATGGAAGAGGTTTTGGTCTCCATTAAACTACGTCTACTCTGGTGAAATTGATGCCACTTTGGTGGTGTTAGGCCCTAATTTAGGGAAATGTGAACACTCCTGGTTAGGTCTCCATCTCCTGAGTTAGCTGTAGTGGAAGAGGTTTTGGTCTCATTTACAATTGTTATACTCTAGTGAAATTAATTTTTCGTGCAGATATTGTTCTCCACACAGGGTTACACAGACATGATAAACTCAAAATTGGTTTTCTTACTACTGTGGTATACAAAGCAGGCTACATCTCAGCTTAAAATTCTTTGGTGCAAATATTGTTCTCCATACAGGGGGAAAAAAAGTAGGGTCCACGCAGCTTCCTGATCCTTGTCACCAGACGTTAACCTCCGGAGGGGGAGGTGATCCTGATGAGACTCCTGAGGGTCACGCCGACTGTACTGTGCTGTCAGAGCAAGAAGAGGAGGAGGGTGACTCTCAGGTCGAGAAATGGGATAACACATTGGATGATGATGAGGATGTAGATCCCACTTGGTGTGAACCCAGAGGCATGCAGCTGAATAGCTCATCTGAGGAGGTGGAGGAGGAAAACGAGGAGGTTACGTTGCGTTCTATGGCGCAGACACGGAGTGATGCAAGCACGAGGAGCACTGCATCCTTAGCCACAACTGTGGCTGAGGCCTGCAGCGGTCGCGGGTCTGCAGCTCGCAGGGATGGCAAGGGTTGCCTAGCCTAGGCAAGGGTTGCCTAGCCTGGGCCTTTTTTGAGACCACAAAGGATGAGCCAACTCATGGTGTCTGCACACTTTGCAAGAAAAAACTCAGTAGAGGGGAAAAAGTGCAGTAATTTGACTACTACATGCATGAACCTTCACAGGCGCACACAATATGCGTTTGGCTGGGAATCTCACTGCGCTAAAATGCGGACCAGCGGACCTCAACAACTGCCCCATCAACCATATCGGCTGCTTCTTCCTCCTCCTCTGTTACTGTGCCAAGTATTGTCACGCAGGTCTCCCAACGCAGAACCTCCGGTTCTTTACCCACTCCAGTCAGGCTAAGTGAGAGCCTGTCAGCTGTAACGAAAGCCGACATGCCTGCTGTTTATGACTGAGCTCAGAAAACGAGCACACCACATGTTTCTCAATCTACCGTAAAATCTTTGCCTGCACCTCTCTCATGGTCCAGCAGTTTGTCCAGTTCACCATACTCCACCCTCTCTCAGCACTGCAGCCAGCCCTCGGTCCCCCAGTTGTGGTTACGTATAAAATTGTTTCATCCTACACATGACAAATCTAAGAGGCTGAACTCCACCATCTCCAATCTGTTAGATATGGAAATGGTGGTGTTCTTGGTGGGATTTGAACCCAGGACTCCAGTGCTGCAAGGCTGCAGTGCTAACCACTGAGCCACTGTGCCGCTCTCTCTGTTCTCCTGGCTCTGATATTTAACATGCTGGAGAAACTTGTACCTACTGCCACTAGGTGTCTTCAGCTCCTTTGTGAGAAACTAATATTTGGGCAGCCACTCTGTCTACCAAATAAAATTCTTGAGGAGGAAATTGTGGATGGCTTCGCTTCTGGAACTGGGTCCATTGCTAATACCATGGTGTCATGCCATAATTCACTGGAAATATTCTAGGCTGGTTGGAGACGAGCTCATTCCCACAGAAAAGTACCAGCAGCAAGCTAAGGAGATAGTGGCCCTAATCATCATAAAGGAGGTAGCTCATTGTCTAGGAGACCGACCACCACTGCTGTCTACCTTGTGAACATTGTGTTGTAGGTTGCAAGGTGTCACGAGTTTACGGTGACAGAAAGGAGCCAGAAGACCGCAGCGTCTGATTCCTCCCACTCCTGCAGTCTTTAGAAGCCTTTCGCTTTTATATTAATCGATGCAGGGGATAATCTGCTCAGTTGTAAGGTCCTATTTTAGGCTCTCAGCAGATTTGTCCCGTGCATCTCACCTACTGTGTAATGCTGTACCCCAACACATCAGACTGTTGCCTACCGTGGAAACCTTGAAATGGAAGCTGAAGATCTACTTCTTGTGACAAGCGTAGAATCTGCGGTAACCCTCCCTCCACCATACCGCTGCACGACTAGCTGTACCCTGACCTACTGTATCCTCACCCATCCCTTGCAGATTGTGTGCCCTCGTGGGCAGGGTCCTCTCTCCTCTTGTACCAGTCGGTGAGTCACCGACTGTGACCCCTGTTGACAAGTAAAGCGCCACAGAATAAATGTCGCTTTATTAATAATAGTAATAATAATTATAGTACTTGTACTCTGGGTCAATTGATGGCACTTTCCAGGTGTCTAGCCCTAATTTGATGTATTTTCGCAGCTTTAGGGCCCATTTGAAGGTGTTATATATGCTGTTTTTTTTTGCCCCCCATTGAATCCTATGGTGTTCGGTAATGTTCGACTAATAAATCGGCGAATATTGCAGATTCGCTGATCAGAACATCAAAACATTTGCTCATCTCTAGTCTGCCCCACACAACGCAATAACAATCTTCTCTGATTATTGCGGGTTTGCTGAGTTTTTCTTTTATGCGCTTTCCCGCTTATTTGATGCAATTTTGGTGTAGATCTGAAGCAGAGTTTTTAACACTTTTTTAATAATACAGAAAAGCTTTGATTCTGCGCTTAAAAATACAACGGTATTTTTTTTTCATGTGTTTTTTTTAAGAAGAAGCCTATAGAGAAAAAAATGCACCAAAACCGCAGAATTCAACAGCGTCTTCAGACCACAGAGGGCGGAGATTTCATGGAATCACATCCACTTTGCTTTAAAATTTAGACTGTGTTCACATGTAGCGTAACTGCTGTGTTTTTTCTGCTGTTTTTTTACATAAAAATTCTGCTGTGTTTAACTGTCCAAGCAAAATGGATTTGATTTCATGAAAATTGTGCTTGCTATTAGAATTCATCAAACAGTATTTTACAATGTTTAAAAATTAGTATTTCTCTATATGCTTGTCTCTCCACCTGTTTTTACAGGTGTTCTTCCTTTCCCTTTTCTTTTCTTGCCTTTCCCATTCATTTTCTCCCCTCCCACCTCTTAAATATTATTATTATTATTCTGCCGCCGATGTACTTGGGGCAAGATGTGTCTGAGGGATGTGACACGGATCTCTGTATAAGAATGGCGGATAGTGTCAACTCACTGACCTGCGCTCTGTTCCTCATGAACTGCACGTGGTAATCTGGAATGATGATGCAGTGATGAATTCAACAGGTTTATTTACAGTTCTTGATGAGGTGAGATGAGGAAAGGGTAAGAACTGTAGGTATTAGAAGCGCCAGGTAAAATGTGGTAACAAGAGAATCCCTTCTTCAGTCCTGCAGCATGTAAAGACAAGATGGATCTGATGAAGAAGAAGGAAGTGATGGGAGGAGATAGGAGGAGTTACAGACAGAACAGATTTTGGGTAGTACACAGAAATAATACATGTTATAACATATTATAACAATGGCCAGTAGATGGCAGCAAAGTACAACAAATACAATAATCTGTTAACATTAGGTAATGCACAAAATGGCTGAAAGTCTTTTCAAACAAAGAGCTGGACAGCACACTCCCTGTCTGAAATCCCTGGATTTTACTATTTTAAAGTCTTTAGGTGGAGGTGTTTTCCTGAAGTACTGAGGGATACCTCAATCTGAAAGACAAACAATACATGCAATGCAACAATAACATATAACAATAACAAACGAGGTAGACGAATGTCTTTAACCGTTCCTGAAGCAATCCAAAGGATAACCCATCTTCGGATTGGAGAAGCCAAACTAGGCCGACCCAATTGTAATCCAGTGGTTACAGTTCCTGGAAAGTTCCTTGTGGTTGAATGGATAGTCCTTAATTCTCAACCGACATGAGTAAGATAACTTCTGAAACAGGCCTAATGAAATATTTGGGGTCACCTTGTTTTGTGACTGTCACTTCCACCTTGTGCACCTTGCCATCTTCACTTGGAAAGGTTTCTGATCTAAGTCCCATAGACTATGCGTTTCTTTCCGCCTTCTGGTCTTTCATGAGAACAAGATCTCCTACTTGTAAGCTAGGTTTAACTTGTCGCCATTTTCTTGGTTCTTGAAAAAGAGTGAGGTACTTCCTCTTCCATCTACTCCAGAAACAGTTAGCCAGATGTTGTACATGTTTCTAACGTTTCTGATATTTGTCACCAGACACAGAGTCTTCAGGTGGGTTAGGAAAGGTTGCAAGTTTCTGAGTGAGGAGAGTTGCTGGTGTAAGAATAGCAAGAGATTCCAAATCCATAGATATAGGAACATGTGGTCTTGAGTTTACAATAGCAGATACTTCTGCTAAGAAGGTGGTTAAGGTCTCGTGAGTGAGTCTCGAGAGGTTTGAGTCCATCAACATAGACTCAAGTATCCTACGAGTGATGCCTATCATTCTTTCCCATGATCCGCCCATATGAGAAGCGTGAGGAGGGTTGAAGATCCAGGAACAGCCATTGTTTGCCAAGAAGTCCTGGACTGGTGTTGAATCTAATTGTAGTTCTCGACAGGCACCTACAAAGTTTGTTTCACAATCAGACCTTATTTGCTTGACTCGTCCTCGTATGGTGAAGAATCGGCTAAAGGCATTGATAAAACTGGAGGAATCCATTGATTCTATTACTTCTATGTGTATTGCTCGTACACTCATGCATGTGAACAACACTGCCCAACGTTTACTCTCTGCATGTCAGCCTCTGGTCCTACGTGCAGTGACTTCCCATGGGCCAAAAATGTCCAAACCAACATAGGTAAACAGTGGCTCTGTGCTTGTCCTATCAGCAGGCAAATCAGACATCTGTTGTTGTTGTTGCAGTTTTCCTCTTGTCTTGAGACACTGAACACAAAGGTGAATTAAACTCATTTTAAGTAAAGGTCTTTCCTTCTGGCCCACTAATACTCCCAAAGACTTTGATTTATTTTTAGACACTCAAGTTTTTATAAGGAAATTAACCCTAAAAAGACACTTTGCGATAAAAACTGCAATAGCTTCTGATAAAAATATGAATTTAAAAAAGGAAAGTGAAATTGAAGAAGGCTTACATCTAGATTTGAGAGGAAAATCACATTTTTATCCTCTAGAGAGTAAAACACACCATCCAAGTACCTTTAGTGATCTTTTGATTAGTCATTTCAAAAGGATTAATGATAAACCTTTTGTTCTAAAAAGCGATAAAGTAAACATTTCAAAAAAAGAAAAAATGGCTATTAAATTTCTCAGGGAGAATAAGGACATCATTATTCGTTCAGCAGACAAAGGGGGGGGGGGGGTATTGTTATACAGGATTACGATGATTATGTCAAAGAAGCCCATAATATTTTGTCAGATACTAAATACTATAAAAATATTTATATTGATCCCTCCTTTGATTTAATTAAGGAAAATACTAAAAGAATCAACCAGGCCTTTGCTAACAAGAGCATTAATGAAATAGAGAAAAAAATCCTGACTATTAGGAGTCCCAATACCCCCTTTTTTTACCATCTACCCAAATTACATAAAAATCAAAAAAATCCCCTGGTAGACCCATTATTTCAAGTATTGGCTCGCTAACGAGTAAATTGTCCGAATACATTGATAAAATTATGAAAATACATGTATTGCATTTGGATAGCTTCCTTAGGGACTCCGCACATTTGATTAATTTAATAAAAGAGATCAAATGGAAAAATACTTATACTTTCATCACTTTAGATGTAGCATCTTTATATTTCAATATAGAACACACAATTGGTCTGGCGGCCTTTAGGCACTTCTTAGATTTAGATAATAGGCTTACGGTTACACAAAGGGATTTTTTATCTGAAGGGTTGTCGTTTATATTGAACAATAATTATTTCACCTTTAGAGATAAAATGTATCATCAGGTATCAGGTACAGCGATGGGGTCAAAAATAGCACCTACATACGCTAATCTTTTTATGGGTCTCTTCGAAAAAATATATATCTATAACTCCCCTTTTTTTGAGAACATCATATTTTATAAACGGTACATTGATGACTTGATCATTATTTGGGATGCTGAACTTGTTGGTCCGGCTGAGTTTCTAAATCATTTGAATGGAAACGTTTGGGGGTCTCTCTTTTACACCCTTTGTTAATCCTGATACTATCAATTTTTTGGATATCACATTATTTTTAATAGGAGAGAATATCTGCACAAAAACATACTTTAAAGATGTTGACACAAATAGCTACATTAATTTTAAAAGTGGCCATTACTCTAAATGGCTAAAAAATATTCCTAGAAACCAATTCTATAGGATTAGAAAGAATTGTACTCACAAAGACGACTTTATAGCACAATCTAGCACTCTTGCTAACAGGTTTAAAAACCAGGGATACCCCGGTAATCTTATTAAAAAAGCATATCTGGAGGCTTTAAATATAGATAATAGGGATAGTCTATTGATAGGTAAAGAAATAACTAAAAATACCAAGGAGAGTAATTATTCCTTGAATTTCATTACTTCCTACAGCAAATCTCATGGACAAATACGAAAAATACTAGAAGATAATTGGAAAATTCTTCTAGATGATCCCATGCTGAAAAAGATCTTGCCTAAAAAACCGGGTATTACTTTTAGGCGTGCCCCCACACTAAGAAATATCATAGCTCCGAGTAGGATAAGGAATACGACAAAGAACAACTGTATGACTCCTATAACATCCTGTAAAGGGGTCTTTAAATGTGGCAACAAAAATTGTCTATGTTGTAAAAGTATTACACATGGTCTTACTCACTTTCAATCAAAGACTAATATGGAGATTTTTGAGATCAATAAATATCTCACCTGCAATTCTACTTTTGTTATCTATCTAATAGAATGCAGTTGTAATAAACAATATGTGGGGAGAACGATACAGCCTCTCCACCTACGCCTCAACTCCCATAGGCATAATGCTCTTAAAGGGTTTCTTAAACAAGGTCTTTCTAGACATTGCACAATGGTGCATAATAAAGATTTTTTAAGTCTAAAGATCAGCCCTATTGATCCAATTCCCGAGAATTATCCTAATAGACTCCAAGAACTAAACAGAAAGGAAATTTATTAGATTTACAGACTGAATACTCTTAAGCCCTTTGGTCTGAGTGATGTCTCTGAAGTTTTTTTTATAGTTAATATTGCTTTTTATATATACACACATAAATCTGTGTTTTTACATTTATCATAGTTTTTACTGACACACATATTGTGTTCCTCTAAAATCCTGCACACTATTATAAATATTGCCTCTTTTATGGTTTCCTTTTTGGAGCAGTACAACTCGAACCCACATCGTAGCGCTCTGCTGGTTGCTACAATCACACACCTCTTTCCTTCTACGCCACCGCACGCCAGGTGATTCACTACCTGTCTGTGTATCTCCTTTATCTGTGCCACAGCCTTTGCACTACATCGCGGCGTTTTCTCTGGGTCCTATTACTACACACTAGGTCTCTATGTCACTACATGATATATGTCAGATAACCTGTTCCTTGTACCATTCCTCCGTTGATAGAGGTTATTACGGGCTATTTTTTACATGGGGGTACTTTTTATTTTTATTTTGTTCCTTCGTTTTCCATCTCCCTTTATGGAACGACAGCTGATGGGTGAATTCTCATTAGAGATTTTAATGTTATATATATATTTATATTATTCTTACCTAATGTGAACGCTCACTTATTAGTAAGTAATATTACTTTCATGTATTTACTCCATTTGACTGATACATTTGACTATTCTGTATATTGATTATTTATACATCTCTACACTACATTATTTGTAATACGTGTCTTAATACATGGTTTTTATACTCACTTTTTATATTGGTGACACTCATTGATAAAGTTTTGTTGAAAGTTTTTTTGCACACGGCCTCAGGTACAAAGGTTATGTTGTTTTTTTTTTTCTGCTCTTCCTTTTTGAACACACTTTTTTTTTTCACTTTATGTCAGTATATAAATGGAGTGTTTCAGTGCATACATTGATATATCTGTTGGTGCCCTGATGAAGGGGTGTGGAACACCCAGAAACGCGTAGGCATTTACCAATAAACAAGGATTTTATTATATGTTCCTGATTTGAGGATTTTTCAGCGGCGCGGACGTATATCTCTACCTTCACCGCCTTTGGATTTATTCTGGTCCTGTGGGACTCCTATTGGAGATCCACTGCAGCTGCCTTTTATATGTTATGGTAGTTGTGTCCTCACACAACCCAACCAGGTGAGAACCACCATTTTACAATTATTCCCTATGTCTACAGGTGTAACCCTATTGGGCTTTGCGCTCTCTCTCTCTTTGTATTTTATAGAGCGTAGTTTGACATAATTCCTTATGGGCTGCAGTACTTGTAACCAGCCACAAGATGCCACTGTCGGGTACAGCTGTTAGTAAGAGGTTGCTAGCAGGGTGATAGTAAGGAGTTAATTGAGTAAAAGGACAGCCCATAGAGGGTGGGCACTCTAGGAAACCTGTGGTGAGTTTCCAGAAACAGTCAGTGAGAGTTTGGACAGCGAACTGTACAGGCAGCCTAATTATATGGTGGCTGCTAGGGTAGACGGGAGCTCTGTACCCTCAGACAGTAGGATCATCAGTGTGAAGATCTCCCTACGCAAGAGTTCTGTTAGCCGGCCAGAGAAACTCAAGGGAGGTATTGATGACCCAGGGCACTTTCAGTCTGCAGGCAGCAGAGGAGATAGGACTCCAAGCCAAGAAGTGGGGGAGATATAGGATCCGGATATACTGTTGCTGGTGACAAAGATCCTCTTGGGCTAGAGAATAGAGCCATAGAGATGCTTCACTTAAAGAGGGAACCAGGGCTGAAGATGTTTCCAGCGCCTGTGAGGGAGATGACAACTTGTCGGGCCTTATCCATTATATCTGCCTGTAAATACTCTATATATTCCTCTTCCCAAAGTAAAGTCCCAGTTATGGTTAAGAACCTCGTGTCCTCTGAATTTATTGCTGCCCTGGTCCCAGAAGAGAAATGCCTGAAGACAGCCGCGATCGGATGGTCTGAAGTAAGTGGAGAGCACCACGTACACATCCACACATCAGAGGGAGGACATGCATTGTCTGTAGGGTGCCAGAGCAGGCAGGGGCTACAGTTCGCCCACGACTACCTCGCTGGGGCACCTTACATGGTGACGGCCAGAAATAATTAGAGGATTCTTTTCTGCCTCCTCCAACTTGGCTTTGTTTAAACGACCACCGACTCTGAGTAAACCCTTCTTGTTAATTACTGGATTTAAGTCGACAATGGGGCTGTTTTTAGAGATGACTTGCATTTTACGTATACATTCTAGCTCCTTGTGAAAAACATTCTGCTGCACATTACGTATCACAGACAGTTCACTCAGAGCAATGTCTACTGCAGAGAGAGGCTTATGACAGATGTGCCAACCGCGACACTCAGCGTTACTGTCCTTATTGTGGTAGCATTGTACGATGTGGACTAACCTTGCAATGGCACGAACAAACCTTGTCCATCTGGAGAAGCGCCGACAGTCCAAGCCAACCTTCTCCTTGGAATTGGTGATGAGTAGTGATGAGCGAGCATGCTTGCTACTGCTCGGTGCTCGGCCAAGCATCTCACTGCTCGAGATGCTCGGCGCTCGCCGAGTATTTCCGGGGTTGCTCGGCGGGAGCTCGGGTCTCCTCCCTGCATGTTTGGCGCTCTTTACAGAGCCAATGAACATGCAGGGATTGCCTGCCACTCACTGTAATGCCGTAGCCATGTTGGTTGTGGCATTACAGTGATTGGCTGGCCGCACACAGTCATTAGGTCTATATCAGACCTGGCGCCGCCATGCTCGTCACAGTCACTCCGGAATCAGACAGTGTAGGTAGAGGTGCTGCTGAGCTAGGAAGAGATTTGCTTGTTTCTAGTTAGTGTTGGTGTACCAAACTATATTAGAGACACATATTCATCTCAACAAACAGTCCTTCTGAGGACTAATCCATCTGCAGAGATATCAGGCAGGCAGTGTATATAGGCAAATCCAATATAAGTTTCTCAATTGGTGCATATTAAAGATAGTATATATCTTGCTAAATAGCTAGCACCTACTGGTGGAAATCTAGGTTAGGTCGTTTAAACATAGATAAATACTTGAAGAGAGAAAATACGACCATATCAGCCCAAAACAATTATAAAAATTAACTTTTATTCATAAATAGTATAAAAAGTTTACTTCATAGTCAATATAAGGCACAATACAGAAATACAGAAAGACACATATGTAGAAAAAACCGTCTCACTGAAGGGACGATGTGGTCCACATATGAAAGGGGGCCTCGGCGCCACAGCAAAAGCATATATATCTAGTCCTTCATCTGTCATACCAATAAAGAGGACTATCAGATGGCCACAGTGTAATATCCATAATAATATCCATATAGTAGTGCATATCACAAGTAGTATCAAAGTACTTAAAAATACCTCATAGAGGACTCATAATCAATACTGTCAGAATGCCATATGCCAGCAGCTAAACTGTGCTTTTCATCATATCAAATGCTACATAAGAGACACTAATAATAGCCACAATGATACAATTATGGTCAAAATATGACGGCTAAAAAGATTCAATTAATTGAATTTATACTGGCAGAGTCTATATCGGACAAGTATAAAGATAAATAGGTACAAAATAGGGTAAGAAACAAGTACTGCATTGTATCAAGGGGATTACCTGGGCCACAAGCTGTCATATTATATCGCAATATCCCAATCCCATAATGTTAATTTGCTCGATTGGGATATTGCGATATAATATGATACATCCATATACTTAAGTGGTGGTGGTGAATATATACATCACGCAATAGGAGTATATACCTTCCGTTATGTTCCCCAACTATGTGAGTCTAAAGGACCTTACCCGCGAGCGTCGCCGCTTTCTGAGTGCCCCGTGCCGCCTGGCGTCTCTATGCAAGGACCTGCATCACGTGGGTCCATGTGACCATCATGTGATTCCTTGCATGACGCCCGCGTCACCGGTTGCTTGGTAGCGGGGACGCTACGCGCGTCACTACGGGTCCACCCCCTCCATCTGATTGGCCAACACAATATTTAAATTCACACTCCCCTTAAGGAAGTTGACGCCCCCTGAAGAAGGCAAACGCCGAAACGTGCGTTGGGGTGGGCGAGCGGTCCACGTGGGGGTGCCTTGACATCACAGCTTGTGGCCCAGGTAATCCCCTTGATACAATGCAGTACTTGTTTCTTACCCTATTTTGTACCTATTTATCTTTATACTTGTCCGATATAGACTCTGCCAGTATAAATTCAATTAATTGAATCTTTTTAGCCGTCATATTTTGACCATAATTGTATCATTGTGGCTATTATTAGTGTCTCTTATGTAGCATTTGATATGATGAAAAGCACAGTTTAGCTGCTGGCATATGGCATTCTGACAGTATTGATTATGAGTCCTCTATGAGGTATTTTTAAGTACTTTGATACTACTTGTGATATGCACTACTATATGGATATTATTATGGATATTACACTGTGGCCATCTGATAGTCCTCTTTATTGGTATGACAGATGAAGGACTAGATATATATGCTTTTGCTGTGGCGCCGAGGCCCCCTTTCATATGTGGACCACATCGTCCCTTCAGTGAGACGGTTTTTTCTACATGATATGTGTCTTTCTGTATTTCTGTATTGTGCCTTATATTGACTATGAAGTAAACTTTTTATACTATTTATGAATAAAAGTTAATTTTTATAATTGTTTTGGGTTGATATGGTCGTATTTTCTCTCTTCAAGTATTTATCTAGTGTATATAGGCAGGCAGGCAGGGTATATAGCAGACTGCTGTGCACATAGCACGAGGCTCCATTCCAGTTTTATCTGCTTCTGCTGTTAGATATTTCTAGAAATAGGCCCAGGTCTCAGGGGCCAGGAATAATTTTTTTGGGATCTTAATCCTCATTATTTGCTTAAAAAGCAATCCAGAGAACACCGTTGCTCTGCGCCATTTGCTTGTTGGCACTGCAGAACACAGTCAGGTTCTTTCCATATTATTGCACTAAAAATTGAGCTATTTAAAACTGTGGTTTGTCCGTTACACGGATCACATATAATTGTGCTGAAAATACTGCCATTTCAGGCCTCCATTAAAAATTTGTTTCAGTGTGTCAGTGAAGCAATTGACACTAGTTTGCTGTTCAAAATAGTTACGTACAGGCCAGCTATTTAAAACTGTGTTTTCTCCGTCACACCGGTCACATATACGTTTTCAGAAAATACTGCCATTTCTGGCCTCCATTAAAAATTTGTTTCAGTGTGTCAGTGAAGCAATTGACACCAGTTTGCTGTTCAAAATAGTTACCTACAGGCCAGCTATTTAAAACTGTGGTTTGTCCGTCACACTTATCACATATAAGTTCGCTCCAAATTCAGTCATTTGTAGTGAGCGTGGAAGATATTGTCCTCCATTTTAAATGGGCAAGGCACGTGGCAAGGGACGGGGAACTGGACGTGATGGTGATGGTGCATGCAGAGGCCGAGTCCGTGGGCAAGCAGAAATTGTGCCACAACAAACACCCACATCTTCTTGCTTGACCTTCCTGTCCCAATTAATAGGGGACCGCAAAACACCACACGGTCAAGTCTCAGTATCTGTGAGTCTGGACCGCATATTCCTCACCCTGAACCTCCTTCCTCCCACCATGCCGAGTGCCCGGAGACACCTGATCCCACACTTGGACTCTGCGACGAAGAGCTGTTCACTTTTCCACTCATAGATTCGGTCCTCTTGAAGCGGGGCAAGAGGAGATCGCATGTAGCGATGCCCAAATATTTGAGCAGCCATGGTCACACGAAGGCGACGGTGGAAAAGTGTCACAAGAGGTGGACGATGATGAGAAACAATTGCCAGAAAGTCAGGAGGAGGACCAGAGTGCGGAAGTGGAAGACGAGGTGGTGGATGATATAGTAACTGACCAAACCTGGCAGGAGGACATGCAGAGTGAGGAGAGCAGCACACAGGGGAAGGGAGGCAGAGCACCCCAACAGGCAGGAAGAAGCAGTGTGGTGGCAGCAGAAAGAAGGCAGGCAACAGTTCCCCGTAACACCAACACGAAGGAAGTTGCCAGTACAACTGTTAGGTCTTCCCGAGTCTGGTTGTTTTTTAAAGACTCTGCCGATAACCCCAAAAAGGCCATTTGCACCACTTCCCAGGCCAGCATCAGCAGGGGTGGAAAAACGACCAGCCTGACCACCACCAGCATGATCAGGCACATGGCAGCAAAGCACCCGACTTTGTGGCCCGAACCCCAGGGTCCAGGAACAATGTCTGTGGGTGGCACCACTGCTTCTTCCGCTGTTGTGCATGCAACCCAATCCTCTGTCCATGGTGCATGCGAAGATGCCTCCTGCCCTGCACACTCATTGCATTGCACACTCTCAAGTAGCAGCATCAGGAAGCACATCCTTGTCCCAGCGCAGCATTTAGTTGTTCATACCCCAGTCCTTGGAACGGAAGCGTAAATACGCAGCCAATGCCCCACAGGCCACACTACTAAATTCACACATTTCGCAACTGCTTGCGCTAGAAATGTTGCCTTTTAGGCTCTTGGAGACGGAAGCATTCCGCAACCTGATGGCGGCGGCTGTTCCTCGGTACTCAGTCCCCAGCCGCCACTATTTCTCCCGGTGTGCTGTCCCCGCATTACACAAGCACGTGTCCCAAAACATTAGCCATGCCCTCAACAACGCAGTTACCGGGAAAGTCCATCTAACCACGGACACGTGGACAAGTGCTTGTGGGCAGGGACAGTACATCTCGCTGAGGGCACACTGGGTTAACATAGTGGAAGCCGGGACCCAGTCGGACCTTGGGACGGAACACGTCCTCCCGACGCCAAGGATCGCAGGCCCTAGGTCAATCAGCGTTACCCCCACAGTCTACAGCTCCTGCACTTCATCCTCCACAGCCTCCTCCTCCTCTTCAGCCTCCATCTCCGAAAAGACCACATCAGTCACAAGCTAGAAGCACTGCCTCGGCAAAGCGGAAACAGGCTGTGTTGAAGCTAATATGCTTAGGTGACAAACCGCACAATGCTGAAGAGTTGTGGACAGCTCTGAAAGAGCAGGCAGATCTGTGGCCCACACCGCTGAACCTACAGCCAGGCATGGTCGTGTGTGACAATGGCCGAAACCTGGTGGCGGCTCTGAGGCGAGGCGAGCTCACACACATACCATGCCTGGCCCATGTGCTTAACCTCATGGTTCAGCGATTTCTCAAATCCTACCCGGAGCTGCCAGATCTGCTTGTCAAAGTACGCCGCCTGTGTGCCCATTTTAGAAAGTCAGCTACAGCTTCCGCCGCCCTTGCCGTGCTTCAGCAGCGTTTGCAGCTTCCGGCTCACAGACTGGTGTGTGATGTCCCCACACGTTGGAACGCTACACTGCAGATGTTGGGAAGGATTTGTGAGCAGAAAAGGGCAGTTGTTGAGTACCAGCATCAAAAAGGCCGTCGGTATTCAGTTCAGACTCCACACATAAGACCTCTGGAGTGGACATGGATGTCAGACATATATACCATCCTCCAAAACTTTGAGGACACCACCAAGATGGTGAGCGGCGATGACGCCATAATTAGTGTCACCACATCCCACTTCTCTGTCTTCTGAAACGCTCTCTGCTCGCGATCAAAGAGGATGCATTGCAGGCGGAGCACGATGAGATGAAGCAAGGAACCATGCAGGGTGATTACACATACACACAGCCCAGCCTCATCTCATCCCAACGTGGATTGGGTGACAATGAGGAAGAGGAAGAGGAGGAGAAAGAACAGGAGCTAGCTTCATGCGCTATAGATGGTACTACATGCACAACTGTCATAGCGTCTGTTCAGCGTGGATGGCCTGAGGACAGAGAGGAGGAGTAGGCGGAGAGCATGGTCACTCGTCCTCTTGGTGAGGACACAGAAGTCTTGCCTGTTAGCAGTCAGGCACGTATGGCTGAGTTTATGTTACGCTGCCTTTCCCATGACCCTCGCATTGTCCAAATTTTGCGTGACAGTCATTACTGGTTTGTGACACTTCTAGACTCACGCTACAAGGAGAACTTTATATCTCTTATTCCTGAGGCGGACAGGTCTACAAAAATGGGGCAGTACCAGAAGGCCCTTGTTGCGGAACTATTAAAAAAATTCCCATCTGAAAACGCTGGCGGCAGAGGTCATAGTTCGTTGGACAACCAAGGACTACAGGAGAGAGAGACAACTCCAATCCAGCAGAGGCAGAGGAACACTGTCAAAGTTCTGGGAGAACTTTTCTCAGCCCCTCCCATCGCACAAGCCCTGAGGCGCGGGGTACTCTCACAAGGAGTGCAAAGTTTGGGAAGATGCTGAGGGAGTACCTTGCCGACCGTACCAACATCCTCCGTGATTCCTCTGTGCCTTATAATTATTGGGTATCCAAGGTGGATACGTGGAATGAACTGGCTCTCTACGCCTTGGAGGTCCTGGCCTGCCCTGCCGCCAGCATTTTATCAGAGCGGGTTTTTAATGCCGCCGGTGGAATTATAACTGATAAGTGCATCCGCCTGTCAACTGAAAATGCTGACAGGCTGACTCTTATAAAAATGAACAAGGGCTGGATTGGGCCAGACTTCTCAACACCACCGAATGATAGCAGTGTAACATAAACTCAAATCCAGTGTCTTTTTTTGGGAGGTGTATTCCCATGCACCTTTTTTACACCCACACATGGGTATATGCTTCCTGATTTTGTCTATTTGCTCTTGTCCTCCTCCTTCTCCTCATCCTCCACCACCATATCACCAGTGTGACCGTGGTCCGTGATGCAACACCCACATCATTATTTTAAAGGGTGTTTATGATGCCCGTAAAAATTTTTTTTATACAGTATGTTCATATATACCCCCCAGGGGTAAATGTTTGTCAGCCCATACACTTAGTGGAAGGGCATTACAAGTATAGGAGACACGCTCCTTTCTAATGGGAACATTTTTTTATGAGGCCCTCTAAGTCTCTTCCAAGGGGCATTGGAGTGCCTCCCAATTTTTGGCAGCCCTTGCATTCACTGCATAGGCCAACACTATGGGAGACCCACTTCCTAATAATGGGAACATTTTTTCATGAGGCCCTGTACGTCTCTTCCATGGGGCATTGGAGTTTATATTCCAGCTCCGCCCTTGTGGCTGTGCTGGACTTCAGTGTTTGACTGTTTCTCTAGCCTAGTACTTCGGTGCCTTTCTCTGTCAAGTTCGCTTGGTCCTCTGGGACCTCTAGTACATTTTTGTCAGTTTGTCTTTTTGTGTTCTGCAACAACTTCTCTGTTTAGGAGGTGTCCCATTTTTGTCCCAGTCCTTAGTTCTTTTAGGGACCCCTCCCTTAATTCTATAGGTCTTCGTTCGGCCTAGCCGAGGACTAAGGCGGGTCTGTTCACTAGGAACAGGCTGCCCACTACATCGTAGGGATTCAGCTTAGTCTTACTGTAGGGACAGCTTTCCCCTATCTTTCCTTAGTACTTGTTGCAGATCATAACAGTAAGTCCAGCCCAAAAAACTAAAAGGAAAGAAATTCGGGGATCAGTATGGTTTCCGTCCAGGATTTGGCTCAACGCCTGCAGGGATTGTCTCTGGAGGTGGCCGAGCTTCAGCAACATGTGAGTAGCTGTTCTGGAGCGCATTTTTGTCGAACCCAAGGTAGGACTGCCTGATGTTTTTTATGGTAAACAGCAAGATTTTTTTTCCTTTAAAAATGCTTGTTTGTTATATTTTCATTTAAGACCAAGGTCCTCTGGGAATGAATCAAAGCGCATTGGTTTTATTATGTCACTTTTGCGCAATGAACCACAGGAGTGGGCCTTTTCTCTCCAGCCTAATGATCCGTGTTTAAGGTCTGTTGAAGAATTTTTTTCTGCTATGGGGCTATTATATGACGATCCTGATCGAATCTCATCTGCTGAATCAAAACTCAGGTATTTGAATCAGGGGTCAGATGATGTTGAAAATTATTGCACACATTTCAGGAGATGGGCTTCAGAAGTTAAGTGGAATGATCCTGCACTGAGATGTTTATTTCTTGCTGGTCTGAGTGAAAGGGTTAAGGATTTGCTAATTGCATTCCCTGCACCTGAGACTCTGCAGGATGCTATGCAGTTAGCTGTTCGTATAGACAGGAAACTGAGGTGCAGGCTCAATGAGGTAAAGACTCCTGTAATGTCTGGTCCTAGTCCCCAGAAAATCTGCTCTGATGGCGGAGAACCGATGGAGGTTGGGGCGATGTCACTCCGCTCTCAGGAAAGAGACCGGAGGTTCGCCGAGGGATTGTGTCTTTGTTGTGGTAAAGCTGACCATTTGATTAAGTATTGTGAGCGTCGTTTAAGTAAAGAAAAAAGAAAGGTCAGTTACGCCCGTATAGCTTGTTTACGCTCTGCAGGAGAATTTCTTTCTGGGAGTTCTACTTTGCAGGGAGATTTGATTGAATTTCAGGTATTTGTGGATTGTTGTTCAACACTTAATGTGATTGATAAAGGGTTTTTGGAAAACCTTAAATTGAAATCCAAACCTTTGTCATCACCTATTTCTGTGATTACAATTGATAACACTCCTTTGAAATGTATTACTCACAAGACTGCTGCATTTCCAAACCTCACTATCAATGGAGTTCACCAAGAAATTTTGGACTTGGTTGTTTTAGATAATTTACCCTCTCCAGTTGTTCTAGGATTGCCTTGGTTAAAACTGCACAATCCTTTACTGGACTGGTCTACTAATGTGATTAAGTCTTGGAGTCCGAAGTGCTATGATAAATGTTGTAATGGTCGCATTGCGGCTGTGGAAAAAGGGGAATTACCGGTACCTATTCAAGATTTTTGGAGTTTTTTTTCGGAGGAGGAGTCGCAAGTTTTACCTCCTCATAGGGATTATGATTGCGCCATTCAGTTTGTTCCGGCAGCTACTCTTCCCAAGAGTCGCTTGTTTAATCTGACTATCCCTGAAAGAAAGGCCTTGGAGGAGTACATACAGACTAGCCTGGCTGCTGGTCACATAAGACCTTCTAAGTCGCCTGTGGCAGTTGGATTTTTCTTTGTTAATAAAAAGGACAGCGGTTTACGTCCATGTCTGGATTTTCGTGAAATTAAAAAGATTACCGTACGCATTTCCTACCCATTGCCGTTAATTCCTGACTTGTTTAACCAGTAAGTAGGGGCCAAGTGGTTCTCCTAAATTGATCTCCGGGGGGGCATACAATTTGTTACGAGTGAAGGAGGGTGATGAATGGAAAACTGCTTTTAACACTCCGGTAGGTCATTTTGAGAATCTGGTGATGCCTTTTGGTCTTACCAATGCACCTGCATTTTTCAGAACCTTATTAATGACATCCTGAGACCTTTGATTGGTAAGAATGTGGTTGTGTATTTGGATGACATTTTGATTTACTCACCAGATCTAGAGTCCCATTGGCAGAGTGTACGTGAAGTTTTGCAGATATTGAGTGATAATTCACTCTTTGCTAAGCTGGAGAAATGTGAGTTCGCTGTGCAGAAAATTAGTTTTTTGGGCTACATTGTCTCCAGCGAGGGCTTTGAGATGGACCCTGTGAAGGTTCAGGCTGTGCAGGAATGGCCTAGGCCTATTGGTTTGAAATCTATACAGAGATTTTGGAGTTTTGCCAATTATTACAGGAAATTCATTAAGAATTTTTCTGTAATTGTTAAACCTCTAACCGATCTCATCAGGAAAGGTGCGAATACGGCCCAGTGGACTACTGAGGCCATTGAAGCGTTTGAGTATCTCAAAGTGAGGTTCAGTTCTGCCCCTATCCTTATGCAGCCTGATGAGACCAAGCCTTTTTTGGTCGAGGTCGATGCTTCATCGGTGGGGGTTGGAGCAGTTTTGTCTCAGGAGAACAAGGGTGGAGTACATCCTTGTGCCTTCTTTTCGAAAAAAATTTCGGAAACCGAACTGAATTATGATGTTGGAAATCGGGAGTTGCTGGCTATTAAACTTGCGTTTGAACATTGGCGTCATTTTTTGGAAGGTGCTAGTTTTCCTATTCAGGTTTTCACAGATCATAAGAATTTGATCTATCTGGATGCTGCCAAGCACTTGAATGCCCGTCAAGCTAGGTGGGCACTTTTTTTTCTCGGTTTCATTTTTCTGTTACCTATATCCCAGGTACTAAGAATGTTAAAGCCGATGCTTTATCTCGCAGCTTCTCTCCTACGGTCGGTGCCGAGGAGGAGGAGAGCATTTTACAGAAAGGAGTTGTGGTGGCGGCATTGGACTCCGTTTTGGAGAATGGGATTCTGAAAGCTCAAGATGATGCTCCATCTAACACTCCCCATGGGAGTTTGTTCGTGCCTAGAGTCTTTAGGAGAGATTTGTTTGTGGACTGTCATGAGTCTCGGTTGGCAGGTCATCCAGGAATTTTGGAGACTAAGAGACTTATCAGTCGCAGTTTTTGGTGGCCTGGATGGCAGAAGGAAGTCATCAAGTGGGTGTGTCAGTGTACTGTGTGTGCTAGATCAAAGGCTTCACATACTCCTGCTGCGGGGCTGCTTTGCCCTCTGGAGGTTCCTAGTGCGCCTTGGACGCATCTCACTATGGATTTTATTACTGATCTTCCTGTGTCCGAGGGTTTTACTGTCATCTGGGTGGTCGTGGACCGTTTTAGTAAGATGTGTCATTTGGTTCCATTCATTAAGTTGCCCTGCATCAAGACACTCGCTAAGGCGTTTGTTAAGGAGATTGTCAAGCTCCATGGCGTTCCCACGGATATTGTTTCTGATAGAGGACCTCAGTTTGTGGCTCGCTTTTGGCGTGCTTTTTGTGACAGGTTGGGAGTCCATTTGTCAATTTTGTCTGGTTATCATCCTGAGTCTAATGGACAGACTGAAAGAAAGAACCAGGATATTGAATAGTTTTGCGTTGTTTTGTGGCGGACAATCAGGAGGTGTGGTCTGAGTTTCTGCCTCTCGCAGAATTTGCTCTTAACAATCATACATCCTCCTCTGGTGGGTGTTCTCCTATTTTTTGCTGTACTGGGAGACATCCGTCTTTTGGTTCGTTCTCCAAATTGGGGTGCCGGAGGAGGAGAATTTTTCCGGTGATTTGGAGAGAGTTTGGACTAATGTACAGTACAGACCCAAAGTTTGGACACACCTTCTCATTTAAAGATTTTTCTGTATTTTCTTGACTATGAAAATTGTACATTCACACTGAAGGCATCAAAACTATGAATTAACACATGTGGAATTATATACTTAACAAAAAAGTGTGAAACAACTGAAAATATGTCTTATATTCTAGGTTCTTCAAAGTAGCCACCTTTTGCTTTGATGACTGCCTTGCATACTCTTGGCATTCTCTTGATGATCTTCAAGAGGTAGTCACCGGAAATGGTCTTCCAACAATCTTGAAGGAGTTCCCAGAGATGCTTAGCACTTGTTGGCCCTTTTGCCTTCACTCTGCGGTCCAGCTCACCCCAAACCATCTCGATTGGGTTCAGGTCTGGTGACTGTGGAGGCCAGGTCATCTGGCGTAGCCCCCCATCACTCTCCCTCTTGGTCAAATAGCCCTTACACAGCCTGGAGGTGTGTTTGGGGTCATTGTCCTGTTGAAAAATAAATGATGGTCCAACTAAACACAAACCGGATGGAATAGTATGCCGCTGCAAGATGCTGTGGTAGCCATGCTGGTTCAGTATGCCTTCAATTTTGAATAAATCCCCAACAGTGTCACCAGCAAAGCACCCCTACACCATCACACCTCCTCCTCCATGCTTCACGGTGGGAACCAGGCATGTAGAGTCCATCCGTTCACCTTTTCTGCTTCGCACAAAGACACGGTGGTTGGAACCAAAGATCTCAAATTTGGACTCATCAGACCAAAGTACAGATTTCCATTGGTCTAATGTCCATTCCTTGTGTTCTTTAGCCCAAACAAGTCTCTTCTGCTTGTTGCCTGTCCTTAGCAGTGGTTTCCTAGCAGCTATTTTACCATGAAGGCCTGCTGCACAAAGTCTCCTCTTAACAGTTGTTGAAGAGATGTGTCTGCTGCTAGAACTCTGTGTGGCATTGACGTGGTCTCTAATCTGAGCTGCTGTTAACCTGCGATTTCTGAGGCTGGTGACTCAGATAAACTTATCCTCAGAAGCAGAGGTGACTCTTGGTCTTCCTTTCCTGGGGCGGTCCTCATGTGAGCCAGTTTCTTTGTAGCTCTTGATGGTTTTTGCAACTGCATTTGGGGACACTTTCAAAGTTTTCCCAATTTTTTGGACTGACTGACCTTCATTTCTTATAGTAATGATGGCCACTCGTTTTTCTTTGCTTAGCTGCTTTTTTCTTGCCATAATACAAACTCTAACAGTCTATTCAGTAGGACTATCAGCTGTGTATCCACCTGACTTCTGCACAACACAACCGATGGTCCCAACCCCATTTATAAGGCAAGAAATCCCACTTATTAAACCTGACAGGGTACACCTGTGAAGTGAAAACCATTTCCGGTGACTACCTCTTGAAGCTCATCAAGAGAATGCCAAGAGTGTCCAAAGCAGTCATCAAAGCAAAAGGTGGCTACTTTGAAGAACCTAGAATATAAGACACATTTTCTGTTGTTTCACACTTTTTGTTAAGTATATAATTCCACATGTGTTAATTCATAGTTTTGATGCCTTCAGTGTGAATGTACAATTTTCATAGTCATGAAAATACAGAAAAATCTTTAAATGAGAAGGTGTGTCCAAACATTTGGTCTGTACTGTACGTTGCAACCTTCAAGAGGCTAACAAGAAGTCCAAGAAGTATTTTGACAGGAAACGTAAGGAGGTTTTGTTTACTGTGGGTGACATGGTTTGGTTGCCTTCGAAGAACCTGCGGTTGAGGATTCCCTCTAAAAAACTGGGTCCTAAGTTTGTGGGTCCATTTAAAGTGCTTCAGGTTGTTAACCCGTCAGCTGTTAGGTTGGATGTCCCTACTTCCTGGAAGATTAATCCTGTGTTTCATGTTTCCTTGTTGAAAAAGGCTGATGTATCTGATAGGGACACCACTGTCACAGTTCCTCCTGTTGTAGAAGACTGCGAATATGAAATTTCTCGTATCTTGAATTCTAGATGGCATAGAGGGAGATTACAGTATCTAGTCTCCTGGAAGGGTTTCGGTCCCGAAGACAACTCCTGGGTAAGGACGGATGATGTCTCTGCTCCTAGGCTTGTTAAAGCTTTCCACAGGTTTCCGGATAGGCCTGGAGGATCCTCATAAAAGAGGGGGTACTGTTAGAACCCTCCTGTTTGTTTCTTCCATCTGTGTTTTGCTGTCACGTGACCATCTGCCTTTATATTCCAGCTCCGCCCTTGTGGCTGTGCTGGACTTCAGTGCTTGACTGTTTCTCTAGCCTGGTGCTTTGGTGCTTTTCTCTGTCAAGTTCGCTTGGTCCTCTGGGACCTCTAGTACATTTTTGTCAGTTTGTCTTTTTGTGTTCTGCAACAACTTCTCAGTTTAAGAGGTGTCCCATTTTTGTCCCAGTCCTTAGTTCTTTTAGGGACCCCTCCCTTAATTCTATAGGTCTTCGTTCAGGCTAGCCAAGGACTAAGGCGGGTCTGTTCACTAGGAACAGGCTGCCTGCTACATCATAGGGATTCAGCTTAGTCTTACTGTAGGGACAGCTTTCCCCTATCTTTCCTTAGTACTTGTTGCAGATCATAACACCTGCTCTATGTGTCTTTAAATTCTTAGTGGGGTTTTTCCCAAATTTTGGCCGTCCTTGCAGTCACAGCGTGGGCATTACCACTATAGGAGACCTGCTCCTTTATAATGGGAACATTTTTTTTACTGAGACCCTCCTCTATGTCTCTTCAAAGGGGTATTGGGTTGCGTCCGAATTTTTGGCAGCCCTTGCAGTCACTGCATACGCAATAACAGTATAGGAGACCCACTCTTTAATAATGGGAACAACAAAGCATAGCCGGCTGATCGTTCTCTAACAATAGCGAGGGCCGACTGCTGGCCTTTTAAGAATAGTAAGGGTCGCCTGATGGCCCTATAAAAATTGGCTTTGTGACTTTCAGAGTCCCTCCATCATAAATGAAACAGGATGTGTCTGATGATGTGTTGCACACCACATTGCCATATAAGGTTGTAAAATGTTAAAATGACATTTCCCGGTGAATTCATTTGTCTTAAAAAATAACGTAAAAAAAAACCCAGTAGGATCTCTCTTTAGCATAAAAAACAGAGTCGCCAATGTAACATCAATGTAATCATATTGTTCAGCTCTTGCACCTCCTCCTCCATCTCCGAAATGACCACATCAGTCACAAGCTGAAAGCACTGCAGCACTGCCTTGGCTAAGCAGCAACAGGCTGTGCTGAATATAACATGCTTAATGCTTCGGTGACAAACCGCCCAGCGCTGCAGAGTTCTTGAAAGCTGTAACACAGCAGCCTGATCTGTGGCTCTCACCGCTGAACATACAGCGAGACATGGTCGTGTGTGACTATGGGTGGAACCTGGTGATGGAGAAATGACAGCCGGAGTAGATACGGTTTCCCTCTATGCCAGTCCTTTCACCGAGCTAAAGAATATGGCTGTGGTGAAATACAACTCCCACCGAGAAGCTGTTTCAGATTGAAAAACATTGGGCTCACCAGAGGATTTGATTCTGAGGGCTCACCTTTCTTCTCTGCTCAAGAGACCCATAGCAGCTGCAAAGTTAGCGCTATCATGAACTCTCCTGATGTAGAAGTCAGGGCACACCAGAGGATTCTCTGGTGGGACCATCCAACCCTGCGGCGAAGCAGTCCTGGCTAAGAAAAGTGTGTGGGAAAGTTCCCGGACACTCTATGGCTGCTTTTTTACTGAGGTGGAAACCCACGCAAACACAGGGAGAACATACAAAATCCTTGCAGATTTTGTCCTTGCTGGGATTTGAACCCAGGATCCCAGGGCTGCAAGGCTTCAGTGCTATCCACTGATCCAATGTGCTGCCGTTCACCCTCTGATATCAAACAGGATGGAGAAACTTGCACCTACTGCCACTCTATCTTCAGCTCCTTTGTGAGAAACTAATGTATTTGGGCAGCCACTCAGTCTACCAAATAAAATTCCTGAGAAGGAGATTGGGGATGGCTTGGTACTGGGGGCAGTGCTAATACCATGGCGTTGTACCATAGTTTACTGGAAATATTCCAGGCTGGTAGGAGGCAAGCAGATTCCCACAGAAAAGTACCAGCAGTAATGTTCAGGGACCCGCGCTTGTGGAAGGCGGAGACAACACCGGGAGAAATAGTGGCGGCTGGGGACCAAGTATGGACACGAGGCATGAGGTTGTGAAAAGCTTCTGCCTCCACGAGCCTAAAAGGCCACATTTCAAGTGAAAGCTGCTTTAGAGGACTTCCTGGGAGAAATAACAGCTGGAGTAGATATGGTTTCACAAATCCTTTTACCAAGCGAAAGAATATGGCTGTGGTGAAATACAACTCAGCAAAAAAAGCTGTGGACTGGCTCCGTACCGTCCCTATCCACATTCACTTGATCACTTGTTTGTGGGTAGGTGGTTCTTCCCAGTAAGTTCACTGGGGAGGGCACGGGTAATGTTGTGGGACCCGTGCTTGTGGAAGGCGGAGACGACACCGGGAGAAATAGTTTCGGCTGGGGACCTAGTATGGACACCCGGCCACCACCGGCTTGAGGTTATGAAAAGCTTCCGCCTCCATGAGCCTAAAAGGCCACATTTCAAGTGCAAACAGCTGCCCAGAAATCTGGCAGTTTAGTATTGCGGCCTGTGGGTGGGTGGCTGACTGCATACTTGCGCTTGCATTCGAAGTAACAGAAAACTAAGCAGATGGTAGCCTCTATCATCATCATGGCCTCACCTCAGCATTATGAACTCTCCAGAAGGAGAAGCCAGGGCCCACCGGAGGAGTCTCCGGTTTTCTGGTGGGCCCGTCCAACCCTGCCGAGAAGCAGCCCTGGCTAAGAAAAGTGTGGGGGAAGGTTCCCGGACACTCTATGGCTGCTTTTTTAATGTGGATCGGACTTGCTTATGCATGTTATTTCTCAAACTGCACTGAAGATCAGGCCATTGCCCATCTCTGTAGTCATGCAATTAAATGCGCAAAGAACGATGTTTGTGTGTCAAAGCACCACCGACAAGTGCGAGCTGATGTTGGACGGGCTGCCATTGCTTCTGCAACAAGCTGCATTAGAGGACTTCCTGGGAGAAATGACACCCAGAGTAGATACGGTTTCCCTCTATGCCAGTCCTTTCACCGAGCTAAAGAATATGGCTGTGGTGAAATACAACTTTCAGCAAAAAAAAGCTGTGGACTGGCTCCATACTGTCCCTGGCCACATTCACCTGTCCACATAGTTGTGGTTATGCGGTCCTTCCCAGTAAGTGCACTGGGGAGGGCACAGGTAATGTTGTGGGACCCGTGCTTGTGGAAGGCGGAGACGATACAGGGAGAAAAGTGGCGGCTGGGGACCGAGTATGGAAACCCAGCCGCTGCCGGCATGAGGTTGTGAAAAGCTTCCGCCACCACGAGCCTAAAAGGCCACATTTCAAGTGAAAGCAGCTTTAGAGGACTTCCTGGGAGAAATGACAGATGGAGTAGATATGGTTTCCCAAGTCCTTTCACCAAGCTAAAGAATAAGGCTGTGGTGAAATACAACTCTGCAAAAAAAGCTGTGGACTGGGTCCGTATCGTTCCTGGCCACATTCACTTGACCACGTGTTTGTGGTTAGACGGTCCTTCCCAATAAGTGAACTGGGGAGGGCACGGGTAATGTTGTGGGACCCGTGCTTGTGGAAGGTGGAGACGATACCTGGAGAAATAGTGGCAGTTGGGGACCGAGTATGGACACCTGGCCGCTGCTGGCATAAGATTGTGGACAGCTTCCGCCTCCACGAGCCTAAAAAGCCACATTTCAAGTGCAAGTGTGACACCCCAGGGGTCTGGTTGTCACAGTGATAGAGATATTACGTCTGAGAGCAGGTGGGAGGTCCTTTGGTCAGGGATCCTGTGCATGCCACACCTCCTGCCCAGCCTTGGGAGGGGAAGAACTTCCCCTGTATAAACCCGGGGCTGAGGCAGGGTAGGGAGTCCAGGAAGAGTAGAGACAAGAGCAGCATAGGAAGCAGCAGAGTCACAAGGAGTCAGGGGCTGGCAGCTAAAGAGCTCGCCCTGACTAAGAAGATTCTTTACCGGACCCGGAGTCCGAGGCTGTGGGGACTAACTTCTACCCAGCAGCAGAATCCGTCAGGCAGGGGATTTCAGGTCCCCTGGCCCAGAAGCCCGAAGGCCCGGTCACACGCGTGGGACCAGCACCGCCATCGTGGAGCGGAAGCCATTAGAAGGCCCCGAGTCACCGGCCATACGGGTGAGCACCACACGGTACACTCAGGGACGTGGGCTACTTACATCAGCTTCTAGCAAGGTAGCCAGAAGAGTACAGTCAGCTTGGGAGGCCTACAACTACGCCTGGCCAGGGGAGATCCCATCTGCTCAAGGACTGACCAGGCCCCGTTCGCTAGCAAGTACTCCGGGAGGGTCTATCGTTGTTACCAGTAAAGACCCTGAACGCTACCATACCGTCTCTGAGTGGTTCCTGCTACCCCCATCATCCACGTCGGCTGCCCTGAGGCCATACCCCTCCCGTTGGGGGTTATACTATCACGCTGCACCATCCTTCCACCGGCCTCAGCGGTCTGCCCTGCAGCAGCAGCCCCCTGGCTGCATTCAACGGGTGGCGTAGTCATCAACCATTTTCTACCGCTAACAGACTGCCGTCCAGTTTGACTCCCTGGGCACGGACCGGGTCACCGCCACGAGACTACAACCCTAAACAGATCCGGCTCCGGGTAAGCTCCCGCGTGCGCAACGCAGCGCGACACAGGCCCAGGGGCGCGTCAACTTTGGCGTAGTCGGCAGGATCACGTGCCCGCAACCACCGGGTACTGCGTGCCTGAAAAGCAAAGACTGTTCAAACTTACCAGTGGTGAAGATTCCCGCCATCGGTGAAGTTTCCCGCCATCCGGCGCCATCTTCAGCCTTCTTCCCGCCATCCGTGGAGTTTTCCCGCCATTGGACGCCATCTTGAGGACGCCGCGCGGGAAGAAGAGGGGCGTGGACTCCGAAAGCGCGCGAGAACTGAAGCCCCGCCTCACGTCCGGACGTTGCGTAAGGTCCTGGAAGGAGCCCAGCAGACGCCGACGTCACAGGAGCGCGACGGAAGGTCCTCAACCCTGACGATCCACTGCGGAGCCGCGGCCTACGGAACAGGATCATCGCAAGGTAGGCCACGGTCCACTAGGGGGGAGGAAGATGTCGGATACGGAGGAGAGCTCCACTGCCTCAACCCCCGCCAGCGCTACCGCTGTTGCAGTTATGCCCTTCACCATGCCCTATATCCCGGGAGCAGCTTGGCTACCCCAGTACTCAGGGGAGTCACATACCCTGCATGACTTTAGAGAAAAGCTGGATAGCCTCTTCCAGGTGTACCCCCTCACAGAAGAGCAAAAAGTGAGCATCCTGGTGGCCCAACTAACTGGGGCAGCCAAAAGGGAAGTAAAATCCTGGCCACCTGGGAGGAAGACTGTCGCAGGGATACTAACCCGGCTGAAGGACACCTTTGATACCCGCACCTCAGCCGAGATTAAACTTAGATTCTACGGGTGCAAGCAGCGAGCGCATGAGAGTATAAGGGACTATGCACTCAACCTACAAGAGGCCCTGAGGGCCATTAAGCAGACCGACCCTAATGGAGTGGGAAACGAGGACAGGCTGTTGACCGAACAATTTATAGAGGGTTTATATTGCAATGCCCACCGCACCCAGTTGCGGGCAATGGCCTTACAGGACCCTCATCTAGAATTTGCACAGTTCAAGGACAGAGCCATCCGGGTGCTCCGAGAACCGGCACCAGGTGGCGTTGTGACCCACAGACGCCCCACTACCACTTACTACCAGGAGGCGGCGCCCTTGTCAGCAGGGCCTGTGGGAGCTGATGCGCAGGCTTTGGACAATGACCCGGCTCCAGACCTACACCATCAGGTCCAAGAGCTAGCTAAAAGCGTTGCTGCGCTAACCCGAACTGTGCAGTCTTTACAGGTTTCCACTCCAGGGAAGATCCAGCTGGCATCCGGACCGGAGGACATCCCGTGGCGTCGACCAAGGAGGACCCCACCGGCCAGAGGAAGACCCAGTGACCGATACAGCGAGGACGGACGACCCATCTGCCGCCGCTGCAATCAACCCGGACATATGGAAAGGTACTGTTCTTTAAACGGGCACAACCTGGGGTAGAGGGCCAACCCCCAGGAAAAAGATCACCAGGCCCATCGAACTGGCGCGACAGATATGTGGGAGGACGTCCAGTCTTGCCTGTGGTACTGGATGGCATTCCCATGAGTGCCCTACTGGACACCGGGTCACAGGTCACCACCATCCCGTACGTGCTCTTCAAGCAGTACTGGAATGACTCGGATATTACCCGCTACCCTGACGACGACTTGAGTATCATCGCCAGCAATGGTCAGCCCGTGCCACAGATCGGATTTAAAGAGGTGACCATCAAAATTGGTAGAGTCGAACTGGCCGCACAGGGACTGATCATTGTAGATATTGACAAACATGAGAGTCACCCAAAAATAACTCTAGGAACTAATGTAATTGAAAATTGTCTTGCAGAGGTGATTTTCCTTTTACAGCAGGTTGCCAAGAATGCCAGCTCCGGCGAGCAGCGGGTGCTCCAGAAAGAGATCCGGGCACTGATGCAACGGCAACAAGTGGAACTCTCCGGCGGTGAGATTGGTAGCGTAAGAATGTGTGACCCTTTTCCTATTGCCATGCCCCCAAAAAGTGAAATGATGATTTGGTGCCGGGCAGCTATTGGTCTGAGAGGTAGAGATTACCAGGCAATGGTAGAACCAGTTTACTCAGACAGTAGGCCCACCATTTTGACAGCACGGGGGGTGGTCAATGTACGCCATGGGAGGGTGCCCGTTCGCATAATAAATATCGGGGAGAGGGAAGTGTACCTGCCCCGGTATGCCACGCTAGCCAAATTATATACCACTAATCAAAATTCTATACAATCTGTGGAACCCTTGCCTCCATCTCACCCGGAGGAAGGTAACGGCTCTAAGAAAGACATGGAGGACTGGTGTCAGCAACTACATCTGGGTACTGACTCCACTCCCTCACACCAGAAACAAGGAGTCTATCGGGTGGTTCAAGAGTATGAGAGAGTGTTTAGTAAACACCCGTTAGACTTCGGGCGAGTCAAGGGGGTAGAACACCGCATCCCCACGGGAGATCATCCTCCCATAAAAGAGAGGTATCGACCCGTACCCCCTGCACATTACCAACACGCCAAGGGGATGCTTAGAGACATGAAGGAGGCTGGGGTAATCCGGGATAGCTGTAGCCCCTGGGCAGCCCCACTAGTTTTAGTCAAAAAGAAAGACAACACCATGAGGATGTGTGTAGATTACCGGAAAATCAACCGTATCACACACAAGGATGCGTACCCCTTACCAAGGATAGAGGAGTCATTGGCTGCTTTAAGATCTGCTAACTTCTTCTCTACCTTGGATCTCACTAGCGGGTACTGGCAGGTTCCTGTAGCAGAGGCGGACCGGGAGAAGACCGCATTCACCACCCCGATGGGACTTAGCGAGTTCACCTGCATGCCGTTCGGACTCTGCAACGCCCCAGGAACCTTCCAACGATTAATGGAGTGCTGTCTGGGCCACAGAAACTTCGAGACGGTCCTGTTGTACCTGGACGATGTCATCGTATACTCCAAAACTTATGAGGACCACCTGAAACACCTGGCGGAGGTGTTCGAAGCTCTGGCGAGTTACGGCCTAAAGGTGAAACCCTCCAAGTGTCACCTCCTGAAACCAAAGGTGCAATACCTGGGACACGTGGTGAGCGCTGACGGAGTGGCTCCTGACCCCGATAAGATCACCGCAATTAAGGGATGGCCAAGCCCCTCCAGCGTAAAAGAAGTGCGGCAGTTCCTAGGGTTGGTAGGCTACTACCGAAGGTTTATTCCCGGTTTCACCAAAAAGGCAGCACCTATGCAGGACCTCCTGATAGGCCAGTCCCGGAAGGCCAAGAACCAGAAGCCGCCCTTCAAATGGGAAAAGCTAGAAGAAGAGTCCTTCCGCCAGCTGAAGATGGCCCTCACGGGGGATGAAATCTTGGCGTACCCGGACTATAGCCAGCCCTTCATCCTCTACACCGACGCCAGTAACATCGGGCTAGGAGCCGTACTGTCCCAGATTCAGCAGGGGAGAGAACGAGTAATCTCCTATGCCAGCCGAAAACTGCGACCCACCGAAAGGAACCCCGAAAATTACAGCTCATTTAAGCTAGAGTTCCTGGCCGTGGTATGGGCAGTCACCGAGCGCTTTAGGCATTACCTCGCTTCTTCCCGGTTCACCGTATACACGGATAACAACCCGCTGACACACCTGGACACGGCAAGACTCGGTGCCCTGGAGCAGAGGTGGATGGCCCGTCTGTCCAACTACGAGTTCACAATTAAATACCGGGCAGGGCGCTCCAATACCAACGCGGACGCCCTGTCCAGGATGCCCAACCTGCCGGACGGAGGAGAAGATCCGGAGGGACTGGAAGAAGTTGAACTCCCTGCGTTCCACCGTCATGGGACTATCCAGTATTCCCACCGGGTAAGGAGTAAGCAGGCTGCTACGTTGAACCCCTTACCTCACTACAACTGGGCGGAAACGCAAGACAGCGACCCTGCCGTCCGACTGGTGAAGGAGATGCTGACTCGCCCGGAGGCTAGCCTGGAATCAGACGCTCCAGAGGAAGCCAAACAACTATGGGCAGAGAAGAGTCGACTGTTCCTTTACAAGGGGAAGTTGTGCCGCAGAATGGTTAACTCCAGGACGCATGAACTACTCTGGCAAGTAGTGGTGCCACGAAGAGACGCAGCCATGGTGATGGAGGCATACCACGACGGAGCTGGACACTTCGGGTGGAAAAAGCTGGAGTTCCTGCTGCGCGAGCGGTTCCACTGGGTAGGCATGAGGGGAACCATCGAGAAGTGGTGCAGAGACTGTGGCCCGTGCAATCTGAGAAGGAAGGACCGGGCCAGCCAGAAGACTCCCCTGCAGTCCATCGTCACCCGGCAACCGTTGGAACTGGTAGCCTTGGATCATGTAAAACTGACCCCCAGCAGAAGTGGCTACGTCTACGCGTTAACCATCGTGGATCATTACTCCCGGTTTCTGGTTGTCGTCCCCGTCAAGGACTTAACGGCTCGAACAGCAGCTAGAGCCTTCCAGCAGCACTTTTGCCGTCCACACGGGTACCCGGACCAAGTGCTGACGGACCAGGGACCTGCCTTTGAAGCGGAGGTCTTCCAGGAATTCTGCAATCTGTATGGCTGCCGGAAGATAAGGACGACACCCTACCATCCGCAAACTAATGGACTTTGTGAGAAAATGAACCAGGTGGTAATGGATCTTCTAAAAACGTTGCCCCTGGAAGAACGCAGTCTGTGGCCTGAGAAGTTGCCCGATCTGGTGGACCTATACAACCACATCCCGGTAGGTTCCACCAACTGTACCCCGGCTTACCTAATGAGGGCAAGACCTGGTAAGTTACCTGTTGACCTGGAAATGGGAGTCCTGACGCCCGAGGACACTTCACCAGAAACGGACTGGGACACAGAGAGGCAGCAGCAGTACCGGAAAGTACAGGAGAGCGTGGAGCGAAGTCTCTGTCAGGCTAGGGAAAGACAAGAGAAGACTTACAACCAGTATGCTCCCGCTGTTCCCCTGGTACCCGGAGAGCAGGTCTTGAAGAGGAAGAGACGGCTCCACAAGTTGGACGACCAGTGGGAGAAGGACCCGTACACCGTACTGCCCTCAAGCCACGAGAACCCGAAGGTCTGTACCATCAGTAAAGACGGAGGGGAAACCACAGCCATTGTATCCCGGGACCACCTGAAGAAGTGCCCCGAACAACTGAGGAACCCTGAGGAGGAACAGGAAGACCATCGACCCGTGGAAGAAAGGGAAGATATGGTTAGTACCGTGCTCGGGGACTTCCCTCGGTCTTGGACTCAAGTCAATGGTGCAGTTGTGGTACCCGTACTCACCTTCCTCCAACCATCATCCCAAGAACCTACGGAGCAACGGGTAGAGCTGGAAGAGCAGCCGGTCCAGGAGGCAGAAGACTCCACCCAAGCGGAACAGGAGAATCCACCCTCTGCTTATAGTGAGCCTGCCGTACCCCTAGTGAGACAAAGAGCCGGTAGACAGCTGCCCAGTTTACCCTTGACAGCTCCTACACCCTGTAGTTCAGGGCCAGACAGTCAGCTCCGTAGGTCCACTAGGGCCACTAGAGGCCAGTTACCCGCACGTTGGAGGATCTAAATGTTTAAGTTGTTTTACAATGTTTACCTGTTTATTGTTGTTTGTGTGTAATTTTGTGTTTCTAGTTGTTTTTAGGAGTCTTCGGTGGATTTACCGGGAATCCTTTGTATATAGTTGGAGCGTAACCCAGGATGGACTAGAGACTGTTAAGGACTCGGGGTAGGACAGACCCCTACCTGGTTACGTCTCCCTGTGTTGGTGAAATGGACACCTTTGCTTTTCTTCAAAGACTGCACCCGGTTGCGGACATCCGTGACCATCTTATTGTGTTTCCTTATTGTATTTTATTGTTCTTTGATATACCTTGTTATATTTTTCTAAAAAGTGTTTAGTCCCGGAGTACTAAATTTCACTAGGGGGGAGTGTGACACCCCAGGGGTCTGGTTGTCACAGTGATAGAGATATTACGTCTGAGAGCAGGTGGGAGGTCCTTTGGTCAGGGATCCTGTGCATGCCACACCTCCTGCCCAGCCTTGGGAGGGGAAGAACTTCCCCTGTATAAACCCGGGGCTGAGGCAGGGTAGGGAGTCCAGGAAGAGTAGAGACAAGAGCAGCATAGGAAGCAGCAGAGTCACAAGGAGTCAGGGGCTGGCAGCTAAAGAGCTCGCCCTGACTAAGAAGATTCTTTACCGGACCCGGAGTCCGAGGCTGTGGGGACTAACTTCTACCCAGCAGCAGAATCCGTCAGGCAGGGGATTTCAGGTCCCCTGGCCCAGAAGCCCGAAGGCCCGGTCACACGCGTGGGACCAGCACCGCCATCGTGGAGCGGAAGCCATTAGAAGGCCCCGAGTCACCGGCCATACGGGTGAGCACCACACGGTACACTCAGGGACGTGGGCTACTTACATCAGCTTCTAGCAAGGTAGCCAGAAGAGTACAGTCAGCTTGGGAGGCCTACAACTACGCCTGGCCAGGGGAGATCCCATCTGCTCAAGGACTGACCAGGCCCCGTTCGCTAGCAAGTACTCCGGGAGGGTCTATCGTTGTTACCAGTAAAGACCCTGAACGCTACCATACCGTCTCTGAGTGGTTCCTGCTACCCCCATCATCCACGTCGGCTGCCCTGAGGCCATACCCCTCCCGTTGGGGGTTATACTATCACGCTGCACCATCCTTCCACCGGCCTCAGCGGTCTGCCCTGCAGCAGCAGCCCCCTGGCTGCATTCAACGGGTGGCGTAGTCATCAACCATTTTCTACCGCTAACAGACTGCCGTCCAGTTTGACTCCCTGGGCACGGACCGGGTCACCGCCACGAGACTACAACCCTAAACAGATCCGGCTCCGGGTAAGCTCCCGCGTGCGCAACGCAGCGCGACACAGGCCCAGGGGCGCGTCACAAGCAGCTGTCAAAAATTTGGCAGTATAGTATTGCAGCCTGTGGGTGGGTGGCTGCATACTTGCGCTTGCATTCCAAGGAATGGGGTAGGGACAACTGAACGCTGCACTGGGACAAGGACGTGGACGGTGATTGTTGCAAGTCTGCAACGACAGGTGCATGGCGGGAGGCATCTTCGCATGCGCCAAGGATCACTTATGATGGGCACACTTTTAGGCAGTGACCTGGGAGTCAGATGCTTCCAGTGGTCTTCCCCATTCTGTTCCCATGTCTTTTCAGCACTGTATGCATGTGTCTGATGATGCGTCACACACCACATGGCCAGATAAGGTTGTAAAATGTTAAAATGACATTTCCCAGTGAATGCATTTGTCTTAGTTGAAAGCAATGCAAAAGTGCAAAAACGCATCAAAAACGCTACGTGTGAACATAGCCCAAGGTGTGGAGGAGTATTTTTGGTTTTGGTTCTTTATTTTACCTTATATACAAGTCATTACCCTAGAAATGATGTTCCTTAACATATTTCCCAGAAAAATCCATTTTGGTTTCGTTTTTGTATGTTTTAATGTGAGTCCGTAAAAAAGTGGCGTAATACCTCTGACAATGTTGTTGACAGCAGTGACCTGGGAGTCAGAAATGCTTCCAGGGGTCTTCCCCATGCTGTTCCCATGTCATTTGAGCACTGTTCCCATCGATTTGGGCAATTTTTAGGCCCTGTGCAGACCGCCGGGGGGAGCCGCCTGAAAAATGCTCGAGTTTCCCATAGGCTTACATTGGGCTCATTGCTCGGGTCGAGCACCTGAGTATTCCAATTTGCTGTTCACTCTGTATGAAGTTTGCAATCTCTATGGCTAGTACAGCCCCACAGAGCTCAAGTCTGGGTATGGTGTGCCCGGGTTTTGGAGCCAATTTAGCCTTTCCAAATAGAAATTCAACATGAGTCTCATTTTTAGAGTCTATAACCTTCAAATAGGCAACAGCTGCAATAGCTTCAGTAGATGCATCAGAGAATATATGGATCTCTTTCCTTTGACTCGTAGCAAGAGATGCTGTAGTGTAACAACGTGGTATGTGGATTTTATCCAAGACATAAAGAGATTCCCTCCATGACTTCCACTTTAGTTGTTTGTCAACAGTGAGTGGTACGTCCCAGTCCTTAATAGACTCTGACAGTTGCCTTAATAGAAGCTTGCCTTGTATAGTCAGGGGTGCAACAAACCCGAGTGGATCATATAGACTGTTCACCACTGACAGAACCCCACATTTAGTAAATGGCTTTTCTGCACCACTAACCTGAAAGCTGAAGGAGTCCTTTAACACGTTCCATCTCAAGCCTAGACTTTTCTGTATTGGTGAGTTGTCTGAACCTAGATTCAAGTTTCTGAATTCTGAAGCATGATCATTAGAGTGAAAGGCCTTCATGACAACAGCGCTATTGGAGGCAATTTTATGCAATCTTAAATGAGCTTTAGAAAGCATACCTTGTGTCCGTTTGAGCAGATCTATGGCTTCTTCCGCTGTGGGCAGGGATTTGAGACCGTCGTCCATGTAGAAGTCCTTTTCAACGAACTGTTGGGCATCCTTCCCAAACTCTGATTCGCCATCAGAAGCAGTCTTACGTAGGCCGTATGTAGCAACTGCAGGAGAAGGACTGTTTCCAAACACGTGCACCTTCATGCGGTATTCAACCACTTCCTTGCTGGTGTCGTTGTCTCGGTGCCATAGAAAACGGAGATAATTTCTGTGATCTTGTTGCACGATGAAACAATGGAACATTTGTTCGATGTCAGCAGTAATGGCGACTGGCTCTTTTCTGAATCTCATGAACACTCCCACCAGGTTATTAGTCAGGTTGGGACCAGTGAGATACACCATCATGTTTGGCGCTTGAATCAAACACCACTCTGATTTGATTAGGCTTTTTTGAATGATATACTCCAAAGGAAGGTAGGTACCAGCATTCTTCATTGGCTTGCAAGGGTGGAGCTGGCTCTGCGTGGTCATTGCAAAATATCTTGTCCATAAAGGCTAGAAAATGGTCCTTCATTTCAGGCTTATTTCTCAATGTTCTCTGCAGTGAGGTGAACCTGGATAAGGCCTGTTCTTGGTTGTTAGGAAGCTTGGCCCTTGTAGATTTGAAGGGTAAGGGAGCAACCCAATGGTCAGATTCGTTCTTGAAGAATCCACTGTCCATTATTTTAATGAATTCCTTGTCTTCTATGGATAAGGGGACCTTGTTGTCATCTTGTGTTGTGCGAAACACTGTTCTCCCAAAGTCGTCACCATACAGAGTGGGAATGATGTCAGGCTCTTGGATGAATAGAAAAAAGAGAGGGGTCGCTCACTGGTCTATTCGGGTGCTCTGAAGAAAAGAGTAATCTCAATTGCAAAAAGAACTTCGGCACTCCATACATGAATATATAAGAAATATTGTATCTAGACTAATGTCACTTTGAAAAATGAAGTTTTTTTGGGCATAATTTGGCCAATTTATGTGTGCCCATCAACCACGACAAGGTCACCTTCGTATGATGGGAAACTACGCTACGCTACCACTGGATATGCCACTCTTGGGCTGTAAGCCTGTATGGACAATATGTCTCTGCTTGGGCTTTTAACCTACAATGTATGGGCTGGTAGAGCTAGTTAAAACCACCTGTGACTGAATGGGAGGGACACATGGCTCTTGGATGAAATCAGAGAACCTTTCTTTCACTTTGTAGTGATGAGAGCATGGTTTGAAGTGAGTTGTGCAACCATTTTGAAGTACATAAGTTTTAAAGGAGTTGACTTCGGATGCCTTGTGACTCTTATCCAGACATACATTGCCTACAATTACCCAGCCTAGATCAAGTCTTTGGGCGTATGGAGCATCATCTGGGCCATTGCATTGTTGGCGAACCTTGTGGACCCTTAAAATGTCCCTCCCCAGTAGGATTAGAATATCAGCATTCGTGTCCAGAGGAGGAATTTCGTTAGGTGCCTCAAGTGGGGATGATGGAGCGCGGCTTCCGGAGTGGGAATTTCTTCCCTGTTATTGGGTATCTGGTCACATTCAATTAAAGTTGGCAAAGGTATGTGCACGTTCCCCTTGATCGAAGAGATTATGTTCCCAGAGGCTCTCTTAGCAGAAGTCTCAATACGACTAGAACAGGTGTTGAGGGTGTATGGAGTTGTTTGTTCTTTTATATTGAAGATCTCTAAGAGTTTGCGCTTTGCTAGAGACCTGTTACTTAGCTCATCTATTATGGCATACATTTTGGAGGCCTTGTCGGGTTGTCCTTCTGGGTAGACCTTGACCAGACATACTTTAGCGCAGCATTTAGGACCAGTCCCTTCTCCACATACTTCCATACATGAGGAGGAAACAGCAGTTGCAGCTGGATCAGGAACTTGTGGCTTCCTGCCATGCTTTTGAGCAGGATTGGATGCTGCAGAAGGTCGTGAATTGTGTGGAGCTGGTGTGGGATGCATGGGATGTAACGTTTCTTTGTCACTACTGCATTCAGTGCACTTAATGACGGCCTTACAGTCCTTAGCAAGGTGATTTGAGGAGGCGCAACACTTATAATATATACCAAGCTCCTTGAGACTATCTCTGTGCTCCTGCAAAGTCTTTGCCCTGAGTCCACGACATTCCTTAAGTGGGTGAGGTCTGTTGTGGATAGGGCACATATGTTTACTATCCATAACTTTAGGAGCAATAGCATTTGTTTTAGTGAAGGAGGGTGCAGTAAGTGGAACGTCAGTCTTTCTCACGGATACTGTGCTCCTTAACTCTCTACGTTTGTTGATACTGTTATCATACCTTGTAGATGATGATGATGAAGCTGGTGGAGTAGGTTCACTAAAGTCAAAGTTGGGATCATTCTTTCGAGCTTGATCACTGACGAACCTGGAAAAATATGAAAAGGGAGGAAAAGACACATTATGCTGTCCTTTATACCGTGAGCCGTGGTCTGCCAATTTATCCTGCATGCCTTTTGGCAACTTGAGAACTACTAGAGTCACGCCATGAGCAGTATCAAGGTAGCTCAGTCCTGAAAGACGTGGGTCTAATTTTGCCAATTCTATTTCCTTTAGCAGATCGCTCTGGTCTTGAAGTTTTCGATTGTCCTTGTTAATTATTTTTGGGAAGGCTTGCAGTTTCTTAAATAAGGCAGACTCTATGGCTTCGGAGCTGCCATAGGTTTGCTCCAGCCTCTCCCATGCTGCAATAAGACCTGCATCTGTATAGTCCACGTGAACTGCCCTTATTGTCTTGATGAGCTCCGCTGATTCAGGGCCTAAACAGTTGACAAGCAAATCTAGTTGTTCCTTACCAGTGAGGTTAAGGTCTTGGATTACTTCTTGAAAGGTCAATTTCCAGGCTCTATAATTTTCGGCACAATCATCAAACTTTGAGAGACTGATGTTTATTAACTCCCTGCAAATCATATATCTGGCAAATTGAGACATGTCCAATCTCCTGGTCATAGTTGCAGGATTAACTTGTGGTATCCCTGGGGAATGTAAATTCTCTGGCTTATATGACTGAGACGGATCAGTGCGGAATGATGTGGCATGAGGGTTAAGTTGTGGTTTAGTCTCTATCGGGTCTGCTGGCTGCGGCCTAAATTGTGGGTTAGTGCTGGAAGTTACCTTGTCGGCAGTAGGTGGCGACATTTCTTGGCTTGCGGGTACATCCGTGTGGTAGATTGGAGGTGGCGCTGGTACAGATGGTAAATGTTTTAGCACATAGTCCCCAGTGCGGGGTCCTCCATTTCTCCTGGAATAAAGCAGTCCATATCAGTATCATGACCTAATGCTTGTTCAAGGACTTTCAGTTTAGCAAGGGCTGTTGCTTCTTCCCTTTCTGCTTGGATTATTTTTAATTGGACTTCCATCTTGTTTCTTTGAGCTTCCATTTCAGCTTCCTGCCTTTCTAATTGAGCTTCCATCTCATTTCTTTGGGCTTCTACTTCAGCCTCCTGCCTTTTTAATTGAACTTCCATCTCATTTCTTTGGGCTTCTACACTGTGTGCAGAATTATTAGGCAAGTTGTATTTTAGAGGATTATTTTTATTATTGATCAACAACTATATTCTCAATCAACCCAAAAGACTCATAAATATCCAAGCTTAATATTTTTGGAAGTTGGAGTGTTTTTTTTTTAGATTTGGCTATCTTAGAAGGATATCTGTTTGTGCAGGTAACTATTACTGTGCAGAATTATTAGGCAACTTAATAAAAACCAAATATAATCCCATCTCACTTGTTTATTTTCACCAGGTAAACCAATATAAGTGCACAAAATTTAGAAATAAAACATTTCTGACATGCAAAAACAAAACCCCCCAAAATTAGTGATCAATATAGCCACCTTTCTTTATGATGACACTCAACAGCCTTCCATCCATAAATTCTGTCAGTTGCTTGATCTGTTTTCGATCAACATTGCGTGCAGCAGCCACCACAGCCTCCCAGACACTGTTCCGAGAGGTGTATTGTTTTCCCTCCCTGTCGATCTCACATTTTATGATGGACCACAGATTCTCTATGGGGTTCAGATCAGGTGAACAAGGGGGCCATGGCATTATTTTTTCTTCATTTAGACCTTTACTGGCCAGCCACACTGTGGAGTAGTTGGATGCATGTGATGGAGCATTGTCCGGCATGAAAATCATGTTTTTCTTGAACGATACTGACTTCTTCCTGTACCACTGCTTGAAGAAGTTGTCTTCCAGAAACTGGCAGTAAGTCTGGGAGTTGAGCTTCACTCCATCCTCAACCCGAAAAGATCCCACATGTTCATCTTTGATGATACCAGCCCATACCAGTACCCCACCTCCACCTTGCTGGTGTCTGAGTCGGAGTGGAGCTCTCTGTCCTTTACTGATCCAGCCTCTGGCCCATCCATCTGGCCCATCAAGAGTCACTCTCATTTCATCAGTCCATAAAACCTTTGAAAAATCAGTGTTAAGATATTTCTTGGCCCATTCTTGACCTTTTAGCTTATGTTTCTTGTTCAAAGGTGGTCGATTTTCAGCCTTACTTACCTTGGCCATGTCCCTGAGTATCGCACACCTTGTGGTTTTTAATACTCCAGTAACGTTGCAGCTCTGAAATATGGCAAAACTGGTGGCGAATGGCATCTTGGCAGCTTTACGCTTCATTTTCCTCAATTCATGGGCAGTTATTTTGCGCCTTTTTTGGCCAACACGCTTCTTGCAACCCAGTTGGCTATTTGCCATGAAACGCTAGATTGTTCGGTGATCACGCTTCAAAAGTTTGGAAAATTTCAAGACTGCTGTATCCCTCTGCAAGACATCTCACAATTTTGGACTTTTCAGAGCCCGTCAAATCTCTCTTCTCACCCATTTTGCCAAAGGAAAGGAAGTTGCCTAATAATTAAGCACACCTTATATAGGGTGTTGATGTCATTAGTCAACACCCCTCCTCATTACAGAGTTGCACATCATCAGATTTACTTAATTGGTAGTTGGCTCTTAAGCCTGTGTAGCTTGTAGTAGGACAACATGTATAAAAAGTATCATGTGATCAAAATACTCATTTGCCTAATAATTCTGCACACAGTGTACTTCAGCCTCCTTCCTAGCAAAGGAGCTTCTTACTCTAGCTTCTTCTGCAGATGCACAGATTTCCAGTAGCTTGTCAGACAATGTTGACTTCCTGGAGTGAGATGATCACCGAGATGTGATTTTGGTCGATGTTGTAGGATGTGACTTAACCTCTTGGAGGTGTGCGATGCGGAGTTCTGCCTTATCCTGGGCATCTCGCACTAATGCGGTCTTTTCTTGGAGAATTGGAGAAGAGTTTCCTTTTCAACCATCTCTGCTGGGGCATCATCCATATCAGTTACTCCGGAATGTGATGTACTTAACAGACAGTCTCTGGTAGCGATCATAGGCGGCAGATAAACTCTTCAATTTGGCGGTTAAATCTGCTGCGTCATTGTTAGCGCGTGGAAGAGCTGATAAATAGTGATCAACTCTGCTCCATAAACGATCTATGTTATCATGGAGCTCATCTCTGGTGGTCTCCAGGTTCTCTCTGACCTTTTGTGTTGGCTTGGTTACACGTTTGGGTCGTACATCCTGCTCTGCAGTAAGTGTGGACTCTGCTCCTGGAGCATCTGTGGTGTCAGGAACATGATGTGCTTCTCCCACAGAGGGATCCACTGTGCCCTTTGTAGACATGCTTTAGCTAAGATGATGGACAGTCATAGACTTGCTAGCAGACATGCATATGCACACAGATACTGAAGACTTGGGTCTCTTGTTACTATTCTGCCACCAATGTACGTGGGGCAAGATGTGTCTGAGGGATGTGACCCGGATCTCTGTATAAGAATGGTGGATAGCGTCAACTCACTGACCAGCGCTTCTGTTCCTCATGAACTGCACGTGGGAATCCGGAATGATGATGCAGTGATGAATTCAACATGTTTATTTACAGTTCTTGATGAGGTGAGATGAGGAAAGGGTAAAAATTGTAGGTATTAGAAGCGCCAGGTAAAATGTGGCAACAAGAGAATCCCTTCTCGAGTCCTGCAGCATGTAAAGACAAGATGGATCTGATGAATAAGAAGGAAGTGATGGGAGGAGATAGGAGGAGTTACAGACAGGAGGGATTTGGGGAAATACATAGGAATAATACATGTTATAACATATTATAACAATGGCCAGTAGATGGCAGCAAAGTACAACAAATACAATAATCAGGTAACATTAGGTAATGCCCAAAATGGCTGAAAGTCTTTTCAAACAAAGAGCTGGACAGCACAATTATTATTATTTATTTATATAGCGCCATTGATTCCATGGTACTGTACATAGGAAATACAGATAACACTTACAGTAAACAAACTAGCAATGATAGACTGGTACAGAGGGAAGAGGACCCTGCCTTTGTGGGCTTACATTCTATATAAGGTATCTTATATGTATATCGTAACCCCTTTCCCTTGCCTATAATGTACATACCAAACTTTTTCATTTTCCTTCTATCCCTTTAATTTTTTCTTTTAACCATTTTCCTTAATAAACCATATTTTTAATTCCCCCTTCTCATCCTTAACCCTTTCCACTCTTTATTTTGCCTATATCTTTCATGCCTTCACATTTTGCTTTTTTGCTTTAATTTTGTTCTAGTTTGCTTTTATATTACTGTGTATTTATAATATGTCTTCCCCTTTTTCTTTACCTCATTTATGTAAAAAATCCTTAATAAAAACTAGTTTAACAAAAAAGTGCCTGCTGTGACCTAGGACAATGCTGAACTGTGGTTTTGGTGCTTTTCTTTCTTTAGATGTTTCTATGTGGAGCCTAAAAAAACGCATGTAAAAACTGCAGATACTTTATTAAGTGCAGAATCAAAGCTTTTCAGTACTATAAAAAGCACATTAAAAACGCGGCTTCACATCTGCACCAGAAACGCATCGAATAAGGGGGAAAAGATTGTGATTCAGTAGTTAGGTGCGGACATCTGCAGAAAAAAAACAAACACAGGATTTCTGCAACATGTGAACACGATCTTACAGACACAAAAAAGCCAGATATTGTATAGTGAAGCTACGTAAATGTGGCACCCCAGGGGTCTGGTTTCCACAGTAATAGCAATATTACGTCTGAGAGCAGGTGGGAGGTCTCCTGGTCAGGAATCCTATGCATGCCACACCTCCTGCCCAGTCCTGGGAGGGGAAGAACTTCCCCTATATAAGACTGGGGCTGAGGCAGGGTTAGAGAGGAGAAAGAGAAGAGGAAGAGCCCCAGACAGAGACATAGTCTGGTCTGGAGAGGAGCAGCTATAGGAAAGAAAGATCAGGAGCTCAGTGGGAGCAGTGCTAAAAGGAGTCAGGGGCTGGAAGCTGTAGAGCTCGCCCTGATTGAAGAGTTCTCACCGGACCCGGAGTCCGAGGCTGTGGGGACTAATCCTTACCCAGCAGCAGAAACCGACCGGCAGGGGATTTCAGGTCCTCTGGCCAAGAAACCCGAAGGCACGGTCACACGCAATGGACCAGCACCGCCGTCGTGGAGCGGAAGCTACCAGAAGGCCCCGAGTCACCGGCCATACGGGTGAGCACCACACGGTACACTCAGGGACGTGGGCTACTTTTACCCGCCTCTAGCAAGGTAGCCAGAAGAGTACAATTAGTTGGGGAGGCCTACAACTCCGCCTGGCCAGGGGAGATCCCATCTGCTCACGGACTGACCAGGCCCCGATCGCTAGCCAGTACTCCGGGAGGGTCTACCTTTATCATCAGTAAAGACCCTGAATTACACCGCACCGTCTCTGAGTGTTTCATCATCCACGTCCGCTGCCCTGAGGCCATACCCCTCCCGTTGGGGGTTATACCATCCACGCTGCACGACCGTACCACCGGCCTCAGCGGTCTGCCCTGCAGCGGCGGTCTCATGACCGCATTCACCGGGTGGCGTAGTCGAACAATATAACATCTTATGCCAAGCACCGCCACTTAGTTTGACTCCCTGGGCACGGACCGGGTCACCGCCACGAGACTACTACCCCCATCGGATCCGGGTATCCCCCGCGCGCACGCGCGCCGCATTGCAGCACTGGCCCAGGGGCGCGTCAACTTTTGGCGTAGTCGGCAGGATTCCGTGCCCGCAACCACCGGGTACTGCGTGCCTGAAAGAAGACTGTTAAACTTACCTGTGGTGAAGATTCCCGCCATCCGGCGCCATCTTCTGCCTTCTTCCCGCCATCCGTGAAGTTTTCCCGCCATCCGGCGCCATCTTCTGCCTTCTTCCCGCCATCCGTGGAGTTTTCCCGCCGTTGGACGCCACCTTGAAGACGCCGCGCGGGAAGAAGAGGGGCGTGGACTCCGAAAGCGCGCGAGAACTGAAGCTCCGCCTCACGTCCGGACGTTGCGTAAGGTCCTGGAAGGAGCCCAGCAGACGCCGAAGTCACAGGAGCGCGACGGAAGGTCCTCAACCCTGACGATCCACTGCGGAGCCGCGGCCTACGGAAGAGGATCATCGCAAGGTAGGCCACGGTCCACTAGGGGGGAGGAGGATGTCGGATACGGAGGAGAGCTTCACTGCCACAGCCACCGCCAGCGCCGCCGCTGCTGCGGTCATGCCTTTCACCATGCCCTATATCCCGGGGGCAGCCTGGCTACCCCAGTACTCAGGGGAGTCACATACCCTGCATGACTTTAGAGAAAAGCTGGATAGCCTCTTCCAGGTGTACCCCCTCACAGAAGAGCAAAAAGTGAGCATCCTGGTGGCCCAACTAACCGGGGCAGCCCAAAGGGAGGTAAAGTCCTGGCCACCTGGGAGGAGGACTGTCGCAGGGATATTAACCCGGCTGAAGGACACCTTTGATACCCGCACCTCAGCCGAGATTAAGCTTAGATTCTACGGGTGCAAACAGCGAGCACATGAGAATATAAGGGACTATGCACTAAACCTACAAGAGGCCCTGAGAGCCATTAAGCAGACCGACCCTGACGGCGTGGGAAACGAGGACAGGCTGTTGACCGAACAATTTATAGAGGGACTATATTGCAATGCCCACCGAACCCAGTTGCGGGCAATGGCCTTACAGGATCCTCATCTGGACTTTGCACAGTTCAAGGACAGAGCCATCCGGGTGCTCCGAGAACCGGCACCGGGTGGCGTGGTGACCCACAGGCGCCCTACTACCGCTTACCACCAGGAGGCGGCGCCCTTGTCGGCAGGGCCTGTGGGAGCTGACGCGCAGGCTTTGAACAATGACCCGGCTCCAGACCTGCACCATCAGGTCCAAGAGCTAGCTAAAAGCGTTGCTGCGCTAACCCGAACTGTGCAGTCTTTACAGGTTTCTGCTCCAGGGAAGATCCAGCTGGCATCCGGACCGGAGGACATCCCGTGGCGCCGACCAAGGAGGACCCCACCGGCCAGAGGAAGACACAGCGACCGATACAACGAGGACGGACAACCCATCTGCCGCCGCTGCAATCAACCCGGACATATGGCAAGGTACTGTCCTTTAAACTGGCACAACCTGGGGTAGAGGGCCAACCCCTAGGAATAAGATCACCAGGCCCATCGAACTGGCGTGACAAATACGTGGGAGGACGTCCAGTCTTGCCTGTAGTACTGGATGGCATTCCTATGAGTGCCCTACTTGACACCGGGTCACAGGTCACCACCATCCCGTACGTGCTCTTCAAGCAGTACTGGAATGACTCGGATATAACCCGCTACCCTGACGACGACTTGAGTATCATTGCCAGCAATGGTCAGCCCGTGCCACAGATCGGATTTAAAGAGATGACCATTAAAATCGGTAGAGTCGAACTGGCAGCACAGGGACTGATCATTGTAGACATTGACAAGCGCGAGAGTCACCCAAAGATAACTCTAGGAACTAATGTGATTGAAAATTGTCTTGCAGAGGTGATTTTCATTTTACAGCAGGTTGCCAAGAACGCCAGCTCCGGCCAGCAGCGAGTGCTCCAAAAAGAGATCCGGGCACTGATGCGGCGGCAACAGGTGGAACTCTCCGGTGGTGAGATAGGAAGCGTGAGAATGTGTGACCCTTTGCCTATTGCCATGCCCCCGAAAAGTGAAATGATGATTTGGTGCCGGGCAGCTATTGGTCTGAGAGGTAGAGATTACCAGGCAATGGTAGAACCAGTCTACTCAGACAGTAGGCCCACCATTTTGACGGCACGGGGGGTGGTTGATGTACGCCATGGGAGGGTGCCCGTTCGCATAATAAATATCGGGAAGAGGGAAGTATACCTGCCCCGGTATGCCACGCTAGCCAAATTGTATACCATCGACCAAAATTCTGTACAGTCAGTGGAACCCTTGCCTCCATCTCACCTAGAGGAAGGTAACGGCTCTAAGAAACCAATGGAGGACTGGTGTCAGCAGCTACATTTGGGAACTGACTCCACTCCCTCACACCAGAAACAGGGAGTCTATCGGGTGGTTCAAGAGTACGAGAGAGTGTTTAGTAAACACCCGTTAGACTTCGGGCGAGTAAAGGGGGTAGAACACCACATCCCCACGGGAGACCATCCTCCCATAAAGGAGAGATACAGACCCGTACCCCCTGCACACTACCAACACGCCAAGGGGATGCTTAGAGACATGAAGGAGGCTGGAGTAATCAGGGATAGCTGTAGCCCCTGGGCAGCTCCACTAGTCTTGGTTAAAAAGAAGGACAACACCATGAGAATGTGTGTAGATTACCGGAAAATCAACCGTATCACACACAAAGATGCGTACCCCTTACCAATGATAGAGGAGTCTTTGGCTGCTTTAAAATCTGCTAACTTCTTCTCCACTTTGGATCTCACTAGCGGGTACTGGCAGGTTCCTGTAGCAGAGGCGGACCGGGAGAAGACCGCATTCACCACCCCGATGGGACTTAGCGAGTTTACCTGCATGCCGTTCGGACTCTGCAACGCACCAGGAACCTTCCAACGATTGATGGAATGCTGTCTGGGACACCGAAACTTCGAGACGGTCCTGTTATACCTGGACGATGTCATCATCTACTCCAAGACCTACGAGGACCACCTGAAACACCTGGCAGAAGTGTTCGAAGCCCTGGCAAACTACGGCCTAAAGGTGAAACCCTCCAAGTGTCACCTCCTGAAACCAAAGGTGCAGTACCTGGGACACGTGGTGAGTGCTGACGGAGTGGCTCCCGACCCTGATAAGATCACCGCAATTAAGGAATGGCCAAGCCCCTCCAGCGTAAAGGAAGTGCGGCAGTTCCTCGGGTTGGTAGGCTACTACCGAAGATTCATCCCCGGTTTCACCAAAAAGGCAGCTCCTATGCAGGACCTCCTGATAGGCCAGTCCAGGAAGGCCAAGAACCAGAAGCCACCCTTCAGATGGGAGAAGCTGGAAGAAGAGTCCTTCCGCCAGCTGAAGATGGCCCTCACGGGGGATGAAATCCTGGCGTACCCTGATTACAGCCAGCCCTTTATCCTCTACACCGACGCAAGTAACATCGGGCTAGGAGCCGTACTGTCCCAGATCCAGCAGGGGAAAGAACGGGTAATTGCTTACGCCAGCCGAAAACTGCGACCCACTGAAAGAAACCCTGAGAATTACAGCTCATTCAAGCTAGAGTTCATGGCAGTGGTGTGGGCAGTCACCGAACGCTTTAGGCACTACCTCGCCTCTTCCCGGTTCACCGTGTACACGGATAACAACCCGTTGACACACCTGGATACGGCAAGACTCGGTGCCCTGGAGCAGAGATGGATGGCCCGCCTGTCCAACTATGAGTTCACGATCAAATACCGGGCAGGACGCTCCAATACCAACGCGGATGCCTTGTCCAGAATGCCAAACCTACCGGACGTAGGGGAAGATCCAGAGGAACTGGAAGAAGTTGAACTCCCCGCGTTCCACCGTCATGGGACTATCCAGTATTCCCACCGTGTAAGGGGTAAGCAATCTGCTACGTTCAAACCCTTACCTCATTACAACTGGGCGGAAACGCAAGACAGTGACCCCGCCGTCCGACTGGTGAAGGAGATGCTGACTCAGCCAGATGCCCGCCTTGACCCAGACGCTCCGGAGGAGGCCAAGCAACTGTGGGTTGAGAAGAGTCGACTGTTCCTTTACAAGGGGAAGTTGTGCCGCAGAATGGTTAACTCCCGGACGCATGAACTGATCTGGCAAGTAGTGGTGCCAAGAAGAGACGCGGCTATGGTACTGGAGGCATACCACAACGGAGCTGGGCACTTCGGATGGAAGAAGCTGGAGTTCCTGCTGCGCGGGCGGTTCCATTGGGTAGGCATGAGAGGAACCATCGAGAGGTGGTGCAGAGACTGTGGCCCATGCAACCTAAGAAGGAAGGACCGTGCTAGCCAGAAGACTCCCCTGCAGTCCATCGTCACCAAGCAGCCATTGAAACTGGTAGCCTTGGATCATGTAAAACTGACCCCCAGCAGAAGTGGCTACGTCTATGTGTTAACCATCGTGAATCACTACTCCCGGTTCTTGGTTGTCGTCCCCGTCAAGGACTTAACGGCTCAAACAGCAGCTACAGCCTTCCAGCAGCACTTCTGCCGTCCACACGGATACCCAGAGCAGGTGCTGACGGACCAGGGACCTGCCTTTGAAGCGGAGGTCTTCCAGGAGTTCTGCACTCTGTATGGCTGCCGGAAGATAAGAACAACACCCTATCATCCACAAACCAATGGACTCTGCGAGAAAATGAACCAGGTGGTGATAGATCTTCTGAAAACATTGCCCCTGGAAGAACGCAGTCTGTGGCCTGAGAAACTGCCTGATCTGGTGGACCTATACAACCACATCCCTGTAGGTTCTACCAACTGTACCCCGGCTTACCTAATGAGAGCAAGACCTGGTAAGCTGCCTGTTGACCTGGATATGGGAGTCCTGACACCCGAGGACACTTCACCAGAAGCAGACAGGGACACTGAGAGGCAGCAGCAGTACCGGAAAGTACAGGAGAGCGTGGAGCGAAGTCTCTGTCAAGCTAGAGAAAGACAGGAGAAGACTTACAACCAGTATGCTCCCGCTGTTCCCCTGGTACCTGGAGAGCAGGTCTTGAAGAGGAAGAGACGGCTCCACAAGTTGGACGACCAGTGGGAGAAGGACCCGTACACCGTACTGCCCTCAAGCCATGAGAACCCGAAAGTCTGCACAATCAGTAAGGATGGAGGAGAAACCACAGCCATTGTATCCCGAGATCACCTGAAGAAGTGTCCCGAACAGCTACGGAACCCTGAAGAAGAACAAGAAGACCCTCGACCCGTAGAGGAAAGGGAAGATATGGTCAGTACTGTGCTCGGAGACTTCCCTCGGTCTTGGACTCAAGTCAATGGCGCTGTTGTGGTACCCGTCCTCACCTTCCTCCAACCAGCATCTCAAGTACCTACGGAGAAACAGGTAGAGCTGGAAGAGAAGCTGGTCCAGGAGGCAGAAGACCCCACACAAGCAGACCAGGAGGATCAACCCTCTGCTTATAGTGAGCCTGCCGTGCCCCTAGTGAGCCAAAGAGCTCGTAGACAGCTGCCCAGTTTACCTTTGACAGCCCCTACACCCTGTAACTCAGGACCAGTCAGTCAGCTCCGTAGGTCTACTAGGGTCACTAGAGGCCAGTTGCCCGTACGTTGGAGGATTTAAAGTGCTCAAACTGTTTTATTTGTATTTACTTGTTTATTGTTGCTTGTGAATAATTGTGTATTTCTAGTTATTTTATAGGTGTCGTTTATGGATTATCCGGAATCCTTTGTACATATGTTTGGAGCGTAACCCAGGAACGGACTAAAGACTGTTAAAGACTCGGGGCAGGACAGACCCCTACCTGGTTACGGCTCCCTATTCTTTGGTGGAATGGACACCCTTGTTTTCTTCAAAAACTGCACCCAGTTGCGGACACGCCGTGACCATCCTAATGTGTTTTTCTTTATTGTACTGTTTCTGTTTATAACTTGTTATGTTTACAAAAGTATGTTTAGTCCCGGAGTACTAAATTTTACTAGGGGGGAATATGGCACCCCAGGGGTCTGGTTTCCACAGTAATAGCAATATTACGTCTGAGAGCAGGTGGGAGGTCTCCTGGTCAGGAATCCTATGCATGCCACTCCTCCTGCCCAGTCCTGGGAGGGGAAGAACTTCCCCTATATAAGACTGGGGCTGAGGCAGGGTTAGAGAGGAGAAAGAGAAGAGGAAGAGCCCCAGACAGAGACATAGTCTGGTCTGGAGAGGAGCAGCTATAGGAAAGAAAGATCAGGAGCTCAGTGGGAGCAGTGCTAAAAGGAGTCAGGGGCTGGAAGCTGTAGAGCTCGCCCTGATTGAAGAGTTCTCACCGGACCCGGAGTCCGAGGCTGTGGGGACTAATCCTTACCCAGCAGCAGAAACCGACCGGCAGGGGATTTCAGGTCCTCTGGCCAAGAAACCCGAAGGCACAGTCACACGCAAGGGACCAGCACCGCCGTTGTGGAGCGGAAGCTACCAGAAGGCCCCGAGTCACCGGCCATACGGGTGAGCACCACACGGTACACTCAGGGACGTGGGCTACTTTTACCCGCCTCTAGCAAGGTAGCCAGAAGAGTACAATTAGTTGGGGAGGCCTACAACTCCGCCTGGCCAGGGGAGATCCCATCTGCTCACGGACTGGCCAGGCCCCGATCGCTAGCCAGTACTCCGGGAGGGTCTACCTTTATCATCAGTAAAGACCCTGAATTACACCGCACCGTCTCTGAGTGTTTCATCATCCACGTCCGCTGCCCTGAGGCCATACCCCTCCCGTTGGGGGTTATACCATCCACGCTGCACGACCGTACCACCGGCCTCAGCGGTCTGCCCTGCAGCGGCGGTCTCATGACCGCATTCAACGGGTGGCGTAGTCGAACAATATAACATCTTATGCCAAGCACCGCCACTTAGTTTGACTCCCTGGGCACGGACCGGGTCACCGCCACGAGACTACTACCCCCATCGGATCCGGCTCCGGGTATCCCCCGCGCGCACGCGCGCCGCACTACAGCACTGGCCAAGGGGCGCGTCATAAAGACGAGAAAGTTCTGGCGGCTCCGACTGTGAATGAAGGAACAAAAAATAATCAACAGGTCCCAACTAGAGATGAGCAGGATGCACAGATGATGTTGTGCTGCCCTGGGTGATCAAAAGCCGCTGGGGATGCCGGATGGTTAGAGATTCACGGCCTCTCGTACGGCCGCCAGGTAGCACTGACCTGGACCAGAGACCCGTGAATCCATCCGCTCATCTCTAGTCCCAACTGTCTCAGATACGGTGGACAGTCCCGGATTTGAGTCTATGTTCTGCAGTCTCGGGCGTCTGCTGAATATCCCTCACAGCCAGCGCCCCTCTGACAACTCCTTCTGCCAGGGAAGAAAGAAATGGTAAATGGGCATAGATTGGGGTGTGGTCAGGGGCGTGACCAAAATTTGCCACACCGCGCTATGCACGACGCATAATCTGTTCCTTCTTCTATGCTTCAAAAGTTGTGAGGTATGTCTTTACTTGTCATAACAGATGCAAATTCTTTGCTTCTTTTTCCGTTCGGATAGTTGTTCTCATTACCTCTATGTGGCATTTTATTTGAACATTTACATATGGATCTAGTAAGGGATGAGGTCAGTTTCCTGACTTGAAAATATTTTTTTGCAGGCAAGTCCTACCACCAGGCTCGGACTGTCCTAGCAGGGAATTGGTGAATCCCCCGGTGGGCCCCACCCCCCAACCTGTACAGGAGCTGTGCTTTACTTCATTCTGGCCCCACCTGCACTGCGCTGCAGGGTTCTATTGCGCAGGCACCGGGAAGTGACAGTGACTCCCCGGCGCCTGCGCAATAGAACCCTGCGGCGCAGTGCATAGGCAGGCGGGGCCGGGATGAAGCAAAGAGCGTTCTATGTGAGCGGCGCTTTGCGCATACCCAGGAAGTCAGGGAGCACAGTGCATGTCACAGGGCCCATGCGCAACAATCAGGTTCACTCCCCACTTCCTCCCGGCATCATCCTAATTACCAACCATATTGTACATATGTATATATATATATACACAGTACAGACCAAAAGTTTGGACACACCTTCTCATTTAAAGATTTTTCTGTATTTTCTTGACTATGGAAATTGTACATTCACACTGAAGGCATCAAAACTATGAATTAACACATGTGGAATTATATAGTTAACAAAAACGTGTGAAACAACTGAAAATATGTCTTATAGTCTAGGTTCTTCAAAGTAGCCACCTTTTGCTTTGATGACTGCTTTGCACACTCTTGGCATTCTCTTGATGAGCTTCAAGAGGTAGTCACCAGAAAGGGCCCGACGTTCACAGATGGGGGTTGCGCTCACAGCCCAACACCGTGCAGGACACTTTGCATTTGCCACAGAACACCAGGATTTGCAAAATCACCACTGGCGCCCTGTGGTCTTCACAGATGAAAGCAGGTTTACACTGAGCCTATGTGACAGACGTGACAGAGTCTGGAGATGCCGTGGAGAGCGATCTGCTGCCTGCAACATCCTTCAACATGACCGGTTTGGCAGTGGGTCAGTAATGGTGTGGGGTGGCATTTCTTTGGAGGACTGCACAGCCCTCCATGTGCTCGCCAGAGGTAGCCTGACTGCCATTAGGTACAGAGATGAGATCTTCAGACCCCTTGTGAGACCATATGCTGGTGCGGTTGGCCCTGGTTTCCTCCTAATGCAGGACAATGCCAGCTATGGACTGGCCCGCCCGTTCCCCAGACCTGAATCCGATTGAGCACATCTGGGACATCATGTCTCGCTCCATCCACCAACGTCACGTTGCACCACAGACTGTCCAGGAGTTGGCGGATGCTTTACTCCAGGTCTGGGAGGAGATCCCACAGGAGACCATCCGCAACTTCATCAGGAGCATGCCCAGGCATTGTAGGGAGGTCATACAGGCATGTGGAGGCCACACACAATACTGAGCCTCATTTTGACTTGTTTTAAGGACATTACATCAAAGTTAGATCAGCCTGTAGTGTGTTTTTCCACTTTAATTTTGGGGGTGACTCCAAATCCAGGCCTAAATTGGTTAATAAATTTGATTTCCATTGATGATTTCTGTGTGATTTTGTTGTCAGCACATTCAACTTTGTACAGAACAAAGAATTCAATGAGAATATTTCATTCATTCCGATCTAGGATGTGTTATTTGAGTGTTCCCTTTATTTTTTTGAGCAGTGTATATAATGGTACTAAAAAAATGGGTTACATTTAAAAGGGGTTTATAAATGTGGGAAAGAAGAAAAGTGTGATACATGTGATTTATGACCCATGGACATAAAATGGTTAAGAGCAACAATACAGGGGAATATTTTCAAATCCAACAGTTTTTAAACTGCGGGAGTGATTTTGTTATTTATGTACTGGAGTGCCCATGCGGACTCCCGTATGTGGGAAGAACTACTATGACCCTAAGAGAAAGGATTAACCATCATAGATGTAATACCAAAAAAAGATAAAAATCATAGTGTATCTAATCATTTATCGGTAATGTATAGTGGTGATTTCAGTTGTCTGAAAGTAATACCTATAAAACAGGTCCCGTATTCCCTCTGCAGATTCCAGGATTTATGCAGGAGATGTTTTGGATTTTCCGCCTGGATTGTTTGACACCTTAAGGCTATGTGCCCACGATACAGAAATGCTCCGGATTTTTCCTGAGCGTTTCTGCATCTCCCTGGCAGAAAAAATGCATGCGGATTGTACATGTGTTTCTCCTTCCAGGGACAAGCGGATGTGAAGCGTTCTTCACTTGCATTTCCGCATGCGGGTTGACAAGCGCTTTCCAAGCGATTTTAGCATCACTTGGAAAGTGCTTGACAACTTGGTCACACTATATAAATCCATGCAAACAGCATGGATTTATATAGTGTGACCGTAAAGAATGTTAAAAAATGAAAACTAAATCTATACGTACCTTCTGATGGCCCCCGGAGTCTTGATTCGATGAGTCTCGGCTTGCCGGCAGCTTGCGGTACACTGAAGGACCTGCCGACGTCAGCGGTCGCGCGACCCGTCACATGACTAAATGACATCAGCGCAGGTCCTTCAGTCCACCGCGATCTGCCGGCAAGCGAAGACAAAGACACCGGGGGCCATCAGAAGGTAAATATAATATTTATTTTTTATTTTATTCTTTTTTTTTACAGGTTCTATGGTACCCGGGTCCGGAGGAGAGTCTCCTCTCCTCCACACCTGGGTACCATCCGCACATTGAAACGCTTGGATTCCGCATGTACAGATCCAGTGATGCGGAATCCAAGCGTTCCAATGCAAGTCAATGGCGGCTAAAACGCAGCGCTTCCGCAAAATAATTGGTAGTGCTGCGTTTTTTTCCCGCAATGATAACTCGCAGCGGAAATTTCATTGGGGAACATGGCAGGCCTTCTACCAAGCGTTTTTTAAGTGTTTCTGCAGCAGAATTGCCGCTGCTTAAACGCTTAAAAAACGCATCGTGGACACACAGCCAAATATCTCACTATAAAAAATAGTTTGATGAGTTGTTATTTAAACATAGATCAAATTATATATAATTTTTGGGGGGAATTGTTTTTTAAAACATACAGTTGGGGAAATAAGTATTTGATCCCTTGCTGTTTTTATAAGTTTGCCCACTAACAAAGACATGAACAGTCTATAATTTTAAGGGTAGGTTAATTTTAACATTGAGAGATAGAATATCCCCCCCAAAAATCAAGAAAATCACATTGTATAAATTAGATAAATTTATTTGCATTTTGCAGTGAGAAATAAGTATGTGATCCCTCTGGCAAACAACACTTAATACTTGGTGGCAAAACCCCTGTTGGCTGCCCAGCAGTCAGACATTTTTTATAGTTGATGATGAGGGTTGCGCACATGTCAGGAGAAATTTTGGTCCACTCTTCTTTGCAGATCATCTCTAAATCATTCAGACTTTGAGGCTGTCGCTTGGCAACTCGGAGCTTCAACTCCCTCCATAAGTTTTCTATGGGATTAAGGTCTGGAGACTGGCTAGGCCACTCCATGACCTTAATGTGCTTCTTTTTGAGTCACTCCTTTGTTGCCTGGGCTGTATTTTTTGGGTCATTGTCTTGCTGGAAGACCCAGCCACGACCCATTTTTAATGTCCTGGTGGAGGGAAGGAGGTTGTCACTCAGTATTTTACAGTACATGGCTCCATCCATTCTCCCATTGATGCTGTGAAGTAGTCCTGTGCCCTTAGCAGAGAAACACCCCCAAAACATAATGTTTCCACCTCCATGCTTGACAGTGGGGACGGTGTTCTTTGGGTCATAGGCAGCATTTCTCTTCCTCCAAACACCGCGAGTTGAGTTAATGCCAAAGAGCTCAATTTTTGTCTCATCTGACCACAGCACCTTCTTCCAATAACTCATAGAATCATCCAGGTGTTCATTGGCAAACTTCAGACCGGCCTGCACATGTGCCTTCTTGAGCAGGGGGACCTTGCGGGCACTGCAGGATTTTAAACCTTCAGGCTGTGTGCCCACGTAGCATTTTTCAAGCGTATATGCTGCGGAATTTCCGCAGCGTAAACGCTTGAAAAATGCATGTATATCCGCACCCCATGGTCCCCAATGGGATTCCGCAAGTCCTATGCACATGCTGCGGATTTTTCCGCAGCGTTTATGCCGCGTTCAAAAATCCGCAGCATGTCATTTCATTTTGCGTTTCCGCAAGCGGAATTGCCTTTGTCCAATGCATAAAAAACGCAAGGCAATTCCGCATGTGGAAAACGCGTGATAAACGCGCGAAAAATGCGCGATAAACGCGTGCGGAATTCCGCATGCGTTTTTCCGGGAGAGAACTTGCATTTATGCAGCAGAAATTTTCTGCTTCATGAATGCAACGTGGGCACATAGCCTTAGGCTATGTGCCCACGATGCAGAAATGCTGCATATTTTTTACGCTTCTCCCTGGCAGGAAAAACGCATGTGGTTTTTACATGCGTTTTTCCCACCAGGTAGAAGCGTTTGTCAAGCGTTTTTGCATGCATTTCTGCATGCGGGTTATCAAGCACTTTTCCAAGCGATTTTAGCATCACTTGGAAAAGTGCTTGACAACTTGTTCACACTATATAAATCCATGCAACCGGCATGGATTTATAGTAGTGTGACCAAGTTAGTTAAAAAAAAAAGAATAAGAATGGTAAAAAAAATAAAAAAAAAAGATTATACTCACCTTCCGATGTCCTCCCGGTGTTTTGTCCGCTCTCTTGCATTGCTCGCGCTGTTGTGAAGGACCTACGGTGACGTCATTCAGTCATGTGTCAGGTCACATGACTCAATGACGTCATGGCAGGTCCTTCACAACAGCGCGAGCAATGCAAGAGACCGGATGGAGCGGACAAAACACCGGGAGGACATCGGAAGGTGAGTATAATCTTTATTTTTTATTTTAAATTCTTTTTTTTTACAGTTTCTATGGTACCCACATCTGGATGAGAGTCTCCTCTCCTCCAGACCAGGGTACCATCCGCACATTGAACCGTGTGATATCCGCTTATCCACATGTAGTGATGCGGATGTCACGCGGTCCAATGCAAGTCAATGGCGGCGATTACGCTGCGTGTCCGCAAAATTAATGGACATGCTGCGGATTTTTGAGCGCAGCATAAATGCTGCGGAAAAATCCGCAGCATGGGCATTGGCATTGCGGCTTGTCATTGGGGATCATGGGGGGCGGATCACCAAGCGTTTCCCAAGCGTTTACGCTGCGGAAGTTCCGCAGCATAAACGCTTGGAAAATGCTTCGTGGGCACTCCGCCTTAGGCTATGTGCCCACGATGCACAAATGAAGCAGAAATTTTCCTGAGCATTTCTGCATCTCCTTTGCCAGAAAAACGCATGCATTTTTTAGATGTGTTTTTGACGCGTTTTTGCATGCGGATTTTGTAAGCATATTTCAAGCGTTTTTTGAACACAAATAAAGTTAGTGAAAAAAAAAAAAGTGAAACTGCTGATGTCATTTCCTAGTTCAACCCCTCTTCACCATTTTGTTTTTTTGCAATAGACAGGATGCCACAGGAACTGCAGCCCCTGCGTCTCAGCAAACCATGCATGCACCTTTTGCTGCTGACTGCCATAAATCTCCTGCACTACTACAGCGAGCAGGTAATAAATTTAAAGTAGATGGTTTTTTGGGTTACATTATTTTTATGTAGTGTGTACTAACCTATTATTGTCCCATAGGAGCGGTAAAGGAGGAGAAGAAGACCCAAAAAGATGTGGGTGCACCCTATCTTGCAGGAGCGGGCGGACAAGGGCCACTTCAATGTTCTTTACCAGGATTTAAGGAGGTAAGATATATGGAAAAAATGCATATTGTCACCCGTGTGTACCATTTATTTTTTTTTACGGAGTTTTTGTTGGTATGCTATGTTATAAAATTATATTTTAATCTGTGAGTATATTTATTTTTTTTTGTTTCTGTTTAATAAAGTTTTCCAGAAAAATTTCAGCAGTTTTTCCGTCTGACCATTGCTGCGTTTGATCGGCTGCTAAGCCTTATTTCTCCTGACCTGGACTACAGTGACACCATAACGCGAAGTGCCATCTCTGCTGAGGGAAGGCTGCTCATCACCTTGCGGTAAGTTGAATGTTTCCGTATATATATGTGTTGTTTTTATTTTTAGATATAAACAACTTATGCTGCCATGGCCAGAATAATTATTGTGTCAGTATTTGCACATTATTATTGTCTCAAATTGGAGAAAAAACACGTGCTGAACAAGATAAATTTTTAAAATAGGAACACCTCACCAATTCTGCATTTATCGTCCATGGCCGGTTTCACATGTACACATATCTCCAGCACCTTACCAAAAAATGTTCCAGAGATATCCGTTCCCCGTGTGTGTTTTCCGTGTGTATGCGTTACGTGTGCTGCACCTAGATCACATGGACAGACTTCTGGGAGTCAGCACTACAATCGCTAATCCCAGGAGTCGGTGCTGAACACTGCCCTCATCATGGTTCTCTGCCGGCGCTGTGCTTAGCACCAGCAGGGACTATGATGAGGGGGTTAGTAGTGTGTCCCCACCTGTAAAAATTAAGAATAAATTAATAACAATCATTATGTCTCTTGTCTCCGGTACGTCTGGAAACTGTCACCACTCATACCGGAGAAACTGACGTGTGAAAGAGCCCTTGTGCGGTTTTGTATTTTAATAATCACATAGGAACAATGACCGGTAGTTCCACCACCCATAAATGGGTACAGCAGCTCACCCCTCCCGTCAGGTGTACCTGGTTTTGTTAGTCACCCTGTGGTGACAGCTCCACTGCATACTGTTTTTGTGTACCTATTTTTTGAAAAAGATCAGATTGAAAAGGTCACTGATGTGTGAACTCTAGAGCAAACATCATAGGCAAACACAGCCACAAAATGAAAACAGAATAGAATTGATATGTGTGAACTGAAGAGCAAACAAAAGATGAAAAAACACCTACAAAATGTGTAACCAAATCCCCCCAAAAAATGGCGCTCATTGATCGAATAGTATTTTGTAATAAAGTCCGTAATTTTTTCCATAGTAATCAATAATGGAGAATTATAGTGTTTGCTTGTATTTCTTTTCTTTTTCTGGCTTTTCTAATTTTATATTTTTCCTTTTCAGGTTTTTGGCCACAGGAGAGAGCTATACATCACTGCACCTCCAATTTAGGGTTGGTAAATCCACCATTTCCAGAATTGTGAGGTGCACATGTAGCATCATCTGGCAGAATTTGCAGCCCATCGTGATACGTTCCCCAACCGAGGAGACTTGGCTGTAGGTCGCAGCAGGCTTTCAAACTGTGGCCAATTTCCCCAACTGCATAGGTGCTGTTGATGGCAAACATGTGAGAGTTCAGCAGCCACCACGATCAGTATCACGCTTCTTTAATTATAAGAAATATTTTTCTGTGGTCGTGATGGTGGTGGCTGATCAACATTTCAAATTTGTTGCCATTGACGTTGGTGCTTATGGCAGTACTGGGGACTTTCGGGTGTTTCGATCATCACAGATTGGGCTGCAAATTCTTCAAGATGGCGGAACGCTCCCAGCCCCAAGACCTTTGCCGGGTTCCACACATCCAGTTCCCTTTGTGATGGTATCGGATGAGGCATTTCCCTTAAATACCAACCTGCTGCGCCCATACCCACGAAGGGCACTGAATGACCGGCGGAGGATTTTTAATTATCGGCTGAGTCGTACATGCAGATATGTGGAATACACCTTCGGAATCATGTGTAGTCAGTGGAGGTTCTTTCACACTGCCATCCAGTTGGATCCGGAGACTGTTGACAATGTAATTAAGGCATGCTGTGTACTCCACAACTATGCTTGTGAATGCAGCACAGAGATAGATGAGGAGTCACAGCTGTCTGAATTAATTCCAGTTGTCAACTCGGGTCAGGGAAGGCCATCCAACTCTGGTGCCAGGGTGCGAGAAACCTTCGCTGACTACTTCATGAGTCCTGAAGGTGCCCTGCAATGGCAATACTCCTGTGCTGGTGTTGAGCAGCCTGACCTGCAGAGAAGATCTGATGACCAATAAAAGAAGAACTTCCAGACAATTATTTTTTTCCAAAAATGTCCAAAAAATGTTTTGAAAAAAAAAAAAAATTTGGTTTAATTTTTAATCTTGTCTCCAATATTTCTTTAATTTCCACCTTCTACGAATTGTTTAAGGACCATACATCAATGCAAAGGTGTATGTAAGTGTATGACAGGCCCAACAAGGCTAGAACTTGGCAATCATACACTTACATTGGGACCCTTACCTCTGATTATTCTGTCACAAGTTGTGGTCACAAAATGGCTTAGCAGTGCATCACACGTCAAGATATTTCTCGTACTTGTCCCAAAAATTTAAAAAACACATGAGATATCCATGTCCGTGTTTATAGTTTTCAAATATGTGTGTGTGTGTGAACAACCCACACGTATCAGTGCCTGGGAATTGGCATTACTACTAGAGCGCTCTTCCCAAGTACTGTCTGCTAAAGTCATCACTCACCATTGTCATTTGCTTGCGGGTGAAGAGCAGAACTAGCAAAGAACAATGTTGAGAGTAGTATCCATCCAAAACGTTGTTATCGAAAAAAATATCCAAGTATAGTTCTAATTTAAAAACGACTATATACTGCCGACCACACACGTAGAGTAGCTGAATAACTTTCAAAATTTAGCGTTCCCCTGACCTGCGCTATGGTTAGCGCAGATCAGGGGACCACTTTTTCAGTTATAACCCAATCCAACCACTTGAAAAGTAAAATGAACACATAGTTTAAATCATTTTTTTTATACATAATATAGATCAACTGTTTCAATTGTTTTAACCAAAAAAAACAACAAACTTTTATAGAAATTTTTGGGACAAACATTGCCCATAACTTTTGAATATATGACACATTGTGTACGGCAGACCTGTCATCAGTTTAGGGCAATAAAATACGGGCAGCACCTGTAGGTTGTTTAATTATATAAAACTAAACACCTTTTCTTACTGTCCCCTACGCCTGAAGTCTGGTATAGGTGACCATAAGAAAAGGTGTTTGTCAGCGCATTGTCTCATTCTCTAAAAAATTGTGTATCTAACGACCTACAGGTGCTGTCTGTATTTGGTATGGTCCAAAAATGATGACGGGGGTAAATCATGTAACTAAAATTTATGATATTTTGGGTCATAGCCGTACCCAGGAAACATTTCTGGAGAAAAGCTACTATTTGGAGATGGTCCTTGACAAAGTGCTGATGCTCCAGGGGCTAGTTGGCGACCATAAGTGGCTTGCGTCTCTTCAGGCCGGTATGCTGCAATCTGCCCAAAATGCTGGGTTGCAGCTGCTGGTGGTGGTGGTGGTGGCCCACTGGGATTGAACAGATTAAATATCCCAGTAAGTAGTGCTGGGGGCGAGGGCATAACTGATGTCGCATCAATTGCCATGACCAGAGCATTGGCTGCAGTCATGTACATGTTCTGCTTGTCTCGTGGCATGGATCTTAGGCGGCCAGCTATGGACAAGGCAAATTTATCCAGGTCATCTTCTTGAGTTGTCCTGTCCACAAGACTGAGGGTGCGATTAGTGAGGGCTTCAAGCACACTAATCACACCCTCGTGGCTTTTGGCCTTTTTGGTGCCGCCCTTCTCGATGCCACGGGACGAGCAAAACCAGCCCCCTTCACCAGTAGAGCTACCAGCAGCGCCTGTAGCAGGAGCAGCAGTACCTGAAACCGGCACGATGTCAGCAGGACGTGAAGAAGCGGCGGGACAACCGGCAGCGGCCAAACCAGCGGTAGAAGTGGACGGACAACCATATTGATCCGGCGAGGAAACTATAAAGAAGTCCTCTGATTCCTCTGGTCCATGGTCCGGGCTTTGGTCCTCTTGTGGACCTGGTGTTGCGGCCCTAATATTGCCTTCAGTTCTGTATAAAATAAAAAGGTAAAAAAGAAGGCATGTTAATACAACATTTTTGTAAACATTTCGATTAATAATACTTATTGGGAAATTACCTCTGCAAACTCCTGCTGCTTAAGGCTGCGTGCGCACTATGCGTTTTTCAAGAGTTTTTGCCTCGGAATTTCCGCAGAGAAAATGCTTAAAAAATGCTTGGTAATACGTGCCCCATGGTCCCCAATGATAATCCGCATGTGCTGTGCACATGCTGCGGAAATTTCTGCTGCGGATTATCATTGCGGAAAAATACGCAGCATGTCCATTCATTTTGCGGACACGCAGCGTAATTGCTGCCATTGACTTGCATTGAATCGATTAATATCCACATGACTACATGTGCACATGCGGATATTGAGTGATTTAATGTGCGGATGGTACCCGGGTCTGGAGAAGAGGAGACTCTCCTCTAGACCCAGGTACCATAGTACCTGTTAAAAAAAGAATTTAAAATAAAAAATAAAGATTATACTTCCCTTCCGATGGTTTCCGGTCCCCTCAGCGATGCGTCTGGTCTCTTGTATGGCTCGCGATGATCTAAAAGGACCTTCCATGACGTCATTTAGTCATGTGACAGGCCTCCCGACCGCTGACATCGACGCTCGCGTGACCTGTCACATGACTAAATGACGTCATGAAAGGTCCTTTCACACCAATGCGAGCCGTACAAGAGACCGGACGCAGCGAAGAAAAGACTGGGGGCCATCAGAAGGTAAGTATAATTTTATTTTTTACCAGTTTTATTCATTTTTATTTTTTTTTTAAACTATTAACTTGGTCACACTATAAATCCATGCCGGTTGCATGGATTTATATAGTGTGACCAAGTTGTCAAGCACTTTTCCAAGTGATGCTAAAATCGCTTGGAAAAGCGCTTGATAACCCGCATGCAGAAATGCATTAAAAAATGCTTGACAAACCTACCTGGTAGGAAAAACGCATGTAAAATACGCATGCGTTTTTCCTGTCAGGGAGATGCGGAAAAAATCTGCATTTCTGCATCATGGGCACTTAGCCTAACATGAAGGCCAGCTCGTCTGCAAAAGGCACCTTTCTTTTCCGTGGCGATGAGCCACTTTTCACCGCCTGGTGATACTTCACCAGGCGGTCGGTGACCGATCACCGCCTGCTTTTGATATCAGCTACTGCAATAACAAAACAAAAAACAATTTATGTACTGCTTTAACAACAAAAAATAAAATTACAAATATATATATAAAAATATTGTACAAATAAATGCAAAAATCAAAACGTACTAATTTCCTCTTGGGCATCTGGTTCCGCATGCACCCACTGGGGATAGATTTCCCTCAAAACAGCGGCCCACGCGTCCTTTTTTTACTGTTTGTTTTTCTAGACATCACTGTCTCTGTCCCAGATTTCCGGATATTTTATCGGTCAACCATGACCGCACCATGAGAGAGGGGATCTGCCCACCAAGGACAGGAATCCTACAGGCTTAAAAGGGGCGGCCCTCTCTTCTCGCCTCAGTTTGGTTTCCTGTCCTTGATGGAGGGAACCTTTGACTGGCTTACCTGTGAAGATGTCCAGAAGAAGCGTGCTGTCGAGCTGCGCCCCTGTTTGGGATCAGCAGCTCCAGTACCGTCCTGTGCCCTGGGCTGTGGGAGCTGCGCCCCTGTCTGGGGTAGCAGCTCCAGCCAGATGGATCGTAATGACGGAGGCTGCGCCCCTATCTGGGGACGGCAGCCCCAACTTGAGGTGGGCACAGGATTGGGGGGCTGCGCCCCTGTCTGGGGTTGGCAGCCCCAGACCTGCATGCAGGACGCTGGGGGAGCGGCACCCCAGCCGGGGTAGGGCTGCCCCTAGCAGCAGGTGAACGCTAGCTGGAGCAGGCAGCTGGAGGGAGAAAGCGCCGATTACAGGAGCAGCTCCTCTATGACCGGCGCCGCATGCTTCCGGTCTTTTACTAGGCTGGGGGCGGGGCCTGATGCCGGGCAGTCATGTGACCAGACAGTAAGTCCGGTCCACATGCATGCAGACGCCGCGTGAGTGCTGCATTCTCCCCTCCAACCAGCAGATGGCAATGTAATAAAAAAAAAAAAAAAGATGGTAAATTAAAGGGAAGTAGACACTCCTATTTAAGCGTCCAGATATCTCTGCTCTAGGCTTCCCAGCTACTTCAGAACTCTATTGTTAATGGATTCTGAAGACGAGCAGCAGCAAATCCAGCGGCCGCCACTTTCTCCATCTCAGCGGTCGCCTGGGGAGCCCCAGGAGACACGACCCCCTCGAGTCACCAGCAATTTTCGGACTGCAGGTAGACGAACCCGGTCCGGCCATCGTGACTCTAACAAGACGGATGAATCTGCAGCCCCTAGGGACGATCCCCCGGCTGAGACAAGTCCTCCAGCTAAACTGGTACCGGCTATTTGAGTTCTGAGTAAGTGATCTTCGACAAAGTTCACGTGGGTAATAAGGTGTCCCTTCTTATCCGTTTAGCGGAAGAAGTGTACCTCCAAAACCAAACACAAGCAATGTGCGTTATGTGAGGCCCTATTAGCGGACTCATATTCCAAAAGACTGTGCCAGTCCTTCATAAACCAAACTTTGGCGGATGAGACCCCTAGTTTCACCTCAGGCTTAAAAACCATAGTTAAATCAGAGGTGAGCAAACGCCTCTCTAAAAAGTCTAAGAGGAATGAAGCTAACCATGAGGTCTCCCCAACTCCTGATTATTCCCTATCATCATCTTCTTCATCTTCCTCATCTTTGGATAGTGGTTCAGACCAGCACTGCTTTCCATTAAATGAAGATGATGGGTTGGTTAAAGCGGTCCGCTCAACCATGGTCATTACGGACCTCAGACCAGAGAAGTCAGTCCAAGACGTCATGTTCAGAGGACTGGGGCAGAGGAAGAGAAAATGTTTCCCATTTAATGATAAACTTAAGGGTCTTATCCATAGAGAGTGGCAAAAGCTGGAAAGAAAGGGTTCTCTCCCCCCATTCTTTAAAAGAAAGAACCCCTTTGAGGACTCGGCCTCCTCCTCCTGGGAGAAGGCTCTCAAACTACACGCAGCCATACCTAAAGCTTCTAAAAAGTCATCTCTCCCCTTTGATGATATGGGGGCCCTTAAAGATCATCTGGACAGAAAAGCAGATGTATTTCTCAAAGGCACATGGGAGACCACCGCTGGGGCTTTAAAACCGGCAATTGCTGCGACTTGCACAGCTAGGTCTTTGATGATATGGCTAGATCAGCTGGAATCGCATTTAGAAAACAACACATCCAGGAAAGAGATCTTGTCTAGTATCCCACTCAATGCAGGGGACAGCAGCCTTTCTAGCGGATGCTTCCACGGACTCTGTTAAGTTAGCTGCTAGATCGGCCACCATGTCTAATGCTGCCCGCAGGGCCCTGTGGCTCAAGTGTTGACCGGGTGACATCCAGGCTAGAACTAGACTCTTTGCTATACCTTGCGAAGGGGAACATCTCTTCGGTCCAGTCCTGGATGAAATCCTAGACAAAGCAAGCAACAGGAAGAAAGGTTTCCCTAGCCTGTCCATGCCTGCCTATAAGCGGTCTTTTCGCAGGAGAAGATTTGTGTGTAAAAGGCCACAGAGAGACCAGGATAAATGGGAAGACCGTAAACCAAAAGGTAGAGGTCTTCTGTTCAGTACATCTTCTTCCACTTGGGAGCCCCGGAAATCGAGTCAATGACTCGTAGCCCAGGTAGGGGGGAGGCTGACGGGCTTCTTACCTGCCTGGACAAAAATTTCAGCCAGTAACTGGATCCTTAATCTGATAGGTTTGGGTCTGAGATTCCAGTTCCAAGCAGTTCCTTATGGAAGGTTTATCTTGACCCCGGTCCGTTCCTCTATATCAGAACAACTCGGTCTTCAGGAAGAAGTACTGGACCTTGTTCAAAAAGCAGTCCTGGTGGAGGTCCCGGCGTCCGAAAGGGGGTTGGGATTTTACTCCCCTCTCTTTCTGGTCTCTAAGTGTGGCGCCCCTGAGGGTTCAGTCACCACAGGGGTACTGCACCTCAGAACGAGGTGTGGTATATCTCCTCTCCCAGGTAAGGATGGAGTACTACACAGGACCCCAACCACACACTCAATACTACACCACTCCAATTCTGAAGGGGACCTAAAGCACCATAGTGCTGCCCCAGGCCTGAATGGAGGAGTTGGGGGGGAACCAAAGTTAGGGGGAACCACGTAGTGAGTGAAGGTGGAGGAAGCATTTACCTAAGCACTTTATTAGAATTCTATATAACTGGAGGCCATTTTAATAACAAGGTCTTTGGTCATGGGTCCTTGGGACGGCAAGTCGGCACAAGGCTGCAGCCGGCTGAGGGTCCACGGTCCCTGGTCTCAGGCCTCGAGACGGGGGGGTCGGGGCAGAGTTATAACCGGCTCTGTCCCCGGTCAGGGTCCAAGCAAGAAGGCCCAGGAGGGGAGCAGAGGAGATAGGCTCCACAGACGAAAGGATCTCAGGGGGTGTGGACGGAGCGGAGTCGCCACCTGCATACCTTATTCTGGCCTAGCCAGAGGGACCCTGCTGTAAGAGGGGGGGGTACCGGTCCCCGATTATCTGACTTTGCACTTTACGTCTCTGTCGGAAAAGTCCGGAGGCTTATGTGGATCCCAGGGGGATACGGACGGAGCGGAGTCGCAACCTGTATGCCCTAATCTAAGTTAATCCAGAGGTAACCCGGCCTTACGCCACGTTCTCATTACAAGTCACCAAAAAGGGCACCCAGTCGGTCCGGGAACTACACGTTACCCACAAGGGACATCGCAGTACCTGTACGGGACTCATTGGGGGACACAAGACGGGAGAAGTTGAACAAGAGAGGAACACACTAGAGCGGGGGGTCCTGACAAGTGCTCCTGAACTATCTGGAGAGTGCTGAACCCCACCCTGGCGGCAGCAGCTCGCCTTGTGACAGCAGAGAGAAGCTCTGAGCTGAGTAAACACCAAAGTGAGTAAAGACTTGGATGACTTCAACTACTGCCTCTGTCTGTTATTTCCTCCGCGGCTCTGCACCCGCCAACGCTCTATTCTACACCCTTTCTACGCTGCCCTTTGGCCCCACTCCACCTGTGGGGAGCCACACCAACTAAGCTGCCTGAACACCGGCCTCAGAGGACTGTTGCAGCGCTGATGATCCTCACCAGACACCACGGGTGGCGTCACGAACATTCCCTATCCCATTTAACTTCCCCCCTTCTTTTAAGAGTGACCCCAGGGTACGGGCCCAGGAGCCGACCACCGCGACATTCCCCAAGATCAGGCAACAACAAGGCCCGGGCGCCGAGTCGTCCCCATTCCCCTGGGCGCGTCATAAGCCGGATGGTTCTTTCAGGTGTATTATAAATTTAAAAGCCCTGAATAAATTCCTGATAATCCCCATCTTCAAAATGGAATCGATAAGGTCAACAATAAAATTGCTGTTTCCAGATTGTTACATGGTAGTTTTGGATTTGAAAGATGCCTATTACCATGTACCTATCCATTCAGATTACCAGAAATATCTTAGAGTGGCTGTGGTTATAGATGGGGTCATCAAGCACTTTCAATATAGGGCCCTGCCGTTCGGTTTAGCCATAGCCCCCGGGTATTTACCAAAATCATGGCAGAGGTAATGGCTCATGTTAGAGAGCATGACATATTAATTATCCCTTATCTGGATGATTTCCTGATAGCTGGTAACTCGGCCCTTCAATATAGTAAGCATCTAAAAATAGTGATCTCCATCTTAGAGAATCTGGGCTGGGTCCTCAATTTAAATAAATCTAGGTTAACGGCCACAAAAGTTCAGCAATTCTTAGGAGTTATGCTGGATTCAGATTCTCAGACATGTTACCTCCCTGAAGCCAAAAAACTAAGGATCAGGGATCAAGTAAGAAGGGCAGTGTCGAACTCAGTCATGTCCCCGAGAGCTGCGATGTCCCTGTTAGGTACCCTGACATCTTGCATTCCCGGGGTTCTGTGGGCTCAATATCACTCCAGGGTTTTACAATGGAATATACTGCATAATGAAGTTATGTTGAAGGGGCGCTTGGAGGGGAGGTTTTCCTCGTCTTCCAGGTCAGTTGAATCCTTACAGTGGTGGGATAATGAAGTGAACTTTTTAGAAAAACCCGAAGAACTACTACCGATGCCAGTTCCAGTTGGTGAGGGGCCCATCTGGAAGATATGGTAACCCAGGGGTCATGGTCTAATTCGGAAAAGAGTCTCTCCTCCAACGCTAAAGAGTTGCTAGCGATAGACAGGGCAGTCCGTTATTTTTTAGCTTTTCTTCAAAATCGTGATGTAAAAGTTTTCTCTGATAATAAAATCGCAGTAGCTTACGTGAACCATCAAGGGGGTACACGATCAAGATGTCTGATGAGAGTGGCAGATCATCTCTTTCAGGTCTGGTAATGCCATCTTCGCTCCCTAACAGCCCTTCATATAAAGGGAAAAGAAACTTCAAGGGCAGACTACTTAAGCCGCTATACCCTGAGACAGGAGGAATGGGAACTGAATCAGGACATTTTCTCCCAAATTGTCCAAAGATGGTGACCTCCAGTAGTGGACTTGTTTGCTACAGAGTTAAATCGGAAAACTCAGCTCTTCTGTTCCCTGGATCCCAAAGAAAAACTACTGGCAGTAGATGCTCTCCAGATACCTTGGGGGTTCAGTCTAGCTTATACCTTTCCCCCGGTAACCCTTCTTCCTATGGTTATCAGGAAGATCAGGGAGGACAAGGCGAGAGTTCTGCTGGTCACACCCTTTTGGCCCAGGAGGCCCTGGTTCTCATGCCTCAGGAGCATGTCTGTGTCAGATCCTTGAGTTCTACCAGAAGTTCCGGATCTCCTCTTCCAGGGTCCTATAGTCCATCCTCAAGTGTCTGGTCTCCACTTGATGGTATGGAACTTGAAGGGGAGCTATTAAGAAAAAAGGGATTCTCCCAAGGCTTAGTGACAACCTTAATGTGTAGCTGTAAGCCTATTACAACCAGAATTTATGCGAGAACCTGGAAGAAGTTTTGATCTTTTTCCGGTTCCAGAGTCGGTGAGGAGGCTTCAATAAGTAAAATTCTAGAATTTCTGCAAAAAGGTCTTGAGTTAGGGCTAGCCACTAGCACCCTGAAGGTTCAGGTGTCCGCCTTAGGCGCCTTATATAGCTGTGATCTGGCGTGTAATTATTGAATTTCTCGTTTCATTAAAGCCACCTTTAGGTCCAGGCCCATTGTCAAAAGCAAATTGGTACCCTGGGATCTAAATTTGGTTCTTAAAGCCTTCACTCGTCCACCCTGTGAGTCCATCTCCCTTAAAACAGCACTTCTGATAGCTTTAACATCTGCTAGGAGAGTTAGTGATTTTCATGCCCTGTCTTCAGCCTTGCCCTTCACTCAGATCCTGAATGATAAAATAATTCTTAAACCTGATCCCGCCTATCTCCCTAAAGTAGCTACCCATTTTCACAGACTCCAAGAAGTAGTCCTACCCTCCTTCTGCCCTAATCCGGGTAACTGGAAAAAAGAAGAGTTTCATACACTAGAAGTAAGGAGATGTGTAATTAGGTACCTCTTGGTCACCAAAGAATTTAGAAAAGATAGTTCGTTATTTATATCCTACCAAGGTGTTAGGAAAGGCTCTAAGGTCACAAAGTCCACCATAGCTAGATGGATCAGGGAGGCTATTTCCCTAGCTTATACATCCAGCGGTGAGGAAATACCACAAGAATTGAAGGCTCACTCCACCCGGGCAGTGACGACCTCCTGCGCGGAGAAGACGGGTGTCTCGATAGAAGACATATGTAAGGCTGCTACCTGGTCTTCTCCGTCTACCTTCTATAGGCACTATAGACTGGATTCGCGTGTTTCGTCTGATCTCACTTACGGGAGAAGGGTGCTCCAAGCTGTAGTCCCTCCCTAAACTTCTTCATCTCTGTAATTCTCTCGTGGTGCTGTCATGGTCGACCGATAGAGTCATAAGTTACTTACCGGTAACGGGATTTTTCGGAGACCATGACAGCACCCTTATATTCCCTCCCTTCACTTTGGTGGCAGCACTCCTTGTTTATTAATTTTCACTCTTAAGTTGGTGATCTATAGAAATGTTGGTTTATCATGTTTTGCTATGTCTACTAACCTGGTGGTCCTCTCAATGCTCTGTAATCCAAACTGAGGCAAGAAGAGAGGGCCGCCCCTTTTAAGCCTGTAGGTTTCCTGTCCTTGGTGGGCGGATCCCCTCTCTCGTGGTGCTGTCATGGTCTCCGAAAAATCCTGTTACCGGTAAGTAACTTATAACCTTTCAATCTAGAGTGTATAACATACCGTCAGTGAATAATTTTTTTTAAAAAAAAGGGGGGGGGATAAAAGAGGAAAAAAAAAAATTATATTATATTATATATATATATATATATATATATATATATATACAGTACAGATCAAAAGTTTGGACACACCTTCTCATTTAAAGATTTTTCTGTATTTTCATGACTATGAAAATTGTACATTCACACTGAAGGCATCAAAACTATGAATTAACACATGTGGAATTATATACTTAACAAAAAAGTGTGAAACAACTGAAAATACATCTTATATTCTAGGTCCTTCAAAGTAGCCACCTTTTGCTTTGATGACTGCTTTGCACACTCTTGGCATTCTCTTGATGAGCTTCAAGAAGTAGTCACCGGAAATGGTCTTCACTTCACAGGTGTGCCCTGTCAGGTTTAATAAGTGGGATTTCTTGCCTTATAAATGGTGTTGGGACCATCAGTTGTGTTGTGCAGAAGTCAGGTGGATACACAGCTGATAGTCCTACTGAATAGACTGTTAGAATTTGTATTATGGCAAGAAAAAGCAGCTAAGTAAAGAAAAATGAGTGGCCATCATTACTTTATGTAATGAAGGTCACTCAGTGCTAAAAATTGGGAAAGTGTCCCCAAGTGCAGTTGCAAAAATTATCAAGCGTTACAAAGAAACTGGCTCACATGAGGACCGCCCCAGGAAAGGAAGACCAAGAGTCACCTCTGCTTCAGAGGATAAGTTTATCCGAGTCACCAGCCTCAGAAATTGCAGGTTAACAGCAGCTCAGATTAGAGACCAGGTCAATGCCACACAGAGTTCTAGCAGCAGACACATCTCTACAACAACTGTTAAGAGGAGACTTTGTGCAGCAGGCCTTCATGGTAAAATAGCTGGTAGGAAACCACTGCTAAGGACAGGCAACAAGCAAAAGAGACTTGTTTGGGCTAAAGAACACAAGGAATGGACATTAGACCAGTGGAAATCTGTGCTTTGGTCTGATGAGTCCAAATTTGAGATCTTTGGTTCCAACCACCGTGTCTTTGTGCGACGCAGAAAAGGTGAACGGATGGACTCTACATGCCTGGTTCCCACCGTGAAGCATGGAGGAAGAGGTGTGATGGTGTGGGGGTGCTTTGCTGGTGACACTGTTGGGGATTTATTCAAAATGGAAGGCATACTGAACCAGCATGGCTACCACAGCGTCTTGCAGCGGCATGCTATTCCATCCGGTTTGCGTTTAGTTGGACCATTATTTATTTTTCAACAGGACAATGACCCAAAACACACCTCCAGGCTGTGTAAGGGCTATTTGACCAAGAAGGAGAGTGATGGGGTGCTACGCCAGATGACCTGGCCTCTGCAGTCACCAGACCTGAACCCAATCGAGATGGTTTGGGGTTAGCTGGATCGCAGAGTTAAGGCAAAAGAGCCAACAAGTGCTAAGCATCTCTGGGAACTCCTTCAAGATTGTTGGAAGACCATTTCCGGTGACTACCTCTTGAAGCTCATCAAGAGAATGCCAAGAGTGTGCAAAGCAGTCATCAAAGCAAAAGGTGGCTACTTTGAAGAACCTAGAATATAACACATTTTCAGTTGTGTCACACTTTTTTGTTAAGTATATAATTCCACATGTGTTAATTCATAGTTTTGATGCCTTCAGTGTGAATGTACAATTTTCATAGTCATGAAAATACAGAAAAATCTTTAAATGAGTAGGTGTGTCCAAACTTTTGGTCTGTACTGTATATATATATATATATATATATATATACACACACATACAGTACAGACCAAAAGTTTGGACACACCTCATTTAAAGATTTTTCTGTATTTTCAGGACTATGAAAATTGTACATTCACACTGAAGGCATCAAAACTATGAATTAACACATGTGCAATTATATATTTAACAAAAAAGTGTGAAAATATGTCTTATATTCTAGGTTCTTCTAAGTAGCCACCTTTTGCTTTGAGGACTGCTTTGCACACTCTTGGCATTCTCTTGATGAGCTTCAAGAGGTAGTCACCGGAAATGGTCTTCCAACAGTCTTGAAGGAGTTCCCAGAGATGCTTAGCACTTGTTGGCCCTTTTGCCTTCACTCTGCGGTCCAGCTCACCCCAAACCATCTCGATGATGATGAGCTTCAAGAGGTAGTCACCGGAAATGGTTTTCACTTCACAGGTGTGCCCTGTCAGGTTTAATAAGTGGGATTTCTTGCCTTATAAATGGGGTTGGGACCATCAGTTGTGTTGTGCAGAAGTCTGGTGGATACACAGCTGATAGTCGTACTGAATAGACTGTTAGAATTTGTATTATGGCAAGAAAAAAGCAGCTAAGTAAAGAAAAACGAGTGGCCATCATTACTTTAAGAAATGAAGGTCAGTCAGTCCGAAAAATTGGGAAAACTTTGAAATTGTCCCCAAGTGCAGTTGCAAATACCATCAAGCGCTACAAAGAAACTGGCTCACATGAGGACCGCCCCAGGAAAGGAAGACCAAGAGTCACCTCTGCTTCAGAGGATAAGTTTATCTGAGTCACCAGCCTCAGAAATCACAGGTTAACAGCAGCTCAGATTAGAGACCAGGTCAATGCCACACAGAGTTCTAGCAGCAGACACATCTCTTCAACAACTGTTAAGAGGAGACTTTGTGCAGCAGGCCTTCATGGTAAAATATCTGCTAGGAAACCACTGCTAAGGACAGGCAACAAGCAAAAGAGACTTGTTTGGGCTAAAGAACACAAGGAATGGACATTAGACCAGTGGAAATCTGTGCTTTGATCTGATGAGTCCAAATTTAAGATCTATGGTTCCAACCACCGTGTCTTTGTGCGACGCAGAAAAGGTGAACGGATGGACTCTACATGCCTGGTTCCCACCGTGAAGCATTGAGGAGGAGGTGTGATGGTGTGGGGGTGTTTTGCTGGTGACACTGTTGGGGATTTATTCAAAATTGAAGGCATACTGAACCAGCATGGTTACCACAGCATCTTGCAGCAGCATGCTATTCCATCTGGTTTGCGTTTAGTAGGACCATCATTTATTTTTCAACAGGACAATGACCCCAAACACACCTCCAGGCTGTGTAAGGGCTATTTGACCAAGAAGGAGAGTGATGGGGTGCTACGCCAGATGACCTGGCCTCCACAGTCACCAGTCCTGAACCCAATCGAGATGGTTTGGGGTGAGCTGGACCGCAGAGTGAAGGCAAAAGGGCCAACAAGTGCTAAGCATCTCTGGGAACTCCTTCAAGATTGTTGGAAGACCATTTCCGGTGACTACCTCTTGAAGCTCATCAAGAGAATGCCAAGAGTGTGCAAAGCAGTCATCAAAGCAAAAGGTGGCTACTTTGAAGAACCTAGAATATAAGATGTATTTTCAGTTGTTTCACACTTTTTTGTTAAGTATATAATTCCACATGTGTTAATTCATAGTTTTGATGCCTTCAGTGTGAATGTACAATTTTCATAGTCATGAAAATACAGAAAAATCTTTAAATGAGATGGTGTGTCCAAACTTTTGGTCTGTACTGTATATATACATACACACACAAACCAGAGAAACCTGACCAGCACCTCCTAGTGTGAACTGGTGCCAGCTGCCGTAACTATAAAATATATAAAAAAAATTCAGCAGCACTCCATATGGTCAAGATACGTCTTAACAATGAAAATAATGAAAATATTAGATCTAAACTGTTTTGCTTGGCAACAAGTACTTACAAACAATGAAGGTTTTTAGCACATAAATTGGCCAATTCATGTGTGCCCATCAACCACGGCAAGGTAACCTCCCCCTGATGGGTAACTACTCTGCCTAACATGCCATTTTTGGGCTACAAGCCTACAACTAAACAGACAAACATGTCTTCTTCTGGGCTAAAAACATCTACATTTAAAGGGCAAGCAGAGCTGTTTATACAACACCTGCTGGTTAATGGCATTATTTTCATTGTTAAGACGTATCTTGGCCATATGGAGTGCTGCTGCATTCTTTTGAGATTATATATATATATATATATATACACACACACATACACACACATACACACACACTATATAATCGGCGTATCCCGTCTGTCTGTCCGTCCAGGAAATCCCGCGTCGCTGATTGGTCCGGCCGCGGCCAATCAGCGACGCTGGATTTCAGAACAAGATGGCGGCCGTTAGCGGCTCATCTGCCGCACGGAGGTCAGCGGCGATGCAGCCGGGAGATGACCGGCGCTAGCAGCAGAAGTACCCCGACGGCGGCCTAGGCGGCGCTGCTCCCCGGTCCTCCCTTCACACTTGCCGTCGGGAGATCAGCGGCCCTAGCCGTTGATCTCCCGACGGTAGCCGCATGGAGGTCAGCGGCGATGCAGCCGGGAGATGACCAGCGCTAGCGGAAGTAACCGCACAGGCAGCGCCGCTCCCCGGTCCTCACTAACGCGGCTGCGACCAATCAGCGATATTGGCGCGAAATTTAAAACACCGCTGTCCTGAATTTAAAGTAGTGCACAACCCATTTAAACACTGCTTCGCTGATTAGTTGCACCCGGTCGGCCGCATACATGTTCTAGAATACCCGATGCGTTAGAATCGGGCCACCATCTAGTAATATATTATATATATATATATACACACACATATATACACACACACATATATACATATATATACACATACATACAGTGCCTACAAGTAGTATTCAACCCCCTGCAGATTTAGCTGGTTGACACATGCGGAATTAACTTGGCATTGTGACATTTGTACTGTAGATCAGCCTGGAAGTGGGAAATGCACTGCAGCAAATTTTTTTTTTTTTTTTTAAACGTAAAAAGTTAATTCAGAGTGTCATTTATTATTCAACCCCTCAAACCACAAGAATTCTGTTTGGTCCCCCAAAAGTATTAAGAAGTAGTTCAGGCACCAAGAATAATGAGCTTCACATGTGTGGATTAAAGATCTCTTTTGCCAGCCTTTTCTAACTATTTAAGACCCTCCCCAAACTTGTGAACAGCACTCAGACATGGTCAACATGGGAAAGACAAAGGAGCATTCCAAGGCCATCAGAGACAAGATCGTGGAGGGTCACAAGGCTGGCAAGGGGTACAAAACCCTTTCCAAGGAGTTGGGCCTACCTGTCTCCACTGTTGGGAGCATCATCCGTAAGTGGAAGGCTTATGGAACTACTGTTAGCCTTCCACGGCCAGGACAGCCTTTGAAAGTGTCCTCCCGTGCAGAGGCCAGGCTTGTCCGAAGAGTCAAGGCTAACCCAAGGACAGCAAGGAAGGAGCTCCGGGAAGATCTCATGGCAGTGGGGACATTGGTTTCAGTCAATACCATAAGTAACGTACTCCACCGCAATGGTCTCCGTTCCAGACGAGCCCGTAAGGTACCTTTACTTTCAAAGCGTCATGTCAAGGCTCGTTTACAGTTTGCTCATGATCACTTGGAGGACTCTGAGACAGACTGGTTCAAGGTTCTATGGTCTGATGAGACCAAGATCGAGATCTTTGGTGCCAACCACACACGTGACGTTTGGAGACTGAATGGCACTGCATACGACCCCAAGAATACCATCCCTACAGTCAAGCATGGTGGTGGCAGCATCATGCTGTGGGGCTGTTTCTCTGCCAAGGGGCCTGGCCATCTGGTCCGCATCCATGGGAAGATGGATAGCACGGCCTACCTGGAGATTTTGGCCAAGAACCTCCGCTCCTCCATCAAGGATCTTAAGATGGGTCGTAATTTAATCTTCCAACAAGACAACGACCCAAAGCACACAGCCAAGAAAACCAAGGCCTGGTTCAATAGGGAAAAAGTCAAGGTGTTGGAGTGGCCTAATCAGTCTCCTGACCTTAACCCAATTGAAAACTTGTGGAAGGAGCTCAAGAATAAAGTCCACATGAGACACCCAAAGAACCTAGATAACTTGGAGAAGATCTGCATGGAGGAGTGGGCCAAGATAACTCCACAGACCTGTGCCGGCCTGATCAGGTCTTATAAAAGACGATTATTAGCTGTAATTGCAAACAAGGGTTATTCCACAAAATATTAAACATAGGGGTTGTATAATAATTGACCCACACTTTTATGTTTAAAATTTAATAAAATTCAACTGAGCAACATAACTTTTTGGTTTGTAAGATTTATGCTTCTGTTCATAAAACCTACTCTCGTTTGCAGTTTGAAGGCTCTAACTTATTTGCATCTTATCAAACCAGCTAAATCTGCAGGGGGTTGAATACTACTTGTAGGCACTGTACATACATATATACACACACACAACACGCTCACGCAAAACATATGGAGATATGTTCACGTGTGTATATATACACACACACACACACACACACACACACACACACACACACACCCCAACCCCCCCTATATTCTACGCTCTTTCACAATTCTGAATCTCCGGGACGAGTGGTGATGACGTTTTCCCAACTGTCCAATAATCTTTCATTTCAATAAATGGCCTTTACTGGCCATTGTACAAGGGGACCACCCAAAAAAAAAAACTGTGGGGTCCCCCTATAAATTGAAGCCAGCAAAGGCTAGCCGCTTTCCCTTTTCTGGCTACTATACAGGGAGACCCCCCCAAAAAATGACATGGGGTCCCCCTGTAAATTGTAGCCAGCAAAGGCTAGACGGACAGCTGCGACCTGATATTAATAGCCTAAAAAGGGGCCATGGTTATAGGCTCCCTCCCAGGCTATAATAACAGCCCTCAGCCGCCCCAGATTTGGCGCATCATATTTGTGCGCCAAATCTGGCGCTTAGCCTCGCTCTTCCACACTGCCCTGGTGCAGTGGCAGGGGGTAATAGTGGTGGGGTTCATGTCAGCACCAGCTGCCATGAAGCTCAGGTTAGTAATGAGGGGCGTCTAGAAGGCACCCCCATTACTAACCTGCAAAGAGTTAAAAAAACAACAACACAGAAACAACCAGAAAAAAATAATTTAATTGAAATAAAACAGACCATTTTAATAAATTCTTAATTTACTAAAAAAAATAATTACCTGTCCACGTTCCTGCGCTGATCTCCCATGCACAGCTGTCACATCTGGAGATGTGACAGCTGTGCATGGCTGCTGTATGCTCACACGGCCGGGAACACGTCTGCTCCCGGCAGTATGAGCCGCAGAATGAGGTCACCGGAGTGCATTAGCGCAGCTCCGGTGGCCTCCTTTACGGCCTGCTGTACCGTGGGAATTTTTCACGGTCAGCCGGGCCGAAAAGGAGCTCACTGGAGCTGCGCTAGCTGAACTCCAGTGAACTCGCTGACGCAATGACGGGGCCGCTATACGTCCCCATCATTGTATCGGCGGCGGTTTAGAGCGGTCACACTTTATGTGGCTGCTCTAAACTGGAGATCTTCGTGGGACACTCGTGGACTACTACGGAGGGCTAAGGATAAGGTTGTGTTTTTGTATTTTATTTTTTAATACAGGAGATCGATGGCTTCTGGGAATTAGGTGTCTAGGTGAGTATAGGTGTATTTTTTTATTTATTAGTTTATTTTAGGTGGCGATCGGCGGGGACAGGTAATGTATTAACTACTTAATTTTTTTTTTCTAGGCAACCACTGTCCACCAATGAATAAAAACTAAAAAAAAGGACAGTACATTAAATAAATAATCTTGGGGGCAATAAAATAAAAAAAAAATTTATATACAAAAAAAAGGAAATCTGATGGCACCCCCCCCCCCCCCAAAAAGGGGCAAAAAAAAATAAAAAATAGATTGGGGCAATAATATATGGGGGCAATAAATAATTTTAGTTTTGTGTAACATTTTACAGCAGGAGCAGGCTGATGGGAACTACTGCTCCCATCGAGCTGCTCCTGCTGGCACTAGTTTACTGGGGACAGACATAGGCCGATGGGAGTAGTAGTCTCACATCGGCCTATGTCTGCCTGCTGACACCCGCACACACAGACCCCACATACACCCCACACAGACACATACAGACACTACTTACCACACTAATCATGAATCCCACGTTGAGATTCATGCGCTTATACCATCCCAGATGAGCAGCCATGATCCTGGTAGACGGGAATGGTCTGGGATTCTCATCTTCCTGGATTATGGGATGCTCATGGGATGGCATGAACACCCCCACATGAGGTCACTTCCCATTTGATGCGGTTTTGTGATACAAAATCGCAGCAAATGCGCTTCAACTCCGCAAGCATTTTAACATGTTTGCGGATTTGAAGCGGCCCAATGCTAGTCAATGGCGGTGAAAACGCCGCGCTTCTGCAAAATTAATGACCATGCTGCGGATTTTTCCGCAATGATAATCAGCAGCGGAAATATCTGCAGCATGTGCACAGCACATGCGGATTATCATTGCGGACCATGGGGCACGTATTACCAAGTGTTTTTTAAGCGTTTTCTCTGCGGAAATTCCGCGGCAAAAACGCTAGAAAAACACATAGTGGGCACGCAGCCTTAAGACGTAATGTGTTACCAATGGGTTTCTTGGAGACTGTGGTCCCAGCTGCCTTGAGATCATTAACAAGTTCCCCCTGTGTAGTTTTAGGCTGATCTATCACCTTCCTCATGATCAAGGATACCCCACGAGGTGAGATTTTGCATGGTGCTCCAGATTGATGTTGATTGACAGTCGTTTTGTATTTCTTCCTTTTTCTTCCTATTGGACCATTGTCTCCTTCTTACCCAGCGTCTTACTTATGGTTTTGTAGCCCATTCCAGCTTTGTCTATGATCTTGTCCCTGACATCCTTAGAAAGCTCTTTGGTCTTGCCCATGTTGTAGAGGTTAGAGTCTGACTGATTGAGTCTGTGGACAGGAGTCTTTTATACAGGCGACTGTGTAAGACAGCTGTCTTTAATGTAGGTAACGAGTTGATTAGGAGCATCTAACTGGTCTGAAGGAGCCAAAACTCATAATGGTTTGTAGGGGATCAAATACTTATTTCTCACTGCAAAATGCAAAAAAAGGTATCTAATTTATACAATGTTATTTTCTTGATTTTTGGGGGGGGATATTCTATCTCTCAATGTTAAAATTAACCTACCCTTAAAATTATACTCTGTTCATGTCTTTGTCAGTGGGCAAACTTACAAAATCAGCAAGGGATCAAATAATTATTTCCCCCACTGTATATAGATATTTTAAAAGACAGTATAGTCTAAAAAGGATGAAGAAATGGCATTCCCTGTGAGGAACATCTCAGGAAGTCATGTGCTGTAGTATATAAAGCAATTAGAAAGTTATTTGTCCATCCTGATGAAGGGGAAACCTGAAACCTGTAGATTTGCTGTTTGTTTTTTAGTTATTGAGTTGTAAAAGTATTTTTCTCTATTAAATTTCTGTGAGTCTCCGGCTGGATTGGCAATCACTCTAGTATATGGTTTAGCTTCCACTGCATTGCTCAGTGTGCAAGGAAGAGAGACTGACCTGGAAGAAGGGGGATAGGAATCTTTCTCCCCCCTACGAAGTAAGTGGAGCTTCAATCCTTCAACTCCCCTACTCCCCTACTCCCCGTGTGGACCTACCGTGCTCGTTGGCTTGCCCTCCTTTTTTTGTTTGTTTTTTTCAGCTGCTGATAATATAGTGATTTTATCCAAACTACAACAAGCAGCCCAATAAGTAACACAACAGAAACCTGGTGACAGATTCCCCTTTAATTTGTGTTGCAATGCTATGAAAAAGTTTTTTTTTATAAGAAATCTATTATCAGGATACTATTGTTCTTCTGCAGATTGACCACTAGTGGCTGCTATTATTCACTTTGATAAATTGTGCTGCATTTACACTAGTTACTACTGAAGGCTGTTATTGTGTTTCTGCAATCCCCTTTACTAAGATGGCCAATGTTAAACCTGTGGAAGCCATCTTGTTTCCTGTTTGGGCCTATCTAAAGCCACATGGAACTCTCACAAATTGTTTGAGTATTGTGTCTAACCTATAGTCCAGTCTCCAGCTCCTGACAACTCTTCTCCAGATTGCTCAAATGATTCCTAGTGCTACTTTCAAAAACTTCAACTACCAATTGCTGTTCCATGCTCGTACTCCTCTGGACATTGGATTCCACCTGACAGGATACTCAAGCCTTACTATGGAATCTGCCGAAGTAACTAATTTGGATGTTTGTGTAACCAAAATGAACTGTTTGCTAACCAACATGTATGCAGACATTCAAAAATTGAAGACAAAATACATGGCATTTGAAACACAGATCTCATGATTTTCCCATTTTTGACAAGCTCTGCATGATCTGGAGAACATTGTTGTTCAGCAGGCAGCGCAGATCCTTTAATTACAAAATCAAGGTACTGCTCTGGTCCATCCACCCACCCACCCTTCCACTCCCACCTTTCAGATTCTGTGTAGGCGTGACAAATATTGTGGATTCAACCAATTCAGATTATGCCCTGGAGCAAACTCTGCTCACTTCCCTATTGATGGATCAAAAGTGCTGTGAAGTATTATGCTACTGACATAAAGTTTTAACATGGGCCAGCACGCTTAATGAAACTCACGATGCTCAGCTTGATGATTTGGGGGCCATCCTAGCAGCTATGAGTCAAGTGTTTGAGAACCCTAATCATTGTGCAACAGCTAAGGCTACATTTATGGCTCTACGTCAGGGTAAGTGCTCTATCGCGGAGAACACCATAGAATTCAGACGGTGGGTGACATTGAATGGAACAATTCTGCAAAATTATCTTTTTTTAAGAACGGACTCTCAAGTGCACTTAAAGATGAACTATCACTGGCTTATGCTCCTTTTAATTATTTTATTCACCATTGGATTTGAATAGACAACCAGTTAGTAGTGAGAAGACTAGGGAAGTGGAATTCAAGCTGGTGCCATCACAGTGACCATTATTTACCTGCTCCAACTAGCAGTCCGAGAGACTTGAAATAAAGAGCCCTCAGGTATCTAAAGCTGAACTCATGCAGGTTTACAGTCTATTAAAACGCAAAAGTGTGAAGAGAAAAGAACGGAGACTTCAGGAAAATCAGTGTTTCTATTGTGGCAAGTCTGACCTTTTCCTCATCAATTGTCCTTTTCACTATGTAAAACAGTGGTGGTGGTAGCAGATAACAATTTTTCTGATTGAGAACCAGATTTATAATAATAATTTTTATTTATATAGCGTCAACATATTCTGCAGCACTTTACAATTGAGCGTGGATATATATAGACAATAAATTCAATGCAAGGTAAGACAGTTTAAACAGTTACATTAGGAGTAAGGGTCCTGCTTGCTAGCTTACAATCTACAAGAATCTAAAAGGTCTGGCATGAAAGTATGAGGAGACTTAAATGCCTTGTATGCTCCTCTGGGAAATTACATAAGCAAATTGTCTCTTCAGAGAGGAAGAGGACTTGAACATTAGTGCCACCTATTGGAAGTAGCAATTCTACAAGTTATTATTGACCCTTTAACGAGCCTTGAAATATGACTTAGGATAAAAGCCAAATCAGAATCTCAATTTGTAGACACGGTGTTTAGGGGTATTGGCCCTCATCAGTACAATGTATGAGATCTGATTTGCCTGGGTGAGAGGCTAAGACTGGGATCTAAGGGGGAAGATTTCTCCTTGTGGAGTGTGACATGCCAGGTCTGGTATGCCAATATGAGGAGACTTAAATGCCTTTCAAATTGTCTCTTCAGAGAGGAAGAGGATTTGAACTCTTTTGGTACCTATTGGAAGTAGCAATCTACCCTTTTAATGACTGACATCATGAGGATAGTGGACATGGAGTTACATGGGGGGCAGGTGGCCGGACCCGTGTGAACTGCCGGAGTGGATAATGAATCGCTGGAGTTGATGGAGTCAACGAACTTGGGGGTAGTTCAGAATTAACGTGTGTGTTATGCTCACGCTCAGACTGTTTAATGCGAGCATGGATTGTGGTCATACTGTGTCGTGGATCGAGGAGAGCCTGGAGGGGCGTGACTAAGCGCCACACCAGGACTGCCCTCAAATGAAAGGCAGCTGATGATACCGTAATCCGAGGAGAGCCCAGGAGGGGTGGGCGAGGTGCTACACCAGGACTGACCTCGGATGCATGGCAGCTGACCCTCAAGGAGGTATATAGACTGGGAGGGGTGATATACTGGCAGGAGGGCATTGGCAAATACGACTGGAATACAGGAACGAGTAGGACCCAGTTCAGACTGGACGAACAAAAATGGCTTCAGGAAGCAATGGGTCTCTGGTAGGGAACTGCAGGTTCACTTAGAACAGACAGGGTCAGGTTCACACTGGACAGACATAAGGACAAGTACACACAGGACCAAGTACACACAAGGACAGGTACACACAAGGGACAGGCAGAGCCAAGTTCACACAGGGTACTTAGAAAGAAGTAACAAATGTACTCACTAAACCAGGGCTGGGGAGTCAGAGTCATGGAGTCGGTGTCCGTTTTGGTGGAGTCAGCATAAAATGGACCGACTCCAACTCCTAAAATATATAATAAATTGGGTACAGTAGTTCAATGCAGTTTGTGGGGAATATTTTTTCATAAGAATTTGGGAAAGTTATGAAATGTCCTATAAATGTCTGTCCTATTCCTGATCTAAGGGTCTAGACTTTTAGCGGAGATGAATCTGTGCTACAGTAAATTTATCACTTAAACATGAGCCATGTATGAGGGAGTCGGAGTCGTGCAGTCGGAGTCATGGAAATTGAGGAGCCGGAGGTTTGGCTTACCGACTCCACAGCCCTGCACTAAACACTGCACAGCGACAACAGATTCGAGATATATAGTGATGAGCGAACGTGCTCGCCATTGCTCGGTACTCGCCCGAGCATCACTGTGCTCGACAAGCCCGGCGAGTATTTCCGGGTTGCTCGGACGGGAACTTGGGTCCCCGCCCTGCATGTTTGGCGCTCTTTAGGGAGCCAATGAACATGCAGGGATTGCTTGCTACGCACTGTAATGCTGTAGTCATGTTGATTGCGGCCATTACAGTGGTTGGCTGGCCGCACAGCGTCATCAGAGCGTCTATATAAGACCTGGCGCCGCTATGCTTGTCACAGTCTACCCTGGAACCAGGCAGATTAGGGAGAGCTGCTGCTGAGTCAGGGAGAGATTTGTTTGTTTATAGTTAGTAAAAGTATTCCACAGCATATCTACATATCCATCTGAACCAACAGTCCTTCAGAGGACTAATTCAGATGCATATATTCAGTGGTGGTAGCAGGAGTTATGCAGGCAGGCAGTGTATGTGTTACGTGCACACCGCTAGGTTTAGATAGGGGCGAGACAGGTTTCATGAATTCTTTGGAATCCCGGGGGAACAGTTACTCATGGCGAACATATACTGCAGCTCTCTCAGGCGCAAAGGGGTATTGACCCTCAGACACAGACACATAGGTTGTTTCACTTGTTGACCAGACACAGTTGACAACAGTCCTCATAAATGGTAGAACAGTAGCATTTAATAAGAAGTCGCACAGCCAGTGCAAGTTAAGTCTTATCAGCAACAGGCTCCAGTGACAAACAGTACAGTTTCCTTAGCAGCACAGCAGTTTACAGTCTTCCCAGTAGTACAGGACAGCGCAGTTCTAATGCAAAGGCACATTAATGAACACAGCATTCTTTACAGCACAGTGAGATGGAAGAGCGGGGTTGCTGAGGGAGATGATCCCTGTGACACCATTTCTTCCAGTCCTTATCTTTCTGCCCAATAATACTCTGCACTTCTTGTTCAGGAACTCTACCTGACCTGTGCTTAGCTTCACTACTGACTTGAATCCTTTTCACTTGCAGGGGCGCTTCTGTGAGATACAGAACACACACACCACCTTTCTCTTCTGCTCCAGCCAGACAGTAAACAACTTCCCCCACAATCCCCCTGGGGCTCTGCTAAAACACTCCCCTTCTCCAGTGACTGTTAGCCCCTCTAGTTGCTAGATGCTTCTGGAGCACAACACTTCCGGTCTCCTTTGCTTGTGTAACTTCTAATAGTTGCTGAATGTTTTTAAAGCAACAGCACTAGTTCTGCATGTCACACTCTTCCCTCCTTTTTTGAATGTCGTCCTCGACATTCATCTTAATTGGTCAATCTGACCAATTCTGAGACAGTGGTGAAAGTTGGATAACTTTATATCAAATTGGCATTGTGAAATTGGTATAACGTTCATAAACATTGATAACAACCTATTCTTACGACCTTTTTCTTGTAGGACTCCTGTAAGAAATAAACAATTAACACAATTAAAATAATCAGAATCTCTTCAGCTGGAGCTTTTCGTAAATCTTCAACCAGCTCTCTCTCTCTATGCTTTAACAGTTCTTTGTTTCTACAAAGTCTTTTAAGGAAAATCAAAACATGAAAACAAATCTTTTCAGTAGGCAACAGCTTCCATACTGCCTCTCGGTGGTGAATACCACTCAATTGGGCTTACCTGGTCTGTAGGCAGAGATACCTGTTTCCAGTCGACAGTCCTTGGCACTTCACTCGGTTCACCAAGTGTCTTATACGTCAGCATCAAGGGCCTCCTCACTTCTTGAGTCGACATCCTCCTGGTGGGTTGTTCCTCAGATACCACGGGTTCTTCGGTCACAGGAGTTTCTTTCGCCGCACTCATTTCCTGTGCTTCCTCAGATGCTCTTGGAGCTGCCTCTGAGTTCCTGTACTTCTCCTGAGTCGCTTGATTAAGCACGGTCTGGTAATTCTGCTTCTCCTGAGTGTCGATTGGTCTCTTCAGGGGCCGGTGTTCAATCATCAGATCTGAATTGGACTTCATCTGTACTCCTTGGTACAAACTCTGGAGCCTTGGGATGTAGTTCAATCTCTTGAGGATGGTACGTCCCTATCCTTGCCGGTCCGAGAAATACAATGGTGTGTTCTTCTCCATTGGAACTTTCAAGGTCATTATCCGCCTCCGGAGCTTCAGTCTGTGGTGGTCCCTTAGACGATCTCGGACAATGTCTGTCTACTTCTGAGAAATCTTGTTGTGGTGGGAGATAATCACAGGGTAGTAGTAAACTCCGATGGACTATTCTGGTTTTCTTGTCTCCCGTTTCCAATCGGATTTCATACACTGGGCTGTCATCAGCTTTCCTCCTTACGACCACATACACCTTGTCTTCCCAGTATGAACAAACTTTTCCTGGACCGCCTTTCTCATGTACATTCTTGACTAGCACCCGGCTTCCCGGTGCCAATTCTGCTCCATAACATTTTCGATCATAGTACTCCTTACTCTTGCTCTGTCCTTGCCTAACCACTTTGGACGCTAGTGTAATGCAGGTACTGGAATGCAACGCACAGACACAAGGCGAGAACAGTCAGATGTTTGTAAACAGTTTTATACAACAGGTATACTGAAACAAGGGATTAGCAACAAGGGTAATGAACAGTGGTTTGAAATATCAGAAAAATACGAAATTTCTCAAAGTAAGGCGCAGTCTCTTAAAATAAGGCGCAGTCTCTTAAAGTAAGGTGATACCCTCAAGCATGAGAAGCACCACACAAGTTCTTTAACCGTGAATTTGGCCCTAGCGGGGGTCACCGGTTATTCCCGCTAGGCCGTGAGTCTCTTTCCGGATGAATTCAATTAAATCATGTTGTGCTACTTTAGCCCCAACCGTCCCCCTCCGAACCTGAGTACTTAAACCCAATTGTCCCCGGTACCGTGGGTGAGCAGTGGAAGTGACGGCCCTGCTCACGTATGCAGCTCCTCTCTGCTTGGCTGTTGGGGGCAGTCTCTCGAGCCTTGGATAGGGGGGTCCAGGCCTCATCTGTCGGCGGCCGACGTCGGGTTCCGCGAACTCACTCAGCACCGCGATCAGGTTCCTAGTATCCTCAGCAGGCACAGCACTCGAGTCACAACTGTGAGGGATCCGGAGCTCTTTTACCGGTGCCCGGCTGGAGCACCTCTCAGGCCTCTGGATTTGGCCTGTCACGCGGGGTTTCTCAGGACGCAGGGAGCACGTCTGCTCCTCTCTGCTGCTTGGCGCCAAAGACCCCTCAGGTTTGGCGCGCTGGCCTCTTATCTCTCTGAACTCCTTCCTGGAAGTCACCTGATCGGGTCCAGCCTCTGAATCTGCCCTCCCTGCAACTTCCTTTGTATATTTTGGTTCCGCTTGACTGTCTCTGGCCAGTAGATGGCAGTCTCGCTCCATCCTTGAAACGTCATGTTGAAGTTCTTTTACAAGCTTTTTTGCTCGTTCTACATTCCTCCCTCCTTTTTGCTCGCCAGTCCTCAGGCGAGTGGACTCCTCGCAGAATTGATGTCTCCTTCGAGGCAGTGCAAGCTCAGACAGGAGTTGGGCACACTCCTGCGTTTTCTGTTGGATTCGAGACCAGATAAACTCTTCCGGAGCATACTGGTTAGGAGGAATTCCAGCATTAGCCCGCTCAGTTATGCGGGGCTCTTCTTGCGGAGGAGACTCTGGGAGATCTGAGGAATCAACTACTGGGGATTGCAAATCATTTCCTGACTCATTCTGACTTCCACTTGGGAGTGGCACCAACGGTTCTGACGGGCCCAACTGCATTGTGGCCCACCCTTCTTCATCCCCCAAGGTTCCTGTATGTGGCACTTCAGCCAACACGTCTGAGGGCCCAGCCCTGTTACAGACTTCTGCTTCAGAGGAGCAAGGTCGCAACATATTACGGTGCAACACCCTGGATGTCGCGGCGTCATCCCCTTCGGGCCTAACCTCGTAGACGGGGTTGTCTGGGTGAACCTTCTTCACCACCCGATATGGTATTGCCTCCCAACGATGGTCCAGCTTACTCCCAAATCGTTCAGCCCTCACCAGCACTCGGTCTCCTGGCTGAAGCGATCCACCTGTGGTCGGGGGCCGAACTGCATGCTCTACTTCCTGAAACTTCTGAGCAACCAGTCTTCTCACGGTATGGAGTCGACGCTGGTGTTCTCGAATCCAGGTACTTGGGCTACTGCCCGGACCGGGGTCTTCTGAGTCTAGCTCCAGTTCGGTGATTTCTCGGCCACTTCTTCCAAACAGCAACATGTAGGGGGTGTAGCCGGTGGTTGCATGAACTCGATTATTATACACCCACACCAGCTCGGACACGAATTCGGGCCACTTCATCTTTTTGTCCGCTTCCAGTGTTCGCAACATTTGCAACAGGGTTCGGTTAAAGCGCTCGCATGCACCGTTCCCTTGCGGGTGGTAGGGCGTTGTCCGGGAACGGTCGATCCCATAGATGCGGTATAGCTCATCCATCACTCGTCCTTGGAAGCAGGCCCCCTGGTCAGAATGTATTCGCTTCGGGCACCCATAAATCCGGATGAAATCTTGACAGATGGCCTTGGCTGCGGCTTCTGCCGTCTGATCTTTAGGGGGCCTCACTACTGCAAACTTGGTGAAGTGATCAGTCATGACTAAACAGTGTCCATAACCGTTGTATGAAGTTCCTACCATCAAGTAGTCAATCATCAAGACTTCCAAGGGGGCAGAAGTTCGGATGGTCTGAATGGGAGCTCTTTGCTCCGGGGGCTTGTTCAACTCACACTGGCGACATGTTCGGCAGACCCCCCTCGACTTCTTGTCGCAGTTGAGGCCAATACACCAGCCGTTGCAACCACCGGAACGTCTTTTCTACTCCGAAGTGAGCACCTCTTCTATGAGCTTCTTGGGCTAGCTGTGTTACTAGCGCTCCTGGAACTACCACTTGCCAGGTAACATCAAACTCTCGAGGCAGCTGGATTCTTCGGCATAGCAAGCCGTCCTTCAGGAGGAGCCTCTCCCACTGGCCTAGGATTTGTAGGGTAGTTGGAAGTGAAGCAGCTCTGGTTTCCTGGTCGGGTCTCTGATTAAGGGCGACCCATTCTCTCAACTTTGCTAGCTCCGGGTCGGATTGCTGCAGATGTATCCATTCGTCTCTTGAACGGCCCAGAATCTGAGTGGGCCTCGGCTCCCCTCTGGTCTCTTGGGCGTCGACCACAGCAGCGGCGAACTGGCTGAAATCCGGGATCTCGTCGCCTTCGAGCTCCTCATCTCTGTCCTTCGGCCCCGCCTGAGTGACCCGGGACAGGGCATCTGCATGTGTGTTCAGGGCCTTGGACCGATAGGCGATTTTATACTGGAATTTGGACATTCTTGCGACCCACCGCTGTTCTAACGCGCCAGGTTTGGCGTTCTCCAAGTGGGCCAAAGGGTTGTTATCTGTCCGCACTTGCACTTCTGACCCTGACAGGTACTCAGCAAACTTCTCGGTCATGGCCCACACCAGTGCCAGTAGCTCCAGCTTAAACGAACTGTAGTTGTCCGGATTCTTCTCCGTATCTTGGAGTGACCTGCTGGCATACGCGATCACTCGCTCTTTCCCTCCTTGTACTTGAGCCAGCACTGCTCCCAGCCCATGCAAGCTTCCATCAGTGTACAACATGAACGGCTGCGAAAAGTCAGCGTAGGCCAGAATTGGGGCATCTGTTAGCGCCATTTTCAATGCTCGGAATGCCTCTTGTCGTGGGCCCCACTGAATGGGCTGCCGCTTGGCTCCCCCGGCTGTTCCTCTCAGCAATTCATTGAGCGGGTTCGCAATCTTAGCGAAGTCTTTAATGAATCTGCGGTAGTATCCAGCGAGCCCCAGGAATGCCCTTAGTTCCCTTAGATTGGCGGACGTGAGCCACTTCTGCACGGCAGCTACTTTCTCCGCAGTGGGGTGCACCTCTGCACTGGACACAGTGTGCCCCAGATATTCAATTTCTCGTTTGAAGAGATGACACTTACGAGGCTTAATTTTCAGGCCGTGCCTTTGTAGCCGTTATAACACTTGTTCCAATCGGCGGAGATGATCCTCAAACGTTGCGGAATAGATAATTATATCGTCCAGATATATTAAAGTGGCTTCAAAGTTGAGGTCCCCCAAGTATCTCTCCATCAGCCGTTGGAAGGTTCCTGGCGCATTTGTTAGTCCGAACGGCATTCGATTGAACTCAAACAGGCCCATAGGGAGAACAAAAGCTGTCTTCGGACGATCCTTCTCAGTTACTGGGACCTGCCAATAGCCACTGGCCAGGTCGAGGGAGGAGAAGAATTTGGCGCTCCCTAGTGCAGATAGAGACTCTTCGATTCGGGGGAGTGGATAGGAGTCCCGTACTGTACAGGCATTCAGCTTCCGATAGACTACGCAGAATCTCAGGGTACCGTCCTTCTTTCGGACCAGCACGATTGGAGCCGCCCAGGGGCTCTGGCTTTCACGGATCACACCGTTCCGCAACATGTGGGCCAACAGCTCTTTCACCTCCTGGTACATTTGAGGCGGGATCTGCCGATATCTCTCTCGGATGGGAGCAGTATTTCCGGTGGGTATTTCGTGCTGAATGTCCCGAGTGCACCCGAAATCATCTTCATGCTGTGCAAACACTCCCTGATATCGCTGTAGAAGTTGTTCGATCTGCCTTACTTGTCCAGCAGAAAACTCAGTCAGGTTAGCTTCCATTTCTTCCAGGAGGTGGCGTCCAGCCAACGGTTCTCTTCCATGTTCCTGGCTATTGAGGGACACCTCTAGGGTCCATGGTTTTCCTTCCACAGTTCCAGCCCTATAGCGTCAGCTCTAGCAAGGGCCTCCGGCATTACGCACACTCGCGCCACCTCTTGTCGGGGCAACAACTGTAAACTGGTGCCACTTAAATTGATGCAGCGCACGGGTACTCGACCGTGCCGCACGGTGGCCAGAGTTCGAGTAATCAGGAGTCCAGAGGGCGCTTCTTCTCCCTCCATTGGTTCAACTTGAATGTCCACGCCCTCTAAGGACACATGTGCCAGCATCGGCAAAGTGAGTACAGTCTGTCCCACCGTCAGTGTCATTGTGGCTTCGGGCGGTATCGATACCTTACCAAGGTACTGGGAGGTAGTGGGCAATTTTTGAATCTGATTGACCCGCACGAGGTGCTGGAACACTCTCTTGTTAGCTGGGTCTCGAGTGGCGCGGGTCCAGTTGTTTTTGCTACAGCCCTCAGCCAGGAACTGTCCGACTTCTTTCAGCACATTCATGCCCAGGGTTACAATGGGCCCATCGCCTCCGGGCCCGGTGGTCAGTACAATCCCTTTTCGACCGAGGTCCTTTCCACATGCCCGCACGGACATCCATACTACTCCCGCTACTGGGATAGGTAGTTGATTAGCCGCCACCAGTTTGACAGTGGGTTCCCAGCAGGAACGAGCGACTTCAGGAAAGTGACTTTGGAAGTACGTCTCAGGCATAGTGGTCACTTGAGACCCGGTGTCCATCAAACAGCGGATCCGCTGCCCATTGAATTCAGCCCAGATAATGGGCCTCTCGGAGACAATGTCTTCAGAGCTCCCTCTTCTACTCTCTGAAGCTCGAGACCCCACGGTATGCTCCACAACCGTGGGGCATTTTAGTTTAACGGCTGTCCCCTCCTCCTCCTTTCTCGGTTGGGACAGTCTTTGGAGATATGCCCCCTACCTCCGCAGGTCCAGCACTCCGGTCCTCGTTCTGCCGATAGGTCGGGTACATGTCGTGCTGGGGCCGGATAGGAACGTCTTTCTCGTTCTGTCTCCGTCCGCGTTGAGCAGTACGGTCCGTCGGCAAGGGGGCAGTAGGAGTCTTCCTAATAGAATTCAGCTCACCCCGAATGTCTCGAATTTCCGGACGTATTTCCCGTACCCAATCAGGCTCTTGGTTGGTGAATCCAGGAGCAATTGCCTCATGACTTCTAACTGTGGCTTTGAGAACAGGAACTTCTCTCTCCAGGACTCTAGCTTCAGCCCCTACCTCCAGGAAGCCCATATCAGGGCTCAATCGCAGCCGCTCCTTCAGGATCTGCCTCAGGGAAGGATCTTTCAAGCCAGCAATCAGTTGGTCACACAACACCTCATCCAATGGTCCCAGTCCTCGGTTCCCATCTCGAGTTTTCTTAGTGATATGGGCGTCACTTCCTGTAATGCATTAACATACTGATTTACTGTCTCATTTTCCCCTTGGACCCGCTGAAACAACCGTAAGCGCAAGTGTCCAAAATCTGTAGTGTCACCGTGCATGTCCTCTAGAATTTTTATCACTTTATCCACGGTGTCACGGTCCCCAGGTGGGCGGTACATCACAGTCTGTCGGGCCTCTCCATCAAGGGTTAGGAGGGCCAGCTCCGCCTGGGCTAGAGGGTCAAGGGGATACATACGTAGCATACTTCTCAGTCTTTCTGCCCAGTCCCAAAGTGACATGCCATCCCCTGTAAACTTGGGAAGATGGCTGAGCATAGCCCCCAGGGGTATATGGCTCCGGCCGGACCCAGCCACAGACTGATCCGCCATCTCTGCGTCTGAATGTTGCATCCTGCCGACTACGCCAAATGTAATGCAGGTACTGGAATGCAACGCACAGACACAAGGCGAGAACAGTCAGATGTTTGTAAACAGTTTTATACAACAGGTATACTGAAACAAGGGATTAGCAACAAGGGTAATGAACAGTGGTTTGAAATATCAGAAAAATACGAAATTTCTCAAAGTAAGGCGCAGTCTCTTAAAATAAGGCGCAGTCTCATAAAGTAAGGTGATGCCCTCAAGCATGAGAAGCACCACACAAGTTCTTTAACCGTGAATTTGGCCCTAGCGGGGGTCACCGGTTATTCCCGCTAGGCCGTGAGTCTCTTTCCGGATGAATTCAATTAAATCATGTTGTGCTACTTTAGCCCCAACCGTCCCCCTCCCAACCTGAGTACTTAAACCCAATTGTCCCCGGTACCGTGGGTGAGCAGTGGAAGTGACGGCCCTGCTCACGTATGCAGCTCCTCTCTGCTTGGCTGTTGGGGGCAGTCTCTCGAGCCTTGGATAGGGGGGTCCAGGCCTCATCTGTCGGCGGCCGACGTCGGGTTCCGCGAACTCACTCAGCACCGCGATCAGGTTCCTAGTATCCTCAGCAGGCACAGCACTCGAGTCACAACTGTGAGGGATCCGGAGCTCTTTTACCGGTGCCCGGCTGGAGCACCTCTCAGGCCTCTGGATTTGGCCTGTCACGCGGGGTTTCTCAGGACGCAGGGAGCACGTCTGCTCCTCTCTGCTGCTTGGCGCCAAAGACCCCTCAGGTTTGGCGCGCTGGCCTCTTATCTCTCTGAACTCCTTCCTGGAAGTCACCTGATCGGGTCCAGCCTCTGAATCTGCCCTCCCTGCAACTTCCTTTGTATATTTTGGTTCCGCTTGACTGTCTCTGGCCAGTAGATGGCAGTCTCGCTCCATCCTTGAAACGTCATGTTGAAGTTCTTTTACAAGCTTTTTTGCTCGTTCTACACTAGGTTGTATGCCTGTGCCATCCGTTCCTTCCATTTCCGAACGTACTCCGGATACGTTCTGTAAGTCTCTGACAGCGGAGTATCGAACATGTCGATTGTCAGTCTTGCCGATCGTCCATACAATAGGTAGAAGGGTGAGTAACCCGTTACATCACTCTTTGTACAGTTATAGGCATGTACCACTTTTGACAGGGAACTCTTCCAGTCTTTCTTCTCATCAGCTGTTAAGGTGCGCAACATCGACACTAATGTCCAGTTAAAACGTTCCACTTGTTCATTACCCTCTGGGTGATGGGGCGTTGTGTGGGATCTCTGAATTCTACAGTACTTTCCTAGCTTGGCAAAGAGCTGGTTCTCAAATTTTCTTCCTTGGTCGTGGTGTAACCTTGTAGGAAACCCAAACCTCAAAGCAAAATCATTGAAGATCTTCTCTGTTGCTGTTTGACCAGCTTTATTGGTGGTGGCATATGCTTGGGCAAATCAAGTAAAATGGTCCATCACCACCAATATGTATTCGTAACCACTCTTGCACGTCTCGAGATGTAGAAAGTCTATTGAGACCATCTGAAACGGATACATAGTTTGGATGTTGCCCATAGGTACCTGGGTTGATGTGTTGGGACGTTTATCTTTCAGACACCCACACTCATTGGACACGTACCGCTCAATTTCTCTCTGCATATACGGCCAGAAGAAACATTCAAGGATCAAGTTGGTTGTCCTTTCCACTCCCAGGTGTCCCATGCTTTCATGGAGTTCTTTGAAGACCAACCTACGGAATACTCTGGGTAGTACCAACTGCTGGTTTTGTTCTCCCTTACGATACAGGATACGGTGTTCATTGAGGTAGAGCTTCGTTCATTCTTTAACTAAAACAGATACTGCTGGTGACTCTCTCTCTCCCGTTTACTTGGAAACAGATTTTGGTCCACATAAAGTAGTATTCTACCAACTATCTGATCTTCCCATTGTGCTGTACAGATTTTTCCTTTCGGTAGTTGTTAAATGGATAGGGGGTGATCTTGTTCTCTTGCTCTTATGGTGGTTTCTACCGTCAATGGACACCACAATGGTGTGTTTTCCGCCTTGATAAGCTTGTACTGCTTGGGTAGTGCTCTGAATTGCTTCCAGACTGACTTCCTCCGAGCATTCTTGCATGAACTCCTCAGGCTCTAGTGGCATTCTTGACAATCCGTCAGCATCCGCATTGCATTTTCCTGGCCTGTACTTGATACTGAAATTGAAGTCAGCTAGTTCAGTGACCCATCTCTGACCCGTTGCATTCAGTTTGGCTGTAGTGAGGACATAGGTCAAAGGGTTGTCAGTGTATACCTCAAACTCTTTGCTGTAATAGAGAATCTCTGAAATCGATCAAAGATAGCCCATTTCAATGCCAGGAACTCCAATTTTCCGGAATGTACATGGCAATTCTTCTCGGTGTCTGTCAACATTCTAGAACCATAACCGATGACCCTCCATTTTCCATCTTGATGCTGATACAGGGCTGCTCCCAGTCCAACTTGAGAAGCGTCACAATAAAGAACAAATGGTAAATTGAAATCATGATATCCCAAGATGGGTGGTTTTACCAGGTAACCTACTAGTTCTTCCAATACCTCCTGGTGATCTGCTGTCCAGAGAATGGGCTGTTGGGACAAAATTACGTTGTTTCTTTTCAGTCCGGTCCTGCCCACGTTCTTTTTCTCCATGGGTGTTGTTGACTCTGTGGTCCCCGTCAAGAGGAGGTATAGTGGGGCGGCAATCCTGGAGAAGTTCCGAACGTAAGTACGATAGTAGGAGAGGAATCCCAAGATCTGCCTCAACTCCCCAACAGTAGAGGGCCACTTGTCTTTTAAGGCAAGTACCAGAGCGATTTCTGCTGGGTCCATGGTATATCCTTCTCCGGACACAATTTTCCCTAGGAATTGGACTTGCCTTTGAACAGTTCACACTTCTTTGGGGTCAACTTAACGCCGTGTTGTTGATACCGCTGGAGTATGGTCCTCACGTATTCAACATGCTCCCAGAAGGTTTTGCTGTGTACCACATTGTCATCCCAGTACGGCTGGCAGATATAGTCCCTCAATCCTTCTAAACATGTCTCCATGCTCTTCTGGAATTCTGCTGGAGCTGAACTGAGCCCAAATGGTATATGGATCCACTCATATAATCGCCACTGTGTGATGAATACTGTCAAAGGTCTACTGAACTCTTCAACAAACCCTTGATGGTATGCTTTACCCTGATCGAGGACCGAGAACCAGATACTTCCTGATAGGCAATCCAGCATATCTTGGATCTTTGGTATCAGGTGCTGATCAGGTACTGACTTTCGTTTAGTTCCCGGTAATCACAGCAGAGTCTCAACGTACCGTCCTTCTTCCTAACAAACAATAGGAGAGGAATAAAACGACTTCGACTTTTGCACCCAACCTCTGTTGATTAGATGTTGTAAATACCCTTTCACTTCACGGTGTAATGGTTTTGGCACAGACATGTAACTTCTGGCTACTGGGGTCGTGTCTTTCAAATTGATTTTCAACTGCAACGATGGGATACAGCCTATATTTGAGTCATCTTTGGAGAATGCATGACACTTCTCTCAGCATCTGTTTTGCTACCGCTGGATCTTCAGCACACAAGTGTCCCAGGGGTACTGGGGGATCCCAGGACTCCGAGGTGGGTCGTGGAATTTTTTTCACCTGGGCAACTCCTGTTCCTTGGTGGGGAGACTGAATTCACTGTAGACCCCTGGGCGGGTCTCACACGGGCTGGATATACCGTTTTAACGGTTTCGATGTGACCTAACAGTCTTTGGATCCAGTCTAATTTTGTGTCTCGTAGTATTCATCACCGGTACTGTCACTCGAGCAAACCCACCAGTAGGAATCGTAAGCACAGTCTCAGCTTGAACTAGGCCTTCCGGAAGTTCTGAGGAGTCTTTTGGCACGAACAGTCTTTTCTGAACTTTTCTTCCCGGCTCTACCCGGACTCCACACCTCACCCCCACCATTTGGTTTGCAGGGATGATGTTTGGGCACCAGCCTACCTTGACTTCTGTTAGGTCCATTGTATTCTGTGCTTTCTTTACTCTATGAATCACATTTTCCACGACGGCGTTGGGTCTGGCAAGCGATGTGGCAATTGCATCCATCACCAGTGTCCCCGACTTCTGTTTCGTGGTGACCTCACTGATTACATTATAACCCAGGATAGGATCCTCTGCCACGTTCTGATCACTGGTCACGAGAAAAGGTACCAAGAGCTCAATGGTGTTGCTGTTCTTCGTGGCCCTCAGTTGGAAAGTCACTTCCACCCAGCGTATGAAAGGGATTTCGGTCTTGTTGACAGCTTTGCCGTCGAGTTCCACTGGTCCTAAGAGTTCTTTTAGCGACCGTAGGCAGATATGGGGCAGGCAGCGCCTTCTCCATTCTTCATTTAAAAGGCTCGATTGGGTTCCTATGTCCCGCAGTGCTTTTACCAGGAGTCCATCTAGCTGGCACTGTATAAAGCACCTTTCACCGATTAGGCTATCTTTAATGACCGAGGAATCCTCCTCCCAGGAGCACATCGTTTGACCTCCACACTGGGCATTAAGTAACTGATGACCCTGTCTCTCTTGCAGCTGTTGTAAACGGGAACAAACTTGGTATAGTACTGATGCAGCCGTTTTACCTCATGCGCCGTTCTGGGGTTTGGTGAGATTTGGATTTGTTTCTGGGGCCTCCTCCGTGTCGCGGTTACCAGTTGCCCCGCACTGGCAACCTCCTGTCTTTTAACCCAAACGACCATGACCATTGGCATTCCTTGGCATAATGTCCTTCCTCACCACATCTTAGACTGTGGACACACACCGTATTCTGATTTAAGAACGGCACGCTTCACAAGACGAGTACCTTTTGTTTTGGAACCCACTCCTGGGTCTGAGAGATACAGGTTCTGGCTTGGAACGAATCAACTTTTTCACCTCAATCAACTCGGCTCGCAGTTCTCCTATTACTTCCTCCCAGTCAGCGCCGTCGGTTCTCTCTTTTGTTGGTGATTTAAGGTTCCCTCTCGGAGGTGGCACTGGAGGGTCTCCATGATGATCTTCGGACTGGCCACTGGGGGTCTCCAACTTCAGCTGACTCATTTTGGTGATTTTGGGAGCAGAGCCTTTCTTTAACTTCTGTTCGCTCTCTGACACCAAACTAGCTTCCTCATTCATTTTTTTCAATTAGGACTTCGTCCAGAATGCCAGGATCTTCTAGGTACTGTTTCAGCTGCAACTTGATGTACTGTATTTGCTGATTAACCCCGTCCCCAATGATCTCAAGAACTTCTTCTGGACTAGTCCAGCATCAAACATCTCTTCCGCTTCTACATCTCTGGATGCAAACAACAGTCTATCCTTCAGTTCAATTGCTCTTAACAAGAAACTTTGGGGTGATTCATTATTTTTCTGTGAGAGGTTAATGAATCAGTGGAACAATTCTGAAGTACTCTCTTCTTTATAGTGCCCTTTTAAAATCATCTTCTGCTGTTACAAGGTCAATTGACTCTCCATTTCTAGCATACTACGGAGGTTCAGTCCTGGGCTGATCGCTTTCACCACCCCCTCAACGATCTCATCTGGCTGGTAGGCTTTCTGTAAGCCTGCACCAATGTGGTGCAACAAGTTCATAGAAGACAATTTTTCTTTCTGTTCACACTCTCCAATCTGACCCAGGATCTTGAATTCTTTTCTTACGGTGATTTGCGGTGTTAGAGAGGACTGTCTCCTTGATTTATCTAACCCGAACAGGGTAGAGGTTCTGTTTGAGTCTGTCACCGGTTCAGAGGTTTTGGTCGATTCCTGCAGGGCTGTTAGGGCTTTGAATTGTTCTTTCAATTCCTTTATTTCTGTCTGTGGACGGAGATTCCCACTTTTGGTAATTGATGCCACCCCTCCATCCCACCACTTCAACCTGGTTAGAAACTGTTAACTCCTGGAGGAATGTCCCCATGACGTCTTCAGCTTTTTTCTCCCCCAGCCCATCCATTTTTGTATTAATGGCAGCTAACAGTTGCCTGCGGTTGTGTGCTTTAGAAATCTGTTTTTCTGACATCTTTATATGTTCTGCTACTGCTCTCAATTCTTCACAGGTTAACTGAAGAAGCAGCTCACTAATTCTGTCCATTTATATTTCCACATCCATTGCTGCTAGTGAGTTTTCTTTAGGGCTGGTCCCCTTTAGCTGGTGTAGCAGAGTTGAGTTGAGGTGCTGTGCTGCTGTGCTTTTCCAGACACTTTTCCTCCTCTCCTTCTACATACTAATTCCCGCACAGGACTCCACATACGGGTCACCAATGTTACGTTCATGCCGCTAGGTTTAGATCGGGGCGAGACAGGTTTCATTAATTCTTTGGAATCCTGGAGAAACCGTTACTCAGGGTGACCATATACTGAAGTTCTCTCAGGCACAAAGGGGTATTGACCCTCAGGCACAGACACGTAGGTTGTTTCACTTGCTGACCAGACACACTTGACAAGAGTCCTCATAAACGGTAGAACAGTAGCATTTAATAAGAAGCCACACAGCCAGTGCAAGTTAAGTCTTATGAGCAACAGGCTCCAGTGACAAACAGTACAGTTTCCTTAGCAGCACAGCAGTTTACAGTCTTCCCAGTAGTACAGGACTGCACAGTTCTAATGCAAAGGCACATTAAAGAACTCAGCATTCTTTACAGCACAGTGAGATGGAGGAGGGGGCGGAGGGTTTGCTGAGGGAGGTGATCCCTGTGACATCATTTCTTCCAGTCCTTATCTTTCTGCCCGATAATACTCTACCTGACCTGTGCTTAGCTTCACTACTGACTTGAATCCTTTTCACTTGCAGGGGCGCTTCTGTGAGGTACAGAACAAACACACCACCTTTCTCTTTGGCTCCAGCCAGACAGTAAACAACTTCCCCACAATCCCCCTGGGGCTCAGCTAAAACACTCCCCTTCTCCTGTGACTGTGTTAACCCCCCTAGTTGCTGGATGCTTCTGGAGCACAACACTTCCTGTGTCTTGTGCTTGTGTTACTTCTAATAGTTGCTGAATGCTTTTAAAGCAACAGCACTACTTCTGCATGTCACACTCTGCAACTGCACTACTTCTGCATGTCACATATGTGGCAGACTTCAGTGCATATAGTGCAAGAGGGTCCATAGCACGTTCCTGCTGCGGCTGTTCTTATGTATACAGGTGCATTTCACTAAATTAGAATATCATCAAAAAGTTAATTTATTTCAGTTCCATACAAAAAGTGAAATTCATATATTAGAGTAATTACAAACAGAGTGATCTATTTCAAGCATTTATTTCTGTCAAAGTTGATGATAATGGCTTACTGTCAATGAAAACACAAAAGTCATTAACTCAGTAAATTAGAATTATTAACAAAAAACGCCTGCAAAGTCTTCCTAAGCATTTAAAGGGAACCTGTCACGCCCTATCTACTATCTACACTGCCCCAATTGCTGTGTTAGTGATGCAATGTGCATCACTAAGAAGCTTTTTTCATTAAAATCGGTGGTAGTATAATGATTTTATAACATTATATACACTTTGTCCTACCTGCTAGTATTCAATCATAGGGATGTGATTCTCTCATTCAGTTACTGCTGGCGCCGCCCATGTATTTGAATATTGCTCCCAGCAAGGTTGCGTCTAGATCGGAGGTGATTTTTTGAGGCCCTCACTCCAGCAACTACGATCTAGTTTCCACCGCAGTGAAGCGTCTAGATCGGAGTGGCTAAAGTGATGACCACAAAAAATCAACTCCGATCTAGACACTTCACTGCTGAGGAGACTAGATCGTAGTTGCTGGAGTGAGGACCTCCGATCTAGACACAACCTTGCCGGAGTAGTATTCAAACACATGGGCGGCGCCAGCAGTGACTGGATGTGGTGCTGCTCATGACTGAATGAGAGAATCACACCCCTATGACTGAATACGAGCAGGTAGGACAAAATATATATAATGTTATAAAATCATTATACTACCACCTATTTTAATGAAAAAAGCTTGTTAGTGATGCACATTGCATCACTAACAAAGCAATAAAGGCAGTGTACATAGAAACTAGGAAGTGACAGGTTCCCTTTAAAAAGGTCCCTTAGTCTATTTCAGTAGGCTCCACAATCATGGGGTTAGACTGCTGACTTGACAGATGTCCAGAAGGCAGTCATTGACACTAAGTAAATGCAAAGTAAATTTTGCATTTCATTTCTAAATCAAGGTCCCAGAGTTTGGAGGAACAGTGGCGAGGCACACAATCCAAGCTGCTTGAGGTCTAGTGTCAAGTTTCCACAATCAGTGATGGTTTGGGGAGCCATGTCATCTGCTGGTGTAGGTCCACTGTGTATTATCAAGACCAAAATCAGCACAGTCGTCTACCAGGAAATTTTAGAGCACTTCATGCTTCTCTCTACCGACAAGTTTTTTGGAGATGGAAATTTCATGCTCCAGCAGGACTTGGCACCTGTACACACTGCCAAAAGTACCAATACCTGGTTTAAAAACAAAAGTATCACTGTGCTTGATTGGCCAGCAAACTCGCCTGACCTTAACCCCATAGAGAATCTATGGGGTATTGTCAAGAGGAAAATGAGAGACACCAGACCCAACAATGCAGACGAGCTTAAGGCTGCTATCAAAGCAACCTGGGCTTCCATAACACCTCAGCAGTGCCACAGGCTGATCGTCTCCATGCCACACCGCATTGATGCAGTAATTGATGCAAAAAGAGCCCCGATCATGTATTGAGTGCATTTACTGAACATACATTTCAGTAGGCCAACATTTCGGATTTTAACCCCTTTGCAACCCTGGGATTTTCTGTTTTTGCATTTTCGTTTTTTGCTCCCCTTGTTCCCAGAGCCATAGTGTTTTTATTTTTTGATCAATATGGCCGTGTGAGGGCTTATTTTTTGCGGGATGAGTTGTACTTTTGAACGACATTACTGGTTTTACCATATCGTGTATGGGAAAACAGGAAAAAAATTACAAGTGCGGTGAAATTGCAAAAAAAGTGCAATACCACAGATGTTTTTTTTTTTTTTTACCACTTTCAAATGTTAAAACTGACCTGCCATTATTATTCTCCAGGTCATTATGAGTTCGTAGACAACAAACATGCACAGGTTCTTTTTTATTTAAGTGGTGAAAAAAAATCCACAGCGGCATTTAACATGTTAACAGCCACGGGTGGATCGCGATTCCACCCGCGGCTGTTGCGGGCACATGTCAGCTGTAATAATCAGCTGACATGTGCCTGGTTCAGTGTGGGCTCACCGTCGGAGCCCGCGCTGAACAGGGGGTGACAGCCTGGTGAGTACTAATACGTCCCAGGCTGTAAAGTGGTTAAAAACATTTTTCAAGCTGCTGTTATAAAGTATTCTAATTTACTGAGATAATGACTTTTGTGTTTTCATTGGCTGTAAGCCATAATCATCAACATTAACAGAAATAAACACTTGAAATAGATCACTCTGTTTGTAATGACCCTATATAATATGAGTTTCACTTTTTGTATTGAAGAGCTGAAATAAATGAACTTTTTGATGATATTCTAATTTAGTGAGATGCACCTGTATTTGTAGACATAGCCCTATATATCAGGGGACAGGGCAAATTTTTTTTTCATCTTAATCCTGGTTATTTGCTTAAAAAGCAATTCAGAGTACACCATTTTTCTGCTCCATTTGAATGTTAGCACTGCAGAATACAGCCAGATCTGTTCCATATTTCTGGGATAAAAATCCAGAAATTTGAACTGAATGTGGAAAATATTGGCCTCCTTTTCCATTCTATTGCATTGTGTCGGTCAATCTATTCACACTAGGTCTCTGTGAAGAATAGTATTAGTAAATTACAGGCCTGCTATTTAAAATCGTGGTTCTCTGTCAGACATATCACATATAACAGCGTTCCAAAATCAGCCATTTCTGCCTTCCATTTTGTTGCAGTGTGTCGTTCAAGCTATTCACACTAGGTCTCTATGAAACAGAGTATTAGTAAATTACAGGCTTGCTATTTAAAACTGTGGTTCTCGATCAGACATATGATATATAACTGCATTCCAAAATCAGCCATTTCTCGTTAATATTGTCCTCCATTTAAAATGGGCAAGGTGTGTGGCAAGGGACGGGAAAGTGGACGTGATGGTGTATGCAGAGGCCAAGGACGTGGCTGTCAGCAAGCTGAAATTGTGCCACAACAAACACTCACATCTTGTCGCTCGACCTTCCTGTTCCAGTTTCTAGGGGACCGCAGCACACTACAATTGAACCCAGAGCAGTGTCAAAAGGTTGTTGGTTGGATAGCAGATAATGCTTTCAGTCACTTTGAACCACCACTACCACCCTGTATTCCACACGGTCAAGTCTCAGTAGCCGTGAGTCTGGACCGCATATTCCTCAGCCTGATCCACCTTCCTCCCACCATGCCGAGTGCTCAGAGACAACTGATCCCACACTTGGACACTCAGAAGAGCTGTTCACTTTTCCATTTGTAGATTTGCGCCACTCGCCCAGCCAGCTTCAAGCGAGTCAAGAGGAGTACGCGTGTAGCGATGCACAAATATTTGAGCAGCCATGGTCACACGAAGGCAACAGCGGGAAAGTGCAATTGCTGTTGCAAAAGGTGGATGATGATGATGAGACAACTGCCAGAAAGTTAGGAGGAGGACTAGGGTGCGGAAGTGGAAGACGAGGTGGTGGATGATATAGTAACTGACCCAACCTGGCAGGGGGACATGCAGAGTGAGAACAACAGCACACAGGGGGAGGGAGGCATAGCACCACAACAGGCAGGAAGAAGCAGTGTGGTGGCCGCAGACACAAGGCGGGAAAGCGTTTCCCGTAACGCCAACACGATGGAAATTGCCTGTACAACTGTTAGGTCTTCCCGTGTCTGGTTATTTTTTAAAGCCTCTGCAGATAACCCCAAAAAAAGGCCATTTGCACTACCTGCCAGGCCAGCATCAGCAGGGCTAGCAAAACTAGCAGCCTGACCACCACCAGCATGACCAGGCACATCGCAGCAAAGCACCCGACTAAGTGGGCCGAACCCCAGATGTAATAAAGCTGTGTCTGAGAGCAAGGGGGAGGTTCTCTAGTCAGGGGAACATTAGCATGCAGTACCTCCTGTCTCAGGCCAGTAGGGGGAGCAGGCTGCCCCTATAAAAGCTGGTACTGGGGGCAGGGTTAGAGAGAACTGGATGACCTGTCTCAGCACTGAGACGTGTCCCGGAGCAGAGCAGGGACAGAAAGTTGTATTGCACCTAAGAGGAAGTGTGGCAGGAGGAGAGCCACAAGCCAGAGAAAAGAGGCGAAGTGAGCCCGTCTTGGCAGATAAAGGACTTAATTTACCAGACTTTGGTGTCTGAGGCTGGGAGGATTCCACATCCCACAGCAGATAACCAGTCCACAGGGGACTGTATATTCCTTGGCCTAAGAAACCTGGAGGCTCTGCCAAAACAGAAGGGACCAGTAAAGCCGTACCAGGCCGGGAGCAGAAAGGAACCAACGTCGCAGGCCATACAGGCGAGAGTACACGGAAAGCTCGGATACGTGGGCTGTTACCCTATAAGGAAGAGATAGCCAGAAGGAGCACAGAAAGCACGGTAAGCCTACACCCTCACCCTGACCAGGGCCAATTTCCCCATTGCTCTCAGACATCCAGGTCCCCTCCTAGCCGGGACTGTTTATGGGTCAGTTTCCTGTTTTAGTAAAGGCCCTGGACTGCAACCTGTTTGTGTGCTCCTTCGCCCCTCCAGCACTACCGGTACTGGGACTCTCACCACCATCACTCCCACCATCCATTATACTGCCCTGGGGCCGTACTCTTCCCGTGGGGAGTCACACTACCCTAGCTGCACACCTCATCAGCCCCAGCGGTCTGCATGCAGCGGCGGTTCCTAATAACCGCAATCCACGGGTGGCGTAGTCGGACATAATCATCAGCGCATAACGGACTACCACTGGCCTGACCACCCTGAGCCACTACTACTCACATCGTTCCCCTACTGCCCGGATCCGAGTGCCCCACGGCCCAGGGGGCGAGTCACACGCATATCACACGCATATCCAGCAAGCACGTCCACGTCCTTGTTCCAGCACAGCGTTCAGTTGTCCCTACCCCATTCCTTGGAATGCAAGCTCAAATACGCAGCCAACGCCCCACAGGCCACACTACTAAATTCACACATTTCGTGAATGCTTGCACTTGAAATGTTGCCTTTTAGGCTCATGGAGACGGAAGCTTTCTGCAACCTGATGGCGGCTGCTGTTCCTCGGTACTCGGTCCCCAGCCGACACTTTCTCCTGGTGTGCCGTCCCCGCATTACACGAGCACGTGTCCCACAGTATTAGCCATGCACTCAGCAACGCAGTTAATGGAAAAGTCCACTTAATCACGGACACGTGTACAAGTGCTTGTGGGCAGGGACGGTACATCTCGCTGATGGCACACTGGGTTAACATAGTGGAAGCTGGGACCCAGTCAGACCATGGGACGGAACACGTCCTCCCAACACCGAGGATTGTGGGCCCTGGGTCAGTCAGGGTTGCCCCCACATTCTACAGGTCCTGCACTTCCTCCTTCTCTTAGCCTCCATCTCCGATATGACAACATCAGTCACAAGCTGGAAGCACTGCAGCACTGCCTCGGCCAAGCGGTAACAGGCTGTGCTGAAGCTAATATGCTTAGGTGACAAACCACACAACACTGAAGAGTTGTGGACAGCTCTGAAAGAGCAGGCAGATCTGTGGCTGACACCTCTGACCCTACAGCCAGGCATGCTCATGTGTGACAATGGCCGGAACCTGGTTGCAGCTCTGAAGCGAGGCGAGCTAACACACGTACCATGCCTGGCCCATGTGCTTAACCTCGTGGTTCAGCGGTTTCTCAAAACCTACCCGGATCTGCTTGTCAAAGTACGCCGCATATGCCCATTTTAGAAAGGCAGCTACAGCTTCCATCACCCTTGTCGTGCTTCAGCAGCGTTTGCAGCTTCCAGCTCACCGACTGGTGTGTGATGTCCCCACGCATTGAAACTCTACATTGCAGATGTTGGGAAAGATTTGTGAGCAGAAGAGAGCAGTTGTATTCAGGTCAGACTCCACACATAAGACCTCAGGAGTGGACATGGATATCAGACATATGTACCATCCTTCAAGACTTTGAGGACTCCACCAAGATGGTGAGCGGCGATGACGCCATTAATTAGCATCACCATCCCGCTTCTCTGTCTTCTGAAATGCTCTCTGCTCACAATTAAAGAGGATGCATTGCAGGCAGAGCACGATGAGATGGAGCAAGGAACCATACAAGGTGATTCCACACAGCCCAGCCTCATCTCATCCCAACGTGGACTGTGTGACAATGAGGAAGAGGAGGAGGAAGAACAGGAGCTAGTTTTCTGCGCTATAGACGGTACTACCTGCACAACTGTCATACGGTCTGTTCAGCGTGGATGGGCTGATGACAGGGAGGAGGAGGATGAGAAGGAGAGCATGGTCAGTCTCCCTCTTGGTGAAGACACGGAAGTTTTGCCTGTTAGCAGTCTGGCACACATGGCTGAGTTTATGTTACGCTGCCTTCCCGTGACCCTAACGTTGTCCAAATTTTGGGGGACAGTCATTACTGGTTGGTGGTTTCTACAGCAGCGCTTCCAGGCCGGGATAGTGGCGGAGAAATTGCTGTACCATCAGGTTGAGAATGCGAACCATGCAAGACACGTGTCTGAGGTTTCACCGGCGTAGGGCCGCCACCGGGATTGCACCGTTATTGCACACAGGATTCCCTTGCTCCAGGTTCAGTGACGACAGCCATTGCTCAAACTCGGCCTGGAGAGCTGTCCAACACTATTCAGCTGTATGACTGATCTCCAAGGCATATTAATTTTAACACTGCCTGATTGCTGTGAGACCTGGCTACGCAGTACGGTGGCGGGGGTGATTCTCTCTTCACTGTTGGAACGTGTGTCTCAGTAAGTCAGAGGTTGAGGGTGCAGGTGGAGGCCCTAGAGGAGGTGGAGGATGATATTAGAAGCACTGGAGGAAGTGTTAGATACACAGGTTTGTCCCGCAAGCTTTGGAGATTCCAACACTTGCTGTCTAGTGACACCTTGGTGTCTAGTGGTTTAGTTCTCCGTCCCCTGGTGTGTAGGGGTTTAGTTCTCCAACCCCTGTTTTATATTAGTTTAGTTCTCCATATTCTGGTGTGTATTTATTTGGATCAGACTTCTGATGCCCCGGAATAGAATGTGTGAATAGCTCTGCAGACTCGCCCATCTGTGCTTCCCCATAGTCAGCTGGCCAGTTGGAGAGTTGTGACGAGGGTGAAAATAGCATTAGTCCCTACCGGTAATTCGTTTTCTAGGAGCCTTCCATGACAGCATTGGAGGATGTCGTCCACGCCCTATTGGGGGACAGGAACACAGAGAGGTTAAAAGCCCCTCCCCACCATCAATCACCAGTGTTTACCAAGATCACCTGGAAAAATGGTTACCTGACCGTTATATGAAACTCCAAAAACCACACAGGGAGGGAAATTCGTGCAGTCGTGGAAGGCTCCTAGAAAACGAATTACCGGTAAGGACTAATTATATTTTCTCAAAACACCTTCCACGACAGCACTGGAGGAATACCAACAATATTTCATTAGATAGGGACAGGGACAATAGCTTGGAGGACTTTCCTACCAAAGGCTAAATCCTTACTAGATGATAAATCTAATCTATAATGTTTGGAGAACGTGTGAGGGGAAGACCACGTAGCTGCCCTGCAGATCTGCTCTGAACATGCCCCCCGCTCTTTCGGCCCAGGAAGCTGATGTAGATCTGGTAGAATGTGCTTTCAGAACAATCGGTGGCGCTAGCTCCTGGTTGATGTAGGCTTCGCTGATCACTTTCTTAATCCAGTTTGCTATAGTGGATTTAGCAGCTTTCCTTCCTCTGTTATGCCCTGAGTGTTGGATAAAGAGATTCTGGTCCAATTTCCATGACTAGGTTTGTTGAAGATAGTGTAGAACAACTCTGCGGACATCTAGGAGGTGGAACTCTGCTTCTTTCGAATTAGCAGGGTTCTGACAGAAGGAAGGAAGGATGACTTCTTGAGAGCGATGGAAATCTGAAACCACCTTTGGGAGAAATGAGGGATCCATGCGAAGTGTAATTCTATCCTCTGTCACTTTCATGTAGGATTCTCTGATAGAGAGGGCCTGAAGTTCTCCCACTTTTCGGGCTGAAGTGATGGCTACTAAAAAGGCCGTTTTATTAGAGAGATTGTATCGTGCCAGAGGATAGGGGTTCAAAGGGAGAGAGTGTTAGACCTTTGAGAACCACGTTAAGATCCCAGGGTGGAACATGAGTCTGAATTCTCAGATGAAGTCTGAGTGCCTAAGTCATAAATCTCTTGATCCATTTGTGAGAAGCCAGATCTTGATCGAACACAGAGATTAGGGCTGAAACCTGCACTTTAAGTGTACTAGGTTTGAGTTCCAATTCCAATCCCCTCTGTAAAAAATCAAGAATCCGAGCTATGGTAGGGTGTAGGGGATCAGGAGTATACGGAGTACACCAGGATAGAATTTTTTTCCATATTTTGCCATATATGGCATTGGTTACTGGCTTCCTACTTTGCTGAAGAGTTCTTAGGACTTTCTCCAAGAGACCTTTGGATTTTAGGATCTCGGCTTCAGTAACCAGGCTGCAAGGTTTAACCACTGAGTGTCTGGGTGGAATAGAGGGCCCTGTGAGAGAAGATTGTTGACTTGTGGAAGTATCATTGGGCCATCCAGGCAGAGCTCTGAGATTGCTCCGAACCAGGGCCTCCTGGGCAACAGAGGGGCCACCAGTATTGTGGCAACCTTTTCTAATCTAATTTTTTTGATAGTTTTTCACAGAAGGGGAATTGGAGGAAATGCATACGCCAGTTTGAAGTGCCATGGATGAGCCAACATGTCTAACTCCAGGGCATTGTCTCTTCGGTCTAGCGAGAAGAGAGGAACTTTTGTGTTTAGGCGACTGGCAAAGAGATCCACTTCGGGGAGACCCCATTTTGATACTAGGGACTGTAACACATGATGGTTCAGGCTCCATTCTCCTGGATGGATGTCTTTCCTGCTCAGAAAGTTGTCTGAGCCCACAGGTCAATTGCCGAAAGGTGATGTTCTGCCCAGGAGAATATTCGGCCAGCAACTAATTTCAGGTTGTTTACCCTCGTGCCTCCCTGATGTTGAAGAAAGGCGACTGTAGTCATATTGTCCGAGAGTACTCTGGTGTGAGCCCCCTGAATCAGGTTGATTGCAGCCCTGAGTGTTTCTTCTACTGCCTTTAGTGCTCTGAAGTTGGAGGATCGGATACTCATCTCCTAACTCCATCTGCCTTGAAATGGAGTCTGATCCACCATGGCCCCCAAGCCTCATATGCTGGCATCGGTAGTAATCGTAATTAGATGGTCTTGGATCCAAGTAATCCCCCTCTGAAGATTTTTGTAGTTTAGCCACCAAGAGAGTGAAGCCCTTACTCGACCGGGGGTCCTGATTCGTTTGTTTAGCGATTCCGCCACCTGTTCCAGGAGTTCAGGATATGTTCCTGGAGGAGTCTGAGTGGGCCTGAGCCCATGCTACTGACTGGACACAAGCTGTCATCGATCCCAGTAATGACATGGCCACTCTCAAGGTTGGGTTTCTCTGATCCCTGAAAATCGAAACCTTGGATCTGAGTGTTGCTTGATGTTCCGGCGGAAGAAATTAAGTTTGTCTGTTGGAATCTAGTAGGACACCCAGGAATCTTCTCCTTGATGAAGGAAGGAGTTCCGATTTCTTGAGGTTTAGAATCCAACCTAAAGAGCGGAGAGTTTCTAAGGCTCTAGGCACATGAAGATTGAGGGTCACAACTGAAGGGGCGGCAATCAACATGTCATATAGATATGGGATTATACAGACACCTTGCTTTTGAATGAATGCAATGACTTCTGCCATAATCTTTGAAAACACCCGAGGTGCTGACGAGATGCCGAATGGCAGTACGTTGTACTGGTAGGGTTTCGTCACATTGTTCCGGGAGATTGCAAAATGTAGGAACTTCCTGTGGGATGGATGGATTGGTACATGGTAATATGCATCCTTTAAATCTATTGTTGCCATCACATAGTCTTTCCCTATTAGTGGGATAATTGATCTTATGGATTCTATCTTGAATTGTCTGTACTTTATGTGACGATTCAGGGACTTCAGGTTGATTATAATGCGAGGGGTCCCTGAAGGTTTCCGTATTAGAAATAGTTTTGAGTAATGACCAGTCCCCTCCCTGCCAGGGGGAACTGGAGATATTCCGGAATCCAGAACGTCTTGTAGACCGGCTGATAACAGGTCTTGAGCTCCCCGAGAAGGAAGGGAAGTGACCTTTAGGACCTGAGGGGGACAAGACTCAAATTCCAAAAGAAGACCCTCTTTGATGGTATTGAGGACCCATTGGCAGGATGATATTGCCTGCCACTATAGAAAGAAGCCCGAGAGATGCCCCCCCCCCACATGGACCAGGTCATTGCTTCTCCTGCTGCTGGAGCTGATGGTGAGGTACAAGGATGTTACGGCCCTTGCCTCCTTTAGAGTTGCTCCAGTGCCCAGATTTTCCCTTCCCTTTTATATTGGCTTGTCTCTGTTCCGGAAGGGTTTTCTTTTTGTCCGAGGCCTTTTCCGGATTATCATCCAGGACTGGCCAGAACACATATTTCCCCTGAAATGGGATGGAGAAGAGTTTTACTTTGGAAGTCACATCTCCACTCCACGTTTTGAGCCACAGTGCGCGGCAAGCAGTATTAGATAAAACAGCTTCTCTAGCCGTGATCCGGACTGACTCAGCCGAGGCATCCGCCAAGAAGTCTGTGGCTTTTTGAAGAAGGGGAATGGAATCTAGCAGATCCTCCCTAGCTGTGCCCCGGGACAGATGTTCTTCCACTTGAAGAGGGATCTGGCCACACAAGTTGAAGATATGTTGACTTTGAGAGAGGCTGAGGAGGTTTCCCGTGATTTTTTTAAGGACACTCTCCATTTTACGATCCAAGGGGTCCTTTAACTGGGATGAGTCTTCAAAGGGGAGTGAGATTTTTTCACCACCCTTGCTACCTGGATATCTACCTTAGGAACATCCCAATCAAATTGATTACCTTCCAGGGGAAATCTATGTTTTAATTCTGAAGGTGTGGTGAGACGGTTCTCCGGGGCTTCCCATTCCTGGCGAATGAGATCTCTAATGACTTGATGTACTGGAAATCCAGTTTGCTTTTTTGATTTAAGGCCGCATCTACATCCTGAATCTTCCTTTTCTTAGGGGGAGAGGGCCTAGAGGAAGCAGGGCAGCAAAAGATGCCTGGACCTCCTGTCTGACAACTTGGACCTCATGTCTAACCAGTGATCTAGGCTCCTCTATCAGCGAAGGGTTTTCTTCTTTAATAATATTATCTGTACAGGGCTTGCATAGTTTCTTCCTATGGGATGAGGGCAGTTTTTTAGCGCAGACACCACATCTACGGGATTGGTTCTTATCCTTCTTAGTAGCAAGGGCCTTGTCTTCCAAAGAGAGGGGAAGAGAAGGGATACCCAGTGTACCTAGAAGGCGGGGGAGTAACCAGTGTCATCTTAATAGAGAGGCTGAGTTAACCCCTTTAGTGACCAACTCCTGTACTACTCACTGTAGCCAGGGGCGTGCTGGGCTCTGCAGATGCAGGGATACCGGATGTCACCCTCCATGATGGAGATAGCCTTACCTGGTGACGTCTTCTGGCTGATTTTTATAGTTAAAAACCGTGCCCCCAGCAAAGAACATCCTGTTCCCTCCCCCTTCTGGTCACCTGCGGGCCAAACAGGCGCGCAATACCCTCATGCCGGCTCCAGGAAGCACGCAAACCTCGTGCGTTCCAGCGTGGAACGCATACCCGGAAGGGACTAGGCCCTTTAATGACGTCACTTCCAGGCGTGCGCGTCCCCAGGCCGCCGGAGTAAGGAGGAGATGCCGGAGAGCTGACACAGGCCTCCGGCATGAAAGTTACCCGGCCTGCCTTACCCTCTATGGGGTGCAGGAAGACCAGGATGGTCCCAATTGGGAGCAACAAGGAGGGAGGAGGGGAGCACCCACGACCGACCACTGCCCGACAAGTATAAAAAATAATTTAAGCAATGCTGCCTTGTTGTCCAGACAGCACTGAAGGACCTCTCCATGCCCCAAGGGGACAGGAAAGCACTGGTGATTGATGGTGTGGAAGGACTTTTAACCTCTCTGTGTTCCTGTCCCCCAATAGGACGTGGACGACATCCTCCAATGCGGTCGTGGAAGGCGTTTTGAGAAAACAAGGGTAATTGGGGTGGCACCTCTGAGAACTGTACTGTCTGTGATGTTAAGGAAGAGGAAAAGGAGCAGGGGCCACTTAATGCAGCGCTTGTCATCTACTGGAGCAGCACATTTTCTTCCTGCCCCTCATCTACAAGGCGTACCACTGTGTGACTGCCAAAGAAAGGGAGTGGAGTCCAGTAACAGAAGTTTTCAAAATGCTGCACAATTGCTCACTGAGGCAAACAAACCTACTTCTCATCTCTCATATCATACGCGTCTCACAACCCTAAACAGCTATTCAGTACTTTCAAGTCCCTCCTCTGTCCACCAGCTCCTCCTCCCTTTCTTCTCATCTCAACTGAAGACTTAGCCCCATTCTTCAAGCAAAAGATTGACAACATACGGCAAAGCTTTTGCTTAAAGTCCCCACAGCCCCTCCTCATAACTACTCGACTCTCCTCCTCCAAAACCAGCTTCTCCGTCATCATGGAAGATCTTTACTCTCCAAATCACATCTCACCATCTGTGAACTTGACCTAATACCATCCCACCTCATTCCAAACCGTACCAGTCTTCATCCCAAGCCTAACCCTCCTCTACCTGTCACTAACAACTTGCATCTTCCCATCATGATTCAAACATACCTCGATCACACCCATCCTCCAAAAGCCCTCCCTTGACCCATCCTATGTTTAGCTATTGCCCCATCTCACTTCTCCCCTATGCCTGCAAACTACTGGATCAACCTGTCTATTTTAAACTGTCCTCCCACCTCTTCTCCTGCTCCCTCTTTGACCGCTTACAATCAAGCTTCCGAATTCACCATTCCACTGAAACTGTACTGACTAAAGTCACCAATGACCTACTAACTGCCTAATCCAAGCCAGACTACTCTGTCTTCTGTAACATCCCTGGCGGCGTTCTTGCATGGCTTACCATCTCCCACCATGCAAGACTGCAATCTTACCTTTCAGGCCAGGCTGCACACTTTTGCTCCAGTACCTGCTGTTTGTATGTCTCTTGTCTGCTGGCTTAGGGCGTCGGCTCTGTTGTTTTCTGATTCTTAAAGCTACAGTGTGTGCAGTCCTAATGCGTCCCCAGCCTATCGCTGTGAGTCACTGGATACTTAAACCCCCTCCACCCAGTAGCAGGTGCCTGAGCAACACTTTCTTACAGTCTGTTCTGTGCAACTGTGAGTTGCCAGGTCCTGTCCTGACCTTAATCTGTCCGCCACCCTGGGGGCTGAGTACCCAGGGCCTCTACCTGTACCTGTGACTTCTAGTCAGTTTACGTCACCCTGGGGGCTGAGTACCCAGGGCCGCTACCTGTATCTCTGACTTTTAGTCTGTTTCCGCCACCCTGGGGGCTGAGTTCCCAGGCTCGTTCCTGTTTCTTGTTCCCGGTTCAGTTCCTGTCTGAATAGTGTCCTAGCCCGTTTCAAGTTTGTCTCTATGTCCGAACCTTCCCTTTTCCTGCAGTGTCTGAACCTGCACCTAACTCCAACTCGTTGTCTCTGTACTTCTGTTTGTGAGTTTTGTGTCCACTCGGTACTTCATTGTAAGTACCTTGAGTGTATCGGGTTCTGCTTGTCCCCTTTCCCTTCCTCCGTATCTACCTCCTGTGTTCTAACCATCTTCCTGCATTTTCCAGTCTGCTCCATGTGAACAGAGCCCTGTCCTGTCTGCCTGCACCTTCTGCTCTGCTCCGCTTTGCTTGTTCTCCGCAACGGCGGTTTTGCTCCGCTCTGCTTGTTCACTGCAACGGCGGTTTTGCTCCGCTCTGCTTGTTCACCGCAACGGTGGTTTTGCTCCGCTCTGCTTGTTCACCGCACCTGCGGTTTTGCTCCGCACTGCTTGTTCGCCGTACCTGCAGTTTTGCTCCCCTCTGCTTGTTCGCCGCTCCAGCGGTTCTGCTCTGCTTGTTCACCGCACCGGCGGCTTCACTCCGCTCTGCGTGTTCACCGCATCTGCGGTTTCACTCTGTTCTGCTGTCCACCGCACCTGCGGCTCCATTCCTGTGTCCCAGTCTGTACTGGTCCCCATCCTGCCTGCGTTCCTACCTGCCAGTACCCGCCTGTCTGCATACCAGCCGTGCCTGCCAGTGCCCACCTGTCTGCATGCCAGCCGTGCCTGCCAGTCCTCTCCTGTCTGCATACCAGCCGTGCCAGCCAGTAGCCACCTGTCTGTATGCCAGCCTAACCTGCCTGTTCCTGCATTCCCCGGTGTGGGTCAACAACTGTGACCGGGGTCTGACCTGGAGTAGCACCTGGTCCCTCTCTGGTTCACGGAGTCGACTGAGCCGCCGTGTGACCTTGGTCGGACTGAGTTAATACTTAGTTATGCCCCTCCAGGCACTCCTCGGTTCATGGTACAGTGGGATCACTAATCAAGCTCACGCCAGTCAGTCCGGGCGCGAGCGTAACATCTTCCTCCTCCTAGACCTGTCATCTGCCTTCGACACAGTAGACAATATGCTCTTACTACAGACTCATCTCGGCATAATAGACTTGGCCCTGTCTTGGTTCTTTTCATACCTAACCGAAACGACATTCAGTGTCTCCCAGTCACACACCACCTCCTCATCTCACCCTCTCACCCCCTATGTGTCGGTGTCCCCTAAGGTTCAGTTGTAGGACCCAGGCTCTTCTCCATCTACACCTTCGGCCTGAGACAGCTCATGGTCTCACGGCTTTCAGTATCACCTCTACCTCTCTGGACCTGATATCATCTCCTTACTAACCAGAATCCCACAAGGTGTGTCCTGTATTTCATCTTTCTTCTCTGCTAGATTTGTAAAAATTGCCATGGATAAAACAGAATGCATCATCTTTCCACCATCTCATTCACCACCGCCCTCCAACTGACCTATCTATCAAAGTGAATGGCTGCCCAAGCTTGACTCTGATCTGTCCTTCAAAAGGAAGATCCAAGCCTTTTCCACTTGCTGCTGACTCCAACTCCAAAGTATCTCGGAGATCTGCACATTCCTCAACCATGAATGTAGAAAAACACCAGTGCATGCCCTCGTCTCCCGCCTCCACTACTACAAGCTCCTGCTCTGTGGCCTCCCTTCTACCACTTTCGCACCCGTCCAATCTATTCTAAACTGTGCTGGCCGATTAATCCACCTGTCACGCCGCTATTCCCAGGCTTCTCCCCTCTGTCAATCCCTGCCCTGGCTCCCTGTTGCCCAGAGACTCCAGTTGAAAAGCTTAACTTCGGCATACCAAGCCATCGAAAACCTGTCTCCTCCATACATGTGTGACCTAGTCTCCCTGTGCTAGTTACCTGCATGCAACATCCCATCCTTCCAAGATCTCCTTCTCTACTTCCCTCTTATCTCTTCTTGTCACAATCGCATACAAGATTTGTCCCGTGCATCTCCGCTACTGTGTATTACTGTACCCCAATACATCGGACTCTCGCCTACCATGCAAACCTTGAAAAGGAAGCTGAAGACCCACTTCTTGTGACAAGTGTACAATCTGCGGTAAGCCTCTCTCCAGCATACCACTGCACGACTAGCTGTACCCTGACCTACTGTATCCTCACCCATCCCTTGAAGATTGTTTGTGCGCCCTCGCGGGCAGGGTCCTCTCTCCTCTTGTACCAGTCGGTGACCGCTTTTGACATGTAAAGTGACACGGAATAAATGTCGCTGTAATAGTAATAATAATTATAGTAGTAGTACTCTGGGTCAATTGAAGACACTTTCAAGGTGTCTACCCCTAATTTGATGTGTTTTGGCAGCTTTTAAGCTGGTTTTAGGCTGTGTGCCCACGATGCGTTTTTTAAGCGTTTCCGCAGCGGCAAAAACGCTGCAGAAACGCTTAAAAAACGCATGGTAGAAGGCCTGCCATGTTCCCCAATGATAATCCGCATGTGCTGTGCACATGCTGCGGAAATTTCCGCTGCGGATTATCATTGCGGAAAAAAACGCAGCACTACCAATTATTTTGCGGAAGTGCTGCGTTTTCTCCGCCATTGACTTGCATTAGAACGCATGTATTCCGCTTCACTAGATAAGCACATGCAGAATACATGCGTTCAATGTGCGGATGGCACCCAGGTCTAGAGGAGAGGAGACTCTCCTCCGGACCCGGGTACCATAGAAACTGTAAAAAAAAAAAAAAAAAAAGAATAAAATAAATATGATACTTAGCTTCTGATGGCCCCCGGTGCACTCCTCCTCCCTTGCCGGCAGATCGCAATGGACTGAAGGACCTGCGCTGACGTCATAGTCAAGTTACGGGTCACGCGACGCTGATGTCGACAGGTCCTTCAGTGTACCGCGATCTGCCGGCAGTCAGCACCGAGCGAAGCAAGACTCCGGGGGCCATCTAAGTACAGATTTATTTTTTGACATTCGCTCGGGTCAAACTGTATAAATCCATGCCGTTTGCATGGATTTATATAGTGTGACCAAGTTGACAAGCACTTTCCAAGTGATGCTAAAATCGCTTGGAAAGCGCTTGTCAACCCGCACGCGGAAATGCATGTGAAGAAAGCTTCACATCCGCATGTCCATGGCAGGAAAAACGCATGTACAATCCGCATGCGTTTTTTCTGCCAAGGGATATGCAGAAACGCTCAGGAAAAATCCGGAGCATTTTTGCATCATGGGCACATAGCCTTAAGGTGTTGTCTATGCGTTTTTTTGTCCCCCCATTGAATCCTATGGCGTCCGGTAACGTTCAACGAATAAATCGGCGAATATTGCAAATTTGACAATCGTATTCCGAATTGAATATTGAAACATTCGCTCATCTCTAGTCACGATCATGTGATGCGAGGGAGAGGAGCCTCACAGTTTTGCTGGCTGGAAGCTCCAGAAGTAGCTGGAGGAGATGGGGAAACTGAAAGGTAATGAGGGAACAGGGTACATGGGGAGTGCAGTGTGTGTGTGTGACAGAGGGGTGAAGGCTCTGTGGGTGCACACTGACAGGGGGATGCAGGGGGTGAGAGATAAGTGGGGTGCAGGGGGCGAGAGATACAGGGGTTCAGGGGGTGTGAGATAGGGGTACAAGGAGTGTGAGATAAGGGGTGGGGATGCAGGGGTATGAGATAAGGGGTTGCGAGATAAGGTGGTGCAGGGGGAGTGAGATAGAGGGGTGCAAGGAGTGAGATGGGGGCCAGGGGGTGTGAGAAAAGAGGGTGCAGAGAGTGAGATAAGGGGGTGTGAGAAAAGAGGTTGCAGGGAGCGTGAGATAAGGGGGTGCGAGATAGAGGGTTGCAGGGGATGTGATATAAAGGAGTGTGGGATAAAGTGGCGCAGCGGGTGTGAGAAAGTGGTGCAGGGGGTGTGGTGGATGAGAGATAGTGGGTGCAGGGGGTGCGAGAGGGGGCTGCAGTGGATGTGAGATTGGGGGTGCAGGGGATGTGAGATAAGGGAGTGTGGGATAAAGAAGTGCAGGGGATGTGAGATAGGGAGTGCAGGGGGCGTGAGATAAGGGGGTGCAGGGGGTGTGAAATAAAGGAGTGCAAGGAGTGAGATGGGGGCCAGGGGGTGTGAGAAAAGAGGGTGCAGAGAGAGTGAGATAAGGGGGTGTGAGAAAAGAGGGTGCAGGGAGCGTGAGATAAGGGGGTGAAGGGGGCGTGAGATAGGGGGGTGTGGTGGATGCGAGATAGTGGGTGCAGGGGGTGCGAGATAGAGGGTTGCAGGGGATGTGATATAAGGGAGTGTGGGATAAAGTGGCGCAGGGGGTGTGGTGGATGAGAGATAGTGGGTGCAGGGGGTGCGAGAGGGGGCTGCAGTGGATGTGAGATTGGGGATGTGAGATAAGGGAGTGTGGGATAAAGGAGTGCAGGGGATGTGAGATAAGGGGGTGCAGGGGTTGTGAAATAAAGGAGTGCAGGGGGTGTGAAATAAAGGAGTGCAGGGGGTGTGAAATAAAGGAGTGCAGGGGGTGTGAAATAAAGGAGTGCAGGGGGTGTGAAATAAAGGAGTGCAGGGGGTGTGAAATAAAGGAGTGCAGGGGGTGTGAAATAAAGGAGTGCAGGGGGTGTGAAATAAAGGAGTGCAGGGGGTGTGAAATAAAGGAGTGCAGGGGGTGTGAAATAAAGGAGTGCAGGGGGTGTGAAATAAAGGAGTGCAGGGGGTGTGAAATAAAGGAGTGCAGGGGGTGTGAGATAGGGGGATGCAGGGGGTGTGAGATAAGGTAGTGCATTGGGTGAGAAATAGAGGGGTTCAAGGGCATGTGATAGAGGGCTGCAAGTGGGTGCAGGGGGTGTGAGGGGTGCAGAGGAGTATGCAAGAGAAAGTTGAAGGACACAGTAAGAACGGGAGCAGTATAAGTGGGACAGTGTGAGGGCATATTATTGGAGGCTGTATGTTAGGGGGTGTGAGAAAAGGGGATGCGGGGCGGTGCAGGGGGTGTGAGACAAGGGCGGTGCAGGGGGTGTGAGACAAGGGCGGTGCAGGGGGTGTGAGACAAGGGCGGTGCAGGGGGTGTGAGACAGCGGACAGCAGGGGGTGTGAGACAGCGGGGTGCAGGGGGTGAGAGATAAGGGGGTGCGAGATGAGGGGAGTGCAGGGGGTGAGAGATAAGGGAAGTGTGACGCGCCCCCTGGGCCATATTCTTTAAGGGAATACCCGGAGCCGGATCAGATGGGGGTTGTAGTCTCCGAGTGGCTGTGACCCGGTCCGTGCCCAGGGTGTCAAGCTCAGTGTGTGGCAGTCCTTACTGATGTTACTAAAGTTCTTTATGTCGACTACGCCACCCGTTGAATTGCGGTCACTACGGCCGCCGCTGCAGCAGGGTCCACTGAGGCTGATGGTGTTTGTGCAGCTTAGGTAGTATAACCCCCAACGGGAGGGGTATAGCCTCAGGGGGGTCAGGTGCAGAGGATGGTGGTTGTGGAGGTGCAGGGATGATGGTAATGAGAGACAGAGTCGGGTTGTGCAGTTCAGGGTTCTTTACTTACTGCAGATGTTCCGGTCACTCCGGCCTTGAGTGACCACCCGAGCCGTGCTGCGTCCACCAGGTCCTGGACTCGGCCAACCCCCAAGTAGTTCTGGAGCGTGGTTCTGAGCTCCCGTTCTGTCCTGTCCTCGTCTCTGGCCTTCCCCACCAGGGATCCACCTATGTCCGGCTCCCTCGGGCCTCTTGTTGGCGAACCCTTTTGCCTCTGGGTTCCCTGACCCTATGCGTGGTCTGCCTTCCGGGTGGATATGGTGGGTGGCCGTGGCAGATGCTGCCCACGGCCTCCGGTCTCTGGCTGAGGTATGCTGTAGCCCCCACCAGTTTGGGATCCGGTACCCTGTTGCCAACTCTTCACCCTGTGGTTGTATTTGGGCTCTCAGAGTTCCTTCTTTCTCCCCCTCTGGGTCTTTCTTGCTCTCCTCTCTCACTCTTGGGCTGGGGCTGCTCTGCTCTTCTGCTCTCTTCCCCTGCTCTGCAAAGACTTACTGACTGACTTCTCTCAGACTGACTGACCCTGATCTTAGATGGTGCCCACCTTAAATACTCCCTCTATGTGTGAGCTCAGGTGACCAGCACCCAATGAGCTCCTACCTTTACCCAGGCTGCTCCCCCTATCTGCCCCTACACTACTGGGATATTCCAGCCCCCTCCCACTCCAGCCAGGAACAGACTCGGTCGTACCTGCACATTTCTAAGTGGGAGTACCGTTGGTCTGTTCCTCGGAAATGGGATGTGTGTAGTGCATGCAGCTTACTGAGCTCAGCTCCACACTCCATCCTTACCCGGGAGTGGAATATCACACCTCTGGCTGAGGTGCAATACCCCTGTAGCAGCCGAATCCTCAGGGTGCTACAAGTGCAGGGGGTGAGAGATAAGGGAAGTGCAGGGGGTGAGAGATAAGGGAAGTGCAGGGGGTGAGAGATAAGGGAAGTGCAGGGGGTGAGAGATAAAGGGAAGTGCAGGGGGTGAGAGATAAAGGGAAGTGCAGGGGGTGAGAGATAAAGGGAAGTGCAGGGGGTGAGAGATAAAGGGAAGTGCAGGGGGTGAGAGATAAAGGGAAGTGCAGGGGGTGAGAGATAAAGGGAAGTGCAGGGGGTGAGAGATAAAGGGAAGTGCAGGGGGTGAGAGATAAAGGGAAGTGCAGGGGGTGAGAGATAAAGGGAGTGCAGGGGGTGAGAGATAAAGGGAGTGCAGGGGGTGAGAGATAAAGGGAGTGCAGGGGGTGAGAGATAAAGGGAGTGCAGGGGGTGAGAGATCAGGGGAGTGCAGGGGGTGAGACAAAGGGAATGCAGGGGGTGAGACATGAGGGAAGTGCAGGGTGTGAGAGATAAGGGGGTGCAGGGGGTGAGAGATAAGGGGGTGCAGGGGGTGAGAGATAAGGAGGTGCAGGGGGTGAGAGATAAGGGGGTGCAGGAGGTGAGAGATAAGGGAAGTGCAGGGGGTGAGAGATAAGGGGAGTGCAGGGGGTGAGAGATAAGGGGAGTGCAGGGGGTGAGAGATAAAGGGAAGTGCAGGGGGTGAGAGATAAAGGGAAGTGCAGGGGGTGAGAGATAAAGGGAAGTGCAGGGGGTGAGAGATAAAGGGAAGTGCAGGGGGTGAGAGATAAAGGGAAGTGCAGGGGGTGAGAGATAAAGGGAAGTGCAGGGGGTGAGAGATAAAGGGAGTGCAGGGGGTGAGAGATAAAGGGAGTGCAGGGGGTGAGAGATAAAGGGAGTGCAGGGGGTGAGAGATAAAGGGAGTGCAGGGGGTGAGAGATAAAGGGAGTGCAGGGGGTGAGAGATAAAGGGAGTGCAGGGGGTGAGAGATAAAGGGAGTGCAGGGGGTGAGAGATCAGGGGAGTGCAGGGGGTGAGACAAAGGGAATGCAGGGGGTGAGACATGAGGGAAGTGCAGGGGGTGAGAGATAAGGGGGTGCAGGGGGTGAGAGATAAGGAGGTGCAGGGGGTGAGAGATAAGGGGGTGCAGGGGGTGAGAGATAAGGGAAGTGCAGGGGGTGAGAGATAAGGGGAGTGCAGGGGGTGAGAGATAAGGGGAGTGCAGGGGGTGAGAGATAAGGGGAGTGCAGGGGGTGAGAGATAAGGGGGTGAGAGATAAGGGGAGTGCCAGATAAGGGGAGTGCCAGATAAGGGGAGTGCCAGATAAGGGGAGTGCCAGATAAGGGGAGTGCCAGATAAGGACCGAGCAGAGGGTGAGAGATAAGGTGATGCAGGGGGTGCAAGATAAGAGGAGTGCAGAGGGTGAGACATAAGGGAAGTGCAGGGGGTGAGAGATAAGGGGAGTGAAGGGAGTGAGAGATAAGGGGAGTGAAGGGAGTGAGAGATAAGGGAGTGCAGGGGGTGAGAGATAAGGGAGTGCAGGGGGTGAGAGAAGGGAGTGCAGGGGGTGAGAGATAAGGGCGGTGCAGGGAGTGTGACATAAGGGCGGTGCAGGGAGTGTGACATAAGGGCGGTGCAGGGAGTGTGACATAAGGGCGGTGCAGGGAGTGTGACATAAGGGCGGTGCAGGGAGTGTGAGATAAGGGCGGTGCAGGGAGTGTGAGATAAGGGGTTGTAGGGGGTGAGATAAGGTGTGCGGGGGGGTGCGAGATAAGGGGAGTGTGCGGGGGGGTGCGAGATAAGGGGAGTGTGCGGGGGGGTGCGAGATAAGGGGAGTGCGGGGGGGTGCGAGATAAGGGGACTGCGGGGGGGTGCGAGATAAGGGGAGTGCGGGGGGGTGCGAGATAAGGGGAGTGCGGGGGGTGAGAGATAAGGGGAGTGCGGGGGGTGAGAGATAAGGGGAGTGCAGGGGATGAGAGATAAGGGGAGTGCAGGTGGTGAGAGATGAGGGAAGTGCAGGGGGTAAGAGAACGGAATGCAGGAGGTGAGAGATAAGGGGATTGCAGGTGGTAAGAGAAAAGGGGAGTGCAGGGGGTGTAACATAAGGGGAGCGCAGGGGGTGTGAGATAAGGGAGTGTGAGATAAGGGCCATGCAGAGGGTGAAAGATAAGGGGAGTGCAGGGGGTGAGAGATAAGGGGGTGCAGGGGGTGAGAGATAAGGGGGTACAGGGGGTGAGAGATAAGGGGGTACAGGGGGTGAGAGATAAGGGGGTACAGGGGGTGAGAGATAAGGGGGTACAGGGGGTGAGAGATAAGGGGGTACAGGGCGTGAGAGATAAGGGGGTACAGGGGGTGAGAGATAAAGCTGTGTGAGATAAGGGCCGTGGAGAGGGTGAGAGATAAGGGGAGTGCAGGGGGTGAGAGATAAGGGGGTACAGGGGGTGAGAGATAAGGGGGTACAGGGGGTGAGAGATAAGGGGGTGCAGGGGGTGTGAGATAAGGGGAGTTCAGGGGGTGAGAGATAAAGGGAGAGCACAGGGTGAGAGATAAAGGGAGAGCAGAGGGTGAGAAATAAGGAGAGCGCAGGGGATGAGAGATAAGGGGAGTGCGGGGAGTGCGAGGTAAGGGGAGCGCAGGGGGTGTGAGATAAGGGAGTGTGAGATAAGGGCCGTGCAGAGTGTGAGAGATAAAGGGAGAGCAGAGTGTGAGAGATGAAGGGACTGTGGAGGGTGAGAAATAAGGGGAGTACAGGGGGTGAGAGATAAGGGGAGTGCAAGGGGTGAGATAAGGGGAGTGCAAGGGGTGAGATATAAGGGGAGTTCAGGGGGTGAGAAATAATATAATTAGACTTACCGCTAATTTGATTTCCAAGACCCTCCACGACAGCACCAACAGGAGGTTGCCTCCCCATCCTAATTAGGGACAGGAAACACAAGAGGTTAAATAGTCCTCCCCTTCCCTCCATCCTCAGTGTTTTCCAAGGACCACACAGTATGAATGCTTGAATTATTTATTAACACCAAGGTATTTTAAATGAACAAAGATTCATTGGGGGGGAATTACCTGTGCTGTCATGGAGGGTTTTAGAAACTGAATTACCGGTAAGTAATTGTTTTTTCTCTAATCCCCTCCACGACAGCACCAACAGGAGTAATGCCAAAGAATATAGTTAGGGAGGGACTATAGCCTGAAGGCTAAATCTTTTACAGACATCAAATCTAATCTGTAATGCTTGGTAAAGGTATGGACCGAGGACCAGGTGGCAGCTTTGCAGATCTGCTCGATGAAAGCGCTGACCCTTTCAGCCCATGAGGCTGACATGGCTCTGGTGGAATGAGCTTTTAGCGACACTGGAGGAGGCAGGTCTTGATATTTATATGCCTCTGTGATTGTATTTTCGATCCAGTTAACTAGAGAACTTTTGGAGGCTTTCTTCCCTTAGTTTGGTCCCCAGTACTGGACTAAAAGTTTCTGATCTTTTCTCCTCTGTTGTAGGTAGTAAAGGGTGATTCTTCGGACAAGAGAATGGAATTCAGATTCTCTGTTGTCTTTTGGATTTTGACAGAACGATGGGAGAATTATCTACAGCGACATGTGAAAATGAGAAGATACCTTGGGAAGAAAAGAAGGGTCTAGGCGGAGGATTATTCTGTCATCCAGGATTCTCAGATAAGGTTCCCTGAAGGAAAGGGCCTGGATCTCGCAGACTCTTCTTGCTGTTGTGATGGCTACTAATAGAGCTGCCTTCCAAGATAATTTGTCCATCTGAGTTTGAGATATAGGTTTGAATGGCGGGATAGTTAGATCCTTTAGGACTATATTCAGGTCCCAGGTTGGAACCATGATGGGCCTTCTTGGACATATTCTAGAGGCTGCTGTCATGAACCTCTTTATCCACCGGTGGTCAGCCAGGTTTTGGTCAAAGAATGAGCTTAGAGCAGAAATCTGGACTTTCAGGGTATTAGGCTTTAACCCTTAGATAGACCATCCTGTAAAAAGTCCAATTTCCTGGCAATATCAGGATGAAAGGGATCGATGGGAGTAGATCCATACCATGTGGAGAAGGTCTTCCATATTTTTTAAAAAAATGGCATTAGTGACCTGCTTCCTGCTCTTTTGTAGGGTGTCTATTACAACATCCGAGAGGCCTTTGGCCTTCAGGATTAAGGCCTCAGAAACTAGGCTGCCAAGCATAAACTGTGGGGAGCTGGATGAAATATTGGACCTTGACGGAGTAGATCGCGGTCCGGAGGCAGGATAAGAAGACCCTCTGTGTTTAGGAGGTTCAGAGCCCCAAACCAACTTCTCTTTGGCCATAGAGGGGCGATCAGAATGGTCCTGACCCTGTCCATTCTGATTTTTTGTAAGGTCCTCGGTAGCAATGGAATTGGAGGGAATGCGTAGGCCAACCCGAAGTTCCATGGGTTAGAAAACGCATCTATCCTTGAATGGGTCTCTCTGGGGTCTATGGAGAAATATTGATTCACCTTTGTATCCTGTCGACTTGCATTATTTAGTTCACAGCATGTGCAGATATTTTTTATTTGGGCGTAATTATAATGACATTTTTTTTTTTTTTTAAGGGCAATGGGTCAGGATGTGCTGCAGAAGACCAGAAAAGATGGAAGTCTGCAGAGACGAGCTGTGGGTGTTCAAAGTCACAATGGCGTCTGGACCAGATTAAGAAGAATGGGATGAGAACATTTCCAATCAGAGAGGTCAACCAATAAGGTACCTGGATCTATGGGGGCATTTTCACTAGACAATCGCCATATTTAAACGACCACCAACCGGTTTTATGAAGCAGATCGGCAGTCGTTTAATAGCCTATGACTGCAGACTTCTGCAACTCAGCAGCATGTGCACTGTGCATTGTCAGGATTCTCCTTTACCGGTGGTGAGAGCGGCCGTCAAGTGACGACAAGTATGTAATATGCACACTTCTGGCCACATTCCGTCTAGATGTGTGCGCACTCAGCTCACTTATATGACACACTGTAATAGGATTGTTCTCGGCAGCACATGTTTATACCGAACTATCTGCTGCCGAGAACAATGATATTTAAAGAGGTGTCCACTACTTTAACATTGATGACCTATCCTTAGGTACTCGGCCACTTTACAATAGACGGAGCTGTGCAACTCCGTAACTGAGCAGTTTCAGCTGCCGCTGACATCAGGAACAGTTGACGGGGCTGCCGGGTGTTGCACCCTCACCGATCAGACTGATGACCTATACTAAAGGTGTGATGAACCCGAAGCCGCCATCTTGGTAATGATAAATCATATCCAGGGATGGCCACACTTCAGCAGCCCCCACCCTTGGGACTTTCTGTTAAAACGTCAACTAGATAGTTTCCCCCATCCAGGCTCCTGTGAGATAAGAAGCCCCCAGGGCCTACTTAACACTTGAATGCTAGGAGCTTCAAAGACTTCGAGAGGAAACACAGCCAGCAGGGGGGGGGGGTGCCTAGTCCATCTGTAACTGACCTGAGAGGTAAGGGGGTGCCAGAGAGCTGCACCCACTGGCCAGCTTTCCTCACATAAGGATATTGTAGGTCATTAATGTTAACGTAGTGGACAACTCGCAAAGCAAGCTTATAACTTATTTCACCCAATGGATGGACATTTTGATTGTGCACCAGGTGACTGACAGCCTGTTCTGTGTAAATGTGTTCAGTGGCTCTGTCAGGGCTTAGATCTGAACTCCACAAAACAGCATTCAGCGATATGCACTGACAGGGCTATTGATAATGATGCAGACGGTGTCACCATGTGCTAGATATACGTCTGTTTGAGGCAGGTGGCAAGATGATCAAGGAGGCAACTGATTGGCTCCAAATTTATTTTGCAGCAGGACAACAAGCCCAAACATCCAGCCAATACCATTGAAGAGGTGGTCCAGACTTGCAACAAGAGTCTGCATTCTCTGTATGTGACAAAACCTACAGAGGACTGGAAGTCAATAGCCATCATAACACAAAATATCAATCTTTTTTGTTCGTTTTTTTAAAGATTTTTTTTTTTTTTTTTACAAATTTTTGAAGTGAAGAAACCGTAGAATAGAATCAGACAGGTGATACCAGATCACTCCACTGGGGGGAGCTCAAACTCCATCCTTAACATAACTAGATGTTCTCAACTTACAATTTCATATAGCTTTGCAAAAAAGAATCAAAACAATGAAATTACATACCCGGAGTGGGGTAAAACATATAAAGTGCAATTGTGCTATATAAAAAATATTAAATACTCATCATATACCTGTCTGCTAAGTTGATGTCAAAGGATAAACAAATTTTTTTTTTTAAAGGCAGACATACGTCCATCCTAGGAAACTGACACCATAAGTTTGGTCAAACACAACCTAGGTAACACAAAAGCAAAGTGCCTATTATAGTGCAATGATATACCCAAGTGGGTCTTGTTCACTCAAACAGTTACACCATAGCAAAGTGCCTAGCATAGCGCAGGGATAGGGAACATGCAGACCACATGTGCAGAGTATAATCTTAAACCAATTGCAAAAGGTAGTAATTAGTGAGAGATTATAGGATGTAAAATCAAGTAGGTAGGAGTGACGAGCAGGACCTGTAAAGATTTGCTGGCCCGGACGTGCGTTTCGCTATGCACTTTTTCCAAGGGGGATAAGTCTCTTATTCCCCTTGGAAGAAGCAAATCACAAAACGTGCGTTGAGGCCAGTGAATCTTTACGCATGTCTGCCTTGAAAAATTTGTTTATTCTTTGACATCAATTTAGCAGACAGGTAGGTATATGAGGATTACTTAATTTTTTTTATATAGCACAATTGCACTTTATTTGGTTTTACCCCACTCAGCATGTGTAATGTCATTGATTCTTTTTTGCAAAGCTATATGAAATTGTAAGTTCAGATCGTCTATTTATATTGAGGATGGAGTCTAAGCTCACCCCAGTGGATGATTCTATTCTACTTTGTTTCTTCACTTCATTTTTTTAAAGATTTTTTTTATAAATTAATTTTTGTACAATATTGATATTTTGTATTATGATGGCATTTGACTTCCAGTCCTCCGTAGGCTGTGTTTAATATATGGACGTGCTATGAAATTTATTAGGCTACATTTAGGTTAATTCTCTGTATGTGACTTGCTACATTGTGACAGCTTTTGGTATGCACGCTATTACGATTCCCTGAGGCAAGATGGGGGTCGCACGTGACCTCCTGCGTGCGATTTGCAGACGCACCCCCCCCCTCCCAGGGGTTTTGTGACCTTCATGCAATTTGCACATGCCACCTCCCCACCCCCGGGGGTCACGTGACCTCCCGCGTGCGATTTTCAGACCACCCCCCGGGATAAAATGCCGACTCATGTATTCACCTTATCTCAATAGAAGTGAATTGATTGCATTTGTTCCAAACTCTTCCAAGAGTTTTGTATTGGCTGGTAGCGAGCACCTTTTCAGTGAAAAGGGAAGAAAAAAAAACTGAAGCAACTAGTATGACAGAAAAAAATAAATAATCAGCCCTTTTCTCTCAGATTGTAACACACGGACGTGTAAATCTAGCATCAGATCATTTGCCAAGCACAGGAATATTGGCAGGTTTGTCCGACCTTAGTATTTAAGGTCCACATACACATTAGACTATCATAAAAGGAATGGGCACTTTTAGGCCTCATTCACTTCGGTGTTTAAACATGGCAGTGTAAAAAAAAAAAAAAAAAAAATGGCCCGTATGTCAGCAGTGTAAAAAAAATGGCCCACGTGTCCGTTTTTTTACCAGCAGTCATCAGTGGTTTTCACAGATGAATAAATGACAAAGCTTCTCCTATACTTTGATTAACATTGCACAGATAGTATAAGTAAAAAGTCTGTGTGCTATCTGCCATCAGTGTGGTGTGTGTTTTTTCTGGACCTACATACACTTGTATTAGCACTTTTCACATGTTGAACGGTCAAAAAAAAAAAAAATCTCCATGAGTTTTGCACGGTCTGTGAAAAAAAAAAATCAGACATTTGAACTGCCTCGGACTAATGGTACCCTGTTGTAGGAATAAAAACTCAGGATAGAATTTGTATGTGTAACACTGAGGGCTGCATGAGGCCTTTGTTTGACTTACCAATAAGGGTCATGACCACTTAAAAAGTGCCTAGGGCTACATGAATGCAAAATATGGCCCTGCTTATGACGCGCCCCTGGGCCTGTGTCGCGCACGCGGGAGCTTACCCGGAGCCGGATCTGTTGAGGGTTGTAGTCTCGTGGCGGTGACCCGGTCCGTGCCCAGGGAGTCAAACTGAGCGGCGATGTATCAGCGGTAGATGTTGGACGACTACGCCACCCGTTGAGTACAGCTAAGGAGCTGCTGCTGCAGGGCAGACCGCTGAGGCCGGTGGTAGGATTGTGCAGCGTGATAGTATAACCCCCAACGGGAGGGGTATGGCCTCAGGGCAGCCGACGTGGATGATGGGGGTAGCAGGAACCACTCGGAGACGGCACGGTGTAGTTCAGGGTCTTTACTGGTGACAAAGATAGACCCTCCCGGAGTACTGGCTAGCGATTGGGGCCTGGTCAGTCCTTGAGCAGATGGGATCTCCCCTGGCCAGGCGGAGTTGTAGGCCTCCCAAACTAACTGTACTCTTCTGGCTACCTTGCTAGAGGCGGGTATAAGTAGCCCACGTCCCTCAGTGTACCGTGTGGTGCTCACCCGTATGGCCGGTGACTCGGGGCCTTCTAGTAGCTTCCGCTCCACGACGGCGGTGCTGGTCCCATGCGTGTGACCGTGCCTTCGGGTTTCTTGGCCAGAGGACCTGGAATCCCCTGCCTGACGGATTCTGCTGCTGGGTAGGAGTTAGTCCCCACAGCCTCGGACTCCGGTAAGAAATCTTCTCAGTCAGGGCGAGCTCTGCAGCTGCCAGCCCCTGACTCCTTGTAACACTGCTCCCACAGAGCTCCTGATGTTCTGTTCCTATATTTGCTTCTTTTCTCTGTCTCTACTTCTTCTCTACTCACTAACCCTGCCTCAGCCCTAGGTTTATATAGGGGAAGTTCTTCCCCTCCCAGGACTGGGCAGGAGGTGTGGCATGCATAGGATTCCTGACCAAGAGACCTCCCACCTGCTCTCAGACATAACATTGCTGTTACTGTGGAAACCAGATCCCTGGGGTGCCACACTTATACAAACAAAGCTCTCCAGAGTTCTTCACAGCTGTACCTGTGCTTTCTGTTCTGCAAATTACCTAAAACTAACATCCTCCATAATCTTAACCTCCCAATCTAGTTGCAAAGAATCCTCTTTTGCTTCGCCAGTTCTCTGGAATGCACTACTTCAGACATTCCAATTCCCAGGCTCCACAGTTTTTAAACAATTACAAGATTCATTTTAGCAATATTAGCACTGTCTGCAGTTAGTCACATGGCGTCAAAGCAGATGTTTTCTGACGGAATCGAGATGGCTGCTGTTGATCAGCAGGCACGTGATCGTGTCATGTGACGTGACAACTAGGAGACTGCAACATCACTGGCCTGGGTGGTGAATGCTTTTAACAGTGTCAGACTTAAAAGGTACTTGTCCCCTTTCAGTAAATGTCAACACCTCAGGTGAGTGGTGGAGGTGGCCAAAAATAAACTCTTTACTCATCATCCTTTTGTCCACTGCAGGACTAACAGAAAGCACTATAGTTCAGCGGCTACTGCACAGTACACATCAGCTCTGCAGTCTACAGGTAGCAGGAGCGGCAGTGGAGACCAGTGCTAGACAATGGATGCCGAGAGGTTTCTGTGCTTGGGTACTAGGATTGTATGAAAGCAAACGGTCTTTAAAATAGGTAGCATAAGGCCAGAACCAGCTGCCCATCTGCTGTGTATAACTGTCTCACAATCGGCTGGACAGTCACCTTTACAGTGAGTGATTAAACACCATGTAATAGTGAGTAGGAATGCTGGAACTTCTCTTCTCACAGTTTAAGATCTGGATAATTATCTAAAATTTGTCTTCCTTCTGACCAATAGTTGTATTTTTCCTACTTATTTTTTGCCCAACACAGCTGTAATGAAAGGTTAGCTTGGTAAGGTTCTGAAAAATCTACATGAAAATGTAAAAAAGGATGTAAGATCTAAACAAAGCCAAAGAAGCCGATTAAGAATTCATGTCAGTGGACACCACTTGCAGTACTTGTCATATTTATTATAAGCAATAGCAAAATCCAACTTCTGATTCCTCATGTCTGGATACAAACAGACTGCAGCATAAAGGCACTTGCATTATACAGGATAATCTGACAATACTTCTTTAGAGTGTGCAGACTTAAAGACTGTATTCGGTTTAACAAGGAACAGCACTCTGTATTCATTCACCATGATCATTACTGACTGGCAGTGGTGCGAAAAAGCATTTGAAAATTGTTTGACCATTAAATTGAGTGCACAGTATATTAGTTCATATAAGTGGTACAGGACAGCTAATTCTCCAGTTATGTTTATATAACAATTTATCCCTTATTTACTTTCATGTATACAAAACATTTGTAATATAAAAATGTGCTCTAAACTCTAAATATTTGGTCCTTATTTGACTTTCCAATTACAGTGTTTTTTTGGCAAAACAGCATATTCAACAGAAATGGCAGCAATGAAGACTGAAGTTTTCTAGAACATCTAGAAGGAAAAGAACCAGAACAGTTAAAGGGGTTTTACCAGTCTAAGAAGAAAAGTCTTAGTCACTGACAGCAGACAGTGTGCAATGGGCACTGACACGTTCCCCGATTTCAGAGTGTGAGGTCCCGTGATAGCTTGTATATGACTTGAATACTTGCGGTCACGTGCTGACAGCACTCAGCCAGCTGCTCTCAATAGAGTTTAGAAAAGCTGTTTGGTGTAGTCAGCACGTGACCACAAGTATGCAAGTCACATACGCAATTACGTGACCGCCAACACACGAGGAATACAAAGGACTGTGACAGATTGTTTAAAGGATTTGTCTGGTCCCAGAAGTCTGCAAACTCATTTTATTACAAAAAGTGCCCAAACCTCAACCCCACATCTGTAACCCAAATTCGTGACATTAAGTCACAGATTAAATGGAAAGTGATTGCTATTGATCAAATTATGGCTTTGAGAAAAGAAGATAATTTTGTCATTTTCCCCCTCTAACATGTGGCTGGTTAAATCCCTAGTCAGTAGATTTTAAATCCCCAGAATCCATTTTAGAATCCAAATCTTCATCAGATGCTTCATCAACTCCTTTTCTTCCAACACGTCTTGTAACAAATGGTACATCACCACGTCTGTGAAGAGAAGGACAGATTACAATGCATAAGAAAGGAAATATGTACTAAAACTAATCACATTTTATTGCAATTTAAAAATAATAAAAAGTTAATTTAAAGGCAATCTGTCAGCAGCTAACTGCCATTTGACAGCAGCATAATGTAGGGGGGCAGTGAACCGAATTCCAGCAGTCTGAATTGCTAGGCTTCTCACTATAATTTCACTATATATCAGTATTTTAGCAAATAGATTAGGAGGCATGACACGCATAGTCCTGCAGTGATAATCAACTGTGCGGTGTAAGCCCACCACGGATTGTCAGTTTTGTCAATGTAGAGTGTACACAGAAAGCTGCCAATCAGTGGCATGGGTGGGGTTAGAGATGTTAAACTTCCCTTTAAAACTTTACTTTTATTGTAACAATTTAAGGGTAAAAACTTTCAGACAAAAGCCTGTGTAAATGTGCACTATAAAACCGTACTCCAAGTTATGGTGTACACATGTATACAGGTGGTAGACTAGAATGCTGTATAGATATAGTCTGTATGTCTTCTATTCAAATCTGCCTCGCCGTGGAAGTTAATGCCCCAGATACAAGGCGCAGTTGGCATCTGCTCAGATGTGGTCAGAGATGACAGACATACAACTAACATCCCTCTTCTTCTCTCTACACAGGTACATGCTCTGCATAATTTCCCTGCTCCTATGTATGCCGTCATCTAATGCTCTGCTGACCCATCTCTCTGGTACATGCTCTGCATAATTTCCCTGCTCCTATGTATGCTGTCATCTAATGCTCTGCTGACCCATCTCTCTGGTACATGCTCTGCATAATTCCCCTGCTCCTATGTATGCTGTCATCTAATGCTCTGCTGACCCATCTCTCTGGTACATGCTCTGCATAATTCCCCTGCTCCTATGTATGCTGTCATCTAATGCTCTGCTGACCCATCTCTCTGGTACATGCTCTGCATAATTTCCCTGCTCCTATGTATGCTGTCATCTAATGCTCTGCTGACCCATCTCTCTGGTACATGCTCTGCATAATTTCCCTGCTCCTATGTATGCTGTCATCTAATGCTCTGCTGACCCATCTCTCTGGTACATGCTCTGCATAATTTCCCTGCTCCTATGTATGCTGTCATCTAATGCTCTGCTGACCCATCTCTCTGGTACATGCTCTGCATAATTTCCCTGCTCCTATGTATGCTGTCATCTAATGCTCTGCTGACCCATCTCTCTGGTACATGCTCTGCATAATTTCCCTGCTCCTATGTATGCTGTCATCTAATGCTCTGCTGACCCATCTCTCTGGTACATGCTCTGCATAATTTCCCTGCTCCTATGTATGCTGTCATCTAATGCTCTGCTGATCCATCTCTCTGGTACATGCTCTGCATAATTTCCCTGCTCCTATGTATGCTGTCATCTAATGCTCTGCTGACCCATCTCTCTGGTACATGCTCTGCATAATTTCCCTGCTCCTATGTATGCTGTCATCTAATGCTCTGCTGACCCATCTCTCTGGTACATGCTCTGCATAATTTCCCTGCTTCATCTGTCCCACTCCAATCAATATTCACATATATGTTTGTCCCTTCCCCACTATATACCTTATCTGATTTTTAGAGGTGCTAAACTGCAGAGACTAGAGTCCTAGCTCTGTCTTTGATCACCCAGCCATCTTCTGTTGAAATGACCAGCTGTTAATTTATCTACAAGCCGTTCCCACAATGACCTTCACCTGATATAGTTTAATGTGGCCTATATATTTAGACTCTCTGTAAGGGGTGCACGCGTCTTCTTGTGCAAAGTGGCTTCGGAGAGAAGTGGCAGTTATTTCAGAGGCAGTTAGTCAGGGCAGGAGTAAGGTAACCCACACTTTGACCACTTACTCTCTTTTAACTATGTTTCTGTTAGCTCACACTTTTTCCTCTATAGTCCTCCACTTTCTAATAACCCCTCAAATCCCTACACCTAGTAAGAAACTCTTTATCTCTCCCTCTATCCTCCCAATTCACCTCACCTCCTCCTCCAAATTATTCCTCAACATTCAATCCTGGATCTCCAAACACAGACAGCCACCTCATGCGCTCTCCTGTTCCCACCTGCTAACACTTTCTCTGCTCCTCCTCACTGCTGGAGATATCTCTCCAAATCCTGGTCCTCCTCGCCATATCCCCACAGTCACTTCTACCTCCTATCCACGACCTTCCTCAAACTGTCGCAACCCTTCTAACCTCATACCCAACCAACTAATACCCACCTCCTCAGCTATACTAACAGGAGCTCTATGGAACGCTCGCTCTGTCTGCAACAAACTTTCCTTCATCCACGATCTTTTCATTACAAACAAACTCTCCTTCCTCGCCATCACCGAAACATGGCTCACCCCCTCTGACACAGCCTCCCCAGCTGCCCTTTCATATGGCGGATTCCACCTTTCCCACACCCCCCGCCCCAATGGCAAACATGGTGGAGGCGTAGGTTTCCTCCTATCAGAACTCTGCGCTTTCACCAAAATCCCACTGCCACCCTCCGTTACACTCCCCTCTTTTGAGGTGCACTGTGTGCGCATCTATTCCCCCTCCAACCTCCAACTGGCCGTCGTTTACCGACCCCCAGGGCAAGCCACCACCTTCTTAGACCATTTCACCACCTGGCTGCTTCACTTCCTTTCCACTGACATCCCCACTATCATAATGGGTGACTTCAACATGCCCATTGACACTCCCCACTCGTCTGTCTCTAAGCTCCTATCCCTCACTTCCTCCTTTGGACTCACTCAATGGTCTTCCACACCCACCCACAAAGATGGCCACACACTGGACCTCATCTTCACCCGCCTCTGTTCCCTATCTAACCTCTCTAACTCACCACTCCCTCTCTGACCATAACCTCCTCACATTCTCTACCCTCTCCGGGTGCACAATCCCCACTCCACAAACTCACACACCCTCGCAGAAATCTCAAACACCTTGACCTACACACTCTCTCTGAATCCCTCCTTCCTCTCACAGACAAATTCCTTACACGATGCAGACGTTGCTGCTGCTTCATATAACACCACAACAGCTTCAGCTCTAGACTCGATCGCCCCTCTCACACACTCACCACACCTCGCACATTCAACAGGCAGCCCTGGCACACTAAACTTACCAAAGAACTGCGCCGGGCCTCCAGGGTTGCGGAGCGGAGATGGAAAAGGTCTCACTCCATCGAGCACTTCATCGCATTCAAGCAATCCCTCACTAATTTCAAGTCCGCACTCACTACAGCAAAACAAACCTACTTCTCATCTCTCATATCCTCCCTATCTCACAACCCTAAACAGCTATTTAACACTTTCAACTCTCTCCTTCGTCCCCCAGCACCTACTCCCTCTTCTCTCATCTCAGCCGACGACTTTGCCTCATTCTTCAAACAGAAGATTGACACCATCCGACAAAACTTTTGCCTAAAGTCCACACAACCCCTCCTCATATCTACTCAACCCTCCTCCTCCAAACTCCACCATTACAGAAGGTCAAGTCTCCTCTTTACTCTCCAAATCACACCTCACCACCTGCGAACTTGACCCAATCCCATCCCACCTCATCACTAACCTCACCACAGTCTTCATCCCAACCCTAACCCACCTCTTCAATCTGTCACCAACAACCGGAGTCTTCCCCTCATGTTTCAAACATGCCGCAATCACACCCATCCTCAAAAAGCCCTCCCTTGACCCTTCCTCTCTGACTAGCTACCGCCCCATATCACTCCTCCCCTTTGCCTCAAAACTTCTAGAACAACATGTCCACCTTGAACTGTCCTCCCACCTCTCCTCCTGCTCCCTCTTCGACCGTCTACAATCTGGCTTCCGACCACATCACTCGACTGAAACTGCCCTGACCAAAGTCACCAACGACCTACTAAATGCCAAATCCAAGCAACACTACTCCATCCTCCTCCTTCTGGACCTGTCATCTGCCTTTGACATAGTGGACCATTCCCTCTTACTCCAGATTCTCTCATCTCTTGGCATCACAGACTTGGCTCTATCTTGGATCTCCTCATACTTAACAGACAGGACATTCAGCGTCTCCCACTCACGCACCACCTCCTCATCTCGCCCCCTATCTGTCGGTGTCCCCCAAGGTTCAGTTCTAGGACCTCTGCTCTTCTCCATCTACACCTTCGGCCTGGGACAGCTCATAGAGTCTCACGGTTTTCAGTATCACCTCTATGCTGACGACACACAGATCTACCTCTCTGGACCCGATATCTCCTCCCTACTAACCAGAATCCCACAATGTCTGTCCGCCATCTCATCCTTCTTCTCCGGCAGATTTCTAAAACTCAACATGGATAAAACAGAGTTAATCATCTTTTCACCCTCTCATTCACATCCCCCATCCGACCTATCCATCAACGTCAATGGCTGTTCACTCTCCCCAGTCCCACAAGCTCGCTGCCTTGGGGTAACCCTGGACTCTGATCTCTCCTTCAAGCCACATATCCAAGCCCTTTCCACCTCCTGCCGACTCCAACTCAAAAACATCTCCCGGATCCGCACATTCCTCAGCAAAGACTCTGCAAAAACACTAGTGCATGCCCTCATCATATCCCGCCTCGACTACTGCAACCTCCTGCTCCGTGGCCTCCCTTCCAACACTCTTGCGCCTCTCCAATCTATCCTAAACTCTGCTGCTCGACTAATCCACCTGTCCCCCCGCTATTCCCCAGCCTCTCCTCTCTGTCAATCCCTTCACTGGCTCCCCATTGCCCAGAGAATTCAGTTCAAAACCCTAACCATGGCATACAAAGCCATCCACAACCTGTCTCCCCCATACATCTGTGACCTAGTCTCCCGGTACTTACCTGCACGCAACCTCCGATCCTCACAAGATCTCCTTCTCTACTCCCCTCTTATCTCCTCCTCCCACAATCGTATACAAGATTTCTCCCGTGCTTCCCCCCTACTCTGGAACTCTCTACCCCAACATATCAGACTCTTGCCGACCGTGGAAACCTTCAAAAGGAACCTGAAGACCCACCTCTTCCGACAAGCCTACAACCTGCAGTAAACACCACTGCACGACCAGCTCTACCCTCACCTAATGTATCCTCACCCATCCCTTGTAGACTGTGAGCCCTCGTGGGCAGGGTCCTCGCTCCTCCTGTACCAGTCGCTGACTCGTTTTGTTAAGATTATGTAAATGCTTTTGTTATGTATATCCCTATCACATGTAAAGCGCCATGGAATAAATGGCGCTATAACAATAAATAATAATAATAATACAAATCAGCAAATGTATCAAAAGGTGCCAAAATAGATAATCAGATTGAATATTGAGCAGGGATAAGTGCAGAAAAATGTATGTATAGCACAGTAAGGTAAGTGATTCATCTCTCCAAACATGCACATAAATCAGCAACTATATTTAAACTACCACAAAAGACCACGATAGATTACACAGAAATGAGGCAACCTGATGGGGTGAATGCATATCAGTTGAACTCCTCCTCCCAAGCTTTGCCAGCTCTTTGTGGTTGGAGCTGGGGTAGGCATGTGCAGCTAGTATTTTAGGGTGTATGGTTTTAGGTAATGTCTGATCACCTAACGTTATACAGAGATTCTTACTGACTACTGTTATAATACTAATGTGCAATCTGTATTGATTCTCTTAATGCATTTTCTTAAAGCCCTCTGTCATGTGACCTATCATACATATAATGTGATTTCTGGTATTCTATTGCCAGTGCACCATTGAGATACAAAACTTATGCAGCATTACCACTTCCAGCAATATATCTATAAATAACAATACTATGGAGGCATACTAAGCGCAAAAAAAAAACACAAAAAAAAGTGTCGCTTTCGAACAGACCATGAGGTGACAAAACAGCAGAAACTCCTCCACCCCTATATGGTTAGAGCAGTGGATCGTGATCATTTTGAATGCATAGTCATTTCACAAAGATTTATAACACTGGGACACAAAACTAAAATTGCTATTGGCATATGGAGTGCAGATCAGGCTGCAATAGTTTGTATGTGGCAATTGCATGGCCCCTGAGATTTTAGAGTACCAGATCCCCCCCAAAGCCCCATTTCAGAAACTACACCCCTCAAGAAATTCATCTATGGGTGTGTTGAATATTTTGAACCCATAGGTGCTTAATTTTAAACACACTGGGACATGAAAACGACAAGCTAGAGTTTTATTCCAACTAAAATTATGCATTAGCTACAAATTTCACATTTTCACAAGAGGCAACAGGAGGAAATGGACCCCACAATTTGTGAATCATTTCCTCCAGAAAAAGGTATTATCAGAAGCTGCTGCTTGGGCACACATTAGGGCTCCGTTTTAAGAAAGGCCATTTGCCCAGAATAGTTTGGATTTTTTTCTGCTGTTCTTGTAATTCAGGGGCTCTGCAAATGGGACCCCAACGGCAGAAATCACACCCTTCCTTGAAAAAGTGGTGTAATGAGTATTTTTACCCCACAAGTGTGTGAAATTCTTTACCATAGGGTTTTTTGAAAAAAAAAATAAAAAATTTACACTACAAAAAGATTTGGATCAAAATGTCATACTTACCATAGCCAAATAAGAAAAAATTGCCCCATAATATATTAGGTCATTTCTCTCAAGTACAGCAATACCCTATATATGGATAAACAGTACTGTTGGGGCAGGCTACTTTTACACACAATTCTGAGCTATAACTTTCTGCTGACAGCACCGTATGAATTTTTTTTTTTTTAGAACTAGATGACTTTTGATGGCTTTTTTCTTATACGCATGACTGATCACTTTATTCCAGTTTGATGATAAAGCTACTTTTCATGTGTATTCTCTTTTATGGTGCTCACTGTGAGAGTTAAATAATGGGACAGTTTTATAGCTCAGGACCAGCAGCTAGTTGTGACCATAGGTTAATATTTCTATAAGCCTATTCACAGGCAGAAAAGTTAGACATACATGGATATTTACAGTACAGGGGTCATCCTTGTATTAAACTTAGGGGCCAGAAGGAAAATGAAAATATTTTATATTTCAACAGATCTCTCTCGCTCTATCTATATATAGATAGATAGATAGATATAGCTATATATACACACAAAAAAAAACAAAAAAAAAACATTGGAACAGACTGCCTACCCAAGTTTGCTTTTAAGTGTGTTGACCTCACGATTCTAATATTCGAGTTAGGACTGTCCCATAAGGGTTACCGTGACGTGGTGGGATGGCTTTTACATTATTTTGATCAAAATTATGCTAACTAAATACCCTTTATTATTTATCATTATTTTTGCATTGTGCGATTTACCCATTTACTTCCAGATATTTGGGTATTTTGCATGAACATCAATTTACGTTTCAGTTCAGACTCAGGTTTTTTTAATCTACCTACCTACCTATACATACATACACAAAAAGACACTGGAGCAGACTGCCTACCTAAGTTTGCTTTTAAGTGTGTTGACCTCACGATTCATCGCATCTGCTGTCTCTGTAGCATCCTCAAGTTCACGCTGTAATTTACGTCGCAATGCGTTGGCACGTTGAGCCTCTTCTTCGGCTTCTTCCACCTGGCGCTTCAGCTGTTTCAGGCGAACATTATTTTTCTCCGCCTGATTATAAAAAGTACGTAGTTTAGTTTTTTTGTTTATCACATTGAGTGTTTTTTTTTTTTTTTAAATAGTCCCTCCCCCCTCCAAGCACCTGGTCTTTGTACTGTTCAGAATTACGCCTTTCATCATCCATTTGCATTAGTACATCCTTCAGCTTTTTCTCGGTACGACGTACTTGTTTGCTTGCAGACTGTCTCTCTCTATTTTAAAATTAAATTTGGGTTAAAGAACTACTGCATCAAATTCTGCATATATACATTGCAAATTATGGGCCAACACCGGCTACATACTTTGTTTCAGCATCAAGTTGTTCCTCCAGTTGTGTAATCTTTGCTTCCAAAGCGGTGATTGAAGCCTTGAATTTAGATTTAACAGAACCTTCTAATTCTTGTAACTTTGTTTTTAACTCCTTATTCTGTCGATCTAATTGCTGACGGGCATTCTCGTTCTTCTGAGCATTACTACGTTCTGCATTCAGATCAGCATTCATCTGGTCAACCTTAGTTCAGGTGTAAGGAAAAAAAAATTTAGAAAGAAAATAAATTTTAAAAAAAGAAGCTATAAATCAGATGCATGCTAGAATTTAAAAAAAAACAAAACACATGGAAAAAGTACGTTTATTTTTATTATGATCTTTAAAGAAACACTACCATCAAAATTGTTAGGGTATGTGCACACTGTTCGGAGCCGCCTGTGGCCCGACAGCAGAATAGCCGCCGGCGGCTTCCACTCATTTTATGCAAATGAGGCGTGCCATTTTATTTTATTTTTTTCTTCCCACCTGTGGACTTTCCTTATAGAGGTTAGGTCTATGGAGAAAGGCCGCATGCGGAAACCGCAAGAGAAATTGACATGCTACGGTCTGGAAAGACGCGCCGCATGTCAGTTTCCGTGGGTGAGCTGCAGGTGCACAGAGATGCAGAGTGGACATGGGATTTCTAGAAATCCATCCATTATGCTGTAATATCTGGCTGCTGCAGGTTTGACGCTGCATAACACAAACAGCTACAAACCTGCAGCGGCTCCTGACCGAGTGCAGATACCCTTTATCCTCTTAATATATTGCAATTATATACCACTGTATATAAAATTGCTAATTTTGCCCTTCTACTCAGGTAATTGTTTTGTTTTCCATCAAGTCTATGACCTCACGTGATTAAAAACGGACTAGCTGAATCCTTCTAAGCTCTATGTAGAAACAGGAGGTCAATTGCCCCTGTATGAGTTATAAGTCACAGCAAATATCAACTGCAGGGGGGAGGAGTGTAGTAACTGGGTCAGGAGTTGAAGAGGGGAATGATAAATGCAGGGAAAAGAGACTTCCTGTTTCTACACAGAGCAGAGAAAAGAAGAATCAGGTGGGTAGAAAGGCAAAATGAGCAATTGTAAGTACACAATGCTATACAATATGATGATTGCAATGCATTAAGAAGATAAAAACTTGATGGGAGGAGTGCTTCAAGAAATAAAAATTAATAATCTTGCAGTTTTCACACTGGCTGCTAGGACTTTAGATCATACTTCCAGCTCCATTGGGACGTTTTCAGAAAGGTTCCTTAGCAGAGGCAGGAATACAATGACAGGTAACTATATACACAGCTGATAACACAGGGTCCACCTCTGACAATAGGAGATTTCACAGGTGACCTTGCTCCCCCACCCTTCACAATGACCTTCGTACACACTCAGATGCTTACATATAAAAGAAAGGGTTGGGGTCAGTTTATTGTGCCTAATCAACATGTGTTTCCAGAAACACAAGGAAGTTAAAAGTTAGTGTCCCTGTATGATGAAGAAAAGTGCACATGCCCCAGTATTAGAAGTTACAAAAAATACAAGTTTATTTAAATCTACAAACACATTAAAAAAATTAAAATTCATCAATTATTGTATGGGTAGGCTGCAGTGTTTTTTTATTATATGAGAACATAGTAACATAGGTTGAATAAAGACCTAGGTCCATCAAGTTCAACCTTCTTCCCCAATTGTACTCCCTATACTGTCACTACACTAACTAACTGGGACTAGGCCTCACAAATTACCATTTTTACTATTGCTGCTCTGTAAAATTAAGATGAACCAGTTTATAATTTAGTTTTATATTATGTATTACTCTTGTGATTCTAATAATGCTATTACTAAAATCCCTATGCCTAAATATGTCGATCCAGAAGGCGGCAAAAACTCCTGGACACATTCTGCCAATTTGCATCACGGGGAAAAATTCCTTCTCGACCCCGAGAAAATGCGATCAGTACAAGAACCCTGGATCAAAGCTAATTATGATACCAGTTATGCCATTACTATAAACGTACTAATATAGTTGTAATATTTTGTCCGATTTAACAGTAGCCCACAATCTTATATGTTTATCGAGGAAATCATCCAGCCCTTTTTTGAACGCTGTTAGTGTCTGCCATTGCTACCTCTTGTGGTAGGGCATTCCACAGTCCGAATGCTCTGAATGTAAAGAACCCTTTCCTGTTTAGGTGCCGGAATCACCTTTCTTCCACCTGCAATGAATGCCCCCTGGTCCTCAGTGTGGTCTTTGGAAGGAGTAAGTCATGTGCTAGTCCTTTGTACTGGCCACACATTTATACATGTAAATGAGATCCCCTCTGAAGCATACTATGCAAACATGTTTTTGTTTTTTTTATGTTTAATATATTTGTTTTGCCATATATTTCAAGAATTTTGTCATTTCTAATACTTTGTGTGCGTAGGCTTTAATTACGGTGGTTCCTTTCCTTTATCGTGCATTGTTGTTTTGCCACATTTTATATTATATTGTGATTTTTGTGGTGCCAGTCTCATTCTGTTGCGTAAAAGTGTCCTGTAGCCAGTGTGAAAATGTCAAGATCTCCATTTTTATTTTAAATACAGATTGTGAAATTTTCACGTGAAAATGTACACACTAAATTTTACCAAAATTAACCTGCAAAGCAATGCATACATTACAACATGCCTTTATTGCATTATATAAGCCAAGATATTTTGGTCATTGCAGTTTTGTAAACAAAGACTTCAGAAATCTCAAATATTAAAAATGGTAAACCGAAAACATTAAAGCACCTGGAGTGTAGCCTTTCTCAGTCTGTCATTGGCCAATTCAGTGTTACCCTGTTCCTCCTCCAATTCTTCCTCAAGCTGTGCAATGCGAGAATCTAAACGTCTCTTTTCTTCCAAAGCCAGAGCACTAAAGGTTGAGGTTAGGAATATTAGTTTTCAATTATATCAACTTGGCACTATAATAGGCACAAGCATTAAACAAAACGTAGCATGCAGAGTATGGCAGATGTTCAGAAAGGAGAAGAAAATATTTTTACTAACATTTGCTAGGTTAATAACCATAGGGTGGGATCATTAATGGTTTTTCTTACCCTTTACCACTGCTGTTGGCAATTTCATCTGCCAGTTCATCTCTTTCCTGCTGTGCTTGCCTTTTAGCACGCTCTGCAGAGGCAAGCTCCTGTAATTAAGAGTGTTCAAAATGGAGGGAAGGGACTGGATAAGTACAGGTATGGCAACATTTACAACTCATCACCCCCCCCCATCCTAAATTAAGGACAAAAAATGCAAACAGTCACAAGTAGTAGTAGTGTGCCAACTCTTATCGCTCACGAGCCATTAAATGTCATTATGAAGCCTTTATTCAAGAAATGATATGGGCATAGAGGCAACAAGCCAGCACTTCCTGAAGGAGGAGATCCTGTAATATTTACAGGTACTATAGTGTCACAAAATTGTTATCCCCTTCCAGTTGCACCCAATTTGTTCTTTTCTCTCCTTTTAAGTCATAACATTACTTGTAAAACGCATGCCCTCATATGGCCATAGTGGCGAAAAAGTAAAGGTGTATCTTTTAATAACGTTCATTTTACCGTATAATGAAAAATGTGCAAAAAGTTCAGTGGCTGACAAAAATACAAAACAAAGGAAAATAAAATGCAACTTCACTAGTGTTCGTTGGATTTTGTTTTTATGGATCTGGCAACCATTTTTTTTTTTTTTTTTTTGAACGTGCGATCGCTTGGCAGCTTGTTGTATATACTCCGGGTTGGACCGGCCTAGTGGGGTACTGGGGAAATCCTCAGTGTGACCTTGCAGTAGGCGAGATAGGGATGAAAAGGATAAAAAAAACAAAAAAAAAAAACACACATGTGGTTTTTAGGGGGATGGGCCCTTTAAAAAAGCACAGGCAGAGTATATGCAGGGATGAGCACACGCAGTGTTCGTTACCTGAACCGCCGCAGCACATGTCCCGATGAAGCTGTGCATCTGACGTCGTCGTATGAGGTCATTGTCATGCGCCTGCTGCGATGGGTGCACGCAAGTCAGCCGCCGGCCTCTGCAGAGGAGGACACCGCACGGTGCCGGGAAGGTAAGAGGAATTGTTTTTTTCTTTTGTGTGTGGATGCAGAATGGGATGGGGGCCAAGATGGATACACAGGGAGAGAGGCAGGCAAGGGGAAGGGGGGGGGTGGAAGGAGGCTCCACATACAAGGGCCTTGACCGATATGGGGGGAGGCCTGGATGGCAAAAGGGGGGTCCTGTTACTATGCAGGGCGGCATTATGTTGCCTTTTTTCTTCATCTGGTGTAGTGTAGAAGGCGGGGAAAAAGTGGGGAATGTGCTCTAGAAGAGATCAGTGATTGCTAACTTATTTTCTTCAGAGACGAATCCTGGCTGGAAGAAGTGATGGCGGTCTGTGCCAGATGAAGAAAAGCAAAGATGAAGGACTTCACCTAGAGATGTCACTAGTGAGTCAATGTATTACATGTACACTTGCACTATATTTTAATATATGTGTATAATTTCACTGGTGGTAATAACAGTGTTCGTATTGTGGTTTGCATTCATGATCAGTATTGTAGTATTTGGTCACTATGTGGTGGTAATATGTAGTCTAGTCATGGTGTGGTATTTGTTCCTTGTATGTGGCATTATTCGGTCACTGGTGGTAGTAGGTGATCTGGTCATGATGGGGCAGTATTTGTCCCTTTTGTATGTGGTATTATTGGTGTTGGTATAGTGGATTGTGTTGTGTGTGGAAGTCATTTGCTGTTCGCTGATATTAACTAGGAGAAGGTTATTTCCATTAAGACACAGCCCCACTATCAGTATTTGGTCAGTATTCAGTGTTTCTCAGGAGTGGGTGCAAATACAAGGAGTGGGTGATAAATGCAGAATTGGTGACTTGTTTCTATTATACCTTTTCTCTGATTGTTCCTCACCTGGTTTTGGCTCCCACTCCTGAGAAAAAATACTGAATAAATACTGATAGTGGAGCTGTGGCCTTAGAGATGAAATACTTGAAACAAAGCAGCAGACATGCACTTACAGGGGTGAAAACAAGTAATCACCTCTCCACAGGTTCAGTGATAATATTGATTGCTGAGGGTCTGACTGCTGGGACCCAATCGGCAGAATGTGGAGCTTTTCTCTCCATTACAATGGAGCTCACGTGCAACTCGACCACTGATCCATTCATTCCCTCAGTAGCTACAAGCACTGGTCTTGTTTTTTTTTGGAAGCCCCCAAGAGAATGTATGAGGCTGTGGTCAGACATCCCACCTGCAGCTCCATTTTAAAATGAGGATAAGTGTCCTGTCAGGGATAAAACTTCCACATTCTTCCGATCGGTGCAGTCTCCAATGGTTGAACCCAAACTGTCAATATGTGATCACCTATCCTGTGGAGCCCAAGTATAAGTGATAATTTGTTTTAACTAAAGAAGCCCTTTAATGAAAACTACCGTAATTGTACATCCCAGTTATAGTGGTGCACAGTAGAAGTGCAGGAGCCGCTTGTGTCTTATAATGCTCCACCATAACAGGGATAGCAGCTAACAGATATTTGCATATAGCTGTAGGGTGGGCTCCTAGGGTCAATTCCCCCTGTGGGCCCCAGACAGACCCTGAAAACACTGCTCTATTGTAGCACATAGAGAAAAATAATGTTCTCTTAGGCTGTGTGCCCACGATGCGTTTAAGAGTTTCCGCAGCGGCAAAAACGCTTAAACGCATGGTAGAAGGCCTGCCATGTCCCCCAATGATAATCCGCATGTGCTGTGCACATGCTGCGTAAATTTCCGCTGCGGATTATCATTGCGGAAAAAAACGCAGCACTACCAATTATTTTGCGGAAGTGCTGCGTTTTCGCCGCCATTGACTTGCATTAGAATGCGCCAATTCCACAAGTCTGCATCTGTACTTGCGTAATTGGCGCGTTCTAATGTGCGGATGGTACCCGGGTGGAGAGGAGAGGAGAGTCTCCTCCGGACCCAGGTACCATTAAAAGCTGTAAAAAAAGAATAAAATAAAAAATAAAGATTATATTCACCTTCCGACGGCCCCCGGACTCCTTCCCTGTGCTTGCCGATAGATCGCAGGCAGATCTGTAGGACCTGCGATGGGACGGCAGGTCCTTCAGTACAGCATACCGCAATCTGCCGGCAGACAGCACAGGAGTGCAGCAAGTCTCGGGGGCCATTGGAGGGCAAGTATACATTTATTTTTTGACATTCTCTCGGGTCACACTATATAAATCCATGCTGTTTGCATGGATTTATATAGTGTGACCTAGTTGTCACAAGCACTTTCCAAGTGATGCTAATCGCTTGGAAAGTGCTAGTCAACCCGCATGCGGAAATGCAAGTGAAGAAAGCTTCATTTCCGCATGTCCCTGGCAGGAAAACGCATGTACAATCCGCATGCGTTTTTTTCTGCCAGGGAGATGCAGAAACGCTCAGGAAAAAATCCTGAGCATTTCTGCATCGTGGGCACATAGCCTTATGAAGGCCAGCAATGGTCTAAAGTAGATGCATGTGTCCAACTAAACTATTTAAAGGGGCATTCCCATCTCCAAGATCCTATCCCAATATGTAGTAGGTGTAATAATAATATTAGCAAGTATATACAGTTAGAAATGTAGTATAGTATTTTTGATTCGCTATGTCTTTCCTCATGTGCAGGCATTACAAGATCTTGGGTATCCGTGGATACGTCCACTGATAAAGTCACAGTTCACTAGCTGATAGTGGGCGTAACCGTGGATACCTAAGGTCCTATATCGCCTGCACATGAGGTAAGTGGCATAGCAAATCAAAAATACTATACTACATTTCTAAATGGAGGTATTTGCTAATATTATTACATGTACTACATATTGGGATAGGAGCTTTGAGATGGGAATAACCCTTTAACTGCTACTGTTTTTTCAGACTGACAGCTGCAATTAGTTGGTTAACACAGCAGAGATCAATTGGTTACCTACAACTGCACCCGATGTAGGACGTATTGTTGTGTATGGTAAACTGTTATAGTGGACAAACCTTTGAGAAGTGCGGCAAGGAGGGGCCCTTCAACGTAGCTGCACCTAATACCAGTTTTACTATCCCATAGAAGGCAGAGAGACAAAAAACATTTCTGGTCATAGGGTAGGTAACAAAATTGCTCAAGCTTATGGCAATGCCTTGGCAGGAAACCCATGATAGCTCCCAGTAGAGCATGAAAACAAGAGATCCCTTACATTACTCTAAAATAGCTTCTAATGCGCTCTAAACAAACCTTTAGGCTATGTTCACACATGGTTTTTTCAGCTTTTTTTGATGTTTTTTATACAAATTTTTAGCTGCGTTTCACAGTACCTGCAAAATCTATGCGATTCCAGGATGCTTAGTTCCACACGTTTTTTTTGTTCAGGATTTTGTGCTTTGCATTTTTTTGGGGAAAATAGAGCATGTCACGTTCAGCGTTTCAGCATGTTTTTCACTTATGAGTGGTGGAAAAAAAACGCAGGTAATTTTTTCAGTGTTTTTTGTGCATTAACCAGAATGAGATTCTTTTTTTTTTTCCACTGAGCTTTATGTACATTCATAACAGAGACAAAAGGACATTGAAAAAAACACACCTACAAAAAAGCAAAAATGCAAGAAAACAGCAGCAAAAATCCTGAACAACCTCCTGGCAGATCAGGTTTTGCTGCAGAAAATGAACGCAAAAAAAACATGCTGTGTAAACATAGCCTTATATGGTAAAGTAAAAGTCTATGGTAAGGTATAGAATATCAACCCCCCCCCAATTCGGCCATTAGATTTTGTTTATTGTTTTCAAGGTGCGACAAATCTTATAAATCTTAGGACTTAAATATATCTATGTAATTATACTATACTGAATTTAAAACGAGCAAAATAAAAAAAAAAAAAAACTTTGCATGGCAAACTGTAGCTTTTATTTATTTACATTATATAGGGGTAAACGTGATATTTGAAGCAATTTTTGGGAGGTGCACCGATTGATTTAATTTATTTCAATTAAATGCCAGAACTACTTTTTTTCAGACAAAATTGAATTTTTGAAATATTGTGATCGACTGAAGTTTTATATATGCATAGATAAAAATGTGCATATTTTTAGAATGATAATTAGGGTGACTTCTACTACTAATTATATACAGTGCTGGCCAAAAGTATTGGCACCCCTGCAATTCTGTCAGATAATACTCAGTTTCTTCCTGAAAATGATTGCAATCACAAATTCTTTGGTATTATCTTCATTTAATTTGCTTGCAAGGAAAAAACACAAAAGAGATTGAAGCAAAAATCAAATCATTGATCATTTCACATAAAACTCCAAAAAAGGGCCGGACAAAAGTATTGGCACCCTCAGCCTGATACTTGGTTACACAACCTTTAGCCAAAATAACTGAACAACCGCTTCCGGTAACCATCAATGAGTTTCTTACAATGCTCTGCTGGAATTGTAGACCATTCTTCTTTGGCAAACTGCTCCAGGTCCCTGATATTTGAAGGGTGCCTTCTCCAAATTGCCATTTTGAGATCTCTCCACAGGTGTTCTATGGGATTCAGGTCTGGACTCATTGCTGGCCACCTTAGAAGTCTCCAGTGCTTTCTCTAAAACTAAAACCATTTTATAGTGCTTTTGGAAGTGTGTTTTGGGTCATTGTCCTGCTGGAAAACCCATGACCTCTGAGGGAGACCCAGCTTTCTCACACTGGGCCCTACATTATGCTGCAAAATTTGTTGGTAGTCTTCAGACTTCATAATGCCATGCACACGGTCAAGCAGTCCAGTGCCAGAGGCATCAAAGCAACCCCAAAACATCAGGGAACCTCTGCCATGTTTGACTGTAGGGACCGTGTTCTTTTCTTTGAATGCCTCTTTTTTTCCTGTACACTCTGTTGATGCTTTTTCCCAAAAAGGTCTACTTTTGTTTCATCTGACCAGAGAACATTCTTCCAAAACGTTTTAGGCTTTTTCAGGTAAGTTTTGGCAAACTCCAGCCTGGCTTTTTTATGTCTCGGGGTAAGAAGTGGGGTCTTCCTGGGTATCCTTTCATACAGTCCCTTTTCATTCAGACGCCGACCGATAGTACTGGTTGACACTGTTGTACCCTTGGACTGCAGGGCAGCTTGAACTTGTTTGGATGTTAGTCGAGGTTCTTTATCCACCATCCGCACAATCTTGCGTTGAAATCTCTCGTCAATTTTTATTTTCCGTCCACATCTAGGGAGGTTAGCCACAGTGCCATGGGCTTTAAACTTCTTGATGACACTGCGCACGGAAGACACAGGAACATTCAGGTCTTTGGAAATGAACTTGTAGCCTTGAGATTGCTCATGCTTCCTCACAATTTGGTTTCTCAAGTCCTCAGACAGTTCTTTGGTCTTCTTTCTTTCTCGATACTCAATGTGGTACACACAAGGACACAGGACAGAGGTTGAGTCAACTTTAATCCATGTTAACTGGCTGCAAGTGTGATTTAGCTATTGCCAACACCTGTTAGGTGCCACAGGTAAGTTACAGGTGCTGTTAATTACACAAATTAGAGAAGCATCACATGATTTTTCAAACAGTGCCAATACTTTTGTCCACCCCCTTTTTTAGGTTTGGTGTGGAATTATATCCAATTTGGCTTTAGGACAATTCTTTGTGTTTTTTTCATTGAAGACAAATTAAATGAAGAGAATAATACCAAAGAATTTGTGATTGCAATCATTTTCAGGAAGAAACTGAGTATTATCTGACAGAATTGCAGGGGTGCCAATACTTTTGGCCAGCACTATAACTATCTGTCTATCTATCTACATATATTTTTTTTTTTTTACACACACACACACACACACACACACACACACACACACCTTGCCCAATATACTGCTCCTGACAGCCAGACAAAACAAAATGACTTGAAATGCCACAGCCAGCTCCGATAGCTGTAAGAGGCTGGTGCCGGCTGTATAACACAGCCTGTGTGCTCAGCTCCGGACCTAGTTACATACACCAGCCCCAGTCACGTCATTGTTACTGAAGCAGGTTCTGCTTGAAAATTTAAAAAAAAATAAATACTTGGCAGAACCAGCCAAGCTGTGCGCACATTACCATTATAATCAGCCCTTCTGATTAAAGTCCAGTTTTCTGATTAACATAAAAGCAATCGAAAAAAGACAAAAAACAAAGGAGCACAAACATTACCAGTGATTATTGTCCACTCATTTTACCTCCTGCATATGAATCATCTCTGCCTCCATACTTTTCAGTTTCTTTTCATTTTCTTTTGATTGACTTAAGATGTCATCCCTGGATGCTCTGGTGTCTTCCAACTCTCTTTGGTAATCCTTCATTTGAGCCTAATACAGGCAACGTAGAATTTAAGAAAAAAAATTAAGGCAACTGTAGGAGGGCAAAGATTTTATTTAATAAAGTACATGCATGCACCAATCTAAAACGTACAAAAGTTTTAAGTGCAAAAAAGTACGCTATCCACTGAAAGACGACTATTACCTGCAATTTGCGCAATTGTTTAATTGCTTCTTCTCTATTTTTGTTTGCAGAGTCAATTTGTCCCTCCAAGTCTTTTAGATCCATTTCAAGCTTTTTTCTGGATGCTACAGCCAAAGAACGTTGCTTTCTTTCATCCTCAAGCTCCGCTTCCATTTCTTTAACCTGAAAGTTTATAAAGTGTTACCGCTGTGCTTGTATGTACAATATTCAAATGTCGAACCACTGCACCCTTTGGTATACTCATTCGATTTTTAATTTTGAATTTTCTTATTTATCACAGTAAAACCTTAGGTTCTGGAAATAAAAATTATAAAGTTGGGAAATCAGAGATGGTTTAGGCTATTTTTAAATTAGATAAATTTAAAGGGAACCTGTCACGTCCTAGTTGCTATGTACACTGCCCCTATAGCGTTCTTAGTGATGTATGTGTCAATGTATCATGCAGTCACCGCTACAGTGTCACTGCGCATGCAGTGACCACAAGATACATTGACTGCGCACGGACAAGGAGCCACAGGTCACAGCGCGTGCGCACTGAAGCTGGTAATCACACAGCCTCAGTGCGCACGCGCCGGACCAAGCAGCCAGACGTGTCCAAATGCGCATGCGCCCCTCAAACCAAGTGCTTGCCAGGAGCGAGCAGTATTCAAATGTCATGAGCGGCGCCAGCACTGACTGAACGTGGCGACCGCCCATGACTGAATGTGAGAATCACTCCCCTATGACTGAATAGGAGCAGGTAGGACAAAGTGTATATAAAGTTATAAAATTATACTATCACCGATTTTCATGAAAACAGCTCGTTAGTGACGCACACTGCATGACTAAACGCTATGGGGGCAGTGTACATAGCAACTAGGGCATGACAGGTTCCCTTTAAAGGACCAATGAACAAAATGCATGAAATGGCTCACTTGTCTGACAAGTTGTTTCTTCTTGTCTTCACTCTGCTCATCACGTCCTTGCAAATCCCTGTCAAACTGTGCCTTCATAGCTTGCAGGTTTACTTCCAGGCGCAACTTTGCATCCTCGGTGGCTTGTAATTCATCTTCAAGTTCTTCCAACTGAGTCTTCATTTCTTCTACTTGTTGTTCCAATGCCCTCTTAGACTTTTCCAATTCATGAACCTGTGCAAAGAAAACCAAGAAAAAAAACAAAAACACCCACATTATGTAGACAAAACTCCAAAGAGAAACATGCTTCCCTGCAAACTGCAAAGTAGGTGGATTCTTAGATAAAAACATGTTATGTTATATACACAGTATACGGCCCTACGTGCATGGATGCAATTTAAAATACAAAATACAAATGTAGGTGCAAACTTGAATGGTTGCATCACAAAAAGTCACACGCTATCCTTACATCTTCATCTAGTTTGGATGGGTTATATGCTTAAAAGGGATGATCTCAACTTAAGTCTCTTCATTTAAGGTTTTATTTTTATTTTTTAAAAGTTTTATAGTGTACTGCTGGTTGCCTAGGTTGGTGGTCACCTTTGTGGTGTTAAAGGTGGATAACTTACTAGGCAAGGGATGCACGATTTAGAGCTGGCAATATAATATAGGACATTAGATTTTTTTTGGTTTAAGGTTCTTTAATTTTTTTTTTTTTTCACATTTCTTACTTTTTGCAATTTACTTACTAGACAATTGGTATTGAATTTTTTTCTTTCCCTGCTCTACCCATATAACAGGTTAAGTACATATTACATACATTAGTTGTGAGATCATGATTACTGAGTATATTTTCCAGTTCAAACTGTCCTTTTATATCATACTGTGACTATTTGGAACCACTTTGTTGTGGAGTGTTCCTCTACACAATCCACTTGCACCCCCCTTACACATCATGTATTACAAGCATTTCCTTTGGAAATGTATAGGATATATGTATTCTTCGTTCTAAGATTGTGTCTCAATCATTGATATTGAATATAAGGTTCTATATAGGTTGGCTCGCTTTTCGCTTATGGAGATTTATATCCACTTGTCGGTTAAATGCATTAATATTTTTTTAATCTTAATTTGTTTTATTAAACAATCTTATAAACAATTACACTTGGTAATAGAAAACATCCAGAGACACCACATCAACAGAGATCTACATCTCTTACAGCAATGAGAACACATTAAAATAAACTGGTCAGATGAGTGGTCTTCTGGATCTATGCATACGAGTCCAATATAAATAAAAGAAAAAAGGGCATTTACCTAATTAGGTAAAACTTTGAACCCTCAACCACAACTTAATCAAACTTGTGCTGTCTTTATCCTTTCCATGCTCAAATTGACTCATCATCTATATCTATCTATCTATCTATCTATGGACCTACAGTACAGACCAAAAGTTTGGACACATCTCATTTAAAGATTTTTCTGTATTTTCATGACTATGAAAATTGTACATTCACACTGAAGGCATCAAAACTATGAATTAACACATGTGGAATTATATACTTAAAAAAGTGTGAAACAACTGAAAATATGTCTTATATTCTAGGTTCTTCAAAGTAGCCACCTTTTGCTTTGATGACTGCTTTGCACACTCTTGGCATTCTCTTGATGAGCTTCAAGAGGTAGTCACCGGAAATGGTCTTCCAACAATATTGGAGTTCCCAGAGATGCTTAGAACTTGTTGGCCCTTTTGCCTTCACTCTGCGGTCCAGCTCACCCCAAACCATCTCAATTGGGTTCAGGTCTGGTGACTGGAGGCCAGGTCATCTGGCGTAGCACCCCATCACTCTCCTTCTTGGGTCAAATAGCCCTTACACAGCCTGGAGGTGTGTTTGGGGTCATTGTCCTGTTGAAAAATAAATGGTCCAACTAAACGCAAACCGGATGGAATAGCATGCCGCTGCAAGATGCTGTGGTAGCCATGCTGGTTCAGTATGCCTTCAAATTTGAATAAATCCCAAACAGTGTCACCAGCAAAGCACCCCAACACCATCACACCTCCTCCTCCATACTTCACGGTGGGAACCAGGCATGTAGAGTCCATCCGTTCACCTTTTCTGCGTCGCACAAAGACACGGTGGTTGGAACCAAAGATCTCAAATTTGGACTCCTCAGACCAAAGCACAGATTTCCACTGGTCTAATGTCCACTCCTTGTGTTCTTTAGCCCAAACAAGTCTCTTCTGCTTGTTGCCTGTCCTTAGCAGCTATTTTACCATGAAGGCCTGCTGCACAAAGTCTCCTCAGTTGTTGAAGAGATGTGTCTGCTGCTAGAACTCTGTGTGGCATTGACCTGGTCTCTAATCTGAGCTGCTGTTAACCTGCGATTTCTGAGGCTGGTGACTCGGATAAACTTATCCTCAGAAGCAGAGGTGACTCTTGGTCTTCCTTTCCTGGGGCGGTAATCATGTGAGCCAGTTTCTATGTAGCGCTTGATGGTTTTTGAAACTGCACTTGGGGACACTTTCAAAGTTTGCCCAATTTTTCAGACTGACTGATATTCATTTCTTAAAGTAATGATGGCCACTTGTTTTTCTTTACTTAGAGGAGTATTATGGCAAGAAAAAAGCAGCCAACAGTCTATTCAGTAGGACTATCAGCTCTGTATCCACCAGATTTCTGCACAACACAGCCTAAATGGGGTTGGGACCATCAGTTATGTGCCCACGATGCAGAAATGCTCAGGATTTTTTCCTGAGCGTTTCTGCATCTCCCTGGCAGAAAAAAAACATGCGGATTGTACATGTGGAAATGAAGCGTTCTTGACTTGCATTTCCGCATGCGGGTTGACAAGCGCTTTCCAAGCGATTTTAGCATCACTTGGAAAGTGCTTGACAACTCTGTCACACTATATAAATCCATGCAAACAGCATGGATTTATATAGTGTGACCCGAGAGAATGTCAAAAAATAAACCTATACTTACCTTCCGATGGCAACTGCAGTCTTGCTGAGCTCCTGTGCTGGCAGCCGGCAGATCGCGGTACGCTGTACTGAAGGACCTGCCGTCACATGACTGACGTCACCGCAGGTCCTTCAGTTCTGCGCGATCTGTAGGCAAGCACAGGGAAGGAGTCTGGGGGCCGTCGGAAGGTGAATATAATATTTATTCTTTTTTACAGCTTTTAGGGTACCTGGGTGTGGAGGAGAGTCTCCTGTCCTCCACACCCGGGTACCATCATCCGCACATTAGAACGCGCCAATTACGCAAGTACAGATGCAGTCTTGCGGAATTGGCACGTTCTATGCAAGTCAATGGCGGCGAAAACGCAGCACTTCCGCAAAATAATTGGTAGTGCTGCGTTTTTTTCCGCAATGATAATCCGCAGCGGAGATTTCCGCAGCATGTTCACAGCACATGCTGATTATCACTGGGGGACATGGCAGGCCTTCTACCATGCGTTTAAGCTGCTGCAGAAACGCTTAAAAAACGCATAATGGGCACACAGCCTTATAAGGCAAGAAATCCCACTTATTAAACCTGACCGGGCACACCTGTGAAGTGAAAAACATTTCCGGTGACTACCTCTTGAAGCTCATCAAGAGAATGCCAAGAGTGTGCAAAGCAGTCAAAGCAAAAGGTGGCTACTTTGAAGAACCTTGAATAAGACATATTTTCAGTTGTTTCACACTTTTTTGTTAAGTATATAATTCCACATGTGTTAATTCATAGTTTTGATGCTTTCAGTGTGAATGTACAATTTTCATAGTCATGAAAATACAGAAAAATCTTTAAATGAGAAGGTGTGTCCAAACTTTTGGTCTGTACTGTACATGCCTGACCCTATAAGCAACATTTGTCACTTATAACCTATGGTTTTCTATTTGTTCTCACATCCATTTCAGATTTACTCTCCCAGCTAAGATCCTTTGACTAAGTAGAGACTGTAAGACACGAAGAATTACAATAGTCCCATATTTTGGAGAATTTTAACGGACAACCTCTATTCTATCTTTTTGAATGGGATGATTGAGTTAACCAAGATCGCAATGTTGGCTGTGAATTGCCCATCCATCTCAATGCCAACAATTTCCTGGCCAAACATAAGGTTTCTCAAGAAAATCTTAATATAGTGATCCCAGGCATCATCCTCCACTACACCAAAAAAGGCAAATCAAAGGTTCACATGGAATTGGGATGGATATTAAAGATGATAATAAAGATGTTACCTCCTGCCAGAAGGACCTAGTAATTGAGCAGTTCCAAATTAAATGAACAAAGTCCGCATCTATGGCATGACATCATAAACATTCTGAATTAGAGGAACGCCCCATTTGATATAGTCTGAGGGGTGTGAGGTATGACTGATGAATATATAGCTGTATCAACTTATTATTGGCGGAGGGGGGAGACAAAAGGACGGGGACTCCAAAACTCCCTCCCATTCCTCCTTCCCCCTCATATTCAGAATCAGAAGTCTTTACTTATTTTTAGCTGGCAAGCATGTATAAGAGCTGGATATAAGACCTTGTGGACCTTGAGATTTAAGTATTTCTATTAAGGGAATTGAGGAAATAGTTTGATTTGTTTCTAAATTTTGTAGGTGAAATCAGAGCCCAGTTGCAAGTTGGATGTACCTAAAGAATTGAGATCTTGGAATTTTGAATTTATTTTGCACCTGTTCAAATGACATCAGTATAGACCTTTCAGAAATGTCTCTTAACAAATAGACCCCACTAGCCATCCAAAAGGAGGCAGATGGATGTTCCACTAATGTTGCAAAATACGGATTCCCCCATATAGGCATTTCAGCTATAACATGTGTAAAGTCAATCCTTTTCTTTGCCTGTTTTCATACCGTTCTCGCCAATCTATGTAGGGGTAACATCTTAATCCCAGTAGATCTATTCAATTCTAGAAAACCCAGTAAACAACCAGTGCCTAAAACGTGTGCTAAATGGTTCTCAGAATTCGGTAACTGGGAGTCAGGCATCCAGCTACGGATTGCTTTTAGTTCACCTGCTAATACAGATGGAAGTCAGGCAGAGCTGCTCCTCCCATATCTTTAGGCCTCTGAAGGGTAGATAACCTGAGTTTAGGTCTGAAATTCCCCCAAATAAATGTGGACATCAAAGAGTTAAGAGATGTGAAGAATTTTTTAGGGACCGGTACTGCACTATTTTGTAATATATAGTTACATTTAGGGAGTAAGATCTTAATTAAGTTTATCCTTCCAGACACAGATAGCGGTAATTTCCCCCACAAAGAAAATTTACATTTAGCGTATTTTAATAAAGGGAGAATATTACTCGAGAGGTCATCTCTATCATTTCTAACCATCATAATTCCCAAGTATTTGAAACATGACACTACAGGTAAAATATAACGTTTCCAAATCAGCATTCGGAGTGGGCGACAAAGACATAAGAGAAGACTTATCCCAAGTGATAAAGAGACCCGACTATTCACTAAACTTATCAATAGTAGATATAACATATGGAAGAGTATCTTTAACCTTGTCCATAATAATCATGTCATCTGCATATAAACCAATTTTATCAGTTCTGTCTGCAATTGTAATTCACCCGATATCCTCAGATGATCGTATTCTTATTGCTAATGCTTCAGTTGCCAGAGCTAATAGAGCAGTGGAGAAAGGGCATCCTTGGAGTTCCCCCTTTCCAATGAAAAAGATGGAGGATATTTTTTTTATCATTATCTTAGCTTTGGGAGCCATGTACAATATTTGAATCCAGGCCCGAAATTTAGGGCCAAAAATCAAATTTCTCTAGGCAAGCAAATAACGGCCACTCCAGTGAGTCAAAAGCCTTGGCCGCATCCAATGAAGCCAAGGCCCAGTCATTTCCCGGTACCAGAGAGCTATATTGAGCTATTGATTGTACCCTTCTGATGCTAATAGAAGTGTTTTTTCCAGGCATAAAGCATGCTTGGTCCGAATGGAGAATAGATAATATCACCTTATTAAGTCTCATGGCTAGAATTTTTGTAAGAATTTTGTAATCCACGTTTAAATAGTGAAATAGGGCGATATGATCTACATTCCAGAGGATCTTTTCTCTCCTTTTTTATGACAATATTATCATAAAAGGATTCAGGCAAGGAACCACTTTGCACCGCCCCTGAGAAAGTCTCTAAAAGGTGAGGCATCAAGACCTTCTGGTATCTATGGTAGAGTTCTAGTGGTAGGCCATCAGGTCCCAGAGCTTTACCCAAAGCCATATCTGCAAGGGTTGCATTTATTTCCTTTTGAGTAATATTTGCATCTAAAAAGGATTGTTGTGTAACACTTAGTTTGGGAAATTCACGATCTGCTAAATAAGTGAGACATTCTAATTTATTATGGGCACTTTGGGATTTATATAATGATTTATAAAAGTTATGAAAGCTACTTAGAAAATCTTCTGCCGATGTAACCGTCTGACCCCCTAATGTTCGAATCCTAAGAATAGCACTAGAGTCTTTATGTCTGCGGACCATACAGGCCAACAACTTACTTGATTGGCTCCCCAGTTCAAAATATGATTGTCTAGTAAGGAATAATTTACGTTTAGATTTGGTGTTAACGTTTTGTGTATATAATCTATATGAGTGTAGCAAGTTCACTCTATTCTCAATAGACAGATCTGAAACATAAGTCTGTTCAGTTTCCTTTAACCTATGTTCAAACCATCATCCTGTGAAGTCGTTCTCTTGATGTATGAAATAGTGGAGGAGAGGAATCCTCTAAGGTATGCCTTCAGTGTATCCCAAAAAATTGTAATGTTCCTTGGCAACGGATGTACTTCCACGAAACAGTCTATTTGATCCGGTATTCTATCATTAGGACTAGTGATGAGCTAGCACTAAAATGCTCGGGTACTATTTGCTCGGGTCGAGCACAGTGGAATACTCGGGTGCTTGACCCGAGCAACAAGCCCAATGTAAGTCTATGGGAAACTCGAGCATTTTTTTGGCGGTCCCCCCCGGCGGTCTGCAGAAGATCAAAAATTGGCCAAATCGATGGGAACAGTGCTCAATTAAACGTCAGGCAGCCAGAATATATAGGCAGACAGGCAGGCAGGGTATTTAGGAGGGTGCATGAAAAACATAGCAGGGTACTCAGAACACACTAGCGCCCTCCAATTTTCATGCACCAGTCTCTTTAAAAAAAAGCCGGCCGGCAATTCATCAGCAGCATACACCTGACAATTTATCTGACAATTTAGAACAGAAAGAATAGAGCATCACAAAGATTAGATAGATATTATATATGTGACTGACATGTTTAAGTACAGTGAGTGTTGATTACTGTACTTGTCATTTAGTGTTAAAATAAAGGATTTATTAAAAAAAATTGGCATGGGGTTCCCCATAATTTTAGTCTCTAGCGGAGGTTAAGCAGATGGCTGGGGCAGATGTTTGAAGCTTGGGAAGGGGGTAATACCCATGGAGCTTCCCAGGCTACTAATATCAGCCCCCAGCTGAATACCTAGCCTTTACCAACTATTAAAATGGGGGACCCCCCCAAAAAAATGACGTGGGGTCCCCCCTATTTTAATAGCTAGCAAAGGCTAGGCAGACAGCTGGGGGCTGATATTAATAGCTCAGGAAAGGTGCCATGAATATTGGCCCCCTCCCAGGCTAGAAACACCAGCCGTCAGCCACCCCAGAAATGGCGCATCCATAGGATGTGCCAATTCTGGCACTTGGCCTCGCTCTTCCCACTGCCCTGTAGCTGTGGCAGTGGGGTAATAGGGCTGGGGTTGATGTCAGGTTATAATGCCAGCTGACATCAAGCCCAGGTTAGTAATGGAGAGGAGTCTATAAGACACCCCATTACTAACCCCATAGTGAAAGTAAAAAAAAAAAAAAAACACAAACATCCAGAATAAAATCCTTTAACTGAAATAAAGACACAATACTTTAATGTTCTAATTGAAACTCTACTTACCATATCGCCCATTCCAGCTGAAGCCAACCATCTCCTGCAATAAAAGTAAAATAAACCAACCTCATCCTTACCTTTCCATGGTTCCCAGGACAGCTTCAGCTCTGCTACATTGACAGGCTGGATCGCAGCAGAATGCTGCCATCCAGCTTGCCATGCCGCAGACACTGAGAAGCTCCTCAGTGTCTGGCTGTGACGGCATCCAGATGAGCAGAGTTCATGTCCAATGAACTCTGCTCACCTCATGCACATCACGTCACTGACAGCTTGGGAGAATTCTCCTGCTCAAGCGGTGCCGGCAAATGACATCACCGCTGGAGCAGGAGAATTCTCCCACCCTGGGATGGCATTGAGACGGCAGGCTGGATGGTAGCAGAACACTGTCATCCAGCTCGTCATCCTTCAGAGACATTGCCTGTGCTCCGCAGTGTCTCTGAAGGATGGCATGCTGGATGACAGCGTTCTGCTACCATCCAGCCTGCAGTCTCAATGCCATCCCAGCGTGGGAGAATTCTCCTGCTCAAGCGGTGACGTCATTTGCCGGCACAGCTTGAGCAGAAGAATTCTCCCACGCTGTCAGTGACGTGCATGAGGTGAGCAGAGTTCATTGGACATGAACTCTGCTCATCTGGATGCAGTCACAGCCAGACACTGAGGAGCTTCTCAGTGACTGCGGCATGGCAAGCTGGGTGGCAGCGTTATGCTGCGATCCAGCCTGTCAATGTAGCAGAGCTGAAGCAATCCTGGGAACCATGGGAAGGTAAGGATGAGGTTGGTTTATTATTTTACTTTTATTGCAGGAGATCGTTGGCTTCAGCTGGAATGGGCGATATGGTAAGTAGAGTTTCATTTAGAACATTAAAGTATTGTGTCTTTATTTCAATTAAAGGATTTTATTCTGGATGTTGGTGTTTTCTTTTTTTTTTAACTTTGACTATGGGGTTAGTAATGGGGGTGTCTTATAGATGCCTCTCCATTACTAACCTGGGCTTGATGTCAGCTGGCATTATAAGCCAACATCAACCCCAGCCCTATTACCCCACTGCCACTGCTACAGGGCAGTGAGAAGAGCGAGGCCAAGTGCCAGAATTGGCACATCCTATGGATGCGCCATTTCTGGGGTGGCTGATGGCTGGGGTTTCTAGCCTGGGAGGGGGGCAATATTCATGGCACCCTTCCTGGACTATTAATATCAGCCCCCAGCTGTCTGCCTAGCCTTTGCTAGCTATTAAAATAGGGGGGACCCCACGTCTCTTTTTTTTGGGGGTCCCCCATTTTAATAGCTAGTAAAGGCTAGGTATTCAGCTGGGGGTTGATATTAGTAGCATGGGAAGCTCCGTGGGTATTACCCCCTTCCCAGGCTTCAAACATCTGCCCCAGCCGTCTGCTTAACCTGCGCTAGAGACTAAAATTATGGGGAACCCCACGCCAATTTTTATTTTTTTTATTTTTTAATAAATCCTTTATTTTAACACTAAATGACAAGTACAGTAACCAACACGGTCACTGTACTTATTATATATGTGACTGACATGTTTCTATCTAATCTATGTGTGATGCTCTATTCTTTCTGTTCTAAATTGTCGGGTACCGGTGTATGCCGCTGCTGAATTGCCGGCTATTCATGTTTCACTGTGAGCACTGTTCCCATCGATTTGGGCAATCACTGTAATGCCACAACCACCATGGCTGTGGCATTACAGTAAGTGGCAGACAATCCCTGCATGATTGGTGCTCTAAATAGCACCAAACATGCAGGACGGGGACCCGAGCTCCCGCCCGAGCATCGCGCAAGTACTCGGCGAGCTCCGAGCAGTGGCGAGCATGCTCGCTCATCACCAATTAAGACCTATTAATTTTAACCAAAAAGGATTAAGTTTCCATGTGGATCTGTCTCGTACCTGGTCAAATTTAAGTGTTCGTATCACCAGACTGATCTGAGATCCCTCTTACCCCATGCTTTATACTATCTACCCAGGTTGCCGTATTACTACAAGTGAAAATATAATCTAACCGTGATAACGTAGATTTTGTTGAGGAATAACATGTGTATTCTTTAGTTCCAGCGTGATGTAATCTCCACAAGTCTGTCCAACAAATACTCTCCATATAGGTTGAAAACAAATTAGAAGATGGTGTTATTGTCGCTCTGGTGTGGTCACCTATTCTCAATTGAAATTTTTGCCCATAATCAGGTTAAAATCCCCCATACACAAGACCTGAGCATCCGGGTGGTTTAGTGCAAAGCTTACTGCCTTTTAGACAACTGTTAGATTAGCAGGGGGTGCGTTATATATACACACAGTATTACGTACTGTCTGGAGTCAATAATAGCATTTATAAAAACAAATCTTCCCTCTGAATCTCTGCGGGCCTCCCTAACCTCCCAACTAATGGGCCTTGTGGATTAAAAGCGAAACTCCTCTTGAATAGCTTGTATGGTAAGAGTGTATTGCCCATTGCACCCAGGGTTTATTTAGCCACCTAGCTGAATCTCTAGTGAGGTGTGTTTCGACTAAAGCAAGGCTATGTGGCTGGTAATTTTTGATTTGCGAGAATACTTTAACCCTCTTAGGGGATTTAAGGCCTCTTATATTCCATGTCATACATTTCAGTTACGACGCCATTTACCATGGGAATAAATATGAGGGGTAGAAACAAGTGGCCATTACACCATTACTGCTCATTCATTATTTCCCACTTGACATATCCAACCATTTCCACCCATTTTACATATTGATAGGGCTCACCAGGTTGATCCATTGCCCCCATGGGTCCCAACAGATTATATTGCATGGAAACAAAGCAAAAAAGATTAAGCATTTTGACAGCATTCAACTTATAAACAACCCTAAACACAACCAAAACAAGAAGTGAACTTAACCTTTTCTTAGGACGCTTCCTTTCAGGGAATGTCATCACTGATCCCGGTGTGAGGTATTATGTGGTCTTTGACGATGCAAAGTCTGAACTCCCGCACATGTAAAAAGGTGCGTCAAACCACACCAAACCCAATATTCAATATAGGAACGGCGGCACAAAGGGTGACTTTTCCAGGCTCTGGGTGCAATTGGAGCCACTCCAACACCTCCTCAAGGGTAGCAAAGAAATTAGTATTTCCAGAAACAATTCGGAGACCAGCAGGATAAGCCATTGCATAGATAATCCATTTGTCTCTTTATATCCATAAACTGGGCTCTGTTTTTGTAATTCCACAGAAAAATCAGGAAAAATAGAAATTGTAGAATTGTTATATTTGATAGAACCTTTTTGTCTTGCCAATCTCAGGGCTGTATCTCTGTCCTCAGTATTCAACAGTCTAACAAGAAGAGGTCTAGGAGGGGCCCCGGGGGGGGGGGGGTTGGCTGGAACTTTATGGGGTCTCTCCACAGCAAAGACCGGGGAGTATTCATCTCCGAGGGTAGATTTAAGACAATTTTCTACATAGATTTCAGGTTGCTGTCCGTCTGTTCTGGTAGACTAATAATTCGTATATTGTTCCTTCGCATTCGATTTTCTAGGTCATCGGCTTTTTGGCGCCAGGCGTTTATGGAGCCAGCCACTTTGGTCAACTTGTTAACAATAGGCGACAGTTTATCTTCCAGTTCTGATACCCTTGTCTCAGCCTCAGTGACACATTTCTTCATGGTTTGCATGTCTTGGCGGAGTAGGCCCACATCTAAATGAACCTCCTCTCTCTTACCGGTCAGGGAGTTCTTGCAAGTGGATATAGCTTCTAAGAGATGGTCAGCAACTTGCTTCAAAGTCATTTCTTAGTGTTCCTCCCCCTCATCAGATACGTGACTCTTACGTTGATCTGTTTTGTTTGACAAGGATGCTGGCCCCTTCCTCAATCGAGAGGTTTCCTGGGGGGCTCCTCTGGCAAAGTCTTTCAATTTATCTGCTATACTAGAATTTTTCCCTCGGCTCATTTTGTAACGGTATAGGCAGGGTATATTCTATAATATTTACTCCAGTGATATATTATGCAGCGTTATTATGTAAAGGTCAGTGGCTGGACAATGCTGCCACCTGGTGTCTTTACTGCAGTAGTGCACCAGTAATATCTTTTATAAATTATATGCCAGTTTCAGTAGAAAACATGTTATTTCCAATAATAAAAGTTGGAGGAAATGGTTACTTCTGGGTGCTTTGTATATTTCAGTCACTCTGTCTCCCATACATGGATGCAGGGGACTAGATATAGGCTGAATGTCTCATGCCCCAGGGCTTCCACTTCCCCTTGCAGAGTTAGGATGTGGCCGCTGAGTTTCCCTCCTCAGATTATTCCAATGGCCTCTTGACAGGCCGCGGGACCAGGTTGTCCGGTACACTCACGGCTACACCTTCGCTCCTCAGGCCTTTCACAGGGAGACCAACTTCCAGCGTGCATCTTCAGCGGCGCCTGTGTGCTGTGCCACGAGCAGAGCCCTCAAGATGGCCACCGCTCCTCAGAGTTTACTCTGTCGGGGTCCGCAGAGTGCGTCGCACCGGAGCCCTCTCTGTAGCAGCTCCTCAGAAGCCCAGCCGCTCCCAGCTTCTCCGGAGCTGTGCTGCAGGGCACAGAAGTGAAGTTCAGGGTCCGGCGAGTACAGGATTATAAGCGGGATCTCAGACCTCCTGCGTCCTCCCAGCTCCTCAGCATTGCCACGCCCCCCTAAATGCATTCATATTTTGATTATATGTACATTTATTTTAGGACATCAATCATCGAGTCATTGATAGTCTGTTTAATTTAGGATTCACAAAATATATTTATCCTCATAGGGATGTAGTATATTTAGAAATGTCCTTTTTGAACTATCCCTTGTGCATTTAACCTTTCCATTTCCTTGTTGCGGCTATATATAGGTGATATCTTATAACATCATGGGTATAGTTTTTTAATCCTTTTTCTTGAGGTATTGTGGAATATCAGATACATTCACTTTATTTATGCTTGTAGATAAATGTTTCTGACGTTTGTGATGGGCTAAGAATAGGTTCTTATGATCAGGATCCGAACATCCGCACCACTTTAGCCCTCATTATGCAAGTGAGTGGATATGCTATTTTCCTACATGCGGATTTTCCTCATTGATGCAAGCCTGTGGGAAAAATCCACATGCGTATACTTAAAGAGAAATTTACATGCTGTGGATCTGAAAGACGCGCCGCATGTCAGTTTCCCGGTGATCCACAGGTGCACAGAGATAAACAGTGGACATGGGAATTTTAGAAATCCCATCCACTATTCTGTAACATCTGGCCGTTGCGGTTTTCACGCTGCATGAATACCCAGCTTCAAACTCGCAGCAATTCCTGAATGTGGAAACATAACCCAAGGCACCTGCCATCTAGTGCACCCGATAGATTTACGCTTATATATAAAAGGGTTTCTGATTTGGTGAATGCACCACTATGGGCTATGAGACCTGCCATCTAGTGCACCTGATAGATTTTGTTGCAAATGCGCTTTGGTGCAATTATACATTTCTTGTACACATGGCAAGTATTAAATTGAGCCACTGACATTTTATTATAGCTGGGTCTTCTAGGATGTACTTGCCTTTATATTGATATACTAAATTAAAGCATGGTTTATCTTTTGACTTGCTTCAAATTTCATTCACTAAAAGCATCCTTCTTGTAAAGAATCTCCATGTGGAAGCATTACAAGATCTGGGCAAACTTACTTTGTCCTTAGTTGGTTGCAACCTCTACAGCAAATGTGCATTGTACAGTACAGACCAAAAGTTTGGACACACCTTCTCATTTAAAGAAATTTCTGTATTTTCATGACTATGAAAATTGTACATTCACACTGAAGGCATCAAAACTATGAATTAACACATGTGGAATTATATACTTAACAAAAAAGTGTGAAACAACTGAAAATATGTCTTATATTCTAGGTTCTTCAAAGTAACCACCTATTGCTTTGATGACTGCTTTGCACACTCTTGGCACTCTCTTGATGAGCTTCAAGAGGTAGTCACCGGAACTGGTCTTCCAACAATCCTGAAGGAGTTCCCAGAGATGCTTAGCACTTGTTGGCCCTTTTGCCTTCACTCTGCGGTCCAGCTCACCCCAAACCATCTCGATTGGGTTCAGGTCTGGTGACTGTGGAGGCCAGGTCATCTGGCGTAGCACCCCATCACTCTCCTACTTGGTCAAATAGCCCTTACACAGCCTGGAGGTGTGTTTGGGGTCATTGTCCTGTTGAAAAATAAATGATGGTCCAACTAAACGCAAACCGGATGGAATAGCATGCCGCTGCAAGATGCTGTGATAGCCATGCTGGTTCAGTATGACTGCTTTGCACACTCTTGGCACTCTCTTGATGAGCTTCAAGAGGTAGTCACCGGAAATGGTTTTCACTTCACAGGTGTGCCCTGTCAGGTTTAATAAGTGAGATTTCTTGCCTTATAAATAGGGTTGGGACCATCAGTTGTGTTGTGCTGAAGTCTGGTGGATACACAGCTGATAGTCCTACTGAATAGACTGTTAGAATTTGTATTATGGCAAGAAAAAAGCAGCTAAGTAAAGAAAAAGGAGTGGCCATCATTACTTTAAGAGATGAAGGTCAGTCAGTTCGAAAAATTGGGCAAACTTTGAAAGTGTCCCCAAGTGCAGTTGCAAAGACCATCAAGCGCTACAAAGAAACTGGCTCACATGAGGACCACCCCAGGAAAGGAAGACCAAGAGTCACCTCTGCTTCTGAGGATAAGTTTATCAGAGTCACCAGCCTTAGAAATCGCAGGTTAACAGCAGCTCAGATTAGAGACCAGGTCAATGCCACACAGAGTTCTAGCAGCAGATACATCTCTACAACAACTGTTAAGAGGAGACTTTGTGCAGCAGGCCTTCACGGTAAAATAGCTGATAGGAAACCACTGCTAAGGACAGGCAACAAGCAGAAGAGACTTGTTTGGGCTAAAGAACACAAGGAGTGGACATTAGACCAGTGGAAATCTGTGCTTTGGTCTGATGAGTCCAAATTTGAGATCTTTGGTTCCAACCACCTTGTCTTTGTGCGACGCAGAAAAGGTGAACGGATGGACTCTACATGCCTGGTTCCCATCGTGAAGCATGGAGGAGGAGGTGTGATGGTGTGGGGGTGCTTTGCTGGTGACACTGTTGGGGATTTATTCAAAATTGAAGGCATACTGAACCAGCATGGCTACCACAGCATCTTGCAGCGGCATGCTATTCCATCCGGTTTGTGTTTAGTTGGACCATCATTTATTTTTCAACAGGACAATGACCCCAAACACACCTCCAGGCTGTGTAAGGGCTATTTGACCCAGAAGGTGAGTGATGGGGTGCTGCTACGCCAGATGACCTGGCCTCCACAGTCACCAGACCTGAACCCAATCGAGATGGTTTGGGGTGAGCTGGACCGCAGAGTGAAGGCAAGAGGGCCAACAAGTGCTAAGCATCTCTGGGAACTCCTTCAAGATTGTTGGAAGACCATTTCCGGTGACTACCTCTTGAAGCTCATCAAGAGAATGCCAAGAGTGTGCAAAGCAGTCATCAAAGCAAAAAGGTGGCTACTTTGAAGAACCTAGAATATAAGACATATTTTCAGTTGTTTCACACTTTTTTGTTAAGTATATAATTCCACATGTGTTAATCCATAGTTTTGATGCCTTCAGTGTGAAAGTACAATTTTCATAGTCATGAAAATACAGAAAAATCTTTAAATGAGAAGGTGTGTCCAAACTTTTGGTCTGTACTGTATATCTGATTGGTCAATGGATTTCAGATGACACCTTTTGTATTCCCCACCAGTAATTACTTTTCTCATTTAATGGATACTATAAAATTCTGGGACTTCTATGCATTCCCCCCTAAGGAAGCCGCTTGTTTGCAGCGGTACATGTGGGGCTTGTTTTCTCTGGCTTGCCTGCTATATTTCTTCTGTTCTCTGGATCCCATGCTGCTGAACCCTTAAATGATTGGTATATTTGTCAGATATTTAGGGATGATTCTCCCTCTCATAGGTACTAGGAATCACATATGGTTCCTGTGGATATTTAATATATATGCATAATATATTGAGCATATATGTCAAAAATATATATTTTTGATTAATATGGATTGGTGTGCTCATCACGTTTGTAATGCTCTTTCCCCGTGTTTTTTGGAAGCCAGAATGTGGCACAAGTGTGGCATTTCGTGCTTTCAAACGGCATGCGGAGTTCATTATGGAGTCATACCAAAAAACTTAAATATCTACTGTGAACCAGATAACATTCTGCTTTGTGCTTCATCTGTTTTAACTAGCATTAAGGTCCGCACAGTTGTGCTACATTATTCTCTGCTTCTGCCTTCACCAAGCAGTGCACAGTACCATCAAGCTCTGCTGTGAAGGCACAGCAGAGCAGAGCCAAGCACAGCTAGCATCAATTCGGTAAAGCCAAATATACCATGGCACATGGGAGGTTATAAGATGGTTTATTTTTATGTTCTTCTATATAAATGTATAGATTGGTACTTGCAGTTTAACATTGATGTGTTAGAGCGGATGCACTGCTGTTTCATAGTGCTTGTGCCTTCAATAGTTATTTCAATCTCTTGTGAAGACCGCAAAGTGGCACAGAGGTTTTGTACTGGATGCCGACTAACCGTACAATAAAGTAAAACTGTATGCGCCAATCTATACACTTCAATAGCAAAACAGAAAATGTGTAGTGTGCACGGGTATAAGGGAAGAGAAGCATTTGCTATAATTTAGTAAAACTGAATGCTGTTCAATAAATGTATATAGCAGGACATTCAATCATCCATATAGCATAAATCTATATATTGACATTAGAAACGTTATATTATATACATGTCAGCCGGCAAACAAAGCTCAGCTGTGCTGCGCTCTGCCTTTATAACAGACCTTGAAATAACGATTGTGAAGTTACAGCAGAGCAGAGAGTGGAGCGCAGCTGAGTGGTGTTAAATGCCATTTCTGCTTTTAGTGATAAATAGTCGTGCAAAAAAAACCAAACACATTTCAACACCTCACACAATGGATAATCAGTGTTGCAAACTTACATTCTTTCCAACATCATCCTTGGAGCTAACCAAGTCCTCCATTTCAGTGCGCAGCTGCTTGTTGTGTCTTTCTAACTCAGCCTTTAATTCTAGGGCCTCTTCTAAGGAGCGTGCCAAGGAGAGAGCTTTGGTCTCTTTTTCACGAGCCTCTGCTTCAGCACGGTCACGTTCTTCTGAATATTTAGCTGAAATGGTCTTCTCCTCACCAAGCAACTGAGATCAATCAAAAATATAAAGAGAAGTGCATTGTAATTACAGTACAGGTATTTTTCATTTCATTGAAATTGTGTTCAATATGTTACTACTCTAACTATTTGAACTATTCATGTGTATGGCAGGAGGGGTGCCGATTGTGAAGCACATTATCTCCTTGTAACAAAAAGTTAAAGGGAATCTGTCATGTTAATTAATGCCATTAGGTTGCAGAAATGGGGTTAATCTGAAGGTTAGTGTTCTGGTACTGTGCGGAGCTGGCACTGAGTGCCCAGCTGCTGGGATGAGATGAACTTTACCCCACGGCAGTGTTAAGCATGCAGTCAGGGATGGCACAGTCATTGCTCTGTGTATAGAGAGCGGTAGCTGTAACCGTGCCTCAGGCACTGACAGCCAGCCTCAATTCTGAGCTGCTGTCAGTGCCAAAGTTGCAGTTACAGCTCTCAACGCACAAAGTAGTGACAAACCGTCACAGCGCCACCCCTAACTGGAAGCTGAACGCTACCGGGGGTGAATAAAGTTTCTCTCATCCCAGCAGCATAGTTCAGTGTCAGAACACCATTAACTTGCAGATTAACCCCATATCTGTAGGTTAATAGTGTTATTTTATATGACCGGTTCCCTTTATATGTTCTTTGGTTTTGATACCTACATATATTTAAACTGGCAAGGTCAGGTGAGCCAAACACTGAACCTCAGCATAAGTGGACATCTGCGTAGGTGAAGAATGATGCAGATTCAACTCAAATAAAATCAAGTCCATTTTCAATTGCTTTTATTACCTGATCAAACTTTTTCTGTTTTTTCTCCAAGTTTAACACAATCTGGCGTTGGTGATCAAGATCCACACTAATATCTTCTAGCTCCTGCTGAAGTCTAGTTTTTGTCTTCTCAAGTTTGTCATAAGCAGCTGCTTTCTCTTCAAACCGTTGATTTACAGCTTCTAGTTCTTTCTGCAATTTTTTCTTTACTTCTTCAATAGAGTCCAATGATCCAATACTATCCTCCATTTTCTTTTTCATATCTGTCATCTAATAAACACAATTGGGGACATTTACAAATGGCATTTACACAATAGTAAATTGAACAAGAATTTAGTAACAATTTTTGTGCCACTTTTAAAAAGAAATTTGACAAGCACGCCACTTTTTGAAAAACATTATGAGCTGGCATACAGAATGCATGTACCTGTGGCTCACTGTTAGTGTATCTACCTTTCATACCATAGGTTTTGAGTCTTAACACTGAAAAGCCAAGAGCAAGAATTACATTTACCACAGGAGCTCGGGATCTGAAGAGAATGTCTTCCTCTGATATATTCCTGGAAAAATCACCTTAGCCCATACTTGCTCATTCTTCATGTGAAATTGAAAAAATAAAAACACACTGGCCTCAATTTAAAGCTTTTTCAACAGAATTCTAGAATAAAAAGCTTACAAAATTTATCAAGTTTTTGTGAAAAGAATTTGGTGCAAAAATCTTGCCACTTGGCATTATTTTATTTTTACACAAATCTGACAAAGCTGGGGTGGGACAGGGTCAGTGTCAAATTCATGACGAGTGGTGGGGTTCACTATGCCACAAATGTTACTCCACCCCCTGACTGGAGTAAAATCATGGCACATTGAGGTGCTTATAACTTTGCAACACACCTTGATTCATTAAAGGGAACCGTTCATTTGAAAAAACGCTTTTAACCTGCAGATGAGGTTAATTTGCAGGTGTTTGAAGCTGTGCGGCCACTGCACTGATGGTCCAGCTGCTTTCAGTCAGAGGCGCAGATTCAGTCACCTCTCAGCACATAGTGAGCAGCAGCTGAAACCACATCATGGCACTAACAGCCAGCTCAGCACTGATGCTCTGTAGAGCCAGCTGTTAGTGCCGGGATGTGGTTACAGCCACCGCTAATTATGTGCTGAGCGGTGACAAGCTGCGCTAGCCATACCTCTAATGGAAAGCCCTAGGTTGCCGGGAGGATTATAGTTAATTTCCTCCTGGCAGCAGGGCTTAGTGCAGAGGCCACACTGCTGCAGAACACTCATAACCCCATATCTGCAGGTTAATATTGTTTTTTTCACATAACAGTCTCCCTTTAACAGGCTTGCACCCCTTATTGAAATCTGTAGCATCCCATTCTACCCTGCTCTGTCAAGACCGCTGTGAAAAATGCTGGTCTTGATGAAATCAAGGCACTTGTGTTTACTTGGGCCATGATGTCAAACTCCTCATATAATGTGGACATGGGCACCTTCAGGTTTATGAATTGGTCTTATTTCACAATGCCATCCTTTGTTCTCTCTGCTTCTCATTTTATGAATTGCCAGATTCTAAAACAATTTGGACAAAGTAATAGGTGGCGTCACATTTGCTAGATTAGACTGTAAAAATGCACAGGTTATACGTGAGCCACTGCCATAAATTTGGCAATTTTTTTTTATCTTGTACAAGTTTGTACACTATTGAGTTTTAGCAAATCTCACCAACATTGTTACTTCAGCTGGGCTAAATTCACAGCAGCGATGGTATAGTCAATATAAAGAGTAGACGTGCTCAGACTAATGGGTGAACGTACACCAAGAAGTATGCTTTACATGTTTGTTAATGACAATCAGTCAACAGTCATCCTTTAGTTGAATTGAGTGGCATATTGCATCCATTAGCACACACACCACAGACAATAAGTGTTATATCTGAGGAAAACATACACCCAGCGTTTCACCTGATCACTAACCTGAGCCTGCAGTGTTGAAATCTGCTTTGACAAGTTTCTCTTTGCTTCCTCCTCTTCCTCTAGTTGCTCAAGGAAACCATTTTTCTCATCTTCCATTTGTTTCAGTTTTGTACTAAGGCCAAGCTTCTGACGAGTTTCTTCTTGCAAAAGTTCCTAAAGGAACATACAAGGGTGATAAAAGATAATGGCCAAACGTCTTGATTTCATAGGTAGAAGCATCCTAGTGGCTTCTTCTAAGGTTATATCTGCTGCATGAAAAACTTCCACAAAACCATAGAATACGACTAAAATTACATAATGAACACCTTACATGAGAAATGCTCAATAGTGAGCAGATCCACTCCACCTTTACTTTGATATATGATATACTGTACTATGAATTTCATTTACATTATTCATATTTAATGTCAATAGTAAAATAAGTTACATGCCTGAGTGTCTTGAAATTGAGATTCCAATGTAGAAAAGTCTTTGGAAAATTTGATACTCTTGCTGTCTGCTTGAGAAAGAAGCCCCGTGACATTATCCAATTCCACCTGAAAGTTAAGAATAAATTTCACCTTAAAAAGGGTTTATATCACAGAATAGAGTTACAGAATATGCATCATTTTTCAGTTTGTAAAGAGAATGTCCACATACAGCAAATACCGTATTTTTCGGATTATTCGGAAAGAGACACTGGACCGCAAGATGCACTTAGGTTTTAGAGGAGGAAAATAGAAAAAAATTGAAGCAAAAAATGTTGTCATGATGCACTGTTATGGAGGTGGGCAAGTGTCTGCTACTGACACTTACAGGGGTAATGTCCCCCAATTCTGTACTAACTTCCCCCATCCTGGTATATGCCCCCTTTTTTGTTATACATGGCCCCCCCATCCCACTGCACACACAAATTTTTTATTTATTTATTTTTTAAGTATTCTACTCACATTCCCTCTGCTCCATTGGTGTTCTGTTCTGATGCCAGCAGCTTTTCTCAGCATGTAAGCCGCACATACCATCACTGCCATGCACCCTCACACGCAGAAGTCAGCTGCTGGAATATTCACTGCTTTAGTAGTGGGCACAGTGTTAGCTGCAGCTGGTGGCTCCTGTGACCCACTCCTTTACCTCTGCCCCCACGCCCTCCACCATCCACAGCCGGACAGTCCATCCGTACTGGAAGCCGCACCCCACCACTTTAATCCAAAATTTGAGGAAAAAAGTGCGTCTTATAGCGCGAAAAATACGGTAGGTTTTAATAAGGAAAAAAAAAAACAGTCCGAAAATTATGGGAGAAGATATTTTGTCTGAGCGGCTGTAAGCCGCATTCAGCGACATGCTTTAAAGCCAACACACTGACCACAGGAGGGAAAAAAGACTTTGCTGGGAGAGTTAGGTATACTCTTGTGCAGGAAGAGGGAGGTGGTGAGCTGTATCCATCACCTTACAGTCCACAAGGTGATGCTGCAAAATCTCTGCTTTTTATTCAAATAGTCTAATTATAGATGAAATATATTTTCTTTTCTTTTATAACTGGAACTGCAAGATTTCAGGATTTTTTTTTTAGTATGGATAGCAATATAGAAAATCTTAAATAAAAACTTAAATATAAATCAATTTTTTTTACTGTACATTTAGTATTTTCTGTAAGTTCAGCTTACCTGCAGTCTGTTTGCCTTCTCAAACAGCTCTGTCCGTACTCTGTCCCCTTCTGTGATTTTTACTTGCAGTTCTTGAAGTTGAGTCTCTACTTTTTTCCTCTTGTGCTCAGAGTCACCTTTGCCTTGCAGCAGTGCCTTTACCTCATTAGCCAACTCATTACGCTCACTGTCCAGAGCCTGCTTGGCCTTTTCCAAGTTTCCTTTTACCTAAGAACACAGCATTAAATATCACAACACAATCTGTATTGGATTAACAATTTCAGTGTAAGTTTTTTTAACGGCATCTTGTGCCCATCGTTGGTATACATTAGACATTTAACAAAATCTGGGACTGCCCATGCATTTATTAACTAAACATAGCAACATTTAGGTACTTTTAAAACAAATTCCAAGTCACAACCAAAAACAAACAATGCAAGTTTTTAATACAATTGGGGTATGTGTGCTTTTCAGTTCTCACCCTTTTGGTTTGTTCTAGCTGCTCAGACAGTTCCTCTACAGCTTGGGAATGCTTTTGTCTAAGCTCCTGGATTTGAGCTTCATGTACTCGGGCTTCTTCATCTAAGCTTTTCTTTAACTGTGTCACCTCTTGCTCCCGTTTTGAACTAAGAAATATTGTGATATAAAATAAACATTAATTTGTGAAGACTATGCATAATTGAACATTTTGATGAGTTTTTGCAGTCATACCGGAGTTCTTGTTGGGCTGCTGTGGAGTCAAGAGTATCTTCTAGTTCTGTCTTAAGAGCCTCAAGTTCTTCCCCTAAATCCCGCTTTTGTTTCTCAGCCTTGCTGCGAGCAGCTCTCTCTGATTCAAGGTCTTCCTGTAGTTCACTTATCTGTGATTCAAGTTCTCGAATTTTCTTAAGAGCCATATTCTTCTGTGCGGACTCTTCCTCTACTCTAGAAGTTTTAAGCAACATCACACAACTTAGCATCTTTACAAATATATATCAAAAGTTTTGCATAAAAAAAACTTTAGCAATGCTGGTTGATGCTCTTGCACTTACCAAACTATCTTCGTGTGTCTTAACTCAAAATACCGTGCATGCAATAGCACCCATGGCCATATGGCTTATGCTGGCCAATCGATGATTTATTATTACTTTAAAATGGAATCTGTCACCACATTTGACCCATCTAAACTTAATATGGGCGTACAGGGTATAGACTGCTGTGGTGAGTGATCCCTTTAAGTCTCATCGGATGTCTTGTTGAGAAAGCATCTTTTATCATTATGTAAATGACCTCTTCCAGGCTATGGGGAGGACACTGCCTGGAAGATAAATAAGCTCTGGAGGCAGAGTTAATATGAAGGAGGAGTTACCAGTGTGATGTGTAACCAGAGCATGGTCTAAGAGGCATCTGTCCGTGCAAAACTGGTTGGAATGCACTATACCAGTGATCAGAGTAATAAAAGTTCAAGTCTCAGAGAGACGAAGTAAAAAAGTTAAAAAATAAAAAAAAACACACAAAACAAAAAGCACATTTTTACGTATATTTACGTAAAACAGGAAACAATATAAAATACACATTTGATATTGCCGCATCCAAAATGACTTACCCTATAGAACAGTTACACTAGTGAACGCAGTAAAAAAAAAAAAAAAAAGTGGCAAAAAAATGCTTTTTCGTCATTCTGCCGAACAAAAAGTGGAATAAAAGGTGATCAAAAAGTCAAATGAAAACAAAAATGGCATAGCTAAAAACTTCATCTTTGTTCACAAAAAAAAAAATTCCCAAATTACTGTTTTTGTTCATTCAGCCTCCCAAATCGGAACAGAAAAGTATAGCTCTCAAAACATGGTTATGCAAAAAAAACATTTAGTGTGTGACAGCAATCAAACAAAAAAAACTGATACAAATCTTGTATTGTTGTAATCGCACCGACCCGAAGAATAAAGTAGTTTGGTCATTTATACCGCACTAGGAATGGCATAAGAAAAATAAAACCAATTCTTCACCTGCTGTTGATTTGTTCATTTTGCCTCCTAAAGATCACAGTAAGGCTCGGCTCACATTTATCCTGGGCTCTATGCTGAGCGCTTACACTGGGGTCTCCTTGTACATCTCTGAAATACGCAATTCAGACAGAACTCCTGGCAGAAGATTCCTTATGAGGCAGATGGAGACACTGGACACTGTCTGGTTTATGATCCAGCGGTGTCCACCTTTTAAAGCATGCATATAAGTGTGGTTGGCCAGTTTTGTGCACCTCTAAAGAAGGACACTGCTGAACAGAGGCCAGCCGGAGACCAGGGTAACTCTGCTGCCTCAGAGTGAATGGATCCCTCAGGGGTTTCATCTGAATCACGTCATTTGGAGATTTAGATTGAAACCCCGGTGTAAGTGCTCAGCGCAGGATAAATGTGATTCAAAATGTTATGTAAAATGTTAATAAAAGTCCCCACTCAGGTCCAATATCTGTTAATGGAAATATAGGGGCTTCCATGTTACGTGTAGTACAGAGGCTCTGGGAAAGCGCTATGGCTTCTAATCGACCGAAAGAAATCCAGCAAATTCTGCACTCCCAAATCCAAATACCCCACCCTCTTCTGCGTCCTACAGTGTGCCTAAACCACACAGCGCCCAAGTTTGCCATTTCTGTAGCTTTGAGAGCCCGCTTAATTTACGGGGTCGATATCTCCAGAAGCACGAGCTGAGCACTACAATAACAGATTTTCAGTTTTCACTCAGCAACACCCATTGCTGTTTGTTTCTGGAAAACACACAGTCAAAATAGTCACTACACCTGTAGATAAACTCCCAGTTGTGTAATTTCCAAAATAGGGTCACTTGAGGGGGATTCTGCTCACTTGACACTTAGGGGCTCTGTATATGGAGTCCACAAACTATTCTATGATACTTTGTTCTCAGTGTCAAATAAGGTCTCTAATTGGAATTGGGATCCTGCCTGGGGAGGGGGGTGGGATCTTAGGAGTAGGCTTGCATCCATGCAATATAAATAAATACAGATAAATATATGTACAATGTGTACATACACATCTATACAAAAAAAAAAAAAAAATGGTCCAGCGTATACAAAAAGATTGCATGTATGGAACAACTAAACTAAAAAACATGATTGGGGACAATGCTTGGTTTTGAATTGTTAGAAGTATGGTAGAAAGTTTGGTTATTTTTTACACTATGTACAGCTAACCTTGCAAGGGCAGCATGTAATTCTTCCTCCTTTTTCGCCAGCTGCATTTTCAGTTCTGCTATTTGTGCTTGCAGCTCTGCAATTTGATCGTGTAAGTCGGTTGAGTCTCCCTCTAACTTGCGACGCGTCTTCTCTAGCTCCTGGCGTTGCTTCTCCTCACGACGCAAACGCTCTAAGCACATTCATCAAAGAGGAAAAAAAAAAGATATTCAAACAAAATACATTTTAACACACATTCAGAAGATGCCGTTATTGGTGTATGTTACACACTTACCCTGCCTATTGTTTGAAAAAAAAAATGTGATAACCTAAAAAAATTATGCAACTGCTGATATTGGTAAATTTCTGTAACCAAAATGGTCCACCCCTACTACAGTGCTTTTGAGAGAAAGTGCAAGATCTTTTCATCCAAATAACCGTATGTTGGATTTGGTGACAAGCCACCAGGCCAGCAATTTTTCAAAACTCTAGCACATTAGAGTTTTCAATAGTCAAAAATCTCTGAAATATCAGCAGAAGGATCACTTATTTTCTCCTCAAATAATTGGTTTATAAAAGGTACAGAAAGATTCAGAATGTTTAAGACTAAACTATTCCCAGCATTACTGTATTTAAGTACATTTTTAAACTAGGGTGCTGAAATTAAAGTGTGTTGCAAAATTGTGCTTTGGGTAGATGACCATCCCCAATAAGTACCTACGGATTTTTGATATGCACCTTTGGGGTCCATATGCTGGGATTCAGACAGACTCCACAAAGAAAAGGCAGAGCCTGTTAGCAACCACAGCTTCTAGTCCAAATCACAGTACAGCCCCATAATTTTAAAGTTTTATATAAATAATTTTTTCTTTCAAAATGTGCTAACATCATCACGCCATAGGACATAGTAATACATCCAATATTGGGTTCCTGTGTATGATGCACACTCCGTAGCAGAGCCTGCATCATACACCGTATAAAAGGCATCTGCCTTTAACAGTGAGCAGAGCAGTCATACATACGAACGTGTGCGCGCATACAAACTTACCCACAGGGGAAAAAAGAAAATTATACATTGCTCAAAAAAAAAAAAAATAAGGCGAACACTTAACACAATGTAACTCCAAGTCGAACACACTTCCATGAAATCTACCTGTCCAGTTATGAAGCAACACCGATTGTGAATCAATTTCTCTTGCTGTTGTGCAAATGGAACAAACAGGTAGAAATGATAGGCAATTAGCAAGATACCCCCTATAAAGGAGCGGTTCTGCAGGTGGTGACCACAGACCATTTCTCGGTTCTCATCCTTTTTGGCTGTTTTGGTCACTTTTCCATTTTGTCACTGCTCTCACATCTTCTCTTCCTGCCCCCCACTCCCCGCCTCAGCCCCAATACCTTCCCTTCCTGCTCCCCCCTCCCCGTGTTCTCATCATCCCAGTTCCAGTCCTCAGCTCAGTCACCGCAGCCCTCTGTGTGTACTGTTTCCCACCCGCACAGCTCTCAGCTCCTGCTCATTGCAGCTGTCCTCAGCCCTTCTCTCTCCCCAACTCCAGCCTCACGTGTAATCACCTCTGCAGCTCTACTGCTCTGTCCCATCCTCCCTCAGCCCTGTCTGCTCTCCGCAGCTCAGTGTCCACACCTCGCTCGGTCACTCCTAACCTGACCCTGCCGCCTCCTCTCTCACCAGGGTCACCAGCCCCAGCATCCAGAGCCCAGCCACCCGCGTCCTCAGCCTTGAGTGCATGCCTGCACACCTGATCTCTGCATAGCCCCTGCAACAACCTACTCTTGCTCTGCCCCCTTCTCCCCGCTGGCTGCAGCACCCCATCTCAGCTGTGGTTACCCTCAAGCTGGATCTTCAGCCTCACCATACCTGGACTCTGCTAGGCATCACCATCAAGCCTTGTTCCCTGTAGGGATAGTTCGTGATAGGCAGGTGGGATACAACTATTGTATGCAAGTTTGTTTAGGTAAGAGGGTGGGAAGCATAATTAGGTAATTGGGAATTAATTGTATATTACTATTGTGTGCTATTGTTATCACTATTGTGTAGTGTGTTAGTGTGGTGATTTGTAGTATATTAACTGTAGACTTGTGTGTAATAAATACCTTTTATTGATACACTCGTCTCAGTTCGTCGCTGTGGGTATAGTTATATAGCAAAGGAATCAGTAGTAAGAGGTGATGCATTAGCCGGATATTGATGGTCAAGCCTGACAAATATATGGAATACCACCCTGTAACATTTTGGCAGTTAAGCATGAGACAGTGTCTACAGTACAAGCCACAGAAGTTGCTCAGGTAGTGCAGCTCATCCAGGATGACGCGTCAATCAGAGCTGTGGCAAGAAGGGTAGCTGGGTCTGTCTGGAGAAAGGCCAGTACACTAGGAGACGTGAAGGACGTGAAGGGGGCAACAACCTAGCAGCTGGACTGCTACCTCGTCTTTTTTGCAAGGAAGAACAGGAGGAGCAGTGCCAGAGCCCGGAAAATGACCTCCAGCAGACCACTAACATCCATGTGTCTGCTCAAACTGTCATAAACAGACTCCATGAGTTTGGTAAGAGGGCCCGATGTCCACAAATAGGCGTTGTGCTTAAAGCCCAATACCAAGCAGGGCGATTGGCAGATTCGACAGTGGCGCCATGTGCTCTTTACAGATGAGTAGGTTCACACTGAGCACACGCAACAGTCTGGAGACGCCGTGGAGAACATTCTGCTGCCTGCAACATCCTCCAGCATGACCTGTTTGGCAGTGAGTCAGTAATTGTGTGGGGAGGCACGTTAGGCTAGTTGGACGTACCCTGACTGCCATTAGGTACCGAGATTAGATCCTCAGACCCATTGTGAGACCATATGCAGCTGCAGTGGGTCCCGAGTTCCTTCTGATGTATGACAATGCTACGCCTCATGTGGCTGAAGTGTCGGCAGTCCCTGCATGATGAAGGCATTGATGCTATGGAATGGCCTGTCCATTCCCCAGACCTGAATCCAATCGAAAAACATCTGGGACATAAGGTCTCGTTCCATCTACCAACGCCACGTTGCACCACTGACTGTCCAGGAGTTGACTAATGCTTTTAATCCAGGGCAAACCGCACCAGCATATGGTCTCACAAGGGGTCTGAGAATCTCATCTTAGTATCTAATGGCAGTCAGGCTACCTATGGCAAGCACATGGAGGGTTGTGCAGCCCTCCAAAGAAATGCCACCCCACACCATTACTGACCCACTGCCAAACTAGTCATGCTGAAGGATGTTGCAGGCAGCAGATCGCTCTCCACGGCGTCTCCAGACTGTCACGTCTGTCACATGTGCTCAGTGTGAACCTGCTTTCATCTGTGAAGAGCACAGGGTGCCCGTGGCGACTTTGCCAATCCTGGTGTTCTTTGGCAAATGCCAAGCGTCCTGCATGGTGTTGGGCTGTGAGCACAACCCCCATCTGTGGACATTGGGCCCTCATACCACCCTCATGGAGTCAGTTTCTAAACGTTTGTGCAGACACATACACATTTGTGGCCTGCTGGAGGTCATTTTGCAGGGCTCGGGCAGTGCTCCTCCTGTTTCTCCTTGCACAAAGGCGGAGGTAGCGGTCCTGCTGCTGGGTTGTTGCCCTCCTACGGCCCCCTCCACATCTCCTGGTGTACTGGCCTGTCTCCTGGTAGCGCCTCCAGCCTCTGGACATTCTTGCCACAGCTCGCATTGATGTGCCATCCTGGATGAGCTGCAGTACCTGAGCAACTTGTGGGTTGTAGAGTCGGTCTCATGCCACCACGAGTGTGAAAGCACAACCAACATTCAGAAGTGACCAAAACATCAGCCAGAAAGCATTGGTACTGAGATGTGGTCTGTGGTCCCCACCTGCAGAACCACTCCTTTACTGAGGGTGTCTTGATAATTGCCAATAATTTCCATCTATTGTCTATTCCATTTGCACAACAGCATGTGAAATTGATTGTCAGTCAGTGTTGCTTCTTAAGTGGACAGTTTGATTTCACAGAAGTTGGATTTACTTGGAGATGTATTCTGTTTAAGTGTTCCCTTTTTTTTTGAGCAATGTAATTTGCTTTACATTGATCTTTTGTTTTATTATTCTCAACGCATTCCACTATGTAATGAATAAAGACTTGCAATTGGAATATTTCATTGCTATATCTAGGATATGATATTTTAGTGTTCCCTTTATTTTTTTTTGAGCAGTGTATATATATATTTTGGCATCTCTGAATTCGTACTGACTTGTAGAATCATTTGTTCATTTTAAATGAACAAGGAAAGCTATAAGTCTTCAAGTTTGCAAGTATTTTTACACTTTCACTGCATTTGAAATTTTTCCCTGCATTTTTCAGTACACATTGTATTGGACAATAAATGCTGTAATTGAAAACTACAACTTATCTGGCAGAAAACAAGGCCTTGTATTTCTTTGTTAATCAGAAAAAAAAAATATGGTTATCGGAAAAAGGGAAGGTAAATGCAAAAAGAAATATATAAAAAAAAAAAAAAAAAAAATTGAAAAGGAAACCATACATTAGTATAAAAGAATAAGGCAGTCCTCACAAAGGTCAGATAACTCAGATTATGTAGAGATCTTGCGTTCTTATGAAAAACAAACTCCACAAAACCTTTACCGCTTGTTACGTATTTACCTTCCAAGTCAGAGATCATGGTTTCATGCTTGTTTTTCAGTTTGGCAAGGCTCTTTGACTTTTCTTCTTCCTCAGCTAGATTGGTAGAAAATTCTGCAATTCGATCCTCAAGAAGTTTTTTCTCCTTTAAAAAAAAAACAACAAATAAATGTATAAGTTACAGGAGGCATAAGACCCAAATTTCATGGATTAGATTGGAATGAATGACCTAAAATGCATTTACTCAGAAAACATGAAGGAAAAGTAATGACTTAAAACATATGTCAACTTCAATGGTCAAAACATGCTGGTTTTGTGTATCCATCGTAGTAAAGAATCTGTCAGATGAAAGTGCTGTAAGGTTCACCAAGCATCCTTGCCATTCTTTACCACCAATTTACTAGCACCAGTGCCTTGAATACCTTCACAACCAGGCAAGTTTAGTATTTGCGCTTGCTTTCCCATCGCCATAGCTGTATAAGGGCTTCTTTTGAGAGGGAAGAGTTGTAAAGTGAATAGTGTATTCAAAACTACCAGATAATAGATTTCCCCCAATTTCAAACTGAAAAGGTGGGGTTAGGAGAGAGACTTGGACATATGATTCTTCAAGTCAGTATGATTGTGGAAATGCAATAAAGTTTTTAATAAAAGGTCACCATTTTCTGAGACAAATTTCCTGTGGAAGGGCCTGTTTGAGTGCTTGTTTGTGCCAAGCTGTTTTTAGCATTCTTTGGGGAGTACATAGGTTTTGATCCCATAACTGCATTTGGTAAAGGGGGTTATTTAGAGATTAAACATTTCATTTTAAACATTTACTTTTTTAGATCCTCTAGGGGACTTGAACCTTTTATTTGATTGCTTGTACTTTGTCCGGCAATACACATCTACCGCAATACATAGTAAAAATTACAGGCTGGGTTTCATAGGAGCATTAAGATGCCAATAGGTCCCTTTAGTAGGCAACAAGCTACTTTAACAACCTATTGGCACCTTGTGATTTTGGGCATGCAAGTAGTAAACAATTAAATGCCTCTATGGTTGATGGAAAGTGGTATTTACATGGTTAAACAGCAATCAGAGCTAGTACTATTCACTGATGTAAATGGTAGGTGGTGGCTGTATAATACAGCTGGTTCCATACACCTGCAGACACTTCAGATGTAGCAGCATGTCTTATGTCAGGACAAGGGTAACTGAATGCAGTGGCGATGAGGGGCATGCTGGTTACTTGAGAGTATCTTCCTGAAAATACAGTTCTTAGTCAATCTTCCACCACACATGCACAAAGACTTGTGTTCTGCCGGAAGTCAACATAGTAAGGAAAAGCATTCAAGTGACATTCTTCTCTGTGTAAGATTGTTAACGTGCATCTTTAATTGTAATTCAACTCCTCATAATAAAAAAAAACAAAACTTAATCTGTATTACCACAAAAAATTAATTATCCAGCACTGGTTTGAGAAAACTTTGAAAGTTACTGTGGTTCCCTTTTGCTGTCCTCTCTCAATTGACTTTTATGGGCTGCAGTTCTAATCGGAGCTCTGATTTTGACAGCGAGTCAGTTTCATTTAAGAGGACAGACTGAGTGGAGGAAGCAGGGTCAGAAGGCCGATAAGTAATAAAAGAATTTTATGTAATAAGATTCATTACAAAATTTGCTAGCTTCACCTGCACAATATAACCCTCTTTTACAGTGAGGACATGATCATAATCTACTAAAAGCAATAGATGTAGCTAAATACAAGTAAAAGGCCAAATAATTGTGACTTTACAGGGGCTGTACAGAATTTGACCTGTAGAGCCACCATCTTCCATTAAAAGCACAGCACGTTCAAGAGGTGAGCGGATATGCCAGACAACAAATGTGTGCGCTGCTGTGATAGCAGAAACCTCTTGTACAGATGTAGTATTGTTTTCAGGGACTTTAACTATTTTACTAATTATGTTCAAGCCCTGAAACCTGGTCCTAGCTCTGTGATAGCCCAAGGTGTGTGTTACATAATTTGCTCACATTAGCCCAATTGTAAAATATTTAAATGTGGAAGGGAGTTTACTTGGCATGTGACCATAACTACAAATTGCAGACATGTGATCACGTGACCGCCTAGGCATATGGAGAATATAGAAGAATGGCAACAGTGCGCAACACACTTGATTCACCAGTCACAGCAACTGCAGACATTTCTTCTTAGCCTGGAAGACCTTAAAAAACGCTAATATTTTGGGTTCATTCTCTCACCTTGCTCAGTTTGCCAGACTGATCTTCTAGGACAATTACATCTTCTTCCATCTTTTTAAGTTTTGACTCTATAGTGACTTTTTCCAACTGAAGTTTTTGTCTGGCAGCTTCTTCCTCCTCCAACTGTTCTTCTAGCTCCTACAGAAGTCAAACAACTACATGTCAACACAAGGAAATCATATCATGTTAAGTTTTGGTACAAGGATAAAGGAGATGAAAACACCAAACAATGCAACATGTCACTACACATACAATTCGGATGAAGAGGATTTGGCTCTGCATCTGAATGCATTCCTCCAATGCAGGCACTGGCGAGCACAGTAAGAAAGATCAAAAGATTGTGATGTCAAGTCAATAAAACCCTATATCCTCATACTGCATAGTAAGCTTTTTTTTTTTAAAAGATGTTTTTAATGGAGTACTGCAGTTTACTGTGCTACTCCATACATAAAATAATCATCGCTGATGTATATCACCCAAGGGGCAACCACCCCCCCAAAAAACTCAGGCATTACTTTTATTGACAGCAATCCTTAATGGCCTAAGGATCCATGGTAGCCCTGCTATAATTGGCTTTCTGCACTTTGCTGCGCTAATGGAGAAGAATTCGAGGAGGTCTTCCAAATGCCTGCAACAGAGTGTGGAAAAGGCGGAGGATGGCCTCCTGAAGCTCCTCTGCTTTGACCTCAATCATTCAGCAGGATACCAGCCAGAAAGACTAACGCTGATCAGGGACACTGCACAGGATAGTCAGCTTTTTTTTTTTGAGGGATGCAAAACATGCATCAAGTATCAGCGTTCATCAGATAACTTTCAACATCTGTCATGTGACCTGTCACATAAGTGACTTAGGGTCTCACTCTTCCCACCCACTACTGTTGGACCACAGTAATGACCTATCTAATGGCAAGCAGTGGATTAACCACAGGGGATCACAGCAGTTGCAGTTTAGATGTAGCCTCAGTCAATGAGTCGCAGGCTCCTCTACCCTATCAGGTCTTTCAGGGTATGTGCGCACGTTTAGGATTCAAACTGCAGAAATTTCTGCATCTCTTGGCAGCAAAAACGCATGTTTTGCTGCAATTTTGATGCGTTTTTGTACAGCAATGAATGCTTTTTGGAGCCAAATAAAGATATTTAAAAAAAAAAAAAACACGTGGGACATCGCTTTAACCCTTGGATTACCATCAGACTTGGGTGAGTATATTGGTTAATTTAAATGATTAAAGAATGTGTCGGTTGTATTTCAAATAAAGTGTTTTACTCTGTTTATCTCTTTACTTAGGTTTAGTAATGAGGGTGTCTGACACCTCCTCATCACTAAACAAAGGGCTTGATGTCCGCTAATCTCAAACCTTAATCCCATTCATGTTATTTCTGGGGCAGCTGAGAGCTGCTATTTTTAGCCTACGAAGGTGCCATTAGGCAAACATGTTCCCTGCCTATTAATAATAGCTCACAGCTGTATGGTTAGCCACTATATCCCCACGATCAGCAACTAGTAGCGCTTTGGACGCAGCATATTTTAGCGTCCAAAATGCTGTGTTCTAATGCCGCACTTGTTTAGTCAGTACATGCGGATCCGCTACAGAAATTGACATGCTGCGGGTGAGTTTGGGTACATGCCCACTATCAGGAGCCGTTGTGGGTTTGAAGCTACGTATTTATGCAGCGTCAAACCCGCAGCAGGCAGATGTTACAGCATAATGGATGGGATTTCACTATGCGTGCATCGGAGGCTGCGGGTCACCTGCGGACACTGACATGTGGCGTGTCTTTCAGGACCGCAGCATGTCAATTTCTCTTGCGGAGTCGCTAGTCTCCACAACAGAAATTTGACCACTAGAATGTACTGAATGCAGTAGTATGGATCAGTGAACACATGCGAATTTACCTGCGTTCAATAGAATGCAGCAAAAATATGCTGTGTCCAAAATGCTGGATCGTGGGCACATAGCGTTGCCTCCCACATCCTTTTCATAACCAGCAGAGGGAAAGCCAACCATGAGGGGCTGATATTACTAGCTGGGGGAAGGGGCCATTAGCCATAAATGTTCCCTGGTTATTAATATAAGCCCAGAGCTGTTTCATTAGTCTTTACTGGATTAGTCTCCCGTGGGCAATGCTTTGCGCGTTTTTCCCTTAGATTGAGTCAGTCAAACACGCAGCAAACATGCAAAAATGTTTACACCTGCGTTTTTTGCTGCAGATTTGACCGACTCAACTGAAGTCAATGGGTGAAAAAAAACACTGCATAAACGTACAAAGAACTGCCATGCTGCAGATTTAAACGCAATGACAGGAAAATTCCTGATCATGCGCACAGCACTTCAGGATTGTCATTGCTTTAGCTGGCACATGGATTACCTAGTGTTTGTGGCCCATTTCCGATTGGAAAAACGCTGCAAAAACAGTGTGCACATAGCCTTAGAGTCATGTACACAAGGTCCAAAATGCAGACATGCTTTAGGATAGTTGTACAGAATTCGCTTTATATTGTTCTAGGTGGAGATGTGTATTTATTTAGGGATCTGGCTTGGAATCTTATATCTCCTGAATTCTGAGTTTATCTTAAATTTCGCAGAATACTCTGAACTATCAGGTTGTGCATGGCAAGTGTACCCTCTAACTTTCAGAAGAGTTGGTAACGCGGTTGGAGTGGGAAATCAAAACTTTTGTATTCGGCCTAGCATTTTATATTTCTGAAGAAAGGGTAATGCTGCAATGGCCTGTGTATAACCCGCAGAATAGTATTTCACAGGATTCTACAGTTCGAGATACATCACTGAATGCGGATTTTACCTGTGAATTGAGGATGTTGAAAATGAATGATCAGTGCTGTTTGAGAAAGCAGATTTCTCTGATGAGAATTAAATAAAAATTAAAGGCTTTATTCACCACTTCAATAGTAATTTGAGTCCTGGGATTTCTGTGATTTGTCAAATATTCAGGTTAATTAGGCAGATGACAATACCAAGTAAATAATTCATCAATTGTCTAATTACTTATTATAAAAGCAGCATTTCCAGTCTTATTTTTGCATGTAAAAGATTATGCCTGATCCAATACCCTCAACTAAATGTATTACGGTTATGTCATGAACTTGCCCCAATATTCTGTTGCATTTTCTTCTTTTCGGTTTGCAAAATCTGGCATCGTTCCTCCTCTTCCTCCACCCGAGACTCCAAGTCATGCAAGATTTCCTCTAATTCTTGCTTTTTAGCTGCTAAACGAGCTCTCATTTCTTCTGCTTCTGCACAAAGTTCGGTTTCAGCTTGCAATTGTTCCTGCAGTTGCATTTTCTCTTGCTGAAGCTACAGAAAAAAATGCAAAGAAGAAAAAAAGATACAGATTAAAGATACCTTTATAAACAGCAGATGCAAATCAGGAGTAAAACATTGAAAATTTAGTATCTAAAACTGTCTCTATAAGCAAACAAGTGAAAAGCATTCATTTCACCAAAATAATCCAGACCAGCAAAACTACCAGGATTTGTGAAGTCTGATGAGTTTTGCCATGAGATACAATACTAGAACAATTCAGCTTTTGTGAAGCACCACAAATGTGAATAAAATTTGCCAAACAGCAGAACCACCTAGTCAAATTATCATACCTGTAGAAAAACATCTGCCAGTGGTAGTTACAAGAAAACAAAACAAAAGAATTTTGCCAACAGGGAATAAAATAAATATGCTTTAATTCTACAAAGATATTAGTCACCTGCATCTGAAGGTGCTCCATCTCATTAACTTTCTGTTCAGAAAAAGTCTGAAGCTCTTTCACTTTTTGAAGTTCTACTTCCTTTGAATGCAATTCCTCATCAAACCTGTTCGCTTGTAGAAGTGGTTTGACCTGGACAAAATACAACAAACAAACCAGGTAATCACACCATACATAAATATAGGAAAATGCTGAACCTTGTACAGGTGTTTTTTTTCTAGCTCCTTGACAGATGTTTCTATTTATCACATGGATAAATCTAGAATTGCTTTTGGGACAATATTTACTGGATAGAATACATTCATAGTTTACAGTCAGGAAAGACATTAGTGGCACTACTTTTCAAGCATATTTGTTTCATAGGCTACTATGGCTAATAGACGTTACACAAATCTGTGCCAAAAGACACAGTATTGGGAAGTATTAGGAGATACAAAATAGTTGTCAGTTACACATCCTGCTATTCTCCCCTGTTCTTATGTGCACAAATGGACTGAATAAAAAGATTTTATCCCCCCCACCACCATGTAGCGAGCGTCACACATTTCTTATTTATTTCATAGTGCATTGATAAATCTTCCATAGCAGCCAACAGTTTCCTTCACGAAAAAAGGAGGTATTCTATATTTATCAATACACTAAAAAACGAAAAAGCATGAGGGAGGACTATGCAACACTTAAGCAATTGTCGGTTTCATTTTTATTTCATAAATCAATAGCACATGAAAATAAGCAACTTTGTAATATATCTAACCAGACCAATGTTTCTTCCTCTGCCGTAATTGATCAGTCGTTATCAAAATTTTCAATTGAGGTGAAATCTAATCAGTGAAGACACTTTCCCATTGCTGAGATAGGAGATGACAGGTTATATTGACAATTCTATGTAGTCAGGAGGGAGGAGCGAGAGGCAGAGCTCTTCCTCCGCCTTCTATCTACACAATCTGGTCAGTAACAGCGGTCATCTCCTATATTAGTAATGGGAAACTGTCTTCACTGATTACAGATTTCACCTCAATTGTAAATTTTGATAATGACTGATCAATTTTGGCAGAGAAAGTAGCAGATTTCTCTGATCAGATATTACAAAGTTGCTTATTTTCATGTGTACTATAGATTTACGAAATAGAATATGCTTAAAGCGTAACAATCATTTTAATTTGTAAGTCATTAAAAGACTGTCAAACTGTTAAAGAAAACCAAAGAACAAGCTCCTACCTTCGTAAACAACCTCCACCACTGCCAGTTCCTTAATTTTAGGTAAGCTGCACAATTTCTTTGAATCACTTTCATGGCAGTAAGCTGCTGCTGGCGTTTGGCAAAAGCTCTGAAAATAAGGAAGGTGTAAGTTCATGTGAAACTTTATATTAACACATTGTGCACAATTGAAAAGGATGGACATTTAACACTATAGTCTGCTAATCTTATGTAGTTCTAGCTTATCTTTAACTTCAGGCTTTGGCACTCAATGTTTTGAGGCTCCCCCTTCCTGAAGGTGGGATTGCCGCAAACCTAAAGAATTCCCATCTCTTGCATATATCTGCAGGATATACAATTGGTGGGATCTTAATTTATTTTGAAAAAAGGAACTCCGGACATTCTGCTTTTAGTGGGCAGGTCAGTCAGTATTCCTATAAAATGAATTAATGTCTACCCCCTCACCCATGATAGCAGCATGTGTCAGAGCCATGGTCGAACATTGCAGGACCCATAGCTACAAGTGTACAAGGGTATACCCCTGTTTTTGAATGACCAGGCATAAACCAAGACAGGTTGCCTTTTGAAGGGTCAATGATCTGTAAAATCTGAGCAAGCACAGGGCATGATAAATTTGCCACACCCGCAAACCATTTACAGGTCTGTGTAGCCCTTTAAAAGATTAATTTATCTGACACCTAATCAGCGAGATAGTGTTCTGAAGTTTTGTATAAAATTTAATTTTACTTGCTTTTATAGCACCATTAATTTCACAACACTTTACAGATATCAATGTCCCCACTGAAGCTCAGAATCTACATTCCCTATCAGTAGGTCTTTGGAGTGTGGGAGGAACCAGAGTACCCAGTGGAAACCCAAGCAAATATGGGGAGAACATGCAAACGTTTGCAGATGTTGCCCTTGGTGGAACTTGGAACCCAGGACACCAGTTCTGTAAGGCTACAGTGCTAGCCACTGAGCCACCATGCTTTCAAGTTTCTGCAAGTGCATTTGAGCATGAGAATGCACGTACAGCTCCACACCCTGAGGAGCACACTCCCATATCCAGAAAGCCTTAAAAAGTATTTAAAACCATTAAATGTGGCAAATGTCCTAAAGCAGTGTTTTCCAAACTCCAGTCCTCACAGCACCCAACAGGTCATGTTTTCAGTATTTCCATAGTATTGCATAGAATTCCTGATAACTTGATACTTCCACCCCCTGTGAAATACTAAGGAAATCCTGAAGACATGACCTGTTGGGGGCTGTGAGGACTGTTTGGTAAACACGGTCCTAAAGTCTTCAATTTACATTATTACATAGTTGACAATGACAAATTATGAAAATTGGCCCCCATTCTCAATGAACCACATGCAGGAAAAAAAATAAATCTAATCCTATATACAACATAAGCTTCAGCCATAAGCCAAAAACAAGAATATGTTAAGGTTATAGACCAAAAGGAAATCAAACCTTAATCCTGACTGCAGTGATAGGCATAACTTTATTATACACGCACACACACAATCATATAGAGTAACTTACACCCCTCTTTTTTTAACATTATACCATATGTAAGCTACAAGAACTGACCAATCTAAACTAAGTGAGTGCCCTTACTTTCTTGCAATGTAGCCTCTGCACCAAGCTTGGAAACCAATAATCACATCTGTAATTTTAAGATCACGTTCCTCTTCTAAATGAGCAAGGACACCAGCTCTGAAAAACACTTTGCTTTGTCCAATACGATATAGGTTGGAATCAAGCTCCAGGGCTTTGATCTGTTTAACAGAAACAAGATTAGGTTAGCACCAGCATACAGCTCCCCACCCTCCAGCTATCCCTAGTGCTAGCAGAACATTAGTTGTGACTGTTGCAGTCACTGTCTGGTACTGCAGAGCAAATCCTCCATCAGAATGCCAGCACTGCATACAGCTGCTCAGAGACGCATCTCTGGAACCATATGGCTGTTTTATTATGTAAATCATCCATACGATTCCGGTGATGAGCCCTTTTAATTTAGTGAGTTTTTATCTTTTCCAGGGGTACAACTTGGCTCACAGTATTCTCTGGGGACATTTCTTTAGACCGCTTAGCATTATTAGCCTGTAAGCAACACCCTGTTTGTGAAGAACAAAAATTATCCCTAAAGAAAAAAAAAATATGGTACCTTATGGCAGATAAAAAAAAAAAAAGTTGTGAGTACTCTGGAGCAGAGGGAGTAAAATATTAGAAAAACTGGCAACTTTTGACTTTGTGATTGTCCCCATTGAGTTCATTAAGCTTTTTGTGTGGCAAATCGTTTAGGCAATGCACTCAACAGTTGAAAAACCCTGGCCTGGCAGGGCCTTGAGGTCTGGGCATTGGTGAAAAAGTAAGGACTCAAAGTGCTGCAAAAACAGTTATTCTGATGTGGACTTGCAGGTCATTGTCCTGTTGCATCAACTAGTTTCAGACAAGCTTTTGGATGGCCTAACATTTGACTTTAGAATACAGAGGAGTTCATGGACCATTCAATGAATGTAAGGTTCCCAGGTCCTATGGGGGAAAATCATCCATCTACCATCGTGCTTGATAGTTGGTATGAGGTGTTTGTGTTGACATGCGGTGTTTGGTGCAGAGTATTATGTCCAAGCATCTCCACTTTAGCCTAGTCCATTTGTGGGGAACTTTTTTTTTTTTTTTTGACAGGGACCATTTGGATACTTATACCGTAACTTGGGGCTACAAAATTATGAACTAGAAATTTATTTTGCCATGTTTGGTCAAACATTTAATTACCCCACCCCTAATGTGATGGCAAGAACCGTTTCTCTTTAGTGCGATGACTCAAAATGGTCTTATAAATCTTTCCCAGATTGATGGGCAGCAACAATGGTTTCTGGTTGATGTCTTTCAGCTTAATGTTGGGCTGAACACACCTGAGTGTTCCAAGCTAGCAAACTGCTAAAGCTTCTGCTTCTATAGAGTCGCTCTCATTTGCGAATGAACAATTAAAAAGGGCATTTGATTAGCGGCACCTGGCTGCTACTTGGCCTTTTCTGCCACGGTGCAATTTAAGCATATGCTTAGTTTATTTTAACTCCTATGGCACACCTAAGCCAAAATGCAGAAGCAGAGTGTGAAAAATAGTCATGCATTATTCATCTGAAGTTGTACTTCATTTTAAGACCTTCTAAGAAACAGATTTGTAATGTTACGCCCAGTTACATAAAATCATTGAAATTAGAGGGTGAACTTAGTTTTCCTTATGACTATGTGAATGGTGATTTGCCATACTGTACAAGAGGTACAAAGTGAGAACGGGACCAAAAGTAATTGGACAAAGGTGAGCTTCGGAACTCAAAATGTTGGATGTTCAAGAAGACCACCGTGGTGGATAATCGCAGAATCCTTTCCATGGTGAAGAACACTTTAAGAAGGTGTTTCGGTATCCAAGTTTACCATAAAGAGAAGACTTCATGAGAGCAAATAGAGGGTTCACTACAAGATGCAAAGCATTAATCAGTTTTAAAAATAGAAAGGCCAGATTAGACTTCCAGAACTGGGCTCGCTTCTTTAGATGTATTTTTGGCAAGACATTCTTTATTTAATCTGTCTAAAGATTAACCTGTACCAGCATGATGGGAACAAGTATGGAGAATGCTTGGAACAACTCCTGATCCAAAGCACACTATATGCTCTGTAAAACATGGTAGAGGCAGTGCGATGGCATGGGCATGCACGACTTAACACTGGGTCACTAGTGATTATTGATAATGTGACTGAAGACAAACAACTGATGAATTCTGAAGTGCACAAATGAAGCAAGATTGATTGTCCATCTGTACTTTGAAGCGCCGTCCAATCTCCCAAAACATACAAAAAAAATAAATAATCACCCAAAACAACCAAAAGGGGTTGTCAGCTACTAAGACAACTACCAAGTTTATGATTTTCAGTTTAAGAAGTCTCAAAGAACTCCATTTCAGTCACTTACTGGGTTTCTTGCAGAGGTTTTAGTATCATTAATTTGCTACTCTTCCCAAAGATAAAGTCTACTTGCCTCTGTCAAATAGTGGTGCAAATGGAGTTAGAGATAGGCAGTGCCCATGAATATAGAAAACTACCTTGCAGAAGCTTATGACTGAGAACTTAGCTTAGATCATAGCCTGGATAACACAAATGGGCTACATAGGGCAGTAATTGTTATTTAATGGCATTTGCAGCTCTAAAAATAATCATTGAGCAAAAAAACAAAAAACAAACAAAAAACCCCACACACGAATAACTGTTGCGTATGTAGTAATACAATGTGCGTCCAATCCATTGTTGTACAAATAGGGACACCCTACTTACCATTAGGACACATGCTTGTTTTCCATCCATGAAGCCTTTGGGAATGGAATTTGGAGTGAGAATTTCATATCTTAAAAGGGAAGAAAGATTACATAATTAAGGTCAAAGTCAAACATCCTTCCTTAAAATGTTATTCTATGCCTGAAGCCTATGCTGGGCCCATGCTTTGTGAAATCAGGGAAGCAGATTGTCATTTGATATCACACTGGTAACTCCCTCTTTCATTTACAGTTGGGGTGGGGTATTACATTTTTACATGCGGTTTTAAAGGTAGAGATGAGCAAAAGGATTTGCAGTACTCCATTCCATTCTCTGGTCCAATGTAATATTGCAATTAGATTTCACTGCTGAGACAAGCGTCCTTCACACCGGTCACTTCCTAGGCCTTGAGAGGCCATGACTTGTGTTGCACTTCATGATGTCGTGGGGTCTAAGTAACAAGATCCCAGGAGATGCCAGCTGCGACACATGATTAAAGTTTGGAACTGGGCACTGTAAATGTTTTTACTTTTCTCTATTAAATTACCACTCAAAAATTGACCCTTTAACCCCTTTACCCTCGAAAGCTGTTTGCACATTTAATAACCAGGCCAATTTTTACAATTCTGACTAGTGTCAATATGAGGTAATACCTCTGGAACGCTTCAATGGATTCCACTCATTCCGAGACTGTTTTTTCGTGACATATTGTACTTAATGATAGTGGTAAAGTTTTTCGATATGACTTGAAATTGTGGAAGAAAAAAAAAAATCGTAAATTTGGCGAAAATTTAGAAAAATTCAAACTTTGAATTTTCATTCCCTTAAATCAGAGAGATGTGTCACAAAATAGTTTCCCACATGTCTACTTTACATCAGCACAATTTTGGAATCTTTTTTTTTTTTGTTAGGAAGTTAAGGGTTAAAAGTTGACCAGCGATTTCTAATTTTTCCACCAAAAAAAAAAAATATTTTTTTTGTAAATTAAGGGACCACACCATATTTGAAGTGACTAAGGGGCATTTATGACAGAAAATACCCAAAAGTTACGCCATTCTAAAAACTGCACCCCTCAAGGTGCTCAAAATCATTCAAGTTTATTAACCCATCAGGTGCTTCACAGGAATTTTTGGAATGTGGAAGAAAACAATGAATATTTAACTTTTTTTCACAAAAATGTTACTTTAGACCTAAATTTTTTTTTATTTTCACAAGGGTAAATGAAAAAAAATGGACCACAAAAACTGTTGTGCAATTTCTCCTGAGCACGCTGATACCCCATATGTGGGGGGAAAACCACTGCTTGGTCAAACGGCAGGGGTCAGAATGGAAAGAATGCCATTTCAATTTTTTAATGTAAAATTAGCTTGAACAATTAGCGGACGCCATGTTGTGTTTGGAGAGCCCCTGATGTGCCTAAATTGTGGAAACCCCCCCCAAGTGACCCCATTTTGGAAACTAGACGCCTCAAGGATTTTATAAAGGGGTATAGTGGACATTTTGAACCCAGAGGTACGACAGAATTAGATAACATTAGGTCATCATAATGAACATGTACAGTCATGGCCAAAAGTATTGAGAATGAGACAAATAGTAATTTTTCCAAAGTTTACTGCTTCATTTTTTGTAATGGCAATTTGCATATACTCCTGAATGTCAAAGAGTGATCAGCTTAACAGCAATTACTGTACTTGCAAAGTCAATATTTGCCCAGAAAATGAACTTTAACCCCCAAAACACATTTCAACATCATTGCAGTCCTGCCTTAAAAGGAGCAGCTAACATCGTTTTAGTGATTGATCCATTAACACAGGTGTGGGTGTTGGAGGACAGGGCTGGCGATCAGTCATGATTAAGTAAGAATGACATCACTGGACACTTTAAAAGGAGGCTGGTTCTTGGTATCATTGTTTCTCTTCAGTTAACCATGGTTATCTCTAAAGAAACACGTGCAGCCATCATTGCACTGCACAAAAATGGCCTAACAGGGAAGAGTATCGCAGCTACAAAGATTGCACCTCAGTCAACAATCTATCGCATCATCAAGAACTTCAAGGAGAGAGCTTCCATTGTTGTCAAAAAGGCTCCAGGGCGCCCAAGAAAGACCAGCAAGCGCCAGGACCGTATCTTAAAACTGTTTCAGCTGCGGGATCGGACTACCAGCAGTGCCGAGCTTGCTCAGGAATGGCAGCAGGCTGGTGTGAGTGCTTCTGCACGCACTGTGAGGCGGAGACTCTGAGCAAGGGCTGGTTTCAAGGAGGGCAGCAAAGAAGCCACTTCTCTCCAGAAAAAACATCAGGGACCGACTGATATTCTGCAAAAGGTACAGGGAGTGGACTGCTGAGGACTGGGGCAAAGTCATTTTCTCTGATGAATCCCCTTTTCGATTGTTTGGGACATCTGGAAAACAGCTTATTCGGAGAAGAAGAGGTGAGCGCTACCACCAGTCTTGTCTCATGCCAACTGTAAAGCATCCTGAAACCATTCATGTGTGGGGTTGCTTCTCCGCCAAGGGAATCGGCTCACTCACAGTCTTGCCTAAAAACACAGCCATGAATAAAGAATGGTACCAGAATGTCCTCCAAGAGCAACTTCTCCCAACCGTCCAAGAGCAGTTTGGCGCCCAAAAATGCCTTTTCCAGCATGATGGAGCACCTTGCCATAAAGCAAAGGTGATAACTAAATGGCTCATGGAACAAAACCTAGAGATTTCGGGTCCATGGCCTGGAAATTCCCCAGATCTTAATCCCATTGAGAACTTGTGGTCAATCATCAAGAGACGGGTGGACAAACAAAAACCAACAAATTCTGGCAAAATGCAAGCATTGATTATGCAAGAATGGACTGCTATCAGTCAGGATTTGGTCCAAAAGTTGATTGAGAGCATGCCAGGGAGAATTACAGAGGTCTTGAAGAAGGGGCAACACTGCAAATATTGACTTGCTGCATTAACTCATTCTAACTGTCAATATAACCTATTGGTACTCATAATATGATTGCAATTATATTTCTGTATGTGATATAAACATCAGACAAACACTAATAAAAACAAGAGGCCAGAAGATCATGTGAAAATATAATTTTGGTGTCACTCAAAACTTTTGGCCATGACTGTATACAAACAGCTGTGAAACATATGGGGCGGAGACTTGAGCATGTTACTCGAGCACCCGTGATACATGGTGCATACCCGAGTACCTGATGCAAATCCAGTAGCGAGCACTTGCGCTCAACACTTGTCGCTATAGCGTCATTTTTTTTTCTCTTTTGAAAAAACACCAGTTTGTTTTTTACGCTGTTCCTCATGCGGTTTAAGTGATTAGATTAATTTATTTTTCGGGTAGGTGCGACTACAGAGATACCAGATTCATACCAGGTTTTTATGTTTGGCAGCTGTCACACTAAAAGACACTTTTTTGTTTTTGCAATCATTTTTCCATATTTCGGAAAGGGCTTGTTTTTTGCGGGACAAGTTGACGTTTTTTTATTGATACCATTTTTGGGCACCTTCCTTTTTATGATCTTTCTATTCTGATTTTTGGGAGGCAGAACAAACAAATTCCTGACTTTTGTATGCCGTTCTGCATGTGGTAAAATTTGATAAGGCAGCTTCATTCTTCAGGTCAGTACATTTAAAGCAATACTACATTTATATAGTTTTTTGTGTTTTGGTGCTTTTACACAAACTATTTTATAGAAAAAATAATTTTTTTTGCATCGTTTTATTCTGAGAGCTATAACGTATTTTTCAGCTGATGGAGCTGTATGGCAAACAGTTTTTTCGTGGGACAAGAGGATGTTTTCTGCGGTACCATTTTTATTTACATTAGTCTTTTTGATTGCATTTTATTTTATTTTTTGTTCAGTGGTATGATAAAGATATGATTTTGATTTGTTTTTTTTCACTGTATTCACTAAAGGGGTTAATTATTGGGACAGTTTTATAGGCAAGGTCGTACCGGACGTGACGATACCAAACATGTACTTGTTTATTTTTTCATATTTATGAATACAGTGTGTATATATATTTTTAGAATTTTCACTTTTTTTTTCTATTCAACTCTGACACTTTTATACTTGTCCCACTATGGCCTTTTATTTCTTGCAGGCTGATCGCTGGTATAGCATAGGGATGCAGAAGCATCCCTGTGCTATGCAGGCTGTCAGCTTTGCACTGGCACAAAATACTTAGATTGTGCACTGCGCATGATCTAACTTCCTGGTGCCTGCTGACATGTTAAGCACGTCAAGGTGAGGAGACTTAAAGCAGCAATGCTTCTCAGGGAAATGTGCAAACTGTCTCTTCAGAGGAAGAGAACTAGAATTCTAGGGCCACCTATAGGAAGTGGCAATCATAAAAGTCAATATTTACCCTTTAAAGAGCCTTGTCACATAGCAAAGAATAAAAGCCAGAACCAGAAACTCAATTTGCAGACACTGTTTCGGGGTACTGCCCCTCGTCAGTGCAAGTGTGACAATTTGCATATTTCCCAGAGGAGCATTGCGGTTTGAAGAGTGTCCTCACTTTGACATGCTTAGCATGTCACTTTCCGCAAGGAGAAATGTTACTACTTAGATACCGGTCTGACACCTCTCACCCAGCCAAACCAGAACTCCCATTTTGCACTGACAAGGGGCAGTACCCTAAACAGTGTCGGCAAATTGAGTTTCTGGTTCTGGCTTTTATCCCAAGTCATGTGACAAGGCTCATTAAAAGGGTCAATATTGACTTTTAGGATTGCTACCTCCTATAGGTGGCACTAGAGTTCTAGCTCTCTGAAGAGACAATTAACAATGACTACACAGCTTTCAACCAGGATATTGCTATAGGACTGCATGGAGATTTTCTACTGCATCTTCCTACTGCATGGAGATTTTCACTCTGGTCAAGATGCTGCCCTCAGGAAGTGAATGTTACATGCTAGGCTAGACACTGCTAGAATCGGACAAAGTAAGCGATCCAGCAGCATGAAGGACTCATTCTCATGCACTGCTCTACAGCCAAATAGTTTCAGAGACAAACCGTTGAACTCAACTAATTTTGTGGTGGCGAAAACAAATATGCTATTTAACTTTGCTCATTGAGTTTAAATTTTAAAAATCCAGAGGATCTTTATTAGATAATCATCATTATATTGTTTGTAGCTAGTCTATTACTTCATCTATTTAGTCTATGGAACCTTTGGATTTTGAGAAGATAGAATACCGATCAAAAAACAAAGCCAGCTCTGATGACGTAATCCTAATAACAGTTGTATCACTTTTATAAATGCTCTGTGTAAGGTATACAGTTTTAGGATTTCTTAGCATATTGACATGTCTTTTTTCAGATATGCCTAGCTCTTGCATTAAAGCGGATAGTTTTTTGCTACACAAGCAGAGAAGTAATTTTTGCGTCAAAGGCGAAACCTGACTACCATGATAAGGAGAGCCTGCAACCTGTATTTTGGCTGCAGAATAGGAGATCAGGACAAGAGTTGGGCTCCACACATAGGCCTCAATAGAAGTGCATCGCAACTTACACAGTGGTTGCAGGGGCAATCTATTTCATTTCCAGCCCCGATGACCTGGAGACAGCCAACCGATCACACTACCAATTGCTATTTCGGTATGGTGCCCTCCATTAGGAAAGGAGTTTGAAGGAAGAAGTGGACTCTACAGTATCCAAACAGTCCAATACGCCCAGTACCAGATACAGAAGAACTGCCAGTTCTAAAAGTGCCAGATACATTTTCAGTCGAGTAAAGTGAGGAAAAAAAGAGGGCACTTGGTGTAATGAAGCACCTTCCTCTCACAACCCAGACTGTCAGCAACCTCAAATGAACCACAGAGTGAACTGAACAATCTTGTAAGAGATTTGGATCTGCCCAAGAGTAAGGCTGTGCTCTTAGGTTCCAGGCTACTGCACTGGAATCTCCTAGCAGGCGATGTTAGAATTTCTTGTTCTGTGAACAGTGAAAAATCTTCTCCAATACTTCATAGGAGGGTGATCTTGCAGCATGCAGCATCAACAAGTTAATGGAAGCTCTGAAGACAAGTCATAATCTAGAGGAATGGAGGCTCTTCAATGATGCATCCAAAAGAAGCCTAAAAGCCGTCTTGCAGCATAATGGCAGTGCGCTACCTTCAATTCCAGTTGCTTTTGCAGTCCAAATCAAAGAAATCTGACATGAAACTGCTGTTGAGGTGCCTGAACATTTGTGGCCCCTCTGTGGTGACAAAGGTGGTTGCCCTTTTACTTGGTCTCCAGGGTGGATACACAAAGTACTGCAGCTTCCTGTGAGTGGGATAGTCGTGCAAAAGAATATCACTACAAGAGACTAACATCTCCGACATTTACTTCAGCCAGGGAGTACATATGTCCTGCATCCAGCATTTGTTGGCCCACATAAAATTGTTACCACCATTGCATATCAAGTTGGGCCTAATAAAGAACTTTGTAAAGGCAATGGATAAAAATGCAAAAGCATTCAAGTGTCTCATTGGTAACTTTGCAAGGTTGAGTGAAGCCAAGCATGTGAAAACAGATTTTTATAAAACTCCATTTCTCTGAAAGCAGACTTGATTGCTTCAGGACTACAGGCCATTTGGGCAACCCCTGAATAAGGACCTACACATATGGCGTAGGTAGGGGGCTGTAAAACGTATGCCAGTTAGTAATGTGCCTGCCTACAGAGCTGTCGATTGGGAAGTGGGAATTTTTCTTTTTTAAAAACACAAACCTGACACTTTTTTTTTTATAAAAAGTTTAACACTAACAGATGTGCTGCAAAATTTCAGGGACCATTTGTACATACACTGGGGAAGTCTACAGTACGTGCATCAGTTTTTACAACCCTCATTTCAGTTAAATTTATGAACTGATTTCTTGTGCCCATTTTTTTCTTTAATTTAAAGGGTATTTTTCATAAATATCTTGAAAAAACAGTACAGAGAAGAGCAGACAGTTTGAAGTAGGTGATTTAAAATCAAAATACAGAATCAAGTTTAAGAGGTAGACTATATAATTCAAAGAACAAAAAATCCAGAATGATAAACTTCTAACATTGAATTTTAATGTAAATCTTTTAAAATGGACATATATTGAACAGTGATTAAGGAAGGTTTTCCGAAACGTGTGTTTCCAACTTCTCTTGTGTCACTACAATCTTAGTCTCTGGATATATGTCAGTTTTAAAAGATTTACATTAAAATTCAATTTTAGAAGCTTTTCACACTGGATTTTTTGTTCTTTGGATCTGTTTGCTGCTGCACTGCTGGATCCGGGCGTTTGACTTCTCATGGTGAGTGAAGCTGAGTTTTATTGCTTTTTCTTTTAAGTATATAATTTTTTTTACAAATTTATGGGAAGTTGTAGGCTCAATTATTAGGGTATGTGCAGACGATCCGGAGACAACTGCGACCTCGAGGCTGCGGAGAAGCCGCCTGCGGCTTCCGCTCATTATGCAAATGAGTGGCGGTCTTTTTTTTTTTCTCACAGGCGGGCTTTCCCTCAGAGGTTCGGTCTATGGGGAAAGCCCACATGCGGACATGCAGGAGGGCATAGACATGCTGCAGTCTGGAAAGACGCGCTGCATGTCTGTTTTCACAGGTGTGAAGCAGAACATAGTGGCATGGGTTTTGTATAAATCCCATCCACTATGCTGTAACATCTGGCTGCTGCGGATTGCGCAGCGAACACCGATAGTGTGCACATACCCTTATGCTGCTAAAAACGTAATCATTTACAATAAACAGCCAATTACCAAAGATACAAAACCTGTGCCCCGTAAACAATGAAGGGCAGGGATTTCAGAAAACTGACCTCATGATCAGACCTAGATAATCTAACAGAAGTATAGCCCATCAGTATTAGGCTGTGTGCTCCCTATGCGGATTTAATGAAATACCGCCGCGAAAACACAATAAAATCGCTTGTTAAGATGTCTGCCATGTTTCCCAATGATAATCCACGGGTGCTGTGCACATGAAGCGGAAACTTCCGCTGCGGATTATTGCGGAAAATTTCCGCAGCACAACCATTTATTGTGCGACTTTACAGCAAAATCGCTGCCATTGACTTGCATTGAAACGCATAACATCTGCATGTATACATGCAGATATTATGCGGTTCAATGCGCGGATGGTACCCGGGTCTGGAGAAGAGGAGACGTACGATGACGTCAGCAGTCAGCTGACTAAATGACGTCACTGCAGGTCCGGGCAGAACACCGCGGGCCACCGAGAAGACAGGATGCTGCTGGGAGCAGACTGGGGGCTGCAGGAGAGGTGACACTGAATATTTTTTTTTTTCTTTTTTTTACTTTATGATTCTCTTTTTTACTATAGGTGCAGTATTTTAAGTAGAAACCTCAGTCACACAATATAAATCCATGCCAGTTGCATGAATTTATATTGCGTGACCAATTTGTCAAGCCCTTTTCCAAGTGATGCTCAAAATGGTTTGGAAAAAAAAGCACACATAAAACGCATGTAAAAACACTTAAATGCTTCTCACTGACAGAAAAAAACGCATGTAAAATCTACATGTGTTTTTTTCTGCCAGGGAGAGGGAAAAACGCTCAGGAAATTTCTGCTTAAAATCTGCATCGTGGGCACATACCCTCAGGCTCTACACCCATGGTGAATTTTTGGTGGGTTTTGGACGTTACATATTTTTGCAGAGTTAAAAACGCAGTGTCTTACAGTTCCAGCAGACTGGATGGGATTTAAAGAAACTTCATGTCCACTGCTTTTCTTTTACTCAGCATAAATGGACTTGTGGTGCGTGTTTTAAGTCCGCAACATTTCACTTTATCGTGGGTACGTTAAAGAAGTTGTCCACTACTTGGACAACCTTTGTTCATACCCCATGCTTGGCCCCCATAAAATAAAGCCTATACTCGCCTCACATGCCGGCGCCGTTCCAGCACGGGAGGAGTGTACAAATTTTTTTTATTTTATCGGGGCCAAACGTTTTGATCAAGAAAGGTTTGTCCTAGTAGTGGACAACACCTTTAAGTTTTGTGTGGATTTCCCCCATAGACTTACATCAGATGCAGAAAATCTGCAAGTAAAAGGCACATGCCAACAAGAGTCAAAAACGTGAAAAAATGCATGAAAAAAAAAAAAAACAAACCCACATAACCAACCTACCAAAAAACAAAAAAAAGTTTTTATACACAAAAATCTAAGTGAAAAATGTAGAGGGCATGCAAATAGGATGTTGTGATTTCATTACCTACACTGGTTAATTTATTAAATTATAGTTCATTTTGATATGAATATTTTTGGGTTGCAAGGGGCAATTTTTAGCAAGAAAAAAAATCAAATCTCATCTAAACCCAACGTCAGGGAATTTTTAATTGTGTAAAAACTATTGTACAATCTTAAACCAATTTATATTCCCCACCTTTGTCGAAACTCTTGGAAAACCACTCTATTGGGAAAGCCTTGTCTGCAGATTCTGATGCCCTCTAACACACCATTACAACGCAACTGATCTAGTACCAAGTGGGCATCCAATTTACCAGCCTAGAGGGGAATAAAAAGAAAAATAAATTTTCAAGATTACAATAATTACTTGATCATTCTTTGCATTTATAGCAAATTGTGTCATTAAGTACCTTTTTCTCATGATTTGGAATGATGCAACGTACAAAGTTTGGATTTGTGTTTCTTAGAGTGGCCATAAGTTTAGACAGTTGTTCCTTGTATAACTGACCTACAGTACGGAACATGCCTTTTCTTGTCTTAAAAATTCCAGGTGATGCAGAGTCACCCATGCCTGCTACTTGATCCAAGCCAACAATGCGATCCACTACAATGACATGCAAGGAAAAAAAAAATACAAGAATTTACAACAATATCTAAACGCATAAAACTGCATTTTTGTTGCCATATGTACTGTAACAACTTATATAAACATTTTGTACAACTTCTTCTGAAAAGGACCCTGCACCAAATTTTTCAAGTTGAACTGGACACTGGATGTAAACGTGACTGTACAGCAGAATATTCAGCTATCTCTGCTCTCCTGGTCTAACCTTCTGCATGATAAGCACTGGAGTAGAGCACAGATAAATAATATCTTTCAGATAAGGTCCCAGCAGTCCATGCGGTGAGATTTGGCAGCATAGCTGAATTTAGAGGTGTCACTTTACAAACCCTAGTATTAGATTTCTTCCTGCCAGAGCACTGTCAGCTCTGTGGTACCCCCCTCCCCCCAAAACCACCACACTGCCGGTCTACAGTCCAAAGCTCAAAATGGTATCCCATCATACTTATGCCTGCTGGGCTGATGGAAACTTCCGATTACTCCTGTGAGAGACTGTTCTGCTCTCACTACAGAGCAGACTGTCTGTTCTGGGCCACTCCTGTGAAGGATGTAATGGCAGCTCCCTCTGATCAGACTGCAGTACAAGTTATCCTTACCACAGCAGACAAAAGTGTGATTAGTGACACATTTGAGCTCTCCACTCTGGACAGGCAGTCTGATGGGGGAGGGGCAGTACAGCAGAGGTAACCATGCTGTGAGGAACTGATACAAGGGTTTGTAATGCAACAGCTAAACTCCACTGTGCTTCACATTCCCACAGCCTAACTGTGGGGGCCTTATCGGAAAGGCATTAGTCAGCTGTGCTCTACTCCCAACGCTTTTTAATGCAGGTTACATCAGAAGATCAGGGTTGTCTGACAAGTCTCACATACCAATAAACCCGCTTTAAGCCATAGTGGTGGCATGTTCTTTTTCTGCTGTGTTGCTGCGAGCTTTTCACTGGAGCAAAAGCCAAAAACACTGAACTGTACTATAAGCTGGTATACGTGCAAAGTGTAAGAGCATGTTCACACTAGCCATTTCAGACAACACCCAAGAAAAAAAACAAAATAAACATATACCCTACAGCAAGTAAAATAGTACATGTAAATAACAGTACTTAGTTAATGCTATTTTGATCAAAAAAGCACAAGTCATCCACCACGAGAAGATGCATCCATCAGGATTGTCCTAACCTGTCTAGTATAAAAAGCTACGATGTGTCAAACAATGTTACTGTGAATAAGGGAAGAGCAGGACAGGGCCCCAACTGAGACACCCATCAATGGGAAGCTTTTTACTTAGTATACTGTAGGGTATATGTTCCAGCTTATAGTGAGGCTCAAATTTTTTTGGGTTTTGCTGTAACCTCTTATTTCGTAAAAACAGGGGTCGTGGATTCACTTTGAGCCAAGCATTTCATCTGCATAGCTTCCCATGGATAGGAGTTTGTCAGACCCAGTCCTGCTCTGCCCTTATTCACACTGATGTTGTTTGACACATGGTAAGGCTTTAATAGTAGAAACAGGTCATGACTGTCCCGATGGGTACACCATGAGGTCGGATGGCCTTTGATCAAATAAAGCATAATGTAGCATTAACCAAACACCTTGTTATTTACATGTACTATTACTATTTGTTGTAGGATATATACTCAATTTTGGTTTTCTTGTGTTTCAGCTTTCGATTGTGCAACATTATACAGGTGAAAGAAGAAAGGAGGAAGAAGGAGTTTTATTCTATTCTGCAGCCACTGTTACATTGTGAGAAGAGTTCAATATAAAAAGTGCCTTACATCATCAAGTTTCTCTAGTCCATACAGCATTGGGCAAAAAGTTTACAGTACATGTTTAATAGCTATTAGTCAGTGGTTTAGATCCATGTTTTTAGAAAGGACTAACAATGGAAACCTTTAAACCATGAGGACTCCAATCCTCATGGCCCCTTACAGGTCATGTTTTCAGGATTTTTTGCACAGGTGACTGCATAAAGGCATCAGAAATTGCCATAGGTTCTCTCACCTGTGAAACACTAAGGAAATCCTGAAAACATGATCTGTTGGGGGCCGTGAGGATGGGATTTGGAAAACACTGCTCTAAACCAACCATCGCAATGTAATCAGTTGTACGAGGTTATAAAACATACTAATTTCAAATAACACAATTCTAAAGGAACAACCCATGCAAAGTGCATTTGGTGATTAATGAAACATTCTATTGTGATACAGATGCTCATGCTTTATCTTTTACTGACATTCCGTACAAATTTTTTTTTTGACCCCTTGGTAGTATGAAGGGTCATTTGTGAAGATGCACAGTGAAAGAATTTCACATAGGAGGGCAAAATACAGACAAATATCACCCTTAGGGCTCATACCCATATGTGTGAAAAAAAGTTCCGATCTCTGGACCAAAAAAACAAACGAGTGTCATGCGATTTTCATGCGAGAACAATGCGATTTTCACACCTAGCAACAGATTTACATCCAATTGTCATGCTTAAGCAATCCGATTGCAATTCAATTTTAGCCCCTTAATGATAGGACTTAAAATTGACCTGCGATACAAGAGACTACCAGCTGCTGGATTGTCACCCCGTCAGAGGATATCAGCTGTATACTATAGGTGACAACTTGCTGCATCAGCCACAACCAGTGTTGTCACCGACCATAGCAGGTTAACCCCTTAAATACGGCTGTCAATGACTACAGCATCTAGATTGTTAACAGAGTGTGGTGGCTCCCTCTTTAACCCCATCGGCACCCTGAGATGTTGATCGTGTGGTCCTGATATTTGGCCATGAATTGCCATGGCAAACAACGACTTTAAAGTCTTCTAGCTATAGTGGCCAGTTCAGAAGATAGAAACATTTAGATTTTAAAAATACACCATTTCATTCCTGTCATGTCACTTTGTGAACTCTTCAGGTGCGTTTCAGGTATTAATGCAAACTACCTGAAAGCAATTTTGAATAAGTTGAGGGGCACTGTTTTTAACCAACTATCACTTGTGGGTTTCCAATGTATAGGACCCCCAAAGTCACTTCAAAATTGAATAGGTCCCTAAAAAAAAAAAAAAAAATTTTTCTTCATTTTTAAACATTCTAAAATGTTATTTTTTTTTTTTTTTTTTACAAATGGTGATTGGTTTTACTGTTTTTAAAGTTTGAAAAATGCAAACTTTTTGAAAGTGATGGGTGTCTCAATATGGAAACCGCTGCTGGTACCAGCCTCTTGCGTGGTACCACCAGCGGAACACCGTCGAACACCACACACACTCTGTATACGCCGTACGTAAGTTTTGTCCTTATGTGGATACAATGTAAATGAAAGCACCTTTGTCAAATTTTTCAATGTTAATAAAATGTTACCTTTACCTACTTTGCTTTCATTTTAAACACAGGGTGAAGGGTGAGTGCACATATGAAAGAACACAAAGGGGGGGGGGTTGATTGGGAGACAGCTCAAACGAGAGAACACATGAGGGAAAAAGACAGCAAATGGGTGGAGAGAGAGTGTAGACAAGGGGGAGAGCACATGGGGAGCACAGGTCAAAGAAGAGATCACATGAGGAGAAGACAGCAGATGAGGGAGAGATAGTTAAACGGGACAGCACATGAAGGGAGAACAGCACGGGAAGGAGAGAGACAGACAAGGGGGATAGCACATGGGGTAGACCGGTGAAAGAGCACAGACGGATGAAGTCAGCACATGGGGGAAAGAGTGGGTGAGCACATGAGTTGCAAAATGATTAGAAAATATAGTCCAGACATTGGCAAGGTTAGAAATAATGATTATTAGAAAGAATAATTTTCTCCTTCAAACTTTTTTCGTCAAAGAATGCTCCCTTTGCAGAAATTACAGCATTGCAGACCTTTGGCATTCTAGCTGTTAATTTGCTGAGGTAATCTTGAGAAATTTCACCCCATGCTTCCTGAAGCCCCTCCCACAAGTTGGATTGGGGTGATGGTCACTTTTTGCGTACCATACGGTCAAGCTGCTCCCACAACAGCTCCATGGGGTTGAGATCTGGTAACTGAGCTGGCCACTCCATTACAGACAGAATACCAGCTGCCTGCTTCTTCCCTAAATAGTTCATGCATAATTTGGAGGTGTGCTTTGGGTCATTGTCCTGTTGTAGGATGAAATTGGCTCCAATCAAGCACTGTCCACAGGGTATGGCATGGCGTTGCAAAATGGAGTGATAGCCTTCCTTATTCAAAATCCCATTTACCTTGTACAAATCTCCCACTTTACCAGCACTAAAGCAACCCCAGACCATCACATTACTTCCACCATGCTTGACAGATGGCGTCAGGCACTCTTCCAGCATCTTTTAGTTGTTCTGCGTCTCACAAATGTTCTTCTGTGTGATCCAAACACCTCAAACTTTGATTCATCTGTCCATAAAACTTTTTCCAATCTTCCTCTGTCCAATGTCTGTTCTTTAGCCCATATTAATCTTTTCCTTTTATTAGCCAGTCTCAGATATGGCTCTCTTTGCCACTTTGCCCTGGAGGCCAGCATCCCGGAGTAGTCTCTTCACTGTAGACGTTGACACTGGCGTTTTGCGTGTACTATTTAATGAAGCTGCCAGTTGAGGAGCTGTGAGGCGTCGATTTCTCAAACTAGAGACTCTAACATACTTGTCTTGTTGCTCAGTTGTGCAGCGGGGACTCCCACTTCTCTTTCTACTCTGGTTAGAGCCAGTTTGTGCTCTCCTCTGAAGGGAGTAGTACACACCATTGTAGGAAATCTTCAGTTTCTTGGCAATTTCTCGCATGGAATAGCCTTCATTTCTAAGAACAAGAATAGACTGTCGAGTTTCACATGAAGTTCTCTTTTTCTGGCCATTTTGAGAGTTTCACAGAACAAACAAATGTAATGCTCCAGATTCTCAACTAGCTCAAAAGGAAGGTCAATTTTATAGCTTCTCAAATCAGCCAAACAGTTTTCAGCTGGGCTAACATACTTGTGCAAGGGTTTTCTAAACATCCATTAGCCTTCTTACACAGTTAGCAAACACAATGTACCATTAAAACACTGGAGTGGTGGTTGTTAGAAATGGGCCTCTATACACCCATGTAGATATTGCAATAAAAACAAGATGTTTGCACCTAGAATAGTCATTTACCACATTAAAGTATAGTATATTTTTGATTCATTTAATGTTAGCTTTATTGAAAAAAAAAAAAAAAAAAAAGTGCTTTTCTTTCAAAAATAATGAAATTTCTAAATGACCCCAAACTTTTGAACGGTAGTGTATATACATACACACAGATATACAAGATATATTCAGTGCTTTCCTAGTGTTGCTTACTGTACACATCAAATTTTTTTTAAAAATGGCACGATTTCCCCCTAAATTTTAACCAGCAGACGGAAAGCAGACAGCTGTGGGCTGATGTTTGTAGCCTGAGAAGGAGGCAATACCCATGGAGGTTTCTAGGCTATTAATTTTAGCTCTCAGCTGGATACTTAGCCTTCACTAGTTATTAAAATAGAGTCCCCCTATTTTTGCAACCAGCAAAGGCTGGGCAGACAGCTGTGGGCTGATAATAGCCTAGGAAGTGGCCATGGATATTGGCCCCCTCCCAGCCTGCAAACATCAGCCCTCAGTCGCCCCAGAAATGGCATATCCATAAGATGTGCCAATTCTGCCGCTTTGCCTCAGCTCTTCCACTTGCCCTAGTGCGGTGGCAAGTGGTGTAATATGGTTAGGGTTGATGTCAGCTTTGTATTGGCAGCTGACATCAAGCTCAGGGGTTAGTAATTGGGGCGTCTTATAGACTCCTCTCCATTATTAACTCCACAGTCAAATAGTGAAATAAAACGCTAACACCTAGAATAAAATAATTTGAAATAAACCGACTCCTTTAAAAAATATAAATGTAACCAAAAGCCTTAAACATACAGTTACGCCCATTCCACTGAAGCTCATGTCACCTGCAATAAAAATAAAATCAAGCAACATCCTACTCCTTTCCCACAAACCTCTGCCCCCAGCTGTCAGCTTTCCATCTGCCAGTTAAATTACGGGGGATTCCACGCCATACTTATTCAGAAATTTATTTAATGCTAAAATACATGTACAGTAAACTACACAGCCACTGCACAAATTATATGTCACTAACATCTTGCCAATTATCTATGTATATATCTATTCTATAATGTCAGGTCCTGCTGTGATTTTACTGTAAGTGGCTGATGAACGTCGGGTTGCACTCAGGTTTTTCACGCAAATGAGTATGAGGCTTACAGGCATTATTTGTAAGAAGTGCTCTCAATGTAACAGGTCAATGAGGAGTTTGGATACGAGAGATCCCTTTTCAGTATCAGAAACTATGGAAATTATACCCCATCTGGAATTTTTATTGATTGAGATGCACAAATCTAAGAGCCCCAAAAAAAAATGCTATCAAGTGTGAAAACCAAACCTCTACAACAGTTTTTAACTAGTGTTTTAGCAACATGGGAGCATACCCTCCTTATACTGCCCAAAGTTAGTAATGTTACTAACAATTTGAGAGCAGAAATCTACTTTGCATTATAATAGCAGCATTAAATGAATATTTAACAAATCTCATTCACACACTAAGTTTTACAGAGTAAATTGATCTGCAAATTTGCAACATTTCATCAATAATCTTCATAAGCATAATAAAAGCTTTCCAAATAAGGATGGTCAAAAAAATAAAATGGATCCAGGGAAGTGAGCATTATTGGATATAACTGCTGGTTTAAACATTCAACTGTATGAAAAAGCAAGATCATTTATAGGCTATTCAGTTCTTTGAATTCAATAATGGTGCTTAGACATGAATTACACTCCAGGACTGGTGTTTAATGATTTGTGAAGGACACCAGACAGACAGGCGGGTGAATAGCCACACCATGCACAATACCTGCTACTTTGAATCACCTCAAGACAAGTGCCATTTCTGTAGATCTAATGGAAAGGAGAAATTGTAAGGTTCGAAAGAAAGAAGCTGCAAACAGAAGATCAGAGTGAACAAAGCGTATCAAAAGGAATGGTTACACCCACGCTGCTTTTAGTGTTAACACCTGAAAAATAACTGTGACAAATTGCTTTATATTGAGGGGAAGGGAATAAAATAAAAAGCAGACTTGGAATTACTTCTCACCATCTTTCCAAAGTTCTGACACAAATTTATCAGATGACTGATTCAGCAATGTGGCAATATTATCATTAAGTGGGTCCATATTCTTCATAAGCCACTCATCAGCTTTGTAATCAACCTATACAGAACAGAAAAACACTTAGAAACTTTGCTTGAAAGTAAAAAAAAAAAAAAACTAAAATGCCCTTGAGTACCAACATAAGCAATTATGAAACCGCCATTGCTTAAAACTTTTAATTTTAAGATCCTCAGCTGGCCATGGATCAGACAAGACTCCATCCTCTTCTATGCAGGGACTGAAACATTCAGTGACCATGTAGATAAAGGCAAAAAAGTCTTCCTCAGGACAGAGCCAAGAAAGAGGGTCATATGATTACCCACATGACAGCAATCCTGTGTGCTATGGACATCGCCATTATTTAAATTGCTGATGCATAGGCAGCTGTGAGCCAAGATACAGCCTAGAAACCAACTGCTCTAAGGATGAACCAAGAGAACATTTGAGTGTAATAGCAGGTTATGCCCAGAAATATTAGACACAGGAGCATTTTTCAAAAGCTTTTAAGTTTAAAACTTTGTCAGGCATTTGTGATAGAACAGAAATTTTAGATCTGGTGTAAGATCTATTTGAATACTTAGAAAATTATAAGTCAAGTTTGAAGTTTTTTTCTTCACCTGTTACATTTTTGCATTTCGTCCAAATAAAAACCGAGCAGTTTAACTTCTGCAGCCTACAGACCTCACTGAACATAAACTGCACAATCCTAGGAATATTGGCAGCTTTACAGAATTTCTCATTTACAGTGCCGGCAAAAAAAATCTTTACACTTGCGCAGCAAAAAAAAACCCTTTACATATAAAATCCACATCGTAATTTCACTTTTTAAAAGTGTACACAATGGGGTTGATAATAAAAAACTGTCTAATATTAAAGCTGGCTTTGTTGCAAATATCAACCAATCAACGCTCAGTTTTCACTTCTCTGGTAAAGCGAAAGCTGCACTCTGATTGGTTATTATGTGCAGCTCAGCCAGTTTTGCTATTAGGCAGTCTTTTATTATCTCCCTCAGTTTTTTATTATGTCCCACAATGGGTCGAAAGAAGCTTAAAATGGAAGAGAAATCCCGTGCCTTGACTCTGCTCGAGAAAGGGGATTTGGTGATTGCTGTAGCTAGAGATCAGGGAGTGTCAAGAGAAGCAATTTATCAACTGAAGTGGTCGGCGGCATTATTGCCTCCTGGGATGGTACCGCAGAGGAAGTCAGGTTCTGGCGCACCTAAGAAGGCTTCACCAAGGACTGATAAGCTTCTGAAGCGTGAAGTGATGTCACATCCTTCTATAACTGCCCTTGAAAAAAAAAAAAAGTACCCTATGCTCCTCCAGAACATCGCAACTAGGACTATTCGTCACCGCCTGCAGAAGGACCTGGGTCTACCAAGTTGCCGTACCGCAAAGAAGCCCCTGCTCACAGCAGCAATGAAGAAGAAAAGGCTTGCCTTTTGTAAGAAATATCAAGATTGGACATCTGAAGAGTGGAAAAAAAGTGATGTTTAGTGATGAGAGCACTTTCAGGCTGGTCAGGGGAGGCTCAGAGGTTGTGCGTCGTCCGAGTACTGTGTCACAGTATGACCCAAAATATACAGTTAAGACTGTTAAACACCCTGACAGTGTGATGGTGTGGGGTGCATTCAGTGGAAGCATGGGCAGGGCAGGTTTGTACTTCCTTCCCAAGATTGTAACTATGAAAGCAAGTAATTATATTACTGTTTTGGAAGAACACCTGCTTACTTTTTGGGTCATACATCAGTGTGATTACCTTATACATGATGGAGCCCCTGTCCACAAAGCCAAGGCCGTGAGAAAGTTTCTCAGTGACCATAACATTAACATTTTAGAGTGGCCAGGTAATTCCCCTGACCTTTACCCCATAGAAAATGCCTGGAATTCAATGAAAAACAAGGTTCAAGAGACACGACCCAGCAACATCAACAATCTAAAAGAGGTGCTGAAGACACTGTGGGTAAACATGGACTCCACATACTTAGCCAGCCTTGCTAAATCCATGCCTAAATGACCGCAGATGGTGATAAAATGTAAGGGTGACATGACAAAATACTAATTATAATAAAATATCCACAATAAAACACTTGAATCCACTTGAATATTAAGATTTTGTGGTTTCATTGAACTTGTAAAGATTTTTTTTGCCGGCACTGTATCTTTCCTCTCCTGATTTATGTCATTTTTTGACCACATCAAAACTTAAAGGTAATCTGTCACCCCACTGGGTGACAGACCTCTACTATGGCCATACAATGTATAGAAAAGTAAATCTATACTTACCTGTATGGCCAATAGCAGAGGTCTGATTGCAGAGAAATCTAGGTTTTATAAAGTCTGTTTTCCAGAGGCTTGGCATCCGGCGGAAGCCAAGCAAACCCCTCCTATCCGCTTACTATTCCCCTAAATTGCCGCCTCTGTGCTAAATTACCATATCTGCGACAGCCCCTGCTCTGCCTCCGATCCCACGCATGTGCAAAGCATGCCTCCAGCCCAGTTTGGCTGCGTACTGCTCCGTAGCATTGTGTTGCGCAAGCGACGGAGAGTCAGACCTCCACTCCGCTGGCAAACGGGGCCAGAGGGAAACCAAGTGCGCTCCATGGGGGCAGCGCTTTGCGCATGCACGTGACGGGAGGCAGAGTCGGGCACGTCACAGAGCCCTGTGACGTGCAGGGGGGGGGGGGGGGGGGGGGGGATATGGTAATTTACCACAGAGGCGGCGATTTAGAACACTAAGCAGATAGGAGGGGTTTGCTTGGCATCCCCCAGACGCCAAGCCTCTGGGAAAGACTTTATAAAACCAGATTTCTCTGCAATCAGACCTCTGCTATGGGCCATACAGGCAAGTATAGATTTACTTTTCTATAACCTGTACGCCCATAGTAGAGGTCTGATATCGCCCAGGGGGGAGGGGGGTGTGTGACACATTACCTTTAAGAATTTTGCATAAAAGAGAACTGCCATTGGAATGCACTCTGATGAATCCAGGGATTGTCCACAGCATCGAGTAGGCAGACAGACAATCACAGAATAAGGCTGCGTGCCCACTATGCGCCTTTCAAGCGTTTTTGCCGCGGAATTTCCGCAGCAAAAACGCTTGGCAATACGTGCCCCATGGTCCCCAATGATAATCCGCATGTGCTATGCACATGCTGCAGAAATTTCTGCTGCAGATCATTGCAGAAAAATACGCAGCATGGCCATTAATTTTGCGGACACAGAGTAATTGCCGCCATTGACCTGCATTGAAACGCATATTATCCGTGTCAGTACATTTGCACATACGGATAATATGCGATTCTATATGCGGATGGTACCCGGGTCTGAAGAGGAGACTCTCCTCCAGACCCAGGTGCCATAGAACCTGTTAAAAAAAAAATTTTAAATAAAAAATAAAAAGATTATAGTTTCCTTCCGTTGTCCCCTGGTCTCCTCAGCGATGCGTCTGGTCTGTTGTATGGGTCGCGGTGGTGTGAAATGACTAAATGACATCATGGCAGGTCCTTTCACACCACCGCGACCCATACAACAGACCTGACACATCGATGAGGAGACCAGGGGACATCAGAAGGCAAGTATAATATTTTTTACTACTTTTTTTTTTTTTAACCATTACTTGGTCACACTATACAAATCCATGCCGGTTGCATGGATTTATATAGTGTGACCAAGTTGCTAAAATTGCTTGGAAAAGCGCTTGATAACCCGCATGCAGAAACGCATGCAAAAACGCTTGACAAACGCTTCTACCTGGCGGGAAAAACGCATGTAAAATCCACGAGTTTTCCTGCCAGGGAGAAACAGAAAAAATATGCAGCATTTCTGCATCGTGGGCACAGACAAATTACAAAGGGTCATCTTATTTGCCATGTTAAATATGGACAGCACACAGATATCACACTGTTATCCATGAACTGTACGCATTTTTCACAGACCCACAGACTTATTAGCTCTTTTGATCTGCGATATCAGGGGGGAAAAAACAAAACAAAACAAAAAAAAAGCGATGTCTCAGTTGGACCGACATAATGGGTACATGTTGTATGGGAGAAAAACATGGATAGAACATATGTGAATGAGGCCGAAGGCAGAATTTAGTTGGCTGTGACAAACTGTACACAGGCCATAATGTACAGCCTGGCCACAGATCTCCACAACTGAAAACAGCCTTGCAGGCATATATTCGAGCCTTGGAGGACCCACAACCAGTATGTATATAATTCTGTACATGGAACACTACAGAAATGTCTAAATTCGCCCTAAAGCCCTCTCACACAATCTCCACATCAATAATTACAGAATTGCTCACTGGCCACTAGTGGGACAGAGAAAACAGAAGCTGTCATGGCAGTAGTGAGACAGATGCAAGAGAACACCTGTGTCTTTCAGAATAGATGTGACAGATAAGAATTTACATTACCTTCCCAGCATAATGCATAACGCAAAAGTCCGCTTTATCTTTCAGCTGTTTGGGCTTTTGAAATTTTGAATGCGAGCCCTGTTCCTGAACGACTTTCTCCACAAAACTTTTATCAGTAGCTTTTGGAAACCAACACTCCTCATCCAGGAGAGCCAGTATACCTGGGGGACCAGCCTTCAGAACAAAGTATTACCAAAACATTATGATCAGAAAATTAAAGCATGATAAGTATTATATTATGATAAGGTCTCTTAACTCACGGGTCGTTCTATCAAGTCAATACAAGGCTGAAGGTCCAAGCCAAAGTCAATGAAATTCCACTCAATCCCTTCTCGTTGGTACTCCTCTTGTTCTAGTATGAACATTGTGTGATTGAATAGCTGCTGCAGTTTTTCATTTGTGTAATTAATACACAGCTGTTCAAATGAATTCAGCTATAATAAAAAAAAGTTACCATAAAAATTTCAGAATGAAATTTAATTTTTACAATCTGTTGCAAAGCCATTTTTTTTTTAAATACTTTCTCTACCCTCTTAAACAGAATGCATAATCAGCAGAAATAGTTTAAATCAGATTTATATTGTACTTCTATAAAAAAAAAAAATTTTTGAATGAACCCTTTACATTATTTGCTAAAAGAGCATTGAGAGATTTAAGATAATATATCACACATATATAGTGCGTGCATGATTGATATAAATATATTTACACACACACATACAATACCGTTCAAAAGTTTGGGGTCACCCAGACAATGTGTTTTCCATGAAGGCTCACTTATTTATCAAATGAGTTGCAAAATGAATAGAAAATATAGTCCAGACATTGGCAAGGTTAGAAATAATGACTTTTATTAGAAAGAATTTTCTCTTTCAAACTTTGCTTTCTTCAAAGAATGCTCCCTTTGCATCAATTCCAGCATTGCAGACCTTTGGCATTCTAGCTATTAATTTGCTGAGGTAATCTTGAGAAATTTCACCCCATGCTTTCTGAAGCCTCTCCCACAAGTTGGATTGGCTTGATGGACACTTTTTGCGTACCATACGGTCAAGCTGCTCCCACAACAGCTCAATGAGGTTGAGATCTGGTGACTGCGCTGGCCACTCGATTACAGATAGGGAAGAAGGCGGCAGATGGTATTCTAAATAGTTCATGCATAATTTGGAGGTGTGCTTTGGGTCATTGTCCTGTTGTAGGATGAAATTGGCTCCAATCAAGCACTGTCCACAGGGTATGGCATGGCGTTGCAAAATGGAGTGATAGCCTTCCTTATTCAAAATCCCATTTACCTTGTACAAATCTCCCACTTTACCAGCACTAAAGCAACCCCAGACCATCACATTACTTCCACCATGCTTGACAGATGGCGTCAGGCACTCTTCCAGCATCTTTTAGTTGTTCTGCGTCTCACAAATGTTCTTCTGTGTGATCCAAACACCTCAAACTTTGATTCATCTGTCCATAAAACTTTTTCCAATCTTCCTCTGTCCAATGTCTGTTCTTTAGCCCATATTAATCTTTTCCTTTTATTAGCCAGTCTCAGATATGGCTCTCTTTGCCACTTTGCCCTGGAGGCCAGCATCCCGGAGTAGTCTCTTCACTGTAGACGTTGACACTGGCGTTTTGCGTGTACTATTTAATGAAGCTGCCAGTTGAGGAGCTGTGAGGCGTCGATTTCTCAAACTAGAGACTCTAACATACTTGTCTTGTTGCTCAGTTGTGCAGCGGGGACTCCCACTTCTCTTTCTACTCTGGTTAGAGCCAGTTTGTGCTCTCCTCTGAAGGGAGTAGTACACACCGTTGTAGGAAATCTTCAGTTTCTTGGCAATTTCTCGCATGGAATAGCCTTCATTTCTAAGAACAAGAATAGACTGTCGAGTTTCACATGAAGTTCTCTTTTTCTGGCCATTTTGAGAGTTTCACAGAACAAACAAATGTAATGCTCCAGATTCTCAACTAGCTCAAAAGGGAGGTCAATTTTATAGCTCCTCAAATCAGCCCAACCGTTTTCAGCTGGGCTAACATACTTGTGCAAGGGTTTTCTAAACATCCATTAGCCTTCTTACACAGTTCGCAAACACAATGTACCATTAAAACACTGGAGTGGTGGTTGTTAGAAATGGGCCTCTATACACCTATGTAGATATTGCAATAAAAAGACGTTTGCAGCTAGAACAGTCATTTACCACATTACGTATTGAGTGTATTTCTGATTCATTTAATGTTCGCTTCATTGAAAAAAAATGTGCTTTTCTCTCAAAAATAATGAAATTTTTAAATGACCTCAAACTTTTGAACGGTAGTGTATATTTACTATACTCATTTACATATACATGAGTATGATATATATTTATATCCAACACACAGTTGTGCTCAAAAGTTTACATACCCCAGCAGAATTTTTCCTTTCTTGGCCTCGTTTCAGAGAATATGAATGATAACAAAACCTTTGGTTATTGTTTGGGTGAAGCCATTTATTGTTAAACTACTGCGTTTTCTCTTTTTAAATCTTAGTGAGAACCAAAAACAAGGCCAAGAAAGGAAAAATTCTGCCGGGGTATGTAAACATTTGAGAATACATACATACATTTTTTTGATCCCTTGCTGTTTTTGTAAGTTTGCCCACTGACAAAGATGAACAGTCTATAATTTTACGGCTAGGTTAATTTTAAACATAGAGAGATCAAATATCCAAAAAAAAAAAAAAAAAGAAAAAAAAAAACCATTGTATAAATTAGATATTTTTTTTGCATTTTGCAGTGAGAAATAAGCATTTGATCCCCTACAAACCATTATGAGTTCTGGTTCCTATAGACCAGTTCGATGACTGTCAATCGACATCGATCTGGGGCACCATACAAAAAGATCAGCCTAAAACTACATGGGGGGGGGGGGGGACTTAATCTCAAGGCAGCTGGAACCACAGTCCCCAAGAAAAACCATTGGTAACACATTACGCCTTAAAGGTTTAAAATCCTGCAGTGCCCACAGGGTCCCCCTGCTCAAGAAGGCACATGTGCAGGCCCGTCTGAAGTTTGCCAATGAACACCTGGATGATTCTGTGACTTATTGGGAGAAAGTGCTGTGGTCAGAGGAGACAAAAATTGAGCTCTTTGGCATTAACACAACTCACCGTGTTTGGAGAAGAGAAATGCTGCCTATGACCCAAAGAACACCGTCCCCATTGTCAAGCATGGAGGTGGAAACATTATGTTTTAAGGGTGTTTCTCTGCCAAGGGCACAGGACTACTTCACTGCATCAATGGGAGAATGGATGGAGCCATGTACTGTGAAATCCTGAGTGACAACCTCCTTCCTTCCGCCAGGATAATAAAAATGGGTCGTGGCTGGGTCTTGCAGCAAGACAATGACCCAAAACATACAGCCAGGGCAACAAAGGAGTGGCTCAAAAAGAAGCACATTAAAGGGAATCTGTCACCACTTTGGAGTTATCAGACCTCTACTATGGGCATAGAAATTTAAATCTATACTTACCTGTATGGCCCATAGTAGAGGTTTATTTGCAGAGAAAAGCGTTTTAATTAATTCTATTTTGCACAGGCTTGGCGTCCAGGGGACACAAAGCAATCCCCGCCTATGTGCTTATTATTCCTCGAAATCCCCACCTATATGTTTAATTATCATATTTCCCCCTTCCCTGCACCTCACAGGGCCCTATGACGTGCACTGTGCTGTCGCACCTCCTGGGCATGCGAAGCGCCACTCACATAGCCAGTACAAAATAGAATTGATTAAAGCGCTTTTCTCTGCAATCAAACCTTTACTATGGGCCATACAGGTATGTATATTTACTTTTTTATACCTTGTATAGCCATAGTAGAGGTCTGATAACTCCAAAGTGGTGACAGATTCCCTTTAAGGTCATGGAGTTGGCCTAGCCAGTCTCCAGACCTTAATCCCATAGAAAACTTATGGAGGGAGTTGAAGCTCCGAGTTGCCAAGCGACAGCCTCAAAATCTGAATGATTTAGAGATGATCTGCAAGGAGGAGTGGACCAAAATTCCTCCTGACATGTGCGCAACCCTCATCATCAACTATAAAAAAATGTCTGGCAAGCATTTTGCCACCAAGTTTAAGTCTTTGCCAGAGGGATCAAATACTTATTTCTCACTGCACTACATTTATCTAATTTATGCAATGTGATTTTCTTGATGGATATTTTATCTCTCATTGTTAAAATTAACGTACCCTTAACATTATAGACTGTTCATGTCTGTCAGTGGGCAAATACATACATACATATTTGCCATGTAATTTGTTATTTTGTGGGACAGCACAGTTACGATAGCAAATTTATGTATTACTTGTTTAGAAGATTCTTTTTAAACAGTATTCTTTAGTACCACTTGAGGACTTGATCAAATAATCACATGTTAAACACATTATACAACCTACGTTGTCAGTGTTTGACTCATAGGCCACGGACCCCACTATCAGTATTTGGTCAGTATTGTTTCTCAGGACTGGGAGCCAGATCCAGGAGTGGGTGATATAATAAATACAGAATAAGTGATGTGTTTCTCTTTTCTCTGATTGTTCCACTCCTGGTTTTGGCTCCCACCCCTGAGAAAACATACTGACCAAATACTGAACAAATACTGATAGTGGGGCCGTGGCCTTAGCCTAAGTGGACCAGCCTTTACACAGTTGAGGCAGTTGGCATCCACAGAGGCCCTTAAGTGTTTGGCTGCCGGAGTAACCCAGAGTTATCGCACTGTGGGGGTGCTTATATGATGACCGTGCAGACATATCTATGGCAGTGGGAGCCCAGCCGCATGCAACAGCTGGCTCGTACTGCAGATGCTTACAGGCACAGTTCTTATGCCTGCTCCACCCTTGTGCTGTACAAGAACAGCATGGTGCATGAATGGGTTATGGTGATACCATAGATGATAAAAAGATATTACCTCAAAAATCTCAAAGCCAGCAATATCCAGAATGCCAATGAATGAAGCCCCTTGCCTCTTTGTTTTGTCTAAGGCTTTATTAACACGCATCACAAGCCAGCGGAACATGCGCTCATATGTTGCCTTAGCAAGTGCCTCTATAGCAAAGTCGGCCTAAGAAAAGAAGGTATCAATTAGAAATATGTGGAATATTTATAGGGAATTTTGTTTCATTACACTAGTGCAGTATTTCTTAAATTCTAGTCCTCAAGTCTGACCCTCCCACAGGTCATGGTTTTAGGATTTGTTTAGTGTTGCATAGGTGATGAAATCAATACTAGGGAAATCTTAAAAACATGATCTGTTGGGGGAGCCAGGAGGACCAAGTTTGGGAACACTGCTTTAGCTCAAGTATTTGTTTCAACTAGAGGAGGGGGGGGACCCTTACCTGTTCTTTAGTTTGTGCTTTTTGTACATAGTCTCTACCAACTTTTATGCGTGGTGTGAGGATTCCTCTAGTAAAGTCATTAACATTAATTCCCAAAAGATGACACACCTTCTGAGCAGCTAGTAAAAAAAAATATATACAAGATAAATTGTTATTGGTCAACGAAGTTGAAGTTATGCATCAACATTGTGTTTAGAGGATATATTCTTAATATTTCATAATGCAAGATAAACATTTTTGCTTTAACCCCGTTAAGGGGCATTAAAGTTATTAAATTGCTTTAATTACTGAGAAAAAGCAAGTCAATTTCAAGTTTATTTACATGCGGTCCATCTGCTGTTGAGTTTGGTGCATAGTTGGTTTCCATGCATCTCTGCCTCCAGACCGTGGCCAAGCCTGTGCAATAGCTACATTCCAGGAGAGGAGCTGTTTTATATAAATCACAGGGCTGCAGAGATCAGAGACCTGACTTGGGATGTCAAGGCTATGTTTACACGTTGCATTTTTGCTGCGTTTTTTCCGCAGACAAAACCTGCTCTCTTGGCAGTAAAAAAAGCAACGTCAAAAAAGGTTTTGAAGAGTTTTTGCTACATTTTGTCAGGTTACATTTGTCTCTTGTGCATGCTAATAAAGTTTTAGTGCATAAAAAAAAACAAAAAACAAAAAAAACAACACCTCATTCAACGTCTTCAGGTTTTGGCACCAAAACCGGATACCTCCATTTTTTTTTTTTTTGTTTTGTTTTACTACGCATTGCCTTCTATGGGTGAAAAACACTGCAAAATACTGAAATAAGGGACATGCTGCATTTCGCAAAAACGTCGCTCTTTGCCAAAACAGTCAGGAAAAAAACCAAGGTGTGTGCATGAGATTTCTGAAATCTTAGACTTTGCTGGTACTGTAAAAAGACAGCTGAAACTTTGCATTAAAAATGCATAAAAAAATGCTGCAAAAACGCAACGTGTACAATAGCCTGAGTTATCTGCTCACATTCCTCTCCTTATCTTCTGAAGAAATGCAGTTATAAATCACCAGCTGTGCAGTCTTCACATCTATCAAACTGTACAGATGCAATTTTCAAAGCCGAATAAAAATAAAAAAAATAAAAATTGTTAAATGGTGATGACTATATACCAGTGTTATCAGGCATGGAAGCCTGATCCGTGTTACGCTCCTTCTTGAATGCAATGTTGCCGAGCTGAAGCACACCAGAAACAACCTTCAGCAATCCTATGAAAAGAAAGCATTTAAATACAGAGTAATAAAGAAAAAGAAAAAAAAAACTTGAAATTTTGCACATATGTAAATTCACCATCAATATTCTAGCAGCTTAATATATTTCAACCACCCAAGTTACAGCTATACATCGCCCCCCCAACCTTCATTGTAGGAAGCTAGGTCAGGTTAGCACGTGTATTACATTGACAATGCCACCTGTCAACACATTATCCAAATCCTCCTTGGCTGCTTAAGATACAGGTGAAAACTTAGTTTTGTATAAAAATTCTGCTCTTGAAAAGTAAGAGCAGTGCTATGGGTTTCTTTAAGACCGTTTACTATATAAAGCAGATATAGGCTAGATTTAGCAGGTTGACCCACATCTCTGACTGCCATTCAAAAGTCTAGTTTTTCTCGTTTGAGTTCTGTGTTGCACAAAAGGAACTCAAAACCCAGGGCTGTGGAGTCTGAGCCAAACCGCCGACTTAAGAGTCCTCAGTTTCCCCTTTGACTACCAACTCCACAGCCCTGCCTCACTACTGGGCATGTACATAAAGTGCAGCACAGATTCATCTCAACTAAAAGCAGAGATCATTAGTTCAGGAACAGAACAGACATTTATAGGACAATTCATAGCTTTCCCAAATTCTTATGAAAACATTCACAGCACAACCTGCATTGAACTACTATATCCAATTCATTATATATTTTAGGAGATTGAGTCGCTCCATTTTTATACCGACTCCACAGCCCTGCTCACACCTGTAGTCTATGGGGCTGTTCACATAATTAAGTATTTTTGCAGACTGAGTGGTCCACACAAACGAGGAAACATGTCTAATTGTTAATCAGAGTTATACCTCAAACTTGTCAATGCAAGTCTACGGATCCATGGGGGCTGGGAAGGGATGGGTGAAGAAAAGAAAAAAAAATCTAAAGAGCTGACAGTACTCCGATGCCATATCCTTGTGCTTATTTTATTATCTTTGATAAGAGAAACCGGGAAAAAAAATTGTGCTTTTCTTTTCAAAGAAACGTATTTCTTTTAAGAGCTGCCAGCAGTTTTCAAGTCCTTAAAAACTTGACAGTTTAACAGTTTAGTTTATAAGGATCACGGTGTCATGGGTGTAATTAAACAGTTGCTCTGGGTCTGGCTGTAGGTCACTGCGCTTGGCATTGCAGATACCTTTTTAATCCTTCTTTAAGAGCCAGCAGCGACCTCCCTCCTGCTGCTGATTGACACACCCCCTTCCATGGGAGTTAAAAACACTCAGTTTGCTTCAGGAAATCGCCAGTGATACTTCTATGTGCATGCTTGGAGCACTAGTTGTTGGCTGGCTTCTTCTCCAGCAGCCTTGGAGGACCGTTAGCTTGAGCAGACACCAGAGGAATAACGCCAAGTTAATCCCCTTTGTTGGTATACCTTGTGGTCTTTAGCTTATAGAGGGGCCTGACGAGTGCTCACCCCTCCCCCCAGCCTATCTAGGGCCAAGCTCTAGGGACATACAGGGTTTAGAGTCCTGCTCAGCGATCGGTGTGGAACCTATATAGGGAAGGTGGGGTAGGCAGGGTGATATTAGATCTGCCTAGGGGTCTCCACTCCCCCTTTCCCTAGTGTTTGTACTTAGTCTTTCCCACACTTTGGGTGACAGTATGAATGTTGTATGGGTAGTACAGTCTATAGCACAGGAAACCAGCTCATGTTCCTCCTCCTCCTCCTCCTCCTCATCACCCAATCCGACTTGCTCTGACAAACTCTCTAGACCGCAGCATGTCAATTTCTCTTGCGGGTCCGCATGCAGGCTTTACCCATAGACCTAACCTCTATGAGTAAAGTCCGCAGGTGAAAAAAAAACAAAAAACGCATCGCTCATTTGCATAAAATGAGTAGAAGCCGCCGGCTACGTCGCTGTAGGGGCCGCAGGTGGCTCCGGACAGTGTGCACATACCCTGACTGGACAGGTATTACACATCCACTCCCTATTGATTTGAATGTTAAAGTCCCACACAAACCCTTTAATAAATTCTGTCTTCAGCAACCTTGAAAGCAGTTCAACTGATTTTTCTCAATACCCACTACCCCATTTGATTGCCTGTCACTGCACTTTTTATGCATCATGTACTTAATAGGAATTGTTCTCTTTGGAATAATGTTCTGCCTCAGATGCAGTTGCCTGGCATTGTCTGTCGATGTGATGTCAGTACTACAATCACTGAAGTCAGTGGCTCTGAAAGGGGTGTTCAATCTACACACTGGCAGAACCGCTGAACTCACTGACATGACGTCAACAGGGCAGCCAATACCAGACACCGGAAGCAGCAGCAGATACTAGTCAGTGGAATGAAGGAAAGGAGAGTACAGCCAGCACAGCTGGTTATTTATCTGCAACAGGCCCATACAATATCTGAAAAGGAACAACCCCTTAAAGGGGTTGTCTAGTCCAAATCGATAAGTCTGCACGCACTCTGACTGCAGACTTGGGAATTCCCTCAGTGCGCACACTGAGCACTGCGAGTATTCAACGGTTTCTGACCTGGCACCGGAGGGAGTATGCATGAGTTGTACATACTCCAGCCAGTGGGCGCAGCCTTGCTCCATACACTTGTATGAAGCGAGGCCACGACCACTGGGTAGGGTAGCTGCGTCACTACACAGGGCGCATCCTCGCTCAATACAAGTGTATGGAGAGAAGCCATGCCCACTGGCCGAGTGCATGTATAACTCATAAATGCCTTCCGGTCCTGGGTCAGAAACTGGCGAATCTTCCCAGAGAAGTGTGCGCGCTGGGGGAATTCAGAAGTCTGCAATTACACAGTGACTGCAGACTAAATGATTTGGACCAGACAACCCCTTTAATGGTTTTCAGTGTAGTCTCCCCTTGGAATAGAGATGAACATTCAAAGTTCTCATCCAACATTTAAATTACTCTAAGCTCTGCTATAAATCCTATGATGCACAAGCCATGCACACCATAGAGCCAGCCGTGTTAACAGCGATTTAGATTTTCACAAATTGCTAAATGTTATTAGTATACAATCAGACACTGAAGTATCACACTCTTCATCAGAAGTGAGATTGGAGCTGTCTAGTCATCAGTAACTGCCAAGTTTGTCCCCAAGTAGAGAACTTCTATTATCAAATTCATGCGGTTCTGGTGACAGATGGTTACTCCAACCACAGCATAAATGTATAAGGTGTATAGGGGGTAAACAAGATCAAATTACTTAATTGAAGAGAAGTTAGAACTAAATAAGGTACTAAAATAGCTAGATTTCAACACATACCAATTTGTTCATCATCAGGAATTCCCATGATCCTCATTGCTTCTAATGTTTCTTGAAACAAATCTTTGTCCTGCTGACCTGGAATGGTAACATGTCCATTCGAAAGGAAACGGTACTTGTTGTAGGCCTCTAGCAGAAGATCAGCTGCAAGACACAAGATATACTCCTCTGTAAATCCATCATTACGCCACTCTCGCTAAACTTACATAGTTTCAATGCATATTGGTGGTCGTTAAGTTAAAACGACAGCCGTTAAGGGGCCTTATTCCCTCATTGCCATTTTAAAACAGCCATCGGGAATAGTGCAGTAGCCCCAGGTAGCAGAGTCCCTGGAAAACATGATTTTCCGGTCCCCAATCACGTGATTGCTGTTATTCAGTGAATGCTCACAAATACAATGAAATGAAGCCCCCGATCACCCACAGTACCACCACAGTCACCCGTATCTCCTGATCTGTCCTCCAGCCTTTGGTCATCTTCCAGGGGGAAAAAAAAAAAAAAAGGGGGGGGGGGGGGTGCATGACAGTACGTCCGCCTAGATCTGCCGGCAGGTACCTGGCAACAATAGGAAATTTTCCCTATTGGTTCCTTTTGATCACTGTGATTGGGTCCATCACTGATCAAAAGCAAATAAACTACTACATCAAATCCCCCTTTGTCATCCCCTTCGTTAATTAGCGTTCGGACTTGGGGTGCATCAGGGCTGTGTTCTAGTTAGGATTAGGGTTATGGTTGGTTTAGGGTTGTGTTGGGCTGTTATACAGCAGAAAAAAAACATGCGGGGAGGGGATTGCCTGGCATACACGGGAAATCCCCACATTTTTTTTTTTGGGTGTCCCAACAGCTGCGAAACATGCGGGGCGTGGACTTGAGCATGTCACTCGAGCACCCATGATACTCTGTGCATACCTGAGCACCTGATGCAAACATAAAAGGGGTATTCCAATCTCCAAGATCCTATCCCAATATGTAGTAGGTGTAATATTAGCAAATATCTCCAATCAGAAATGTAGTACACTGTAGTTTTTCTGATTCACTGTCTTTTTCCTCATGTGCAGGCATTGCAGAACCCTAGGTAGCCATGATTACGGCCACTAGCAACTAACTGTCACTATATCAATGAATTCATCTAAGGGTGCAGTGATCATACCGACACCACAGGTGGGCAACAGAATTTTATACCATAGGACAGTGAAGAAAAAATAAATTAATTTTTACCTCAAATGATGTTTTAGCCCCAGATTTTACATTTTCCTCAAGGTAAAATGGGATCAAAATTTCTACTAAACGTGGAAATATCCCATATGTGGCACTATTTGCCTCTTCGAGAGCAGGTTTTCCTAGAATGGATTGCAGACTCCAAATACAGAGCCCCTACGTACTAGGGAGATCAGAATCCCCCTGTCAAGTGATCTTATTGTGGAAATGATACCCCTTTGGGAGTTTATCTACAGGTGTAGTGATTATTTTTACTCCATGGGTGTTTTCCAGAAACAAGCAGCAGTGGATGTTGCTCAGTGAAAACTGCAAATCTGCCACTGCTGTGCCTGTTCACTGTTATGACCAGTACGTTATGCCCAGCTCCTATTTCTGGAGACGTGCAACTGTAACTTATGCCAGCGCTCATCACTAGAGAAATGCCAAACATGTGGACTCTAAATGTGGTTTAGGCACACTGAGGGGCTCATTTGGATTTGGGAAAGCAGAATTTGCTGGATTTCCTTTGGAGAGGGGGGGGGGGCAGGGAGCCATGGCACTTTTCCAGAGCCCTTGTGCTACCAGTAACGGGGAAGCCCCCTATATTTCCATTAACAGATGACAGACCTGAGTGGGGGTTTTTTTGTGGATTGAGTTGAAGCTTTTATTGGAAAAATTTTACATAACATTTGGTATCACTTATCCTGTGCTCTACGTTGAGCACTTGCATCCGGGTTTCCATCTAAATCTCAGAATGATGCAATTCATATGAAACCCAAGTGATCCATTCACTGAGGCAGCAGAGTTACTCTGTTTGGCCTCTGTTCAGTGTCCTTTTCAGAGGTGCACAAAACTATCCAACCACACTTGTACACGCCTAAAAAAAACACACTTCCGGATCATAAGCCAGATGGCAACTGCAGTGTCCATCTGCCTCATTACAGGGAATCTTCCGCTGGGGCTTCAGTCTGAATCACATTTCAGATTTATACGGAAACCCCAATGTAAGCGTTTAGTGCAGGATAAATGTGAGCCGAGCCTTTCTGCGATCTTTAAATGTGAATAGCGGTACCAGAGCGCCAATAACAGGGCAAAAATATTAAAAGAACTGATTAATACACAACACGTTTCGGTGGACACAGCCACCTTCATCAGGTAGACACCTGATGAAGGTGGCTGTGTTCACCGAAACGCGTTGTGTATTAAATCAGTTCTTTTAATATTTTTGCCCTGTTATTGGCGCTCTGGTACCGCTATTCACATTTACTGATTGTCCCTTTCCCCCTGTTGGGGTGCGGTAGAGCTGCCTTTAATTAATTGTTCATTCACCTGTGGGAGGAATTTAATTAGAATTACTACCCTGGTTTTCCAAGCTGTGCTGCCCTAACCCCTCCGGAACGCTGCCGGGGGTGTTGGTGAAGCTGGGCGTCCATCTCGGCGTTACATGCAACTAACCTGATCCCGTGATCCACCACCGTGAGATCAGGATCTGTGAACGCCGCTGGAATTACATGACAGCCACCAACAGAGTGGAGCTTTACACTGGGGTTGTGCAGAGGTGAACAACTTCATAAGGTTAGTAGCCATTCCCACTTCCCTCTAACAATTGCAATACCGAGTCACCTATTGCACCTTGTTCTCTCCTCTCTTTACATTTCTGCGATCTTTGGGAGGCAGAATTCACAAATGAAAAAACAGGTGAAGAATTGGTTTTATTTTTTACACCGTTCCTTATGCGGTATAAGGGATGTGATGACTAATATTCGGGTCGGTGCGACTACAGCGATAAAATGATTGTTTATGTTTGGCTGTGCTCATGAAATATCTTCTTGAATAAATTTTATTATCTGCATAAATATTCTTTGCGTCAAAGGTTTCCTTTCATATTGACTTTCCTGGCAGCAACATTTTAAGTGTTGTAGATCCATTATGCTATTCAGATTATGTTTGGCTGCTGTCACACACCAAGGTTTTTGCAAAAAAGTTTTAGTGCAGCCATATTTTGAGAGCTAAAATTTTTCCAGATTTCTACTAACAGCCATGTGAGGACTAGCTTTTATGAGGGACGAGTTGACGTTTATATTGGTACCATTTTCGGTCACACAACATTTTTTGATCGGTTTCCAATTTTTGGGAGGCACAATGAATAATCAGCAATTCAGGAATGGTTTTTGAAGGTGGGAAGGGGAGCTTATGCAGCTTCACGTGTGGTAAAAATTGATTAGGCAGCTTTAGTCTTCGGGCAAGTAAGATTACAGCGATACCACATTTATCTTTTATGTTTTGGCGCTTTTACACACAAAAAAAAAACTTTAGAAAAAAAAAAATTAAATTTTTGCATTGCTTTATTCTCAGAGCTATAACTTATTTTTCCGCTGATTGAGCAGTATGACGTCTTTATTCCCGGGACAAGATGACATTTTCAAAGATATTTTTATTTTCATTTGTCTTTTTAATTGCGTTTTATTACACGTTATTTGGCGGTATGATGAAAGAAAATTTTTTTTTTCTTTTTTTCCCCAGTGTTCACAAGTGGAAAAGCCACCTCCCTTTCAATGCTGCAATCGATATCGATCGCAGGATTTAGGGGGTTAACCTGCCTGGAGCAGTGTGGGCACCGCTGCTGATAAGTGTGCTGGGTGTCAGCTGTCATGTAAGCTGAACACCCGGCAACAATTGCACACAGCTCCTGTGCACACAATCGCCATGTCTTATCCATACCTCAAAGGTCGCCAACTACTTCCCAACCTGGACGTATGGATAAGTCCAAGGACGTGAAGGGGGTTAAGGACCTTTGGTGATTTCATGGTGGTGATGTGACCATGGAGGTCCTTCACACGTCAATTTTCTTAGTAAATAGATTTCTAAAAAAAAACAAAAAAAAAAAAACGTAATGACATGAAATTTTCACCAGATGTTGATAACCCATCCAATCCACACAGGTGAAGAAATCAAACCATAAATGGTTCATAAATTAAGATGTAATTAGAAAATTGAGAAATGAAGGAAAAAGCATTGAGCATGCTTACTGAAATTTACTTAATAACTGCTTCATACTAAAAGTCTTTGTTGGCGATGACAATTTCAAGATGCCTCCTGTAAGGATAAACTAGTCACATGCATTACTCAAGTGTGATTTTAGCCCATTCTTTCACATAAAACAGTCCAAATCCTGAAGGTCCCATGGGCTTTCATGGACTGAGCTTTAGCTCCTTCCATACATTTTCTATTGTGCTTTTTGTTCAGCAATGAGTCGTGTGGCGAGTGTGCATACAGGCCATAAAAGGTTGAGTGCAGTGCTTAAGTTTTCTTCCAAACAATTGTACCTGCCGATTCCAGTTTTCTGTAGCTCTCCACGAGTGATCCTTGGCTGTTAAGACAACTCTTGATAATTCTTTTTATTCCTCTGTCTGAAATCATGTGGGAGCACCTGTTAGTGGCTGGTTTACGATGAAATATTACCACTTCCAGTGCTCACTGGAACCTTCAGTACCTTAGAATTTCTTCTGTAACAAATGCCATCGGTAGGTTTATCAACAAGGTTGCTGAGGTCTTGAGACAGCTCCCTGGTTTTACCCATTGAGATGTTTGTGTGGCACCTTGGTAATCAGACACCTATTATAGGCCATCAGTTGAACCAGCCAATATTTTTTACTAAGTGGCAGTATTGCCTTCTAATTACTGATAGATTTTAGCTTGTGTCATGACTTTCCATGGCTTTTTGCACCTCATGTGTTCAATACTTTTTACCTCCATGGTACCTTTATGGTTTGATTTCTTTGCCTGTGTGGATTGGATGGGTTGTTATTGACATCTGATGAGAATTTAATGTCAATAACTTTTAGAAATATTAAGTGAGAAAATTGGTGACGTGTTCAATACTTATCTCACATGTACAGGTGTATGTGCAGTGTGTGTTGACATGATTCTATTTGAATAAATGTTGATTTTTGTTCAAGAATAAATGGATTGTTCTTGAAAAGACATCCCTTGAAAATAAGCCCTAACCCATGTTTCGGAGCAAATAAATATTATAAGACCCTGTCTTATCAGGAAACACCGTAGTTTGCAGCATAGCTCACTTGCAGTAGCACTAGAGGAGAATGCATGGCTGCCTTTAACAAAAATGAGAGCGTACTTTTTCCTGTTTTGCAGTTATAGAGGACAAAAAAGGCAATAAAAAATCCACAAGACTTATTTTTCTATAGTTAGGATTTTAAGTTTCGTAGTCCCGTAAAATGTGGGGTTTATGAACATCAAGTGGTATTTGGCAAACAAAATGCTGATTAAAATATACTTTCATAAATGAAGCCTCGGACAATTATATAGGGACGTTTGAATTTGACCTGAATACAGACTGATGCACAGACTGGCTGTGGGTCTACTGACCAGAACAAGACAGCAACACATGCCAATGAGCATATGTCCATTCAGCGTGGTAAGAATGCAGACGTCTGAATTCAGTCTTAAGGTGTATTTCAAAATGACAGTTTTATTTAATTTTTTTAGATTTTGCCTCACAATGACAGTTCTGAAAGCTTAAAAAGTGCATCCCCCCCCCCAGCTTTGATACAAAAGTTTTGAACATGTGAAGTACTTACTTTTTAAGTGTTCTCCTGCTCCTGATAAGAGATAGTAAAAAATATGAAACGTTCGCTCATCTTTAGCTTGTCGAATAGCACGGGATTTCTCCAGCAAATCTGAGATGCAGTTAAGAAAATCTAAATGGACTAGGATGCAAAAATAAACTGGTCTTTTATTTTTCACAACTGACACTTTGTAGCTGTGGTTGTAGACAGATTTAAAAAAGGATACATGTTTCAATATTTGCTCCAACAATGTAACCGTTCACATCAAAGTTAATCCGAATAAACTTGCCCTTAGAGTAAAACAATACTGTTAGATATGCAGAAGTTGTCATACTGGTATGTGGCATACAAACATGACCAGGAGTAAGAAAATGTTTGTTTATTTGTGCCCACTATTGTATAACATTTCATTTTTTATCAGTTTCTGCTTGTGCAGTCATTAAAAAGGGGTTGTCTAGAGATTCATAGATATCTGTAGGATATCCCAAAAGCGTCTGAGACACTCCCCTCCCCCTGCACCCCCCCATATTGAGTGGTGTGGGTGGGGTCACCTGATCAGGCTGATGCACACCTACCAGTGAACTGACCGGTTGCGATGCATCATCTGTCTAGCTGTTGCTAGAGTTTTCACCCAGTGCTGCCTCCTCCTGCTGCTGCTGCTTGTCTGACGATTCCTTTGCCTGAAGTCACTGCATAGAAGTTGTCAGCCAAGTAGGAGACGCCAGTGGGTAGGGGGAACATTAAATCATTCTTCACCCCTTTCAAGTGTAAAAATCTAGCATAGTTGTGAAAATATAAAAATTTAAACTGTATGGTAAATTTTGGGGAGGGGGGAGAGGGAGATGGAGGAAAAACTACCACCACCACGCATTGGAATTGTTGGTTGCAGCACTTGCCTGCCAGAAAAAAAAAAAAGAAAGTCAAATGTGCCTAACAAGATTGTATCAATAGAAAGTCACTTTTGCAAACAAGCCTCATAAGGCCATGTAGTCAGAAACATTTGAAAGATTATGGGGAGACAGGAAAACTGAAAAATTCACTGGTCTTTAGAGAGTTGACGTGGTTCAAAGATTCTTTTACTTACAAATCTTGATGAATTGTCATTCTTTACAGTTTTGGCATTTCCAAAGGCTTCAAGGATTGGATTAGCTTGCAACAGTTGTCTTTCCAATTCACCCTAATTAAAAAAAAAAGAAATATAGATGGATTTTGCTATTAAAACAAATCACTTCCTCAAAAGAAGCCAGCCAGCCATTTCATGCTGCTTGAACCATGGGCAACAATTGAGAGCCTTAAAAAGGGGTTGTCCACTACTTTGACATTGATGCCCTGTCCTTAGGACATAAACGTATGATCGGCAGGGGTCCCTCACGCGGCACCCCCGATCAGCTGTTATCTGTGTCGGCGGCCAGAAGTCCTTACCTGCGGAGCTCGGCCGTCAAGTTGTAGTGGCCGGCACTTGTTACTGCACATCCGCCTCCCATTGAATTGAATGGGAGGCGGATGTGTAGTACCCCTCTGCGGCCACTACAGCTAATCGGCGGGGGTGCCGCATATGGGACCCCTGCCAATCATACGTTTATGTACTAAGGATAGGACATCAATGTCAAAGTAGTGGACAACCCCTTTAGCAGTGCTGTGGCTAAACTAATCTAAGCAAACCTAAATGGGCTTAAAAGGAACCTGATCAAAAGTGGATAGTTTTTGCATGTTACACCTGCTTTTTTTCTTTAACTCACCATACAGAACTAGAGATGTGGGCATTTTCCAATACTGGGTAATGCAGTATGGCCATGTTCACACCTTGTTTTTTTTTTTTTTCAGTGCTTTTATGCAAATTTGCAGTTACGTTTTACAGTACCAGCAAAATCTATGAGATTCCAGAAATCTCAGGCACACATCTTAGTTTTTTTCTATCAAGATTTTGTGCTTTGCATGTTTTTTTTTTGCAAAAAAATAGAGAAGGTCACTTTCAGTTCTTCAGCGTTATTTCACCCATTGGAAGTAATTGGTAGTGAAAAAACACCTAGTGTAAATATAGCTATCAGGTTTTGCTGCGTTTTTAGTGAAAATAAGCAAGTACAGTAGTATGTGAAACATTTGTGATTTTACCACCTTGTCTTGGTCACTGAGATGGTAGCCTGTATTAGGAGAGTTTAATTAGTGAGGTGTATAGTGTAAACTTTGGCTGAGCTACATGTGATAATGAATAATACCTGTGGCCCAGGGAGGTGTGAAATTGAACAATGCCTGTGCATGTTTTTCCAGCTGTTGGACTTCAAAGCAACAGCGAGAAGGGGGCATTACGAGCTCTGTCCCAGGCCGACTCAAGCTGCCCGGCATTCTACCCCCCTTAGTGACATCTCATTCATAAACCCTTCTCCCTCTCCTTCATTCACCCCAGCCGCTACCTGTGCTCTGCTCCTTTAGTGTCCCCCATGAAGGTTGGGGAAGGGGGGTGGGAGATGACAAGACAGTCTGTTCGAGGCTGCGAGGCTCGGAGCAGTGGGTGGATAGCGAGCGCAAATTCCACTGCGCCACTGGCGGGAGCGGCGCTGTGATCTGGCCGGTACCGGCCCGGGACATGACAAGCGGATCACCCCCCCTCCTCCTCTGCTGCCACCTGCCTTCATCTCTGCACCCCCTCCTGTCACATTCCCTCTGTACTAGGGAATTGCTATAAGGTGTCACAATGGAGCCAGTCATGTCAGGGATTGCTAGTTATGCAAATACCGACCTCTTTAGCGACCTGTGCCGCACAGGCCTGCAGGGGTCACAGGGTACAGAATGCACCCATGCCTGCCTGATAGTTGTGCCCATCAACAGCACAAGCATTGCTACATCTGATTTATACAAGTACATCTGTTGGACGTAAAAGCAACACACGCTGTATGAAATTTTACAATTCCATTTCAATGTTTCCGATTGCATTGTTAAATTGAATTTTCATAGATTTAGATTTTCATTTTGATTTAGTTTATTTCGTGTGACATTGCGTTGGAATTGAGCGGTGTCGTTTACAATAGTGTTCATTTCGTGAGTATAGTTTATTCTGCATTTAAACTGAAATTTCGTTACTAGGTTTTATTTTTTCTTTGTTTTTTAGTTCGTGTTATGCCATTTCAATTTAAGAGATTGGCTCAGGGCCAATCTTTAGAATTGTGCGGTTTAAATCTAGACAGATTGCTTCTTATATGGACAATTATATGCTGCGTGTTCTAGAGTCGGCAAACCAGACAGACTCTCTATATCTACACAGAATGGAACAAAAAAATATTGTATACCCACAAGCATTGTGAAATTAAATATTTTAGACCAGTCAAGAGGAATTACCCCTCTATTGAACAAAAGAAACATGGATCCAGAAGTCATCTAACCTGAAGAAGAGCAAGACATTCTCAACTTCTACCTTGTTATATTGATAATTCTGTTCTCCCTCCTTAGAGCCCAAACAGGATTGAGACTCTGATGACACTCCAGAATGTACAAACTAATATATTCCACACGGACATAACGCAAGGAATATGAAGTTACTAGAGTAAAAACTGTCTGCTTTGAGCTGTCTATCTCCTATCCCCTCCCTGACCCTAACAGTGTGAAGGCGAACGCAACGGGACGAACCGACCATGACAGATGGCCTGAACCCCTCCACGATCACCGTGGCATCCTTCAATGTCAAGGGATTAAACTCCCCAGCAAAGAGACACCAGATCCTCAAGATTCTTAAGAAACACAAGACTAAGGTAGCTTTCTTACAGGAAACCCATTTTAAACTGGATAGAACCCCCAACCTAACATACGCATCCTTCCCCACTTGGTACCACAGTTGTAGCACTTTGGAATCAAAGGGAGTAAGTATAGCCTTCAAAAAAGGCCTCCCTTTCTCCTTCCAAGACAGTTTGAGTGATACTGAAGGTAGATATCTTCGTGAAAGGTCATATAGCAAACACGGCAGTAACTTTTGCCAATGTATACGCACCAAATACAAGCCAGGTCCAGTGGTTACTCACAATGCTAGACACTGACTTTATTTAAACCTGGCCTGCTAGTGCTAGGGGGGAGACTTTAATATGACATTGAACCCCTTACTAGACTCGACCAGCAGCCAGTTCCCAATTTCTCAAAAACTGAGGAAACGCTCATTAGATAAACTCCACTCACTATCATTAACAGACGCCTGGAGTTCTTTACACCCCCCACAACAAAAGATTTCTCATACGTCTCCCCACCACATGACTCGTACCATCGGATACATCTTTTTACTACAAGCCAGAGCTCTCCCATTGCTTACATCTGCCAGCATAGATTTAATCACAATCTCTGACCATGCCCCAGTGTTCATAGACATACTCATCACCTAGTTACCAATGGGGGGACCAAGGGAGTGTCCCGCATACCAGAATTGGGGGAGGGGGACGACCAAGGGAGTGTCCCGCATACCAGAATTGGGGGAGGGGGACGACCAAGGGAGTGCCCCGCATACCAGAATTGGGGGAGGGGGACGACCAAGGGAGTGCCCCGCATACCAGAATTGGGGGAGGGGGACGACCAAGGGAGTGCCCTGCATACCAGAATTGGGGGAGGGGGCAGACGACCAAGGGAGTGCCCCGCATACCAGAATTGGGGGGGGGGGGGGGCAGATGACCAAGGGAGTGCCCCGCATACCAGAATTGGGGGGGGGGGGGGGGGGGGGACGACCAAGGGAGTGCCCTGCATACCAGAATAAGGGGGCTGGACCAAGGAAGTGCCCCGCATACCAGAATACGGGGGCTGGACCAAGGAAGTGCCCCGCATATCAGAATGGGGGTGGACCAAGGGGTGCCATGCATACCAGGATTGGGATGAGGGCCAGGTATACCAGGAAGGAGGGGCCATACATACCAGCATGGAAGATATTAACAGAATTGGGGGACATTACCCCAATACCAGTGTCAGCAGCAGACCCCCCTCCCCATAACAGGGCTTCATGACCACATTATTTGCTTAATTTTTTTTCCCTATTTTCTTCCTCTAAATCCTAGGTGCGTCTTATGGTCCGGTACGTCTTATAGTCTGAAAAAATACGGTAGTCTCATGACTATATTAAACAGACCATCAAAAACAATGCTTTGAGGATGGCCTTTTGTCTCTTCATAGGCTTCTTTAAGAATTCTAAGGGGAAAGGGTTTTACATCAATATGTGTGTTTGCCCACTTACATACACCATGCTGGATTAAACCCTGTGGAGACACCCATGTAGTCGAAATCTTGGGGACCCTCCAGCAAATTTCCTAATACTATTTAGATTTAAGGGAAGTACATCTATGTATCCAGTTTTACAATGCAGTTTAGTCAACTCCATATAGTGATGTCACCTGCAAATTCTGTATATGCATCTAAAACTAAAGCATCTGAACAGGCTACATTTATACACATGCAAGGTACCTCATAAAGTTATTTTGATTGGGATACACTGTTACAAGGATACGCTGTTATACTTGTGCAACTGGTTATTCATTTTATTTTGGAGGTGCACATATTTCGCAATCTATAAACGTAATTTCGTATGTGTATTCATATGATGCATCTACTGCCACATAAGGAAAGTATAAGCTTTTTTGTGTCTTATAGACCATGCCTGTTTCTTGCAGTAGAATCTGTGCTCAAAAGGTAAAAAGCCTATCTAGGGTAATAGGGGCTCTCAGAGCTAGACGGCAAGCAGAGGGGCCGCCTTCACTGGCATTGCTCATTATGGTGTCAACTTCCACAGGTAGGTAGGGCCCATGCTTTAGGGCCTTATAGCGATATTGTAGTGGTTATTTTCCCAGATTTGCCCCGTTATGTACTTTCTGGATTGCGCTTACATGGTTATGGCTGAAAGAAATGGGACCCTTAAAATGGTTTCAGAAAGTGAATAATTTCTCCCAAAAAATGATTGCAAGTCCACATTTTACATCATTTCACACACACAAAAAAAAAAAAAAAGTTGTTAACACCTTTCGAGAATTGTATGTAAATAACTTTCAAGCATGTGATGCTAGTTTATACTCACCTGTGGCAAGTAACAGGTGTGGGCAATATGAAAATCACACCTGAAACCAGATAAAAAGGGGAGAAGTTGACTCAGTCTTTGCATTGTGTGTGCCACACTAAGCATGGAGAAAAGGAAGGAGAAGAAAATGGAGGACTTGAAAACCAAACTTGTTGATATTTTTCAACAACCTCAAGGTTACAAGTCCATCTCCAGAGATCTTGATGTTCCTTTGTCCACGGTACGCAACAAAATCAAGAAGCTTACAACCCATGGCACTATAGCAAATCTCCCTGGATAAGGAGGCAGAAAAATTGATGAAAGGTTGCAAAGCAGGATAGTCCAGATAGTGGAGAAGCAGCCCCAATCAAGTGCCAAAGAAAATCAAGCTGTTCTACAGGGTCAGGATGCATCAGTGTCATTGTAAAATATCAGTCGGCTTTTGAATGAAACGCTATGGATGGCAGGAGACAGAGAAAAACCCCATTGCCGACAAAAAGCTAGACTGCAGTTTTCCAATATGTACACTAAAGCCAAAATCCTTCTGGGAAAGAGTCTTGTGGACAGATGAGACCAAAATAGAGCTTTTTGGTAAAGCACATCACTACTGTTTACCAAAAACAGAATGAGGCCTACAAAAGAGGAGAACATGAACCTACAGTCAAATATGGTAGAGGTTCAAAGAGGTTTTGCTGCCTCTGGCACTGGGTACCTTGACTGTGTGCAAGGCATCTAGAAATCTGAAGATTACAAAAAGGTTCACAATGTAGTGCCCAGTGTCAGAAAGTTGGGTTTGAGTACTAGGTCATGGGCTCCCAGCAGGACAATGACCCCAAAGATACTTCAGAACTCTTCAGCGCATTGTTTCCATCCATTTCAAGAAGCACCCTGAAGTGGCCAGCAATGAGCCCAGATCTAAATCCCATTGAACACCCGTTGAGCGATCTTAAAAATTGCTGTTGGGAGAATGCACTCTTCAAATTTGAGAGACCTGGAGCCGTTGGCAAAAGAAAAAAAAGTGGTCAAAAATTACAGCTGAGCAACTGACTGCAGTTATTTATTCCAAAAGGTGTGCAACCAAAATATGAAGTTGAGGGTGGCAACAATTTTGTCCAGCCCATTTTTGGGATTGTGTGAAATTATGTTTAAATTTGCCTTTTTTTCCCTCTTTGTTCCAATACATACAAAGGAAAAACACAGGGAACACTTAAACAGAATATAACTGCAAGTAAATCAAACTTTTGTGAAATCAAACTGTCCACTTGTGAAATTGATTGTCAGTGTTGTTTCCTATGCCGTTGTGCAAATGGAATAGACAATAGATGGAAATTATTGGCAATCAAGACACTCAAAGGAGTGGTTCTGCAGGTGGGGACCACAGACCATATCTTAGTACCAATGCTTTCTTTCTGATGTTTTGGTCACTTTTGAATGTTGGTTGTGCTTTCACACTCGTGGTAGCACGAGACGGACTCTACAATGCAGAGAAGTTGTTCAGGTAGTGCAGCTCATCCAGGATGGCACATCAATGCGAGCTGTGGCAAGAAGGTTTGCCGTGTCTGTCAGCGTAGTGTCCAGAGGCTGGAGGCGCTATCAGGAGACAGGCCAGTACACCAGGAGACGTGGAGGGGGCCGTAGGAGGACAACAACCCAGCAGCAGGACTGCTACCTCCACCTTTGTGCAAGGAGGAACAGGAGGAGCAAGGCCAGAGCCCTGCAAAATGACCTCCAGAAGGCCACAAATGTACATGTGTCTGCACAAACAGTTAGAAACCGACTCCATGAGGGTGGTATGTGGGCCCGACGTCCACAGATGAGGGTTGTGCTCACAACCCAACACCCTGCAGGACTTGCATTTGCCACAGAACACCAGGATTGGCAAAGTCGCCACTGGCGCCCTGAGCTCTTCACAGATGAAAGCAGGTTCACACTGAGCACATGTGACAGACGTGACAGTCTGGAGACGCCGTGGAGAGCGATCTGCTGCCTGCAACATTCTTCAGCATGACTGGTTTGGCAGTGGGTCAGTAATGGTGTGGGTTGGCATTTTTGGTCGGCTGCACAGCCCTCCATGTGCTCGCCAGAGGTAGCCTGACTGCCATTAGGTACTGAGATGAGATCCTCAGACCCCTTGTGAGACCATATGCTGGTGGGTTGGCCCTGGGTTCCTCCTAATGCAGGACAATGCCAGACCTCATGTGGCTGGAGTGTGTCAGCAGTTCCTGCAAGACGAAGACATTGAAGCTATGGACTCGCCCCTCATTCCCCAGACCTGAATCCGATTGAGCACATCTGGGACATCATATCTCGCTCCAACCACCGTCACTTTGCACTACAGACTGTCCAGGAGTTGGCGGATGCTTTAATCCAGGTCTGGGAGGAGATCCCACAGGAGACCATCTGCAATCTCATCAGGAACATGCCCAGGCGTTGTAGGGAGGTCATACAGGCACCTGGAGGCCACTCACAATACTGAGCCTCATTTTGACTTGTTTTAAGGACATTACATCAAAGTTGGTTCAGCCTGTAGTGTGCTTTTCCACTTTAATTTTGGGGGCGACTCAAAATCCAGGCCTCCATTGGTTAATAAATTTGATTTCCATTGATGATTTTTGTGTGATTTTGTTGTCAGCACATTCAACTTTGTACAGAACAAAGTATTCAATGAGAATATTTCATTCATTCAGATCTAGGATGTGTTATTTGAGTGTTCCCTTTATTTTTTTGAGCAGTGTATATTACAATTTGGTTAGCTAATACTTTTTCAATTGACCAACAATTTTAAATACACCAATTAAATTAAGTTATTTACTCGTCATCACAACCCAGAACAGGCAAGTAATGTCGACCTTTGGTGTAGGCCTAAATATATATTCGTCAGTGTTCCCGAAGATCACACAACTGCGTGTTCTTTTATGATCTAGCATCAGCAGGAACTCTGCCTCTTCCATCACACAGCTGCCACACCGGAGCACAGATGCTCGTCTCCCTGTGAATTCTCTAAGTACCAGACAAACAGCAGATACAGCAAGTGGCAGTGAAATTGTGTCGTTCACATTAGAGACTTCATTGCTACAGCTAGCTGCCAATCAGATAAAGTTTTTCAATATTTTCATCCATTACATGGGGCCCTTAAAGGATGTAGGGCCTACTGTATGTGCATAATTGGTAATCTGTTACTATATACATGGTAGCCAATGTGAGACAGAATTTGCATATGGTGACAGTTTACTGTTTTGTTACAAGTCTTTAGACCAGGGATGAGCAAGCATGCTCTGATATAGAGTTATCCGAGCATGTTCTGGTTCGGATAGAGGAGCCGGTGTGTTGAAGCCAAATCCTCGGGTAGCTACAGCTGATACATGGGCATTCTCCGCATGTTTAGCCGCAGTGCATCAGCCAAGATACATGCGACTACCTGAGCATGTTGGCTCCTCTATCTGAATCAGAGCACGCTCGATAACTCAATATCTGCGCATACTCTGCTCATCTCTACTTTTATACCTAAACTTGCAGTTCTGAACCAGATTTTGGAATCTTTAAAGTCAATGTATTATGTTTCTTCTGCCACAGGTTACTCCAGTCTGACTGGTAGAATCACACCCATACATTTGCTTGTAAATCCTGTAGAGATGCAGTTACCCAAATCCAGTGTGGTGTACTCCAAACAAATTGTTTTTTAGTTCCGCTATAGAAAAGCTCAGACATAAACACACCAAATTGTGCATGTACAGAGGAGATGCCACTTCACTTCAGACTTTAACCTATTGACCAATAGTAGCATCAAGGAACAGAGGAATAATCAGTTCTCATACAGTCATTGTTCACCATGAAGGCTAAAAGGTGGCAATATGTTCTTGGAAAGGTAATCACTTATACCCATGTAGAATTTCACCATTCACACCTTCAATTAATAAAAACACTAACCTGGTCTTTCTTGGATTTATGAGAAGATGCAACGTAAGCCAAATATTGGATAACCTTCTTTGTGTTTTCTGTTTTGCCAGCGCCAGACTCTCCTCTTAAATCGGAAGTGGAAACAAATTAAATAAGAAAAAACACATTAAAAAGGTAAGACCATTAACACAATTGTAACTACTGAAAAAATACTAAGTCCGTGTACACATCTGCATCAGATTCTCCATTAGAAGCTTATGTTGTGGACAGGGAGAACACTTCTATTCCTATGAAAACAGGTACTGTTGGTGTCTGTCATGTGACTGCTCCAGAAACCATAATAAATGAATAGAACACCAAAATTGGAATAGTTTTGAGTAGAGGAAGCTGAATAGGGAGAAAAAAAAAAAAAAAAAAAAAAAAAACCCACATTCTACAGTAGGTGTTCACAACAGGAATCAGCACAGTGGTTCTCGCTTGCCAACCATTTTTCTCCTTACATGTGACAAGGGTAGTAACTAAAGAATACAGTATAGACCAAAAGTTTGGACACCTTCTCATTTAAAGATTTTTCTGTATTTTCATGACTATGAAAATTGTACATTCACACTGAAGGCATCAAAACTATGAATTAACACATGTGGAATTATATACTTAACAAAAAAGTGTGAAACAACTGAAAATATGTCTTATATTCTAGGTTCTTCAAAGTAGCCACCTTTTGCTTTGATGACTGCTTTGCACACTCTTGGCATTCTCTTGATGAGCTTCAAGAGGTAGTCACCGGAAATGGTCTTCCAACAATCTTGAAGGAGTTCCCAGAGATGCTTAGCACTTGTTGGCCCTTTTGCCTTCACTCTGCGGTCCAGCTCACCCCAAACCATCTCGATTGGGTTCAGGTCTGGTGACTGGAGGCCTGGTCATCTGGCGTAGCACCCCATCACTCTCACTCTTGGTCAAATAGCCCTTACACAGCCTGGAGGTGTGTTTGGGGTCATTGTCCTGTTGAAAAATAAATGGTCCAACTAAACGCAAACCGAACTGAATAGCATGCCGCTGCAAGATGCTGTGGTAGCCATGCTGGTTCAGCATGCCTTCAATTTTGAATAAATCCCCAACAGTGTCACCAGCAAAACACCCCCACACCATTACACCTCCTCCTCCTCCATGCTTCACGGTGGGAACCAGGCATGTAGAGTCCATCCGTTCACCTTTTCTGCGTCGCACAAAGACAAGGTGGTTGGAACCAAAGATCTCAAATTTGGACTCACCAGACCAAAGCACAGATTTCCACTGGTCTAATGTCCATTCCTTGTGTTCTTTAGCCCAAACAAGTCTCTTCTGCATGTTGCCTGTCCTTAGCAGTGGTTTCCTAGCAGCTATTTTACCATGAAGGCCTGCTGCACAAAGTCTCCTCCCAACAGTTGTTGTAGAGATGTGTCTGCCGCTAGAACTCTGTGTGGCATTGACCTGGTCTCTAATCTGAGCTGCTGTTAACCTGCGATTTCTGAGGCTGGTGACTCGGATAAACTTATCCTCAGAAGCAGAGGTGACTCTTGGTCTTCCTTTCCTGGGGCGGTCCTCATGTGAGCCAGTTTCTTTGTAGCACTTGATGGTTTTTGCAACTGCACTTGGGAACACTTTCAAAGTTTGCCCAATTTTTTGCACTGACTGACCTTCATTTCTTAAAGTAATGATGGCCACTCGTTTTTCTTTACTTAGAATTTGTATTATGGCAAGAAAAAAGCAGCTAACAGTCTGTTCAGAAGGACTGTCAGCTGTGTAACCACCAGACTTCTGCACAACACAACTGATGGTCCCAACCCCATTTATAAGGCAAGAAATCCTACTTATTAAACCTGACAGGGCACAACTGTGCAGTGAAAACCATTTCCGGTGACTACCTCTTGAAGCTCATCAAGAGAATGCCAAGAGTGTGCAAAGCAGTCAAAGCAAAAAGGTGGCTACTTTGAAGAACCTAGAATATAAGACATATTTTCAGTTTCACACTTTTTTGTTAAGTATATAATTCCACATGTGTTAATTCATAGTTTTGATGCCTTCAGTGAAAATGTGCAATTTTCATAGTCATGAAAATACAGAAAAATCTTTAAATGAGAAGGTGTGTCCAAACTTTTGGTCTGTACTGTATATGCTTCCACTTAGAGTTCAACAGTATTGGGCTGATTATTTTATGACGAGTAAATTTGTAAAGCGGTATAAAAAATGAATCCAAATATAATATCTTGAAATGAAACCCTGACATTATGTATTCCACAGATCTAACTTAATGTAAAAGATTTAGCAGAGCTAAAAGATTCCACAAGTAGTGGTTGGAGGACTCGTTTACAATAAAAGCATAAGACAACAAAATCCACTATGTTTTCACATTTTTAGCATTTACAGGTGCTTACATATATGTATATTGAAGTTAAGTCACAAACTTACGTGCAAAGTATCGACTGGTCTTCTCTGTCTGAGGATACAAATAAGTAAAATTTATTAAAAACAAGCACAATCTTATTGGTCATTAATAGAAGTAAAATGCAGCCTATGATATTCTACCATACAATTCTGTAAAATATTCTCTCTTTAGGGGTGCCTGGAACTTGCGCAACTGTTGGTTGAATGGCCAACAGTCATCTCCCTATTCTGACACATATGAACACCCACCTGAGCATTAAAACATTTTTTGTCAAGAGTGGAGTAAGCATCTGCTTAAGGCTATGTTCCCACATTGCTTTTTGCTGCTTTTTCTCTGCAGCCAAAATGCTTTTTTGCTGCGTTTTTCAGAATCCTGAAGTGCAGTTTTGCTTTCACTATACAAGCATGAATACAAGGTGTTAGGCCACCAATGCAAGACATCTGAACTATAAAACATTTTTGGAAAAAGGGACAATTTGATCAATTTTAGTGGAAAGGTTTCTACATTTCTGAAGTTTAAGGCTGGGTGCCCACGTAGCATTTTTCAAGCGTTTATGCTGCGGAATTTCCGCAGCGGAAATGCTTGTGAAACGCTAGGTAATCCGCACCCCATTGTCCCCAATGGGATTCCGCATGTTCTATGCACATGCTGCGGATTTTTCCGCAGCGTTTATGCTGCGTACAAAAATCCGCAGCATGTCATTTAATTTTGCGGAAGTGCAGCGGAACTCCCGCTATTGACTTGCATTGAAAAGCATAGAAACCGCGACTGTACATTTGTCCAAGCGGCTTCTATGCGTCTATGTGCGGATGGTACCCAGTTCTGGAGGAGAGGAGACTCATCCAGACCTGGGTACCATTGTACCTGTAAAAAAAGAATAAAATAACAAATAAAGTTTATACTCACCTTTCCAAAGGCTTTTCTCTGAATGCCGGCATCGCTTGAGGACCTGCGGTGACGTCACAGTCATGTGACCGCAGGCCCTTCACCGCTCTGTCTCGCGATATGCCGGCAGTCGGGAACCAGACAGGAACGAGCGCTGCTGCACACACCGGGGCCTCGGGGGCGAGTATAGCTTTATTTGTTTTAATTTTTACGGTTCACACTGTATAAATCCATGCTGTTTGCATGGATTTATTATAGTGTGACCTAGCTGTCAAGCACTTTCCAAGTGATGCCATCGCCTGGAAAGCGCTTGTCAATCTGCATGCGGAAACGCATGTGAATCTGCATGTATTCTGCAGGAAAAACACATGCACAATCTGCATGCGTTTTTTCTGCCAGGGAGATGCAGAAATGCTGCAGAAATTTTCTGCTTCATTTCTGCATCGTGGGCACATAGCCTAAGGGGTAATGTTTTTCCTTGTGGAGAGTGACACCAGCTCTGGCACGTCAAGCTAAGGAGGCTTATTCGCTGTGGGAAATTTAATATGCAAATTGCCTCTTCAGAGAAAAAAAAAAATTGACAAATCAAAAGCCAAAAAGTTTATACAAGTTTATGAAAAAATACACAATTGCAAGTGTATAAACAGCAGGGGGAGGTGGGGTGGGAGTTGACTTGGTCAGGCATAGTTTACTGAACACATTGGCAGGACACTGAAACAATGCGTGAAATTGAACAATGCCTGTCTAACAATTTCAGGCAAGGTTTACTTTTACACAATGGTCAACCATTGTAATACTCAAGCTTTGTTTAATTTCACATCTCTAAATTTAACCCCTTAATGACAGCACCAATTTTGACCTTCCAGACCAGGCCAAATTGTTGAAGTCTGACCAGTGTCACTTCCTGTGGTAACTCTGGAACACTTTAAAGAATACCAGGGATTCGGAGATTGTTTTTCGTGACACATTGTACTTTAGGTTTGACGAAAATTTAGGTCAATATTTTCACAAATAAATGGAAAATATAAGAATTGACAAAATTTGAAAAACTTGCAATTTTCAAACTTTCAATCTTTATATTCTTAAATTAATCATGCTGTACAAAAAACAAACATTTCCCATATGTCTAATTTACATCTGCATAATTTTTTAAACGTCATTTTATTTTGTTAGGATGTTAGAGGGGTTAAATGTTAAGCAGCAAATTTTTTTTTAAATTTTTTTTTTTCAAACCCTGTTTCTTTAGGGACCTATTCAGATTTAAATGGACTTTGAGGGGCCAATATATGGGAAACGCCTCAAAAGTAACATTTTAAAAAACTGTACCCTTCATACCTCAAAACTGGAAATTTACCTCTAAAATCTTGCTTTAGCCCCAGTTTTTCTCACTTTTGTAAGAGGTTAAACATGAGAAAGTGGACCCCCCCACTTTGTTACCCACTTTCTTATGAGCACGACAATACCCCACATGCAATCAAAAGGTTCTGTTTGGACAAACGGCATGAGCAATATTTGAATTTTGAAACAGAAATTTGGCTGAAAGATTGCAGGCGACATTTCACATTTGCAGGGCCCCTAAGGTACTTAAACAGCAGAAACCCCTCACAAGTAACCCCATTTTGGAAACTACACCCCCAAGGATTTTATCCCGTGTTAGGGTATGTGCACACGATGCAGAAATGCTCAGGATTTTTTCCTGAGCGTTTCTGCATCTCTCTGGCAGGAAAAAACGCATGCGGATTGTACATGCGGTTTCCTGCCAGGGACATGCGGAAATGAAGCGGTCTTCACTTTCATTTCCGCATGCGGGTTGACAAGCGTTTCCCAAGCGATTTTAGCATCACTTGGAAAGTGCTCGACAACTTCACACTATATAAATCCATGCAACCGGCATGGATTTATATAGTGTGTGATGTCAAAAAATAAAAAATAAATCTATACGTTACCCTCTGATGGCCCCCGGTGTCCTGCTTCATCGGTCCCGGCTGCCGGCAGTGAAGACTGTAGGACCTTCCGATGTCAGCGTCACGTGACCCGTCACATGACTGACGTCAGCGAAGGTCCTTCATTCAACCGCGAAGTGCACGGGAAGCCGGCAGGACGCAGCGCGGGCCGTCAGAAGGTGAGAATATATGTATTTTTTATTTTATTCTTTTTTTTTTAATGGTACCTGGGTCTGGAAGAGAGTCCTCTCATCCACACCCGGGTACCATCCGCACATTAGACCGCATGAAAAGCGCATCAACATATACAGTGATGCGGATTCCATGCGGTCTAATGCAAGTCAATGGCGGCAAAAGAGCAGCGTTTCCGCAAAATTGACATGCTGCGGATTTTTGACCGCAGCGTTTACGCTGCGGAAAAATCCGCATCATGGGCACAGTACATGCGGATTTCAATTGGGGAACATTGCTGCCCTTCTACCATGCGTTTTTCATGCTTTTCCGCGGCGTTTACACAACTGCAAAAACGCCGCGGAAACGCACGAAAAACGCATCGTGTGAACTCAGCCTTAAAGTAAGCATTCAGAATTTGATAACATTAGGTCGTCATAATGAATAGGTCTTCATATTGTTTTTATGCAACTTTTAAAACTACCCTCAACGGAAAAAATGAAAGAAAAATTATAAAATAAAAATTAATCAGACTAAGGGGATGATCAAGGGGGTGCACAAGTTAGATCATGTCAGGAGAGCAAAATCATTTTTACACTGGATCTCTTTTTTTACGTGATAGCCAGTTTTATCATGTGATCAGGGACAGAAAAAAAACCCGGCCCTGATCATGTTCTCCAGGGTTTCTGCTACTCCCGGTAGCTGAAAGCTCAGCTTTTCCGACTCAGGGTACTATGGCAATGATTGGCACCCACAACTACGATTGTGGGGTGTGTGGGGGCGCAAGATCTTGCCATAGGGGGTCTTTTAAAGGGAACCTGTCATGTCATAGTTGCTATGAACACTGCCCCCATTGCTTTGTTAGTGATGCAATGTTAATCACTAACCAGCTTTTTTCATTAACCGCTTCCAGACCGCCCACTGCACATAAACGTCGGCGCTACCTGGGCTCTGTGCAGCGCCGACGAAACGTCGGTGGCCCCGCAGCCCTCAGGACCCCCAGGGTCCTGCAAGCGCTGCGGGTGCAGTGCAGAGCGACAGCTCTGACAGGGGACATCGGGACCTGATTGGATCAGGTCCCAATGATGTTAACCCTTTGCTATCTTCTATATGCCGCGATCTATAGTGATCGTGGCATTTAGAAGACAGTGAGAGGAGAGGGGGTCGTCCACTTACCTCTCCGACAGTCCCCTGACGTCTGACAGGACCTGCCATTGTCATGGCAGCCGGAGGTTACATGACTGCCTCCGGGTCTGCCATGTACGGTGTCCTGCTAGGCTCAGCCTGCAGCTCAAGTCTAGCAGGAGACCGTGTGAAACTGTCAGCAAAGCTCTCATACAATGCAATACATGTCTATTGCATTGTATGAGAACAGTGATTAGAAAAATTAAAGTTAATGTCCCATACAGGACTAAGTAAAAATGTAAAAAAAGTCTAAAAAATATTTTCAAACTGCTATAAAAAAAAAAAAAAAAAAAAAATCACAATAAAAAAATAAATAAAATATTAAACCAATAAATCCATATATTTATCCAAAAACAAAAAGTACACATTTGGTATTGCCGCGTCTGAAAAAACCCGATCTATAAAACTGTCACACTAATTAACTCCTTCTGTGCACACCGTAATAAAAATAAAAAACGGAGCAAAAAACTATGCTTTTTCATCATGTCGCCAAACAAAAAGTGGAAAAAAAATGCGATCAAAAAGCAAAATGGAAATAAAAATGGTACCGCTGAAAATGCCATCTTGTTCAGGAAAAAAAAAAAAGCCGCCATACAGCTCCATCAGCCGAAAAATAAAAGTTATAGCTCTCAGAATAAAGCGATGCAAAAAAAGGTTTTCTATAAAATTGTTTTATTGTGTAAAAGCACCAAAACATAATATACAGTAAGTGTAGTATCGCTGTAAACGTACTAACCCGAAGAATAATGCTGCCTTGTCACTTTTACCACATGCAGAATGGCATAAAAAAAAAACAAATTCCTGAATTGTTGGTTTTTGTTATTTTTACCTCCCAAAAAACAGAATAGAAAGCGATCAAAAAATGTCACGTACCCAAAAATGGTACCAATGAAAAGGTCAACTCGTCCTGCAAAAAAAAAAAAAAACTATCACATGACTGCCGGCCGAAATATGGAAAAATTATAGCTCTCAAAATATGGCGATGCAAAAACTAGATTTTGCAAAAAAAAGTGTCTTAGTGTGTGACAGCTGTCAGTCATAAAAACCCGATATAAATCTGGTATCTCTAATCGCACCGACCTGAAGAATAAAGTAATCTCATCACTTATACCGCACAAGGAACGGCGTAAAAAATAAAACCAATTCTTCACCTGCTACTGATTTGTTTATGATGTCTCCCAAAGATCGCAGTAAGGCTCTGCTCACATTTATCTTGCGTTCTGCGCTGAGCACTTAAACCAGAGTTTCCATGTGAATCTCTGAAATACGCGATTTAGACGGAACCCATGACGGAAGATTCCCTGTAATGGAGGCAGATATAGGCCACTGTGGATGCTGTCTGGCCTGTGATTCCACGGTGTCAGTTTTTTCAGGCGTGCATAAAAGTGCGGGTGGCCAGTTTTGTGCACTTCTGGGAGAAAAAAAAAAAAAAAAAAGGACACCGCTAAACAGAGGCCAGACGGAGTCGAGAGCAACTCTGCTGCCTCATTACAGTGAATGGATCCCACAGGGGTTTCATCTGAATTACATCACTTGGAAATTTAGATGGAAACCCCGATGTAAGTGCTCAGCCTAGAGCGCCAGAAAAAGGTTACGTAAAGTGTTCCCAATAAAAGCTTCAACTCAGTCCTCAAAAAAAGCTAGTCCCCACTCAGGTCCGTCATCTGTTAAAAATATAAGGGACTTCCAAGTTACTGGTAGCAGAAAGGCTCTGGAAAAGTGAAATGGCCATTGCCCCCCAAAAGAAATAAAGAAAATTTTGTGCTCCCAAATCCAAATGCCTATTCTACAATAATTTGTTCTCCAATTGTCAAATAGCGCTCCGTCCCCCCCAGATCTCGCCGTATGGCTAAGCGGTACAGTACAGCCACATATGGGGTATTGCCACGTTTAGAAGAAGTTGTGTGACACATTTCGGCACCATTTTTACCCATTGCCCTGTGTGAAAATGTAAAATGAGGGTAAAACATTTTTTTTGTGGTAAAAATATAATTATGCTTTTTTCACTGCCCAATGGTATAAATTAAAAAATTAAAAAATGCTCACTACTTCCCTAGATGAATTCCTTGAGAGGTGTAGTTTACAAAATGGGGTCACTTGTTGGGGTTTCTGCTGTTTCGGCATGTCAGCGACTCTTCAAATGTGACCTGGTGTCTGCAACCTATCCCAGCCAACATAGCGCTCCTTTCTCTTCCGAACCCTGCCGTACACCAAAGCAGTGGTTTTCCCTCACATATGGGGTATCTGCGTACTCAGGAGAAATTGCACAACAAATTTCATGGTACAATTTCTCCTATTACCCTTATGATAATGCAAAATTAAGGGATGAAAAACGTGAAAGTTTTATTTTTACAGCTCAACATTATAAACTTCTGTGAAGCACCTTGGGATTCAAGGTGCTCACCACACATCTAGATAAGTTCCCTAAGGGGTCTAGTTTCCAAAATGGTGTCACTTGTGGGGGGTTTCCACTGTGTAGGCACATCAGGAGCTCTCCAAATGCAACATTGTGTCCGCTAATTATTCAAACAAATTTTACATTCAAAAAGTCTAATGGCGCTCCTTCCCTTCCGAACCCTGCAGTGCGCCAAAACAGTGGTTCTCTCTCACATATGGGGTATCAGCGCGCTCATGAGAAATTGCACTACAAATTGTGTAGTCTATTTTTTCCTGATAACCTTGTGAAAATAATTGGGTCTAAAGTAACATTTTTGTGAAAAAAAGTTAAATGTTCATCGTTTTCTTCCACATTCCAAAAATTCCCGTGAAACACCTGAAGGGTTAATAAACTTCTTGAATGTGGTTTTGAGTACCTTGAGGGGTGCAGTTTTTAGAATGGTGTCACTTTTGGGTATTTTCTGTCATAAAGGCCCCTCAAAGTCACTTCAAATAAGATGTGGTCCCTAAAGAAATGTTTTTGTAAATTTTGTTGGAAAAAAGAGAAATCGCTGGTCAACTTTTAACCCTTACAGCTTCCTAACAAAAAAAAAATTTTGGTTCCAAAATTGTGCCGATGTAAAGTAGACATGTGGGAAATGTTAGTTATTAACTATTTTGCGTGACATCTCTCTGATTTAAGGGCATGAAAATTCAAAGTTTGAAAATTGCAAAATTTTCGCCAAAAACGCAAGTGATATCGAAGAAATTTTACCACAATCATGAAGTACAATATGTCACGAAAAAACAATCTCAGAATCAGGGGGATCCGTTGAAGCGTTCCAGAGTAATTACTTCATAAAGTGACAGTGGTCAGAATTGAAAAAATTGGCCTGGTCACGAAGGCAAAAACAAGCTCTGGCGCGAAGTGGATAAAATCGGTGGTAATATGATTTTATAACTATATATAATTAGATCCTACCTGCTCATTCAGTCATAGGGGTGTGAGTCTCATATTCAGACATGGGTGGACGCAGCATTCAGTCACTGCTGGCGCCGCCCATGTATTTGAATACTGCTCCCTGCAAGGTAGTGTCTAGATCGGAGATCCTCACTCCAGCAACTATGATCTACTCTCCTCAGCAGTGAAGTGTCTAGATTGGAGGTGATTTTTTGTGCTCCTCGCTTTAGCCACTCCGATCTAGACGCTTCACTGCTGAGGAGACTAGATCGGAGTTGCTGGAGGGCCTCAAAAAAAAAAAAAATAAATAAATAAAAATAAAAATCACCTCCGTAGACAGTTCAGCACTGACACCACTAGATGGGAGTTGATTCCAGGATCCTCATCCTCACTGCTGTCTAGTTGCCTCTTCTGGATTGTTATTGTTTTTCTTATGCATTATGCAATTGCTCATGTTATTAAAACCCCTTTAACCCCCAGGGTGGTGTGCACGTTAATGACCAGGCCAATTTTTACAATTCTGACCACTGTCACTTTATGAGGTAAGAACTCTGGAACGCTTCAAAGGATCCCTCTGATTCGGAGACTGTTTTTTCGTGACATATTGTACTTCATGATAGTGGTAAAAAATTTTTGATATCACTTGAGTTCGTGAAAAAAAACGGAAATTTGGCGAACATTTCGCAATTTTCAAACTTTGAATTTTCATGCCCTTAAATCAGAGAGATAGGTCACACAAAATAGTTAATTAACATTTCCCACATGTCTACTTTACATCAGCACAATTTTGGAAACCGCAATTAATTGAACGTGAACGGAAAACATGTACTTTTAACTTTTTTCACTAAAATTTTACTTTAATTTTTTTTTATTTTCACAAGGGTACCAGGAGAAATTGGAAACCAAAAGTTGTTGTGCAATTTCTCCTGAGTACACGGATAGCCTATATATGGGGGAAAGCCATTTGTGGCCATATGTGGGTGGATGGCAGGGCTCTGAAGGGAAGGAGTGATGCTTTGGAATGCAGACTTTGATGGAATGGTCTGCGGGTGTCATGTCAAGTTCTCAGAGCCCCTGATGTGCCTAAACAGTAGAAAAGCCCAATAAGTGCTCCCTTTTTGGAACAGATATAACAGATTTGTGAATCTTATGTAGTATGTCAGTTGTATAGGACAACCTGACGAACACCACACAAGTGACGTATGACAACCTGACGAACACTGTCAGCTGTGTAGTGTTCGTCAGGTTGTCATTTGTCAGAAATTAATTTAGTAGTGCATGGAAGTATGGTACCTTTTGAAGCATTCTTTCATGCACAGGCCAGGTTTGTCGGGGCAGGTGTCGCATTGGTAAGGGATATCCTTGCCTATTCCCTTTTGGAACACACTCGGCACTTTTGTGACTTACCTTTTTTTCCTGTTTGAGGGACCTCTCCCGGGAAATGCTGGCCTGGTATAATTCGAGGTCCTTCAGTTTCGGAAGTACTGGGGCCCGCTCCGTCACCGCTGCCAAATATCATGGCCTTGATAACTACCTCCTGGAAGTGAACATACGACGTAGAAGTCTGGCTTGTACATTGTGACAGAAGGAAAGCGTTGTGCATTGCCATCTGTACGATGTGCACGGCCAGCTTCTTGTACCATACCTTGGACTTTCTCAAAAGCACTGTACGGCTGGAGGACTTGATCAGAGAGATCAACTCAGTCCATGTACTTGTTGTACCTCACTACAGTGTCAGGTTTGACAATCTGTGTAGTGGAACCTCCTACAGTGCCGAGGGTGCTGCCATCACCATGTATGGTGGTCAAGAGAAGGACATCCCTCTTGTCCTTGTACTTGACCACCAATAGGTGGTCGCTACATTGGGCTCTGCACTCACCCCTTCTGAGCAGCAGCCCAATTAGCTTCTTTGGGGGGCCTCTCTGATTTTTGCGGACAGTACCGCAAGCTGTGGTAGGTCGCGCAGAGAGGGACTTGAAGAGCGGGATACTTGTATAAAAGTTATCCACGTACAAGTGATAACTTTTATCCAGCAGTGGGTGCGCCAAATCCCACACAATTTTCCCATTCACTCCCAGGACAGGGGGGCATTCAGGGGGTTCATTCTGGGAGTCCTTCCCTTCGCAAAGTCTAAACTTGTGAGTGTACCCTGAGGTACTCTCACAAAGTTTATACAGCTTGATTCCGTACCTGGACCTTTTACTGGGCAGGTACTGCCGGAATCTAAGCCGCCCCTTCAAATGGATTAAGAACTCATCCACACAGATGTCCCTTTGGGGCACATACACTTCAGCAAACTCATTGAAGTGCTCGATGACCGGCCGAACTTTGAAAAGACTATCAAAGTTCGGGTAATCGCGTGCAGGACACCTTGCATTATCGTTGTAATGCAAGAACTTGTGGATGGCCTCAAAACGTTTCCGGGTCATGACCATTTGGAACACTGGAGTGTTCTACAAAATGTCAACACTCCAGTATTGCTGAACTTCTGGCTTCTTCAGTATCCCCATATGAAGGATCTGGCCCCAAAACTTCATTTCTACTGCGTCTACAGGAGACCAGTTAGAAAATGGAGGGGTTTTGTTCCAAAAATTGATGAGCGTACAAATTAGTTTGGCCCACCGTGAGGTTTACAAAATCCTCAGAGAAAAAGACTTGGAAAAACTACAAGTGCGGATCAGTGATCTGTGGTCACTGACCAGCGCTCAGCCGCTGCAGAAAGCACGAAAAAAAAAAAAAAACAACACAGATTAAAGTCGAGCGATCAAGTACTGATCAAGTAATGATTAGCACTTGGTGGCAGAAAGGCGGATGGGAAGGAGGAGAGGTGGATTGGGGTGTATGAGGACGGATCAAAAAATTCACACAGTTGTCTTCTGTAGCAGGAGCGGCGATTGTGGTATCACAGGCTTCTGTGGCACTGCAAGGCCCAGCACGGCGCAGAATCGGACGCCGCAAATTTGTGCCCATTAACTATATTTGGACTGCATCAAATCCGCAGGTATAACATTTATACCTGCGGATTTGATGCGCTTCAATTAAAGCCAATAGGCGCAAAGTCGCAGTGGAAACACGGTGCGGGTGGTACCCGGTCAGCAGAGGAGTACTACTCCCCTCATCTGACCGCCAATAACAGCGAGAGTGGCGTTGCTGATGGGAGCAGTAGTTCTCTTCAGCAGAGCCGGGAACCACCAAGAGTAAAAAAAACAAAAACAACCTTATACCTCACCTGTTCGGCGCCCCCCAGTGTTGCCCTCTCCCCGGCAGTCAGCGGTACACTGCAGGGAGCGCGCTCGCTCCCAGCAGTGTACTGTGCTACCAGGACCTGTGGACCTGACCTCACTGTGGGCTGATCAGCTAATTAACCTTAGTGACCTACTGCAGCAGCATGTATTCTGACAGGAGTGATTTTACACACCTTTCAGTGTACATTGCTAGCTTCTACAGTAGTGACATCAGTGATTGCTGATGTCACTGCTGTAGAAGTGACCCGGATCGCCGAGACACAATCCGCGGTAATGATGGACTGCATCGTGATGGCGGACAAGTGAGGGATATGGTCGTTTTTACTATATATATATATATATATATATATATATATATATATATATATATATATATATATATATATATATATATATATATATATATATATATATATATATATATATATATATATATATATATATATATATATATTTTTTAAGAGGATCGATGGCTTCACGGACAGTGTACAATAATTTTTTTTTTATTTAAAACAGTGTGTTCATTTCATTAACACTTTATTCTGGCCGTGTATTTATTGAAAAAGCGCCGACAACTTTACTACGCGGTTAGTGATGGGAGAGTCTTACAGACGCCCTCCATTACTAACCTGAGCTTCACGTCAGCCGCCAATACAAGGCTGACGTGAACCCCAACCCCACTGCTACAGGGCAGTGGGAAGAGCAGAAGCCAAGCGCCAGATTTGGCGCATCTTACGGATGCACCATTTCTGGGACTGCTGAGGGGTGATATTAATAGCCGCAGAGGGGGCTAGTATTTATGGCCTCTTCCCTGGCTATTAATATCAGCCCACAGCTGTGTTTAGCCTTTTCTGGTTAGATTTTATAGGGGGACCCCCATGTCAATTTTTTTTTCTGGGGCCCCCCTGTAATCTAGCCCATAAAGGCTAAACAAACCGCTGTGGGCTCATATTAATAGCCAGGGAATATTGTTGGCAAATGGCCCCTTCCCCGGCTACTAATATCAGCCCCCTGCGGTCGGCTTTCCATCTGCTGGTTATAAGAATGACTCGGGAGCCCACACCATTTTTATTTAATTTTAGGTTCTGTGCCCAGGAACAGGACGTAGCAGCACTTGGGAAGCATATTTTTTGCTGCGTCCAATACAATGCATTCTATTGAATGCAGGTAAATCAACATGTGTTCACTGAACCATGCGGATTTATTGCATTCAATGCTTTCTAGTGGTCAAATTTTTGTTGAGACTAGCGGCTCCACAAGAGAATTTGACATGCTTCGGTCCTGAAAGACACGAAGCATGTCAGTGTCCACGGGCGATTCGCAGCCTCTGATGCACGCATAGTGGACATGGGATTTATAGAGATCCCATCCACTATGCTGTAACATCTGGACGCTGCGGGTTTGACGCGGTATAAAAACGTAGCATCAAACCTGACCGTGGCCACGTACCCAAACTCACCGCAGCATGTCAATTTCTATAGCAGACACGCTAGTCTCTGCGGTAGATTTTGACCAACTGAAGTGTCATATGCGGTGGATTCACATGTACCGACAAAAGTGTAGCATTAGAACAGTGTTTTGGACGCAGTAAAAATACGCTGCGTAAAAGCGCTGCTTCTTGCTGTTCCTGGGGACGTAGTGGCTAATGAAAACAGTTGTGAGCTGTTAATGGCCAGGGACCACATTTGCCTAATGGCACCTTCCTAGGCTAAAAATAGGAGCTCACAGCTCCCACATAAATTACGTGAATAGAAATGCTAATGAAGATTGGGTGAATGGGACTGGCTGACAGCTAGCTCTTTTGTTTGGTGATGACAAGGTATCAATTAGACCCTTTCATGACCATAGCTATTTAAAGTAACGCGTTAAACACAGCCCGAGCAAACACTATTATACAACAGACACATTCTTTAATCATTTAAAATTAACCAATATAATCACCCCAGTTCGGATGGTAATCCGAGGTTTAAAGCAATGTCCCACCAAATAACTTTATTTAGCTCCAAAAACGCGTCAAAATCGCATGGTTTCTCCGCAGTTTTTTCCTGCCAAGGAGACGCAGAAACGCTCAGGAAAATTCTGCTTCAAATCCTGATTGTGCGCACATAGTTTTATACTGTGTAACTTATTGGAATTCTGTTATTAGTAAAACAACCTCCGTTTGGCCATTCTCACATTCCTGTGAAATGTCTGTGTGCCGTCAGATTTTTTTTATTGGACAGTACACTTACTCAGTTTCACGGATCCAGTCACCTATCCATGAAAATCACATTCAAGAATGAGATCTGCAAAACTCAGCACATGACCTTTTCTGCTCTGATTTTGAGGGTCAGAATAAAACACTAAATGGGTCTGTGTGCTGTCCAAGAAAAAAAAATTTTTGCAGCACACTGACAAAGGAATGTAGCCTTGTGTATAGTACAGTCCCCTAGTATATAACCCAATTTGATTATTTATATATATATATATATATATATATATATATATATATATATATATATATATATATATATATATATATATATATATATATATATATATATATATATATATATATATATATATATATATATATATATATATATATATATATATATATATATATATATATAGCACCGTCCCTTAGTATAGAGTACGTTCTTGTTATACATTCCGCCGTCCTTAGTTTCCCCTTTATTATACAGGGTAGTCCAAAAGTAGGTGGACAGAGAGTGTAATAAGGTTATGAAGGGGGAGATTTATTAAACAAAATCCAGTAATTTTAGATAACATTATGTGGAGTAATGAAGCTTCTTTCAAGTTATCCGGCCATATTAACAGACATAATTGTATTTACTGGTATAATGAGAACATACAGTTAACATTAGAGCAACAACTTAATGAGCCTGGTGTCAATGTTTGGGGTGGTATTTCAAGTTTTGGTGTTTAGGGACCAATATTCTTTGATGGAACAGTCACAGGAGATAAGTATCTCGAAATTCTAATGAATCAAGTTGTTCCCCAGTTACAGCAACAGCTTAATTCAAATGACCTTTATTTCCAACAAGATGGGGCCCCTCCACATTATTCAAGAGTAGTCCGCGAGTATCTTCAAACATTTCGTAATAAATGGATTGGCTGAAGAGGCCCACTTGATTGGCTGGCACGTTCACCAGACTTGACCCCAATGGATTTTTTCTTTTGGGGAGTACTCAAGGACAAAAGTTTATAGTCGAAAACCAAAAAGTGTCAGTGATTTGAAAAATTACATAAGCGATGCATTACAAGAAATTAATACCCAAAGAGACTTGTGCAGAAAAAGTTTTTCGAAGCGTAAGAGGCAGACTTCAAAGCTGTGCAAATTATAATGGAAAACAGTTTGAGCACCTGCGTTGATAAAATTTAAGGGCTTTCGTATTATGGTGCAGAATAAAATTTAATTGTTAATGTTATGCTTGTGTTAGTAAATATAATTTTATATATCAATCAAAATAAAATGTTAGTATTTTCTGGCCACCTACTTTTGGACCACCCTGTATATAACGCAACATCCCCTCTATGTATGGTGTCATCCTTTATTATGTAGCATCCTGTTATGTGGCGCGCCGTCTATTACTACATATTATCTCTTGTCATCTACAGCACAGTTTCTTACCTTGAGGTTTCTTATTTTTGTTATTCACAGCACCCTTTATTACATAGTGTCCTCTTGTTAGATGTAAAATGTCTGCTGATGGAGCAGCATCTGACCAGAACACCAGTCCATCAGCTCCTCCATCAGAAAAGAAGCTTTCCCATGCTCCAACAGTCATTTAAGTTTATATCTAACGAGAGGACAGTATGTAATAAAGGCAGGGCGCTATAAATAAGAATCCAATATGCAAGGAATGGTGCTGAACATGACAAGCGTGATCTTGGTCGCCATAAAAGGAGGGGGACTCAAACATTTCTTGTACAGGTGCCCCAAGCTGTCAGTGTCCACAATTATGTGAACATCGCCTTAAAATGGAATCAGTCACATGATTCATGCAGCCAGAAGAAAACTTCCTCATTACAAAACATACACGTTTTACACTGAAACGTTGCATAGGATTTGTCAAAAGTTATCCACACTCCGGTTATATTAGAACTTCTGTCGTCCACGTTGTCTTAGCGCTTTCTGTACATAGACAGTCACTGCAACCAAGTGTTCTGCAGGTTTGAACATGCTACCTCATTAGTGCTAATCAGGTGGTGCAGCCATTGTTTCTCACACTGGATTCACAGATTTGCTTTTTTGTGGTCTGAGGGCATGTCTAGTGCAGATATTTATCGAAGACAGAATGCCTGATTCAAAGCTTTTACGCAGCAAGAGCCTTCTAGCCACAGTCAAGTGGGGTACCACAAGTCACAACCTCCTTATTTCAGCATGTATCAACTACCCATCCGATTGTTCAAACTCTTCTAGCATTTATTTGCCCATTTAGGAACCAATAACAGCCAAGATGAAAAAGATTATGGCTACAAGATGGTGTGAAACTGCAACTAAACTACATTTGACGAGGCAGCAGCTGTTTTCCCAGCCTTGCTTCTCCCTGCTATAAGTTTCTCAAGGTAGATTAACCCTGTAATTATGCCTCACTATGGTATACCAAGTCTACAGTTCAGATAACTAGGAACAAAAGTGCTGTAACAATTCAAATAACTTTCATTGAGGGGGGAGCAAACATTTACCTTGCATCATGCTGCGATAGGCAGTATCGGTGATGGCATATATATGTGGAGGCATTTCATGTCTTTTCTTTCCTTTATACATATCAACAATCTCTTCAGAGTAAATTGGAAAGTTCTTGTATGGGTTTATTACCACACAAAACAAGCCAGAGTAAGTCTGCAAATTGAAAAAAAAAAACAAAAAAAAAAAAACAAAAAAAAAAAACACAATGAATTCACAAGTACACAAATGGCGATCCAAGATTGTAAGGCAGATGTAGGAGAAAATGAGGAATTCTACGTCATGCAGGGTTTTTTTTTTTGGGTCTCCATGACAGCTTAGCTGTTCCAACCCCTCCCGATGGGACAGGATAAAAACCCACCCATTCTCCCCACCTCCAGTGTTTTATAACAGAAGCACCAAGAGACAGAAAATTTACACACTTCCAAAATTTAAGAGACTGTCAGCAGGTTTTTGCCATTTTTCTCAGAGCAGCATAATGGGGATGATCCTGGTTGACCCCGATAAGGCTGTTTAAACCTGGTTTCCATCAAAACTACAACAAACAGCAGGAGATTAAACACTTCAGGACTACAGCTCAGAGGAACCAGCAGTCTGGCTAATCTGTGTAACCCACCACTGAGTAGCAGCTTGCCACAATGTACACTGCTGACAGTCAGGGGTGTGGGTGGGGTTACACAGCAGAAGACTTCTCTCCGCTACATCTAGATTAGACAAAACCAATCAGGATTTCTTGCCTTATGCTGCTCAGATTATATAGCAAAAACCTGCTGACAGATTCCCTTTGACAAAAAAAAAAAAAAAAAAACAACACCTAAATTCTAGAGTTCAAGATTCTCCTTTATGGCATTTATGATCCAATTACTGTAATTGCGTATTTTGAAAAAAATTGAACCAGACCGCAATATGTGCATTTTTTTTCTTTATTTTTTTTTAGGGAAAAAAAGTGATTTGCATTCCTACTTTAAATTTTTCTTCTATTTAACACTCATTGTAAATTTTTTGCACCTTTAAAAAGGAACCTGAACTTGCAGTTGTCCAATCGCTTATGCTACATAACGCAATACCATAGTATTGCAGCAAATAAAAGACAGTGTCTTCCATAAAAGCCCAGCCACAGGCTTGACTTCAACAGAGAAGCTTAATGGTAGGCACGATTGTCTTCAGCAGACCTACTAATCCCCCACCAGCTTTCATCCATTTGCCATAGCATCCAAACAGGAAGCCAAAATCACAACAGGTATGTGGAACAGCTCCTCTGGGCTTTGCAGTAAAATAAGGAGTTAAAGGGCAGAGCTCAGCTGCACTTGCAGCTGTTCGAGGCAGATGATGGCTGAACATCACAGCCATCTGCCAGGAAAGATGCAGGCTCAGCTCTCAAGCCTGCATCAAAGACAAGGACCCAACACTAAACGTAGCAGTACAATCAATGTCAGAAAGGGGTAAACGTACAAGCAGCTAGACTCAAGTGAAGACTTGTTAAAAGGTGATTTTAGTCTCCAGGTCCAAGCTTGTTTCACACCAAGAACTGGAATTCTTTCAAATCTTAAAGATCAATTGTTGAAGTAGAGCAATGCACAGCATCTTCAGGTGGGTCTGCTCTGAAATCTGCCCAAGGTCATATTGTTCAGTCTTATTTGCTTCTTTTAACCTCTTCAGGAGTTGTAAATCATAAAGCAGTTAAGTGGCTGGTCCATTCATCAGGCGGCTTCTGCTTGGAAGTGGCTTTTTATTGCGCACACAAAATGTAAATAAAGCTAGTGGTAAAGCTTCTGAAAAAACTGGCCCCTGAGGATTCATCTCCTTTGGAGTAAACCAGCTCCTTTTTGGGCATTTAAAGAAGAACATCAGAATTGGTACAGGTATCTGATGTTTGTCACACCTTTGGGTTTAAACTGGAGATTCTTCGGCCAGTCTAGTGTTTCAGCTCTGAGACCAGACATCCAGTAAAACAGGGAGATCTTGGACCAGGAAGAATCACAATACGGGTGTTCCTTTATTGCCCTTAGTTTTATTTACATTATTTCTAGATTTCTTTATTTTGCCACTAAAATCAGAGACCACATCCCTTTGAAAGAACAGCTGTCAAGAATGGTACGGACCTTTCTGCCTAAAACAAACTCTCCTCCAAGAACTCTCAAAATACTCTATCATCCACCAGCTATTGTTGAGACAGCACCACAGCTCTGGCCTTCATTCAAAGCCAGACAGAACGATTGTCCATTGCCTGGTCATCTGGAGAGCTTTCAGATCTGCAAAGCTTCTTGAAGTGAGTGGACTAACAAATGATACCTTAAGCCCATCTCAAATGTTGTTACTTTGTATGGACTCCCCAAAGCCATGTGCTGGCATCTGGTGATGGAAAATAATCACTTTCTGTGAGAAAGGTCCCTTGAACCATACGGAAAATATTAGCTTTGTAGGGGTCTGTATGAAACGGTCCAAATACAATTGCAGATATTCTAGATGGCAGTCCCAGTGTTCCTTATTGAAAAAGGAGTTTTAGAAGCTTTCTGATCAGTTGTTGCAATTTTGTTTTCAGGAAGAACGGGGTATTCTTTCACAAAGACCAGAAGTATGTTCAATAAGACTTCTCGTGTTTTTTGTACAGAACTGATTTGTTCCAAAATTTAAAATCCAGCTTAGGGTTAAAAAAAAAAAAAAAATCTGCATGTCGTTCATTTGGAAGCTTGAGTAGTCTACAATCAGAATGTCACAATGAGAGTGCACCCTTAATATGCTACCTCTGCTATGACCTTTGTGAAAATCTAGGGGTCTGATGAGATGCAGAAAGGAAGGCATATGATTTGAAATTGAACAATTCCCTGGTTAGGCTACATGCACAAGATTGTATTTTGGTCTAAATGATGTTCGTAAATAAAATACATAAAAAACACACACACACACACACACACACACACACACACACACACACACACACTTGAACCAATGTTATGTAAAGGGAATCTGTCACCACATTCGACCTAAAGCATACAGATTATATAATTCAGAAAAATCCTACCTGTATGTCTCATACGAGATGCCCTATTGATAAATCATCTTTTCTCACTATATAAATGACCTCTTCCAGGCTATGGGGAGGACGCTGCCTGGAAGAGAAGCTCTTGAGGCAGAGTTATTTTACACGAAGGGGGAGGGGAGTTACCAGTGCGATGTGTAACGGCCGCTCTCTGCTCTCCTGATCTCACTGCAGAGCTGTGTGCGATTATACCTGACTCATCTGCAGCTCAGCTTCCATCTCACAGGTAGACAATGCTGCAATATTGTTACAGTACAGCAGAGCTGCAAAAAAGTTTGCAAGACGACTAGGTTCATTTCTCCTGTTTTGTGTTACTTGTCTCACACTGGTAACTCCCCTTCAAGTAAAATAATCTCTGGAGGCAGTTATCTTCCAGACAGCATCCTGTGCCTGTAGCCTGGAAGAGATCATTTACATATGAGAAAAACATGGATGTCTCTGGAATAAGACATCAGATTGCAGACATCAAGGTATCATTTTATTCAGCTTCCCATGTCCTGCATGCCCATATAGACTGCTCAGGAAGGTTGATCCTACTGACAGATTCCCTTTAATCAGGCTGTTCAGGTTACAGTTTACTGACACAACATGACAAAAAAAGGGGATCTCACACAGATTAAACATTAACATTTTAGCATACAATTTTTACAGTTACAGAACCGCACTAACCTTTTATTGACATTGCAAATTTATTTTTTTTCCCTTTTTTTCTTCCAAGAGCGATAAATATTTTTCCATCCACAGATGTACGAGGGCTTGTTTTTTTGTGGGATGAGTTCTACTTTTACTTGACACCATTTATTTTACCACATTGTGAAATTTTGAAAGAAAAAATAATCCATTTTAACTTTTTGGAAATTGTGTGGTAAAATAATTATGACTGTATCAGGGCTGTGGAGTCAGTAAGCCAAACCTCTGACTCCCTCATACATGGCTCATGTTTAAGTGATAAATTAACTGTAGCACAGATTCATCTCAGCTAAAAGTCTAGACCCTCAGATCAGGAATAGGGCATTTCATAACTTTCCCAAATTCTTATGAAAAAATATTCCCCACAAACTGCATTGAATTATGGTACCCAATTTATTATATTTTAGGAGTTGGAGTCGGTCCATTTTACACTGACTCCACAGCCCTGCTGTCTTTGATGAATGCGATTAAAGCAGTACCAAACTTTAGTTTATTATTTTAGCGATGGAAAAAAGGAGAAACTGGAAAGCTGTTTTAGGGCTTATTTTGTGAGGTAAGCTGACTTTTTATTCATAGCATTTTAGGACAGATGTGTCATTTTGATCACTTGCTGAATTTTTGTTGCTGCTTTGCAGTGACCAAGAAGAAACAGTACATTCTGGGATTTATTTATTTTCTTCTTTATGGAGTTTACTGATCAGATTAATTTTTAATTTTTTGATAATTTTGACTTCTGGTCAAGGCAATACCACATTTAATATGTTTAATTTTAAAACGAGGCGAAAAGTGGGACAATTCAAAATTATTATTATTTTTTTAATTCTTTTTAGTTTTACTTTAATGAATGTGTTAGTCCCCTTAGGGGACTTGAACCTGCAATTGTCTTATGCCCTGTACTTGCATTAATGTATTGCTGCATATAGTAAAAATCACTTTCTCCTCTGGAGCAGAGCCACACGTTTTGTTTCAATGGAGCTCTGTGATGGCAAGCACAGTATTTAAAGCAGACTTCGGGCTGCCACAGAAACCCATTGGTGCCCCCCGAGAGATCAAGTCACGGGGCAGTCGATGGGCTTATAGAATGATGTTCTCATGCTGGCACGTTGGTAATGCAGTTGTAAGATTGACATAATTTCAACGGTTAAATGTACTGGGCTGAGCTCCTCTCCACCTACGACTGTTAGAGGCAGCTCCCGGCTGCCTCTATCTCAAGTATTATCTGCCAGGCATGGGATTGGTTTCACCCGTGAGCCTGCTTCAAACATCTGCTCCAGACTTGTGCCATATAATTACAGTGGCAGTCAGAAAGGGGTTCATTTAGAAAATAGTTTTTGGTCTTGTAAATTTAAATAAATGATGCCATAAGGATGATAATCGTTAGTTTTTTTCCTGGGTGAAAAGTGGATAATTTAAAAAAAAAAAAAAAAAAAAATGTTTGACTTTACAATAAGACAGTCTAGAATAAACAAACAGCCTTTAAACAAGTAGCAGCTGCCCAATATAGCAAGGCACCAACCACCAACTTTAAAGGTGGTTCTCTGCTTTACAATCCATAGAATTTCTCAGTTGGGTAGAATCCTCAAATGGATGACAAGTGTTTAAAGAAAACCTGTAACTTGCTAAATAAAAATGTGAACACATTTGTACAAATCTCTAAGCTACCCCATTTTACCACTTTTGTGCTGCTTCATACCACTGCAGATATTTACATTTCTTTTTTTGGCGTGAAGTATGTGAAATCTCTGCATGCAGTTTAACTGGGCGTTTCTTCAGAGTCTTCTCTGGGGGCGTCCACCTTCAGCCCTCCCTTCCAGACACTGCCAATGAGAGCTCAGCAGCCTCTGCTGGTGCAGTTATTGGCAGTGTCACATGGTTAGAACTGCCAAGGCTTGACTGGCAGTGTCCGGGAGGGAGGTTTGAAAGTTCATGTCCCCCAGAGAAAAGCCTTAGTTACTTACCGGTAACGGGATTTTTCGGAGCCCATGACAGCACCACGTGAGAGAGAGGATCCGCCCATCAAGGACAGGAAACCTACAGGTTAAAAAGGGCGGCCCTCTCTTCCTGCCTCAGTTTAGTTAACAGAGCATGAGAGTACCCCCAAGGTTAGTTATAACAAAACAATCACATTAAGTACATTACTTTTCATCAATTTCCCGCAAGGGTGCACAAAAAGAAATCAAATCTACAGGAGTGCACAACACCAGTGAAGGGAGGGAATATGAAGGTGTTGTCATGGGCTCCGAAAAATCCCGTTACCGGTAAGTAACTAAGGCTTTATTCGGTCGCCCATGACAGCACCACGTGAGAGAATTACAGAGACGAAGGAAATTAGGGAGGGACCACAGCTTGAAGCACCCTTCTCCTGAAAGTGAGATCTGCAGAGCCACCCAGATCCAATCTATAGTGTTTATAGAAAGTAGAGGGAGAAGACCAAGTGGCAGCCTTACAAATTTCCTCAATGGAAAGCCCTGTCTTCTCCGCCCAGGAGGTTGATACCGCTCTGGTAGAATGCACCCTCAATCCCTCCGGTATCTCTTTATCCCCTGAGGAGTATGCGAGGGAAATGGCCTCCTTGATCCATCTAGCGATTGTAGCCTTTGAGGCCTTACAACCCTTCCTAGCCCCCTGATAACAAATAAATAGGGACTTATCCTTTCTAAAGCCACGTGATACTTCCAAGTACCTTAGTACGCACCTCCTAACGTCTAAAGTGTGAAGTTTCTCTTTTTGGTTTTTGGGCGGAAAGCAAAAAGTTGGGAGAACTATTTCCTGGGTTCTATGGAATCGAGTGGCCACTTTAGGAAGAACGGATTATATTAAAACCTGATCCAGCCTATCGTCCAGAATTTGCGTAAATGGAGGGCATATTGAAAGGGCCTGTAGGTCACTGACTCTCCTGGCTGAAGTTAGGGCTACTAACAGGACCGTCTTTAGGAAAATAATTTTGGGGGAGACTAAATCTAGTGGCTCGAAAGGAGGACTGGTCAAGGCATCCAAGACAAAATTCAAATCCCTGGGAGACATCTTTACCTTGGTAATGGGTCTACACCTAAAGGAAGCTTTTAAAAAACGGGCTATCCAATAGTTATCTGCAATATTGGAAGAAAATAAAGCTCCCAACACCGACACCTGTACTTTCAAGGTACTGGTAGTGATGCCTAATTCTAAGCCTCGCTGCAGAAATTCCAGAATTTTCCCAATAGGGGGCCCCTCCTCCACCTTAACTTCTGCAAACGACAGAAACTTCCTCCAGGTCCTGGCATAAATACAGGTGGTAACAGGTTTTCTGCTAGCCAGGAGAGTATTCACTACATTTGCGGGGAATCCTTTGTTGGTCAATAACACCCTCTCAAATTCCACGCCGTCAAATGTAGACTAGGGGTTGGAGGATGGGAAAGTGGCCCTTGAGTGAGGAGGTCCGGAATCTCCGGAAGAACCCAGGGATCTGATATGGACATCTTCCGGAGACAAGGGAACCACGGTCTTTTGGGCCAAAAGGGACATATATGAGTATCACTCTGGCCCGGTCTGCCCTGATCTTTCTTAACACCGCTGGGAGCAGGATCATGGGAGGGAAGGCATATGCCAGAGGAAATCTCCAGGGAACCATGAAGGCGTCCACTGCCAGGGGTCCTTCTCTGGGGTCTAAGGAACAAAAATTTTCCACTTTCCGATTGGCTCTTGTTGCGAATAAGTCCACAGTCGGAAGGCCCCACAATTCTACGATTCTGGAGAATATTTGTGTATTTAGGGACCACTCTCCCTCTTTTACAGAAGTACGGCTGAGGAAATCCGCTGTGATGTTTTCCTTGCCTTTTAGATGAGTAGCCGAAAGAGAGAGACAGTGATCTTCGGCTTTCAGCAGAAGTGCGTTCGCTACCCTCATCAAGTTTCTTGAGCGGGTTCCCCCTTGGTGGTTTATGTAAGCTACCGTGACTTGATTGTCCGAGAGTACACGGACATGCTGGTCCTGTAAATATATAAGGAACTCGTTGAACGCATGCTGCACCGCCAGAAGCTCCTTAACATTAGATGACAACTGTTGCTCACTGCTTGACCAGGTTCCCTGCACTAATTTCCCTTCAAAGTGAGCTCCCCAACCTGTAGCACTTACATCAGTGGACAAAACAGCAGTTGGACTACATTCCCAGGGAACCCCTTTAGCAAGATTGTCTTAACCACCAACGAAGGGACCGTATGGCACAAGGACCTAGCGTAAACTTACGGTCTAGATGCCCCTCTAAAGCTGCGTTATTGTACAACACATCCCACGGAAAGGCTCTTGAATGCAATTGTGACCAACGAACCGCAGGAAAAGTGGAGGTGAAGGTTCCCAATAGTGACATGGCCTTACGGAGTGACATAGAAGGTTTATGTATACATTGTTCTACCAACTCCCGGATTCTACCAATTTTCTCTTCTGGAAGACAACATAGCTGTTTCCTGGAATCTAATATGACCCCCAGATATTGTTGTACCTTGAGTGGAGATAATCTAGACTTTTCTAAATTTAGAAACCACCCCAAACTCTTTAAGACCGACATGGTCTCAGGCAGGTGGGTCTCGCACTGAACCAACAAATTTGCCACTATCAGGAGATCATCCAGGTAAGGGATAATTAGAATGTCCCTTTCTCTTATATGGGCCATAACTTCCGCCATTACTTTAGTAAAAACCCGTGGGGCTATAGCTAAACCGAAGGGGAGTGCAGTGTATTGGAAGTGTTTAACCACCCCATCTATTTCAATGGCCAGCCTCAAGTATTTCTGGTAATCACTATGAATTGGGATATGGTAATACGCATCTTTGAGATCGAGCACTACCATATAGCAGTGGGGAAAAAGTAACTTTATTACGGATTTTAAAGACTCCATTTTAAAGGTGTGTATTTTAAAGGAAATTATTCAGGGATTTCAGATTTATAATTGTCCTGAAACTTCCATCCGGTTTCAGAATCAAGAAGAGCGGGGAGTAGAAACCAAGACCCTTTTCAGCTTCCGGAACCTCAATCAGGACGTGCTTTCTTATTAGGGTTTGTACTTCCGAAACGAGGGCAGCCTGGCGTTCTGGGGAAGATCTGGAGGGAACAACCATGAATCTTTTGTGAGGCAATGCTTTAAATTGAAATTTAAGACCATACTTAATCATGCTCAAAATCCAATTACTATGAGAAATCTGTTCCCAAGCTGGGACAAAAAAAAAAAAAAGACAATCTCCCTCCCACCTGGGCTGATTGAGCAGAAGCCAGGGGATACACAATTTTTGGAGACGGACCAAAGAGTAGACCTCTACCTTTTCGACCCCTTTCGTCAGACTTGTCTTGCTCCCTGAAATATCTCTTCCGGAAAAATTTCCTCTTCCGGAACGATCTCTTAAAGGAGGGTAGAGGTACTGATGGAACACCCTTCTTAGGGTCCCCCGCTTTCTCCAATAAGTCATCCATGGTCTGACCAAAGAGGTATTCCCCTTCACACGGGATTGTACACAGTCTGGACTTAGTCTGTAAATCCGCTGGCCAGCTTTTAATCCACAAGGCTCGCCGAGCCGCATTTGACAGTGCTGCTGACTTTGCTGCCAACCTCACCGAGTCCACAGATGCATCAGCAAGAAAAGCTGCCGTCCCCTGAACCAGTGGAAGGGAAGAAATAATGTCTTTCCTAGAAGTCCCATCCTTCAACTGACTGTCTAGCTGTTCAAGCCACACAATCAGGGCTCTGGACGTACAGGTAGCTGCTACTGTTGGTCTCAGTGCTCCCGCAGCTGTCTCCCATGCCCCTTTCAGGAAAGTATCAGCCAGTCTGTCTAGGGGATCTCTCAATGCACCCATATCATCGAACGGGAGGGAAGTTCTTTTCGCTGCTTTGGTAACAGCAACATCCAGCTTGGGTGCTTTTAACCAGGAGGAACACATAGCATCCTCAAACGGATATTTCCTTTTAAAGGATGGAGGAACACTACCCTTCTTGTCAGGCTTTCTCCACTCCTTATCAATGAGGTCTTTCACCTTTGAATTTACTGGAAAGACCCTTCTCTTCTTTAGCCCCAGACCACCAAACAACATCCTCAGCTGACTTCTCTATCCTCGAGTCCACTATCCCCATTGTAGATCGGACGGCTTTTACTAGGGCATCGACCTCCTTCAGGGGGAAGCACTGTCTATCTGGCTCACTATCAGAGGAAGAGAAGGCGGAGGAGGAAGCGACTGATAGCTCAGTCTGAACCCAGCTGGGTTTCTTGAGGAATATGCCCAGACTCTGAACCTTGCAATGCTTTGCCTATTTCTTCCCTTATTAAAGTTCTTAGGCCTAGGGAAAAATCTGGGGTCTCCTCCGATATCATTTTGCTGATACAAAGCTGACATAACCTTTTGCTATATGAATCAGGGAGTGGACAGCTGCATAAGGCACACTCTCTGTGCTTGGACTTTGAGGAACATTTCTTGCTCTAAAAGAAAGTCATAGATAGAAAGAAGAAGGAAACATTAGTAGAACTTTCACGAAGATTCCACTCACCCCACAGAACCTTCGGTACCGTAGAAACAGAAGAATCCAGCATGCATGGCGAGGAATCACGCCGCACCGGACCGTCCTTCCTGCTCTTAGTGGTAGCTCTTCTAGTTGTACGACCAGACCCTAGCCGGGAATGACGCTGCGCCACTAGTTGTGAGGGCTCCCCAGAGGGCTGCTCCTGCAGCAGATGTTGTTGCCTAGGTGACAGCTCCTGTGAATCTTCCATAGCTTACAATGTAAGAATGGGCTGGGAAGCACCTCTGTATGTTACCAGACCCTTTATATACTGGCCATACCGGTACCATGTGTGGGTGTGTGTGTTTTTTTTTTTTTTTTTTTTTACCCAGGAGGGCGTTACCTGCTCCCTGGTCTTCCTCCCCAGGTGGGCTCCTCGCCGCCAGGTCCTCAATCCCCCGGCGTTCAGCTGCTAGTGCCAAAAAATTCAAACGAGCCCCGCCCCTTCCGGTGACGTCACAGGGCTTCCTGCCCGGCGCACCGGAAGTCGCGTCAGAAGGTCGCGCCCGTCACGTGCGCCGCCGGCGCGACCTGGATCTCCTGCAAGCTGTAGCGGAGGGGAGGAGAGGGGGGGGGGGGGGGGGGAAGCCCGCTAGCGGCCCCACACCTGGCGGACATCTACCTCCCGTGAGGCGATGTCACGTCCGCCGCAATGCTCACGGAGGCGCCCCCATGAGCCCTGCCGTGGCGTCTCCAGAGGACCGGGACGGACCGGCTCCAACCACCTGCTGTGGCCCTCTTTGGGACAGGAGTCCATCTTCTGCAGGTAAGCCTGCAAGGTCATCATGGACAGGAAACCTAAACTGAGGAGGGAAGAGAGGGCCGCCCTTTTTAACCTGTAGGTTTCCTGTCCTTGATGGGCGGATCCTCTCTCACGTGGTGCTGTCATGGGCGACCGAATAAACATATCTTCTTGCAGTTCAACTGGGCATTTCTTTTAAACTGCACTGCCAAAAGCAACAAATTTAAATTTCTGCAATGGAGCGCAAATAAAATACAATCAGGGTAGCTCAGGGATTTTTACAAGATATTTAAAAATCAATTTTTGGAGCCAGTGACAGGTCTTTGAAGGGTTTATAATACATAACTTGGCTATGCTGTCTCTCTACACAGTAGCTGCAGAGATGAGAGTACTGGAGGGCATATCTTTTTTTCCCTGCATGACAGTATACTTCTGAGTGATCAACCCCATGCAGGGGAAGTACACGCCCCCAGACACAAATCTCTGGCAACATCCAGTTAAAGGAGTGGTGCACTACTTTTTATTACCCCCCAATGTATTTAACCACTGCCCATAAGTGTTTTTGTAATTACCTTCTGCTGTCCGTATTGCCTGTGAGCAGTGCCATCGCTGGCCGCTCACAGGCATCACGTGACCCCCGGCTGCAGCAAGCTCTGACATTTGCTGATGTCACATCAAGTTCCGGCTGCAGCCGGGGGTCTCTGTCTTCTGTGTTCCACAGTGAGTGATGGGCTGTGGGTGAGGTTACCCCGTGCGTCGCATCCACTGCACGCTTTCCCTCTCATTCATTGGGAAAGCGTGTGGTGGATGCAGAGTCTGATGTGTAGGGTAACCCCGTCCATAGCCCAGCATCCACCATTGATGTCACGCCTCACTTTAGTGACATCAGCAGCGGGTCACATGATGCCTGTTGTGGACAACTTCTTTAAAGTAACAAATTCTAAGCTAAATTTTACAAGCCAATCTGTCTGCAATGTAGAAGTTACACAAAAAAAAAATGCGTTTTACTCAGCCCCGCAGCCACTATTCCATGGTGTGGCCAGATTAACATGCTCAAACTGGTGAAAAGTCATTTAACTGCTTTATTACCTGGCATTTCATCTTTAATATGTTTAAACTGAAACAAGGTTAAGTCAGCAGCAATATTTTATAATCATTAAGAATCTTCCATCCACACCTCCCTTCCTCAAACAACCCCCGTTTAATGGAAAAGTGAAATACATTATTTTCAGAGACAATGACAGGTTTGTTTGTTTGTTTGTTTTTTTAAGATACCAGAGGTAGTGGCAATGGGATAAGTAGAAAAGGCAGAATGGATTTCTTTCCTAACCAGGCAGACTTTATATCATCCATAAATGCAGGCGCTTCATCTTTGACAAAAGAAGCAATACAAATTTTAGATGAAGGTTTAGGGTGATATACTAGCAATTTGAGCATATTCAACATTTTTTTTTATGTTTGGATTTGGCATATTGCTTGTATTCCTTAAACAGAGGTGATCGGTGCCATTTGTGTTGCACACTAGTGCGGCTAATTGTTCCACTGTAATGTGTACAAAGAACTTAGAATTCGTCATCTTTAGAACATAGGCGTAACATCTGTTTTTCTCATATGTAGAAAGACAGGCATATTGACCAAGAAATGAACAAAAACCTTTACCTCATCCTGATTGAAAAGGAAATCTCTGGTGCGGTCAAGGAGACAACTGGGAAACTAACTTCTTGGAATAAACATTAATAGTCTAGTAAATATTGACATTCCAAAAGGATAAATAATTATGGGATTTTCAGATAAATGTCATGTCGGGTCTTTCTGCAATGTTTTACAATATCAAGATTTACTTACATATATTAAGCCAGAATAGTATCTCTCTTTCAGATTGTGCAGGACGGAGGCTTCATTCAAGCATGTCAGCTCAGCCATATCTTCAACTTTAGAGAACTTAGGTGGGTTCATCTTTTGTACGTCATCTTTGTTGACCTTAACTTTTTTCCCATTTTCTGCCAACTCAACAATCACCTCATCTCCCACCTCTTCCTTCAGACTTGCGGCTTCAAAGCCATGTTTTTCAGAGGGTACCCATATTTGCTTTTTTGCAGCCCAGTCTGCCTGAGCTAAAGGATTGTTGATAAAGTTGCGGTCCACATATAGGTATTTGTCTGCATCTTTTTGTGCCATTATCTGTCAGTAAAACCAAACTGTAAACAAAAAAAAAAGGAAGAAAAAGAAAAAAAAATTGTTAGAATACTAAGCTTTGAGCTATTTTTTTCACATTGGAACACACAATGAAACATGTAAAGATGGCATGCAAGAAACTTAAAGGGGACCTATCACTAAATAGTTATATAATGTACAAGCATTTACCAAAACAGACATTTGCATGACAGGCTCATGCATGAAAAGGCATGGATTTCAGCCAACCAGGAAGTTTCCAAGCTCCGTTGATCTGCCTACATCACTTTTTCTTGATGTATAGCATTAAGGGAAAGTAATGGGGAGGCTGTGTGCCCACTATGCGGATTTAATGCGTTTCCGTGGCGCTTAAAAAAAAAAAACACTTAAAGATGTTGGCCATTTTTCCCAATGTTAATCCGCATGTGTTGTGCACATGCTGCGGAAACTTCTGCTGCGGATTATCATTGCAGAAAAATCCGTAGCACAACCAATTTGGCCGCGACTTGCATTGAACAGCATAAAATCCACATGTATAGATTTATACATGCGGATTTTGTGCGGTTCAATGCGCGGATGGTACCCGGGGTTGGGAGAAGAGGAGACTCATCCAACCCAGGTACCATCATACCTGCAAGTTAAAGAATTATAAAGTAAAAATTAAAAAAGTTACTCAAACTCACCTCTCCAGCAGCCCCCGGTCTCCTCCTGGCGGCGATACTCTCTCCTCGGTGGCCCGCGATGTACGCGACCATCAGCTGATTAAATGACGTCACCGCAGGTCCTGCCAGTACACTGCAGGCCACCGAGGAGAGAGGATCGCCGTCGGGAGGAGACTGGGGACCGCCGGAGAGTCGAGTATAAGGTTTTTTTTTTCCCCCTTTAATTTTTATTTTTTTAGTATAGATGCACCATTTGAAAGCAGAACTCTCCTCATAAGTTGGTCACACAATATAAATCCATGCCAGTTGCATGGATTTATATTGCGTGACCAACTTATATTGTCAAGCCCGTTTCCGAATGCATTTGAGTGATGCTCAAAATTGCTTGGAAAACAGCTTGAAAAAAAACGAATGTAAAAATCCGCATGCGTTTTTTTTCTGCCAGGGAGAGGAAAAGCGCTGAAGAAATTTCTGCTTCAAATCTGCATTGTGGGCACATACCCTTGCTCAGCTTTTCAATATCCCTTTTTAACAGCGCTGAGGAATAAATATAGCGCCACCCAGTGGTTGAAATTGCCTCGGGTGACAGCTGACACCCTGCGGTAGTGATATGAAAAAGGAAAACTACTTGAATGATAAAAGTTAAATTTCTATGAAATAATATTATTAAAGGACACCAAAATATGACAAGACTGATTAAAAACACAAAATTACAAGACCTGATCAAACAGACTGATTAAATTAATAAGAAGCAGCACAGAACACAGCACAATAAAAGATAAAATACATTAAAGTGCAAATGCGTGAAAGGGGGAGGAATATTTAAACAACCATAGAGATAATGAAAATATATGGAAATATAGAAAGTGAAGTGCACCGGGATAATTTAACTGTATTATAAAGTACAGTGCATTAAGGGTAATAATCACCCATATATATGAAACTGGTACTATGAACAAAATATTAACAGATGCTGAGCCATACACCGAAAAAGCAGTATATAGAAGGATGAGAGGCTGTGTATATTTTAATTACTGATCATAATTTTTTTTCCCACTTGTGATTTATCCTTACTCTGATATCATATGGATAGGAGGTGGTATATACTAGGCACCAATCATCCCAAATAAGTCAAGAAAATTTAGGTATGCACAAATTTTGCTTTTTTTTGGTGCGTATTTTTCACTGTCCTTTTCTCTGATCTGCAGGCACAAAGTTCAGTGGAGGAAAAAAAAAAAAAAAGTCTCATTCTGGTTTAGGCACAAAAACGCTGTAAAAACCCTGAAAGCTTGATACCTGAGTTTTTGTTGCGTTTTTTTCACCACCCATTACTTCCAATGGGTGAAAAAAATGCTGAAAGAAGAGACATGCTTTATTTTGCAAAAAAACATGCAAAGCACAAAATCCTGAACAAAAAAAAAAAAAACTGTGTGCAAGAGATTTCTGGAATCTCAAACTTTGCTGGTACTGCAAAACGCAGCTGAAAATTTGCATAAAAAAATGCATCAAAAACCATGGTGTGAACATAACCTTAGGGTTTTTCTGCTGTTCTGGCGCCTTGGGGCACCGCAAATACCATCCGCAAACCATTAACAAAATCTGTTCTCTAAAAGCCAAATAGCGTCCTTTCCTTCCCCGGCCTGACGTGTGTCCAAACAGTTTCTGATGACATGTGGGGCAACACTAGGTTCGGGACAAAATGCATAATAAATTGTGGGGTCCAGTTACAGCTTTGTGTAACTGACGAATTTACAGCAAATAAAAAATAATTTTTACCACTAAAATGTTAATATACTTCCAAATCCCAATGTTCTACAATTCTGTGAGGCACATGTGGGTTCAAAATACTCACTGTATACACCCAAAGATGAAATCCTTAAGCAGTGGAGTTTCCAATATGGGGGTTCTACTGTTTTGGCTCCAGAGGGGCTCTGCTAATGGAGCCCACAATCTATTTGTACAGAATCTTCCTTCTAAAAGCCAAGTTAGCGCTCCTTTCCATCCGATCCCTGCTTAAACGGTAGTACCCCATATGTTATGCAATTTTTACCAAACAGTGTACAAGTTATGCAATCCATTTTCTCCTATTACCCCTAATACATTTGGTGCTAAAAACAGGATTTTAGTGGAAAAAAAAATATAGTACCGTAATTTTGTTTTCACATCTAAAATGTTTTAAAGTTCTGTGAAATAACAGTACAATAAAAATGCTTAGCACAACCACAGATTACAGTAATTCCTTGAGGGGTCCAGTTTCCAAAATGGGGGCTCATGTGAAGGGGGAGGAGTTTCTGCATGTCAGGGGCTTTCCAAATGCAACATGGCATTCACAATCTATTCCAGGCAAATGGCGCGCTTTCTTCCACGAACCCTGCCATGTGCCAAGACAGCAGTTTATGACTCCGTATGGTGTCAAGTTCAGAAGAAAATGCATAGCAAATTATTGGGTCTGTTTTTTCCTATTATCCATTGTGAAAATGACAAATTTGGGGCTAAAAACTTTTTTTTGCAAAAAAAAAAAAAAATACATTTGTTTTCACATTTTCATTTTAAAAGTTCTGTGAAGCTCTTAATAAATGCAACATGCTCACACAGACCTAAATGACTTCCTTGATGGGTCCACTTGTGCGGGTTTCTGCCATTTTGGTACCTCATGGGATCAACAAACTATTGCCGCTAAATTTACATTTCTAATACCAAGTGTCGCTTCTTCCCTTCCAAGCGCTGCTGTGTGTCCAAACATCCTTTACAAGGAGGTGGGCACTGCTATAGAATAGTGAGCAAAACGGGGTGCTACAGTAACCTGATATAATTGTATAATGTAGTTTGGAAGAAAAAAGACTCAGGATATACAACCGTGCACACCCAATATTAGAAAAATGAAAAAAATCTAAAATCTTTATTACATGATTACACACTGACAACACAAGAAAAAATAAAAACATTTAAAAACAGACAAGGCATAACAATATTCATGGGGGAAGAACAATAATGTTCCAAAGCAATAAATCCCCCCTTAGGCCACAGGTATAATATACATCAATTTTAATATCTCATAATACAATAATGGTTTTTAACCAAGCTATGTCACCCTAGTGAAGGGTAGCACAGCACCACTAGACCAAACATAGGTAATGGACCAGGCATTCCCAAATAATCAGACTATACATCATAATAGATTAAGGAATGAAGGAATGAGTGGGAGTGATAACCTGCTAGCACTAGGGGCCCGTATAGTATCAGCATTTACCAAAAAGTGTCATCCCACGTAAGGTACGACATTGGATCATGAATTAAATCATGTATGGCAAAAACGGGCACTCCTGAGTAGTCAAGGGATAAATCAAAAATAATAAATTGACATAGTTACCTGTTGGCACCAGAGACCCTACGCGTTGCGCTGCTAGACCGCAGCTTCGTCAGGGGTATGTTGTCAGTGAACACATGTGTACATTAAATAATCTATCCAATTTAGTGTGATTCCCTTCAGGTGAGTATAGATGCCCTCAGATAATCTCTCCAGCATCGTGGCAAGTCGGACGGTAACTTCCTATTTCCACAGCGTACCGCCCACGTGCTGTGATGTGACGCAACCGGAACTGGATAAGACGTCATATCCGGTCGGCGAACCGCCGCCCCTTCCTATCTCTCATGCGTTCCACCCAGACGCTATGGTGGAACGCAACCGGAAGTAGGTAAAAGATCATATCCGATTTTGGAAACCGCCCCCTCAGAAATCAAGAGGGATGCAGTCCCCTAGGATAGCCACAATAGGAAAGAAGCTGGCATTCCCGGGGAAGATAGAACGCAAAGAACATGTATACCCCCGGAAGTAGCGCGTCCGCTACAAAAAAATTTACCGGTACAAAGAAAAGAGGGCTGGCCCTGATCAAGGAAAGTGCCTGGCCAGGCCAAAGAGCAAGATGAAAAATATGAATGGAGTCAGAAAGTCACCAAATGTGCATAAAAGTGTGACCAATAATGACAATACAAACATAAACAAACAAAAAAAGACTTACCAGACAAACCAACTATAAACATAGAACAAACAACAATCATGTACAAATTGTGAACCATTACAAAAGTGGCTAATGAAGCCAAGCAGCAACATATATGGATATACGTACAATTATAAATAAGGACCTGTCATCCCTCATGGGATCAACAAACTATTGCCGCTAAATTTACATTTCTAATACCAAGTGTCGCTTCTTCCCTTCCAAGCGCTGCTGTGTGTCCAAACAGAACTTTTCAAGCTCAGAAGACAGTGGGGAACAAACTGGTGTCCACTTTTTCATGGTTACTCTTGAAAAAAAAAAAATGAAAAATATGGAGCTAAAGCAACTTTTAGGATAATTGAAAATTTTCAATATGACGACCTAATGTTATCAAATTTGGTGTAGTACCTGTACTACCTGCAAGTTCAAAATGCGCACCATACCACTGGATAAAATTCTTTTAGGGTGTAGTTTTTAAAGTGAGGTCACTTGTGGGAGGGGGAGTTCCTGTTTAGGCACCTTAAGGGCTCTACAAATGTGGCATGGTGTCCGCTATTTCAGCCAAATTTGTGTTCCAAAATTCATATGGTGCTCCTTCCCTTCGGAGCTATGCAGTTTGTCCAAATAGAGATTTGACCACAGCGTGCCCAGAAGAAACTGGATAGCAAATTTTGTCATGCCATCCCTAAAGCAACATTTTAGAGGAAAATATTTTTTTTTTTCATTACACCTTGCATTAAAGGGAACCTGTCAGCAGGATCTTGCCAAGTAAACTACAGGCAGTCAGGTTGAGGTTGCTGCACTGATTAAAATGATACCTGAGGTGAAGAAATCCATCTTGTGGTTCTTGTGTAATCAGAGTTTGCAGTTTTGAGTTAATGAGATTCTCATGCTCTGGGGTGGGACTGTAGGCAGGGTCTTATCCTGGTGCTCTATGCCAGATTAGCAAGAAAAGACACAGGCCCACCCCAAAGCACAATTATGGTCAAATTGGTCAAATTTTTACCCATTTCCCCCATGTGAATGAAAAATATGGGACCAAAACAAAATTTGTGGTAAAAATTTAAATTTTTCTCATCACCCAATGGTGTAAGGTTCTGCAACAAATTCTTGGTGTTAATATGATCAATGCACCTTAGGTGAACTCATTGAGGTGTATTTTCTAAAAATGAGGTCATTTCTGGGGTGTTTCTGCCCTCAGGGGCTCTGCCAATGTGACATGGCACCCTCAAACCATTCCAGTAAAATGTGCACTACAATATGGCGCTCCTTCCCTTCTGAGCTTTGCACTCGCCCTCAAAAGTAGTTTTCAACCACATATGGGGTATCTGCGTACTCCGAAGAAATTGCGTAACATTTTGTGGTATATTTTCTCCCATTATTCCTTTTGAAAACTTGAGGCCAAAGTAATAATTTTAGTAGGAGGAAAAAAAAATTAATTTTCCATCAACTCAGCCAGATGTTCTGCAATTCTGTAAATCGCTTGTGGGTTAAAATGCTCATTACACCGCTAGAGGAACTCCTCAAGAGGTGTAGATTCCAAAATGGGGTCACTTGCGGGGGTTTCTGCTGTTTTGGCATGCCAGAGGCAGTCGCAATCTCTTCCAGACAAAATTGTGCTCCAGAATTCAACTGGTGCTGCTTCATTTCCAAGCCCTGCCACGTGCCCGAACAGTAGTTTTCCACCACATATGGGGTATCCATTCTCCAGTTACCCTTGTGAAAATGAAAACTTGGGGTGAAGCAACATTTTTTGCAGGAAAATTTCTTCATTTTCACAGAACAACGTTCTAAAATGGTGTGAATTCTGCGAAGCACCTGGGGGTTCAAGGTGCTCACCACACCTTTAGAATAAGTTCCTTGAGGGGTGTAGTTTACAGAATAGGGTCACTTTTGGGGGATTTCCACTGTTTAGGCACATCAAGGGCTCTGCAAATGTGACAGGGCGTCCGTTATCTATTCCAGCTATTTTGCACTCCAAAAGTCAATTGGCATTCCTTCCCTTTTGAGTCCTGCTGTGTACCCAAACAGTAGTTCTCCGCATAAGCAGTACCTGCATACTAAGGAGAAATTGCACAAATTGGATGGTTTGACTTCTCTTGTTAACCTTGTAAAAATACAAAATTTTGTGTTAAATTAATATTTTTGTGTAAAAAAAAAAAAAAACAATGTTTTTTCCTTCCACATTGCTTTAATTCAGGCCCCCCAAAGTCACTTCAAATGTGACAGTCCCTAAAAAAGGAGGTTTTGTAAATTTGAGAAATTGCTGAACAAATTTTACCCCTCCTAACAAAAAAATAAGATTTCAAAAATGATGCAGATGTAAAGTAGAAGTTTATTTTACTCACTTATATAGTGTCATTAGTTCCACAGCCCTTTACATACATCATTTTTACATACATCATTGCTGTCCCAATTGGGGCTCACAATCTACATTCCCTATCAGTATGTCTTTAGAGTGTGGGCGGAAACCGGAGAACTATGAGGAAACCCACACAAACACAGAACATACAAACTTCTTGCAGATGTTGTTCTTAGTGGGATTTTAAGCCAGGACTCCACCGCTGCAGTGCTAACCACGGAGCCACCGTGCTGCCATGTGGTAAATGTTAATCGTTTTGTAACAATTTTCAAACTCGTGTCACATTTTTGCAAAAATTTTCGAAATGTCCACTAATAAAACAAGCCATATCAAACAAATGTTACCACCATGATGAAGTACAATATGTATTGAAAAAAAATCTCAGAATCAGTGAGATCCGTTGAAGTGTTCCAGAGTTATTACCTCAAAGTGACACTGGTTAAAATTGTAAAATTTGGCCTGGTCATGAAGGTGAAAACAGGGTTTAAATCTGTTATTTAACCCTTGCAAGCCTATGGGCTAGCATTTATAGACAATCTGTTTATATAACACTAAGCAAATTATAAACTGGCGCTACTAGCAAATGTGTAGTTTAAGCCATCATGATTGCAAATTATTCCATTCCTCTTTAAACGGCATTTTAAAAGCACATTAGCAATATTTTTGCCTATAAATAGTGCAGCATAGGTCATTTAATAATGTTAAGGTTCTTGTGTATACCTGTGTTAATTGGTGTCCATTACTCCATCCCTTATTCAAGTCAGAAGGGATCTTTGTCAGTACTATGCATGATGGACTAAACAAGAACAGTATTGCTTTGTGGGAAGGAGACACTGAACTGCTATAAGGGATTTAATGTAGAAAGATGTACCGTAGTTCTCAGGAAAGACTCATCCTATTTACACGAGAGCACGGCTTGTTCACACATTAGTACCACAACAAAAAAAAAGTGTTTTACAGTTCCAGCAAAGTGAATGGGATTTCTGAAGTCTCATGAACACGCATCATTTTTTCTTGCAGATTTGAATTAATGTGCCATTTATTTTTTACCTGTTCAAATGAGTGAGAAAAGTGAAAAAAAAAAATATGTCTAAACCATGAGAATTTTAAGCAGCATTTTTTCAGACAGAATTTTCTACATCAAAAAACAAGTGTACATGTATCTAAAGTCTGACAGGATCCGTCAGAATCCTGCTGCATTCAAAGGCTAAAATTAGTTTGTGCCCACGATGTAGAAATGCTCCGGATTTTTTCCTGAGCGTTTCTGCATCTCCCTGGCAGAAAAAAAAGCATGCGGATTGTACATGCGTTTTTCATGCCAGGGACATGCGGAGGTGAAGCGGTCTTCACATGCATTTCCGCATGCGGGTGTCAAGAGTTTTCCAAGCGATTTTAGCATCACTTGGAAAGTGCTTGACAACTAGGTCACACTATATAAATCCATGCAAACGGCATGGATTTATATAGTGTGACCCGAGAGAATGGTTAAAAATAAAATAAACCTATACTTACCTTCCGATGACCCGCGCTGTCATGCTGCGCTCCTTCCTGGCTGCCGACAGATCGCGGTAAGCTGTACTGAAGAACCTGCCGTCACATGACTGACGTCAGCGAAGGTCCTTCAGTCCTGCGCGATCTGTCGACAAGCGAAAAGGAGACCGGGGGCCGTCGGAAGGTGAATATAATTTTATTTATTTTTTTTTACAGCTTTTAATGGTACCTGGGTGCTTGGAAAACGCATCGTGGGCACACAGCCTTAAACTCCCATTTTGAACGTCAAGGACTGCTTTGTGTGAATAGGGTTTATTATCCCCTTGAAATCCACAAATTACACAATGCCAGTTGCCAGTCAGCAGAGAGCCACTCTGACCATAGTAAATCCTGCAGTCGGTGACTGCTTTTTGGAGTCAATAGTGCCAACAATGCAGGAATGGCACCGAAGCTGGAAAGGAAAAATAAAAAAAAACTAGCAGCCCGAGTTCCGAAAGAAATACGTTTCGGAAGCTAGAAAAGTGTGCTCTACATAATATAAACTAAACTAACTCAAATCACCCATGTATATTTACACGATAAACAAAGTTGTCATAATTAACAAGTTTAGTAAATGGCATTACGGAAAACAAAAATAAAAATTTAGAAGATTACAGAGACGTTCACCAATTCAAAAAGTGAATTGCCCAGGGAAGATCGAATGGAAATCTCAGCATGAAAAAAAATTTGTATATGTGTTTTATGCTAAAGAATGAATTCGGCCGCTTGGATTTCTAGCACATGAATTATTGTAAGATGGAAATCCCTTAATAAATCTTCATATTTCTGGAACCACTTCCAATTAAAAAATAAAACTAATTTGCGTATTTTTTGGACTATAAGACGCACTAAGGTTTTAGAGGAGGAAAATAGAAAAAAAATGTGGTCATGATGCCCTGTTAATGGGGAGGGGGTCTGCTGCTGACACTGGTATAGGTGTAATGTCCCCCAATTCTGTTAATATCCCCCATCCTGATATGCATGGCACCCTAGCCCCCATCCTGGTATGCATGACAACCCCTGATCCCCATCACAATGCACACAAAAAAAACAAACAAACAAAAAAAAACACAATACAATTATACTCACCTCCAGCGCAGAATCCTGCTCTGCTGCCGACACGGATTTCACTGTGTGAGCCGCGCAAGGCGTAACTACCATGTGCCCTCACACCGATATGAGCAGCCGGAATAGTCACTGCTCTCCACGCTGGGACTATGGCCGTGGGGAGCAGCGATCATTCACTCACTTTAAGGCTATGTGCCCACGATGCAAAAATGCTGCAAATTTTTTAAGCTTCTCCCTGGCAGGAAAAAAGCATGCGTTTTTTCCGCCAGGTAGAAGCGTTTGTCAAGCGTTTTCATGCATTTCTGCATGCGGGTTATCAAGCGCTTTTCCAAGCGATTTTAGCATCACTTGGAAAAGTGCTTGACAACTTGTTCACACTATATAAATCCATGTAACCGGCATGGATTTAAAGTAGTGTGACCAAGTTCGTAAAAAAAAAAAAAAAAAAAAAAAAAAAAAAGAAGAAAGAAGAATGGTAAAAAATAAAGTTTATACTCAGCTTCCGATGTCCTCCCGGTGTTTTATCTGCTCCGTCCGGTGTATTGCATTGCTCGCGGTGGTGTGAAGGACCAGAGGTACGTCATTGAGTCATGTGATGGGTCACATGACTCAATGACGTCATGGCAGGTCCTTCACAACAGCACGAGCAATGCAAGACACCGGACAAAACACCAGGAGGAGAGTATAATTTTTTTTTTTTTTTTTTTTTACAGGTTCTATGGTACCCAGGTCTGGATGAGTCTCCTCTCCTCCAGACTTGGGTACCATCCGCATATAGAAACGCATATTATCCGTGTACACAAATGTACTGAGACGGATAATATGCGTTTCAATGCAAGTCAATGGCGGCGATTACGCTGCGTGTCCGCAAAATTAATGCACATGCTGCGGATTTTTGAGCGCAGCATAAACGCTGCGTTAAAGTCCGCAGCACGGGCATTGACATTGCAGCTTGTCATTGGGGACCATGGGGGGGCGGATTACCAAGCGTTTCCCAAGCGTTTATGCTGCAGAAATTCCGCAGCATAAACACTTGGAAAACGCATAGTGGGCACACAGCCTAATAGCACGCACACCATACCCACAGGGCAACTCCTGCTGTGGCTCTGCGGTCTCGTGGGCCCGCTGTTAAAGAGCATGAATATTTACTACTCCCCACGCCCATGGGAGTGGGTTGTAGTGAAAATTCATGGTCTTTAATAGCGGGCACACACATGACAGCTGAGTCGCTGCAGGAGCCACGCTGCGCCATGGATGCGCCATTTCTGGGACAGAGCTGATATTGTTAGCCTCGGTAGGGGCCAGGGTCCATGGCCCCTTCCCTGGCTATTAATATTAGCCTGCAGCTGTTTGCCTAGCCTTAGCTAGTTAGATTTTATAGGGGGACCCTACTACAATTTTTTTTTCTGGGGTCCCCCTATAACCTAGCCAGTAAAGGCTAAGCAAACAGCTGTGGGCTGTTAGGAAACATCTTTGGCTAATGGCCCCTTCCCCGGCTTGTAATATCAGTCCCCATTGGTGGGCTTTCCCTCTACTGGATATGAAAATGACGTGGGAGCCTACATACCTTTTTTCAATTAAGGGTACGTGTACACGATCCTGACATAGCAGCGCTTTGGACACAGCATATTTTATGCTGCGTTCTACAGAAATTTGCATGTGTTCAGTGAACCATGCGGATTTACCGCATTCAAATGGTCAAATTTCTGTTGTGGAGACTAACTACTTCGCAAGAGAAATGGACATGCTGCGGTCCTGAAAGATGCTCTGCATGTCCGTGTAAGCAGCCTCAGATGCAAGCATAGTGGATATGGGATTTCTAGAAATCCCAACCACTATGCTGTAACATCTGGCAGATGCGGGTTTGATACTACATAAATACATACACAGCGCCAAACCCACATTATTTCCTGATGGACAAGTACCCAAACTCACCCTCATGTCAATTTTTACTTATTGAAATGTCAGTACATGTGGTGAATCCACATGTACTGACAACACATGTGCATTAGGTGTCACTGACACCGAACCCTAGCTTTAGTAATGAAGAAGCGTCAGCCAGACACCCTCATTACCAAGTTAAGAGTTAAACACACTATTTGAAATTCAACAGACATTTAAATAATTGAAATTAATGAATATACTCACCCTAGGTCTGACGGTAATCCAAGGGCTTAAGCGATGTCCCACGTGCCTTTTTATCAAATATAGTTTAGCTCCAAAAAGCAGTCTTCTGTATGCAAAACCGAACGTTTTTTTGCTGTCAAGAGATGCAGATACTGAACGTGAAAACAGCCAAAAAAGCCTCCCCCCCCACCTCCAACTCATCCTCAGTGTTTTAGCCAATAAACACACCAAGCATGGTTGCAACTTAAATTTATTGAATTCTCACACAATGTTAACTGCACGCAAGTACAAGGAATTCAGAGTGCAGTCATGATGGACTCCTGGAAATACAATTATTGGTAGGACCAATCCCTACTTTCCAAACCAGGAGAAATACCAAACTTTTTTTTAGGGTGAGACCACTGCCTGAAGGACTTTCATTTCATAGGCCAACTGTTGTCCAGCTTATAGGATTTGCAGAAGGTATTTAGGCTAGACCAGGTTGTGGCCCTACAAATCTGGTCCATTGAGGCTCCTGCCCTCTGTGCTCAAGAAGCAGAGATTGCTTGTGTTGAATGTGCCTTAACGCCCTCTGGTGGAGCTCTCCCTTTTGATACATATGCCAAGGAAATGGTGAATGAAAACCATCTGGCTGATGTTGCTTTCAAGGTCTTCTTACCCTTGTTCTTTCTTGCGAACTGAATGAAGAGGTTTGAGTCTTTCCTCCAACATTCCGTAGCCTCAACGTAAGAACAGTCAGCCTTACATCCATAGAATGAAAAATTTTCCCTCTCGTGTATTTTGGATGCTGGCAAAAGAGGGTAGAATGATCTGCTTTAGGTTCAGGTGGGACAAGTCAATGGATTCACAAAAATGAGCAAAACTTCTTCCAGATAAAATAGCAGAAGATACCAGTTTCCTACTTGCATAGTTGTGACCACTCGCTCTGACAGACTGACAATCTGCCTTTCAGGATCCAAGCTGTCATGTGCAATAGATATATATTTTGATCTAGGAGTGGACCATGAGGTAGGTGGTCATTCCATTCTGAAAGGGAAAGTGGGTCTTCTAGAGCCATATGATTTAATAGAGGAAACCACACCCTTCTGGCCAAAAAGGAGCTGATCAGTATTCTTGTAGCCTGCTCTTCCTTGATTTTCCTCAGGGCCCTTGGAATTAAGGGAAAAGGATGGAAGGCATTTAGTAGATTTCTGTCCCATCTTTGGGAAAAAGCATCCACCCCCTCAAGGTTGTCCTCAGGATTCAGGGAGAAGAAACTTGCCACCTTCAAATTTTTCCAGGTGCGAACAGGTCTATTCAAGGAACACCCCAACGTTGGGTCAGCTGTTGTAACAAGTCTGAAAGAACAGTCTGAAAGAACAGTCTGAAAGAACAGTCTGAAAGAACAGTCTGAAAGAACAGTCTGAAAGAACAGTCTGAAAGAACAGTCTGAAAGAACAGTCTGAAAGAACAGTCTGAAAGAACAGTCTGAAAGAACAGTCTGAAAGAACAGTCTGAAAGAACAGTCTGAAAGAACAGTCTGAAAGAACAGTCTGAAAGAACAGTCTGAAAGAACAGTCTGAAAGAACAGTCTGAAAGAACAGTCTGAAAGAACAGTCTGAAAGAACAGTCTGAAAGAACAGTCTGAAAGAACAGTCTGAAAGAACAGTCTGAAAGAACAGTCTGAAAGAACAGTCTGAAAGAACAGTCTGAAAGAACAGTCTGAAAGAACAGTCTGAAAGAACAGTCTGAAAGAACAGTCTGAAAGAACAGTCTGAAAGAACAGTCTGAAAGAACAGTCTGAAAGAACAGTCTGAAAGAACAGTCTGAAAGAACAGTCTGAAAGAACAGTCTGAAAGAACAGTCTGAAAGAACAGTCTGAAAGAACAGTCTGAAAGAACAGTCTGAAAGAACAGTCTGAAAGAACAGTCTGAAAGAACAGTCTGAAAGAACAGTCTGAAAGAACTCAGAATAGGACTTTTCAGGCCTCCCTGACAAAAGCATACCGCTGTGACGTTGTCTGACTAACATATTATATCTGAGATGGTTTTGGCACCTCTGAAGCGTCTCCCATACTGCTCAAAGTTCTCTGTAGTTCAATGATCTTACATGAATTTCTGGAGACCATGTTCCCTGAAGGTATTGACCCTGCACTACGGCACCCCAAACTTGCTGACTTGGGTCTGTAGTAACCCGAATGCATGGGGAAAGGATCCACAATAACCATTTTTGGAGCTTTCTTAGAGACGTCCACCATGTTAGTGAAGTCTTAACTCTCGTAGATATGACCAGCTTCATGTCGAGTCCCAATGGTTTTCTGTTCCCTATTGTTTGTTCCAGGCTGTTAGAATTGCTTCCTGCAAAATTCTCAAGTGGGCTTGGCTCCATTGCACACTTGGGATGCAGGATGTCATTACTGTATTTTTCGAACTATAAGACGCACCAGACCATAAAACGCACCTAGGTTTTATAGGAGCAAAATAGAAAAAAAAAAAAAAAAGAAAAAAAATGGGGTCATGATGCCCTGTTAAGGGGGGTCTGCTGCTAACAGTGTTATAGGGGTAATGTCCCCCAATTGTTAATTTCCCCCATCCTGGTATAAATAAATACACTGCTCAAAAAATAAAGGGAACACTCAAATAACACATCCGAGATCTGTATGAATGAAATATTCTCACCGAATACCGTTCTGTACAAAGTTGAATGTACCGACAACAAAATCACAAAAAAAAAATCAATGGAAATCAAATTTATTAACCAATGGAGGTCTGGATTTGGAGTCACCCCCAAAATTAAAGTGGAAAAACACACTACAGGCTGATCCAACTTTGATGTAATGTCCTTAAAACAAGTCAAAATGAGGCTCAATATTGTGTGTGGCCTCCACGTGCCTGTATGACCTCCCTACAACGCCTGGGCATGCTCCTGATGAGGTTGCGGATGGTCTCCTGTGGGATCTCCTCCCAGACCTGGACTAAAGCATCCGCCAACTCCTGGACAGTCTGTAGTGCAACGTGACGTTGGTGGATGGAGAGAGACATGTCCCAGATGTGCTCAATCTGATTCAGGTCTGGGGAACGGGCGGTCCAGTCTATAGCTTCAATGCCTTCATCTTGCAGGAACTGCTGACACTCCAGCCACATGAGGTCTGGCATTGTCCTGCATTAGGAGGAACCCTGGGCCAACGGCACCAGCATATGGTCTCACAAGGTGTCTGAGGATCTCATCACGCCCGAATTCTCCAATGGTAGGGATGATTTTTTGGACGATCTGGCAACTGCCCCATCAACTTTGGGGATCTTATCCCAAGGCTCCGAGTCCTTCTACTCGAAGGTGTACCTTCTCTTAGGAGGACGAGGGTAAGGCCCCTGATCTTTCCAGCTTCCTTCATTCTCAGTCAATGAGGCCCTGAGTTTTAGGGTTTAATTGGAAAGGAGCGCAAACAATGTCTTCCCGGGATCTGGCTGCTTTCTCCTCCCCCAAACCCATGGTTGATCTGACCAGCTTGTCCATACCCTCAATTGGGAAGCAGGGTCTACCATTAGCCGATGAAGAGGACGATTAATCATTGAGCCATAGATCCTCGGACTGGGAGGAACCATAGACTGAGGAGATATCCTTATGGGATTTTTTCTTCTCTAACTAACCCCTTCAGGGACCCTTGAACCTCTGCGCAGACTATGGATTTTAGATTGGATTAGAACTTTCCGCTATGGTTCTATTAATACAGCTTGAGCAAATCTGTTTTTGCCAATCTATGGGAAGGGGAATTTGGCATAGGGCACAAATCCTGTGCTTTTGCTAGGCTCCTACAGTAGGAAGCACATAAAAGACTTCCCATTGCTAAAAGGTGACATTCGCGAAGATCAATCACCCCTGAAGTCACAAACTGGTAACGGATTTGGAGGCTGTGGCGGAATATGCAATAATTACTTGGTTCAGAGACGTCCGACACCTTACTCCTGCGGCTGCCACTACAATTGGTTGAGCGGCTGTCCATGTGAGGAGTCAGTCAGCCTCTTCCGTTGCTGAGGTGGGGGGGGGGGGGGGAATCGGCTGCTGCTCCCGACTGTACTGGTCAGCCATGGTTTACCAAGACTACGCGCTGGAGCATGAGCAGCGCTTCCAGGATAACCTCCCCCCCCACCTTAAATAGGGCCATCCAGAACCTCCTCCGGTTCAAGCAATCTCAAAACTCCAAAAGACCTAGCACATCCCACAATCAGCTCCCACATGAGCTCATCAAGGGGGAGGTATGTGGGCTCAGCATTGAGCAAATAAAAATTAAATTTTAAATTCTCTGTCTTAGTTCATTCGGGAAGACCGTTTGCTGTGAGTATTCCATTTTCCTATTCTGAGTGCTTCCATACACCAAGCTCAGCCATTTCCGTGACATCAGGTACAGTAATTTTCTTTTGTTAATCCTTTTTATTCTATGCAATTGCATATAACGTATTGTATCATCTTTGTATATATTTTTTTAATAAAAACACTGCCTATTTATCTGGATTACATATATAAAAATTAATAGCTCTGTTCCTGTTGCACTGTAAGCCCCGCCCCTAAAACCATACACTACCTGTTAATGGGTATCCAATCGGCCTGTATAAACGATTGGTGGTGGCAGCTTAAAGTGGTTCTTTTTTGGTTATTGTAGAGCTGGCAGTGACCCAATGGGATATGCATTACATACAGTCAAAGCCGAAAGTGTTGGCACCCTTGAAATCGTTCCAGAAAATTATCGCAATTACATATTTTGGTGTACATGTGTATTTTCCTGTGTATTGGAACAGAAAAAAAATGCAAGTTGGACAATTTCACACAACCCCAGAAGTGGGCCGGACAAAATTGTTGGCACCTTTCTAAAGATGTGTGTGAACAACTTTGGTTTCAAGCATGTGATTGCTCATTCAAACTCACCTGTGACAAGTAAAAAGTATGGGCAATATGAAAAGCACATCTGAAACCAGATAAAAAGGGAGAAGTTGACTTAATCTTTGCATTGTGTGTCGGCATGGAGAACAGAAAGAAGAGAACTGTTTGAGGACTTGTAACCTTGAGATTGTTGATATTTTTCAACAATTTTAGTTCTCAAGTCCATCTCTAGAGATCTTGATGTTCCTTTGTCCACAGTGTGCAACATAATCAAGAAGATTACAACCCATAGCACTGAAGATAATCTCAGTGGACATGGACGGCAGAGAAAAACTGATGAATGGTGCAACACAGGATAGTCAGGATAATGGATAAGCAACACTAATAAGAGTTCCAAAGAAATTCAAGATGTCCTGCAGGCTCAGGGTGCATCAGTGTCAGCACAAACTATTTGTCAACATTTGAATGACAAGCTGGTGGGATGTGTGTGACCCCACTTCCCTCCTCGGCTGTGTATCCTTGACAACTATTGGGATGTGTGACTTTTTACAAGTGTATTTTATAGCCTCTTCTCTGCATTTTTAAACAAATATATTTTGGCTGCAATTAATTTTGTTTTTACCACTGTATGTTTTATTGTAAGTAGTATGAAGGCACCCAATGACCACAGTAAGGAACAGCCAAAGTTGGCCCACTTAGAGGTCACTACTAGTTGTAAAGTACACAAACATTTACTGTATTGTGGGGACCCAGGACATTTCATGCTGGCCAACATCTAGCCTTCAGACAGTGGGTATTACAGGTCCCAAGTGTATGTATGTATGTATGTATGTATGTATGTATGTATGTATGTATGTATGTATGTATGTATGTATGTATGTATGTATGTATGTATGTATGTATGTATGTATGTTTTTTTTTTTACAAAGATGAAAAAACAAAAATAGTACATCAATAAAACAAAGGTTGGAAGGAAGTCAGGCTGAATAATGTCTTTGGCAAACATTTCATCACTTGGCAAACAAGATTAGTCACACATGCACATTGTTACAGCATTTCCGGCATTTGATTCTGTGCTAAACATGGCTGGTATTGCCTTATTTGGTCATAACCAGAACAGGTCATGCCTCGCACACTAAACACGCAGCTACACAGCACAACCAGCAGCAGCATTTTCAACATTACACAAGTCAAAGTTACAGCAATTGTTTTATGCAAAAAAAAACAAAAAAAAAACCTACAAATATTGTTAGTTTGTTTTTCATAACTTATCTAACCGCCAGCTAGTAAGCTTTGCTTATATAGCGACATCATATTCCACAGCTATCAGCTAATGTCACCAGATGTATCCTTGAATACCAGGAGCTCCTGCAGTGTTAACAGTCACTTTACCAAATAGCCTCTTCAGACCCACACACCATGAAATGACTAATGCAGACTGTAGGGTCCACCAGAAGAGAAGCCACATTACACTTTGCAAATACTGTTTTGTTTTTTTTGAGAGTGAGGATTTTCGTTTGATTGGTGGTAACCTTACAAGATATTCATATGCCCCAATATGATATACAGACTAACTTTAAAGAAAGTGTCATCAGAAAATGACCCATGGTTTAAAATCAGCTTTGTTAACTTTTTGTTATATAAATGTCGTATTTTTTTCCACAGGTCAATCTGAATTTAAAAAAAAATAAAAAATCTTGCAGTTTTCACATTGGTTATAGGGGCTTTTGTAGACCAACTTTTGATTACCTCAATGAATAACACGTACATCATATCCTGACCCTATCTGTTGTGTTGAAATGTCTAATGCTTGTGTGCAAAGGTCATTGTGAAGGAAGGAGAAGGGTCAGATGTGACAGACTATTGTGACTGGTGGCTCCTGTGTAATCAGCTGGTTATCTACACAATTGCTTCTCACTAAATTAGAGTATCAAAAAGTTAATTTATTTCAGTTCAATACAAAAAGTGAAACTCAGTAATTACAAAACAGTGATCTATTTTAAGTTTTTATTTCTGTTAATGTTGATGATTATGGCTTACAGCCAATGAAAACACAAAAGTCATTATCTCAGTAAATTAGAATACTTTATAAAAGCTAGAAAAAGGTTTTTAAAATCCGAAATGTATGTTCAGTAAATGCATTCAATACTTGTTCGGGGCTCCTATTGCATCAATTACCGCATCAATGCAGCGTGGGATGGAGGTGATCACCCTGTGGCACTGCTGAGGTGTTATGGAAGACCAGGTTGCTTTGATAGCAGCCTTCAGCTCGTCTGCATTGTTGGGTCTGGTGTCTCATCTTCCTCTTGACAATACCCTATACATTCTCTATGGGGTTAAGGTCAGGCGAGTTTGCTGGCCAATCAAGCACAGTGATACTGTTGTATATAAACCAGGTATTGGTACTTTTGGCAGTGTGGACAGGTGCAAAGTCCTGCTGGAGAATGAAATTTCCACCTCCAAAAAGCTTGTCGGCAGAGGGAAGCATGAAGTGCTCTAAAGTTTCCTGGTAGACCGCTGCACTGACTTTGGTCTTGATAAAACACAGTGGACCTACACCAGCAGATGACATGGCTCCCCAAACCATCACTGATTGTGGAAACGTCATACACGACCTCAAGCAGCTTGGATTGTGTGCCTCTCCACTCTTCCTCCAGACTCTGGGACCTTGATTTCCAAATGAAATAGAAATTTCCTTTCATCTGAAAACACCTTGGACCATTGAGCAACAGTCCAGGTGTTTTTCTCCTTGGCCCACGTAAGACACTTATGGAGCTGTCTATTGGTCATGAGTGGCTTGACACAAGGAATGCGACACTTGTAGCCCATGTCCTGGATATGTCTGTGTGGTGGCTCTTGAAGCAATGACTCCAGCAGCAGTCCACTCCTTGTGAATCTAACCCAAGTTTTTGACCTTTTCTTAATCCTTTCAAGGAAGCAGTCATCCCGGTTGCTTGTACACTTTTCCTTCCACTCAACTTTCAATTAATATGCTTGGATGCAGCACTCTGAACAGCCAGCTTTTTAGCAATGACCTTTTGTGGCGTGTGTCAATGACTGCCTTCTGGACATCTTTCAAGTCAGCAGTCTTGCTCATGATTGTGGAGCCTACTGAAACAGACTAAGGGACCTTTTTAAACACTTAGGAAGCCTGCATGTGTTTTTTGTTAATTATTTTAATTTACTGAGATGATTTGTGTTTTCATTGGCTGTAAGACATAAATTGTCAACATTAACAGAAATATTCACTTTTAACAGGTCACTGTTTGTAATGTCTATACAATGTGTTTCACTTTTTGATGATATTTTAATTTAGTGAGAAGTTGTAGGTGTACCTGTGACTGTAACCCTGCCTCTGATAATATGGAGCCATACAGGAGAGTATGAGGCGGAGCTCCAGAGGCTAGTAAAAATTGCAGGATAAAAATAGAAAAAGAAAACCCTCATGTTGTAGCTTTGAATGCCAGCATTGATTTTACCATATGTACTGAAAGATCGAAAAGAAATTCCAAATTGAGTGCTAGTGTGAAACATGTAATTCCATCATTGTTCAAGTTTTGTTTATTCAGGATTCAATATACTGTAAAAGTCACATGCCAATATAATTCTCCAGGTCAGCCCGATAACAGATACTAAGCTTCTAGGAAACCTGACAGCTGATGCATTCGGCCCATGGATTGGGGAGCTGGTATCAGGCATTGGCTGTGTCATCTCAGACAGCTATGTGACCGATATTGCGATTTAAAAGCACCCCCTCCCAATCAAAAGTCAAGCTGTGGACCAGTTGGACAGGTGGGGTAGATTATCCCTGCACTTAGAGGGTGACAGGTCTCTCCCTACAGGAGCACATAGGCAGAGACCTGTCCAGGGCAACGGGCAGGGAGAAGCCGACGGCTTTTAAAGTATGCTTTTATGTGAAACACCACGGCGTTGCAGAGTCATACATACCTGGCTGAGATCATACAGCCAGTGCCTGATGCATGCTGTCCTCAGATTTGGCAGCAAGGATCAGCAGTCAGGTTCACTTTACAAGAAACTAAACCTTTCTAATGTTTTATCATATTTAACTCCGGGCTGAGTGTGCACACAGCCTGAAGAAAGGACTGAATAGCATACCCTCTGAGACGCATGAACTTGGTCAGCCATGTGCAGTGCACCTACAATTTTTTTTTTTTTTTTTGACATGGTGGGGGTTGGGAGTGCAGCAATGAAAAAACTGCAATTCTGGCAGTTTATTTTTTTAGTGTTTATTTTACAGTTAAGATTTATAAATTGTTAAAGGGGGACTCAGCATAGAATGACTGTTCACACCAAGCACAGGCACTCGTTGCTCCATGGTGGGGCCAATCATTTATATACACCTTCTCACCTGTTTGGTTTCCATTAAACTCCACCCTTCCCTGGCTCTATGAAGCCAGAGCTGTCAAAGAGGAGGGTGGAGATAGAGGGAAAACAAGCAGGTAGGAAGGTGTATATAAATGATTGGCCCCACTGTGAAACACCAAGCGGGAGAAATTTTGTTTGAACTGTCATTCTGTGCTGAGAGTCCCTTTAAAAAGGTAATGGACTAGTTAAGTCTATTCAAAACATATCAAAGAAAAACGTATAGCTGGCTGCAATCATGCATCTAGGCTGTGCTTCACACTGCCCGTGGACAGGGTCCTTTTATTGGACTGGACTTTTAAAGACATTTTCATACCAACAATGTTTCAGATTTTAACCCCTTACTGGCCTGGGGCGTATTCGTACGCCCCAGGCCATCACACCCGGTTCAGCGGGGGCTCCGGCGCTAGGCCCGCACTGAACCGGGCACATGTCAGCTGATTCTTACAGCTGACATGTGCCCGCAACAGCCACAGGTGGAATCGCGATCCACCCTCGACTGTTAACCAGTTAAATGCTGCTGTCAATCTCTGAGAGCAGCATTTAACATCGCAGCCCACTGATGCGTGGGCATGACAGCCAGGGGTCTGCAGCAGACCCCTGTGGTTGTCATGTCTCGCTATGAGCGCCACCTAGTGGTCGGCACTCATAGCACATGAGCATTTCTGCTACACAGAAGCGATCTGCTCATCACTTCTGTGTAGCAGACCCAATCAGATAACTGCAGCTTCTAGTCTCCCATGGAGACTACTGAAGCATGCAGAAAGTGGAGAATTTTTTTTTTTTTTTTTTTAAATATGAAAAAAAAAAAAATATAAAAAAAAGTTGAAATCACCCCCCTTTCGCCCCATTCAAAAAAACAAAAACAAAAAACATACGCATATTCGGTATCGCCACATTCAGAATCGCCCGATCAATATAAAATAATTAATCCGATCGGTAAACTGCGTAACAAGAAAAAAAAATTCTAAAAGCCAGAATTACATTTTTTGGTTGTTGCAACATTGAAATAAAATGCAATAACAGGGGATCAAAACATCACATCTGCCCCAAAATAATATCAACGTCAGCTCGACACGCAAAAAAATAAGCCATCAGCCGGCCCAAGATCCCAAAAAATGGAGACGCTATTGGTCTCGGAAAATGATAGATCTAGATATATATTTTTATAAGTAAACTTTGGATTTTTTTCACCTCTTAAGTAAAAAATAACCTATACATGTTTGGTGTCTACGAACTCATAATGACCTGGAGAATAATAATGGCAGGTCACTTAGCATTCAGCGAGCGCGGTTATAAAAAAAAAAAAAAAAAAAAAAAAAAAAAAAAAAAGGGTTAAAATTATGTTTTTAAAGTGTCAAAAGATATATTTTAATTTAATTCTGTAGTCCTCTAAGGGCCTAAAGTGTTGCAGTACACAGTAGAAATGTAGTCCTCATTTACAGGAGGACTACAATAGGGCTGTTCAGTTGGACCCCAGTGCCATGTTAAGTTACTGAATCTGTGCAATCACTTCATGGTGATATGGGCACATGGGAGCAGGGTAAACCAGCAATCAAGCCATTTAAATGTCACTTTCAGCAATTAAAGAAGCACACCCTTTAAAGTTTTTATCCTCTTAATATATTGCAATCATATTATATGGCTCACTGTACTTAAAATTGCTCATTTTGCCTCTCTACCCAGCTAATTCTTCTCTTTTCTCTGCTTTTAAGTCTCTTGTCCCTACATTTATCATTCCCCTCTTCAACTCCCGACCCAGCTGCTGCTCCTGCCATTTACTTTTGCAGTGACTTATGACTCATACAGGGAAAATTGATCTTTTGTTTGTACATAGAGCTTAGAAAGATTCAGCTAGTCAGTTTCTAATCACGTGATGTCAGACCTAATGGACTAGAGAAGCATTAGCTGTGTAGATTGGCAAAGTGAGCAATTGTAAGTACACAGTGCCATATAATATGATGATTACAATATATTAAAAATATAAAAATTTTGATGCAAGTGCTTCTTTAACCACTTAAATGCCATCAAACACAAACCATCAGAATTCGCTCAGGTGACTGCTCCTAAAGGCAGAAGCTGGCCAGCCAGTGTTTAACCCTCAGCTATACAGCCTGCATGTGACAAGTTATCTTGAAGGTCATTACAGGGGGTTAAAGGGCACAGACAATTACATTGTCATTTTATATGCTTAACAATAAAATAGACAACCCTTAAAGGGAACCAATCACCAGGTCTCCCCCCATGTAAGCGGATGCAGACAGTCGCTAAAATTAGCCCACATTCAGAGTATGAGGCATTTAAAATACGACAAGTTTTTACACAGAAATTTCTTTTTTGGTGGAGTCTTTTCCTGAAGAGTTTCTTGAAGTGTTTGAGGAGATTCTCCTGAAGGATTTGCTTCAAAGTTACATTTTTCTCTCTACGTGAAGTTTTTCATTATTCATATAAGGAGGTTTTTGAGCGAAGTGAATTTCCCCGTAAATTTAGATATTCTCCCAAAAAAAATTCAGAACATTGCAGCCCTGTAGAGATGAACTTTATACATCCCTCTAGTCAGTGCTGGGTGGCCAGACGGGCACATGTGGGCAGGATTTAGGCCTTGCTGTGAGCCTCTCTGAATTTCATTGATCTGCTGATTACAGCCTTACATATCCACAGACATTACCTTTCATTGCCCAGCCCATCAATGAAATTCAGAGGGTCTGTGTTAGCAGGCATTGAGGCTAGTCCGTACCTACCCATCAGACTGCTTGGTGCCAATTACCAGGGAGAGATGTATAGAAAGGTCATTTCTGCAGAAATGTAGGGCTGTAATCAGCAGATCACTAGAATCCTACTGAAGAAATACAAAAGGTGGTGCTACCAAGTTCCCTTTAAAATTTATAGCACATTGACAATTCCCATAAGTTATGGTTGGCCCGTATAATAAGACCAGGAAATGAGCAATAAGGCCCTTATATAGTCTTAGTCCATCTACATGCAATATACGCCTTTAGGCTATGTGCCCATGATGCAGAAATGCTCAGGATTTTCTCCTGAGCATTTCTGCAGCTACCTGGCAGAAAAAACGCAGGCGGACTTTACATAAGCTTCTACCTGGCAGAAAAAACGCAAGTGAAGCATTTTTAACATGCAATTTCGCATGGGGGTTGTCAAGCGCTTTTAGCATCACTTGGAAAAGTGCTTGACAACTTGGTCACACTATATAAATCCATGCAACCGGCATGGATTTATATAGTGACCAAGTTACGATGCTGCAAATGAAGCATCAATAGTAAAAAACACAAAAAAAAACAAACACAAACATACTCGCCTTCAGATGGCCCCCGGTACTCTAAAAAAGGATCTTCCATGATGTCATTTAGTCATGTGATGGTCACGCGACCATCACCTGACGTCATCGGTCGTGTGACCATCACATGACTAAATTAAGTCACAGAAGGTCCTTGCAGACCACCGCTGGAAGCCAAGGAGACAGCTGCGCCGCTCAGAGGAGACAGGGGGTGCCGGAAAGGTGATAAGGTTTTTTTTATTTATTTTTTTTATTTTAATTCTTTTTTAACTACAGGTACTATGGTACCCGGGTCTGGAGGAGAGTCCTCTTCTCCAGATCCGGGTACCATCCGCGCGCATTGAACCACATGATATCCGCATGTGAACGTGTAGTCATGCTGTCCAAGGCAAGTCAATGGCGGATAAAACACAGCGATTCCGCAAAATAAAATGGTAGTGCTGCGGATTTTTCCGTAATGATAACCCGCAGCGGAAATTTCCGCAGCATGTGTACAGCACATGCGGATTATCATTGGGGAACATGGCAGACATTCTACCAAGCATTTTTTAAGCAATTCTGCGGCGGTATTGCAGCTTAAAAAACGCATAGTGGGCACATAGCCTTACAAGAAAACACTACGTAACTGAGTTATTGCAATAAAAGTGCTTTGATGTTTTAGCAGTATTTGAGCATGTGGGTTGTGTATACAAAGCATAAGAATACTACTGCAAATGCAGTAATTAACTACTTTCAGAAAAACCCTTTAGGGCACCATGCCCTAAACATGAGATGACTCAAGGTTATATTGGTTGTAAGAGGAAACTTTTTGATCTATGATTAGGCCCTGACTGCTGCATTTTCTACATTCCTGTGTCACCTAAGCGAAGCAACAACTTGCAGAATCAAACTGATTACTTTTTATCTCCCGTCCACTACTTTTATCCTTAAAATAGATCAATGTCTGAACGTCTGGGGTGTCGGACCCCGGCCAATTAGCTGTTATAGATGTCAGCTTGGCTGGAAGTACATACTTGTGGAGCTGGCCGGCTACTTGTAGTAGCTGCAGCAGGGTACTGACCATCCTCCTATTTAAAGCAATAAGAGGTGGATGTGTAGTACCCTGCAGCAGCCACTGCAAGTAGACGGCCAGCGCCACTTCCGGGCGGCGGCGGCCGCAGTAGATGTCTTTAACAGCTTATCGGTAGAGTGTCGGGTGTCAGACCCCAGCCAATCAGACATGGATAACTTATCCTAAAGATATGCCATCAATGTAAAAGTAGTGGACAACCTATTTAAAAGGGAATCTGTCACCCCCTGGGACTTTCAAACCACTAATATGGGCATACAGGTTATAGAAATGTGAATCTATACTTACTATACTGTATGGCCCATATTAGCGGTCTGGTTTCTGTGTAATCGCATTTTTATTAAAATGATTTCTGCTAAGCTTGGCGTCCCCCGGACGCCAAGAAATCCCCACCTACTAGCCCTATTATCATACTTACCCCACCTCTCCTGCACGTCACAGGGCTTGTGACGTGCAGTTCCCGGCCGGATCCCGTGCCTGTGCAGTTTCCCCTGTACGGACGGCGCTCTTCTCCCTGCCGTCCGTACAGACTTGTGGAGCAGGGAACTTGTGAGCAGGCACCTACGCACAAGTTCCCTAGGAGTTCTCTGGGGGACACCAAGCTTAGCAGAAATCATTTAATAAAAATGTGATTACACAGAAACCAGACCGCTAATATTGGCCATACAGGTAAGTATAGATTCACATTTCTATAACCTGTATCCCCATATTAGCGGGCTGAAAAGTCCCAGGGGGTGACAGGTTCCCTTTAAGTACTGAAATCTTGTATGTTACCTGTGAAAGTTTTTAGTGATGAGGAAGTGGCAGAAGAAAAGCAACAAAAGTCTGTACAAAGCATTGACACCTCTAGACAGTTAAAAAAAAAAAAAAAAGAAGCCATATTCGACTCCTCCTGCAGCGATTAGCTCATTTGATTTGTTGCTCCACTTCCCCACAGTTGCTTTGGAAGGCAACATCCTTCCTGCTCAGTGCAGCTGCCTGCTCATGAGTGCTCAGCAGTATGAGCAGTTTGCTTATCTTTATTGTACGTTAATAAATGATGAAAACTGCACTTATGACAGCTAAAGAGATTAGGGAAGTCTGTAGGGAGGTCACAAGGTATATGCACCACAAAGTATCTGGGCAGTGAAGACCCTGACCAGCCACTCTTAAAGGGGGCTTCTGGATCCAGAAAACCTATGTGAAACGGCCATTGTCAGGCTGCACTCTGCAAGCTCTGACTTGCCTGTATGTTTTAAAGAAATCCAATAAAGACTGAATATTTACTCCAGATGGTGAGTGCCGCTACACCTTTATCACAACAACCCCTCACTATGTAGACTGAACAACTCCCCGATTCTGATTGACAGCACTTGCTTGGCCAGAACAAGCTCTGCCCGAACCCTGACTGCAGTGCTCAGTGTGCCTGCATTCTCCTGTCCTGGGCCAGTGCTCGCTACGTGTAACGAGTGGTTTGGAAAGGAGGAAAGGGTCTGTTACATCACAAGACAGGTCAATATCACAACAGACATTGACCCATCTTGTGATGCAGTGAAGATGGGATGAGCACTTAACTGGTCCTCTTATTTTAGGGTTCAAGGAGCGGCAGCCACTGACAAGAGAACTCTGCTTCATGCTGTGTGCCCACAGCTCTGCGGTTAGGGTTCAGGCAAAGGAGTTGTGAGTCAAGCAGGAGGCAGAGAACAGAGCTGGAGTGACACAGGCTTCAGATCTGCAAAGTTCATCTGCACATCAATTAAAACACTGATTTCTCATCAATGGAGGAAAAAGACTGGCCATGTAAAGTATTCCCTTTAACAGTAACAGGCAATGCTCAGCTCCACTCACTGCTGTTAGAGGCAGACGTTGGCTGTGTCACACTGCCATCATTTGCTGGGAATGATGCAAGCTCCGCTCCTTAGCCTGCATCAGACATGTCATACCAATGCATCATAAGCCAGAAAGGAGTTAAAGGGAGTGATGAAAGCAAATATATTAACGGTTGCCATCAATTGCTTGCTGTTATTTTTCTGTAGGGTGGGGGGTGTGCACCAGGTTTGCTTTTTTGTCTCAGTCCAGCTCTGAAGAGAAGCCATGGCAGTTAGTAGTTAAATCTGAGGCTGTTAAATGTAATTAGTGGCACAAGTTCAATACTTCCATCACCCATTTATGCATTTGCATCTTGTAATCTGAGTGAAAAGGCTGCCAATGTAGACAGCATGTGCTGAGCACAGCGATTGGCTGCAGTGGTCACAGGCAGTGTTGTGCTAAATCACCAGGAGCAGAAGCTGAGAGTGAAGATTGCTGTACTTGGTATATTCAACACATGCAAGCCTATGGGCTGCTGAAAAGAGAACACCTCTTTAAAAAGTCCAGAGAAAAGACCAAACCGAATAAACCAGCTCCACCATGTGACTGCAATTATACTCCCTATCAGCTGGGTTACTGGATAACAGAGCCACAAAGTAGTAGGAAAACCAAAAATGTATGGCACTATTTAATCAATACATAAAGTATTGTCATCTCAAGATGAAAAAAAACAAAAGACTGAAAAGATTATAATTAGTGTTGATCAAGTATGTATCATTAACTCTTTCAGCAATCACGCTCGGGTGCTTGCCGAGTATCTTGGCGTGCTCTGCGTTTCTTTCATTGTTGCCGCGCCTGCAAGTGTCACGGCTGTTAGTCACGGTAACTTGCGCTCCAGTGATTCCCCGATGCCCGCGCACTAGAACACTGCAGAGACAAAGGGGCCGGGAGGGGGAAAAAAAAAAAAAAAGCGCTCCTGATGTTAACGGCGCTTTGCGCATGCGCGGGAGGCGAGTGAGATGAGTGCACGTCACAGGGCCCTGTGACGTGCAGGGGAGGGGGGACTATGCTAAATAAACTGATAGGCGGCAATTTCTGGGCTTCCTAACCAGATAGGCGGGTATTTATTGGCATCCCCCAGACGCCAAGCATGTGAAAACAGATTTTATAAAAACACATTTCTCTGCAAGCAGATTTCTACTATGGGCCATACAGGTATGTATAGATTTACTTTTCTATAACCAGTATGCCGATATCTCCCAGGGGGTGACAGGTTCCCTTTGACTCTGTAATATGTACACGCAACTGCCCCCCCCCCCCCATTTGGCCATCTGAACCCGATCTAACTGGTAGATCACTACCCATGGATATAAACAGAGAAGCTGTGCACACATTAAAGGGGTTGACAGACCCAAAATCGATAAGTCAGCATTGTCTGTGTGACGGCAGATTTATGAATCCCTCCAGCGCATGCACTGTGGGAATCTGACGGATCCCGATCCGGGACCAGAAGGTATGCATGAGTTACACACACTCCCGGGCAGTGGGCGCGGCCCTGCTCCATATACTTCATACATACCCATCGGTCCCGGGTCAGAAACTGGAGAATCCCCGCAGTACAGTGCATGCTTGTGCTGGGGGAATTCATAAGTCTACAATCACACAGAGCAACTACAGACTTATCAATTTGGACTGGACAACCCCTTTAATTCCATCAAGCAGATTTCACCAGAAATTTGGAGCAAAACTGATTGAAACGTTGCAAGATTATTGTGCAACTGGCGCAAGACCTTTGTGACTTGGCCTTTTTAAACCAGTCCCAGCCAGCAACAATTTATTTAAGTGGGCCTAGCACATTACACAAATCATCATGCTAGGGGTAATTACGCCAGACGTGCTGGTCAGGAGCTCAAGTACTTTGCGTGCAGAAATGCACAGCAGCTGAAAGATGTACCAAATTCATGAATGAATGAATCTGGCCCATAACCAGTGAAGAAAACCAGTCTTGATGAACTGGGATCTTAACATCACCCATAGCCCTACCAATCAGCAGCTTTATGCACCACATTCAAAGTGTTTACATGCGGCCGCTGATTGGTGGGGACCACTGGGTATTGGATTGCCACCAATCTGCTTCGGATGACCTATCCCATAGCCCAGACAACCTCATTAGGCCAGTTTCGTGTGAGCTAGAAGAGATGCAAGTTAGGCCTGGGCCTATAATACACTTGTCTGAAACTGGCTTTTCACCTTACATTGGTTTTGAGTTACAAAAAGAATGTAGAGCAGCCTAGAGCTAAATTTACAGTTCTGCTAGTTTCAGGAAGCAATGTGGACAAATTCCAAGGTAGAGAAAGTATTATAATGAAGAAAATCATTCATTAAAAGGAATTGTCAGTAGGATCAACCCTTAAACCGTCTATATGGGCATGCAGATGATCGGAAGCTGAATATAATAATATCAAGTTATATGTGATCTGATGTCTTATTCTGGAGAAATCCACATTTCTCTTATATGTATATGAGCTTTTAAGATCTATTGGCCGGACACTGATCTCCCTGAGAATCTGCCTATAGCGCTTATTGTAAATGAAAGGGGCGTTACCAGTGTCACGTGTAATGGCCGCTCTCAGGATCTTCATGTCTCGCTGGTAACGCCTCTTTTCACGTAAAATAAGCCCTGGAGGCAGATTCTCAGGCAGATCTGATTCCCAGCCATAGATCTTAACATGTTTACATATTAAGAAAAAGGTGGATTTTTCTGGAATAAGACATTAGATCACACACAGCAAGGTATTATTTTATTCAGCTTTCTATGGCCATATACACAGCTTAGGAGGAGGGACGATCTAACTGCCAGGTTTCCTTTAAGAGTTGTACAATACGTAAATATGGATTAACTAGCTTCAGTCCCAGATCCGCAGGGTTCTGACAGCAGCACCCACAGGAAGCCTAGACGTGCAGAGCCAGGACAGTCTGCACACTAGTGGCAGGGATTGGCTGCGGCAGGTCAGCTCTGGGTCTCTATACAACAGTATTGTGCCAATCCCCCACTAAACAGACATTGATCACCTAACCGGAGGCTGCGGCAATTCAAGAAAATGCGGAGAAACCCGTTTAAAGAGTTGTGTCCCTCGATCACCACAGCTGCCCAGCTTTCTATGGCTTCACAACCCACATGTATGAATGCAAAGATGCATCAAGTCCTAAAGAAACCACCTTCAGAGCTGAAGAAAAAGCGCAGGCCGGACACATGTAACCGGAGGCTTTACTTCTACATTGGGTGTGGCTCAGTAAGAAACTTACTCAGGAAGTCACAGACAGCGGAGCGCTGGCAGAAAGCCATAACCGCCTCCGGTAGGTGGTCGGGCGCGTTATCAGACAGCAGTGTGGCGAGTTCTGCTCCGGAGCCCGAGTACACGGGACTCTGCAGCCACGGGAAGCCGGGCACAGCTCCTGGGAACCCCACCCGCCGGCCCGCACAGCTGCTGGGAACCCAACCCGCCGGCCACTCGGCCGAGCAGCAGCGCCCGCTCCTGAGGGCAGAAGGAAGCCACACAAAGGGAAGCAGCCGAGCCCGTGCGTCACTCGCGGAGCCTGTATCAGATGTGACCTTACTGGGATGAGACAAGGGCGGACGAGCCGGGACTGTGTGCAGCCCCGCACCCGGAAATGGGGACCAGCACCTTGTACCACAGCACAGTCGCGCACACAAGCCCTTCTAGGAGCGGCCACTTCCACACAGCGCACATGTGACATCAGCAGCCGTCCCAGCACGAGTGTGACAGGCACCGAACTCCTACAGAACACCGCCGGCAGCCGCTCACCTACCCGAGCCAGGCGTGGGATGAAGACGGACAACAGTGAACGAGGAACTTCACGGAACGCTCCGTAACTAGCTGCCACCTCTGGAGCAGCCGGGGACCAACTGACACCCACCGGCAGGGAGGTTAGAGCCAGGGAGGTGGCCGGTAAGTCACGCCCATCACATGGGTGTGGCTCGCGGAAAAGGCGGGACGGGGCGTGGCCATGTCTCCCTAGCTAGCCAATGGCTGCCGAGGGGCAGTCTGCTTCGTGCGCTCCCGTGTCTGGGCGATGCGTTAGTTAGACGCGTTCTTTATGATTGAGCTGAGTGATGTGCGGCTGCGGCCCCAGGGGAGCGAAGGGAAGCCGTGGAAAGAAGAGGATTGCCATTGCTCTGTAGATGACAGTCACGAGGTCTGCCCTCATTACCCACACGCCTGATCACCGGCTTGTACAACATTTCATCCAGTTGCCATTGACTTTGCATGGACTTTTTTCTAGATGTGGGTTTTAACAGTTAAAGGGGTTTTCCCACTAACAAAATCAACAGATCTTGGAATAAAACTGTTCTACAGTTGGATGTTATATAAAATATCCCTGTGCTGAGATAAACTTATGTGCCCCTGCTGTGTACTGTGTAATGGCTGTGTCAGACAGTGCAGGAACATGGTCTGATCATACCACAGCTCCTGGGCAGGGGAGGGTATACAGCCATTACAGCAGGGGATCACAGATGATTCTTTCTTTGAGGTAAAACAAAGAAAGAATCATCTGTGACCCCATTCTGTAATATCTGTATTCTCTCCCCTACCCAGGAGCTGTGGTATGATCAGACCATGTTCCTGTACGGTCAGACACGGCCATTACACAGTACACAGCAGGGGCACATAAGAATATCTCAGCACAGGAACTTTATTTTTTAACACATCCAATTCTGGAAAGTGTTATAAGATCTAGCTCCAGTCTCCTCGTCGTGGGATGGATTTACGGTGGAGTCTTTTGGCATGTTTGATTTTTTAAAGATAATAAATGTGTAGAAGGGGGTCAGGGAGTGTTTTGTTCAGATAAAGGACTTTTCTTTGTGTGTGTTTATTACTTTTCACTATGAGGTTAGTAATGGGGATGTCTGGAAGACGCCTCTCTTTACAAACCCCTGGGCTTGATTTCAGTGGACATTACACAGCTGACATAAACCCCAAAACCATTACCCCGCTTGCCATCGCACCAGGACAATCGGGAAGTCAAGGTAAGCACTAGAATTGCACATTTACAGGATGCGCCATTTATGGGGCAGCTGAGGGCTGGTGTTATTAGTCTGTGTTATAAGTATAAGAAAAAAATGGCATGGGGTCTCCATTATTTTTATTAACCAGCTGAGGGAAAGCAGTCAGCTGATCTTAAGTCTGGGAAGGAGGCAATAAACAAGGAGCTTCCCAGGCTATTAATATCAGCTGTCTGCTTAGCTATTTCTGGTTATTAAAAATAGAGGGGGCCACACATCATTTTTAGGGGCTCCTTTTTTAATAACCAGTAAAGACTACACAGATAGCTGTGAATTTATTTATATAGCTGTGAGTTGATATTAATAGGCTGGGAAGCTCCATGTTTATTGCCCCCTTCCAAAACTATTAAGACCAGCTGACTGCTTTCCCTCAGCTGGTTAATAAAAATAAGGGAGACTCCACACCATTTTTTCTTTTATTTACTTAATTATTAGCTAAATACATGTACAGTAAGTTACACTGCACAAATTATATATCTGACTGACATCTTTCTTACTGTGCACAGATGCCAGCTGGTGAATACTCTCATCAGTGTCACCTGCTTTCACTGCTATCAATGAGACCAGGCATACGATGATGAGAGTAGTAGAGACTATGGTGAACCAACACTACAAAAAAATATATTAGACAGATGCTGTGCCATATAGCAGAAAAAGCAATAAATGTAGGGATAAAAAAGAGATGTCTAATAGACACCAGACATGAAAAATTAAATACCAAAATAAACTGAGAAAATTATAAGCAAAAAAAATCTTTTATTGATATCACACATGTACACTGGTATACATATTTAAAAACAAACAGTGTGAAAGTTTATCCCCTTATAATAAGGCATTGTTCACAATACACAGGGCTAGAACACTAGACTAACTCCCACAAATAGTAGGGTAAACTGTGTAGTATGGAGACAGATCAAGTTTATATACAGCACTGAAAGTCAGTTTGTACATATAGATAATACATCTAACTCTATAAGTAGAGTGGCTTATCGAGGATCGTACATAGCAAAATACTTACTGTATGCCAACACTTTATATGTAAGTAAGTGACATGATGAAAAAGAGAAACTGATTATATCAGCATGGATTAAATGAATGTACAGTACAGACCAAAAGTTTGGACACACCTCATTTAAAGATTTTTCTGTATTTTCATGACTATGAAAATTGTACATTCACACTGAAGGCATCAAAACTATGAATTAACACATGTGGAATTATATACTTAAAAAAGTGTGAAACAACTGAAAATATGTCTTATATTCTAGGTTCTTCAAAGTAGCCACCTTTTGCTTTGATGACTGCTTTGCACACTCTTGGCATTCTCTTGCCTAAACCAACACTATACACATATATCAGAAAAAGACTGATTATGGCCGCATACATAAAATTTCAAATAGTAAAGTATCCATACAGACCACCAGTGTATAGCCCACAGTGTGGACCTGTAGGGAAGGAAAGAGTCACAGATCCTACACGTTACACCCCAGCCGTGTGACTTCCTCAGGGGTAAAGTGCTAGTGCTTTGTGCAGAGTGGTATAAATAAGAGATATCCCATGCGCAAATAGTTAAACAATAATTACCCAGAAAGGCAGCATGGACTCAAGTCAGGAAATTCCCCTGACTACAGAGACATATCCATGGCGTATGTGTCACGGTGGACCGCACCACTGGAAATGACGTAATCGTATATATCACATGACCAGAAGTCACACGGACATGACCGCGGGTATCCCGGCCCACATACACAGTGAAAGTAGGAGGGGAAGGCATCCTGTATGTCACGTTGGAACGCACGGCTAAACCGTGCGCTCCACAGTGGAACACAGAGCCATTCTAAAGTATAGGCAGGTGGTGGACAAGCTGGCATAAAACCACAAATAGTCTTACAGTTGAAACCAGAAGTTTACATACACTATATAAAAAGACACATATGATGTTTTTCTCAATATCTGACATGAAATCAGAATAAACCTTTCCTGTTTTAGGTCAATTAGGATTACCATCATTTTAATATTTGCCAAATGCCAGAATAATGAGAGAGAGAATCTTTTAAGGCATTTTTATTCAAAAGTTTACATACATTTTATTAGTATTAGGTATCATTGCCCTTAAACTGAATGATTTGGGTCAAACGTTTGGTATAACCTTCCACTAGCTTCTCACAATAGTTGGTCGGAATTTGGGCCTATTCCTCCTGACAAAACTGGTGTAACTGATCCAGGTTTGTAGGTCGCCTTGCTCGCACCTGCCTTTTCAGCTTTGCCCATAAATTTTCAATAGGATTGAAATCAGGGCTTTGTGATGGCCACTCCAAAACATTGACTTTGTTATCCTTAACCCACTTTGTTACCATTTTGGCATATGGACCCATTTCCGCCCAAGCTTTTAACTTCCTGGCTGATGTCTTGAGATGTTGCTTCATTATTGCCACATAATTTTCTTTTCTCATGATGCCATCTATTTTGTGCAGTGCACCAGTCCCTTTTGCAGCAAAACAACCCCACAACATGATGCTGCCACCCCCGTCTTTCACAGTTGGGATGGTGTTCTTAGGCTTCCAAGCTTCTCTTTTTTTCCCTCCAAATGTAACGATGGTCATTATGTCCAAAAAGTTCAATTTTAGTTTCATCAGACCACAGGACAAAATTAAGGTCTTTGTTCCTGTGTGCATTTGCAAACTTTAATCCGGCTTTTTTATGTTTCTTTTGGATTAATGGCTTCTTCCTGGCAGAGTGGCCTTTCAGCCCCTGTTGATACAGTACTCTCACTGTGGATATTGACATAATCTTACCAGCTTCCGCCATTATCTTCACAAGGTCTTTTGATTTTGTCCTTGGGTTGATATGCACATGTCGGACCAAAGCATGTTTATCTCTGGGACACAGAACCCGTCTCCTTCATGAGCAGTATGATGACTGGACATTCCCATCTTGTTTGTACTTGCGTATAATTGTTTGTATAGCTGAATGAGGCACCTTCAGGTATCTTGAAATTGTACCCTGTTATGCACACGCCCCGGACTGACTGGCGTGTGTGTGTTTAGTGATCCCACTGGACCATGAACCGGAGAGTGCCTGGAGGGGCGTAACTAAGTATCTACCCATTCCGACCAAGGTCGCACGACGGCTAACGACGCCAGTGCACCAGGGAGGAACCGAGCAGAGGGACCAGGTGCTACACCAGGTCAGACCCCGGACACGGCTGTTGACCCACACCGGAGAATACAGGAACAGGCAGGTTAGGCTGGCACACTGACTGGTGGGTATAGGCAGGTACGCAGACAGGCGGGCACTGGTAAGCATGACTGGTATGCATGCAGGGAGTCACTAGCAGGTTGGAGCACAGACTGGATAAGGTCCAGTACAGATTGGGACTCAGGAACAGAACCGCAGATGCGGTAGACAAGCAGAGCAGAGCGAGGCCGCCGGAGCGGTGAACAAGAGCAGGGCGAGGCTGCCGGAGCGGTGAGCAAGAGCAGAGCAGAGCGAGGCCGCCTGGAGCGGTGAGCAAAGGCAGGGCAGAGCGAGACCGCTTGGAGCGGTGAGCAAAGGCAGAGCAGAGCGAGACCGCCTGGAGCGGTGAGCAAAGGCAGAGCAGAGCGAGGCCGCCTGGAGCGGTGAGCAAAGGCAGAGCAGAGCGAGGCAGCCTGGAGCGGTGAGCAAAGGCAGAGCAGAGCGAGGCCGCCTGGAGCGGTGAGCAAAGGCAGAGCAGAGCGAGGCAGCCTGGAGCGGTGAGCAAAGGCAGAGCAGAGCGAGGCCGCCTGGAGCGGTGAGCAAATGCAGAGCAGAGCGAGACCGTCTGGAGCGGTGAGCAAAGGCAGAGCAGAGCGAGACCGCCTGGAGCGGTGAGCAAAGGCAGAGCAGAGCGAGACCGCCTGTAGCTGTGAGCAAAGGCAGAGCAGAGTGAGGCCGCCTGAAGCGGTGAGCAGAGGCAGAGCAGAGCGAGAACTGTCGGAGCAGTGAGCAAGGCAGAACAGGCAGGAACCGCCGGAGCGGTGAGCAAGGTAGAGCAGAGAGAAACCGCCGGAGCGGTGAGCAAGGCAGAGCGGGCAGAGACCGCCGGAGCGGTGAGCAAGGCAGAGCAGGCAAGAACCGCCGGAGCGGTGAGCAAGGCAGAGCAGAGAGAGAACTGCCGGAGCGGTGAGCAAGGCAGAGCAGAGAGAAACCGCCGGAGCGGTGAGCAAAGCAGAGCGGGCAGAAACCGCCGGAGCGGTTAGCAAGGCAGAGCAGGCAAGAACCGCCGGAGCGGTGAGCAAGGCAGAGCAGGCAAGAACCGCCGGAGCGGTGAGCAAGGTAGAGCAGGCAAGAACCGCCGGAGCGGTGAGCAAGGCAGAGCGGGCAAGAACCGCCGGAGCGGTGAGCAAGGCAGAGTAGGCAAGAACCGCCGGAGCGGTGAGCAAGGCAGAGCAGGCAAGAACCGCCGGAGCGGTGAGCAAAGACAGAGCAGAGGGGACAGGGCTCTGTTCACACGGAACAGACTGGAAGGGAAAGGCAGAACCAGATACAAGATACTTGCAATGAAGTAGCGAGTGGACTCTAAACTCACAAACGGAAGTACAGCGACAACGAGTAGGGGTTAGGTGCAGGTTCAGACTCTGCAGAAAAAGGGAAGATACGGACATAGAGAAAAACAGGAAACAGGCTATGAGAGTGTTCAGACAGGAACTGAGTGTTCAGACAGAAACTGACACTGCAGCGAGATACAGGAGCGAGTCTGGGTATGCGGCCCCCAGAGAAGGCGGAACGAACAGGCTAGGAGCGTGTTCAGACTGGCATGAAAATACAGCCTCCAGGAAGGCGGACAGACAGGCAAGAAAACACAGACAACAGGTCTTGGTATGCGGCCCCTAGAAGGCGGGACGAACAGGCTAGGATACAGTTCAGGCAGGAACTGCTACTGAAAGAGATACAGGAGCCAGTCTGGGAATACAGTCCCCAGAGTGGTGGAAGTAGACAAGAACAGAACAGGACCTGGCACATTCAGAGTCAAGGAGAACACTGAATGATAGCGTTGCTCAGGCATCAGCTTCCAGGTGAAGCTGGTTTAAATATCCAGTGACTGACAGCAATAGGCTGAGGACGCATTAGGGGTGTGCCCACAGCAGCTACAAGAAACAGGAAGTGACCGAGCCGCCGCCCTAAGCAGTCAGAACAGAGACAGACAGCATGGAAAGAAGCCAGGCTAGCAGACTGGACTGATGATCAAGTTTGTGATCTTGCATAGTGGGAGATGGTGCCCTATGCAAGAACGCCGCCAGGTATGTTACATACCCAAGGATGAGCCAGATTTGTGCAAGTCCACAATTCTCTTCCTGATATCTTGGCTGATTTATTTAGACTTTCCCATGATGCTACACAAAGCAGCAGTGTGTTTCAGGTGTGCATTAAAATACATCCACAGGTGGGTCTCTAATCAACTCAGATGTTGCCAAAAAAACAATCAGAAGCTTCCAAACACATGACATCATCATATGGGCAGTCCAAAATTGTTTAAAGGCATAGTAATCTTAGTGTATGTAAACTTTTGACTTTGCAGTAAGTGATAAAAATGGACAATTTATAAACTGTGATCATGAGCTATATATAAACTGATCGGGTAGTGTGTATTGTCTTGGAATGGATCCTCTGTCCATGTCATGGAAATTAAGCAGTGCATTTTAAGATTTATCCTTCTATGTGGCATGAGATCCAGCAACAGAAAATTTAAAAATTGATCCATGTATGCGTATTGATTATATCTATGCACCCTTTTGTATCTGTGGCCAAATTGTACTGATCAGGGCTACAGATATATAAAAACTTTTGTGTATTTTTGTATTTTTTCTATTTGTCACAAGAAATTGTTTGTTCTCCACTAAGAATCCCTGTACCCCATTGGCCGACATTATAGGGTGTTATAGGGATCCCAGGGAGAGTCATCGTTGAGCGGGGGTGCCATTGCGCAGGAAAATAGGGTTCCAACGTCCGTGGCAAGGCAGGGTGAGATAGGGCCTTAATATGGTGAGGCACTGTCCCCTCCTCTTATTGTGCACTGATGTTGTGGTTTGTTATTTTATGGCTGTCAATATTTTAATACATATATTAAAGGTTATATTTTAGAATTTGTTTTGAAGAGGTACGAGTTCTGTGAATTGTAATAAAAATGCCTTAAAACATTCTCTCTCTCATTATTCTGGCACTTGGCAAATGTTAAAAATTATGGTAATCCTAATTGACCTAAAACGGGAAAGGTTTATTCTGATTTCATGTCAGATATTGAGAAAAACATGCAGATGTGTCTTTTTATATAGTGTATGTAAACTTCTGGTTTCAACTGTATATGTTATATCACAGGGTGAATGGACCTCAAAATACACAGTGAGATAACCTTATATGGCACAAATATGATTTAGTATGGCATATTTTGTGTCCCAAATAGGGTACATCTGATAATATAAATGAAATTAACATTGTGATGATAAAAGGGCAACCACACGGGCTGCAAAGTCCCATGAAGGAGGCAAAGTAAATGCCATACAGTGGGGGAAAAAAGTACTTAGTGAGCCACCAATTGTGCAAGTTCTCCCACTTAAAAAGATGAGAGAGGCCTGTAATTGACATCATAGGTAGACCTCAACTATGAGAGACAAAATGAGAAAACAAATCCTGAAAATCACATTGTCTGATTTGGAAAGAATTTTTTTTCAAATTTTGGTGGAAAATAAGTATTTGGTTAATTACAAAAGTTCATCTCAATACTTTGTTATATATCCTTTGTTGGCAATGACAGAGGTCAAACCTTTTCTGTAAGTCTTCACAAGGTTGGCACACATTGTTGCTGGTATGTTGGCCCATTCCTCCATGCAGACCTCCTCTAGGGCAGTGATGTTTTGGGTCTGCCGTTGGGTAGCACAGACTTTCATCTCCTGCCAAAGGTTTTCTATAGGGTTTAGATCTGGAGACTGGCTAGGCCACTCTAGGACCTTGAAATGCTTCTTACAAAGCCACACCTTCATTGCCCTGGCGGTGTGCTTGGGATCATTGTCATGCTGAAAGATCCAGCCAAGTTTCATCTTCAATGCCCTTGCTGATGGAAGAAGGTTTGCACTCAAAATCTCACGATACATGGCCCCATTCATTCTTTCATGTACACTGATCAGTCGTCCTGGTCCCTTGGCAGAAATACAGCCCCAAAGCATGATGTTGCCACCCCCATGCTTCACAGTACGTATGGTGTTCTTTGGATGCTACTCAGCATTCTTTCTCCTCCAAACACGACGAGTTGTGTTTCTGCCAAACGGTTCTACTTTGGTTTCATCTGACCATATGACATTCTCCCAATACTCTTCTGGATCATCCAAATGCTCTCTAGCAAATTTCGGACGGGATTGGATATGTAATGGCTTAAGCAGGGGGACACATCTGGCACTGCAGGATCTGAGTCCCTGGCGATTTAGTGTGTTACTGATGGTAGCCTGTGTAACGTTGGTCCCAGCTCTCTGCAGGTCATTCACTAGGTCCCTCCGTGTGTTTCTGTGATTTTTGCTCACTGTTCTTGAGATCATTTTGACCCCACGGGGTGAGATTTTGTGTGGGCCCCAGATCGAGGGAGATTATCAATGGTCTTGTATGTCTTCCATTTTCTAATTATTGATCTCACAGTAGATGTCTTCACACCAAGCTGCTAAAGAGATTCAGTCTTCCCAGCCTAGTGCAGGGCTATAATTTTGTTTCTGGTGTCCTTCAACAGCTCTTTGGTCTTCACCATAGTGGAGTTTGCAGTGTGACTGTTTGAGGTTGCGGACAGGTGTATTTAAAACTGATTACAAGTTCAAACAGGTGCAAGTACTACAGGTAATGAGCGGAGAACAGAGGAGCCTCTTAAAGAAGAAGTTACAGGTCTGTGAGAGCCAGAAATCTCGCTTGTTTGTAATTGACCAAATACTTATGTTCCACCAAAATTTAAAAAAAAATTCTTTCCAAATCAGACAATGTGATTTTCAGGATTTGTTTTCTCATTTTGTCTCTCAAAGTTGAGGTCTACCTATGATGTCAATTACAGGCCTCTCTCATCTTTTTAAGTGGGAGAACTTGCACAATTGATGGCTGACTAAATACTTTTTTTCCCCTCTGTACAAAGTCATAGTGTTCCAAAAATGGTCCCCTTAAAAAAAGAAGAGGGTAAAAAAAAACAGATAAGGAGCATTAAATAACATGTATCAAAATAACAAGATACAAAATACATGAATGGATTAATTGGTGTAAATACTTTTATGCCCATAAATGACAAAAGTATTTGTGGCACCCCAGGGGTCTGGTTGCCACAGTGGTAGAAATACCATGTCTGAGAGCGAGCATGGGTTTTCCTGGTCAGGAGCATTATTGCACGCCACACCTCCTGCCCCAGTCCAGGGAGGGGAGGAACCTGCCTTTATAAACTGGATCTCGGGCGGGGTTAGTGAGTCTAGTTCCAGAGGAAGGGACAGAGCAGCAGCAAGGAGCTCTATATGAGCCAGGAGCTGAAGGCCAGGGACTGGAGCAGAGAGCTCGTCCTGGCAGAAGACGCAGAGAACCGGAAACCGAAGTCCGAGGCTGTGGGGATATTCACATCCAGCAGCAGAAACCACCTGGCAGGGGATTTCAGGTCCTCTGGTCATAGAAAGCCCGGAGGTTCAGTCACACGCAAGGGACCGACACCGCCATCGAGGAGCGGAAGGTACCAAAGGCCCCAAGTCACCAGCCATACGGGTGAGCACCACACGGTACACTCAGGGACGTGGGCTACTACACGACTACAGCAAGGTTGCCAGGAAGAGTGCAGTCAGACGGGAAGGCCTACACCTCCACCTGGCCAGGGGGACGCTTGTTCGCTCACAGACTGACCAGGCCTCTAACTTTAGCCAGTACTCCCGGCAGGGCCTTCCTCATTACCAAAAGTAAAGACCCTGAACTGCACTGCACGGACTCTGAGTCATTTCTGCTGCGCCCATGCACCACAACCCTCACCATCTACACACGCTGCCCTGAGGCTATACTCCTCCCGTGGGAAGTTACACTACCCTCTGCTGCGCACACAACATCAGCCTCAGCGGTCTGCCCCGCAGCGGCGGTTCTCAGTGACCGTAATTAGAGATGAGCGTTGTTCTACTCGAACTGTTCGCCAATCTCAAATTCAAGCTGTTTTGGGCGGTGTTCGAGCCGTTCGGCGAACACGAACAATTTGAGAAAAATTCGGCTGTTCGAGGTTATGTTCGATAACTGTTCGTGCACCAAAATCATAACTGGATTTTTTCTCAGTAATGATGAAAATTAATGTTAATACGCAGTTTGAGTGTACAGCGGGGTGGGGGGAGGGGCAGGGGATGGATCTCTGCAGGAACAATGAAGATCTCCATTTTTTTTTCTCTTTCCCGCATTTGCAGTGGGGAGGTGCAATCTGTCAGCCTATCAGCAGCGCACACACGGAGCGAAGTGCTTTTTTTCACACAAGCAAGGGCATGTGTCATTGGCAGTGTATGTCACATGTCCTTGCCCTATAAGACCAAGCCATTTTCCCCGTCGCCACCATTTTCTCACTGCTGCAGCTGCGTGTTAGACGGCACCGCTGTTGCTGTGTGCGCTATACCTTGTTAATTTCAAGCCAATTTTCGCACAAATATACAGATAGCTTGGGAGTAGGGAATAGTTGTGATTGCAGTCCTTTTAAGGACTAGGTTACAGCATTTCCTACGACTTTTATCAGGGAGGTCTGTGCTCTTAAATAGATAGGTTGTGGGAGTAAAGACTAATTGTAATTGGAGTCCTTTTCAGGACTAGGTTACATCAGTTCCTATCAGTTTTTGCCAGGCAGGTCTGTGCCAGTGCTGTGCAAGTTTTTTTCACAGCATTTGGCTGAATCTAGCAAAGCTAATCCTTTTTGGCCTATTGCAGAGTGTGTTAGTCAGTGGAGTAGCCTATCTGTGTTGCAAGATATACCACCTGTGTATAGAATACCAATTTTTTTACTGCACCTAGTGAAGTAAAATCTTTTGGGCATAGCATCATTCTATTAGTCCATCTATACTGACCTCCATCAGGTTGCAAATTAAAACTAATTTTTATCTGCATCTACAGTACCTAAGAAAAAATATTTGGGCTTCTACCTGTGTGTGGGACTTGTTGTATTAGTCCATCTATACTGACCTCCATCAGGTTGCAAACTGAATATATTTTTTTCCTGCATCTACCTCTGAAAAAATATTGGGCTTCTAGCTGTGTGTGGGTCTTGTTCTATTAATCCATCTATACTGACCTCCATCAGGTTGCAAACTGAATATAATTTTTTTCTGCATCTAGCTCTGAAAAAATATTTGGCCTTCTAGTAGTGTGTCGGACTTTCTCTATTAGTCCATCTATACTGACCTCCATCAGGTTGCAAACTGAATATAATTTTTTTCTGCATCTAGCTCTGAAAAAATATTTGGCCTTCTAGTAGTGTGTCGGACTTTCTCTATTAGTCCATCTATACTGACCTCCATCAGGTTGCAAATTAAAACTAATTTTTATCTGCATCTACAGTACCTCTGAAAAAATATTTGGGCTTCTAGCTGTGTGTGGGACTTGTTGTATTAGTCCATCTATACTGACCTCCATCAGGTTGCAAACTGAATATATTTTTTTCTGCATCTATCTCTGAAAAAATATTGGGCTTCTAGCTGTGTGTGGGACTTGTTGTATTAGTCCATCTATACTGACCTCCATCAGGTTGCAAACTGAATATATTTTTTTCTGCATCTACCTCTGAAAAAATATTGGGCTTCTAGCTGTGTGTGGGTCTTGTTCTATTAATCCATCTATACTGACCTCCATCAGGTTGCAAACTGAATATAATTTTTTTCTGCATCTAGCTCTGAAAAAATATTTGGCCTTCTAGTAGTGTGTCGGACTTTCTCTATTAGTCCATCTATACTGACCTCCATCAGGTTGCAAATTAAAACTAATTTTTATCTGCATCTACAGTACCTCTGAAAAAATATTTGGGCTTCTAGCTGTGTGTGGGACTTGTTGTATTAGTCCATCTATACTGACCTCCATCAGGTTGCAAACTGAATATATTTTTTTCTGCATCTACCTCTGAAAAAATATTGGGCTTCTAGCTGTGTGTGGGACTTGTTGTATTAGTCCATCTATACTGACCTCCATCAGGTTGCAAACTGAATATATTTTTTTCTGCATCTACCTCTGAAAAAATATTGGGCTTCTAGCTGTGTGTGGGTCTTGTTCTATTAATCCATCTATACTGACCTCCATCAGGTTGCAAACTGAATATAATTTTTTTCTGCATCTAGCTCTGAAAAAATATTTGGCCTTCTAGTAGTGTGTCGGACTTTCTCTATTAGTCCATCTATACTGACCTCCATCAGGTTGCAAATTAAAACTAATTTTTATCTGCATCTACAGTACCTCTGAAAAAATATTTGGGCTTCTAGCTGTGTGTGGGACTTGTTGTATTAGTCCATCTATACTGACCTCCATCAGGTTGCAAACTGAATATATTTTTTTCTGCATCTACCTCTGAAAAAATATTGGGCTTCTAGCTGTGTGTGGGACTTGTTGTATTAGTCCATCTATACTGACCTCCATCAGGTTGCAAACTGAATATATTTTTTTCTGCATCTACCTCTGAAAAAATATTGGGCTTCTAGCTGTGTGTGGGTCTTGTTCTATTAATCCATCTATACTGACCTCCATCAGGTTGCAAACTGAATATAATTTTTTTCTGCATCTAGCTCTGAAAAAATATTTGGCCTTCTAGTAGTGTGTCGGACTTTCTCTATTAGTCCATCTATACTGACCTCCATCAGGTTGCAAACTGAATATAATTTTTTTCTGCATCTAGCTCTGAAAAAATATTTGGCCTTCTAGTAGTGTGTCGGACTTTCTCTATTAGTCCATCTATACTGACCTCCATCAGGTTGCAAATTAAAACTAATTTTTATCTGCATCTACAGTACCTCTGAAAAAATATTTGGGCTTCTAGCTGTGTGTGGGACTTGTTGTATTAGTCCATCTATACTGACCTCCATCAGGTTGCAAACTGAATATATTTTTTTCTGCATCTACCTCTGAAAAAATATTGGGCTTCTAGCTGTGTGTGGGACTTGTTGTATTAGTCCATCTATACTGACCTCCATCAGGTTGCAAACTGAATATATTTTTTTCTGCATCTACCTCTGAAAAAATATTGGGCTTCTAGCTGTGTGTGGGTCTTGTTCTATTAATCCATCTATACTGACCTCCATCAGGTTGCAAACTGAATATAATTTTTTTCTGCATCTAGCTCTGAAAAAATATTTGGCCTTCTAGTAGTGTGTCGGACTTTCTCTATTAGTCCATCTATACTGACCTCCATCAGGTTGCAAACTGAATATATTTTTTTCTGCATCTACCTCTGAAAAAATATTTGGCCTTCTAGTAGTGTGTCGGACTTTCTCTATTAGTCCATCTATACTGACCTCCATCAGGTTGCAAATTAAAACTAATTTTTATCTGCATCTACAGTACCTCTGAAAAAATATTTGGGCTTCTAGCTGTGTGTGGGACTTGTTGTATTAGTCCATCTATACTGACCTCCATCAGGTTGCAAACTGAATATATTTTTTTCCTGCATCTACCTCTGAAAAAATATTGGGCTTCTAACTGTGTGTGGGTCTTGTTCTATTAATCCATCTATACTGACCTCCATCAGGTTGCAAATTCAAAATAATTTTTTTCTGCATCTAACCCAGCCAATAGTTTTGGCCTAATACCACAGTTTGGCCACTCAGCTCTGCTCGGTTACCATCCATTGTTTTTTTGTGCAAACAACTCCAGAGTTGTGAATTAGTTAACCACCAAAATGAGTGGAAAAAGGCCTGCTGCTGGTGGAAAGGGGAATAGGCGTGTTGGGAAGGGGAAAAAAGGTTGTGTCCGTGGGGTAGGTGTTAAAGCAACAGTAACATCTGCAGAAGAAAGACCATCTTCCAGCCAAACTAAAATGTCTACTTCTTTTAGCGGACAATGTGATAAGATCCCTTTCTTACGGCCACGCCAATTCCAGATGAGGCACAAAAACAGCAGGTGCTTCAACGGATATCAAGTGCTCCTTTAAGTGGGCTCTCCTCCACATCAACTTCAACATCACAAATACTCCAGTCCTCAAAGGTGTCACCCAAATCGCACTTGCTTCCTCACAGCTCCCAAATCTCCAGCTGCCCGTCTGAGTATGAGGTAGAACAGATGGTTGAGTCTGCAGAGCTGTTTACTCATACTATAGCCTGGGAATCAGAGGTCGACTCCAGCGCTTCTGTGAATCCAGACGAGGAAATGATCTGCACTGATGCCCAGAATCTTTATGAGTCGGATCCAGGACCAGACGCAGAAGGTTCTGACCATAATGTAGACCCTCATTCCCAAACTGTAACTCCTGTTGGTGGAGACAATGAGGAAGACGATGATAAGACTCAAATACCTGATTGGAGCGACAACTTTAGTTTTTTGTCAGGGCAGGAACAGGTTGGCTCTGAGGACGACGGGTGTGATAACGCACAGGGTGATGATGATGAGGTCGGAGATCCCACTTACTGTCAACCCACAGTCAGCCAAGAGATGAGGTCAGCAGAGGAGGTGGAGGAAGATGCTAGTGACGACGAGGTCAGGTTGCGCCTTCCTGGACAGAGACGTAGTACTGGAAGCACGTCAACAACTGCATCCTCAAACACAACTCTGCCTCTCACCACAAGTCGTGGTGGCTCTTCAGGTCGCATGAGTGCTAAGCCTTGCATAGCCTGGGCATTTTTTCAGATCGATAAAGATGACCCAACTCGTGTTATCTGTAACATTTGTCAGCAAAAGCTAAGTAGAGGCCAAAAAATACATAGTTTGAGTACTTCATGCATGAACCGGCACATGGACATGAAGCATAAGTTGCAGTGGGAAGCTCAGTGTGCTACAATGCGGCCTAGCCGGCCGGGCCAACCACCGTCTGCCATATCTTGTGCATCCGCGGCCTCTTCATCCTCTGTGACTGGGGGGACAGCAGTCACACCTGTTTTGGGGCGCAGACCTGCCACCTCTTTACCCGCAACAGCCAGCGTGATTGGCAGGTCATCATTTTCTTTGGAGGTGGTAACACCAGCTGGTGTTGAGCGCTGTCCGACATCGATAGCACCACCTTTGGATCAAGGCAACCTAACATGTCCGCCTGCATCTTCCTCACAGACCGGCAGTTTGCCGGGGACACCCTTATCAACCCCGTCTAAGCACAATAGCCAGCCCTCGGTCCCTCAGATGTGGACAAGTAAAAGACCATTTCCTCCTAGCCATGAGAAAGCTAAGAGGTTGAATTTCACCATCTGCAAGCTCTTGGCTACAGAAATGCTGCCTTTCCGCCTGGTGGACAGAGAGGATTTTCGAGACCTTATGTCCGTCGCAGTGCCCCAGTACCAGATGCCCAGTCGGCACTACTTCTCAAAGAAAGGTGTGCCTGCGCTCCACCAGCATGTCGCACATAACATCACCGCTTCTTTGAGAAACTCTGTGTGTGACAGGGTGCATTTCACCACAGACACTTGGACGAGTAGGCATGGACAGGGGCGTTACATGTTGCTGACTGGGCACTGGGTAACTATGGTGACAGCAGGACAAGGGGCTGCTGTCCAAGTCTTGCCGTCCCCACGAGTTGTGCGTCAATCCTCTTTATGTCAAAGTTCCTCCACTGCTTCTGCCTCCTCAACCTCCTCTCGGTCTTCCACCTGCACCCAAAGCCTGTCTGGTCATGCCACAAGCTTTCTAACTGCGCAGAAGGGATCCTGCACACCTCCTTACTATGCTGGCAGTAGGGCTCAACGTCATCAGGCGGTTTTTACATTGAAATGTCTGGGAAATGTGAGTCACACAGCTGAGGAGTTGTGGTCAGCTCTGGAGAACCAATTTCATGAATGGTTGTCTCCACTGGACCTGAAACCAGGGAAGGCCGTGTGCGACAATGCTGCAAACCTGGGTGCGGCCCTTCACCGGGGCAATGTCACACACGTGACTTGTATGGCTCACGTGTTGAACCTGGTTGTCCAGCAATTTTTAGCCCACTATCCCAGACTAGATGGCCTTCTGCAGAGGGCACGGTCGCTGTGTGCTCACTTCCGCCGTTCGCATCCCGCAGCTCAGCGACTTACATCTCTACAGAAGTCGTTGGGCCTGCCACTTCACCGGCTAAAATGCGATGTGCCTACCCGGTGGAATTCAACTCTGCACATGTTGCAGCGACTGTGGCAGCACCGACAAGCCCTGGTGCAATACGTTCTGACGTATAGCCTGGGCCAACGAGATTCAGAGGTGGGGCAAATCACGCTGGAGGAGTGGTCTCAGATCAGGGACCTATGCACCCTTCTACACAGTTTTGAAATGGCGACGAAGATGTTTAGTGCTGACGATGCCATTATCAGCATGACTATTCCGGTGATTTACATGCTGGAGCACATGTTAAACAGAATTCGGAGTCAGGTGGTGGCACAAGAGGAGGTGGAGGAAGTAGAGGAGGGGGAGTTGTATGCGGAAGGGCTAACATCTGCAAGGTCCAGACGGTCCGCAGCACCAAGGCGGCAGGCATGTGAGGGTGGGGGAGATGGTTTTACCAGGGCGCATGGTAGCAGCCAAACTAGTGAGGAAGGTGCAGGAGCCCAGGAAGAAGTGGAGGACGAACTGATGGAAGACTCATCAGATGAGGGAGACCTTGATCACATTTCTGTTGTGCGAGGTTGGGGGGAGAGGACAGAGGAAGGAAGCATGATTGTTACCTCGCCACCAACACAACAGGGACTTGGTGCTCCTGGATGCGCAACACACATGAGTGCCTTCTTGCTGCACTACCTGCAACATGACCCTCGAATTGTGAGAATTAGAAATAATCCTGACTACTGGGTTGCCACACTGTTAGATCCCCGGTACAAAAGTAAATTTGCAGAAATTATTCCTGCCATAGAAAGGGATGCACGCATGCAGGAGTATCAGCAGAGACTGTTGCAGAATCTTACATGTGCTTTTCCACAAAATACCAGTGGTGCACGTAGTGAATCTCACAGTTCCAACTTGCCAACCGTGGGACCGTCAAGTGTTCAGCACTCAAACCGTAACAGAACCACAGTATCTGCTGGTAACATCAATTTTGCGGAATCATTTCACCACTTTTTTAGCCCATCCTTTGCAAGGCCACAGGAGACAAGAAGTCTGACACATAGTCAACGCCTAGAGACGATGGTACAGGAGTATCTCCAAGTAAACATTGAAGCCACGACTGTCTCACTGGACCCTTGCTCTTTTTGGGCTTCCAATCTGGATAAATGGCCGGAGCTAGCCACTTACGCCTTGGAGATCTTGTCATGCCCCGCAGCCAGCGTTCTGTCTGAACGTGTGTTCAGCGCTGCTGGTGGTGTGCTGACAGATAAGCGCACGCGGCTCTCCACTGATAATGTAGACAGACTCACGTTCATAAAGATGAACAAATCATGGATCCGAAACGACTTTTCTACCCCTGTGTCATCCTGGGGAGAGTAAAAGCTTGATGATTGGTTAAAATCACCCTACCAACCGTTTTAAGCTTTCAAATTACTAATCATGTTTATCTGTATCTTGACTGGAAAATAATTTGGGCTTTGTAGCAGTGTGCAGCACTGATCCTATTAGGCCATCTATACTAAAGCTTCACCAGATTTAAAATTAAAAATAATTTTTAGCTGCATATAGCCCGGAAAATAATTTTGGGGCTCCGAGATGCGCAAGACACATAAGTGCCTTCTTGCTGCACTACCTGCAGCATGACCCTCATATTGTCAGAATTCGAAGTAATCATGACTACTGGGTTGCCACACTCTTAGATCCCCCAAACTTTTCGATCAACCTTTTCATTTTAATAAAGACCAAAAAAATGGTCATTTTTGAAATTATAAGCATTAGCAGGTTGTTAGAAACTGAAATCAAACAGTTTTCAACTCAAAACTTTATTCTAGGTGATGTTACATTTTCACATAGGACCCCTTGTTCGAAAGGAGCTTCTGAACTCTCTCGTCCATTGAATTTGTCAGGTTTTGGATGGTTTCTGCTTCAATTGTTTTGCATGAGGACAGAATACCCTCCCAGAGCTGTTGCTTAGATGTGAACTGCCTCCCGCCATCATAGACACTCCTTTTAATGATGCTCCAAAGGTTCTGAATGGGGTAGAGGTCAGGGGAGCATGGGGGTCACACCATAAGTTTGTCCCCTTTTATGCCCATATCAGCCAGAGATGCAGATGTTTTATGTGCAGCATGAGATGGTGCATTATCATGCAGAAAAATGATCTTGCTGTGAAATACACGGTTCTTCTTCTTGAACCATGGCAGGAAGTGCTGTTTGAGAAAATCCACATACATTATGGAGTTCATCTTTAGCGCCTTCAGGGATCCTAAAGGGGCCGACAATCTCTCTCCCCATGATTCCAGCCCAAAACATTACTCCACCTCCTCCTTGTTGGCGCTGTAGCCGTGTTTGCGTGGGGTGTCCATCAACCAGCCATCCTCCACTCCATCCATCTGGACCATCGAGCGCTGCACGGCACTCATCCGTGAACAAAACAGTTTTGAAATCAGTCTTCATGTAATGTTTGGCCCACTGGAGCCGTTTCTGCTTGTGTGAAGTGGATAGAGGAGGTCGACAGGATGGCGCATGCACAGCTGCAAACCTCTGAAGGACCCTGCATCTTGTTGTTCGGGGGACGTTTGAGGCACAAGCAGCTTCAAAAACTTGTCTGCTGCTATGACAAGGCTTTTTTACCGCTGCTCTTTCAACCTGACGTAATTGCCTGTAGGAAAGAGTCCTCAATTTGCCCTTATCAGCACGCACACGTGTGTACTGTGAATCAGCTACATACTTCTTGATTGCCAAGACACTTCATCCTGATCATCGCACAATGTTGATTGTAGTCATGCCTTGACCTAAACACTCCACAATTTGTTGCTTCTCAGCAGCCGACACATCCTTTTTCTTTCCCATTTTGGCAGAAAATGTAGGCTGCTTAATAATGTGAGAGAGCCTTCTTAAGTAGTCTTGCCTTTCATTGGACACACCTGCCAAACTAATTAGCACAGGTGTCTGCAATTGCTTACAGTGATATAAAGAGCCCTGACACACATCACCATCAATGAGTTTAACTGACAAACAAACAAATTCTTCCCTTATCACTCCTAAACACTTTTTGCATAATAATTTGGAACGCAGTGTACATGTGCTTTTCCACAAAACACCAGTGGTTCACGTAGTGAATCTTACAGTTCTAACTTGCCAACCGTGGTCTGTATGGAGTTGTTCAATAAAGGGCCCAAAATTAAGATAACATAGATGGGAGAGGTCTCTATGAATAGGAATTCCTAAGTATTTGATACCCTCTGAGGGCCAGGCAAAGGGAAAGTTGGACTGGATGGAATCCTATATGGATTTGGGGAGGGAGACATCGAGGGCCTCTGACTTCGCTGCATTGATTTTAAAATTTTACCATGTAACAAAGTGATCTATTTCAGCCATAACAGCATGGATGGATATATGTGATTGAGTGATATATACTAGGACATCATCAGCAAATAGAGAGCACTTGTACTCGGTGCCTCCCACCTCAATCCACCTAATATTGGGGTTATGGCGAATTGATGAGAGCAGGTGCTCCGTCACTAGGATGTATAAGAGAGGGGACAGAGGACATCACTGCCTTGTCCCATTGGTGATTGTGAAAGGTGATGAAAATGTTCTGACGCACCCCCTGGGCCTTGGGACACCCGGAGCCGGACCCTTTTTGGTGGATGCTGGTGGTTGTAGTCTTCGTGGCGGCGACCCGGTTCCGTGGCTCAGGGCGGTCAAACCAGTGGCGGAACTATTTATGTGGTTTTGATGTTTAAATGTCCGACTACGCCACCCGTGGATTGCGGTCAGAGTGAACCGCCGCTACAGGGCAGACCGCTGAGGCTGGTGTTGTGGGTGCAGCAGAGCGTAGCATAACTCCCCACGGGAGGAGTATAGCCTCAGGGCAGTGTATGCGGAGGATGGGGGTGATGGTGCAGGGCAGCAGCAGTAACGACACGGAGTCAGTGATGCAGTTCAGGGCCTTTACTCACAGTTCTTATTATCCAGACCACGTCTGCAGGTAACGGCTGCCCACGTCGTACTGTGCTCACCAGGTGAGGGGCTCAGACAACTCCCAGATAACTTTGGAGCACTTCACAGGACCCCCTTTGTGTGTCCTTTGTCTGACCTTTCTTACCAACACTTCTGTCCGGCTGCCTCGGGCCTCCTCTTGGTAAACTTGGCGCCAGTTTCCCTGACCCTATGTGGTGCCTTCCTAGCGGGTGTAGCGAGGGGCTGCGCCACATAAAATGTCAGAGCCTCCGGTTTCTAGCTGAGGGTCGTTTCCTGCCTCCACTAGTTTCGGGGACCGGTCTCCCCCTTTGGCCTGACCCCTCCATGCAGGTGGATTCGGGCGTGCGGTGGCGACTCGCCCGTCCGCACCCCTGGGATCCCTTCATTCCTCGTTCCTGGAGCCTTCTCCGCTCCTCTTCCTTCCTTCTCCCTCTTCCAGGCCTGGGCCTCTGTTACTAGGCCCGCCTCCGGAGCAGAGCTCATGCAGAGCCCCTGCTCCCTGCCACTTCTGCTCAGACTTCTCTGCACTGAACTAAGATGGTGCCCACCTTTTATACTCCCTTCTCAATGCACCCAGGAACTGCTTCCTCCCTGCTCCTGCACTACAGGGTTCCCCTTCCTCAGTGTTCCCTCCCCCCACTCCAGCCAGGGACAGGGACTGTCGTGCCCATCTCAGGGGCCTATAGGTCGCCCTGCCCCACGGCAATGTGGTGTAATGCATGCAGGTGTCGGGTCCTGATCCACACTCCATCCTTACCTGAGAGTGAGATATCACACCTCTGGGTGAGGTGCAATACGTCTGTAGCAACCGAGCCCTCAGGGTGCTACAGTTCCATTTATCTTCAGCCTAGGTGACGTATTGCGATACAGGGCCGTGATTTTGGCTATAAAAGGGTCCCCTAGACCCCTACCCCAAGCTTTTTAAGAGAATCATATATGGCGTGCCAGGAGACTCTATGGGATGCTTTCTCAGCATCCAACGAGAGTATCTAATTACAAATTTTTAACTGCATCTAGCCCAGGAAATACTTTGTGCCTAGTAGCAGTGTCTGCTAGTCAGCGGATTATCCCGGCTGTTAAGCAAGCTGCACCACCTGTAGTTTAGACACTTAATTTTTTCAAAGGAAATGCTTCGGGACCATGGGATACTTAGTGAAGAGCATCAGGAGGCACCCCAAGGCATAGGGGCTGGGACTGGCAGTAGGATGCCTTGCGGTGGACAGCCGAGCTCGATCCTTATAAAAGCTTTTTAACTGCAGCAGCTTTAGTGGACGCTACTGGAGCTGGAATTACCGCGGCTGCTGGCATGAGACTTGCCCTCCAATAGATCCTTGTAAATGGATTTAAAGTGTATTCATTCAAATTAGAGAGACAATTTAAATTAAAAAGCTTAGAGCTGCCTCCACCACAGGGGGGCTCGCTCGACCCACCAGCGGACAGGCACCAGTATTGGGAGAGGGGGGCTGGCCGTCAGGGTTCACCGCGGCTCTGGCACAAACCCGGTGACACGGAGGTGGCACGGGCAGGAGCGGACTGGCCGTGTCGGCTTCTCACTTTTTGGATTTTAGAAGGGCATGACATGCCTATATCTGTGTCTCCCCCTCCTTTTACTCCTCCACCTCTTTTATTTTCGCATGACTATATGTACTTGTCACTTTTCCATGTGTTAGTTATGTCTTCTGAGCAGTTTGTCAGCTTTTGGACACCTTTGAAGGTGTTTTCTATGTGTTTCTATGTGTTTTTGTTTGCCTGCCATTGGTTTTAACGGTGTTAGAAGGTGTTCGACGAACAGTTCGACGAACAGTTCGGCGAACACACAGGTGTTCGACGAACCGAACCGAACTCGAACACTACGGGGGTGGCTCAACACTAACCGTAATCCACGGGTGGCGTAGTCGGACATTTCAACATTACAAACCAAGTAAACAGATTCGCCACTGGTTTGACCACCCTGAGCCACGGGACCGGGTCGCCACCACGGAGACTACAAACCCCCAGCATTCCACAGAGACCCGGCTCCGGGTATTCCCCTCACACACGGCCCAGGGGGCGCGTCAACTTTGGCGTAGTCGGCAGGATTTCGTGCCCGCAACCACCGGGTACTGCGTGCCTGAAGAAAGACTGTGATACTTACGTGGTGAAGTTCCCCGCCATCCGCAGCTGTTTTCCCGCTATCCGCAGCCATTTTCCCGCCATTGGGCACCATTTTCGGGACGCCGCGCAGGAAGAAGAGGGGCGTGGACGCCAAAAGCGCGCGAGAGCTGAAGCCCCGCCTTACGAACTGACGCGCAAGGTCCTGGAAGGAGCCCAGCGGACGCCGACGTCACCAGCGCGCGACACAAGGTCCTCGACTCTGACGATCGCCTGCGGAGCCGCGGCCTACGGAGAAGAAGCAATGGAAGGTAGGCCACGGTTAACTAGGGTGGAGGAAGACACCAGGAATGGAGGGAGCTCCCACCACCAGCGCGGCTGCTGCCGCAGTGATGCCGTTCACGATGCCGTATATCACCGGAGCGGCATGGTTACCCCAGTACTCAGGGGAGTCGCATACCCTGAGCGACTTTAAAGAAAGACTGTATAGCCTATTCAAAGTATACCCCCTGTCCGAGGAACAAAAAGTGAGCATCCTGACAGGCCAGTTAATCGGAGCGGCCCAAAGAGAAGTGAAGTCCTGGTCAGCCAGGGAAAAGGGGACTGTAAAGGAAATACTGGCCCGTCTAAAGGACACTTTTAATACCCGCACCTCAGCAGAGATCAAACTAAAATGTTATGGATGCAAACAGCGGGCACAAGACAGTATACGGGACTATGCTTTGAATTTGCAGGAGGCCCTGAGAGCCATTAAGCAGGCAGACCCTGACAGCGTGCGGAATGAGGATAAGCTGTTGACTGAACAGTTCATTGAGGGTCTACAGTCCAGCGCCCACCGAACCCAGTTGCGTGTAATGGCCTTGCAGAACCCTGAATTGGACTTTGCGCAGTTCAAAGACAGGGCCACCCGGGTGCTCCGAGAACCGGCACCAGGTGGCGCTGTAACCCACAGGTGCCCTGCTATCACCTATCACCAGGAGGCGGCGCCCTTGTCTGCAGAACCTGTGGGAGCTGATGCACAGGCTTTGGACAAAGCCCCGGCTGCAGACCTGCACCATCAGGTCCAAGAGCTGACCAAAAGTGTTGCCGCGCTAACCAGAACTGTGCAGTCTTTACAGGTGTCCCCCCCAGGAAAGATCCAGCTGGCTTCCAGTCCGGAGGACGTCCCTTGGAGCCGACGGAGGAGGATCCCATCGTCCAGAGGAAGGCCCAGCGACCGCTATGACAAGGACGGACAACCCATCTGCCGCCGCTGCAACCAACCAGGACATATGGCAAGGTACTGTCATTTAAACGGGCCCAACCTGGGGCAGATGGCCGACCCCCCAGGCATAAGACCATCAAGCCCATCGAGCTGGCGTGATAAGTATGTAGGGGGACGACCGGTCTTGCCTGCGGTGCTGGATGGCATTCCTATGAGTGCACTACTGGACACCGGGTCACAGGTAACCACCATCCCCTATGTGCTCTTTAAGCGGTACTGGAATGACTCAGATATTACCCGCTCCCCAGATGACGATCTGAGCATCATCGCCAGCAATGGTCAGCCCGTACCGCAGGTGGGATTCAAGGAGGTGACCATCAAAATTGGTAAGGTTGAATTGCCAGCGCAAGGACTGATTATTGTGGACATTGACCATCATGAAAGCCACCCTAAGATAACCTTGGGTACTAATGTTATTAAAAATTGTCTTGCAGAGATAATTGTCATATTACAGCAGGTTGCGGTGAACACCAGCTCCAGCCAGCAGCGTGTCCTACAAAAAGAGCCCTGATGAAAAGGCAACAGGTAGAACTGTCTGGTGGTGAGATTAGTAGTGTTAGGATGAGTGACCCGCTCCCTATCGCCATGCCCCCAAAAAGTGAGATGATGATCTGGTGCCGGACTGCAATCGGGTTAAGAGGAAGGGACTACCAAGCCATGGTAGAACCCGTCTACTCAGACAGTAGGCCCACCATTTTGACAGCACGGGGGGTGGTCGATGTATGCCATGGGAGGGTACCTGTCCGCATCCTAAACATTGGGGAAAGAGAAGTATACTTGCCCCGGTATGCCACTCTAGCCAAATTGTTCACTGTTAACCAAAACTCTGTAAAGGCCGTGGAACCCTTGCCTCCATCTCAACCAGAGGAGGGTAACGGCTCCAAGAAACAAATGGAGGACTGGTGTCAGAAGCTGCATGTGGGCACCGACTCCACTCCCTCACACCAAAAACAGGGAGCCTACCCGGTGGTGCAGGAGTACGAAAGAGTCTTTAGCAAGCACCCGCTAGACTTTGGGCAAGTAAAGGGGGTAGAACACCACATCCCCACGGGAGACCATCCACCCATAAAGGAAAGATACCGACCTGTACCCCCTGCACACTATCAGAATGCCAAGGGAATGTTGTGAGAAATGAAGGAGGCTGGGGTAATCAGGGACAGCTGTAGCCCCTAGGCAGCTCCACTAGTTCTTGTGAAAAAGAAAGATGGCACCATGAGAATGTGTGTAGATTACAGAAAGATCAACCGTATCACACACAAAGATGCGTACCCGTTACCTAGGATAGAGGAATCTTTAGCTGCATTAAAGTCTGCTAACTTCTTCTCCACTTTGGATCTTACTAGCGGGTACTGGCAGGTTCCTGTAGCAGAGGCAGACAAGGAGAAGACCGCGTTCACCACCCCGATGGGTCTCAGTGAATTCAACTGTATGGCGTTCGGGCTCTGCAACGCACCAGGAACCTTACAGCGATTGATGGAGTGCTGCCTGGGGCACAGGAATTTCGAGACGGTCCTGCTATAGCTGGACGATGCCATCGTGTATTCCAAAACATATGAGGACCATCTGAAACACCTGGCAGAGGTGTTTGATGCCCTGGCAGGCTACGGCCTAAAGGTGAAACCCTCCAAGTGTCATCTACTGAAACCAAAGGTACAATACCTGGGACACGTGGTGAGTGCTGACGGAGTAGCTCCAGACCCTGATAAGGTCACCGTGATTAAGGACTGGCCAAGACCCTCCAGCATAAAGGAAGTGCGGCAGTTCCTCGGGTTGGTAGGCTACTACCGAAGATTCATCCCCGGGTTCACCAAAATGGCAGCCCCTATGCAAAACCTCCTGTTGGGTCAGTCAAAGACCAAGAATCAGAAGCCGCCCTTTAGGTGGGACAAGCTGGAAGAGGAATCCTTCCGCCAGCTGAAGATGGCCCTCACGGGGGATGAGATCCTGGCTTACCCTGATTACGGCCAGCCTTTCATCCTCCACACAGACGCCAGTAACGTGGGGCTGGGAGCCGTACTATCCCAGATCCAGCAGGGCAGAGAGCGGGTAATTGCTTACGCCAGCCGAAAACTACGGCCCACAGAGAGAAACCCTGAGAATTATAGCTCCTTCAAGCTAGAGTTCCTGGCAGTGGTGTGGGCAGTGACGGAACGTTTCCAACATTACCTTGTCTCTGCCAAGTTCACTGTGTACACGGACAACAACCCGTTGACACACCTGGACACTGCAAGACTCGGTGCCCTGGAGCAAAGTTGGATGGCCCGGCTGTCCAACTATGAGTTTACCATCAAATACCGGGCGGGACGCACAAATGCCAACGCAGACGCCCTGTCCAGGATGCCGAACTTGCCGGACGGAGGGGAAGATCCAGAAGAACTGGAAGAGATTGAACTCCCTGCATTCCACCATCATGGGATTACCCAGTATTCCCACTGTGTAAGGGACAAGCACTCTGCCACGTTCAATCCCTTACCCCACTACAGCTGGGCGGAGACGCAAGACAGTGACCCAGCCGTCCGCCTGGTAAAAGAGATGCTGACGCAGGCTGATGCCCACCTTGACCCAGACGCTCCGGAAGAGACCAAACAGTTATGGAAGAAAAGAGTAAACTGTTTCTCTACAAGGGGTAGCTGTGCCGGAGGATTGTCAACTCCCGGACGTATGAGCTGACCTGGCAGGTAGTGGTCCCAAGACGAGACGCGGCTTTGGTCCTGGAAGCATACCACGACGGAGCAGGGCACTTTGGATGGAAGAAGTTGGAGTTCCTGTTGCGTGAACGGTTCTTCTGGGTAGGCATGAGAGGGGCCATTGAGAGATGGTGCAGAGACTGCGGCCTGTGCAACCTGAGAAAAAAAGACCGTGCCAGCCAGAAGACTCCCCTGCAGCCCATCATCACCAAGCAGCCACTAGAACTGGTAGCCCTGGACCATGTGAAGCTGGCTCCAAGTAGGTCCGGGTACGTCTACGCCCTCACCATCGTAGACCACTACTCCCGGTTCCTGGTGGTGGTCCCTGTCAAGGACTTAACGGCTCAGACAGCTGCTAGAGCCTTCCAGCAACACTTTTGCCATCCACACGGGTACCCGGAGCAAGTGCTGACTGACCAAGGTCCAGCCTTTGAAGCGGAGGTCTTTCAGGAGTTCTGCAACCTGTATGGCTGCAAGAAGATAAGGACAATGCCCTATCACCCCCAAACCAACGGATTGTGTGAGAAGATGAACCAGGTGGTGATAGACTTGCTGAAAACGTTGCCCCTGGAAGAACGCAGTCTGTGGCCTGAAAAACTGCCTGATCTGGTGGACTTGTATAACCACAACCCAGTAAATTCCACCAACTGCACCCCGGCTTACCTAATGAGAGCAAGACCTGGTAAGCTGCCTATTGACCTGGATATGGGAGTCCTGACACCCGAGGACACCTCGCCAGAAGCAGACTGGGATACAGAACGGCAGCAGCAGTACCGGAAAGTGCAGGAGAGTGTTGAGAGAAGTCTGTCTCAAGCAAGAGAAAGGCAAGAGAGGACTTACAACCAGCATGCTCCTGCTGTTCCCCTGGCACGTGGAGAGCAGGTCTTGAAGAGGAAGAGGTGGCTCCATAAGTTGGATGACCAGTGGGAGAAAGACCCGTACACAGTACTGCCCTCAAGCCATGAAAATCCGAAGGTATGCATTATCAGTAAGGATGGAGGAGAGACCACAGCCACTGACTCCAGAGACCACCTGAAGAAGTGTCCCGAGCAGCTGCAAAGCACTGATGAAGACCAAGATAGCCCTCAACCCGCAGAGGAAAGGGAAGAAATGGTCAGTACAGTACTCGGAGAATTTCCTCGGTCCTGGACACAAATTAACAACGCTATTTTGGTACCCGTCCTTACCTTTCTCCAGCCAGCCCCTCGAGGGCCTACAGAAGAGCGAGTAGTGTTGGAAGAGCAACCGGCCCCGGAGGCAGAAGATTCCATACCAGCAGCCCAGCAGAATCAACCCTCTGCTAGTAATGAGCCTGCCGTGCCCGTAGTAAGCCAAAGAGTACGCAGAAAGCTGCCCGACCTACCCGTAACATCTCCAAACACCTGTAGTGCAGATGCTAGCGAGCCCACTATACAAGGGGTGGAAACAGGGGACCCAGAAAGAACACCATCAGATAGTGTTTTACGTAGGTCCACCAGAAGCACTAGGGGTCAAATACCAGCCCGCTGGAGAATTTAAATGTGATATATACCTGTATATAGCAAATGTTATAATGTTTAATGTTTGTTGCCTGCATAATAATTATGTTTCTCAAGTTCCCCGACAGGGTTTATGGACTGACAGGTTATGGACAATGAATAACCAGAACTGTACCTTGTAAATAGTTGCACCTGTTAAGTGCCCCTTTTGTGCCAGACCATGGGAACAAAAACCCGTGGAGGTGGCTGAAGACGTGGTCCAATGCCGGATCATCGATGCCCTGTAGCCACCCCAGGGCCTACGTGGAGGGTTTGGGACCGGTCCCTCAAAATACATCTTGGGTGACATGGACACCTGGTTACGGAAGCACCGTGACCTATAAAGATTAAACTTCTTGTATATATGTTGTGTTATTGCTTATACCCTGTTATTTTATGTTTTCATAAAATATGTTTAGTCCCGGAGTACTAAAATTCACTAGGGGGGAATGTGGCACCCCAGGAGTCTGGTTGCCACAGTGGTAGAAATACCATGTCTGAGAGCGAGCATGGGTTTTCCTGGTCAGGAGCATTATTGCATGCCACACCTCCTGCCCCAGTCCAGGGAGGGGAGGAACCTGCCCTTTATAAACTGGATCTGGGGTGGGGTTAGTGAGTCTAGTTCCAGAGGAAGGGACAGAGCAGCAGCAAGGAGCTCTGTAGGAGCCAGGAGCTGAAGGCCAGGGACTGGAGCAGAGAGCTCGTCCTGGCAGAAGATGCAGAGAACCGGACACTGGAGTCTGAGGCTGTGGGGATATTCACATCCAGCAGCAGAAACCACCTGGCAGGGGATTTCAGGTCCTCTGGCCATAGAAAGCCCGGAGGCTCAGTCACACGCAAGGGACCGGCACCGCCATCGAGGAGCAGGAAGGTTGCCAGGAAGAGTGCAGTCAGACGGGAAGGCCTACACCTCCACCTGGCCAGGGGGACGCTTGTTCGCTCACAGACTGACCAGGCCTCTAATGTTAGCCAGTACTCCCGGCAGGACCTTCTTCATTACCAACAGTAAAGACCCTGAACTGCACTGCACGGACTCTGAGTCATTTCTGCTGCGCCCATGCACCACAACCCTCACCATCTACACACGCTGCCCTGAGGCTATACTCCTCCGTGGGGAGTTATACTACCCTCTGCTGCGCACACAACATCAGCCTCAGCGGTCTGCCCCGCAGCGGCGGTTCTCAGTGACCGCAATCCACGTGTGGCGTAGTCGGACATTTCAACATTACAAACCAAGTAAACAGATCCGCTACTGGTTTGACCATCCTGAGCCATGGGACCGGGTCGCCGCCACGGAGACTACAAACCCCCAGCATTCCACAGAGACCCGGCTCCGGGTGTTCCCCTCACACACGGCCCAGAGAGCGCGTCATATTCTCGGAGTGATGAAAAAATATATAGACGATCAGCTCACCTATTCTCAGATGCAGGTGTGCACAGATACAAATTCCAAAGGAAACAGTCCATATAACAAATGCAGTTGATCCAGCACTTCCAATAAAGTGTATATTTTTATTTAGAAAAATTCATCCATAAAGGTATATAGTTCCATAAAAAATCCACATAAATGAATGGAAAAGTATATCATCTGAGGAAATAGTCCCAAGGGAGATGCATTCAAGATGTTGGATGACGCATTTCGAAGTGATACTTCTTATTCATAACCTACCAAGGTTATGAATAAGAAGTATCACTTCGAAACTCGTCAACCAACATCTTAAATGCATCTCCAGGTAGGTTATGAATAAGAAGTATCACTTTGAAACGCGTCAACCAACATCTTGAATGCATCTCCCTTGGAACTATTTCCTCAGATGATATACTTTTCCATTAATTTATGTGGATTTTTTTTTTTATGTGGATTATGTTTTATGTTTCTCAAGTTCCCCGACAGGGTTTATGGACTGACAGGTTATGGACAATGAATAACCAGAACTGTACCTTGTAAATAGTTGCACCTGTTAAGTGCCCCTTTTGTGCCAGACCACAGAACAAAAACTTTTTTGCCCTTTTATGGATGATTTTTTCTAAATAAAAATATACGTTTTACTGGAAGTGCTGGATCAACTGCCTTTGTTATATTCTCGGAGTGATACCTTTATTGGCTAACCAGAAAAAATATATAGTTGCAAGTTTTCAGAGCACAGAGACTCTGTCTCCAGGTAGGATTACAAATGCATTGGTAAGACAAACACACAACATTTAAGAGATACTACAGCAGGATATTTGTTCATGAGGGGTAAGGGGTGATGCCTCCTAATTAGTGTTGAGCGATACCTTCCGATATCGGGAAATATCGGATCGGATTGGATCGGACCGATACCGAAAAAGTATCGGATATCGCCGATTCCGATACCGGAAACCAATGCAAGTCAATGGGACATAAATATCGGAATTAAAATAAACCCTTTCTTTCCTTGTAGGTTATTTCTACATGAAGGAAAACAACTAAGAATAATGTAGAATGTATTGGGGGAGGTGGAGGAGACAATAAAGGCATAGAGGTTTAGCCCAGTCAAATGGAATAGCAGGAATTACTATTTTTTTATTATGTTCTGAGTTACGGAAATATTAACTATGTTAAGTATTTTTATATTTTGTCAGATATTTATGTTTCACTACTTCCATGCTCTTCACCTTCTTTTTTACTTCTCCCACACTTTCTCCTTCATCATCCTCAGCATCTTTTTCATCCACTTCTTCTTCACCTTCTTCTTCTTCACCTTCTTCGTATTATTCTTTTTTTTACATTCTTCATATTCTACTTCTTCATCTTCTTCATATTCTTCTTCTTCATCATATTCTTATTTGTGACAGGCATTCCTGTAGTTGTTATCTATAAAAGGTTGGACATTACACCTTTCGTTCTGCCCGTCACAAAAGATTTACAACAGGATTTGTCCGCGTTCAGTTTGGCCTGCAGCAGCAGGTCTTTTCCAGGGGCACCACGAGGAGGAACGGACTCACCCCCATACACTGCTTAGTCATCTTCTGCTTATAATTTAGATATTATCTTTTGCTCTGATTTTTAGTCTTATGCTTAATGTTCTTCCGCTTTTTGTTCTGCAGCTTCTTGTATTTCTGCTTCTTGGTTTTCTGTCTCTTGTTCTTCTGTATCTTGGTGCTTGTCTTCTCTTCTTTGTCTTCTTGGTCAACTTCTTCAGGGTCATCTTCTTGGTCTTCTTCGGGGTGGTCTTCAGGGTCGTCGTCTTCGGGGGTCCTCGTCTTCGGGGTCCTCGTCTTCTTCGGGTTGGTCTTCTGGGTCCTCGTCTTCGGGGTCCTCGTCTTCTTCGGGGTGGTCTTCAGGGTCCTCGTCTTCTTCGGGGTGGTCTTCAGGGTCCTCGTCTTCTTCGGGGTGGTCTTCAGGGTCCTCGTCTTCAGGGTCATTGTCTTCGGGGTCCTCGTCTTCTTAGGGTTGGTCTTCAGGGTCCTCGTCTTCAGGGTCCTCGTCAGGGAGATCCAGAGTGATTACCAAGAACCATTTCAAAAAGCTTGAACTTGGAAATGTAGCAGAAGGTACAAGAAAGCTGAGGAACTACCGAGGACCAGCTGACGGTACTGGAACCCGGATGGGTAGCAGAAGGTACAAGAGCCAATGGAACTACCGAGGACCAGCTGATGTTACTGGAACTCGGTTACTAAGCAGGAGGTACCTGTGCCAGAAAGCACTACCAAGGACCAGCAGACGTTGGTGGAACTTGGATACCGAGAAGGAGGCACCTAATCCAAAGGCACTGCCGAGAACCAGCTGACGGTACTGGAACCCGGATGGGTAGCAGAAGGTACCCATGTAAAAAAAAGTTCAAGGCCGCGAGCCGGCCGCAGTTACCAAAACCCACAGTCCTACAGGGGGTGCTTGTCCTATTGGCACTATGGAACCAGCCTTCATTGCCAGATCCCGCAGCCCACATAGGAGTCACCTAAACTGCAGGCACCATAGAGTCGGCTAACCCGACCGCAACACGACAGGACAACGCATTGGAGGCAAAGTGACGTTGACACTACCCGGAAACAGCTGGCGTGCTGGAACCAGGCTGGGCAGGAGGGAGTACCCGTGCCAAAGACACTGCCGAGAACCAGCTGACGGTACTGGAACCCGGATGGGTAGCAGAAGATACAAGAGCAAATGGAACTACCGAGGACCAGCTGACGGTACTGGAACCCGGATGGGTAGCAGAAGGTACAAGAGCCAATGGAACTGCCGAGAACCAGCTGGCGGTGCTGGAGCCCAGGGTAAATACTAAAAACAGAGGAGCCAGAGGTGTATTTGGAGGAGGTTTTAAATCCGTAGTACAGTGGATGTGGACAAAGCAGGAGAATTTGCCGGACACACAGCTGGGGATCAGCTGACGTTACTGAACCCCAATAACACTGGAGCAAGCGTTGACTGTGCAGACGGCACTTCTGAGCAGCAACTAGCGGTATTGGAGCCCAGGGTAAATACTAAAAACGGAGGAGCCAGAGGTGTAATTGGAGCAAGTTTTAAATAAGTAGCACAGTGAATATGGACAGAGCAGGAGAAATTGCCGTGAACACAGCAGGGGAACAGCTGACGTTACCGAACCCCAATAACATCGCAGCAAGTGTTGACTGTGCAGACGGCACTTCCGAGCGCCAACTGGCGGTGCTGGAGCCCAGGGATAAGAATGAAAACAGAGGAGCCAGAGGTGTAATTGGAGCAACTTTAAAATGTGTAGTACAGTGGATGTGGACAAAGCAGGAGAAATTGCCGTCCGTACAGCAGGGGAACAGCTGACGTTACCGAACCCCAATAACACGGCAGCAAGTGTTGACTGTGCAGACAGCACTTCCGAGCGCCAACTGGCGGTGCTGGAGCCCAGGGATAAGAATAAAAATAGAGAGGAGCCAGAGGTGTAATTGGAGCAAGTTTTAAATAAGTAGCACAGTGAATATGGACAGAGCAGGAGAAATTGCCGTGAACACAGCAGGGGAACAGCTGACGTTACCGAACCCCAATAACACCGCAGCAAGTGTTGACTGTGCAGACGGCACTTCCGAGCGCCAACTGGCGGTGTTGGAGCCCAGGGATAAGAATGAAAACAGAGGAGCCAGAGGTGTAATTGGAGCAACTTTAAAATGTGTAGTACAGTGGATGTGGACAAAGCAGGAGAAATTGCCGTCCACACAGCAGGGGAACAGCTGACGTTACTGAACCCCAATAACACGGCAGCAAGTGTTGACTGTGCAGATGGCACTTCCGTGCGCCAACTGGCGGTGTTGGAGCTCAGGGATAATACTGAAAACAGAGGAGCCAGAGGTGTAATTGGAGCAACTTTAAAATCTGTAGTAGTGAGAATGTGGACAGAGCAGGAGAAATTGCCGTCCGCACAGCAGGGGAACAGCTGACGTTACTGAACCCCAATAACATGGTAGCAAGTGTTGACTGTGCAGACGGCACTTCCGAGCGCCAACTGGCGGTGTTGGAGCTCAGGGATAATACTGAAAACAGAGGAGCCAGAGGTGTATTTGGAGGAGGTTTTAAATCAGTAGTACAGTGGATGTGGACAGAGCAGGAGAAATTGCCGTCCGCACAGCAGGGGAACAGCTGACGTTACTGAACCCCAATAACACGGCAGCAAGTGTTGACTGTGCAGACGGCACTTCCGAGCGCCAACTGGCGGTGTTGGAGCTCAGGGATAATACTGAAAACAGAGGAGCCAGAGGTGTAATTGGAGCAACTTTAAAATCTGTAGTAGTGAGAATGTGGACAGAGCAGAAGAAATTGCCGTCCGCACAGCAGGGGAACAGCTGACGTTACTGAACCCCAATAACATGGTAGCAAGTGTTGACTGTGCAGACGGCACTTCCGAGCGCCAACTGGCGGTGCTGGAGCCCAGGGATAAGAATGAAAACAGAGGAGCCAGAGGTGTAATTGGAGCAACTTTAAAATGTGTAGTACAGTGGATGTGGACAAAGCAGGAGAAATTGCCGTCCGTACAGCAGGGGAACAGCTGACGTTACCGAACCCCAATAACACGGCAGCAAGTGTTGACTGTGCAGACAGCACTTCCGAGCGCCAACTGGCGGTGCTGGAGCCCAGGGATAAGAATAAAAATAGAGAGGAGCCAGAGGTGTAATTGGAGCAAGTTTTAAATAAGTAGCACAGTGAATATGGACAGAGCAGGAGAAATTGCCGTGAACACAGCAGGGGAACAGCTGACGTTACCGAACCCCAATAACACGGCAGCAAGTGTTGACTGTGCAGACAGCACTTCCGAGCGCCAACTGGCGGTGCTGGAGCCCAGGGATAAGAATAAAAATAGAGAGGAGCCAGAGGTGTAATTGGAGCAAGTTTTAAATAAGTAGCACAGTGAATATGGACAGAGCAGGAGAAATTGCCGTGAACACAGCAGGGGAACAGCTGACGTTACCGAACCCCAATAACACCGCAGCAAGTGTTGACTGTGCAGACGGCACTTCCGAGCGCCAACTGGCGGTGTTGGAGCCCAGGGATAAGAATGAAAACAGAGGAGCCAGAGGTGTAATTGGAGCAACTTTAAAATGTGTAGTACAGTGGATGTGGACAAAGCAGGAGAAATTGCCGTCCGCACAGCAGGGGAACAGCTGACGTTACTGAACCCCAATAACACGGCAGCAAGTGTTGACTGTGCAGATGGCACTTCCGTGCGCCAACTGGCGGTGTTGGAGCTCAGGGATAATACTGAAAACAGAGGAGCCAGAGGTGTAATTGGAGCAACTTTAAAATCTGTAGTAGTGAGAATGTGGACAGAGCAGGAGAAATTGCCGTCCGCACAGCAGGGGAACAGCTGACGTTACTGAACCCCAATAACATGGTAGCAAGTGTTGACTGTGCAGACGGCACTTCCGAGCGCCAACTGGCGGTGTTGGAGCTCAGGGATAATACTGAAAACAGAGGAGCCAGAGGTGTATTTGGAGGAAGTTTTAAATCAGTAGTACAGTGGATGTGGACAGAGCAGGAGAAATTGCCGTCCGCACAGCAGGGGAACAGCTGACGTTACTGAACCCCAATAACACGGCAGCAAGTGTTGACTGTGCAGACGGCACTTCCGAGCGCCAACTGGCGGTGTTGGAGCTCAGGGATAATACTGAAAACAGAGGAGCCAGAGGTGTAATTGGAGCAACTTTAAAATCTGTAGTAGTGAGAATGTGGACAGAGCAGGAGAAATTGCCATCCGCACAGCAGGGGAACAGCTGACGTTACTGAACCCCAATAACATGGTAGCAAGTGTTGACTGTGCAGACGGCACTTCCGAGCGCCAACTGGCGGTGTTGGAGCTCAGGGATAATACTGAAAACAGAGGAGCCAGAGGTGTATTTGGAGGAGGTTTTAAATCAGTAGTACAGTGGATGTGGACAGAGCAGGAGAAATTGCCGTCCGCACAGCAGGGGAACAGCTGACGTTACTGAACCCCAATAACACGGCAGCAAGTGTTGACTGTGCAGACGGCACTTCCGAGCGCCAACTGGCGGTGTTGGAGCTCAGGGATTACAGTTCAGGTGGTAGAAACATGAACAGAACAGGAGACCTGGATACTGTTGCCAACCAATTATTTATTCTGGAAGAGGACTGGCAAATTCATGAGAGATCCAGGCCTTGTTCATTTTGAGAAAAGTAAGCCGGTCAACGTTATCGGAGGATAGTCGCATGCGACGGTCTGTTAGTACACCACCTGCGGCACTAAAGACGCGTTCCGATAATACACTAGCAGCAGGGCTAGCTAGCACCTCCAGTGCATACTGACTAAGCTCTGGCCATGTATCCAGCTTACAGACCCAAAACTTGAAGGGAGAAGAGCCGTCTGGGAGTACACTAAGACGGCAAGACATGTAGTCTGTCACCATCTGACAGAAACGTTGCCTCCTGCTGACTGGAGCCGTCTGTGATGGTGTAGACATTTGTGGCGGCGGGGACACAAAACTTTGCCACATTTCGGCCATACTGGTCTTGCCTTGTGCTGAGGCGCTGCTTCTGCTCCCTCTTTGTGCAGAGCTTCCTCCACTGCCTCGACGCACTGAGCTGCTTTGTAAAGCACTAGCAGCACTGCTCTCGGTTGGAATGGAGAACATGATGGAATGCACCAGTGCGTCTTGGTACTCCCGCATTTTACGCTCCCGGTTCAACGGTGTTATGAGGCTTTGTAAGTTGTCCCGGTAGCGAGGATCTAGGAGGGTGGACACCCAATAATCAGCCGTGTTGAGAATGTGGGCGATGCGGCGGTCGTTTCTCAGGCACTGCAGCATGAAGTCAACCATGTGCTGCAGACTGCCAACTGGCCAAGAAACGCTGTCCCCTGCTTGAGGCGTGATCTCTGCCTGCTCTGCATCACCCCACCCTCGCTCTAGATACTGACTACTAGAGCATTGTGTACCTCCCTCCTCTGGACAGATGTCTTCCTCATCCATTGACTCCTCCTCATCCTCCTCACAAAGTGTCCCCTGCCTAGGCCTTTGTGAGGAACCACGTTGCGCAGACTGTAGAGAAGCAGATGGCATTTGTGACTCCTCATCCTCCACCTCTTCCAAAACCTCGTCCCTTAGTGCTTGCAGTGTTTTTTCAAGCAGGCAGATAAGGGGGATAGTCATGCTGACTAGTGCATCATCTGCACTCGCCATCCGCGTGGAATAATCGAAGGCACGCAAAACGTGGCAAATGTCCTTCATAGAGGCCCACTCAGTGGTGGTGAAGTGTGAACGGCGCGCACTGCGACTTGTTTGCGCCTGCTGCAGCTGGTACTCCATTACTGCTGCCTGCTGCTCACACAACCTCTCCAACATATGTAACGTTGAATTCCACCTGGTGGGTAGGTCACATATGATGCGATGTTCCGGAAGACATAATCGGCGCTGCAGAGCTGCAATGCGTGATCTTGCATTGCTGGAACGCCGCAAGTGAGCGCACTCTATACGGACCTTGTGAAGCAGTGCATCAAGATCCGGATAGTCCCTCAAAAAACTCTGCACGACCAAGTTGAGCACATGTGCCAGACATGGGATGTGAGTGAGGTTGCCTAGGCCCAGAGCTGCCACCAGATTTCGGCCATTGTCACACACTACCATGCCTGGCTGGAGATTCGCTGGCACAAACCACACGTCACTCTGCTGCTTGATGGCATTCCAGAGCTCCTGCGCTGTGTGGCTTCGATTCCCCAAAGAAATTAATTTTAATACGGCCTGTTGACGTTTGGCCACGGCTGTGCTCATATCGGTCATCATAACAGGTAACCGTTCACGGGTCGATGTGGAGGTAGACCGTGACGGCTCCTGCAGCGCTGATTCAGAGGAACTGGAGTATGAGGAGGAGTCAATGTGTACAGACTGGATTCCTGCAATCCTTGGAGTTGGCAGAACACGTACAGCGCCACTCTCAAGATCTGTACCCGGCTCCACAACATTTACCCAATGGGCAGTGAGGGAAAGGTATCGTCCCTGTCCATGCTTACTGGTCCACGCATCAGTGGTCAGGTGGACCTTGCTACTGACGGCGTTTTGTAGCGCATGTTTAATTTTTCCCACCACATGATGTTGCAGGGCAGGGACGGCTTGCCTGCTGAAATAAAAGCGGCTGGGCACGTTGTATTGTGGGACTGCCAATGCCATAAAGTTACGGAATGTGTCAGTCTCCACCAGCCTGAATGATAGCATTTCAAGGGCCAGTAGTTTAGCAATGCCAGCATTCAGAGCCTGTGCTCGGGGGTGGTTTGCCGAGTATGGGCGCCTTTTCTCCCATGCCTGTGCTAACGATGGCTGTAGACTGGCCTGGGAGTGTGAGGATGACTGGGAAAGTGGTGCTGTGGGTGGAATTACACTGTGTCTCTGTACAACAGTGCCAGAGATTCTTCCATGGCGATCCTGTGAGGAAGCCGAACCAGCTGTGTGTGAGCTGGAGGAAGAGGCTACAACACGAGCTGAAGAGGTGGTAGGTGGCGCTGTAGGTTGGCCTAGGTCTTCAGTGTGTTTGTGTAACTCCACCACGTGCTTGGTCCGCACATGTTTCCACATATTTGTGGTATTGAGGTTGCTGACACTTTTCCCTCTTTTCACCTTCTGATTACACAGCTTGCATTTGACAAAGCAAATGTCATCTGCAACTGTGTCAAAAAAGGACCAGGCACTGCAAGTCTTGGGAGCGCCCGCTTTGGATTTTGGAAGAGCCATGCTCCTAATGGGTGCCGAAGTGGAGGCTACAGGCAACCAAGTCTGCCCCCTCCCTCTCCCTCCTTTTTGGGCCGTTCGGGGAATCTCTTCCTCAGAGCTGCTCCCACCACCTTCCTGTCCCTCACGCCATGATGGGTCAAGGACCTCATCATCTACACCACCCTCTTCAAACAACTGCTTCTCCTGGGTAGTCTCGACAGCACAGTACGCACCAGAAAGTGGCACCTGAGTCTCATCATCAGATGCGTACTGAGGTGTGCTGCTGACCATAGGCACTGGCCCACCCGCCTCTTCAGATTCAGAGAGACAAAACGGTTGCGCATCACTGCATACTACCTCTTCTTCAAATTCTCGAATTCTGCTTGGCTGGCCCCCTCTTTCCAAGCCAAGAGATTCAGAGAACAGAAGTAGAGATGGCTCCTGTCCAGGGCTCTCTGACTGCCTGGGCAATTTGGCAGGTGGTGAAGAGACAGATGGGTGCTCTTCAGTGCTCAGGACCTGAGAGGATCTGGAACTAATTGAAGTCGATGCGTTAGCTGCCATCCATCCGACAACGGCTTCAATTTGGTCCTCGCGCAGCAGTGGGGTACGGCTAGCTCCTACAAAGCTGCGCATAAAGGACTGTTCCCTGGTAAAACTGGGGGATGCTGAGTCACTGGTGCCCGCAGCAGGCACAGAATCCCCACGTCCTCTCCCTGCAGGCACAGAATCCTCACGTCCTCTCCCTGCAGAAACTCCACGCCCACGCCCACGCCCACGCCCACGACCACATGCCTTACTCCCTGCCTTCTTCATCTTGGTAGACTGATAAAGATAGGCAGAAAAGTACTAAGGGCTTAGTGTGCTTATTCCTGAACAGCTGCTAACAGGTATAAGAAACACAAATTTTATAAAGTGTGGACTAGACTTTAATATGAGCTAATGTGGCCTACACAACTGTAAAGTGGAGTGTTTGGTGAACTTTATTTAGGTTTTTTTTTGTCACAAAAAGACACTGGATGTGCCTAAAGATGTAATAACGATAGTATCACAAACTTTTTGTAGCTATTACAATGTAGGAAGGTAACCTACAATGCAATAGATGAGGCTGCAAAAAATAGGCTAATACTAATCTGGCTGGGGCTGCAGGGCCCAAGGCTGCAGAAAGGCTCCTCTATCTACTCCTATATAGTGTGTTTGGAATCAATTTAGCTGAATACGAATGGAACCACCACACTAATAGGAGATATCAGGAAAAATTATGAATTGGCAATAAAGGACAATGTATGAGGCAGTGACACACACTGAGTGCACTACAACCAGACGGGGTTGAAGCACACACTACAGGGTGAGCTGCACTCACACACCAGACCTTGCAGACAGCGGTGAACAGTACAGATGCAGAGCACTGTGCACTAGCGCTGCAAGACCAAAAAAATTTCTCTATCTACTCCTATATAGTGTGTTTGGAACCAATTTAGCTGAATACGGATGGAACCACCACACTAATAGGAGATATCAGGAAAAATTATGAATTGGCAAAAAAGGACAATGTATGAGGCAGTGACACACACTGAGTGCACTACAACCAGACGGGGTTGAAGCACACACTACAGGGTGAGCTGCACTCACACACCAGACCTTGCAGACAGCGGTGAACAGTACAGATGCAGAGCACTGTGCACTAGCGCTGCAAGACGGAAAAAAATTTCTCTATCTACTCCTATATAGTGTGTTTGGAACCAATTTAGCTGAATACAGATGGAACCACCACACTAATAGGAGATATCAGGAAAAATTATGAATTGGCAAAAAAGGACAATGTATGAGGCAGTGACACACACTGAGTGCACTACAACCAGACGGGGTTGAAGCACACACTACAGGGTGAGCTGCACTCACACACCAGACCTTGCAGACAGCGGTGAACAGTACAGATGCAGAGCACTGTGCACTAGCGCTGCAAGACCAAAAAAATTTCTCTATCTACTCCTATATAGTGTGTTTGGAACCAATTTAGCTGAATACGGATGGAACCACCACACTAATAGGAGATATCAGGAAAAATTATGAATTGGCAAAAAAGGACAATGTATGAGGCAGTGACACACACTGAGTGCACTACAACCAGACGGGGTTGAAGCACACACTACAGGGTGAGCTGCACTCACACACCAGACCTTGCAGACAGCGGTGAACAGTACAGATGCAGAGCACTGTGCACTAGTGCTGCAAGACGGAAAAAAATGTCTCTATCTACTCCTATATAGTGTGTTTGGAACCAATTTAGCTGAATACAGATGGAACCACCACACTAATAGGAGATATCAGGAAAAATTATGAATTGGCAAAAAAGGACAATGTATGAGGCAGTGACACACACTGAGTGCACTACAACCAGACTTGGCTGAAGCACACACTACAGGGTGAGCTGCACTCACACACACAGACCTTGCAGACAGCGGTGAACAGCACAGGGAACTGTGCACTAGCACTGCAAGGCACAGTGATTTAGAAAGTAGCTTGGGTAAAGCAGTATAGAGCAAATAGGTAGCTAAAACTGTCCCTCAGAACAACAGCGTCCTATCCCTAACTGAATTCACAGCAGAGTGAGCTCAAAATGGCGGCGGTGGCTTTTATAGTGCATCATGACATCATTTCAGCAGCCAATCACAGCCATGCCATTAGTTAAGATGCCTACATGCCTAACAGGATGTGCCCACACTTCTTAGGATCCTCATTGGCTGAATAAAATGAAAATGTCTCATTGCATTATGGGAACTTCCGATTCCGGTATACGATATTGCAAAAGTATCGGAATTAAGTATCGGAATTCCGATACCGCGAATATCGGCCGATACCCGATATTTCAGTATCGGAATGCTCAACACTACTCCTATTGATAAAAGCTAAGGAAATAAAATTAGGGTTTTTCGTTACAAATGGAGAGGTTGTGGGAATGTTTAATTATAATTAACTTTAGTCCGTCTGGTGAAGGTGTGAATTGTATCCATGTAGTGAGATATAAATCCAGATGTTAAATTGAGTCCTACTGTCAAGGAATTGAACATTCTTATCAGTTTGAATTCCTCAATTTTTCTCTCTCGGTCGTCCTTAAAATGACCTTTTAGTACTCAGACTTTTAAATCTGTCATACAGTGCAAAACTTGTACCCACATATTACCATCAAATACAGTCTGCATACTAAACACAAATTAGGACTATAAAATCATGGATGTCATTTCAAGTACATCCTCCAATGTAGTGTACATGATACAATGTACAAGGTGCCTTGAAGGTGTCTATATTGTGGAAACCATGCAAAAACTACAAACAAGAATGAATTTACACAGACACACAATCAGGAATGAACTGGACACGCCTGTGGGAAAACATTTCTCTAGACCTGGACGCTGTAAGACAGATTTAAATGTCTTAATACATAAAGGTAATTTTAAGGACGACACAGAAAGAAAAATTTGGGAATTCAAACTGATAAGAATGTTTGGTGGTTCAGTGGTTAGCATTGCAAATCCCACCAAGGACAACATCTACTAAGAGTTTGTATGTTCTCCCCGTGTGTGTGTGGGTTTCTTCTGGGTACTCTGGTTTCCGCCCACTATTCCAAAGACAAGACATACTTATAGGGCACTTAGATTGTGAGCCCCAATAGGGACAGTGACAATAATGTCTGTAAAGCTCTGTGGAATTAATGGCTCTATATAAGTGAGTAAAATAAATTTAAAAAAATAAATCCTTGACAATAAGACTCAATTTAACACCTGGATTTATAACTCACTATATGGATACAGTTCACACCTCCACCAGACAGACTAAAGATAATTAAACATTCCCATAGGCTCTCCATTTGTAACAAAAAACCCTAATTTGATTTCCTTGGCTTTTATCATTGGGAGGCATCACCCCTTACACCCCATAAACAAATGTCCTGCTGTAATATCTCTTAAATGTTGTGCATTTTTCTTATCAATTCATTTGTAATCCTGCCTGAAGAAGAAACCTCTGTGCTCTGAAAGCTTGCAAATCTATATTTTTCTGATTAACCAATAAAGATATCACTCCGAGAATACTTTTGTCATTTTTGGTTATAAAAGTATTTACATTGATTTTTCTGGCTAACACGGTACCACAATATAACTTTGTATTGTACATCATGAATGGATTAGCAAATTTAGCAAATGTAACAAAAAGACCATTGATCACCGAAAGCAGAGCAACAATCCTAGTAGTTGGTCCGGATGTCAATAAGACACCCCAACCAATTTGAATCAGTAGTGATGAAGCAATAATTTATTTGATTACAACACAAAAAAATATAGAGTGGTCCCCATTTCTTATAAAAACATGTGAACAAAATCTCTTCATTAATACCACTAGGAGATACACAGTTCATCCTGTAGATCCAACGGAATTCCAAGTGTAGAACTGCTGGAGTCATATCCCCTCCTCTAATATTGGAAGGGACAGACTCCAGACCAACCACAGTGGTTCCACTTATTCTGCACCTATGATGTTGCATATAGTGCATGGTTGCCATCGAAAGTTTTTTCTGGATTTGAGATGTCTTTCGGCTAGAGCAGGGATTTCAAACTCAAACACATAGAGGGCCAAAATGGAAAACTTGGACAAAGTCGCGGGCCTATCCATATACACTATAATGGGCCCTACAAAGTCCTCCATACAGAATAATGGGCCCAACATAGTCCTCCATACAGAATAATGGTCCCACAAAGGGTGGTGATTCTGGTGTCGCGGGCCAAATAATATGAACCCTGTGGACCATATTTGGCCCACGGACCAGAGTTTGACATATATGGGCTAGAGCAACATTGGAAAAATGCTGCTGTACTCTTTTCCGTACCTCCTGTGAGGTTTGGCCCACATACAGTAGTGGACATGGACAAATCAAACCATATATGACATTTTCAGACCGACAGTTGATATACTTGTCAAGCACATATTCTTTATGGTCCATTGGGTTAACAAAAGTATAGGTAGAGAGCATATAAGGACAGATAGAGCCTTGGGAAAAGGGGAGTGAGCCCTACAACTAGGGAAAGGGAGAGTGGAGACCCCTAAACAGATCTAAACAACAAACCCTAACTTCCCTATAGACCCTAAATAGGTTCTGCACCTATGGCCAAGTAGGAAACCTGGCCCTAGCTGACCCTAAGGCTAGGCCCTAGGTAGGCAGCAGGAAAGGTGAGCACTGAGTCAGCCCCACTACCAACTAAAATACACACAGGGGAAACAAATAGGGGAATACACTTAGCTCCAAGATGACACCAGAGAAAGCTCAGCAGGAATCCACAAAGAAACTCCAAGGTAATTCTAGCCGACTACTAGAATCCCAAGCCTTAATAGGTATACACGCTATCACCAGCAACTCTCTGAGCAATATGAATGTATTTAAGGACACAACAAGGGAGTGCTGATTAACAGCAGAAAGATGAGTAATCCCCAAGCAAGGTGAGGATCACCACTGTGTCCTAAAGACAGGAAACATAAAAGGATCAGGGAGATGTTTGTAAGGCCAAACGCAGTGACCTTCTACAGCCGAACACTGTATGACTGTCTGTCAACCCTGTCACACCCGTGACAGTACCCCCCACCCTTTCTATGAGTGGTCTCCGGACACTCAGGACCAGGTTTATCTGGATGAGCGGCATGGAATGAACGAACCAACCTAGGGGCATTCACCTTCGATGCTGAAACCCACATCCTTTCCTCTGGACCGTAACCCTCTGTTGCACCAAGTACTGAAGGGAACGACACAGAAGACGAGAATCCACAATCTTCGATATTTGGAACTCTAAGTTGCCATCAATCATGATTGATTACTTTAGAATGCGCGCAAATAATGCAAGAAGACACATCAACCACTTCCTGACACAACCCCGGCCACCAAAAACAACGGGAAAGGAGGTCCACAGTTGCCTTACTACCTGGATGACCAGCAATCAGAGTTGTGATGTTCCCTAATTACTTTATGGCGCAGATCAGATGGCACAAACAACCTCCCCAAAGGACAGGAGACAGGGGCATCCCCCTGAGCCTCCAACACCTCTCCTTCCAAGTCAGGGTACAAGGCCGAAATGACCATCTCCTTCTGCAAAATAGGGAAAGGGTTCTCATGATTACTACTACCAGGGAAGCTTTGTGACAACGTATCAGACTTGATGCTTTTAACCCCTGGACAGAAAGTGACAACAAAATTGAACCTATTTAAAAACAAAGATCATCTAGCCTGCCTAGGGTTGAGACACTTAGGAGATATGACAGGTTCTTATAGTCCGTGATAATAGTAATAGGATGAACTGCCCCCTCCAATCAATGTCGCCATTCCTCAAAAGTGTAACGGGTCTGGGAGGCGGAACCTCTGAGCTACTATACAAGGGGGCGGTCCTTGTAAGGGAGCGGGTGGCGACCAGGCAGGCAGTCACAGCAGGTGACCGGGACAGTCTCTGGATGAACGGGCAGATGGTCACGGCAAGTGACCGGGGCAGTCTCTGGATGAACGGGCAGATGGTCACGGCAAGTGACCGGGGCAGTCTCTGGATGAACGGGCAGATGGTCACGGCAAGTGACCGGGGCAGTCTCTGGATGAACGGGCAGATGGTCACGGCAAGTGACCGGGGCAGTCTCTGGGTAAAGGGTTGGTACGACCTGTGGCGGCTGATGGTAGACGTGAGCTCCCAGGTGAGCAGGCGAGAGTCTCTGGATAAACGGGTGGTCACGGCATGTGACGGCGGAGACTCCAGGAAGACCAACAGACAGGCGGCAGATGAGCGCTCCCAGGTGAGCGGGCAGAAGTCTCTGGACAGGCGGGTGGTCACAGCACGTGACGGCAGAGCCTCCAGGTAGGCTAGGAGACAGGCAGCAGATGAGCGCTCCCAGGTGAGCGGGCAGGAGTCACTGGACAGGCAGGTGGTCACAGCACGTGACGGCGGAGCCTCCAGGTAGGCTAGCAGGCAGGTAGCAGATGTGCGCTCCCAGGTGAGCGGGCAAGCTGGTCCATAGACAGACTGACAGGAGTTGGAAGGCAGACCGTCGGACCTCAGGCAAGCAGGCAGGTAGCTGATGTGCGCTCCCAGGTGAGCGGGCAAGCTGGTCCTTAGACAGACTGACAGGAGTTGTAAGGCAGACCGTCGGACCTCAGGCTAGCAGGCAGGTAGCAGAATATCAGGCAGGAATAAGACAGCAAGCTGGCAGGAATCTGGCAGGTATCTGGCAGGTAACTGGCAACGGGACCTGAGGGCTGAAGCAGAGTAGTGAACAGTGCAACAACATTGCTCGGGCACCTCCATTTTGGAGGAGGTGCCTTATATATGGTGAAGTCCTCCGGCCATTGGCCGGGGACTCCTTAGGACGGCGCGCGCGGCCCCTTTAAGAGGGAGGGAGAGCGCGCGCGCGCGCCCTAAGCACAGTGGCCGGGAAGGAGCGCGCGCTGCCAGCAGAGCGGGAGGAGGACGCCGGGCACGGAGCAGAGAGGTGATGGGAACAGCGTCCCTGCCTAGCAGAGGGCAGGGACGCCGGCGCTACAGTACCCCCCCTTTAGGCCCCCCCTTTTTTAGGCCAGACAGAAATTTAGCAAGGATAAGAGGGGCATGGATGTTCTCCCGGGGCTCCCACGTTCTCTCCTCAGGACCAAACCCCTTCCAATCTACTAGAAAAAAGGTCTTTCCTCTTACCCTTTTGGTGGCAAGAATGTTCTCTACCTCAAACTCGTCCTCAGCAGAAACCGGAGCAGGAGGCGTACCTGTAGACTTGGAAAAAGAGTTAAGTACCACAGGTTTGAGGAGAGATACATGGAAGGAGTTAGGGATCCGTAAGTTGGTCGGGAGTTTCAATTTATAGGCCACCGGGTTGATCTGACTGATGACCTCCAGAGGACCGATGAACCGAGGCCCTAACTTGTAAGAAGGTATCTTGAGTCGGACATATTTAGATGAGAGCCAGACTTTATCTCCAGGACGAAATTGTGGAGGATCCAGGCGTTTTTTGTCAGCGTGTCTTTTCATCCGTTCGGACGACTGAAGGAGTGCGGATCGGGTACTCTCCCAAATGGAGGAAAATTTGCTAACGAGAGATTCCGCAGCCGGGTTGTCCACAGAGGTGGAGACAGGAAAAGGAATCCGAGGATGCTGACCGAAGACTACAAAAAACGGGGATTTGGAGGAGGATTCGCTCTCGTGATTGTTATAAGAGAACTCGGCCCATGGTAGGAGATCCACCCAGTCTGAATGATGAGCATTAACGAAGTGCCGGAGGTAACTGGTCAGGTTCTGATTGATCCGCTCCACTTGACCATTGGACTGAGGGTGGTAAGCGGAAGAGAAGTCCAGGGTGACGTCTAGCAGTTTACAAGTGGCTCTCCAGAAGCGTGAGGTGAACTGTACCCCACGATCCGACACGATGTGGAGGGGCAGGCCATGAAGACGAAAGATGTGACGAATAAAGTCTTTAGCTAGCTCGGGTGCAGACGGGAGGCCTGGCAGGGGAACGAAATGAGCCATCTTGGAGAAACGGTCAGCGACCACCCAAATGACCGTACAACCGGCAGAGACTGGGAGGTCAGTTATAAAGTCCATTGCTATATGCTGCCAGGGGGCAGCAGGTACAGAAAGCGGAAGGAGGGGACCGGCTGGCAGATGTCTCGGAACCTTGTTGCGGGCGCAGGACACACAGGCAGAAACAAAGTCTATTACGTCCTTGTGCAGGGTAGGCCACCAGTAGTGCCGGGTAATAAGCTGGAGGGTCTTTTTCTGACCGGCATGGCCAGCCAGTTTAGATGAGTGACCCCAGTGAAGGATCTTCTGCCGATCAGGTACTGATACGAACGTCTTTCCGGGAGGGAGACGATTTAGACTCACGGGAGCCACCTGCATTACTCTGGCGGGATCGATGATGTGTTTCGGATCTTCCTCGAGATCAGACACCAGAAAGGATCGAGACAAGGCGTCCGCCTTGACGTTTTTGTCAGCCGGGCGAAAATGAAGAACAAAATCAAAGCGAGCAAAAAACAAGGACCACCGGGCTTGGCGCGGGTTAAGTCTCTGGGCATGCTGGAGGTAAGCCAAGTTCTTGTGGTCAGTGTAAATTATTACTGGGTGAAGAGCCCCCTCGAGCAGGTAACGCCACTCCTCCAATGCCAGTTTGATAGCCAATAACTCTCAGTCTCCTATGGAATAATTGCGCTCTGAGGAGGAGAAGAGTTTAGAGAAGAAGCCACAAGTTACCATCCTCCCGGAAGATGATTTTTGAGTAAGTACCGCTCCGGCTCCAGAGGAGGAGGCGTCAACTTCCAGGAAGAACTGCTTGTTGCCGTCCGGGCGATGCAGCACCGGGGCGGAAGAGAAGGCCTGTTTTAAGGAAAGAAAGGCCTCCTCTGCTTCGGGCGGCCACTCTTTGGGATTAGTACCCTTACGGGTGAGCGCGGAAATTGGGGCAGTCCGGGAAGAGAAGTGTGGTATGAAGAGGCGGTAGTAGTTGGCGAAGCCCAGGAACCGCTGAATGGCCTTCAACCCCTCCGGTCGAGGCCATTTCTCGATGGCAGACAGTTTCTCTGGATCCATTCATAGGCCGGTCTGAGAAATAATGTAGCCCAAAAACGGAAGCGAGGTCTGCTCAAAGAGGCACTTCTCGTATTTAGCGAAGAGGTGATTCTGCCTGAGCCTGAGCAGGACCTGACGAACGTCCCTCCGGTGAGTCTGGAGATCCGGAGAGAAGACCAAGATGTCGTCCAGGTACACCACTACGCAGGAGTAGAGAAGGTCCCGGAAGATGTCATTGACCAACTCTTGAAAGACGGCAGGAGCGTTACAGAGACCAAAGGGCATTACCAGATATTCATAGTGGTCGTCCCGGGTGTTGAATGCCGTCTTCCATTCATCCCCCTGACGGATACGAACCAGGTTGTACGCCCCACGGAGGTCCAGTTTGGTGAAGATTCTAGCCCCCCTCAGACGATCAAATAACTCCGGAATGAGCGGAAGGGGGTACTTATTCTTCACCGTGATCTGGTTAAGGCCTCTATAGTCTATACAGGGACAGAGAGAGCCGTCCTTCTTTTTGACGAAAAAGAAGCCTGCTCCCGCCGGGGAGGTAGATTTCCGGATGAATCCCCTGGCCAGATTCTCCTCAATATATTCGGACATTGACCGGGTCTCAGCAGCGGATAATGGATAAATACGCCCACGGGGAGGAGTAGTACCGGGTAACAGGTCGATAGGGCAGTCGTATGGTCTATGAGGGGGTAGTGTCTCTGCCTCCTTTTTATTAAAGACATCAGCATAAGACCAATAAGGAATCGGAAGTCCAGGTAGATTAGCTGGGGTAGGAGAAGGACGGACGGGATGGACGGGAACCAGACAGGTCTTATGGCAGTCCTGTCCCCAGCGAAGGACCTCTCCGGTCTGCCAGTCAAGCACGGGTGCATGTCTCTGGAGACAAGGTAGACCTAGCAAGAGGGCGTGAGAGAGTCCAGGCACAACATGAAAGGAGATACTCTCAGAATGCAGCATTCCCACCTGCAGAGTAATGGATTCGGTGATGAGTTGGATGGGGCGTGGTAAGAGACCCCCATCCACGGCAGCAACAGACAAGGGTACAGCCAGAGGTTTGGTGGGGATGCGGTATTTCTCTACCAGGGACTGTGAAATAAGATTCCCGGCTGCTCCAGACTCAAGTTGGGCTAGTTCGAAATAACGGTTCTCCCCGCAGACGATTGAGACTGACAGCAGCAGAGATGGAGAGGATTTATTCTTGTCTAGGTCGACCTCTCTGAGCGAACCTAGACACAGGCGTTTCCCGACCTCTCCGGGCAGGCACGGATCCGGTGCTCCTTACTGCCACAGTAGAAGCAGCTCCCCTCGGCACGGCGTAAGTCCTGACGGGTTTTGACCATCTTGGTCTGGTCGACCTGCATAGGCTCAGGAGAGTGTACCTGGGGAGAGACGGAGGGAGTGACGGGTTTCTGAAGAGTAGGAGCTAGACGTGGAAACCTCCTCTCACGGGTGACCTCTTTGGCACGCTCCTGGAACCGTAGGTCAATCCGGGTGGCAAGAGTTATTAGGTCATCGAGAGTGGTAGGAATGTCCCGACCGGCAAGTTCATCTTTAATACGGCCGAACAGACCCTCCCAGAAGACGGATACCAGAGCGTCATTATCCTAGGCCAGCTCCGAGGCAAGGGTACGGAACCGTATGGCATATTGGCCCACGGTGAGACTTCCCTGACGGAGGCGTAGCAGTGATGATGAGGTCTTCCGTCCGGGTTCGTCGAAGACTTTCCGGAAAGCCGTGAGAAAGGCAGGCAAGTCGGACACCAGGGGGTCTCCTCTCTCCCATAGAGGATTTAGCCAGGCCAGGGCCTCCCCGGTGAGATGGGACATGATGAAGGCAATTTTGGCCCGGTCGGAGTTAAACTGGTGGGACAATAGTTCAAAGTGCAGGGTGCACTGATTTATGAAGCCCCGAGCCTGGGCGGAGTCGCCTCCGAAGCGAGGAGGTGCAGAAAGCCGGGGTCCGGGGTAGGATACCATGGTATTAGTGGGCAGCGGAGCTGCCGGATTGCGAGTCATGGCACTGGCGGAGGTTGCTGGCGGAGCAGTCAGAGTGTCCAGGCGAGAATTGACATTCCGCAGGTGACCCAGGATGGACTCCTGTTGGGACCTCTGACGGGACAGTTCATGACACAGGTCCGAGAGCAAGGGAGCTTGGGTGCCACCGGGTTCCATGGCCCGAGCAAACTGTAACGGGTCTGGGAGGCGGAACCTCTGAGCTACTATACAAGGGGGCGGTCCTTGTAAGGGAGCGGGTGGCGACCAGGCAGGCAGTCACAGCAGGTGACCGGGACAGTCTCTGGATAAACGGGCAGATGGTCACGGCAAGTGACCGGGGCAGTCTCTGGATGAACGGGCAGATGGTCACGGCAAGTGACCGGGGCAGTCTCTGGGTAAAGGGTTGGTACGACCTGTGGCGGCTGATGGTAGACGTGAGCTCCCAGGTGAGCAGGTGAGAGTCTCTGGATAAACGGGTGGTCACGGCATGTGACGGCGGAGCCTCCAGGAAGACCAACAGACAGGCGGCAGATGAGCGCTCCCAGGTGAGCAGGCAGAAGTCTCTGGACAGGCGGGTGGTCACAGCACGTGACGGCAGAGCCTCCAGGTAGGCTAGGAGACAGGCAGCAGATGAGCGCTCCCAGGTGAGCGGGCAGGAGTCACTGGACAGGCAGGTGGTCACAGCACGTGACGGCGGAGCCTCCAGGTAGGCTAGCAGGCAGGTAGCAGATGTGCGCTCCCAGGTGAGCGGGCAAGCTGGTCCATAGACAGACTGACAGGAGTTGGAAGGCAGACCGTCGGACCTCAGGCAAGCAGGCAGGTAGCTGATGTGCGCTCCCAGGTGAGCGGGCAAGCTGGTCCTTAGACAGACTGACAGGAGTTGTAAGGCAGACCGTCGGACCTCAGGCTAGCAGGCAGGTAGCAGAATATCAGGCAGGAATAAGACAGCAAGCTGGCAGGAATCTGGCAGGTATCTGGCAGGTAACTGGCAACGGGACCTGAGGGCTGAAGCAGAGTAGTGAACAGTGCAACAACATTGCCCGGGCACCTCCATTTTGGAGGAGGTGCCTTATATATGGTGAAGTCCTCCGGCCATTGGCCGGGGACTCCTTAGGACGGCGCGCGCGGCCCCTTTAAGAGGGAGGGAGAGCGCGCGCGCGCGCCCTAAGCACAGTGGCCGGGAAGGAGCGCGCGCTGCCAGCAGAGCGGGAGGAGGACGCCGGGCACGGAGCAGAGAGGTGAGGGGAACAGCGTCCCTGCCTAGCAGAGGGCAGGGACGCCGGCGCTACAAAAAGCCAATTTAATCGCCAAAAGCTCCCTATTACCCACATCATAATTTCTCTCGGCCGAATATAGCTTCTTGGAAAAGAAAGCACATGGACACCATTTACCGGGGGATGGACCCTGAGACAACACAGCCCCAACCCCCACCTCCGATCCATCAACTTCAACAACGAAAGGTTGCGAAAAATCGGGTTGACTGAGTATAGGTGCAGTGACAAAACATCTCTTTAAAGAGGAGAAAAAGCCTGCTGGGCGTCATTTGACCCTTTTTTTGTCATGTCAGTGAGGGGTTTCACTATTACAGAATAATTTTGGATATGTTTCTGGTAAAAATTAGTAAACCCCAGAAAGCGCTGCAATGCTTTCAAGTTCTCAGGACGATTCCAATCAAGTATGTTCTGTAGATCCATTTGAAAACCTGACGGTGACAATAGATACCCCAAAGATTGCACCTCATGGACCGCAAAAACACATTTCTCCAGTTTGGTATAAAGTTTGTTATCTCTTAAAACCAATAGTACCTGTTTAACATGACCCTGATGTGTCTCTAAATCAGGTGAGTAAATCAAAATATCATCTAAATAGACCACCCCAAACATGGCCACTAAATAGTGGAAAATATTGTTTACGAAATGCTGGAAAACCGCAGGTACATTGGTGAGACCAAAAGGCATAACCAGACTCTCGAAATGCCCCTCAGGGGTATTGAAAGCCATTTTCCATTCACCCCTCTCTGATTCTAACTAGATTGTAGGCTCCCCTTAAATCCAACTTGGAGAACACTTTAGCTCCCACAATCTGGTTGAATAAATACGGAATCAGATGAAGAGGATACGGATCTCGGATGGTAATTTGATTCAATTCCCGGAAATCGAAACAGGGATGGAGACCCGCCCCTATCTTCTTAACAAAGAAGAACCCTGCCGCCATGGGGGAAGAGGAAGGTATGATATGTCCCTTCTCCAGACTCTCAGGAATGAAATCCTTCATGACTTGTCTCTCAGGACCAGAAAGATTATACAGTCTGGACTTAGGTAGTTTAGCTCTGGGAATCAGGTTAATGGGACAGTCACATTCACGATGAGGAGGCAAATCCTGACACCCCTTCTCAGAAAATACGTCCTCAAAACCAGACAGGAAAGCAGGTAAAGTCTCCATAGAGACAGCAGAAAGAGAAGCGCTTAAGCAGTTTTCATGACAGTAATCTCCCCATTCCACAATTTCCCAGGATTGCCAATCCATTACCGGATTATGTTTCACCAACCAGGGTAGACCCAGTACAACAGGAGTGGGAAAACCCTACAGGGTATAACAAGGAATTACTTCATAATGAAGGGGCCCCACCCTCAGTCTTATATCATGTACAATCTGTGTCAGACAGCTCTGAGCAAGTGGCACTGAGTCTATGGCATAAATGGGGATGGGATTAGTTAATGTGAGCCCATGAGTCCTCACAAACCCAATATCAACCATGCTGACTCCAGATCCACTGTCTAAACACACAAAAATTTTCTCCATTGAAAATTTTCACCTATTAAATGCACTGAAAAAAATGCAGACAAAAAAACGCAGCAAAAACGCACAGAGAATTGATATGCTGAAGATTATTTTCTGCACCAAATCTGCAAATCAAAAAAATACTCAACGTGTGCATGACACTTAAGGTTTCTCATTCACTTTGCTGTGGGAAAAACGCTGTTTTGGTGCGTTTTTGCATGCGTTTTTTAAACGTTTTTGTACAGCAATGAATGCTTTTTAGAGCTAAATAAAGATATTTGAAAAAAGAAACGTGGGACATCGCTTAAAACCTTGGATTACCGTTGGACCTGAATGAGTATTTTCACTATGTCCAAAACGCTGTGTGCTAATGCCGCACTTGTTTTGTGAGTACAAGCGGATCTATTGCATGTAATGACATTTCAATCAGTCAAAATCTGCACCAGAGACTAGTGTCGCCACTACAGAAATTGACATGCTGCAGGTGAGTTTACGCAGAGTCAAAACAAGCACGGGCATGGGATTTATTATAAATGAAATAAAATGAAGAATTCAATTAAAAAAATGGTGTGTAATCCCGTGTCATTTTCATAACCAGCAGATGGAAATTCGAACCTCTGGAGGTTGATATTACTAGCCGGGGAAGGGGCTATTAGCCAAAGATGTTCCCTGGCTATTAATAACAGCCCACAGCTGTTTGCTTAGTCTTTACTGGCTAGATTACAGGGCGACCCAGAGAAAAATTGACGTACAGTCAGCCCTCAGCTTCCCCATGAATGGAGCATCCATAAGATGCTTCAAATCTGGTGCTTAGATTCCGCTCTTCCCACATCCACGTAGCAGTGGCGAGTGGCGTAATAGGGTTGAGGTTCATGTCAGCTTTGTATCGGTGGCTGACATGAAGCCCAGGTTAGTAATGGAGAGGCATCTATAAGACACCCCCATTACTAACCCCATAGAAAAACGTGAGAAATAAAGACACAGCCAGAAAAAAATCCTTTATTTGAAATAACGACAATTTTTTTTATTCTTAATTCTTAATTTACCCCCCAAAATACTTATCTAACTCCTAATCTGCTGAATCCCCTCGTCACCTGTAACAAATCAAAAATAAAAAAAAATGTATACCTCACCTGTCCGGCGCAATGACAGTCTAGAGTGTCCCACAACAATCTGGGTCACTGCTAAAGCAGTTACATCAGCAGTCACTGATGTGACTGTTCTAGAGGACAACAGGATATACACTGACACAAGAGTGTAATCACTTCTGTGTCAGTGTACAGGCTCAGCTGCCGGCAGAGAGGTCATCAGAGTTCAATCACCTGAGAGCTTCGGTGACCTCACTTACAGCAGCACTGCTGTATGAGAATTTTATTATGCAGAAGTCATTGAACTCGTGTCACCTCTTTGCCGGCAGCTCCTCGCGATACACTGCGGGAGCGATGATGCTCCTATCAGTGTATCGTGGCTGCTGAATAGAGAAGTCATATTTTCTGATGTGGCTGTTCTATTCATGAGATCGAAGTGGGACCCTCGCTATTATATGGACTACGGCGGACAGGTGAGGATTATGGTGGTTTATTATTTTATCTTTATTACAGGTGACATGGGCATCGGGTATTAGGTGTTAAGGTGAGTATATGGTGCAGATGACAGCATGAGAAACCAGGGATGTTCATGTGCAAAAGGCTCGGGAACCCAAACACAAATTGGAATGTGCAACTTTCGTGCCGAATTTGAAAAAAACGAACGTTTCCCGAACATGTTCGCTCATCTCTACTCAGAATTAAAGAGGAGGCTTTGCAGGCAGAGCACGATGAGATGGAACAATACAGGGTGATCCTACACAGCCCAGCCTCGCCTCATCTCAACGCGGATTGGGTGATAATGAGAAGGAGGAAGAGGAGCTGGTCTCTTGCGCTACAGATGGTACTACCCACACCACATTCATGCAGTCTGTTCAGCGTGGATAGCCTGAAGAGAGGGAGGACAAGGAGGAGGACCAGGAGGAGGATGAAGAGGAGAACATGGATTTTTGTCCTCTTGGTGGGGACAGGGAAGTCTTGGCTGTTGGCAGTCTGGCACACATGGCTGAGTTTATGTTCCGCTGCCTTTCCCATGACCCTTGTATTGTACGCATTTTGGCCAACACTAATTACTGGTTGGTCACACTTCTAGACCCACGCTACAAGGAGAACTTTGTATCTCTCCTTCCCATGGTAGAGAGGTTTAATAAAATGTTGCAGTACCAGAAGGCCCTTGTTGAAGAATTATTAAAAAAATTCCCATATGACAATGCTGGCAGGCAGAGATCACAGTTTCTCGGACAACCAAGGAATACAGGTGAGGGAGACACAAACCAGACGCAGCAGCTGCAGGGGAACACGGTCAAAGGTCTGGGACAGTTTTCTCAGACCCGCTCCAGGCTCTGATGCGTGGGATACTCTGACAAGGAGGGAAACATTTTGAAAGAGGCTGAAGGGGTACCTTAGCGACCTTACCAGCGTCCTCGGCGATTCCTCTGTGCCTTGCAACTATTGGGTATCCAAGCTGGACACGTGGCATGAAGTGTCTCTCTATGCCTTGGAGGTCCTGGCTTGCCCTGCCACTAGCGTTTTGTCACAGGAGGTTTTTAGTGCCCCAGGGGGTATTATAACTTATAAGCGCATCCGACTGTCAACTGAAAATGATGGTAGGCTGACTGTTATCAAAATAAACATGAGCAGTCCCTGTGCTCTTGGATCAGAGACCCTGCAACGTCATCGCGGGGTCCCGATCATTGCCATGGTGACCCGATGTCGTCATGATGACATCCGGATCACCAGGCACTAGCAAGCTAGTTTGATCATGCGCAGTGCATGATCAAACTAGCTTGTGTCTGCAGCACTGACAGGTCATAAGGTATAGCAGTGATCCTGCACTGCTATACCTTATAACTGCGATCAGATCGCAGAAAGTGAAAGTCCCATAGAGGGACTAAGTAAAAAAGTGGAAAAAAAGTATACATTTTTTTTTTAAATATAAAAAAAAATGTAAAAAAAATAATAAAAATATATACATATATTGTACCCATAAATAAATATTATTATGGAAAAATAAAAAATAAACAATAAAAGTACACATATTTGTTATTGCCACGTTCGGAACTACCTGACCTATAACATTTTCCCACTAGTTAACCCCTTTAGTGAACGCGGTAAAAAAAACACAAAAAACAAAGCAATATACGGTTCTTTATGTCACGGGGTTGCCGCGACAGGTTGGAGCCAGGAGACCTCAGCTCCGGAGGGCTCCTGCTCCAACTCAGAGAAGAAGCACTTCTCTGTCATTTTAAATGTATTTATTTCTTCCAGCAGAACAGGGGTTAAGCGGCCATGTTGGATTTCGCTGTGCTCACACCTGAGCTCGGTTAGCCACTCCCTTTCCCTTTATAATAAGGGCTCTGATACTAAGTCCTTGTCAGAGCTATCATTTGCTGTATTGCTAAGGAGAGTGAGGAGTGCTATGAGAAGGAGTTTGGGAGGAATAACGTGACTGTTGCCTGGTTTGTATGCGTTGTTATTCATTATCCTCCTCCATTTTGGTTTATTCCCCTACCTACATACCCCGGTGCTTCCCTCTGTTTTATGTGAGTGAATATTTTGTGTACCTGGAGTTTTCTGTTTATCCCTGTCCATTTTGCCTTGTTTGTCGGGTGGGTGTACTTCGGTGCACAGTAGCACCCCTCTTCCCCAGGTGGGGGAGGAGAACAAGCGGAGGGCCAACTCAGGAGTTAGGGCGAGGGCAGAGGCCTCAGCATCCTCACCTTCAGGTATCCTGGGGAATAGGGTGAGCTAGGGCGCCCCCTAGTGTTAGGCTCAGGGTGGGAGCCCCTGATCCCTGGTCACCTGACAGCTGTGGCGTGACACTTTATCATACTGCCAAACAAAAAGTGGAATAAAACGCGATAAAAAAAACAAATGTAAATAAAAATGGTACCGCTGAACACGTCATCTTGTCCCTCAAAAAACAAGTCACCACACAGCTCCATCAGCCAAAAAATAAAAAAAGTTATAGCTCTCAGAATAAAGCGATGCAAAAATTTTATTTTTTATATAAAATAATAGTGTAAAAGTGCCAAAACATTAAAAAAAACTATATAAATGTAGTATCGCTATAAACTTACTGACCAGAAGAATAAAGCTGCCTTATCAATTTTACACACACGGAACGGCATTAAAAAAAAAACAAAACAATTCCTGAATTGTTGGTTTATTCTGCCTCCTAAAAATTGAAATAGAAAGTGAGCAAAAAATGTCATGTGCTCAAAAATGGTACCAATAAAAAAAGTCAACTTGTCCCGCAAAAAAAAAGCCTTACACGACTCTGTCAGCCAAAATATGGAAAAATTATAGCTCTCAAAATATGGTGATGCAAAAACTAGTCTTTGCAAAAAAACAATGTTTTTTAGTGTGTGACAGCTGACAAACATAAAAACCCGCTATAAATCTGGTATCGCTATAATCGCACCGACCTGAAGAATAAAGTAGTCTAATCACTTTTACCGCATGAGGAATGGAGTAAAAAATAAATAAAACCAATTCTTCACCAGCTGCTGATTTGTTTATTCTGCCTCCCAAAGTTCACAGTATGGCTCGGCTTAAATTTCTCATGAGCTCTGCACTGAGCGCTTACACCAGGGTGTCAGTGTAAATCTCTAAAACACATAATTCAGATAGAACCCCCGGCAGGTTTCTGTGTAAATCTCTGAAATATGTGATTCAGACGGAAACCCCGGCAGAAAATTCCCTGTAATAAGGCAAATGGAGGCACCGTGGACGCTGATGACCTGTGATTCCACAGTGTCCGTCTTTTTATTAGGCGTGCATAAGAGTGCTGTTGGCCACAGTTTTGTGAACCTCTAAAAAAAAAGGACACCGCTAAATAGAGGCCAGACGAGTTCAGAGTAAGGCAGGTTTCACATGTCCTGATATTTCTTGTACCGGAAAAAACAGTACTAGAGATATGTGTGTCCATGTGCACCTGTGTGGCATACATGTGGCAACCGTGTGCAGCCTATGTGCCGCATCAGGAGCACACGTACCGGCGCCTGGGAATCAGCGGTACAGTTAGCGCTGTTCCCTAGCGCCAGGTACTGAATACTGCCCTCATCTGTAACGCAAGGTGTGGGAAAGACTTAGTGCAACACAAAGGGAAGAGGGAAAGGAAGCTCAGACTCTAGGGAAAGGGGGAAGTGGAGACCTCCTGGTTGATAGAATATCACCCTGTCTCCCCTAACGTCCCTATATTGGCTCTTCACTAGTGATGAGCAAGCACTAAAATGCTCCGGTACTCATTGCTTGGGTCGAGCAAATTGGAATACTCGGGTGCTCGACCCGAGCAACGAGCCCAATGTAAGTCTATGGGAAACTCGAGCATTTTTCAGGCGGCTCCCCCCAGCGGTCCACAGAGGGCCTAAAAATTGCCCAAATCGATGGGAACAGTGCTCAAATGACATGGGAACAGCATGGGGAAGACTCCTGGAAGCATTTCTGACTCCCAGGTCACTGCTGTCAACAACGTTGTCAGAGTATTACGCCACTTTTACGGACTTACAATAAAACATACAAAAATGAAACCAAAATGGATTTTCCTGGGAAATATGTTAAGGAACATCCTTTCCAGGGTAATGACTTGTATATAAGGCAAAATAAATAACCAAAAACAAAACTACTCCTCCACACCTTGGAATATGTTCACACGTAGCGTTTTTTAGGGGTTTTTGCACTTTTGCATTGCTTTCAACCAAGACAAATGCATTCACTGGGAAATGTCATTTTAACATTTAACAACCTTATCTGGCCATGTGGTGTGTGACACATCATCAGACACTTGCACACAGTGCTGAAAAGACATGGGAACAGAATAGGGAAGACCTTTGGAAGCATCTCTGACTCCCAGGTCACTGCCTGAAAGTGTGCCCATTAGTGATGAGCGAGCATGCTCGCTACTGCTCGGTGCTCGCCCGAGCATCTCACTGCTCGGAGCTCACTGAGTATTTCCGGGTTGCTCGGGCGGGAACTTGGGTCCCCTCCCTGCATGTTTGGTGCTCTTTAGAGAGCCAATGAACATGCAGGGATTTCCTGCCATGCACTGTAATGCCGCAGCCATGGTGGTTATGGCATTACAGTGATTGGCTGGCCGCACAGCGTCATCAGGTCTATATCAGACCTGGCGCCACCATGCTCGACACAGTCACTCTGGATCAGACAGTGTAGGGAGAGCTGCTGCTGTGTCAGGGAGAGATTTGATCGTGTATTAGGTAGTGTAGGGAGAAAAACCGTACATTACACATATCCATCTTAACAAACAGTCCTTCTGAGGACTAATCCATCTGCAGAGATATCAGGCAGGCAGGGTGTATAGGCAGGCGGTGTATATAGCAGACTGCAGTGCATATAGCACAAGAGGCTCCATTCCAATTCTGCCTTCTGCTGCTTTTAGATATTTCTATACAAAGGCCCAGGTCTCAGGGGCCAGGAATACTTTTATTTTCTTAATCCTCATTATTAACTTAAAAAGCAATCCAGAGAACACCATTTTTTCTGTGCCATTTGCTTGTTGGCACTGCAGAATACAGCCAGGTCCTTTCCATATTAGAGCGCTAGAAATCCAGCTATTTAAAACTGTGTTTTCTCCGTCAAACGGATCACATATATGTTGTCAGAAAATACTGCCATTTCTAGCCTCCATTAAAAATTTCCTTTAGTGTGTCATTGAAGCAATTCACCGCAGTTTGCTGTTCAAACTACTTACCTACAGGCCAGGTATTTAAAACTGTGTTTTCTCCATCACACGGATCACTTATACGTTGTCAGAAAATACTGCCATTTCAGGCCTCCATTAAAAATTTCCTTTAGTGTGTCATTGAAGCAATTCACCACAGTTTGCTATTCAAACTACTTACCTACAGGCCAGGTATTTAAAACTGTGTTTTCTCTATCACACGGATCACATATAAGTTCACTCCAAACTCAGTCATTTGTAGTGAGCATGGAAGACACTGTCCTCCATTTAAAATGGGCAAGGCACGTGGCAAGGGACGGGGAACTGGAGGTGATGGTAATGGTGCATGCAGAGGCCGAGGACAAGGCCGTGGGCAAGCCGAAATTGTGCCACAACAAACACCCACATGTTCTCACCTGACCTTCCTGTCCCAATTTCTAGGGGACCGCAGAACACCACTATTGAACCCAGAGCAGTGTCAAAAGGTTGTTGGTTGGATAGCAGATAATGCTTCCAGTCACTTAGCCGCCACCACCACCACCCTGTCTTCCACACGGTCAAGTCTCAGTAGCCGTGAGTCTGGACCGCATATTCCTCACCCTGATCCTCCTTCCTCCCACCATGCCGAGTACCCAGAGACAACTGATCCCTCACTTGGACACTCTGAAGAGCTGTTCACTTTTCCATTTATAGATTCAGGCCTCTCGCCCGGTCCACTTGAAGCGGGGCAAGAGGAGATCGCGTGTAGCGATGCCCAAATATTTGACTAGCCACGGTCACACGAAGGTGAAGGTGGCAAAGTGTCAAAAGAGGTGGACGATGATGAGACACAATTGCCAGAAAGTCAGGAGGAGAACCAGGGTGCGGAAGTGGAAGACGAGGTGGTGGATAATATAGTAACTGACCCAACCTGGCAGGAGGACATGCAGAGCGAGGACAGCAGCACATAGGGTGAGGGAGGCAGAGCACCCCAACAGGCAGGAAGTAGCAGTGTGGTGGCCGCAGACAGAAGGCAAGCAACCGTTCCCCGTAACACCAACACGAAGGAAGTTGCCAGTACAACTGTTAGGTCTTCCCGAGTCTGGTTGTTTTTTAAAGATTCTGCTGATAACCCCAAAAAGGCCATTTGCACCAACTGCCAGGCCAGCATCAGCAGGGGTGGCAAAACGACCAGCCTGACCACCACCAGCATGATCAGGCACATGGCAGCAAAGCACCCAACCTTGTGGGCCAAACCCCAGTGTCCAGATGCGGGTGGCACCATTGCTTCTTCCGCTGTTGTGCATGCAAGCCAATCCCCTGTCCATGGTGCATGCGAAGACGCCTCCTGCCCTGCACCTGTCGTTGCATGCTCTCAAGTAGCAGCATCAGGAAGCACGTCCATGTCCTTGTCCCAGCTCAGCGTTCAGTTATCCATACCCCAGTCCTTGGAACGCAAGCGCAAATATGCAGCCAATGCCCCACAGGCCACACTACTAAATTCTCACATTTCACAACTGCTTGCACTCGAAATGTTGCCTTTTAGGCTCATGGAGACGGAAGCATTCCGCAACCTGAAGGCAGCGGCCATCCCTCGGTACTCGGTCACCAGCCGCCACTACTTCTCCCGGTGTGCCGTCCCCGCATTACACAAGCACGTGTCCCAAAACATTAGCCGTGCTCTCAACAACGCAGTTACCGGTAAAGTCCACCTAACCAAGGACACGTGGACAAGTGCTTGTGGGCAGGGACGGTACATCTCGCTGATGACACACTGGGTTAACATAGTGGAAGCCGGGACCCAGTCGGACCTTGGGACGGAACACGTCCTCCCGACGCCAAGGATTGCGGGCCCTAGGTCAATCAGGGTTGCCCTCACGGTCCACAGTTCCTGCACCTCATCCTCCTCAGCCTCCTCCTCCTTTTCAGCCTCCATCTCCGAAATGACCACATCAGTCACAAGCTGGAAGCACTGCAGCACTGCCTCGGCCAAGCGGCAACAGGCTGTGCTGAAGCTAATATGCTTAGCTGAAAAACCGCACAATGGTAAAGAGTTGTGACAGCTCTGAAAGAGCAGGCAGATCTGTGGCTCACACCGCTGAACCTACAGCCAGGCATGGTCGTGTGTAACAATGGCTGGAACCTGGTGACGGCTCTGAGGTGAGGCGAGCTCACAAACGTACCATGCCTGGCCCATGTGCTTAACCTCGTGGTTCAGCGGTTTCTCAAATCGCCTGTGTGCCCATTTTGGAAACTCAGCTACAGCTTCCGCTGCCCTTTCTGTGTTTCAGCAGCGTTTGCAGCTTCCGGCTCACAGACTGGTGTATGATTTCCCCACGCGTTACAACTCTACACTGCAGATGTTGGGAAGGATTTGTGAGCAGAAGAGGGCAGTTGTTGAGTACCAACATCAACAAGGCTGTCGGTATTCAGTTCAGACTTCACACATAAGACCTCAGGAGTGGACATGGATGTCAGACATATGTACCATCCTCCAAAACTTTGAGGACTCCACCAAGATGGTGAGCGGCGATGATGCCATAATTAGCGTCAACATCTCGCTTCTCTGTCTTCTGAAACGATCTCTGCTCACAATCAAAGAGGATGCATTGCAGGCGGAGCACAATGAGATGGAACAAGGAGCCATACAGGGTGACTACACACAGCCAAGCCTCATCTCATCCCAACGTGGATTGGGTGACAATGAGGAAGAGGAGGAGGAGGAAGGACAGGAGCTAGTTTCATGCACTATAGACATTACTACCTGCACAGCTGTCATACCGTCTGTTCAGCGTGGAAGGCCAGAGGACAGAGAGGAGGAGGAGAGCATGGTCAGTCATCCTCTTGATGAGGACACGGAAGTCTTGCCTGTTAGTAGTCTGGCACGCATGGCTGAGTTTGTTACGCTGCCTTTCCCATGACCCTCGCGTTCTCAAAATTTTGGGTGACAGTCATTACTGGTTAGTGACACTTCTAGATCCACGCTACAAGGAGAACCTTATATCTCTTATTCCTGAGGTGGAATAGTCTACAAAAATGGGGCAGTACCAGAAGGCCCTTGTTGCGGAACTATTAAAAAAATTCCCATCTGAAAACGCTGGCGGCAGAGGGCACACTTCGTTGGACAACCAAGAAGTACAGGCGAGAGAGACACAACTTCAATCCAGGAGAGGCAAGGGAACACTGTCAAAGTTCTCGGAGGGTTTTCTAAGACCCTCCCATCGCACAGGCCCTGAGGCACGGGGTACTCTCACAAGGAGTGCAAAGTTTGGGAAGATGCTGAGGGAGTACCTTGCCGACCGTACCAACGTCCTCCGTGATTCCTCTGTGCCTTATAATTATTGTGTATCCAAGCTGGATAAGTGGAATGAACTGGCTCTCTATGCCTTGGAGGTCCTGGCCTGCGCTGCCGCCAGCGTTTTATCAGATCGGGTTTTTACTGCCGCTGGTGGAATTATAACTGATAAGTGCATCCGCCTGTCAACTGAAAATGCTGACAGGCTGACACTTATAAAAATGAACAAGGGCTGGATTGGATCAGACTTCTCAACACCACCGAATGATAGCAGCATTACAAACTCAAATCCAGTGTCTTTTCTTGGGAGGTGTATTGCCAAGCACGTTTTCACACGCACACATGGGTATACGCTTCCTGATTTTGTCTATTTGCTCTTGTCCTCCTCCTTCTCCTCATCCTCCACCACCATATCACCAGGGTGACTGTGGTTCGTCATGCAACACCCACATAATTTTTTTAAAGGGTGTTTATGATGTCCTTGAAAAATTTTTTTTGTATACAGTATGTTCATGTATATCCCCCAGGGATAAATGTTTGTCAGCCCATACACTTAGTGCATGGGCATTACAAGTATAGGAGGCCCACTCCTTTCTAATGGGAAAAATTTTTTATGAGGCCTTCCTCCATGTCTCTTCCAAGGGGCATTGAAGTCCCTCCAAATTTTTGTCAGCCCTTGCATTCACTGCATAGGCCAACACTATGGGAGACTCTCTCCTTTCTAATGGGAATTTGTCATTACTGTGGCCCAGCTCTGTGTGTCTTTAAATTCTTAGTGGGGTTTTTCCTAAAATTGGTCAGCCGTTGGACTCACTGCATACCCTATAACTGTATAGCAGACCCTCTCCTTTCTAATGGGAACATGTCGTACTTGTTACTGAGGCCCTGCTCTGTGTGTCTTTAAATTCTTAGTGGAGTTTTTCCTAAAATTGGTCAGCCGTTGGACTCACTGCATACCCTATAACTGTACAGCAGACCCTTTCCTTTCTAATGGGAACATGTCGTACTTGTTACTGTGGCCCTGCTCTGTGTGTCTTTAAATTCTTAGTGGCGTTTTTCCTAAAATTGGTCAGCCTTTTGGACTCACTGCATACCCTATAAGTGTATAGCAGATCCTCTCCTTTCTAATGGGAACATGTCGTACCTTGTTACTGTGGCCCTGTTCCGTGTGTCTTTAAATTCTTAGTGGGGTTTTTCCCAAATTTTGGCAGCCCTTGCAGTCACAGAATGGGCATTACCACTATAGGAGACCCGCTTCTTTATAATGGGAACATTTTTTTTACTGAGACCCTCCTCTGTCTCTTCAAAGGGGTATTAGGTTGCGTCCAAATTTTTGGCAGCCCTTGCAGTCACTGGAGTCCCTCCATCATCAATAAAAAAGGATGTGTCTGATGATGTGTCACACACCACATTGCCAGATACGGTTGTAAAATGTTAAAATGACATTTCCCGGTGAATGCATTTGTCTTAAAAAGTAACGTAAAAAAAACAAAACAATAGGATCTTTCTTTAGTATAAAAAACAGCGTCACCTATTTAACCTCAATGTAATCACATTGTTCAGCTCATGCACCACTTCCTCCATCTCCGAAATGACCACATCAGTCACAAGCTGACAGCACTGCAGCACTGCCTTGGCAAAGTGGCAACAGGCTGTGCTGAAGATAACATGCTTAATGCTTAATTGACAAACCGCTCAGCGCTGCAGAGTTGTTGAAAGCTGTAACACAGCAGCCCGAACTGTGGCTCTCACCGCTGAACATACAGCCAGGCATGGTCGTGTGTAGTGTTGAGCCACCCCCGTAGTGTTCGAGTTCGGTTCGGTTCGTCGAACACCCGTGTGTTCGCCGAACTGTTCGTCGAACACCTTCGAACACCGTTAAAACCAATGGCAGGCAAACAAAAACACATAGAAACACATAGAAAACACCTTCAAAGGTGTCCAAAAGCTGACAAACTGCTCAGAAGACATAACTAACACATGGAAAAGTGACAAGTACATATAGTCATGCGAAAATAAAAGAGGTGGAGGAGTAAAAGGAGGGGGAGACACAGATATAGGCATGTCATGCCCTTCTAAAATCCAAAAAGTGAGAAGCCGACACGGCCAGTCCGCTCCTGCCCGTGCCACCTCCGTGTCGCCGGGTTTGTGCCAGAGCCGCGGTGAACCCTGATGGCCAGCCCCCCTCTCCCAATACTGGTGCCTGTCCGCTGGTGGGTCGAGCGAGCCCCCCTGTGGTGGAGGCAGCTCTAAGCTTTTTAATTTAAATTGTCTCTCTAATTTGAATGAATACACTTTAAATCCATTTACAAGGATCTATTGGAGGGCAAGTCTCATGCCAGCAGCCGCGTAATTCCAGCTCCAGTAGCGTCCACTAAAGCTGCTGCAGTTAAAAAGCTTTTATAAGGATCGAGCTCGGCTGTCCACCGCAAGGCATCCTACTGCCAGTCCCAGCCCCTATGCCTTGGGGTGCCTCCTGATGCTCTTCACTAAGTATCCCATGGTCCCGAAGCATTTCCTTTGAAAAAATTAAGTGTCTAAACTACAGGTGGTGTAGCTTGCTTAACAGCCGGGATAATCCGCTGACTAGCAGACACTGCTACTAGGCACAAAGTATTTCCTGGGCTAGATGCAGTTAAAAATTTGTAATTAGATACTCTCGTTGGATGCTGAGAAAGCATTCCATAGAGTCTCCTGGCACGCCATATATGATTCTCTTAAAAAGCTTGGGGTAGAGGTCTAGGGGACCCTTTTATAGCCAAAATCACGGCCCTGTATCACAATACGTCACCTAGGCTGAAGATAAATGGAACTGTAGCACCCTAAGGGCTCGGTTGCTACAGACGTATTGCACCTCACCCAGAGGTGTGATATCTCACTCTCAGGTAAGGATGGAGTGTGGATCAGGACCCGACACCTGCATGCATTACACCACATTGCCGTGGGGCAGGGCGACCTATAGGCCCCTGAGATGGGCACGACAGTCCCTGTCCCTGGCTGGAGTGGGGGGAGGGAACACTGAGGAAGGGGAACCCGGTAGTGCAGGAGCAGGGAGGAAGCAGTTCCTGGGTGCATTGAGAAGGGAGTATAAAAGGTGGGCACCATCTTAGTTCAGTGCAGAGAAGTCTGAGCAGAAGTGGCAGGGAGCAGGGGCTCTGCATGAGCTCTGCTCCGGAGGCGGGCCTAGTAACAGAGGCCCAGGCCTGGAAGAGGGAGAAGGAAGGAAGAGGAGCGGAGAAGGCTCCAGGAACGAGGAATGAAGGGATCCCAGGGGTGCGGACGGGCGAGTCGCCACCGCACGCCCGAATCCACCTGCGTGGAGGGGTCAGGCCAAAGGGGGAGACCGGTCCCCGAACTAGTGGAGGCAGGAAACGACCCTCAGCTAGAAACCGGAGGCTCTGACATTTTATGTGGCGCAGCCCCTCGCTACACCCGCTAGGAAGGCACCACATAGGGTCAGGGAAACTGGCGCCAAGTTTACCAAGAGGAGGCCCGAGGCAGCCGGACAGAAGTGTTGGTAAGAAAGACCAGACAAAGGACACACAAAGGGGGTCCTGTGAAGTGCTCCAAAGTTATCTGGGAGTTGTCTGAGCCCCTCACCTGGTGAGTACAGTACGACGTGGGCAGCCGTTACCTGCAGACGTGGTCTGGATAATAAGAACTGTGAGTAAAGGCCCTGGACTGCATCACTGACTCCGTGTCGTTACTGCTGCTGCCCTGCACCATCACCCCCATCCTCCGCATACACTGCCCTGAGGCTATACTCCTCCCGTGGGGAGTTATGCTACGCTCTGCTGCACCCACAACACCAGCCTCAGCGGTCTGCCCTGTAGCGGCGGTTCACTCTGACCGCAATCCACGGGTGGCGTAGTCGGACATTTAAACATCAAAACCACATAAATAGTTCCGCCACTGGTTTGACCGCCCTGAGCCACGGAACCGGGTCGCCGCCACGAAGACTACAACCACCAGCATCCACCAAAAAGGGTCCGGCTCCGGGTGTCCCAAGGCCCAGGGGGTGCGTCAGAACATTTTCATCACCTTTCACAATCACCAATGGGACAAGGCAGGGATGTCCTCTGTCCCCTCTCTTATACATCCTAGTGACGGAGCACCTGCTCTCATCAATTCACCATAACCCCAATATTAGGTGGATTGAGGTGGGAGGCACCGAGTACAAGTGCTCTCTATTTGCTGATGATGTCCTAGTATATATCACTCAATCACATATATCCATCCATGCTGTTATGGCTGAAATAGATCACTTTGTTACATGGTCAAATTTTAAAATCAATGCAGCGAAGTCTGAGGCCATCGATGTCTCCCTCCCCAAATCCATATAGGATTCCATCCAGTCCAACTTTCCCTTTGCCTGTCCCTCACAGGGTATCAAATACTTAGGAATTCCTATTCATAGAGACCTCTCCCATCTATGTTATCTTAATTTTGGGCCCTTTATTGAACAACTCCATACAGACCACGGTTGGCAAGTTAGAACTGTAAGATTCACTACGTGAACCGCTGGTGTTTTGTGGAAAAGCACATGTACACTGTGTTCCAAATTATTATGCAAAAAGTGTTTAGGAGTGATAAGGGAAGAATTTGTTTGTCAGTTAAACTCATTGATGGTGATGTGTGTCAGGGCTCTTTATATCACTGTAAGCAATTGCAGACACCTGTGCTAATTAGTTTGGCAGGTGTGTCCAATGAAAGGCAAGACTACTTAAGAAGGCTCTCTCACATTATTAAGCAGCCTACATTTTCTGCCAAAATGGGAAAGAAAAAGGATGTGTCGGCTGCTGAGAAGCAACAAATTGTGGAGTGTTTAGGTCAAGGCATGACTACAATCAACATTGTGCGATGATCAGGATGAAGTGTCTTGGCAATCAAGAAGTATGTAGCTGATTCACAGTACACACGTGTGCGTGCTGATAAGGGCAAATTGAGGACTCTTTCCTACAGGCAATTACGTCAGGTTGAAAGAGCAGCGGCAAAAAAGCCTTGTCATAGCAGCAGACAAGTTTTTGAAGCTGCTTGTGCCTCCAACGTCCCCCGAACAACAAGATGCAGGGTCCTTCAGAGGTTTGCAGCTGTGCATACGCCATCCTGTCGACCTCCTCTATCCACTTCACACAAGCAGAAACGGCTCCAGTGGGCCAAACATTACATGAAGACTGATTTCAAAACAGTTTTGTTCACGGATGAGTGCCGTGCAGCGCTCGATGGTCCAGATGGATGGAGTGGAGGATGGCTGGTTGATGGACACCCCACGCAAACACGGCTACAGCGCCAACAAGGAGGAGGTGGAGTAATGTTTTGGGCTGGAATCATGGGGAGAGAGATTGTCGGCCCCTTTAGGATCCCTGAAGGCGCTAAAGATGAACTCCATAATGTATGTGGATTTTCTCAAACAGCACTTCCTGCCATGGTTCAAGAAGAAGAACCGTGTATTTCACAGCAAGATCATTTTTCTGCATGATAATGCACCATCTCATGCTGCACATAAAACATCTGCATCTCTGGCTGATATGGGCATAAAAGGGGACAAACTTATGGTGTGACCCCCATGCTCCCCTGACCTCTACCCCATTCAGAACCTTTGGAGCATCATTAAAAGGAGTGTCTATGATGGCGGGAGGCAGTTCACATCTAAGCAACAGCTCTGGGAGGGTATTCTGTCCTCATGCAAAATAATTGAAGCAGAAACCATCCAAAACCTGACAAATTCAATGGACGAGAGAGTTCAGAAGCTCCTTTCGAACAAGGGGTCCTATGTGAAAATGTAACATCACCTAGAATAAAGTTTTGAGTTGAAAACTGTTTGATTTCAGTTTCTAACAACCTGCTAATGCTTATAATTTCAAAAATGACCATTTTTTTGGTCTTTATTAAAATGAAAAGGTTGATCGAAAAGTTTGGGGGATCTAAGAGTGTGGCAACCCAGTAGTCATGATTACTTCGAATTCTGACAATATGAGGGTCATGCTGCAGGTAGTGCAGCAAGAAGGCACTTGTGTGTCTTGCGCATCTCGGAGCCCCAAAATTATTTTCCGGGCTATATGCAGCTAAAAATTATTTTTAATTTTAAATCTGGTGAAGCTTTAGTATAGATGGCCTAATAGGATCAGTGCTGCACACTGCTACAAAGCCCAAATTATTTTCCAGTCAAGATACAGATAAACATGATTAGTAATTTGAAAGCTTAAAACGGTTGGTAGGGTGATTTTAACCAATCATCAAGCTTTTACTCTCCCCAGGATGACACAGGGGTAGAAAAGTCGTTTCGGATCCATGATTTGTTCATCTTTATGAACGTGAGTCTGTCTACATTATCAGTGGAGAGCCGCGTGCGCTTATCTGTCAGCACACCACTAGCAGCGCTGAACACACGTTCAGACAGAACGCTGGCTGCGGGGCATGACAAGATCTCCAAGGCGTAAGTGGCTAGCTCCGGCCATTTATCCAGATTGGAAGCCCAAAAAGAGCAAGGGTCCAGTGACACAGTCGTGGCTTCAATGTTTACTTGGAGATACTCCTGTACCATCGTCTCTAGGCGTTGACTATGTGTCAGACTTCTTGTCTCCTGTGGCCTTGCAAAGGATGGGCTAAAAAAGTGGTGAAATGATTCCGCAAAATTGATGTTACCAGCAGATACTGTGGTTCTGTTACGGTTTGAGTGCTGAACACTTGACGGTCCCACGGTTGGCAAGTTGGAACTGTGAGATTCACTACGTGCACCACTGGTATTTTGTGGAAAAGCACATGTAAGATTCTGCAACAGTCTCTGCTGATACTCCTGCATGCGTGCATCCCTTTCTATGGCAGGAATAATTTCTGCAAATTTACTTTTGTACCAGGGATCTAACAGTGTGGCAACCCAGTAGTCAGGATTATTTCTAATTCTCACAATTCGAGGGTCATGTTGCAGGTAGTGCAGCAAGAAGGCACTCATGTGTGTTGCGCATCCAGGAGCACCAAGTCCCTGTTGTGTTGGTGGCGAGGTAACAATCATGCTTCCTTCCTCTGTCCTCTTGTCACGCTGTCTCTGTATACTGGAGGTAGGGGGCCTAAGCTGACCCTAAGCTGGGGCCCTGACTAATCCCTCAACCTGGAGGTACTGTTAAAGGTACAGAGGTCCAGGCCGCCAGCGTAACCCCTACCTCCTGAGGATCCCTGCACCTAAGTAATCTAGTCCTGAGAAGGACCCCGATCACAACAAAAGGGGACAAGTAATAATATGCCCACACACAGTACTTAGACGAACGAGACAGTACAAGGGAAAAACCAAAACCACCTTGCATACAAAAACTACACAACTACAACAGAGGGAACACCAACGGGAAAGGAGATAAATGATAAAGCGAGGAAGGGAAAAAACACTCCAAATACACTTATCTCTGAAACTCCAAATACCACGATCCGCTCTGTTAGTCTGCATGAAATGCTTTCACCGACACTTCCCTAACAGACCGGCAGGCATATGAAGGAGTCTCACTACAGCAGCATTGATTGCAGCTGGGCGAGGCTGGACCTCGTCTAGCACAGAGAGAGAGAGAGTTAACTCCCTCACTGCCGAAAAACACAAAGCACCAAAAAGTCAGCTGCGAGAAGTCAGGCTGTGTAATCGTGACGATCTTCGTGGCGACACACCCGTGACACCTCTCCCCCCAACCTCGCACAACAGAAATGTGATCAAGGTCTCCCTCATCTGATGAGTCTTCCATCAGTTTGTCCTCCACTTCTTCCTGGGCTCCTGCACCTTCCTCACTAGTTTGGCTGCTACCATGCGCCCTGGTAAAACCATCTCCCCCACCCTCACATGCCTGCCGCCTTGGTGCTGCCGACCGTCTGGACCTTGCAGATGTTAGCCCTTCCGCATACAACTCCTCCTCCTCTACTTCCTCCACCTCCTCTTGTGCCACCACCTGACTCCGAATTCTGTTTAACATGTGCTCCAGCATGTAAATCACCGGAATAGTCATGCTGATAATGGCATCGTCAGCACTAAACATCTTCGTCGCCATTTCAAAACTGTGCAGAAGGGTGCATAGGTCCCTGATCTGAGACCACTCCTCCAGCGTGATTTGCCCCACCTCTGGATCTCGTTCGCCCAGGTTATACGTCAAAACGTATTGCACCAGGGCTTGTCGGTGCTGCCACAGTCGCTGCAACATGTGCAGAGTTGAATTCCACCGGGTAGGCACATCGCATTTTAGCCGGTGAAGTGGCAGGCCCAACGACTTCTGTAGAGATGTAAGTCGCTGAGCTGCGGGATGCGAACGGCGGAAGTGAGCACACAGCGACCGTGCCCTCTGCAGAAGGCCATCTAGTCTGGGATAGTGGGCTAAAAATTGCTGGACAACCAGGTTCAACACGTGAGCCATACAAGGCACGTGTGTGACATTGCCCCGGCGAAGGGCCGCACCCAGGTTTGCAGCATTGTCGCACACGGCCTTCCCTGGTTTCAGGTCCAGTGGAGACAACCATTCATGAAATTGGTTCTCCAGAGCTGACCACAACTCCTCAGCTGTGTGACTCACATTTCCCAGACATTTCAAAGTAAAAACCGCCTGATGACGTTGAGCCCTACTGCCAGCATAGTAAGGAGGTGTGCAGGATCCCTTCTGCGCAGTTAGAAAGCTTGTGGCATGACCAGACAGGCTTTGGGTGCAGGTGGAAGACCGAGAGGAGGTTGAGGAGGCAGAAGCAGTGGAGGAACTTTGACATAAAGAGGATTGACGCACAACTCGTGGGGACGGCAAGACTTGGACAGCAGCCCCTTGTCCTGCTGTCACCATAGTTACCCAGTGCCCAGTCAGCGACATGTAACGCCCCTGTCCATGCCTACTCGTCCAAGTGTCTGTGGTGAAATGCACCCTGTCACACACAGAGTTTCTCAAAGAAGCGGTGATGTTGTGTGCGACATGCTGGTGGAGCGCAGGCACACCTTTCTTTGAGAAGTAGTGCCGACTGGGCATCTGGTACTGGGGCACTGCGACGGACATAAGGTCTCGAAAATCCTCTGTGTCCACCAGGCGGAAAGGCAGCATTTCTGTAGCCAAGAGCTTGCAGATGGTGAAGTTCAACCTCTTAGCTTTCTCATGGCTAGGAGGAAATGGTCTTTTACTTGTCCATATCTGAGGGACCGAGGGCTGGCTATTGTGCTTAGACGGGGTTGATAAGGGTGTCCCCGGCAAACTGCCGGTCTGTGAGGAAGATGCAGGCGGACATGTTAGGTTGCCTTGATCCAAAGGTGGTGCTATCGATGTCGGACAGCGCTCAACACCAGCTGGTGTTACCACCTCCAAAGAAAATGATGACCTGCCAATCACGCTGGCTGTTGCGGGTAAAGAGGTGGCAGGTCTGCGCCCCAAAACAGGTGTGACTGCTGTCCCCCCAGTCACAGAGGATGAAGAGGCCGCGGATGCACAAGATATGGCAGACGGTGGTTGGCCCGGCCGGCTAGGCCGCATTGTAGCACACTGAGCTTCCCACTGCAACTTATGCTTCATGTCCATGTGCCGGTTCATGCATGAAGTACTCAAACTATGTATTTTTTGGCCTCTACTTAGCTTTTGCTGACAAATGTTACAGATAACACGAGTTGGGTCATCTTTATCGATCTGAAAAAATGCCCAGGCTATGCAAGGCTTAGCACCCATGCGACCTGAAGAGCCACCACGACTTGTGGTGAGAGGCAGAGTTGTGTTTGAGGATGCAGTTGTTGACGTGCTTCCAGTACTACGTCTCTGTCCAGGAAGGCGCAACCTGACCTCGTCGTCACTAGCATCTTCCTCCACCTCCTCTGCTGACCTCATCTCTTGGCTGACTGTGGGTTGACAGTAAGTGGGATCTCCAACCTCATCATCATCACCCTGTGCGTTATCACACCCGTCGTCCTCAGAGCCAACCTGTTCCTGCCCTGACAAAAAACTAAAGTTGTCGCTCCAATCAGGTATTTGAGTCTCATCATCGTCTTCCTCATTGTCTCCACCAACAGGAGTTACAGTTTGGGAATGAGGGTCTACATTATGGTCAGAACCTTCTGTGTCTGGTCCTGGATCCGACTCATAAAGATTCTGGGCATCAGTGCAGATCATTTCCTCTTCTGGATTCACAGAAGCGCTGGAGTCGACCTCTGATTCCCAGGCTATAGTATGAGTAAACAGCTCTGCAGACTCAACCATCTGTTCTACCTCATACTCAGACGGGCACCTGGATATTTGGGAGCTGTGAGGAAGCAAGTGCGATTGGGGTGACACCTTTGAGGACTGGAGTATTTGTGATGTTGAAGTTGATGTGGAGGAGAGCCCACTTAAAGGAGCACTTGATATCCGTTGAAGCACCTGCTGTTTTTGTGCCTCATCTGGAATGTGTAGCGATTGGCGTGGCCGTAAGAAAGGGATCTTATCACATTGTCCGCTAAAAGAAGTAGACATTTTAGTTTGGCTAGAAGATGGTCTTTCTTCTGCAGATGTTACTGTTGCTTTAACACCTACCCCACGGACACAACCTTTTTTCCCCTTCCCAACACGCCTATTCCCCTTTCCACCAGCAGCAGGCCTTTTTCCACTCATTTTGGTGGTTAACTAATTCACAACTCTGGAGTTGTTTGCACAAAAAAACAATGGATGGGAACCGAGCAGAGCTGAGTGGCCAAACTGTGGTATTAGGTCAAAACTATTGGCTGGGTTAGATGGAGAAAAAAATTATATTCGATTTACAACCTGATGAAGGTCAGTATAGATGGACTAATAGAATAAGTCCCACACACAGCTAGAAGCCCAAATATTTTTTCAGAGGTAGATGCAGAAAAAAAATATATTCAGTTTGCAACCTGATGGAGGTCTGTATAGATGGACTAATAGAGAAAGTCCCACACACTGCTAGAAGGCCAAATATTTTTTCAGAGCTAGATGCAGACAAAAAATTATTTTGAATTTTCAACCTGATGGAGGTCAGTATAGGTGGACTAATAGAACAAGTCCCACACACTGCTAGAAGGCCAAATATTTTTTCAGAGCTAGATGCAGAAAAAAATTATATTCAGTTTGCAACCTGATGGAGGTCAGTATAGATGGACTAATAGAACAAGTCCCACACACTGCTAGAAGGCCAAATATTTTTTCAGAGCTAGATGCAGAAAAAAATGATATTCAGTTTGCAACCTGATGGAGGTCAGTATAGATGGACTAATAGAACAAGTCCCACACACAGCTAGAAGCCCAAATATTTTTTCAGAGGTAGATGCAGATAAAAATTATCTTTAATTTGCAACCTGATGGAGGTCAGTATAGATGGACTAATAGAGAAAGTCCCACACACTGCTAGAAGGCCAAATATTTTTTCAGAGCTAGATGCAGATAAAAATTATTTTTAATTTGCAACCTGATGGAGGTCAGTATAGATGGACTAATAGAGAAAGTCCCACACACTGCTAGAAGGCCAAATATTTTTTCAGAGCTAGATGCAGATAAAAATTATTTTTAATTTGCAACCTGATGGAGGTCAGTATAGATGGACTAATAGAGAAAGTCCCACACACTGCTAGAAGGCCAAATATTTTTTCAGAGCTAGATGCAGAAAAAAATTATATTCAGTTTGCAACCTGATGGAGGTCAGTATAGATGGAGTAATAGAACAAGTCCCACACACAGCTAGAAGCCCAAATATTTTTCAGAGCTAGATGCAGATAAAAATTATTTTTAATTTGCAACCTGATGGAAGTCAGTATAGATGGACTAATAGAGAAAGTCCCACACATTACTAGAAGGCCAAATATTTTTTCAGAGCTAGATGCAGAAAAAAAATATATTCAGTTTGCAACCTGATGGAGGTCAGTATAGATGGACTAATAGAACAAGTCCCACACACAGCTAGAAGGCCAAATATTTTTTCAGATCTAGATGCAGACAAAAATTATTTTTAATTTGCAACCTGATGGAGGTCAGTATAGATGGACTAATAGAGAAAGTCCCACACACTGCTAGAAGGCCAACTATTTTTTCAGAGCTAGATGCAGAAAAAAATTATATTCAGTTTGCAACCTGATGGCGGTCTGTAGAGATGGATTAATAGAACAAGTCCCACACACAGCTAGAAGCCCAATATTTTTTCAGAGGTAGATGCAGAAAAAAAATATATTCAGTTTGCAACCTGATGGAGGTCTGTATAGATGGATTAATAGAACAAGTCCCACACACAGCTAGAAGCCCAATATTTTTTCAGAGGTAGATGCAGAAAAAAAATATATTCAGTTTGCAACCTGATGGAGGTCAGTATAGATGGACTAATAGAGAAAGTCCCACACACTGCTAGAAGGCCAAATATTTTTTCAGAGCTAGATGCAGAAAAAAATTATATTCAGTTTGCAACCTGATGGAGGTCAGTATAGATGGACTAATAGAATGATGCTATGCCCAAAAGATTTTACTTCACTAGGTGCAGTAAAAAAATTGGTATTCTATATACAGGTGGACAGGTGGTATATCTTGCAACACAGATAGGCTACTCCACTGACTAACACACTCTGCAATAGGCCAAAAAGGATTAGCTTTGCTAGATTCAGCCAAATGCTGTGAAAAAAAACTTGCACAGCACTGGCACAGACCTGCCTGGCAAAAACTGATAGGAACTGATGTAACCTAGTCCTGAAAAGGACTGCAATTACAATTAGTCTTTACTCCCACAATCTATCTATTTAAGAGCACAGACCTGCCTGATAAAAGTCGTAGGAAATGCTGTAACCTAGTCCTTAAAAGGACTGCAATCACAACTATTCCCTACTCCCAAGCTATCTGTAGATTTGTGCGAAAATTGGCTTGAAATTAACAAGGTATAGCGCACACAGCAACAGCGGTGCCGTCTAACACGCAGCTGCAGCAGTGAGAAAATGGTGGCGACGGGTAAAATGGCTTGGTCTTATAGGGCAAGGACATCTGACATACACTGCCAATGACACATGCCCTTGCTTGTGTGAAAAACAGCAGTTCGCTCCGTGTGTGCGCTGCTGATAGGCTGACAGACTGCACCTCCCCACTGCAAATGCGGGAAAGAGAAAAAAAAATGGAGATCTTCATTATTCCTGCAGAGATCCATCCCCTGCCCCTCCCCACACCCCGCTGTACACTCAAACTGCGTATTAACATTAATTTTCATCATTACTGAGAAAAAATCCAGTTATGATTTTGGTGCACGAACAGTTATCGAACATAACCTCGAACAGCCGAATTTTTCTCAAATCGTTCGTGTTCGCCGAACGGCTCGAACACCGCCCAAAACAGCTCGAATTTGAGATTGGCGAACAGTTCGAGTAGAACAACGCTCATCTCTATTCATAATAATTTATAGATTAATCTTTTTTAATACAATCTGCACTTCATCAAAGCAGGCTGGGTTGCTTAATTTTTAATACAATTTCTCTGAGGCCCTTCACTGTCTCTTCAAATTATGAGTGACTAAAGAATCAAGAAGTATATTGATGATCATGAAACATACTATATGGATATCCATTTTGCTGCCAAAGAAAGGACCTATTTAAAGGATCAATCGTCCAACAATTAAATACAGGGAGATTCTGTAAAGCAGAGAAAAATGACGATCACTGCAATCCATTATAATCAAAAAATAGAAACTTTATTAGTCAAAAAATACAAAAAGGTATAAGGAAAGATGCAGGAGACAATACACAATTAAAATCAAACAAAGATGACGCAGTGGTTTAAGGAACCAAATTTATATAGAAATATAAGCCAATAGATCCATCAATATCATAGTTATAACTAATGAAAGGTATCCACAAAAATCAAGTACAACGTACCCAATCTAAATTTTGGGGAGGAAAATAGGAAAAAATATTTTTTTAATAAAATGGTGCTGCGTCCTATAATCCACTTTTACAGTAGGTTCCCTGGGGGCGGCAGTGGTGGAGTGGGGTCCCAGGAGGTAGGGTTGCTGCTGCAGGAAGCTGGTGGCGGTGGGAGATGCTGCAGGACCCAGGCTGGTAGGAGGTGGTGTATAGAAACAATCATCTAAGCTAGCATAAGCAGTAGTAAGGAGAGCAAATTAGTCAATGGACACAGTTATAGACAGTAATAGTATACCTGGATAGCACCCACTGGCAAATTACCACCGCTGCACACATCACCCCAACGAGCGTTTCATCACGAGCCTTCCCTTGAGGGATAGCATCCATCAGTTATAACTATGATATAGATGGATCTGTTGGCTTATATTTCTATATAGATTTGGCTCCTTACACCATTGTGTCATCTTTGTTTGATTTTAACTGTGTATTGTCTCCTGCATCTTCCCTTATACCTTTTTGCATTTTTTGTCTAATAAAGTTTCTATTTTTTGATTATAATGGACTGCAGTGATCGTAATTTTTCCCTGCATTGCAGAATCTCCCTGTCTCTTCAAATTAGTATTGGAGTGCATCCTAATTTTTGGCAGTCCTTGAACTTACTGCATATGCAACAACACTATAGGAGACCCACTCTTTAGTTCAAATTAATTCTATATTCATAATAATTTATAGATTCATCTTTTTTAATACAAACTGCGCTTCATCAAAGCAGGCAGGGTTGCTTGCATTCCTCCACAGTTTGGTGCTGCCACGTACCAAAAAAAACCATTCAGGGCCAGTAAAAATCTATTGTGTACGGGTGAACTATCGCACTATGGATCCAGCTAGGGAATATTGCCTTATACTGCGTGCTGCTGCAAAAAATATCTATTCTATTCCCTATTGATACCACTGTTAGCTGCATTTACAATAGGGACAGGTTCTAGGTATCGTATCATCACCTGGAAATGAGTTTTCATTCTTGTCACATACATATCTTCCACAGTGCATAACTTGATTTATTCTTTCCATGCATTCATTGACCGATTCATAATTTTTAACGGTGATCTGTACTTAGAAATTCATCAAATCAGGCAGAGTTGCTTGCATTCATTCACAGTTTGGTGCTGCCACGTACCAAACAAAACCCTTCGAGGCCGGTTAAAATCTATTTTATATTCTACAATATTATCTCTCTTATCTGAAATTCGTGTATGGGTGAGCTATCGCACTATGGATAGACTTTACACGCATCCAGCCAGGGATTATTGCCTTACACTCCGTGCTGCTGCAAAAAAACTATTCTATTCCCTAATAATACTGCTGCTAGCTGCATTTACAATAGCTACAGGTGCTAGGTGGTAATATCTTCTGGAAATGAGTGTTCGTTCTGGTCGCATACATCTCTTCCACCTTCCATAACTAGATTGATTCACTCCATACACTCATTGACCGATTCATAATTTTTACATGATCTGTACTCAGAAATAAATCAAAGCTGACAAAAATTTATCATAGTTGACAAAAATTCATCGTAGGTGGCAGAAATGTTTCAAATTTGACAGAAATTAATCAAAGTTAACAAAATTTACTAATTTAATGTGTCCATTCGTAGTTTCTCTGTAGCTTTGGTGTGTAAAAGGTAGTGGTGAGAGACTTGACGCTACTGGAGCTGGGATTACCACTTCAGAACTCCCCAGTGCTTTGTTTCCATCCATTTCTGAGTGCTTCGTAAAGTATGTTTGGGGTCATTGTGCTGCTGGAAGACCCATGACCTAGGATGCAAACTCAACTTTCTGACACTGGGCACTTCATTACAACCCAAAAAAATCCTTTGGGAATCTTCACATTTCATGATGCCTTGCAGACAGTCAAGGCATCCAGTGCCATAGGCAGCAAAACAACCCCTAAATATTTTTGAACCTCCACCAAATTTGACTGTAAGTACTGTGTTCTTTTATTTGTAGGCCTGATTCCATTTACAGTAAACAGTTGAATGATATGCTGTACCAAAAAGCTCTATCTTGGTCTCATGTGTCCCCAAAATGCCTGCTGGCCCTCTAAAAATAGTGGAAGCCGCCTGCTGGGAAGTGTTTTCCACACCTTGCATGACCTTATCGCCGGCTGTGTGCATTTTGAAAAAGAAAAAAAAAACTGACAATTTGTTTTTTTTGTTTTTTGTGTGTGTTTTTTGGGCATGGGCTTTTTTTTTCTTTTCTCCCTTGGTATGGGTTCAGTTGCAGAGTGACTGTGTAGTCTGTCTCTGAAGGTGAATGACCCCCGCTGTGAGGTACAGCAACAGCATGAGCGGCTACAGGTCGCTAATGTGGGGGTCTCTGCAGGTAGACTTGTCCAGCCTGAACCCAAGGTTGCCCTTCCGGACAGGTTTTCAGGAGGTAGGGACAAGATTTTTGCATTCAAGGAGACCTGCAAGCTGTATTTTAAACTTCATCCTTACTCCTCCGGAAATGAGGAGCAATGGGTTGGAATTGTGATCTCTCTACTGCAGGGAGATCCTCAGTTGTGAGCGTTTTCTATACCGCAGGACTCGGTTTGTCTCCAGTCTGTGGAGAGGTTTTTCGGGTCTCTGGCCCTCACCTATGATGACCCTGACCAAGTCTCCTTGGCTGAGTCTAGGCTACGTCGCCTTCAGTAGGGGAATCGGTCAGTGGAGACTGACAGTTCGGAATTCCGTAGATGGGCAACGGATTCTAAATGGAATGACTCAGCCCTTAGAAGCCAATTTTGTGAGGGTCTTACTGAAAGGTGGAAAGATGCCTTGTCAGTATATGAAACCCCTCAGTCCTTGGAGCCTGCCATGTCGTTGGCCATTCGTCTTGATAGACGCCTTCGGGATAGACGGGTGAGACCACCTTCTCCGGGAACTTCTTGTTGGGGTTATGTACCTCTGCCGGGGGAACGGTATGGCGGTGAACCAGTACTGGGGGAGGTGGAGGAACACATGCAGATAGGGGTGGCCTTTATATCATACATTTCCCTGGAGGTTTGCAAGTAACAAGGTGTATTTTTTTTGTGGGAAAAAGTGTTATTTTATTGGGACCTGTCCTTCAATTCCTAAACAAAAGGAGGCTCGATTAACTCTCGGTAGTCTGGAGTTGGATAAGCAAAGGGTGCATTTGTTGCCAACCTGCAGTTCCCGCTTTGTCCTGACAGCAAAGGTGGCGCTAGAGAGCAAAACCGAGAAAATTTTGCTGTTTCTTGACAGCGGATCCGGTATCAGCATAGTTGATGCTGAGTTTGTGAAAATTCATGGTCTTGTTTGCTGCTCTTTAGCTAAACCTATTTCCATCTTCGCCATTGACTCTGCGCCACTTGCACAGAAAGCATTTACTAAGATTGTACATGATGTAAAACTGAGGGTGGTTCATTGTGAAATAATCCCTTGCTATGTCCTGGACAGTCTTCCCACCCCAACTGTACTGGGCCTTCCATAGCTGGTGAAACATAACCCATTGGTGGATTGGCAAACCAGGGAGATTATTGAATGGGGAGATTACTGCCATGAAAGCTGTTTACATATTTCCCTTGCTACTGTCTCTACGGAAATATTACCTGCTTTTCTGTCTGGTTTTGAGGACGTTTTTTCTGAGAGGGGGTGTCAGGAATTGCCTCCTCATCGTGCATATTACTGTCCTATTAACCTGACCCCCGGAGCTAAACTACCGAAGTCCAGACTGTATAATCTTTTTGGCCATGAGAGACAAGCCATGAAGGATTTCATTGCGGAAAGTCTGGAGAAGGGATACATTCGACCCTCGTCTTCGACTGTGGCGGCAGGGTTCTTCTTTGTGAAGAAAAAAGATGACGGTCTACGTCCCTGTTTAGATTTCCGGGAATTAAATCAAATTACCATCCGAGATCCATACCCTCTTCCTCTGATTCCTGATTTGTTCAGCCAGGTTGTAGGAGCTAAGGTATTCTCCAAGTTGGATTTAAGGGGAGCCTACATTCTGGTTAGAATCTGTCACGGGTGTGTCAGAGGTGACAGACAGTTGCCCTACAGTGGGTTGCAGGAGATCTCTGTTTGGCATTGCAGACAGTTTCTTAGATGAGAGGCTGTCTTTAGGACCGAGCAGCTACCTCTCTCTTGCTAATTAGCTCTCTTGCCTGGGTGTATATATACCTGTTGTGTCTGAGAGGGAGTCGCCGGCTATATCCTTTCTACTTGTGAAGCTTAGCAGGAGCAGTACTTCGTCCACTCTGGGGCTCAAGGCCGTGTGCTTATTTGGAGTTCATCTAAAGCTAAGCCATTTCCCCTGTTTTGTCCACCCTTGTTGTCTATAGAGTTTAGTGGAGGTTGACTAGTGCTCATCTCCTTCCATCCCTTGCCGTAGCCATACGCCAGGGAGAGTAGGGCGAGGCACGCGTGCAGCAATTGCTAAGGAGGCAATATAGGGACGATAGTTGAGACAGGGTGACGCTAGACCAGACTAGGAGGTCTCCACTTCCCCCCTTTCCCTAGTGTCTGGGCTCCCTTTCCCTTTTCCCTCTGTGTTGCACTAAGTCTTCCCCACACCTGGCGTGACATAATCAGAGAAGGGAACGAATGGAAAACAGCGTTCAATACCCCTGAAGGGCATTTCAGAGTCTGGTTATGCCTTTCCGTTTGACCAATGCACCTGCGGTATTCCAGCATTTCATAAATTTTATTGCCCATCATTTGGTGGGGAGGTTTGTGGTGGTCCATCTGGACGATATTTCGATTTGTTCACCTGATTTTGAGACTCATCGGGGGTATGTTAAGCAGGTGCTCCAGATATTAAGGGATAACAAACTCTATGCCAAAGTGGAAAAATGTGTTTTCGCCGTTCAGTAGGTGCAGTTTTTGGGGTGCCTGGTGTCATCTTCAGGTTTTCAGATGAATCCGGAGAAGATCCGTGCAGTCCTTGATTGGGACCGTCCAGAGAACCTGAAGGCTCTACAGCGTTTTCTGGGCTTTACTAATTTTTATTTGAAATTCATTCAAAATTACTCAGTAACTGTGAAACCCCTTACTGACATGACAAGGAAGGGGTCTGATTTTTCCAAATGGTCGGAGCCCTCCCTCCAGGCTTTTTCTTCCTTAAAGAATTATTTTACCACTGCACCTATACTCCGTCAACCCGATGTTTCCCAGCCCTTTATTGTGGAAGTTAATGAGTCGGATGTAGGGGTTTGGGCTGTGTTGTCTCAGGTCCGTCCCCTGGTAAATGGCGTCCATGTACCTTCTTTTCTAAAAAATTATCTTCGGCTGAGAGATATTATGACATGAGTAATAGGGAACTTTTGGTAAATCAAATTGGCGTTCGAAGAATGAAGACATTGGTTGGAGGGGGCTGTCCATCCTATTGCTGTTATTACTGACCATAAGAACCTGTCATATCTCCAGACAAGATTGTCTGAGCAGTGGATACTGCAGACACCTTTTCAGTGCTGCCTGCTGCAGTGTAATCAACTCCCAGATGACTGATGAAGGTCTTAATGACCGAAACGTCTTTATTGAATCTGGAATTTCTATGAACAATAAAATAATTCAATCTATGTTGCCAAGTCTTTCTTACACTGTTTAAAGGATTGGGGTCCTACTTGTGCACCGAAGTATACCCGGAAGTGCAGTGTTTGTTATCCTAATGGATTTTATTACTGACCTACCGGCTTCTGCAGGTAAAATGGTGGCTTTGGTGGTTGTAGATAGGTTCAGTAAAATGGTTCACTTTGTCACATTAACTGCACTTCCTAATTCCAATACACTTGCTCAGGTGTTCATAAATGAGATTGTTAAGCTTCACAGGGTTCCCTCCAATGTTGTGTCAGATCAGGGGAACCAATTTGTTTCCAAGTTCTGGAAGGCATTCTGTTCTTGACTGGGGATGCAGCTGTCCTTTTCCTCTGCCTTCCACCCTCAGTCCAATGGACAGAGCGAGCGTGTCAATCAGAATCTGGAGACCTACCTCAGGTGTTTCGTCTCTGAAAATCAGGGGGATTGGGCATCCTACTTACCGCTGGCAGAATTTGCCATTACTAATCATCGACAAGAATGCACTGGCAGGTCACCGCTCTTTGGTGCATACAGTTACCACCCACAGTTTGGTACCTTTAGTGAGGGAGGAGCTTTGGGAGTTCCTGAGGAGGCTCGTTTTTCTTTGTCGCTCTCCTCGGTATGGCGGGGTGTTCTGAGTAATTTAAAGATCATGGTAGACAGGTATAAATGTATGGCTGACAGAAAACGCTTGCCAGGTCCGGACTTGAATGTGAATGACTTTGTGTGGTTGTCTACCAGGAATATAAGATTGAAAGTTCCTTCTTGGAAGCTGGGACCTAGGTTTATTGGTTCCTATAGAATAACCGCCGTCATTAACCCAGCAGCGTTTTGTCTTGAACTTCCTCAGGTCCTTAAGGTCCACAACGTGTTTCATAGGTCCTTACTCAAGAAGTATGTAGAACCTTTTGAGCCATCACCTCTACCACAGTCTCCAGTAATGGTTGATGGTAATCTGGAGTTCCAGATTTCGAGGATTGTAGATTCTCATCTCCAACGTCGTATTCTACAATACTTGGTGCACTGGAAAGGTTATGGTCCAGAGGAGAGGATGTGGGTTTCAGCATCAGAGGTGAACGCTCCCAGGTTGGTTCGTTCATTCCATACCTCCTATCCTGAGAAACTCGGTCCTGAGTGTCCGGAGGCCATTTGTAAAGGGGGGAGGGTACTGTCACGGGTGTGTCAGAAGTGACAGGCAATCGCCCTGCAGTTGGTTGCAGGAGATCTCTTCGTTTGGCATTGCAGACACCTTCTTAGCTGCTGTCTGTCTGAGACCCAGCGGCTAGCTTCCTCTTGCTGATTAACACCCTGTCCTGGGTGTATAAATACCTGCTGCGTGCTAGAGGACGGTGCCGGTGATACTCACATTACCCCTTGTGAAGGTTCGGAGCAAGTGCACTACTTCTTCCTCTCTGGAGCTATGAAGACGGGTGTTCATCTCTCTGAAGTCGACTAAAAGCTAAGCTATCTTCCCTTGCTTGTTCCTTCTTGTTGTCTTTAGCTGTCAGTGGGGATCGAATAGCGCTCATCCCCCTCCCTTCCCTAGCCAAGGCCAAATGCCAGGGAATGATAGGGTGAGGTTCGCGTGTGGCGATTAGTGAAGAACCAATATAGGGACATTAGTGGAGCCAGGGTGATAGTTGATCAGCCTAGGAGATCTCCACTCCCCCCTTTCCCTAGAGACTGGGCTCCCTTTCCCTCTTCTCTTTGTGTTGCACTAAGTCTTTCCCACACCTTGCGTGACAACATGTCACACAACCTCAACATTTAAAGCACCCCATGAGATCTATATTCAGCCAAGTTGTTTGCCTCTATGTGGAGAAATGACTCTTCACGAGTCTATCCCTGAGGGATCTTCCCCTATGGTATGTAATATATGCGGAATGTCCCAATTTGTCTTTTAGGTCAATATTCATCTTCAGGATGGACCAATATGTCCCTGACCTCTTGTGCCCCATTAGAGAAGATGGTGATAAATCTCATCACTCCTTCCTTCTCTTCCTTTCTGGTGTGGAAAAATAGTTCTGACCTGTTCAGGGATTTTCTTTCTTTATAGGCCTTTTTCAGCACTCTGTCTGAGTTTCCTCTTTCTCTGAACCTTACTGTCATATAATCGAGCTGTCTCTTAGACGATGTTCCATTAGAGCAGTTACATCTAATTCTTAGATATTGACTTTTTTGTTTTCCACTTTTTAGGGGCTCAGGGTAACTACTCTTCCTTCTCAGGATAGTGTTGGTGGAGGTAGGCGTATTTGCAGGTTTCTAACAAACTTTGTTCAGTTTTTTAAATCAGCATATCAAGGAATGTCAATGTAGTAGGGCTGCTCTCATATGTAAAGCGCAGTCTTATAGAGTTTTTGTTAAGGTTGTTTACAAACACGGAGAGTTCTTCAATGGTGCCACGCCATATGACGAAAATATAGCCTATATAGCGGGCCCATATTTCTATCCTCTCAACTCCCATCACGCTGTCATTTTCATCAGAGAAGACCATTGTTTCTTCCCACCTGCCCAGGAGCAAGTTGACATGACATACATGGGAGCACAGGAGCTCCCCATCGCTGTGCCCCTGAGCTGGTGGTCAAACACGGTCAAAAAAAAAAAATATTTTTAAGGCAAAACTCCAAGATATTTAGTACAAAGTTGTGTAATTCAAATTGCTGGCCTCTAGTGGACAGAAAATATTTGATGGCTTGTAGCCCCTTCTCATGTGGGATCGATGAATAAAGTGCTTCTAAGTCAATGCTTACTAGTAAACTGTCTTTGTTGATGGAAATATTATCAATTTTTAATAAGTGCTCTGTTGTGTCCCTAGTATATGGCAAAGCAGAGACAAAAGGTCTCAAGACCTGATAAAGATTCTGCCCAACATTTTGGCATAGACTGTCGATTCCAGATACTATGGGCCTTCCCTTCAGAGAGCTCAGGCCCTTGTGAGCCTTTGGAAGGCTTTAGAAGGTGGCCACCACAGGTGCCAGTGGTAGTAAATACTCATACTCAGTCTCACAGATGACTTTATCATCCAAACCATTATCAAGAATAATTTCCAATTCTGTCTGGAAGGCATGAAGAGGGTTACTTGTCAATTTGGCATATCCATTACTATCCCCTAATAGATCCAACCCCATAGTTAAGTTTGATGGAACACATGTGTTATGGGTGTGTCAGATGTAACAGACAGTCGCTCTGCATCTGGCTGCAGAAGATCTCTGCGTTTGGCATTGCAGACGCCTTCTTAATCCTTCTGACTTTTGGACCCAGCTGCAACCTCCCTCCTGCTCTGATTGACACATCCTGGTCTGGGTGTTTATAAACTCTCAGTCTGCTACAGGTAGTCACCGGTGATATTCTCATTTTCCCTTGTGAAGGCTTGGAGCTGTAGCAGTCGGCTAGCTTCCTCTCTGGTGTCATTGGAGGATGTTTAGTGTTATCTCTCTGGTGTCAGCTCAAACTGAGTTTCCCCCCCTTTGCTTGTCTTCCTAGTTGTCTTTAGTCTATAGTGTTGACTGACCAGTGGTCACCCCTCTTCCCTATCCAGGGCCTAGCTCTAGGGATATACAGAGCTTAGGTTTCCTAATTGGTGTAGAACCAATATAGGGCTGGTAGGGTAGGCAGGGTGTTATTAGATCTGCCTAGGGGTCTCCACTCCCCCTTTTCCTAGTGTCTGGGCTTCCTTCCCCTCATCCCTTCATGTTTCACTTAGTCTTTCCACACTGTGCATGACATTATCACCGGCCGTGCATATATATATATATATATATATATATATATATATATATATATATATATATATATATATATATATATATTAAAAAAAACTGACACGTGGTTTTTTTTTGTATGTGTGGTTTTTTTTGGGTGTGTTTTTTTTTTGGGGGGGGGGTTCATGGATCCCATTGCTGAGCTGTCAGAGCAGCTGAACAGGCTGTCTCTGGAGGTGACTCCGCTATGAGGTTCAACAGCAGCAACAGCGGCTGCAGGTCCCCAATGTTGGGGTCTCTGCAGGTAGTCCAGTCCAGCTTGAACCCAAGGTTGCCCTCCCAGACAGGTTTTCCGGGGGTAGGGACAAGTTTTTTTGTGTTTAAGGAAGCTTGCAAACTGTATTTTAAAGTTCGTCCTTACTCCTCCGGAGATGAGGAGCAATGAGTTGGAATTGTGATCTCACTGCTGCAAGGAGACGTCACTAGAGATGAACGGTGTTCGACTCGAACTGTTCGCCAATCTCAAATTCGAGCTGTTTTGGGCGGTGTTCGAGCCGTTCGACGAACCCGAACGATTTGCAAAAAATCCGGCTGTTCAAGGTTATGTTCGATAACTGTTCGTGCACCAAAATCGTAACTGGATTTTTTCACAGTAATACTGTTAATCAATGTTAATAGACAGTTTCAGTGTAGAGTGGGCGGGGGGAGGGGCAGGGGATGGATCTCTGCAGAAATAATGCCGATCTCCTTTTTTTTTTTCTTTCCCCCATTTACAGTGGGGAGGTGCAGTCTATCAGCAGCGCACACACGCAGCGAAGTGTTTTTTTTCACACGAGCAAGGGCATGTGTCATTGGTTGTGTATGTCACATGTCCTTGCCCCATAAGACCCAGCCATTTTCCCCGTTGCCACCATTTTCTCACTGCTGCAGCTGAGTGTTAGACGGCACCGCTGCTAATGTGGGTGCTATACTTTGTAACGGTGTGAATTGCAAGCGAATTTGCTCTTTAATAGACAGATAGGTTTAGGGAGTAGGGACTAGTTGTAATTGCAGCCCTTTTGAGGGCTAGGTTACAGCAGTTACTAGCACTTTTTGCCAGGCATGTCTGTGCCAGTTCTGTGCAAGTGTTTTTCACAGCATTTGGCTAAATCTAGCTAAGCCAATCCTTTTGGGCCTCTAGCAGTGTGTGTTAGTCAGTGGAGTAGCCTATCTGTGTTGCAAGCTACACCACCTGTGTATCTAATACCAATTTTTAACTGCATCTTGCCAAGTAAAACCTTTTGGGCATAGTATCAGTGTCTGTTACTCATTGTAGTAGCCCATTGGTACCAAGCTACACCACCTTTGTATTTAATAACAATTTTTTACTGCATCTAGCCCAGTAAATACTTTTGGGCCTGTAGCAGTGTCTGTTAATCATTGGAGAAGCCCATCTGTACCAAGCTACACCACCTTTGTATTTAATAACAATTTTTTACTGCATCTAGCCCAGTAAATACTTTTGGGCCTGTAGCAGTGTCTGTTACTCATTGTAGTAGCCCATCTGTACCAAGCTACACCACCTGTGTATCTAATAAAATTGTTTTACTGCATCTAACACAGCCAGTCCTTTTGGGCTAGTACCACAGTTTGGCCACTCAGCTCTGCTCGGTTTCCATCCAGATGCTTTTTGTGCAAACAACTACAGAGTTGTCAATTAGTTAACCACCAAAATGAGTGGCAAAAGGCCTGCTGCTGGTGGAAAGGGGAATAGGCGTGTTGGAAAGGGAAAAAAAGGTTGTGTCCGTGGGGTAGGTGTTAAAGCAACAGTAACATCTGCAGAAGAAAGACCATCTTCCAGCCAAACTAAGATGTCTACTTCTTTTCGTGGACAATGTGATACGATCCCTTTCTTACGGACACGCCCATCGCTACAAATTCCAGATGAGGCACAAAAACAGCAGGTGCTTCAACGGATATCAAGTGCTCCTTCAAGTGGGCTCTCCTCCACCTCAACTTCAACATCACAAATACTCCAGTCCTCAGAGGTGTCACCCCAATCGCACTTGCTTCCTCACAGCTCCCAAGTCTCCAGCTGCCCGTATGGGGTAACACAGATGGTTGAGTCTGCAGAGCTGTTTACTCATACTATAGCCTGGGAAACGGAGGTTTGCTCCTGAGCTTCTGTTAATCCAGACGAGGAAATGATCTGCATTGATGCCCAGAATCTTTATGAGTCGGATCCAGGACCAGATGAAGAAGGTTCTGAGCATAATGTAGACCCTCGTTCCCAAACTGTAACTCCTGTTGGTGGAGACAATGATGAAGACGATGATGAGACTCAAATACCTGATTGGAGCGACAACTTGACTTTTCGGTCAGGGCAGGAAGAGGTTGGCTCTAAGGACGACGGGTGTGAGAACACACAGGGTGATGATGACGAGGTTGGAGATCCCACTTACTGTCAACCCAGAGTCAGCCAGTCGATGAGGTCAGCAGAGGAGGTGGAGGAGGATGCTATTGACGACGAGGTTAGGTTGCGCCTTCCTGGACAGAGACGGAGTACTGGGAGCACGACAACAACTGCATCCTCAACCACAACTCTGTCTCTGACCACAAGTCGTGGTGGCTCTTCAGGTCGCATGGGCTCTAAGCTTTGCATAGCCTGGGCATTTTTTCAGATTGATAAGGATGACCCAACTCGTGTTATCTGTAATATTTGTCACCAAAAGCTAAGTAGAGGCCAAAAAATCCATAGTTTGAGTACTTCATGCATGAACCGTCACATGGATATGAAGCATAAGTTGCAGTGGGAAGCTCACTGTGCTACAATGCAGCCTAGCGGGCCGGGCCAACCACCGTCTGCCCCATCTTGTGCATCCGCGGTCTCTTCATCCTCTGTGACTGGGGGCACAGCAGTCACACATGTTTTTGGACGCAGACCTGCCACCTCTTTACCCGCAACAGCCAGTGTGATTGGCAGGTCATCATTTCATTTGGAAGTGGAAACACCAGCTGGTGTTGAGCGCTCTCCGACATCGAGAGCACCACCTTTGGATCAAGGCAACCTAACTTTTCTGCCTGCATCTTCCTCACAGACCGGCAGTTTGCCGGGGACACCCTACTCAACCCCGTCTAAGCACAACAGCCAGCCCTCGGTCCCTCAGATGTGGACAAGTAAAATACCATTTCCTCCTAGCCATGACAAAGCTAAGAGGTTGAATTTCACCATCTGCAAGCTGTTGGCTACAGAAATGCTGCCTTTCCGCCTGGTGGACACAGAGGATTTTTGAGACCTTATGTCCGTCGCAGTGCCCCAATACCAGATGCCCAATCGGCACTACTTCTCAAAGAAAGGTGTGCCTGCGCTACACCAGCATGTCGCACACAACATCACCGGTTCTTTGAGAAACTCTGTGTGTGACAGGGTGCATTTCACCACAGACACTTGGACGAGTAGGCATGGACAGGGGCGTTACATGTCGCTGACTGGGCACTGGGTAACTATGGTGACAGCAGGACAAGGGGCTGCTGTCCAAGTCTTGCCGTCCCCACGAGTTGTGCGTCAATCTTCTTTATCTAGAAGTTCCTCCACTGCTTCTGCCTCCTCAACCTCCTCTCGGTCCTCCACCTGCACCCTAAGCCTGTCTGGTAATGCCACCCGTTTTCTATCTGCGCAGAAGGAATCCTGCACACCTCCTTACTATGCTGGCAGCAGGGCTCAACGGCATCAGGCAGTGCTTACTTTGAAATGTCTGGGAAATGTGAGTCACACAGCTGAGGAGTTGTGGTCAGCTCTGGAGACCCAGTTTCATGAATGGTTGTCTCCACTGGACCTGCAACCAGGTAAGGCCGTGTGCGACAATGCTGCAAACCTGGGTGCGGCCCTTCGCCGGGGCAATGTCACACACGTGCCTTGTATGGCTCACGTGTTGAACCTGGTTGTCCAGCAATTTTTAGCCCACTATCCCAGACTAGATGGCCTTCTGCAGAGGGCATGGTCGCTGTGTGCTCACTTACGCCGTTCGCATCCCGCAGCTCAACGACTTACATCTCTACAGAAATCGTTGGGCCTGCCAGTTCACCGGCTGAAATGCGATGTGCCGACACGGTGGAATTCAACTCTGCACATGTTGCAGCGACTGTGGCAGCACCGACAAGCCCTGGTGCAATACGTTCTGACGTATAGCATGGGCCAACGAGATCAAGAGGTGGGGCAAATCACGCTGCAGGAGTGGTCTCAGATCAGGGACCTATGCACCCTTCTGCACAGTTTTGAAATGGCGACGAAGATGTTTAGTGCTGACGATGCCATTATTAGCATGACTATTCCGGTGATTTACATGCTGGAGCACACGTTAAACAGAATTCGAAGTCAGGTGGTGGGACAAGAGGAGGTGGAGGAAGTAGAGGAGGAGTCGTATGCGGAAGGGATAACATCTCCAAGGTCCAGACGGTCGGCAGCACCAAGGTGGCAGTCATGGGAGGGTGGGGGAGAGGGATTAACGAGGGCGCATGGTAGCAGCCAAACTGTTGAGGAAGGTGCAGGAGCCGAGGAAGAAGTGGAGGACGAACAGGCGATGGGCATGGAAGACTCATCAGATGAGGGAGACCTTGATCACATTTCTGTTGTGCGAGGTTGGGGGGAGAGGGCAGAGGAAGGAAGCATGATTCTTACCTCGCTACCAACACAACAGGGACTTGGTCCTCCTGGATGCGCAAGACACATGAGTGCCTTCTTGCTGCACTACCTGCAACATGACCCTCGGATTGTCAGAATTCGAAGTAATCCCGACTACTGGGTTGCCACACTCTTAGATCCCCGGTACAAAAGTAAATTTGCCGAAATAATTCCTGCCATAGAAAGGGATTCACACATGCAGGAATATCAGCAGAGGCTGTTGCAGAATCTTACATGTGCTTTTCCACAAAACACCAGTGGTGCACGTAGTGAATCTCACAGTTCTAACTTGCCAACCGTTGGACTGTCGAGTCTTCATCACTCAAACCGTAACAGTAACACAGTATCTGCTGGTAACAGCAATTTTGTGGAATCGTTTCACCACTATTTTAGACCATCCTTTGCAAGGCCACAGGAGACAAGAAGTCTGACACATAGTCAACGCCTAGAGAGGATGGTACAGGAGTATCTCCAAGTGCACATCGAAGCCATGACTGTGTCACTGGACCCTTGCTCATTTTGGGCTTCTAATCTGGAAAAATGGCCGGAGCTCGCCACTCACGCCTTGGAGATCTTGTCATGCCCTGCAGCCAGCGTTCTCTCTGAACGTGTGTTCAGCGCTGCTGGTGGTGTGCTGACAGATAAGCGCACGCAGCTGTCCACTGAGAATGTAGACAGACTCACGTTCATAAAGATGAACAAATCATGGATCCGCAAGGACTTTTCTACCCCTGTGTCATCCTGGGGAGACTAAAAGCTTGAGGATTTGGTAAAATCACCTCACCAACCGTTTTAAGCAACTCTGGGGCAATTGATGCCACTTAAGTGGTGTGTGTGCCACAATTTTTGGAAAAAATGGAGACTCTTTTTGGAGTCCCCTTGCTGTGTTTTACGTGACGTTGGCATCGTCAATTCCAGGTGGCATTGGGGAGGAGCTCTGTGAAAATTTGCCAATTGAATTGTGATAAAGCGTTAGCAGCAGCGTTAGACCCCTCAGCATCGTGGCTAGCGCGGACCCATACATTGTGTTTTAGGCACAGGAATGCTAGCCGGCGTAGTAGGCCTAGCACTGGGAGAGACGATGATGCCATCTTATTAATGTAGTGCGCTAGGCTGGTGTTTTTTGTAATGAAGCACATATTTTTGTTAGCCAGGCGCGCGCCCCATATTTCTATTGCTACCACTATTGGGAAGAGTTCCAGGAGTGTCTGTTTTTTTGTCAGCACTTGTTCTGCCCAATACGGAGGCCATAAGCTTGTGCACCATTGGTTATTTAGTATCGCTGCATATCCGCCTGATTCTGCCACCCCGGAGAATAATCTTAGTTCAATGTTGGACTGTTCTGCTGACATAAATAACGTGTGACCGTTGAATGATTATAAGAAGGTTTTCCACACCTCTAAGTCCGCCCGTAGCTGCCTGCTGATTCTGATTCTATGACTCGGTTTTGATGCCCCTTTTGTTGCGGGCGATAAATGACGAGAAAAAACCCTTCCGACTGGCATCACCCGACTCGCAAACACGAGGAGACCTAGTAATACTTGCATCTGCTGTAGTGTTACTTTCCATACTGTGCAAAAACCCTCGATCAGGTGTAATGTTTTGGTATTTTTTCCCATGGGAGGCAGAACAACCTTGCTGTGGTGTCAATTTCGATGCCTAAGAACGATAGCTTTGTTGTGGGGTCTATGGTTTTTGTTGGGCATAATGGGACTCCAAACCAACGGAAGATGTTTGTGAATTTGTTGAGTAAGGGGCAGCGAAAGGGGATGACCAATCGCCACGGCCCGCGGAGGGGCCACCACAGTCAGTGACTCCTTCCTTATTTAGTATAGAGTCTACCAATACTTTGGGTGTAGTAGCCCAGCTCTGATGCAAGCTACACCGCCTGTGTATCTAATAAGAATTTTTAACTGCATCTAGCCCAGGCAACACTTTGGGCGTAGGAGCCCAGCTGCGAAGCAAGCTGCACCGCCTGTGTATCTAATAACAATTTTTTACTGCATATAACCCAGCCAATCATTTGGTAGTATTGCTAGTAGCAGTGTCGCATGGGCTCTAAACCTTGCATAGCCTGGGCATTTTTTGAGATCGCTAAGGATGACCCAACTCATGTTATCTGTAACATTTGTCACCAAAAGCTAAGTAGAGGCCAAAAAAACAATAGTTTGAGTACTTTATGCTTGAACCGTCACATGGATATGAAGCATAAGTTGCAGTGCGAAGCTCACTGTGCTACAATGCAGCATAGCGGGCCGGGCCAACCACCATCTGCCCCACCTGTGTCATCCTGGGGAGACTGAAAGCTTGAGGATTTTGGAAAATCACCTCACCAACCATTTTAAGCAACTCTGGGGCAATTGATGCCACTTAAGTGGTGTCTGTGCCACAATTTTTGGAAAAATGGAGACTCTTTTTGGAGCCCCCTTGCTGTGTTTTACATGACGTTGGCATTGTCATTTCCAGGTGGGTCGGGTTTCCCCCCCCCCTTTTAACCGTAAGAAACTACATACACAATGGCTTGGGGTAACACAGATGGTTGAGTCTGAAGAGCTGTTTACTCATACTATAGCCTGGTAATCAGAGGTCTGCTCCAAAGCTTCAGTGTCTGCTAGTCAGCGGAGCAGCCACCGCCTGTAGATCTAATTACAAATTTTTAACTGCATCTAGCCCAGGCAATACTTTGGGCCTAGTAGCAGTATCTGCTAGTCAGCGGAGGTCGCACGGGCAGGAACGGACTGGCCGTGTCGGCTTCGCACTCCAGCATAGTCCCTCTGCCCGCTCGCGCCCGTAACCTCAAAGGGATGCGCTAGCGGCTTTTCTTCCCAGGGCTGTTCCCTGCCCAGCAGGAATGTGGGGGAGCTCAGGTCGGCCTTCTACTGTACTCCCTTACCTCCCTCGCCCTCTTTCCTTCTTCCGTTCTCCATCTAACCCCTCGGCTCTGGGGTGTCCGCTCTCCCTCCAGCTCTCTCCTTCTCACAGGTGGACTACCGCGTGTATTCACACTGTGGCGAATCTTTTGGGCCCAGGCATAAGAAGTTGTCGAGGTAATGGATAATATGTGCCCCCTTAGAAACGTCCATTACAACCCATTCGAGGAAGCAACTAAACGCCTCAAATAGTGAGCAGGATCTGGACCACCCCATGGGCGAACAGCGATCTATATAGTATGCTCCTTCCCAGAAGCAGCCCAATAGATGGACACTTTTCGGAGGCACAGGTAGTAAGTAACCGGAACGCCGCATCAATGTCTGTTTTGGCCATTAGGGTGACCCTTCCCAACTTCTTGATCTGCCTGATTGCCTTGTCAAAGGATGTACAGTATATACTACTGTACTTGGTTCCGCGTCGATGTTGTAGTTTACTGACCTACCCCTTGGATATGACAAATGGTGGATTAGTCCGAATACATTGGGTTCCATTTTTGGCACAACTCACAACGGGGATACCACTACGTCTTGTAAGGAAAGTGTTCTGAATGGAACCACCATTCTACCTAAAGATATTTATTTTTTTTAATTTTCTTGTCATGACGTCTGGGTGTTGGTAGGCTGATTTTAGATTTTTACTCCATCCTTTCTTGATTTTAGAAGGGCATGACATGCCTATATCTGTGTCTCCCCCTCCTTTTACTCCTCCACCTCTTTTCTTTTCGCATGACTATATGTACTTGTCACTTTTCCATGTGTTAGTTGTGTCTTCTGAGCAGTTTGTCAGCTTTTGGACACCTTTTGAAGATGTTTTCTATGTGTTTTTGTTTGCCTGCCATTGGTTTTAACGGTGTTCGACGAACAGTTCCACGAACAGTTCGGTGAACACACCTGTGTTTGACGCACCGAACCGAACCCGAACACTACTGGGGTGGCTCAACTTTAGACGTCACGCAGGGCATGGGAAAGACTTAGTGCAACACAGAGGGAAGAGGGAAAGTGAGCCCAGACACTAGGGAAAGGGTGAAGTGGAGACCTCCTAGTCTGGTGTAGTGTCACTCTGTCTCAACTACCTTCCCTATATTGGCTCTTCACCAATCACCGCACGCATGCCACGCCGTGACTTTCCCTGGCATATTGCTAAGGCTAGGTAAGGGAGGAGATGATCACTAGTCGATCTCCACTAACCTCTATAGACAACAATGTGAGACAAACAGGGGGGGATTGCTTAGGTTTAGACGACTCCAGCCAAATGCGCACATGGCCCCAAGCTCCAGAGAGGATGAAGTACTGCTCTTGCTAAAGCCTCACAAGTAGTAATGAATATCACCTGCACCTCCCTCTCAGACACACCAGGTATTTATACACTCAGGCCAGGGAGCCAATTAGCCAGAGGAAGGTAGCCGCTGGATCCTAGAGACAGTCAACCTCTACGAAGATGTCTGTAATGCCAAACGTAGAGATCTCCTGCAGCCAACTGCAGGGCGACTGTCTGTCACCTCTGACACACCGGTGGCAGGAGATCCTCAATCCTGGGCTTTCTCTTTGCCACAGGGTTCGGTTTGTCTCCAGTTTGTGGAGGGGTTTTTCGGGGCTCTAGCCATCATTTATGATGACCCTGACCGAATCTCCTTGGCTGAGTCTAGGTTGGGTCGCCTTCATCAGAGGAATCAGTCAGTGGAGACATACAGCTCCGAATTCGAAAGATGGGCAACTGATCCAAAATGGAATGATCCAGCTCTTAGAAGCCAATTTTGTCAGGGCCTTACTGAAAAGTTGAAAGATACTTTGGCAGTGTATGAAACTCCAGAGTCTTTGGAGGCTGCCATGTTGTTGGCTATACATGTTGATAGACACCTTCGGGATAGGTGGGTGAGACAACCTTCTCCAGAGCCTTCTTTTTGGGGTAATGCTCCTTTGCCAGGGGCGCTCTGGCAGTGAACCAGTACAGGGGGAGGTGGAAGAACCCATGCAGTTAGGGGGTGCCTCTCCATCGTACATTTCCTTAGAGATCCGCAAAAAGAAGGTTGTGTGTTTTTTTGTGGAAAAGAGACATTTTATTGGGGCCTGTCCTTCAATTCCTAAGCAAAAGGAAACTCGATTAACCCTTGGTAGTCTGGAGTTGGATAAGCAAGGGGTGCATTTATCATCAACCTGCTGTTCCCGGTTTGTCCTGACAGCAGAGGTGGTGCTAGAGAGCAAACCCTAGAAAATTTCTGTGTTTGACAGTGGAGCTGGAGTCTGCATGGTTGATGCTGAGTTTGTGAGAACTCATGGTCTTGCTTGCTGTATTTTAACTAAGCCCATTCCCATCTTCGCCATCGACCCAGCGCCACTTGCACAGAGAGCTCTGACTCAGATTGTACATGGTGTAAAACTGAGGGTGGGGCTGGTCCATTGGGAGATAATTCCTTGCTATGTCCTGGGCGGTCTTCTTACCCCAATTGTTTTGGGTGTACCCTGGTTGGTGAAACATAATCCGTTAGTAGATTGGCAATCCACGGAGATCATTGAGTGTGGAGATTACTGCCATGAAAACTGTTTAGAGATTTCCCTTTCTACAGTCTCTACAGAGACCTTACCTGCATTTCTGTCTGGTTTTGAAGAAGTTTTTTTCTGAGAGGGGGTGTCAGGATTTGCCTCCTCATCGTGCATATGACTGTCCTATCAACCTGACCCCCGGAGCTAAACTACCAAAGTCCAGACTGTATAATCATTCTGGCTCTGAGAGACGAGCCATGAAGGATTTCATTGCGGAAAGTCTGGAGAAGGGACATATCAGACACTCATCTTCACCCTTGGCGGCAGGGTTCTTCTTCGTGAAGAAAAAATATGGCAGTCTATGTGCTTGTTTAGATTTCCGGGAGTTAAGTTAAATTAACATCCGGGATCCATACCCTCTTCCTCTGATTCCAGATTTGTTCAGCTAGATTGTGGGAGCTAAGGTATTCTCCAAGTTGGATTTAAGGGGAGCCTACAATCTGGTTAGAATCAGAGAAGGGGGTGAATGGAAAACAGTGTTCAATACCCCTGAAGGGCATTTCAAGAGTCTGGTTATGCCTTTCGGTCTGACCAATACAGCTGTGGTGTTCCAGCATTTCATTAATGATATTTTCCAGCATTTGGTGGCCAGGTTTGTGGTGGTCTATGTGGATGATATTTTGGTTTACTCACCTGATTTCGAAACACATCAGGGGCATATTAGACAGGTGCTTCAGATATTAACGGATAACAAATTATATGCCAAACTAGAAAAGTGTGTTTTCGCCATCCAGGAGATGCAGTTTTTGGGGTACCTGTTTTCGGGTTTTCGGATGGATCTGGAGAAGATCCGTGCAGTCCTTGAGGGGACCGTCCCAAGAACATGAAGGTTCTACAACGTTTTCTGGGCTTTACTAATTTTTACTGGAAATTCATCCAAAATTATTCAGTATTTGTAAAAACTCTCACTGACATGACAAGGAATGGATCTGATTTTTTCAAAATGGTCAGATGCCGCCCTGCAGCCTTTTTCCTCCCTAAAGAGCTCTTTTACCACGACACCTATACTCAGTCAACCCGATGTTTCCCAATCCTTTATTGTGGAAGTTGATGCTCCTGAGGTGTGGGTTGGGCCTATGTTGTCTCAGGGTCTGCTCCCTGTTAAATGGCGTTCATGCGCTTTCTTTTCTAAGAAATTATCTTCGGTTGAGAGAAATTATGATGTGGATAATAGGAAGAATATGCTATTAATTTGGTGTTCGAAGAATGGCGATATTGGTTGGAGGTGGCTGTGCATCCTATTACTGTTATCATTGACCATAAGAACCTGTCATATCTTCAATCGGCTAAACGTCTCAACCCTAGGCAAGCCAGATGGTCCCTGTTTTTTACTAGGTTCAATTTTGTTGTCACTTTCCGTCCAGGTGTCAAAAATGTCATGGCTGATGCTTTGTCCTGGAGCTTCCCTGATGGTGGTGGTGACCATGAGAACCCTGCCACGATTTTATAGAAGGGGGTAGTCATTTCGGCATTATACCCTGAACTGGAGGGTGAGGTGTTAGACGCCCCTACCTCCTGCCCTTCAGGAAGGTTATTTGTACCATCTAATCTGCGCCACAAAGTAATTAAGGAACATCACAACTCTGTGCTTGTTTGTCATAGAGGTAGTAAGGCAACTGCAGACCTCCTTTCTCGTCGTTGTTGGTGGCCAGGGTTGCATTGGAATGTGGTTGAACACATATCTGCTTGTAGTATTTGCGCGCATTCTAAAGTATCACATACCCGTCCATCTGGTATTCCTATCCCTTTAAGGCCATAGACAAATTTGTCCATGGATTTTATTACTGACCCACCGGTGTCTGCAAAACTGTGGTTTTGGTGGTTGCAGATAGGTTCAGTAAAATGATTCACTTCGTTGCATTACCGGCACTTCCGAATGCCAGAAACACAGGTGTTTATAAATGAGATTGTGAAGCTTCACGGGGTTCCCTTCGATGTGGTGTCAGATTGGGGGACCCAGTTTGTTTCCAAGTTCTGGAGAGCATTCTGTTCTCGACTGGGAGAGCAGCTGTCCTTTTCCTCTGCCTTTCATCCTCAGTCGAATGGGCAGACCGAGCGGGTTAATCAGAATTTGGACACTTACTGTACCCCAGGTGTTTTGTCTTCGAAAATCAGGAACATTGGGCATCCTACTTACCGCTGGCAGAATTTGCTATTAATAATCATCGTCAAGAATTTACTAGCTGGTCACTGTTCTTTGTTGCATACGGTTACCATCCACAATTTGGTACTTTTAGTGGGGGAGAGGCTTCGGGAATTCTTGAGGAGGAATGTTTTGCTTCCTCGCTGTCTTCAGTGTGGCGGGGGTTCTGAGTAATTTGAAGATTATGGGAGACAAGTACAAACGTGTGGCTGACATAAAACTCTTGCCAGGTCCGGACCTGAATGGGAATGACTTTGTGTGGTTGTCTACCAGGAATATCAAGTTGAAGTTCCTTCTTGGAAGCTGGGACCTAGATTTATTAGTCCCTATAAAATAACTGCTGTCATAAACCCAGCAACATTTCGTCTTCAGCTACCTGAGGCACTTAAGATCCACAATGTCTTTCACAGGTCTCTGCTCAAGAAATATGTGGAATCTCTTGAGTCCTCAACCCTACCATTCCCCCAATAATGGTTGATGGTAATCTGGAGTTTCAGATTTTGAGGATTGTAGATTCTCTTCTTCAACTTCGTTCCTTAAAATACTTGGTGCACAGGAAGAGTTATGGTTCAGAGGAGAGGATGTGGGTTTCAGCATCAGAGGTGAATGCCCCTAGGCTGGTTCATTCATTCCACACCTCAAATCCTGAGAAACCTGGTCCTGAGTGTCCGGAGGCCACTTGTAGAATGGGGGTACTGTCACGGGTGTGTCAGATGTAACAGACAGTTGCTCTGCATCTGGCTACAGAAGATCTCTGCGCTTGGCATTGCAGACACCTTCTTAATCCTCCTGACTTTTGGACCCAGCGGCAACCTCCCTCCTGCTCTGATTGACACACCCTGGTTTTGGTGTTTATAAACTCTCAGTCCAGGGAGTCGCCGTTGATATTCTCATTTTCCCTTGTGAAGGCATGTAGCAATAGCAGTCGGCTAGCTTCCTCTCTGGTGTCAGCACAAGCTAAGTTTTCCCCCCTTTGTTTGTCCCCCTAGTTGTCTTTAGTCTATAGTGGGAACTGATAAGTGCTCACCCCCCCTCCCTATCCAGGGCCTAGCTCTAGGGATATACAGGACTTAGGTTTCCTGCTCGGCGATTGGTGTAGAACCAATATAGGGCTGGTAGGGTAGGCAGGGTTTTATTAGATCTGCCTAGGGGTCTCCACTCCCCCTTTCCCAAATTTCTGGGCTTCCTTCTCCTCATCCCTTCGTGTTGCACTTAGTCTTTCCCACACTGTGCGTGACAGCACGCTTGCTTCCCTACCCTGATGGAATTGGGGCTCAGTGGAATGCATGCACTGATCCTGCATGTCATTTCCTGTAACCCAGAGTACGACTTCATGGAACAGACATTTCTGCTTGCCACTTCCTGTGAGCCGTCCTGGAAAGTGCGCATGTCTGTAAAGCGCGTCACTTCCGGATCTCAGCTCTGTGGAACGCACGGCTCAGTAGCACGTGTCATATCGTCTACCTCAATAGAGGGGAGAAACAAGGTTTGAGGGTCCGTCCGCTTTTTTTTTCCCTCATGGGCGACGGCCTACTTTCTATCCCGCCCATCATGTGCCGTATATCGGCCCTGGTGAATGAGGGAGAAAGGGGATCCTCCTTATTCGTTTAATTCATGTACCTATTCTGTGGCTCATCATTACATAGGTGGGGACGTACTAAAAAGAATGAAGAAAAGGAATAAATAAAAAGAATGAACATAATAATTTATAGGTCCAAACATATAAAGAGGTATTATGGATTTCTTGTGCATCTTGCACATGGAATGAACATGGAATATATGTAGATCACAGGCAAATGAACACATATTCCATATAAACAAGTGTATATTATATTCCTTGTGCTTGATAGGTGGGGAATGAACATGGAATACATGTGGATAACAGGGGAATAAACACATATCCCATATATAAAGGTGTATATTATATTCCCTGTGCTTGTTAGGTGGGGAATGAACATGAAATATATGTAGATAATAAGGGCACAAATACATATCCCATATAGATAGGTGTATATTATATTCCCTGTGCTTGATAGGTGGGGAATGAACATGAAATATATGTAGATAATAGGGGAACAAACACATATCCCATATCCTGTTTATGTGAAATATGTGTTAATTCCCCTGTACTATACATATATTTTATTTTCATTTCCCACCTATCAAGCACAGGAAATATAAAGTATAACTGTTTATACAGAATATGTGTTCATTCCCCTGTAATCTGCATATATTTCATGTTCATTCCCCACCTAACAAGCACAGGGAATATACTATACACCTGTTTATATAGAATATGTGTTCATTCCCCTGTAATCTACATATATTCCATGTTCATTCCCACCTATCAAGCACAGGGAATATAATACATACCTGTTTATATGGGATATGCGTTCATTCCCATGTAATCTACATATATTTCATGTTCATTCCCCACCTATCAAGCACAGGGAATATAATATATACCTGTTGATATGGCATATGTGATCATTCCCCTGTAATCTACAATTATTCCATGTTCACTCCCCACCTATCAAGCACAGGGAATATAATATACACCTGTTTAGATGGGATATGTGTTCATTCCCCTATTATCTACCTATATTTCATGGTCATTCCTCACCTATTAAGCACAGGGAATATAATATATGCCGGTTTATATAGGATATGTGTTCATTCCCCCATTATCTACATATATTTCATGTTCATTCCTTACCTATCAAGCGCAGGGAATATAATATATACCTTTTGATATGGGCTATGTGATCATTCCCCTGTAATGTACATTTATTCCATGTTCACTTCCCGTCAATCAAGCACAGGGAATATAATATACACCTGTTTATATAGAATATGGGTTCATTCCCCTGTAATCTACATATATTCCATGTTCATTCCCAACTATCAAGCACAGGGAATATAATATGACGCGCCCCTGGGCCTGTGTCGCGCTGCGTTGCGCACGCGGGAGCCTACCCGGAGCCGGATCAGTGGAGGGTTGTAGTCTCGTGGCGGTGACCCGGTCCGTGCCCAGGGAGTCAAACTAGACGGCAGTCTATTAGTAGTAAATAGTTGATGACTACGCCACCCGTTGAGTGCAGCCAGGAAGCTGCTGCTGCAGGGCAGACCGCTGAGGCTGGTGGTAGGATTGTGCAGCGTGATAGTATAACCCCCAACGGGAGGGGTATGGCCTCAGGGCAGCCGACGTGGATGATGGGGGTAGCAGGAACCACTCAGAGACTGTACGGTGTAGTTCAGGGTCTTTACTGGTAACAACGACAGACCCTCCCGGAGTACTTGCTAGCAAACGGGGCCTGGTCAGTCTTTGAGCAGATGGGATCTCCCCTGGCCAGGCGTAGTTGTAGGCCTCCCAAACTGACTGTACTCTTCTGGCTACCTTGCTAGAAGCTGATGTAAGTAGCCCACGTCCCTGAGTGTACCGTGTGGTGCTCACCCGTATGGCCGGTGACTCGGGGCCTTCTAATGGCTTCCGCTCCACGATGGCGGTGCTGGTCCCACGCGTGTGACCGTGCCTTCGGGCTTCTGGGCCAGAGGACCTGAAATCCCCTGCCTGACGGATTCTGCTGCTGGGTAGGAGTTAGTCCCCACAGCCTCGGACTCCGGGTCCGGTAAAGAATCTTCTTAGTCAGGGCGAGCTCTGCAGCTGCCAGCCCCTGACTCCTTGTAACTCTGCTGTTTCCTATGCTGCTTCTTGTCTCCACTCTCCTTGTCTGACTCACCCTGCCTCAGCCCCGGGTTTATACAGGGGAAGTTCTTCCCCTCCCAAGACTGGGCAGGAGGTGTGGCATGCACAGGATCCCTGACCAAAGGACCTCCCACCTGCTCTCAGACATAACATTACATTACTGTGGAAAACCAGACCCCTGGGGTGCCACATTCCCCCCTAGTGAAATTTAGTACTCCGGGACTAAACACATTTAGAAAAACATAACAAAGTATAACAATAACAATACTATAAGAAAAACACATAAGATGGTTACGGCGTGTCCGCAACCGGATGCAGTCTTTGAAGAAAAGCAAAGGTGTCCATTTCACCAACACAGGGAGACGTAACCAGGTAGGGGTCTGTCCTACCCCGAGTCCTTAACAGTCTCTAGTCCATCCTGGGTTACGCTCCAACTATATACAAGGATTCCCGGTAAATCCACCAAGGTTTCCTAAAAACAACTGGAAACACAAAATTATACACAAGCAACAATACACAGATAAACATAAATAAAACTATTTTTACACTTCAAATTCTCCAGCGTGCGGGTAACTGGCCTCTAGTGGCCCTAGTGGACCTACGGAGCTGACTGTCTGGCCCTGAACTACAGGGTGTAGGAGCTGTCAAGGGTAAACTGGGCAGCTGTCTACCGGCTCTTTGTCTCACTAGGGGTACGGCAGGCTCACTATAAGCAGAGGGTTGATTCTCCTGTTCTACTCGTGTGGAGTCTTCTGCCTCCTGGACCGGCTGTTCTTCCAGCTCTACCCGTTGCTCCGTAGGTTCTTGGGATGATGGTTGGAGGAAGGTGAGTACGGGTACCACAACTGCACCATTGACTTGAGTCCAAGACCGAGGGAAGTCCCCGAGCACGGTACTAACCATATCTTCCCTTTCCTCTACGGGTCGATGGTCTTCTTGTTCTTCTTCAGGGTTCCTCAGTTGTTCGGGACACTTCTTCAGGTGGTCCCGGGATACAATGGCTGTGGTTTCCCCTCCGTCTTTACTGATGGTACAGACCTTCGGGTTCTCGTGGCTTGAGGGCAGTACGGTGTACGGGTCCTTCTCCCACTGGTCATCCAACTTGTGGAGCAGTCTTTTCCTCTTCAAGACCTGCTCTCCGGGTACCAGGGGAACAGCGGGAGCATACTGGTTGTAAGTCTTCTCTTGTCTTTCCCTAGCCTGACAGAGACTTCGCTCCACGCTCTCTTGTACTCTCCGGTACTGCTGCTGCCTCTCTGTGTCCCAGTCTGTTTCTGGTGAAGTGTCCTCAGGTGTCAGGACTCCCATTTCCAGGTCAACAGGTAACTTACCAGGTCTCGCCCTCATTAGGTAAGCCGGGGTACAGTTGGTGGAACCTACCGGGATGTGGTTGTATAGGTCCACCAGATCGGGCAACTTCTCAGGCCACAGACTGCGTTCTTCCAGGGGCAATGTTTTTAGAAGATCCATTACCACCTGGTTCATTTTTTCACAAAGTCCATTAGTTTGCGGATGGTAGGGTGTCGTCCTTATCTTCCGGCAGCCATACAGATTGCAGAATTCCTGGAAGACCTCCGCTTCAAAGGCAGGTCCCTGGTCCGTCAGCACTTGGTCCGGGTACCCGTGTGGACGGCAGAAGTGCTGCTGGAAGGCTCTAGCTGCTGTTTGAGCCGTTAAGTCCTTGACGGGGACGACAACCAAGAACCGGGAGTAATGATCCACGATGGTTAACGCGTAGACGTAGCCACTTCTGCTTGGGGTCAGTTTTACATGATCCAAGGCTACCAGTTCCAACGGTTGCCGGGTGACGATGGACTGCAGGGGAGTCTTCTGGCTGGCCCGGTCCTTCCTTCTCAGATTGCACGGGCCACAGTCTCTGCACCACTTCTCGATGGTTCCCCTCATGCCTACCCAGTGGAACCGCTCGCGCAGCAGGAACTCCAGCTTTTTCCACCCGAAGTGTCCAGCTCCGTCGTGGTATGCCTCCATCACCATGGCTGCGTCTCTTCGTGGCACCACTACTTGCCAGAGTAGTTCATGCGTCCGGGAGTTGACCATTCTGCGGCACAACTTCCCCTTGTAAAGGAATAGTCGACTCTTCTCCGCCCATAGTTGTTTGGCTTCCTCCGGAGCGTCTGGTTCAAGGCGAGCCTCCGGCCGAGTCAGCATCTCCTTCACCAGTCGGACGGCAGGGTCGCTGTCTTGCGTTTCCGCCCAGTTGTAGTGGGGTAAGGGGTTCAACGTAGCAGCCTGCTTACCCCTTACCCGGTGGGAATACTGGATAGTCCCATGACGGTGGAACGCAGGGAGTTCAACTTCTTCCAGTCCCTCCGGATCTTCTCCTTTGTCCGGCAGGTTGGGCATCCTGGACAGGGCATCCGCGTTAGTATTGGAGCGTCCTGCCCGGTATTTGATTGTGAACTCGTAGTTGGACAGACGGGCCATCCACCTCTGCTCCAGGGCACCGAGTCTTGCCGTGTCCAGGTGTGTCAACGGGTTGTTATCCGTGTATACGGTGAACCGGGAAGAAGCGAGGTAATGCCTAAAGCGCTCGGTGACTGCCCATACCACGGCCAGGAACTCTAGCTTAAATGAGCTGTAATTCTCGGGGTTCCTTTCGGTGGGTCGCAGTTTTCGGCTGGCATAGGAGATTACTCGTTCTCTCCCCTGCTGAATCTGGGACAGTACGGCTCCTAGCCCGATGTTACTGGCGTCGGTGTAGAGGATGAAGGGCTGGCTATAGTCCGGGTACGCCAAGATTTCATCCCCCGTGAGGGCCATCTTCAGCTGGCGGAAGGACTCTTCTTCTAGCTCTTCCCATTTGAAGGGCGGCTTCTGGTTCTTGGCCTTTCGGGACTGGCCTATCAGGAGGTCCTGCATAGGCGCTGCCTTTTTGGTGAAACCGGGAATAAACCTTCGGTAGTAGCCTACCAACCCTAGGAACTGCCGCACTTCTTTTACGCTGGAGGGGCTTGGCCATCCCTTAATTGCGGTGATCTTATCGGGGTCGGGAGCCACTCCGTCAGCGCTCACCACGTGTCCCAGGTATTGCACCTTTGGTTTCAGGAGGTGACACTTGGAGGGTTTCACCTTTAGGCCGTAACTCGCCAGAGCTTCGAACACCTCCGCCAGGTGTTTCAGGTGGTCCTCATAAGTTTTGGAGTATACGATGACATCGTCCAGGTACAACAGGACCGTCTCGAAGTTTCTGTGGCCCAGACAGCACTCCATTAATCGTTGGAAGGTTCCTGGGGCGTTGCAGAGTCCGAACGGCATGCAGGTGAACTCGCTAAGTCCCATCGGGGTGGTGAATGCGGTCTTCTCCCGGTCCGCCTCTGCTACAGGAACCTGCCAGTACCCGCTAGTGAGATCCAAGGTAGAGAAGAAGTTAGCAGATCTTAAAGCAGCCAATGACTCCTCTATCCTTGGTAAGGGGTACGCATCCTTGTGTGTGATACGGTTGATTTTCCGGTAATCTACACACATCCTCATGGTGTTGTCTTTCTTTTTGACTAAAACTAGTGGGGCTGCCCAGGGGCTACAGCTATCCCGGATTACCCCAGCCTCCTTCATGTCTCTAAGCATCCCCTTGGCGTGTTGGTAATGTGCAGGGGGTACGGGTCGATACCTCTCTTTTATGGGAGGATGATCTCCCGTGGGGATGCGGTGTTCTACCCCCTTGACTCGCCCGAAGTCTAACGGGTGTTTACTAAACACTCTCTCATACTCTTGAACCACCCGATAGACTCCTTGTTTCTGATGTGAGGGAGTGGAATCAGTACCCAAATGTAGTTGCTGACACCAGTCCTCCATGTCTTTCTTAGAGCCGTTACCTTCCTCCGGGTGAGATGGAGGCAAGGGTTCCACAGATTGTATAGAATTTTGATTAGTGGTATATAATTTGGCTAGCGTGGCATACCGGGGCAGGTACACTTCCCTCTCCCCGATATTTATTATGCGAATGGGCACCCTCCCATGGCGTACATTGACCACCCCCCGTGCTGTCAAAATGGTGGGCCTACTGTCTGAGTAAACTGGTTCTACCATTGCCTGGTAATCTCTACCTCTCAGACCAATAGCTGCCCGGCACCAAATCATCATTTCACTTTTTGGGGGCATGGCAATAGGAAAAGGGTCACACATTCTTACGCTACCAATCTCACCGCCGGAGAGTTCCACTTGTTGCCGTTGCATCAGTGCCTGGATCTCTTTCTGGAGCACCCGCTGCTCGCCGGAGCTGGCGTTCTTGGCAACCTGCTGTAAAAGGAAAATCACCTCTGCAAGACAATTTTCAATTACGTTAGTTCCTAGAGTTATTTTTGGGTGACTCTCATGTTTATCAATATCTACAATGATCAGTCCCTGTGCGGCCAGTTCGACTCTACCGATTTTGAGGGTCACCTCTTTAAATCCGATCTGTGGCACGGGCTGGCCATTGCTGGCGATGATACTCAAGTCGTCGTCAGGGTAGCGGGTAATATCCGAGTCATTCCAGTACTGCTTGAAGAGCACGTACGGGATGGTGGTGACCTGTGACCCGGTATCCAGTAGGGCACTCATGGGAATGCCATCCAGTACCACAGGCAAGACTGGACGTCCTCCCACATATCTGTCGCGCCAGTTCGATGGGCCTGGTGATCTTTTTCCTGGGGGTTGGCCCTCTACCCCAGGTTGTGCCCGTTTAAAGAACAGTACCTTTCCATATGTCCGGGTTGATTGCAGCGGCGGCAGATGGGTCGTCCGTCCTCGCTGTATCGGTCACTGGGTCTTCCTCTGGCCGGTGGGGTCCTCCTTGGTCGACGCCACGGGATGTCCTCCGGTCCGGATGCCAGCTGGATCTTCCCTGGGGTGGAAACCTGTAAAGACTGCACAGTTCGGGTTAGCGCAGCAACGCTCTTAGCTAGCTCTTGGACCTGATGGTGTAGGTCTGGAGCCGGGTCATTGTCCAAAGCCTGCGCATCAGCTCCCACAGGCCCTGCCGACAAGGGCGCCGCCTCCTGGTGGTAAGTGATAGCTGGGCGCCTGTGGGTAACAACGCCACCCGGTGCTGGTTCTCGGAGCACCCGGATAGCTCTATCCTTGAACTGTGCAAAGTCCAGATGGGGATCCTGTAAGGCCATTGCCCGCAACTGGGTTCGGTGGGCATTGCAATATAAACCCTCTATAAATTGTTCAGTCAATAGCCTGTCCTCGTTTCCCACCCCATCAGGGTCGGTCTGCTTTATGGCCCTCAGGGCCTCTTGTAGGTTTAGTGCATAGTCCCTTATACTCTCATGCGCTCGCTGCTTGCACCCGTAGAATCTAAGCTTAATCTCGGCTGAGGTGCGGGTATCAAAGGTGTCCTTCAGCCGGGTTAGTATCCCTGCGACAGTCTTCCTCCCAGGTGGCCAGGATTTTACTTCCCTTTTGGCTGCCCCGGTTAGTTGGGCCACCAGGATGCTCACTTTTTGCTCTTCTGTGAGGGGGTACACCTGGAAGAGGCTATCCAGCTTTTCTCTAAAGTCATGCAGGGTATGTGACTCCCCTGAGTACTGGGGTAGCCAAGCTGCTCCCGGGATATAGGGCATGGTGAAGGGCATAACTGCAGCAGCGGTAGCGCTGGCGGGGGTTGAGGCAGTGAAGCTCTCCTCCGTATCCGACATCTTCCTTCCCCCTAGTGGACCGTGGCCTACCTTGCGATGATCCTCTTCCGTAGGCCGCGGCTCCGCAGTGGATCGTCAGGGTTGAGGACCTTCCGTCGCGCTCCTGTGACGTCTGCGTCTGCTGGGCTCCTTCCAGGACCTTACGCAACGTCCGGACGTGAGGCGGGGCTTCAGTTCTCGCGCGCTTTCGGAGTCCACGCCCCTCTTCTTCCCGCGCGGCATCCTCAAGATGGCGTCCAATGGCGGGAAAACTCCACGGATGGCGGGAAGAAGGTCGAAGATGGCGCCGGATGGCGGGAAAACTTTGCGGATGGTAAGTTTGAACAGTCTTTGCTTTTCAGGCACGCAGTACCCGGTGGTTGCGGGCACGAAATCCTGCCGACTACGCCAAAGTTGACGCGCCCCTGGGCCTGTGTCGCGCTGCGTTGCGCACGCGGGAGCCTACCCGGAGCCGGATCAGTGGAGGGTTGTAGTCTCGTGGCGGTGACCCGGTCTGTGCCCAGGGAGTCAAACTAGACGGCAGTCTATTAGTAGTAAATAGTTGATGACTACGCCACCCGTTGAGTGCAGCCAGGAAGCTGCTGCTGCAGGGCAGACCGCTGAGGCTGGTGGTAGGATTGTGCAGCGTGATAGTATAACCCCCAACGGGAGGGGTATGGCCTCAGGGCAGCCGACGTGGATGATGGGGGTAGCAGGAACCACTCAGAGACTGTACGGTGTAGTTCAGGGTCTTTACTGGTAACAACGACAGACCCTCCCGGAGTACTTGCTAGCAAACGGGGCCTGGTCAGTCTTTGAGCAGATGGGATCTCCCCTGGCCAGGCGTAGTTGTAGGCCTCCCAAACTGACTGTACTCTTCTGGCTACCTTGCTAGAAGCTGATGTAAGTAGCCCACGTCCCTGAGTGTACCGTGTGGTGCTCACCCGTATGGCCGGTGACTCGGGGCCTTCTAATGGCTTCCGCTCCACGATGGCGGTGCTGGTCCCACGCGTGTGACCGTGCCTTCGGGCTTCTGGGCCAGAGGACTTGAAATCCCCTGCCTGACGGATTCTGCTGCTGGGTAGGAGTTAGTCCCCACAGCCTCGGACTCCGGGTCCGGTAAAGAATCTTCTTAGTCAGGGCGAGCTCTGCAGCTGCCAGCCCCTGACTCCTTGTAACTCTGCTGTTTCCTATGCTGCTTCTTGTCTCCACTCTCCTTGTCTGACTCACCCTGCCTCAGCCCCGGGTTTATACAGGGGAAGTTCTTCCCCTCCCAAGACTGGGCAGGAGGTGTGGCATGCACAGGATCCCTGACCAAAGGACCTCCCACCTGCTCTCAGACATAACATTACATTACTGTGGAAAACCAGACCCCTGGGGTGCCACAAATACATACCTGTTAAAATGGGATATGTGTTCCTTCCCGTGTAATCTACATATATTTCATGTTCATTCCCCACCTATCAAGCACGGGGAATATAATATACACCTGTTTATATGAGATATGTGTTCATTTCCCTGTAATCTGCAGATATTTCTTGTTCATTCCCCACCTAACAAGAACAGGGAATATAATATACACCTGTTTATATGGGATATGTGTTCATTCCCCTATTATCTACATATATTCCATGTTCATTCCCCACCTATCAAGCACAGGGAATATAATATGCAGCTGTTTTTGTGCAATATGTGTTCATTTCCTTGTAATCTACATATATTACATGTTTATTCCATATCTAAGATGCACAAGAAACATATTAAACCTCTCCATGTTTTTGGACCAATAAATTATCATGTTCATTCTTTTTATTTATTCCTTTTCTTAATTCTTTTTAGTACGTCCCATATAGGTGTGGTGATCTGGGGAGCGAATTCTTTTTATGTTAATGAGGAGTGTTATGACTATAGCGCTATTCAGGATCGGATAGTCCCGCCTGTATAGATATTGAATATGAGGTGGAATATAATGTAGTGTATAATCATGGCTGTATTTGCCACTAGGCACCGGAGGGTAAGTGTCTAGGGCAGCAGGTTGTGGGGGGCAGCACCACCATGAAGGAAGATTTTAAACATTTTTTTCTAATTTCCCCCTTTTTCTTACCTCCACTAGATGGAGTATGAAAACCGCCATCTTTATTGTGGGTGGTTGGAGGGGTAATGGGCAAAGGGGCACCAAAGGAGGAAAATAGATGATAAAGGTGAAGGACCTGTGATGGCGCCATGCTCATGTGACATTTATGGACGGAGCCATGCAACAGCTTGCAAGTGAGATGTTTTCCAGGGCAGGAAGAGCAGAAGAGGCACAGGTGACAGATAATTTGGGAACAGGGGTACATGGATTTGTAGGCTATGTGCGGGTACATTAGGTGGGGCTAATAGGAGGTGCTGGAGATATGTGGGGGTACATATTGGAGGTTCTGGTGATATGTAGGGGTATATATTGGTGGTGCTGGAGATATGTGAAGGTACTGTACATATGGGGGTGCAGGCTATATGTGGTGGTACATATGTGGAGTGCAGGCTGTATGTGGGGGTACATATGGGAGTGCAGGTTATATGTAGGGGTACATATGGGAGTGCAGGCTATATGTGGGGGTACATATGAGGGTGAAGGCTATATGAGGGGGTACATATGGGGGTTAAGGATATATGTTGGAGTACATATGAGGGTGCAGGCTATATGTGGGGGTTACATGGGTTGTATGTGAGGGTTACATGGGGTTGCATGCTGTATATGGGGAGTGCATAGGGGTGCAGGCTGTATGTGCGTGGTAAATGGAATGCGGACTATATGTAGGTGGTGCAGGCTGTATGTGTGCAGTACATGGGGTGTGGACTGTATGTAGGGGATGCAGGCTGTATGTGTGCAGTACATGGGGTGCAGACTGTATGTAGGGGATGCATGCTGTATATGTGCGGTACATGGGGTGCGGACTGTATGTGATAGAGCGCCACAATGGAGGGGAAGGTAAGCACGGACTGGAGATTCAAGGAATATTTACTGTAGACAGTGAGTGGAAGTGGTACTTATCGAGGGCACAGTATGGAGGGAGTAAAGGGGAGTATATTGCAGGGAGGTTTACTGACGATGGGGACAGTTTGGAGGTTACTGTGTATTTTATAACGCAGGTACAGTGTGGAGGCCAAAAAGTGTAATGACATAGCTGTTAAGGGAGGATGGTTTGACAGTTATTGTTCATAAGGAAGGAGGACAATGTAGCAGCCATAGTTCATGGGGGAAGAGTGGGGTGGCATTATAATATATAAGGCGGGATGGTGTGGAGGCAATATTTTATAGGAGAGGAGGTCATGTGCCATAAGAGGGGCACTGTGGAGGTCATTTTTTTGGGCAGAGAGCACAGTGAGGAGCAATTATTTATTTAGGGCACAGCATGGGCAGCTATTTTAAGGAGGCATTATAATGATACTTTTTATTTTTAAGGGCTATGTGTCAGGATATGCTGCAGAGGACTGGAGAAGAGGGTCGTCTGCAGAGATGTGCAATAGTGTCGGGACCAGATGAAGAAGAAAATGATGAGAAGAAGGATGAGAGATATCACCTAAAAGATACCTGGATCCATGTCTGCATTTATACTGGTCAATTGCGGCGACCTCTGACCAGGTTTATGAAGCCGATCGGCAGTCATTTATTAGCCTGTTTAGACAGGAAGAGCGCACTTTTATGTGCACAAAGCAATCCTTAATATGATCACTATGTGCGCATAGATTAAATATGTTCTTGGCAGCACATATTTACTCAGGATGATCTGCTGCTGAGAACAATGATGTTTAAGTAAGCTTAAAGAGAATCTGTCACCACATTTGACCCATATAAGCTATTAATATGGGCATACAGGTTATAGAAACTTGAAAAAAGCCCTACCTGTATGCCTCATATCAAATGTCTTGTTGATAAATCATCTTTTATCCATTTATGTAAATTACCTCTTCCAGCCTCTGGAGAGGACACAGCCTGGAAGACCTAGGCGGATTATAATGAGGGTAATCCGGGCGACCGCCCGGGGCCCCGAGCCTGCAGAGGGCCCGCGGCTCCGGGCGGGGTGTCTAATGCCGGATTGCCCTCATTATATGTGCGGGCCGCCGCGGCACATACCGGTAGCAGTGGCGGGAGGGGGGGGGCTCGTACCGCTCCCCCAGCAGCGGCCGCCGCTACTTCTTCATCGACCGGGCCAGCACTGCAGCAGTTAACTTCCATGTGCTGGCCCGGCCGCGTCACTGCTAGGAGACACGGCCCTTTGCGCGGCCGTGTCTCCTAGCTGTGACGTCACGCAGTGCGCACGCGGCCTGCAGTGCTGCACCGAAGAGCCTGAGGACTGGAGCAGAGCCGGGGGATGGTGAGTGTGTGTGTGTGTGTGTGTGTACGTGTGTGAGTGTTTGTGTGTGTGTGTGTGGGCAGATGTCATTGTGTGATGTCTGTTTGTGTGTGTGTGTGTGGGCAGATGTCATTGTGTGATGTGTATGTGTGTGTGTGTGTGTAGGCAGATGTCATTGTGTGATGTCTGTTTGTGTGTGTGCATGTATGTATGTGTGTGTGTGTGGGCAGATGTCATTGTGTGATGTTTGTGTGTGTGGGCAGATGTCATTGTGTGATGTCTGTTTGTGTGATGTCTGTGTGTGTGTGTATGTGTGTGTGTGTGGGCAGATGTCATTGTGTGATGTCTGTGTGTGTGTGTGGGCAGATGTCTGTGTGTGTGTGTGGGCAGATGTCATTGTGTGATGTCTGTTTGTATGTGTGTGTGTGGGGGGGGTAGATGTCATTGTGTGATGTCTGTTTGTGTGTGTGTGTGTGTGTGGGCAGATGTCATTGTGTGATGTCTGTTTGTGTGTGTGTGTGTGTGGGCAGATGTCATTGTGTGATGTCTGTTTGTGTGTGTGTGTGTGTGTGTGTGTGTAGGCAGATGTAATTGTGTGATGTCTGTTTGTGTGTTTGTGTGTGTGTGTGTAGGCAGATGTCATTGTGTGATGTCTGTGTGTGTGTGTGTGGGCAGATGTCATTGTGTGATGTCTGTTTGTGTGTGTGTGTGGGCAGATGTCATTGTGTGATGTCTGTTTGTGTGTGTGGGGGGGCAGATGTCATTGTGTGATGTCTGTTTGTGTGTGTGTGTGGGCAGATGTCATTGTGTGATGTCTGTTTGTCTGTGTGTGTGTGTGTGGGCAGATGTCATTGTGTGATGTCTGTTTGTGTGTGTGTAGGCAGATGTCATTGTGTGATGTCTGTGTGTGTGTGTGTGTGTAGGCAGATGTCATTGTGTGATGTCTGTTTGTGTGTGTGTGTGTGGGCAGATGTCATTGTGTGATGTGTATGTGTGTGTGTGTGTGTAGGCAGATGTCATTGTGTGATGTCTGTTTGTGTGTGTGCATGTATGTATGTGTGTGTGTGTGTGGGCAGATGTCATTGTGTGATGTTTGTGTGTGTGGGCAGATGTCATTGTGTGATGTCTGTTTGTGTGATGTCTGTGTATGTGTGTGTGTGGGGGCAGATGTCATTGTGTGATATCTGTTTGTGTGTGTGTGTGTGTGTGGGCAGATGTCATTGTGTGATGTCTGTGTGTGTGTGTGTGGGCAGATGTCATTGTGTGATGTCTGTTTGTATGTGTGTGTGGGGGGGTAGATGTCATTGTGTGATGTCTGTTTGTGTGTGTGTATGTGGGCAGATGTCATTGTGTGATGTCTGTTTGTCTGTGTGTGTGTGGGCAGATGTCATTGTGTGATGTCTGTTTGTGTGTGTGTGTGTAGGCAGATGTAATTGTGTGATGTCTGTTTGTGTGTTTGTGTGTGTGTGTGTGGGCAGATGTCATTGTGTGATGTCTGTTTGTGTGTGTGTGGGCAGATGTCATCGTGTGATGTCTGTTTGTGTGTGTGTGTGTGTGTGGGGGGGCAGATGTCATTGTGTGATGTCTGTTTGTGTGTGTGTGTGGGCAGATGTCATTGTGTGATGTCTGTTTGTGTGTGTATGTGGGCAGATGTCATTGTGTGATGTCTGTTTGTGTGTGTGTGTGTGGGCAGATGTCATTGTGTGATGTCTGTTTGTGTGTGTGTGTGGGCAGATGTCATTGCGTGATGTCTGTGTGTGTGTGTGTGGGCAGATGTCATTGTGTGATGTCTGTTTGTGTGTGTGTGTGTGTGTGTGGGCAGATGTCATTGTGTGATGTCTGTTTGTATGTGTGTGTGTGTGGGCAGATGTCATTGTGTGATGTCTGTATGTGTGTGTGTGTGTGTGTGTGGGCAGATGTCATTGTGTGATGTCTGTTTGTATGTGTGTGTGTGTGTGTGTGGGCAGATGTCATTGCGTGATGTCTGTGTGTGTGGGCAGATGTCATTGTGTGATGTCTGTTTGTGTGTGTGTGTGTGTGTGTGGGCAGATGTCATTGTGTGATGTCTGTTTGTATGTGTGTGTGTGTGGGCAGATGTCATTGTGTGATGTCTGTGTGTGTGTGTGTGTGTGTGTGGGCAGATGTCATTGTGTGATGTCTGTTTGTATGTGTGTGTGTGTGGGCAGATGTCATTGTGTGATGTCAGTTTGTGTGTGTGTGGGCAGATGTCATTGTGTGATGTCTGTTTGTGTGTGTGTGTGTGGGCAGATGTCATTGTGTGAAGTCTGTTTGTGTGTGTGTGTGTAGGCAGATGTCATTGTGTGATGTCTGTTTGTGTGTGTGTGTAGGCAGATGTCATTGTGTGATGTCTGTTTGTGTGTGTGTGTATGTGTGTGTGTATGTGTGTGTGTGTGTGTGGGCAGATGTCATTGTGTGATGTCTGTGTGTGGGTAGATGTCATTGTGTGATGTCTGTTTGTATGTGTGTGTGTGTGGGCAGATATCATTGTGTCATGTCTGTTTATATGTATTTTTGTGTTTCAAATGTGTTTATGCGTGTATGTATATGTCTGTATATGTTTGTATGTGTGCGTGACTGCGTGCGGCCTCCTGCTGAGTATAGTTGGCGCCGTGCGGCCTCCTGCTGTATCTGGGGGGGCGCCGTGCGGCCCCCCGCTGTGTATAGATGGCTACGTGCGGCCCCCCGCTGTGTATAGATGGCTACGTGCGGCCCCCCGCTATGTATAGATGGCGCCGTGCGGCCCCCCGCCGTGTATTGATGGCGCCGTGCGGCCCCCTGCTGTGTAGAGATGGCGCCGTGCGGCTCCCCGCTGTGTATAGATGGCTACGTGCGGCCTCCCGCTGAGTATAGATGGCGCTGTGCGGCCTCCTGCTGTCTCTGGGGGGGGGCGCCGTGCGGCCTCCCGCTGTGTATAGATGGCTATGTGCGGCCTCCCGCTGAGTATAGATGGCGCTGTGCGGCCTCCTGCTGTCTCTGGGGGGGGCGCCGTGCGGCCTCCCGCTGTGTATAGATGGCTATGTGCGGCCTCCCGCTGAGTATAGATGGTGCTGTGCGGCCTCCTGCTGTCTCTGGGGGGGGCGCCGTGCGGCCTCCCGCTGTGTATAGATGGCTACGTGCGGCCTCCCGCTGAGTATAGATGGCGCTGTGCGGCCTCCTGCTGTCTCTGGGGGGGCGCCGTTCGGCCTCCCGCTGTGTATAGATGGCTACGTGCGGCCTCCCGCTGAGTATAGATGGCGCTGTGCGGCCTCCTGCTGTCTCTGGGGGGGGCGCTGTGCGGCAACTATACTCAGCAGGAGGCCGCACGTAGCCATCTATACACGTATACTCAGCAGGAGGCCGCACGTAGCCATCTATACGGTGCCATCTATACACAGCGGGAGGCCGCACGTAGCCATCTATACACAGCGGGAGGCTGCACGGCGCCATCTATACACAGGGGGAGGCCGCACGGCGCCATCTATACACAGCGGGAGTCTCAGTGCTTTGCAAGAGCAGTCAATAAATTCTGCTTGACTAATTCTGAGCACCATAAAGTCTGGTTCGCTTCTAACCTGCTGTCTTCATTTTCAGCTTGCTGAATTCTAGCTCATTTACTGTCATTCGAGACGATGCCTTTGCTGGTCTCTTTCACCTTGAATACCTGTAAGTGCTCCACTTAATGTCATATTTTTGATTCTGTTCTTCTTCATCTTTTGGCATGTGCAATTGTATGAGCATGTATTCATATGAATTTATGACCTACTTAAACCTTCGAGGACCTTAAATTTTATTCAATCAAATTTTTTTCCAGTTTAAAACTATGGGACATATATGTGCCTTGGTCCTCAACGGGTTTTTAAAGGGGCTGCAAACATAAATACGAAAAAAATAATTCATTTAGTGCTTTTTGTGTTCATTTAATTTTTATTTGAAGTCCATTTTTTTATATACCTTGAAATTAAGCCCTACCCCATGGAATGAAGCCCTACCTACACGACATCTGAGAGCTACATGGATCCCGCTTGTGAGGTGTCTGTCCGTCGCTACTATTCAGTTTTAGGGTCCACTCACTAAGCCATATATTCTCTCATGCAAGAGAATAGGGCCAATTATGCTAATGACACTCGGCTCAAACTCTGTCAGAGCTTCAACTGAGTGTGATCCGATTCTCTCGCAGCACAGATATGGAGAAGATGGAGAACTTACTTTCTCCATCTTCTCCATAGTCTCTGTGAGTGTTCATCGGACTGCACTTGGATGACATCCGAGTGCAGTCTAATGTTTTATGTGCACCCATAGACTTGTATGGGTGCACATGGTCCGAATATCGAATGAGATTATTTTCTCATGCCAATAATCGCAGATCTGCACTGTCCCATAGTATAACATAGGACCGAGTCCTATCCGATAAAACATCACATAGCATTCGGCCGTGTTATACGACACTGTGAGCGAGCCCTTAGAGTCAAGGAATATTTACATGCAGATGATGATATTACTCTCCAAGTGTATATTTTTTTAGGCGAGTTCATAGTAAATGCTTTGCCTTTTTGACATGTGATCAACTAAAGAACAAGAAAGATTTAGGACCACCCCTATAGAGAAACGGAAAATAGTTTGGAGTACTTGCATGTCCTTTTTTATTTATTATGAGAAAATCATTAAAGATCCAGTTTTTTAACCATGCTGTGACTTTCTGCTGAGGGAGAGGGAGAGAGCTGCCTTATTCAGAGTCTGTAATAAGACCTGCTGACAAAAGTGTTGAAGATACAGTCTAATGTGAATTAATAATGAAAAAAAGTTAATTTCACAAATGGCTTGTATTTTTTTTAATACAAACTTTTTTGTCTTTACAGCTCCTTTAAAGGGAATCTGTCATCAGGTTTTTGCCACCTAATCTGAGAGCAGCATAATGTAGGGTTAGAGGCACTGATTCCAGTAATGTGTCACTTACTGGGCTGCTTAGTGTTGTTTTGATAAAATCATTGATTTGTCGGAAGGTAATTATCACTAGATGACTAGTAAGTTCTGTAGGACCCCACCCCCATCACTGATCAGTAGATTTCTGTGTACACTGAGCATGGGCAGAAAGCTGCCAATCAGTGGTGTGGGAGGGGCTATACAGAGCGCAGCATTCAGAGAGCTGCTAGATCTGCAGCAGATAAAACGGTGATTTTCTCAAAATGACAACAAGCAGCTGAAAAAGTGACACATCGCTGGAATCAGGGTATCTGCCCCAATATTGTGCTGCTCTCAGATGAGGCAGCACAATTAATATTGTGCCAAATTAATTTCCCGTGAACTATAACATGATCTATAACAGGGGATCATGTGACATGTCACGTGATAAATCAGGTGTGTGTGTGGGGGGGGGGGGGCTGCACCTTCTAAACTGCCCGGGGCCCTTGCTACTCTTAATCCACCCCTGCTGTAAGATAACTGCCTCCGCACTTCATTCACTCTGTCCCTGTGACGTCGGCTGCTTGAGAGGAAATCTTGCATGTGTCCATTACTGTTCTCTTCTTTCTGCCCTTCTATGGGCACAGGCATCAAGTGTCTTTTGGACAGGTGCCTTTCCCAGTGTTCCCAGCATGATTAGATGCAAGCGCCAAGAACTGTGGGAATGGCATCTTTGCAGAAGACACATTATGCCTGTGCCCATAGGAGGATGGAAGACAGCAGAGGAAAGACCCCGCCTTATAAGGCATGTAATAGTGAGGAACGGAATAGGTACATACATTAAATGAATGAGGAGGATCCCCTTTCTCCCCCATTCACCAGGGCCGATATACGGCACATGATGGGCATGATAGAAAGAAGGATGATGCCCATGAGGGGAAAAAAAGCAGGTGGACCCTCAAGCCTTGTTTCTCCCCTCCCCTATATTGAGGTAGAGGATATGATGCCAGCTACTGAGTCATGCGTTTCACGGAGCTGAGATCCGGAAGTGACGCACTTTACAGACGTGCACTTTCCAGGACGGCTCACAGGAAGTGACACGCAGAAATGATACATGCGTTCCATGAAGCCATACTCTGGGTTACAGAAAATTATGCACAGGCTCAGCGCGTGCGTTCTACTGAGCCCCAATTTCATCCGGGTAGGGAACCAACTGTGCGTTCCATCAAACTTAACCACGGGGTAGGAGACACAAAGTATGTTCCTTGAGTTCTACTGAATGATTTTGCATGTTAAAACATGTGCTCCAACACAGCTGTTGTAAGGTTTTTGATTAAGATCGGAGTCTTTGATTGGCGCTAAGTTTGGAGGAAAGGTATTTAAGACCTCCATTATGAATTGTTGGTCGCACCAGTTAATAATCAGATCCACCACCAGGATACTGGGATGGAATTTCTACGATACTATATTGTGCATTTAGCTCCCCTTAGGAACCCAAGAGGGGGAAACGCGCCAGAAGACGCACATATGTACATAGGGCTTTCCACTACTAGGGCCAGATGTGGACTGCAGTTGTCAGAGCACGAGTTATGTGAAAATAGGACTGTGATAGTGTGCTTAGGGCTTACTAGGCCTTCCGGCTGGCTCCACCTGCCTAAAAAAACTGGTTGGCATCAGAAAGGTGTATGATGTGATGATCATCACCATCTATTCTTGAACATGAACAACTGGGTGAGATCATTCAATTTTTTTCTATATTCTGAAACCACCCACAACTGACCCCATTTTGGAAATTAGACCCCTCAAGGAACTTATCTGGATGTATGGTGAGCACCCTGAACCCCCAGGTGGTTCACAAAAGTTTATAACTAGTGATGAGCAAGCACTAAAATGCTCGGGTACTCGTTGCTCGGGTCGAGCAAATTGGAATACTCGGGTGCTCGACCCGATCAACAAGCCCAATGTAAGTCTATGGGAAACTCGAGCATTTTTCAGGCGGCTCCCCCCGGCGGTCTGCAGAGGGCCTAAAAATTGCCCAAATCGATGGGAACAGTGCTCAAATGATATGGGAACAGCATGGGGAAGACCCCAGGAAGCATCTCTGACTCCCAGATCACTGCTGTCAGCAACGTGGTCAGAGTATTACGCCACTTTTACGGACTCACAATAAAACATGCAAAAATGAAACCAAAATGGATTTTCCTGGGAAATATGTTAAGGAACATCCTTTCCAGGGTAATCACTTGTATATAAGGCAAAATAAATAACCAAAAGCAAAAATACTCCTCCGCAACTTGGGCTATGTTCACACGTAGCGTTTTTGATGCATTTTTGCACTTTTGAATTGCTTTCAATCAAGACAAATGCATTCATCAGGAAATGTCATTTTAACATTTTACAACCTTATCTGGCCATGTGGTGTGTGACACCTCATCAGACACATGCATACAGTGCTGAAAAGACATGGGAACAGCATGGGGAAGACCTCTTGAAGCATCTCTGACTCGCAGGTCACTGCCTAAAAGTGTGCCCATCATAAGTGATCCTTGGCGCATGCGAAAATGCCTCCCGCCATGCACCTGTCGTTGCAGACGTGCAACAATCACCGTCCACGTCCTTGTCCCACTGCAGCGTTCAGTTGTCCCTACCCCATTCCTTGGAATGCAAGCGCAAGTATGTGGCAGCCACCCACCCACAGGCTGCAATACTATACTGCCAAATTTTTGACAGCTACTTGCACTTGAAATGTGGCCTTTTAGGCTCGTGGAACGCGGAAGCTTTTCATAACCTCATGCCGGCGGCGGCCGGGTGTCCATACCTGGTCCCCAGCCGCCACTATATTTCCCGGTATCGCCTCTGCCTTCCACAAGCACGGGTCCCACAACATTACCCGTGCCCTCCCCGGTGCACTTACTGGGAAGGACTGCCTAACCACAAACACGTGGACAGGTGAATGTGGCCAGGGACGGTACGGAGCCAGTCCACAACTTTTTTTGCTAAGAGTTGTATTTAGCTCGGTGAAAGGACTGGCATAGAGGGAAACCGTATCTACCCTGCGTGTCATTTCTCCCAGGAAGTCCTCTAAAGCTGCTTGCACTTGAAATGTGGCATGAACATTACTGCTGGTACTTTTCTGTGGGAATTTGCTTGCCTCCTACCAGCCTGCAATATTTCCAGCAAACTATGGTACGACGCCATGGTATTAGCACTGCCCCCAGTACCAGTAGCGAAGCCATCCCCAATTTCCTTCTCAGGAATTTTATTTGGTAGACTGAGTGGCTGCCCAAATACATTTTCTCACAAAGGAGCTGAAGATAGAGTGGCAGTAGGTGCAAGTTTCTCCAGCCTGTTAGATATTAGAGGGTGAACGGCAGCACATTGGATCAGTGGTTAGCACTGAAGCCTTGCAGCGCTGGGAACCTGGGTTCAAATCTCTGCAAGGACAAGATCTGCAAGGACTTTGTATGTTCTCCCCATGTTTGCGTGTGTTTCCTCCTCAGTAAAAAAGCAGCCATAGAGTGTCCGGGAACCTTCCCACACACTTTTCTTAGCCAGGACTGCTCCCGGCAGGGTTGGACGGTCCCATCAGAGAATCCTCTTGTGTGCCTTGGCTTCTACCTCAGGAGAGTTCATGATAGCTCTAACTTTGCAGCTGCTATGGGGCCCTTGAACGGGTGAGAAAGGTTAGCCCTCAGAATCAAATCCTCTGGTGGGCACAATGTTTTTCAATCTGAAACAGCTTCTTAGTAGGAGTTGTATTTCACCACAGCCATATTCTTTAGCTCGGTGAAAGGACTGGCATAGAATGAAACCGTATCTACCCCGGCTGTCATTTCTCCGTCACCAGGTTCCGCCCATTGTCACACACGACCATGCCTGGCTGTATGTTCAGCGGTGAGAGCCACAGATCAGGCTGCTGTGTTACAGCTTTCAACAACTCTGCAGCGCTGGGCGGTTTGTCAATTAAGCATTAAGCATGTTATCTTCAGCACAGCCTGTTACCGCTTGGCCAATGCAGTGCTGCAGTGCTGTCAGCTTGTGACTGATGTGGTTATTTCGGAGATGGAGGAGGAGGTGCATGAGCTGAACAATGTGATTACATTGAGGTTAAATTGGTGACGCTGTTTTTTATACTAAAGAAAGATCCTATTGTTTTGTTTTTTTGCGTTATTTTTTAAGACAAATGCATTCACCGGGAAATGTCATTTTAACATTTTACAACCTTATCTGGCAATGTGGTGTGTGACACATCATTAGACACATCCTTTTTTATTGATGATGGAGGGACTCTGAAAGTCATAAAGCCTATTTTTATAGGGACATCAGACGGCCCTTATTATTCTCAAAAGGCCAGCAGTCGGCCCTAGCTATTGTTAGAGAGCCATCAGCCGGCTATGCTTTGTTGTTCCCATTATTAACAAGTGGGTCTCCTATACTGTTATTGCGTATCCATTGACTGCAAGGGCTGCCAAAAATTTGGACGCAACCCAATACCCCTTTGAAGAGACATAGTGGAGGGTCTCAGTAAAAAAAAATTTCCATTTATAAAGGAGCGGGTCTCCTATAGTGGTAATGCCCATGCTGTGACTGCAAGGGCTGCCAAAATTTGGGAAAAACCCCACTAAGAATTTAAAGACACATAGAGCAGGTCCACAGTAACAAGGTACGACATGTTCCCATTAGAAAGGAGAGGGTCTGCTATACAGTTATAGGGTATGCAGTGAGTCCAACGGCTGACCAATTTTAGGAAAAACCCCACTAAGAATTTAAAGACACACAGAGCATCACCACAGTAACAAGTACGACATGTTCCCATTAGAAAGGAGAGGGTCTGCTATACAGTTATAAGGTATGCAGTTGTTAGGGTTAACACTTTGGTATGTTGCCTGCTCCTGGCCTAATGGATATGATCAAGTGCATGCAAGAAAGAATAACATCAGACACACACACAGTCGGATGTAAGCTCTCCTTGATCAGCTATGGCACAGCTCCAAGTGTCTTTATTCAACCCGAACATAGACTTATATAAACACTGTATGTGGGCTCGGTTAGCCTAGAATGTGAGTAACCAGCTGTATTGATTGGTTAGTCCAGGGGGCGTGGTCCATGAGGTCATCAGGGGGGCGTGATCCATGACATCATTAGGGGGCGTAGTCCATGAGGTCATCAGGGGGGCGTAGTCCATGAGGTCATCAGGGGGCGTAGTCCATGAGGTCATCAGGGGGGCGTAGTCCATGCGGTCATCAGGGGGGCGTAGTCCATGAGGTCATCAGGGGGGCGTAGTCCATGCGATGTGTCACTCTGTGATTGGTTAGTCCTTCTATAGAATGCAGCTTCCTCCCAGAACAGAGCATGGTGTGATGAAACAGGAAATGGCAGCCATCTTTTGATCTAAACAACCTTATGTAAGGTGAAATAATACACTTTGTGGGTCTTTCCTCTCAATCTCCTATATCTGGAGGTTAGTTAAGTATTTGAGCCTATAGCTCTCCTCAACAGTCCCCACTAAATACTTTATTAACCTTCTGTCCCTACTGTGGTTCCCTCACCCATCAGTGTTAAGTGTCACCCCTCTTGCTTGGGTGATTGCGACCTGTTGTCCTCCTACAAATGAGTATAGAATAGCACAACACACAAAGTAAAGGATATGCAACATTATGTAGAAGGTTCTGATGGAGGCAAGAACGTCTTGCAGTGGGAGGCGTGTATCCACGTCGGTCTTCCTTCAAGTTTGACTAAAGTATGAGTGGTCAGGAGCACTTGGTAGGGACCCTCAAATCTCAACTCCAGGGATGTCGTTCTGGTGAACTTCTTTACCAGCACGTAGTCACCAGGTTGGAAAGTGTGAGTACCTTCACTAAAATCTGGATCTGGAATGGATGATAAAACTCGAGCATGTATTACTGACAATTCTTTAGTAAGGGCAATGACATAATTTACAAGAGTATCACTACCTAAGGCTAGCTGTCGTGGAAAATATTGAACCAACCATGGAGGCCCCCCAAAAAGAATCTCGTATGGTGTAAGTTTAGTGGGACCTCTCGGAGTGTTTCTGACTGAATATAAGGCAATGGGCAAAATGTCTGTCCAAGGAAGTCTGACCTCCTGACTGGCTTTCAGTATTTTGTTTTTCAAGGTGCTATTTAGCCTTTCTACTTTACCACTGCTCTGGGGGTGATATGGAGTATTTAAACCTAAATCGGCCCCTACAAATGTCCATAGTTCCTTAGTTAGTGCTGCAATGAATGCGGGTCCTTGGTCACTCTCAACTACTTCTGGGATTCCATATCTGCACACTACCTCAGTCATAAGTTTCTTAACAGTCACTCTGGCAGTCATGTTGGTTACTGGATAGGTTTCAGGACATCACAAGAACTTTTGTCATTTGAATATGATCGATTTGAATTCTTTAAAAAGGGATAGAGTGGTTTAGCCAAATGTTTCTGAGTTACTTTCTGAGGCGGTGCTGGATTGCATGTTGCACACACAAAGCAGAACTTGCAATATTTTTGGGTGACAGTAGAAATTCCAGGTGCAATATAAGTCTTCCAAATCAAGTCATTCATCTGATTCTTGCCTCTATGGGTGTTTCCGTGTGCCCATTCTGTCACCGAGGGGTACAGGTTATGAGGTAGATAGATCTTTTTGTTCTTCCTCCACACTCCATCTTCATCCTTTTTAGCTCCTGCTTCTTGCCACGACTTCTTTTCATCATCCGATGTCTTGTCTTGATGTAAATAGATACATTTCATAAGAGGGATTTGAGGCCCTTCTTCAGTGTCTTGAGACAAGTACACCGCTGCTTTCTCTTTTCTAAATGAATCCTGGTCATGTGTAACCACGGCATATCCCATATGGAATCTTCCTGTTTCATCTGCAAATCTGGAACCATCGGTGAAGAACGTCAGGTCAGCATGTGGGAGTGGATCTTCAGACACATTTTTCTTGGAGGCAGCTTCTTCCTGCGTCTGTTTGAGACAATCATGATCCTCTGAGTGTGTAAAGGCATCTTCATCTAAAGCATCAGTATCATCATCCACATCCCCCCTGGAAAGAAGAAGTAGCATGGATGGGTTGAGGATGGTGCAGCGGACAAGAGGCAAGGGCCTGAGAGAAATGGCTTGGTGAGTTCTGTGCTCCTTGTGGTAAGACCATCCAGGTGTATTGTGATCCTCTGTAAGTGAAGGCTAACAGATACCAATCTTCTGGATGTAGTGGTACGCTGAAGAAAGCATTGGCCAGATCGATGACCGTGAAATGTTTTGCATCTAATGGTATTTCTGACAAGAATGTATGTGGATTGGGCACAATGGGACTTTCTAGTACAGTTGCAGGGTTAACAGCTTGGAGATCTTGAACCATACGGTACTTCGGGGCTTCTCCCTTTAATGTCCTTTTCTTTACTGGAAACAAGGGCGTGTTACAGCTAGAGTTACATTTGACTAGTGCCCCATTTTCCAGGAGGGCCCTGATTTGAGTGCCTAAAGACTCTTCCTGGGCAGATTTGAGTGGGTATTGGGGCACCCTAGGGAGTTGAGCTCCAGGTTTAAGAATTACCCGTACTGGAGGTACAGCAAGACGTCCAATATCTTCAGGGCCAGTAGACCATAGAGTAGATGGGACCTGTGACATCACTTCTGGCGGAACACTTGAGGTGGTGTTAGCAGCTTCGTCCATCATCATGAGCAGAGGTGCAGCTTGAAGTTGACACTCTTTACTCGCATCGAGCGGGTCAGTGATGGTGATGGTGAGACCATCTGATGAATAGGCGATGGTCGCTCTTAACTTTTGAAGAAGGTCTGCTTCCAGAAAGTTAGTAGGACAAGTGGGGGACACCACAAGATGCATAAACACATCTTCGTATGGTCCAACCTGTATTTTGCGGGTGAGCTTGTTAGAAGTAGGCTTGCCATCTACTCCCACGCATGTCACGGCTTCAGAGGATATCAGGTCGGGAAAAGGCAGGTCCTGTAATCTGATAACACTTCTGGCTGCACTGGTGTCCACAAGGAACGGTAAGGGTTTGCCTTGAACGTTGATAGTTACTTTGGCTATTGGACCAGATATAGAAGCCAAAGTAGTGGACATGGGCTTGCCCTTGTCCTATTGGATATTTAGATCCATCAGAGCAGCGGTGTGATTGGTATCTGGATGTATCCGAGCTTGTGGTGGTTGTTCATAGTATTGGTCATTGCGTCGAGGATAGTTGAATCTGCGATTATCCTCATTGCGGTTTCTGAATCTGCGTCCTTGAAGAGGGGCCCTACCATCCCGTCTTTGGTGACTCGGATTACCACAATTGAAACAGACATCTTTGGTATGAGATAATGGAGGTTTCTGGGTTTGGTGTTGCACATCAGTCCATAGAATATGGGTCTTTCTGTTTGAGGTTGTCATAGATTTCTCAGGGAGTGTTTTTTCGAATCCCTTAGCTATCGTTAAGACATCCTTAGGATCCAATGTAACATATTCAGGTCTAATTGATTGAAATTGCTTCCTCAGAGCTTCCCGAAGGCCCTCAACAAAAGAGGAAACGAGCAGTGTCCGTTGAACTTTTATTTGGTTACTGAAGCCAAGATCATTAAACATTTGCGTTAGACGAGCAAGATATCTCTCCACCGATTCCCCTGGTTCTTGCGTGACGTCCTAGAAAGATGTTGACTGATCAGCCAATTTATCCGAGGCCCATATCTTAAGTTGTTGGCAGAACTGAACACCAGAGTCCCATGTAGTGTCACTGACAAGTGAGACATCATTAAATGCAGTGTCCATAACAGGCCAATATGCATCGCCTGCTTTAAGATTTGCCAGGGAAATGAGATCTTACCATGTGGCTGAGTAATTCCTTTGGATTTGAAGCATGCTCCTATAGAAAGGCATCGGCTGTTTTTCTGGATCTGAGAGTTGGTTCAGCAGAGTAGCAGCTTGCTGGGGTGTAAACTTGACATAAAGGGTGGGCTCCTCAGACGTGGGCGTTGGCACGGTTGGTGGTGGCACCTGAGGCGGGAGTAGAGATGGCACCGGAAGTACAGGTGTAATTACTTATGTATGAGGAGCAGGAGTAGGTAACAGTCCTGGAATGAGGGGCTCTTTTTGGGCAGCTCCTACAGTACAGACCAAAAGTTTGGACACACCTTCTCATTTAAAGATTTTTCTGTATTTTCATGACTATGAAAATTGTACAGTTACACTGAAGGCATCAAAACTATGAATTAACACATGTGGAATTATATACTTAAAGTATGAATCAACTGAAAATATGTCTTATATTCTAGGTTCTTCAAAGTAGCCACCTTTTGCTTTGATGACTGCTTTGCACACTCTTGGCATTCTCTTGATGAGCTTCAAGAGGTAGTCACCGGAAATGGTTTTCACTTCACAGGTGTGCCCTGTCAGGTTTAATAAGTGGGATTTCTTACCTTATAAATGGGGTTGGGACCATCAGTTGTGTTGTGCAGAAGTCAGGTGGATACACAGCTGATAGTCCTACTGAATAGACTGTTAGAATTTGTATTATGGCAAGATCCAGGTGGGAGAATAGGTGGGCTTACAATGGGAGTGTTAGGTGAAAGGGTCGGTGGCCCACTGGACACCGTTGTGACAGGGAACATGGGTAAAGCCTGTTCACTTCCCGAAGGAGTATAGTACTGGCCATTAGTGGTCATTACTGGGTAAAAAGGATCTGGTCTTGTGGTGTGTAGCATTTACCTAGTATGTTCACCACTGAAAGTTGTGTGTATATTCCTGGATTGTGCCTCACTCGATTTAGCCAGATCTATGTCAGTTACATGATGATATGGCTCAGTTTGTATGATCTGAGGCAACGTTCCAAGATGGCAGCCACCGGAGGCAGCACATGTGCCATCCACAAAATGGCTGCCGCCAGAAACAGCACGTTTGCCATCCACAAAATGGCTGCCGCCAGAGACAGCACATTTGCCATCCACAAAATGGCTGCCGCCAGAAGGAGCACATGTGCCATCCACTAAATGGCCACCACCAGAAACAGCACATGTCAATGTGCCACCATCACCACCATTATACGGCGGTGGCCGCTCACAGGATACATTTTTGTAATATACATAACTCAAAACTCTGTCCTTTTTCCTTTCGTCTTCTACCCAATTTTCTCTATACAAACTTTCAGCGACTCTTTCCCATGCCCTGGCAATAGACAACAATCCATTATCTTCTAAAGTACCTTTTCTTTGTTTTAAGACAGTCTTCCACTCCAGGGGCTGTAACCTCCCCCCTTCTGGCATTGCACACAACTTCATAAGCTTTTTACATTGTTTAACATGACTTTTCCCTTCACGAGTCGCAACTAATGCACACGGGTCTAACTTGCCATCTGAATTTGGCTTAGTGCCAATACGACAAAACTGCATTAATTTCTCCATCTTTCTCTATATAGACCAAGATAAACACAAAACAAACAATAAGACGGGGGAGGATGACTCAAACCTGAGATTCTAAAGGAAAACTGAGTCTGCAGCACACACTTTCTATCTTTCTCCGTCCTGCCACGTGGTCCCTGTCTGATTTCCGTATATATATATATATATATATATATATATATATATATATATATATATATATATATATATATATATATATATATATATATATATATATAAAATAAATAAATAAAACACCTCGTATTAATCTAATTAGCAGGCCCCGTACCGAGTCACTCTAGGCTACATGCTGAAACTCAATTTACTAGGCTCCGGGCCGAGTCCCTCACTCTAGGCATCGTGCTGGTACCAGGCCGAGTCAAATCACTCTAGGCCACGCCGAGTCCATCACTCCAGGCTAAGTACCCCTACTTTCTCCACCAGAACGTAAATCGTATCACAGGTGACAAACGTGAACTATACCACAGACAATATCCTTTTATTTCTCCAGATACCGCTCAAAAACCCACTTGCTCCCTTTAAATACCAGTCAATCTCCCCTCAACACGACACATAACAGGCAGCAGGCAACGGAGCATGTGACGGTTCTTCCGCAATTAAAATGGCCAGCAGCGGAGAGACCCTTCTGCCGTCTTACAGATACCTCGAAAACCGGACACAGTCAGGCAATCTGCACAGGATACCCCGAGGGACACAGGAAAAGACTACAGATTATAAAAATCAGCAGACTTACTGTGTTTGGTTATGGGGGTGATCAGTCTCCTGGCTCGGAGTATTCAGTGCGTCCTGCCGTTCCAATCGCCGGTCCTAAAGGTATAGGGCTCTCCCTCTGCTGGCCCCACGTTGGGCGCCAAAAATGTTAGGGTGAACACTGTGGTATGTTCACTAGTTGCCAGCTCCTGGCCTAATGGATATGATCAAGTGCATGCAAGAAAGAATAACATCAGACACACACACAGTCGGATGTAAGCTCTCCTTGATCAGCTATGGCACAGCTCCAAGTGTCTTTATTCAACCCAAACATAGACTTATATAAACACTGTATGTGGGCTCGGTTAGCCCAGAATGTGAGTAACCAGCTGTATTGATTGGTTAGTCTAGGGGGCGTGGTCCATGAGGTCATCAGGGGGCGTGATCCATGAGGTCATCAGGGGGCGTGATCCATGAGGTCATCAGGGGCGTAGTCCATGAGGTCATCAGGGGGGTGCATAGTCCATGAGGTCATCAGGGGGGCGTAGTCCATGAGGTCATCGGGGGGGCGTAGTCCATGAGGTCATCGGGGGGGCGTAGTCCATGAGGTCATCAGGGGGCATAGTCCATGCGGTCATCAGGGGAGCGTAGTCCATGAGGTCATCAGGGGGGCGTAGTCCATGCGATGTGTCGCTCTGTGGTTGGTTAATCCTTCTATAGAATGCAGCTTCCTCCCAGAACAGAGCATGGTGTGATGAAACAGGAAATGGCAGCCATCTTTTGATCTAAACAACCTTACGTAAGGTGAAATAATACACTTTGTGGGTCTTTCCTCTCAATCTCCTATATCTGGAGGTTAATTAAGTATTTGAGCCTATAGCTCTCCTCAACACAGTGAGTCCAACGACTGACCAATTTTAGGAAAAACACCACTAAGAATTTAAAGACACATAGAGCAGGGCCACAGTAACAAGGCATGACATGTTCCCATTAGAAAGGAGAGGGTCTGCTATACAGTTATAGGGTATGCAGTGAGTCCAACGGCTGACCAATTTTAGGAAAAACCCCACTAAGAATTTAAAGACACATAGAGCAGGGCAGGGGTGTACATAGGAATCATGGGGCCCCATAGCAGAAGCTCTAATTGGGCCCCACCCCCAAAAGAAAATGTAAATAATAGTCGGGGTTACCAAACAACAGATCTCACAACTTTCCATCCTTTACATAGTAATTTTCCTCCTGCTGAAGTCCTAGATCTCTTTCATTGCCCCGTAAAGTGTGATGCCAATAAAAGGCCCCCCAAACACAGTATGATACCCCCATGGTGAATTCCTCCACATATGCAGTATAATGACCCTACTATACCCCACCTCAACTCCCAGGGCAAAGTATGCTGACCCCAACACAGTATGATCCCCCAACTGTGAGCCCCTAGAGCTAGATGAGGATGGTACATAATAAGGGAGGGTATTATACATAATAAAAGAGGAAACTATATAACTAAGGACGGCGCTATACATAATAAGTGAGTACTCTATATACTAAGGGACTGTGCTATACATAATAAAGCTACATTCCTGCATCTGTGTGCAGTGTTGGTGTGCTGCCCTGTTTTACCGACGCATTGAGCATGTTCTATTCTAGTTATCAAAATCGGATCAGAACAGGACATTCTTTGACCCTCACAGATCTCATTCTCAGATCCGTGATTGTCATGGATGTGTGAATGGATCCATAAAACTGCACGAGTCCGTAGACCATCCTATAAAAAAATCTGGCAGCACACGGACATTTCACACAAATGTGAGAATGCAGCATAAGGGATTTTACAGATAACATTATCACTCCAAGTCACACAGTGCTGATACAGAATAATATTTACATCTAGGCACTTACCGCTGACGTCTCGTCTGATCAGAGTCGGTTTCTTCTGCTTCTTCTCTATCTGGTCAGACCTTCATGTCGACATCTCCCAGCCACGACTCGTATTGTCACGATGATCTCCAGTCTAGAAAATAACAAGGTCACATATTGTATGCATACATGTGTCTCCCCCGCTCTGCGTCCTCGAATACAGATATGTACCCCCCCCCATTAATATACTATTAGCCACTTAGTAATCAAAATATAAAGTGATAAGCAGCACTGTGCCCCCCATTAACTATAATCTCCACCAGCCAATAATAAAATTATTCAGTCTCTGTGACTCTTCCCAATTAACTGTAAGGCTATGTGCACACGGAAAACATACAAGGCTTCACAGTACAAGCAAAGTGAAACCCCCATAATTGCTCTCTCCCAGCACCCCCATCATTGCTCTCTCCCACCACCTCCATCATTGCTCTCTCCCAGCACCCCCGTCATTGCTCTGTCCCAGCACCCCCGTCATTGCTCTGTCCCAGCACCCCCGTCATTGCTCTGTCCCAGCACCCCCGTCATTGCTCTGTCCCAGCACCTCCATCATTGCTCTCTCCCAGCCCCCCATCATTGCTCTGTCCCTGCAACCCCATTATTGCTCTGTCCCAGCACCGCTATCATTGCTCTCTCCCAGCCCCCCCATCATTGCTCTGTCCCAGCACCTCCATCATTGCTCTCTGCCAGCACCCCCATCATTGCTCTCTCCCAGCACCCCCATCATTGCACTCTCCCAGCACCCCCATCATTGCTCTGCCCCAGCACCTCCATCATTGCTCTCTCCCACCACCTCATCATTGCTCTCTCCCAGCACCCCATCATTACTCTCTCCCAGCAACACGTCATTGCTCTCCCCTTCCCCACCATCCCCATCATTGCTCTCCCCAGCCCTATAAGCCCCATTATTGCTCTCCCCAGCCCCATCATTGCTCTCCCCAGCCCCATTATTGCTCTTCCCAGCCCCATCATTGCTCTTACCAGCCCCATCATTCCTCTCCCCATCCCCATCAGCCCCATTGCTCTTCCCAGACCCATCAACCCCATCATTCCTCTCCCCAGCCGCATCATTGCTCTCCCAAGCCCCATCAGCCCCATCATTGCTCTCCCCGGCACCATCATTTCTCTCCCCAGCCCCATCAGCCCTATTATTGCTCTCCCCAGCCCCAACATTCCTCTCCCCAGCCCCATCAGCCCCATTATTCCTCTCCCCAGCCCCATCATCCCATCATTCCTCTTCCCAGCCCCATCAACTCCATTATTCCTCTCCCCAGCCCCATTATTGCTCACCCCAGCCCCACCATCCCATCATTGCTCTCCCCAGTCCCACCATCCCCATCACTGCTCTCCCCAGCCCCCGTCATTCCTCTCCCCAGGCCCATCATTGCTCTCCCAAGCTCCACCATCCCATTATTCCTCTCCCCAGCCCCATCAACCCCATAATTCCTCTCCTCAGCCCCATCATTCCTCTCCCCAGCCCCATTATTGCTCTTCCCAGCCCCATTATTGCTCTTCCCAGCCCCATCATTCCTCTCCCCAGCCCTATCATTCCTCTCCCCAGCACCATCAGCCCCAATATTGCTCTCCCCAGCCCAACAACCCCATTATTTCTCTCGCCAGCCCCATTATTGCTCTCCCCAGCCCCATTATTGCTCTCCCCAGCCCCATCAGCCCTATTATTGCTCTTCCCAGCCCCATCATTCCTCTCCCCAGCCCCATCAGCCCCAATATTGCTCTCCCCAGCTCAACAACCCCATTAATTCTCTCGCCAGCCCCATTATTCCTCTCCCCAGCCCCATTATTGCTCTCCCCAGCCCAATCAGCCCTATTATTGCTCTTCCCAGCTCCATCATTCCTCTCCCCAGCCCCACCATCCCACCATTAATCTCCCCCCACCTCCCTTCCCCAGCGTTTCAGTAAAAAAAAAAAAAAAAAAAAAAAACTTACCTCAGCTCGCTCCCCTGCAGCATCCTCCTGGTTGCCGGCAGCTTTGTTCCTGACCCAGGCATGCGCTGCATGATGACGTCATCAAGCTGCGTGCGCCTGGGTCAGGGAGGAAGTAGAGGACGAACCCTCCAGCTCCGCTGCTATTCTCCTCCTGTCAGCAGCAGAGCTCCAGGGATCGCTCACTGACCGCCACATGCAGGGAGCAGATGCACTTTGTGGGCCCCTTGGTGCAGCTGCATGGTGGGGGCCCGGCGCAGCTGCACCGGCGGCGGTATGTCCACCCCTGGACTGCTATGTGGCCCCCCTGACTCACGGGCCCCATAGCAGTCGCGTGGTCTGCCGCCATTGGCAGTACGCCACTGGAGCAGGGCCACAGTAACAAGGTACGACATGTTCCCATTAGAAAGGAGAGGGTCTGCTATACAGTTATACGGTATGCAGTGAATCCAACGGCTGACCAATTTTAGGAAAAACACCACTAAGAATTTAAAGACACATAGAGCAGGGCCACAGTAACAAGGTATGACATGTTCCCATTAGAAAGGAGAGGGTCTGCTATACAGTTATAGGGTATGCAGTGAGTCCAATGGCTGACCAATTTTAGGAAAAACCCCACTAAGAATTTAAAGACACACAGAACAGGGCCACACTAACAAGTACGACATGTTCCCATTAGAAAGGAGAGGGTCTGTTATACAGTTATAGGGTATGCAGTAAGTCCAACGGCTGACCAATTTTAGGAAAAACACCACTAAGAATTTAAAGACACATAGAGCAGGGCCACAGTAACAAGGTATGACATGTTCCCATTAGAAAGGAGAGGTTCTGCTATACAGTTATAGGGTATGCAGTGAGTCCAATGGCTGACCAATTTTAGGAAATACACCGCTAAGAATTTAAAGACACAGAGAGCAGGGCCACAGTAACAAGTACAACATATTCCCATTAGAAAGGAGAGGGTCTGCTATACAGTTATAAGGTATGCAATGAGTCCAACGGCTGACCAATTTTAGGAAAAACCCCACTAAGAATTTAAAGACACATGGAGCAGGGCCACAGTAACAAGGTACGACATGTTCCCATTAGAAAGGAGAGGGTCTACTATACAGTTATAGGGTATGCAGTGAGTCCAACGGCTGACCAATTTTAGGAAAAACCCCACTAAGAATTTAAAAACACACAGAGCAGTGCCACAGTAACGACAAATTTCCATTAGAAAGGAGAGAGTCTCCCATAGTGTTGGCCTGTGCAGTGAATGCAAGGGCTGCCAAAAATTTGGAGCCACTTCAATGCCCCTTGGAAGAGACATGGAGGAGGGCCTACACTTGTAATGCCCATGCACTAAGTGTATGGGCTGACAAACATTTACCCCTGGGGGGTATACATGAACATACTGTACAAAAAATATTTTTACGGGCATCATAAACACTCTTAAAAAAAATTATGTGGGTGTTGCACGGTCACCCTGGTGATATGGTGGTGGAGGATGAGGAGAAGGAGGAGGACAAGAGCAAATAGACAAAATCAGGAAGCATATACCCATGTGTGGGTGTGAAAAGGTGCATGGGAAAACACTTCCCAAGAAAAGACACTGAATTCGAGTTTATGTTACGCTGCTATCATTCGGTGGTGTGGAGAAGTCTGGCCCAATCCAGCCCTTGTTCATTTTTATAAGAGTCAGCATGTCAGCATTTTTAGTTGACAGGCGGATGCGCTTATCAGTTATAATTCCTCCAGCAGCACTAAAAACCCGCTCTGATAAAACGCTGGCGGCAGGGCAGGCTAGGACCTCCAAGGCATAGAGAGACAGTTCATTCCACGTATCCAGCTTGGATACCCAATAATTATAAGGCACAGAGGAATCACGGAGGATGTTGGTACAGTCGGCAAGGTACTCCCTCAGCACCTTCCCAAACTTTGCACTCCTTGTGACAGTACCCCGCGCCTCAGGGCCTGTGCGATGGGAGGGTCTGAGAAAACTCTCCCAGAACTTTGACAGTGTTCCCCTGCCTATGTTGGATTGAAGTTGTGTCGCCTGTACTCCTTGGTTGTCCAACGAAGTGTGCCCTCTGCCGCCAGCGTTTTCAGATGGGAATTTTTTTAATAGTTCCGCAACAAGGGCCTTCTGGTACTGCCCCATTTTTGTAGACCTGTCCTCCTCAGGAATAAGAGATATAAAGTTCTCCTTGTAGTGTGGGGCTAGAAGTGTCACCAGCCAGTTATGACTGTCACCCAAAATTTTGAGAATGGGAAAGGCAGCGTAACATAAACTCAGCCATGCTTGCCAGACTACTAACAGGCAAGACTTCCGTGTTCTCACCAAGAGGATGACTGTCCATGCTCTCCTCCTCCTCCTCTCTGTCCTCTGGCCATCCACGCTGAACAGACGCTATGGCAGCTGTGCAGGTAGTACCGTCTATAGTGCATGAAACTAGCTCCTTGTCCTTCCTCCTCCTCCTCTTCCTCATTGTCACCCAATCCACGTTGGGATGAGATGAGGCTTGGCTGTGTGTAATCACCCTGTATGGCTCCTTGCTCCATCTCATCGTGCTCCGCCTGCAATGCATCCTCTTTGATTGTGAGCAAAGAGCGTTTCAGAAGACAGAGAAGTGGGATGGTGACGCTAATTATGGCGTCATCGCCGCTCACCATCTTGATGGAGTCCTCAAAGTTTTGGAGGATGGTACATATGCCTGACATCCATGTCCACTCCTGAGGTCTTATGTGTGGAGTCTGAACTGAATACCCACGGCCTTGTTGATGCTGGTACTCAACAACTTCCCTCTTCTGCTCAAAATCTTTCCCAACATCTGCAGTGTAGAGTTCCAACGCGTGGGGACTTCACACACCAGTCTGTGAGCCAGAAGCTGCAAACGCTGCTGAAACACAGCAAGGGCGGCGGAAGCTATAGGTGACTTTCTAAAATGGGCACACAGGCGGCGTACTTTAACAAGCAGATCCGACAGCTCCGGGTAGGATTTGAGAATCTGCTGAACCACGAGGTTAAGCTCATGGGCCAGGCATGGTACGTGTGTGAGCTCGCCTCGCCTCAGAGCCGCCACCAGGTTCCGGCCATTGTCACGCACGACCATGCCTGGCTGTAGGTTCAGCAGTGTGAGCCCCAGATCTGCCTGCTCTTTCAGAGCTGTCCACAACTCTTCAGCATTGTGCGTTTTTTCACCTAAGCATATTAGCTTCAGCACAGCTTGTTGCCGCTTGGCCGAGGCAGTGCTGCAGTGCTTCCAACTTGTGACTGATGTGGTCATTTCGGAGATGGAGGCTGAAGAGGAGGAGGAGGCTGAGGAGGATGAGGTGCAGGAGCTGTAGACCGTGGGGGCATCCCTGATAGACCTAGGGCCCGCAATCCTTGGCACCGGAGGACGTGTTCCATACCAAGGTCTGACTGGGTCCTGGCTTCCACTATTTTAACCCAGTGTGCCGTCAGTGAGATGTACCATCCCTGCCCACAAGCACTTGTCCACGTGTCCGTGGTTTGGTGGACTTTACGGGTAACTGCGTTGTTGAGAGCACGGCTAATGTTTTGGGACACATGCTTGTGTAATGTGTGGACGGCACACCAGGAGAAATAGTGGCGGCTGGGGACCGAGTACAGAGGGACGGCCGCCGCCATCAGGTTGCGGAATGCTTCCGTCTCCACGAGCCTAAAAGGCAACATTTCGAGCACAAGCAGTCGTGAAATGTGAGAATTTAGTAGTGTGGCCTGTGGGGCATTGGCTGCATATTTGCGCTTGAATTCCAAGGACTGGAGTATGGACAACTGAACGCTGCGCTGGGACAGGGACATGCTTCTTGATGCTGCTACTTGAGAGTGTGCAATGACAGGTGCAGGGCAGGAGGCGTCTTCGCATGCACCATGGACAGGGGATTGGCTTGCATGCACAACAGCGGAAGAAGCAATGGTGCCACCCGCAAACACTGTTCCTGCACCCTGGGGTTCGGCCCACAAAGTCGGGTGCTTTGCTGCCATGTGCCTGATCATACTGGTGGTGGTCAGGCTGGTCGTTTTGCCACCCATGCTGATGCTGGCCTGGCAGGTGGTGCAAATGGCCTTTTTGGGGTTATCGGCAGAGTCTTTAAAAAACAACCAGACTCTGGAAGACCTAACAGTTGTACTGGCAAATTCCTTTGTGTTGGTGTTACCAGGAACGGTTGCTTGCCCTCTGTCTGTGGCCACCACAGTGCTTCTTCCTGCCTGTTGGGGTGCTCTGCCTCCCTCCCCCTATGTGCTGCTGTCCTCGCTCTGCATGTCCTCCTGCCAGGTTGGGTCAGTTACTATATCATCCACCACCTCGTCTTCCACTTCCGCACCCTGGTCCTTCTCCTGACTTTCTGGCAATTATGTCTCATCATCGTCCACCTCTTGTGACACTTTCCCACCGTCGCCTTCGTGTGACCGTGGCTTCTCAAATATTTGGGCATCGCTACACGTGATCTCCTCTTGCCCCGCTTCAAGTGGACCGGGTGAGAGACCCGAATCTATAAATGGAAAAGTGAACAGCTCTTCAGAGCGTCCAAGTGTGGGATCAGTTGTCTTTGGGTACTCGGCATGGTGGGAGGAAGGAGGATCAGGGTGAGCATTATCCACTATCCAACCAACAACCTTTTGACACTGCTCTGGGTTCAATAGTTGTGTGCTGCGGTCCCCTAGAAATTGGAACAGGAAGGTCAGGCGAGAAGATGTGGGTGTTTGTTGTGGCACAATTTCGGCTTGCCCACGGCCTTGTCCTTGGCCTCTGCATGCACCATTACCATCACGTCCCGTTCCCCGTCCTTTGCCACGTGCCTTGCCCATTTTAAATGGAGGACAGTATCTTCCATTCTCACTACAAATGACTAAGTTTGGAGCAAACTTATATGTGATCCGTGTGATAGAGAAAACACAGTTTTAAATACCTGGCCTGTAGGTAAGTAGTTTGAGCAGCAAACTGCGGTGAATTGCTTCAATGACACACTAAAGGAAATTTTTAATGGAGGCCAGAAATGGCAGTATTTTCTGACAACGTATATGTGATCCGTTTGACGGAGAAAACACAGTTTTAAATACCTGGCCTGTAGGTAAGTAGTTTGAACAGCAAACTACGGTGAATTGCTTCAATAACACACTAAAGGAAATTTTTAATGGAGGCCAGAAATGGCAGTATTTTCTGACAACGTATATGTGATCCGCTTGACGGAGAAAACACAGTTTTGAATAGCTGGATTTCTAGCGCTCTAATATGGAAAGGATCTGGCTGTATTCTGCAGTGCCAACAAGCAAAGAAAAAATGGTGTTCTCTGGATTGCTTTTTAAGTAAATAATGAGGATTAAGATCCAAAGAAAAGTATTCCTGGCCCCTGAGACCTGGGCCTTTGTATAGAAATATCTAACGGCAGCAGAAGGCAGAATTGGAATGGAGCCTCTTGTGCTATATGCACTGCAGTCTGCTATATACACCGCCTGCCTATACACCCTGCCTGCCTGATATCTCTGCATATGGATTAGTCCTCAGAAGGACTGTTTGTTAAGATGGATATGTGTAATGTACGGTTTTTCTCCCTACACTACCTAATACACAAGCAAATATGTCCCTGACGCAGCAGCACCTCTCCCAAAACAAGCAAATGGCGCAGAAAAACGGTGTTCTCTGGATTGCTTTCTAAGCAAATAATGAGGATTAAGATCCAAAGAAAAGTATACCTGGACCCTGAGACCTGGGCCTTTGTATAGAAGAATCTAACAGCAGCAGAAGGCAGAATTGGAATGGAGCCTCTCGTGCTATATGCACTGCAGTCTGCTATATACACCGCCTGCCTATACACCCTGCCTGCCTGATATCTCTGCAGATGGATTAGTCCTCAGAAGGACTGTTTGTTAAGATGGATATGTGTAATGTACGGTTTTTCTCCCTACACTACCTAATACACGATCAAATCTCTCCCTGACACAGCAGCAGCTCTCCCTACACTGTCTGATCCGGAGTGACTGTGACGAGCATGGCGGTGCCAGGTCTGATATAGACCTGATGATGCTGTGCGGCCAGCCAATCACTGTAATGCCCACAACCAACATAGCTATGGCATTATAGTGCATGGCAGGCAATCCCTGCATGTTCATTGGCTCTCTAGAGAGCGCCAAACATGCAGGGAGGGGACCCGAGTTCCCGCCCGAGCAATCCGGAAATACTCGGCGAGCGCCGAGCATCTCGAGCAGTGAGATGCTCGCTCATCACTATTTATAACGTAGAGCCGTGAAAATAAATAAAATCAAACTTTTTCCACAAAAATGATCTTTTAGCCCCAAATTTTTTATTTTCACAAGGGTAAGAGGAGAAAATGAACAACACAAAAATGTTGTGCAATTTCTCCTGACTATGCACATATCCCATATGTGGGGAAAAAAACACTGTTTGGGCTCTTGGCAGAGTTCTGAAGGGAAGGAGCAATGTGTGACTTTTTGAACGCAAAACTGGCTGGAATCGAGACCGGACGTTATGTTGCATTTAGAGAGCCACTGATGCTCTTAAACAGTGGAAACCCCCCATAGGTGACCCCATTTTGGAAATTAGATCCCTCAAGGGCCATAGTGAACATTTTGAACACAGAGTTACGACACAGAATTTGATAACATTAGGTCATCTTATTGAATAAGTTGTCATTAGTCTTTTTTTTTTAAACAATGTGTTTATTGAATTTTGCACAAAAAAGAGAACATACAATCTATAGGGCCAACAGATGCCCAAAACTGTGCCCCAACCTCTGGGCTTACAAAATGTACAAAATGAACAGTATAAAAAATAAAATAAAAGGAAAATACATATACATAAAAGAAAACAAAAGAAAAAATAATGGATTAATTACATTAATTTCCCCATATATTAGATGGTTGTGAGAAATAATTTATATCCGTAAGTGCTGTGAATGTCGCATGGCTCATATTTACACTATTGCAAGATCGGAGGTGCAAGGTAGGGAGAGGGACCCAGAGTCGTCCCGTGCATCACCCAAACTCAGAACGGCACACAAAATATCCCGCTTCCTCAACGTTCCCCATGTATAGACAATGGCTGTTTAACTAAGGTTCCCATATCTTATCAGTTTTCTTCTTTGCCTTGAGTGTGTGTGCCAGGGCCCTTTCATATTGACAGTTCGTGTTCAGTCTGGTCACTATCTCCCCCACTGTAGGGATGCCCACTCCTTTCCATTTAGCCGCGATAGCTGATCTAACTGCGATCAGAATATGTGCCAAAATTCCTCTAATTTCCCAGGGGACATCCATTAATCCTATATGAAGTATTTCCATACTAGGTGTTATCTCTAGGTGAGTCCCCAGTACATCCCATATCAAACTATCCAATGCCCCCCATAGTGATTGAAGTTTTGGACAAAACCACCACATGTGGCCCAACGAGCCTTCCCCATTGCATCTTCTCCAACATAAAGATGATGACTCAGACCCGAAGTGTACCATCTGTGCCGGGTAGTAGTACCATCTCATGTGTGTCTTTTTAAGCTGCTCTAGGTGGTTTAAACACCACGAAACTCGCTGGACCTCATCCAAACCATCCCGCCAGTCCTGAGGGTCCGTCGAAATTCTTAGATCCCGTTCCCAACGAGTCATATACGTCGATTTATCGTCCAGATCTGGGTCCTTTAGAGCCCTTTAAAGTATAGAAACCCCCCTAGAACCGGTCTTAGAGTGGAGAAAGTAACCAATAGCTCTTTTATCCTTAGGTAGAATAAAAAAGGGGGATGTCTGTGTAGAGTGGAGTAAATGCCTTATTTGCAAATACTGGTAAAACAAGGGCCGTAGGTCCGGGAATCTCATAACTAGTTTATCAAAAGGAATTATTACATTGTCCTCCAACAGGTCTGCTAGCGATTGAACTCCAGCTGTCACCCAACGTTGAAGGTTAATATATGGAATATGATATTCTAGAGCTCGTAAAGAGATCTCAGTCCTGGGCAGTAACAGCAGTTTAGATGCCAAATTCCTCCAACAATGCATAGTAGCCTCCGATGTTGGTAACTCGGCGGCCATAGTGCTTCGCTTAACTACTTCTGTCTCCAATATCAATCTGGTAGAATGGTTTCTTTTGGGCAAGTAAGGACTCTATTTGCAACCATTTGTGGCCGCTGTCCATGTTCCTCCAGTCCCTGATTCCCGTCAAGACCGCCGCTCTATAGTAGGCTATGAGATTGGGCATGCCCATCCCTCCCATGTCATATGGATAATACAGAAGTCTACTAGACACCCTCGGTCTCCTATTGTCCCAAACGCAATTATTAGCCAGTCTTTGAAGGGTATTTATGATTTTGGAAGGGATTTTAATTGGGATACACCTAAAATAATACAACATTTTTGGAAGGACCTTCATTTTAAAAATATTTATCCTGGCTATCCACGATGCAACAACGTTTTGTAATACCGCCTGCTCCTCCAGCACCGTATTTATCAGTCTAGTAAAATTTACTTCCACCAATTGTTTTGAAAGGGTTAAGGTGATACCCAAATACGGCATTCCTTCCTGCGCCCACTGAAAAGGGAATGCCCCTTCCAGTTTTTGCCTAAGTGACAACGGAACAAGAATCGGCAGGACAACCGTCTTAGCTGCAATCAGTTTATAATATGAGATGTTTGCAAACGTTTTGAGATCGGACATAATGGCAGAGAAGGACCTGTCCAGATCAGTGCACGGGATAACCACATCGTCTGCATATAGACCGATTTTGTGGGAGGACCCCCCCACCGAGATGCCCGAAATCTCTGAGTTATTTCTAATCTTTTCAGCCAAAGGCTCCATACATAAAGCAAATATGACTGGAGATAAGGGGCAGCCCTGCCGTGTCCCGTTTGTTATGGGGAAGGATTCAGAGAGGAAACCAGACGTCAAAACCTTAGCGGAAGGAGTGGAGTACAATGCGCTAATCACAGACAGAATAGGTCCTTTTAGTCCAAATTTAAGCAAAACACTTTTAAGGTATCCCCAGTGCACCCTATCAAACGCTTTCTCAGCATCTAGCGACAGGAGTGCACTGGGGAGGCCGCTCAACTCTGCCACTTTAATCAGATCCAACATCCTCCTCGTACCCTCTTTAGCTTCCCTACCAGCTACAAAACCAACTTGATCTGAGGATATCAGGGAAGGAACAACACGATTTACTCTAACAGCCAAGAGCTTGGTAAAGATCTTTACATCACTATTCAAAAGTGCTATTGGTCTAAAATTACCTGGAGAATCAGGGGTCTTTCCATGCTTAGGCAATGTGACGATCGTAGCCTCCAAATTAGGTACTGCTACCTTTCCCGAGTCTCTCCAGGTATTGTATAACCTGATAAGGTATGGGGTAAGAATTTTTTGGAAACCACAATAGTACTCATTAGCTATGCCGTCTGGGCCACGGGTCTTATGACATTTGGCTATATCAATAACATCTTTCAGTTCTACTTCTGTGAAGGGGGCATTCAATAATTGTAACTGTTCCCAGGAAACCTTCGGGAGCTTAAAATCACTCAAATATTGATCAATATCTGACTGTTGTGGCTGTGGGGTATCAACATCATCTTTTACGTTATATAAAGATTTATAGTATGCAGCAAAGACTGCAGCTATGTCCTTCGGACTTCTGGCTATCGACCCTTTCGAGTCCCGTAGATGATCTATTCTGGATTTAGCCGCCCTTTTCTTGACCCACCTGGCCAAAACGGCTCCTGGCCTATCTCCCATGTCGTAGTGACTAAGTTGGAACGTGCGGAGGTTATATTCATATACTGCCAGCAGATCAGAGCACAGTTTAAATCTGAGCTTATATATGGCCTCAGTGGTAGCTGGGGATGGGGAGGTTTTATTTAATATTTCTAGCTTTTTCAACTCAGTCAGGAGGTCAGTCCTGTGTTGCTCCCTCTTTCTTTTCAATTATGACGCTTGCTGTAAGAAGACTACCCGTATCACCGCTTTGTGCGCTGTCCATAAAGTCTCGTCGGAAACTGTGCCATTGTCGTTTAATTCAAAATAAGATGTCAATTCTGCTGTTGCTTTTGTCATTATAGAGTCATTCAATAATAGAGAGGTGTTTAGTCGCCAGTGTGGTGTTGGGTTGAATTGGTGCGCAAGATGGACATGTAGGTAGATCGCTGCGTGGTCAGACCACGTAATCGTTCCAACCTCCGCAGATATAGATCTATTGAGAGCTCTACTGTCTACTAGGAATAAGTCAATCCTACTATATGACCCATGTCGGAGAGAATGAAAAGTATAGTCACTGGCGTGAGAGTATCTCCAAAAATCGTGCAGACCAAATTCATAGACCAACTTGCCCAATTCTCTCCGAGGGTGACCCGATCTAGATGAGCAGTCTAAAGTACCATCCATTGGCATGTTAAAATCCCCGCATACAATAACCTCCCCTTGTTTAAGGTGTTGAAATGGTAGAGAGGACTTTTCGCACAAATGGGAGCTGGGCAGAATTTGGGGCGTATAGTGCTGAAATCGTATGAGGGGTCCCATTCAATGTACACACCAACACCAAGTATCTACCTATGGGGTCTGTACACATCTGAATGTTTTGGAAGGCCACCGAATTTTTTATCATAATACAGATTCCTGCTGTCTTAGTCTGGGCATTTGCAAACAATATATGGGGGAATTGTGCCTGATGCAATCTATGATTATCAGCTGCCAATAAATGCATCTCTTGCAGACACACAATGTCTGCCTTCGATTTCCTCACCTCCCTCCACAACATAGAGCATTTGGCAGGTGAATTTAACCCTTTCACATTCAACGAGAGAAATTGTATACTCCTAATTACACATAAAGGAGGAAATTGTTATGAGCCGCATACACAAATCCAATTTTTCTCTTGGGGTTTTCCTTAGTTGGTAAAGGAACATGTCCATCGTAGTGAAGAAATGAATACGTTCCAAGGTATGTCTAGGCAGGGTAGGGTCTACGTGTCTGGGCTTCGGTGTTCTATGAATCATGTCCACCAGTAATTCATTAGGGGCAACCTCAGGTAATACAGCCACTAAGAAGCGTCGCAAGAACTCAGAGAGATCCTTATCTGGCACTTCTTCAGGGATTCCCCTAAGCCTCACATTGTTACGTCTGGATCTATCTTCTAAGTCATAAACTTTATCAGTGACCCGAGACATCTCTTCCCTGAGTGCCTCATTTTCATCTACCAAGGCATTGATCATTCTGGCATATTCTTCCATCTTGTTTTCAATGTGGGAAGTGCGATCCCCAATGGAAGTAATCTCCCCTTTCATCTCCTGCAACATTGCCTGCATATCTTCCCTAATGGGGGAGCGAATTGCAGCCAGAAATTCTTGCATATCTGCCCTTGTCATTGGTGTTGTGGGCTCATTATCCCTGCTGCTGTGTTTCACATTCTCTGCTTCCCCTCCCCTTGAGCTTCTGGAGGAGTGTGAAGAAGTTGCAGGGGAAGCAGGTGCCATCTTACTCACTGTTCTTGTTGTTTGTGCGGGACCGCTTCTGGCACATAGTACCCAGCGGCGATGCGCCAGCACAGCCTCTGTACGGGTGTGAGGGGGTGGTTGAAGATTCCCACTCCTCTCCCATCTAAAGCTGTTTTAGTAGATTTGATTACCTATGTAAACAGAAAAGATGTTATTGGTGTTTAGTAGATATGATTACCTGTGTAAACATAAAAGATGATATTGGTGTTTTAGCCTCTAGATGGCAGCGGTTTGCACATTCATACTACTGTCACCTGTATGTCAGTTGGCACACAGCGAAATAACCAGTTTGAACCGCCCCCGGCGACTGTTGAAAACTGAAGGATTTCTGAGGGTTGAAGGCAGCTATCTTAGAGCGCAGTTGTGATAGACAGTGAATAGAGACAGATGTGAGAGGGTTCCTGTCAGAGACAGGCTGTTCCTGTAATTCCTGTCAGAGAAGAAGAAACAAGTTGGGGGGGACTATGGTTGGATGCAGAGTTGGATTCCCCCCAAAAGCATCGGCTGTGACGTGAATGGCCTTCTGCTAGCCTGTCAGGCTAAAACTGCGCTTCAGGTGACAAGCCCTAAATCCACTCCACGGTCTCCTATCTACACGGCCGTTCAGACAATCAGACAGCCTTTTCAGTAATCAGTTAACGGCCGGTAAGTCCTGAGCTCAGCAACAAAGGGATCCTGGTGAGGGTATGCACGCAGTCTGTAGAGAGAATTAGGCGCCAAACATAAATTCTCAGTTAGAGACATTGTTTGCTAATAGGGCTGTGTGAACATTAGTTAGATACTCCCCTCAGTGGGTGAGCTTGTGTATAGAAAGCAGAACTGAATTGTAATTTTAGATAATTGTTAAGTTTGTGGATCTTTGCGCTGCACCACTCCAGGGGCCGCCTCTTGCACTCATCTAATTATACCCTTGCTCTGAGTAACTTCTGGTTATCGTATTAGGCATAACCACAGGTCAGGCAAATTATAGTGTATCTGAAAGAACATACTGGGCCCATCGGTTGAGCAGCGCAGGGGTCCTAGCTGATCTGGGCTAGATGTGTGTGATAGTTATCTGTGTTTCTTTCTTGCGTTTCCGGGGTAACACAGTTTTTGTTGTTAGTAAAGATTAGTTTCTTAACAAATAGCCTGGTTGTGTTCATTGTCCTCCGACCGCTGTATTCTGGGAGAGACCACCCCGGTACACGATCTACACAGGCGTGATTGCCAGGGCGTAATAATACATACATATTATTATGCCCTATGTCAGAATGGGGTTAATATGTGTCTATTGTTGGCTAGGTAATGTATATGTCTTTTGTTGCCTATAGATAGAGGTAATATTTATTGGTTTTAGTGTTATTATTATTAAAAGTTATATTTTACTATACTCAACATAGTACTAGAACTGATATATTGTGAGTCGGGAGTCTTAAGGAACACATAGGGCACTCCCCTCCTTTCTATTCCTTTTCTGCTCTTTTTCAAGCTAAGTGAAGGCTCATTCAGACATCCATACGATGTTCTATCTGAGTTTTTTATGGATAGAATTTATACCTAGTATAGTCTTTGGTGATGTTCACTTGCTCAACTTTTTTTCTATTTTCTTTCTTTGCGAACTGCGTGGTCCACACAAAATCATGGCGACATGACCAATATTTATCCGATTGTTGGATCAAAATCTGCAATGCAAGTCTATGGATATGTAAAAACAATCAGACAGCATTCGGATGTCATGCAAGTACTATCTGTTTTTCATGGACTGGTAAATAGGAGAGTAGGGAGAAACTTTTGTCATCTGAAAAAAACTGATAAAAATCAGGCCAAACTCTGATGAAAATCTGATGAATTCTGAATAAAATCTTTGGTGAAACTATGACAAAAAAACAGATGTTCGAATGAACCTTAACAGGAAATATCGAAAACAAGGCAGTTTTTAAAAGAAATTATATATGTTGTGACAGGGTCACTGGCGATGTATGTGAGGGGAGATATGTGTCATGAATAGTGATGAGCGAGCACTAAAATCCTTGGGTACTCTTTGCTTGGGTCGAGCAAATTGGAATGCTCGAGTGCTCGTTCCGAGAAACGAGCCCAATGTAAGTCTATGGGAAACTCTAGCATTTTTCGGGCGGCTCCCCCCTGCGGTCTGCAGAGGACCTAAAAATTACCCAAATCGATGGGAACAGTGATCAAATGACATGGGAACAGCATGGGGAAGACCCCTGGAAGCATTACTGACTCCCAGGTCACTGCTGTTAACAACGTTGTCAGAGGTATTACGCCACTTTTACGGACTCACAATAAAACATACAAAAACTAAACCAAGATGGATTTTCCTGGGAAATATGCAAGGAACATCCAGGGTAATGACTGTTATGTTCTGCTACCAGAGCTAAGGAAAGAGAGGAGATCTGTCCCTACGATAGAACTCAGCTGAATCCCTACGATGTAACAGGGAACCTGATCCTGCGATCAGACCTGCTAAAGTCCTAAGCTAGTCTGTACGGAGACCTATAGATGTGGGGAAGGAATCCCTACAAGTATTAAGGACTGGGAGGAAAATGGGACACCTCCTAACAGAAATAGTAGCAGACAGACAAACAAACAAAATATAAAGAACAAAGAGGTCCGTAGACCAAGCAAACTAACAGAGTTAGATACAGAGCACAGGCTAGCTAGAAAGTAGTTATACAATGAAGTCCAGCAAAGCCAGAAGGGCGGAGCAGGATTAAATAGGCCAACGAGGTCATGTGACCAGCAAAGGAAAAAACCTAAGAGCAAGGTTCTAACAGTACCCCCCCTTCTAAGAGGATCCTCCGGATCCCCTAGGACCAGGCTTATCAGGAAATCTCCTGTGAAACGCTCTGATAAGTCTGGACGCGGAAACATCATCTGACCTCACCCAAGAGTTATCCTCGGGTCCGAAACCTTTCCAGGCCACCAGATACTGCAAACTACCTCTATACCGTCTAGAGTTAAGGATGCGAGAAATTTCATATTCCCCGTCCTCCACCACCGGAGGAACAGAGGCAGAGGCGTCACCATCCAACACAACAGCTTTTTTTAACAGAGAGACATGAAATACCGGATTAATTCTCCAGGAGGTAGGAACCTCCAACCTAACAGCAGATTGGTTGACAACCTGAAGCACCTTAAAGGGCCCTACAAACTTGGGACCCAATTTCTTAGAAGGAATCCTCAACCGCAGATTCCTAGAGGACAACCAAACCATGTCACCAACAGCGAACAAAACCTCCTGTCGTTTCCTATCAAAGTAGTCTTTAGATTTTCTGTTGGCCTCCTGAAGATTACCACGCACATCCGTCCAAACTCTCTCCAAATCACCGGAAAAATTCTCCTCCTCAGGCACGGCAGATCCCAACTTGGAGAACGACCCAAGCGACGGATGTCTCCCAGAACAGCAAAAAAAAGGCGAACAACCAGCAGAAGAAGATGTATGATAGAAGGGGGGGTACTGTTAGAACCTTGCTCTTAGGTTTTTTCCTTTGCTGGTCACATGACCTCGTTGGCCTATTTAATCCTGCTCCGCCCTTCTGGCTTGGCTGGACTTACTGTTATGTTCTGCTACCAGAGCTAAGGAAAGAGAGGAGATCTGTCCCTACGATAGAACTCAGCTGAATCCCTACGATGTAACAGGGAACCTGATCCTGCGATCAGACCTGCTAAAGTCCTAAGCTAGTCTGTACGGAGACCTATAGATGTGGGGAAGGAATCCCTACAAGTACTAAGGACTGGGAGGAAAATGGGATACCTCCTAACAGAAATAGTAGCAGACAGACAAACAAACAAAATATAAAGAACAAAGAGGTCCGTAGACCAAGCAAACTAACAGAGTTAGATACAGAGCACAGGCTAGCTAGAAAGTAGTTATACAATGAAGTCCAGCAAAGCCAGAAGGGCGGAGCAGGATTAAATAGGCCAACAAGGTCATGTGACCAGCAAAGGAAAAAACCTAAGAGCAAGGTTCTAACAATGACTTGTATGTAAGACAAAATAAATAACCAAAAACAAAAATACTCCTCCACACCTTGGGCTAAGTTCACATGTAGCGTTTTTGATGCTTTTTTGCACTTTTGCATTGCTTTCAACCAAGACAAATGCATTCACCAGGAAATGTCATTTTAACATTTTACAACCTTATCTGGCCATGTGGTGTGTGACACATCATAAGACACATGATGTTTCATTTATGAAGGAGGGATTGTGAAAGTCACCAACACTTTTTTTTACAGCCTTACTATTATTAAAGGGCCAGCAGTCGGCTATGGTTTGATGTTCCCATTATTAAAGAGTAGGTCTCCTATACTGTTATTGCGAATGCAGTGACTGCAAGGGCTGCCAAAAATTTGGAAGCAACCCAATTTCCAATACCCCTTTGAAGAGACATAGTGGAGGATCTCATTAAAATAAAGTTCCCATTATAAAGGAGTGGGTCTCCTATAGTGGTAATACCCATGCTGTGACTGCAAGGGCTGCCAAAATTTGGGAAAAACCTCACTAACAATTTAAAGACACAGAGCTGGGCCACAGTAAAGACATGTTCCCATTAGAAAGGAGAAGGTATGCGATCCAGTTATAGGGTATGCAGTGAGTCCAATGGCTGCCAAAATTAAGGAAAAACCTCACTAACAATTTAAAGACACATAGAGCTGGGCCACAGTAATGAAATGTTCCTATTAGAAAGGAGAGGGTCTGCTATCCAGTTATAGGGTATGCAGTGAGTCCAACGGCTGCCAAAATTTAAGAAAAACTCTACTAACAATTTAAAGACACATTGACCTGGGCTACAGTAACGAGTACGACATGTTCCCATTAAAAAGGAGTGGGTCTCCCATACTGTTTGCCTATTGAGTGAATGCAATGGCTGCCAAAAATGTGGAGGAACTCCAGTGTCCCTTGCAAGAGACGTCAGAAGTCGGAGGGCCTTCTGAAAACAATGTTCTCATTATTAGGAAGTGGAGAAAGGTTCTGTGAACCGAAACGTCGCCCTTGGGCTCATTAAAGTCCATTTTTTTCAAAAATTTCTTGGAGTGCTGCCTCTTAATATTTTTTCTATCGACATGCAGCAGTTTGGACAGACTGTTTGGAGGCTTGGCACCCACTAGTGAGTAATATGAAGTGGTGCTGTCTTTAATTTATATAATATATATATATATATATATATATATATATATATATATATATATATATATATATATATGTTGTGGAATATCTATACTAACAGGACGTTCAATGGACCCTCTTGCACTATATGCACTGCAGTCTGCCACATACACTGCCTGCCTGACTAACTCCTGCTATCACCACTGAATATATGCAGCTGGATTAGTCCTCAGAAGGACTGTTAGCTCAGATAGATTTATATATGTTGTGGAATACCTATACTAACTATAAACAAGCAAATCTCTCCCTGACTCAGAAGCACCTCTCCCTACTCTGCCAGTTTCCGGGGTAGACTGTGACGAGCATAGCGGCGCCAGGTCTTATATAGACCTGATGATGCTGTAAGGCCAGCCAATCACTGTAATGCCCACAATCAACATGGCTACGGCATTACAGTGCGTGGCAGGCAATCCCTGCATGTTCATTTGCTCTCTAAAGAGCACCAAACATGCAGGGTGGGGACCTGAGTTCCCGCCCGAGCAACCCATAAATACTCGCCGAGCTTGTCGAGCACCGTGATGCTTGGGCGAGTACCGAGCAGTGGTGAGCACGTTCTCTCATCACTAGTCACGAAGGTTGCTATCTTCCGTTATTTGAAACCCAGAAGCTTTTCTCCAGCATGTTATGTTCTGAGGGTGTTAATCTGCCATGTTATGGGTTGGGTTTTTTGTGAGTAAGTGAGAGATGGGTAGGGTGCCTACTCACCATATCTCCACCTTAAGGGTGTGGGTGGAGAAGTTAAAGGTCCAGCCACTGAGTTTTTTTCTGTTGTGTATTTGGAGACAGGGAAGTCTCCTGGGTGGAACTTCAGTGAGAGCTGAAGCCTGTTGCATCCTGAGCGGGTGAATCCCGCATTTATAAGGACTGTACGTTATCTTTTGCTTTGTCGTTATCCGGAAAGGCCGTGTTTACTTTGTTAACCACCGCTCTGGTTTATGCCACATTTTTCATAAACCAGCAAAATAATTGTTCCTGTGTCTACCTCTGAGAGCAGACAAGTGAAGCAGTCTACCACAATGTATAAAAAAATTAATTTCTGCTGCAGTTTTTATCTCATTTTGGTATGTCATATTTTATCAAGATTGCTTTGTTTTGGAAACTTTAAATTACCGGGCTTTTCTAAAACTTTGTGGATAACGCATGTAATTCACATCTGACTTTATTAGTACCTTTCTTCTGTGGAAACGCACTAAAAACACATGTGTATTTTTTTTACCTTTTGTATTATTCTCATCTCATTCAAGTCTATGGGGAAAATATGCAAATAAAATGCATATTTACTGCAAGAGGAATTGACATGTTGTAGATTTCAAAAATGCAGTTGACACAGCGTAAAAAAATAAGAACAGGGGATATGAGATTGCTATAAATCCCATCCACTTTACTAGAACTGTAATATGCTGTGTTTTTGGCTCATCGAAAATACGTGGGAACTTAACCTCTAAGTTCGCTTTACTTTTCCAGTACTATGCAGTTGGAAATGTAGTATAAGATATTGCACTTAGATCTGTCAAAGGTCTTAAAGCTCCTGAATATTGATAGTTTACTGCTGTTGCAAGTTAATCTCATAATAGTAGTAAGTGGAGGATTGAAATAACAAAGTGACAGCTCAATTGTTCTCTTTATGAGGCAGGATAAACATAGCCTAAACAGAGGCAATGGCAAGTGGAAAAAGTAAAGAAGAAGAAGTATGCAATGAACCATGCAGTAAACGTTTTTTTTACTGTAAACTATACAATAGCATAATGTTCTACGCTCTTGTGTATCACACATAGAATGGTACACCAACATATGATGACCCACTGGCGGAAACAGACAGGAAAGGGCCCCTGTGAAAGAACAATATATGAGTTCTTTACAGCCCAAGAGTTCCTAAAAATGCAAAATTGCACCTGCTTTGAAAGTAGAAATGGGACCCTGTGGGGCCGCACAGTTGCACCAATGATATGTCCGCCCCTGTAATGAACCACTGTAGGACATAACACTCTTGGCCTCTTTCGGGTAAATGAAGGGCTTTATAGTTATGGCCAAAAGTGTTGGCACCCTTGAAATTGTTCCTGAAAAGGAAGTATTTCTCCCAGAAAATTATTGCAATTACACATGTTTTGTTATACACATATTTATTTCCTTTGTGTGTATTGGAACAACACAAAAAAACTGAGAAAAAAAAGACAAGTTGAACATAGTTTCACACAAAACCCCAAAAATGGGCTGGACAAAATTGTTGGCACCTTTACTAAATTGTGGGTAAACAACTTTGTTTCAAGCATGTGATGCTTGTTCAAACTCACCAATGTCACTAACAGGTGTGGGCAAGATGAAAATCACACCTGAAACCAGATAAAAAGGGGGAAAGTTGACTCAATCTTTGCATTGTGTGTCTGTGTGCCACCTCAAGCATGGAGAACAGAAAGAAGAAAACTGTTTGAGGACTTGAGAACCAAAATTGTTGAAAAATATCAACAATCTCAAGGTTACAAGTCAATCTCCAGAGATCTTGATGTTCCTTTGTCCACGGTGCACAACATGATCAAGAAGTTTACAACCCGTGGCTCTTCAGCTAATCTCCCTGGATGGCGGAGGAAAATTGAAGAAAGGTTGCCACACAGGATACAGATGGTGAATAATGGTATGGTATACAGATGGTGAATAAGCAGCCGTAGTCAAGTTCCAAAGAAATTCAAGCTGTCCTGCAGGCTCAGGGTATATCAGCAGTGCAAACTATCCATCAACATTTGAATGAAATGAAACGCTATGGCAGGAGACTCAGGAGGACCCCACTGCAAACACAGAGACATAAAAAAGCTAGACTGCAGTTTGCCAAAATGTACGTGAGTAAGCTAAAATCCTTCTGGGAAAGCATCTTGTGGACAGATGAGACCAAGATAAAGCTTTTTTGTAAAGCACATCATTCTACTGTTTACCGAAAATGGAGTGAGGCCTACAAAGAAAATAACACAGTACCTACAGTCAAATATAGTGGAGGTTCAAAAATGCTTTGGGGTTGCTTTGCTGCCTCTGGCACTGGGTGCCTGCCTTGATTGTGAGCAAGGCATTATGAAATCCAAACATTTCCAAAGGATTTTGCAGGGCAATGTAGTGCCCAGTGTCAGAAAGCTGGGTTTGCGTCCTAGGTCATGGGTATTCAAACAAGACAATTACCCCAAACATACTTCAACAAGCATCCAGAAATGGGTGGAAACAAAGAGCTGGAGAGTTCTGAAGTGTCCAGCAATCTAAATCCCATTGAACACCTGTGGAGAAATTTTAAGCCCTTTACCCCTGAGCCTGTTTTCACTTTCATGACCGGGCCCAATTTTACAATTCTGACCAGTGTCACTTTATGAGGTAATAACTCTGGAACGCTTTAACGGATCCCATTGATTCTGAGATTGTTTTTTTTTATGACATATTGTACTTTATGATAATGGTAAAATTTATTCAATATGACTTGTGTTTATTTGTAAAAAAAATTGAAATTTGGTGAAAATGTAGAAAATTTCTCAATTTTCAAAATTTGATTTAAGGACATCAAAATTCTGAGAGATATTTCACACAAAATAGTTCATAAATAACATTTCCCACATGTCTACTTTACATCAGCACAATTCTGGAACTAACATTTTTTTTGTTAGGAAGCTATAAGGGTTAGTTAACCAGTGATTTCTCATTTTCCAACAAAATTTACAAAACCATTTTTTTAGGGACCACATCACATTTGAAGTGACTTTGAGGGACCTTTATTACAGAAAATACCCAAAAGTGACATCATTCTAAAAACTGCACCCCTCAAGGTGCTCAAAACCACATTCATGAAGTTTATTATCCCTTCAGGTGCTTCACAAGAATTTTTGGAATATGGAAGAAAACAATGACCATTTAACTTTTTCTACAAAAAATGTAATTTAGACCCCAATTTTTTTATTTTTGCAAGGGTAACCGGAAAAAATCTACCCCAAAATTTGTTGTGCAATTACTCCTGAGAATGTCAATACACCATATGTGGGAGGAAAACCACTGTTCGGGTGCACGGCAGAGTGCGGAAGGGGAGGAGCGCCATTTGACTTTATGAATGTAAAATTTGCTAGAATAATTATCGGATGCTATTAGTGATGGGCGAGCACTAAAATGCTCGGGTGCTCGATGCTCAGGTCGAGCAAATTGAAATATTTGGGAGCTCGACTCGAGCAACGAGCTCAATGTAAGTCTATGGGAGACTCGAGCATTTTTCATGCGCCTCCCCCTGGCGGTCTGCAGAGGGCCTACAATTGCCCAAATCAATGGGAACAGTGCTCAAATGACATGGGAACAGCCTGGGGAAGACCCCTGGAAGCATTTCTGACTCCCAGGTCACTGCTGTCAACAACATTGTCAGAGCATTACGCCACTTTTACGGACTCACAATAAAACATACAAAAATGAAACCAAAATGGATTTTCCTGGGAAATATGTTAAGGAACGTCCTTTCAAGGGTAATGACTTGTATATAAGGCAAAATAAATAACCAAAACCAAAAATACTCCTCCATACCTTGGGCTTTGTTCACACGTAGCGTTTTTGATGCGTTTTTGCACTTTTGCATTGCTTTCAACCAAGACAAATGCATTCACTGGGAAATGTCATTTTAACATTTTACAACCTGTAAGGCAGCACTAGTCATCATAATGGGGAATACTCGCTGCATCGGGTAAATCAAACACACCTGTCTCCCATCAAGCAGGGTTTATATATGCATCCCGTGCACACACACACACATACTGACAGGACCTTGCTGATGTCACAGTCATGTGATCAGTCACCTGAGGGGGAAGGTACATGGTCAGATAAAACACATCCTGGACCATTACCGTAATGCCAGCAAGTCGCTGCATTACAAACCTTATCTGGCCATGTGGTGTGTGACACATCATCAGACACATGCATACAGTGCTGAAAAGACATGGGAACAGCATGGGGAAGACCCCTGGAAGCATCTCTGACTAACAGGTCACTGCCTAAAAGTGTGCCCATCATAAGTGATCCTTGGTGTGGCGCCCCTGAGGGTTCAGTCGCCACAGAGGTACTGCACCTCACCCAGAGGTGTGGTGTCTCCTTCTCTCAGGTAAGGAGGGAGTGCTGCCCTGAACCCCAACACCCGCAGTCAACACTACACTGCTCCAGGTCAGCTGGAAGGGCAAGAAGCATGCGCATTGCTGAGCCCTGACCCTGGCTGGAGTGGGGGGAACCCAAAGGTAGGGGAAACAGGTAGTGGGTGTGGGCGGAGGAACCAGTTTAGGGGAGCACCATCATAGGAGGTATATAAAAAGGGAAGCCATTTTAGGGTTGCAGGTCAGTTCAGTAAGAGGAGTCAGTGAGTGAAGTCTGGGAGCAGAGTCTCCTTAGGAGCTCTGTTCCACAAGAAGGGGCCCAGTGCTAGAGACCCAGGAGGGGAGCAAAGGAGTAGGCTCCGTTTTGTTAAAGGGATCCCAGGGGGTACGGCGAGTGCAGGACGGCACCCGTACGCCCTGAATCTGTCAGAAGACAGAGGGATCAGGCCGCAAGAAGGGGACCGGCCCCTGGACCAGCCGAGTTACTTCAAGTCTCGGCTGGGAAAACCGGAGGCTTCTGGCTTATATAGTTCAGTTGCCAAAGCCTCATTCTAATCTCCGTGAGGGTCAAGCAGGTCCGGGAACTCCAGTTAGACAGGAGGGACTTCAGAGCACCCGAGAGAGACTAAGAGTGGGGAAGCGCAGGGCTGGAGGGAGAAGACCCAGCGTGAAGTCGGTCTAGAGAGGAACACGAGAAAGCGGGGTTCCGTCAGGTGCTCCTAAACTACCTGAGGAAGAGCTGAACCCCCGGTCTGGTGAACGCAGCGTGACGTGGGAGGCTGTGAGCTGACAGTGCATCCTGTGGAACTTAACAACTGTGAGTAAAGACTCGGATGACTGCACCGCACTGCCTCCGTCCATTATTTCGGCTGCGCCATCTCCCCCCCCCCGCACTACAACACCCAGCGCAACCAACAACACCTACACTGCCCTGGAGCTAGCGCTTCCTGTGGAGAGCCACACCTTCCCTGCTGCAGTAACATCAGCTTCAGAGGACTGCTCCGCAGCTGTGGCTCCCCTTAGCCGCATTCCACAGGTGGCGTCACGAACACTTTACAAATCCCCTATAAATAATTCCCCTTTTTGTTGACTGCCCTGGGCCACGGACCGGGCCAGCCACCGTGATATTCCCCACCGGCATCCATAGGCCCGGCTGCTGAGTACCCCACGGCTCTGGGGGCACATCCTTGGCGCATGCGAAGATGCCTCCCGCCATGCACCTGTCGCTGCAGACTTGCAAAAATCACCATCCACGTCCTTGTCCCACTGCAGCGTTCAGTTGTCCCTACCCCATTCCTTGGAATGCAAGCGCAAGTATGTAGCCAGCCACCCACCCACCCACAGGCTGCAATACTGTACTGCCAAATTTTTGACAGCTGCTTGAACTTGAAATGTGGCCTTTTAGGCTCATGGAAGCAGAAGCTGGCCACAACGTTATGGTGGCGGCGACCAGGTATCCATACTCAGTCCCCAGCCGCCACTATTTGTCCCGGTGTCGTCTCCGCCTTCCACAAGCACGGGGCCCACAACATTACCCGTGCCCTCTCCAGTGCACTTAATGGGAAGGACTGCCTACCCACAAACACGTGGTCAAGTGAATGTGGCCAGGGATGGTACGGAGCCAGTCCACAGCTTTTTTTGCTGAGTTGTATTTCACCACAGCCATATTCTTTAGCTCAGTGAAAGGATTTGGGAAACCATATCTACTCCAGCTGTCATTTCTCCCAGGAAGTCCTCTAAAGCTGCTTTAAATTGAAATGTGGCCCTTTAGACTCGTGGAGGTGGAAGCTTTTGACAACCTCATGCCGGCAGCGGCGGGGTGTCCATACTCAGTCCCCAGCCGCCACTATTTCTCCCGGTATCGTCTCCACCTTCCACAAGCACGGGTCCCACAACATTACCCGTGTCCTGTCCAGTGCACTTACTGGGAAGGACCACCTAAACACAAACATGTGGACAAATGAATGTGGCCAGGGACGGTACGGAGCCAGTCCAGAGCTTTTTTTGCTGAGAGTTGTATTTCACCACAGACATATTCTTTAGCTCGGTGAAAGGATTGGAATAAAGGGAAACCGTATCTACTCTGGGTGTAATTTTTCCCAGGAAGTCCTCTAATTCAGCTTGTTGCAGAAGCAATGGCAGCCCGTCCAACATCAGCTCACACTTGTCGGTGGTGATTCGACATACAAACATCTTTCTTTGCATCTTTAATTTCCTGACTACAGAGTTGGGCAATGGCCTGATCTGCAATGCGGTATGAGAAATAACATGCATAAGCACGTCCAATCCACATTGAAAAAACAGCCATAGAGTGTATGGGAACCTTCCCCCACACTTTTCTTAGCCAGGGCTGCTTCTCGGCAGGGTTGGATGGGTTCACCAGAGAACCAGAGACTCCTCTGGTGGGCCCTGGCTTCTCTTTCAGGAGAGTTCATAGTGCCGAGGTGAGGCCATGATGATGATATAGGCCACCATCTGCTTAGTTTTCTGTTACTTGGAATGCAAGCGCAAGTATGCAGCCAGTCACCCTCCCACAGGCCTCAATACTAAACTGCCAGATTTCTGGGCAGCTTCTTGCATTTTTAATGTGGTCTTTTAGGCTCGTGGAGGTGGAAGCTTTTCACAACCTCATGCCGGCGGCGGCCGGGTGTCCATACTCGGTCCCCAGCCACCACTATTTGTCCCGGTGTTGTCTCCGGCTTCTACAAGCACAGGTCCCTGAACATTACTGCTGGTATTTTTCTGTGGGAATCTGCTTGCCTCCTACAAGCTAGGAATATTTCCAGTAAACTATGGTACGACGCCATAGTATTAGCACTGCCCCCAGTACCAGTAGCGAAGCCATCCCCAATTTCCTTCTCAGGAATTTTATTTGGTAGACTGAGTGGCTGCCCAAATACATTGGTTACTCACAAAGGAACTGAAGACAGAGAGGCAGAAGGTGCAAGTTTCTCCACCCTGTTATATATCAGAGCGTGAATGGCAGCACATTGGATCAGTGGTTAGCAATGAAGCCTTGCTGCGCTGGGATCCTGGGTTCAAATCCCAACAAGGACAAGATCTGCAAGGATTTTGTATGTTCTCCCCGTGTTTGCGTGGGTTTCCACCTCAGTAAAAAAGCAGCCATAGAGTGTCCGGCAACCTTCCCACACACTTTTCTTAGCCAGGACTGGTTCTCGGCAGGGTTCCATGGTCCCACCTGAGAATCCTCTGGTGTGCCCTGGCTTCTACATCATTAGAGTTCATGATAGAGCTAACTTTGCAGCTGCTATGGGGCTCTTGAGTGGGGGAGAAAGGTGAGCCCTTAGAATCAAATCCTCTGTTTTTCAATCTTAAACAGCTTCTCAGTGGGAGTTGTATTTCACCACAACAATATTCTTTAGCTTGGTGAAAGGACTGGCATAGAGGGAAACCGTATCTACTCCGGCTGTCATTTCTTCGTCATCAGGTTCCACCCATAGTCTTACACGACCATGCCTGGCTGTATGTTCAGCGGGGAGAGCCACAGATAAGGCTGCTGTGTTACAGCTTTCAACAACAGCGCTGGGCGGTTTGTCACTTAAGCATTTAGCATGTTATCTTCAGCACAGCCTGTTGCTGCTTGGCCAAGGGAGTGCTGCAGTGCTTTCAGCTTGTGACTGATGTAGTCATTTCGGAGATGGAGGAGGAGGTGCAGTGAACAATGTGATTACATTGGCTACTCTGTTTTTTATGCTAAAGAAAGATCCTATTGTTTTTGTTTTTTTTTACGTTGTTTTTTAAGACAAATGCATTCACCGGGAAATGTCATTTTAATATTTTATAACCTTATCTGGCAATTTGGTGTGTGACACATCATCAGACACATCCTGTTTCATTTATGATGGAGGGACTCTGAAAGTCACAAAGCCTATTTTTTAGGGCCATCAGGCGGCCCTTACTATTCTTAAAAGGCCAGCAGTCGGCCATAGCTATTGTTAGAGAGCCATCAGCCGGCTATGCTTTGTTGTTCCCATTATTAATGAGTGGGTCTCCTATACTGTTATTGCGTATGTTGTGACTGCAAGAGCTTCCAAAATATCGGATGCAACCCAATACCCTTTTGAAGAGACATAGAGGAGAGTCTCAGTAAAAAAAATGTTCCCATTATAAAGGAGCTGGTCTCCTATAGTGGTAAAGCCCATGCTGTGACTGCAAGGGCTGCCAAAATTTGGGAAAAACCCCTCTAAGAATTTAAAGATACATAGAGCTGAGCCACAGTAACGAGTATGACATGTTCCCATTAGAAAGGAGAGAGTCTGCTATACAGCTATAGGGTATGCGGTGAGTCCAACGGCTGACCAAATTTAGGAAAAATCCCACTAAGAATTTAAAGACACATAGAGCAGGGCCACAGTAACGAGTACGACATGTTCCCATTAGAAAGGAGAGAGTCTGCTATACAGTTATAGGGTATGCAGTGAGTCCAAAGGCTGGCCAAATTTAGGAAAAACCCCACTAACAATTTAAAGACACATAGAGGAGGGCCACAGTAACGAGTACGACATGTTCCCATTAGAAAGAGTCTGCTATACAGTTATAGGGTATGCAGTGAGTCCAACGGCTGACCAAATTTAGGAAAAATCCAACTAAGAATTTAAAGACACATAGAGCAGGGCCACAGTAATGACAAATTCCCATTAGAAAGGAGAGGGTCTCCCATAGTGTTGGCCTATGCAGTGTATGCAACTTCTGCCAAAAATTGGGAGGCACTCCACTGCCCCTTGGAAGAGACATACAGGGCCTTATGAAAAAATGATCCCATTAATAGGAAGTGGGTCTCCCATAGTGTTGGCCTATGCAGTGAATGCAAGGGCTGCCAAAAATTGAGAGGCACTCCAATGCCCCTTGGAAGAGACATAGAGGGCCTCATAAAAAAATGTTCTCATTAGAAAGGAGCGTGTCCCCTATACTTGTAATGCCCATGCACTAAGTGTATGGGCTGACAAACATTTACCCCTTGGGGGTATACATGAACATACTGTATAAAAATTTTTTTTTACGGGCATCATAAACATCCTTTAAAAAAATTATGTGGATGTTGCATCACGAACCACGGTCCCCCTGGTGATATGGTGGTGGTGGATGAGGATGAGGAGAAGGAGGAGGACAAGAGCAAATAGCCAAAATCAGGAAGCGTATACCCATGTGTGGGTGTGAAAAGGTGCATGGGGAAACACCTCCCCAAAAAAGACACTTGATTTGAGTTTATGTTACGCTGCTATCATTCGGTGATGTTGAGAAGTCAGGCCCAATCCAGCCCTTGTTCATTTTTATAAGAGTCAGCCTGTCAGCATTTTCAGTTGACAGGTGGATGCACTTATTAGTTATAATTCCACCAGCGGCACTAAAAACCCACTCTGATAAATCGCTAGCAGCAGGCATGCCAGGACCTCCAAGGCTTAAAGAGCCAGTTCATTCCACGTATCCACCTTGGATACCCAATAATTATAAGGCACAGAGGATGTTGGTACGGTCGGCAAGGTACTCCCTCAGCATCTTCCCAAACTTTGCACTCCTTGTGAGAGTACCCCGCGCCTCAGGGCCTGTGCAAAGGGAGGGGCTGAGAAAATTCTCCCAGAACTTTGACAGTGTTCCCCTGCCTCTGCTGGATTGGAGTTGTCTCTCTCGCCTGCAGTCCTTGGTTGTCCAACGAACTATGACCTCTGCCGCCAACGTTTTCAGATGGGAATTTTTTTAATAGTTTCGCAACAATGGTCTTCTGGTACTGCCCCATTTTTGTAGACCTGTCCACCTCAGGAATAAGAGATATAAAGTTCTCCTTGTAGCATGGGTCTAGAAGTGTTACCAACTAGTAATGACTGTCACCCAAAATTTTGAGAATGCGAGGGTCATGGGAAAGGCAGCATAACATAAACTTAGCCATGCGTGCCAGACTGCTAACAGGCAAGACTTCCGTGTCCTCACCAAGGGGACGAGTGACCATGCTCTTCTCCTCCTCCTCTCTGTCCTCAGGCCATCCACGCTGAACAGACAGTATGACAGTTGTGCAGGTAGTGCTGTCTATAGCGCATGAAACTAGCTCCTGTTCTTCCTCTTCCTCATTTTCACCCAATCTACGTTGGGATGAGATGAGGCTGGGCTGTGTGTAATCACCCTGTATGGTTCCTTCCTCCATCTCATCATGCTCCGCCTGAAATGCATCCTCTTTGATTGTGAACAGAGATCTTTTAAGAAGACAGAGAAGCGGGATGGTGACGCTAATTATGGTGTCGTCGCCGCTCACCATCTTGGTGGAGTCCTCAAAGTTTTGGAGGATGGTACACATGTCTGACATCCATGTCCACTCCTGAGGTCTTATGTGTGGAGTCTGAACTGAATACCGACGGCCTTGTTGATGCTGGTACTCAACAACTGCCCTCTTCTGCTCACAAATCCTTCCCAACATCTGCAGTGTAGAGTTCCAACGCGTGGAGACATCACACACCAGTCTGTGAGCCAGAAGCTTCAAACGCTGCTGAAGCACAGCAAGGGCCGCGGGAGCTGTAGCTGACTTTCTAAAATGGGCACACAGGCAGCGTGCTTTGACAAGCAGATCCAGCAGCTCCGAGTTGGATTTGACAAACCGCTGAACCACGAGGTTAAGCACATGGGCCAGGCATGGTATGTGTGTGAGCTCGCCTCGCCTCAGAGCCGCCACCAGGTTCTGGCCATTGTCACACACGACCATGCCTGGCTGTAGGTTCAGCAATGTGAGCCACAGATCTGCCTGCTCTTTCAGAGCTGTCCACAACTCTTCAGCATTGTGCGGTTTGTCATCTATGCATATTAGCTTCAGCACAGCCTGTTGCCTCTTGGCCGAGGCAGTTTTGCAGTGCTTCCAGCTTGTGACTGATGTGGTCTTTTCGGAGATGGAGGCTGAAGAGGATGAGATACAGGAGCTGTAGATTGTGGGGGCAACCCTAATTGACATAGGGCCCGCAATTCTTGGCGTCGGGAGGACGTGTTCCGTCCCAAGGACCGACTGGGTCCCGGCTTCCTCTATATTAACCCAGTGTGCCATCAGCGAGATGTACCGTCCTTGCCCATAAGCACTTGTCCACGTGTCCGTGGTCAGGTGGTCTTTCCAGGTAACTGCGTTGTTGAGGGCACGGCTAATGTTTTGGGACACGTGCTTGTGTAATGCGGGGGCGGCACACCGGGAGAAATAGTGGTGGCTGGGGACCGAGTACCGAGGAACGGCCACTGCCATCATGTTGTGAAATGCTTCCGTCTCCACAAGCATAAAAAGCACCATTTCTAGTGCAAGCAGTCGCGAAATGTGGGAATTTAGTAGTGTGGCCTGTGGGGCGTTGGCTGCGTATTTGCACTTGCATTCCAAGGACTGGGATATGGACAACTGAACACTGTGCTGGGACTAAGACGTGGAGGTGCTTCCTGATGCTGCTACTTGAGAGTGTGCAATGACAGGTGCAGGGTAGGAGGCATCTTCGCATGCACCATGGACAGGGGATTGGCTAGCATGCACAACAGCGGAAGAAGCAGTGGTGCCACCCGCAGACACTGTTCCTGGACCCTGGGATTCAGCCCACAAATTTGGGTGCTTTGCTGCCATGTGTCTGATCATGCTGGTGGTGATCAGGCTGGTCCTTTCGCCACCCCTGCTGATGCTGGCCTGGCAGGTGCTGCAAATGGCCTTTTTGGGGTTATCAGCAGAATCTTTAACCCCTTAAAAGCCAAAGATGTACTAATACGTACCTGCGCCCTGGGCTTTAAGAGCCAGGTACGTATTAGTACGCCCTGTTGATTTCACCCGCACACAAGCTGTGCGGGCGCGATCGCCACCGGGTGTCAGCTGATTGTCGGGATTGTCAGCTGATTGCCCGCACCGCTTCAGGCACATTAACCCCCGCAATACTGCGATCAAAGTCGATCGCAGCATTGAGGGGGCAAGGGGAGGTGATCGCGATACTCACCTCTCCTGCCGGCATCCAACGCTGTCTGCCGTGGCTTCCCGGATGTTGCCATGATGAACCGATGTCGTCATGACAACATCCGGGTCACCAGACAGCAGGAAGATACTTTGGTGATGCTCAGTGCATGACCAAAGTATCTTTTGCATCTGCAGCGCTGACAGGCTGTATAGCATAGGGATGGTGCTCCATCCCTATGCTATACAGGCGATCAGAGTAAAAAAAGTGAAAGTCCCATAGTGGGACAAAGTATAAAAGTATAAAAGTAAAAAAAGTGTTAAAAAATGAAAAAAATATATATTTTTTTAAAAAAATATAAAAAAACTAAAATAAAATATTCCGCCAAAAATAAAAATATAATGTACCCATCAATAAATATTATTATGGAAAAAAACAAACAAAACAATAAAAGTACACATATTTGTGTACACATATCGCCGCGACCTGACCAATAATGCTGTCCCACTAGTTAACCACTTTACTGAACACGGTAAAAAAAAAAAAAAAAAAACGAGGCAAAAACAATGCTTTATCATCATACTGCCAAACAAAAAATGGAAAAACATGCGATCAAAAAGATAAACATAAATAAAAATGGTACCGCTGAAAACGTCATCTTGTCCCGCAAAAAACAAGCCACCATACAGCTCTATCAGTCAAAAAATAAAAAAGTTATAGCTCTCAGAATAAAGTGATGCAAAAAAATATTTCTTTCTATAAAATAGCTTTTATTGTGTAAAAGCGCCAAAACATAGAAAAATGATATAAATGTGGCACCGCTGTAAACGTACTGACCCGAAGAATAAAGCTACCTTATCAATTTTACCACACGCGGAACAGCTTAAAAAAATTAAAAGAAAACAATTCCTGAATTGTTGGTTTTTGTTTATTCTGCCTCCCAAAAATCGGAATAGAAAGCGATCAAAAAATGTCACGTGCCTGAAAATGGTACCAATAAAAACGTCAACTTGTCCCGCAAAAAACAAGCTGTCACATAACTCTGTCGGCCACAATATGAAAAAATTATAGCTCTCAAAAAATGGCGATGCAAAGAACTAGGTTTACAAAAAAATGCGTCTTTTAGTGTGTGACAGCTGTCAATCATAAAAACCCGAAATGATTGTGGTATCGCTGTAATCGCACCGACCCAAAGAATAAAGTCGTCTAATCACTTATACCGCACGAGGAACAGCGTAAAAAATAAACTCGAGGGTTAGGGTTGTGCTAGGGTTAGGGTTGGGCTAGGGTTAGGGTTGGGGTAACGGTTGGGGTTAGGGTTAGGGTTAGGCTAGGGTTAGGGCTGGGCTAGGGTTTGAGTTGGGGTTAGGGTTGGGCTAGGGTTAGGGTTGGGCTAGAGTTAGGGTTGGGCTAGGGTTAGGGTTGGGGTTATATTAGGCTTGGGGTTAGGGTTGGGATTTTTTTCAAAAGTAAAAAAAAACAAACAAAAAAAACGATATGGTGACTAGTGTTGAGCGCAAGTGCTCGCTACTTGAGTTTGCATCGGGTGCTCGGACATGCATTGAGTATCACGGGTGCTCGAGTGACATGTTCGAGTCTCCGCCCCATATGCTTCGCGGCCAAAAAAAACTCGCGGGGGTCGCCTGCCATGCACGAGCAATCCCCGCATGTTTTTTTTTGGGTGTTTAATAACCGTGAAACATGCGGGCAAGCATGTCACTTGAGAACGCGCGATACATGGTGCATACCTGAGTACCCGATGCAAACTCAAGTAGCGAGCACTTGCGTTCAAGACTAATGACAACTTATTCAATATGATGACCTAATGTTATTGTTAGAACCCTCCTGTTTGTTTTTTCTATCTTGTGTTTTGCAGTCACGTGACGATCTGCCTTTATATTCCAGCTCCGCCCTTGTGGCTGTGCTGGACTTCAGTGTTTGACTGTTTCTCTAGCCTGGTGCTTTGGTGCCTTTCTCTGTCAAGTTCGCTTGGTCCTCTGGGACCTCTAGTACATTTTTGTCAGTTTGTCTTTTTGTGCTCTGCAACAACTTCTCTGTTTAGGAGGTGTCCCATTTTTGTCCCAGTCCTTAGTTCTTTTAGGGACCCCTCCCTTAATTCTATAGGTCTTCGTTCAGACTAGCCGAGGACTAAGGCGGGTCTGTTCACTAGGAACAGGCAGCCCGCTACATCGTAGGGATTCAGCTTAGTCTTACCATAGGGACAGCTTTCCCTTATCTTTCCTTAGTACATGTTGCAGATCATAACAGTTATCAAATTCTGTGTCGTACCTCTGGGTTCAAAATGTTCACTATAACCCTTGATAAAATCCTTGAGGGGTGTAGTTTCCAAAATGGGGTCACTTGTGGGGGGTTTCCACTATTTAGGCACATCAGGGGCTCTCCAAACGCAACATGGTGTCCGCTAATTATTCAAGCAAATTTTACATTCAATAATTCAAATGGCATTCCTTCTCTTCCGAGCCCTGCCGTGCGCCAAACAGTGGTTTTCACCCACATATGGGGTATCGGCGTGCTCAGGAGGAATTGCACAACAAACTGCATGGTGCAATTTCTCCTGTTACCCTCATGAAAATGCAAAATTGGAGGCGGTAAAACATTTTTGTTGCAAAAATTGGAAAATTTTATTTTTACGACTCAATGTTCTAAACTTCTGTGAAGCACCTGGGGTTCAAGGTGCTCATCACACATCTACATAAGTTACCTGAGGGGTCTAGTTTCCAAAATGGTGTCATTTTTGGGTATTTTATTTCATAAAGACCCCACAAAGTGACTTTAAATGTGACGTGGTTCCTAAAAAATGGTTTTGTAAATTTTGTTGGAAAAATGAGAAATCGCTGGCCAACTTTTAACCCTTATAGCTCCCTAATAAAAAAAATTTTGGTTCCAAAATTGTGCTGATGTAAAGTAGTCTTGTGGGAAATGTTATTTATTAACTATTTTGTGTGACATATCGCTCTGATTTAAGGGCATAAAAATTCAAATTTTGAAAATTGCTAAATTTTCAAAATTTTCACCAAATTTCCGTTTTTTCACAAATAAACGCATGTGATATTGAAGAAATTTTACCACAATCATGAAGTACAATATGTCTCGGAAAAACTTTCTCAGAATACGGGGGATCCGTTGAAGCGTTCAAGAGTAATTACCTCATTAAGTGACAGTGGTCAGAATTGTAAAAATTTGTCTGGTCATTAAAGGTGTTGTGCGGTACTTTAGATTACCCCCCCATGTTTACCCCACCAGGTCCTTAAGACTTTTTGTAAATACCTTCTGCTGTTGATAATGCCTGTGAGCGGCGCTATCGGTGGCCGCTCACAGTCATCACGTGACCCACGGCTGCAACTGGCTCTGACATCCACTGATTTCACGACAAGTGCTGGCAGCATCTGGGGGTCATGATCTTCCTGGTTCCAGGTGGATGCCAGGCTGTAGGCAGGGTTACCCCCCGCGTCACACCCGGCTTCAACCATGCGCTCTGCCTCTCCCCATTCACTGGGAAAGCGCGCGGTGGATGCCGGGTGTGACGCGGGGGGTATCCCCGCCCACAACCCAGCAGCCACCGCGGGGACCTAATCGCTGAGTCATGCCTCACTTGTCATGATGACGGCGCTGGGGTCACGTGATGCCTGTGAGCGGCCACTGATAGTGCCTCTCACAGGTATTATCAGAAGGTATTTACAAAAAGTCTTAGGGACTTGGTGGGGATACATGGGGGTGGGTAATCTAAAGTACTGCACAACCCCTTTAATGTGCAAACCACCTTGGGTTAAAAAACACCAGACTCGGGAAGACCTAACAGTTGTACTGGCAACTTCCTTCGTGTTGGTGTTACGGGGAAACGTTGAGTGACTTCTTTCTGCGTCCACCACACTGCTTCCTGCCTGTTGGGGTGCTCTGCCTCCCTCCCCCTGTGTGCTGCTCTCCTCGCTCTGCATGTCCTTCTGCCAGGTTGGGTCAGTTACTATATCATCAGCCACCACCTCGTCTTCCACTTCTGCACTCTGGTCCTCTTCCTGACTTTCTGGCAATTGTGTTTCATCATCGTCCACCTCTTGTGACACTTTCCCACCGTCGCCTTTGTGTGACCTGTCGCGCCCCTGGGGGCCTTACTGTTTTGGGACAGTATATATATCACAGTGTCTGGCCCAGGGCGGACAGTGCACAAAAGGTGTAGCGATTACTAATAAAGTTCAGAGAAATTTGTGACGCCACCTGTGGTGTCTGGTGAAGGTCACCAGCGCAGCAGCAGTCCTCTGAGGCAGGTGACAAGGCAGCTAAAGATGGTACAGCTCCCCACAGGTGGAGCGGGCCTCAGGGCAGTGTAGATAGATAGATGGTGGGTGCGCTGGGCGTTGTTGTGCAGGTAGAGAACGCAGCAGGAGTAACGGACAGAAACAGGGGGGTTTCGCTTCGTTACCTTTACTGGTACAGCTGGTAGATACGGTCCAGGGTACTCTAGGTGAAGGGCGCACTTTTGGACTTCTCCCCAGGGAGCGAGTATAAGGCCTCCTGATCCATGTCTGCCTCTGTGTAAGCTCCTGGCCAGCCTGCAACTGTGCCTAGCTTATGTGTCTGCTTTTTCTACTCCACCTGTTGCTCTGAAGTAGGACCTTCGGTTGGTAACCACTTTCCCTGGACGTCGGGGCCTTCGTGGTTCCTGGTCCTGTATGTGTCTAGCTTCAGGTTTGCCAGGGACCTGTAGTCCCCCTGGGATTCCGGTTATCCCTACTGGGTGTAAAGGGTCCCTGTAGGCTCGGACCCGGTGTCCGGTGTATATATTGGGATGAGCCTGGTATGCTCCTCTGCCCCCTTTTTGTCACTCTTTCCTTCCTCTCGCCTTCGGCCACTCTCGCGGCCCTCACTAGGCTTCAGGGCTGCTGGAGGCTTAGCTTGCCTCACACAGCAGTCTGCATGCTGCTCTCTCTTCGGAGCACACTGTAGATTCAATCACACACTGCGCTGCCTGGCTCCACCTTCCCTTTATATATCCCTATCAGGGCTCCTTTTGCTGGTATGAGGTGGAAGGTGGAGGTGTTTGCATGTAGTGAGGGCCTCTTGTGGAGAAATCCATCCGTGCACCCTTCCGGGTTCTGTGGCACCATGCGCAGCAGGGCGCCACATTTCCCCCTAGTAAAACTCAGTACTCCTGGACTGAAGCATTTTTGCAAAAACAATTTAAACAATAATAATAACAATTACAATAATATTTACAATAATAACAACATGGCTACAGCAAGTCCCGTAACCTGGTGTCCTTTTCACCAAAAGTAGATAAGTAGCATGAGGGACCAGTCCGCAAACCCTCCACGTAGGCCCTGGGCATGGCTGCAGGGCATAGGTGATCCAGGTGATGGACCACGTCTTCCGCCATGCCAAACGGGTTTTTGTTCAGTGGTCAACTTAAAAGGGCACTCCAGGGAGTGCAATTATGTACATGAATAGTTTTTGGGCTGCTCACAGTCCTCAGCCTCAGCGTCTTTTGATATATACCCTTACGGGTAACTAAATACAATAGAAAAGTGTCCAAGTCACCTAAATTGTCCATCAGCAAGGCAAAACAAAACAATGATTAAATACATGGCAATTTCACAAATATAACATACCCCAGGGGCAACTATTTATACTGTAGGCATTCCTATTTATTCGCTAAACCTAACAGGGGCCTGACCTTTGGTGCTACGCGTGGATCTATGTAGTACGGGAATGTGAATGGTATCTGTGTTTGTTACCCTGTCAGTTCTATGTGTGGGTAGGTTGTAATACTGCCTTAACCTCTCCATGGGACTGGCAAGTGTACCATTGGCTGGGCCTTCTTGCTTTGCTCCAACCGGGGATCCTTCTTCCGTGGATTCTTCTCGAGCAGGCTCTTCTGGAGCACTTATAGGTTCTTCTTGCTGTGGAGGGTCTTCTGGCTGGTGGAAGACGGGGATCACAGGTATTATCACTGCTCCTCCTATTTGGGGCCAATCTGCCGGGAAATCTCCTAATTCAGTGTGGAGTACTTCTTCCTCTGGTTCAGTGAGAGGCACTTCCTCCTGGGGCTTTAGCAGGTGTGGACACAACTTCAGGTGGTCGCTTGATACCATTGCAGTTGTTCTTCCTCCGTCTCTACTAATTAGGCAGGTCTTCCTATTATCAAATCTTGACTTTAAGACAGTGTAAGGTTCTCTCTCCCACTGATCATCAAGTTTGTGGTTTCTCCTTTTCCTCTTTAACACCACTTCTCCTGGTGTGAAGGGTTCTGCTGGTGCACTTTTATTGTAGTGAGCTTCCTGCTTGTCCCTCACCCGAGTGAGACTGTCTTCGACACAGACCTGTACTCTTCTGTACTTCTCCTGTCTGGTCGTATCCCAGTCCTCAGTGGACATATCTGCTTCTGGTTCTACTACACCAAGCTCCAGGTCCATGGGCAACTTCCCAGGTCTTGCTCGCATGAGATATTCTGGAGTACAATTGGTGGAACTCACAGTTATGTGGTTGTACAGATCTACCAGGTCAGGTAGTAGGTCTGGCCACTGATTTCTCTCCTCTAGTGGTAAGGTCTTCAGCAGGTCGATGTTATTCATCTTTTCACAGAGACCGTTGGTTTGGGGGTGGTACGGTGTAGTCCGGATCTTTTTACACCTGCACAGATGGCAGAACTCCTTGAACAATTCGGCTTCAAAGGCTGAGCCTTGATCTGTCAGCACCTGCTCCGGGTATCCATGGGGCCTGCAGAAGTACGTCTGAAACGTCTTCGCCGCAGTTTCTGCCGTCAGATCCATGACGGGGGTGACCACCAGAAACCGGGAGTAGTGATCCACCATGGTCAGGGCATAGGAGTATCCTGACCTGCTGGGTGACAGCTTGACATGATCCAGGGCCACGATCTCCAAGGGTCGAGTTGTCTTGATGGGTTGCAGGGGTGCCTTCTGGCTGCTGTAGTCTTTCCTTCTGAGGCTACAGGGTCCACAGTCTCGGCACTATCTCTCTATGGAGCTCCGCATTCCAACCCAGTAAAACTGACCTTTTAGCAGGGTTTCTAGCTTCTTCCAGCCAAAGTGCCCCACTTGATCGTGGTAGGCCTCCAACACCATCTGGATGTCCGTCCTGGGCACTACGATCTGCCACACCATCTCATGGGTCCTCAGGTTGACGTACCTTCGGCACAGCTTCTCCCTATAGATGAACAGCCGGCTTCTCTCACCCCACAGTTGCTTGGCTTGTAGAGACGCTTCCTTCTCCAGGGAGGAACCTTCCTGGGTTATCAGTTCTTTAATACGGCTGACAACCGGGTCACTGTCCTGGGTCTCCTTCCAGCTGTGGTGAGGTAAAGGGTTTAGCGTCTTACCGCGATGCCTCATGGAGGCTCGTTGCTCGTGGACCATTCCATTATGGTGAAAGGCAGGTAGCTCAATCTCTTCCAGGTCATCCACTTCTTCTTCAGTGTCCGACTGGTGAGGCATCCTGGACAGGGCATCGGCATTGACATTCTTGCGGCCGCTCGGTACTTAATGGTGAACTGATAGTTTGACAGCCGAGCCATCCATCGTTGTTCCATGGCTTCTAACTTGGCTGTTTCCAGATGAGTCAAGGGGTTATTGTCTGTGTAGGCAGTGAACTTACTGGAGGCTAGGTAGTGCTTGAACCGCTCGGTGATGGCCCAGACCAGGGCCAGGAACTCCAACTTGAAGCTGCTATAGTTCTCTGGGTTCCTGTCGGTCGGGCGGAGCTTCCTGCTTGCATAGGCGATCACCTTCTCTTGGCCATTCTGCTTCTGACTTAACACAGCTCCTAATGTCTCGTTCCTGGCATCTGTGTACAGCAGGAACGGTTGGCTGTAGTCAGGGTAGGCTAGGATCTCTTCGCCGGTCAGGATCTCCTTCATCACCTTAAAGGATTCAGCTTGCTCCGTACCCCACTGGAATGGGGGGGGGTTTCTGCCTCTCCCGGACTGTCCTACCAGGAGATCTTGCAAAGGTGCCGCTTTCTTGGTATTGTCCTTCACAAACCTCCGGTAATACCCGACTAGTCCCAGGAACTGACGTACCTCCTTGAGACTCTTCGGCTCCGGCCATTTCTGGATGTCAGTGACCTTCTCTGGGTCTGGTGCTACTCCCTCTGGACTAACGATGTGCCCCAGGTACTGTACCTTTTGCTTGAGCAGGTGGCACTTTGAGGGCTTCAGCTTCATCCCATACCGGGACAGCGACTTAAATACCTCCGCGATGTGCTTCAAGTGGTCCTTGTACGTCTTTGAGTACACTATCACGTCATCCAGGTATAGTAGTACAGTCTCAAAGTTGCGGTGTCCCAGGCAGCACGCCATCAACCTCTGGAACGTTCCGGGGGCGTTGCAGAGTCCGAATGGCATACTGTTGAACTCGCAGAGTCCCATCGGGGTGGTGAAGGCCGTCTTCTCCCGATCCTCCTCAGCAACAGCTACTTGCCAGTACCCACTAGTGAGGTCAAGGGTGGAGAAGTAATTTGCAGACTTTAAGGCAGCCAGGGATTCCTCTATATGTGGTAAAGGGTATGCATCTTTATGTGTAATGCGATTTACTTGTCTGTAATCTACACACATTCTCATGCTTCCGTCCTTTTTCATGACTAGAACTAGGGGAGCTGCCCAGGGACTACAACTATCCCTTACTACCCCTGCCTTCTTCATGTCGTGCAACATCTCCTTCGCCTTCTGGTAGTGTGCTGGTGGTATAGGCCTGTAACGTTCTTTGATGGGTGGATGGTCACCTGTGGGTATATGGTGTTGTACCCCTTTAATCCTCCCAAAGTCAAGTGGGTGTTTACTGAATACCTGCTCATATTCCTGAACCACCCGGTGTACACCCTGCGCAGGAGTGGTGTCTGTCCCAACATGAAGCTGTTGACACCAATCCTCCACCTGGGTTCCCGGGTCATTATCCTCCACTTCGTCTGGTGAGGTTAAGGACTCCGCCGTGTGTATGGAGTTGTTATCTACTGTGTACAGTTTGGCAACAGTGGCGTAGCGTGGTAATCTAACCTCGTCCTCCCCATAGTTTAGGAGGCATACGGGCACCCTCCCATTGCGTACATCCACTATCCTCCTGGCAGTCAAGAGTGTAGGTCTATGCTCTGAGCTAAGGGGCTCTACTACAGCCTGGTAGCTCCGTCCTTTGAGACCTATTGCTGCTCTACACCAAATCAGCATTTCACTCATTGTGGGAATCACAATGTGTATCGGGTCTGTCACCCGTACATTGCCAATTTCACCACCTGATAGCTTTACCTGTTGCTGGTACATAAGGGCTCGTATCTCTTTCTGGAGCACCCTCCTCTGCCCTGGTCTGGCGGTGTCAGCCATCTGTTGGAGCAAGAACAACATTTCTCCCAAACAGTTACTAACAATATTTGTGCCAAGTACCATATACAAGTCTGTATCATCAGGATTAGTCGCTACTACAATTAGTCCCTGGTCTTTCAGTTCCACTCTTCCCACCTTTACTGCCACATCCTTAACCCCGACTAGGTTAAGGGGAAGGCCATTGGAGGCATACACGGAAAGGTTTGGAGCTGGCGGGCTCAGTTCATCTATGGACAAGAACCTTTTGTAGAGGAAATCAGGCATAATGGTTACTTGAGATCATAGGCGGATTATAATGAGCTCAATCCGGGCTAGGGCCCGCGGCTGCCATGGGGCCCCGGGCTCCCAGGGGCCTGTGGCCGGATTGACCTCATTATAATGTGTGACAGGAGGGCCAGGGAGTGGGAAGATGGAATCTGCTCTGCTGTGTCTGGCGGCTGCAGAGGATGACTCACCAGCTGCTGACTGTGTAAGTGCAGGAGAGGAGGCTCCACCCACCTGCTCCGGCCTCCAGCAGAGCACAGAGCCAGCTTACAGCATGGCCAGCCCACTGCTCTCCCTGCCCCCAACCCGGGTCTGAGTGTTACCTCTCCGCTCTCCCCTCCTGCCCAGCAATTACACCGAGAACTCTGCAGTCGGGCCCCAAGAGGAGGGGAGGCTGCCCCACAGAGAAGATGAAGATGGAAGAACCGGCATAATATACAGAAAGGGTAAGTCCATGTGCAGTGTGTGTGTGTGTGTGTTTATATATATATATATATATATATATATATATATATATATATATATATATGTATATATGTATATATATATATATATGTATATGTGTGTGTGTGTATGTATCTACGTCTATGTATTTGTGGACCATCAGAGGGGCTCACTCGCCGTCGTGGCCCGGGCTGCTTCCCTGGCATCTGTGCAGGACCGCTGGCACTTCACCTGACATGGCCGTGAGCTGTGCGGCTGTGTCTGGTATTAATGACACGGCAGGGACGACACTGCGCCTATAATTGTGCTTGTGTATTGCCCCTGCCGCGCCATTACTACCAAACACAACCGCACAGCGCACGGCCATGTCAGGTGAAATGCCGGCAATCAAGCAGCGCCAGAGGTACTACACAGATGCTGTGAAAGCAGCCCAGGCCCCAACGGCGAGTGGACCCCACTGAAAGCAGGGCCATGTCTGTGACACGCCAGCGGCCCTGCACTGAGACATGCCTGAGTAGCTGCTGGACAGGACAGTTTTATGTGTTTATAAGATATGTACGTATGCCTGTATGCATGTGTCTGTGCGCATATCTGCGTACCGTCTGCATGTGTGCGCATATCTGCGTATCGTGCATGCACACGTGTGCTGGCCCGGCCGCATAGCTTTTGGAAGTGCATTGAGGTGAAGGGTACATTGCTGGAAAAGGAAAAAAAAAAAAAAAACTCTTTAAATCTCTTAGTTTGCGAGTGTGAACGAGCTGCGTGTGTCCGGAGCGTAAGTGCGAACGAAAGTAAGTGTGTGACTTGTTTTTCAGTGAAGAGGTATTTGGGAATCCTGCAGAAAATACCTGTGTGAATTGCGGTGAGTTGCTGCATTGTGACCTGCTGAGTGCTTTTCTACCTGTTTAGATTTATTGGGCTTTTTAAAACCTATTTTCTCACTACAGTTTTAGTTTCTTAGTTTACTACCTGTGTATTTAAGGGTTAACTACATTGCACTAAAATCCTGAGGTGTAGATTTACTCACAAGGGGTTAATTAAGGGGAAGGGGTTATAATTAAGGGTTTATAAGGGGCAGCTGGTTGGACATCAAGTCCTTTCGAAGTGCATTGAGGTGAAGGGTACATTGCTGGAAAAGGAAAAAAAAAAACAAACTCTTTAAATCTCTTAGTTTGCGAGTGTCCGGAGTGTAAGTGCGAACGAAAGTAAGTGTGTGACTTATTTTTCAGTGAAGAGGTATTTGGGAATCCTGCAGAAAATACCTGTGTGAATTGCGGTGAGTTGCTGCATTGTGACCTGCTGAGTGCTTTTCTACCTGTTTAGATTTATTGGGCTTTTTAAAACCTATTTTCTCACTACAGTTTTAGTTTCTTAGTTTACTACCTGTGTATTTAAGGGTTAACTACATTGCACTAAAATCCTGAGGTGTAGATTTACTCACAAGGGGTTAATTAAGGGGAAGGGGTCATAATTAAGGGTTTATAAGGGGCAGCTGGTTGGACATCAAGTCCTTTCTAAGTGCATTGAGGTGAAGGGTACATTGCTGGAAAAGGAAAAAAAAAAAAAAAAACTCTTTAAATCTCTTAGTTTGCGAGTGTGAACGAGCTGCGTGTGTCCGGAGCGTAAGTGCGAACGAAAGTAAGTGTGTGACTTGTTTGTCAGTGAAGAGGTATTTGGGAATCCTGCAGAAAATACCTGTGTGAATTGCGGTGAGTTGCTGCATTGTGACCTGCTGAGTGCTTTTCTACCTGTTTAGATTTATTGGGCTTTTTAAAACCTATTTTCTCACTACAGTTTTAGTTTCTTAGTTTGCTACCTGTGTATTTAAGGGTTAACTACATTGCACTAAAATCCTGAGGTATAGATTTACTCACAAGGGGTTAATTAAGGGGAAGGGGTCATAATTAAGGGTTTATAAGGGGCAGCTGGTTGGACATCAAGTCCTTTGGAAGTGCATTGAGGTGAAGGGTACATTGCTGGAAAAGGAAAAAAAAAAAAAAAAAACTCTTTAAATCTCTTAGTTTGCAAGTGTGAACAAGCTGAGTGTGTCCGGAGCGTAAGTGCGAACGAAAGTAAGTGTGTGACTTGTTTTTCAGTGACTTTGGATTCAGGGAGTTTGGAAGGGAGGACTTTGGACTGAATTGCTGACTGTATTTCATCTTTCTTTACTTTACTTTTTACTTAATTAATCCACCTGACCTACTTATCTGATTCCCCCGTCCATACTTGATACTTAATTGATCCCCCGTCCATACTTTACTGATCCCCCGCCGATATCTAATTGATACACTTGCACATCCCTAATTGATCCCCGTCCATACACCTATATATAAATAATTGTGTTTTGTACTTGTATATATATATACTGACTGTATCCCCATATTTAGAATGACGTCTATTTTGGCCGGAGCCGTGCAGTGTACATCTTGCGCAATGTATGCATTCCGTGAGCAACCGCTCGAGGATCCATACTGCTGCGAGAGATGTGAGCATATCGTGCACTTGGAAGCCCAAATTCTGGATCTAAGTGCTCAGATAGCAGTACTGAGGAGCATCGACAACATGGAACGGAGTTTGCTGCTCACCGAGCAGACACTCAATGGGTCAATACTGGGGGTGGAGCATAGAGGGGAAGTGCAGGCTGAACAGGCAGGGAGCTGGATAACAGTTAGGAGGGATAGAGGGAAGAAGTATAGGAAGGCTGGTTCAGAACCGGCATTATTGGAGCACGACAGATCCTCTGACCGCCGGGGGAGTGTATGCTCCAGTAATGAGGGGGAGGGGGGAAGTGTAGGGCAGGCAAGACAGGTTCTGGTAGTGGGTGACTCTATTATTAAGGGGACAGACAGGGCAATCTGTCACAAAGACCGGGATCGCCGAACGGTGTACTGCCTCCCTGGTGCTAGAGTCCGGCACATCGCGGATCGGGTTGACAGGTTACTGGGTGGGGCTGGCGAACACCCAGCGGTCATGGTCCACATCGGCACCAATGACAAAGTGAGTGGTAGATGGAGGGTCCTTAAAAATGATTTAAGGGACCTAGGTAGGAAGCTTAGGGCAAGGACCTCCAAGGTAGTTTTCTCAGAAATACTACCAATCCCGCGAGCCACACAGGAGCGCCAACGGGAAGTTAGGGAGGTGAATAAGTGGCTAAAGAGTTGGTGCAAGGCAGAAGGGTTTGGGTTCATGGAGAACTGGGCCAACTTCGCAGTCGGCTACAGGCTCTACCGTAGGGACAGGCTGCACCTCAATGGGGAGGGTGCAGCGGTGCTGGGGAAGAGGATGGCTAATAGGTTGGAGGAGTTTTTAAACTAGAGACGGGGGGGGGAAACCAAGGAAATAGGTGGGATGTGAGGCAAGCAAGGGGGAAGGGGAGAAGTGAATATAATGAGGGTGGAGAGGGGGGTGGGGATAGTACAGTTAGATCGTTAGAGAAGAATAGGATGCTAAATAACCCCAAAGTTTTATCTTGCATGCTGACCAACGCAAGAAGCCTGACCAATAAGTCGGATGAGCTGCAGGCGCTTATATCGGAGGAGAGGTATGACATCGTAGGTATAACAGAGACTTGGCTAGACGATAGCTACGACTGGGCGGTAAATTTATTAGATTATAGTTTATTTAGAAGGGACCGGAAACAGGGGAAAGGCGGAGGAGTCTGCTTATATGTAAAGTCATGTCTAAAACCCAGACTAAGGGAAGATATAGGAGAGGGAGAAGAGGGGGTCGAGTCCATGTGGGTAGAGATAGAGGGAACTAAAAATAATAATAAAATATTACTGGGGGTCTGCTATAAGCCACCCAATATAACAGAGGAGAATGAGAATCTGCTATTAGGACAAATAGACAAAGTAGCAAAACATAATGAAGTGATTGTAATGGGGGATTTCAACTACCCGGATATTGACTGGGAAACAGAAACCTGTAGATCTCAGAAAGGAAAAAGGTTCTTGACAAATATTAAGGATAATTATCTCTCCCAACTAGTGCAGGAACCAACGAGAGGGAAGGCCGTGTTGGACTTAATATTGACTAATAGGCCTGATAGAATAACTGAGGTACAGATAGGGGGGCACCTAGGTAATAGCGACCATAATATTATCGACTTCAAAATGCCCTTCAGTAGGGTTATCAATAAGGGAACAACAAAAACATTAAACTTTAGGAGGGCAAAGTTTGATCAGCTGAAAGAAAGCCTTCAACTTATTGACTGGGACAAAGTTCTTAATCAAAGGAATACGAATAGTAAATGGGAAACCTTCAAAAGAATTCTGAATACTCAGTGCGAGAGATATATACCGTATGGGAATAAAAGGGCCAGAAATAAGAGGAAACCAATATGGTTGAACAAGAACGTAAAAGGGGCGTTAAATAGCAAAAAAGAGGCATTCAAGAGATTAAAACAGGAAAACAGTAAGGAGGCACTAATGTGTTACAAGGAAAAAACGAGAACCTGTAAAAAACAAATAAAAATAGCGAAGGAGGAAACAGAGAGACGTATTGCTAGGGAAAGTAGATCAAATCCCAAACTGTTCTTTACGTATATAAATAGTAAAAGGATTAAATCGGATAATATTGGACCGATAAAAAGTGAGGAAGGCAAAATCATAGAGAAAGATGAGGATAAAGCTAATCTATTAAATAATTTTTTTTCGACAACTTTCACAAAGGAAATCGAACTAACAGGAGAAATGAGAAGTGACAAACTTAATCCTCCACTAAGTATGACAAATCTAACCCAAGCTGGGGTACAGAAACGCCTCAGTAACATTAAAATAAACAAATCACCAGGACCTGATGGCATACACCCACGGGTACTAAGGGAACTAAGTAATGTGATAGACAGACCGTTATATCTTATATTTAAGGACTCTGTTGAGACTGGGTCTGTGCCACTTGATTGGCGACAGGCGAATGTAGTGCCAATATTCAAAAAGGGAGCGAAAAGTGACGCCGGAAACTATCGGCCGGTGAGTCTGACGTCCGTTGTGGGCAAAATTTTTGAAAGCTTCATTAAAGAGGCAATTACGGAGCATCTTGATGCTAATAATCTTTTAATCCCGAACCAACATGGATTCATGAGGAATCGCTCCTGCCAAACAAACCTGATTGACTTCTACGAGGAGGTTAGCTCTCGAGTAGATCAGGGGGAACCAGTGGATGTCGTGTATCTCGACTTCTCAAAAGCGTTCGATAGCGTGCCACATAATAGGTTGGTATACAAAATGAGAATGATGGGGCTGGGGGAAAATGTCTGCAAGTGGGTAGCTAACTGGCTAAAGGATAGAAGGCAGAGGGTGGTTATAAATGGAATATACTCAGATTGGGTAAGCGTCACTAGTGGGGTACCACAGGGGTCTGTACTAGGCCCAATGTTATTTAATATCTTTATTAACGACATAGTCAACGGGATAAATAGTAAAATATCAATATTTGCAGATGACACAAAGTTATGTAAAACAATTAATACAAAAGAGGACAGTGCAGACCTACAGAGGGATTTGGATAAGCTGGGTAGGTGGAGCATTAAATGGCAAATGAGGTTTAACGAGGAGAAATGTAAGGTCATACATATGGGAAGGAAAAATGGAAGTCACCAGTACTCACTGAATGGGAAATCATTGGGGAATTCAGAGATGGAGAAGGACTTGGGCATCTTGATTGATAGCAAACTAAATTGGAGTGCCCAAAGTCAGGCCGCTGCTGTAAGGGCAAACAGGGTAATGGGATGTATCAGAAGAGGTATAGCTGCAAAGGATGAGAACATTGTTCTTCCACTGTACAAAGCACTGGTCAGACCACACTTGGAATACTGTGCTCAGTTATGGGCCCCAATATATAGAAAGGATATAAATGAGCTTGAAAAGGTACAAAGGAGGGCAACAAAATTAATAAAGGGAATGGAGGGACTGCAATACCCAGAGAGGTTGGCAAAACTAGGACTATTCAGCCTGGAAAAGAGAAGGTTGAGGGGGGACATAATAAATGTGTACAAATATGTTAGGGGACAGTATAGAGATCTTGCCCGGGATTTGTTCAAAAGGAGGGATATTACAGTAACAAGAGGGCACTCACTAAGACTGGAAGAGAAAAGGTTTCAGCACCAGCATAGGAAGGGGTTCTTTACGGTCAGGGGCGGACACAGACTGTAGTGGGCCCCTGTGCAAGAAATTTTTGGGGGCCCCCCCTGCCCTTCATAAGGCAACAAAGTTATGTAAACATAACCCCCCCATGTGCAGCCCTCATCCCCCCCCATATGCAGCTCTCATCCCATGTGCAGCTCACCCCCCCGTGCATCTCTCATCCCCCCCGTGCATCTCTCATCCCCCCCTGCATCTCTCATCCCCCCCGTGCATCTCTCATCCCCCCCGTGCATCTCTCATCCCCCCCATGTGCATCTCTCATCCCTCCCATGTGCATCTCTCATCCCTCCCATGTGCATCTCTTGCCCCCCCGTGCATCTCTTGCCCCCCCGTGCATCTCTTGCCCCCCCGTGCATCTCTTGCCCCCCCGTGCATCTCTCATCCCCCCCGTGCATCTCTCATCCCCCCCGTGCATCTCTCATTCCCCCCCCGTGCATCTCTCATTCCCCCCCGTGCATCTCTCATCCCTCCCATGTGCATCTCTCATCCCTCCCATGTGCATCTCTCACCCCCCCGTGCATCTCTCACCCCCCATGTGCATCTCTCATCCCTCCCATGTGCATCTCACATCCCTCCCATGTGCATCTCACATCCCTCCCATGTGCATCTCACATCCCTCCCATGTGCATCTCACATCCCTCCCATGTGCATCTCTCACCCCCCCGTGCATCTCTCATCCCCCCCATGTGCATCTCTCATCCCCCCCATGTGCATCTCTCATCCCCCCCATGTGCATCTCTCATCCCCCCATGTGCATCTCTCATCCCCCCCATGTGCATCTCTCATCCCCCCCATGTGCATCTCTCATCCCCCCCCATGTGCATCTCTGATTCCCCCCACTCCTGATTAATTAATTGTATTTAAAAAAAATAAAACTTGTTATACTTACCCCCATGCGATCCCTGCAGAATCCTGGCGCTCGTCCACGTCGCTGCCACCAGGTTCTCCTGACGTTCGGCCATGTGACGGCGCCACATACATAGCCATCAGCTTTTGTTTTGGCCAAAAGATTTTTAAAGCCGCCACCACGATAAGGTAGACTCTTCTGGCCGGGCCCTACTCTAAGCTATTAAAATTTTCTTAAAATATCCAATACTCTTTTTAGATATATTTTTATTTAGTTTTCTTTAAGGGAATGTGTCATATATACATTTTTTTTTTAAATGACCAATAATACCACATACAGGGAATACCGCCACACCATGACCAGACCACATATTACCACAACATAGTGGCCGAATAATACCACACAGAAGGGAGAAAAACTGCCACACCATGACCAGACCACATATTACCACCACATTACTAATATTACCACCATATTACTAATATTACCATAAGTGTCATTATACACGGGAGCTCTATACATGGTATGTATAATGTAAGTGTCCAGGTAATCTAGTGATCACCAGTGACATTATACACAGGAGCTCTGTATATAGTGTCAGTGTACAGGTAATACAGTGATCACCAGTGACATTATACATAGGAGCTCTGTATATAGTGTACAGGTAATACAGTGATCACCAGTGACATTATACACAGGAGCCCGGTACATAGTATATAGTGTAAGTGTACATGTAATACACTGACTCACTGGTGACGTCTCTAGGTGAAGTCCTTCAGCTACGCTTTTCTCCTTCATTCAGCACAGACCGCCATCACGTCTTCCAGCCAGGACTTGTCTCTGCATAAAATAACACAGTTATCTAGAGCACATTCCCCAACTTCTACATTACGCAGCTGAATACAGACGTGCATCCACCATCAATATATGGTTAGTTATTATGCCACCTACCATTCCAAATATAAATTGTAATCCACCACGGTGCCCCCATTAACTGTAAATAGGCACTTAATATATAATTTAATTAGAACCTCTACTCTCTCCGCCAATTTGTTACCAGTTACACTCCTGCATCCGCAACGCCCCCTACTCTATGCTTCCTGCTCCCCGCATTCATTATTTACATGCACCCCCTGCCCCAATTCATTATATCATGTCCGTGCTCTCCCCACCCCATCATCATTTACTCTCCCCCACCCCACATTCATTATGTGCAGCTCATTATCCCCCTACTCCCAATTCCCCCATGTGCAGCTCATTTTCTCCCAATTCCCCCATGTGCAGCTCTCATCCCCCCCATGTGCAGCTTTCAAACCCCCCCCATGTGCAGCTTTCAAACCCCCCCCATGTGCAGCTCTCAAACCCCCCCATGTGCAGCTCTCAAACCCCCCCATGTGCACATCTCTCACCACCCCCCCATGTGCACATCTCTCACCCCCACATGTGCCCCTCTCTCATCCCCCCCATGTGCATCTCTCATCCCCCCACATGTGCGGCTCTCACCACCTACCCATGTGCACCTCTCTCACCCCCCCATGTGCACATCTCTCACCCCCCCATGTGCACCTCTCTCATCCCCCTCCCCCACATGTGCACCTGTCTCATCCCCCTCCCCCACATGTGCACTTCTCTCATCCCCCTCCCCCACATGTGCACCTCTCTCATCCCCCCCACATGTGCATCTCTCATCCCCCCCCCACATGTGCATCTGACGCGCCCCTGGGCCTGTGTCGCGCTGCGGTGCGCACGCGGGAGCTTACCCGGAGCCGGATCCGTGGAGGGTTGTAATCTCGTGGCGGTGACCCGGTCCGTGCCCAGGGAGTCAAACTAGACGGCAGTCTATTAGTAGTAAATAGTTGATGACTACGCCACCCGTTGAGTGCAGCCAGGAAGCTGCTGCTGCAGGGCAGACCGCTGAGGCCGGTGGTAAGATTGTGCAGCGTGATAGTATAACCCCCAACGGGAGGGGTATGGCCTCAGGGCAGCCGACGTGGATGATGGGGGTAGCAGGAACCACTCAGAGACGGTACGGTGTAGTTCAGGGTCTTTACTGGTAACAACGACAGACCCTCCCGGAGTACTTGCTAGCAAACGAGGCCTGGTCAGTCTTTGAGCAGATGGGATCTCCCCTGGCCAGGCGTAGTTGTAGGCCTCCCAAACTGACTGTACTCTTCTGGCTACCTTGCTAGAAGCTGATGTAAGTAGCCCACGTCCCTGAGTGTACCGTGTGGTGCTCACCCGTATGGCCGGTGACTCGGGGCCTTCTAATGGCTTCCGCTCCACGATGGCGGTGCTGGTCCCACGCGTGTGACCGTGCCTTCGGGCTTCTGGGCCAGAGGACCTGAAATCCCCTGCCCGACGGATTCTGCTGCTGGGTAGGAGTTAGTCCCCACAGCCTCGGACTCCGGGTCCGGTAAAGAATCTTCTTAGTCAGGGCGAGCTCTGTAGCTGCCAGCCCCTGACTCCTTGTAACTCTGCTGTTTCCTATGCTGCTTCTCTTCTCCACTCTCCTTGTCTGACTCACCCTGCCTCAGCCCCGGGTTTATACAGGGGAAGTTCTTCCCCTCCCAAGACTGGGCAGGAGGTGTGGCATGCACAGGATCCCTGACCAAAGGACCTCCCACCTGCTCTCAGACATAATATCTCTATCACTGTGGCAACCAGACCCCTGGGGTGTCACATTCCCCCCTAGTGAAATTTAGTACTCCGGGACTAAACACATTTAGAAAAACATAACAAAGTATAACAATAACAATACTATAAGAAAAACACATAAGATGGTTACGGCGTGTCCGCAACCGGATGCAGTCTTTGAAGAAAAGCAAAGGTGTCCATTTCACCAACACAGGGAGACGTAAGCAGGTAGGGGTCTGTCCTACCCCGAGTCCTTAACAGTCTCTAGTCCATCCTGGGTTACGCTCCAACTATATACAAGGATTCCCGGTAAATCCACCAAGGTTTCCTAAAAATAACTAGAAACACAAAATTATACACAAGCAACAAGACACAGAAAAACATAAATAAAACAATTTATACACTTTAAATTCTCCAGCGTGCGGGTAACTGGCCTCTAGTGGCCCGAGTGGACCTACGGAGCTGACTGTCTGGCCCTGAACTACAGGGTGTAGGAGCTGTCAAGGGTAAACTGGGCAGCTGTCTACCGGCTCTTTGTCTCACTAGGGGTACGGCAGGCTCACTATAAGCAGAGGGTTGATTCTCCTGTTCTGCTTGTGTGGAGTCTTCTGCCTCCTGGACCGGCTGTTATTCCAGCTCTACCCGTTGCTCCGTAGGTTCTTGGGATGATGGTTGGAGGAAGGTGAGTACGGGTACCACAACTGCACCATTGACTTGAGTCCAAGACTGAGGAAAGTCCCCGAGCACGGTACTAACCATATCTTCCCTTTCTTCCACGGGTCGATGGTCTTCTTGTTCTTCTTCAGGGTTCCTCAGTTGTTCGGGACACTTCTTCAGGTGGTCCCGGGATACAATGGCTGTGGTTTCCCCTCCGTCTTTACTGATGGTACAGACCTTCGGGTTCTCGTGGCTTGAGGGCAGTACGGTGTACGGGTCCTTCTCCCACTGGTCGTCCAACTTGTGGAGCCGTCTCTTCCTCTTCAAGACCTGCTCTCCGGGTACCAGGGGAACAGCGGGAGCATACTGGTTGTAAGTTTTCTCTTGTCTTTCCCTAGCCTGACAGAGACTTCGCTCCACGCTCTCCTGTACTCTCCGGTACTGCTGCTGCCTCTCTGTGTCCCAGTCTGTTTCTGGTGAAGTGTCCTCGGGGGTCAGGACTCCCATTTCCAGGTCAACAGGTAACTTACCAGGTCTTGCCCTCATTAGGTAAGCCGGGGTACAGTTGGTGGAACCTACCGGGATGTGGTTGTATAGGTCCACCAGATCGGGCAACTTTTCAGGCCACAGACTGCGTTCTTCCAGGGGCAACGTTTTTAGAAGATCCATTACCACCTGGTTCATTTTTTCACAAAGTCCATTAGTCTGCGGATGGTAGGGTGTCGTCCTTATCTTCCGGCAGCCATACAGATTGCAGAATTCCTGAAAGACCTCCGCTTCAAAGGCAGGTCCCTGGTCCGTCAGCACTTGGTCCGGGTACCCGTGTGGACGGCAGAAGTGCTGCTGGAAGGCTCTAGCTGCTGTTTGAGCCGTTAAGTCCTTGACGGGGACGACAACCAAGAACCGGGAGTAATGATCCACGATGGTTAACGCGTAGACGTAGCCACTTCTGCTTGGGGTCAGTTTTACATGATCCAAGGCTACCAGTTCCAACGGTTGCCGGGTGACGATGGACTGCAGGGGAGTCTTCTGGCTGGCTCGGTCCTTCCTTCTCAGGTTGCACGGGCCACAATCTCTGCACCACTTCTCGATGGTTCCCCTCATGCCTACCCAGTGGAACCGCTCGCGCAGCAGGAACTCCAGCTTTTTCCACCCAAAGTGTCCAGCTCCGTCGTGGTATGCCTCCATCACCATGGCTGCGTCTCTTCGTGGCACCACTACTTGCCAGAGTAATTCATGCGTCCGGGAGTTAACCATTCTGCGGCACAACTTCCCTTTGTAAAGGAACAGTCGACTCTTCTCTGCCCATAGTTGTTTGGCTTCCTCCGGAGCGTCTGGTTCAAGGCGAGCCTCCGGCCGAGTCAGCATCTCCTTCACCAGTCGGACGGCAGGGTCGCTGTCTTGCGTTTCCGCCCAGTTGTAGTGGGGTAAGGGGTTCAACGTAGCAGCCTGCTTACTCCTTACCCGGTGGGAATACTGAATAGTCCCATGACGGTGGAACGCAGGGAGTTCAACTTCTTCCAGTCCCTCCGGATCTTCTCCTCCGTCCGGCAGGTTGGGCATCCTGGACAGGGCGTCCGCGTTGGTATTGGAGCGTCCTGCCCGGTATTTAATTGTGAACTCGTAGTTGGACAGACGGGCCATCCACCTCTGCTGGAGGGCACCGAGTCTTGCCGTGTCCAGGTGTGTCAGCGGGTTGTTATCCGTGTACACGGTGAACCGGGAAGAAGCGAGGTAATGCTTAAAGCGCTCAGTGATTGCCCATACTACGGCCAGGAACTCTAACTTAAATGAGCTGTAATTCTCGGGGTTCCTTTCGGTGGGTCGCAGTTTTCGGCTGGCGTAGGCGATTACTCGTTCCTTCCCCTGCTGGATCTGGGACAGTACGGCTCCTAGCCCGATGTTACTGGCGTCGGTGTAGAGGATAAAGGGCTGGCTATAATCCGGGTACGCCAGGATTTCGTCCCCCGTGAGGGCCATCTTCAGCTGGCGGAAGGACTCTTCTTCCAGCTCTTCCCATTTGAAGGGCGGCTTCTGGTTCTTGGCCTTCCGGGACTGGCCTATCAGGAGGTCCTGCATAGGTGCTGCCTTTTTGGTGAAACCGGGAATAAACCTTCGGTAGTAGCCTACCAACCCGAGGAACTGCCGCACTTCTTTTACGCTGGAGGGGCTTGGCCATTCCTTAATTGCGGTGATTTTATCAGGGTCGGGAGCCACTCCGTCAGCGCTCACTACGTGTCCCAGGTACTGCACCTTTGGTTTCAGGAGGTGACACTTGGAGGGTTTCACCTTTAGGCCGTAACTCGCCAGAGCCTCGAACACTTCCGCCAGGTGTTTCAGGTGGTCCTCATACGTCTTGGAATATACGATGACATCGTCCAGGTACAACAGGACCGTCTCGAAGTTTCTGTGGCCCAGACAACACTCCATTAGGCGTTGGAAGGTTCCTGGTGCGTTGCAGAGTCCGAACGGCATGCAGGTGAACTCGCTAAGTCCCATCGGGGTGGTGAATGCGGTCTTCTCCCGGTCTGCCTCTGCTACAGGAACCTGCCAGTACCCGCTAGTGAGATCCAAGGTAGAGAAGAAGTTAGCAGATCTTAACGCAGCCAATGACTCCTCTATCCTTGGTAAGGGGTACGCATCCTTGTGTGTGATACGGTTGATTTTCCGGTAATCTACACACATCCTCATGGTGTTGTCTTTCTTTTTGACTAAAACTAATGGGGCTGCCCAGGGGCTACAACTATCCCGGATTACCCCAGCCTCCTTCATGTCTCTAAGCATCCCCTTGGCGTGTTGGTAATGTGCAGGGGGTACGGGTCGATACCTCTCTTTTATGGGAGGATGATCTCCCGTGGGGATGCGATGTTCTACCCCCTTGACTCGCCCGAAGTCTAACGGGTGTTTACTAAACACTCTCTCATACTCTTGAACCACCCGATAGACTCCTTGTTTCTGATGTGAGGGAGTGGAGTCAGTACCCAGATGTAGTTGCTGACACCAGTCCTCCATGTCTTTCTTAGAGCCGTTACCTTCCTCCGGGTGAGATGGAGGCAAGGGTTCCACAGATTGTATAGAATTTTGATTAGTGATATATAATTTGGCTAGCGTGGCATACCGGGGCAGGTACACTTCCCTCTCCCCGATATTTATTATGCGAATGGGCACCCTCCCATGGCGTACATTGACCACCCCCCGTGCTGTCAAAATGGTGGGCCTACTGTCTGAGTAAACTGGTTCTACCATTGCCTGGTAATCTCTACCTCTCAGACCAATAGCTGCCCGGCACCAAATCATCATTTCACTTTTTGGGGGCATGGCAATAGGAAAAGGGTCACACATTCTTACGCTACCAATCTCACCGCCGGAGAGTTCCACTTGTTGCCGTTGCATCAGTGCCCGGATCTCTTTCTGGAGCACCCGCTGCTCGCCGGAGCTGGCATTCTTGGCAACTTGCTGTAAAAGGAAAATCACCTCTGCAAGACAATTTTCAATTACATTAGTTCCTAGAGTTATTTTTGGGTGACTCTCATGTTTATCGATATCTACAATGATCAGTCCCTGTGCGGCCAGTTCGACTCTACCAATTTTGATGGTCACCTCTTTAAATCCGATCTGTGGCACGGGCTGACCATTGCTGGCGATGATACTCAAGTCGTCGTCGGGGTAGCGGGTAATATCCGAGTCATTCCAGTACTGCTTGAAGAGCACGTACGGGATGGTGGTGACCTGTGACCCGGTGTCCAGTAGGGCACTCATGGGAATGCCATCCAGTACCACAGGCAAGACTGGACGTCCTCCCACATATCTGTCGCGCCAGTTCGATGGGCCTGGTGATCTTTTTCCTGGGGGTTGGCCCTCTACCCCAGGTTGTGCCCGTTTAAAGAACAGTACCTTGCCATATGTCCGGGTTGATTGCAGCGGCGGCAGATGGGTCGTCCGTCCTCACTGTATCGGTCACTGGGTCTTCCTCTGGCCGGTGGGGTCCTCCTTGGTCGACGCCACGGGATGTCCTCCGGTCCGGATGCCAGCTGGATCTTCCCTGGGGTGGAAACCTGTAAAGACTGCACAGTTCGGGTTAGCGCAGCAACGCTCTTAGCTAGCTCTTGGACCTGATGGTGTAGGTCTGGAGCCGGGTCATTGTCCAGAGCCTGCGCATCAGCTCCCACAGGCCCTGCTGACAAGGGCGCCGCCTCCTGGTAGTAAGTGGTAGTGGGGCGTCTGTGGGTCACAACGCCACCTGGTGCCGGTTCTCGGAGCACCCGGATGGCTCTGTCCTTGAACTGTGCAAAGTCCAGATGGGGATCCTGTAAGGCCATTGCCCGCAACTGGGTTCGGTGGGCATTGCAATATAAACCCTCTATAAATTGTTCAGTCAACAGCCTGTCCTCGTTTCCCACCCCATCAGGGTCGGTCTGCTTAATGGCCCTCAGGGCCTCTTGTAGGTTTAGTGCATAGTCCCTTATACTCTCATGCGCTCGCTGCTTGCACCCGTAGAATCTAAGCTTAATCTCGGCTGAGGTGCGGGTATCAAAGGTGTCCTTCAGCCGGGTTAGTATCCCTGCGACAGTCTTCCTCCCAGGTGGCCAGGATTTTACTTCCCTTTTGGCTGCCCCAGTTAGTTGGGCCACCAGGATGCTCACTTTTTGCTCTTCTGTGAGGGGGTACACCTGGAAGAGGCTATCCAGCTTTTCTCTAAAGTCATGCAGGGTATGTGACTCCCCTGAGTACTGGGGTAGCCAAGCTGCTCCCGGGATATAGGGCATGGTGAAGGGCATAACTGCAGCAGCGGTGGCGCTGGCGGGGGTTGAGGCAGCGAAGCTCTCTTCCGTATCCGACATCTTCCTCCCCCCTAGTGGACCGTGGCCTACCTTGCGATGATCCTCTTCCGTAGGCCGCGGCTCCGCAGTGGATCGTCAGGGTTGAGGACCTTCCGTCGCGCTCCTGTGACGTCGGCGTCTGCTGGGCTCCTTCCAGGACCTTACGCAACGTCCGGACGTGAGGCGGGGCTTCAGTTCTCGCGCGCTTTCGGAGTCCACGCCCCTCTTCTTCCCGCGCGGCGTCCTCAAGATGGCGTCCAATGGCGGGAAAACTCCACGGATGGCGGGAAGAAGGTCGAAGATGGCGCCGGATGGCGGGAAAACTTCGCGGATGGCGGGAATCTTCACCACTGGTAAGTTTGAACAGTCTTTGCTTTTCAGGCACGCAGTACCCGGTGGTTGCGGGCACGAAATCCTGCCGACTACGCCAAAGTTGACGCGCCCCTGGGCCTGTGTCGCGCTGCGGTGCGCACGCGGGAGCTTACCCGGAGCCGGATCCGTGGAGGGTTGTAATCTCGTGGCGGTGACCCGGTCCGTGCCCAGGGAGTCAAACTAGACGGCAGTCTATTAGTAGTAAATAGTTGATGACTACGCCACCCGTTGAGTGCAGCCAGGAAGCTGCTGCTGCAGGGCAGACCGCTGAGGCCGGTGGTAAGATTGTGCAGCGTGATAGTATAACCCCCAACGGGAGGGGTATGGCCTCAGGGCAGCCGACGTGGATGATGGGGGTAGCAGGAACCACTCAGAGACGGTACGGTGTAGTTCAGGGTCTTTACTGGTAACAACGACAGACCCTCCCGGAGTACTTGCTAGCAAACGAGGCCTGGTCAGTCTTTGAGCAGATGGGATCTCCCCTGGCCAGGCGTAGTTGTAGGCCTCCCAAACTGACTGTACTCTTCTGGCTACCTTGCTAGAAGCTGATGTAAGTAGCCCACGTCCCTGAGTGTACCGTGTGGTGCTCACCCGTATGGCCGGTGACTCGGGGCCTTCTAATGGCTTCCGCTCCACGATGGCGGTGCTGGTCCCACGCGTGTGACCGTGCCTTCGGGCTTCTGGGCCAGAGGACCTGAAATCCCCTGCCCGACGGATTCTGCTGCTGGGTAGGAGTTAGTCCCCACAGCCTCGGACTCCGGGTCCGGTAAAGAATCTTCTTAGTCAGGGCGAGCTCTGTAGCTGCCAGCCCCTGACTCCTTGTAACTCTGCTGTTTCCTATGCTGCTTCTCTTCTCCACTCTCCTTGTCTGACTCACCCTGCCTCAGCCCCGGGTTTATACAGGGGAAGTTCTTCCCCTCCCAAGACTGGGCAGGAGGTGTGGCATGCACAGGATCCCTGACCAAAGGACCTCCCACCTGCTCTCAGACATAATATCTCTATCACTGTGGCAACCAGACCCCTGGGGTGTCACACATCTCTCATCTCCCCCCCCACATGTGCATCTCTCATCCCCCCCCCCCACATGTGCCTCTCTCATCCCCCCCCACATGTGCATCTCTCATCCCGCCCCACATGTGCATCTCTCATCCCCCCCCACATGTGCATCTCCCATTCCCCCCCCCACATGTGCATCTCCCATTCCCCCCCCCACATGTGCATCTCCCATTCCCCCCCCCCACATGTGCATCTCCCATTCCCCCCACTCCTAGTTAATTGTATTTAAAAAAAAATAAAACTTGTTATACTTACCCCCATGCGATCCCTGCAGAATCCTGGCACTCGTCCAAATCGCTGACACCAGGTTCTCCTGACTTCCGGCCATGTGACGGCGCCGTCACATGACCGGAAGTCAGGGGAATCATGAAGGCGCTGCCACGGCAGCGCAGCGCAGCGCTGAGATGTCCCGGACCCGGCGCTTAGCATGGGGCCGGAGGCCCCATCAGGCGAGAGATGCACAAGAGGGGGGCCCCCAACGGGGCTCCGAGGGGGCCCCTACCGGCCGGGCCCCATACTGGAGTCAGAGCAGTCATGCCCTGATGGCGGCCGTGCTGGAGGCTGGAGGGGCCCCCTCTCCCTCGGGGCCCCCGTTCAATGAACCGGCTGCACGGGCGGTAGTTCCGCCCCTGTTTACGGTAAGAGCAGTGAGAATATGGAATTCACTGAGTGAGGAGACGGTAATGTCGGATTCACTACACCAGTTCAAGCGGGGACTGGATGCATTTCTAGATACCAGGCAGATTTCAGCATATACTTAAAAATAAAATAAAATAGTAGGTTGATACAGGGATTTATTCTGACTGCTGGTTTCAGAGTCGGGAGGGAATTTTTCCTCAGGTGAAGATTGGCTAAATCATTTGGGGTTTTTGCCCTCCTCTGGATCAACTTTAGCAATTACAGAACTAACAGGTCAAACTTGATGGACGCAAGTGTTTATTCGGCTTTACAAACTATGTTACTATGTTACAGCTAGAAGACACGGCCCTGTGCGCGGCAGTGTCTGCTAGCGTGACGTCATGCAGTGTGCCCTGCATTGCTTCTTATCACCAGAGAGGAGCTGGACGACAGCCGAACCTGGGGACGGTGAGTGATGTGTAAGTGTGTGCAGATATCGTTGTGTGATATGTCTGTTTATATGTATTTTTGTGTTTCAAATGTGTTTATGGCTATGTGCCCACAATGTAGAAATGCTGCATATTTTTTCCGCTTCTCCCTGGCAGGAAAAACACATGCAGATTTTACATGCGTTTGTGAAGCGTTTTTGCAGCATTTCTGCATGCGGGTTATCAAGCACTTTTCCAAGCGATTTTAGCATCACTTGGAAAAGTGCTTGACAACTTGATCACACTATATAAATCCATGCAACCCGCATATATAGTGTGACCAAGTAATAGTTAAAAAAAAGAATAAGAATGGTAAAAAATAAAGATTATACTTACCTTCCGATGGCCCCCGGTCTCCTCAGCGATGCGTCCGGTGTGTTGGGCGGCTCACGGTGGTGTGAAAGGACCTTTCATGATGTCATTTAGTCATATGACAGGTCACGCGACAGTCGATGTCAGCTGTCGTGTGACCTGTCACATGACTAAATGACATCATGGCCGGTCCTTTCACACCACCGCGACGCATACAACAGAACAGACGTATCGCTGAGGAGATCGGGGGCCATCGGAAGGTAAGTATAATCTTTATTTTTTTTATTTTAAATTCTTTTTTTTACAGTTACTATGGTACCTGGGTCTGTAGGAGAGTCTCCTCTTCTCCAAACCCGGGTACCAACCGCACATTGAATCGCTTAATATCCGCATGTACACATGTAGTCATGTGGATATTAAGCGATTCAATGCAAATCAATGGCAGCAATTACGCTGCGTGTCCGCTAAATTAATGGACATGCTGCGGATTTTTCCGCAATGATAGTCCGCATTGGAAATTTCCGCAGCATATGCACAGCACATGCGGATTATCATTAGGGACCATGGGGTACGTATTACCAAGCGGTTTTTCAGCGTTTTTGCTGCGGAAATTCCGTGTCAAAAACGCTTGAAAATCACACAGTGGGCACGCAGCCTATGCGTGTATGTATTTGTCTTTGTATATGTCTGTATATGTTTGTGTGTGTGCGGCCTCCTGCTGTATCTGCGGGGGGCGCCGTGCGGCCTCCTGCTGTATCTGGGGGGGCACCGTGCGGCCTCCTGCTGTTTCTGGGGGGGCGCCGTGCGGCCTCCGGCTGTATCTGGGGGGGGGGCACCGTGCAGCCTCCGGCTGTATCTGGGGGGGGCGCCGTGCGGCTTCTGGCTGTATCTGGGGGGGGCGCCGTGCGGCTTCTGGCTGTATCTGGGGGGGGCGCCATGCGGCTTCTGGCTGTATCTGGGGGGGGCGCCATGCGGCCTCCGGCTGTATCTGGGGAGGGGAGCCGTGCAGCCTCCAGCTGTTCCTGGGGTGGGCACCGTGCGGCCTCCGGCTGTATCTGGGGGGGGCGCCGTGTGGCCTCCGGCTGTATCTGAGGGGGGGGCGCCGTGCTGCCTCCGGCTGTATCAGGGGGGCGCCGTGCGGCCTCCTGCTGTATCTGGTGGTGGCGCCGTGCGGCCCCCTGCTGTATTTGGGGAGGGGGCGCAGTGCGGCCTCCTGCTGTGTATAGGAGGATTATGTGAAAGCTCATATTATACAGTATGTCAGCATACTTAATTGTGCTCAATATTAAGTCATACAATTAATATAAAAAAATAATTATAATTAATATATTAATATTGTGCAGAATTAATTTCACATGAACTATCACATGATCTATCAAAGGGGGATCATGTGACAAGTCACGTGATACATCAGGTGTGTGTGTGTGTGGGGGGGGGGGGGGCCCATGCCGTCTAAACTGGCCGGGGCCCTTGCTACTCTTAATCCACCCCTGCCTGAGATCCTGTGTCCAGCAGGGCAGGGGTCGCAATGCCGTCCAGCACAATGGACAGGAAACGTTTTCCTACCACGAACCGGGGGTACCAGTTTGTTGGGCCTGGTTGGTCTACTCCTGGGTGTCGGCCCTCGGCCCCAGGGTTTTCTTGTTTAAAGGACTCCTTCGCGTGGTGTGGCCTGCTTTATGGCAGTAGTAGCAGATGAAGTCTTCTGGAGGGCGGCGTTGGTCGTTGGTCCTCCCACGGGGTGGCGTTGTCCCCCTCCGGGGTGGTGTTGTGCTCCTTCTTCTTCTCATCCAGGGGACATCCTCAGGGCTGTCGGCTAGCAAGATCCTTCCTTCCGGCTCAGGCTCCGTCCCCAGCTGCAGGGTGCTCATGACAGTGGCCAGGGTTTTACTTAGCTGGCGCACTTCAGAGCGTAGGCTGTCCAGCTCGCTAGGGGGCACTGTTTGCATCCTTGTTTCGTGAAGGAGCGGTGGGTGCTGCAGGCACTGGGGTGGCCCCACCCTGGTAACGCTGGATAGCAGTGTCTGCGGTTTCCAGGGGCTGCGGGCCCTTTATAGCCATGTCCTTAAGGGTGTCAAAGGTGGCATCTGGATGGTCTAAGGCCCACCACCGTACAGTTCTGCTCTCTTCTTGGGACTTTAACCCCCGGATGAACTGTTCCGTCCGCATTTTATTTTTATCATGGATGCTGGCTGGACTAACCTGTTTCAGGGACCGCAGAGCCTCCTGTAAGCGCCAGGCATAGTCCCGGATACTGTCCTCAGGTTTTTGGACACAATGGTAGAACCTCATCCGGAGATCTGTTTCAGTGCGGATTTCAAACGCGGTTTGCAGTCTTTTAAAGATGGTGTGTTAGAAAAACCCGGCACTCAAGGAATTAGTAAAATGAGTATAGAGTTTTTAATGAAGTAGGTACAATCAAATTGACAAACGTTTCGGTCCCTCAGGACCTTCATCAGTGTACTACAAAAAGAAGAAAACAACAAACACACAGTTACATACAGTAGTGATCATATGTTCTGAAAACGTCGGTTAACATAATCAGAGGAAAACATAAACAAGTGCAATTCTTGTGAGTCGTAAAGCTACCTTCATAGGGCGACTCGAAGGGAGGGAGGGATATGGGAGGAACTAGGAAGGATGTCCCGTGGATAAATATGAGAAAAAAAATGGAAAGAGGTAACATACCAAGGTAAGGGTCATGAAGGTGGAATAAATCCACTATGGTTGCTGTAAAGCAGAAATGGTCCCATTAGAAAAGGAACTTTGTAAGGAACACAGAAGGATGTAGATGTAAAGAGAACAGGCATACCTGAGCTGTGAACTGGAACATATACTTAGGAGTATAGACCAGGAATGGTACGTCAGTAGAGATAGCTGTAAAGGGATATTACAAGTGAGGGATGCATATTAAAAGACTCAAAGCACAGGGGGCCTAAGCAGGGTGACACATACCTGAGGTGTGAAGTCCAGAGTGGAGTTCAGAATAAACGCGGTGTCCACCGCTTGTCAAAGGTGATGCAGTGTATGTGGTGTCACCCTGGGGGTATATATATGGTGGGAGGAAGGGGAGGAAAAGTGTGCTGGAAGCGGTGGGACGCTATAGAGCGCGCTTCTGAGAGGACCTGAACCGGAAATGACGCGGACGCGCATCATCGGGTCATGTGACAGTCACGTGAGCGGAAGTGTCCCTGTTTGCGTTCCAGGAGCAGAGAGATGCGTTCCACTGCTTGTTGTTGGTGTGTGGCTTGCTATTAGAAGCAGGTGGAAGGTGAAATCTCGAGAGGGGACATCCATAAGGAGCAGGAGAGGAGGTGGAGGTTTAGGAAGGTTGCTGGGGAGAAAAAAAGGGGGAGATCACATTAAAAAAACAAGCATGTACACGTAAAGATGATTGCTGACATACTATAAGTATACTAATTGCTCTAGGTAACTTATCAAATAAAGCATTATGCAAAACAGAACAAATTGTACAGAATGAGGGAGAGTCCATCACAAAATATGTATTGGGAAAATCCCATTGTAAATGGGACTGGCTGTGTACTTGTGTTCAATGTAGACTAATTAGATAAAAGAAAGCAGGTCGTAGTCCCGATTGAGTCCTTTGGGAGATAATGTTTGTAGTTCGTGAATCCAGAAGGATTCGCGGCGTTTAAGCATATGGATGCGGTCGCCACCTCTCCGTGGGATGGGTACATGGTCTATTACCTGGAATTTGAGCTGTGAAATGGTATGTCCAGCGGTAGAAAAATGGTATGGTATGGGTAGTAGTAAGTTTTTGCAACGGATAGTGGACTTGTGCTTTGATATACGGTCTTTGACCGGTTGGGTAGTTTCTCCGATGTAGATGAGACCACACGGGCATTTGATAAGATAGACTACAAAGGAAGAGTTGCATGTGAAGAAATCTCTAATGTGATACTGTTTGCCGGAGTGTGGATGGTAAAACGTACTACCCCTGATGACATTGTTACATTGAAAGCAGTGGAGACAGGGAAAAGTCCCAGTTTTAGGGTTTGCAAGGAATCTTTGTCTAGGTACGGGAGGGTTGGTAGGCAAGTCAGCTCGGATAAGCCGATCTTTTATATTTGGCGCTCTTTTGAAACATGGGAGGAAGGGGTTCTTGAATTCAGGGACCGATGGGTATGCCGTTTGTAGAATTTTCCATTGTTGGTGGATCCTTTTATGAAGGATGCGTACTGCAGGATGGTAAGTGTGGACAAAGGGGAGACGGTCTGTAACGGTATGGCGACTTCGAGTGTCTGGGTTGAGAGGTTTTTGTAAGAGAGCTGGGGGATACCCCCGTTCCATAAACTTATGTTGCATCTCTCTGAGACGTGTGTCCCGTGTGGTGGTGTCGCTCACTATGCGTTTGACCCTGTGGAACTGGGACTTGGGTATAGATGAAATCGTGGATTTGGGGTGTGCACTGTCTAAATGAAGTAAACCATTTCTGTCCGTTGGTTTGACATATAAATCTGTGGACAGTACTCCCTTTTCATTCTTTATGACCTTGGTGTCTAGGAAATTAATAGACTCAGGACTAGAAGTAATTGTAAACTTGAGGCCTTCCCATGCCGTGTTGATGGTGTCAAAAAAGGTATCGAGAGTTTCCAAAGGTCCTCCCCATATGAGGAAAATATCGTCTATGCACCTTTTCCATTGGATCGCATGTAATTTGTACAAATCGTTGGAATAGATAACTTCTTGCTCGAATTCCGCCATATAACAATTGGCGTACGGGGGCGCTACATTTGAGCCCATTGCGGTCCCCTGTTTTTGAAGATAGAAGGTATTCCCAAATAGGAAGAAGTTTTTTGTGAGGACTATAGTTAATAGATCAATGCAGAGATTCTGTGTGTCTATAGGTGTATCAAATCTATTTAACAGGTTGCCCACACATTCTATGCCTTTGATATGGGGAATAGATGTGTACAAGCTATTGACATCAAGAGTGACAAGAAGGGCAGTGGGTGGTATCTGATGAATAGAATGGATTATATCGAGGAAGGCCCCTGTGTCCAGTAAGTAGGATGGATTCTTCTGAGTAAGTGGGGTCAGTATCTTTTCCAAAAAGTTACTGTATGTAACTGTGTGTTTGTTGTTTTCTTGTTTTTGTAGTACACTGATGAAGGTCCTGAGGGACCGAAACATTTGTCAATTTGATTGTACCTATTTCATTAAAAACTCTATACCCATTTTACTAATTCCTTGACTGCTGGGTTTTTCTAACAGTATTTGCGGCTTGGTACCTTACCCGTGCACCAAGAACAAATCAGGAGTGCGGTAGTTCTTGTATCTTTTTAAAGATGGTGGACACTGATTCTTGGTCTGCAGCTGGCCAGGTTTCAACTTCTCGCTCAGTGGCACCAGTCAATTGTCCTAACACTACAGCGGCTCTCTGCTTACCAGTCATAAAATACATGTCCAGTATGCCGCATATCTTCCTCTTGAATCCGGCCAGTGTGTCCGGTTTGCCGTTATACTGCGGGAACCACTTCACTCCCGGGATATACGGCAGGGCCATAGGTATGACAGGGGTTACAGGCCCTGCGGGTGGAGCGGCCGCTTCAGCCTGCTCAGCGCTGAGCACAAGTGGGACATCGGGGCCGTTAACCGGTATTCCGGCGCTCTGCTGGGCTTCGGACATCATTGCACCCCCCTAGTGAACCGGAGCCTACCTTCTGAACTTTTCTTTTAGGTAGGCCGCAGCTCCGCTGGCAACGGTCTTCTTTCAGGACCTTGCGTCGCTCGCTTCTGACGTCAGAGCGTCCTCTGGCTCCTTCCAGGACCTGATGCTTCCTGGTACGACGTCAGGGGTGGGGCGTGTCTTCGACTTTGCGGTCTTCCAGCGGTTACGCCCCTCTTCTTCCCGCGTGGCGACCCGAAAATGGTGGATAATGGCGGGAAACAGCGGCAATTGGCGGGAAAAACTTCACCACAGTAAGATTTACAGTCTTTTAAGGCGCACAGTACCTGGTGGAAACGGGCACGCAATCCTGTTCGTGACGCCAGTTGGGATGTCGCGCCCCCGGGGGCCTTACTGTTTGGGGACAGTATATATATCACGGTGGCTGGCCCAGGGTGGACAGTGGACAAAAGGGGTAGCGATTACTAATAAAGTTCAGAGAAATTCGTGACGCCACCTTTGGTGTCTGGTGAAGGTCACCAGCGCAGCAGCTGTCCTCTGAGGCAGGTGACAAGGCAGCTAAAGATGGTACAGTTCCCCACAGGTGGAGCGGGCCTCAGGGCAGTGTAGATAGATAGATGGTGGGTGCGCTGGGCGTTATTGTGCAGTTAGAGAACGCAGCAGGAGTAACGGACAGAGACAGGGGGGTTTTGCCTCTTACCTTTACCGGTATAGCTGGTAGATACAGTCCAGGGTACTCTAGGTGAAGGGCGCACTTTTGGACTTCTCCCCAGGGAACGGGTATAAGGCCTCCTGATCCGTGTCTGCCTCTGTGTAAGCTCCTGGCCAGCCTGCAACTGTGCCTAGCTTATGTGTCTTGCTTTTTCTACTGCACCTGTTGCTCTGAAGTAGGACCTTCGGTTGGTAACCACTTTCCCTGGATGTCGAGGCCTTCGTGGTTCCTGGTCCTGTATGTGTCTAGCTTCAGGTTTGCCAGGGACCTGTAGTCCTCCTGGGATTCCGGTTATCCCTACTGGGTGTAAAGGGTCCCTGTAGGCTCGGACCTGGTGTCCGGTGTATATATTGGGGTGAGCCTGGTATGCTCCTCTGCCCCCTTTTTGTCACTCTTTCCTTCCTCTCGCCTTCGGCCACGCTCAGGGCCCTCACTACTGTAGGCTTCAGGGCTGCTGGAGGCTTAGCTTGCCTCACACAGCAGTCTGCATGCTGCTCTCTCTTCAGAGCACACTGTAGACTCAATCACACACTGCGCTGCCTGGCTCCACCTTCCCTTTATATATCCCTATCAGGGCTCCCTCTGCTGGTATGAGGTGGAAGGTGGAGGTGTTTGCATGTAGTGAGGGCCTCTTGTGGAGAAATCCATCCGTGCACCCTTCCGGGTTCTGTGGCACCATGCGCAGCAGGGCGCCACATTTCCCCCTAGTAAAACTCAGTACTCCTGGACTGAAGCATTTTTGCAAAAACAAGTTAAACAATAATAATAACAATTACAATAATATTTACAATAATAACAATATGGCTACAGCAAGTCCCGTAACCTTTTCACCAAAAGTAGATAAGTAGCATGCGGGACCCGTCCGCAAACCCTCCACGTAGGCCCTGGGCGTGGCTGCAGGGCATAGGTGATCCAGGTGATGGACCACGTCTTCCGCCATGCCAAACGGGTTTTTGTTCAGTGGTCAACTTAAAAGGGCTCTCCAGGGAGTGCAATTATGTACATGAATAGTTTTTGGGCTGCTCACAGTCCTCAGCCTCAGAGTCTTTTGATATATACCCTTACGGGTAACTAAATACAATAGAAAATTGTCCATGTCACCTAAATTGTCCATCAGCAAGGCAAAACAAAACAATGATTAAATACATGGCAATTTCACAAATATAACATACCCCAGGGGCAACTATTTATACTGTAGGCATTCCTATTTATTCTCTAAACCTAACAGGGGCCTGACCTTTGGTGCTACGCGTGGATCTATGTAGTACGGGAATGTGGATGGTATCTGTGTTTGTTACCCTGTCAGTTCTATGTGTGGGTAGGTTGTAATATTGCCTTAACCTTTCCATGGGACTGGCAAGTGTACCATTGGCTGGGCCTTCTTGCCCTGCTCCAACCGGGGCTCCAACCGGGGATCCTTCTTCCGGGGATTCTTCTCGAGCAGGCTCTTCTGGAGCACTTATAGATTCTTCTTGCTGTGGAGGGTCTTCTGGCTGGTGGAAGACGGGGATCACAGGTATTATCACTGCTCCTCCTATTTTGGCCAATCTGCCAGGAAATCTCCTAATTCAGTGTGGAGTACTTCTTCCTCAGGCTCCTCTGGTTCAGTGAGAGGCACTTCCTCCTGGGGTTTTAGCAGGTGTGGACACAACTTCAGGTGGTCCCTTGATACCATTGCAGTTGTTCTTCCTCCGTCTCTACTAATTAGGCAGGTCTTCCTATTATCAAATCTTGACTTTAAGACAGTGTCAGGTTCTCTCTCCCACTGGTCATCAAGTTTGTGGTATCTCCTTTTCCTCTTTAACACCACTTCTCCTGGTGTGAAGGGTTCTGCTGGTGCACTTTTATTGTAGTGAGCTTCCTGCTTGTCCCTCACCCGAGTGAGACTGTCTTCGACACAGACCTGTACTGTTCTGTACTGCTCCTGTCTGGTCGTGTTCCAGTCCTCAGTGGACATATCTGCTTCTGGTTCTACTACACCAAGCTCCAGGTCCATGGGCAACTTCCCAGGTCTTGCTCGCATGAGATATGCTGGAGTACAATTGGTGGAACTCACAGTTATGTGGTTGTACAGATCTACCAGGTCAGGTAGTAGGTCTGGCCACTGATTTCTCTCCTCTAGTGGTAAGGTCTTCAGCAGGTCGATGACAATGTTTTTCATCTTTTCACAGAGACTGTTGGTTTGGGGGTGGTACGGTGTAGTCTGGATCTTTTTACACCCGTACAGATGGCAGAACTCCTTGAACAATTCGGCTTCAAAGGCTGAGCCTTGATCTGACAGCACCTGCTCCGGGTATCCATGGGGCCTGCAGAAGTATGCCTGAAACGTCTTCGCTGCAGTTTCTGCCGTCAGATCCTTGACGGGGGCGACCACTAGGAACCGGGAGTAGTGATCCACCATGGTCAAGGCATAGGAGTATCCTGACCTGCTGGGTGACAGCTTGACATGATCCAGGGCCACGATCTCCAAGGGTCGAGTTGTCTTGATGGGTTGCAGGGGTGCCTTTTGGCTGCTGTATTCTTTCCTTCTGAGGCTACAGGGTCCACAGTCTCGGCACCATCTCTCTATGGAGCTCCGCATTCCCGGGATATACGGCAGGGCCATAGGTATGACAGGGGTTACAGTCCCTGCGGGTGGAACGGCCGCTACAGGCTGCTCAGCGCTGAGCTCAAGTGGGACATCGGGGCCGTTAACCGGTATTCCGGCACTCTGCTGGGCTTCGGACATCGTTGCGCCCCTCTAGTGAACCGGAGCCTACCTTCTGAACTTTTCTTTTAGGTAGGCCGCAGCTCCGCTGGCGACGGTCTTCTTACAGGACCTTGCGTCGCTCGCTTCTGACGTCAGAGCGTCCTCTGGCTCCTTCCAGGACCTGATGCTTCCTGGTACGACGTCAGGGGTGGGGCGTGTCGTCGACTTTGCGCGCTTCCAGCAGTTACGCCGTTCTTCCTGCGCGGCGACCCGAAAATGGCGGATAATGGCGGGAAACAGCGGCAATTGGCGGGAAAAACTTCACCACAGTAAGATTTACAGTCCTTTAAGGCGCACAGTACCCGGTGGCAACGGGCACGCAATCCTGTTCGTGACGCCAGTTGGGATGTTGCGCCCCCGGGGGCCTTACTGTTTGGGGACAGTATATATATCACGGTGGCTGGCCCAGGGCGGACAGTGCACAAAAGGGGTAGCGATTACTAATAAAGTTCAGAGAAATTTGTGACGCCACCTGTGGTGTCTGGTGAAGGTCACCAGCGCTGCAGCAGTCCTCTGAGGCAGGTGACAAGGCAGCTAAAGATGGTACAGCTCCCCACAGGTGGAGCGGGCCTCAGGGCAGTGTAGATAGATAGATGGTGGGTGCGCTGGGCGTTGTTGTGCAGGTAGAGAACGCAGCAGGAGTAACGGTCAGAGACAGGGGGGTTTTCTTCGTTGCCTTTACTGGTACAGCTGGTGGATATGGTCCAGGGTACTCTAGGTGAAGGGCGCACTTTTGGACTTCTCCCCAGGGAGCGGGTATAAGGCCTCCTGATCCATGTCTGCCTCTGTGTAAGCTCCTGGCCAGCCTGCAACTGTGCCTAGCTTATGTGTCTTGCTTTTTCTACTGCACCTGTTGCTCTGAAGTAGGACCTTCGGTTGGTAACCACTTTCCCTGGATGTCGAGGCCTTCGTGGTTCCTGGTCCTGTATGTGTCTAGTTTCAGGTTTGCCAGGGACCTGTAGTCCTCCTGGGATTCCGGTTATCCCTACTGGGTGTAAAGGGTCCCTGTAGGCTCGGACCCGATGTCCGGTGTATATATTGGGGTGAGCCTGGTATGCTCATCTGCCCCCTTTTTGTCACTCTTTCCTTCCTCTCGCCTTCGGCCACGCTCGGGGCCCTCACTACTGTAGGCTTCAGGGCTGCTGGAGGCTTAGCTTGCCTCACACAGCAGTCTGCATGCTGCTCTCTCTTCAGAGCACACTGTAGACTCAATCACACACTGCGCTGCCTGGCTCCACCTTCCCTTTATATATCCCTATCAGGGCTCCCTCTGCTGGTATGAGGTGGAAGGTGGAGGTGTTTGCATGTAGTGAGGGCCTCTTGTGGAGAAATCCATCCGTGCACCCTTCCGGGTTCTGTGGCACCATGTGCAGCAGGGCGCCACATTTCCCCCTAGTAAAATTCAGTACTCCTGGACTGAAGCATTTTTGCAAAACAAGTTAAACAATAATAATAACAATTACAATAATAACAATATGGCTACAGCAAGTCCCGTAACCTTTTCACCAAAAGTAGATAAGTAGCATGCGGGACCCGTCCGCAAACCCTCCACGTGGGCCCTGGGCGTGGCTGCAGGGCATAGGTGATCCAGGTGATGGACCACGTCTTCCGCCATGCCAAACGGGTTTTTGTTCAGTGGTCAACTTAAAAGGGCTCTCCAGGGAGTGCAATTATGTACATGAATAGTTTTTGGGCTGCTCACAGTCCTCAGCCTCAGAGTCTTTTGATATATACCCTTACGGGTAACTAAATACAATAGAAAATTGTCCATGTTACCTAAATTGTCCATCAGCAAGGCAAAACAAAACAATGATTAAATACATGGCAATTTCACAAATATAACATACCCCAGGGGCAGCTATTTATACTGTAGGCATTCCTATTTATTCTCTAAACCTAACAGGGGCCTGACCTTTGGTGCTACGCGTGGATCTATGTAGTACGGGAATGTGGTTGGTATCTGTGTTTGTTACCCTGTCAGTTCTATGTGTGGGTAGGTTGTAATATTGCCTTAACCTTTCCATGGGACTGGCAAGTGTACCATTGGCTGGGCCTTCTTGCTCTGCTCCAACCGGGGCTCCAACTGGGGATCCTTCTTCCGGGGATTCTTCTCGAGCAGGCTCTTCTGGAGCACTTATAGGTTCTTCTTGCTGTGGAGGGTCTTCAGGCTGGTGGAAGACGGGGATCACAGGTATTATCACTGCTCCTCCTATTTTGGCCAATCTGCCGGGAAATCTCCTAATTCAGTGTGGAGTACTTCTTCCTCAGGCTCCTCCGGTTCAGTGAGAGGCACTTCCTCCTGGGGTCTCTGTAGGCTCGGACCCGATGTCCGGTGTATATATTGGGTTGAGCCTGGTATGTTCCTCTGCCCCCTTTTTGTCACTCTTTCCTTCCTCTCGCCTTCGGCCACGCTCGGGGCCCTCACTAGGCTTCAGGGCTGCTGGAGGCTTAGCTTGCCTCACACAGCAGTTTGCGTGCTGCTCTCCCTTCAGAGCACACTGTAGACTCAATCACACACTGCGCTGCCTGGCTCCACCTTCCCTTTATATATCCCTATCAGGGCTCCCTCTGCTGGTATGAGGTGGAAGGTGGAGGTGTTTGCATGTAGTGAGGGCCTCTTGTGGAGAAATCCATCCGTGCACCCTTTCGGGCTCTGTGGCACCGTGCGCAGCAGGGCGCCACAGACCGTGGCTGTTCAAATATTTGGTCGTCCCTACATGCGATCTCCTTTTGCCCCACTTGAAGTGGACTGGGCTAGAGGCCCGAATCTATAAATGGAAAAGTGAACAGCTCTTCGGAGTGTCCAAGTGTGGGATCAGTTATCTATTGGCACTCGGCATGGTGGGAGGAAGGAGGTTCAGGGTGAGGAATATGCGGTCCAGACTCACAGTTACTGAGACTTGACCGTGTGGAAGACAAGGTTGTGGTGGCTAAGTGACTTGAAGCATTATCTGCTATCCAACCAATAACCTTTACACACTGCTCTGTGTTCAATAGTGGTGTTCTGCGGTCCCCTATTAATTGGGACAGGAAGGTCGAGCGAGAAGATGTGGGTGTTTGTTGTGGCACAATTTCAGCTTGCCCACGGCCTCGGCCTCTGCATACACCATCACCATCACGTCCAGTTCCCCGTTCCTTGCCACGTGCCTTCCCCATTTTAAATGGAGGACAATATCTTCCACGCTCACTACAAATGACTGAATTTGGAGTGAACTTATATGTGATCCGTGTGACGGACAAACCACAGTTTTAAATACCTGGCCTGTAGGTAACTATTTTGAACAGCAAACTGGTTTCAATTGCTTCAATGACACACTGAAACAAATTTTTAATGGAGGTCAAAAATGGCAGTATTTTCAGCCCAATTATATGTGATCCGTGTGACGGACAAACCACAGTTTTAAATAGCTGGATTTTTAGCGCTGTAATATGGAAAGGACCTGGCTGTATTCTGCAGTGCTAACAAGCAAATGGTGTTCTCTGGATTGCTTTTTAAGCAAATAATGAGGATTAAGGTACAAAATAAAATTATTCCTGGCCCTTGAGACCTGGGCCTATTTCTAGAAATATCTAACTGCAGCAGACAATGCTATATGCACTACAGTCTGCTATATACCCTGCCTGCCTGCCTATATACCCTGCCTGATGTCTCTGCAGGTGGATTAGTCCTCAGAAGGACTGTTTGTTGAGATGGATATGTGTCTCTAATATAGTTTGGTACACGTACACTAACTAGAAACAAGCAAATCTCTCCCTAGCTCAGCAGCACCTCTCTCTACACTGTCTGATTACGGAGTGACTGTGACGAGCATGGCGGCGCCAGGTCTCATATAGACCTGATGACACTGTGCGGCCAGCCAATCACTGTAATGCCACAACCAACATGGCTACGGCATTACAGTGAGTGGCAGGCAATCCCTGCATGTCCATTGGCTCTATAAAGAGCGCCAAACATGCAGGGAGGGGACCCGAGCTCCCGCCGAGCAACCCCGGAAATACTCGGCGAGCGCCGAGCATCTCGAGCATTGAGATGCTCCGGCGAGCACCGAGCAGCAGCGAGCATGCTCGCTCATCACTAATCATCACTACATGAATACATCATCACTACCATCAGCAGTACATGAATACAGCACTAGATCAACCATCACTACATGAATTTGTCACTAGAACCATTATCCAAATAGGAATACATCACCAGAACAACCATCAGAACAGAAATATGGCACCAGAACCACAGTTTTGTTGCAAGCTGTATTTGTGCAGCGTCGGCATCCCTACACGTTACCCATCCTTCTCTCCCTCAGCAGGGATGCCAACTCACCACCTCATCTTCGGCGTGCGCTTCTGTGGCGCCCCTACGGGTCCAGTAGCCACAGAGGCACTGCATCTCACATAGAGGTGTGGTACCTCACTCTCAGGTAAGGACGGAGTACTACCCGGGACCCACACACCCACATCCAATACACTCCACTTCACTAGGCAAGGCGAGATTGCTCCTAAGGGAGAGCACAGTCCCTGGTCCCTAGCTGGAGGGTGGAACTAGGTAGAGGAGGTGGGTGGAGGAAGATCAGTGGAGCACAGAGGGTAGGAGTATAAGAAGCAGGTGAACCATCTAGACAGTAGTCAGTTAAGTACAAAGAGGAGTCTGATGGGAGTGGGAGCTCAGAAGGAGCTCCGCTCAGCAGAGCAAGGGAAGAGAGAGAGGAGTCGGTCCTAGCGAGAGAGGCCCAGGAGGAGAGGAGAGAGGAGCAGTGGGACAGGCTCCAGTGAGACAGAAGGGATCCCAGGGGCACGGCGACTGCAGGATGCCACCCGTGCACCTGAATTCACGCTGACGTGGAGGGCTCAGGCCACAGAAGGGGACCGGCCCCAAACTAGTGGAGAACAACCAGGCTCAGCTAGCCAACCGGAGGCCGCAGCATTTTCAAGGTGTTGCAGCCGAAATCCACAATTATATCACCGAAAAGGTGGCTACATAGGGTCCAGGGACTGAGAGCAAGTCGCCCGACAAGGCCTGAGGCCACTGACTTGGGACACTGATTGTGAGGCGCAGGGCAGAAGGGTGAGAGCCAGCTCAGTGAGGCGACCAGGAAAGGTACATAGAACGGGGTCCCGTCCAAGTGCTCCTGAGATACCTGAGAGTTTGCTGGATCACTACCCCGGAGGACACAGGACGACATGGGCGGTTTCACACCGGTAACTGTACCTTGGAGAACTTAAGAACTGTGAGTAAAAGCTGAAGACTGCACCCCACTGTGTCCTTGAATAATTGCTGCGCCATCACCTGCATTACACCGCACCAACAACATCTACCTACACAACTCTTCATATATTGCCCTGGAGCTTAGCTCTGCCTGTGGAGAGCTGAACCAACTCTGCTGCGTCACCATCAGCTCCAGTGGATCTGCACTGCAGCGGCGGCCCCATATAGCCGCATACCACAGGTGACGTCACGAACATTATCTATAAAAACTTTATTCCCCTTTTCCTTTAATTTGACTGCCCGGGGCCACAGACCGGGTCACTGCCACCGTGACATCCCCAGTACCGACCAACCCGGCTACCGAGTACCCCACGGCCCAAGGGGGCGCGTCACTTCCTCTTCCTGTTGCTGCCTTCTGGGGTCTGTGCATGTCTGGCAGATCCCCGGGCATCTGTTGAGTCAGTTGTCTGCATGCTTGCTACTTCTCAGGTCCGCAGTGCTCGTATCTCAATATACTTGTCCTGTCTACCTGCCTGCACCTGACGTGCCAGTCTGTATATCAGCCGTACCTGCCTACACCTGCCGTGCCAGCCTGTTTACTAGCCGTACCTGCTGTGCTAATCTGTATACCAGATGCACCTGCCTCCACCTACCATGCCAGTCTGTATACCAGCCATACCTGCTAGCACTTGCCGTGCCAGTATGTATACCAGCCGTACCTGCCAGCACCTGCCGTGCCAGTCTGCATACCAGCCGTACCTGTCAGCACCTGCCTTGCCTTCCAGTATACCTGCCGTGCCTGTACTAGTCTACCCCTTCCTGGCTTTTCTAGTCTTCTGCCTTTTGGGGGCCAGCTGCCGTGTGTCCAAGGTCTATCCTGGAGTAGCACCTGGTGTCCATCTGGAGCTAAGTCTACTCACATCTTCACGGGCTCCAGCAAAGAGTCAGGGGTTCACCTAGTTACGCCCCTCCAGGATCTCTACGGTCCACGGCACAGTGGTTCCACCACTATTCTTGTTACAGTTGGCTCAGACCATGGAATCCACTGGCTCTCAATCTTCCTCTATTTCTGACCTGTACCAGGAAGTCTCCCACTAGAAAGACCAACAGGACAAAATCTTCTCCTATCTGTGGACAGTGACCACTCTCTTGGACACGCTGACATCTATGGCCTCATCCGCTCCAGTCCAAGCTACGGCAACTTTAGCCGTAACTATCCAGTCTACCAGCTATGTTCCTGGTTTTGGACTCTGTCTGTTGGCTCAACCACATTATGCCGGTGACCCTACTCTATGCCGTGGATTTATCAATCAATGCACACTGCACTTTGAGCTCTTGACACATCAATTCCCTTCAGATTGGGTCAAAGTGGCATTCATCATGTCCCATCTTACTGGCCATGCTCTGGTGTGGGTCAATCCCCTATGGGAGAAAGGGGATCCTCTTATTGCCAACCTCCAGACTTTCCTAGAAGCCTTTCGCAAGGTCTTTGATGAGCCAGGCCGTGTTTCCTCTGCAGCATCCTCCCTGCTCAGATTGCACCAGGGAAACGTCACTGTGGGCCACTATGCCATCCGTTTTCATACCCTGTCCTCCGAGCTTTACTGGAAGGACGAGCTGGCTGGTCAATATGTTTCCACCTCTCTTGATGACCTGAGATCCCTGGCAACCCGAATCGACCTTAGGTTTCAGGAGCATTCCAAGGAGGTGATCCGAGAGAGAAGACCTATGCTCTTGATTCCTATCTTCCAAAGGCCGATCAGACCTCTGCTTCGACAATCTTCCCTGAATCCATGCAAATCGACCAGGTGAAACCGGCCGAGCATCGTCAGAAGGTACGTCTTGCCGAGAGGAGGTGCTTCTACTGCGACAGTGCCGAACAAGTAATTTGCTCCTGTCTCGAGAAGCTGGGAAACTCCGATGTCTAGGGCTAGTAGGAGAGTTTACCCTGGGTGAGAACTACTCCTCTCCTCCGCTGACTCTGTCAGTATCCATTTTCCGTGGCAACACCTGTTTCATTGAATCGGCCTACCTGTACTCTGGCTCCGCAGGAAATTTCATTCAACAGGCTGGTAGATCGACACCAGATTCCTATCCGACATCTACAGTCCTTTGGTGGTATCATCTGAGGATGGAATACCTCTATCCAAAGCCGTTCTCTTAGTTTCCAAGCTGGTAGAACTTTGGGTAGGAATGTTGCACTCGTAGAAGATCTCCTTTTATGTGCTACCATGTCTGTCCCATTCCCTGCTCTTGGGCCTGCCTTGGCAATGAGCATATAACCCAGTCTTGGATTGGAAATCCAGAGAAGTACTGCATTGGGATCAGACCTGTAACGAGAAATTTCTTGTGCCCAGAGGCGTAGCTAGGGATTTGGTTCAGGGGGGGGGCGAAACTTCTGAGTGGGCCCCTAACCAGGTAACCCTGATTACAGGTATGGTGGCGCACCCAGATAGTGGATTTAGGAGAACCTCAGCAGATGACTGCGCTGTTAATGAAAATTATCTCTATACAAAGACCAGCACTGATTTTACCACCATATGGTGACCATTAGTGATCAGCAAACGTGCTCTCCACTGCTCGGTACTCGCCCGAGCATCTCACTGCTCGAGATGCTTGAAGCTCTGCGAGTATTTCCTGGTTGCTCGTGCGGGAGCTCGGGTCCCCTCCCTGCATGTTTGAAGCTCTTTAGAGCGCCAATGAACATGCAGGGATTGCCTGCCACACACTGTAATGCCGTAGCCATGTTGGTTGTGGCATTACAGTGATTGGCTGGCCGCACAGCATCACCAGGTGTATATAAGACCGGGCACCGCCATGCTCGTCACCATAGGTGGATTATAATGAGGGCAAACTGGGCTACCGCCCAGGGCCCCGGGCCGCCAGGGGACCCCGGGCTCCGTGGTGTCTATGGCTAGATTGCCCTCATTATATGTGCGGCGCCGCGGCACATACTGGCAGACAGTGGCAGGGGGCCCCCGGACCGCTCCCCCAGCAGCGGCACACGGCCGCTACTTCTTCTTTGGCCGGGCCAGCACTTCAACTGTTAACTACCCTGTGCTGGCCCGGCCGCGTCACAGCTAGGAGACCCGGCCCTGTGCGCGGCCGTGTCTCCTAGCTGTGACGTCACACAGTGCGCGCCCTGCACTGCTGCACCGTAGAGGAGCAGGAGGACTGGAGCCGGGGGATGGTGAGTGTGTGTGAGTGTGTGTGTGATTGAGTGAGTGTGTGTGTGTGTGTGTGTGTGTGTGTGCAGGCAGATATCATTGTGTGATGTCTGTTTGTATGTATTTTTGTGCTTCAAATGTGTTTATGCATGTATGTATATGTCTGTATATGTTTGTGTGTGCGTGACTGCGTGCGGCCTCCCGCTGTCTCTGGGGGGGCGCCGTGCGGCCTTCCGCTGTGTATAGATGGCGCCGTGCGGCCTCCTGCTGTGTATAGATGGCTACGTGCGGCCTCCCGCTGTGTATAGATGGCTACGTGCGGCCTCCCGCTGTATATAGATGGCTACATGCGGCCTCCTGCAGTGTGTAGATGGCTACATGCGGCCTCCTGCTGTGTATAGATGGCTACGTGCGGCCTCCTGCTGTGTATAGATGGCTATGTGCAGCCTCCTGCTGTGTATAGATGGCTACGTGTGGCCTCCTGCTGTGTATAGATGGCTACATGTGGCCTCCTGCTGTATGTAGATGGCTACGTGCGGCCTCCTGCTGTCTATAGATGGCTACGTGTGGCCTCCTGCTGTGTATTGATGGCACTGTGAGGCCTCCCGCTGTGTATAGATGGCGCCGTGCGGCCTCCCACCGTGTATAGATGGCTACGTGCGGCCTCCTGCTGTCTATAGATGGCTACGTGCGGCCTCCCGCTGTGTATAGATGGCTATGTGTGGCCTTCTGCTGTGTATTGATGGCTACGTGTGGCCTCCCGCTGTCTATAGATGGCTACGTGCGGCCTCCTGCTGTTTATTGATGGCAACGTGCGGCCTCCCGCTGTGTATAGATGGCGCCGTGCGGCCTCCCGCTGTGTATAGATGGCGCCGTGCGGCCTCCTGCCATGTATAGATGGCAACGTGTGATCAATATTGAGTCATACAATTAATGTAAGGCTATGTGCCCACGATGCAGAAATGCTCCGGATTTTTTTGAGCGTTTCTGCATCTCCCTGACATAAAAAACGCATGTGGATTGAACATGCGTTTTTCCTGCCAGGGACATGCGATTATGAAGCGTTCTTCACATGCATTTCTGCATGCGGGTTGACAAGCGCTTTCCAAGCGATTTTAGCATCACTTGGAAAGTGCTTGACAACTTGGTCACACTATATAAATCCATGCAACCAGCATGGATTTATATAGTGTGACCGTAAAAGAATGGTAAAAAATAAAAAATAATTATATAATTACCTTCTGATGACCTGCCGACGTCAGCAGTCGCGTGACCCGTCATATGACTAAATGACATCTCGGCAGGTCCTTTTCACACCATCGAGAGCTGCCGGCAAGCCAGGACGCATCGGATAAAGACACCGGGGGCCATCAGAAGGTAAGTATAATATTTATTTTTTATTCTATTGTTTTTTTTACAAGTTCTATGGTACCCGGGTCCGGAGGAGAGTCTCCTTTTCTCCAAACCCGGGTACCATCCGCACATTGAAACGCATGGAATCCGCATGTACAGATGCAGTGATGCGGATTCCATGCGTTCCAATGCTAGTCAATGGCGGCGAAAATGCCGCGCTTCTGCAAAATAATTGGTAATGCTGCGGATTTTTCCGCAATGATAATCCGCAGCGGAAATTTACGCAGTATGTGCACAGCACATGAGGATTATCATTGGGGAACATGGTAGACCTTCTACCAAGCGTTTTTTAAGCGTTTCTGCAGAGGAATTGCCATTGTGGAAACGCTTAAAAAACGCATAGTGGGCACACAGCCTAAAAAAAAAAATTATAATTAATATTGTGCCAAATTAATTTCACATGAACTATCACATGATCTATCACAGGGGATCATGTGACATGTGATACATCAGGTGTGTGTGTGTGTGTGTGTGTGTGTGTGTGTGTGTGTGTGTGTGTGTGTGTGTGAGGGGGGGGGGGCGCCTTCTAAACTGCCCGGGGCCCTTGCTACTCTTGATCCACCCCTGCTCGTCACAGTCTACCCCAGTATCAGGCAGAGTAGGGAGAGGTGCTGCTGCGTCAGGGAGAGATTTGCTAGGCAGGCAGGCAGTGTATGTGGCAGACTGCAGTGTATAATACATCACAAGAGGCTCCATTCCAGTTCTGTCTGCTGCTTCTGTTACAGATATTTCTACAAATAGCCCCAGGTGTCAGGGGCCAGGGATAATTATTTTTTTGATCTTAATCCTGATTATTTGGTTAAAAAGCAATCCAGAGAACACCGTTTTTCTGCTCCATTTGCTTGTTGCCACAGCAGAATACAGCCAGATTCTTTCCATATTACAGCGATAAAATATCCAGAAATTTGTAGTGAGCGTGGAAAATATTGGCCTCCATTTAAATTTTGTTGCAGTGTGTCAGTGAAGTTATTGACACGAGGTCGCTGTGAAAAATAGTAACCTACAGGCCAGCTATTTAAAACTGTGGTTTTCCGTCACACATATCACATATAAGTGTGCTCCAAATTCAGGCATTCCATTTAAATTTTGTTGCAGTGTGTCAGTGAAGTTATTGACATGAGGTCGCTGTGAAAAATAGTAACCTACAGGCCAGCTATTTAAAACTGTGGTTTTCTGTCACACATATCACATATAAGTGTGCTCCAAATTTAGGCATTTCTGGCCACCATTTAAATTTTGTTGTAGTGTGTTAGTGAAGTTATTGACACCAGGTCGCTGTGAAAAATAGTAACCTACAGGCCAACTATTTAAAATTGTGGTTTTCCGTCACACGTATCACATATAAGTGTGCTCCAAATTCAGGCATTTCAGGCCTCCATTTAAATTTTGTTGCAGTGTCACATATCACTGTGGTTCAAATCCAGCCATTTGTAGTGAATGTGGAAAATATTGTCCTCCATTTAAAATGGGCAAGGCGCGTGGCAAGGGATGGGGAAGTGGACGTGATGGTGATGATGGTGCATGCAGAGGACGAGGCCAAAGGCAACAATGGGAAACTGTCGCAAGAGGTGGATAATGATGAGACACAATTGCCAGAAAGTCAGGAGGAGGACCAGGGTACGGAAGTGGAAGATGAGTTGGTGGACGATGAAGTCACTCACCCAACCTGGCAAGGTGAGATGCAGAGAGAGGACAGCAGCACATAGGGGGAGGGAGGCGTAGCACCATAACAGGAAAGAACAAGCAGTGCGGTGACCGCAGACAGGAGGCGGGCAACTGTTCCCCATGACATCAACATGACGGAAGTTGCCAGTACAACTGTTAGGTCTTCCCGGTTGTTTTTTTAAAGACTCTGCCGATAACCCCAAAAAGGCCATTTGCATCACCTGCCAGGCCAGCATCAGCAGGGATAGCAAAACTAGCAGCCTGACCACCACCAGCATAATCAGGCACATGGCAGCAAAGCACTCGACTAAGTGGGCCGAACCCCAGGGTCCAGCAACAGTGTCTGCGGGTGACACCACTGCTTGTTCCGCTGTTGTGCGTGCACGCCTATCCCTTGTCCATGGTGCATGCCAAGATGCCTCCCGCCCTGCATCTGTCATTGAACACTCTCAACTAGCAAGCATGTCCACGTCCTTGTCCCAGTACAGTGTTCAGTTGTCCCTACCCCAGACCTTGGAACGCAAGTGCAAATATGCAGCTAACGCCCCACAGGCCACACTACTAAATTCACACATTTTGCGAATGCTTGCGCTCGAAATGTTGCATTTTAGGCTTGTGGAGACGGAAGCTTTCCGCAACCTCATGGCGGCGGCTGTCCCTAGGTACTCAATCCCTAGCCGCCACTATTTCTCCCGGTGTGCTGTCCCAGCATTACACAAGCACGTATCCCACAACATTAGCCGTGCCCTCAACAACGCAGTTACCTGGAAAGTCCACCTAACCACGGACACGTGGACAAGTACTTGTGGGCAGGGACGGTACATCTCGCTGACGGCACACTGGGTTAACATAGTGGAAGCCAGGACCCTGTTGTACCTTGGGACGGAACACGTCCTCTCGATGCTGAGTATTCGGGCCCTGGGTCAATCAGGGTTGTCCCCACATTCTACAGCTCCTGCACCTCCTCTTCCTCCTCCTCTTCAGCATCCATCTCCGATATGACCACACCAGTTGCAAGCTGGAAACACTGCAGCACTGCCTCGGCCAAGCGGCAACAGGCTGTGCTGAAGCTAATATGCTTAGGTGACAAACCACACAACGCTGAAGAGTTGTGGACAGCTCTGAAAGATCTGTGACTGACTCAGCTGAGCCTACAGCCAGGCATGGTCGTGTGTGACAATTGTTAGAATCTATGTTTTACTTTTCGGCCATCTTTTTGTGGTTTGCTGGCTTCTAGTCTTTTCCTCTGGTGCTTGGTGTCTTGGTCATGTTAACTCTTCACTCTTTATTACTCAGCACCTGTCTCCCATTCCTTGCTGGACGTCAGTGTTGTTACGCTTGTGCTCTGGCTAAGTTGCCTTGTTAGTTCTTTGTGCTTAGAACAATTGATATCCTGGGACTTCTTGTTCCACCAGATTTGTTCCCTTTAATCTTCGTTTCTGCAGCTAACTTTTCTGTTAGGATGTCTCCTGTTTTTGCTCCCAGTCCTTAGATCTTTTAGGGACCCCTTTCCCCTTCCTTCAGGTCTTCTTTTGAGTTCAGTACAGGATTGTCGGTGGGGCTATTCAAAAGGAATAGGACACCCACCCCAGCGTAGAGTTTAAGTTGAGTCTCAGTGCAGGGACAGCTTTTCTCTCCTATTCCTTAGTTCTTAGTTGCAGTACATAACAGTATGTCCAGCCACGTTTAAAAAAAAAAATAATAATTAATTTTTCCCTCTTCCTAGGTTTTCTTCAGTATGAGTACCATCCAGGAGCTTGCTCAATGCTTGAAAGGATTGACTCTGGAGGTTGCCGGTCTTTAGCAGTACGTGAGTAAATACCCTGCAGAACATTATGAAGGACCTAAGATAGGATTACCTGAGTGTTTCTAGGGGAAACGACAGGATTTTTTTCATTTAAAAATGCTTGTTTGTTGTATTTTCGGCTCAGACCTAGATCTTCTGGGAGTGAACTACACCGTGTAGGGATTATTATGTCTCTGTTGCGTAAAGAACCTCAAATCTGGGTGTTTTCCTTGTCTCCTGATGATCATTGTCTGAGGTCTGTGGAGGTATTTTTTGATGCCATGGGTTTGCTGTATGATGATCGTGATCGGGTTACATCAGCTGAGGCAGAGCTCAGTCGTCTCAAACAGGGTTCTCTTGATGCTGAGAGTTACTGCACCCTGTTTAGACCATGGTCAGGTGGAACGACCCTGCACTCAAGTTTCAGTTTCTGGCAGGCTTGAGTGAAAGGGTTAAAGATTTGCTCATTGCATTCCTTGCATGTGATACTTTGCAAGTTGCCATGCAGTTAGCTATCCGTGTGGATAGAAGGTTAAGGGCCAGACAGAATGAGGAGAAGTTTCCTGTATTGCTGGATTCTGTTTCTCATGATAATCCTGCCGACACTGGGGAACCTATGCAAGTGGGGGTAATGTCATCCTGATCCAAGTAGAGGAACAGGAGTTTCTCTGAGGGACTTTGCTTGTATTGCGGTAAGGCTGATCATTTTTTAAAGCAATGTGAGGTTCGCTTAAGGAAAGAAAAAAAAAAAGTCCCCTTCGCATTGTGTTTTTACGTTCTGCTGGGGTGTTTTTTCCTGGTAATACCACCTGTCAGGGTCGTTCGATTGAGTTTCAGGTAATAGTGGATTGTGGTTCTGCACTTAATTTGATTGATCAACAATTTCTTGAAAAGTATAAGTTCGGTTCTGAACCTTTGTCATCTCCCTTTCCTGTGGTGGCGATTGATAATACTCCCCTGGAGCATGGGAGCATTCTTCGAAAAGTCACTGGGTTTCCGCTTACTATGATTATGGAATATCAGGAGCATATTGACTTATTTGTACTTGCTAAATTGCCTTCCCTCGTCGTCCTGGGGTTGCCCTAGTTAAAAGTGCATAATCCTTTGCTGGACTGGTCATCTGGTTCCATAAGATCCTGGGGTCAGGGGTGTTATGGTAAGTGTTGTAATGTTCACATTGCGGCTGTTGTGAAGGGGGAGTTACCTGAACCCATTCAGGATTTTTGGAGGGTTTTTTCGGAGGTGGAGTCGAAAGCTTTACCACCTCATAGAGATTACGATTGCGCTATTGAGTTCGTCCCTGATGCTAAGCTCCCAAAGAGTCAGTTGTGTAATCTGACAATTCCCGAGAGGGAGTCTTTGAAAGAATACCTTCAGACTAGTTTAGATGCAGGTCACATAAGACCCTCTAAGTCTCCTGTGGCGGTTGGATTCTTTTTTGTTGAAAAGAAGGATGGGGGTCTTAGGCCATGTCTGGATTTTCTCGGCACTCAAGATATGAATTTATGTTGAATTTAATGCAGTCCAAAATCAAAACAAACGTTTCGGCCTAAATCTAAGGCCTTCATCAGTGTGGTCTTCAAAAAACAGAGACAAATAATGAACAAAACAAAGTAAAACAAATAAAGTATTATACATCTGAGAATTAGTGTCACATGTAAAAAAATTTTTTCCCTCATTCCTGTGTCCGCCTCAGAAGACCAAACAGTATACCAGCTTAATAGGGAGTCATACCAGACTGAAAACTCAGGTGTGTAGGGAGAGATCGGGCAATGTGCCTCAGGAGATGTGCATCACTGTCCTAAAGATACACATAAGCAGCCCATTAAAAGGAGGGCTGTGGTGTTAAATACAAAAAGGGGGATGTGTAGAGTAACATATACCTGTGATGCTGTATAAGGTGGTCTGGGAGCTGGAACGCAGTGTCCACTGCTGGTTCAGTGTTAATCCCAATGCCTAAGCCCACTTTGCAATGCTTAAATGCTTGAGGGGCGGGACTAGATCAAGAGGGGGCCAATGTGATGCAGTGCAGGGGTGATAGGTGTGGCGTTCTGTCATGGGGGGTGGTGACTAGTGTTGAGCCACCCCCGTAGTGTTCGAGTTCGGTTCGGTTCGTCGAACACCCGTGTGTTCGCCGAACTGTTCGTCGAACTGTTCGTCGAACACCTTCGAACACCGTTAAAACCAATGGCAGGCAAACAAAAACACATAGAAACACATAGAAAACACCTTCAAAGGTGTCCAAAAGCTGACAAACTGCTCAGAAGACATAACTAACACATGGAAAAGTGACAAGTACATATAGTCATGCGAAAATAAAAGAGGTGGAGGAGTAAAAGGAGGGGGAGACACAGATATAGGCATGTCATGCCCTTCTAAAATCCAAAAAGTGAGAAGCCGACACGGCCAGTCCGCTCCTGCCCGTGCCACCTCCGTGTCGCCGGGTTTGTGCCAGAGCCGCGGTGAACCCTGACGGCCAGCCCCCCTCTCCCAATACTGGTGCCTGTCCGCTGGTGGGTCGAGCGAGCCCCCCTGTGGTGGAGGCAGCTCTAAGCTTTTTAATTTAAATTGTCTCTCTAATTTGAATGAATACACTTTAAATCCATTTACAAGGATCTATTGGAGGGCAAGTCTCATGCCAGCAGCCGCGGTAATTCCAGCTCCAGTAGCATCCACTAAAGCTGCTGCAGTTAAAAAGCTTTTATAAGGATCGAGCTCGGCTGTCCACCGCAAGGCATCCTACTGCCAGTCCCAGCCCCTATGCCTTGGGGTGCCTCCTGATGCTCTTCACTAAGTATCCCATGGTCCCGAAGCATTTCCTTTGAAAAAATTAAGTGTCTAAACTACAGGTGGTGCAGCTTGCTTAACAGCCGGGATAATCCGCTCACTAGCAGACACTGCTACTAGGCACAAAGTATTTCCTGGGCTAGATGCAGTTAAAAATTTGTAATTAGATACTCTCGTTGGATGCTGAGAAAGCATTCCATAGAGTCTCCTGGCACGCCATATATGATTCTCTTAAAAAGCTTGGGGTAGGGGTCTAGGGGACCCTTTTATAGCCAAAATCACGGCCCTGTATCGCAATACGTCACCTAGGCTGAAGATAAATGGAACTGTAGCACCCTGAGGGCTCGGTTGCTACAGACGTATTGCACCTCACCCAGAGGTGTGATATCTCACTCTCAGATAAGGATGGAGTGTGGATCAGGACCCGACACCTGCATGCATTACACCACATTGCCATGGGGCAGGGCGACCAATATGCCCCTGAGATGGGCACGACAGTCCCTGTCCCTGGCTGGAGTGGGGGGAGGGAACACTGAGGAAGGGGAACCCTGTAGTGCAGGAGCAGGGAGGAAGCAGTTCCTGGGTGCATTGAGAAGGTGGGCACCATCTTAGTTCAGTGCAGAGAAGTCTGAGCAGAAGTGGCAGGGAGCAGGGGCTCTGCATGAGCTCTGCTCCGGAGGCGGGCCTAGTAACAGAGGCCCAGGCCTGGAAGAGGGAGAAGGAAGGAAGAGGAGCGGAGAAGGCTCCAGGAACGAGGAATGAAGGGATCCCAGGGGTGCGGACGGGCGAGTCGCCACCGCACGCCCGAATCCACCTGCGTGGAGGGGTCAGGCCAAAGGGGGAGACCGGTCCCCGAACTAGTGGAGGCAGGAAACGACCCTCAGCTAGAAACCGGAGGCTCTGACATTTTATGTGGCGCAGCCCCTCGCTACACCCGCTAGGAAGGCACCACATAGGGTCAGGGAAACTGGCGCCAAGTTTACCAAGAGGAGGCCCGAGGCAGCCGGACAGAAGTGTTGGTAAGAAAGGCCATACAAAGGACACACAAAGGGGGTCCTGTGAAGCGCTCCAAAGTTATCTGGGAGTTGTCTGAGCCCCTCACCTGGTGAGCACAGTACGACGTGGGCAGCCGTTACCTGCAGACGTGGTCTGGATAATAAGAACTGTGAGTAAAGGCCCTGAACTGCATCACTGACTCCGTGTCGTTACTGCTGCTGCCCTGCACCATCACCCCCATCCTCCGCATACACTGCCCTGAGGCTATACTCCTCCCGTGGGGAGTTATGCTACGCTCTGCTGCACCCACAACACCAGCCTCAGTGGTCTGCCCTGTAGCGGCGGTTCACTCTGACCGCAATCCACGGGTGGCGTAGTCGGACATTTAAACATGAAAACCACATAAATAGTTCCGCCACTGGTTTGACCGCCCTGAGCCACGGAACTGGGTCGCCGCCACGAAGACTACAACCACCAGCATCCACCAAAAAGGGTCCGGCTCCGGGTGTCCCAAGGCCCAGGGGGTGCGTCAGAACATTTTCATCACCTTTCACAATCACCAATGGGACAAGGCAGTGATGTCCTCTGTCCCCTCTCTTATACATCCTAGTGACGGAGCACCTGCTCTCATCAATTCGCCATAACCCCAATATTAGGTGGATTGAGGTGGGAGGCACCGAGTACAAGTGCTCTCTATTTGCTGATGATGTCCTAGTATATATCACTCAATCACATATATCCATCCATGCTGTTATGGCTGAAATAGATCACTTTGTTACATGGTCAAATTTTAAAATCAATGCAGCGAAGTCTGAGGCCCTCGATGTCTCCCTCCCCAAATCCATATAGGATTCCATCCAGTCCAACTTTCCCTTTGCCTGGCCCTCACAGGGTATCAAATACTTAGGAATTCCTATTCATAGAGACCTCTCCCATCTATGTTATCTTAATTTTGGGCCCTTTATTGAACAACTCCATACAGACCACGGTTGGCAAGTTAGAACTGTAAGATTCACTACGTGAACCACTGGTGTTTTGTGGAAAAGCACATGTACACTGCGTTCCAAATTATTATACAAAAAGTGTTTAGGAGTGATAAGGGAAGAATTTGTTTGTTTGTCAGTTAAACTCATTGATGGTGATGTGTGTCAGGGCTCTTTATATCACTGTAAGCAATTGCAGACACCTGTGCTAATTAGTTTGGCAGGTGTGTCCAATGAAAGGCAAGACTACTTAAGAAGGCTCTCTCACATTATTAAGCAGCCTACATTTTCTGCCAAAATGGGAAAGAAAAAGGATGTGTCGGCTGCTGAGAAGCAACAAATTGTGGAGTGTTTAGGTCAAGGCATGACTACAATCAACATTGTGCGATGATCAGGATGAAGTGTCTTGGCAATCAAGAAGTATGTAGCTGATTCACAGTACACACGTGTGCGTGCTGATAAGGGCAAATTGAGGACTCTTTCCTACAGGCAATTACGTCAGGTTGAAAGAGCAGCGGCAAAAAAGCCTTGTCATAGCAGCAGACAAGTTTTTGAAGCTGCTTGTGCCTCCAACGTCCCCCGAACAACAAGATGCAGGGTCCTTCAGAGGTTTGCAGCTGTGCATGCGCCATCCTGTCGACCTCCTCTATCCACTTCACACAAGCAGAAACGGCTCCAGTGGGCCAAACATTACATGAAGACTGATTTCAAAACTGTTTTGTTCACGGATGAGTGCCGTGCAGCGCTCGATGGTCCAGATGGATGGAGTGGAGGATGGCTGGTTGATGGACACCCCACGCAAACACGGCTACAGCGCCAACAAGGAGGAGGTGGAGTAATGTTTTGGGCTGGAATCATGGGGAGAGAGATTGTCGGCCCCTTTAGGATCCCTGAAGGCGCTAAAGATGAACTCCATAATGTATGTGGATTTTCTCAAACAGCACTTCCTGCCATGGTTCAAGAAGAAGAACCGTGTATTTCACAGCAAGATCATTTTTCTGCATGATAATGCACCATCTCATGCTGCACATAAAACATCTGCATCTCTGGCTGATATGGGCATAAAAGGGGACAAACTTATGGTGTGACCCCCATGCTCCCCTGACCTCTACCCCATTCAGAACCTTTGGAGCATCATTAAAAGGAGTGTCTATGATGGCGGGAGGCAGTTCACATCTAAGCAACAGCTCTGGGAGGGTATTCTGTCCTCATGCAAAACAATTGAAGCAGAAACCATCCAAAACCTGACAAATTCAATGGACGAGAGAGTTCAGAAGCTCCTTTCGAACAAGGGGTCCTATGTGAAAATGTAACATCACCTAGAATAAAGTTTTGAGTTGAAAACTGTTTGATTTCAGTTTCTAACAACCTGCTAATGCTTATAATTTCAAAAATGACCATTTTTTTGGTCTTTATTAAAATGAAAAGGTTGATCGAAAAGTTTGGGGGATCTAAGAGTGTGGCAACCCAGTAGTCATGATTACTTCGAATTCTGACAATATGAGGGTCATGCTGCAGGTAGTGCAGCAAGAAGGCACTTATGTGTCTTGCGCATCTCGGAGCCCCAAAATTATTTTCCGGGCTAGATGCAGCTAAAAATTATTTTTAATTTTAAATCTGGTGAAGCTTTAGTATAGATGGCCTAATAGGATCAGTGCTGCACACTGCTACAAAGCCCAAATTATTTTCCAGTCAAGATACAGATAAACATGATTAGTAATTTGAAAGCTTAAAACGGTTGGTAGGGTGATTTTAACCAATCATCAAGCTTTTACTCTCCCCAGGATGACACAGGGGTAGAAAAGTCGTTTCGGATCCATGATTTGTTCATCTTTATGAACGTGAGTCTGTCTACATTATCAGTGGAGAGCCGCGTGCGCTTATCTGTCAGCACACCACCAGCAGCGCTGAACACACGTTCAGACAGAACGCTGGCTGCGGGGCATGACAAGATCTCCAAGGCGTAAGTGGCTAGCTCCGGCCATTTATCCAGATTGGAAGCCCAAAAAGAGCAAGGGTCCAGTGACACAGTCGTGGCTTCAATGTTTACTTGGAGATACTCCTGTACCATCGTCTCTAGGCGTTGACTATGTGTCAGACTTCTTGTCTCCTGTGGCCTTGCAAAGGATGGGCTAAAAAAGTGGTGAAATGATTCCGCAAAATTGATGTTACCAGCAGATACTGTGGTTCTGTTACGGTTTGAGTGCTGAACACTTGACGGTCCCACGGTTGGCAAGTTGGAACTGTGAGATTCACTACGTGCACCACTGGTATTTTGTGGAAAAGCACATGTAAGATTCTGCAACAGTCTCTGCTGATACTCCTGCATGCGTGCATCCCTTTCTATGGCAGGAATAATTTCTGCAAATTTACTTTTGTACCGGGGATCTAACAGTGTGGCAACCCAGTAGTCAGGATTATTTCTAATTCTCACAATTCGAGGGTCATGTTGCAGGTAGTGCAGCAAGAAGGCACTCATGTGTGTTGCGCATCCAGGAGCACCAAGTCCCTGTTGTGTTGGTGGCGAGGTAACAATCATGCTTCCTTCCTCTGTCCTCTCCCCCCAACCTCGCACAACAGAAATGTGATCAAGGTCTCCCTCATCTGATGAGTCTTCCATCAGTTCGTCCTCCACTTCTTCCTGGGCTCCTGCACCTTCCTCACTAGTTTGGCTGCTACCATGCGCCCTGGTAAAACCATCTCCCCCACCCTCACATGCCTGCCGCCTTGGTGCTGCGGACCGTCTGGACCTTGCAGATGTTAGCCCTTCCGCATACAACTCCCCCTCCTCTACTTCCTCCACCTCCTCTTGTGCCACCACCTGACTCCGAATTCTGTTTAACATGTGCTCCAGCATGTAAATCACCGGAATAGTCATGCTGATAATGGCATCGTCAGCACTAAACATCTTCGTCGCCATTTCAAAACTGTGCAGAAGGGTGCATAGGTCCCTGATCTGAGACCACTCCTCCAGCGTGATTTGCCCCACCTCTGAATCTCGTTGGCCCAGGCTATACGTCAGAACGTATTGCACCAGGGCTTGTCGGTGCTGCCACAGTCGCTGCAACATGTGCAGAGTTGAATTCCACCGGGTAGGCACATCGCATTTTAGCCGGTGAAGTGGCAGGCCCAACGACTTCTGTAGAGATGTAAGTCGCTGAGATGCGGGATGCGAACGGCGGAAGTGAGCACACAGCGACCGTGCCCTCTGCAGAAGGCCATCTAGTCTGGGATAGTGGGCTAAAAATTGCTGGACAACCAGGTTCAACACGTGAGCCATACAAGGCACGTGTGTGACATTGCCCCGGTGAAGGGCCGCACCCAGGTTTGCAGCATTGTCGCACACGGTCTTCCCTGGTTTCAGGTCCAGTGGAGACAACCATTCATGAAATTGGTTCTCCAGAGCTGACCACAACTCCTCAGCTGTGTGACTCACATTTCCCAGACATTTCAATGTAAAAACCGCCTGATGACGTTGAGCCCTACTGCCAGCATAGTAAGGAGGTGTGCAGGATCCCTTCTGCGCAGTTAGAAAGCTTGTGGCATGACCAGACAGGCTTTGGGTGCAGGTGGAAGACCGAGAGGAGGTTGAGGAGGCAGAAGCAGTGGAGGAACTTTGACATAAAGAGGATTGACGCACAACTCGTGGGGACGGCAAGACTTGGACAGCAGCCCCTTGTCCTGCTGTCACCATAGTTACCCAGTGCCCAGTCAGCGACATGTAACGCCCCTGTCCATGCCTACTCGTCCAAGTGTCTGTGGTGAAATGCACCCTGTCACACACAGAGTTTCTCAAAGAAGCGGTGATGTTGTGTGCGACATGCTGGTGGAGCGCAGGCACACCTTTCTTTGAGAAGTAGTGCCGACTGGGCATCTGGTACTGGGGCACTGCGACGGACATAAGGTCTCGAAAATCCTCTGTGTCCACCAGGCGGAAAGGCAGCATTTCTGTAGCCAAGAGCTTGTAGATGGTGAAATTCAACCTCTTAGCTTTCTCATGGCTAGGAGGAAATGGTCTTTTACTTGTCCACATCTGAGGGACCGAGGGCTGGCTATTGTGCTTAGACGGGGTTGATAAGGGTGTCCCCGGCAAACTGCCGGTCTGTGAGGAAGATGCAGGCGGACATGTTAGGTTGCCTTGATCCAAAGGTGGTGCTATCGATGTCGGACAGCGCTCAACACCAGCTGGTGTTACCACCTCCAAAGAAAATGATGACCTGCCAATCACGCTGGCTGTTGCGGGTAAAGAGGTGGCAGGTCTGCGCCCCAAAACAGGTGTGACTGCTGTCCCCCCAGTCACAGAGGATGAAGAGGCCGCGGATGCACAAGATATGGCAGACGGTGATTGGCCCGGCCGGCTAGGCCGCATTGTAGCACACTGAGCTTCCCACTGCAACTTATGCTTCATGTCCATGTGCCGGTTCATGCATGAAGTACTCAAACTATGTATTTTTTGGCCTCTACTTAGCTTTTGCTGACAAATGTTACAGATAACACGAGTTGGGTCATCTTTATCGATCTGAAAAAATGCCCAGGCTATGCAAGGCTTAGCACCCATGCGACCTGAAGAGCCACCACGACTTGTGGTGAGAGGCAGAGTTGTGTTTGAGGATGCAGTTGTTGACGTGCTTCCAGTACTACGTCTCTGTCCAGGAAGGCGCAACCTGACCTCGTCGTCACTAGCATCTTCCTCCACCTCCTCTGCTGACCTCATCTCTTGGCTGACTGTGGGTTGACAGTAAGTGGGATCTCCGACCTCATCATCATCACCCTGTGCGTTATCACACCCGTCGTCCTCAGAGCCAACCTGTTCCTGCCCTGACAAAAAACTAAAGTTGTCGCTCCAATCTGGTATTTGAGTCTTATCATCGTCTTCCTCATTGTCTCCACCAACAGGAGTTACAGTTTGGGAATGAGGGTCTACATTATGGTCAGAACCTTCTGCGTCTGGTCCTGGATCCGACTCATAAAGATTCTGGGCATCAGTGCAGATCATTTCCTCGTCTGGATTCACAGAAGCGCTGGAGTCGACCTCTGATTCCCAGGCTATAGTATGAGTAAACAGCTCTGCAGACTCAACCATCTGTTCTACCTCATACTCAGACGGGCAGCTGGAGATTTGGGAGCTGTGAGGAAGCAAGTGCGATTTGGGTGACACCTTTGAGGACTGGAGTATTTGTGATGTTGAAGTTGATGTGGAGGAGAGCCCACTTAAAGGAGCACTTGATATCCGTTGAAGCACCTGCTGTTTTTGTGCCTCATCTGGAATTTGTAGCGATTGGCGTGGCCGTAAGAAAGGGATCTTATCACATTGTCCGCTAAAAGAAGTAGACATTTTAGTTTGGCTGGAAGATGGTCTTTCTTCTGCAGATGTTACTGTTGCTTTAACACCTACCCCACGGACACAACCTTTTTTCCCCTTCCCAACACGCCTATTCCCCTTTCCACCAGCAGCAGGCCTTTTTCCACTCATTTTGGTGGTTAACTAATTCACAACTCTGGAGTTGTTTGCACAAAAAAACAATGGATGGTAACCGAGCAGAGCTGAGTGGCCAAACTGTGGTATTAGGCCAAAACTATTGGCTGGGTTAGATGCAGAAAAAAATTATTTTGAATTTGCAACCTGATGGAGGTCAGTATAGATGGACTAATACAAATAGTCCCACAGACTGCTAGAAGCTCAAATATTTTTTCAGAGGTACTGTAGATGCAGATAAAAATTATTTTTAATTTGCAACCTGATGGAGGTCAGTATAGATGGACTAATAGACCAAGTCCCACACACTGCTAGAAGCCCAAATATTTTTTCAGAGCTAGATGCAGAAAAAAATTATATTCAATTTGCAACCTGCTGGAGGTCAGTATAGAAGGACTAATAGAACAAGTCCCACACACTGCTAGAAGCCCAAATATTTTTTCAGAGCTAAATGAAGAAAAAAATTATTTTTAATTTGCAACCTGATGGAGGTCAGTATAGATGGACTAATAGACCAAGTCCCACACACTGCTAGAAGCCCAAATATTTTTTCAGAGCTAGATGCAGAAAAAAATTATTTTTAATTTGCAACCTGATGGAGGTCAGTATAGATGGACTAATAGACCAAGTCCCACACACTGCTAGAAGCCCAAATATTTTTTCAGAGCTAGATGCAGAAAAAAATTATTTTTAATTTGCAACCTGATGGAGGTCAGTATAGATGGACTAATAGACCAAGTCCCACACACCGCTAGAAGCCCAACTATTTTTTCAGAGCTAGATGCAGAAAAAAATTATATTCAATTTGCAACCTGCTGGAGGTCAGTATAGAAGGACTAATAGAACAAGTCCCACACACTGCTAGAAGCCCAAATATTTTTTCAGAGCTAAATGAAGAAAAAAATTATTTTTAATTTGCAACCTGATGGAGGTCAGTATAGATGGACTAATAGACCAAGTCCCACACACTGCTAGAAGCCCAAATATTTTTTCAGAGCTAGATGCAGAAAAAAATTATATTCAGTTTGCAACCTGATGGAGGTCAGTATAGATGGACTAATAGAATGATGCTATGCCCAAAAGATTTTACTTCACTAGGTGCAGTAAAAAAATTGGTATTCTATACACAGGTGTTATATCTTGCAACACAGATAGGCTACTCCACTGACTAACACACTCTGCAATAGGCCAAAAAGGATTAGCTTTGCTAGATTCAGCCAAATGCTGTGAAAAAAACTTGCACAGCACTGGCACAGACCTGCCTGGCAAAAACTGATAGGAACTCATGTAACCTAGTCCTGAAAAGGACTCCAATTACAATTAGTCTTTACTCCCACAACCTATCTATTTAAGAGCACAGACCTCCCTGATAAAAGTCGTAGGAAATGCTGTAACCTAGTCCTTAAAAGGACTGCAATCACAACTATTCCCTACTCCCAAGCTATCTGTATATTTGTGCGAAAATTGGCTTGAAATTAACAAGGTATAGCGCACACAGCAACAGCGGTGCCGTCTAACACGCAGCTGCAGCAGTGAGAAAATGGTGGCGACGGGGAAAATGGCTTGGTCTTATAGGGCAAGGACATGTGACATACACTGCCAATGACACATGCCCTTGCTTGTGTGAAAAAAAGCACTTCGCTCCGTGTGTGCGCTGCTGATAGGCTGACAGATTGCACCTCCCCACTGCAAATGCGGGAAAGAGAAAAAAAAATGGAGATCTTCATTGTTCCTGCAGAGATCCATCCCCTGCCCCTGCCCCCACCCCGCTGTACACTCAAACTGCGTATTAACATTAATTTTCAGCATTACTGAGAAAAAATCCAGTTATGATTTTGGTGCACGAACAGTTATCGAACATAACCTCGAACAGCCGAATTTTTCTCAAATTGTTCGTGTTCGCCGAACGGCTCGAACACCGCCCAAAACAGCTCGAATTTGAGATTGGCGAACAGTTCGAGTAGAACAACGCTCATCTCTAGTGGTGACCTCACTCATATGGACAGAGGCTGTCTGCCAATAGATCTAGTGCGGTAATGACGGGTGGGATTTCGGCCGTGACGCGCGGCGCGTGCGCACATCCATTTGAGGAAATAGTCTGTGGCAGAGCTGGTGATGTGAGCGTGCGTTCCACTGTCCCGGAAGTGCGTGCTCTAAAGCCAGGAGTGTGCGTTCCATGGGCTGTGGGGCGGGTTTTCTACTTAATAGCGATGTGATAGGTCCATAGTGGGTGCCCCAGGAGGTGATGATAAGAAAATGACACGCCATCTGTAATACAAATGTGCTGCATAAGTAATAGAAACAGATCACATGAATACTGTATATGTAAAATTGGAAATGCGGGAACACACATTTAAAGTATCATGGCAGGGTTTGAAGGTACAATCACAATGAGATAATGGAACCCCTTGACCCTATTTCCTAGAAGAGGAAAACAACAATGGGAAATAACATATTAAATGAAAGATAATAAATCATAGTCCCTATTCAGACCCTTGGGTGTGAGAGACTGGAGTTCATGTATCCAATATGCCTTGCGTTGTTTCAAAAGGCGTATACGGTCGTCACCCCTCCGTGGTGGAAGCATTTGTTCCAAAATCTGATATTTCAATTGGGAGATATTGTGCCCCGCTGTAATGAAGTGTAATGGGATGGGTAATAATAAATTCTTACACCGTATAGTGGACTTATGTTTTGATATCCTGTCCCTGATGGGCTGGGTGGTCTCTCCTACATAGATCAGGCCATAAGGGCATTTGATCAAGTACACCACAAAGGATGTGTTGCAAGTGAAAAAAAATTTTATTTGATATTTCTTGCCTGTGTGTGAATGATGGACAAGGTTACCCCTTAGCACGTTGTTACTGTTACGCACACGCCCGGACTGACTGGCGTGAGCGTGGTTAGTGATCCCACTGGACCATGAACTGAGGAGTGCCTGGAGGGTCGTGCCTCAGTATTAACTCGGTCCGACCAAGGTCGCACGGCGGCTCAATCGACTCCGTGAACCAGGGAGAAACCAAGCAGAGGGACCAGGTGCTACTCCAGGTCAGACCCCGGTCACAGCTGTTGACCCACACCGGGGAATGCAGGAACAGGCAGGTTAGGCTAGCATACTGACAGGTGGGTACTGGCAGGCACGGCTGGTATGCAGACAGATGGGTACTGGCAGGCATGGCTGGTATGCAGACAGGTGGGTACTGGCAGGTAGGAACGCAGGCTGGAAAGGGACCAGTACAGACTGGGATACAGGAACAGAGCCGCAGGTGCAGTAGACGAGCAGAGCAGAGCAAAACCCGCAGGTACGGTAGACAAGCAGAGCAGAGCAAAACCCGCAGATGCGGTAGACAAGCAGAGCAGAGCAAAACCCGCAGGTGCGGTAGACAAGCAGAGCAGAGCAAAACCCGCAGGTGCGATAGACAAGCAGAGCAGAGCAAAACCCGCAGGTGCGGTAGACAAGCAGAGCAGAGCAAAACCCACAGGTGCGGTAGACAAGCAGAGCAGAGCAAAATCCGCAGGTGCGGTAGACTAGCAGAGCAGAGCAAAACCCGCAGGTGCGGTAGACAAGCAGAGCAGAGCAAAACCCTCAGGTGCGGTAGACAAGCAGAGCAGATACACACAAGTTACTTACAATGAAGTAGCGAGTGGACACTAAACTCACAAACAGAAGTACAGAGACAACGAGTTGGAGTTAGGTGCAGGTTCAGACACTGCAGGAAAAGGGAAGATACGAACATAGAGACAAACAAATAATGGGCTAGGACACTGTTCAGACAGGAACTGAAACAAGAACAAGATACAGGAACGAGCCTAAGAACTCAGCCCCCAGGGTTGCGGAAACAGACTAGAAGTCACAGATACAAGTAACGGGCCTGGGTATACGGCCCCCAGGGTGAAGGAACAGACTAGAAGTCACAGATACAGGTAACTGGCCTGGGTATACAGCCACCAGGGTGGCGGAAATAGACAAGATACAGGACTGGACCTGGCAACTCAGTTGCACAGAACACACTGGGTGGAGGGGGTTTACGTATCCAGTGACTCACAGCAATAGGCTGGGGAGGCATTTGGACTGCGCACACTGTAAGTTTAAGAATCAGGCAGTAACAGCGCCGCCGCCCTAAGCAATCAGACAAGACACATACACACAGCAGGTACTGGAGCAAAGTGTGCAGCATGGACTGATAGGTAAGATGGCGGTCTTGCATGGTGGGAGGTGGTAAGCCATGCCAGCACGCCGCCAGGGATGTTACAGTTACATTGCCTACATTGGAGGCACGGGAATGTTCCCATTCTGGGATTCTGTAAAAATCTCTGTTGGGGTCCCTGTTTGGTGCTGCCGATGTCAGCACATACCAAAGAGTCCTTCAGATTGGCTGGTCGTTTAAAACAAGGTAGAAATGGTACTTGGAAAGCGGTAATACCGGGGTAACCAGTCCCCAATATGTTCCAGTGTCTACAAATGGCTTTGTGGAGTATGTATGCGTATGGTTGAAATGTGTGTACAAATGGGATGCTATCTTTGGTAGTGGTACGGTTAACTCGGGGCTCAGATTGTTGTTGATCAAGAATGGCCGGGGGATATCCCCTTTCTAGGAATTTTTCTTTCACGGGTTCATGTTTGTCTTAGTTGTTCACTGGTGACTATTCTGTTGACCCTTCTGAACTGTGACTTAGGAATTGAGCATTTCATGGCCCAAGGGTGGTTACTGGTAAAATGTAACAAGCTGTTACGGTCCGTTGGTTTAGAAAATAAATCTGTAGATAGGACAATCTGTAGTTCGTCCTTAATCACCATGGTGTCGAGAAAACTTACTCGATGTGTATATTTAGTCATGGTGAAGCATGGGCGTACCCACCGTGGGGCAGGGGGGGCAGCTGCCCCCCCCTAGAAGCAGGGCCGCACGCCGCACAACAGGGCCGTCGTCAGCACCCGGGCAAATGCCGGGGCCCTGAGTAAGCGGGGGGGGCCCTCACCGTCAGTGCCCGCTCCCCCGTCTCCCCCGCTTGCTCAGGGCCCCGGCACCCGGCACATACTTACCCTTCCCCGTGCCTCTGCAGCAGCTCCTGCATCCTCCGCGGCTGCTGCACTGTGACGTCTCAGGTCAGAGGGCGCGGTGACGTCTTTACACCGCGCTCTCTCCTAAGCCGTCACAGTGCAGAGCGGGAAGACGGCGGCGACGCTGGAGTTCAGAGCAGCGGAAGCAGCAGGTGAGACGTGAGGTGAGTATTTGATTTTTTTTTTTTTATTGTATGGAGGCCTGTGGCAGTATAAGGGAGGGGGGTGAGGTGGGGGTGTGTGACATCCTGCATGGGGCATTATAAGGGAGGGGCTGTGTGACATCCTGCATGGGACAGTATAAGGGAGGGGATGGTGACATCCTGCATGGGGAATTATAAGGGGGGGTGTGTGACATCCTGCATGGGGCATTATAAGGGAGGGAGGGTGTGTGACATCCTGCATGGGGCATTATAAGGGGGGTGACATCCTGCATGGGGCATTATAAGGGGGGGTGACATCCTGCATGGAGCATTATAAGGGAGGGGGTGTGTGTGACATCCTGCATGGGGCATTATAAGGGTGGGAGTGACATCCTGCATGGGGCATTATAAGGGTGGGAGTGACATCCTGCATGGGGCATTATAAGGGGGGGTGACATCCTGCATGGGGCATTATAAGGGAGGGGGGTGTGTGTGACATCCTACATGGGGCATTATAAGGGGGGTGACATCCTGCATGGGGCAGTAAAAGGGGGGGTGACATCCTGCATGGGGCAGTATAAGAGAGGGGGGGTGTGACATCCTGCATGAGGCATTATAAGGAGGGGGTGACATCCTGCATGGGGCATTATAAGGGGGGGTGACATCCTGCATGGGGCATTATAAGGGAGGGGGGTGTATGTGACATCCTGCATGGGGCATTATAAGGGGTGTGTGACATCCTGCATGGGGCATTATAAGGGGGGGGTGACATCCTGCATGGGGCATTATAAGGGAGGAGGGTGTGTGTGACATCCTGCATGGGGCATTATAAGGGGGGTGTGTGACATCCTGCATGGGACAGTATAAGGGAGGGGGGGTGTGTGACATCCTGTATGGGGCATTATAAGGGGGTGTGTGACATCCTGCATCGGGCAGTATAAGGGAGGGGGGTGTGTGACATCCTGCATGGGGCATTGTAAGGGAGGGGGGTGTATGACATCCTGCATGAGGCATTATAAGGGAGGGGGGATGTGACATGCTGCATGGGGCATTATAAGGAAGGGGGGGTGTCATCCTGCATGGGGCATTATAAGGCAGGGGGGGTGTGAAATCCTGCATGGGGCATTATAAGGGAGGAGGGGTGTGTGACATCCTGCATGGGGCATTATATGGGGGGGAACAGCCTGCATGGGGCATTATGTGGGGGGAATAGCCTGCGTGGGGCATTATGTGGGGGGGACAGCTTGCATGAGGCATTATGTGTAGGGAACAGCCTGCATGGAGCGTTATATGGGGGCCAGTATTCTGTATGGAGCATTATATGGGGGCCAGTATCCTGCATGGAGCGTTATATGGGGGCCAGTATCCTGCATGGAGCGTTATATGGGGGCCAGTATCCTGCATGGAGCGTTATATGGGGGCCAGTATCCTGCATGGAGCGTTATATGGGGGCCAGTATCCTGCATGGAGCGTTATATGGGGGCCAGTATCCTGCATGGAGCGTTATATGGGGGCCAGTATCCTGCATGGAGCGTTATATGGGGGCCAGTATCCTGCATGGAGCGTTATATGGGGGCCAGTATCCTGCATGGAGCGTTATATGGGGGCCAGTATTCTGTATGGAGCGTTATATGGGGGCCAGTATCCTGTATGGAGCATTATATGGGAGCCAGTATCCTGTATGGAGCATTATATGGGAGCTAGTATTCTGTATGGAGCGTTATATGGGGGCCAGTATTCTGGATGGAGCGTTGTATGGGGGCCAGTATCCTGTATGGAGCATTATATGGGAGCCAGTATCCTGTATGGAGCATTATATGGGAGCCAGTATCCCGTATGGAGCATTATATGGGAGCCAGTATTCTGAATGGAGTGTTATATGGGGACCAGTATCCTGTATGGGGCATTATATGGGGACCAGTATCCTGTATGGGGCATTTTATGGGGGCCAGTATCCTGTATGGAGCGTTATATATGGGGGCCAGTATCCTGTATGGGGCGTTATATGGGGACCAGTATCCTGTATGGGGCGTTATATAGGGGCCAGTATCCTGTGTGGGACATTTTATGGGGGCCAGTATACTGTGTGGAGCGATTCGCCGGTTTCTGAGCTATTGTGGAATTTACAATAGATATCACTCATGCAATGTAAGAAGTGAAATCTTTGCATTGTACTATATATATATTTCTCTTCGGTATCTGTGACCATGGCTTGCCCCCCCCCCCCCTAGTTTTGATCCTGGGTACGCCCATGTGGTGAAGCCAAGGTCCGGCCATGCCGAGTTCAGGCTAGAAAAAAACTCAATTAGGTGCCGTTAGATTGTGGTCTAAATCAGTGAGCTAAGATGAGGAGTGGGGTCATTAGGTAATTGCTGATATGTCGTAGTATCTCCTAGTTGGCGCTTTATCTCCCTCACATAATCGGTTTTGTCCATCAAGACGATGGCTCCACACTTGTCAGCTGGCTTTATTATTAGCGATTTATTTTCTCTTAGTTCCCTCAAAGCATGTTGGTCGAGTGGTGACAGATTGTGTTGGTAGTGTAGTTTTCCCCTTTCACTGTCTGATCGAAGTTTTTGAAACGCATTGTCAATAAAACCAATGAATGTTTCTAATGCGTGGGAGCCGTGTGGTGGTCTATACGAGCTCTTATTCCGCAATCCCAGACCCTCTGCGGTGATTGATGCATTGGGGTTTGGTTGACATCTGTCATCATCTACTCCGGGCTTAAAAAAATGTGCTTTTAGACGTAGGGAGCGAAAAAATCGCTGGAGTTCCATGTCTAGTTGGAACGTATTGTGTTTACTAGCTGGGCAGAAAGACAAAACTTGTTGTAGAACTGATAATTGAGGGACACTAAGGGTGTAGGATGATATATTTACCACCAAGGGGGTGCCAGAGACCGGGTTATTCGATTCTAGTCCATGTTTCTTATGTTGCCCGCCCCGTCTCATTTTCTTCTTTAATGTTATCTCCTTGGTGGGCCTAAAAAAGGAACAGAAGAAGAATGATGATCCCGTCTGTCCGCTTCTGAGCCGGTCGTAGAGATGTCTGAGGATGATCTGGTGGGATGATAGGGATTTCTCCCAGTAGAGTAGTTGTCCCGCCATCGATAGACCCTATTAGACTCGTAGTCCTCAGTGTCCCTTGTAAACTTAGACCTCTTCCTTGCTTCGGTATCACGTCGATGGTTTTCAAGATTGGTCTTGATCCTACCCTGTAGGTTGGAGTATTTGTCAGGACTAATGGTCGTCACAAGCTGGGCCTCTATATCCTTTATCTCTTCCTTGGTCGTAGTGATATCTTTGTTCAAAAAATCAACAGTCAATGTCATTAAATCAAAAGAACACTTGTTCAAAATTTGTTCAAATCTGGTAATATATTCAGTGTTATAGGCAAACAACATCGGACGTAATTGTACCCTCAACCCTCTCGGGATGTGTTGTGTTCTCAGGTACTCTGTGAGAGTGGCACAATGTAGTTCACTGTTAATAAGGTGCTGTTGTTCCCTCTCGAGGTCTCTCCCACGGGTTTCTTTAGGTGGGACTTTCAGGAAGTCACTTGAAAAACTGGATTGAGCCAATATACTGGAAGCTTCTTCAGCATTGTATGAGAAGGTGATAGAGGAGGACAAGACACCTCAGTGTGCATGCGTATAGGCGTATATACTTAAAGAGAAACCGCCACACAACTGGACAGGTGCACGAGTAGGGTCCAAACCCAAATACTTGTGAAATAACCTCGGCACTCAAGATATGAATTTATGTTGAATTTAATGCAGTCCAAAATCAAAACAAACATTTTGGCCTAAACATAAGGCCTTCATCAGTGTGGTCTACAAAAACAGAGACAAATAATGAACAAAACAAATAAAGTATTATACATCTGAGAATTAGTGTCACATGTAAAAAAAATATTTTTTTCCTTCATTCCTATGTCTGCCTCAGAAGACCAAATAGTATAGCAGCTTAATAGGGAGACATACTAGACTGCTGAAAACTCAGGTGTGTAGGGAGAGATCGGGCGATGTGTCTCAGGAGATGTGCATCACTGTCCTAAAGATACACATAAGCAGCCCATTAAAAGGAGGGCTGTGGTGTTAAATACAAAATGCGGGATGTGCAGAGTAACATATACCTGTGGTCTGGTAGCTGGAACGCTGTGTCCACCACTGGTTCAGTGTTAGTCCCAATGCCTAAGCCCACTTTGCAATGCTTAAATGTTTGAGGGGCGGGACTAGATCAAGAGGGTCCAATGTGATGCAGTGCAGGGGTGATAGGTGTGGCGTTCTGTCATGGGGGGCGATGACCTCACTCTTATGAATGGAGGCTGTCTGCCAATAGATCTAGTGCGGCGATGACGGGCGGGATTTCGGCCGTGACATCACCAGAAGTGAAGCGCGGCGCGTGCGCACATCCATTTGAAGAAATAGTCTGTGGCAGCGCTGGTGATGTGAGCGTGCGTTCCACTGTCCCGAAGTGCGCGCTCTAAAGCCAGGAGTGTGCGTTCCATGGGCTGTGGGGCGGGTTTTCTACTTAATAGCGATGTGATAGGTCCATAATGGGTGTCCCAGGAGGTGATGATAAGAAAATGACGCGTCATCTATAATACAAATGTGCTGCATAAGTAATAGAAACAGATCACATGAATACAGTATATGTAAAATTGGAAATGCGGGAACAAACATTTAAAGTATCATGACAGGGTTTAAAGGTACAATCACAATGAGATAATGGAACCCCTTGACGCTATTTCCTAGAAGAGGAAAACAACAATGGGAAATAACATATTAAATGAAAGATAATAAATCATAGTCCCTAATTCATGTATCCAATATGCCTCGCGTTGTTTCAAAAGGCGTATATGGTCGCCACCCCACCGTGGTGGAAGCACTTGTTCCAAAACCTGATGTTTCAATTGGGAGATATTGTGCCCCGCTGTAATGAAGTGTAATGGGATGAGTAATAATAAATTCTTACACCGTATAGCGGACTTATGTTTTGATATCCTGTCCCTGATGGGCTGGGTGGTCTCTCCTACATAGATCAGACCACAAGGGCATTTGATCAAGTACACCACAAAGGATGTGTCACAAGTGAAAAAAAAATGTATTTGATATTTTTTGTCCATGTGTGGATGAAGGACAAGGTTACCCCTTAACACGTTGTTACATTGCCTACATTGGAGGCACGGGAATGTTCCGATTCTGGGATTCTGTAAAAATCTCTGTTGGGCTCCCTGTTTGGTGCTGCCGATATCAGCACGTACCAAAGAGTCCTTCAGATTGACTGGTCATTTAAAACAAGGTAGAAATGGTACTTGGAAAGTGGTAATACCGGGGTAACCGGTCCCCAATATGTTCCAGTGTCCATGTATGGCTTTGTGGAGTATGTATGTGACGCGCCCCCTGGGCCGTGGGGTACTCGGTGCCGGGCCGGTGGTGGCTAGGGAAGATGTCACAGTGACCCGGTCCATGACCCAGGGCGGTCAATCCAAAGGGGAATATTTCAGGGGCTTTATAGTTTTATATATACATAGTTCGTGACGCCACCTGTGGTATGCGGCTCTATGGAGCCGCCGCTGCTGTGCAGAACCTCTGGAGCTGATGTTAGTGCAGCTGAGTTGGTTCAGCTCTCCACAGGCAGAGCTTAGCTCCAGGGCAGTGTAGAGATGTTGTAGCTGTTATAGGTGGTGCTGGGCATTGTAGTGCAGGGGTGATTGCGAAACAATAATTCACTGAGACAGTGGGGTGCAGTCTTCAGAGTTTACTCACAGTTGTTAAGTTCCTCAGGTTGCACTGTACAGGTTACAGCCTCTCACGTCGCGCTGCGTTCACCAGGCAGGGGTTCAGCAATCCCTCAGGTAATTCCAGAACACTTAACGGGACCCCTTTCTATGTGCCTTCCTCAGTCGTCTTCCTGCGCTGGATCTCACCCTCCTGCCCTGCGCCTCACAATCAGTGTCCCAATCCGGTAGCTTCAGGTCTTGTCGGGCGACCTGCAGTCCCCTGGAACCTCTGTGACCACCTTTTCGGTGATGTAATTGTGGCTGTGGCAACTGCACCCTAAAAGTACAGAAGCCTCCGGTTTCTAGCTGAGCCTTGTAGTTCTCCACTAGTTTAGGGGCCGGTAGCCTCTGCGGCTTGATCCTTCCACACCTGGTAGATTCGGGCGTACGGGTGGCCTCCAGCACTGCCCGTACCCCTAGGATCCCCTCGTTTCTCCTGGAGCCTTCCTTCCCACTCCTCTCTCTCTCTCCCTCTTCTGGGCCTCTCTCACTAGGCCCACTCTGGAGCAGAGCTCGTGCAGAGCCCCTGCTCCCCTCACTTTCCTCCTCTAACTGACTCCTCTTTACAAGATGGCTTCCCATTTTATACCACTCCTTCACAAATGCTCCCTGATCTTCTTCCTCCACCCACACCCACTACATGGTTCCCCCTCACTTGATTCCCCTCCACTCCAGCCAGGGACCAGGGACTGTGCTCTCCCTTAGGAGCAATCTCGCCCTGCCCTACTGAAGTGGATGTGTTGGATGCAGGTGTTAGGGTCCCGGGCAGCACTCTATCCTTACCTGAGAGTGAGATACCACACCTCTGGGTGAGATGCAGTACCTCTGTGGCGACTGAACCCGCAGGGGCGCCACATATGCGTATGGATGAAATGTGTGTACAAATGGGTTTAGGCATTGGGACTAACACTGAACCAGCGGTGGACACCGCGTTCCAGCTCCCAGACCACCTTATACAGCATCACAGGTATATGTTACTCTGCACATCCCCCTTTTTGTATTTAACTCCACAGCCCTCCTTTTAATTGGCTGCTTATTTGTATCTTTAGGACAGTGATGCACATCTCCTGAGGCACATCGCCCGATCTCTCCCTACACACCTGAGTTTTCAGCAGTCTGGTATGTCTCCCTATTAAGCTGGTATACTGTTTGGTCTTCTGAGGCAGACATAAGAATGAGGGAAATTTTTTTTTACATGTGACACTAATTCTTAGATGTATAATACTTTATTTGTTTTGCTTTGTTTTGTTCATTATTTGTCTCTGTTTTTGTAGACCACACTGATGAAGGCCTTATGTTTAGGCCGAAACGTTTGTTTTGATTTTGGACTGCATTAAATTCAACATAAATTCATATCTTGAGTACCGAGATTATTTCACAAGTATTTGGGTTTGGACCCTACTCGTGCACCTGTCAAGTTGTGCGGCGGTTTCTCTTTAAATGTCTGGATTTTTGGGAGATTAATAAGATCACTGTGCGCAATCCTTACCTGTTACCACTAATTCCAGATTTGTTTAACAAATTGACCGGAGCTAAATGGTTTTCTAAGATTGACTTTCGTGGGGCATATAATTTGCTGCGGGTGAAGGACGGAGATGAATGGAAGACAGATTTTAACAACCCGGAAGGTCATTTTGAGTGTTTGGTCACGCCTTTTGGGCTTACTAACGCCCCTGCATTTTTTCAAAATGTCATCAATGACATTCTGAGACCCTTGATCGGTAGGAGTGTTATTGTTTATCTGGATGATATTTTGATTTATTCATCAGATCTTGAGTCTCATTGGCAGAGAGTCCACAAAGTTCTTCAGATACTGAGAGATAACACACTCTTTGCTAAATTGGAGAAGTGTCAGTTTGCTGTCCAGAAAATTAGTTTTTTGGGTTACTTTGTCTCTTGTGATGGTTTTGAGATGGACCCGGTGAAAGTTCAGGCTGTGCTGGAGTGGCCGAGGCCTGAAGGTTTAAAGTCCGTACAGAGGTTTTTGGGGTTTGCCAATTATTACAGGAAATTCATAAACAATTTCTCTGTCATCGCTAAACCCATTACTGATCTCACCAAGAAGGGTGCTAATACAGTCCAATGGTCCACTGAGGCTATTGAAGCTTTTAAGTATCTCAAGGAGAGATTCAGCTCTGCTCCTGTTCTTATCCAGACAGATGAGACCAAGCCATTTTTGGTTGAGGTGGATGCCTCATCTATAGGCTTGGGGGCAGTTCTGTCCCAGGAGGGAGAGGATGGGGTGCATCCCTGTGCTTTCTTTTCAAAAAATTTTTATGAGACTGAGCTCATCTATGATGTTGGGGATCGTGAGTTGTTGGCTATTAAACTCGCGCTCGAGCATTGGCGACATTTTTTGGAGGGGGCTCTACATCCTATGCAGGTTTTCACTGATCATAAGAATTTGATTTATCTGGACGCAGCTAAACGTTTGAGTGCCCGTCAGGCTAGGTGGGCACTGTTTTTTGCCTGGTTCAATTTTTCCGTAACCTTTGTCCCGGAGACAAAGAATGTTAAGGCTGACACTTTGTCTCGTAGTTTCTCTCCAGCGGTAAATGCTGAGAGGGAGGAGTGTATTTTGCAGAGAGGGGTGGTGGTGGCCGCATTGGATTCTGAGTTGGAGAATAGCATCCTAGGAGCTCAGAGTGCGGCACCAACTAACACTCTGTGTGGTAAATTGTTTGTGCCTACAGCCTTGAGAAGAGCGTTGTTTGGTGAATGTCATGAGTCTCGGTTGGCGGGTCACCCAGGGATTTCAGAAACTAGGAAGTCTATCGGTCGGAGTTTCTGGTGGTCAGGGTGGCAAAGAGTAGTCATCAAGTGGGTGCATCAGTGTTCTGTGTGCGCTAGGTCGAAGGCCTCTGACGCTCAGGCTGCGGGGTTGCTGTTCCCCTTGGAAGTTCCTAGTTTGCCATGGATGCACCTTGCCATGGATTTTATCACTGATCTGCCTGAATCAGAGGGTTTTTCTGTCATCTGGGTTGTTGTGGACTGGTTTAGTAAAATGTGTCATCTGGTTCCATGCAACAAGTTACCTTGCACCAAGACTCTTGCTAAGGCTTTTGTGAAGGAGATTGTCAGGCTCCATGGTGTTCCCACGGACACTGTTTCCGATGGAGGACCACAGTTTTTGGCTCGCTTTTGGCATGTTTTTTGTGACAGACAGAAAATGAATTTGTCATTCTCGTCGGGGTATCTGTAGCACCCCGAGGGCTCGGCTGCTACAGGGGTATTACACCTCAAACCAGAGGTGTGATATTCCACTCCCGGGTAAGGATGGAGTGTGGACCAGGACTCGTTTAGCTGCATGCACCACACACACCCCATTTCCGAGGGACAGGTCAATGGTGCTCCCACGAGACAGAAGTGCAGGCACGACAGCATCTGTCCCTGGCTGGAGTGGGGAGGGGGAGGAAAACCCAGTGGTGTAGGAGCAGATAGGGGTGGGTCTCTGGGCATAGGTAGGAGCCCATTGGTTGCTAGTCACCTGGGCTCACACATAGAGGGAGGTATAAAAGGTGGGCATCATCTTAGAACAGTGTTCAGTCCGGGGAGTGAGTTCAGTTCAGTCAGGAGTTCAGCCAGAGAGGGCTGACAGGGAGCTGTGGCTCAGTCTGTGCCCAGCTCCAGAGGCAGGCCTGGAGTGGAGGCCAGAAACAGCAGAAAGAGAGAGGAGAAGGAACGGAAAAGAAAGTAAGAAAGGAACTGGAACAGAGGAGAAAGGAAGCAAGGAACACAGAGAAAGGCCCAGAGACGCGAGTAAAGAAGGAACCCCATATGCCCAGGAGATACAGGGTGAAGGGTTGGCAGAGCAGGGTACCGGAACCCAAATTGGTGGAGGCAACAGATTCCTCAGCCAAAGACCGGAGGTCGTCACCACATCTTGGTGCGACCCCCCACTACATCCACCAGGAAAGCATACCGCATAGGGTCAGGGATACCGGAGATAGGTTTCGCCAACAGAAGGCCCGAGGGAGCTGGACAAAGGTGGGTCACTGGTGGGGACGGCCAGAGAAAGGAAAGGAAGGGAGCCCTGTGCCACGCTCTGGAATTGCCTGGGAGTTGGTCGAGTCCCCTGCCTGGTGGACGCAGCACGGCCTGGGCAGTCATCGCCTGCAGGATTGACACGAATAACAACTGTGAGTAAAGCATTGGAAACTGCAACTGCACGTCTCTGTGTTTCATCGCCGCACCAGCACCATTAGTACTGGGACGCTCACACCATCACTCCCACCATCTTCTACACTAGCTGCCCTGAGGCAATACTTCTCCCGTGGGGAGTTATTCCATACTCGGCTGCGCAAACTACATCAGCCTCAGCAGTCTGCGGCGCAGCGGCGGTCCCCACTGACCGCAATCCACGGGTGGCGTAGTCGGACACTTGTTACAACATTAAGACTGCCACTGAATTGACCACCCTGGGCACGGACCGGGTCGCCGCCACACGGAGACTACAACCCCCAGCATCTTACAGAAGGCCCAGGTCCGGGTATCCCCTGCACAGCACAGGTCCAGGGGGCGCGTCATATCTTCCAGAGTCCAATGGACAGACTGAAAGGAAGAACCAGGATGTCGAGCAGTTTTTGAGATGTTTTGTGGCAGACAATCAGGAAATGTGGTCGGAATTTCTACCACTTGCGGAGTTTGCCCTTAATAATCATACTTCTTCCTTGGCTGGGTGTTCTCCTTTTTTTTGTTGTACTGGCAGGTATCCATCGTTTGGTCCATTTTCCAAAGTTGGGGCTGCTGTACCGGAGGAGGACAATTTTTCTGGTGATTTGGAGAGAGTTTGGACCAGTGTACACCTGAACCTTAAAGAGGCTAACAGGAGATCAAAAAGGTATTTTGACAAAAAAGAAAGGAGTCCTTGTTTGCTGTTGGGGACATGGTTTGGTTGTTCTCTAGGAATCTTCGTTTGAAAATTCCTTCTAAAAAACTGGGGCCTAAATTTGTGGGTCCTTTCAAAGTGGTTCAGATTGTCAACACAGCAGTGGTGAGGTTGGGCATTCCCTCGTCCTGGAGGATTAATTCTGTGTTTCATGTGTCATTACTTAAGAAGGCGCCTCCTGTTGATGAGGACGGTGAATTTGAGATTTCTCGCATTTTGGATTCCAGGTGGCATAGAGGGAGATTACAGTATCTTGAGTACTGGAGAGGTTTCGGCCCCGAGGATAATTACTGGGTGAAAGCTAATTAAGGCTTTTCATAGGAGATTTCCTGGTAAGGCTCGGCCTAGAGGATCTGGAGGATCCTCGTAAAAGGGGAGGTACTGTTAGAATCTAAATGAGCAGCAGTCGGTGGCGCTAGTAGGTGGTCCTAAGGGTATACAGCAAAATTTAGAACAGGAGCCACTACCTGTCCAAAGGTGTCAGAAATTGAAACCTGGATAAAAAACTGGGTTAATTTGCGCTGCCCTACGGGCCAAGGTAATTAGACCTTAGGTATTAGCAGGTATATGAGAGCAGCTAAATTACAACATGAATAGATTGGTAAATTAAAAATAACAATTTAATGGTAGAGTTTAAAATGACAATGACAATTTAATATTGAAATTTAAAAGGACAATAAGTATAAAATATTTAGAGGCAATAACAATGATTGAAATAAATAAATAGGTATCGGCGTAGAATAAAAGATGCAAGGTAAGTCCTCGTCAGGTCCTGGTTAGTCAGCTGGTTAGCAGTTCGTAGGGGTCCGCTTGTATGGTAGTGGGAAGCGAGGACCAAAGTTTTGAATTAGAGTTCAGTAGCTGGGTCTAGGAGAAACGGGGGAGGAGGAAATTAATATAGAGAAAGTAACTGGTATAGTGGCTGAATTGAGATGAATGGTAGTTACCTAAGGTACTAGGTTTGATGGGAGCACTCAAGTGGCGGGATGCTGTATGAAGACCCTCTGAAAGGTATAAACAAGGAGAATCAGTATCAATGCTGGCAGGCAAATGAGTAGAGTGTAAATAGTAGTTACAGGAATAGGTGGATATAAACCTTGATGGGTAGAATGAAGAGTGGGCCAGCTAATGGATGCTAAGAGGTTCTTTGGAGACCTGTGTAGATGGGAGAATACAAGGTGAAAATAAGGATAAGATCAATTGTTGATTCTTAATAATGAAGGTGGAGGTTATTACTTGCTTGAATGGAGGACGTGTGTGGCCCCAAATAGTAGGGGCGCGCTCCTAGGTGGTAGCAGGACCGGTGACCTGGCTTGGAGGGGGGTGGGACCCCCAAGGTCCAATTTGCTGGTCTGATCAATAGGATGATGCTTGGATCACTAGGTGATCTGAGAAGGGAATGAGGATGGAGGTCAGACTTGGCACTAAATGATCGTTAAGTTGATGTAGAGGTAGGTACTGGGGAGCTTGGAACTAATGAGGATAAAAAGCGGGGGAGGGGGGGAAGAGAGCCGACTGTATTGGGTGTTTGTGATAGGTTTGAGCGTCGGAGGTTCTGCGGCTTACCTCCTTGGTGGAAGAGATCTTTGAAGAGAGGGCGCTGTAGTAGAGAGCGCGCGTTTCCTGAATGATTGTGCTGAAGCTGGATGGTAGGAGGTTATGGGGCTTACCTTCTGGACAATGAAGGTGGAAGCCTGCGTCTTGCGGGTGTCCGTCTGAACGGAGATGAAAGGGCGGTTCTTACCTCCGTTCCTTGGGTGGAGTCCCCCGGGTGGGTAGCTGGAGAGAAGGATGGGTGGGGGATGCAGGAGCAGAGTCCCGGCCGGCGACTACTGCTCTGCACTTTACCTCGCGTGTTGTTGTAGTGCTGATGCAGGACCTAGGAGGACCTGATGTGACGTCACAGTCACGTGTAGACCACGTGATTCAATGAAAGACTGTGTGGCAGAAGGACCAATTCCTTTCGAAAGCTCCGGCTTTCTTCATCAGGGATGGTCGTTCTTCTGCCCATGGTCCTTTTTATACTTGATGGTTGATTGATAGATGTATCACAGTAGGAAAAAACGCTGAAACAGCTGTCAGTGGTCGTTAAAAGCAAAGATTTCTATCTCTGCATTAAGTCCCTTAGGTTTCAAGGTGTCCAATTCAAAGATCCAAAAACTTTCTCTCTTTGACATCATTTTTATGTGGCTGCCTTTTCTCCAATTTTTTGGAACAGTCTCTAAGCCTGCTATTTTGGTGCCTGTAATTTTTCCTCCGTGTATTTCAGCATAATGAACCGAAAGGGGGTGTCCTTGAAATTGGTTTGTAATGTTCCTTAGATGTTCATTTATGCGTTTGAACATAGGACGTGTGGTACGTCCTATGTACACCTTATCGCATGGACATTTTAAGTAGTAGATGACGCCAGATGTGGAACATGTAATAAAGTCGTCAATTGTGTATTCCTTTTGTGGTGTGGTGATGTTTGTTTGTTTGTTTGGACGTGAGTGAATGTTTGCAGGCTTTACATTTTCTACATGGAAAAAAGCCTCTCAGGTTTTTTGTGAGTGTATTGAAGTAGTTATAGTGCTTGGGTGGATTGCGCACTTAAGGAGCAATTAGGTTGCCCAAATTTTGGGCTTTTCTAAAGACGAATCTTGGGGTTTGCGCTAATTTACCCCCTAAGATTTTATCGTCTCTAAGTAAGTCCCAATGTTTTGTTACAATTTTATGAATAAAGTGAGATTTTGAGTTGTATTGTAAAATTATGGGGATGTCTATAATTGTATCGTCGTCAGTGGATTTGGGTTTGGGCTCTTTGTCTTTCAGTAGCCTACTCCTAGAGATTTTCTGGATTCTGTTTTTTGTGGTTTCCAAAAATGAGGCTTGATACCCCTTTTCCAAGAATTTTTTTGTGAGAGCATTTGCTTCAATTTCGAAGTCTTGAGATAGAGAGCAGTTACGGTGGAGCCTAGTGTATTGACTTTGTGGTATGTTAAGCAACCATTGTGGTAGATGGCAGCTGTCTAATGGGATAAAGCTGTTAGCGTCCGTGGGTTTGGAGTAGGTTCGGGTTTGTAGACGTCCTTTGTCAATGTATATATCTAGGTCTAAGAAGTTAATTTGGTTGGGACTAATATGAGATGTGAATTCCAAATAATATTCATTTTTATTAATATCTAGCAGGAACTGATTGAGTGACATTTTGTCTCCTGACCAGATGAATATGATGTCGTCGATAAATCTATACCAGAGGACCAGGTTTGTGCGTAGTGTGCCTCCAGAGTAGATGGCGGTTTCTTCCCATCTACCTACGTATAAATTGGCATAACTGGGGGTGAACCTTGTCCCCATTGCGGTTCCCCATTGCTGGGTATAGTAGTGCTCATCATGTAAAAAATAGTTGTGTGTCATAATGAAGTACATACAGTCCTTTAGGAATGAGATTTGTTCTGGTGGTGTTTGACTGGAATGGGATAAGTAGTAGGCGGCTGATTCACATCCTTTAACATGTTGTATAACCGTGTAGAGAGCAGTAATGTCCAGGGTACCCAGTATATAGTTGTCCTTCCAAACGATTTTCTGCAGTAGTTGTAATAAATGTTTGCTGTCCTTAATATACGAGGGGAGTTTGTGGACAAGGTTTTGGAGGTGATGGTCCACAAATCTTGATAAATTAGAGGTGAGGCATTGTATGCCAGATATAATGGGTCTCCCTGGAGGATTAGAAAGGGATTTATGTATCTTGGGTAGATAATAAAAAACGGCAGTCCTTGGATGGGTGATATTGATATAATCAAACTCCTGTTTGTTTATATATCCGAATTCTAGGCCTTTGGCTGTTAGGTCCTTTAATTCGAGTTTATAAGCGTTAGAGGGGTCTATCTTTAGGATTTTGTAAGTGCGTGTGTCATTTAGGATACGGGCGGCCTCAAGCTGGTAGTGGCTAGAGTCCAAAATGACAATGCCGCCTCCTTTATCAGCAGGCCTGATGACAATATTTTTATTATTTTGCAGTTGTTTTATAGCTTTTTCCTCTGGCCTGGTAAGATTATTCTTAAATTTTACACATTTTTTATCACTCAGGTGGCGGATATCAGAAATGGTATTCTTTTGGAAGCTTAAAAAAGCTTCCGAGTACTCATTAAGGGGGTTGAAGTTGGATCTGTTTTTCAACTGGGTGTGTGTATATGTAGTGTTAGGTTCTTCTATAGCTAAATTTTCTATTGTTGGTTTATTCTTCAAAAAATGTTTTTTGATGGCGAGTTTACGCATAAATTGCTTGATATATATGAAGGCCTAAAATTTTTGAAATTTGGAAGATGGGGCATATTTGAGGCCTTTGTTTAATAGAGAAATTTCATTTTGTTTTAAAGGATGCATACTTAAATTGAAGATACCTTTGTTTAAGATATGGTGTTTGATAGACTTCTGAGATTGTGTTTTCTTTTTGGCGAGCCCCCCCCCCCCCCCCCTTGTGCCCCTCTTAGATCTCTTTTTGGGGCCAACTGAAAAAAATTAGATTTACTGGTTCTTTTTCTGACTTGTGGGGGGTTGGTAGTACGTTCAGTATTTGGTACGGTTGGGTTCTGAGAGTGACTGCATGAGGGTGCATTATTCAGTGTGATTTCGTTATAATCGTTTAATGGATCGAATCTATTTTGCGTGTGAATAGGAGTCATTGGGGATGGGTTAGTATTCATTACTGACGGGTTGGGTGCGAGAATGGAGCCTTGTTGGGGTGATTCAGTGTTTTGTTGGTGGGTTGAGGGGGAGCCTTCTTCGGAGATTGGATAAGTTGAGAATAAGTCGTCTGAATTTTGTGAATTGGGAGTTGTGGGTCCAACTTCATCGATAATTTCAAATCTGCGGTCACCTTTTTCGTAGTATTGTTTATTGTTTTCGTTGTATCGTTTATTGTTGACTGAAGTGGTGTCCCTATCAAATTTGCGTTGTTTTCTGTCCACAATGTCTTTTTCTTTATTGTTAATCCGGTTCCTAATGTTGTTGGAAAGGCGGACGATTTCCGGGAGATTTTGGTATGGTTTTATTTCTTTAAATAGTTTGGCTATTTTTGTTTTGCTGTCTATTATTTGGGATCTCCTTTTGTCAATGATAAATTTGACAGCTTTCCGGGAAAACATTTTGAACATGTGTTCCCATTCTAGGAGGGTAGCTGGGTCTCCTATATCGCCTGATAGTGATTTTGAAACTATGAGGCCTTGTGGGATGATATCCTGTGCCAAAATTGCTCCAAAGTAGCTATTTCCCATAAGTCTCTCATCTCTTTTAAGAGTAATTGTTCCAATAATCTAAGGGATTCTTTGATACTACTTATCTTATCCTTATCGGGTGGACAGAAGTTAGGTTCATGTGGTATCTGGAAGAATTTTTGAATATTATGTAGCCGTGTTTTTCTATCATTCCAAAGGTCTGTCATTCTTGTATTGATAGTTTTTTTGACTGGAGAAGGTAAAAAATATATGGGTGATCCTACTGTGCTGCCTCCTTAGTGGTTGTAGTGGTAGTCGGTAAATGAGCAGCAGTCGGTGGCGCTAGTAAGTGGTCCTAAGGGTATACAGCAAAATTTAGAACAGGAGCCACTACCTGTCCAGAGGTGTCAGAAATTGAAACCTGGATAAAAAACTGGGTTAATTTGCGCTGCCCTACGGGCCAAGGTAATTAGACCTTAGGTATTAGCAGGTATATGAGAGCAGCTAAATTACAACATGAATAGATTGGTAAATTAAAAATAACAATTTAATGGTAGAGTTTAAAAGGACAATGACAATTTAATATTGAAATTTAAAAGGACAATAAGTATAAAATATTTAGAGGCAATAACAATAATTGAAATAAATAAATAGGTATCGGCGTAGAATAAAAGATGCAAGGTAAGTCCTCATCAGGTCCTGGTTAGTCAGCTGGTTAGCAGTTCGTAGGGGTCCGCTTGTATGGTAGTGGGAAGCGAGGACCAAAGTTTTGAATTAGAGTTCAGTAGCTGGATCTAGGAGAAACGGGGGAGGAGGAAATTAATATAGAGAAAGTAACTGGTATAGTGGCTGAATTGAGATGAATGGTAGTTACCTAAGGTACTAGGTTTGATGGGAGCACTCAAGTGGCGGGATGCCGTATGAAGACCCTCTGAAAGGTATAAACAAGGAGAATCAGTATCAATGCTGGCAGGCAAATGAGTAGAGTGTAAATAGTTACAGGGATAGGTGGATATAAACCTTGATGGGTAGAATGAAGAGTGGGCCAGCTAATGGATGCTAAGAGGTTGCAGATCATAACAGTAAGTCCAGCCCAAAAAACTAAAAGGAAAGAAATTCGGGGAGCAGTATGGTTTCCGTCCAGGATTTGGCTCAACGCCTGCAGGGATTGTCTCTGGAGGTGGCCGAGCTTCAGCAACATGTGAGTAGCTGTTCTGGAGCGCATTTTTATCGAACCCAAGGTAGGAATGCCTGATGTTTTTTATGGTAAACAGCAAGATTTTTTTTCTTTTAAAAATGCTTGTTTGTTATATTTTCGTTTTAGACCAAGGTCCTCTGGGAATGAATCACAGCGCATTGGTTTTATTATGTCACTTTTGCGCAATGAAGCACAGGGGTGGGCCTTTTCTCTCCAGCCTAATGATCCATGTTTAAGGTCTGTTGAATAATTTTTTTCTGCTATGGGGCTATTATATGACGATCCTGATCGAATCTCATCTGTTGAATCAGAACTCAGACGTTTGAATCAGGGGTCAGATGATGTTGAAAATTATTGCACACACTTCAGGAGATAGGCTTCAGAAGTTAAGTGGAATGATCCTGCATTGAGATGTTTATTTCTTGCTGGTCTGAGTGAAAGGGTTAAGGATTTGCTAATTGAATTCCCTGCACCTGAGACTCTGCAGGATGCTATGCAGTTAGCTGTTCGTATTGACAGGAGACTGAAGTGCAGACTCAATGAGGTAAAGACTCCTGTAATGTCGGGTCCTAGTCCCCAGAAAATCTGCTATGATGGCGGAGAACCGATGGAGGTTGGGGCGGTGTCACTCCGCTCTCAGGAAAGAGACCGGAGGTTTACCAAGGGATTGTGTCTTTATTGTGGTAAAGCTGACCATTTGATCAAGTATTGTGAGCGTCGTTTAAGTGAAGAAAAAAAATGTCAGTTACGCCCGTATAGCTTGTTTACGCTCTGCAGGAGTATTTCTTTCTGGAAGTACTACTCTGCAGGGAGATTTGATTGAATTTCAGGTATTTGTGGATTGTGGTTCAACACTTAATGTGATTGATAAAGGGTTTTTGGAAAACCTTAAATTGAAATCCAAACCTTTGTTATCACCTATTTCTGTGATTGCAATTGATAACACTCCTTTGAAATGTATTGCTCACAAGACGGCTGCTTTTCCCCTCACTATCAATGGAGTTCACCAAGAAATTTTGGACTTGGTTGTTCTAGATAATTTACCCTCTCCAGTTGTTCTAGGATTGCCTTGGTTAAAACAGCACAATCCTTTATTGGACTGGTCTACTAATGTGATTAAGTCTTGGAGTCTGAAGTGCTATGATAAATGTTGTAATGGTCGCATTGCGGCTGTGGAAAAAGGGGAATTACCGGTACCTATTCAAGATTTTTGGAGGGTTTTTTCGGAGGAGGAGTCGCAAGTTTTACCTCCTCATAGGGATTATGATTGCGTCATTGAGTTTGTTCCGGGAGCTACTCTTCCCAAGAGTCACTTGTTTAATCTGACTATCCCTGAGAGAAAGGCCTCGGAGGAGTACATACAGACTAGCCTGGCTGCTGGTCACATTAGACACGTCCATGTCTGGATTTTCGTGAAATTAATAAGATTACCGTACGCAATTCCTACCCATTGCCGTTAATTCCTGACTTGTTTAACCAGTTAGTGGGGGCAAAGTGGTTCTCCAAAATTGATCTCCGGTGGGCATACAATTTGTTACGAGTGAAGGAGGGTGATGAATGGAAAACTGCTCTTAACACTCCGGTAGGTCATTTTGAGAATCTGGTGATGCCTTTTGGTCTTACCAATGCACCTGCATTTTTTCAGAACCTTATTAATGACATCCTGAGACCTTTGATTGGTAAGAATGTGGTTGTGTATTTGCATGACATTTTGATTTACTCACCAGATCTAGAGTCCCATTGGCAGAGTGTACGTGAAGTTTTGCAGTTATTGAGTGATAATTCACTCTTTGCTAAGCTGGAGAAATGTGAATTCGCTGTGCAGAAAATTAGTTTTTTGGGCTACATTGTCTCCAGCGAGGGCTTTGAGATGGACCCTGTGAAGGTTCAGGCTGTGCAGGAATGGCCTAGGCCTATTGGTTTGAAATCTATACAGAGATTTTTGGGTTTTGCCAATTATTACAGGAAATTCATTAAGAATTTTTCTGTAATTGTTAAACCTCTGACCGATCTCACCAGGAAAGGTGCGAATACGGCCCAGTGGACTACTGAGGCCATTGAAACATTTGAGTATCTCAAAGAGAGGTTCAGTTCTGCTCCTATCCTTATGCAGCCTGATGAGACCAAGCCTTTTTTGGTCGAGGTCGATGCTTCATCTGTGGGGGTCAGAGCAGTTTTGTCTCAGGAGAACAAGGGTGGAGTACATCCTTGTGCCTTCTTTTCGAAAAAAATTTCGGAAACCGAACTGAATTATGATGGAAATCGGGAGTTGCTGGCTATTAAACTTGCGTTTGAACATTGGCATCATTTTTTGGAAGGCGCTAGGCCTGGCCCATGTACTTAACCTCGTGGTTTAATGGTTTTCTCAAAACCTACCCGCATCTGTCGGATCTGCTTGTCAAAGTACGCCACCTGTGTGCCCATTTTAGAAAATCAGCTACAGCTTCAGCCGCTCTTGCCGTGCTTCAGCAGCATTTGCAGCTTCCGGCTGACCGACTGGTGTGTGATGTCCCCACGCGTTGGAACTCTACATTGCAGATGTTGGGAAGAATTTGTGAGCAGAAGAGGGCTGTTGTTGACTACCTGCATCAACAAGGCCATCGGTATCCAGGTCAGACTCCACACATAAAACCACAGGAGTGGACATGGATGTCAGACATCTGTACCATCCTCCAAATCTTTGAGGAATCCACCAAGATGGTGAGCGGCGATGACACCATAATTAGCACCACCATCCCGCTTCTCTGTCTTCTGAAATGCTCTCTGCTCTCAATTAAAGAGGATGCATTGCAGGCGGAGCACAACGAGATGGAGCAAGAAACCATACAGGGTAATTACACACAGCCCAGCCTCATCTCATCCCAATGTGGATTGGGTGACAATGAGGAAGAGGAGGAGAAAGAACAGGAGCTAGTTTCCTGCGTTATAGACAGTACTACCTGCACAACTGTCATACCGTCTGTTCAGCGTGGATGGCCTGAGGACAGGGAGGAGGAGGATGAGGAAGAGGATGAGGAGGAGAGCATGGTCAGTCATCCTCTGGTGAGGACACGGAAGTCTTGCCTCTTTTCAGTCTGTATAATTAGCAATTAGGTGGGAGTATTAGACCACCACTCAATTTTATCACAATATTAAAGATAATTGGACAGCAAGACTGTGAAATCTAAAATGTAACTTTTAATACGATATATAAAATATAAAATGTGCCACTCACAGTAACATGGAGCGAGTCACCGGGCCAACCTGATATTACCAGAAATATAGCTAAGAGACCGCCCCTGTGTGTATAAAAAACTTGGTTTATTGATCAGCCCTGCAGTATGGAGATCAAAAAAACTATTTGGATAGATTCTATAACAGAGGGACAGTAGATGGACAGGGATCAATGTGACAACCCTGTATCAAACAGACGCCCTCTGAAATATACATTTTTTATAGGTATAAGTAACCAAAATAATCACTAAATATGTACTCATAGACCACAAATTTGCCCAGTATCCAAGAGTTCATAAAGATAAAAGTGACATAAGAAAGTAATTGCACATTGTGTAGTCTGAGTGCAGACCAAAAACAATTATCACAATTCAATTATATAAAAGAAAAAAATGGAATTTTCTCACCCATTCTTTCTTTGTTACCAAGGGAGGAGATTGTTGTCCAGAGATACCTTCTGAACACAAGGTGGGGACATGAGCTGACCCTGTTTAATCCCTGTCAGCTCACAAAATTACTGACCCCATAACTCCTGCCCTTACAAGGGCAGTCCACAGCTAGCCCTGTATAGAGACCCTGCACTTTCCCTTTTTCATGTCCCTTCGTGTTTCATCCACGTAGAATCCTCAGGGGACTATCTTGTATCCAGGGTATTAAAGTGCTAAGTGCATAGAGTCAACATAGGTCCTTCCACTCTCTGTCCTAATCTGCAGAGTCCAAATTTTGTGTGACAGTCATTACTGGTTGGTGATGTTTCTAGACCCACGCTACAGGGAGAACTTTATGTCTTTTATTCCTTTGCAGGACAGACGTAATATGATGGTGCAGTACGAGAAGGCCCTTGTTGCGGAATTAGTGAAAAAATTCCCATCTGAAAATGCTGGCGGCAGCTCTTTGGACAACCAAGGAGTACAGGTGAGAGAGCCACAAATGCAATCCAGCAGAGGCAGGGGGACACTGTCAAAGTTCTGGGACAGTTTTCTCAGACCCTCCCATCGCACAGGCCCTGAGGCAGGGGGTACTCTCACAAGGAGTGCAAAGTTTCGGAAGATGGTGAGGCAGTACCTTGCTGACTGTACCAACGTCCTCTGAGATTCCTCTGTGCCTTATAATTATTGGGTATCCAAGCTGGACACGTGGCATGAACTGGCTCTCTATGCCTTGGAGGTCCTGGCCTGTCCTGCCGCTAGCGTTTTGTCAGGGCGGGTTTTTTGTGCCGCCGGTGAAATTATAACCGATAGGCGCATTCGCCTCTCAACTGAAAATGCTGACAGGCTGACTCTTATAAAAATGAATAAGGGCTGGATTGGGCCAGACTTCTCAACACCACCGAATGATAGCAGCTTAACATAAACTCAAATACAGTGTCCTTTTTTGGGGAGGTCTAACTCTATTCCCATGCACCTCTGTCTTCACACCCTGTTTTTAATATAGACAGTATAGGTACCGTCCCAATTTAGGGTCACCTTGCCGCTGGTGGGACGGCTTGTATACTTTTTTTGATCAAAAATAGTTCACTAAGTACCCTATATTTATTATGCAACTTTGCTTTACATTTATATATAATGATGGTAGGGTATGAGATATATTTTTGTCTTTTGTAGGTTTTGCTTCTTTTTGCTAGTGTGAACATGCTCCTATTTTTTGCATGTCTACCATCTTAGACCTCAGTTGCTTGGTTTTTTGTCTTGTTTGCATTCTGTGCAATTTAAGGGTGTGGCATCCCCTTTGTTGAGCTGATTAGTATATATGTAGCTTACCACGGGCCTAGGTGGTCTGGAGTTGGGACCCGGTCCTATTTGTCTACCCTTTTATATGCATTACTTCAACTTTGATATACAGTAAGGTTTTTAATATAGACAGTATAGGTACCGTCCCAATTTAGGGTCACCTTGCCGCTGGAGGGACGGCTTGTATACTTTTTTTGATCAAAAATAGTTCACTAAGTACCCTATATTTATTATGCAACTTTGCTTTACATTTATATATAATGATGGTAGGGTATGAGATATATTTTTGTCTTTTGTAGGTTTTACACCCTGAAATGGGTATACACTTCCTGATTTTGTCTATTTGCTCTTGACATCCTCCTTCTCCGCATCCTCATCCTCCACCACCATATCACCACCATATGTACCATGTCAACATATCTACGTCTCTTGTAAGGGGAATTGGAGTTCCTCCAAATTTTTGGCAGCCATTGCTTCACTGCATAGGCAAACACTATGGGAGACCCACTTCATAATAATGGGAACATTGTTTTTAGGAGGCTCTCTGACCTCTACATCTCTTGCAAGGGGCATTGGAGTGCCTCCAAATTTTTGGCAGCCGTTGCTTCACTGCATAGGCAAACAGTATGGGAGACTCACTTCCTAATAATGGGAACATTGTTTTTAGGAGGCTCTTGCAAGGGGCATTGGAGTGCCTCCAAATTTTTGGCAGCCCTTGCAGTCACTGCATACGCAATAACAAATAAAAGAGAACTTCGAGAAAACCGTAGCATAATCATATATACAGAAACCATGTTGTTTTATGCTACCATAGGGACTGTTTTATAGACCAACCGTTCTATGCGCTATCAGAAAGGAGGGTGACCCGAGGGTCAAAAAATGAACGGTACTAGGTCATCAATATGTGAAAAAATGTATAAATATCTTTATTAATGTCATGATTACAGACAAATGGAATAAAGTGCGTCAGACAAATGAATAAAAACTCCTAAGGTGCTCATGGTGGTATATATTGAACTGATATATTAAATCCAGAAATATGCCGAGGGTATACACATTAAATAATACACAATATAATAAATCACATGCCATCTATAGGCTATGTTGCTTAATTTGCATATATTGTACCATCCTCATCACATATTATCTCAATAACTTGAAGTTTAAACCAACCACATACAGCACCTCCCCCATAAAAATAACAACTAAAGTGCTTGTAGTGGTGGGTACTGGATTAATATATTTGAGTTATTAAATATAAGGACATGCAATGGTTATACTTGATATAAAGTACAAGATGTGAGAAATCACATGCTATTATAGGTCATATGGCTATATGTCATCGATTTACATAAATTATATTATCCCACATAACCATGGCAGTATAGCCATTGCATTATATTACCTTAATCTCATGGGGTCCAGACCCGCCACACAATACGCAATAACAGTATAGGCGACCCACTCGTTAATAATGGGAACAACAAAGCATAGCCGGCTGATGGCTCACTAACAATAGCAAGAGCCGACTACTGGCCCTTTAAGAATAGTAAGGCCACATGATGACCCTATAAAAATAGGTTTGTGACTTCCAGAGTCCCTCCATAATAAATGAAACAGGATGTGTCTGATGATGTGTCACACACCACATGGCCAGATAAGGTTGTAAAATGTTAAAATGATATTTCCCGGTGAATGCATTTGTCTTAAAAAAAAACAAAAAACAAAAACAACACAGTAGGATCTTTCTTTAGTATAACAACCAGAGTCGCCAATGTAACCTCAATGTAATCACATTGTTCAGCTCCTGCACCTCCTCCTCTAGTTCGGCTTCCATCTCCGAAAGATCACATCAGTCACAAGCTGAAAGCACTGCAGCACTGCCTTGGCCAAGCAGCAACAGGCTATGCTGAAGACAGCATGCTTAATGCTTAGGTGACAAACCGCCCAGCGCTGCAGAGTTTTTGAAAGCTGTAACACAGCAGCCTTATGTGTGGCTCTCACCGCTGAACATACAGCCAGGCATGGTCGTGTGTGACAATGGGTGGAACCTGGTGACGGAGAAATGACTGTCCCTGGCCACATTCACATGACCACGTATTTGTGGTTAGGCGGACCTTCCCAGTAAGTGCACTGGGGAGGGCACGGGTAATGTTGTGGGACCTGTGCCTGTGGAAGGCGGAGATGACACCGGGACAAATAGTGGTGACTGGGGACTGAGTATGGACACCCGGCCACCGCCGCCATGAGGTTGTGAAAAGCTTCCGCCTCCACGAGCCTAAAAAGCCACATTTCAGGTGCAAGCAGCTGCCCAGAAATCTGGCAGTTTACTATTGTGGCCTGTGGGTGGGTGGCTGGCTGCATACTTGCACTTGCATTCCAAGTAACAGAAAACTAAGCAGATGGTGGCCTCTATCATCATGGCCTCACCTCGTCACTATAAACTCTCCCAATGGAGAAGCCAGGGCCCACCGGAGGAGTCTCCTGTTTTCTGGTGGGCTGGTCCAACCCTGCCGAGAAGCAACCCTGGCTAAAAAAATTGTGTAGTTGTGGGAAGGTTCCCGGACACTCTATGGCTTTTTTCTTAATGTGGATTGGACGTGCTTATGCATGTTATTTCTGAAATCGCATTGCAGATCAGGCCATTGCCCAACTCTGTAGTCATGAAATTAAAAGGGCAAAGAAAGATGTTTCTGTGTCAAAACACCCCCGACAAGTGCAAGCTGATGTTGGACGGGCTGCCATTGCTTATGCGACAAGCTGCATTAGAGGACTTCCTGGGAGAAATGACAGCTGGAGTAGATACGGTTTCCCAAGTCAGTCCTTTCACCGAGCTAAAAAATATGGCTATGGTGAAATACAACTCACCAACAAGCTGTGGACAGGCTCCGTACCATCCTTAACCACATTCACTTGTCCACGTGTTTGTGGTTAGGCGGTTTTTCCCATTAAGTGAACTGGGGAGGGCACGGGTAATGTTGTAGGACCCGTGCTTGTGGAAGGCGGAGACGACATCGGGACAAATAGTGGCGGTTGGGGACCGAGTATTGGCACCCCTCCATGAGGTTGTGGACAGCTTCCGCCTCCACGAGCCTAAAAGGCCAGATTTCAAGTGCAAGCAGATGTCAAAAATTTGGCAGTATAGTATTGCAGCCTGTGGGTGGGTGGCTGGCTGCATACTTGTGCTTGCAGTTCAAGGAATGGGGTATAGACAACTGAACGCTGCGCTGGGACAAGGACGTGGACGGTGATTGTTGCAAGTCTGCAATGACAGGTGCATGGCGGGAGGCATCTTCGCATATGCCAAGGATCACTTATGATGGGCACACTTAGGCAGTGACCTGGGAGTCAGAGATGCTTCCAAGGGTCTTCCCCATGCTGTTCCCATGTCTTTTCAGCTCTGTATTCATGTGTCTGATGATGTGTCACACACCACATGGTCAGATAAGGTTGTAAAATGTTAAAATGACATTTCCCAGTGAATGCATTTGTCTTGGTTGAAAGCAATGCAAAAGTGCAAAAACGCATCAAAAACGCTATGTGTGAACATAGCCCAAGGTGTGAAGGAGCATTTTTGTTTTTGGTTATCAATTTTACCTTATATACAAGTCATTACACTGGAAAGGATGTTCTTTAACATATTTCCCAGGAAAATCCATTTTGGTTTCGTTTTTGCATGTTTTGAGTCCGTAAAAGTGGCATAATACCTCTGACAACGTTGTTGACAGCAGTGACCTGGGAGTCAGAAATGCTTCCAGGGGTCTTCCCCATGATGTTCCCATGTCATTTGAACACTTTTTCTGTCGATTTGGGTAATTTTTAGGCCCTCTGCAGACCGCCAGGTGGAGCCGCCGGAAAAATGTTCTAGGCTCGTTACTTGGACTGAGCACTCGAGCATTCCAATTTGCTCGACCCAAGCAACGAGTACTCGAGCATTTTAGTGCTCGCTCATCACTAGTGACCATATATTGATAGATACCAGTCCTGCAGAACATATAAGAGATCACAGCGCAGTTATATATAGTACCTTACAGCTGACGTTCTTTCTAATTAAATTGTTCATTTTTCCCGTCTTTTCCATCCGGCCCAGACCGACACGACAACGTCTCCATCCAGGCCCCAAGTCTCAGGCCTGCAGAGATCACAACAAAGACACATTTGACTCTTTACATTTCAGGCACCGTCCCCATCTATACCCAACCTGCACAAACTCCTCATCCTGCTGATACTCCAATAGTAATGCCCTATGCAATTGTCCTAGAAACCAGTGACCACATTTTGCCCCTAGAAAGTAATAGTGCCTTCTGTGTGCCCCTTTGACAGTCACAATAACCTGAGTTCCCCTATAAAGATAAGTGCCCACTCAAGGTTTAATAATGTCCTGAGTCTCTCTCCATGTACAGCTCCCCTATACACAGTATGATGCTCTCTTATACACAGTATAATGCCCCCTCACTGTATAATAACCCCCCACAGTATACTGACCCCTTCGTACCTCCAAACTGATGTCTCCAACACTGTATGATGGCCCCCACACAGTGCAAAGACCCCACATTATCTCCCACACTGTATGATGGCCCCCACACTGCGCAAAGACCCCACATTATCTGCCACACTGTATGATGGCCCCTACACTGTGTAAAGACCCTACATTATCTCCCACACTGTATGATGGCCCCATGGCCCCCAAACTATAGAAAGACCCCACATTATCTCCCACACTGTATGATGGCCCCCACACTATACAAAGAGCCCACATTATCTTCCAAATTGTATAATGGCCCTCACACTATACAAAGACCCCACATTATCTCCCACACTGTATGATGGCCCCCACACTATGCAAAGTGTGTCGCGCTCCCTCTTTCATCAGTTAACTTGTGGCGGTGACAGGCGGCGGGACCCGATGCTGGCTCCAGGGGCCCCCCCCTGCAGCTCAAGGGCCCCATAGCGGTCGCCGGCAGAGCAGGGACATCTTGTCTGCTTGCTCTGCCCTGCAGTGTAACTGTATGAGTGTGCTGCGCACGCCAATACAGTTTCAGTAGCGTAGCTCCTGGTGGGCCCCCTCGGTAGTTACGCTACTGTTTGTTCCCATTCGTCCTGCTCGACCTCTGGCTACTCCATCAAACTTTCCAGGCTTGCCTCCCACGTATTGGACCTATGCGGACATCTTCGATAAGAAGGAGGCGGAGACACTACCTCCATACAGGCAGTGCACCTGCCCTATAGACCTTCTTCCTGGTTCTTCACCTCCTCGACGTCATATCTATCCCCTGTACCAGGCTGAGACTCAAGTCATGTCCGAATATATCAAGGAGAACCTAGCTTGAGGATTTATCTGGAAGTCTTACTCCCCGACTGGAACATGGTTCTTCTCTGTATTGATTATAGAGGCCTCAGTCAAATAACGATCAGGATGTGAACCATCAAGGGCTGGCGGTTTAGATGAGATTATGGCCAGCAACCATGCTGACAGGTTACCATATGTGTATTAAGCAAAGAACTATATAATGTAAACTGCCAGGGCCTGACGATTCACGGCAGAAACAAATAAATGAGGAAACGAGTAGGGAAATTTCCAGCATAAGAGCAACCTCCAGCAAAGGGCGAGGGCAATTTTTAGCATAGGCGTAATCTCCAGCACAGGGCAAGATTTCTAACATGATCAGCTCTAACCTGATACCTGATATAGAGAGATAATATACTGAGGATCCATGATATGCAGAGCATTCAGTATAATTTACTAGAAAATATATAGCCCTTAATATATTTGACATAGGGAACTGTCATAAAAGGATGAAAGCAGTATGAAATATATTACCATTATATATGGTGAGACAGAGTCACTGGTGATGTACAGTACAGACCAAAAGTTTGGACACACCTTCTCATTTAAAGATTTTTCTGTATTTTCATGACTATGAAAATTGTACATTCATACTGAAGGCATCAAAACGATGAATTAACACATGTGGAATTATATACTTAACAAAAAAGTGTGAAACAACTGAAAATATGTCTTATATTCTAGGTTCTTCAAAGTAGCCACCTTTTGCTTTAATGACTGCTTTGCACACTCTTGGCATTCTCTTGATGACCTTCCAACAATCTTGAATTTGTTCCCAGAGATGCTTAGCACTTGTTGGCCCTTTTGCCTTCACTCTGCAGTCCAGCTCACCCCAAACCATCTCGATTGGGTTCAGGTCTGGTGACTGTGGAGGCCAGGTCACCTGGCGTAGCACCCCATCGCTCTCTCTCTTGGTCAAATAGTCCTTACACAGCCTGGAGGTGTGTTTGGGGTCATTGTCCTCTTGAAAAATAACTGATGGTCCAACTAAAGGCAAACCGGATGGAATAGCATGCCGCTTCAAGATGCTGTGGTAGCCATGCTGGTTCAGTATGCCTTCTATTTTGAATAAATACCCAACAGTGTCACCAGCAAAGCACCTCCACACCATCACACCTCCTCCTCCACGCTTCACGGTGGGAACCAGGCATGTAGAGTCCATCCGTTCACCTTTTCTGCGTCGCACAAAGACACGGTGGTTGGAACCAAAGATCTCAAATTTGGACTCATCAGACCAAAGCACAGATTTCCACTGGTCTAATGTCCATTCCTTGTGTTCTTTAGCCCAAACAAGTCTCTTCTGCTTGTTGCATGTCCTTAGCAGTGGTTTCCTAGCAGCTATTTTACCATGAATACCTGCTGCACAAAGTCTCCTCTTAACAGTTGTTGAAGAGATGTGTCTGCTTCTAAAACTCTGTGTGGCATTGACCTGGTCTCTAATCTGAGCTGCTGTTAACCTGCGATTTCTGAGGCTGGTGACTCGGATGAACTTATCCTCAGAAGCAGAGGTGACTCTTGGTCTTCCTTACCTCAGGCTGTCCTCATGTGAGCCAGTTTCTTTGTAGCGCTTGATGGTTTTTGCAACTGCACTTGGGGACACTTTCAAAGTTTGCCCAATTTTTTGGACTGACTGATCTTCATTTCTTAAAGTAATGATGGCCACTCATTTTTGTTTACTTAGCTGCTTTTTACTTGCCATAATAGAAATTCTAACAGTCTATTCAGTAGGACTATCAGCTGTGTATCCACCAGACTTCTGCACAACACAACTGATGGTCCCAACCCCATTTATAACGCAAGAAATCCCACTTATTAAACCTGATATGGCACACCTGTGAAGTCAAAACCATTTCCGGTGACTACCTCTTGAAGCTCATCAAGAGAATGCTAAGAGTGTGCAAAGCAGTCATCAAAGCAAAAGGTGGCTACTTTGAAGAACCTAGAATATAAGACATATTTTCAGTTGTTTCACACTTTTTTGTTAAGTATATAATTCCACATGTGTTAATTCATCGTTTTGATGCCTTCAGTGTGAATGTACAATTTTCAGTCATGAAAATACAGAAAAATCTTTAAATGAGAAGGTGTGTCCAAGGCATCCCGCCCATCTTGGTGTGAGATGGGCGGGATGCCTACTTACCATATCTCCATCTCAAGGATGTGGCTGGAGGAGATAAATCTGTAGCATTGAGGTTTTTTTTCTGTTGTGAGTTTGGAGAAGGCAGTCTCCAGATTGTGTGGAACTTCAGCTCAGGAGGAGCTGAAGTGTCCTGCAACTTAAGCTGGTGAATCCCGCATACTATGAACTGTGCTATCGTTTATATTTTTTTTTGTCGTTATGCCAGCAAAGCCATGTTTATTTTGTGGAACCTGCAGTGTTTTATGCAGTTTTAAATAAATCTGCAGACGAAAACGTTCCTGTGTCTACTTCTGGAAGCAGCCGAGTGAGTCAATCTACCACAGTTGGTGGAGAATGCGGGCATGATTCCAGGAACACGTGTAGCTGTCACGGAAAACATTATATGTCCTTGGGTAAAGGACGGCAGCCAGCGATAGATACTGGCAGCATGGAGGAGTTGATCAAGCACCTGGTCCAAAGCCAGCAGCATCAGCACCTGCAGAAGCTACAGCTGCAACAAGAGCAGCAGTAGCAGTACCAGCAGCATATGCAACAGCAGCACCAGGAACAGCAGCAAGTACAGCAGGAGACAAATAAACTCCTGATGCAGCAGATCCAACAGCAGTAACGGCAGGTGGAAGTCCTAGCAGGGGAAATACGCAGGAGAGAAACCGCCCCTTCCCCAAGTCCAGGTGATGTCTCATATGTCCGGAAGGCGGTAAGGCGAGTTATGCAAAAAATGACCCCAGGTGATGATGTTGAGGCATTTTTGACTGTGTTTGAAAGGGTAGCGGAGCGGGAGAAGCTGCTGCGGGAGCAGTGGGTGGAGGTGCTGGCCCCCTATTTAATGGGTGAACCCCAAAAGGCCTACTATGACTTGGTCCTACAGGATGCACAGGAGTATGCCAAGTTAAAGACAGAGATATTTGCTCAGGAGTGACTATGTCTGTAAGAGCACAAAGGGTCCACAACTGGGTGTATGCTGGCGACAAACCCCCTCGCTCGCAGATGTTTGACTTGCTACATCTAGTCCAGAAGTAGTTGCAGCCAGAGTCTTCCACTCCTGCCCAGATGGTTGAGTGTGTGGTGATGGACAGATTCATCCATTCCCTTCCTAGGCCAGTGCAGACCTGGGTTGCCCAGGGCGACCCTCGGAATGCGGACGACCTTGTTGGCATATTAGAGAGGTATCAGGTGGTCGAGAAATCCCTCGGGAAACCAGACATAGTCATTACCTATACTGGAGTGCGCAAAGGGGGCTAGGCTCACCACGTAGGGAATCTAGAGTCACAAACGGGGGGAGTCCCAATTCCGCTGAGAGTCCTGCAAAAACTTTTGCTAAGGACGTGGTCTGTTGGCATTGTCATAATCCTGGACACGTAGCCGCCCGGTGCCATATGTCCCCTGAACCAATAGACTTCAGCCTAGGCCGGCGTTGTTACTATTACGCCTATCCAGCCTGTAATGTGGACTGTCAACCCGGCGAGGGGCCATAGGTATGTGCCGTGTCCATTAATGTGGTGATGGTGCTTGAAATATTCGACTCTATGAACCTGGTGATCCTAATCAGTGCTACCCTTCCCCACCAGCTGATCCATGCCAAAACTGTGGGTGTTCACTGCATACATGGGGATGCCAAGGACTACACTGTGGCCAGAGTGACCGTGGGAATACACTGTGGTGCCCAGTCCCACGAGGTTGGGGTGGTCAAGGACCTGATACACCCCGTCATATTGGGGTGGGACTTTTCTTTATTTTGGGACTTATGGGAAAAGTGGTCCGTATCGAGTTGCTCAGACAAAATCAAGATCCCTCGGGAAGAAACCCTGTCGAAGTCAAAGGTGGATGAATTCCCCCTGTGTGTCCTTGCCGGGGAAGAGGACAAGACTGTGACAAATGAGGCCGACCTCCCTGAGTTTGAAGTGTCCAGAAAGAACTTTGGGTCTGCTCAAGTTCGGGACCTAACCTTAAAGGGGGCTTGGGACAATGTTACTGTCTGTAATGGGGTTGCTCAAGAGTGGGGACAGACACCAGGTTCCCACACTTTGCAGTTCAGGGGGAGTTATTGTGACCAAACTAAGGGGTGGTGAGATAGTGGAACAGCTGTTATTTCCAGGACCATACCGACAGAGGGTATTAGATATGGCCCATTCACATGTTCTGGGGGGACTCCTGGGGGTCGAGAAAACTAAGGAATGGATAATGAGGAGGTTCTATTGGCCAGCGTGTTACTGGGAGATCCTAGACTATTGTAGGCCCTGCCCCACCTGCCTGATAACGGCTTCCTCCTCCCACTTCCGTAGTCCCTTAGTCCTACTACATGTGATAGAGTTTCCCTTTGAGAGGATTGTCATGGATCTAGTGGGTCCCTTAGTTAAATCGGCACAGGGCCACCAATACATCCTTGTGGTCATGGACTAAGCGACCCGGTACCCTGAAGCGGTACCACTTAAGGAACCCGTCAAGCAAAAGTATAGTGTTACACGTACGCCGCCTAAGTTCAGATAGGGGCGAGACCGGTTACATGAATTCGTTGGAATCTTGGGGGAACCGTTACTTAGGGCGACCATAGGATGCAGCTTCTCTCAGGCACAGGATAGATTCAATTGCTGACACATTTGACAATAGTCCTCAGAAACGGTAGAACAGTAACATTTAATGAGGCACGGCCAGTGCAATTTAAGTGTCTCTTTGAGCAACAGGCTCCAGTAATAACAGTACAGTCTCCTTTGCAGCACAGCAGTACACAGTCTATTATCCGGTGGCACAGTACAGCACAGTTTTGATGCATACACAACCACAGGCTTTTCCTTCACAAGGACTCAATAGTACACAACATTCTTTATCCTGCATGGAGATGGAGGGGGTCGGGTGTGATGAGGGAGATGATCTCTATGACAGGCTTCCTTCCAGTCCTTATCTTCATGGCCAATAATACTTCACACTGTTAGCTCAGGGAGTCTAACTGACCTTTGCTTAGCTTCCCTCCTCACCTGAATTATGTTCTCTTGCCTTCTGTCAGATACATATTATAACACACTTTTCTGTTTGACTCCAGCCAGACAGTAAACAACTTCCCCACAATCCCCCTGGGGCTCTGCTAAAACACTGCCCTTCTCCTGTGATTGTGTTAACCCCTCTAGTTGCTGGATGCTTCTGGAGCACAGCACTTCCTGTCTCATGTGCTTGTGTTACTTCTAATAGTTGCTGAATGCTTTTAAAGCAACAGCACTACTTCTGCATGTCATACTCAGCAACAGAACTACTTCTGCATGTCACAATAGCGTGGGAACTGGTCTATATTTTTACCAGGACAGGTCTGCCAAAGGAAATTTTGACAGACCAGGGAACCCCCTTCATGAACAAAGTGATGAAGGAGCTGTATAAGGTCCTCAAGATTGCCCATCTGTGGACCTCTGTTTACCATCCGCATATGGACAGCCTAGTGGAGTTCTTTAACAAGACCTTAAAGGCAATGCTCGGGAAGGTCGTTGAGAAGAATGTGCGAGACTGGGAGTACCTGCTTCCATTTCTGGTCTTCTCCGTCAGAGAAGTTCCTCAAGCCTCCACATGCTTCTCTCCGTACGAACCACTCTATGGTCAGCATCCATGAGGACTTCTAGACATCGCCAAGGAAACCTGAGAGGCTGAGGTCACGCCCCACCAGCATCATCGAGCACGTCACCCAGTTGCAGGAGAAAATGGCGAAAGTGATGCCCATCGTGAAGGCCCATCTCCTCCAGGCGCAGGAAACACAGGCAAGGGTGTATAACCAATCAGCAAGGCTGAGGTAGTTTCAGCCTGGAGATCGTGTTCTGGTGCTTATTCCCACCATCGAGAGCAAGTTCCTGGCCAAGTGGCAAGGCCCATATGAAGTGGTGGAGAAACTCAGCGAAGTGAAATACAAAGTCCACCAGCCTGGCCGAAGAGAGCCGCACCAAGTATATCATGTGAACTTGCTCAAGCTGTGATGAGATCGGGAAATGTTGGGGGCTCCTTGCTTGGGAACCAGTCCCAAAGCCAAAGTGGAGGATGTCACGATATCAAAGACTCTATCGCCGGCCCAGAAGCAACAGTGTAGAGAACTGCTGCAACGGAGCAATCCCTGTTTAGTCTCACTCCTAAAGTACGCCACATTTTTACTTTTGCTGGTATTTTTTGATGAAAAAGATCATAAATCTAGTGGAAGTGATTGTCAGAGGTTGTTACCTGACCAGTCGGAGGAGGATGCATTAGGGGACCTGTTACCTTGGTCTCTGACCCATTCCTTTGCTTTGGGGCTGAGAATTGGGGACGCCATCGGCTTCATCTGCCTAGGGCACCAAAATACTGTGTCCTGGCCCTGCTTGGCATGGCTGTGATGCTGCAGGAAGTGCCCACAACTTTTCTCCAAGCTTTATTAGGTCCAGCTGAACCCGAATGCTAAAATGGACTTCCAGTTTGAAGTCCGGGTTCGGGTATGGACCCTGAACTTTAGTGTTTGGGTTCGCCCATCCCTAGTACTTACTTTCCTCACCATCTTTGCCACCTCTATGGTGCAGCAGTGATGGCATCAGCATGATCACCTTATGTCACATACAGGTCTGTGTGGAGCTGATTCATGCTCCTCAGCCCTTGTCCTGATGCTCATGTCTTCCAGTGTATCCATGTCTAAAAGACTCAAATACAATTGAATGTAGAAATAAGGTAACCAGACATTGAACTGTTCTCTAAGTCAGCTGTCAGTTTAACAACTACTCAAAAAAAAAAAATAGGGCCCACACACCTTTAGTATTAAATTAATGTACAGGTACACAAATACGCTGTTTGGCCAATATTTCAACATATACATACACGAAGTATCAGCACACCAACTATTGAATACATGAACTCCAATATTGCTGTAACCATTAAAAACATAAGATTAGTTAGCGCTTTTTGATCAAAGAGCACAAAAGTTATTCCACTACATCAAGGTATACCTAAATATGGATGGCCCTTACCATTATATGTCATACCTCTCCATGTTCCAAACCAGGCTTTCTCTGAATGCACCCTTATCCACCCATCTTTCCCATATGAAATTTTTAATTGCGAGATATGTCAGGTATCCCTTTCACCCTCCATTCAGATGAGGCCTGGTTTGGCACATGGAGTGGTAGGACTTATAGTGGTTAGGGACCATCCATATTAAAATGTACACCTTGACGTGGTTGGATGGCTTTTGTGCTCTTTGATCAAAAAACACTAAGTATTTTACATTTTTAACATTTACAGCAATATTGGAGTTCATGTATTCATTAGTCGCAGTGTTCTGATGCATCGTGTATGTATAAGTCTAACAACTAGTCTGAAGAAATGGCCAAATACTATTACTTGGAGTGGCCCCCTGGCATACATGTTACACTGCCAGTGAAGGTGAAGTTGCTCATTTTGTCTCATGGCAGAAGTGGCGCTGGTTATGCTTAAAGGGAACTTGTCATGTCAAAAAATTATATAAACCTGCAGATAAGGGGTTAATCTGCAGGTTAATAACATTCTGAAGGCATGAGGTCGTCACACTGAAAGCCCTGCTGCCGGGATGAAATTAACGTTATTCCTCCTGGTGGCCTCAGGCTTTCAGTCAAAGAAGCGAGGCTGGTGCAATCTCAGTCACCACTCAGTGCATAGTGAGCGGCGGCTGTAAACCACCCTCCCCGCACTGACTGACACAGGTTAATAGAGTTTTTTGACATGATAGATTCCCTTTTAGTTTCTGTACAGCAATAGCTGTCAATTACTCTGTTTAGGCAGGGAAAAAAGGAGCATTTAGGCCTCTAACAACTGCCTGCTGTCTTTTGAAAGCAGGCAGTGTGGCTATTCAATCTGCAATGACATCTTCTCATGATCATGTGATAACTGTGATAGCTAATCATAGCAATCACATGCTGCTTGTACATATGGAGACAAAATAGAGCTGTCACGCAAGGTCAGTGAAAGACTAAGTGCACAACAACGGGAAGAGGGGGAGGAAACCCAAACAATAGGGAAAGGGAAGTGGAGACCCCTAGGCAGATCTGACAACACCCTGACTACCCTAACGTCCCTAAATAGGTTCAGCACCTATCGCCGAGCAGGAAACCTAATCCCTGACTGCCCCTAGCGATAAGCCCTAGATAGGGAGGGGACAGGGTAAGCACTAGTCAACCCCCACTGCAACTAAAGACAAAAAGGGTAAACAGACAAAAGAATACACTTAGCTTGAGAAGACACTAGAGAGATCGCGCCAACTACCCTCCAAGGGAACTTCAAGAAGACACTAGCCAATTACTAGTACTTGAAACCTGGACAGAGGAAAATAGAGCTATCACCGGCGACTCTATGGAGAAACTGAAGGGAGTTAAACATTCAGCAAGGGTGTGTCAATTAGCAGCAGAAGGTGGAGGTCACTGCTAGGTCCTAGAGGGAGAAGGATATCACTACACTACAGAGATGAAACGATCAAGAAGGTGCCTGTAGAGCCAAGCACAATGACCTTCTACAGCTGGATCCAGAATGACAGGTTCGCTTTAAGCATTGCTACTCTGTATTTTAGAAGTTAATAAGAATGGTTACATGGTAAAAGTTTTTTATGTTTAAAAAAGTTTCAGTTGTTATTTTCATTCAGAATTTTTTTAATGTTGGAATTGTAGAATAAAATTATAACTTGATTGGTTATTCTCTTTTTCTGTGTATTCATGTATATTAGAAACATCATCATCGCTTTTTATATCAATGTGGTGTCCAAACAGAAGTATTGCTTGTGACAAAATGCATTTTAACTGTCAATGCTCATACAAACTTGTTGACATCTAAAAAGGTTTGAAATAAGTTAAAGCCTTAAATAAAATGTCTAGAAGTTCTAATACAAGTATGGTGAGTGACAAAAACAATAACACTTTGCCGGTTCTTGTTTCTAGTCATTTATCTTCTTGCTCCTATATCTTCTACCTTCTTTGCAAATCCGTTTTTTGGATCTGCACCTCTTGGTTTTATTCCTCATCTGGCTATATCAACAGAAAAAAATAAGCCTTCTGGCTCTCTGTGTGTAAAACACCCCACATCATCATTAAGGGTTTTACCTAAATTAAAGGCTATTTGAGTTTATTACTAATGTTAACCAAGTCTCCAGACATGATAACTAGGGAAACACAAAACACTGAATAAAATTTTAGTTGGCAGAAAAGTTACATGAGACAATGCAGACAAATGACCCCCTTACCCTCTCATCCTGGGACATGATGTAAATAAACAAAGCAGGAATGTGAAAGCAGGATGTAGCTTGCTAAGAAATGGGCTAGTGATCAAGCTAATTTATACAAAAGGAGGAGGGGATATGGTAGTAAAGCTAATATATGAAGAAACCAGAATCATTGCAGATGATTACTTTGAAAAATGAAAAGATAAACTAAAAATTGCACTTTAAAAAGTGTAAAAACAACAGGTACAAAAATGGTAAAGAATATGTTGTAACATTCATTTACAGAAATAATTGGAGATGTGAAGGCAATGGAATTCTCATATTTACATGAAGTTTAACATAACATTCTGACACAGATGTTTCAGAAGTGACAGTCACCCTGCAATTGGTTGCAGAAGATCTCTTTGTTTGGCATTACAGACACCTTCTTAGATGTCTCACTTTAGAACCCAGCAGCTACTTTCCTCTTGCTAATTGACACCCAGGCCTGGGTTTTTAAATACTTGCTGTTTGCTACAGAGAGGCGCCGGTTATATTCACTTGTTCTCTTGTGAAGGATTGGAGCTGTTGCAGTCTCCTTACTTCCTCTTTGGTGCATTGAGAACGCTAGGAGTAATCTCTCTGAAGTTGCCTCAAGCTAAGTTACTTTTCCCTGTGTTTGTCTCCTTTGTTGTCTTTAGTTGATAGTGGGGACTGAATAGTGCTCATTCGCCCCTTCCCGAACCAGGGCCAAATGCTAGGGAAATACAGGGTTTAGGTTCCTGTGTGGCGATTGTTGAGAAACCAATTTAGGGACGATAGGGAAGATAGGGTGATATGAGATTAGACTTGGAGGTCTACACTCCCTCTTTCCCTTGAGTCTGTGCTCTCTTCCCCTCTTCCCTTCGTGTTGCGCTTAGTCTTTCCCACACCTTGCGTGACATTATAACCAGCCGTGCACATTTAGAGGAAAAAAAACCCTGACACTTGGGTTTAATTGTGTGTTTTTTTTTCAGGCGTGTTTTTTTTTCCATTCTCCTTTGGTATGGGTTCAGTTGCAGAGCTCACAGAGAGGCTGCGCGGTATGTCTCTGGAGGTGAATGACCGCCGCTGTGAGGTTCAGCAGCAGCTGCGGCTACAGGTCACTAATATGGGGGTCTGTGCAGGTAGACCTGCCTAGCCTGAACCCAAGGTTGCCCTCCTGGACACGTTTTCAGGAGGTAGGGACAATTTTTTTGTGTTCAAGTAGGCCTGAAAACTGTACTTTAAACTTCATCTTTACTCCTCTGGAACTGAGGAGCAACAAGTGGGAATTGTGATCTCACTGCTGCAGGGAGATCCGCAATTCTGGAGTCAGTTTGTCATCAGTCTGTGGAGTTTTTTTGGGGGGCCCTTATCTATGATGACCCTAACCGAGTCGCCTTGGCGGAGTCTAGGCTACTTCGCCTTCATCAGCGGAATCGGTCAGTGGAGACGTACAATTCTGAATTCCGTAGATGGGCAATTGATTCTAAATGCAATGACTCAGACCTCAGAAGCCAATTTTGTGAGGACCTTTCTGAGAGGTTGAAAGATGCTTTGGCAGTATATGAAACACCTGGGTCCTTGAAGGCTGCCATGTCGTTGGCTATACGTATTGATAGACGCCTTTGGGATAGGCGGATGAGACGACTTTCTCCGGGACCTTCCGATCGGGGTTGTGTACCTCTACTGGGATAGCAGTCTGGTGGTGAACCAATACTGGGGGAGGTGGAGGAACCCATGCAGTTAAGGGGTGGCTCTGCATCATACATCTCCCCGGAGATTCGCAAGAAAAAAGGCGTATGTTTTTTTGTGGGAAACAGGGACATTTTATTGGGACCTGTCCTTTGATTCTTAGGCAAAAGGAGAATCGATTAACCCTTGGTATTCTGGAGTTGGATAAGCAAGGGGTGCATTTATCACCAACCTGCAATTCCTGGTTTGTCCTGACAGCAGAGGTGGTGCTAGAGAACAAAACCGAGAATATTTCTGTGTTTGTTCACAGTGGGGCTGGAGTCAGCATGGTTGATGCTGAGTTTGTGAAAACTCATGGTCTTGTTTGCTGTACGTTAGCTACCTATTCCCATCTTCGCAATAGACTCAGTGCCACTAATACAGAAAGCACTAACCCAGATTGTACATAATGTAAAACTGAGGGTGGGGTCAGTTCATTGTGACATAATCCCTTGCTATGTCCTGGATGGTCTTACCACCCCAATCGTTTTGGGTCTTCCATGGTTGGTGAAACATAAGCCCTTGGTGGATTGGCAAACCATGGAGATCATTGAATGGGGAGATTACTGTAATGAGAACTGTTTAGAAATTTCCTTTTCTACAGTCTCTACGGAAATATTACCTGCTTTCCTGTCTGGTTTTGAGGATGTTTTTTCTGAGAAGGGGTGTCAGGATTTGCCTCCTCATCGTGCATATGACTGTCCTATTAACCTGACCCCCGGAGCTAAACTACCAAAGTCCAGACTGTATAATCTTTCTGGCCCCGAGAGACAAGCCATGAAGGATTTCATTGCAGAAAGTCTGGAGAAGGGACACATCAGGCCCTCGCCTTCACCTGTGGTGGCTGGGTTCTTCTTTGTGAAGAAAAAAGATGGTGGCCTATGTCCCTGTTTAGATTTCCGGGAATGAAATCAAATTACCATCCGAGATCCATACCCTCTTCCTCTGATTCCCGATTTGTTTAGCCAGGGTGTGGGAGCTAGGGTGTTCTCCAAGTTGGATTTAAGGGGAGCCTACAATCTGGTTAGAATCTATAGAGGGGAAGTGCCCCAATGTGTACATATAGATATATAGATATATATACAGTACAGACCAAAAGTTTGGACACACCTTCTCATTTAAAGATTTTTCTGTATTTTCATGACCATGAAAATTGTTCATTCACACTGAAGGCATCAAAACTATGAATTAACACATGTGGAATTATATACTTAACAAAAAAGTGTGAAACAACTGAAAATATGTCTTATATTCTAGGTTCTTCAAAGTAGCCACCTTTTGCTTTGATGACTGCTTTGCACACTCTTGGCATTCTCTTGATGAGCTTCAAGAGGTAGTCACCGGAAATGGTCTTCCAACAATCTTGAAGGAGTTCCCAGAGACGCTTAGCACTTGTTGGCCCTTTTGCCTTCACTCTGCGGTCCAGCTCACCCCAAACCATCTCGATTGGGTTCAGGTCTGGTGACTGTGGAGGTCAGGTCATCTGGCGTAGCACCCCATCACTCTCCTTCTTGGTCAAATAGCCCTTACACAGCCTGGAGGTGTGTTTGGGGTCACTGTCCTGTTGAAAAATAAATGATGGTCCAACTAAACGCAAACCGGATGGAATAGCATGCCGCTGCAAGATGCTGTGGTAGCCATGCTGGTTCAGTATGCCTTCAATTTTGAATAAATCCCCAACAGTGTCACCAGCAAAGCACCCCCCACACCATCACACCTCCTCCTCCATGCTTCACGGTGCGAACTAGGCATGTAGAGTCCATCCGTTCACCTTTTCTGCGTCGCACAAAGACACGGTGGTTGGAACCAAAGATCTCAAATTTGGACTCCTCAGACCAAAGCACAGATTTCCACTGGTCTAATGTCCATTCCTTGTGTTCTTTAGCCCAAACAAGTCTCTTCTGCATGTTTCCTGTCCTTAGCAGTGGTTTCCTAGCAGTTATTTTACCATGAAGGCCTGCTGCACAAAATCTCCTCTTAACAGTTGTTGTACAGATGTGTCTGCTGCTAGAACTCTGTGTGGCATTGACCTGGTCTCTAATCTGAGCTGCTGTTAACCTGCGATTTCTGAGGCTGGTGACTCGGATAAACTTATCCTCAGAAGCAGAGGTGACTCTTGGTCTTCCTTTCCTGGGGCTGTCCTCATGTGAACCAGTTTCTTTGTAGAGCTTGATGGTTTTAGCAACTGCACTTGGGGACACTTTCAAAGTTTGCCCAATTTTTCGGACTGACTGACCTTCATTTCTTAAAGTAATGATGGCCACTCGTTTTTCTTTACTTAGCTGCTTTTTTCTTGCCATAATACAAATTCCAACAGTCTATTCAGTAGGACTATCAGCTGTGTAACCACCAGACTTCTGCACAACACAACTGATGGTCCCAACCTCATTTATAAGGCAAGAAATCCCACTTATTAAACCTGACAGGGCACACCTGTGAAGTGAAAACCATTTCCGGTGACTACCTCTTGAAGCTCATCAAGAGAATGCCAAGAGTGTGCAAAGCAGTCATCAAAGCAAAAGGTGGTTACTTTGAAGAACCTGGAATATAAGACATATTTTCAGTTGTTTCACACTTTTTTGTTAAGTATATAATTCCACATGTGTTAATTCATAGTTTTGATGCCTTCAGTGTGAATGTACAATTTTCAAAGTCATGAAAATACAGAAAAATCTTTAAATGAGGTGTGTCCAAACTTTTGGTCTGTTCTGTATATATTGCATGCTATCCCATGCATGCAAGTATATATCTGTCTATATATATGTTACTGTAAAAGTCAGAAGGCCGGTAAAACGTAGGATTTACCGGTCAATCTGGACATTTACCGGGGCCGTCGGTAAAAGCTCAAAATGAAAAGTAAAATTGGACTTTTACCTGTGAAGTCTTGGTAAATGTTAACATTTACCATCAAGCGTGGTAAAAGTCACCCTTCTCAGCTACATTTACCAAGAAGCCGTGGTAAATGTGCACATTTACCGACTGCGCTTGGTTAAAGTCAGATGTTCCATCTTCACACCTGATATTTCTGACTTTTACCAAGCTCGACGGTAAATGTTAACATTTACCAAGACTTCACAACTTCACAGGTAAAAGTCCAATTTTACTTTTCATTTTGAGCTTTTACCGACGGCCTTGGTAAATGTCCAGATTGACTGGTAAATCCTAGGTTTTACTGGCCTTCTGACTTTTACAGTAACATATATATATATATATATATCCTACTGATATAATTCCCCTCATAGTGTCACAGTGTAGTTACTGAAGGGGGAGGAGAGGATTCAATAGAATGTCCATCCACAGGTTTTGCTAGCGTGGCTGGAAATGAACAAAGGACCTTTGCCAGTGGGCAGGTAATAAGACATCATTTCCGGTCACAATTAACTGGACACTTCCTCTTGTGTGGAGGTCTTAAAAGCCCCAGAGCCAGTCACATCTCTTTCTCTGATACTGGACCACCATGAGACATGTGGCTCTCTCTTCCACAATGACGACCATGATGAGGAGATCTGGCTAAGTATGTTCCCCTGTATCCCCTTACTTACTAGACCCTGCACACATAGGGATAGTTAGTTAATGTTAGATGGGAGGGCTGCTTATTGGATGTAACGTGGGTGGAAAATATATTAGGTAATTGGGAATTGTATATCCGCCTTGTGTGCTATTGTTATTATTGTGTACTGTGTTAGTGTGATAAATAGTAGTGTATTAACTGTCGACTTGTATGTAACAAATACCTTTTATTAGTACACGGTTTTGTCTCAGTTGGTATATAGTATAAGGCACAGATAACGTTAAGGCATAACTTAGTGGATGTTAATTATTAATAGTCAAGTTTGATGGTAATAATTAATATCAGACCTCAATAAAGGTGTAGGAGAGTTCCTCCATTAATAACTGGTATTTTTGAAAGAAACCTGTCCTTTTAGAGAAGCAGAGAGGGGGACGAATGGAAAACAGCGTTCAATAACCCTGAAAGGCATTTTGAGAGTCTGGTTATGCCTTTTGGTTTGACCAATGCACATGCGGTGTTCCAGCGTTTCATAAATGATATTTTCCATCATTTGGTGGGGAGGTTTGTGGTGGTCTATCTGAACGATATTTTGGTTTACTCGCCTGATTTTGAGACACATCGAGGGCATGTTAAACAAGTGCTCCAGATATTAAGGGGTAACAAACTATATGCCAAACTAGAAAAATGTGTTTTCACCGTTCAGGAGGTGCTGTTTTTGGGGTATTTGTTGTCATCTTCAGGTTTTTGGATGGATCCAGACAAGATTCGTGCAGTCCTTGATTGTGACTATCCTGAGAACCTGAAGGCTCTACAACGTTTTCTGGGCTTTAGTAATTTTTACCAGAAATTCATCCAAAATTACTCAGTAATCGTGAAACCCGTTACTGACATGACTAGAAAGGGGTCTGATTTTTCCAAATGATCGGAGGCCTCCCTCCAGGCTTTTTCTTCCTTAAAGAATTGTTTTGCCACGGAACCTATATTCAGTCAACCTGATGTTTCCCAACTCTTTATTGTGGAAGCTGATGCGTCGGATGTGGGGCTTGGGGCTGTGTTGTCTCAGGGTCCGTCCCCTGGTAAATGGCGTCCTTGCTTTTTATTTTCTAAAAACTTTTCTTCAGCTGAGAGAAATTATGACGTGAGTAATAGCGAACTTTTGGCGATCAAATTGGCGTTTGAAGAATGGCGACTTTGGTTGGAGGGGGCTGTCCATCCTATTACTGTTATTACGGACCATAAGAACCTGTCATATCTCCAATCAGCTAAACGTCTCAACCCTAGGCAAGCCAGATGGTCCCTGTTTTTTACTAGGTGTAATTTTGCTGTCACTTTTCGTCCAGGGGTCAAAAACGTCAAGGCTGATGCTTTGTCCCAGAGCTTCCCTGGTGGTGGTGACCATGAGAACCCTGCCCCGATATTACAGAAGGGGGTAGTCATTTCGGCACTGCATCCTGAACTGGAGGGTGATGTGTTGGAGGTTCAGGGGGACGCCCCTGCCTCCTACCCCTCAGGAAGACTGTTTGTACCATCTAACCTGCGCCGCAAAGTAATTAAGGAACATCACAACTCTCTGCTTGCTGGTCATCCAGGTAGTAATGCAACCGTGGAACTCCTCTCTCGTCATTTTTGGTGGCCGGGGTTGCATCGGGATGTAATCAAACACGTATCTGCTTGTAGTATTTGTGCGCGTTCTAAAGTATCGCATACCCGTCCGTCTTGTACTCTTCTTCTGCTACCTATTCCTAGCAGGCCATGGACACATTTGCCCATGGATTTCATTACTGACCTACCAGTTTCTGCAGGCAAAAACGGTGGTTTTGGTAGCTGTAGATAGGTTCAGTAAAATGGTTCACTTTGTTGCATTACCTGCACTTCTCAATGCCAAGACACTTGCTCAGATGTTTATAAATGAAATTGTGAAGCTTCACTGGGTTCCTTCCGATGTGGTGTCAGATTGGGAGACCCAGTTTGTTTCCAAGTTCTGGAAAGCATTCTGTTCTCTGCCTTCCACCCTCAGTCGAATGGACAAACCGACCGCTTCAATCAGAATTTGGAGACCTACGTCAGGTGTTTCGTATCCAAAAATCAGGAGGATTGGGCATCCTACTTACCGCCGGCAGAATTTGCCATTAATATTGATTGTGAAGGATCCACTGGCAGGTCACCTTTTTTTGGTGCATGCGGTTACCATCCTCAGTTTGGTACCTATAGTGGGGGAGGAGCTTTGAGAGCTCCTGAATAGGAATGTTTTTCTTTATTGCTCTCCTCGGTGTGGCGGGGGGTTCTGAGTAATGTAAAGATCATGGGAGACAGGTAAAAACGTATGGCTGACAGAAAATGCTTGCAAGGTCCGGACCTGAATGTGAATGACTTTGTGTGGTTGTCTACCAGGAATATAAGATTGAAAGTTCCTTCTTGGAAGCTGGGACCTAGGTTTATTGGTTTCTATAAAATAACTGCCATCATTAACCCAGCAGCATTTCGTCTTGAACTTCCCCAGGCCCTTAAGTTCCACAATGTCTTCCATAGGTCCTTACTCAAGAAATATGTGGAACCTCTTAAGCCCTCACCCCTTATGCCGCACCCAATAATGGTTGATAGGAATCTGTAGTTTCAAATTTCGAGGATTATAGATTCTCATTTCCAACGTAGTTCTCTATAATACTTGGTGCACTGGAAGAGTTATGGTCCAGAGCAGAGGATGATTTCTGTCCTAAAAGTCTTGAGTGTATTGACATCACTATTATCAGTCCATGCAACTATTAAAAAATAATTTTATGGACTAAAGTGTAATATATGATCCAATAGAAAACTGAGAGAGTAAATTAACCCCTTCACCCCCAAGCCTGTTTTCACCTTCATGACCAGGCCACATTTTACAATTCTGACCAGTGTCACTTTATGTGGTAAGAACTCTGGAATGCTTCAACGAATCCCACTGATCCTGAGATTGTTTTTCTAAATATATTGTACTTCATGATATTGGTAAAATTTGTTCAATATGACTTGCATTTATGACCTCTGACGTCGGCGGTCTCGTGACCTGTCACATGACTAAATGACGTCACTGCAGGTCCTTTTAGACCACCGCGAGCTGCACAAGAGACCGGACGCACCGGAGAAAACACCGGGGGCCATCAGAAGGTAAGTATAATCTTTATTTTTTATTTTTGCCATTTTTATTCTTTCTTTCTTTTAACTATTACTTCGTCACACTATATAAATCCATGCAGAAATGCATGCAAAAACGCTTGACAAATGCTTCTACCTGGCAAGAAAAATGCATGTAAAATCCACATGCGTTTTTCCTGACAGGGAGATGCGGAAAAAATCTGCAGCATTTCTGCATTGTGGACACTTAGCTTAAAATTTGCTGGAATAATTAGCGAATGCCATGTCACATTTGAAGAGCCCCTGATGTGCCTAAACAGTGGAAACCCCCCACAAGTGACACCATTTTGGAAACTAGACCCCTTAGGTAACTTACAGTTAGGTCCATATATATTTGAACATAGACAACATTTTTCTAATTTTGGTTCTAGACATTACTACAATGAATTTTAAACAAAACAATTCAGGTGCAGTTGAAGTTCAGACTTTCAGCTTTCATTTGAGGGTATCCACATTAAAATTGGGTGAAGGGTTTAGGAGTTTCAGCTCCTTAACATGTGCCACCCTGTTTTTAAAGGGACCAAAAGTAATTGGACAATTGACTCCAAGGCTATTTCATGGACAGGTGTGGGCAATCCCTTCGTTATGTCATTCTCAATTAAGCAGATAAAAGGCCTGGAGTTGATTTGAGGTGTGGTGCTTGCATTTGGAAGGTTTTGGTGTGAAGTAAACATGCGGTCAAAGGAGCTCTCCATGCAGGTGAAACAAGCCATCCTTAAGCTGCAAAAAAACAGAAAGAACCCATCCAAGAAATTGCTACAATATTAGGAGTGGCAAAATCTACAGTTTCGTACATCCTGAGAAAGAAAGAAAGCACTGGTGAACTCATCAATGCAAAAAGACCTGGGCACCCAGGGAAGACAACAGTGGTGGATGATCACAGAATAATCTCCATGGTGAAGAGAAACCCCATTCACAACAGCCAACCAAGTGAACAACACTCTCCAGGAGGTAGGCGTATCAATATCCAAATCTACCATAAAGAGAAGACTGCATGAAAGTAAATACAGAGGGTTCACTAAACCGTGCAAGCCACTCATAAGCATCAAGAATAAAAAGGCTAGACTGGACTTTGCTAAAAAAAAGCCAGCACAGTTCTGGAAGAACATTCTTTGGACAGATGAAACCAAGATCAACCTCTACCAGAATGATGGAAAGAGAAAAGTATGGCGAAGGCATGGTACAGCTCATGATCCGAAGCATACCACATCATCTGTAAAACACGGCGGAGGCAGTGTGATGGCTTGGGCATGCATGGCTCCCAGTGGCACTGGGTCACTAGTGTTTATTAATGATGTGACACAGGACAGAAGGAGCCGAATGAATTCTGATGTATTCAGAGACATACTGTGTGCTCAGATCCAGCCAAATACAGCCAAACTGATTGGTCGTCGTTTCATACTACAGATGGACAATGACCCAGAACATAAAGCCAAAGCAACCCAGGAGTTTATTAAAGCAAAGAAGTGGAATATTCTTGAATGGCCAAGTCAGTCACCTGATCTCAACTCAATTGAGCATGCATTTCACTTGTTAAAGACTAAACTTCAGACAGAAAGGCCCACAAACAAACAGCAACTGAAAACCACCGCAGTGAAGGCCTGGCAGAGCATCAAAAAGGAGGAAACACAGCGTCTGGTGATGTCCATGAGTTCAAGACTTCAGGCAGTCATTGCCAACAAAGGGTTTTCAACCAAGTACTAGAAATGAACATTTTATTTACAATTATTTAATATGTCCAATTACTTTTGGTCCCTTTAAAAACAGGGTGGCACATGTTAAGGAGCTGAAACTCCTAAACCCTTCATCCAATTTTCATGTGTATACCCTCAAATGAAAGCTGAAAGTCTGAACTTCAACTGCATCTGAATTGTTTTGTTTAAAATTCATTGTGGTAACGTCTAGAACCAAAATTAGAAAAATGTTGTCTCTGTCCAAATATATATGGACCTAACTGTATCTAGATGTGAGATGAGCACCTTGAACCCCAAGGTGCTTTACAGAATTTTACAACGTTGATCTGTGAAAATGAAAAAATATATTTTTTCCCATAAAAATGTTGTTTTAGCCCCACTTTTTTTTCATTTTTATGAGGATAGTAGGAGAAATAGGACCCCAAAACTTGTTGTGCAATTTCTCCTGAGTACACCGATACCCATTATATGGTTAAAAACTACTTTTGAGGCACCGTGCAAAGCTCAGAAGAGGAGCACCATATTTGAGTTCAGATTTTGCTGGACTAGTTTGAGTGTGCCATGTCACATTTGCAGAGCCACTGAGGTGCCAGAACAGCAGAACCCCCCATAAAAGTCCCCATTTTGCAAACTACACCTCTCAATGAATTCATCTAGAGGTGAAGTGATCATATTGACACCACAGGTGGGCAGTGAAGAAAAAAATAATTACATTTTTACCACCAAAATTTTGTTATAGCCCCAGATTTTACATTTTTACACTGAGAAAGAGGTAAAAATGGCATCAAAATTTGTCCACACAATTTCTGCTGAATGTAGAAATACCCCATATGTGGCTGTACAGTATTGCTTAGCCACACAACGAGACTCGGGAGGGACGGAGTGCTATTTGCCTCCTGGAGCACAGATTTTTATAGAATAGTTTGCTGACTCCATATAAGTGCTAGAAGAGCAAAATTCCCACTCAATAGATCCCATTTTGGAAATTATACCCCTTTGGGAATTTATCTACAGGTGTTGTGACGATTTTAGGAAATAAAGTAGCTCACCCTCCAGTGGCTTCATTCAGACCCGGGATCCGTGATCAGCGCTACTGCAGGCGCTCAAACAAATGCTGAAGAGGAAGGGAGTGATCCAGCTCTCTAGACACCAAGTAGTAGTAAAAACAAATGACTTCTTTATTTTGAATTCATATAAAAAGTCCACAGGTATCCTGGAACATAAAAATAGATGTGTGGAACTATAGTCCAACTAGAGGGGAACAAAGGGGAAATACAATCACAGATACCAGACGCGTTTCGAACGTCAAGCACGTTCTTAAAGCGCACCTGCAGAAAAACGGCGCCCGCACGTGTGGAGTAGCATCTAACGCTTGCCAATAGATGCTACTGCACAAACGCTGCTAGCGGCGCCATTTTGCTGGAGGAAAAAAAAATTTGCCTGCAGCAAAATGTCCCCGCTGCCCGCACGTGTGCAGTACCATCTCTCGGTTGCTGAGACGTGCTACTGCGCAAGTGCTGCCGGAGGCGCCATATTGCTGAAGGCAAATTTATTTTTCCTTCAGCAAAATGGCGCCCATGAGTGCGCAATAGCATCTAATGCTTGCGATAGCTGCTACTGCGCAAGAGCGGCTAGCGGTGCCATTTTGCTGGACGAAAAAGAAATTTGCCTGCAGCAATATGGCGCCTCTGGCCACGCTTGTGTAGTACCATGTCTTGGCAACCGAGAGATGGTACTGCGCATGCGCGGGCTGCAGGTAAATTTATTGTTTGGGACACAATTACACAGGCAGCATTTCAAATAGTAGGCTGGTCACTGAAGGCACAGTGACCTGTAGGAAAACAGACAGAGGACTACATCCTGCTGACAGGTGCACTTTAAACTTGGTATGAATATGTAGTGACAATTTTGACTCCATGGGTGTTTTCCAGAAACAAGCAGCAGAGAATTTTGCTGAGTGAAAATTACAAACTGCTGTTGTAGTGACCAGTACGTTGTAGTGACCAGTATGTTGTAGTGACTAGAGATAAGCGAACCATTTAATGTTCAGTTCGTTCTAGTTCAAACATACCGAACCCCATTGGATTCAATGGGAGGCAAAACCAAACGCATACACATCACCTTCAAACAGGCCTAAAAGCTGCCAAAACAGCTCAAATTAGCGGCAGACACCAGGAAAAGTCGCATTAATTGACCCACAGTACAAATTTTATAATGGCACAGCAGCAATCAGCCATGGGTCATGCAAGGGGTATCAGGGTCTGAGCCAGCATTTACAGCTTTGAATTGAACTTCAAATTAAGTCGAGGTCGGTGAGGGATCGGTGTAGGCCTGCTGTGTTGGGAACCCTGAAACCACATGCAACAGCTCAAGCTGCTTTTATGCTCAGCCACACTCAGATGGTAGAAAAATCTGTTTCATTGATTAGTGTTGGTAGAAAATGTAAGGATAGTAACACGTAACATGGGTACTTGACTAAAAGTAAGTGGATGCCTGCCGGTCTGGGATGCCTACTGCTACAAGCTACACATATGAAGGAGACCCAACCAGGAGTCTCCCCATTCCCAGAAATTAGGGGCTGACATCACCAAAGTGGCATCAATTTCACTAAAGTAGAAATAGTATAATTAGGACTGACACCTCTTTCCACTACAGCCAACCCAGCAGATGAGACCCAACCAGGAGTCTTCACATTTCCAGAAATTATTGTTAACATCTGCAGCAGCAGCAACAGCAGGCAAAAAAGCCACAACAAAGATATCACAGACTGCAATTACGTGAGATCAATGTAGCACACTAAAAACTACAACATCACCAAGTCTGTACAGTTTGTGATTGGGGTGCAAAAGTCCTTTGAGATCCATAACTTGTTCAGCTTGATGAAAGTTAGGCGTTCTACACTTTCAGGGGACAGCCAGCTGTGCTTATCCATCAGGACACCACCAGCAGCGCTAAACACACATTCTGAGAGAACACTGGCTGCCGGGCACAATAAAACCTCCAAGGCGTGACAGGCGAACTCAGGCCACTCTTCCATTTTTGAAGACCAAAATGTAAAAGGGTCGAAACTCTCCCTGATGGTATTGATATTGAGATCTAGATACTCCTGCACTATCCTCTCCATTCCTTCACCATGTGTCAGACTTGTACTCTGTTGGCTGGTGCATGAGATGGTCTAAAAAATGTGTGAAAGAACTCACAGAAATTGCTTCTGCCATTTATACTGCTGCTGCTAATGTTTTGGCATTGACGAACTGATGTTTGGAGGTTGTAAGTCTAGAGCTGCGATGCACTCTGTGTGCCTCAATGCTGTTTTGGGGAAAACCTCTCTTAAGGTTGTGTAAAAGCATGTTTCGAAACTCCAGCATTCGCAGCTACCTTTCCAGGGCGGGAAGCATCTGGCAAAATTTACTCTTATAATGTGGATCTAACAGAGTGGCATCCCAGTAGTCAGCACTATTTCGAATCCAAGCCCATGGTGTGTTGGTGGCTGGGTAACACTGATGCTTGTTTCCTTCATACCCTCCTGCCAACGACGAACAACAGAGAGGGGATGATTGTCTGCTTCATCTCTGACTGTTGCTCGCCCATCACCTCTTCTTCCTCCATTTGTTCGTTGGCTCCTGCACCTTCACTAACAGTTTGTCTGGTATCACCAGCCCCCTCAATCGCTGTAATCCACCCTCCCTTGGCACCCACCTGTGTGACGACAGTCTGGAAATTTGAGACATTGTGTTACCTTCCGCATTCTCCTCTGCTTCCTCCTCTTCCTCTGGGACCACCACCTCCTCCCGTTGGCTATTCAAAGTCTGCTCCAGCATGTACAGTAGATGACTGAAATAGTAATGGTGATGACGGCATCGTCAGCGCTAACTATCTTAGTAGCCATTTAAAAACTGTGCAGAAGGGTGCAGAGGTCCTTAATCTGTGCCCACTCCATAAACGTGATATGCCCCATACCATACTGCGTTGGTCCACACTATACGACATGACATACTGCATCAGGGCTCTCCGCTGCTGACACAGTTGCTGCAACATGTGCAGAGTGGAATTCCACTGTGTCAACCGGTTAACTGGCATGGACAAAGACCTCTGTATCAATGCAAGTCAATGACCTGAGGGGTGCGAACGGTGGAAGTGAGCACACAGCTTCCATGCTTTCTCCAGTAGTACATCCATGCCAGGATAGTGGCGGAGAAATTGCTATACCACCAGGTTGAGAACGTGAGCCATGCAAGGCATGTGTGTGAGCTTGCCCTGGCGTAGGGCCGCCACCAGGTTTGCACCATTATCAAACATGGCCTTCCCTGGCTCCAGATTCAGCGGAGACAGCCATTGCTCAAACTCGGCCAGGATAGCTGTCCACAACTCTTCAGCTGTATAACTGCGATCTCCAAGGCATATTAATTTTAACATTGCCTGATTGCGGAGAGCCCTAGTTGCCCAGTATGGAGGTGGTGGGGATTCGCTCTACACTGTTGGAACGCGTGTCTCATTAAAGCAGCAGTTAAGCGTGCAGGTGGAGGCCCTAGCGGAGGTGAAGGAGGCAGAAGCAGTGGAGAAAGTGTGAAATGCAGAGGTTTGTCCTGCAAGCCTTGGGGATCTCAAGACTTGTGGAGAAGCCCCTTCCCCACCTGCCCCAACAGACACCCGAGTCAACCAGTGCCCAGATTTTTTCTTTGCTCTTGTCCTCCTCCTTCTCTGCATCCTCATCCTCCACAGCCATATCATCACCATATGTACCATATCAACATATCTACTTCTCTTGCAGGGGGCATTGGAGTTCCACCAAATTTTTGGCAGCCATTGCATTCACTGCATAGGCACACAGTATGGGAGACACACTTCCTAATAATGGGAACATTGTTTTCAGGAGGCCCTCTGACCTCTACGTCTCTTGCAAGGGGCATTGGAGTTCCTCCAAATTTTTGGCAGCCGTTGCATTCACTGCATAGGCAAACAGTATGGGAGACGCACTTCCTAATAATGGGAACGTTTTTTTTCAGGAGGCCCTCCAACCTCTACTTGTCTTGCAGGGGGCATTGGAGTTCCTCCAAACTTTTGGCAGCCGTTGCATTCACTGCACAGGCAAACAGTATGGGAGACCCACTTCCTAATAATGGGAACATTGTTTTCAGGAGGCCCTCTGACCTCTTCATCTCTTACAACGGGCATTGGAGTTCCTCCAAATTTTTGTCAGCCAATGCTTCACTGCATAGGCAAACTGTATGGGAGACCCACTTCCTAATAATGGGAACATTGTTTTCAGGAGCCCTCCGACCTCTACGTCTTTTGCAAGGGGGATTGGAGTGCCTCCAAATTTTTGACAGCCATTGCAGTCACTGCACAGGCAAACAGTATGTGAGACCTGCTCCTTCCTAATGAGAATGTCATTACTGAGGCCTACCTCTATGTGTCTTTAAATTGTTAGTGGGGTTTTTCCTAAATTTTGGCAGTCGTTGGACTCACTGCATACCCTGTAACTGTATAGCAGACCCGCTCCTTTCTAATGGGAACATGTCGTTACTTTGGCCCAGCTCTATGGGTCTTTAAATTGTTAGTGGGGTTTTTCCTAAATTTTGGCAGCCGTTGGACTCACTTCAAACCCTATAACTGTATAGCAGACCGGCTCCTTTCTAATGGAAACATGTCGTTACTGTGGCCCAGCTCTATGTGTCTTTAACCCCTTAACAACATTAGACATACTAATACGCGTCTGTGCCCTGGGACTTAAGAGCCAGACCCGTACTAGTACGTCATCGCGATCGCGCGCACACACAGGCTGTGCGGGGGCGATCGCCGCCGGGTGTCAGCTGATTGTCACAGCTGACACCCAGGGCTATGTGCAGGGAGCGGTCCCGCACCGCTCCCAGCACATTAACCCCCGCAAAGCTGCGATCGAAGTTGATCGCAGCATTGCGTTGGCAAGGGGAGGTGATCGCAGATACTCACCTCCTCTTCCGGCCTCCAGCGCTGTCTGCCATGGCTTCCAGGATGTTGCCATGATGACCCGATGTCGTCATGACAACATCCGGGTCACCAGACAGCAGGAAGATTTTTTGGACATGTGCAGTGCATTTCCAAACTATCTTCTCCCTGTCCAGTGCTGACAGCCTGCATGGCACAGGGATGGTGCTCCATTCCTATGCCATGCAGGCGATCAGAATAAAAAACGTGAAAGTCCCATAGTGGGACAAAGTAAAAAAGTATAAAAACTGTCAGAAAGTGAAAAAAAAAAAATAGTAAAAATATTTAAAAAAAAAAAAAAAAAAAAAAAATCCACAAAAAAATAAAAATATAATGTACCCATCAATAAATATTATTATATAAAAAAACCAAAACAATAAAAGTACACATATTTGGTATCACCGCGTCCGGAACGACCTGACCTATAAAACTATCCCCCTTCAGTGAACACGGTAAAAAAAAAAAAAAAAAAAAAAACGAAGCAAAAAACAATGCTTTATCACCATACCGCCAAACAAAAAGTGGAATAACACGCGATAAAAAAGACGAATATAAATAAAAATGGTACCGCTGAAAACGTCATCTCGTCGCGCAAAAAACAAGCCACCATACAGCTCCATCAGCCGAAAAATAAAAAAGTTATAGCTCTCAGAATAAAACTATGCTAAAAAATAATTTTTTCTATAAAATTGCTTTTATTATGTAAAAGTGCAAAACATAGAAAAACGATATAAATGTGGTACCGCTGTAAACGTACTGACCCGAAGAATAAAGCGACATGGTGTCCGCTAACAAATTGGAACCATGTCGCGTTTGGAGAGCCCCTGTGTGCCTAAACATTGGAGCTCCCTCACAAGTGACCCCATTTTGGAAACTAGACCCCCCAAGGCACCTATCTATATGCATAGTGAGCACTTGGAACCCCCAGGTGCTTCACAAATTGATTCGTAAAAATGAAAAAGTGAAAAAAAAACACTTTTTCATTTTTACGAATCAATTTGTGAAGCACCTAGGGGTTCCAAGTGCTCACTATGCATCTAGATAGGTGCCTTGGGGGTCTAGTTTCAAAAATGGGGTCACTTGTGGGGGAGCTCCAATGTTTAGGCACATCAGGGGCTCTGCAAACGCAACATGGCATCCGCTAATTATTCAAGCAAATTTTACAATCAAAAAGTCAAATGGCGCTCCTTCCCTTCCGAGCCCAGCCGTGCGCCCAAACAGTGTTTTTTCCCCACATATGGGGTATCTGCGTGCCCAGGGGAAATTGCACAACAAATTTTGGGGTCCATTTTTTCTTGTTACCCCTGTGAAAATAAAAAAAATTGAGTCTAAAGTAACATTTTTGTGAAAAAAGTTAAATGTTCATTTTTTTCTTCCACATTCAAAAAATTCATGTGAAGCACCTGAAGGGTTAATAAAGTTCTTGAATGTGGTTTTGAGTACCTTGAGGGGTGCAGTTTTTAGAATGGTGTCATTTTTGGGTATTTTCTGTCATAAAGACCTCTCAAAGTGACTTCAAATGTGATGTGGTCCCTAAAAAAATGGTTTTGTAAATTTTGTTGGAAAAATGAGAAATCGCTGGTCAACTTTTAACCCTTATAGCTCCCTAACAAAAAAAATTTTGGTTCCAAAATTGTGCTGATGTAAAGTACACATGTGGGAAATGTTATTTATTAAGTATTTTGTGTGACATATCTCTCTGATTTAAGGGCATAAAAATTCAAATTTTGAAAATTGTAAAATTTTCAACATTTTCGCCAAATTTCCATTTTTTTCACAAATAAACGCAAGTGATATCGAAGAAATTTTACCAAAATCATGAAGTACAATATGTCACGAAAAAACAATCTCAGAATCAGGGGGATCCGTTGAAGCGTTCCAGAGTAATTACCTCATAAAGTGACAGTGGTCAGAATTGTAAAAATTGGCCTGGTCATTAACGTGCAAACCACTCTCAGGGGTTAAGGGGTTAAATTGTTAGCAGGATTTTTCCTAAAATTTGGCAGCCTTTGCACTCACTGCATACCCTATAACTGTATAGCAGACCCTCTAATTTCTAATGGAAACATGTCGTTACTCTGGCTCAGCTCTATGAATCTTTAAATTGTTAGTAGGGTTTTTCCTAAATTTTGGCAGTTGTTGGACTCACTGCATACCCTATAACTGTATAGCAGACCCTCTCCTTTCTAATGGGAACATGTCGTTACTGTGGCCCAGCTCTATGTTTCTTTAAATTGTTAGTGGGGTTTTTCCCAAATTTTGGCAGCCCTTGCAGTCACAGCATGGGCATTACCACTATAGGAGACCTGCTCCTTTATAATGGGAACATTTTTTTTAATGAGACCCTCCTCCATGTCTCTTCAAAAGGGTACTGGGTTGCGTCCAAATTTTTGGCAGCCCTTGCAGTCACTGTATATGCAATAACAGTTTAGGAGACCCACTCGTTAATAATTGGAACAACAAAGCATAGCCGGCTGATGGCTCTCTAATAATAGCGAGGGCAAGCTGACAGCCCTTTAAGAATAGTAAGGGCCGCCTGATGGCCCTTTAAAAATAGGCTTTGTGACTTTCAGAGTCCCTCCATCATAAATGAAATAGGATGTGTCTGATGATGTGTCACACACCACATGGCCAGATAAGGTTGTAAAATGTTAAAGTGACATTTCCCGGTGAATGCATTTGTCACGGTTAAAAGCAATACAAAAGTACAAAAACTCATCAAAAACGCTACGTGTGAACATAGCTCAAGGTGTGGAGGAGCATTTTTGTTTTTGTGTATTTATTTTGCCTTATATACAAGTCATTACCCTGGAAAGGATGTTCCTTAACATATTTCCAGGAAAATCCAATTTGTTTTTGTATGTTTTATTGTGAGTCCGTAAAAGTGGCGTAATACCTCTGACAACATTGTTGACAGCAGTGACCTGGGAGTCAGAAATGCTTCCAGGGGTCTTCCCCATGCTGTTCCCATGCCATTTGAGCACTGTTCCCATCGATTTCGGCAATTTTTAGGCCCTCCGCTGACCGCCGGAAAAATGCTCGAGTTTGCCATAGACTAACATTGGGCTCATTACTCGGACCGAGCACTCGAGCATTCCAATTTGCTCAACTCGAACAATGAGTACCCGAGCATTTTAGTGCTCACTCATCACTAGTGAGGAGCCATTTCGCTTTTCCAGAGCCTCTGTACTATTATTAACGTGTAAGCCCCCCTATATTTCCATTCACAACTGAGTGGCGGCTTTTTTTATGGATTGAGTTGAAGCTTTTGTTAGGAACATTTTACATAACATTTTGGATCAAGTTTATCCAGCGCTCTACGCTGAGCACTTATATCGTGGTTCCCATCAAAATCTCCGAGTGACATGATTCAGATGAAACCCCGAGGGATTCATTCACTATAATGAGGCAGCAGAGTTATTCTGGACTCCATCTGACCTCTGTTCAGTGGTGTCCTTTTTTTTCAGAGGTGCACAAAACTCTGGCCAACTGCACTTTTATACATGCCTAAAAAGCTGAACACCACTGGATCATCGCCCAGACGGTGTCCACAGTGCCTCCATCTGCCTCATTATAGGGAATCTTCCGTCTGGGGTTCCGTCTGAATCATGTATTTTAGAGATTTACACTGACACCCCAGTGTAAGAGCTCAACGTAGAGCACAGGATAAATGTGCACCGAGCCATACTGCGATCTTTGGGAGGCTGAAAGAACATATCAAGAGCAGGTAAAGAATTGGCTTTATTTATTTTTTCTGCTGTTCCTCATGTGGTATAAGTGATCAGATGACTTTATTCTTCTAATCGGTGCGATTATATCGATATCAGATTTATTTCAGGTTTTTTGTTTGGCTGCTGTCACACACTAAAATAGGATATCTTTTTTGCAAAAACTAGTTTTTGCATCGCTATATTTTAAGAGCTATAATTTTTCAATATTTCTGCCATGTGAGGGTTTGTTTTTTGCGGGACGAGTTGACGATTTTATTGGTACCATTTTCCGGCACATGACATTTTTTGATCGCTTTCTAATCCGATTTTTGCGAGGCAGAATGACTAAAAATCATCAATTCAAGAATTTTTTTTATGTCGTTCCACGTGTGGTAAAATTGATAAGGCAGCTTTATTCTTCGAGTCAGTACAATTACAGAGATACCACATTCATACCTTTTTTATGTTTTGGCACTTTTACACAATAAAAACTATTTTATAAAAAAAATAATTACATTTGCATCGCTTTATTCTGAGACCTATAACTTTTTCAATTTTCCACTGATGGAGTTTTGTGGTGAATTGTTATTTTACTGGACAAGATGATGTTTTCAACTATACTATTTTTATTTACATTTGTCTTTTTGATTGCGTTTTATACCACTTTTTGTTTGGCGGTATGATGATGAAACATTGTTTTTTGCCCCATTTTTTACTTATTTTTTTACGATGTTCACTAAAGGGAGCGCAATATTCCCAGCACATTCTGCTTTTCTAAGCGCCGCATCTTACATTCCTATACATACCTGCAATACGTGTTTGAGAAAGACCCAGAGTATAGGGCCAAAATGTTACACCTACTTTTGGGATTGCTTTATGAAATAAAGAAATATATTATGAAAGATTCAATTTTGAGTGCTGAGAATTTGTAAAACGCATGAACTATGGAGTGGAATCTATTACTTGAGCACCATTAATTTTCTGAGTGCTGTACACTTGTTTCAATGGAATGGGCGTTAAACTGTGCTTGTTATTTTTAAATAAAAAATTAAAAGTGTGGTTTTTTTTATTTCAAATAAAGGATTTTATTCTGGCCGTGCCTTTTATTTACAAATTTTACTATGGGGTTAGTAATGGGGACGTCTTATAGATGTCTCTCCATTACTAACCCCTGAGCTTCTTGTCAGCTGCCAATACAAGGCTGACATGAACACCAATCCTACTACTCCACTTATACTGCACCAGGGCAAATGAGAAGAGCAAAGACTAAGAGCCTGAATTGGCGCATCTTATGGATAAAATGACTAAAGAAAAAAATCCAGCTTCATAAAAAACTCAAAATGTATTTCCAAAGCAGCTTAAAAATTATAAAGATCCATAACAGATACAGCAATACGCGTTTCAAATGCTCATGATGTTCTTTATCAGAACTGCATCTTATGGATGTGCCATTTCTGGGGCGGCTGAGAGCTGATGTTTTTAGCCTCAGAGACCAATATCCTTGGCACCTTCTTAGGCTATTAATAGCAGCCCACAGCTGTCTGCCTAGCCTTAGTCAAGTTTTTTTTGGAATCCCCCATTTTAATAACCAGTAAAGGCTAAGTATACAGCTGTGAGCTGATATTAATTGCCTGGGAAGCTCCCTGAGTCTTACCCTCTTCCCAGGCTATAAACATCAGCCCCAGCTGTCAGCTTTCCTTCTACTGGTTAATAAAATGAAGGGGAATCCCACGCCATTTTATTCTGAAATTTAATCATTTATTTATCCAGAGGAGGCACGGGAGAAGGTCACATGGACAGATGAGACCAAAATAGAACTTTTTGGTATCAACTCCACACGCCGTGTTTGGAGGAAGAGAATGAGTACAACCCCTAGAACACTGTCCCAACCGTGAACCATGGTGGGGGAAACATCATACTTTGGGGATACTTTTCTGCAAAGGGGACAGGATGACTGCACCGTATTGAAGGGAGGATGGATGGGGTATCACGAGATTTTGGCCAACAATCTACCTCAGTAAGAGCATTGAAGATGAGTCGTGGCTTGATCTTCCAGCATGACAATGACCCGAAACACACAGCCAGGAAAACTAAGGAGTGGCTCCGTAAGAAGCATTTTGAAGGTCCTGTACTGGCCTAAAGAGTCTCCAGACCTGAACCCAATAGAAAACATTTGGAGGGATGTTGCCCAGTGACAGCCCTGAAACCTGAAAGATCTGGAGAAGATCTGAATGGAGGAGTGGGCCAAAATCTCTGCTGCAATGTGTGCAAACTTGGTCAAGATCAACAGTAAACGTCTCACCTCTGTAATTGCAAGCAAAGGTTACTGTACCAAATATTAAGGTCTGTTTTTCTATTGTATCAAATAGTTATTTCATACAATAAAATTTGAATTAATTATGTAAAAATCATACAATGCAATTTTTTATCTATCCATATCACTAGCTACAGTATATCTCTATCTATCCATATATCTATCTATTGTAGGGTTTATACTCACTTGGGTGCATCGGGAGGCAAACAGGAGGCATTTTCATTTAAATGTTCATGTCAGTTTATTACCTCATAAACCGTTCATAAGCAAAAGGAAAACAAACAGCCTTTAGTACAGGAAAAACAAAAAAACAGTCCTTTCGGCAAAGTCTCTCATTAGCCAGTCCTGTGGGCACACAGGCTGGATAGCGTCCAGTAACACTGGCTCAGTCTGGAGATAACAGCACACAGCAGACCTTCTCCCTCAATACATACACCGCATGTCAAACAAAGGACTCCATTATAACCTCTTAACCACACCCATGTGGGCAGCCAGACCCGCCCGTCTCTCAAGGCTGCCCATAAAACCTGGCCCCGGATGCACCAAACAATCCTTTTAGTGCTATGTGCACTACAGCAACACTCCAGGATTGCATCACAGATGACAACCATCTCTGTAACACATACCTCCCTTCAACTATACGTATGTCCGGTAGCTGCATCACACTATCCATCTATCTATATCAAAGAAAATATCAAGCAGGACATGCAAACTGGAAAAAAACACAGGTGCCCGCCCTCCTGGTAAGTACCAACCTTTTATGTAAAAATATAAAACGGACAGCACTCCTTCCAAAAAAGTGTTTTATTCGCCCAAAAGGGCTAAGGCAACATTTCAGCTCTGTTGTGTGAGCCTTTCTCAAGCTTGAGAAAGGCTCACACAACAGAGCTGAAACATTACCTTAGCCCTTTTGGGGGTGAATAAACACTTTTTAGGAAAGAGTGCTGTCCGTTTTATATTTTTATCCATATATGTATATATCCATATAATTATCTAACTATTGTAATGCAGCGGCTTGCAGCATTACTATAATGGTCCAGAGTGTGTTTTGGCTGACCATGTACCTCCCCCTCAGGTGACTGATCACATGACTGTGACATCAGCACAGGTCCTGTGCACACAGAATGTCTGATAACATGACTGTGACATCAGCACAGGTCCTGTGTGTGCACTGGAAGATGTATAAACCCTGGTAGTTTTGAGACAGGGTGTGAAAGGCGTGAGGCCTCTTCCCTGTGTGGGACACCGTTAGAGTGTGAGGCCTAGTGAAGCCTGGTGAAGCCTGAAAGGCAGAGGCTGGATCCTTATGTGTAAGCGATGCCAGTAGCCTTGGAGGGCAAGAGGCTTGGAAGGCAAGAGTCCTGGAAGGCAGAGGCTGGATGTTATGTGTGGAAACATACCAGTAGCCTTTGAAGGTACGAGGGCTGGAGTCCCCCATCTGGGAAGCCGTAAAGCCACAGCTGTGGCAGAACAAATCTGAAGCAGCTAAAACCCGGCAAAGGTAAAAACACTACTTGATGTGGACATTTATATTGTTACCTTGCTGAAGGCTGTATCTGGAGTCAAGTGGACATATCTGTCACTGGAAAGACTCTTGGACATTATATGTGTAATATGTCGGCGAGCCACTGAGATGGACTCGGTTATAAGCAGTTATGAAGTGTAATAAACTGCTGAATTGTGAAATACTGGAAAGTCGTTGCATGTGTGCTTTAATTGACCCGGTGAAGCGAGTGTCCCCCAGCATGATGACTAGCGCTGCTTTACACTATCCATATCTATCTATCTATTTATCTATCTCTATATTTCTATCTTGCCATATATCTATCTATCTATCCATATCTATTATCCATTTCTATATATTTATCTATCCATATATCTATCCATTTATCTATCTATCTATCCATATCTATCGTTATCTATGTATCTATCTATCCATCTATACATATCTATCTATCCATATCTATCTATCTATTTATCCACATCTATCTGTCCATAAGCATGCTTAAGTTGCAGCACACTTCAGCTCCTCCTGAGCTCCCCTCACATACATCACCAGTGACTCTGTCACATATTCCCTCCCTCTGCCCAAAGCAGGGGGTTTGTGCACCTTCAGACACCAGACAGGGAATTCTAGAGAGGGCATCTGCGTTACCATGTAACTTCCCGGGTCTATGCTCCACGTGAAAAAAGTCCTGGAGACCTAAGAACCACATAGTCACCCAGGCATTCTTACCCTTCTTTTCCCTCGACCATCTCAAAGGGGCATGGTCTGACACAAGTTTAAACTTCTGGCGTAGTAGGTAATATCTATGGACTATTTTATGGCTAAGCATTCTTTCTCTACTATAGTGTAGTTTTTTTCGCAGGAAGAGAGCTTCCGGCTCATATACAGGATGGGATATTCCTCCCCATTGATCTCTTGGGTCAGCATGGCTCCTACCGGTGCTTTCCTGGGTTTACATTACCGAAGCTACCAACCTCGATGATACATATCTCCCCTCAAGGACCTGTCCAGCGGCCATCTTACATACCCACCCTCTGCCCAAAGCCAGGGGGCTTGGCACCTTCTGCTATCATACAGTGGACCCTTGACAGTATGTCAGCATTGCCATGCAGTTTCCCAGGGCTATGCTCTACATGGAAGCTAAAATCAAGGCATTGTTCCCCTTCTTCTCGCTCATCCACCTTAGTAGGGCATGGTCTGACACCAGCCTGAACTTTCTGCCTAAGAGTTAGTATGTTAGAGTGTCCAACGCCCACTTGATGGCCAAACATTCCTTCTCCACTATGGAGTAATTCTTCTCACAAGATGTAAGCTTCCGGCTTAAATACATTATGGGGTGCTCTTCCCTATTCATCTCTTGTGATAGGACAGCACCCAGACCGGTTTCTGACGTGTCCTTCTGGACCACAAACTACTTCAAGAAATCCGGTTCCACCAGCACTGGTGGTTTACACAGAGCTAGCTTCAGTTCTTGGAAAGCCGTCTCAGCCTCTGGAGACCACTTAGCCATAGTCAACTTTGTCCTTTTAAGGAGATCTGTCAAAGGGACGGCTATCATGGTGAAGTTAGGGATGAACCGGCGGTAGCAGCCCCTGATGCCCAGGAACGCTCTGACCTGTTTTTTTGAGAGAGGTTGTGGCCAACTCTGTATCACGTCATCTTTATTTATTTGGGGCTTTATTTTTCCTCTGTCTACGACATAGCCCAAGTATTTGGCTTCCTCCATGCCCATGGCACATTTCTTCGGGTTTATGGAAAACCCCGCCTTCCGTAGAGCATCAAACGTCGCTTGGACTTTGCTCAGATGGCTTCTCCAATCCTGGCTGGAGATCATGATGTCATCCAGGTTGGCCGCTGCGTACTTTTTGCGGGGAGCTAGGATCCGGTCCATGGCTCTCTGGAAGGTAGCCGGGGCTCCTTGCAACCCAAACGGCATCTTTGTGTATGGGAAACAACCATCTGGCGTTGAAAAGGCCATCTTTTCCTTGGCATCTTGGGACATAGGAATTTGCCAATACCCTTTTGTGAGGTCAAGGGTGGTAATGTACCTGGCCAGCTCTAGCCTTTCAATCAGTTCATCTACCCTGGGCATTGGGTACGAATCGAACTTAGAGACCGCATTCAGTTTCCTACAGTCATTGCAAAACCGCCATTCTCCATCTGGTTTCGGCACTAAGACTATGGGACTGGACTAGCCACTCTTGGACTCTTCAATGACTCCTAGACTTAGCATCTGCTTCACCTCTTTCGAGATCACCTCTCTGTGGACTTTGGGAATCCGATACAGCTTCAAGTTAACCCGGACATGAGGCTTCGTAAGAACCTCATGCTCTATGGTCTGGGTATAACCTGGTAGTTTGGAGAACCGGTGTCACGGTGTAAAGACACAGGGTCAGTGGGTGCTCTCGTCCGCTGGCCCAGCCGCCTTTAGAAAGACAACGTGGACTAGGGCTCATCCCCAACTGAACGCCCGAACTCCTCAACCGTGGGCAGAACACTACTCAGACAATACAGGATGAGGGAATCACAATATTAAGGCTTTATTGGATCCCCAACAGCTAACAGCATATAACACATAACCAGCACAGCACAAATTATAACAGGCAACAGAGTCTCACCCTTCCGCTGGCTCACCAGGGTTTTAGATTCTTCGTATCTCAGATCTTCCAGGACTATGTACTCCAAACCAGTGGTCCCCTTCTTTTGGCAGGCACCCGCCCCAAAAGAAATAATGCCGGAGATTGTAACTGAGACAGCACGGCAAAGTCTGTAAACTGGTGACCGAAATGTCCCAACCTGGGTTGTGTCCTATTCGGTCGTTGTTCTCCCATTCAAATCTGAAGATCCTAAATTAGCTGCCTGTCTTCAAGCTAGTGCACCTGCAGTCAGGACCGACATCCCTAGGCTGAGGGCAGTAGACAAAAATCTCTGGGTCCACTGAACAGTCCTCCTGATATACCCTCAGCCCTCGTTGCAGGATACCGGGGACTTCACGATTGGTGGAATAAGATTGTCTTTTCATTGGCTGGATCTCAAGTCCCATATAACCATTTTTGGTCGTATTGCAGTCCAGGCAAGGGAGAGCCACATACTGATTGATATAGTCCTACAATGGATGCTAGTAGGAGACATTCAGTTTGCAAGTTATGACATTAGAACAATGGTGGCTGAGGCAATTTACATAGAGTCAACAATCCACATGTTAATACAATGGCATTCTAACAGGATTAAATTCCTCTGACTTTACAGAAGAGAGATAATTGCATTACCTAGGTTAACATCACGAATATCAACAAGACTCTAGAAACAATGGGTATACAAAATAGTGCCCAGCTAGATTGTAAGAACTTAACCCATGAGTGGCATATTACGAGTTCGCCACAAAATACCAAATTGTCCGGATAAATAAGAAATCATCCTATGTTGTGTATAAAAGGGGTCCATTTCGTCACAACGGATGTATCACAGTTGACAGACAGTCGTCCTGCAGTTGGTTGCAGGAGATATCTATGTTTGGCATCACAGACATCTTCTTAGATGAGAGGCTGTCTCTAGGACCTAGCGGCTAACTCCCTCTGGTAATTAGGTCCCTGGCCTGGGTGTATATATACCTGGTGTGTCTGAGAGGGAGGTGGCGGCTATATTCCTTTCTACTTGTGAAGGCTTAGCAAGAGCAGTACATCGTCCTCTCTGGAGCTTGAGGCCAAGTTCGCATTTGTCTGGAGTCGGCTAAAGCTAAGTATTCACAAGTAGAAATGAATATAGCCGGCACCTCCCTCTCGGACACACCAGGTATATATACACCCAGGTCACGGAGCTAATTACCAGAGGGAGGTAGCCACTAGGTCCTAGAGACAGCCTCTCATCTAAGATGATGTCTGTAATGCCAAACGTAGAGATCTCCTGCAACCAACTGCAGGGTCGACTGTCTGTTATCTTTGAAATACCCCTGACAACAGGTCTCTGTTCCTATGTAGAAACTCTTGGCACTGTTGCTTTTGGGCATGTGAAGGGCGATTCTGCCACTTTGACTTCTTTCACGTTGGCTTCAAACTTTGCCACCAAACATGGAGCTTCCACGGGCTCCCTATCTCGCCATGGCTTAATCAGGTTGACGTGGTACACCTGGTAGGGCTTCCTTCTCCCTGGTTGGTGAACTTTATAGTTGACGTCACCCACATTTTCAACTACTTAATATGGCTCCTGCCATTTGACCAGGAATTTGCTCTCCATCGTAGGTACCAGCACCAGTATCCGTTCCCCAGGGTTGAAGTGTCTCACCCTCGCTGACCTATTGTACACCCTCGACTGTGCCTCTTGTGCTTTGAGGAGGTGTTCTTTCACAATGGGCATCACCTCTGCAATTCTCTCTTGCATCTGGTCCACATGTTCGATTACACTCCAGTAGGGTGTAGACTCCGCCTCCCAGGTCTCCTTTGCTACGTCCAGGAGTGCGCAGGGGTGTCGGCCATACAACAGTTCAAAAGGGGAGAATCCAGTAGAGGTCTGTGGGACTTCTCTGATGAAGAATAAAAGGTGTGGCAGTAGACAGTCCCAGTCCTGGCCATCTTTCTCTATGACCTTCTTCAACATGGCCTTCAAGGTTTTATTAAACCTCTCTACCAAGCCATCTGTCTGTGGGTGGTAGACTGAGGTACTGAGTTGTGTGATTTGCAGGGTCTTACACAACTCCCTCATCACCTTTGACATAAATGGAGTGCCTTGGTTCGTTAGGATCTCTTTAGGCAAACCCGTCTTGGAAAAGATATGGACCGGGCTATATACCTGGAGGAGGAGTTTCATAGTATGGCCTCTGGATACCGTGTAGCATAGTCCAGTACCACCAGGATATACTGATATCCTCTGGCAGACTTGACCAGGGGTCCACTAGGTCCATGGTGATGCGATCGAATCGGACCTCAATGATAGGCAGTGGCACTAAAGGTCTACGGAAGTGAGAAACCGGGGAGGTCACTGACAGGTGGGACAGGACCTACAATAATTCATGATCTCTCGGTGACACCCGGGCCAGTAGAACCTCTGGAGGATCCATTGCTGGGTTTTTTCTACCCCCAGATGACCACCTAAAACATGTGCATGGGTCATATCTAACACCCTGCATCTGTACGGCCCTGGCACTAGTAACTGCTCCATTACCTCTACTCTGAGCTTGGTGACCCGATATAGTAACTCCCCATTTACGGCAAAGTACGGATATCGGATGTCAGTCCCTGGCTCTTGAGCAACACCATTCAGAACAGTGACATTATCAAACGCCACTTTTATAGTTAAGTCTATGAGCTGGGCGGTTCCAAAGTTTTCCCCGGACACCTCCAGCTCAGGGATGTTGGCCTCCAGGGATGCTGCCTCATCCCCAACAAGCACACAAAAAGGAAACCTGTCGGCTGAGGTTTCTTTAAGAGCAACCTGGTTGTTGTCCGAACAACCTGGCATTCTTCCTTTCTCCCACAAGTCTCAAAACAAGGCAAAGTCTCGCCCTATTATAACAGGGTGCAACAGGTCCTTGACTATGCCCACCTCCTGGGACTCAGCTCCACAGTTTGTGTCTACGACCACTCGGGCCACAGGGTAGTTCTTCGCGTTCCCATGGATACAACGGATGCCGACCTTTTTCCCCAGAATCAGCCAATGAGGAATTGTGGCCCTCACTAGGGTTACCAAACTCCCAGAGTCCAATAGACCAGTCATTTGCACTCCAGTCACTGACACGGGGAATGCTTGTGGTCCTTCGTCTGGTTGAGGTACAACACTGTAGGCAGGATATGCAAAATACGAGCAGTGCCATCCTACGCTGCAGTCCATTGGCTCATTAGTCATGTGCCAACAGTGACCTGGGGTGTGACACCTCCAACAAATCATGTTATTGGATGGGGCCTTAGGCAGCAACTCAGACCCCTCCTGGGCTCTAGGATGCCCCCCAGATGTGTTTCTAGTGCCCCACTTTTGGGTGTCCACCCCCTTTGGGAACCCCAGTTGGAGCTGCTACTACCCCTTGCTTCCCCAAGGAACTCTTTACCGCCTGGTACCTTTCCACCAACTCCACCAGGTCATTATCATTACAAGCATCTCCCTGGGCAACCCAGGATTGCACTGACCTCGGAAGGGAGTGTATGAACCTGTCCATGACAACTTTCTCCACCATCTGCGCTGGGGAGGAAGATTCAAGTTGCAACCACTTTTGGACCAGGTGTAGGAGGTCGAACATTTGGGACCGGGTAGGTTGTCATTGCAATAGGCCCAGTGGTGCACCCATTGCACCCTGACAGTCAGAGTCACTCTCAAGTGTGCCAAGATCTCCATTTTCAATTTGGCGTACTCCTTTGCGTCCTGCAAGGCCAGGTCATAATAGGCCTTCTGAAGCTCCTCTGTTAAATATTGCACCAGAAGCTCCGCCCACTGCTCCAGAGGCAATTTCTCCCGCTTCACCACCCTTTCAAATACAGTCAGGAACGCCTTCGACATCATCACCCAGGGTCATCTTTTGTAAGTCTCTTCTTACTGTATTCCTGACGTGTGAGTCATCACCTGGACTTGGGGTTGGGGCGGTTTCCCTGCCTTGGATCACCTCAGCTAGGAACTCCATCTGCTGCTTGTGCTGCTGCATCTGCTGCTACTGTTGCCACTGTGGCGCCCTGCTACGCATTGGTGCCACAGAACCCAGAAGGGTGCATGGATGGACTTTTCCAAAAGAGGCCCTCACACATTCACACACCTCCACCCTACCACCTCAGACCAGCAGAGGGAGCCCGTTAGGGACATATATAGGGAGGGTGGAGCCAGGCAGCTCAGATGAGTTCCTGCTGAGACACAGAGAAGGACAAAGCTCAGAGTGAGTTGAGAGTGTGCTGACGCTCAAAGAGCAGTGAAGAAAGCAGCAAGCTGGCTGCTGTGCTTAGGTGAGCCAAGGCCTACAGCACGTGTGGAAGCCTAGTGAGGGCCTTGAGTGGGCCGAAGGCGAGAGGAGAAAGAAGAAGTAGTGAGGGGGCAGAGGAGCATACCAGGCTCACCCCGATATATATATATACCGGACACCGGGTCCGCGCCTACAGGGACATTTATACTCAGTAGGAACCACCGGAACCCCGGGAGGACTACAGGTCCCAGGTTCACCAAACACTGACTAAAGTACCAGGGCTAGGAGTCACGGAGGTCCCAGCGTCCAGGGAGAGTGATCTCCAAAGAGAAGGCCCTACCACCAGGTCAGCAGGTGCAGAGAGAGACAGTAACCAAGCTAGGCGCAGCTCCAGGCAGGCCAGAAGCTTAGAGAATAAAGCAATGGATCAGGAGGCCCTATACTCGCTCACTGGGGAGAGTCCAGAAGTGCGCCCTTCACCTGGAGTACCCTGGACCATTGCCTGCAGCATCACCAGTAAAGGTACTGAAGCTTACCCCTGTGTGAGTGTCCATCCTTCCTTCGGGACTGTCCTGCCATCTCTCCCCTGCACCACCATCCAGTACATCCCTCACACTGCCCTGAGGCCCGCTCCACCTGTGGGGAGCCATTCTATCACAAGCTGCCCTACCATCTGCCTCAGAGCACTGCTCCGCAGCGGCGGCACCCCGTAGCCGTATTCCACAGGTCGCGTCACTAATAATCCCAAAAACCCCATATAATAGAAGTTCCCCTTTTCACTGACCGCCCTGGGTCACGGACCGGGCCAGCCACCGTGATATCCCCCGGCAACCAGAGGCCCGGCTGCTGAGTACCCCACGGCCCTGGGGGCGCGTCACCACTGCTGCTGTCGCTATTGATGCTGCTGCTGCCGCTGTTGATGCTGCTGCTGCACCTGCTTCTGTTGCCACTGCTGTTGATGCTGCTGGAGATTAGCCTGCACCAGTTGCTTTATCAGCTCCTCCATGATGCTGGACGTCCCTTGCTGGCTGGTGGCCTTCACCTAGGACATAAATGGTTTCCTGTAGCAGTCACACTGCCCCTTGGGATTCATGCTGCATTCTCCACCAATTGTAGGGTTTTACTCACTCAGCTGCTTTTGAGATAGGCACAAGAAACGGTTTCTTTAAATGGTCCAAGGCAGGTTTATTATAACTAAATAAACCGCACTTTAGAAGTAAACAAAACACACCCTTTTCCGGCACAGAGTGACAAAACAGAAAATTAACAGTCCATACAGTAGTGCGGGTTCGCCTGCTCACGGTCAGTGTCCTTTAGCAAAAACACACATGAGGTCTCCACACCTCCAGCCACAGACATTGAATGAGACACTCGGTCTCCATTTTATTTACAAAAACCATGCTCTGGGGTGAGAATATGTGAGCAGTCATACCCTTCCATCCCTTATGATTGCTCGTAAAAACCGGCCCTGATACACCCTATTAACCCTCTCAGCACTACACGTGATGGATCATGCTTTCCCAGGTTTACATCACCAAAGCCTCAGAAATCGCAAGTTAACAGCAGCTCAGATTAGAGACCAGGTCAATGCCACACAGAGTTCTAGCAGCAGACACGTCTCTACAACAACTGTTAAGAAGAGACTTTGTGCAGCAGGCCTTCATGGTAAAATAGCTGCTAGGAAACCACTGCTAAGGACAGGCAACAAGCAGAAGAGACTTGTTTGGGCTAAAGAACACAAGGAATGGACATTAGACCAGTGGAAATCTGTGCTTTGATCTGATGAGTCCAAATTTGAGATCTTTGGTTCCAACCACCGTGTCTTTGTGCGACGCAGAAAAGGTGAACGGATGGACTCCACATGCCTGGTTCCCACCGTGAAGCATGGAGGAGGAGGTGTGATGGTGTGGGGGTGCTTTGCTGGTGACACTGTTGGGGATTTATTCAAAATTGAAGGCATACTGAACCAGCATGGCTACCACAGCATCTTGCAGCGGCATGCTATTCCATCCGGTTTGCGTTTAGTTGGACCATCATTTATTTTTCAACAGGACAATGACCCCAAACACACCTCCAGGCTGTGTAAGGGCTATTTGACCAAGAAGGAGAGTGATGGGGTACTACGCCAGATGACCTGGCCTCCACAGTCACCAGACCTGAACCCAATACAGATGGTTTGGGGTGAGCTGGACCACAGAGTGAAGGCAAAAGGGCCAACAAGTGCTAAGCATCTCTGGGAATTCCTTCAAGATTGTCGGAAGACCATTTCCGTGACTACCTCTTGAAGCTCATCAAGAGAATGCCAAGAGTGTGCAAAGCAGTCATTAAAGCAAAAGGTGGCTACTTTGAAGAACCTAGAATATAAGACATATTTTCAGTTGTTTCACACTTTTTTGTTAAGTATATAATTCCACATGTGTTAATTCATAGTTTTGATGCCTTCCGTGTGAATGTACAATTTTCATAGTCAGGAAAATACAGAAAAATCTTTAAATGAGAAGGTGTGTCTAAACTTTTGGTCTGTACTGTACATATATATATATATATATATATATATATATATATATATATATATATATATATATATATATATATATATATATATATATATATATACACATTTGGATAAATAGATAGATATGGATAGATTTATATAAATGGATAGATAGATAGTTAGAAATATGTGAGTGAAATATATAGTCAGTGCTTTGTGTATGCAGCTTACTGTACATGTAATTCATTAATAAATGATTACATTTCAGAAAAAATGGCATGGGATCAACCTACATTTTATTAACCAGCAGAAGGAAAGCGGACAGTTGAGGCTGATGTTTATAGCCTGGGAAGCGGGTAATACCCATGGAGCTTCCCAGGCTATTAATATCAGCTCACAACTGTATGCTTAGCCTTTATTAAAATGAGGGACTCCAAAAAAAATTGATGTGGGGCCCCCCTATAAAGGGCAAAGGTTAGGCAGACAGCTGCAGGCTGATATTAATAGCCTAGTAAGGGGCCATGGATATTGGCCTCCTCTGAGGCTAAAAACATCAGCTCTCAGCCTCCCCAGAAATGACGCATCCATAAGAGGTGCCAATTTTGGCATGTAGCCTCTGCTCTTCCCACTTGCCCTGGTGTTGGGGGTTCATGTTAGCCTTGTATTGGCAGCTGATATGAAGCCCAGGAGTTAGTAATGGAGAGGCATCTATAAGACACCCCATAGTAAAATTTGTGAAATAAAAACACAGCCAGAAAAAAATCCTTTATTTTAAATAAAAAAGCACACTTTTACCTTTTTATTTAAAAATAACAAACACAGTTATACTCACCTAAAGCCCATTCCATTGAAGCCATCATCTCCTGTAAAAAAACTGAAAATAATAAACAACAAAAATACTCACCTAACGCCCAATCCATTTGAAACCAATGTCACCTGTAAAAAAACGAAAATAAAAAGCAACCATATCCCTCACCTGTTCGACAATATGAAATAATCCATACTGTCTCACAAAGATCTCACTTGTATAACAGTCACATCAGCTGATGTGACTTTCTACAGTACAGCAGAATATACACTGACAGGAGTGTACTCACTCCTTTGTCAATGTATAGTGTTGAGCTGCCCTGAGAGAGGTCACAGGAGTTCATTCGGCTGATGAGCTCCAGTGACCTCATTCACGGCACCAGTGACCTCATTCACGGTGGTGCAGTAAGTGAGGTCACCGGAGCTCTCGCTATACACTGCGAGAGCGATCACGCTCCTGTCAGTGTATCGCCGGCTGCCGGGTAGAACAGTCACATCTCTCGATGTGACTGTTCTACAAGTGAGGTGTCAGTATTCCGGGTTTTCTAGGTCACTTTGTGAATGATTTTGCCCTTTGTTAAAATGGAGTTTGCTGTTTTTGTATGCCCTACTTCCTGTTCGTTTGTTTAAAACCCAGCCCAGGTGCTGGCTTCCTTGCTGGAGTATTCTGCTTCCGCTTCCCTCCAACTCAGTTGCCTTGTACTTCTATTACCTCCCAGATCTTTTTTGTATTTACTGGAGCGTTCTTTACCAGGTTTATCTACAGGTGGTTCTCGACAGAAGTGAGCATCTACTAGGGGCTTTGGACATTCTCTGCATATGCAAGCTACACTCACTGTGTTATCATTAGCCTGTTGACTTTGGAATTTAACCCTTGGTTCTCTCCATCTGGTAAGAACTATGCTTCTGAACTGTGTTTAATCCTTCATTCACTCTCTCTGGTGAGAGCTGTTGGAACTATTACTGGAATAATACTTAAATGTGAACTTGTTTCTGGACTTCCCTGTATTCACACCGCATCTGGGATTAACTTGTGAACTTGTTCTGGACTTCCCTGCGTTACTGCATACCAGGATTTGACTCTTACTACACCAGCAGTGTTTGAACTGAGCCACGTCACCTGTGTGTAAGACTTTCCTTTTGGGTCACATTTGTGTGGAGACTCCGTCGTAAGAACCTTGCCGATTTTGCTATATAGGTTTCAAGGACTTAATATCGCTGGAATTGTTTATTTGCATGTCACTATAGGTTATCAGTATATTGTTTTTTTGGGTGTTATTGCTGTTGTATAAATGCACTATTTGCATTAAAGAAATCCGTCTCTGATCGTTCATTGCTCCACGCTATCAGAATCCTCGAGTTCCTACAATAGTATTACAGGATACTCCAGCCTAAAGAGGATTCTGCTGGGACAATGACGGAGACACGGGCAGACAAACTGTTCACCATAATTAACTCCTTGCAGCAGGAGATGGAGGTTGTACGCAATAAGATTAGAGACAGAGTCCCGGGTTGACCACAATGCACAGGTGTTTGGTCAGGCTTTCCAAGATCTACGTACTAGGTTAGAAGTCCGGGAGGCCTTACCTACTGAGCCTACATCATCCACCAGTATTCCCAAATTGCCTCCATTCCGGTTTAATGGTGACTGAAGTCAATTCCATGGGTTTGTTAATCAATGTATATTATTCTTTGATGTACATGCCTCCTATTACCAGTCTGATAGATCTAAGGTTCTATGTATTATTATGTTGTTGACATCACGGGCGCTGGCTTGGGCAAATCCTATGGTTGAAAGTCACGATACCCGTCTAAATAATTTGGATGATTTTCTGACAGCTATGGCGCAAATGTTCGATGATCCCAACCGCCGTGCTACCGCTGAATCTGCCTTGCTTTCCTTACGCCAGGGGAAACGTTTAGTCATAGAATATGTTACTGAATTTAAAAGGTTAGTGGTGGACACCAACTGGGATAACAATGCTTTATTGCCAATCTTTAGGAAGGGTTTGTCTAGTGCAATCAAGGATGAGCTAGCTCGTTCAGAGTTTCCACAGGAGTTTGAGTTGTTTTTACAACACTGTGTACTTATTGATATCCGTCTAACTGAACGCAGACAAGAAAAATGGGCAGCTGTAAATCGCATCACTAATTTTTCTCTCCCGTCTAGGGAAACTACAGGCAAAAACCCACGGGAGGCCGAGGAGGTGCCTATGCAGGTGGACGCGCTACAAAAACGTGAGAGTAATGAACGCCGTGAATACCGTCTCCGTGAGTGCTTATGCTTTTATTGTGGTCAATCGGACCATTTCCTCATCAATTGTCCCAAATGTCCCAGGCGACCCAACAAGGTGTTGGCGGTAGTGGGAGATTATGATAACACAGACGCTGAGTCTGAAGTTTTGGAGACCAGTTTACATCTAGATGCTGTGTTTCCCCCAATATTGATGCCGACTTCCCCTATAGACCAAGGGGAGAAATATTCACTTTGTTCTCTTCCTATTCAGATTCGGTGGGAGGGACAGTGGATACCAAGTTCTGCCATGATAGACTCTGGAGCAGGTGGGAATTTCATGGATTCTTCTTTTGCCAGGGAACATGGTATAAAGACACAACTAAAAGCTTCACCAGTCACTATGGAAACGGTGGATGGTTCCCCATTAGTTTCTGGACCAGTAGATCGCGAGACGGTGCTTCTGGAGTGTAAGATGGAACCAGACCATCAAGAAACACTTTCATTCATGTTAATATCTTCTCCTCATTTTCCTGTAATTCTAAGAATTCCCTGGTTACGGTCACAAAATCCAAACATCAATTGGGAAACCAAGGAGATATCCTTCCTCCCAAAGTGTAGTCCTACCATCATTTCAACGGTAGCGGCTCCAGTTACCCAGTACTTGGAAGAGGCAACACAGGTACCTACTCTCCTTCTGGTTTACCAGGAATTCTCGGATGTTTGTGACAAGAGGAAGGCAGATCAACTTCCCCCACATAGACCGTATGACTGCCCCATAGAATTGCTTCCTGGGGCAGCGATTCCTTTCGGCCATGTTTACCTGCTGGCGGCTCCGGAGTTAAAATCATTACGAGAGTATATAGATGAGAATTTAGCCAAGGGGTTTATCCGACCATCGTCTTCACCAGCGGGAGCCCCTATATTCTTTGTAAAGAAGAAGGATGGGACTCTAAGACTTTGCATTGACTACCGGGAGTTAAATAAGGTAACCATTCGTAACAGGTACCCGTTGCCACTAATTCCTGAATTGTTGGAAAGAGTTCGCCAGGCCAAAGTATTTACCAAATTAGATCTTCGCGGGGCATATAATTTACTCCATATACGCCCGGAGACGAATGGAAGACAGCTTTTAGATACCGGTATGGACATTATGAATATTTAGTGATGCCATTCGGACTCTGTAACGCTCCTGCTGCTTTTCAACATTTAGCCAATGATATTTTCAGGGATTTATTGGACCATTATGTGGTAATTTACCTGGATGACATCTTTATTTTCTCTGATTCCTTACAGGAACATCGGGAACATGTCAAGACCGTGCTTAGACGTTTGAGAGATAATCATTTGTACATCAAACTCGAAAAGTGTGAATTTCATTGCTCTAAAATTCAATTTTTAGACTATATTATTTCTCCTCAGGGATTGAATATGGAGTCCAGCAAGATCCAGGTGATCATAGACTGGCCGGTACCAGGAAACATTAAGGAGGTACAACGATTCATTGGTTTCGCTAACTTTTATAGACGTTTTATCCAGAATTTTTCGGAAGTTGTCCGTCCCATCACTCTCCTCACCAAGAAGGGGAAGAAGTTTGTATGGTCTTCACAAGCCCAGGGAGCTTTTGATCGCCTCAAGGTTTGTTTTACCACGGCTCCGATATTGATGCATCCGGATCCTGCATTGCCTTTCATCGTGGAGGTGGACTTCTGTGCATTGGGAGCTATCCTCTCACAACGAAGCGGAGACAAAGGCTTGCTGCACCCGTGTGCCTTCTTTTCTTGCAGGTTATCCTCTGCTGAACTGAACTATGATATTGCAGATAAGGAACTTTTGGCAATCATTTCCGCCTTTAAGGAATGGAGACACCATTTGCAAGGAGCAACTCAACAGGTAGTAGTACTCACGGATCATCGTAATTTGGAATTTCTTAAGTCCGCCAGGTGTTTTTCTCCTCGACAAGCTAGGTGGAGTTTGTTCTTGAACCAGTTTGATTTTATTATTTCGTACCGTCCAGGTTCACGTAATGGGAAAGCCGATGCATTATCCCTAATCTATGCAGTGGACTCCGTACCTGGGATCCCGTCTAAGACCATCTTGTCTGATGACAATTTCGTAGGAGTGCTCCAGGACCGGGACTTGTGGCAGGAGATAAAGCTGGCCTATGACGGTGACGTATTTCTTGCTGCTCCACCTGACAACGTGAATCTTGTCCTTTGGAATGGTGTGTGGCTTAGAAATTGATGTATTTCTGTCCCAGAGGCTGTGAGACTTCGAATTCTCAAATTGGTCCACGACTCCGTATTGGCTGGTCATAGGGGGGTACAGAAGACGCAGGAATTTTTAAGTCGTTTTTTTTTGGTGGCCTACCTGCTTGAAAGATGTGAACGACTATGTCCGCTCTTGTGAGGTCTGTGCCCGGTACAAAGTTCCTCGCTTTTCACCTACTGGTCTTCTTAAACCGCTACCTGTACCGTCTCGCCCTTGGGGGTCTATTTCGATGGACTTTATTGTGGAGTTACCCACCTATGGCGGTAAAAATACTATTTTGGTGGTAGTGGACCGTTTAACGAAGGCTACTCATTTCATTCCATGTACCGGTCTTCCCTCAGCTACAGAGACAGTAGATCTGGTTATCCAGAACGTTTTCCGGCTGCGCGACACATTAATGTTTGCTTGTCTTCTGCATACCATCCTCAGACCAACGGGCAGACCGAACGGACAAATCAAACCTTGGAGCAATATCTACGCTGTTACGTCAGTCATTTGCAGGACGATTGGCTGAAGCTACTTCCTTTAGCAGAATTTTCGTACAACAACTCTCAGAGCAGTTCCACGAAGGTAACGCCTTTTTTTGCCAATCTGGGATATCATCCAAATATTTTGCCTAGGTCTCTGGTAGAGTTGAGCCACCCCCGCAGTGTTCGGGTTCGGTTCGGTTCATCGAACACCGGTGTGTTCGCCGAACTGTTCGTCGAACTGTTCGTCGAACACCGTTAAAACCAATGGCAGGCAAACAAAAACACATAGAAACACATAGAAAACACCTTCAAAGGTGTTCAAAAGCTGACAAACTGCTCAGAAGACACAACTAACACATGGAAAAGTGACAAGTACATATAGTCATGCGAAAAGAAAAGAGGTGGAGGAGTAAAAGGAGGGGGAGACACAGATATAGGCATGTCATGCCCTTCTAAAATCAAGAAAGGCTGGAGTAAAAATCTAAAATCAGCCTACCAACACCCAGACGTCGTGACAAGAAAATTTAAAAAAGAAATATCTTTAGGTAGAATGGCGGTTCCATTCAGAACACTTTCCTTACAAGACGAAGTGGTATCCCCGTTGTGAGTTGTGCCAAAAACGGAACCCAATACATTCGGACTAATCCACCATTTGTCATATCCAAGGGGCAGGTCAGTAAACGACAACATCGACGCGGAACCAAGTACAGTAGTATATACTGTACATCCTTTGACAAGGCAATCAGGCGGATCAAGAAGTTGGGAAGGGTCACCCTAATGGCCAAAACAGACATTGATGCGGCGTTCTGGTTACTTACTACCTGTGCCTCCGAATAGTGTCCACCTATTGGGCTGCTTCTGGGAAGGAGCATACATATAGATCGCTGTTTGCCCATGGGGTGGTCCAGATCCTGCTCACTATTTGAGGCGTTTGGTTGCTTCCTCGAATGGGTTGTAATGGACGTTTCTAAGGGGGCACATATTATCCATTACCTTGACAACTTCTTATGCCTGGGCCCAAAAGATTCGCCACAGTGTGAATACACGTGGTAGTCCACCTGTGAGAAGGAGAGAGCTGGAGGGAGAGCGGACACCACAGAGCCGAGGGGTTAGATGGAGAAAGGAAGAAGGAAAGAGGGTGAGGGAGGTAAGGGAGTACAGTGGAAGGCCAACCTGAGCTCCCCCATGTTCCTGCTGGGAGGGGAACAGCCCTGGGGAGAAAAGCCACTTGCGCATCCCTTTGAGGTTATGGGCGCGAGCGGGCAGAGGGACTATGCTGGAGTGCGAAGCCGACACGGCCAGTCCGTTCCTGCCCGTGTGACATCCGTGTCGCCGGGTTTGTGCCAGAGCCGCGGTGGACCCTGACGGCCAGCCCCTCTCCCCCAAATACTGGTGCCTGTCCGCTGGTGGGTCGAGCCCCCCCCCCCCCCGCGGTGGAGGCAGGTCTAAGCTCTGTAATTTAAATTGGCTCTGTAATTTGAATGAGTACACTTTAAATACTTTTACAAGGATCTATTGGAGGGCAAGTCTCATGCCAGCAGCCACGGTTGCAGGAGGAGGAAGAGGTGGAGCCTGCCGTGTGCTGCTGTGTTTGGTGTGTGGAGAGAGCTCCTGGGAAGGGAGGTTTTGCCTTTACCATCTGGGACTTTTTGTCTGCCCCCTTCCCAGGAAAGGAGGCTTGCTGTGGGATTGGCCTCCGGGGCTGGGCCCCCAGCTCCTGCCCCCCGGTCCAAGCCGGAAGAAAAAAAAATGAACATTTAACTTTTTTCACAAAAATGTTACTTTAGACCCAATTTTTTTTATTTTCACAGGGGTAACAAGAAAAAATGGACCACAAAATTTGTTGTGCCATTTCCCCTGGGCACGCAGATACCCAATATTTGGGGAAAAAACACTGTTTGGGCGCACTGTAGGGCTCGGAAGGGAAGGAGCGCCATTTGACTTTTTGATTGTAAAATTTGCTTGAATAATTAGCGGACACCATGTTGCGTTTAGAGAGCCCCTGTGTGCCCAAACATTGGAGCTCCCCCACAAGTGACCCCATTTTGTAAACTAGACCCCCCAAGGCACCTATCTAGATGCATAGTGAGCAGTTGCAACCCCAAGGTGCTTCACAAATTGATTCGTAAAAATGAAAAAGTGAAAAAAAAAACACTTTTTCATTGTTACGAATCAATTTGTGAAGCACCTGGGGGTTCCAACTGCTCACTATGCATCTAGATAGGTGCCTTGGGGGGTCTAGTTTCCAAAATGGGGTCACTTGTGGGGGAGCTCCAATGTTTGGGCACACAGGGACTCTCTAAATGCAACATGGTATCCGCTAACAAATTGAATGGAAAATCGGCTCAAATTGTTAGCGGACACCACATTGCGTTTGGAGCTCCCCCACAAGTGACCCCATTTTGGAAACTAGACCCCCCAAGGCACCTTTCTAGATGCATAGTGAGCACTTGGAACCCCCAGGTGCTTCACAAATTGATTCGTAATAATGAAAAAGTGAAAAAAAAAACACTTTTTCATTTTTATGACACCCAAAAAAAAACATGCGGGGATCGCTCGTGCATGGCAGGCAATCCCCGTAAAGTTTTTTGGCCGCGAAGCATATGGGGCAGAGACTCGAGCATGTCACTCAAATACCCACGATACTCAATGCATACCAGAGCACCCGATGCAAACTCAAGTAGCGAGCACTTGCTCTCAACACTAGTCGCCATATCGTCATCTTTTTTTCTTACTTTTGAAAAAAATCCCAACCCCAGCCCTAACCCCAGCACAACCCTAGCCCCAGCACAACCCTAGCCCCAGCACAACCCTAGCCCCAGCACAACCCTAGCCCCAGCACAACCCTAGCCCCAAACCCAGCCCTAACCCTAGCCCAATCCTAACCCAAGAGTTTATTTTTGACGCCGTTCCTTGTGCCGTATAAGTGATTAGACAACTTTATTCTTCGGGTCGGTGTGATTACAGCAATGCCAGAATCATATGGGGTTTTTATGACTGACAGCTGTCACCCACTAAAAGACGCATTTTTTGTAAAATCTAGTTTTTGCATCGCCATATTTTGAGAGCTATAATTTTTCCAGATTTTGGCAGACAGTCATGTGATGGCTCGTTTTTTGCGGGATGACTTGACGTTGTTATTGGTGCCATTTTCAGGCACGTGACATTTTTTGATCGCTTTCTATTCCGATTTTTGGGAGGCAGAATAAACAAAAACCAACAATTCAGGAATTGTTTTTTTTTTTTTTTTTTATTCTGTTCCGCGTGTGGTAAAATTGATGAGGTAGCTTTATTCTTCGGGTCAGTACGTTTACAGCGGTACCACATTTGTATCATTTTTCTATGTTTTGGCGCTTATACACAATAAAAGCTATTTTATAGAAAAAAATATTTTTTAGTATCGCTTTATTCTGAGAGCTATAACTTTTTTATTTTTCGGCTGATGGAGCTGTATGGTGGCTTGTTTTTTGCGGGACGAGATGACGTTTTCAGTGGTATCATTTTTATTTATATGCGTCTTTTTGATCGCGTGTTATTCCACTTTTTGTTTGGCGGTATGGTGATAAAGCATTGTTTTTTGCTTTGTTTTTTTTTTTTTTTTTTACCGTGTTCATTGAAGGGGTTAACTAGTGGGACAGTTTTATAGGTCAGGTTGTTCCGGACGCGGCGATACCAAATATGTGTACTTTTATTGGTTTTTTTTTATTTTTTTTATAATATTTATTGATGGGTACATTATATTTTTATTTTTGGTGTATTTTTTTTTTATTTTTTTATAATATTTTTGCACATTTTTTTTTTTTTTTCCACTTTCACACAGTTTATACACTTTATTACTTTGTCCCACTCTGGGACTTTCACTTTTTTTTTTCTGATCGCCTGCATGGCACAGGAATGGAGCACCATCCCTATGCCATGAAGGCTGTCAGAAGTGCACAGTGTGAAGATTGCTTGGAGATGCACTGCGCATGTCCAAGCAATCTTCCTGCTCTCTGGTGACCCGGATGTTGTCATGACGACATCGGGTCGTCATGGCAACACCCGGGAAGCCTTTGCAGACTGCGCTGGAAGCCGGAAGAGGAGGTGAGTATCGGCGATCATCTCCCCTTGCCCCCGCAATGCCGCGATCGACTTCGATCGACTTCGATCGCAGCATCGCGGGGGTTAATGTGCTGGGAACGGTGCAGGACCGCTCCCTGCACATAGTACCGGGTGTCAGCTGTGACAATCAGCTGACACCCGGCGGCGATCGCGCCCGCACAGCCTGTGTGCGCGCGCGATCGCGATGACGTACTAATACAGGTCTGGCTCTTAAGTCCCAGGGCACAGACGCGTATTAGTACGTCAGATGTTATTAAGGGGTTAAAGTAATGATGGCCACTTGTTTTTCTTTACTTAGCTGCTTTTTTCTTGCCATAATACAAATTCTAACAGTCTATTCAGTAGGACTATCAGCTGTGTATCCACCTGACTTCTGCACAACACAACTGATGGTCCCAACCCCATTTATAAGGTAAGAAATCCCACTTATTAAACCTGACAGGGCACACCTGTGAAGTGAAAACCATTTCCGGTGACTACCTCTTGAAGCTCATCAAGAGAATGCCAAGAGTGTGCAAAGTCATCAAAGCAAAAGGTGGCTACTTTAAAGAACCAAGAATATAAGACATATTTTCAGTTGTTTCACACTTTTTTGTTAAGCATATAATTCCACATGTGTTAAATTCATAGTTTTGATGCCTTCAGTGTGAATGTACAATTTTCATAGTCATGAAAATACAGAAAAATCTTTAAATGAGAAGGTGTGTCCAAACTTTTGGTCTGTACTGTGCATATATATATATATATATATATATATATATATATATATATATATATATATATACACACATTTGGATAAATAGATAGATATGGATAGATAAATATATGGATGGATAGATTTATATAAATGGATAGATAGATAGTTAGAAATATGTGAGTGAAATATATAGTCAGTGCTTTGTGTATGCAGCTTACTGTACATGTAATTCATTAATAAATGATTACATTTCAGAAAAAATGGCATGGGATCAACCTACATTTTATTAACCAGCAGAAGGAAAGCGGACAGTTGAGGCTGATGTTTATAGCCTGGGAAGCGGGTAATACCCATGGAGCTTCCCAGGCTATTAATATCAGCTCACAACTGTATGCTTAGCCTTTATTAAAATGAGGGACTCCAAAAAAAATTGATGTGGGGCCCCCCTATAAAGGGCAAAGGTTAGGCAGACAGCTGCAGGCTGATATTAATAGCCTAGTAAGGGGCCATGGATATTGGCCTCCTCTGAGGCTAAAAACATCAGCTCTCAGCCTCCCCAGAAATGACGCATCCATAAGAGGTGCCAATTTTGGCATGTAGCCTCTGCTCTTCCCACTTGCCCTGGTGTTGGGGGTTCATGTTAGCCTTGTATTGGCAGCTGATATGAAGCCCAGGAGTTAGTAATGGAGAGGCATCTATAAGACACCCCATAGTAAAATTTGTGAAATAAAAACACAGCCAGAAAAAAATCCTTTATTTTAAATAAAAAAGCACACTTTTACCTTTTTATTTAAAAATAACAAACACAGTTATACTCACCTAAAGCCCATTCCATTGAAGCCATCATCTCCTGTAAAAAAACAGAAAATAATAAACAACAAAAATACTCACCTAACGCCCAATCCATTTGAAACCAATGTCACCTGTAAAAAAACGAAAATAAAAAGCAACCATATGCCTCACCTGTTCGACAATATGAAATAATCCATACTGTCTCACAAAGATCTCACTTGTATAACAGTCACATCAGCTGATGTGACTTTCTACAGTACAGCAGAATATACACTGACAGGAGTGTACTCACTCCTTTGTCAATGTATAGTGTTGAGCTGCCGTGAGAGAGGTCACAGGAGTTCATTCGGCTGATGAGCTCCAGTGACCTCATTCACGGCACCAGTGACCTCATTCACGGTGGTGCAGTAAGTGAGGTCACCGGAGCTCTCGCTATACACTGCGAGAGCGATCACGCTCCTGTCAGTGTATCGCCGGCTGCCGGGTAGAACAGTCACATCTCTCGATGTGACTGTTCTACAAGTGAGGTGTCAGTATTCCGGGTTTTCTAGGTCACTTTGTGAATGATTTTGCCCTTTGTTAAAATGGAGTTTGCTGTTTTTGTATGCCCTACTTCCTGTTCGTTTGTTTAAAACCCGGCCCAGGTGCTGGCTTCCTTGCTGGAGTATTCTGCTTCCGCTTCCCTCCAACTCAGTTGCCTTGTACTTCTATTACCTCCCAGATCTTTTTTGTATTTACTGGAGCGTTCTTTACCAGGTTTATCTACAGGTGGTTCTCGACAGAAGTGAGCATCTACTAGGGGCTTTGGACATTCTCTGCATATGCAAGCTACACTCACTGTGTTATCATTAGCCTGTTGACTTTGGAATTTAACCCTTGGTTCTCTCCATCTGGTAAGAACTATGCTTCTGAACTGTGTTTAATCCTTCATTCACTCTCTCTGGTGAGAGCTGTTGGAACTATTACTGGAATAATACTTAAATGTGAACTTGTTTCTGGACTTCCCTGTATTCACACCGCATCTGGGATTAACTTGTGAACTTGTTCTGGACTTCCCTGCGTTACTGCATACCAGGATTTGACTCTTACTACACCAGCAGTGTTTGAACTGAGCCACGTCACCTGTGTGTAAGACTTTCCTTTTGGGTCACATTTGTGTGGAGACTCCATCGTAAGAACCTTGCCGATTTTGCTATATAGGTTTCAAGGACTTAATATCGCTGGAATTGTTTATTTGCATGTCACTATAGGTTATCAGTATATTGTTTTTTTGGGTGTTATTGCTGTTGTATAAATGCACTATTTGCATTAAAGAAATCAGTCTCTGATCGTTCATTGCTCCACGCTATCAGAATCCTCGAGTTCCTACAATAGTATTACAGGATACTCCAGCCTAAAGAGGATTCTGCTGGGACAATGACGGAGACACGGGCAGACAAACTGTTCACCATAATTAACTCCTTGCAGCAGGAGATGGAGGTTGTACGCAATAAGATTAGAGACAGAGTCCCGGGTTGACCACAATGCACAGGTGTTTGGTCAGGCTTTCCAAGATCTACGTACTAGGTTAGAAGTCCGGGAGGCCTTACCTACTGAGCCTACATCATCCACCAGTATTCCCAAATTGCCTCCATTCCGGTTTAATGGTGACTGAAGTCAATTCCATGGGTTTGTTAATCAATGTATATTATTCTTTGATGTACATGCCTCCTATTACCAGTCTGATAGATCTAAGGTTCTATGTATTATTATGTTGTTGACATCACGGGCGCTGGCTTGGGCAAATCCTATGGTTGAAAGTCACGATACCCGTCTAAATAATTTGGATGATTTTCTGACAGCTATGGCGCAAATGTTCGATGATCCCAACCGCCGTGCTACCGCTGAATCTGCCTTGCTTTCCTTACGCCAGGGGAAACGTTTAGTCATAGAATATGTTACTGAATTTAAAAGGTTAGTGGTGGACACCAACTGGGATAACAATGCTTTATTGCCAATCTTTAGGAAGGGTTTGTCTAGTGCAATCAAGGATGAGCTAGCTCGTTCAGAGTTTCCACAGGAGTTTGAGTTGTTTTTACAACACTGTGTACTTATTGATATCCGTCTAACTGAACGCAGACAAGAAAAATGGGCAGCTGTAAATCGCATCACTAATTTTTCTCTCCCGTCTAGGGAAACTACAGGCAAAAACCCACGGGAGGCCGAGGAGGTGCCTATGCAGGTGGACGCGCTACAAAAACGTGAGAGTAATGAACGCCGTGAATACCGTCTCCGTGAGTGCTTATGCTTTTATTGTGGTCAATCGGACCATTTCCTCATCAATTGTCCCAAATGTCCCAGGCGACCCAACAAGGTGTTGGCGGTAGTGGGAGATTATGATAACACAGACGCTGAGTCTGAAGTTTTGGAGACCAGTTTACATCTAGATGCTGTGTTTCCCCCAATATTGATGCCGACTTCCCCTATAGACCAAGGGGAGAAATATTCACTTTGTTCTCTTCCTATTCAGATTCGGTGGGAGGGACAGTGGATACCAAGTTCTGCCATGATAGACTCTGGAGCAGGTGGGAATTTCATGGATTCTTCTTTTGCCAGGGAACATGGTATAAAGACACAACTAAAAGCTTCACCAGTCACTATGGAAACGGTGGATGGTTCCCCATTAGTTTCTGGACCAGTAGATCGCGAGACGGTGCTTCTGGAGTGTAAGATGGAACCAGACCATCAAGAAACACTTTCATTCATGTTAATATCTTCTCCTCATTTTCCTGTAATTCTAAGAATTCCCTGGTTACGGTCACAAAATCCAAACATCAATTGGGAAACCAAGGAGATATCCTTCCTCCCAAAGTGTAGTCCTACCATCATTTCAACGGTAGCGGCTCCAGTTACCCAGTACTTGGAAGAGGCAACACAGGTACCTACTCTCCTTCTGGTTTACCAGGAATTCTCGGATGTTTGTGACAAGAGGAAGGCAGATCAACTTCCCCCACATAGACCGTATGACTGCCCCATAGAATTGCTTCCTGGGGCAGCGATTCCTTTCGGCCATGTTTACCTGCTGGCGGCTCCGGAGTTAAAATCATTACGAGAGTATATAGATGAGAATTTAGCCAAGGGGTTTATCCGACCATCGTCTTCACCAGCGGGAGCCCCTATATTCTTTGTAAAGAAGAAGGATGGGACTCTAAGACTTTGCATTGACTACCGGGAGTTAAATAAGGTAACCATTCGTAACAGGTACCCGTTGCCACTAATTCCTGAATTGTTGGAAAGAGTTCGCCAGGCCAAAGTATTTACCAAATTAGATCTTCGCGGGGCATATAATTTACTCCATATACGCCCGGAGACGAATGGAAGACAGCTTTTAGATACCGGTATGGACATTATGAATATTTAGTGATGCCATTCGGACTCTGTAACGCTCCTGCTGCTTTTCAACATTTAGCCAATGATATTTTCAGGGATTTATTGGACCATTATGTGGTAATTTACCTGGATGACATCTTTATTTTCTCTGATTCCTTACAGGAACATCGGGAACATGTCAAGACCGTGCTTAGACGTTTGAGAGATAATCATTTGTACATCAAACTCGAAAAGTGTGAATTTCATTGCTCTAAAATTCAATTTTTAGACTATATTATTTCTCCTCAGGGATTGAATATGGAGTCCAGCAAGATCCAGGTGATCATAGACTGGCCGGTACCAGGAAACATTAAGGAGGTACAACGATTCATTGGTTTCGCTAACTTTTATAGACGTTTTATCCAGAATTTTTCGGAAGTTGTCCGTCCCATCACTCTCCTCACCAAGAAGGGGAAGAAGTTTGTATGGTCTTCACAAGCCCAGGGAGCTTTTGATCGCCTCAAGGTTTGTTTTACCACGGCTCCGATATTGATGCATCCGGATCCTGCATTGCCTTTCATCGTGGAGGTGGACTTCTGTGCATTGGGAGCTATCCTCTCACAACGAAGCGGAGACAAAGGCTTGCTGCACCCGTGTGCCTTCTTTTCTTGCAGGTTATCCTCTGCTGAACTGAACTATGATATTGCAGATAAGGAACTTTTGGCAATCATTTCCGCCTTTAAGGAATGGAGACACCATTTGCAAGGAGCAACTCAACAGGTAGTAGTACTCACGGATCATCGTAATTTGGAATTTCTTAAGTCCGCCAGGTGTTTTTCTCCTCGACAAGCTAGGTGGAGTTTGTTCTTGAACCAGTTTGATTTTATTATTTCGTACCGTCCAGGTTCACGTAATGGGAAAGCCGATGCATTATCCCTAATCTATGCAGTGGACTCCGTACCTGGGATCCCGTCTAAGACCATCTTGTCTGATGACAATTTCGTAGGAGTGCTCCAGGACCGGGACTTGTGGCAGGAGATAAAGCTGGCCTATGACGGTGACGTATTTCTTGCTGCTCCACCTGACAACGTGAATCTTGTCCTTTGGAATGGTGTGTGGCTTAGAAATTGATGTATTTCTGTCCCAGAGGCTGTGAGACTTCGAATTCTCAAATTGGTCCACGACTCCGTATTGGCTGGTCATAGGGGGGTACAGAAGACGCAGGAATTTTTAAGTCGTTTTTTTTTGGTGGCCTACCTGCTTGAAAGATGTGAACGACTATGTCCGCTCTTGTGAGGTCTGTGCCCGGTACAAAGTTCCTCGCTTTTCACCTACTGGTCTTCTTAAACCGCTACCTGTACCGTCTCGCCCTTGGGGGTCTATTTCGATGGACTTTATTGTGGAGTTACCCACCTATGGCGGTAAAAATACTATTTTGGTGGTAGTGGACCGTTTAACGAAGGCTACTCATTTCATTCCATGTACCGGTCTTCCCTCAGCTACAGAGACAGTAGATCTGGTTATCCAGAACGTTTTCCGGCTGCGCGACACATTAATGTTTGCTTGTCTTCTGCATACCATCCTCAGACCAACGGGCAGACCGAACGGACAAATCAAACCTTGGAGCAATATCTACGCTGTTACGTCAGTCATTTGCAGGACGATTGGCTGAAGCTACTTCCTTTAGCAGAATTTTCGTACAACAACTCTCAGAGCAGTTCCACGAAGGTAACGCCTTTTTTTGCCAATCTGGGATATCATCCAAATATTTTGCCTAGGTCTCTGGTAGAGTTGAGCCACCCCCGCAGTGTTCGGGTTCGGTTCGGTTCATCGAACACCGGTGTGTTCGCCGAACTGTTCGTCGAACTGTTCGTCGAACACCGTTAAAACCAATGGCAGGCAAACAAAAACACATAGAAACACATAGAAAACACCTTCAAAGGTGTTCAAAAGCTGACAAACTGCTCAGAAGACACAACTAACACATGGAAAAGTGACAAGTACATATAGTCATGTGAAAAGAAAAGAGGTGGAGGAGTAAAAGGAGGGGGAGACACAGATATAGGCATGTCATGCCCTTCTAAAATCAAGAAAGGCTGGAGTAAAAATCTAAAATCAGCCTACCAACACCCAGACGTCGTGACAAGAAAATTTAAAAAAGAAATATCTTTAGGTAGAATGGCGGTTCCATTCAGAACACTTTCCTTACAAGACGAAGTGGTATCCCCGTTGTGAGTTGTGCCAAAAACGGAACCCAATACATTCGGACTAATCCACCATTTGTCATATCCAAGGGGCAGGTCAGTAAACGACAACATCGACGCGGAACCAAGTACAGTAGTATATACTGTACATCCTTTGACAAGGCAATCAGGCGGATCAAGAAGTTGGGAAGGGTCACCCTAATGGCCAAAACAGACATTGATGCGGCGTTCTGGTTACTTACTACCTGTGCCTCCGAATAGTGTCCACCTATTGGGCTGCTTCTGGGAAGGAGCATACATATAGATCGCTGTTTGCCCATGGGGTGGTCCAGATCCTGCTCACTATTTGAGGCGTTTGGTTGCTTCCTCGAATGGGTTGTAATGGACGTTTCTAAGGGGGCACATATTATCCATTACCTTGACAACTTCTTATGCCTGGGCCCAAAAGATTCGCCACAGTGTGAATACACGTGGTAGTCCACCTGTGAGAAGGAGAGAGCTGGAGGGAGAGCGGACACCACAGAGCCGAGGGGTTAGATGGAGAAAGGAAGAAGGAAAGAGGGTGAGGGAGGTAAGGGAGTACAGTGGAAGGCCAACCTGAGCTCCCCCATGTTCCTGCTGGGAGGGGAACAGCCCTGGGGAGAAAAGCCACTTGCGCATCCCTTTGAGGTTATGGGCGCGAGCGGGCAGAGGGACTATGCTGGAGTGCGAAGCCGACACGGCCAGTCCGTTCCTGCCCGTGTGACATCCGTGTCGCCGGGTTTGTGCCAGAGCCGCGGTGGACCCTGACGGCCAGCCCCTCTCTCCCAAATACTGGTGCCTGTCCGCTGGTGGGTCGAGCCCCCCCCCCCGCGGTGGAGGCAGGTCTAAGCTCTGTAATTTAAATTGGCTCTGTAATTTGAATGAGTACACTTTAAATCCTTTTACAAGGATCTATTGGAGGGCAAGTCTCATGCCAGCAGCCACGGTTGCAGGAGGAGGAAGAGGTGGAGCCTGCTGTGTGCTGCTGTGTTTGGTGTGTGGAGAGAGCTCCTGGGAAGGGAGGTTTTGCCTTTACCATCTGGGACTTTTTGTCTGCCCCCTTCCCAGGAAAGGAGGCTTGCTGTGGGATTGGCCTCCGGGGCTGGGCCCCCAGCTCCTGCCCCCCGGTCCAAGCCGGCGGGGGGCAGGAGGAATACCATCGTGGCTGGGATGACCAGGTCCGGAAAAGGCAAGGCGTCCGGCATGAAGACCAGAGGGACCCCCGAGGCCACGGCCGCGGCAGCTCCTCCCCCCGGAGGTAGGCCGAGTACGTGCAGGGGTGCTGCAGCGGTGCCCCCTGATTGGGGCACCAAGGTGGCGAAGGAGTCCACTGTCATCTATGGCTCCCGCATCCATGCGCACCTCTGCGAGTATGAGGACGCCTCTAGGAAGCTAAAATCCCTCTGGGGGGAGTTGAGGGTAGCTCAGGAGAGGTCCGACAGGGCCTCTAGCAGCAAGAAGCCTGAGCTATCTGCCGTGGTCAGGAGGATTAAGAAGGCCATCCAGGAGGTGGAGAACCGGCGGTGTACCATCCTGGCCGGCAGCGGGCCATTCAGAGAAAAGTTGGAGAACGACGACCGGTTCAGAGCCATGGCCGGTGGATCTCTGGAGGGGTCACGGAGCTCCAGCCAGGTGGTGGCGGTGGAGGATGAGGAGGAAGAGGACTGTGAGGAGGAGGTTGCACCCTACCCGCCATCTGGTGGCCTGGTAAGTGATCTCCAGGCATCGCATAGCGGGATAGCCCCTCAGCAGATGGCTCTCCCGTCTGACTCTAGCCCTTCAGAGGGCAGCGGGAGCGAAGGGGAGGATGAGGATGGTGGTAGTACTAGTGAGGGGGGCTGCCTCGTCATGAAGCAGATCAGGCAGATTGAGTCCCCGGTACGTTTTAACCAGCTGACGTTCGGGGATGAGATCTGCGAGGACGAGGCAACCGGGAGGGGGATGAAGAGGAAAGCGAAGAGAGCTATGAAAAAGAAAACATCGGTAACACATAAATTTGTGTATGTCCCCCTCTCTGGGGCCCCCCGATCCCGTTGTGCGGCACCCGCCACCCACCCCGGCTCGGGCCCTGATGTGGGTCTGCAGCGAGGGGGCGGGGAGACTATAGGCCATGGTACGCAGAGCGCCGCCTCTGTTTGTAGTAATGAAGGTGGTGTGTCGGATGTGTCTGACATGGAGCATGGCACGGAGGGCGGCCCGGCGGCGGGCAAAAACCATGGTGGTGCTCAGGCTGGGTCCCCTGTGAGAGAGGGGGCTGGCCTGGCACCTGGTGTGCCTGCTGGCGTGCGGGGGGCGGCGAGCGTAACTGCCGCTGCCACCTGCTCTGCTGGCGGCACACCGGCAGCCGGGGCCGCATCTCCGGCGGCGTGTGCTGGGAAAGTGTCTGGGTCCCTCACTCACGGATCCGTTAAATCTGGATCACTTTTGGGGACCCAGGCATCCGGTAAGGCATCTGGCGGGACAAAAAGTGCGGGGCCTGCAGCTCCGGCAGAGCCGGTTCGTAAAAGGAAGGTGGTGGGGCCTGCTCCCCCGGCGGGGTCCGTGGCGAAGTCGGGGCCCCCGGCGCAGGGGCCCAGTAAGGGGTCAGCGCTGAGGGCTCTGCCGCCGGTGGATGCCGAGGGGGAGTGGCCTAGCCTGGGGCCGGCCGCCGGAGTTGCTGTGGCCAAGCTCTTTGTGGCTAAGGGAGTGACGGTGGGGGGAGCTGTGCCTCCGGGAATTGGTGCCGCTGGATCAGGGACCCCCGAGAGTAGACCCGGCTCCGGGCCGGTTTTGGGGGTCCCGTCGCGGCCATTTTCGGGGGGCGTGGCCTCCCTGGCGTCCCCCACCCATGTGGGAGTGGCCACGGAGGGCCGCACTGTGCTGCCGGGTGCAGGGGGTGTGGCTTCACAGGTGGGGCCGCCCATGTAGGAGTGGCCACAGTGAGCAGTACTGTGCTGCCGGGCACTGGGGGCGTGGCTTCCCGAGCCAGGTCTGCCCGTGTGGGCGTGGCCGCGCCCAGGGGGCGGGGCTTAGCGCCGGTGGCTGCTCCTGGAGCAACAGACACCACAGCTGCGGCCAGTGCCAGTGTGGGGGCTGCCGCTGTAGCTGATGCGGGTGCCTGTGTGCCGGGGTCCGCTGTGTCTGGGGGCTTACCTGGGGCAGGGGATCCGGCACTGCGGGTATCCAGGAAAGCTGCAGCAGGGCTGGATGGTGCAGTGGGAGGAGCTACACCTGGCTCTCTTCCTGCCAGTAAATCAGGAAGCTCCAGGTATGCTGGGAGCAGTGGTGCTGCACTGCTTAAGTCCTGCAGTGTGGTGCTTGATAGGCCAGCAGCATTAAAAGTGAACCCCCTGGCAGGGAAGATGCCACCAGCAGGCGGCAGTACTGGCAACACAAGTAATATGGACGGTGGTAGTGAAACTGTGCCCAGAAAGTGTACACAAAAAAAGAAAAACCTTGACCCCGGTGCACATGGGAGTGGGAGCGGGGCGAGTGGGGTGATTGTAGACACAAATGGGGATGGTGTGGGTACGAATGTGTCTGTGGCTGGGGATGCAAATGGTGGGGTGTCTGCGGTAGGGTGCGTAAATGGAGTGTCTGTTGGTAGCGGGGAGCACGGGGGGGGACTGGTCCATCTGCTCCCCCGGCTGCGAGCCCCCGGAGTTTTGCGGGGGTAGTGGCTGGGGCCTCGGGGTCCTCTCGGGGGGTTTCCTCGCCTCTGGATCTCAGGGACGGTGACTTGCGACGCCGTTTTCTGGAGGCCCTCAAGAAGGGAGAACGGACGATCACAGTAGAGGGAAGAGAGGTGGATCTGGCCTTTTGGCTGGACAGGCATGGCCAGGCTGCCTTCCAAGATAAAAGGGAGGGGGAAACAGTGTGGTCCCTCCCGACAGCCGGGCAGGGGGTGGCCAGGAGGAATGTAGTCAGTCTTCGGTGGAAGGGTAGTGAAGCGTGCCCGCCTAGAGCGAGGGTCGTGGAGCTCCTCCTGAAGATGGACTTCAGGGCAATTGACATCTTTGCCCTGATCCATCCTTTTGGTACCTCCATCTTTGACATCAGTTTTGTTCGGCCGGAGGGCTTAGAGCTTTTCTGGTCGAATTTTGAACTGGTGAAGGGGGAGCCCGGCTGGCGAGACTTTGCCGTACAGGCGGTGTCTCGCCAAAATGGCGTAAAGAGGGTGACCGTTCTAACAAATAACGAGTCACTCTCAGGGATCGATATTATGACGTGGCTTTCTCGTTATGGGGAAGTCACAGAGGTCCCAAAGAAGAACAGGGACGAGTTCGGCATTTGGTCAGGGGGCTGGACCTTCATGATGAAATTGAAGGTTTCAGGTGGTACTGTCACTCACATCCCCTCCTCGGCATTCCTGGGGAGGGACAGGATCCTGATCTTCTACCAGGGGCAGCCGAAGGTCTGCCACAGGTGCGGTGACCCCCGCCACTTCAGCGCGGGCTGCAAGGTGCAGAAATGTGCCTTGTGTGGCGGGGTAGGTCATCTGGCCGCGGCCTGTGGTGACATTAGATGTCACCTTTGTGGTGATCTAGGTCACCCGTATAGCCGCTGCCCACATTCCTTTTCCAACACCATCTCTGGTCAGGCGGAGGAGGGCCGCGGGGGGGTCCCCAGTGGTTCATCTTCTGCTGGAACTGGAGGTGGGGGCGGGAGGGGAGTTGAGGGGTCAGGGAGGAAAGGCGAGGCAAATACACCTGCCCACCAGTGGCAACAGGTGAGGCGCCGAAGGGACAGGGGGCAGGATAAGCCCCAGGCGACTGGGGTGATGACTGTCCCCTCCCCGGAGGTTGCAGCCGGAGCCTCTGAGGCCCTGGGGGAAAAGGCGGTGAGCGAGGAGATCAGGAGGATGGAGAGGGAGGAGGCGGCTGCTTCCGATAACTCCTCCCAGTATGAAAGTCTGGATGAGGAGGTGGTGGAGCAGCCAAAAAAATCAGGTGAAAAAAGTACCAGTAGTCGGAGGAAAAAGAACAGGAAAAGGGTAAAAAAAACTAAAGCCCCCCCCCCCCTTGACCACTAGGGTGCCTACGGAAGGGCTCACCGGCTCCCCTTTGATCCCCCTCTCCAATCGGTTCCAAGCCCTCGATGACTCTGCTGTGTCGGAGGTTGGGGGTAAGGAGCCGGAGACAACATCTGGGGTGCCTTCAGGGGGCGGCGGGGTCTGTCCCCCGGGGGACTCGGCTGCCCCTGGGGGGGGGACTGCCCCGGGGTCTGGAGGCGAGGAAACCTGTGCTAGGAAGGAAGTCTCCGATGCTGGAGGGGCGGGCATGGACACCTCGGTATCCCTAAAGAGGAGGGGTGACTCGGGCTCCTCCTCAGAAGGCGAGAGGAAAAAGGGGGGTACGGGGAAAAAGAAGGCCATCTAACTCAATCACCCATGATGGCGGAACCTACCCCGTTGACTCTGGCGTCGATTAATGTAGCCAGTATAAAGTCAGATGCGGCCAGATTTACGGCCTTTGATTTTTTCACCCGAGTTGAGGCTGACATTTTATTTTTGCAGGAGACCAGACTAACGGACATGGGGGCCATTTATAAAGCAAAGAGGGAGTGGAGGTGTGGGCCCTCATACTGGTCTCTTGCGGCCGAGCCGTATAGCGGGGTAGCGGTCCTTTTTAAGGCCGCTTCGGTGGAATGCAGACGGGTGATTGAGGTAGAAATGGGGAGGTGCTTGGTTCTTGACGTCTTCATGAGGGGACAGGAGCTCCGGCTCATTAATATCTACGGCCCGCAATCTAAGTGGGACCGTAAATGTCTCTTCCTGAAGGTCAAGCCCTATCTTTTTACAAGCCGGCAGGTGGTCTTCGGTGGGGATTTTAACACTGTAACTAGATCCCGTGATAGGGGAGGCCCCGGAGACCGGCTGGCTTATGATAGCATAGCCCTGAATAGCATAGCAAGTGAAGCTCGCCTGGTGGATGTCCACATCCGGCACACCCCAGGTCACGGGGGTTTCACTTTTCATAGGGGTAGCAGTAGGTCTAGGATAGATAGGTTTTATTTAAAGGAGGAGGCCGTCTCTTCTGCAGTGTCCGCTGTGGAGGTGGAATTCTCCGATCACTGTTTCATTTTCTTTTCCTTGAATGTTACAGAGACCCCCCGGATGGGGAGAGGCCTGTGGAAGCTGAATTCGTCCCTGTTGGAAGAAGCTGATGTAAGACAATCCTTTGAGGAATTTCTTCAGAGCCAGGTACCTCTCTTGGGTCTCTGTAGTACTAAGTCTGAGTGGTGGGAGATCTTCAAAAGAAGGGTTGCAAGGTTCTTCCGTCAGCTCTCGAGCCTCAGGTGCCTGAACAGGCACCGCCTGTATCGGGATCTGGGGAGGAAACTCGAGCAGCTCGTCTCGACTGGAGGGGACCGTGAGGGAGTCTCTAGGGTGAAGGCCTTGCTCAAGGGGTGCCAGTATGATAGGCACACATCCTTGGTTTTTGAGAGGGATTTCGGGAGGTACCGCTCGCCCGACCCTTACAGGAACTGCAGGATGTCAGTGAGTTGTAAGGTGGTAACAGGACTGATCGACAGTACGGGGTCCCTGAACAGATCCAAATCAGGGATCCTGGAGGTGGTCAGATCCTTCTACTCGCACCTCTTGGGGGGGAGGGAACCTGATCGGGATGAGATGTCGGCTTTCCTGGCTGAAACCATCCCTGAGCCAGGGGATGACCCCTTTCTTCATGTTTTGGTGGAAGCAATCAGGGAAGAGGAAGTGAGACGGGCGGTTGATGGGCTCCGGCCCAAAAAGTCGCCTGGTCCGGATGGCTTAACATTCGAGTTTTACAAGACTTTTAGGGACTCCTTGGTCCCCCTCTTGACTGAGGTGTTTAATGAGTGTCTCTCCTCGGACGCTCTGCCCAGTTCAATGAGGAAGTCAGCCCTGATTATTCTGTCAAAGGGTAAAGACTCGTCACGTATTGAGAATTGGCGTCCCATAGCGCTTCTCAATACGGACCGAAAGGTTCTGGCAAAGGTGCTTTTTAATCGGTTGGTGAAATTTGCACCCCGGCTCCTTTCGGGGGCCCAGCACTGCTCTGTTCCAGGCCGCAGCACATTTAGTGCTGTGCTCGGTGTCCGAGAGGCAGTGGAGCAGAGCAGGTCAGGTCACTGGAAGGGGTACTTGCTGTCCTTAGACCAGGCGAAAGCCTTTGACCGGGTTAACCACGAGTACCTCTTGTCCGTCCTTCTGAGGTACGGTCTGCCCGGGAGGTTTGTTGATTGGTTGAGAGTTTTATACAATGGGGCAGAGACTTTTCCACTTGTGAACGGTTGGGTCGGACCCCCTTTTGAGGTGAAGTCTGGTGTCCGCCAGGGCTGTCCACTGAGCCCACTGTTATACGTATTTGCGATTGACCCCCTTCTAAGGAGGGTGGAGCGTGGACCGTTGGTGGGAGTCGGGATGGACCAGGTGGAGCCAGATGCCACCTTGAGGGTAGTGGCGTACGCCGATGACGTTTCCCTTTTTGTAACCTCGAGAGGGGAGGCAGATTGGGTCATGTCTGAGGTTGAGCGCTACTCGGTGGCATCCGGGTCCATGATCAACCGGGATAAGTGTGAAAGTCTCTGGCTGGGAGGGGGAGATCCTAGTTTTGATCTCCCGGACACTCTTCCAGGGCCTCAGGCCACAGCAAAAATACTAGGCATCAGTTTCGGCCTGGGGGGCTACCCCCAGCAAAACTGGGAGGGCAGACTTAAGATTGCCACCCAGAAGGTGGATCAGTGGAAGGGCTGGTCCCTGACCCTGAGGGAAAGGGTTAGCCTGGCCAAAGGGTATTTGCTTCCTTTACTAATATACCTGGGCAGTGTCTGCATCTTGCCAGAGCCTCTTTGGACACGGGTCTACAGCCTGTTCTTTCAACTATTATGGGGGAATAGGCTGAACCTAATCAGGAGGGAGGTCACGTACCGCACGAGGAGACTGGGAGGGTTGGGTATGGTCAACCCAGTGGTGTTCCTAGTAAACACCTTTATTAAGGCAAACATCGCCAACCTCTGGTTAGAGAGGGCTCCTCCGTGGGTATTCTCCTGTAGGGGGTGGTTTCGGCCTTTCTTCCAGGAATGGGAGACAGGAGGGCAGGTGAAGGACCTTCGAACGCCTCATGGGCATCTTCCGGCTTATGCTACCCCGGTTCTGAAGGTGATCTGTCGGTGGGGTCTGGGAGTGTGGGAGATCAGGACCTTGTCAAGGAGGTTACTTGACAATAGGGTCCTGTTGACCCACTTTCAGAAGCCCCTGGCGCTCAAGGATTGCCCAAGCCGGGATCTGGAGGTAGGGCTTGGGTTATTGAACTCTAAACGGATCCCCTTGAAGTTTTGGGACTTGGCTTGGCGCTGCTTCCATGGGAGACTGTATGTGAGGGACAACCTGAAGTACAGGAACTCTGATGACCGGGATTGTCCCCGCGAAGAGTGTGGCGGCATGCTTGAGAGCATGGAGCACTTCCTGCTTCGGTGTCCCTTTAATACAGAGGTCTACAGTAGGGTGGGTGCTTCCATTGGCTGGCCCAGGCTGGCAGGCCTTTCCTATGCGGAGTGGGCCTATGGGGCATTCAGGTCCCTGGGTGGCCGAGATCGGGGCACTGTTTTCTTAGTTAGCTTAGTGACTAGGTTTTACACGTGGAACGCACGGTGCTTAGTGTCCACCCAGCAGAAAGCCCTCCCCCGGGAAGAGGTGATTAGGAACATCCTGGGTGACCTGGCAAAAGTGCGCTCGCTGGAGTATGAGAGGCTGGGTGCAGGGAGGGCTTCCCTTCTATGGAGGGGGTTCTCATTCAATGTGCCCTAGGGAGAGTTAGGTTATGCGTGTCTGTGATAGGGTGAGTTAATCTCCTTCTATACTTTATATTTTTTTTTTGTAGGGTCAGGTCGTTGTGTAGGGTCAGGGAGGGACAGACAGGGACAGTCATCAGGGATAGGTAGTTTAGTATTAGGTTAGTAGTGAGGGTCAGTGAGGGACAGGTAGGGACAGGTAGGGAAAGATTGGTAGGGCGCTAGGGACAGGTTTTTTCTTTTCTTTAATAGGGAGGGACAGGGTGTTGTGTGTTAGATTAGGGTGAGAGCCTCTGTAGTCTCCAGTTTCCTGGTGGTGGGCTGCTCCCCTCACATTGTAGTTTTTTGTTTTGCGGTATTGGAATCGGAATATAGGGCTTGCAAGCACTGAACTTGGGTCTGATTTTTGATTTATGGTTGGTTCTTTGTGGTTTGAAATTATCATGTTACTGCTAAGTGTTAAAACAGACTTTTTATGTTGTGTATTGTATGTATATGTGTATTATATGTATATATATGTGTATTGCGCGTGGGGGGATGTAGTTTTAGGTTGGGTGGGGGGTTTCGGGGGGGAGGGGGAAGGGGTGTTTTTATAAAAAAAAAAAAAAAAAAGAAAAATGGACATCCTGCGGGATGCGGGAAAGGGACCCTTTTTGCGCGTAAATGGCCACAAACTTTCGTGGGACCTTGTTGGTGTTAAGAGGCCACAGACTTTCGTGGGACCTTGGGTGTTTAAAAATGGTGGTGGGGAAAAAAAAAAAAAAAAAAATTGTGTGTAGAGTGTTAGTTTTGGCCAGGTGGCCCATCTCTTATTTTTTGCGGTGGGCCGGTTATTTAGTTTTCCTTTTTGGGGTTAGGTGTGAATGTGCAGGTATGAATGTTGCGGATGTTAGGGGTCTTGTGCGCTTTAGGGCGTGGCCTGGCTGGTAGGTATGGAAGGTCTTCCCTTGCTGGGGGGTCTTTTGGAAAGAACGAAGACGTTTTGTGTCTTGTGTTTCGTGTCAAGTGTCATGTGTTAGTTTGTTGGACTCTATATAATTTTTGGATTTGGGCTATGTCTTGCTGGGGTTTTTTGTTTTTCTTGTATAATGTTTGTATTTGTGGTTTATATTTGTGTTTTGTTTTTGTGTTTTTGTACTTTTATATAAAATAAAAAAAAGAGTTCCAGCTCCAGTAGCGTCCACTAAAGCTGCTGCAGTTAAAAAGCTTTTATAAGGATCGAGCTTGGCAGTCCACCGTAAGGCGTGCTACCCCCAGTCCCAGCCCCCTTGCCTTGGGGCGCCTCCCCGATGCTCTTCACTCAGTGTCCCGGGGGCCCGAAGCATTTCCTTTGAAAAAATTAAGTGTCCAAACCACAGGTGGTGTAGCTTGCTTAACAGCTGGGATACTCCGCTGACTAGCAGACACTGCTACTAGGCCCAAAGTATTGCCTGGGCTAGATGCAGTTAAAAATTTATAATTAGATCTACAGGCGGTGGCTACTCCGCTGACTAGCAGACGCTGAAGCTTTGGAGCAGACCTCTGATTCCCAGGCTATAGTATGAGTAAACAGCTCTTCAGACTCAACCATCTGTGTTACCCCAAGCCATAGTGTATGTAGTTTCTTACGGTTAAAAGGGGGGGGAGACCCGACCCACCTGGAATTGACAATGCCAACGTCATGTAAAACACAGCAAGGGGACTCCAAAAAGAGTCTCCATTTTTTCCAAAAATTGTGGCACAGACACCACTTAAGTGGCATCAATTGTCCCAGAGTTGCTTAAAATGGTTGGTGAGGTGATTTTCCAAAATCCTCAAGCTTTTAGTCTCCCCAGGATGACACAGGTGGGGCAGATAGTGGTTGGCCCGGCCCGCTAGGCCGCATTGTAGCACAGTGAGCTTCGCACTGCAACTTATGCTTCATATCCATGTGACGGTTCAAGCATAAAGTACTCAAACTATTGTTTTTTTGGCCTCTACTTGGCTTTTGGTGACAAATGTTACAGATAACAGATAACATGAGTTGGGTCATCCTTAGCGATCTCAAAAAATGCCCAGGCTATGCAAGGTTTAGAGCCCATGCGACACTGCTACTAGCAATATTAGCAAATGATTGGCTGGGTTAGATGCAGCAAAACATTGTTATTAGATACACAGGCGGTGCAGCTTGCTTCATAGCTGGGCTACTATGCCCAAAGTATTGCCTGGGCTAGATGCAGTTAAAAATTCTTATTAGATACACAGGCTTTGTAGCTTGTATCACAGCTGGGCTACTACGCCCAAAGTATTGGTAGACTCTATACTAAATAAGGAAGGAGTCACTGACTGTGGTGGCCCCTCCGCGGGCCGTGGCGATTGGTCATCCCCTATCGCTGCCCCTTACTCAACGAATTCACAAACATCTCCCGTCGGTTTGGAGTCCCATTATGCCCAACAAAAACCATAGGCCCCAAAACAAAGCTATCATTCTTAGGCATCGAAATCGACACCACAGCAAGGTTGTTCCGCCTCCCATGGGAAAAAATACCAAAACATTACACCTGTTCGAGGGTTTTTGCACAGTATGGAAAGTAACACTACAGCAGATGCAAGTATTACTAGGTCTCCTCGTGTTTGCGAGCCGGGTGATGCCAGTCGGAAGGGTTTTTTCTCGTCATTTATCGCCCGCAAATGGGCAACAAAACCGAGTCATAGAATCAGCAGGCAGCTACGGGCGGACTTAGAGGTGTGGAAAACCTTCTTATAATCATTCAACGGTCACACGTTATTTATGTCAGCAGAACAGTCCAACATTGAACTAAGATTATTCACCAGGGCGGCAGAATCAGGCGGATATGCAGCGATACTAAATAACCAATGGTGCACAAGGTTATGGCCTCCGTATTGGGCAGAACAAGTGCTGACATAAAAACAGACACTCCTGGAACTCTTCCCAATAGTGGTAGCAATAGAAATATGGGGCGCGCGCCTGGCTAACAAAAATATGCGCTTCATAACAAAAAACACCAGCCTAGCGCACTGCATTAATAAGATGGCATCTTCGTCTCTCCCAGTGCTAGGCCTACTACGCCGGCTAGCATTCCTGTGCCTAAAACACAATGTATGGGTCCACGCTAGCCACGATGCTGAGGGGTCTAACGCTGCTGCTAACGCTTTATCACATTTCAATTGGCAGATTTTCACAGAGCTCCTCCCCAACGCCCACCCATTGGGCAACAGTTGCCCACCCTCCGTATGGGATCTAGTGGTGAATAGTTGATGCCATTAATCAGAGCGTCAGTTGCCCCGTCGACTTGGCAAGCATACGGTAAGGCATGGGAAGAGTGGACACGACTAGTAGCAGGCTGACGGGTTAACCAATGTGAACAAGCCAGATTACAAGTCACCATAGAATTTCTCCACCAGCTAATGATGAGGAGCATATCAGGGGCGTCAGCGCAGCGGTGTCTGACTGGAGTAGCATTTCACTTCCAACTACTGAATTGGGGAGATGTGACAAAGAGATTCATCATCAGACAATCCATAAAAGGGTGGAAAAGGGGTCAGCCAAGTCAGGAGTGTAGACGTCCCATCCCGTGTCACTAAAAATGATTTCTCACATCATATCCCTAACACCATTAACATGACACTCACAATTTGAAGCAACACTACTGTCTACTGCATTTGCGATCGCCTTCTTCGGGGCGCTATGCATAGGCGAATTAGTCCCTCAATCCAAAATTACCACCAGTGGAGGCTTATTACACCAGGACGTAGTCATAGCCAGTAATGCAATACGTCTACGCATACACAAATCGAAAACGGTTCCAGTGGGCAGGGGCACTTGGGTACTTCTACAACCCACAAAGGGTACACTGAGTCGGGTAACAATAGTAAAAACATATATAACCATCAGATCACAAAGTAATTTCTTCCTATCACACATTGATGGAACGCCATTATCAAGATACCAGTTCCAAGCTATATTTAATAAATGCCTAACATCGACAGGGAACCACCCCAAAGATTACGGGACACACTCATTCCGCATAGGCGCGGCCATGGAAGCAGCAAGAGCAGGACTGTCAGAAACGGAAGTTCAGAGGATAGGGACATGGCGATCCACTTGTTTGGCGAGATACATAAGACCGGACTTGTTATCCTAACGTGGTTTGTTTCTTTTACTGGTGACGCTAAGCCAACAGTGTGGGTGATAGGCCACTCGTATATATATTGGGCAGAAAAAAGAGCGAAAGTCCGCCCAGGTGGGAGGAAATTAGAGTTTCATAACACATATTTCAACTGGAGAGGTATTAGAGGCCTGCAATGGCCACAGGTACTAATGGAGGTAATCAAGGTAGGGAGAGAGGCAAGAGGTCTGGTCATCTTAGTTATACAGGCCGGGGGAATGACCTAGGTCATCACAAGAGCGCATAACTAATGGCAATAATGAAACTAGACACTGAGCGCTTCAGAGAATTTTTCACAAAACTAACTATAGTATGGTCAGAGATTGTGCCGATAGCGGTATGGCAAGGTGCGCGAGACATCACGGCCATCGAACGGACAAGGCGGGTAATAAATATTCGGATGGCAAAATTTAGAAGAGGCGGTGTAGTGATACGACACCGACAACTGGAAGGAGATAAAGCAGGCCTCATACGGCCCGACGGTGTTCACTTAATGGATATTGGACTGGACATATTCCTGTCAGGACTTCAGGACGGAGTGGAACAAGCGTTAAGAGTGATGGATGGGGGTCAGAGTCCTGCATACGAGTACGCAGGATCCTTCGTGGCCTGGAAATAGAAAGGACATGTTGGAGAGTTACACTTGTTGGCCAACTTGCCGGTGTGGAGACACAGGGCATGCTGCAACAAGCTGAATTATTTTAGAAATAAAATGCCTTTCTAATAGAATGAGTATAAAGAGTTAATAAAGCTGTGACCGATCCTCACCCATCCAGTTGTAAGAGTTACATTATTGTATTGTCAAGGAAAGGGGGGCGGTAAGGGGGCTGAGCGTCTGGGTTTGGTTGGGGGTCCCCACAGTCTGCCTAGGCTAGATGCAGTTAAAAATTCTTATTAGATACACAGGCGGTGCAGCTTGCTTCGCAGCTAGGCTACTACGCTCAAAGTATTGCCTGGGCTAAATGCAGTTAAAAATTCTTATTAGATACACAGGCGGTGCAGCTTGCTTCACAGCTGGGCTACTACGCCCAAAGTATTGCCTAGACTAGATGCAGTTAAAAATTCTTATTAGATACACAGGCGGTGTAGCTTGCTTCAGAGCTAGGCTACTACGCTGACTAGCAGACACTGAAGCTTTGGAGCAGACCTCTGAGTAAACAGCTCTTCATACTCAACCATCTGTGTTACCCCAAGCCATAGTGTATGTAGTTTCTTACAGTTAAAAGGGAGGGGGGGCGACCCAACCCACCTGGAATTGACGATGCCAACGTCACGTAAAACACAGTAAGGGGACTCCACAAAGAGTCTCCATTTTTTCCAAAAATTGTGGCACACACACCACTTAAGTGGCATCAATTGCCCCAGAGTTGCTTAAAACGGTTGGTGAGGTGATTTTACCACATCATCAAGCTTTTAGTCTCCCCAGGATGACACAGGGGTAGAAAAGTCCTTGTGGATCCATGATTTGTTCATCTTTATGAACGTGAGTCTGTCTACATTCTCAGTGGACAGCCGCGTGCGTTTATCTGTCAGCACACCACCAGCAGCGCTGAACACACGTTCAGAGAGAACGCTGGCTGCAGGGCATGACAAGATCTCCAAGGCGTGAGTGGCAAGCTCCGGCCATTTTTCCAGATTGGAAGCCCAAAATGAGCAAGGGTCCAGTGACACAGTCATGGCTTCGATGTTCACTTGGAGATACTCCTGTACCATCTTCTCTCGGCGTTGACTATGTGTCAGACTTCTTGTCTCCTGTGGCCTTGCAAAGGATGGTCTAAAAAAGTGGTGAAACGATTCCACAAAATTGCTTTTACCAGCAGATACTGTGTTACTGTTACGGTTTGAGTGATGAAGACTCGACAGTCCCACGGTTGGCAAGTTAGAACTGTGAGATTCACTACGTGCACCACTGGTGTTTTGTGGAAAAGCACATGTAAGATTCTGCAACAGCCTCTGCTGATACTCCTGCATGCGTGAATCCCTTTCTATGGCAGGAATTATTTCGGCAAATTTACTTTTGTACCGGGGATCTAAGAGTGTGGCAACCCAGTAGTCGGGATTACTTCGAATTCTGACAATCCAAGGGTCATGTTGCAGGTAGTGCAGCAAGAAGGCACTCATGTGTGTTGCACATCCAGGAGGACCAAGGAGGACCAAGTCCTTGTTGTGTTGGTAGCGGGGTAAGAATCATGCTTCCTTCCTCTGCCCTCTCCCCCCAACCTCGCACAACAGAAATGTGATCAAGGTCTCCCTCATCTGATGAGTCTTCCATGCCCATCGCCAGTTCGTCCTCCACTTCTTCCTCAGCTCCTGCACCTTCCTAAACAGTTTGGCTGCTACCATGCGCCCTGTTTAATCCCTCTCCCCCACCCTCCCATGCCTGCCGCCTTGGTGCTGCCGACCGTCTGGACCTTGGAGATGTTATCCCTTCCGCATACGACTCCTCCTCTACTTCCTCCACCTCCTCTTGTCCCACCACCTGACTCCGAATTCTGTTTAACGTGTGCTCCAGCATGTAAATCACCGGAATAGTCATGCTGATAATGGCATCGTCAGCACTAAACATCTTTATTGCCATTTCAAAACTGTGCAGAAGGGTGCATAGGTCCCTGATCTGAGACCACTCCTGCAGCGTGATTTGCCCCACCTCTGGATCTCGTTGGCCCAGGCTATACGTCAGAATGTATTGCACCAGGGCTTGTCGGTGCTGCCACAGTCACTGCAACATGTGCAGAGTTGAATTCCACCGTGTCGGCGCATGGCATTTCAGCCGGTGAACTGGCAGGCCCAACAACTTCTGTAGAGATGTAAGTCGTTGAGCTGCGGGATGCGAACGGCAGAAGTGAGCACACAGCGACCGTGCCCTCTGTAGAAGGCCATCTAGTCTGGGATAGTGGGCTAAAAATTGCTGGACAACCAGGTTCAACACGTGAGCCATACAAGGCACGTGTGTGACATTGCCCCGGTGAAGGGCCGCACCCAGGTTTGCAGCATTGTCGCACACGGCCTTCCCTGGTTGCAGGTCAAGTGGAGACAGCCATTCATGAAACTGGGTCTCCAGAGCTGACCACAACTCCTCAGCTGTGTGACTCACATTTCCCAGACATTTCAAAGTAAACACCACCTGATGCCATTGAGCCCTGCTGCCAGCATAGTAAGGAGTTGTGCAGGATTCCTTCTGCGCAGTTAGAAAGCGGGTGGCATTACCAGACAGGCTTTGGGTGCAGGTGGAGGACCGAGAGGAGGTTGAAGAGGCAGAAGCAGTGGAGGAACTTCTAGATAAAGAGGATTGACGCACAACTCGTGGGGACGGTAAGACTTGGACAGCTGCCCCTTGTCCTGCTGTCACCATAGTTACCCAGTGCCCAGTCAGCAACATGTAACGCCCCTGTCCATGCCTACTCGTCCAAGTGTCTGTGGTGAAATGCACCCTGTCACACACAGAGTTTCTCAAAGAAGCGGTGATGTTGTGTGCGACATGCTGGTGTAGCGCAGGCACACTTTTCTTTGAGAAGTAGTGCCAACTGGGCATCTGGTACTGGGGCACTGCGACGGACATAAGGTCTCGAAAATCCTCTGTGTCCACCAGGCGGAAAGGCAGCATTTCTGTAGCCAACAGCTTGCAGATGGTGAAATTCAACCTCTTAGCTTTGTCATGGCTAGGAGGAGATGGTCTTTTACTTGTCCACATCTGAGGGACCGAGGGCTGGCTGTTGTGCTTAGACGGGGTTGAGTAGGGTGTCCCAGGCAAACTGCCGGTCTGTGAGGAAGATGCAGGCGGAAAAGTTAGGTTGCCTTGATCCAAAGGTGGTGCTCTCGATGTTGGAGAGCGCTCAACACCAGCTGTTGTGTCCATTTCCAAATGAAATGATGACCTGCCAATCACACTGGCTGTTGCGGGTAAAGAGGTGGCAGGTCTGCGTCCAAAAACATGTGTGACTGCTGTCCCCCCAGTCACAGAGGATGAAGAGGCCACGGATGCACAAGATGGGGCAGACGGTGGTTGGCCCCGCCCGCTAGGCCGCATTGTAGTGTAGCACCCTGAGGATTCGGCTGCTACAGGGGTATTGCACCTCAACCCAGAGGTGTGATATTCCACTCCCGGGCAAGGATGGAGAGTGGAACTGAGCTCGGTAGGCTGCATGCACTACACACATCCCATTTCCGAGGAGCAGACCGACGGTACTCCCACTTAGAAATGTGCAGGTACGACCGAGTCTGTTCCTGGCTGGAGTGGGAGGGGGGTGGTACATCCCAAGTAGTGTAGGGGCAGATAGGGGGAGCAGCCTGGGTAAAGATAGGAGCTCATTGGGTGCTGGTCACCTGAGCTCACACATAGAGGGTGTATATAAGGTGGGCACCAACTAAGAACAGGGTCAGTTGCAGAGAGAGAACAAGTCAGCAAGCAGAGGAGAAGAAAGACCCAGAGTGAGAGAGGAGAAGAGAGAGAGAGACCCAGAGGGGGAAACAGCAGAAAAGGACTCCAAGAACCCAACTTAAATCCCCGGGTGAAGAGTCGGCACAGGGTACCGGAACCCAAGCTGGTGGGGGCAAAAACACTCCCCAGCCAGAGACCGGAGGCCGTGGGCAGCGTCTGCCACGGCCACCCATCACATCCACCCCGAAGGCACACCACATGAAGGGTCAGGGAACCCAAGGCCAAGGGTGTCCCAACAGAAGGCCCGAGGGAGCTGGACCTAGGTGGATCACTGGTGGGGACGGCCAGAGAACGGAACAGAAGGAGAGCTCAGGGCCACGCTCCGGACTTGTTTGGGGGTTGGCTGGATCCAGGACCTGGTGGACGCAGCACGGCTCGGGTGGTCACTCGAAGCTGGAGTGACCAGTACAACATCTGCAGTAAGTAAACACCCTTAACTGCACAACCCGACTCTGTCTTCATTGCCGTCTGCACTGCACCACCACAACCCCCATCCTCTGCACCTGTCCCCCCTGAGGCTATACCCCTCCCGTTGGGGGTTATCTCACCAAGCTGCGCACCCTCCATCAGCCTCAGCGGACCCTGCTGCAGCGGCGGCCACAGTGACCGCATCACAACGGGTGGCGTAGTCGACACAAAAGAACTCTTAATAACATCTGTAGGACTGCCACATAACACTAAGCTTGACGCCCTGGGCACGGGCCGGGTCACAGCCGCTCGGAGACTACAACCCCCCATCTGATCCGGTGCCGGGTATTCCCCCCTAAGGAATATGTCCCAGGGGGCGCGTCAGTAGCACAGTGAGCTTCCCACTGCAACTTATGCTTCATATCCATGTGACGGTGCATGCATGTGTGTCACCCCAGGCCTGGATGCCACAAATAATAAAGGCTGTGTCTGAGAGCAGGAGGGAGGTTCCCTGGTTAGGGACAATTAGCATACAGCACGTCCTGTCCCAGGCCAATAGGGGGAGCTGGCTGCCCCTATAAAAGCTGGAACTGGGGGCAGGGTTAGAGAGAACTGTACGACCTAGCTCAGGAGTGAGACTAGTCCCAGAAAAGGAGGGACAGTTCAGCTGTAGCTGAGGAGGTCGTGAGGCAGTGGAGGAACTGCTAGCCAGGGACATACGGCGCCGAGAGCCTGTCCTGGCAGAAAGGGAGAATAATCTACCGGACATTGTGGTCCGAGGCTGTAAAGACTCGAAGTCCAGCAGCAGAGAACCGATCCGCGAGGGATTTCATGTCCTTTGGCCTAAGAAGCCCGGAGGCTCCGCCACAGCAGAAGGGACCAGCAAGGCCAAGAGAAGCCAAAGGTAAAAGGAACCCAAGTTGCAAGCCATACGGGAGAGAATACACGGCACGCTCAGGGACGTGAGCTATTTTACCACCCTCACCCTGACCAGAGGGGCTTCCTGAGTGTTCTCAGACATCCAGGCCCCCTTCTAGCCGGTACTGTTGTTGGGTCATTACCATCTGTTATAATAAAGACCCTGAACTGATTAAGCGGACTCTGCATTCTGCCTACAGAATAGGATCGCCGGAAGGTAGGCCACGGTTAACTAGGGGGGAGGAAGATGTTGGACGCGGAGGGACCCTCTACCACCAGCGTAGCCGCCGCAGCTGTGATGCCGTTTTCCATGCCCTACATCCCCGGGGCGGCCTGGCTGCCCCAGTATGCCGGCGAGTCGCATACCTTGGCCGACTTTAAAGAACGGCTGTATAGCTTGTTCAAAGTTTATCCCCTGACAGAAGAACAGAAAGTAAGCATACTGATAGGGCAGTTTACTGGTGCGGCCCAGCGGGAGGTAAAGTCTTGGACAGCTGAAGAGAAAAGGACTGTAAGGGGGGTTCTGACCCGTCTACGGGACACCTTTGATACCCGTACCTCCGCTGAAATTAAAATGCGGTTCTACGGATGTAAGCAGCAGGCACAGGACAGCATCAGAGATTATGCCCTAAATTTACAGGAAGCCTTGGGAGCAATCAAGCAAGCTGACCCTGGCAGCGTGCAGGATACAGATAAATTGTTGACTGACCAGTTCATAGAAGGTCTGCTGTCCAGCGCCCACAGAACTCAACTGCGCCTCATGGCCCTACAAAACCCACGATTTGACTTTTGCACAGTTCAAAGATAGGGCCATCCGGGTGCTCCGAGAACCTGCACCGGGTGGCGCTGTAGCTTCCCGGCACCCTGCCATCACTTACCACCAGGAGGCTTCGCCCTACCCCGCAGACCTTGTGGGGGCTGATGCGCAGGCCTTAAATCCATCCCCGCCTGCAAACCTGCACCATCAAGTCCAAGAACTAACAAAGAGTGTTTCTGCATTGACCAGGACCGTACAGTCGTTACAGATGGACCTGTCAGGACCAGTCAAGCTGGCTTCCAGTCTGGAGGATGTCCCGTGGTGTCGACGGAGGAGGATCCCGTCGTTCAGAGGGAGGCCCGCCGATCGTTACACTGAGGATGGAGAGCCTATTTGCCGCCGTTGCAGCCAGCCGGGACACGTAGCCAGGTACTGTACTTTAAATGGGTCCGACCTGGGGCAGAGGGCCAACCCCCAGGCATAAGGTCATCAGGCCCGTCTAATTGGCGTGATAAGTACGTAGGGGGAGGTCCGGTTTTACCCGTAGTGCTGGACGGTATCCCCATGAGTGCACTGCTGGACACCGGGTTTCAAGTGACTACCATCCCCTACGTACTTTTCAAGCAGTACTGGAGTGACACTGATATAACCCGTTATCCAGACGATGACTTGAGCATCATCGCCAGCAATGGTCAACCCGTGCCGCAGGTGGGGTTCAGAGAGATGACCATCAAGATTGGTAAGGTTGAACTGCCAGCACAGGGAGTGATTATTGTGGACATTGACCGTCGAGAAAGTCACCCTAAAATAACCTTGGGTACTAACGTGATTGAAAATTGTCTTTCAGAAGTAATTGTAATTTTGCAGCAGGTGGCGATGAATGCTAGCTCCAGCCAACAGAGGGTCCTCCAGAAAGAGATAAGAGCCCTGATGAGACGGCAACAGGTAGAACTGTCTGGTGGTGAGATCGGTAGCGTGAGGATGAGCGACCCGTTCCCCACTGCCATGCCTCCCAAAAGTGAAATGATGATCTGGTGTCGGACTGCAATCGGGTTAAGAGGGAGAGACTACCAAGCCATGGTAGAACCCGTGTGCTCAGACAGCAGGCCCACCATTTTGACAGCCCGGGAGGTGGTTGATGTCCACCATGGGAGGGTGCCTGTCCGCATCTTAAACATTGGGGAAAGGGAAGTACATTTACCCAGGTACGCTGCACTTGCCAAATTGTATACTGTTGAACACAATGCTGTCAGGGCCGTGGAACCCTTGCCTCCATCTCCCCATGCGGAGGGTAATGGCTCCCAGAAACCCAAGGAGGACTGGTGCCAGAAACTCCACATGGGTGCTGACTCCACTCCCCTGCATCAAAAACAAGGAGTCTATCGGGTGGTGCGCGAATATGAAAGAGTTTTTAGCAAGCACCCATTAGACTTCGGCCAAGTGAAAGGGGTAGAACACCACATCCCCACGGGGAGCCACCCACCAATAAAAGAGAGACACAGACCGGTACCCCCTGCACATTATCAGAATGCAAAGGGCATGCTAAGAGAGATGAAAGAGGCGGGAGTGATCAGGGACAGCCGTAGCCCCTGGGCAGCCCCTTTGGTTCTGGTGAAAAAGAAAGACGGTACCATGAGAATGTGCGTGGACTATAGAAAAATTTATCGTATCACCCACAAAGACGCATACCCGTTACCTAGAATAGAGGAGTCTTTGGCAGCCCTAAAATCAGCTAATTTCTTCTCTACTTTGGACCTTACCAGCGGGTACTGGCAGGCTCCTGTGGCAGAGGCTGACAAGGAGAAGACCGCCTTCACCACCCCGATGGGATTAAGTGAATTCAACTGTATGCCATTCGGGCTCTGCAATGCACCCGGGACCTTCCAGAGGCTGATGGAATGCTGTCTAGGGCACCAAAACTTTGAGACGGTCTTACTTTACCTGGACGACGTGATTGTCTATTCGAAGACTTACGAGGACCATCTAAATCACATGGCCGAGGTGTTCGAGGCCCTGGCAGGCTGTGGCATGAAAGTGAAACCCTCCAAGTGCCATCTGTTAAAGCCGAAGGTACAGTACCTGGGACACGTGGTGAGTGCAGAAGGAGTAGCCCCTGACCCTGACAAAATCACGGCAATAAAGAACTGGCCAAGCCCCTCTAACATAAAAGAAGTGAGGCAGTTCCTCGGGTTGGTAGGCTACTACCGAAGGTTCATCGCCGGCTTCACCAAGATGGCAGCCCCTATGCAGGACCTCCTTATAGGACAATCTAAAACCAGAAGCCAAAAGCCACCCTTCAAGTGGGATAAGTTGGAAGAGGATTCCTTCCGCCAGCTGAAAATGGCCCTCACGGGGGATGAAGTTCTGGCCTACCCTGATTATGGCCAGCCTTTTATCCTCCACACTGATGCCAGTAATGTGGGGCTAGGAGCCGTACTGTCCCAAAACCAACAGGGCAGGGAACGAGTGATAGCGTATGCCAGCCGGAAGCTGAGGCCCACTGAAAGAAACCCGGAGAATTACAGCTCCTTCAAGCTAGAATTCTTGGCAGTGGTGTGGGCCATCACAGAATGGTTTAAACATTACTTGGCCTCCGCAAAGTTCACCGTGTACACGGACAACAACCCGTTGACACATCTGGACAATGCTAAACTTGGTGCCCTAGAGCAGCGGTGGATGGCCCGGCTATCAAACTATGACTTCACAATCAAATACCGGGCAGGCAGAACCAACGCCAATGCAGACGCCCTCTCAAGAATGCCCCACCTACCCGAAGGAGAAGAAGACTCAGAAGAGCTGGAGGAAGTAGAGCTCCCTGCGTTCCACCGGTATGGGGCCACTCAGTATTCTCACCGGGTAAGAGACAAAGACCTAACCACCGTCATGTTCAACCCCTTACCCCAACACGGCTGGGCTGAAACGCAAGATAGTGACCCTGCAATTCGCCTGGTGAAAGACATGTTAACCCAGGCAGATGCTAGCCCTGGCCCGGACGCTCCAGAGGAAGCCAAGGAGTTATGGAAGGAGAAAAGCAGGCTATTCCTCTACAAAGGTAAGCTGTGCAGAAGGCTTGTCAACCACCGGACGCACGAACTGGTAGGTAGTGGTCCCAAGACGAGATGCAGCAATGGTCCTGGAGGCCTACCATGACAGAGCGGGACACTTCGGCTGGAAGAAACTGGAGTTCCTACTGAGAGAGCGGTTCTTCTGGATCGGTATGAGAGGGGCCATAGAGAAGTGGTGCAGGGACTGCGGCCCATGTAACCTCAGAAGGAAGGACCGTACCAGCCAGAAGACACCCTTGAGGCCCATCGTCACCAGGCAGCCTCTTGAGCTGGTAGCTCTGGACCATGTAAAATTGGCTCCAAGCCGGTCGGGCTACGTCTATGCCCTGACAATAGTGGATCACTATTCCTGGTTCCTGGTGGTGGTTCCTGTTAAAGACTTGACAGCCCAAACAGCGGCCAGAGCCTTCCAACAACACTTCTGCCGTCCACACGGGTATCCGGAACAGGTCTTGACAGATCAAGGTTCAGCGTTCGAGGCGGAAAACTTCCAGGAGTTCTGCAACCTCTACGGCTGTAAGAAGATTCGGACAACGCCTTACCACCCGCAAACCAAAGGGCTGTGTGAGAAAATGAATAATATCATCATTGATCTCCTCAAGATTTTGCCCCTGGAAGAACGCAGCCTGTGGCCGGAGAAGCTGCCAGACCTGATAGAATTATACAACCATATCCCGGTGAATGCTACAAATTGCACCCCGGCTTACCTGATGCGAGCAAGACCAGGTAAGCTGCCGGTAGACCTGGAGATGGGAGTCCTGACACCCGAGGACACTTCCCCAGACGCAGACTGGGATACGGAACGGCGGCTACAGGACAAAAAGGTACAGGAGAGCGTGGAGAGGAGCCTGGCTCAAGCAAGAGAAAAGCAAGAGAGCCTCTTCAACCAACACGCCCCTGCTGGTCCCCTGGAACCTGGTGAGCAGGTCCTGAAGCGGAAGAGAAAGCTTCACAAGCTAGATGACCAGTGGGAGAGAGACCCGTACACAGTACTGCCGTCCAACCATGACAACTCGAAGGTATGTGTAATTACCAAGGATGGAGGAGAAACCACTAGCACCATCTCCAGAGACCACGTAAAAAGTTGCCCCGAGCAACTACAGAGTGCAGGAGAAGATCAAGATGACATTGAACCCGCAGAGGACAAGAAAGAAATGATCAGCACAGTTCTTGGAGTTCTTGGAGAGTTCCCCCTGTCCTGGACTCGGATAAACGACGCAATAGTGGTACCCGTCCTACACTTCCTTCAACCAAACCAGCAGGAACCTACAGGAGAGCAGGAAGAATCAGAAGAACAAGCAGCCCCAGAGGCAGAAGAACCCATACCAGCAGCCCAGGAGAGTCAACCCTCTGCTGACAGTGAGCCTGTCATGCCTGCGGTAAGCCAAAGGACCCGCAGACAGCTGCCTGAACTTCCTGTAAACCCAGCTAGTAGCTGTACCCTAAATGATAGTGGGGAAAGCCAGGTTAGACCACCACCAGACAGTGGGTTACGCAGGTCAACCCGGAGCACTAAGGGGCAGATACCCGCTCGCTGGAAAATATAGGGTGTGTAAAGAGCTGTAAATAACCCTTGTAAATAATTGTCAAATGTTTAAACAGTTAATTGCATGACCAGTAATTATGTTTTTTCAGTTTCTTTCAGTTGACTATATGGACTAACAGGTTATGAACTTTGAGTAACCGGAACTTTCTTGTAAAATATGTTCGGAGCTTAACCAAAGGAATGAATAAAGACTGTCAAGGACTCGGGGCAAGGACAGACCCCCACCTGGTTAAGGCTCCCCTTGTGTTGGTGAAATGGACACCCGGTCACAGACCACACTGTGACCCTAAGAACTCAATATGTGACGTTGTTTGCTATTTCCTTCCCTGAAGTGTTTTCATGGTCATGCATAAATACCCTGTTTGTTTTTGGCCAAAAAGGCTTAGTCCCGGAGTACTAAACTTTTACTAGGGGGGAATGTGTCACCCCAGGCCTGGATGCCACTAATAATAAAGGCTGTGTCTGAGAGCAGGGCGGAGGTTCCCTGGTTAGGGACAATTAGCATACAGCACCTCCTGTCCCAGGCCAGTAGAGGGAGCTGGCTGCCCCTATAAAAGCTGGAACTGGGGGCAGGGTTAGAGAGAACTGGATGACCTAGCTCAGGAGTGAGACTAGTCCCAGAGAAGGAGGGACAGTTCAGCTGTAGCTGAGGAGGTCGTGAAGCAGTGGAGGAACTGCTAGCCAGGGACGTACGGTGCCGAGAGCCTGTCCTGGCAGAAAGGGAGAATAATCTACCAGACATTGGGGTCCGAGGCTGCAAAGACTCTAAGTCCAGCAGCAGAGAACCAATCCGCGAGGGATTTCATGTCCTTTGGCCTAAGAAGCCCGGAGGCTCCGCCACAGCAGAAGGGACCAGCAAGGCCAAGAGAGGCCAAAGGTAAAAGGAACCCAAGTTGCAAGCCATACGGGCGAGAATACACGGCACGCTCAGGGACGTGGGCTATTTTACCACTAAAGGGGGAACTAGTCAGAAAGAGCTTAGAGAGCACGGTAGGCCTACACCCTCACCCTGACCAGAGGGGCTTCCTGAGTGTTCTCAGACATCCAGGCCCCCTTCTAGCCGGTACTGTTGTTGGGTCATTACCATCTGTTATAATAAAGACCCTGAACTGTTTAAGCGGACTCTGCATTCTGACCGTCGCGGACAGAACTATCACCCCCAACATCCACCTACACTACCCTGGGGCTACACTCCTCCCGTGGGGAGTTATTCTACCTCTGTGCTGCACACCAACACCAGCCCCAGTGGCCTGCCCTGCAGCGGCGGTTATCCCTGACCGCAATCCACGGGTGGCGTAGTCGGACATTCAAAACACTGATAAATAGACCACCACAATATGGTCTGACCACCCTGAACCACGGGATCGGGTTGCCACTACTACCCCCAGCATCGTACAGAAGCCCGGTTCAGGGTACCCCACGGCCCAGGGGGCGAGTCACATGAAGTACTCAAACTATGGATTTTTTGGCCTCTACTTAGCTTTTGGTGACAAATATTACAGATAACATGAGTTGGGTCATCCTTATCAATCTGAAAAAATGCCCAGGCTATGCAAGGCTTAGAGCCCATGCGACCTGAAGAGCCACCACGACTTGTGGTCAGAGTTGTGGTTGAGGATGCAGTTGTTGACGTGCTTCCAGTACTCCGTCTCTGTCCAGGAAGGCGCAACCTAACCTCGTCATCAATAGCATCCTCCTCCACCTCCTCTGCTGACCTCATCGACTGGCTGACTGTGGGTTGACAGTAAGTGGGATCTCCAACCTCGTCATCATCACCCTGTGATGTCGCTCCAATCAGGTATTTGAGTCTCATCATCGTCTTCATCATTGTCTCCACCAACAGGAGTTACAGTTTGGGAACGAGGGTCTACATTATGCTCAGAACCTTCTTCATCTGGTCCTGGATCCGACTCATAAAGATTCTGGGCATCAGTGCAGATCATTTCCTCGTCTGGATTAACAGAAGCTCTGGAGCAGACCTCCGTTTCCCAGGCTATAGTATGAGTAAACAGCTCTGCAGACTCAACCATCTGTGTTACCCCATACTCAGACGGGCAGCTGGAGACTTGGGAGATGTGAGGAAGCAAGTGCGATTGGGGTGACACCTCTGAGGACTGGAGTATTTGTGATGTTGAAGTTGAGGTGGAGGAGAGCCCACTTGAAGGAGCACTTGATATTCGTTGAAGCACCTGCTGTTTTTGTGCCTCATCTGGAATTTGTAGCGATGGGCGTGTCCGTAAGAAAGGGATCGTATCACATTGTCCACGAAAAGAAGTAGACATCTTAGTTTGGCTGGAAGATAGTCTTTCTTCTGCAGATGTTACTGTTGCTTTAACACCTACCCCACGGACACAACCTTTCTTTCCCTTTCCAACACGCCTATTCCCCTTTCCACCAGCAGCAGGCCTTTTGCCACTCATTTTGGTGGTTAACTAATTGACAACTCTGTAGTTGTTTGCACAAAAAACAATGGATGGAAATGGAGCAGAGCTGAGTGGCCAAACTGTGGTACTAGCCCAAAAGGATTGGCTGGGTTAGATGCAGTAAACAATTTTACTAGATACACAGGTGGTGTAGCTTGGTACAGATGGGCTACTACAATGAGTAACAGACACTGCTACAGGCCCAAAAGTATTTACTGGGCTAGATGCAGTAAAAAATTGTTAGTAAATACAAAGGTGGTGTAGCTTGGTACAGATGGGCTACTCCAATGAGTAACAGACACTGCTACAGGCCCAAAAGGTTTTACTGGGCTAGATGCAGTAAAAAATTGTTATTAATTACAAAGGTGGTGTAGCTTGGTACAGATCGGCTACTACAATGAGTAACAGACACTGCTACAGGCCCAAAAGTATTTACTGGGCTAGATGCAGTAAAAAATTGTTATTAAATACAAAGGTGGTGTAGCTTGGTACAGATGGGCTACTACAATGAGTAACAGACACTGCTACTATGCCCAAAATGTTTTACTTGGCTAGATGAAGTAAAAAATTGTTATTAAATACAAAGGTGGTGTAGTTTGGTACAGATGGGCTACTACAATGAGTAACAGACACTGCTACAGGCCCAAAAGTATTTACTGGGCTAGATGCAGTAAAAAATTGTTATTAAATACAAAGGTGGTGTAGCTTGGTACAGATGGGCAACTACAATGAGTAACAGACACTTCTACAGGCCCAAAAGTATTTACTGGGCTATATGCAGTAAAAAAAATTATTAAATACAAAGGTGGTGTAGCTTGGTACAGATGGGCTACTCCAATGAGTAACAGACACTGCTACTATGCCCAAAAGGTTTTACTTGGCTAGGTGCAGTAAAAAATTGGTATTAGATACACAAGTGGTGTAGCTTGCAGCACAGATAGGCTACTCCACTGACTAACACACACTGCTAGAGGCCCAAAAGGATTGGCTTAGCTAGATTTAGGCAAATGCTGTGAAAAACACTTGCACAGCACTGGCACAGACCTGCCTGGAAAAAGGTGCTAGGAACTGCTGTAACCTAGCCCTCAAAAGGGCTGCAATTACAACTAGTCCCTACTCACTAAACCTATCTGTCTATTTAAGAACAAATTCGCTTGCAATTCACACAGTTACAAAGTATAGCGCCCACAGCAGCAGCGGTGCCATCTAACACTCAGCTGCAGCAGTGAGAAAATGGTGGCGACGGGGAAAATGGCTGGGTCTTATAGGGCAAGGACATGTGACATACACAGCCTATGACACATGCCCTTGCTTGTGTGAAAAAAAAGCACTTCGCTGCATGTGTGCACTGCTGATAGACTGACACCTCCCCACTGTAAATGCGGGAAAGAAAAAAAAAATGGAGATCGGCATTATTTCTGCAGAGATCCATCATCCCCTGCCCCTCCCCCCTCCCACTCTACACTGAAACTGTCTATTAACATTGATTAAGAGTATTACTGTGAAAAAATCCAGTTACGATTTTGGTGCATGAACAGCTATCGAACATAACCTCGAACAGCCGGATTTTTTGCAAATCGTTCGGGTTCGTCGAACGGCTCGAACACCACCCAAAACAGCTCGAATTTAAGATTGGCGAACAGTTTGATTCGAACACCGCTCATCTCTAGTCTCCGGTTGCTTCTTCGGTACCGGCCGTTGAAGAGAGAGTGGCGGTGTTGCAACGTAATCTTGAAGTTTTGAAGGACTCCCTGACCGTAGCACAGGAGCGTTACAAGAAGTCGGCCGATAGATTCTGGAAACCGGCACCTATGTATAAGGTAGGAGACTCGGTTTGGTTGTCCACCAAGAATCTAAGATTGGGTGTTCCTTCGCAGAAACTGGGACAGAAGTTCATCGGTCCATTCAAGATCACTGGGATTGTGAGCTCTGTGGCCTGTCGGCTGAAGCTACCACAAACTTTAAAGGTACACCCAGTATTTCATGTTTCTTTATTAAAACCGGTTTCTCCTAACACGTTTCAGGGACGTATTGTATCTCCTCCTCCACCAGTGTTGGTTGATGGCGAAGAACAATTTGTGGTGCAGGATATTGTTGATTCAAGACTTCATAGGAACCGGCTTCAGTATCTAGTTAGATGGCAAGGTTACTCTCCCGAAAACGATTCTTGGGAACCAGTAAGTAGCATCAATGCTTCCCTGAAGGTTGCTCAGTTTCATCGGAGATACCCGGACAAGCCTGGTCCAGGACCGTCCTGAGGCCGTCTTTAGGGGGGGGGGGGGGAGTAATGTAAGTATTCCGGGTTTTCTAGGTCACCTTGTGAATGATTTTGCCCTTTGCTAAAATGGAATTTGCTGTTTTTGTATGCCCTACTTCCTGTTCGTTTGTTTAAATACCGGCCCAGGTGCTGGCTTCCTTGCTGGAGTATTCTGCTTCCGCTTTCCTTCAACTCAGCTGCCTTGTACTTCTATTACCTCACAGATAGTGTTGAGCGAGCATGCTCGACACTGCTCGTTACTCGCCCGAGCATCACGCTACTCGGGATGTTTGGCGAGCACCGAGCATTTCCGGGTTACTCGGGCGGGAGCTCGGGTCTCCGCCCTGCACGTTTGGCGCTCTTTACAGAGCCAATGAACATGCAAGGATTGCCAGCCAGTCACTGTAATGCCGCAGCCATGTTGTTTGTGGGCATTACAGTGATTGGCTGGCCGCACAGCGTCACCTCGAGCATTTAAAACCTGGCGCCACCATGTTGGACACAGTCGCTGCGGATCAGACGGTGTAGGGAGAGTGCTGCTGAGTTAGGGAGAGATATATAGTGCGAAATAGGTAGTGTAGGGTCTCTAAAGCCTGCCAAATCAAACACACAATCCTTCTCAGGACTAATATCCATCCCAGATATCAGGCAGGCAGGCTGTATAGGAGACGCAGTGGTTATACCAACAAACGCTGCATTACAGTCCTGTGTGCTCCTGTTGGTCAAATTGCTAGACTTATCACCCCGGTCTCAGGGGCCAGGAAAAATCCTTTTTTTTTCATCTAAATCCTGTATTTTTTTTTCCCTCAGTCAGACTGTCCAAATACACGTCTTATTAACTTTTTGGTATCCCCCCTCCCCCGAAAAAAAAAAAATTGAGTGTGTCTGTGACTGTTCAGACACCAATATATCTGTTTAAAAGAGTCTGGTGTAGCCCAGAAAAATAGAACTGTGGTTTTGCAGTTCCACGGGTCAAATCTCTGTATTATCCTGTTTTTGGCATTTTTTGCCGTAAAAAAAACTGTAATAGTGTCTCCCTGACTGGTCAGACACCAATATATCTGTTTAAAAGAGTCTGGTGTACGCCACATAACTATAACTGTGGTTTTGCAGTTCCATGGGTCAAATCTCTGTATTATCCTGCTTTTGGCATTTTTTGCCATAAAAAAAAAACTGTAATAGTGTTTCCCTGACTGGTCAGACACCAATATATCTGTTTAAAAGAGTCTGGTGTACGCCACATAACTATAACTGTGGTTTTGCAGTTCCACGGTTCAAATCTCTGTATTATCCTGCTTTTTGCATTTTTTGCCGTAAAAAAACCCAGTAATAGTGTCTCCGTGACTGTTCAGACACCAATATATCTGTTTAAAAGAGTCTGGTGTAGGCCAGAAAAATATAACTGTGGTTTTGCAGTTCCACGGGTCAAATCTCCGTATTATCCTGTTTTGGGCATTTTTTTCCGTTAAAAAAAACTGTAATAGTGTCTCCCTGACTGGTCAGACACAAATATATCTGTTTAAAAGAGTCTGGTGCATGCCACATAACTATAACTGTGGTTTTGCAGTTCCACGGGTCAAATATTTGTATTATCCTGCTTTTGTCATTTTTTGCCATAAAAAAAACAGTAATAGTGTCTCCCTGACTGTTCAGACACCAATATATCTATTTAAAAGAGTCTGGTGTACGCCACATAAGTATAACTGTGGTTTTGCAGATCCACGGGTCAAATCTCTGTATTATCCTGCTTTAGGCATTTTTTGTCGTAAAAAAAACTGTAATAGTGTCTCCTTGACTGGTCAGACACCAATATATCTGTTTAAAAGAGTCTGGTGTACGCCACATAACTATAACTGTGGTTTTGCAGTTCCACGGGTCAAATCTCTGTATTATCCACTTTTGGGTCTTTTTTACATAAAAAAACAGTTTGAGTGTGTCACTGACTGTTCAGCCCAAATATATCTATTTAAAAAAGTCTGGTGTAGGCCAGAAAAATATAACTGTGGTTTTGCAGTTCCATGGTTCAAACCTCTGTATTATCCAGCTTTTGGCCTGTTTTACGTAAAAAAAAAAACAGTAATAGTGTCTCCCTGTCTGTTTAGTCACAAATATATCTGTTTAAAAGATTCTGGTGTAGGCCAGAAATAGAACTGTGGTTTTCCTTTTCCACGATTCTAATCTCCTTTTTATTACCCTTTTTCCATTGATAGCGCGAGTGTAAGCTATTTTACTTCATTTACAATGGGCAAGGCGCGTGGCTAGGGACGTGGTACTGGACGTTCTGGTGATGGTGCGTGTAGAGGACGGGGCCGTGGCCAAGGTGAAAATGTGCCACAACCAATAGCGACATCTTCTCGCTCCCACTTCAGTGTGAACAGGCTATTAATTGGATAGCAGATAATACTTCCAGTTACCTGGGCACCACCACCTCCAGTCTGTCTTCCACACGGTCAAGTTTTAGTAGCCGTGAGTCTCGACCGCATACTCCTCCTCACCCTGATGCTCCTTCCTCCCACCATGCCGAGTGTCGTCAGACAGCAACTGATCCTACACTTGGACACTCTGAAGAGCTGTTCACTGGTCCATTTCCAGCTTTGTGCCCCTCGCCTGCTCCACTTGAAGTGGTGGAAGAGGAGATCCCATGTAGCAATGCCCAAATATTTGAACAGCCACGGCTACAGGAAGTCGACGCTGGCAATTTGTCACAAGAGGTGGACGATTACGAGACACAATTGCGAGTGAGGAGGAGGTTCGTGGTGCGCAAGTGGAAGAGGAGGAGGTGGGGGATGATCTAGTAACTGACCCAACGTGGCAGGAGGACACGCAGAGCAAGGCCAGCAGCACACAGGGGGAGGGAGGCAGAGTACCCCAACAGGCAGGAAGAAGCAGTGTGGTGGCCGCACACAGAAGGCGGGCAACAGTTCCCCGTAACATCAACACGAGGAACGTTGCCAGTACAAACGGTAGGTCTTCCAGAGTCTGCAATTTTTTTTAAAGACTCTGCTGATAACCCCAAAAAGGCCATTTGTACCACCTGCCATGCCAGCATCAGCAGGGGTGACAAAACTACCAGCCTGACCACCACCAGCATAATCAGGCACATGGCAGCAAAGCACCCGACTTTATGGGGCGAACCCCAGAGTCCACGACCAGTGTCAGCAGGTGTCACCACTGCTTCTTCCGCTGTTGTGCGTGTAATAGAACCTGTTGTGCGTGCAAGGCAATCCCCTGTCCATACTGCATGAAAAGATGCCCCCTCCTCTCAGTCTTCACTTATTATGGCAGTTTCTCAAGAAACAGCATCAACGTCCATGTCTCCGTCCCACCGCAGAGTTCAATTGTCCATATCCCAGAGCTTTGAACGAAAGCGCAAATTCGCAGCCAACGCCCCCCAGGCCACAGTCCTAAATTCGCACATTTCACGACTGCTTGCGTTGGAAATGCTGCCTTTTAGGCTGGTGGAGACGGAATCCTTCCGCAACCTTATGGCAGTGGCGGTCCCTCGGTACTCGGTCCCCAGGCGACACTATTTTGCCCGGTGTGCCATCTCCGCACTACACAAGCACATGTCCCAAAACATCTGCCGTGCCCTCAACAACGCAGTTACTGGGAGACAACGGACACGTGGACAAGTGCTTGTGGCCAGGGACGGTACATCTCCCTGACGGCACACTGGGTAAACATAGTGGAAGCCGGGACCCAGTCGGACCTTGGGACGGAACACATCCTCCCCACACCGAGGATTTCGGGCCCTATGTCAGTCAGAGTTGCCCCCACAGTGTACAGCTCCTGCGCATCATCCTCCTCCTCCTCATGTTCAGCCTCCATCTCAGATATCACCACATCAGTTACAAGCTGGAAGCACTGCAGTACTGCCTCCGCCAAGTGGCAACAGGCTGTGCTGAAACTCATAAGCTTAGGTGATAAACCTCACACTGCTTGTGAGTTGTGGACAGCTGTGAAAGAGCAGGCAGATCTGTGGCGACCGCTGAACCTACATCCAGGCATGGTCGTGTGTGACAATGACCGTAACCTGGTGGCGGCTATGAGGCGAGGCCATATCACACACGTACCATGCCTGGCTCATGTGCTTAACCTCGTGGTTCAGCGGTTTCTTAAATCGTACCCCGAGTTGCCAGATCTGCTCATCAAAGTACGCCGCCTGTCAGCTCATTTTTGCAAGTCGGCTACAGCTTCCGCCGCCCTTGCTGTGTTGCAGCAGCGTTTGCAGCTTCCGGCACACCGACTGGTGTGTGATGTCCCCACACGTTGGAACTCTACCTTCCACATGTTGCAAAGGATTTGTGAGCAGAAGAGAGCAGTTGTGGAGTACCAGCTGCAACAAGGCCGTCGATATTCAGGTCAGACTCCATACATAAGACCTCAGGAGTGGACCTGAATGTCTGATATATGTACCATCCTGACAAACTTTGAGGAGTCCACCAAGATGGTGAGTGGCGATGACGCCATCATTAGCGTCAGCATTCCACTTGTCTGGCTTTTGCTACGCTCTCTGCAGAGAATTAAAGAGGAGGCATTGCAGCCAGAGTATGATGAGATGGATCAAGATCCCGTAATGGGCGATTACACACAGCCCAGCCTCATCTCATCCCAACATGCATTGGGGGACAATGAGGGAGAGCCCCCGCTACAAGGAGAACTTTCACTCTCTTATTCCTGAAGTGGAGAGGTCTACAAAAATGTGGCAGTACCAGAAGGCCCTTGCTGCAGAACTGTTAAAAAAATTACCATCTGAACACGCTAGCGGCAGAGGTCACAGTTCGTTGACCAACCAAGGCGTACAGGCGAGAGAGACGCAACTCCAATCTAGCAGAGGCAGGGGAACACTGTCAACATTCGTGGACAGTTTTCTGAGACCCGCCCAGCTTACAGGCCCTGAGGCGCTGGGTACTCTTACAAGGAGTGGAAAGTTTCAAAAGATGGTGAGGGAGTACCTTGCCGACCGTACCAGCGTCCTCCGTGATTCCTCTGTGCCTTTTAATTTTTGGGTATCCAAGCTGGACACTTGAAATGAACTCGCTCTGTGCGCCTTGGTGGTCCTGGCATGACCTGCCGCTAGCGTGTTATCGGAGCGTGCTTTTAGTGCCGCTGGGGGAATTATAACAGATAAGCACACTCGCCTGTCAACTGACAATGCTGACAAGCTGACCCTCATCAAAATGAACAAGGGCTGGATTGGGCCAGACTTCTCATCACCACCAAATAACAGCAGAGTAACATGAAGTCAAATCCACTCTGTTATTTCGGGAGGTGTATTCCCATGCACCGCTTCACACCAACACATGGGTATACGCTTCCTCATTTCGGTCGTATTTTGCTCTTCTCCTTATCCTCAGCCTCCACCACCACTATACCACCAGGGTGACCTTGGTCCTTGTTGCCAGCATTGCAAGTTCCTCCGTCCTAATTTTTGGCAGCTTTTGTTTGGAAGGCATAGGCAAAGACTATGGGAGACCCACTCCCCAATAATGGGAATAATGTATTTAAGATGCTGTACTGCATGGCTCTTCCAAGGGGCATTTACACCGTCTTGTAAAGCTACTGCAACCTCCATGTGTCTTCCAAGGGTTATTAAAACCATCTTGTTAAGCTACTCCGAACTCCACATCTCTTCCAAGGGGCATTAAAACTGTCTTGTTAAGCTACTGCAACCTCCACGTCTCTTCCAAGGGGCATTAAAACCGTCATATTAAGCTACTGCGACCTCCACCACTTTTTCCAGGGGCATTAATATTGTCTTTTTATTCCACTGCGACCACCACGTCTCTTCTAAGGGGCATTAAAACCGTCTTGTTAAGCTACTGCGACCTCCACCACTTTTCCCAGGGGCATTGATATTGTCTTTTTATTCCACTGCGACCTCCACCACTCTTGCAAGGGGCATTAAAACCGTCTTGTTAAGCTACTGCGACCTCCACGTCTCTTCCAAGGGGCATTAAAACCGTCTTGTTAAGCTACTGCGACCTCCACCACTTTTCCCAGAGGAATTGATATTGTCTTTTTATTCCACTGTGACCTCCACGTCTCTTCCAAGGGGCATTAAAACCATCTTGTTAAGCTACTGCGACCTCCAGCACTTTTCCCAGGGGCATTGATATTGTCTTTTTATTCCACTGCGACCTCCAACACTTTACTAAGGGGCATTAAAACCATCTTGTTAAGCTACTACGACCTCCACGTCTCTTCTAAGGGGCATTAAAACCGTCTTGTTAAGCTACTGCGACCTCTACCACCTTTCCAAGGGGCATTAAAGCCGTCTTGTTAAACTACTGAAACCTCGACGTCTCTACCAAGGGGCATTAAAACCGTCTTGTTAAGCTACTGCGACCTCCAGCACTTTTCCCAGGGGCATTGATATTGTCTTTTTATTCCACTGCGACCTCCACGTCTCTTCCATGGGGCATTAAAACCGTCTTGTTAAGCTACTGCGACCTCCACCACTTTTCCCAGGGGCATTGATATTGTCTTTTTATTCCACTGCGACCTCCACTACTCTCCCAAGGGGCATTAAAACCGTCTTGTTAAGCTGCTGCGACCTCCACGTCTCTTCCAAAGGGCATTAAAACCATCTTGTTAAGCTACTGCGACCTCCACCACTTTTCCCAAGGGCATTGATATTGTCTTTTTATTCCACTGCGACTTCCACCACTTTTCCAAGGGGCATTAAAACTGTCTTGTTAAGCTACTGCGACCTCCACATCTCTTCCAAGGGGCATTAAAACCGTCTTGTTAAGCTACTACGACCTCCGCCACTTTTCCCAGGGGCATTGATATTGTCTTTTTATTCCACTGCGACCTCCACCACTCTTCCAAGGGGCATTAAAACCATCTTGTTAAGCTACTGCGACCTCCACCACTTTTCCAAGGGGCATTAAAACCATATTGTTAAGCTACTGCGACCTCCTCATCTCTTCCAAGGGGCATTAAAACCGTCTTGTTAAACTACTGCAACCTCCACGTCTCTTCCAAGTGGCATTAAAACCATCTTGTTAAGCTACTGCTACCTCCACGTCTCTTCCAAGGGGTATTAAAACCATCTTGTTAAGCTACTGCGACCTCCACCACTTTTCCCAGGGGCATTAAAACCGTCTTGTTAAGCTACTGCGACCTCCACGTCTCTTCCAAATGGCATGAGAACTATCTTGTTAAACTACTGCGACCTCCACCATTCTTCCAAGGGGCATTAAAACCGTCTTGTTACGCTACTGCAACCTCCACGTCTCTTCCAAGGGGCATTAAAACTGTCTTGTTAAGCTACTGCGACCTCCACGTCTCTTCCAAGGGGCATTAAAACCATCTTGTTAAGCTACTGAAACCTCCATGTCTCTTCCAATGGGCATTAAAACCATCTTGTTAAGCTACTGCAATCTCCACGTTACTTCCAAGGGGAATTAAAACAGTCTTGATAAGCTACTGCAACATCCACCACTTTTCCCAGGGGCATTGATATTGTCTTTTCATTCCACTGCGACCTCCACGTCTCTTCCAAGGGGCATTAAAACCGTCTTGTTAAGCTACTGCTACCTCCACCACTTTTCCCAGGGGCATTGATATTGTCTATTTATTCCACTGCGACCTCCACGTATCTTCCAAGGAGCCTTAAAACCATCTTGTTAAGCTACTGCGACCTCCACAACTTTTCCAAGGGGCATTAGAACTGTTTTGTTAAGCTACTACGACCTCCACCACTTTTCCCAGGGGCATTGATATTGTCTCTTTATTCCACTGCAACCTCCACCACTTTTCCAAGGGGCATTAAAACCGTCTTGTTAAGCTACTGCGACCTCCACGTCTATTCAAAGGGGCATTAAAACCGTCTTGTTAAGCTACTGCGACCTCCACCACTTTTCCCAGGGGCAATGATATTGTCTTTTTATTCCACTGCGACCTCCACCACTCTTCCAAGGGGCATTAAAACTGTCTTATTAAGCTACTGCGACCTCCACGTCTCTTCCAAGGGGCATTAAAACTGTCTTGTTAAGCTACTGCGACCTCCACGTCTCTTCCAAGGGGCATTAAAACCGTCTTGTTAAGCTACTGCAACCTCCACGTCTCTTCCAAGGGGCATTAAAACCATCTTGTTAAGCTACTGCGATCTCCACGTCTCTTCCAAGGGGCATTAAAACAGTCTTGATAACCTACTGCGACCTCCACCACTTTTCCCAGGGGCGTTGATATTGTCTTTTTATTCCACTGCGACCTCCACGTCTCTTCCAAGGGGCATTAAAACCATCTTGTTAAGCTACTGCGACCTCCACCACTTTTCCCAGGGGCATTGAATATTGTCTTATTATTCCACTGCGAGCTCCATGTCTCTTCCAAGGGGCCTTAAAACCATCTTGTTAAGCTACTGCGACTTCCACAAATTTTCCAAGGGGCATTAGAACCGTTTTATTAAGCTACTACGACCTCCACCACTTTTCCCAGGGGCATTGATATTTTCTTTTTATTTCACTGCGACCTCCACCACTCTTCCAAGGGGCATGAAAACCGTCTTGTTAAGCTACTGCGACCTCCACGTCTCTTCCAAGGGGCATTAAAACCATCTTGTTAAGCTACTGCGACCTCCACGTCTCTTCCAAGGGGCATTAAAACCATCTTGTTAAGATACTGCGACCTCCACCACTTTTCTAAGGGGCATTAAAACCATCTTGTTAAGCTACTGCGACCTCCCCGTCTCTTCCAAGGGGCATTAAAACCGTCTTAAGCTACTGTGACCTCCACCACTTTTCCCAGGGGCATTGATATTGTCTTTTTATTCCACTGCGACTTCCACGTCTCCTCCAAGGGGCATTAAAACCGTCTTGTTAAGCTACTGCGACCTCCACCACTTTTCCCAGGGGCATTGATATTGTCTTTTTATTCCACTGCGACCTCCACCACTTTTCCAAGGGGCATTGAAACCATCTTGTTAAGCTACTGCGACCTCCACGTCTCTTCCAAGGGGCATTAAAACCGTCTTGTGAAGCTACTGCGACTTCCACCACTTTTCCCAGGGGCATTGATATTGTCTTTTTATTCCACTGTGACCTCCACGTCTCTTCCAAGGGGCATTAAAACCATCTTGTTAAACTACTGCGACCTCCACCATTCTTAAAAGGGGCACTAAAACCGTCTTGTTAAGCTACTGCGACCTCCACGTCTCTTCCAAGTGGCATTAAAACTGTCTTGTTAAGCTACTGCGACCTCCACCACTTTTCCAAGGGGCATTGATATGGTCTTTTTATTCCACTGCGACCTCCACCATTCTTCCAACGGGCATAGCATTTCCTCCTAATTTTAGTCAGCTTTTGCTTTTCAATGCATAGGCGAACACTAAGGGAGACTCACTCCCCAATAATGGGTAGAAGATTTTTAGTATGCTGTAATCCACGTCTGTTTCAAGGGGCATTGCAGTTCTTCATAATTTTTGGAAAGCCTTCCATTCACGGCTTAGGCCAACAGTGCACAGGAGACCCAGTTGCTATAAATGGATAAAACGGTTTAGTTATGGCCCTCTGACCTCCATGTCATTTCCAAGGGGCATTGGAGTGCCTCGAAATTTTTGTTAGGCATTGCACTCACTGCATGCCCTATAACTGTGTAGCCGAACCGCTCCTTTTGGTACAGAAACATATCTTACTAGACATGTGTGGTTGACTGGCCTGATATTGATGTGAATGGTCTCTGTTGCTCCTGCTCTTTCTCCTTTGCCACCACCTCATCCACCATTCATCACCTGAAGCTTTGTTTTAACGGGAGTCATAGAACTGGGATAGTAGCAAGAAAACATCCAGCAATCCTCGGAGGAGGTAGGATATGCGCCAAAACGCTGGCCTAGCCTCTACTACATACATGCGCTTGAATTCCATGAAAACAAAGCAGATGCTAACTTCTATCATCATCATCATGCTCCTCACCTTGGCACTCTCAACTCCCCTGATGGAGAAGTCAGGGCCCACCGGAGGAGTCTGGTTCTCTGGTGGGCTCGTCCAATGCTGCCCTAAAGCAGGCCGGGCTAAGAAAAGTGTGGGGGAAGTTTCAAGGAGAAATAGAGGCGGCTGGGGACCATTTATGGACACCCGGCCGCCCCCTGGCGGCTGCGGACCGAGCGTGGACACCAGGCCGCCGGGCGGCTGGGGACTGAGTATGGATACCTCGCTGCCGAAGCAGCCATGAGGTAGTGGCCACCTTCGGCCTCCTCCAAACTAAAAGGCCCCATTTCAAGTGCAAGCTAGCAGCATGGTATTGCAGCCTGGGGGTGGGTGGGTGGCAGGTTGCACACTTACGCTTGCATTCCAAGAAAACAAAGCAGATGCTAACTTCTATCATCATAATCATGCTCCTCACCTTGGCACTCTCAACTCCCCTGATGGAGAAGCCAGGGCCCACCGGAGGAGTCTGGTTCTCTGGTGGGATCGTCCAATGCTGCCCTAAAGCAGGCCAGGCTAAGAAAAGTGTGGGGGAACTTTCAATGAGAAATAGGGGTGGCTGGGGACCATTTATGGACACGCGGCTGCCCCCAGGCGGCTGGGGACCGTGTGTGGACACCGAGCCGCGGGGCAGCTGGGGACCGAGTATGGACACCCGGCCGCCACCTGGCGGCTGGGGACCGAGCGTGGACACCCGGCCGCCGGGGGGCTGGGGACTGAGTATGGATACCTCGCTGCCGAAGCAGCCATGAGGTAGTGGCCAGCTTGGGCCTCCTCCAAACTAAAAGGCCCCACTTCAAGTGCAAGCAAGCTAGCAGTATGGTATTGCAGCCTGGGGGTGGGTGGGTGGCAGGCTGCATACTTGCGCTTGCATTGCAAGGAATGGGGGAGGTACAATGGAACACTGCCCTGGGACAAGGACTTGCACGGGGATAGTTGCAAGTCTGCATCTTCTGATGCGGAAAGGATCACTTCTGATGGGCACATTTTTAGGCAGTGACCTGGGTGTCAGAGATGCTTCCAGGGGTCTTCTCCATGCTGTTCCCATGTCTTATAAGCACTGTATGCATGTGACGCGCCCCCTGGGCCATATTCTTTAGGGGGAATACCCGGAGCCGGATCAGATGGGAGTTGTAGTCGCCGAGTGGCTGTGACCCGGTCCGTGCCCAGGGTGTCAAGCTCAGAGTATGTGGCAGTCCTACAGATGTTATAAAGTTCTTTGTGTCGACTACGCCACCCGTTGTATTGCGGTCACTACGGCCGCCGCTGCAGCAGGGTCCGCTGAGGCTGATGGTGTTGGTGCAGCTCTTGATAGTATAACCCCCAACGGGTGGGGTATAGCCTCAGGGGGTCAGGTGCAGAGGATGGGGGTTGTGGTGGTGCAGCGTAGATGTTAAGTGAAGACAGAGTCGGGTTGTGCAGTTTAGGATATTTACTCACTGCTGATGTTCCGGTCACTCCAGCTTCAAGTGACCACCCGAGCCGTGCTGCGTCCACCAGGTCCTGGATTCAGCCAACCCCCAAGCAAGTCCGGAGCGTGACCCTGAGCTCTCCTTCTGTCCTTTCCTCTGGCCGTCCCCACTAGTGATCCACCTAGGTCCAGCTCCCTCGGGCCTTCTGTTGGGAAACCCTTGGCCTTGGGTTCCCTGACCCTCCACGTGGTTTGCCTTCGGGGTGGATGTGGTGGGTGGCCGTGGCAGACGCTGCCCACGGCCTCCGGTCTCTGGCTAGGGTGTGCTTTTGCCCCCACCAGTTTGGGATCCGGTACCCTATTGCCGACTCTTCACCCGGGGATTGAATTTGGGTTCTCAGAGTCCTTTCTTTTCCCTCTCTGGGTCTTTCCTTCTCTGCTCCTCTCTCTCTCTGCAGGCTCATCTGGACCTTTGCTTCTTACTGGCTCTGACAGACTGACCGACTGTGGCAGACTGACTCCTCTGCAAAGACTGACCCTGATCTTTGATGGTGCCCACCTTATATACTCCCTCTATGTGTGAGCTCAGGTGACCAGCACCCAATGAGCTCCTAACTTTACCCAGGCTGCTCCCCCTATCTGCCCCTACACTACTTGGGATGTACCACCCCCCTCCCACTCCAGCCAGGAACAGACTCGGTCGTACCTGCACATTTCTAAGTGGGAGTACCGTTGGTCTGTTCCCCGGAAATGGGATGTGTGTAGTGCATGCAGCCTACCGAGCTCAGGTCCACACTCCATCCTTACCCGGGAGTGGAATATCACACCTCTGGCTTGAGGTGCAATACCCCTGTAGCAGCCGAATCCTCAGGGTGCTACATTCCCCCCTGGTAAATCACAGCACGTCCTCGGGCTGTAAGAACAAAACACCATAAAACATACAAATTTTTGCATAAACATATAAAACATCATACAAAACATTATATATATATATATATATATCAATAAAACTTTTCATATAAAACATTCTTGTAGACTTTTCCTCGCTTCTAACTCCTCCTCCGGTCACTGTGCAATGCGTGACCGGGTAAAGTGCGACAGTCTCTTCTTGAAAAAATGGTTTTCCTATAAAACCGGTAGGGGGCGCTTTAGGACGCGCAACTATTTATAAGGGATATGGCCGCTCTCAGTCCTCGGCCAGGTATAAGGGAGGAATGACCGCTCTCAGTCCTCGGTCACTGGGATTTAAGGGATAAACGGGTAAACAGTTCAATTCTCTGGTCCCAACGGGGACTATATTAGCAACAGTTCACTGTGCCCCGACGGGCAACTATATACAGCTTGTACTCTGCTGTACTTAACGACGGCGTCCTCCTGCTCTTTCTTTGTGGTTACCTTTAGCTTCAGACCCGTCCGGGTCCTCTTGTTCTTCCTCACACCGCAGCTCTTCCTCCGTCAGGCGATGCACATGGAGGGCGTAGGGTCCTTTGGCACACTTGTGCCGGGTGAAGGTGACCTCGTCCCCGATGTAAAGGTCACGACCTCTGTGTCCCTCCGGTAGGTGGGATTCAACGTCTCTCCTGGTCACGAAGACGTCGCCTGGGGTGCGGTGGTCTCGGATGAAGCCCCACCCATGCTGCATGTTAAACTTGATCACAGTCCCGGTGGTGCGGGGACTATGCGCTGCACGGGGGTCTCTCCTGGCCCGGCTCTTCTGCTCCGCGCTCCTTATTTGAGCTTGCTGTTCCCGGACCCGCCTCTCTCTCCGCTCCCTCTCGAAGACCTCGAGTTGTTGGCGGCAGCACTCAGCACGCTCCGCTGCAGCTGCCCGAGTCTCCTGAGTGAACCCCATGAGATCTTCTCCGGTGGGGTCCCACTCAAACTGCGCTTCCGCTAGCGGGGGCGAGATCCTCTTTACGGGCTTTGGAGCCGGGATCAGGGGTGCACACATGGCCCCAGCCTTCCTCTGCCGTTCCAGTTCATGATATTCCTGGGGCCAGATGAAAGGCTGCCCATCCGGGCACGTGTGTTGGGTAAACAGGTCCTCTCCCAGATGCGGCACTCTTGGTCTTATGGGCGCGGTGGTGTTAGCGCCCGGGTTGCCCGGGCCTTGCGGCCAGGCCTGGGGTATCTGGAAGGTGAAGGGCACCGTAAGGACGGCGGCACCCTGGGCTACTTGGCCCTGCGACCAGGCCGGGGGCTCCGCGGAGGTAGGGGGCGCTGTTGGTATTGCGGCGCCTGGGGGTACTAGGCCTTGCGACCAGGCTGGTGGTACTTCCTGCTTGGTCACGCTCGGGGTCGAGGCGTGTGACGTCACAGGGGTCGCGGCTCCCGTTTGAGGCCTAGTCTGCGGCGGTGACGTTGCAGCGACGGGCACGGCAGGGGATACTTCGGGCTCTGCGACGGGGAGCTGGGGCAGGTACGCGGTTTCCCGGTTTGGGGTATAGACATCCCCTTTACCTGCCTCCACTCGTTCGGCTCCCTTCTCGGCGCCGTCTCCGGCCTTCAGTCCTCCTGCGCCATCCTCAGAGGCGGTCTGTCTCCTCCTCGTCTTGGGTGGCGTGCTCCGCTGACAGGTCTCGGTCTGCTGGGCCATCTCACGGCTCCACTCCGCCAACGTCTCTCGCTGCACCCGGGCCATCCTCCTTGCGAGGCCCTCCAGAGCGGTCTGTGCACACTCCCGGTCGCGTGGGAGCTGTGCTAGGACCTCCACTAGGCCTAGTGGGGTCGTTGCTTCCAGCAGGCTCCTGACCAACGGGTCGGTGCTGCTCTGCTCTCCTTCCTCTGTTTCTAGCAGGCTCCTGGCCAACGGGCCGGTGCTGCTCTGCTTTCTCGCCATCTCCGGGTAAGCTCCTCCGATACTCTTCTCCAGGCTTCTTGCCTCCGGGTGCGCTCTCTCCAGACTGCTCCAAGCGACACCCATCTTTGTTCTCTTCTTCTCAGTCCTCCCACTTCGAGGGCGGTCCCGGGGCCACTTGGTGATTGTCAGCTCCAGGGGCAGTTCTTTCACGCTGACGGACACCTCTAGCATCACAGTCTCTGTTGGTGGGGGCGGTTTCCACTTTTGGCGCCATTTTCGGTCCTGGTCCACGATGGGAGGCGGCCTCTCACCACCCTCTGGCACGCCCATAATGGCGTCCGCTCTGACAAGGCGGGAAACCTTTGGAAATGGCGGGAATCGTCTCCCAGTGGCGGGAAACTCTGCAGATGGCGGGAAAAAGCTGTTAATGGCGGACAACCGGCGGGAATCGACCTGTGATGGAGTCCGATGGCGGGGACCCTCCGGAACCGGCAGGAGACTTCTTTTTGAGGTAAACTCGTTCTTTTCTTCAGGCACGCAGTACCCGAGTGTTGCGGGCACGTAATCCTGCCGACTACGCCAAAGTTGACGCGCCCCCTGGGCCATATTCTTTAGGGGGAATACCCGGAGCCGGATCAGATGGGAGTTGTAGTCGCCGAGTGGCTGTGACCCGGTCCGTGCCCAGGGTGTCAAGCTCAGAGTATGTGGCAGTCCTACAGATGTTATAAAGTTCTTTGTGTCGACTACGCCACCCGTTGTATTGCGGTCACTACGGCCGCCGCTGCAGCAGGGTCCGCTGAGGCTGATGGTGTTGGTGCAGCTCTTGATAGTATAACCCCCAACGGGTGGGGTATAGCCTCAGGGGGTCAGGTGCAGAGGATGGGGGTTGTGGTGGTGCAGCGTAGATGTTAAGTGAAGACAGAGTCGGGTTGTGCAGTTTAGGATATTTACTCACTGCTGATGTTCCGGTCACTCCAGCTTCAAGTGACCACCCGAGCCGTGCTGCGTCCACCAGGTCCTGGATTCAGCCAACCCCCAAGCAAGTCCGGAGCGTGACCCTGAGCTCTCCTTCTGTCCTTTCCTCTGGCCGTCCCCACTAGTGATCCACCTAGGTCCAGCTCCCTCGGGCCTTCTGTTGGGAAACCCTTGGCCTTGGGTTCCCTGACCCTCCACGTGGTTTGCCTTCGGGGTGGATGTGGTGGGTGGCCGTGGCAGACGCTGCCCACGGCCTCCGGTCTCTGGCTAGGGTGTGCTTTTGCCCCCACCAGTTTGGGATCCGGTACCCTATTGCCGACTCTTCACCCGGGGATTGAATTTGGGTTCTCAGAGTCCTTTCTTTTCCCTCTCTGGGTCTTTCCTTCTCTGCTCCTCTCTCTCTCTGCAGGCTCATCTGGACCTTTGCTTCTTACTGGCTCTGACAGACTGACCGACTGTGGCAGACTGACTCCTCTGCAAAGACTGACCCTGATCTTTGATGGTGCCCACCTTATATACTCCCTCTATGTGTGAGCTCAGGTGACCAGCACCCAATGAGCTCCTAACTTTACCCAGGCTGCTCCCCCTATCTGCCCCTACACTACTTGGGATGTACCACCCCCCTCCCACTCCAGCTAGGAACAGACTCGGTCGTACCTGCACATTTCTAAGTGGGAGTACCGTTGGTCTGTTCCCCGGAAATGGGATGTGTGTAGTGCATGCGGCCTACCGAGCTCAGGTCCACACTCCATCCTTACCCGGGAGTGGAATATCACACCTCTGGCTTGAGGTGCAATACCCCTGTAGCAGCCGAATCCTCAGGGTGCTACACATGTGTCACACAGCACATGGCCAGAAAAGATTGTAAAATGATAAAATGACATTTCCCAGTGAATGCATTTGTCACGGTTGAAAGCAATACAAAAGTGCAAAAACGCATAAAAAATGCTACTTGTGAACATAACCCAAAACAAAAATACTCCTCCACACCTTTGGCTATTTATTTTACTTTATACACAAGTCTTTACCCTGGAAAGGAAGTTCCTTAACATATTTCACAGGAAAACCGTTTGTTTCGTTTTTGAACTTTTTATTGTGAGCCCGTAAAAGTGGCTTAATACCTCTGACCACGTTGTTGACAGCAGTGACCTGGGGGTCAGAAATGCTTCCTGGGGCGATGCTCATGCTGTCCCCTTGTCTTTTGAGCACTGTCACTATTGTTTTGGGCACTTTTTAGGCTTTCTACAGACTGCCGGGGGTGCTGCCGCAAAAATGCTCGTGTCTCCCATAGACTAACATTGGGCTCGTTGCTAGGGTCGAGCACCCGAGTATCACGGTGAGCTCGGCCCGAGCTTCGCGCATCTGAGCATTTTAGTGCTTGCTCAACACTACTCCCAGATCTTTTGTGTATTTACTGGAGGGTTCTTTACCAGGTTTATCTACAGGTGGTTCTCGACAGAAGTGAGCTTCTACCTGGGGCTTTGGACATTCTCTGCATATGTAAGCTACACTCACTGTGTTATTATTAGCCTGTTGACTTTGGAATTTAACCCTTGGTTCTCTCCATCTGGTAAGAACTGTGCTTCTGAACTGTGTTTAATCCTTCATTCACTCTCTCTGGTGAGAGCTGTTGGAACTATTACTGGAATAATACTTAAATGTGAACTTGTTTCTGGACTTCCCTGTATTCACACCGCATCTGGGATTAACTTGTGAACTTGTTCTGGACTTCCCTGCGTTACTGCATACCTGGATTTGACTCTTACTACACCAGCAGTTTTTGAACTGAGCCACGTCACCTGTGTGTAAGACTTTCCTTTTGGGTCACATTTGTGTGGAGACTCCATCGTAAGAACCTTGCCGATTTTGCTATATAGGTTTCAAGGACTTAATATCGCTGGACTTGTTTATTTACATGTCACTATAGGTTATCAGTATATTGTTTTTTGGGTGTTATTGCTGTTGTATAAATACACTATTTGCATTAAAGAAACCCGTCTCTGATCGTTCATTGCTCCACGCTATCAGAATCCTCGAGTTCCTACAATAGTATTACATGAGGTCACCGTGGAACACTCGGGATTATAACAGATAGATGAGGATTATGGTGGTTTATTATTTTTTCTTTTTTACAGGTAACATAGGCATCAAGATTAGGCGTTAAGGTGAGAACAATGATGTTTTTTATGATTTTTTTTTTTTACAGGGGACAAGGGCATCAGGGATTAGGTGTAGGTGAATATAATGTGTTTTTATTTGAATATTTATTAGTTTTAACTTTTTTTTTTACTTGGAGCACAGGCGCCGACTGGGGGTAGTAATCTCATCAGCCGACGCCTGTGACCTGCGGTAAGCTTTTTACCGCGGATCACAGTTACAGCTGCGGGATCAAGCTGACATTTGACAGCGTGATCCCGCAGAGCTGTGACCGGCAGAAACTATGTTACCGCTGATCAGAGCCCCTGTTTCCTGCACTGTCACGCAAATGACAACTGATGTTCGGCTAAATTTTGCCAGTTTTGACAGAAATGCTCGGGAATCCGAACACGAATCCGAATGTGCAATGTTCATGCCAACTTTGAGATTGGCGAATGTTTTCTGAACATGTTAGCTCATCTCTAGTCACTACTCACCTAACTAAAATATTTAACCTCTTTCTTTTGTCTAGTATCTTTTCCTCCTCCTTGTTGTCATAACCCTTTTACTAAGAAAAAATCCCTCAACCAGAACCACTCTACTAAATACAGACCTGTCTCTAAGGTCCTCTTCAGCCACAGTATACAGCCAGACTAGGTTGGCTAGCAATAGCATCGCTATATTGGTACTGCAGTGTAACAAGTCCATCTGAGGTGGGCAAATTTTACTACCATACTAATCCTGCAAAGTTTTTTTAAGCATTGAAATGTTGTGCACCATTTAAACTGTTGAAGTTGTGTGTTAAAACATACAGCAACACTTGCTTGAAATATTATACGTCTTTTAAACTGTGCCAGTTGTGCATCAAAAGCATATAGCCAGACTTGTTTGGTTGCAATAGAATCACCATATAGTGCAGGCAGTGAAAACAGTCCATCTGAGCTATGCTAAATTTCCTGCAATACAAATCCTGCCAAGTTTTGTTAGCATTAGAGATGAGCGTTGTTCTACTCGAACTGTTCGCCAATCTCAAATTCGAGCTGTTTTGGGCGGTGTTCGAGCCGTTCGGCGAACACGAACAATTTGAGAAAAATTCGGCTGTTCGAGGTTATGTTCGATAACTGTTCGTGCACCAAAATCATAACTGGATTTTTTCTCAGTAATGATGAAAATTAATGTTAATACGCAGTTTGAGTGTACAGCGGGGTGGGGGGAGGGGCAGGGGATGGATCTCTGCAGGAACAATGAAGATCTCCATTTTTTTTTCTCTTTCCCGCATTTACAGTGGGGAGGTGCAATCTGTCAGCCTATCAGCAGCGCACACACGGAGCGAAGTGCTTTTTTTCACACAAGCAAGGGCGTGTGTCATTGGCAGTGTATGTCACATGTCCTTGCCCTATAAGACCAAGCCATTTTCCCCGTCGCCACCATTTTCTCACTGCTGCAGCTGCGTGTTAGACGGCACCGCTGTTGCTGTGTGCGCTATACCTTGTTAATTTCAAGCCAATTTTCGCACAAATATACAGATAGCTTGGGAGTAGGGAATAGTTGTGATTGCAGTCCTTTTAAGGACTAGGTTACAGCATTTCCTACGACTTTTATCAGGCAGGTCTGTGCTCTTAAATAGATAGGTTGTGGGAGTAAAGACTAATTGTAATTGGAGTCCTTTTCAGGACTAGGTTACATCAGTTCCTATCAGTTTTTGCCAGGCAGGTATGTGCCAGTGCTGTGCAAGTTTTTTTCACAGCATTTGGCTGAATCTAGCAAAGCTAATCCTTTTTGGCCATAGCAGAGTGTGTTAGTCAGTGGAGTAGCCTATCTGTGTTGCAAGATATACCACCTGTGTATAGAATACCAATTTTTTTACTGCACCTAGTGAAGTAAAATCTTTTGGGCATAGCATCATTCTATTAGTCCATCTATACTGACCTCCATCAGGTTGCAAACTGAATCTAATTTTTTTCTGCATCTAGCTCTGAAAAAATATTTGGCCTTCTAGCAGTGTGTGGGACTTGTTCTATTAGTCCACCTATACTGACCTCCATCAGGTTGCAAACTGAATATATTTTTTTCTGCATCTACCTCTGAAAAAATATTGGGCTTCTAGCTGTGTGTGGGACTTGTTGTATTAGTCCACCTATACTGACCTCCATCAGGTTGCAAACTGAATATATTTTTTTCTGCATCTACCTCTGAAAAAATATTGGGCTTCTAGCTGTGTGTGGGTCTTGTTCTATTAATCCATCTATACTGACCTCCATCAGGTTGCAAACTGAATATAATTTTTTTCTGCATCTAGCTCTGAAAAAATATTTGGCCTTCTAGTAGTGTGTCGGACTTTCTCTATTAGTCCATCTATACTGACCTCCATCAGGTTGCAAATTAAAAATAATTTTTATCTGCATCTACAGTACCTCTGAAAAAATATTTGGGCTTCTAGCTGTGTGTGGGACTTGTTGTATTAGTCCATCTATACTGACCTCCATCAGGTTGCAAACTGAATATATTTTTTTCTGCATCTACCTCTGCAAAAATATTGGGCTTCTAGCTGTGTGTGGGACTTGTTGTATTAGTCCATCTATACTGACCTCCATCAGGTTGCAAACTGAATATATTTTTTTCTGCATCTACCTCTGAAAAAATATTGGGCTTCTAGCTGTGTGTGGGTCTTGTTCTATTAATCCATCTATACAGACCTCCATCAGGTTGCAAACTGAATATAATTTTTTTCTGCATCTACCTCTGAAAAAATATTGGGCTTCTAGCTGTGTGTGGGACTTGTTGTATTAGTCCATCTATACTGACCTCCATCAGGTTGCAAACTGAATATATTTTTTTCTGCATCTACCTCTGAAAAAATATTTGGCCTTCTAGCAGTGTGTGGGACTTGTTCTATTAGTCCACCTATACTGACCTCCATCAGGTTGCAAATTCAAAATAATTTTTTGTATGCATCTAGCTCTGAAAAAATATTTGGCCTTCTAGCAGTGTGTGGGACTTTCTCTGTTAGTCCATCTATACTGACCTCCATCAGGTTGCAAACTGAATCTAATTTTTTTCTGCATCTAGCTCTGAAAAAATATTTGGCCTTCTAGCAGTGTGTCGGACTTTCTCTATTAGTCCATCTATACTGACCTCCATCAGGTTGCAAATTAAAAATAATTTTTATCTGCATCTACAGTACCTCTGAAAAAAAATTTGGGCTTCTAGCTGTGTGTGGGACTTGTTGTATTAGTCGATCTATACTGACCTCCATCAGGTTGCAAACTGAATATATTTTTTTCTGCATCTACCTCTGAAAAAATATTGGGCTTCTAGCTGTGTGTGGGTCTTGTTCTATTAATCCATCTATACAGACCTCCATCAGGTTGCAAACTGAATATAATTTTTTTCTGCATCTACCTCTGAAAAAATATTGGGCTTCTAGCTGTGTGTGGGACTTGTTGTATTAGTCCATCTATACTGACCTCCATCAGGTTGCAAACTGAATATATTTTTTTCTGCATCTACCTCTGAAAAAATATTGGGCTTCTAGCTGTGTGTGGGTCTTGTTCTATTAATCCATCTCTACAGACCTCCATCAGGTTGCAAACTGAATATAATTTTTTTCTGCATCTACCTCTGAAAAAATATTGGGCTTCTAGCTGTGTGTGGGACTTGTTGTATTAGTCCATCTATACTGACCTCCATCAGGTTGCAAACTGAATATATTTTTTTCTGCATCTACCTCTGAAAAAATATTGGGCTTCTAGCTGTGTGTGGGTCTTGTTCTATTAATCCATCTATACAGACCTCCATCAGGTTGCAAACTGAATATAATTTTTTTCTGCATCTAGCTCTGAAAAAATATTTGGCCTTCTAGTAGTGTGTGGGACTTTCTCTGTTAGTCCATCTATACTGACCTCCATCAGGTTGCAAACTTAATATATTTATTTCTGCATCTACCTCTGAAAAAATTTTGGGCTTCTAGCTGTGTGTGGGTCTTGTTCTATTAATCCATCTATACTGACCTCCATCAGGTTGCAAACTGAATATAATTTTTTTCTGCATCTAGCTCTGAAAAAATATTTGGCCTTCTAGTAGTGTGTCGGACTTTCTCTATTAGTCCATCTATACTGACCTCCATCAGGTTGCAAATTAAAAATAATTTTTATCTGCATCTACAGTACCTCTGAAAAAATATTTGGGCTTCTAGCTGTGTGTGGGACTTGTTGTATTAGTCCATCTATACTGACCTCCATCAGGTTGCAAACTGAATATATTTTTTTCTGCATCTACCTCTGCAAAAATATTGGGCTTCTAGCTGTGTGTGGGACTTGTTGTATTAGTCCATCTATACTGACCTCCATCAGGTTGCAAACTGAATATATTTTTTTCTGCATCTACCTCTGAAAAAATATTTGGCCTTCTAGCAGTGTGTGGGACTTGTTCTATTAGTCCACCTATACTGACCTCCATCAGGTTGCAAATTCAAAATAATTTTTTGTATGCATCTAGCTCTGAAAAAATATTTGGCCTTCTAGCAGTGTGTGGGACTTTCTCTGTTAGTCCATCTATACTGACCTCCATCAGGTTGCAAACTGAATCTAATTTTTTTCTGCATCTAGCTCTGAAAAAATATTTGGCCTTCTAGCAGTGTGTCGGACTTTCTCTATTAGTCCATCTATACTGACCTCCATCAGGTTGCAAATTAAAAATAATTTTTATCTGCATCTACAGTACCTCTGAAAAAATATTTGGGCTTCTAGCTGTGTGTGGGACTTGTTGTATTAGTCCATCTATACTGACCTCCATCAGGTTGCAAACTGAATATATTTTTTTCTGCATCTACCTCTGAAAAAATATTGGGCTTCTAGCTGTGTGTGGGTCTTGTTCTATTAATCCATCTATACAGACCTCCATCAGGTTGCAAACTGAATATAATTTTTTTCTGCATCCACCTCTGAAAAAATATTGGGCTTCTAGCTGTGTGTGGGACTTGTTGTATTAGTCCATCTATACTGACCTCCATCAGGTTGCAAACTGAATATATTTTTTTCTGCATCTACCTCTGAAAAAATATTGGGCTTCTAGCTGTGTGTGGGTCTTGTTCTATTAATCCATCTATACAGACCTCCATCAGGTTGCAAACTGAATATAATTTTTTTCTGCATCTACCTCTGAAAAAATATTGGGCTTCTAGCTGTGTGTGGGACTTGTTGTATTAGTCCATCTATACTGACCTCCATCAGGTTGCAAACTGAATATATTTTTTTCTGCATCTACCTCTGAAAAAATATTGGGCTTCTAGCTGTGTGTGGGTCTTGTTCTATTAATCCATCTATACAGACTGAGTATGAGGTAGAACAGATGGTTGAGTCTGCAGAGCTGTTTACTCATACTATAGCCTGGGAATCAGAGGTCGACTCCAGCGCTTCTGTGAATCCAGACGAGGAAATGATCTACACTGATGCCCAGAATCTTTATGAGTCGGATCCAGGACCAGACGCAGAAGGTTCTGACCATAATGTAGACCCTCATTCCCAAACTGTAACTCCTGTTGGTGGAGACAATGAGGAAGACGATGATAAAACTCAAATACCTGATTGGAGCGACAACTTTAGTTTTTTGTCAGGGCAGGAACAGGTTGGCTCTGAGGACGACGGGTGTGATAACACACAGGGTGATGATGATGAGGTTGGAGATCCCACTTACTGTCAACCCACAGTCAGCCAAGAGATGAGGTCAGCAGAGGAGGTGGAGGAAGATGCTAGTGACGACGAGGTCAGGTTGCGCCTTCCTGGACAGAGACGTAGTACTGGAAGCACGTCAACAACTGCATCCTCAAACACAACTCTGCCTCTCACCACAAGTCGTGGTGGCTCTTCAGGTCGCATGGGTGCTAAGCCTTGCATAGCCTGGGCATTTTTTCAGATCGATAAAGATGACCCAACTCGTGTTATCTGTAACATTTGTCAGCAAAAGCTAAGTAGAGGCCAAAAAATACATAGTTTGAGTACTTCATGCATGAACCGGCACATGGACATGAAGCATAAGTTGCAGTGGGAAGCTCAGTGTGCTACAATGCGGCCTAGCCGGCCGGGCCAACCACCGTCTGCCATATCTTGTGCATCCGTGGCCTCTTCATCCTCTGTGACTGGGGGGACAGCAGTCACACCTGTTTTGGGGCGCAGACCTGCCACCTCTTTACCCGCAACAGCCAGCGTGATTGGCAGGTCATCATTTTCTTTGGAGGTGGTAACACCAGCTTGTGTTGAGCGCTGTCCGACATCGATAGCACCACCTTTGGATCAAGGCAACCTAACATGTCCGCCTGCATCTTCCTCACAGACCGGCAGTTTGCCGGGGACACCCTTATCAACCCCGTCTAAGCACAATAGCCAGCCCTCGGTCCCTCAGATGTGGACAAGTAAAAGACCATTTCCTCCTAGCCATGAGAAAGCTAAGAGGTTGAATTTCACCATCTGCAAGCTCTTGGCTACAGAAATGCTGCCTTTCCGCCTGGTGGACACAGAGGATTTTCGAGACCTTATGTCCGTCGCAGTGCCCCAGTACCAGATGCCCAGTCGGCACTACTTCTCAAAGAAAGGTGTGCCTGCGCTCCACCAGCATGTCGCACACAACATCACCGCTTCTTTGAGAAACTCTGTGTGTGACAGGGTGCATTTCACCACAGACACTTGGACGAGTAGGCATGGACAGGGGCGTTACATGTCGCTGACTGGGCACTGGTTAACTATGGTGACAGCAGGACAAGGGGCTGCTGTCCAAGTCTTGCCGTCCCCACGAGTTGTGCGTCAATCCTCTTTATGTCAAAGTTCCTCCACTGCTTCTGCCTCCTCAACCTCCTCTCGGTCTTCCACCTGCACCCAAAGCCTGTCTGGTCATGCCACAAGCTTTCTAACTGCGCAGAAGGGATCCTGCACACCTCCTTACTATGCTGGCAGTAGGGCTCAACGTCATCAGGCGGTTTTTACTTTGAAATGTCTGGGAAATGTGAGTCACACAGCTGAGGAGTTGTGGTCAGCTCTGGAGAACCAATTTCATGAATGGCTGTCTCCACTGGACCTGAAACCAGGGAAGGCCGTGTGCGACAATGCTGCAAACCTGGGTGCGGCCCTTCGCCGGGGCAATGTCACACACGTGCCTTGTATGGCTCACGTGTTGAACCTGGTTGTCCAGCAATTTTTAGCCCACTATCCCAGACTAGATGGCCTTCTGCAGAGGGCACGGTCGCTGTGTGCTCACTTCCGCCGTTCGCATCCCGCAGCTCAGCGACTTACATCTCTACAGAAGTCGTTGGGCCTGCCACTTCACCGGCTAAAATGCGATGTGCCTACCCGGTGGAATTCAACTCTGCACATGTTGCAGCGACTGTGGCAGCACCGACAAGCCCTGGTGCAATACGTTCTGACGTATAGCCTGGGCCAACGAGATCCAGAGGTGGGGCAAATCACGCTGGAGGAGTTGTCTCAGATCAGGGACCTATGCACCCTTCTGCACAGTTTTGAAATGGCGACGAAGATGTTTAGTGCTGATGATGCCATTATCAGCATGACTATTCCGCTGATTTACATGCTGGAGCACATGTTAAACAGAATTCGGAGTCAGGTGGTGGCACAAGAGGAGGTGGAGGAAGTAGAGGAGGAGGAGTTGTATGCAGAAGGGCTAACATCTGCAAGGTCCAGACAGTCGGCAGCACCAAGGCGGCAGGCATGTGAGGGTGGGGGAGATGGTTTTACCAGGGCGCATGGTAGCAGCCAAACTAGTGAGGAAGGTGCAGGAGCCCAGGAAGAAGTGGAGGACGAACTGATGGAAGACTCATCAGATGAGGGAGACCTTGATCACATTTCTGTTGTGCGAGGTTGGGGGGAGAGGACAGAGGAAGGAAGCATGATTGTTACCTCGCCACCAACACAACAGGGACTTGGTGCTCCTGGATGCGCAACACACATGAGTGCCTTCTTGCTGCACTACCTGCAACATGACCCTCGAATTGTGAGAATTAGAAATAATCCTGACTACTGGGTTGCCACACTGTTAGATCCCCGGTACAAAAGTAAATTTGCCGAAATTATTCCTGCCATAGAAAGGGATGCACGCATGCAGGAGTATCAGCAGAGACTGTTGCAGAATCTTACATGTGCTTTTCCACAAAACACCAGTGGTGCACGTAGTGAATCTCACAGTTCCAACTTGCCAACCGTGGGACCGTCAAGTGTTCAGCACTCAAACCGTAACAGAACCACAGTATCTGCTGGTAACATCAATTTTGCGGAATCATTTCACCACTTTTTTAGCCCATCCTTTGCAAGGCCACAGGAGACAAGAAGTCTGACACATAGTCAACGCCTAGAGACGATGGTACAGGAGTATCTCCAAGTAAACATTGAAGCCACGACTGTGTCACTGGACCCTTGCTCTTTTTGGGCTTCCAATCTGGATAAATGGCCGGAGCTAGCCACTTACGCCTTGGAGATCTTGTCATACCCCGCAGCCAGCGTTCTGTCTGAACGTGTGTTCAGCGCTGCTGGTGGTGTGCTGACAGATAAGCGCACGCGGCTCTCCACTGATAATGTAGACAGACTCACGTTCATAAAGATGAACAAATCATGGATCCGAAACGACTTTTCTACCCCTGTGTCATCCTGGGGAGAGTAAAAGCTTGATTGGTTAAAATCACCCTACCAACCGTTTTAAGCTTTCAAATTACTAATCATGTTTATCTGTATCTTGACTGGAAAATAATTTGGGCTTTGTAGCAGTGTGCAGCACTGATCCTATTAGGCCATCTATAATAAGCTCCACCAGATTTAAAATTAAAAATAATTTTTAGCTGCATCTAGCCCGGAAAATAATTTTGGGGCTCCGAGATGCGCAAGACACATAAGTGCCTTCTTGCTGCACTACCTGCAGCATGACCCTCATATTGTCAGAATTCGAAGTAATCATGACTACTGGGTTGCCACACTCTTAGATCCCCCAAACTTTTCGATCAACCTTTTCATTTTAATAAAGACCAAAAAAATGGTCATTTTTGAAATTATAAGCATTAGCAGGTTGTTAGAAACTGAAATCAAACAGTTTTCAACTCAAAACTTTATTCTAGGTGATGTTACATTTTCACATAGGACCCCTTGTTCGAAAGGAGCTTCTGAACTCTCTCGTCCATTGAATTTGTCAGGTTTTGGATGGTTTCTGCTTCAATTGTTTTGCATGAGGACAGAATACCCTCCCAGAGCTGTTGCTTAGATGTGAACTGCCTCCCGCCATCATAGACACTCCTTTTAATGATGCTCCAAAGGTTCTGAATGGGGTAGAGGTCAGGGGAGCATGGGGGTCACACCATAAGTTTGTCCCCTTTTATGCCCATATCAGCCAGAGATGCAGATGTTTTATGTGCAGCATGAGATGGTGCATTATCATGCAGAAAAATGATCTTGCTGTGAAATACACGGTTCTTCTTCTTGAACCATGGCAGGAAGTGCTGTTTGAGAAAATCCACATACATTATGGAGTTCATCTTTAGCGCCTTCAGGGATCCTAAAGGGGCCGACAATCTCTCTCCCCATGATTCCAGCCCAAAACATTACTCCACCTCCTCCTTGTTGGCGCTGTAGCCGTGTTTGCGTGGGGTGTCCATCAACCAGCCATCCTCCACTCCATCCATCTGGACCATCGAGCGCTGCACGGCACTCATCCGTGAACAAAACAGTTTTGAAATCAGTCTTCATGTAATGTTTGGCCCACTGGAGCCGTTTCTGCTTGTGTGAAGTGGATAGAGGAGGTCGACAGGATGGCGTATGCACAGCTGCAAACCTCTGAAGGACCCTGCATCTTGTTGTTCGGCGGACGTTGGAGGCACAAGCAGCTTCAAAAACTTGTCTGCTGCTATGACAAGGCTTTTTTGCCGCTGCTCTTTCAACCTGACGTAATTGCCTGTAGGAAAGAGTCCTCAATTTGCCCTTATCAGCACGCACACGTGTGTACTGTGAATCAGCTACATACTTCTTGATTGCCAAGACACTTCATCCTGATCATCGCACAATGTTGATTGTAGTCATGCCTTGACCTAAACACTCCACAATTTGTTGCTTCTCAGCAGCCGACACATCCTTTTTCTTTCCCATTTTGGCAGAAAATGTAGGCTGCTTAATAATGTGAGAGAGCCTTCTTAAGTAGTCTTGCCTTTCATTGGACACACCTGCCAAACTAATTAGCACAGGTGTCTGCAATTGCTTACAGTGATATAAAGAGCCCTGACACACATCACCATCAATGAGTTTAACTGACAAACAAACAAATTCTTCCCTTATCACTCCTAAACACTTTTTGCATAATAATTTGGAACGCAGTGTACATGTGCTTTTCCACAAAACACCAGTGGTTCACGTAGTGAATCTTACAGTTCTAACTTGCCAACCGTGGTCTGTATGGAATTGTTCAATAAAGGGCCCAAAATTAAGATAACATAGATGGGAGAGGTCTCTATGAATAGGAATTCCTAAGTGTTTGATACCCTGTGAGGGCCAGGCAAAGGGAAAGTTGGACTGGATGGAATCCTATATGGATTTGGGGAAGGAGACATCGAGGGCCTCAGACTTCGCTGCATTGATTTTAAAATTTTACCATGTAACAAAGTGATCTATTTCAGCCATAACAGCAGGGATGGATATATGTGATTGAGTGATATATACTAGGACATCATCAGCAAATAGAGAGCACTTGTACTCGGTGCCTCCCACCTCAATCCACCTAATATTGGGGTTATGGCGAATTGATGAGAGCAGGTGCTCCATCACTAGGATGTATAAGAGAGGGGACAGAGGACATCCCTGCCTTGTCCCATTGGTGATTGTGAAAGGTGATGAAAATGTTCTGACGCACCCCCTGGGCCTTGGGACACCCGGAGCCGGACCCTTTTTGGTGGATGCTGGTGGTTGTAGTCTTCGTGGCGGCGACCCGGTTCCGTGGCTCAGGGCGGTCAAACCAGTGGCGGAACTATTTATGTGGTTTTGATGTTTAAATGTCCGACTACGCCACCCGTGGATTGCGGTCAGAGTGAACCGCCGCTACAGGGCAGACCGCTGAGGCTGGTGTTGTGGGTGCAGCAGAGCGTAGCATAACTCCCCACGGGAGGAGTATAGCCTCAGGGCAGTGTATGCGGAGGATGGGGGTGATGGTGCAGGGCAGCAGCAGTAACGACACTGAGTCAGTGATGCAGTCCAGGGCCTTTACTCACAGTTCTTATTATCCAGACCACGTCTGCAGGTAACGACTGCCCACGTCGTACTGTGCTCACCAGGTGAGGGGCTCAGACATCTCCCAGATAACTTTGGAGCACTTCACAGGACCCCCTTTGTGTGTCCTTTGTCTGGCCTTTCTTACCAACACTTCTGTCCGGCTGTCTCGGGCCTCCTCTTGGTAAACTTGGCGCCAGTTTCCCTGACCCTATGTGGTGCCTTCCTAGCGGGTGTAGCGAGGGGCTGCGCCACATAAAATGTCAGAGCCTCCGGTTTCTAGCTGAGGGTCGTTTCCTGCCTCCACTAGTTCGGGGACCGGACTCCCCCTTTGGCCTGACCCCTCCACGCAGGTGGATTCGGGCGTGCGGTGGCGACTCGCCCGTCCGCACCCCTGGGATCCCTTCATTCCTCGTTCCTGGAGCCTTCTCCGCTCCTCTTCCTTCCTTCTCCCTCTTCCAGGCCTGGGCCTCTGTTACTAGGCCCGCCTCCGGAGCAGAGCTCATGCAGAGTCCCTGCTCCCTGCCACTTCTGCTCAGACTTCTCTACACTGAACTAAGATGGTGCCCACCTTTTATACTCCCTTCTCAATGCACCCAGGAACTGCTTCCTCCCTGCTCCTGCACTACAGGGTTCCCCTTCCTCAGTGTTCCCTCCCCCCACTCCAGCCAGGGACAGGGACTGTCGTGCCCATCTCAGGGGCATATTGGTCGCCCTGCCCCACGGCAATGTGGTGTAATGCATGCAGGTGTCGGGTCCTGATCCACACTCCATCCTTACCTGAGAGTGAGATATCACACCTCTGGGTGAGGTGCAATACGTCTGTAGCAACCGAGCCCTCAGGGTGCTACAGTTCCATTTATCTTCAGCCTAGGTGACGTATTGCGATACAGGGCCGTGATTTTGGCTATAAAAGGGTCCCCTAGACCCCTACCCCAAGCTTTTTAAGAGAATCATATATGGCGTGCCAGGAGACTCTATGGAATGCTTTCTCAGCATCCAACGAGAGTATCTAATTACAAATTTTTAACTGCATCTAGCCCAGGAAATACTTTGTGCCTAGTAGCAGTGTCTGCTAGTCAGCGGATTATCCCGGCTGTTAAGCAAGCTACACCACCTGTAGTTTAGACACTTAATTTTTTCAAAGGAAATGCTTCGGGACCATGGGATACTTAGTGAAGAGCATCAGGAGGCACCCCAAGGCATAGGGGCTGGGACTGGCAGTAGGATGCCTTGCGGTGGACAGTCGAGCTCGATCCTTATAAAAGCTTTTTAACTGCAGCAGCTTTAGTGGACGCTACTGGAGCTGGAATTACCGCGGCTGCTGGCATGAGACTTGCCCTCCAATAGATCCTTGTAAATGGATTTAAAGTGTATTCATTCAAATTAGAGAGACAATTTAAATTAAAAAGCTTAGAGCTGCCTCCACCACAGGGGGGCTCGCTCGACCCACCAGCGGACAGGCACCAGTATTGGGAGAGGGGGGCTGGCCGTCAGGGTTCACCGCGGCTCTGGCACAAACCCGGCGACACGGAGGTGGCACGGGCAGGAGCGGACTGGCCGTGTCGGCTTCTCACTTTTTGGATTTTAGAAGGGCATGACATGCCTATATCTGTGTCTCCCCCTCCTTTTACTCCTCCACCTCTTTTATTTTCGCATGACTATATGTACTTGTCACTTTTCCATGTGTTAGTTATGTCTTCTGAGCAGTTTGTCAGCTTTTGGACACCTTTGAAGGTGTTTTCTATGTGTTTCTATGTGTTTTTGTTTGCCTGCCATTGGTTTTAACGGTGTTCGAAGGTGTTCGACGAACAGTTCGACGAACAGTTCGGCGAACACACGGGTGTTCGACGAACCGAACCGAACTCGAACACTACGGGGGTGGCTCAACACTAGTCAGCATCTAACTTTTATAATCCATTTAAACTGTGCCAGTTGTGCGTCAAAAGCATACATCCAGAATTGGTTGCTTGCAATAGTGTCGCTATATAGTTCAAGCAGTGAAAAAAGTCCATTTGAGGCTTACTAAATTTCCTGCGATACAAATCCTGCCAAGTTTTCTCATCATGTAAATATTAAATGCCATTTAAACTGCGGCAGTTGTGCGTCAAAAGCATACATTCAGACTTGGTTGGTTAGCAATAGCATCGCTATATTGCTACTGCAGTACAAGTCCATCTGAGGTGGGCAAATTTTCTTGCGATACTAATCCTGCTATTTTTTTCAGCAAGGAAATATCATACGTACTTTAAAATGAGCAAGGTGCGTAGTAAGGGACGGGGAAGTGGACATGATGCTGATGATGAACGCAGAGGCCGAGGCCACGGGCAAGGTAAAACAGTGCTTGCTGCGGAAGCACAGCAAACACACACATCATGTCATGGATGCCACAAATATTAAAGACTGTGTCTGAGAGCAGGAGGGAGGTTCCCTGGTCAGGGACAATTAGTATACAGCACCTCCTGTCCCAGGCCAGTAGGGGGAGCAGGCTGCCCTTATAAAAGCTGTAACTGAGGACAGGGTTAGAGAGAACTGGACGACCTAGCTCAGGATTGAGACTAGTCCCAGAGAAGGAGGGACAGTTCAGCTGTAGCCAAGGAGTCCGTGAGGCAGAGGAAAAGCTGCGAGCCAGGCACAGAGGCGACGAGAGCCGGTTCTGGCTGAGAGAATCACCACCGGACATTGGGATCTTAGGCTGTCAGGGTTGCAAGCCCTGCAGCAGATAACCAACCCGCAAGGGATTTCAGGTCCCTTGGCCTAAGAAGCCTGGAGGCTCCGCCACACAGAGGGACCAGTAAAGCATGGAAAAGCAAAAGGTACCTAAGGCCCGAGTCGCAAGCCATACAGGCGAAGTACACGGCCAGCTCAGGGACGTGGGCTATTACACCACGAAAAGGGGGATAGTCAGCAAGGGCAGAGAGAGAACGGTAGGCCTTCACACTCACCCTGACCAGTGGGGCTCACCCGAATGCCCTCAGACACCCAGGCCCATTCCTGCCCGGTACTCCTGTTGGGTCAGTAGTAATACCTACAATAAAGACCCTGGACTGTTTGAAGCGGACTCTGAACTCTTATTACTGCGGCCTACACCATCACCCCCAGCATCCACCTACATTGCCCTGAGGCTACACTCTTCCCGTGGGGAGTTATCCTATCCCTGTGCTGCACACCAACACCAGCCTCAGCGGTCTGCCTTGCAGCGGCGGTCATCCCTGACCGCAATCCACGGGTGGCGTAGTCGGACATTCATAGTTCTACAAATAGACTGCCACAGCATTTGGTCTGACCACCCTGAGCCACGGGATCGGGTTGCCACTACTACCCCCATCATCGCACTGAAGCCCGGTTCCGGGTACCCCACGGCCCAGGGGGCGAGTCACATATAATGCTTCCAGTCAGTTTGCCAGTACCACCCTGTCTTCCACACTGTCCAGTCTCGGTAGCTGTGATTCTGGATCACATAATCCTCACCCTGATCCTTCATCCTCCCACCATACTGAGTGCTCGGAGACAAGTGATTCCACACTTGGACACTCCAAATAGCTGTTCACATTTCCATTTATAGATTCTGGCCTCTTGCACTGCCCGTTTCAAGCGGGACATGAGGAAATCACAGGTAACTATGCCCAATTATTTGAGCAGCCATGCTCGCAAGAAGGCGGTGGTGGGAAACTACAATTACTGTTGCAAGAGGTGGATGATGATGAGACACAATTGCCAACAAGTGATGTTGTTAAGTCAGCAAGTCAGGAGGAGGACCAGGGTGCGGAAGTGGATGAGGTTGTGGACGATGAAGACACTGAGCCAACCTGGGAAGGTGACATGCAGAGCGTGGACAGCAGCATAGGGGGTGAGGAATCTGTAGCACCACAACAAACAGAGAGAGGCAGTAGGGTGGCCAGAGACACAAGGCTGGCAACTGTTCCCCGGAACACCAACAAGGGGGAAGTTGCCAGGCCAAGGGTTAGGTGTTCCTGAGGTTGGCGCTTTTTTAAAGACTGTCCAGTTAATCCAAAAAAGGTAATTTGCAACATCTGCCAAGCCAGCATCAGCAGGGGCAGCACAACTACCTGCCTGACCACCACCAGCATGCTCAGGCACATGACAGCAAAGCACCAGACTAGTTGGGGCAAACACCAGGGTCCAGAAACGGTGTCTGCAGGTGACACCACTGCCTCTTCCCCGTTCTATATGTACACTCATCCCCTGTCCATGACACAGGCGAAGATGCCTGCCATGCTGCACCAGTTGTTGCACACTTGCTACTACCATCAGCAACCACATCCACGTCCTTGTCCCAGCGGAGCGTTCAGTTGTCCTTACAACAGTCCTTGGAACGCAAGCGTAAATTCCCAAATACTAAACGGCCACAGTTGCAAACTTCCTTGAAAACAAAAAACTTGCCCCTACCTCCTGAAAACCTATCCGGGAGGGCAACCTTGGGTTCAAGCTGGACCGGCCTATCCACAGAGACCCCAACATCAGGGAGCTGCTGCCGCTGCCGCTGTTGCTGAACCTCATAGCGGATGTCAGTCACCTCCAGAGACAGCCTGCGCAGCTGCTCTGCCAGCTCTGCAACGGAATCCATGAACCAAGGAAGAAAGAACAAAAAACACACTCAAAAAAACCCCACAAACAATCAAGTGTCAGTTTTTTTTCTCTAAACATGTGTACGGCCGGTGATATTGTCACGTAAGTGGAGTGGAGACCCCTAGGCAGATCTAATATCACCTGCCTATCCTACCGTCTCTGTATTTTATTAATTCTTTACATTTCTTTTTACTTAACATTTCTGTCTAGTCCAATCCCCATTAGGAAATGAGCTCCATTATTGACAATGCTATCCAGTGTACATCTTGCCACATGTATGCAATCCTTGAACATCCGGTCGTGGGTGCATAATGCTGTGCGAGATATGAGCACGTTGTGCGTTTGGAAGCCCAGGTACTGGATCTAAATGAGCAGCTGGCAACACTGAGATCCATAGACAATATGGAAAGGAGTCTGCTGCTCACTGGGGTAAATATGGGGGAGGATACTAGTATAGAGCTGCAGGACAGTGAGGTAGCCAGCTGGGTGACAGTTAGAAGGGGGGTAGAGGAAAGAGTACCAGGGAGGCTAGTCCTGAACTGGCACACCCCAATAAGTTTGCAAAGTTGGCAGATGAGGGGGGTGTCAGTACAGGTTTAGCACTGCTGCAAAAAGGCATGTCCTCTGAAAGCCGGAGGAGTGTCAGCTCCAGTAAGGGGGGAAATAGCAGAGCAGGGCAGGCCAGGCAGGTGCTGGTAGTGGGGGACTCAATTATTAGGGGAACAGATAGGGCAATCTGTCACAAAGACAGGGATCGTCGAACAGTGTGCTGCCTACCTGGCGCTCGAGTCCGGCACATCGCTGATCTGGTTGACAGATTACTGGGACGGGGTGGTGAGGATCCAGCGCTCATGGTGCACATTGGCACAAATGACAAAGTTAGAGGTAGGTGGAAGGTCCTTAAAGATGATTTCAGGGAATTAGGCTGCAAGCTTAAAGCAAGGACCTCCAAGGTGGTATTCTCGGAAATACTGCCTGTACCACGTGCCACGTCAGAGAGGCAACGGGAGATTAGGGAGATAAATAAGTGGCTCAGGCATTGGTGTAGGAAGGAGGAGTTTGGGTTTCTGGAGAACTGGGCCGACTTCTCAGTTGGCTACAGGTTCTACGCTAGGGACGGGCTGCACCTCAATGGGTAGGGTACAGCTGTGCTGGGGGAGAAAATGGCTAGAAGGTTGGAGGAGTGTTTAAACTAGGGATTGGGGGAAGGGTATTCTTTTTATAGGTGGGAAAGATAGTGCAGATAGTGACCTGGGCACAAATTAAGAAATTGTGGTGGGGTTAGAACAGTCAATATAGTAAGAAGGAATAGAGGTACAGAGAGATACATAAAATGCATGTACATTAATGTCAGAAGCCTCACCAACAAAATGGAGGAATTAGAATGAATTTTGTTGGAAAATAATTATGACATGGTGGGGATATCTAAGACATTGCTGGACGAGAGCCATGACTGGGCAGTTAATTTACAGGGCTATAGTCTGTTCAGAAATGACCGTACAAACAAGCGATGTGGGGGGGGTCTATTTATATGTAAAATCATCCTTAAAACCCATCTTGCGGGAGAATATACGTGAATCTAATGAAAATGTAGAGTCCCTGTGGGTGGAAATAAGGATAGGGGGAAAAAATAATTAGTTACCGTTTGTTATAAGACTCCAAAAATAATGGAAGCAGCAGAGAATATCCTCATAAAGCAAATAGATGAAGCAGCGACTCAAGGAGAAGTCATTGTTATGGGGGACTTCAACTACACTGTTCCTGGGGGAACAGAAACCTGTAGTTCCAGCAAAGCTAATAGATTTTTGACAACTATGAGAGACAATTACCTTTCACAACTGGTTCAGGACCCAACAAGAAGGGGGGCACTGCTAGACCTAATATTAACCAATAGGCCAGGCCGCATATCAAATATACGAGTTGGGGGTCACTTGGGTAATAGTGATCACAAAATAATACGTTTTCATGTAACCTTTAATAAGATGTGTAGTAGAGGGGTTACAAGAACACTAATCTTCAGGAAGGCAAATTTCCAACGGTTAAGAGATGATCTTAGTGCAATAAACTGGGACGATATCCTGAGACATAAAGCTACACAAAGTAAATGGGAGACATTTATTAACATCCTGAATAGGACCTGTGCACAATATATACCCTATGGGAATAAAAATGCTAGAAATAGGAGGAAACCACTATGGCTAAATAGAACTGTAAGAGGCACAATAAGTGACAAAATGAAAGTATTTAGAGAACTAAAGAAAGCAGGTAGTGATGAGGCATTAAATAAATACAGAACATTAAATAAATTCTGTAAAAACCAAATCAAGGCAGCAAAGATTGAGACAGAGAGACTCGTTGCCAGAAAAAGTAAGAATAATCCCCAAATATTTTTTAACTGCATAAATAGTAAGAAACTAAAAAATGATAGTGTTGGCCCCCTTAAAAATAGTCTGGGTGAAATGGTGGATCAGGATGAGGAAAAAGCCAATATGCTAAATGATTTTTTTTCAACAGTATTTACACAAGAAAATCGCATGACAGACAACATGATTAGTGATAACAAAAATTCTCCATTAAATGTCACTTGCTTAACCCAGCAGGAAGTACGGTGGTGTCTAAAAATCACTAGAGTTGACAAATCCCCGGGCCCGGATGGGATACATCCGCGAGTACTGCAGGAATTAAGTAAAGTCATAGATAGACCATTATTTTTAATCTTTAAAGATTCCATAATAACAGGGTCTGTACCACAGGACTGGCGTATAGCAAATGTGGTGCCAATATTGAAAAAGGGGACAAAAAACGAACTTGGAAATTATAGGCCAGTAAGCTTAAACTCTACTGTGGGTAAAATCCTGGAGGGTTTTCTAAGAGATGCTATACTAGAGTATCTGAAGAACAATAACCTCATGACCAAATATCAACATGGGTTTACGAGGGACTGTTCCTGTCAAACTAATCTGATTAGCTTTTATGAAGAGGTAAGTTCCCGACTGGACCAAGGAAATGCAGTGGATTTTGTGTATATGGACTTTTCAAAAGCTTTTGCTATGGTTCCACACAAAAGGTTGATACATAAAATGAGAACAATGGGGATAGGGGAAAATATATATAAGTGGGTTAATAACTGGCTTAGTGATAGGAAACAAAGGGTGGTTATTAATGAAACACACCCAGACCGGGTCACAGTTAACAGTGGGGTACCACAGGGGTCAGTATTGGGCCCGCTTCTTTTTATTATTATTATTATTATTATTATTGTTATTAATTTACATAGTGCCATTGATTCCATGGCGCTGTACATAAGAAGGGGTTACATACAAAATACAGATATCACTTACAGTAAACAAACTAACAATAATAGAATGGTACGGAGGGAAGAGGACCCTGCCCTTGCGGGCTTACATTCTACAGAAATGGGGAAGCAGACAGTAGGTTGAGGGGTTGCAGTAGCTCTGGTGTTGTTGGGGGTGGCAGCAAGCAAGGTCATGGCAGGCTGTAAGCTTGTTTGAAGAGATGGGTTTTCAGGTTCTGTCTGAAGGATCCAGGTCTGGTGGATAATCGGACGTGTTGAGGCACAGAATTCCATAGGATGGGGATATTCGGGAGAAATCTTGGAGGCTATTGCGTGATGAACGAATAAGTGTGGAGGAGAGAAGGAGGTCTTGGGAAATCCGGAGGTTACGCGAGGGAATATATCGGGAGATTAGTTCAGAGATGTATGGAGGAGAGAGGTTATGGATGGCTTTGCAGGTCAGTGTTAGGAGTTTGAACTGGATACACTGGGGAAATGGGAGCCAGTGAAGGGATTTGCAAAGGGGGGTAGCAGAGGAGTAGCGAGGCGAGAGATGAACCAGTCGTGCAGCAGAGTTGAGGATGGACTGGAGAGGTACGAGAGTGTTAGCAGGTAGGCCACAGTGGAGGATGTTGCAGTAGTCGAGGCGGGAGATGATGAGGGCATGCACAAGCAGTTTAGTAGATTGAGGGTTGAGGAAAGGAAGGACTCTGGAAATATTTTTGAGCTGGAGGCGACAAGAGGTGGCGAGAGCTTGGATGTGGGGTTTGAAGGACAGGGCAGAGTCAAGGGTTACTCCGAGGCAGCGGATTGTTGGTACAGCGGAAAGAGTGATGTCATTTATTGTGATAGAAAGATCAGGTGGGAAAGATATGTGTGATGGGGGAAAGATAATGAGTTCAGTTTTGTCCACATTGAGCTTGAGGTAGCTGGAGGAGAAGGAGGATATGGCTGCTAGACATGCTGGGATTCTGGACAGCAGAGAGGTGACATCTGGGCCAGAAAGGTAGATCTGGGTGTCATCAGCATACAGATGGTACTGGAAGCCATGGGGTTTTATGAGCTGTCCCAGGCCAAGGGTATAGATTGAGAAGAGTAGGGGTCCTTGGACAGAGCCTTGAGGGACTCCAACAGAAAGGGGGCAGGGCGAGGAGATAGTGTTGGAATGGGAGTGCTTCTTTTTAACATATTTATTAATGACCTTGTAGGGAGCATACAGAGTAGTATTTCAATATTTGCAGATGACACTAAACTCTGCAGGGTAATTATTACAGAGGAGAACAATTTTATATTACAGAAACTAGAAGCTTGGGCTGATAAATGGCAAATGAGCTTTAATGGGGATAAACGTAAGGTAATGCACTTGGGCAGAGGAAATAAAATGTATAATTATATGCTTAATTGTAAAACACTGTGCAAAACTGTCACTGAAAAGGACCTGGGTGTATTGGTGGACAACAGACTCACGTTTGGTGGCCAGTGTCAGGCAGCTGCTGCAAAGGCAAATAAAATAATGGGACGCATTAAAAGAGGCATAGATGCTCATGAGGAGGACATAATTTTACCTCTATACAAGTCACTAGTGCGACCACACTTAGAATACTGTGTACAGTTCTGGTCTCCAGTGTATAAGAAAGACATAGCTGAACTGGAGTGGGTGCAGAGAAGAGCGACCAAGGTTATTAGAGGACTGGGGGTCTGCAATACCGAGACAGGTTATTACACTTGGGGTTATTTAGTTTGGAAAAACGAAGGCTTAGGGGTGATCTTATTACTATGTACAAATATATGAGGGGACAGTACAAAGACCTTTCTACTGATATTTTTACTCTGAGGCCTGAGACGGGGACAAGGGGGCATCTTCTACCTCTGGAGGAAAGAAGGTTTAATCATAATCACATACACGGATTCTTTACTGTAAGAGCAGTGAGACTATGGAACTCTCTGCCGCATGATGTTGTAATGAGTGATTCACTACTAAAATTTAAGAAGGGCCTGGATGCCTTTCTTGAAAAGTATAATACTACAGGTTATATATACTAGATTCTTTGATAGGGCATTGATCCAGGGAATTAGTCTGATTGCCGTATGTGGATTCAGGAAGGAATTTTTTTCCCCAATGTGGAGCTTAGTGTTTGCCACATGGGTTTTATTTGCCTTCCTCTGGATCAACATGTTAGGCTATGGGCTAAACAAGATGGACTTAGTCTTCCTTCAACCTTAAAAACTATGTTACTATGTTATATAGGTTCCTCACCTATCGCCAACCAGTAAACCTAAACCCTGTATATCACTAGAGCTAGGCCCTAGATAGGGAGGGGGCGTAAGCACTGGTCAGGCCCTACTATAAACTAAAGACAACCAGGAAGACAAACAAAGGGAAAAAACTTAGCTTGAGCAGACGCCAGAGAGATAACACCAAACGTCCTCCAAGGGCACCAGAGAGGAAGCTAGCCGACTGCTATTGATCCAAGCCTGCACAAAGGGAAAATGGAGATATCATCAGTGACTTCCTGAAGCAGATTGAGAGCTTATAGACACCCAGACCAGAGTGTGTCAATCAGAACAGGAGGGAGGTTGCAGTTGGGTCCAAAAGTAAGAAGGATTAAGAAGGCATCTGCAAAGCCAAACGCAGTAACGTTCTGCAGGCAGATTAAGAGCGACTGTCTCTTACACCTGACACACCTGTGACAGCTTGCCCTGGAAATGGAAATGTTGTCATTTAGGCTTGTGGAGACAGAAGCTTTCAGCAACCTCATGGTAGTGGCCGTCCCTCGGTACTCGGTCCCCAGCAGCCACTATTTCTCCCGGTGTGCCATCCCCGCCTTACACAAGCACATGTACCATAACATCAGCCGTTCCCTGACAAATGCTATTACTTGTTACTAAGAAGGTTCACTTAACCACAGACATGTGGACAAGTGCTTGTGGTCACTGATGCTACATTTCCCTGACGGAACACTGGGTGAATATTGTAGAATCTGGGACCCAGTCGGACTCTGGGACGGAGCACGTGCTACCAACATCAAGGATTGCGGGCCCTGGTTCAATCAGGGTTTCCCCCACCTTCCACAGCAGTTTCTGCACCTCCTCCTCCTCACCCTTCATCTCCAAAATATCAACATCAGTTGTAAGCTGGAAGCACTGCTGCACTGCCTCGGCCAAGCGGCAACAGGCTGTGCTGAAGCTAATCTGCTAAGGTGACAAACCGCACACCGCCGCAGAGTTGTTGAAAGGTCTAACAGACTAGACTGATCTGTGGCTCTTGCCCCATAACCTACAGCCAGGCATGGTTGTGTGTGACAATGGCCGTAACCTGGTGGTGACTCTGAAGCTTGTCATCCTCGCACACGTACCATAATAGGCCCATGTGCTCAATTTAGTGGATCAGCGGTTTCTCAAAACCTACTCAGATCTGCCTGGCTAATTGTGAAAGTACGCCATGTGTGTACCAATATTTGCAAGTCAGCCACAGCTTCTTCCCCCCTGGCAACGTTTGCAACTTCCAGCTCACTGACTGTTGTGCAATGTTACCATGCATTGGAACTCAAGGCAAGGCTTTGTGAGCAGCAGAGGGCAGTAGTTGAATACCAGCTCCAACATGCCCGTCAGCCTTCGCACATAAGAGCTGATGAGTGGGCATGAATGTCTGACATCTGTTAGGTTTTCCAAAACTTAAAGGACTTGCCCAAGATGGTCAACTGAAAATGCTGACAGGCTGACTCTTTTTAAAATGAACAAGGGCTGGATTGGCCCAGACTTCTCAACACCACCAGATGACAGCAGCAGAACATAAACTCAAATCCAGTGCTTTTTTTTTTTCTTTTTATGGTCTATTCCCATGCACCCCTTCCCACCCAAACATGGATATACACTTCAGGATTTCGTCTTTTTTGTTTCATGTCATCCTCCTCCTTCTCCTCCTCCTCCTCCACCACCATATCAACAGGGTGATCATGCTACCCTTGCTATAAATTTTTTATGGGTTTTTATGATGCCCTCATAAATAATTTTTAGAGGCCTAACTCTAATATTCTTTGATATATTATGTATACCCCCCAGGGGTAAATGTTTTTCAGCCCATGCACTTGGTGCATGTGTAGCACCCCGAGGGTTCGGCCGCTACAGGGGTATTGCACCTCAACCAGAGGTGTGATATTCCACTCCCGGGTTAGGATGGTGTGTGGACCGGGACTCAGTTAGCTGCATGCATCACACACACCCCATTTCCGGGGGACAGCTCAACGGTGCTCCCATTAGTACAGTAATGCAGGCACGACAGAACCTGTCCCTGGCTGGAGTGGGGAGGGGGGAGGAAAACCCAGTGATGTAGGAGCAGGAGGGGACGGTTTCTGGGCATAGGTAGGAGCCCATTGGTTGCAAGTCACCTGGGCTAATACACAGAGAGGGAGGTATAAGAGGTGGGCACCATCTTAGTTCTCAGTTCAGTTCAGTCGGTGGAGTGAGAGAAGGAGTTCAGCCAGAGAGGGCTGACAGGGAGCTGTGGCTCAGCCTGGGCCCAGCTCCACGAGGCAGGCCTAGGGTGAAGGCAGGAGCCAGAAGAGAGGAACAGAAACAGAAAGGAAAAGAAAGGAACAGAAACAGAAAGGAACAGCAAAGAAAGAGAAGTACCCAAAGTGTAGAAAGGCCCAGAGACACGAAGGCGGAAGGAACCCTAAGGACCCAGGAGATTACGGGTGACCGGTTGGCAGAACAGGGTACCGGATCCCAAGTTGGTGGAGGTGACTAATCCTTAACCAAGAACCGGTGGTTGTGATCATTTACTGGTGCGACCCCTCACTACACCTACTAGGAAGGCACACCACACCGGGTCAGGGAAGTGAGCATCCAGTCCTCCCAGGAGAAGACCCGAGGCAGCTGGACAGAAGTAGTGTCACTGGTGGGGCACGGCTGACGAAAGGATAGAAGGGAGTCCTGTGCCACACTCCGGAATTGCCTGGGGGTTGATCGAGCCCCCTGCCTGGTGGACGCAGCACGGCTCAGGCGGTCCTACCTGCGCACAAGTGACCTGGATGAGAACTGTAAGTAAAGAACCTGAACTGCAACACCTTGTCTCTGAGCATTCTCACCACATCAGCACTACTAGTGCTGGGACTCCCGTGCACCATCACTCCCATCGTTTACACTTACTGCCCTGAGGCTGTACTCCTCCCGTGGGGAGTTATCCCATTCTCTGCTGGGCACACAACACCAGCCTCAGCGGTCTGCCTTGCAGCGGCGGTACACCTTGACCGCGATCCACGGGTGGCGTAGTCGGACATTAAACCACAAAAACCCTATAAAGACTGCCACTGGTTTGACCACCCTGAACCACGGGACCGGGTCGCCGCCACGGAGACTACAACCCCCAGAGACCCGGCTCCGGGTAACCCACACACGTGCACACGGCCCAGGGGGCGCGTCACATGTGCTTTACCAGTCTAGGGTACCCACTCCTTAATAATGGGAAAAAATGTTTTCTGAGGCACTCTACTACATCTCTTCAATGGGTATTGGAGTGCCTCCTTCTAATTTTTGGCATCCATTGCACTTAGTGAATACACTTTACCAGTCTAGGAGACTTTCCTTATTAATGGGAAAAAATGCTTTTCTGAGGCTCCACCTTCTGGTTGAGGGAACATTTTTGGAAATGAAAAGAGCCATTGGGTTCTATTTGTATATGATCCAGTGCCTTGTTGTGGGCTGTCAGGTGTTCATCACATAAGGAATTCTCTCACTGCAGGCAGAATTTCACAGCAGGGACAGGAGACTTTGTACAGAGACTTAAGTACAGAAAATCCTGGTCTCCTCCATGTCAGGCTGAATAGATGTGAAATATTCCTCTGTATTCCCCAGAAGGGTTGATGCTGCTACGTTAATCTAATAGCTTTTTTCAGTGCTAATTCTAATAGATTCTATTCTCTAATAATATCTGCAATTCATGTAGGGTGAGCTGTCGCAGTAGGGATAACGTAATACAGGCATTTAGTCAGGGATTGTTGCCTTATAGTCCTTCCTGCTGAAACGGAAAAAAAAATCAAGGTAATATCTATTCTATTCCCTTTTAATACCGCTGTTGGCTGCATTTAGTATAGGGATAGATGCTATAAATGAGTGTTTATTCTGGTGACATACATCTCTTCCAGTGTCCATAACTTGATTGCTTTTTTTCACACACTCGTTGACAGATTTGTGTTTTTTACAGTGATATGTACAAAGAAATTCATCAAAGCAGGCAAAATTACCTGATTAAATGTGTCCATTCGCAGTTTCTCTGTAGCATCTGTATGTAAGAGGTAGTGGTGGGAGACTTTACGCTACTGGAGCTGGTAGTACCACTTCAGAATTCTCCAGTGCTTTGTTTCCATCCATTTCAGGGTGTTTCTTGAAGTATGTTTGGGTCGTTGTCCTGCTGTAAGACCCATGACCTAGGATGCAAACCCAACTTTCTGACACTGGACACTACATTTCAACCCAAAATCCTTTGAGAATCTTTACATTTAATGATGCCTTACACACAGGCAAGGCACCTAGTGACAGAGGCAGCAAAACAACCACAAAATATCTTTGACACTTGTAACGCAGCGGCTTGCGGCATTACGGTAAAGGTCCAGGGTGTGTTCTGGCTGACCATGTACCTCTCCCTCAGAAGGACTGATCACATGACTGTGACATCATTTCAGGTCCTGTGTGCACTGAAGGACTGATCACATCACTGTGTCATCATTACAGGTCCTGTGTGCACTGAAGGATATATAAATCCTGGTGCTTTTGAAACAGTGTGAAAAGGTGTGAGGCCTGTTCCTTGTGTGTGGGACACCGTTAGCCTGGAGAGGCTTAGTGAGGCCTAGAGAGGCCTGGTGAAACCTGAAAGGCAGAGGCTGGATCCTTGTGTGTAAGAGATGCCAGTAGCCTTGGAAGGTACGAGGGCTGGAGACCCCCATCTGGGAAGCCGTAAAGCCACAGCTGTAGCAGAACAAAGCTGACTAAAGCAGCTACGACCCGGCAAAGGTAAAAACGCTGCGTTATATGGACATTGATATAGTTACTTTGCTGAAGGCTGTAACTGGAGCCAAGTGGGCCTGTCTGCCACTTGAATGGCTCTTGGATGTTATGTGTGTAAACATGCCGGTGAGCCACTGAGATGGACTATGTTATAAGCACTTATGAAGTGTAATAAACTGCTGGATTGTGAACTACTGGAAAAACGTTGCATGTGTGCTTTAATTGACCCAGTGAAGCGAGTGTCCCCCAATGTGATGACTAGCGCTGCCTTACATGTGGTTGGAGAATACGGGCAACTGCAGCCCGGCTGCTAGGGGCAACTGCAGCCTGGTCGCTAGGGGTAACGACACAGGATGACGAGTGTGGATACAAGCATCTTGCTGTGGATCAACGGGGTCACGAAGATTAAAGCAACTGGCTGTAACTCGGCGGGGTTACAAAAATTGTCCTTGCACTCAAACCTGGTTTGCTGTGGCTCTGCGGGGCCACGAAAATTTTCCGGGGAGAGCGGTGTTTAGTGTCTAGTGTGAATAGTGTACCGCGATGGCTGTGAACGGAGCAGAAAATGAAACTGAAGCTATTGAGCAATTAAAGTGCCGGTTAAAGCTGCAGCAGGTATTTGAGAAACGTCTACAGGACATGGTGCAGGAACGGCAGTAGCTGTTGGCACCGTATAGAATGGCGGCAGTGGACCGTTCTGTGAACTCTCTGGGGGCGCCAGTATTGTCCCAGAGTGCCCGGGGAGGTGGTAAGAGATGTTGTGAACTGAGTCCTAAGACTGTTGCGGGTTTTTTTGTTAAAGTACCCCCTTTAGGTGTGGTTGTCCAAAAGGGGGCAGAGTCTAAAAGGGGACAGATTTTCAAAAGAGCATGGAGTATAGAAAACCAAAATTTGTTACTGGTTGTGGGTTGGTACGGCCTAAAAATGACAATTTGACCGTTGATAACGGGGTAGCTCCAGTAGAAGGGGTTGACGTGAAGGTGGGAGGTGACTTGTTGGTCCACGAAACCATGGGGAGTGACACAGACCCCACAACTGACGTTGACGCTATGAAAGTAGAAAGAGAGTTCAGTCAGGAGGGGCTAGACGGGGGGAGAAAGTCCCCCTCTCGTCGTCGACGGCGCAAGGGCCACAAAAAGATTGCTCCTGTAGTCTTTGCTGAAAGTGAAAATAAAGAAAATGTAATACTGTGTGCCTTTGTTCCAAGTGTGGATCCTCCTTTAGAGGCAGAAGAGGAGGTGACATTGCCAGTAGCAACCTCCGGTACAGTACTGAGACAGAAGGATCTGACAGCCCTGAAAGAGGAGGTGGCCAGTCATGACCAAGAGCTGGATCCTATCAGGCAGCAGTGTCAGAGTGACGTGCAGCAACTATGGGAAAACCAGGAGAACGTGTCCTCAGACCAGCAGAGCCGGGAGTCTGAATGGCAGAAAATATACCAGGTTGTGAGGAACTTACAGCGAGAACAGGAGGGAAGCAGCGAGGAAGTTAACCAATGGAAGGAAATGTTCCAGGAAATTAAGGAGGACCGCCGCAAAACCAAGGAGGAGGTTTTTCAATTGGAGATTGACAAAGCGGAGTGTGAAGATGAGTGTAACGGGTCTGGGAGGCGGAACCTCTGAGCAACTTATACAAGGGGGCGGTCCTTGTAAGGAAGCGGGTGGCGACCAGGGAAGACAGACAGGCAGTCACAGCAGGTGACCGGGACAGTCTCTGGGTAAACGGGCAGGAGGTCACGGCAAGTGACCGGGACAGTCTCTGGGTAAACGGGCAGGAGGTCACAGCAAGTGACCGGGACAGTCTCTGGGTAAACGGGCAGGAGGTCACAGCAAGTGACCGGGACAGTCTCTGGGTAAACGGGCAGGAGGTCACAGCAAGTGACCGGGACAGTCTCTGGGTAAACGGGCAGGAGGTCACAGCAAGTGACCGGGACAGTCTCTGGGTAAACGGGCAGGTACGACCTGTGAGCCTCCAGGTAGGCTAGCAGGCAGATGGCAGATGAGTGCTCCCAGGTGAGCAGGCGAGAGTCTCTGGATAAGCAGGTGGTCACAGCATGTGACGGCGGAGCCTCCAGGTAGGCTAACAGGCAGGTAGCAGATGAGCGCTCCCAGGTGAGCGGGCAAGAGTCTCTGGACTGGCAGGTGGTCACGGCACGTGACGGCGGAGCCTCCAGGTAGGCTAACAGGCAGGTAGCAGATGAGCGCTCCCAGGTGAGCGGGCAAGAGTCTCTGGACTGGCAGGTGGTCACAGCACGTGACGACGGAGCCTCCAGGTAGGCTAACAGGCAGATAGCAGATGAGCGCTCCCAGGTGAGCGGGCAAGAGTCTCTGGACTGGCAGGTGGTCACAGCACGTGACGGCGGAGCCTCCAGGTAGGCTAACAGGCAGGTAGCAGATGAGCGCTCCAGGTGAGCGGGCAAGAGTCTCTGGACTGGCAGGTGGTCACAGCACGTGACGGCGGAGCCTCCAGGTAGGCTAACAGGCAGGTAGCAGATGAGCGCTCCCAGGTGAGCGGGTTAGCTGGTCCATAGACAGACTGACAGGAGTCGGAAGGCAGACCGTCGGACCTCAGGCTAGCAAACGGGCAAGCGGATAACAGGCAGGAATCAGACAGCAAACTGGCAGGAAACTGGCAGGAAACTGGCAGGTAACTGGCAGGTAACTGGAAACGGGACCTGAGGGCTGAAGCAGAGTAGTGAACAGTGCAACAACATTGCTCGGGCACCTCCATTTTGGAGGAGGTGCCTTATATATGGAGGGATCCTCCGGCCATTGGCCGGGGACTCCTTAGGGCGACGCGCGCGGCCCCTTTAAGAGAGGGGGAGCGCTCGCGCCCTAAGCACAGTGACCGGGGGAGAGCGGGCGCTGCAAGCAGAGCGGGAGGAAGCCGCCGGGCACGGAGCAGAGAGGTGAGGGGAACAGCGTCCCTGCCTAGCAGGAGGCAGGGACGCCGACGCTACAATGAGTTGTGCGAGGTGAAAGATCGTTTCACCCTGGTACAGTAAGAGCTGTACCAAGTGAAGAAAGAGCTGTGTGAATCCAATAAGGAGTATGGTGAACTCAGTGGGGAACTGCAACAAATTAAGAGAGACTATGAGGATCTCCTCAAGGTTAAAGAAAAACTAGAGGATGATAAGGCGGATGCAGACCACATGAGCCAAGTGGTTGAGACCACTCTGCAGGACACCCGTGATTAAAATGATGATCTCTGCAGAAAGACCCTAGGTCTGGAAGCTCAGGTGAAGGAGCTGCAGACGTTCTGTGATAATCTGCAGAGGGCTGAGATGTGCCTTAAGGAAAGAATCAGCAAGATGGAAGCTGAGTGGAAAAAGATGGAGGAGTCTATCGGAGAAGCCACAGACAAGGGCCAGGAGTTGGCCACTGGAGATGGGAGGTATGAAACAGATACCTCCTCGAATAATACGAGCTTGGGTGATTCGGTGGATGCAAGAGCCGAGATCAAAGAGCTCAAGGAGTCGCTACAAGCCCATTTGAAGCAAGAGAAGCTTGAGAGAGTGGCTGTCGAGAGCCGAGTGGGCGCATTGGAGACAGAGAGGTCTGAGAGAGGTCTGAGAAAACGCTACTGTTAAAGGAGCAGTTGAAGCAGGAAGAGTTTCAGACATGGGCTGCTGAGAGGCGAGTAGCTGAGCTAGAGGAAGAAGTTTTTGAGCTCAAAGGTCGCCTAGCAAAGTATCACTCAGTGAACGAGGCCTCCTTGGAGAAGGAAAAGGGCAAACAAGTTGCGCTTACTCCTTTATACCATGAGAAGGTGGACCTGAGGAGAGCTAAGAGAGTGTTAACAGAAGATAAATATGAAATGGAAGTGGTCAAGATGAAAATTCTTGAATTTGTAGCTGTGAGATAGCTCAGGGGAAGCATACAGGGTGAAGAAGCTGAAAGTCAGTTGTCCTTGAAACCTGAGCCGGTTGATCGTCTGGAAACCACTGGTGAAACAGAAATGTCTCGGTACAAGTGCCTCATAGATGTACCCGAGGATTTGCGAGAAGAATGCACCAGTGAGTATGTGCATGAAGAGTTTAAGAAGGCCGTGGGAGCCTGTAAGGTGTACTTGACCTCAGAAGCTAAACAGCTGTTGGTCCTGTCCACAACCGAAGTCACAGTGAAGAGGGTGGCTATCCTAAGTGACATGCACTGGCGATGTATTCGCATAAAGCGGTTTGTCCGGTTGAAGACGGAACAAGCCATTAGACAACTGGAGTTTATGAGAAAAGCTCAAAGTCTGCGTGAAGAGGGCATCCGGGTGCCTCAGGCTCTGGTAAGAAAGCTCATTGGGAGAAATGGCCGAACCATGCAAATGATGGTAAAGAAATCTGGTGAGATGAAAGTAAGCAGTCCACGTGATTGCCAGGACTGGATGCCAGATGAAGACGGCATGGTGTCATTCTCCGCTGTAGGAAAGGAAGAAAGTCTTGCATATATACGCATGCTGATGGAGTACCGAGTGACCTACCTGCGAGAGGTAGAACAATTGAATCTCGCCAGACTGCGAATGGAAAGGCAGCATCGCCTGAGCAGCAGAAGGTGGCAGCCGTCTAGAAATTGTGAGACCAGACAGAGAAAGGGCCCTTCAATTAATAGAACGGCTACAGTAGAAGTTAGAGACTTTCCAAGATGTCCTGAGGATAGTGGGTGTGGGTTTAGAGGTAGTGAGACCTCCAGTAACTCAGGTCTGAGTGGCCCATACAAACGACCCAATAGAGTACGGGACAGTACGGAGTCGAACCAGACCTTAGATACCAGGGCATGTGAGTCACACTGCTATATTGACCGCTGGGAGCGGGGGAGGTCTGACAAGGTTAAGACTGACCGCTGGGAGCGGGGGAGGTCTGACAAGGTTACGACCCGGAAATGTGACTTGACGAAGTCAGTGACAATGACAGATGGTAGGTCCCTAAGGAATGGGCTAATGTCGATGACTAATGTTCCAGGGGCTGAGCAGCGCAGTTGTCAAGTATATGGTCTCTGTGTGAACTGTGGGTTATAATCTGATTGGGTATATTATGTGTTCAACCCCACAAGTTTGAACAGAGGGGGGGGATATGTAATGCAGCGGCTTGCGACATTACTGTAATGGTCTAGGGTGTGTTCTGGCTGACCATGTACCTCTCCCTCAGAAGGACTGATCACATGACTGTGACATCATTTCAGGTCCTGTGTGCACTGAAGGACTGATCACATGACTGTGACATCATTACAGGTCCTGTGTGCACTGAAGGATATATAAATCCTGGTTCTTTTGAAACAGTGTGAAAAAGGCGTGAGGCCTGTTCCTTGTGTGTGGGACACTGTTAGCCTGGAGAGGCTTAGTGAGGCCTAGAAAGGCCTGGTGAAACCTGAAAGGCAGAGGCTGGATCATTGTGTGTAAGAGATGCCAGTAGCCTTGGAAGGTACGAGGGCTGGAGACCCCCATCTGGGAAGCTGTAAAGCCACAGCTGTGGCAGAACAAAACTGACTAAAGCAGCTACGACCCGGCAAAGGTAAAAACGCTGCGTTATATGGACATTGATATAGTTACTTTGCTGAAAGCTGTAACTGGAGCCAAGTGGGCCTGTCTGCCACTTGAAAGGCTCTTGGATGTTATGTGTGTAAATATGCCGGTGAGCCACTGAGATGGACTACGTTATAAGCAGTTATGAAGTGTAATAAACTGCTGGATTGTGAAATACCGGAAAAAAACGTTGCATGTGTGCTTTAATTGACCCAGTGAAGCGAGTGTCCCCCAGCGTGATGAATAGCGCTGCCTTACACCCTCTACCATATTTGAATTTAACTACTGTGTTCTTTTATTTGTAGGTCTCATTCCATTTACAATATTCACTTGATCCTATGCAGTATCAACTAATACTACTGGATGACAAAGACTCTAGCATGATAAAATCAATACATTTTTATAGAATATAATTCGTTAAAAAACATAAAACAACAACAACAGGGTAAGAGTCTTTCTTAAACCTCCAATGCAGAGAGTTGTAATATGAGGTTGAGTTACATATAGTGATGAGAGAGTATCGTAATATTTGTAATCGCTATACTCGTAACGAGTACTTTGTAATAATCGCGTATTCATTCCTAATAGCGAGTACAATGTAAGTCAATGGGAAATGTGAGTAATTTTCTGCTGGACCTACAAAGGGGTCTGGGGGCCTGAGGAAAAGGATGAAATGGATGGGAAAGTGATGAAACTGAATAGAAAGAGCCTGGAGAATATGCCTGCATTCATTTCTGACTCACATATGGTTTCTGGGAATAAGTTTGTTATAGTATCATGCCACTTTTACAGACACACAAGAACAACTACCAAACCTAACCTAAATTGAATTTAACAGGCCAAAAAGGTTAAGAAACAGTTTTTCTTGCATATAATTAACAAACAAAGTAGCACTCTGTAACACTTAGTATATAATTATGAAGTATGGAATATGAATAGCATTACTGCTGTAGAAAATAGAAATAAATGAGAAATTTTGGCGCATTTAAATATGAAATTTGAAATATGAATAGCATTACTGCTGTGTTATATAGAAATAAATGAGAAATCTTAGCGCATAAATTGGCCAATTCATGTGTACATGACAGCCGCGATAAGGCGTTTCTCGATGTCAAGACCCTAACAATTTGAATACCTCTCTAAGGGACATCCGTCTGCTTATGTCTGGGAAAGTAAGATCCTACTGCAATTAAAACCACCTGCGGCATCAGGATGGAGTGCTCAGTCAAAGCTTAAACATAGAAACAGAAGAAACTGACGGCACTTCCAATACAAGAAATAGGTGTGAACAGATGCTTACTAGGAGGAGCTACCTCCATATACAATTAACAAACAAAGTAGCACTCTGTAATGCTTAGTATATAATTATGAAGCATGAAATATGAATAGCATTACTGCTGTAGAAAATAGAAATAAATGAGAGATTTCTCATTTATTTCTATATTCCACAGCAGTAATGCTATTCATGTTTCATATTTCATATTTACATGAGCTAAAATTTCTCATTTATTTCTATTTTCTATACCAGTAATGCTATTCATATTTCACACTTCATAATTATATACTAAGCGTTACAGAGTGCTACTTTGTTTGTTAATTGCATATGGAGGTAGCTCCTCCTAGTAAGCACCTGTTCACACCTATTTCTTGTATTGGAAGTGTCGTCAGTTTTTTCTGCTTCAGTTTTTCCTGCATAATCACTTGTATAGAAGGTTAAAAAAAACAGAGAAACCAATAAAATATCCCTTTTAGCATTTGTTCACACATACTGTTGTGGCTTTTTTTCGCCTTTTACACTTGGGAGGGCCCTGACTTATACATTTTGTAGGTCCCTCTGTCATACATAATTTTTAGTGGCTATTCCCCAGCACTTTACAAGGACAGCTTCTATGCACCAGTAGGTATGTTAATCTTTGACCTGAGAGGCCTCAGGTGGCTCTGTAACATGCGTTTTGGAGGGAAAGCTGTTACTTAGACATTTGGGCGGTCCCTCCATCATTGACTCTCATATAATGGAATACATATTCCATAGCAGTTTACAATGTGCCTATTGTAGCGTTGGGCTTGACCCTCCTCCTCCTCCTTCTCCACCTTCATGTGATACTGCGGCCCTAAATTCAAATGTTCAGAGGGCCTGCAGTAGGCAGGAAAGCTGAGTTTTGTGAGAGCCCTCCTCTAGAAATTTTGGAAGTCCCTATTGTGTAAATTTGAGAGTGCCCTCACTTATTCATAGTGTAAGGTCCTCACTCTATTACTTAACTCATTTAAGGGCAGAGACTATATAGAAAAAGGCCAAGAGACATGGAGTACTAGAAGGTAGCAGTGAGTGCAGCCTGTAATCCTCAGGTATGGCTGAACTCCGTGAACCGGAAAAATAAAGCTGCACTAGTCGACTGGATGACAAGCTCAAAAATATCACTTGTGCAAGTCAATAGACAAAGGATATATGGTGCCCCCCTCCAGGATAGGTTGGAGAAGCTTCTCCTAATGGCTCAGAGATTTTGATTGTCAATATTCCCCAGATTATATAGCAAGAGAAGACTTCTTGATACTGTACTACTTGGTCCAGTGCAGAATGTGCATCTTATTTCCAAAAATTACTACTGGGGGCAGTGTCATAGGTGCAGGAAGATTCCATGACAAGGGCCTCCCTTGACAAACATTGTCTGCGATGGAGTACTGTAGTAGTTGTGGCCCTTAATTCAAGTTTTCAGAGGGCCATAAGTCAGTCATCAACAGTCAGTGTAAATTTCTATTGAATATGTATCCCCTATCTCAGTCACAATGTGGCACAAGCCTGGCATGTTTTTTTTGCCAAATAGGGTGACTGACAGTACTTTTCTATTGAATTTGTATCCCATATCTCAGTCACAATGTAGCACAACCTGTGACAAGGGCCTCCAATGACAAATATAAGTTTGGTAGGACCACTGTACATTCCAGACTTGTCCACTGCACAATGTGCATAAGGTTTGTAAAAATTAGCCCTATGGGCTGAGTCATGGTTGACGCAGGAAGCCACCATCCCAAGGGCCTCCAATCACAAATAGTAGCTAGGCTGGAGTAGGAATACTGTCCTGGTTTGTCCACTGGACAATGTGCATAGGGTTTGTAAAAACTAGCCCTGTGGGCTGAGTCATGGTTGACTCACTATTTTGGCTGTGACAGCTAGCTTGGCTTGTGCCAACAACATCTGAAAATCTGTCAACAAAACCTAAAATGCCAAAAAAGCCTGTTGTTAAGGGACGTGGACATGGTGTTGTCAGTGGTGCGCGAGAAGACACTCAATCTGTGTCAGGTCAAAAGAAGCTTGATTCATCCACTACGTTCCTGGAAAAATTTCCCAGTAAACGTGTGTGGAAGCCAGAAGAGCGAGAGCAGATTCTGTCTTGGATAGCAGAAAAGGCCTCTACGCATTTGTCAAGGAGCAACAAATCTTCCACAACCACACAGTCTACTGTGGATACACAGAAGACTGGCCCATCCATTACTGAAGCTGGTTCTCCTTCCTTCCGCCATTATCAGTCACAGGAGACATATGACCCCAAGCTTGGCCACTCCGAGGATGTGTTTGGTACGTATCCTTTGGTTGGCTCTGGCCTATCACCGTGCAGCATTGAAGAGGGACAAAAGGAGGTGGCGTGTGTTGATGCTCAAGTATTTGAGGATCTACGGCCAGAAGAAAGCCACTTGGAGGAACATCATTTACTGTCTCCAGAGGTGGAGGCTGATGATGATGAGACACTGTTGCCATCAGGTCAGCCTACAATGTCAACTGGGAAGGAGGATGAGATGGAAGACGAGGTGGTCGATGATGAGTCCACTGATCAGACCTGGACTGTGAAACCACATGGCAGCCAAGCACCCCAGTAGGTGGGCGGAACGCCAGGGTACCAAATCTGCATCTGCGGGTCAAACCAATGCCATGTAACCTGGGCTATGTCCTTCAGAATCTGCTGTACAGGAAGCAGGCACTCATACCGCCTGCCCACAAGCTGCGGTTGCTCACACACAACAAACATCAACCACATCCACGTCCTTGTCCCAGCGAAGCATCCAATTGAGCTTGGAAAGAAAGCATAAATACCCAGCCACGCACCCACAGGCACAAGTACTAAACTCGCACATTGCCAAATTGCTAGCTGTGGAGATGTTGCCGTTTAGGCTTGTGGGAGCACAGTCTTTCCGTGATCTCTTGTCTGTGGCTGCCCCACGATACAGGTGTTCCCAGCCACCACTATTTTGCCAGGTGTGCCATCCCTGCGTTACACAAGCACGTGTTAAACAATCTGAACCGTGCTCTCACCAACGCTGTAACCAGGAAGGTCCACCTAACAACAGACACCTGGACAAGTTGTTGCGGACAGGGACTATACATTTCTGTCAGGGCACACTGGGTGAACCTGGTAAAGGGTGAGACAAAGGCGCAAACTAGAACATCACAAATCCTACCCACGCCAAAGAATAGCGGGCCCAACCTCTGTCAGCGTTTCCGCCTCTTCATATTCCGCTTCCTCTCTCCTCTCCTCCTGCTCCTCATCCTCTGCTGAATTACTCTACCCATCACTGCCAAGCTGGGACCTGTGCAGCAGCGCATCGGCAAAGCTGCAACACGCTCTGCTGAAGCTGATCTGTTTAGGTCAGAAAGCACACACTGCAGCAGAGCTGTGGTAAGCTTTAAAACACCAGACCGATCAGTGGCTCTCCCCGCTGCACCTCCAACCCGGTCTGGTTGTCTGTGATAAGGGGCATAACCTGGTGGCGGCTTTAAAGGTTGGCAAGCTGGTACACGTGCCATGCATGGCTCACATGTTGAACCTAGTTGTTCAGAAATTTCTGTAAACTTACCGTGACTTGTCGTACCTACTTGAGAATGTGCGCCGTATTAGCGTCCATTTCCGCCATTCCTCTACCACTTTTGCTGCTCTTACAGCGCTGCAAAAGCGCTTGAATTTGCCAAGTCACCGACTCATTTGCGACCTGCCCACGTGGTGGAACTCAACCTATCATATGTTGGTGAGCATTAGTGAACAGCAGAGGGCAGTAGCTGAATACCAGCTTCAACAAGCCCATCAGACTGAGAGTCAGCCACCACAAATAAAAACTGTTTAGTGGGTGTAGATCGCTGACACTTGTGAGGTTCTTGAGAACTTTGAGTACTGCATCAACCTCGTGAGCAGTGATCAGGCTATTATCAGCGTAACCATCCTGTTGCTGTGTCTCTTGAAACAATCACTGCATATTTTGAGTGCCCAGCATATTGGTATGGAGCCAGATTTCCCAATGGGTGATACTACCCAGCCCATCCAATATTCTGAGCCCACATTGGGTGATGAAGAGGAAGATGAGGAGGACAAGGAGGGAGAGGACTTGTTTTTCTGTGCTACCGAGGGGACTCGTAATGTTACAGAGTGGACACCCAACCCAAGCTTCATGTCTGTCCAGCCTGGATGGGCTGGAGAGGAGGAAGTGGAGGAGGAGGAGGCGAGTCAGCGTGAGGAGAGAATGGGTACTGTTTCTACTGTTGAGAACACAGAACATTTGCCTTTTTGCAGCTTGGACAACATGGCACAGTTCATGTGTAAGTGTCTGGGGCAAGACCCTCGGTAATACACATTTTATCCAACAATAATAATAATAGTAATTTTTATTTATATAGCGTCAACATATTCCGCAGCACTTTACAATTAAGCAGACAATAAATTCAATACAAGGTAAGACAGTTTAAACAGTTACATTAGGAGTGAGGTCCCTGCTCGCATGCTTACATTCTACAAGGAAATGGATGGACAAAATAGGTGGAAAGTGCTTGTTATTTCAGGTCTTGCAATTATAATAAGTAGGGATTTTCATATAAAGCTGCATGATCCGGTCATCAGCCAGTATGCTTAAGTGCATTAATCAAGTATTGAGTGCAGTTATCATGTGCATGGAGACAGATTAATAGTAGGGTGCAGATTCTGAATAATATTTAGAAGGAGGGAACAGGGGAAAGTTAGTTTACTGAGTAGTTGAGATGGTAGGCTTGTTTAAAAAGATGGGTTTTTAAAGTGCGCTTGAAGACGTGGAGGCTAGGCATCACTCGGATCATCTGGGGTAGAACATTCCAGAGAACTGGTGCAGAGAAGTCTTGGAGATGGAGGTGCGAGGTTCTGATTATTGGGATGTTAGTCTTAGGTCATTTGTAGAATAGAGGGCACATGTAGGGCGATAGACAGAGATGAGAGAGGAGATATAAGGTGGTGCAGAACTGTGGAGAGCTTTGTAGGTGAGAGTGATGAGTTTATATTGGAACCTATAGCGAATGGGCAACCAGTGTAATGACTGGTACAAGATGGAGGCATCGGTGAAGTGGCTGGACAGAAATACGACCCTGGCTGCCACATTCAGGATGGATTGGAGAGGAGAAAGTTTGGTGAAAGGGCGACCGATCAGAAGAGAATTGCAGTAGTCCAGACGAGAGTGAATAAGAGCGACAGTAAGAGTTTTAGCAGTTTCAAAGGTGCAGGTGACAAGAGCGACCTATACTGCTTGGCCACCTTTCTCGATCCACGGTACAAGGAGAAATTTCCTTCTCTCCTTTTGGAATCACCAAAGAGTTTTACAATGGAATCGTTCAAGAGGGCCGTTGTTGATCAGTTGCTGAAAACATCACCCTCAGACAATGCTAGTGGCAGAGGTACCAGCTCTTTTCAACACCAAGGGATAATGGTGAGAGACACGAACACCAGCTCCAACAGAGTTGGGGGAAAATGTGCACAAATTAGGCAATTTTCAATAAACTAGCACAACAGCAAGGACTATCTGTGCCTGCAACAATGCCAAGGAGGGATAAGTTTCAGAACATGGTCAAGGGGTATTTAAGTGACCATACGTTCATCCTTTCTGACGCTTCAGTTCCCTTTAATTATTGGGTGTCTAAGCTGAACACTTGGCCCTACCTTTCCTTATATGCCTTGGAGGTGCTGGCCTGCCCGGCTGGTAGTGTGGTGTCAGAGTGTGTTTTCAGTTCCACTGGGGCAATCATCACTGATAGGTGCACACGCCTCTCCACAGAAAATGCAGACAAGACTTACTCTGATTAAATTCAACAAGGACTGGATATCTCCACAGTTTGTAATCCCTCCAGATGACAGCAAGCCAACCTAAATTCACCAAAAATGCAGATTCATGCTACTGCTGTTAACCTCCTTCCCTTAACAACCTGTTTCCTTTCCTCATCAACCATGACTCAGCCCATAGGGTTAATTTTTACAAGCCCTATGCACATTGTGCAGTGGACAAACCAGGACAGTATTTCTACTCCAACCTAACTACTATTTGTGATTGGAGGCCCTTGGGATAGTGGCTTCCTGCGTCAACATGACTCAGCCCATAGGGCTAATTTTTACAAACCCTATGTGACGCGCCCCCTGGGCCATGGCGTACTCGGTAGCCGGGCCGGTCGATGCTGGGGGATGTCACAGTGGCGGTGACCCGGTCCGTGATCCAGGGCGGTCAATAAAAGGGGTTTTAAAGAAAAGGGAATAGAGTTTCTATATATAATGTTCGTGACGCCACCTGTGGTATGCGGCTATATGGAGCTGCCGCTGCGGTGCAGATCCTCTGGAGTTGATGATGACGCAGCAGAGTTGGTTCAGCTCTCCACAGGCAGAGCTTAGCTCCAGGGCAGGAAATGGTGATGTTATAGATGTTGCTGTGCAGTGTAGTGCAGGGGATGGCGCAGTTAATAATCAGTCCACAACTTAATGGCGGTTTCCTCTTATCTTTACTGGTTAGGCAGACTGGGGCACGGGAACTAGCTGGTAGAAGAGGTCCGGGCGGCCTGGAAGCAAGTTGGGAATCCACCTCGCATGGTGAAGTTGTAGGCCTTCCCTTTGCGCTAATATCTTTGGCCCTGCTGCTTATAGCTGTGCTGCAGCCCTTGTCCCTGAGTAAAACGTCTTTGTGCTCACCCGTATGGCAGGCAGCTCGGGCCTTCCTGGGGTGTCGCTCCCACGTGGCGGTGCTGGGCCCTATGTGCTGCTGAGCCTCCGGGCGTCTGATGGGGCCAGGAGACCTGCAGTCTCCTGCCCTCCAGTTTCTGCTGCTGGGCCTTCAGTGCCTCACAACCTCGGACTCCGGTGTCCGGTTCTTCTACGCTCCTCTCTAGGGTGAACTGCCATGCAGCTCCACTCACCAGGTCTTTCCTCTTCACTGTCCTGTATTCAACTCCTCTCAATTAACTGTTACTAACCCCGCATCCAGATTCCAGTTGCTAAGGGGAGGAGCTCCACTTCCTGGTCTGGAGCCAGGAAAGTGCTGCATGCTAGTATACCTGACTAGGGGATCCCTGCTTGCTTCCAGGCATGACATCACCCCTTGTGAGGAAGGCAATGCCACTGTGGCAACCAGACTCCTGGGGTGCCACATTCCCCCCTAGTTAACTTCAGTACTCCCGGACTGAGGATACCTTTTTGAATTAACAGTTAACAATTACAATTCACATTACAAATAGTTTACAAAGTCAAAAATTACAAAAACCCATCAAATATTGGTAGCAGTCACTGCGGCGCTTAGTCTTTACGCCACAATCCGGATAACTGAAATTTGGCTGGTGGGAACCGCATCAACCCACTTTGTGTATCGTCCCTGGGCGTGGCTTCAGGGCACTCTTTCGGTGGGCCTGGTCTTCAGCCACGCCTGTGGTTTATTTTCAAGGCCACTTATTAACTATTTTCAATATTGTCCTGACCACACCTAGTCCTGTGGTCCAATTGTCCATAAATTTAAAAACTATATATATCCAAGATTATTTAACGGTTACAACTATACATAACATACACTTTAGTTCCTCCACCGGGTCGATCTACGTAGTACATTTGTTGTCACTGACCTACCCTGGTCCCTAGTGTCTACCCCTGGTGTGGTGGGTTCAGTGTGAACTACACTACGGGTAGTCTGAGGTAACACCGGTAGGCTGGGTAATCTACGAATTCTTTGACTCACCCTGGGTATGACAGTTTCACTGCTAGCAGAGGGTAGATTCTCCTGATCTGCTGCTGATAAAGCATCTGTCTCTGGGGCCGATTGGTCTCTCTGCTGTTCTGGAGGTACAGCAGGACAGTTTTGAAGTTTTTGTGTCCTAGGCCACACTCCATTAACCGCTGGAAGGTTCCTGGGGCATTGCAGAGCCGGAATGGTATGCAGTTGAACTCGCTGAGGCCCATTGATGTTGTAAACGCGGTCTTTTCTCTGTCCGCCTCTGCCACAGGAACCTGCCAGTATCCACTGGTGAGATCCAAAGTGGAGAAATAGTTAGCTGATCTCAATGCTGCTAATGATTCTTCAATTCTGGGTAATGGGTAGGCGTCCTTATGTCTAATGCAGTTAATCTGCCTGTAATAAACACATATCTTCATTGTACCATGCTTCTTTCTAACAAGAACTAATGGAGCTGCCCAGGGGCTACAACTATCTCTGATCACCCCAGCCTCCTTCATCTCCCGTAACATTCCTTTGGCGCATTGATAGTGAGCTGGGGGTACAGGCCGGTACCTCTCTTTAATGGGCGGATGATTTCCTGTGGGGATATGATATTGGACCCCTTTTACCTGCCCAAAGTCTAGTGGGTGTTTGCTGAAGACTCGCTCATATTCTTGGACCACCCGATATACTCCATGCTTTTGGTGCAAAGGGGTGGAGTCAGTGCCCACTTGTAGCTTCTGACACCAATCCTCCATCTGCCCCTTGGAGCCATTAACCTATGCCGATTTGGATGGAGGCAAGGGTTCCACTGTCTTTATTGCGTTGTTACTGAGAGTGAATAGCTTAGCAAGGGTAGCATACCAGGGTAAATGGACCTCTTTCTCCCCACAATTCAGGATGCGTTTCGGTACTCTCCCCTTGCGGACATCGACTACCCCCCTGGCTGTCAAGATGGTGGGCCTACTGTCGGAATACACGGGTTCTACCAGGGCCTGATAATCTTGACCCCTGAAACCTATTGCTGCCCGACACCATATTAACATTTCACTCCTAGGGGGCATTGCAATGGGGAATGGATCATTCATCCTGACACTGCCAACTTCTCCTCCAGACAGCTCTACCTGTTGTCTTTTCATCAGAGCTCTGATTTCCTTCTGCAAAACTCGCTGCTGACTGTAACTGGCAGTCTCTGCGACCTGTTGCAACAAAACAATAATTTCTCCAAGACAATTTTCTATCACATTGGTGCCTAAGGTTATCATAGGATGATTTTCTCAGCGATCAATATCAACAATAATAATTCCTTGTGATGGCAATTCTACTCGGCCAACTTTTATGGTCACCTCTTTACTGTATACCCCACCTGAGGCAAGGGCTGACCATTGCTGGCATAGATGTTAAGATGTTCATCTGGACGGCGGGTAATGTCTGAATCAGTCCAGTATTGTTTATAAAGGATATATGGCATCGTTGTCACCTGGGACCCAATGTCCACCAGTGCATTCATCGGGATGCCATCACGCACGACAGGTAGGACCGGTTGTCCTCCCACGTACTTGTCTCACCAGCTTTGTGGGCCTGTTCGTCTTACTCCTGGGGGTTGGCCCTCTGCCCCAGGGGTTGCTCGTTTAAATTACAGAATCTTGTGTAGTGCCCCGCCTTTTGACAGCGGCGGCAGATGGGTTGTCCGTCCTGGTCGTAGCGATTGCTGTTCCTCCCTCTGGTCGGTGGAATTCTTCTCTGTCATCACCACGGGACGTCATGTGGACTGGAAGCCAGCTGGATCTTTTCCTTTGGAGACACTTGCATGGCCTGCACGGTTTTGGTTAGTGAAGCCACACTTTTGCTCAACTACTGGACCTGAAGGCGTAGGTCTGCGGACGGGTCATTATCTAGGGTCTGCGCGTCAGCCTCCACAGGTGCCGGGGAAAAGGATGCCACCTCCTGGTGGTATGTGATAGCTGGGCGCCGGAGGGGTGCAGTGCCACTTGGGGTTGATTCTCGCAGCACCCGGATGGCTCGGTCTTTAAATTGCGCAAAGTCCAGATCAGGGTTTTGCAGAGCCATAATGCGCAGCTGTGTCCGGTGAGTGTTAGACAGTAGCCCTCAATAAACTGCTCAGTTAGCAATCTGTCCTCATCTCGCACACTGTCGGGGTCTACCTGTTTAATGGCCCGCAGCGCCTCCTGCAGGTTTAGAGCATAGTCCCGTACACTGTCCTGCACCCTATCTTTGCACCCGTAGAACTTCATCTTAATTTCTGCTGTGGTGCGGGTGTCAAAGGTATCCTTCAACCGGGCCACTATTTCCTTAACATTGCCTTTGTCCCTGCCCGGCCAGGACTTCACCTCCCTCTGGGCTGCACCGATTAGCTGGCCTATGAGGATGCTGACTTTTTGCTCCTCAGACAGGGGGTACACTTTAAACAAACTGCGCAGTCTCTCCTCAAAGTCACTCAGGGTGTGCGACTCCCCTAAGTACTGGGGCAACCACGCCGCCCCCGGTATATATGGCATCGATAACGGCATTACAGTGGCGACGGCCGCGCCCGCGGCTGATTCCTCTCCCAGGTTGGGCATCTTCCTCCCCCCTAGTGAACCTCAGCCAGGTCCTGGGTGTCCGCTGAAGTACCAGTATGCTGCTCTGCAGGCGGGAAGGATCTCTTACCCGGCTGTTCCAGATCGGGGCCTCCTGCTTCCCCTCGGCTGAGGGCAATGACGTGATGATACAGTTTAGTAAAGTCTATGGCACAAAGGACCCGGTTATACCGGGCTTCGTGAATCCTGTTTGTGACGCTAAGTTGACGCGCCCCCTGGGCCGTGGGGTACTCGGTAGCCGGGCCGGTCGATGCTGGGGGATGTCACAGTGGCGGTGACCCGGTCCGTGACCCAGGGCGGTCAATAAAAGGGGTTTTAAAGGAAAGGGAATAGAGTTTCTATATATAATGTTCATGACGCCACTTGTGGTATGCAGCTATATGGAGCCGCCGCTGCAGTGCAGATCCTCTGGAGCCGATGATGACGCAGCAGAGTTGGTTCAGCTCTCCACAGGCAGAGCTTAGCTCCAGGGCAGGAAATTGTGATGTTATAGATGGTGCTGTGCAGTGTAGTGAAGGGAATGGTGCAGTTTATAATCAGCCCACAACTTAATGGCGGTTTCCTCTTATCTTTACTTGCGGTGGTTAGGCACACCGGGGCACGGGAACTAGCTGGTAGCAGAGGTCCGGGCGGCCTGGAAGCAAGTTGGGAATCCACCTAGCATGGTGAAGTTGTAGGCCTTCCCTTTGCGCTAATCTCTTTGGCCCTGCTGCTTATGGCTTTGCTGCAGCTCTTGTCCCTGAGTAAAACGTCTTTGTGCTCACCCGTATGGCAGGCAGCTCGGGCCTTCCTGGGGTGTCGCTCCCACGTGGCGGTGCTGGGCCCTATGTGCTGCTGAGCCTCCGGGTGTCTGATGGGGCCAGGAGACCTGCAGTCTCCTGCCCTCCGGTTTCTGCTGCTGGGCCTTCAGTGCCCCACAACCTTGGACTCTGGTGTCTGGTTCTTCTACGCTCCTCTCTGGGGTGAACTGCCATGCAGCTCCACTCCCCAGGTCTGTTCTCTTCGCTGTCCTGTATTCAACTCCTCTCAACTAACTGTTACTAAACCCGCCTCCAGATTCCAGTTGCTAAGGGGAGGAGCTCCACTTACTGGTCTGGAGCCAGGAAAGTGTTGCATGCTAGTATACCTGACTAGGGGATCCCTGCTTGCTTCCAGGCATTGCATCACCCCTTGTGAGGAAGGCAATGCCACTGTGGCAACCGGACTCCTGGGGTGCCACATATGCACATTGTGCAATGGAGAAACCAGGACAGTATTCCTACTCCAGCCTAACTACTATTTGTGATTGGTGGCCCTTGGAATGGTGGCTTCCAAAATAGTGGGTAAAATGGCCTGGTGCATGTTTGGTAGCAGGCGGTAGGAAATGTTTGGACTACTGCTTTGTGTAGTGCACTAAATGCTTTTTTAAGGGGACTAATGTGGACAGAAGGCAGGCTGTCACCCCAAAAACAGCAGGGAAATGGGCTGGTGCGTTCTTTGTAGCAGGCAGTAGGAAATGTTTGGACTACTGCTTTGTGTAGCGCACTAAACGTTTTTTTAAGTCGACTAATGTGGACAGAAGGCAGGCTGTCACCCCAAAAACAGCAGGGAAATGGGCTGGTGCGTGCTTTGTAGCAGGCAGTAGGAAATGTTTGGACTACTGCTTTGTGTAGCGCACTAAACGCTTTTTTAAGTGAACTAATGTGGACAGAAGGCAGGCTGTTACCCCAAAAACAGTGGGGAAAATGGCCTGGTGCGTGCTTGGTATCAGGCAGTAGGAAATGTTTGCACTACTCCTTTGTGTAGTGCACTAAAATGCTCGGGTGCTCGAAGCTCGGGCCGAGCTTCCCGTGATACTCGGGTGCTCGACCCGAGCAACAAGCCCAATGTTAGTCTATGGGAGACCCGAGCATTTTTGCGGCGGAACCCCCGGCAGTCTTTTAAAAGCTTAACAAGTGCCCAAAAACAATAGTGACAGTGCTCAAATGACATGGGGACAGCATGGGGATCGCCCCAGGAAGAATTTCTGACCCCCAGGTCACTGCTGTCAACAACGTGGTCAGATGTATTAAGCCACTGTTAAGGGCTCACAATAAAACGTTCAAAAACTAAACTGAAAGTGCTTTCCTGTGAAATATGTTAAGGAAGCTCCTTTCCAGGGTAAAGACTTGTGTATAAGGTAAAATAAATAACCCCCCAAAAAAATACTCCTCCACACCTTGGGCTATGTTCACAAGTAGCATTTTTTTATGCGTTTTTGCACTTTTGTATTGCTTTCAACCGTGACAAATGCATTCACTGGGAAATGTCATTTTAACATTTTACAACCTTATCTGGCCATGTGCTGTGTGACACATGCATACAGTGCTGAAAAGACATGGGAACAACATGGGGAAGACCCCTTGAAGCATCTCTGACACCCAGGTCACTGCGTAAAAGTGTGCCCATCAGAAGTCATCCTTGCTGCATCAGAAGATGCAGACTTGCAACTATCCCCGTGCAAGTTCTTGACCCAGGGCAGTGTTCAATTGTACCTCCCCCATTCCTTGCAATGCAAGCGCAAATATGCAGCCAACCACCCACCCACCCCCAGGCTGCAATACCATACTGCTTGCTTGCTTGCACTTGAAATTGGGCCTTTTATGCATGCGGAGGCGGAATCTGGCCACCACGGCATGGCTGCGTTGGCGGCCTGGTATCCATACTCAGTCCCCAGCTGCCTGGCGGCCGGGTGTTCACTCGCGGTCCCTAGCCGCCAGGGGGCAGCCGGGTGTCAATACTCGGTCCCCAGCTGCTCCGCGGCCGAGTGTGCACACACGGTCCCCAGCCGCCTGGGGGCAGCCGGGTGTCCTTAAACGGTCCCCAGCCGCCCCTATTTCTCCTTGGAACATCCCCCCACACACTTTTCTTAGCCCGGCCTGCTTTAGGGCAGCATTGGACGAGCCCACCAGAGAACCAGACTCCTCCGGTGCGCCCTGGCTTCTCCATCATGGGAGTTGAGAGTGCCAAGGTGAGGAGCATGATGATGATAGAAGTTAGCATCTGCTTTGTTTTATTGGAATGCAAGCGTAAGTGTGCAGCCTGCCACCCACCCACCCCCAGGCTGCAATACCATACTGCTTGCTTGCTTGCACTTGAAATTGGGCCTTTTAGGCATGTGGAGGTGGAATTTGGCCACCACGTCATGGCTGCGTTGGCGGCCTGGTATCCATACTCCATAGAAGTTAGCATCTGCTTTGTTTTGTTGAAATGCAAGCGCATGTATGTAATAGCGGCTAGGCCTAAGGTGGTCAGCGTTTTGGCGCATATCCTACCTCCTCCGAGGATTGCTGGATGTTTTCCTGCTACTATCCCAGTTCTATGACTCCCGTTAAAACAAAGCTTCAGGTAATAAATGATGGATGAGGTAGTGGCAAAGGAGAAAGAGCAGGAGGATCAGGGACCATTCACATCAATGTCAGGCCAGTCAACCACATACAGTGCTGGCCAAAAATATTGGCACCCCTGCAATTCTGTCAGATAATACTCAGTTTCTTCCTGAAAATGATTGCAATCACAAATTCTTTGATATTATTCTCTTCATTTAATTTGCTTGCAAGGAAAAAACACAAAAGAGAATGAAGCAAAAATCAAATCATTGATAATTTCACACAAAACTCCAAAAAAGGGCCAGACAAAAGTATTGGCACCCTCAGCCTAATACTTGGTTGCACAACCTTTAGCCAAAATAACTGCGAACAACTGCTTCCGGTAACCATCAATGAGTTTCTTACAATGCTCTGCTGGAATTGTAGACCATTCTTCTTTGGCAAACTGCTCCAGGTCCCTGATATTTGAAGGGAGCCTTCTCCAAACTGCCATTTTGAGATCTCTCCACAGGTGTTCTTTGGGATTCAGGTCTGGACTCATTGCTGGCCACCTTAGAAGTCTCCAGTGCTTTCTCTCAAACCATTTTATAGTGCTTTTAGAAGTGTTTTTTGGGTCATTGTCCTGCTGGAAGACCCATGACCTCTGAGGGAGACCCAACTTTCTCACACTGGGCCCTACATTATGCTGCAAAATTTGTTGGTAGTCTTCAGACTTCATAATGCCATGCACACGGTCAAGCAGTCCAGTGCCAGAGGCAGCAAAGCAGCCCCAAAACATCAGGGAACCTCCGCCATGTTTGACTGTAGGGACCATGTTCTTTTCTTTGAATGCCTCTTTTTTTTTCCTGTACACTCTATGTTGATGCTTTTTCCCAAAAAGCTCTACTTTTGTCTCATCTGACCAGAGAACATTCTTCCAAAACGTTTTAGGCTTTCTCAGGTAAGTTTTGGCAAACTCCAGCCTGGCTTTTTTATGTCTCGGGTAAGAAGTGGGGTCTTCCTGGGTATCCTACCATACAGTCCCTTTTCATTCAGACGCCGATGGATAGTACGGGTTGACACTTTTGTACCCTCGGACTGCAGGGCAGCTTGAACTTGTTTGGATGTTAGTCGAGGTTCTTTATCCGCCATCCGCACAATCTTGCGTTGAAATCTCCCCTCAATTTTTCTTTTCCGTCCACATCTAGGGAGGTTAGCCACAGTGCCATGGGCTTTAAATTTCTTGATGACACTGCGCACGGAAGACACAGGAACATTCAGGTCTTTGGAGATGGACTTGTAGCCTTGAGATTGCTCATGCTTCCTCACAATTTGGTTTCTCAAGTCCTCAGACAGTTCTTTGGTCTTCTTTCTTTTCTCCATGCTCAATGTGGTACACACAAGGACACAGGACAGCGGTTGAGTCAACTTTAGTCCATGTTAACTGGCTGCAAGTGTGATTTAGTTATTGCCAACACCTGTTAGGTGCCACATGTAAGTTACAGGTGCTGTTAATTGCACGAATTAGAGAAGCATCACATGATTTTCCAAAGGGTGCCAATACTTTTGTCCACCCCCTTTTTTAGGTTTGGTGTGGAATTATATCCAATTTGACTTTAGGACAATTCTTTTGTGTTTTTTTCATTGAAGACAAATTAAATGAAGATAATAATACCAAAGAATTTGTGATTGCAATCATTTTCAGGAAGAAACTGAGTATTATCTGACAGAATTGCAGGGGTGCCAATACTTTTGGCCAGCACTGTATGTCTTGTAGGATATGTTTCTGTAACAAAAGGAGCGGTTCGGCTACACAGTTATAGGGCAGACAGTGAGTGCAATGCCTACCAAAAATTTTGAGGCACTCCAATGCCCCTTGGAAATGACATGGAGGTGTGAGGGCAACCACCATAAATAAGGAGGGCACCATCTAATAATCGGGATCCACCCGCAGCATCTCATGGACTAGTAAGTATAAAGCAATAAAGAAAGAAGAGATGCTTCCTAGCAGTGATCACCCAAATAATCAAGAATAAATAATTATCTATGACAATAATCATCCATAAAAATATATCAATTTATTTAATACAAATATTTCCTGACACATATACAAAAAATGACAAACTCACAAACAAATAAAACACCATTAAAAATGGTGAAAAAACACCACTGTTCAAGGAACCAGCTGATGCACAACTCCTCCTGTATCAATATAGAATATAGTATATAACAATGCAAAATATAATAATGCAAAAAATAAGGCAGAAATAAGTAATACAGAGCGCACAGGCTCAACACAATATCTGTGATGGTCAATATTACCTAGACCCTACAATGCATATACCAAAAGAGGGAGTAAATGTCATAAGGCGTGTAAAACACACCAGTGGATGGAAAAAACAAAGTGCAGCCTCAGGTACCTACAGGCAGACCAAAGTGATTATTTCCATATGCAGGGAGCCAGGTCAGTGAGATAGTGATAGTATACAAGTATATGACCCAATAGAGCAATATCTTTTACTCCACACTGGAAAGTGCCCCCGCATAGACAGGTATATAGTCACCGTAGGTAGCCAAAACTGCCCCCAAAGCTAGCACAAACACATATCTGCAACAGGGCCTGGAGCAAGAGAGAGGATAATACCAAGCAGTGGAAGCCTGTGCGTAGGAGGATACAGCTGGCGCCGCAGTGCCCGACGCGTATCGCCACTCACGGTGGCTTCCACTGCTTGGTATTATCCTCTCTCTTGCTCCAGGCCCTGTTGCAGATATGTGTTTGTGCTAGCTTTGGGGGCAGTTTTGGCTACCTACGGTGACTATATACCTGTCTATGCGGGGGCACTTTCCAGTGTGGAGTAAAAGATATTGCTCTATTGCGTCATATACTTGTATACTATCATTATCTCACTGACCTGGCTCCCTGCATATGGAAATAATCACTTTGGTCTGCCTGTAGGTACCTGAGGCTGCACTTTGTTTTTTCCATCCACTGGTGTGTTTTACACGCCTTATGACATTTACTCCCTCTTTTGGTATATGCATTGCAGGGTCTGGATAATATTGACCATCACAGATATTGTGTTGAGCCTGTGCGCTCTGTATTACTTATTTCTGCCTTATTTTTTGCATTATTATATTTTGCATTGTTATATACTATATTCTATATTGATACAGGAGGAGTTGTGCATCAGCTGGTTCCTTGAACAGTGGTGTTTTTTCACCATTTTTAATGGTGTTTTATTTGTTTGTGAGTTTGTCATTTTTTGTATATGTGTCAGGAAATATTTGTATTAAATAAATTGATATATTTTTATGGATGATTATTGTCATAGATAATTATTTATTCTTGATTATTTGGGTGATCACTGCTAGGAAGCATCTCTTCTTTCTTTATTGCTTTATACTTACATGGAGGTCAGAGGGCCTTAACTAAACCGTTTTTTCCATTTATAGCAACTGGGTCTCCTGTACACTGTTGGCCTAAGCAGTGAATGGAAGGCTTTCCAAAAATTATGAGGAACTGCAATGCCCCTTGAAACAGACGTGGATTACAGCGTACTAAAAACCTTCTACCCATTATTGGGGAGTGGGTCTCCCTTAGTTTTCGCCTTTGCATTGAAAAGCAAAAGCTGACTAAAATTAGGAGGAAATGCAATACCCATTGGAAGAGTAGTGGAGGTTAGAGGTAATTAAAAACAACATTTCAATGCCCCTTGGAAGAGCTGTGGAGTTCAGAGTGGCTTAAGAAGACGCTTTTAATGCCGCTTTGAATAGACGTGGAGGTCACAGTAGCTTAACAAGACGGTTTGAATGCCCCTTGGAAGAGACGTGGTCACAGTAGCTTAACAAGAATGTTTTAATGCCCCTCGGAAAAGTGGTGGAGGTCACAGTAGCTTAACAAGACGGTTTTAATGCCCCTTACAAGAGCCATACAGTACAGTATCTTAAAAAGATTATTCCCATTATTGGGGAGTGTTTCTCCCATAGTATTTGCTTATGCCTTCCAAGCAAAAGCTGCCAAAAATTAGGACGGAGGACCTTGCAATGCCCCTTACAAGAGCCATGCAGTACAGCATATTACAAACATTATTCCCATTATTGGGGAGTGTGTCTCCCATAGTCTTTGCTTATGCCTTCCAAGCAAAAGCTGCCAAAAATTAGGACGGAGGAACTTGCAATGCCCCTTACAAGAGCCATGCAGTACAGCATATTACAAACATTATTCCCATGATTGGGGAGTGGGTCTCCCATAGTATTTGCTTATGCCTTCCAAGCAAAAGCTGACAAAAATTAGGACGGAGGAACTTGCAATGCTCCTTACAAGAGCCATACAGTACAGCATCTTAAAAAGATTATTCCCATTATTGGGGAGTGTGTCTCCCATAGTCTTTGCTTATGCCTTCCAAGCAAAAGCTGCCAAAAATTAGGACGGAGGATCTTGCAATGCCCCTTACAAGAGCCATGCAGTACAGCATATTACAAACATTATTCCCATTATTGGGGAGTGTGTCTCCCATAGTCTTTGCTTATGCCTTCCAAGCAAAAGCTGCCTAAAATTAGGACGGAGGAACTTGCAATGCCCCTTACAAGAGCCAAGCAGTACAGCATATTACAAACATTATTCCCATGATTGGGGAGTGGGTCTCCCATAGTATTTGCTTATGCCTTCCAAGCAAAAACTGTCAAAAATTAGGACGGAGGAACTTGCAATGCCCCTTACAAGAGCCATGCAGTACAGCATATTATAAACATTATTCCCATTATTGGGGAGTGTGTCTCCCATAGTCTTTGCTTATGCCTTCCAAGCAAAAGCTGCCAAAAATTAGGACGGAGGAACTTGCAATGCCCCTTACAAGAGCCATTCAGTACAGCATATTACAAACATTATTCCCATTATTGGGGAGTGGGTCTCCCATAGTCTTTGCTTATGCCTTCCAAGCAAAATCTGCCAAAAATTAGGAGGAAATGCAATGCCCATTCGAAGAGTCGTGGAGGTTAGAGTTAATTAAAAACAACATTTCAATGCCCCTTGGAAGAGCTGTGGAGTTCAGAGTGGTTTAACAAGACGCTTTTAATGTCCCTCAGAAGAGACGTGGAGGTCCCAATAGCTTAACAAGATGGTTTTAATGCCCCTCGGAAAAGTGGTGGAGGTCCCAGTAGCTTAGCAAGACTCTTTTAATGCCCCTCAGAAGAGACGTGGAGGTCCCAGTAGCTTAACAAGATGCTTTTAATGCCCCTCAGAAGAGACGTGGAGGTCCCAGTAGCTTAACAAGACGCTTTTAATGCCCCTGACAAGAGATGTGGAGGTAGCAGTAGCTTAACAAGACGGTTTTACTGCCCCTCCGAAGAGACGTGGAGGTCCCAGTTAGTGTTGAGCCACCCCCGTAGCGTTCGAGTTCGGTTCGGTTCGTCGAATACCCGTATGTTCGCCGAACTGTTCGTCGAACTGTTCGTCGAACACCTTCGAACACCGTTAAAACCAATGGCAGGCAAACAAAAACACATAGAAAACACAAAGAAAACACTTCAAAGGTGTCCAAAAGCTGACAAACTGCTCAGAAGACACAACTAACACATGGAAAAGTGACAAGTATATATAGTCATGCGAAAAGAAAAGAGGTGGAGGAGTAAAACGAGGGGAAGACACAGATATAGGCATGTCATGCCCTTCTAAAACCAAAAAAGTGCGAAGCCGACGCGGCCAGTCCGTTCCTGCCCGTGCGACCTCTGTGTCGCCGAGTTTGTGCCAGAGCCGCGGTGGACCCTGACGGCCAGCCCCCCTCTCCCAATACTGGTGCCTGTCTGCTGGTGGGTCGAGCGAGCCCCCGCTGTGGAGGCAGGTCTAATCTTTTTAATTTAAATTGTCTCTCTAATTTGAATGAGTACACTTCAAATCCTTTTACAAGGATCTATTGGAGGGCAAGTCTCATGCCAGCAGCCGTGGTAATTCCAGGTCCAGTAGCGTCCACTAAAGCTGCTGCAGTTAAAAAGCTTTTTAAAGGATCGAGCTTGGCGGTCCACCTCAAGGCGTCCTACCGCCAGTCCCAGCCCCTGTGCCTTGGGGTGCCTCCCCGATGCTCTTCACTGAGTGTCCCGGGGGCCTGAACCATTTACTTTGAAAAAATTAAGTGTCCAAACTACAGGTGATGTAGCTTGCTTAACAGCTGGGTTAATCCGCTGACTAGCAGACACTGTTACTAGGCCCAAAGTATTGCTTGGGCTAGATGCAGTTAAAAATTTGTAATTAGATACTCTCGTTGGATGCTGAGAAAGCATTCCATAGAGTCTCCTGGCACGCCATATATTATTCTATTAAAAAGCTTGGGGTAGGGGACCCTTTTATAGCCAAAATCATGGCCCTGTATTGCAATCCATCAGCTAGGCTGAAGATAAATGGAACATTATCATCACCTTTCATAATCACCAATGGGACAAGGCAGGGATGTCCTCTGTCCCCTCTCTTATACATCCTAGTGATGGAGCACCTGCTCTCATCAATTCACGATAACCCCAATATTAGGGGGATTGAGGTGGGAGGCACCGAGTACAAGTGCTCTGCATTTGCTGATGATGTCCTAGTATATATCACTCAACCACATATATCCATCACTGCTGTTATGGCTGAAATAGATCACTTTGGTACATGGTCAAATTTTAAAATCAATGCAGCGAAGTCTGAGGCCCTCGATGTCTCCCTCCCCAAATCCATACAGGATTTCATCCAGTCCAACTTTCCCTTTGCCTGGCCCTCACAGGGTATCAAATACTTAGGAATTCGTATTCATAGAAACCTCTCCCGTCTATTTTATCTTAATTTTGGGCCCTTTATTGACCAACTCCATAGAGATCTTACTTCTTGGCCGGTGAAGGATTTTTCCTGGTTCGGCAGACTAAATATACTAAAAATGAACGTCCTACCTAAACTCTTATACCTCTTCCAAACCATTCCTGTGGTAATTCCCTCAAATTTTTGGAAAAGACTACGCAGTAGCTTTTGCAGATTTATCTGGGCAAGTGGGCGTCCACGCATTCGGGGGGACGTTCTGATCAGACACAAACAAAAGGGGGGCCTTAGCCTTCCAGATTGTAGAAGGTATTACATGGCAGCAGTACACTCTAGAATCCTGGACTTCTTCCATTATTCGGAGGGGAAATTGTGGGTCAAAATAGCTCAATCCATTTTTCCTAAAGCTGTTACCACTCTCCCATGGTGCGCCCATTTAATTGTCCCCTCTCTTGGCCTCATGTCATATAGTACTTATGCCACTGCTTTGGCTTTGAGATCCCCAAAAAAAAGCTTATCCTCAATCGACCCCCAGGGCCCCTTGCTCCCGATTTCAGATAATCCAGATTTCCCACCAGGACTATCTGCAAATAGATTTCTCGGTTCAAATAAATCCCATCCGATATTATTTTCTCATGTCATCTCCAATACTTCGCTGCTCCCCCTCAATGACTTGTTACAGGGAAGAGCCACTTCCCCGAAGGCTAATTTTGAATATAGCCAGTTACTACACTTCTATTCAACTGTGAAGAAGCGCACACATCTTCATAGAGATCTCACAAACTTTGAAAAATTGAGCCTATCATTGTCACCCCCTACACACTCCATCTCCCTACTGTATAATCTCCTCATTGCCCAGGTAACTGACAATAGGCCAGGATTCTGCGGTGCATGGGAAAGGGAACTGGGGAAGTCCTTCTCTGACTCACAATGGGATAAATGTTTCTTCCTAACACATAAAACCTCAATGGGGTCCAAAGCTCAGGAAATCTCCTTCAAAATTATCTCTAGATGGTACCGGGTACCAGCAGTCCTTCATAGATGGTATCGAGTGGTCTCAGATAGATGTTGGAGATGTGGGGAGGGGGAAGGGACAATGTCACACATATGGTGGGCATGCCCTATAATAAATGCATTTTGGGCAAAGGTGGTTCCCATGATTGAGAAAATAACTGGTTTGACTATCCCTAATACGCCAGAAGCCCTCCTTTTATCAATGTTACCAATAAGTAAACGTAGTTATAAAAGGTCATCAATAGGCTACCTAATACAGGCGACTAAGAATGTCATTCCACGACACTGGAAAAGCAGAGACCCACCCACTGTGGAGGAATGGTTTGCGGAGATCTCCCTCCTTAATAGGATGGAGCATCTGATTGCCATCTCACCGGCTGATGTTGATAGATACTGTGTGATTTGGAGGGATTGGATTGATTTGCAAAACTTTGACGCCTACCATCTAGCCCACAACTAAAGTTATCCGTGATGTTGGCACAACAATGATCATAATCGCACTCTATTGATTGGTGGTCTGCCATGGTCCGCTCCCTCTCTCTCTATCTTTCATATGGAAAAATACATGCTTGATCTGGATATTGATGGAAAACCCTCCCTGTACCCCCCAATGTACTGTCGTTATGCATAGATTTATAGTTATACTACCCCTTTTACTATATATATTGTATTTTCTTGTACTTTTTCAACACAAAAATAAAAAAAACCTTGAATTTGAAAAAAAAAATTGTAATTAGATCTACAGGCGGTGGCTACTCCGCTGACTAGCAGACACTGAAGCTTTGGAGCAGACCTCTGATTCCCAAGCTATAGCATGAGTAAACAGCTCTTCAGACTCAACCATCTGTGTTACCCCAAGCCATAGTGTATGTAGTTTCTTACGATTAAAAGGGGGGGGGGTAGACCCGACCCACCTGGAATTGACGATGGCAACATCATGTAAAACACAGCAAGGGGACTCCAAAAAGAGTCTCCATTTTTTCCCAAAATTGTGGCACAGACACCACTTAAGTGGCATCAATTGTCCCAGAGTTGCTTAAAATGGTTGGTGAGGTGATTTTCCAAAATCCTCAAGCTTTTAGTCTCCCCAGAATGACACAGGTGGGGCAGATGGTGGTTGTCCCGGCCCGCTAGGCTGCATTGTAGCACAGTGAGCTTCGCACTGCAACTTATGCTTCATATCCGTGTGACGGTTCATACATGAAGTACTCAAACTATGGATTTTTTGGCCTCTACTTAGCTTTTGGTGACAAATGTTACAGATAACATGAGCTGGGTCATCCTTATCATCTGAAAAAATGCACAGGCTATCCAAGGTTTAGAGCCCATGCGACTCTGCTACTAGCAATACTATCAAATGATTGGCTGGGTTAGATGCAGAGCGTCTGGGTTTGGTTGGGGGTCCCCACAGTCTGCCTAGGCTAGATGCAGTTAAAAATTATTATTAGATACACAGGCGGTGCAGCTTGCTTCGCAGCTGGGCTAATACGCCCAAAGTATTGGTAGACTCTATACTAAATAAGGAAGGATTCACTGACTGTGGTGTCCCCTCCGTGGGCAGTGTCGATTGGTGGAGATTTGGTGGATGATTATAGGAGAAAGCTCCTTAATAGAGAAAGTTGGTGGATTTATACTTAAAATACACGTGTAGCAGCGGGTTTAAACATCAGACATGATTTGATGTATCATAATGAATGATCATTTATAGATTATTATTATATACTAGATGGTGGCCCGATTCTAACGCATCGGGTATTCTAGAATATGCATGCGGCCAACCGGGCGCAATGAGCAGAGCGTTGTTTAAATTTGGCGCCAAAATCGCTGATTGGTCGCGGCCGGCGACCAATCAGCAAAGCCGTGTTTAAATTTGGCGGCAATATCGCTGATTAGTCTCAACCGCGACCAATCAGCAGAGCGATGTTTAAATTTGGCGCCAATAATGCTGATTGGTCGCGGCCGGCGACCGCGACCAATCAGCAGAGCGGTGTTTAAATATGGCGCCAATAATGCTGATTGGTCGCGGCCGGCGAATGCAACTAATCAGAAAAGAGGTGTTTAAATTTGGTGCCAATAATGCTGATTGGTCGCGGCCAGCGACCGCGAACAATCAGCAGAGCAGTGTTTAAACTTGGCGCTGATCTCGCTGATTGGTCGCGGCCGGCCGCCGCGACCAATCAGCATAGCAGTGTTTAAATTTGGTGCTAAAACGGCTGATTGGTCGCGGCCACCGGCGAGCCATATTACTGAGAACCAGGCAGCGGCGCCGTCCCTCCCTTCACACTTGCCGTCGGGAGATCAGCGGCCCAAGACGCTGATCTCCCGACGGTAGCCGCATGGGGGTCAGCGGCGTCGCAGGTCGGGGTACTTATACTGCTAGCAGCCGGGAGATGAGCGGCCAGCGCCGCTCATCTCCCGGCTGCATCGCCGCTGACCTCTGTGCAGAGCGGTGTTTAAATTTGGCGCCAAAATCGCTGATTGGTCGCGGCCGGCGACCGTGACCAATCAGCAGAGCGGTGTTTAAATTTGGCGCCAACATCGCTGATTGGTCGCGGCCCGCGACCGTGACCAATCAGCAGAGCGGTGTTTAAATTTGGTGCCAATAATGCTGATTGGGCGCGGGGGCGACCACGACCAATCAACAGAGCGGTGTTTAAACTTGGCGCCGATCTCGCTGATTTGTCGCAGCGGCCGGGTCCGCAACCAATCAGCACAGCAGTGTTTAAATGTGGCGCCAAGATCACTGATTGGTTGCGGGCAGCGTCCGCGACCAATCAGCACAGCTGTGTTTAAATTTTGCGCCAAGATCACTGATTGGTCGCGGCGGCTGTTTAAATTTTGCGGTAAAATCGCTGATTGGTCGCGGGCAGCGTCCGCGACCAATCAGCACAGCGGTGTTTAAATTTTGCGCCAAGATCACTGATTGGTTGCGGCCGCTGTTTAAATTTTGCGGTAAAATCGCTGATTGGTAGCGGGCAGCGTCCGCGACCAATCAGCACAGCGGTGTTTAAATGTGGCACCAAAATCACTGATTGGTCGCGGCCGCTGTTTAAATGTGGCGCCAAAATCACTGATTGGTCGCAGCCGCTGTTTAAATTTTGCGGTGAAATCGCTGATTTGTCGCGGGCATCGTCCGCGACCAATCAGCACAGCGGTGTTTAAATTTTGCGCCAAGATTACTGATTGGTCGCGGCCGCTGTTTAAATTTTGCGGTAAAATCGCTGATTGGTCGCGGGCAGCGTCCGCGACCAATCAGCACAGCAGTGTTTAAGTGTGCCGGCAAGATCGCTGATTGGTCGCGGGCAGTGTCCGCGACCAATCAGCACAGCAGTGTTTAAATGTGGCGCCAAGATCGCTGATTGGTTGCGGGCAGCGGCCGCGACCAATCAGCACAGCGGTGTTTAAATTTTGCGGCAAGATCACTGATTGGTCGCAGCCACTGTTTAAATTTTGCGGTAAAATCGCTGATTGGTCGCAGGCAGCGTCCGTGACCAATCAGCACAGCAGTGTTTAAATGTGGTGCCAAGATCGCTGATTGGTTGCAGGCAGCGGCTGCGACCAATCAGCACAGCGGTGTTTAAATTTTGCGGCAAGATCACTGATTGGTCGCAGCCACTGTTTAAATTTTGCGGTAAAATCGCTGATTGGTCGCAGGCAGCGTCCGCGACCAATCAGCACAGCAGTGTTTAAATGTGGTGCCAAGATCGCTGATTGGTTGCAGGCAGCGGCTGCGACCAATCAGCACAGCGGTGTTTAAATTTTGCGCCAAGATCACTGATTGGTCGCGGCCACTGTTTCAATTTTGCGGTAAAATCCCTGATTGGTCGCGGGCAGCGTCCGCAACCAATCAGCACAGCAGTGTTTAAATGTGGTGCCAAGATCACTGATTGGTCGCGGCCACTGTTTAAATTTTGCGGTAAAATCGGTGATTGGTCGCGGGCAGCGGCCACGACCAATCAGCACAGCGGTGTTTAAATTTTGTGCCAAGATCACTGATTGATGAGGACCGGGGAGCGGAATCATATTGGTGAGGACCGGGGAGCGGCTCTGCCTGAGCGGCTACTTCCGCTGCGAGAAGCCGGGAGGGGAGCGGAATCGTATTGGTGAGGACCGGGGAGCGTCGCTGCCTGTGCTGCTACTTCCGCTGCGAGAAGCCGGGAGATGAGCGGCTGCTCGCAGCAGAAGTATCCCGATGGCAGCGCCGCTCCCCGGTCCTCCGTTGACACCCTAGCTGCATGGATGTCAGCGGCACAGCCGCCGGTCGGAATACTTCTACTGCTATCGGCCGGGAGATGAGCGCCTCGCGCCGCCTCATCTCCCGTCTGCATCGTCCGGCAGATGAGCCGCTAACGGCCGCCATCTTTTTCTCAAATCCCGCGTCGCTGATTGGCCGCGGCCGGACCAATGAGCGGCGTGGGATTTCCTGGACAGACAGACAGAAAGACAGACAGTCAGACAGACAGACAGACGGGATAAGACGATTATATATATATAGATATGTTCCTTTTTTCTTCTTTTCTTTTTCTTTTGGATTATTTACATTTATATGCATTGTTTCTATGCTATACGATTTTAACATGGTATGTGTGTTTAAATTTCTGATGAACTCAGCCTTGAACAGGTGCATAGCAGGACATGACATATAAATACCACTTCCTTGCTGTTTTTTTGCTATGCAGTGATTAAGAACCTTTAGTTCGAAACGCGTTTGCTGTTCTTCTCCAAGGTGGACTTTTAAAATATTTTTTGTATGACCCAATAAAAAGTGGATTTTAGAAGATTTGTTCAACTGGATCTTCCTGGTTCCTCATGTTCGTCTGGTAGTCATCCACTTTCGCTGCCCCTTACTCAACGAATTCACAAACATCTCCTGTCGGTTTGGAGTCCCATTATGCCCAACCAAAAACATAGGACCCACAACTAAAAAAAATCGTTCTTAGGCATCGAAATCGACACCACAGCAAGGTTGTTCCGCCTTCCATGGGAAAAAATACCAAAACATTACACCTGATCTAGGTTTTTTGCGCAGTATGGAAAGTAACACTACGGCAGATGCAAGTATTACTAGGTCTCCTCGTGTTTGCGAGCCGGGTGATGCCAGTCGGAAGGGTTTTTTCTCTTCATTTATCGCCCGCAACAAAAGGGGCATCTAAACCGAGTCATATAATCAGAATCAGCAGACAGCTACGGGCAGACTTAGAGGTGTGGAAAACCTTCTTATAATCATTCAGCGGTCACACGTTATTTATGTCAGCAGAACAGTCCAACATTCAACTAAGATTATTCACCGGGACGGCAGAATCAGGCGGATATGCAGCGATACTAAATAACCAATGGTGCACAAGCTTATGGCCTCCGTATTGGGCAGAACAAGTGCTGACAAGAAAACAGACAGTCCTAGAACTGTTTCCAATAGTGGTAGCAATAGAAATATGGGGCGCGCGCCTGGCTAACAAAAATATACTCTTCATAACAAAAAACACCAGCCTAGCGCACTTCATTAATAATATGGCATCATCGTCTCTCCCAGTGCTAGGCCTACTACGCCGGCTAGCATTCCTGTGCCTAAAACACAATGTATGGGTCCGCGCTAGCCACGATGCTGAGGGGTCTAACGCTGCTGCTAACACTTTATCACAATTCAATTGGCAGATTTTCACAGAGCTCCTCCCCAACGCACACCCATCGGGCAACAGTTGCCCAGCCTCCCTATGGGATCTAGTGGAGAATAGTTGATGGCATTAATCAGAACGTCAGTTGCCCAGTCGATGTGGCAAGCATACGGTAAGGCATGGGAACAGTGGACACGACTAGTAGCAGGCAGACGGGTTGACCAATGTGAACAAGCCAGATTACAAGTCACCATAGAATTTCTCCACCAGCTAATGATGAGGGGCATATCAGGGGCGTCAGCGCAGCGGTGGCTGACCGGAGTAGAATTTCACTTCCAACTACTGAATTGGGGACATGTGGCAAAGAGATTCATCATCACACAATCCATAAAAGGGTGGAAAAGGGGTCAGCCAAGTCAGGAGTGTAGGAAAAGAAAATCCCGGCACTCACGTGTTGATAATCAGTTGATTTATTCCACAACTCACACAAGACGTTTCAGCCTGTCCAAGGCTTTTTTCAATTGAATTGATTTTCTTTTCCTACAGACATTGTTTTCCACGTGCACCACTCTAGCTATACGTAGTGCCGACTATTCCTTTTTGATACTAAGTCAGGAGTGTAGACGTCCCGTCCCGTGTCACTAAAACTGATTTCTCACATCATATCCCTAACACCATTAACATGATACTCACAATTCGAAGCAACACTACTGTCTACTGTATTTGCGATCGCCTTCTTCGGGGCACTATGCATAAGCGAATTAGTCCCTCAATCCAAAATTAACACCAGTGTAGGCTTATTACACCAGGACGTAGTCATAGCCAATAATGCACGCATACGCAAATCGAAAACGGTTCCAGCGGGCAGGGGCACTTGGGTACTTCTACAACCCACAAATGGTACACTGAGTCGGGTAACAATAGTAAAAACATATATAACCATCAGATCACAAAGTAATTTCTTCCTATCACACATTGATGGAACGCCATTATCAAGATACCAGTTCCAAGCTTTATTTAATAAATGCCTAACATCGGCAGGGAACCACCCCAAAGATTATGGGACACACTCATTCTGCATAGGCGCGGCCACGGAAGCAGCAAGAGCAGGACTGTCAGAAACGGAAGTTCAGAGGATAGGGAGATGGCGATCCACGTGTTTGGCGAGATACATAAGACCGGACTTATTATCCTAACGTGGTTTGTTTCTTTTACAGGTTACGCTAAGCCAACAGTGTGGGTGATAGGCCACTTGTATATATATTGGGCAGAAAAAAGGGCGAAAGTCCGCCCAGGCGGGAGGAAATTAGAGTTTCATAACACATATTTCAACTGGAGAGGTATTAGAGGCCTGCAATGGCCACAGGTACTAATGGAGGTAATCAAGGTAGGGAAAGAGGCAAGAGGTCCGGTCATCTTAGTTATACAGGCCGGGGGAAACGACCTAGGTTATCACAAGAGCGCATAACTAATGGCAATAATGAAACTAGACACTGAGCGCTTCAGAGAATTTTTCACAAAAATAGTCAGAGATTGTGCCGAGTGCGGTATGGCAAGGTGCCCGAGACATCACGGCCATCGAACGGACAAGGTGGCTAATAAATATTTGGATGCCAAAATTTATAAGAGACAGAGGCGGACAACTGGAAGGAGATAAAGCAGTCTCATACGGCCCGACTGTGTTCACTTAATGGATATTGGACTGGACATATTCCTGTCAGGACTCCAGGACGGAGTGGAACAAGCGTTAAGAGTGATGGATGGGGGTCAGAGTCCTGCATACAAGTACGCAGGATCCTCCGTGGCCTGGAAATAGAAAGGACATGTTGGAGAGTTACACTTGTTGGCCAACTTGCCGTTGTGGAGATTGGAGACACAGGGCATGCTGCAACAAGCTGAATTATTTTAGAAATAAAATGCCTTTCTAATGTAATGAGTATAAACAGTTAATAAAGCTGTGACCGATCCTCACCCATCCAATTGTAAGAGTTACATGATTGTATTGTCAATGAAAGGGGGGCGGTAGGGGGCTGAGCGTCTGGGTTTGGTTGGGGGTCACCACAGTCTGCCTAGGCTAGATGCAGTTAAAAATCATTATTAGATACACAGGCAGTGCAGCTTGCTTCGCAGCTGGGTTACTACGCTGACTAGCAGACACTGAAGCTTTGGAGCAGACCTCTGAGTAAACAGCTCTTCGGACTCAACCATCTGTGTTACCCCAAGTGTAAAAAGGGGGGGGGGGGACTCAACCCACCTGTAATTGACGATGCCAACGTCACGTAAAACACAGCAAGGGGACTCCAAAAAGAGTCTCCATTTTTTCCAAAAATTTGGGGCACACACACCACTTAAGTGGCATCAATTGCCCCAGAGTTGCTTAAAATGGTGGGTGAGGTGATTTTAACAAATCCTCAAGCTTTTACTCTCCCCAGGATGACACAAGGGTAGAAAAGTCCTTGCGGATCCATGATTTGTTCATCTTTATGAACGTGAGTCTGTCTACATTGTCAGTGGACAGCCGCGTGCGCTTATCTGTCAGCACACCACCAGCAGCGCTGAACACACGTTCAGAGAGAACAACAATTATTATTAATTTGAAAGCTGGTGGAGCTTAGTATAGATGGCCTAATAGAATGAGTACCACACACTGCTACTATGCCCAAAATTATTTTCCAGACAAGATGCAGCTAAAAATTATTATTAATTTGAAAGCTGGTGGAGTTTAGTATAGATGGCCTAATAGAATGAGTACCACACACTGCTACAGGCCCAAAATTATTTTCCGGGCTAGATGCTGCTAAAAATTATTATTAATTTGAAAGCTTAAAACGGTTGGTGAGGTGATTTTAACAAATCTTCAAGCTTTTACTCTCCCCAGGATGACACAGGGGTAGAAAAGTCCTTGCGGATCCGTGATTTGTTCATCTTTATGAACGTGAGTCTGTCTACATTCTCAGTGGACAGCCGCGTGCGCTTATTTGTCAGCACACCACCAGCAGCGCTGAACACACGTTCAGAGAGAACGCTGGCTGCGCGGCATGACAAGATCTCCAAGGCATGAGTGGCGAGCTCTGGCCATTTAACCAGATTGGAAGCCCAAAAAGAGCAAGGGTCCAGTGACACAGTCATGGCTTCGTTGTTCACTTGGAGATACTCCTGTACCATCGTCTTTAGGCATTGACTATGTGTCTGACTTCTTGTCTCCTGTGGCCTTGCAAAGGATGGGCTAAAAAAGTGGTGAAAGGATTCTGCAAAATTGCTGTTACCAGCAGATACTGTGTTTCTGTTACGGTTTGAGTGCTGAAGACTCGACAGTCCCACGGTTGGCAAGTTAGAACTGTGAGATTCACTACGTGCACCACTGGTGTTTTGTGGAAAAGCACATGTAAGATTCTGCAACAGTCTCTGCTGATACTCCTGCATGCGTGAATCCCTTTCTATGGCAGGAATTATTTCGGCAAATTTACTTTTGTACCGGGGATCTAAGAGTGTGGCTACCCAGCAGTCAGGATTATTTCGAATTCTGACATTTCGAGGGTTATGTTGCAGGTAGTGCAGCAAGAAGGCACTCATGTGTCTTGCGCATCCAGGAGCACCAAGTCCCTGTTGTGTTGGTGGCGAGGTAAGAATCATGCTTCCTTCCTCTGCCCTCTCCCCCCAACCTCGCACAATAGAAATGTGATCAAGGTCTCCATCATCTGATGAGTCTTCCATGCCCATCGCCAGTTCGTCCTCCACTTCTTCCTGGGCTCCTGCACCTTCCTCACTAGTTTGGCTGCTACCATGCGCCCTGGTTAATCCCTCTCCCCCACCCTCCCATGCCTGCCGTCTTGGTGCTGCCGACCGTCTGGACCTTGCAGATGTTAGCCCTTCCGCATACAACTCCTCCTCCTCTACTTCCTCCACCTCCTCTTGTCCCACCACCTGACTCCGAATTCTGTTTAACATGTGCTCCAGCATGTAAATCACCGGAATAGTCATGCTGAAAATGGCATCGTCAGCACTAAACATCTTCGTCGCCATTTCAAAACTGTGCAGAATGGTGCATAGGTGTCACGCTGTCTCGGCGTTCAGGAGGTCAGGAGCCTATGCTGACCCTACACTGAGGCCCTGCCTAATCCCTCTACCTGGAGGTACTGTTGATGGTACAGAGGTCCAGGCCGCCAGCGTAAACCTACCTCCTGAGAATCCCTGAACCTCAGTAATCTAGTCCTGAGAAGGACCCCGATCACAACAATTGGGGACAGGACCGTATATGCCAAACACAGTACAAGACGAACGAGACAGTACAAGGGGCAAACCAAAAACCACCTCGCATACAAAAAACTTACACCACTACAATGGAAGGAACACCAACGGGTAAGGGGATAAAGAATAAAGCGAGGAAGGGAAAAAACCACACCGAGTACACTTCGCTCCTAAGTCCACAATACCACGTATCACTCTCATAGTCTGCATGAAAAGCTTTCACCGACAACTACCCTATCAGAACGGCAGGTATTTGAAGGAGTCCCAATACTGCAGAATTAACTGCAGCTGGGCGAGGCTGGGCCTCGTCTAGCACAGAGAGAGAGAATTAACTCCCTCCCTGCCGAAAAACACCAAGCACCAAAAACTCAGCTGCGAGAAGTCAGGCTGTGTAATCGCGATGATCTTCGTGGCGACACACCCGTGACAGTACCCCCCCTTCTACGAGGGGCCTCCGGACCCTCAGGGCCAGGTTTATCCGGGTGAGTCGTGTGGAAGGCCCGAATTAATCGGTCTGCGTTAATATCCGACGCAGGAACCCACATCCTCTCCTCAGGACCATACCCCTTCCAATGAACCAGGTACTGAAGGGACCGGCGATTAAAACGTGAATCGATGACTTTCGATACCTGAAACTCCAAGTTACCATTGACCACCACAGGAGGAGGAGGTAAAGGTGATGGTATCACCGGCGCCACATACCTTTTAAGCAAAGATCTGTGGAACACGTTGTGAATTTTAAAAGTAGAGGGGAGGTCAAGACGAAATGCCACCGGATTAATTATAGAGCAGATCCTATACGGCCCGATGAACCTGGGACCCAGTTTCCAGGAGGTAACCTTAAGTTTTATATTCTTGGTAAACAACCATACCCGATCGTTCACACTTAGGTCCGGACCAGACACTCTCTTCCTATCAGCCATACGTTTGTATCGGTTCCCCATAGAACTTAGATTATACAGCAACCCTTTCCATATCGAAGCGAGTGATGACGAAAATCGTTCCTCCTCAGGAACCCCCGAAGAGCCCCCCCTACTGAAAGTACAAAACTGGGGGTGAAAACCATATGCCCCAAAAAACGGGGACTTACCAGTGGACTCACTCCGCCTATTATTAAGAGCAAACTCCCCCAGAGGTAAGAAAGAAGCCCAGTCCTCCTGGTTCTCTGACACAAAACACCGGAGATATGTTTCCAAACTCTGGTTCAGACGTTCCGTCTGACCATTGGTCTGAGGATGAAAAGCCGAAGAAAACGATAAATGCATCCCCCGCCGAGTACAAAATGCCCTCCAGAATTTGGACACAAACTGAGACCCCCGATCAGACACCACATCAGAGGGTACACCATGAAGCCTTACAATCTCCCCAATGAACACCTGCGCAAGAGTTTTAGCATTAGGAAGAGCAGGAAGAGCGATAAAATATGCCATCTTGCTGAACCTGTCCACAACAACGAGTATGACCGTTTTACCCGAAGATGGCGGGAGATCCGTAATAAAGTCCATAGACAGATGAGTCCAAGGACGCTCCGGGATCTTCAAAGGTAAGAGAGCCTCAGACGGACGGGTACGTGGGGTCTTAGAGCGCGCACAAACCCCACAGGACGCAACAAAAGTTCCCACCTCCCTATGTAAATTAGGCCACCAAAACCGACGCGAAAGGAGATCCACAGTTGCTTTACTCCCTGGGTGTCCTGCCAAAGCTGAGTTATGGTGTGCCTCGATCACCTTTTGTCGCAACTGATCTGGAACAAACAGTCTCCCAGGAGGTCCAACAGGGGCGTCCCCCTGAGCCTCCAATACTTCCTCCTCAAGCTCAGAGAATACTGCCGACACCACCACCCCCTCCTGAAGGATAGGAACCGGGTCATCCGTATTCCCGGCCCCAGGGAAACTACGAGATAAGGCATCCGCCTTTACATTTTTTGATCCAGGACGATATGTGACGACAAAATTAAACCTGGTAAAAAACAATGACCACCTAGCTTGTCTGGGATTCAGACGTTTTGCGGACTCCAGATATAGCAAGTTCTTGTGATCGGTGATGACGGTGACCGGATGGATAGTCCCCTCCAAAAGATGGCGCCACTCCTCAAAAGCTAACTTAATGGCCAAGAGTTCCCTATTGCCGACATCGTAATTCCTCTCAGCGGACGACAATTTTTTAGAGAAAAAAGCGCACGGACGCCATTTACCAGAAGACGAACCTTGCGATAATACTGCCCCTACCCCTACCTCAGAAGCGTCTACCTCTACAATGAATGGCTGTGACGCATCAGGTTGAATGAGTATGGGTGCCGAGGCAAAACATTTTTTCAAGGAGGAGAAAGCTTGACAAGCCTTGTCAGACCACCTAGAAAAATCCGTCCCTTTTTTTGTCATGTCTGTGAGAGGTTTAACCATGGACGAGAAATTACGAATGAATTTCCGGTAATAATTAGCAAACCCCAGAAAACGTTGCAGTGCCTTAAGATTCTCTGGCAGATCCCACTCAAGAACTGCCCGCACTTTCCCAGGGTCCATACGAAAACCAGACGCTGACACCAGGAAGCCTAGAAACTGGAGTTCCTGAACGGCGAACACACACTTTTCCCACTTGGCGTACAGTTTATTATCCCGCAAGATCTGTAACACCTGCCTAACATGCTCCTGATGAGACACAAGATCAGGCGAGTAAATTAAGATGTCATCCAGATAAATAACAACAAACTGACCCACCAGGCAGCGAAAAATGTCATTAACAAAGTGTTGGAACACCGCCGGGGCATTAGTCAGACCAAATGGCATGAGAAGGTTCTCAGAATGTCCCTCCGGAGTGTTAAAAGCCGTCTTCCACTCATCCCCCTCCTTCATCCTAATCAGATTGTACGCCCCCCTGAGATCCAATTTAGAGAACCATTTGGCGCCCACGATCTGATTGAAGAGATCGGGGATAAGTGGGAGCAGATACGGATCTCGGACCGTAATCCGATTAAGTTCACGGAAATCCAGGCAAGGGCGTAGGCCACTATCTTTCTTCTTCACAAAGAAGAACCCCGCGGCCACCGGGGAAGATGAAGGTCTAATATGCCCCTTAGCCAGACTCTGAAATATAATCCTTCTTGGCCTGCCTCTCCGGACCAGACAAATTATACAACCTACATTTAGGTAACTTGACCCCAGGAAGCAGTTTTACCGAACAGTCATACATGCGATGAGGAGGTAGCTCCTGACACCCTCTTTCCGAGAACACATCCTCAAAGTCAGCCAGAAATGGGGGTAAGACCCTAGGAGCGACCGTACCGATGACCATATTCATGCAGTTTTTTTTACAGAATTCACTCCATTGGCTTATCTCTCTAGATTGCCAATTAATAACCGGGTTATGCTTAGTTAACCAAGGAAGGCCCAACACAATAGGAGTGGGAAGACCCTCCAACACGTAACAATACAACAGTTCTTTATGTTTCGCCCCCACCTGAAGATTTATGTTATGCACCGCTTGCGAAAAACTTCCCTGACCGAGAGGCCTGGCGTCAATCGAGAATATGGGGATGGGTTTAGCCAACACACTCAATCGCATACCTTGAACCCGAGCAAACCGAGCGTCCACCAGATTAGCCCCGGCCCCACTATCCAGAAGAACAGATAACCTCTCAGTTCTCGTACCCACCACCACCTCCGCCGGTACAAGAAACTGAGACGAACCTAGGGACGAAATACCTACTCCCAGATTGCCGTCCACCACACAACCTGGGATCAATAGTTTTCCGACGACTCTTTGCTCTGCGAAGGACGGGAAGGACACCCCCCAATAAAATGTCCCTTTCTCCCGCAGAAGAAACACCTTCCTGTCTTGTGGCGCACCGCCGGTCCCCTCCCCCGAAAGGATGTCCCTCCTAACTGCATAGGCTCCTCTGGACTGACCAGGGGAACCTCCATATAAGGGACCCTTGTAGAAGGTGGAGTCATCACAGGGGGTGGAGTTATCCCGCACCTCTCCCGAAGCCGTGTGTCAATGCGAATAGCAAGGGCCACAGCGGCTTCCAGCGACGCGGGAGAGTCATACTGTGCCAACACATCCTTTAATTTGTCAGATAAACCTTGACAAAACTGGCTCCGAAGAGCCGGGTCATTCCACTGGGTGTCCGTTGTCCACCTATGGAACTCTGAACAGAATTCCTCCTCCCTGCTGGATCCTACGCAACTTAGATTCAGCAAGGGAGATCCGATCCAGGTCATCATATACAAGACCCAGAGCAGAGAAAAACCCATCCACTGTCCGGAGAGCCGGCGAGCCCGGGGGAAGAGAGAACGCCCAAGATTGGGGGTCCCCTTGAAGGAGCGAGATGACTATTCCCACCCTTTGTTCTTCACTCCCCGATGACCGAGGCCGCAGCCGAAAGTACAACTTACATGCCTCCCGGAAAACAAAAAACTTGTCCCGCCCCCCCGTGAACCTGTCAGGGAGAGCTACTTTGGGTTCTGATCCGGCTTGCTCCAGGGGATACAAGACCTTGGACTTAACGTCCGCCAGCTCCAAGGACAAACTCTGCAACTGCCGAGCTATATTGGCTACTGGATCCATGGTGGCTGGAGAGAATCTTTTAGTGGGTCGGTGAAAATGTCACGCTGTCTCGGCGTTCAGGAGGTCAGGAGCCTATGCTGACCCTACACTGAGGCCCTGCCTAATCCCTCTACCTGGAGGTACTGTTGATGGTACAGAGGTCCAGGCCGCCAGCGTAAACCTACCTCCTGAGAATCCCTGAACCTCAGTAATCTAGTCCTGAGAAGGACCCCGATCACAACAATTGGGGACAGGACCGTATATGCCAAACACAGTACAAGACGAACGAGACAGTACAAGGGGCAAACCAAAAACCACCTCGCATACAAAAAACTTACACCACTACAACGGAGGGAACACCAACGGGTAAGGGGATAAAGAATAAAGCGAGGAAGGGAAAAAACCACACCGAGCACACTTCGCTCCTAACTCCACAATACCACGTATCACTCTGATAGTCTGCATGAAAAGCTTTCACCGACAACTACCCTATAAGAACGGCAGGTATTTGAAGGAGTCCCAATACTGCACAATTAACTGCAGCTTGGCGAGGCTGGGCCTCGTCTAGCACAGAGAGAGAGAATTAACTCCCTCCCTGCCGAAAAACACCAAGCACCAAAAACTCAGCTGCGAGAAGTCAGGCTGTGTAATCGCGACGATCTTCATGGCGACACACCCGTGACAATAGGTCCCTGATCTGAGACCACTCCTCCAGCGTGATTTGCCCCACCTCTGGATCTCGTTAGCCCAGGCTTGTCGGTGCTGCCACAGTCGCTGCAACATGTGCAGAATTGAATTCCACCGTGTTGGCACATCGCATTTTAGCCGGTGAAGTGGCAGCCCCAATGACTTCTGTAGAGATGTAAGTCGCTGAGCTGCGGGATGCGAACGGCGGAATTGAGCACACAGCGACCGTGCCCTCTGCAGAAGGCCATCTAGTCCGGGATAGTGGCCTAAAAATTGCTGGACAACCAGGTTCAACACGTGAGCCATACAAGGCACGTGTGTGACATTGCCCCGGCGAAGGGCCGCACCCATGTTTGCAGCATTGTCGCACAAGGCCTTCCCTGGTTGCAGGTCCAGTGGAGACAACCATTCATGAAACTGGTTCTCCAGAGCTGACCACAACTCCTCAGCTGTGTGACTCACATTTCCAAGACATTTCAAAGTAAAAACCGCCTGATGACGTTGAGCCCTGCTGCCAGCATAGTAAGGAGGTGTGCAGGATCCCTTCTGCGCAGTTAGAAAGCGGGTGGCATGACCAGACAGGCTTTGGGTGCAGGTGGAGGACCGAGAGGAGGTTGAGGAGGCAGAAGCAGTGGAGGAACTTCGAGATAAAGAGGATTGACGCACAACTCGTGGGGATGGCAAGACTTGGACAGCAGTCCCTTGTCCTGCTGTCACCATAGTTACCCAGTGCCCAGTCAGCGACATGTAATGCCCCTGTCCATGCCTACTCATCCAAGTGTCTGTGGTGAAATGCACCCTGTCACACACAGAGTTTCTCCAAGAAGCGATGATGTTGTGTGCGACATGCTGGTGGAGTGCAGGCACACCTTTCTTTGAGAAGTAGTGCCGACTGGGCATCTGGTACTGGGGCACTGCGACGGAAATAAGGTCTCGAAAATCCTCTGTGTCCACCAGGCGGAAAGGCAGCATTTCTGTAGCCAAGAGCTTGCAGATGGTGAAATTCAACCTCTTAGCTTTCTCATGGCTAGGAGGAAATGGTCTTTTACTTGTCTACATCTGAGGGACCGAGGGCTGGCTGTTGTGCTTAGACGGGGTTGAGTAGGGTGTCCCCGGCAAACTGACGGTCTGTGAGGAAGATGCAGGCGGACATGTTAGGTTGCCTTGATCCAAAGGTGGTGCTCTCGATGTCGGAGAGAGCTCAACACCATCTGGTGTTTCCACTTCCAAATGAAATGATGACCTGCCAATCACACTGGCTGTTGCGGGTAAAGAGGTGGCAGGTCTGCGTCTCAAAACAGGTGTGACTGCTGTCCCCCCAGTCACAGAGGATGAAGAGGCCGCGGATGCACAAGATGGGGCAGACGGTCGTTCGCCCGGCCCGCTAGGCCGCATTGTAGCACAGTGAGCTTTCCACTGCAACTTATGTTTCATATCCATGTGACGGTTCATGCATGAAGTACTCAAACTATGGATTTTTTGGCCTCTAATTAGCTTTTGGTGACAAATGTTACAGATAACACGAGTTGAGTCATCCTTATCGATCTGAAAAAATGCCCAGGCTATGCAAGGCTTAGAACCCATGCGACCTGAAGAGCCACCACGACTTGTGGTCAGAGGCAGAGTTGTGTTTGAGGATGCAGTTGTTGACGTGCTTCCCGTACTACGTCTCTGTCCAGGAAGGCGCAACCTGACCTCGTCGTCACTAGCATCCTCCTCCACCTCCTCTGCTGACCTCATCGACTGGCTGACTGTGGGTTGACAGTAAGTGGGATCTGCAACCTTGTCATCATCACCCTGTGTGTTCTCACACCCGTCGTCCTCAGAGCCAACCGCTTCCTGCCCTGACAAAAAACTCAAGTTGTCGCTCCAATCAGGTATTTGAGTCTCATCATCGTCTTCCTCATTGTCTCCACCAACAGGAGTTACAGTTTGGGAACGAGGGTCTACATTATGCTCAGAACCTTCTTCATCTGGTCCTGGATCTGACTCAGAGATTCAGGGCATCAGTGCAGATCATTTCCTCGTCTGGATTCACAGAAGCTCTGGAGCCGACCTCTGATTCCTAGGCTATAGTATGAGTAAACAGCTCTGCAGACTCAACCATCTGTTCTACCCCATACTCAGATGGGCAGCTGGAGACTTGGGAGCTGTGAGGAAGCAAGTGCGATTGGGGTGACACCTCTGAGGACTGGAGTATTTGTGATGTTGAAGTTGAGGTGAAGGAGAGCCCACTTAAAGGAGCACTTGATATCCGTTGAAGCACCTGCTGTTTTTGTGCCTCATCTGGAATTTGTAGCGATGGGCGTGTCCGTAAGAAAGGGATCGTATCACATTGTCCACTAAAAGAAGTAGACATCTTGGTTTGGCTGGAAGATGGTCTTTCTTCTGCAGATGTTACTGTTGCTTTAACACCTACACCACGGACACATCCTTTTTTTCCCTTCCCAACAAGCCTATTCCCCTTTCCAGCAGCAGCAGGCATTTTGCCATTCATTTTGGTGGTTAACTAATTGACAACTCTGGAGTTGTTTGCGCAAAAAACGATGGATGGAAATCGAGCAGAGCTGAGTGGCCAAATTGTGGTACTAGCCCAAAAGGATTGGCTGGGTTAGAAGCAGTAAAACAATTTTATTAGATACACAGGTGGTGGAGCTTGGTATAGATGGCCTAATACAATGAGTACCACACACTGCTACAGACCCAAAATTATTTTACAGGCAAGATGCAGCTAAAAATTATTAGGAATTTGAAAGCTGGTGTAGCTTAGTATAGATGGCCTAATAGAATGAGTACCACACACTGCTAATATGCCCAAATTATTTTCCAGGCAAGATGCAGCTAAAAATTATTAGGAATTTGAAAGCTGGTGGAGCTTAGTATAGATGGCCTAATAGAATGAGTACCACACACTGCTAATATGCTCAAAATTATTTTTCAGGCAAGATGCAGCTAAAAATTATTAGGAATTTGAAAGCTGGTGGAGCTTAGTATAGATGACCTAATAGAATGAGTACCACACACTGCTAATATGCCCAAAATTATTTTCTAGGCAAGATGCAGCTAAAAATTATTAGGATTTGAAAGCTGGTGGAGCTTAGTATAGATGGCCTAATAGAATAAGTACCACACACTGCTAATATGCCCCAAATTATTTTCCAGGCAAGATGCAGCTAAAAATTATTAGGAATTTGAAAGCTGGTGGAGCTTAGTATTGATGGCCTAATAGAATGAGTACCACACACTGCTAATATGCCCAAAATTATTTTCCACGCAAGATCCACCTAAAAATTATTATTAATTTCAAAGCTGGTTGAGCTTGGTATAGATGGCCTAATACAATGAGTACCTCACACTGCTACTATGCCCAAAAGGTTTTACTTGGCTAGATGCAGTAAAAAATTTGTATTACATACACAGGTGTTGTAGCTTGCAACACAGATACACTACTCCCCTGACTAACACACACTGCAAGAGGTCCAAAAGGATTTGCTTAGCTAGATTTAGCCAAATACTGTGAAAAACACTTGCACAGCACTAAAACAGACCTGCCTGGCAAAAAGTGATAGGAACTGATGTAACCTAGCCCTCAAAATGGCTGGAAATACAACTAGTCACTACTCCCAACCTATCTGTCTATTTAAGAGCACAGACCTGCCTGCTAAAAGTGCTAGGAACTGCTGTAACCTAGCCCTCAAAAGGGCTGCAATTACAAACTAGTCCCTACTCCCTAAACCTTTCAGTCTATTTAAGAGAAAATTCGCTTGCAATTCAGTTACACAATATAGCACTAACAGCAGCAGCAGTGCCGTCTAACACTCAGCTGCAGCAGTGAGAAAATGGTGGCGACGGGGAAAATGGCTGGGTCTTATAGGGCAAGGACATGTGACATACACAGCCAATGACACATGCCCTTGCTTGTGTGAAAAAAAGCACTTCACTCCGTGTATGCGCTTCTGATAGGCTGACAGACTGCACCTCCCCACTGTAAATGCGGGAAAGAGAAAAAAAAATGGAGATCTTCATTATTTCTGCAGAGATCCATCCCATGCCCCTCCCTCCACCCGCTGTACACTCAAACTGTGTATTAACATTGATTATCAGCATTACTGTGAAAAAATCCAGTTACGATTTTGGTTCACGAACAGTTATCGAACATAACCTCGAACAGCTGGATTTTTTTCAAATCGTTCGGGTTCGTCGAACGGCTCAAACACCGCCCAAAACAGCTCGAATTTGAAATTGGCGAACAGTTAGATTCGAACACCGCTCATCTCTAGTCCCAGTAGCTTAACAAGACGCTTTTAATGCCCCTCGGAAAAGTCGTGGAAGTTGCAGTAGCTTAACAAAACACTTTTAATGCCCCTCAGAAGAGACGTGGAGGTCCCAGTAGCTTAACAAGACACTTTTAATGCCCCTCAGAAGAGATGTGGAGGTCACAGTAGCTTAACAAGACGGTTTTAATGGCAATTAGAAGAGACGTGGAGGTCCCAGTAGCTTAACAAGACACTTTTAATGCCCCTCAGAAGAGACGTGGTGGTCCCAGTAGCTTAACAAGACGCTTTTAATGCCCCTCGGAAAAGTGGTGGAGGTCGCAGTAGCTTAGCAAGACGCTTTTAATGCCCCTCTGAAGAGACGTGGAGGTCCCAGTAGCTTAACAAGATGCTTTTAATGCCCCTCGGAAAAGTGGTGGAGGTCGCAATAGCTTAACAAGACGCTTTTAATGCCCCTTACAAGAGCCATACAGTACAGCATCTTAAAAATATTATTCCCATTATTGGGGAGTGGGTCTCCCACAGTCTTTGCTTATGCCTTCCAAGCAAAAGCTGACAAAAATAAGGAAGGAGGAACTTTCAATAATGGCAACATGGACCATGGTCACCCTGGTGGTATAGTGGTGGTGGAGGCTGAGGATAAGGAGAAGAATATAAAACAGCCGAAATGAGGAAGCGTATACCCAGGTGTGCGTGTGAAGTGGTGCATGTGAATATACCTCCCAAAAAAACACAGTGGATTTAACTTTATGTTACTCTGCTGTCATTTGGTGGTGATGAGAAGTGTGGCCCAATCCAGCCCTTGTTCATTTTGATAAGGGTCAGCTTGTCAGCATTGTCAGTTGACAGGCGAGTGCGCTTATCAGTTATAATTCCCCCAGCGGCACTAAAAACACGCTCCGATAACACGCTAGCGGCAGGGCAGGCCAGGACCTCCAAGGTGTACAGAGCGAGTTTATTCCAAGTGTCCAGCTTGGATACCCAATAATTAAAAGGCACAGAGGAATCACGGAGGACGCTGGTACGGTCGGCAAGGTACTCCCTCACAATCTTTTGAAACTTTCCACTCCTTGTGAGAGTACCCCGTGCCTCAGGGCCTGTAAGCTGGGCGGGTCTCAGAAAACTGTCCCAGAACGTTGACAGTGTTCCCCTGCCTCTGCTGGATTGGAGTTGCCTCTCTCTCGCTTGTACATCTTGGTTGGTCAACGAACTGTGACCTCTGCCGCTAGCGTGTTCAGATGGGAACTTTTTTAACAGTTCTGCAGCAAGGGCCTTCTGGTACTGCCCCATTTTTGTGACCTCTCCACCTCAGGAATAAGAGTGTGAAAGTTCTCCTTGTAGCAGGGGTCTAAAAGTGTCACCAACCAGTAATGACTGTCACCTAACATTTTGACAACGCGAGGGTCACGGTTAAGGCAGCGTGACATAAAGTCAGCCATGCGTGCCAGACTGGTAATGGGCAAGACTTCCGTTTCCTCACCAAGATGATGACTGAACATGCTCTCCTCCTCCTCCTCCCTCCTGTCCTCAGGCCACCCACGCTGAACCGACTGCATGACAGTTGTACAGGTACTACCGTCTACAGTGCATGATACCAGCTCCTGTTCTTCCTCCTCCTCCTCCTCCTCTCCCTCATTGTCCCCCAATGCACGTTGGGATGAGATGAGGCTGGGCTGTGTGTAATCGCCCATTACGGGTTCTTGATCCATCTCATCATACTCTGGCTGCAATGCCTCCTCTTTAATTCTCTGCAGAGAGCGTAGCAAAAGACAGACAAGTGGAATGCTGACGCTAATGATGGCGTCATCGCCACTCACCATCTTGGTGGACTCCTTAAAGTTTGTCAAGATGGTACAGATGTCAGACATCCAGGTCCACTCCTGAGGTCTTATGTGTGGAGTCTGACCTGAATATCGACGGCCTTGTTGCACCTAGTACTCCACAACTGCTCTCTTCTGCTCACAAATCCTTTGCAACATGTGGAGGGTAGAGTTCCAACGTGTGGGGACATCACACACCAGTCGGTGTGACGGAAGCTGCAAACGCTGCTGCAACACAGCAAGGGCGGCGGAAGCTGTAGCCGACTTGCGAAAATGAGCTGACAGGCGGTGTACTTTGATGAGCAGATCTGGAAACTTGGGGTACGATTTAAGAAACCGCTGAACCACAAGGTTAAGCACATGAGCTAGGCATGGTACGTGTGTGATCTCGCCTCACCTCAGAGCCGCCACCAGGTTACGGCCATTGTCACACACGACCATGCCTGGATGTAGGTTCAGCGGTCTCAGCCACAGATCTGCCTGCTCTTTCACAGCTGTCTACAACTCACAAGCAGTGTGAGGTTTCTCACCTAAGCTTATGAGTTTCAGCACAGCCTGTTGCCGCTTGGCGGAGGCAGTACTGCAGTGCTTCCAGCTTGTAACTGATGTGTTGATATCTGAGATGGAGGCTGAACATGAGGAGGAGGTGGAGGATGATGCGCAGGAGCTGTACACTGTGGGGGCAACACTGACTGACATAGGGCCCGCAATCCTCGGTGTGGGGAGGATGTGTTCCGTACCAAGGTCCGACTGGGTCCCGGCTTCCACTATGTTTACCCAGTGTGCCGTCAGGGAAATGTACCCTCCCTGGCCACAAGCACTTGTCCACGTGTCCGTTGTCAGGTGGACTCTCCCAGTAACTGCGTTGTTGAGGGCACGGCAGATGTTTTAGGACACGTGCTTGTGTAGTGCGGGATGGCACAGAGGACAAAATAGTGTCGGCTGGGGACCGAGTACCGAGGGACGGCCACCGCCATAAGGTTGCGGAAGGATTCCATCTCCACCTGCCTAAAAGGCAGCATTTTCAACGCAAGCAGTCGTGAAATGTGCGAATTTAGGACTGTGGCCTGTGGGGCGTTAGCTGCGAATTTCCGCTTTCATTCAAAGGTCTGGGATATGGACAATTGAACTCTGCGGTGGGACGTGGACGTGGACGTTGATGCTGTTTCTTGAGAAACTGCCATAACAAGTGAAGACTGAGAGGAGGGGGCATCTTTGCATGCAGTATGGACAGGGGATTGCCTTGCACACACAACAGGGGGTTCTATTGCACGCACAACAGCGGAATAAGCGGTGGTGACACCCGCTGACACTGGTCATGGACCCTGGGGTTCGCCCCACAAAGTCGGGTGCTTTGCTGCCATGTGCCTGATCATGCTGGTGGTGGTCAGGCTGGTAGTTTTGTCACCCCTGCTGATGCTGGCATGGCAGGTGGTACAAATGGCCTTTTTGGGGTTATCAGCAGAGTCTTTAAAAAAATTCCAGACTCTGGAAGACCTACCGCTTGTACTGGCAACGTCCCTCGTGTTGGTGTTACGGGGAACGGTTGCCCGCCTTCTGTCTGCGTCCACCACACTGCTTCTTCCTGCCTGTTGGGGTACTCTGCCTCCCTCCCCCTGTGTGCTGCTGGCCTCACTCTGCATGTCCTCCTGCCAGGTTGGGTCAGTTACTAGATCATCCACTACCTCCTCCTCTTCCACTTGCGCACCACGATCCTCCTCCTCACTTCCTGGCAATTGTGTCTCATCATCGTCCACCTCTTGTGACAAATTGCCAGCGTCGACTTCCTGTGGCCATGGCTGTTCAAATATTTGGGCATCTCTACATGGGATCTCCTCTTCCACCACTTCAAGCGGAGCAGGCGAGGGGCACAAATCTGGAAATGGACCAGTGAACAGCTCTTCAGAGTGTCCAAGTGTGGGATCAGTTGCTGTCTGACGACACTCGGCATGGTGGGAGGAAGGAGCATCAGGGTGAGGAGGAGTATGCGGTCGAGACTCACGGCTACTAAGAGTCGACCGTGTGGAAGACAGGTGGTGGTGCCCAGGTAACTGGAAGTATTATCTGCTATCCAATTAATAACCTGTTCACACTGATCAGTTCGCAATACTGGTGTTGTTCTGTGCTTCCCTAGTAATTTGGTCAAGAAGTGGGAGCGAGAAGATGTGGCTGTTGGTTATGGCACATTTTCACCTTGGCCACGGCCCCGTCATCTGCACGCACCATCACCAGCATGTCCACTTCAAAGTCCCTTGCCACGCGCCTTGCCCATTGTAAAGGAAGTAAAATAGCTTACACTCGCGCTATCAATTGAAAAAGGCTAATAAAAAGTAGATTAGAACCATGGAAGAGGAAAACCACAGTTCTATTTCTCTGGCCTACACCTGACTCTTTTAAACAATCTGAACAATCAGGGAGAAACTATTACTGTTTTTCTTTACGGAAAATATACCAAAAGCTGAATAATAGAGATTTCTTACCGTGGAACAGCAAAACCACAGTTATAATTTACTGGTGTATACCAGACTTTTTTAAATATATATATTTGCGGCAGAACAGTGAGTGACACACTCAAACTGTTTTTTTAGATACAAATGGCCCAAAAGTGGATAATACAGAGGTTTGAACCGTGGAACTGCAAAACCACACTTGTATTTCTCGGGCCTACACCAGACTATTTTCAACAGATATATTTGTGTCTGAACAATCAGGAGACACTATTATTTATTTTTTACGGCAAAAATTGCGAAAAGCAGGATAATACAGAGATTTTACCCATGGAACTGCAAAACCACACTTGTATTTCTCGGGCCTACACCAGACTATTTTCAACAGATATATTTGTGTCTGAACAATCAGGAGACACTATTATTTATTTTTTACGGCAAAAAATGCCAAAAGCAGCATAATAGAGATTTTTTACCGTGGAACAGCAAAACCACAGTTATAATTTACTGGTGTATACCAGACTTTTTTAAATATATATATTTGCGACTGAACAGTGAGCGACACATTCAAACTGTTTTTTTAGATACAAATGGCCCAAAAGTGGATAATACAGAGGTTTGAACCGTGGAACTGCAACACCACACTTGTATTTCTCGGGCCTACACTGGACTATTTTCAACAGATATATTTGTGTCTGAACAATCAGGAGACACTATTATTTATTTTTTACGGCAAAAAATGCCAAAAGCAGGATAATAGAGATTTTTTACCGTGGAACAGCAAAAGCACACTTCTGTCTCTCTGGCCTACACCAGACTATTTTCAACAGATATATTTGTGTCTGAAAAATCAGGGAGACACTATTATTTTTTTTTTACGGCAAAAAATGCCAAAAGCAGGATAATAGAGATTTTTTACCGTGGAACAGCAAAACCACACTTCTGTCTCTCTGGCCTACACCAGACTATTTTCAACAGATATATTTGTGTCTGAAAAATCAGGGAGACACTATTATTTTTTTTTTTACGATAAAAAATGCCAAAAGCAGGATAATAGAGATTTTTTACCGTGGAACAGCAAAACCACACTTCTGTCTCTCTGGCCTACACCAGACTATTATCAACAGATATATTTGTGTCTGAAAAATCAGGGAGACACTATTTTTTTTTTACGGCAAAAAATGCCAAAAACAGGATAATAGAGATTTTTTACCATGGAACAGCAAAACCACAGTTATAATTTACTGGTGTATACCAGACTTTTTTAAATATATATATTTGCGGCTGAACAGTGAGCGACACACTCAAACTGTTTTTTTTAGATACAAATGGCCCATGGAACTGCAAAACCATACTTCTATTTCTCTGACCTACACCAGACTATTTTCAACAGATATATTTGTGTCTGAAAAATCAGACACACTTTTTTTTTGGGGGGGGGGGGGCAAAGGGTTAATAAGATGGGTATTTTTACAGTGTGAAGGAGGAAAAAAAAAGAGGATTTATATGAAAAAAAAAGATTTTTCCTGGCCCCCGAGACCTGGAGCTAAGTCCAACATTTTCAGCAACAGGAGCACACAGGACTGTAATGCAGCGTTTGCTGGTATAACCACTGCGTCTCCTATACAGCCTGCCTGCCTGCCTGATATCTGGGATGGATATTAGTCCTGAGAAGGACTGTTTGTTTGATCTGGCAGCCTTTACAGACCCTACAATAACTATTTTGCAGGATATATCTCTCCCTTAATCAGCAGCGCTGTCCCTACACTGTCTGATCCGGAGCGACTGTGTCCAAGATGGCGACGCCCGGTTTTAAATACTCGAGGTGACGCTGTGCGGCCAGCCAATCACTGTAATGCCCACAAACAACATGGCTGCAGCATTACAGTGACTGGCTGGCAATCCCTGCATGTTCATTGGCTCTGTAAAGAGCGCCAAACATGCAGGGCGGAGACCCGAGCTCCCGCCCGAGTAACCCGGAAATGCTCGGTGCTAGCCGAACATCCCGAGTAGCGTGATGCTCGGGCAAGTAACGAGCAGTGTCGAGCATGCTCGCTCAACACTACACTAAACGCTTTTTTAAGTGGACTAATGTGGACAGAAGGCAGGCCGTCACCCCAAAAACAGCGGGGAGAATGGCCTGGGGCGTGTTTTGTAGCAGGCGGTAGGAAATGTTTGGACTACTGCTTTGTGTAGCGCACTAAACGCCTTTTTAAGTGGACTAATGTGGACAGAAGACAGGCTGTCACCCCAAAAACAGTGGGGAAAATGGGCTGGTGCGTGCTTGGTAGCAGGCGGTAGGAAGTGTTTATACTACTGCTTTGTGTAGCGCACTAAACGCTTTTTTAAGTGGAATAATATGTACAGAAAGCAGGCTGTCACCCCAAAAACAGCGGGGAAAATGGGCTGGTGCGTGCTTTGCAGCAGGCGGTAGGAAATGTTTGGACTACTGCTTTCTGTAGCGCACTAAACGCTTTTTTAAATGGACTAATTTGGACAGAGGGCAGGCTGTCACCCCAAAAACAGCAGGGAAAATGGCCTGGTGCGTGCTTGGTATCAGGTAGTAGGAAATGTTTGCACTACTGCTTTGTGTAGCGCACTAAACGCTTTTTTAAGTGGACTAATGTGGACAGAAGGCAGGCTGTCACCCCAAAACCAGCGGGAAAATGGCCTGGTGCGTGCTTGGTAGCAGGCGGTAGGAAATGTTTGGACTACTGCTTCATGTACGGCACTAAACGCCTTTTTAAGTGGACTAATGTGGACAGAAGGCAGGCTGTCACCCCAAAAACAGCGGGGAAAATGGCCTGGTGTGTGCTTGGTATCAGGTAGTAGGAAATGTTTACACTACTGCTTTGTGTAGCGCACTAAACTCTTTTTTAAGTGGACTAATGTGGACAGAAGGCAGGCTGTCACCCCAAAAACAGCAGGGAAAATGGCCTTGTGCGTGCTTGTTATCAGGTAGTAGCAAATGTTTGCACTACTGTTTTGTGTAGCGCACTAAACGCTTTTATAAGTGGACTAATGTGGACAGAAGGCAGGCTGTCACCCCAAAAACAGTGGGGAAAGATCCTAGTTACTTACTGGTAACGGGATTTTACAGAGCCCATGACAGCACCACCTGAGAGAGGGTATCCGCCCACCAAGGACAGGAACCTACTGAATAAAAAGGCGGTACCTCTCTTCCGCATCAGTTTTTGTTTCAGAGCATGAGAGAGCCTACGAACAATAGGTTAGTACATAACTACCACCTAAACATTTCTTAATAAAACACCCTAAGAAGTGCACACCATAAGTGAGAAAAGAGGGGAGGGAATTAATAAGGTGCTGTCATGGGCTCTGTAAAATCCCGTTACCGGTAAGTAACTAGGATCTTTTCCCCTTCTCCCATGACAGCACCACCTGAGAGATTTAGAGAGATCAGACACCAGAGAGGGGGATCACCGCTTGCAACACCTTTCTCCCAAAGGATAGATCAGTAGAAGAGGAAAGGTCAAGACGGTAATGCTTGTAAAATGTAGCGGTGGATAACCAAGTTGCCGCCTTACATATGATGTCGATGGGCACATCCGCCTTCTCCGCCCAGGAAGCAGCTACAGCCCTGGTGGAGTGGAGTGGGCCTTCAGGTTCTCTGGAACTGGCAGATTGCTAAGTCAATGGTGTCCCTGACCCACCTAGCTATGGTCCCCCTTGTAACCTTAAGCCCTTTCCTAGCCCCCTGAAATGAGATGAATAAGGCGTCACTTTTTCTACAGGCCTTCGTTACCTCCAAATACTGGACTAATACCCTCTTAACATCTAAAGTGTGAAGTTTTTGTTCCACTGAATCTCTAGGGTCAGGATATAAGGAAGGGAGAGTAATTACTTGTGTCCTATGGAATTTGGAGGCCACTTTTGGAAGACCCGGTCTTAAGATTACTCTATCCATATACACTTGAGTGAACGGATGGTTAACTGACAGCGCGTGTAGATCACTAACCCTACGAGCTGAAGTTAGAACTATCAGCATGGCTGTTTTTAAGGTGAGAATTTTCTCCGAAGCTTCCTCTAAGGACTCAAAGGGGGACTTGGTTAGTGCTTCTAGAACCAGATTAAGGTCCCAAGGAGGCATCCTTGGAGTAGGAATAGGTCTAGATCTACTGCAAGCTTTAATGAATCTGATGATCCACCTATTCGCTGCTAAGTCGTAATTATATAGTGCCCCCAGAGCTGATACTTGTACCTTAAGGGTACTGGTGGCTAAAGTCATGCTTAAGCCTTTCTGAAGGAATTCCAGGATGGCCCCAATAGGAACCCTCCCTTTGGCGGACTGACCCGAGGTAGACAGAAACTTAGCCCAGGTTCTGCCATAGATTTTATTCGTCACCGGCTTCCTACTCGCCAGTAGAGTACTAACTAGACTTGGAGAGAACCCCTCCTGTGTTAGTAGTGACCTTTCAAAATCCAGACCGTCAAATGCAGTCCCGATCTTTGGGGATGGAAGACTGGGCCCTGCCTGAGGAGATCTGGGGTGTCCGGAAGAACCCATGGATCCGCTTGGGACATTCTCTTCATCCAAGTGAACCATGGTCTCTTGGGCCAAAACGGGGCGATCAATATAACTCTCGCCTGTTCTTCTCAGATCTTCCTCAGGATAGTAGGGATCAGCATTAGCTGGAAAAGGCATAGGCCAGGGTAAAGTCCCAAGGAATTTGCAGCGCGTCCACCGCAAACGACATCTCCTTTGGATTCAGGGAGCAAAAGATTTTGGTCTTCCGATTGTGTTTGTTCACAAACAGATCTATCTGAGGTTGTCCCCATCGGCCGACAATCTCCTGGAATACCGCTGAATTCAATTCCCATTCTCCTTGTTTCAATATGTGCTGACTTAGAAAATCGGCTTTTACGTTCTCCTCTCCTCTTATATGCAGCGCCGAAAGAGTAAACAGATGATTCTCCGCAAAGTGAAGGATCTGGTCCTCTACTAACATCAGAGGAAGGGATCTGGTATCCCCCTGGCGATTGATGTAGGCGACTGTCGTTCGGTTGTCCGACATTATCCGGATGTGATGACCCTGAAGAAGAGAACTGAACCCTACTAGCGCATTTCTGACTGCCAACAACTCCCTCATGTTGGAGGAGAGACCTGTCTCACTGTTCGACCAAATGCCTTGTATTGAATGATCTCTCAGGTGAGCTCCCCAGCCTTCTGCGCTTGCGTCTGTCGTAATCGTATCCGACATCTGAAAAGACCAAGGAACCCCCAGAGATAGATTTACCGGATTCATCCACCACTCCAGCGAGTTGATTACTAAACTTGAAAGGGATATTTTTCCATCCAGGCGACCTCTGAGCCGTTTGTCTGCTGTCAGGATCTCCTGCTGAAGACGTCTGGTATGGAACTGGGCACACTAAACTGCTGAGATACAAAATGTCATCGTACCCAATAGAGACATTGCCTTTCTCAATGTCATGGATGGATTGTTGATTACACGTGATATGAGGGAGCTGATCTTCAGTTTCTTGTCCTCTGGCAGAAAACAATTCTGGTTTTCCGAGTCCAAAATGAGACCCAGGAATGACTGAACCTTTTTTGTTTCTAGTCTCGATTTTTCTAAGTTTAACATCCACCCCAGGCCATTTAGACTGGCCATGACTTCTGCCAGAGCCAGTGCACAGAGCTGTTTTGATTTGCCCACCACTAAAAAATCGTCCAGGTAAGGGATGACTAGGATATCTTTCTCCCTTAGATGCGCTGTGACTTCCAGGATAATCTTTGTGAAAACCCTTGGAGCCATGAAGATGCCAAAGGGAAGAGCTGTGAACTGAAAATGCCTTATGTGCTTGCCGAACCGTACAGCCACCCTCAGAAACTGTTGGTGTGCAGGAAACATTGGGACGTGATAGTAGGTGTCCTTTAAATCGAGGACGCACATATAACACTCTGGAAACAACATTTTTATGGCCGATTTTATTGATTCCATTTTGAATGGCCTGTAAATCAAATGGTCGTTCAGTTTCTTCAAGTTGACAATAGTTCTGAAGGTGCCATCCGGCTTCTTTATTAGGAAGAGAGTTGAGTAAAACCCTCTCCCTTGCTCAGGTACAGGTGGTTCTACCAGAACCCCCTTCACCACCACAGTGAGTACTTCCTGTTGCAGGGCCATCTGCTCCCTTAGGCCTCTGGTGGCTGAAATCCTGACGGTGTTCCAGGGAATGTCTTTGAACTCCAACTTCAGCCCCCTCCTGATTATCCCTAAAATCCAAGCACTGGACGATATTTTTTCCCAGACGGGAAGGAAGTGGGCCAACCTTCCTCCCACCTGGGGAGGTCCGTAACTTAGGGCCTTTCTTACTCACGGAGGATGGACCCCCGAACATGAAGCCTCTGTTATTCGCCTTCCTATCTCTCCAACCACTTTGGTCTCTAGGAAACTTGCTCCGATTGTATTTTCTCTTCCGAAAGGAGCTCTTATATCGGGGAACAGACAGAGTAGGAAACCCATGTTCCTTGTCCTCTGCCTTATCCAGGATGTCATCTAAGGCCTTCCCAAAAAGAAAGTCCCCTTCGCAAGGGATTGAGCAAAGTTTAGATTTTGACTGCACATCCCCTGGCCAGCTCTTGAGCCACAATGCCCTACAGGCTGCATTAGAAAGGTTTGCTGACCTGGCAGCCAGCCTAACTGAATCTGCCGATGCATCTGCAAGGAATGCAGTCGCCCCCTGCAAAAGAGGCAGACCTGACAGAATCTTCTCTCTAGAGACATTCCCTTTGATCTGGTCCTCTAACTGTTGAAGCCAGATCATCATAGATCTGGCGGTGCAGGTGTCTGCCACTGCCGGTTCCAGAGCCCCTGCCGAGGACTCCCAGGCCCGTTTTAAGAAAGACTCCGTCTTTTTATCAAGCGGATCTTTTAGGGTCCCCAAATCCTCAAAGGGTAGTGTTTATCTTTTTGAGGACATTGCGATGGCCACATCAATTTTAGGGGTTTTGTCCCACTTAGCCGCATCCTCCTCTACAAAGGGGTATCTCCGCTTAGAAGAAGAAGGTAGCTGGCCTTTCCTCTCCGGTTTTTTCCATTCCCTATCTATAAGAGTCTTGATCCTCTCGATAACTGGGAATGTGCATCTCCTCTTCTGATCTAAGCCCCCGGACATGACGTCCTGAACTGTTCTGGGAGTTTTGGCATCGGCAATACCCATAGTCACTCTAATAGCCTTGACCAATTTCTCAGTATTGTCCACCGAAAAACAAGGCCTACCCCCTCCATCATCATCCGAAGACTCTGATGAAGACGATGAAGAGAGGTCAGAGGGGGAAGGATATTCCTTTGTGAAACGGGACTCTACTGATTCCTCTGAATCCGAGGAAACACGTTTCTGCTTCTTCCTCTTACGAGAGGTCAAGTTCTTTAAGGAATCCCTGACCTCAGTCTGGATTAAAGCTTTTAAATCCATAGAAAAGCTAGGGGACTCCTCTGCTATAGTTTTCTGTATACAATCAGAGCAAAGGTTCTTAGCGTAGGAGCTGGGAAGGCTAACTTTACATAACGCACACTCCTTATTTTTATTTTTGGAACTACTCTTTTTTGGTTCCTAACAACCAGAAGGAAATGAAAGGAGAGAAAAGAGAAAAAACAGAGAAAAAACAGAGAAGAGCACATTACTAAGGTGAACTTTCACGAAGATCACTCACCACACTGCCGTTCAGACTAGGGTACCGGAGGCAGTGGTTGCCGTTCACATGAACGCTCCCATCTGGCGGAGATGGATTCACGAGATTTCTTCTGACCGGTTCTGCCGGCACTCGTACAACCCCCACTGCTGTGGCTCTGATGATGGGAAAACTCCCATTGCTCCGGTTGTCTCACATTTTGCTTGAGCTGTTTACGCTGTTTAGGCGCTTGTGGCTGCGGCTGTTCCTCCTGCGGTGGTGACAGTGACTAGCCCAGGGGATGGGGATGACTCGGTTACCCGGGCCTTTAGCCTTAAGGAGGTCGCGGTGGTCGGCTCCCGGGCCCGTACTCTGGGTCTCTCTTTAAAAAGGCGTTGATAGATGTTAAGTTTTATTTAAAAAGTTTGTGACGCCACCTATGGTTTCTGATGATATTCACCAGCGCTGCGCAGTCCACTGAGGCCGGTGATAAGGCAGCTGGATGGTATAGCTCCCCACAGGTGGAGCTAGGTCTCAGGGCAGTGTATGTACGGGAAAAGCAGGACGAAGAGACCCCGCCGGGTCAGAGTAAGAACAGGGGCAGACACGATAGTCACTTCAGTACCTTTTACTGATGGAAATTCAGGCACTCCCCAGAGCACTGTAGGGTGAAGGGTGTATGTCCGGATCCTCCCTAATGAGCGGGTTTTGGGCCTCCTGTTTCTTGACTCTGCGTGGTAAGTTTCTGATCTGCCTGGAGCTAGGCCTAACTTTGTCTCTGTCCTGCGCTGGCTGACCTTGTGGTAGGGCCTTCTGTTGGATTACATGCTCCCGACTTACGGGGCCTATGTGTCTCTTGGCTCTGTTACGTATCAGCACTTTAGCGATCCTGGGACTTGTAGTTCTCCATGGATTCTGGTTTATCTTACTGGGTCATGGAGATCCCGGTAAACTTCGGACCCGGTGTCCGGTAGCTGTTTCTTCGGGGTGAGCTAGTTATGCTCCTCTGCCCCCTATGAACTAACTCTCTCTACTCGCCTTCGGCCTACTCGGGCCCACAATAGGCTACTCACACTAACGGCAGCTTGCCGAGCTTCACCGATCTTATGGCGCCAGCACACCTAAAGCTCACCTCTGTGAGCTACAACTGAGTCTCGACTGTGTTCCACTGCAGACTGACCTGTTTCTGTGTCTCACTCTGCAGCAACTCCACTGCCTGGCTCCACCTTCCCTATTTATCCATCCCTTATGGGCTCCCTCTGGTGGTCTGAGGTGGAAGGTGGAGATGTGTGAATGGTTATGGGGGCCTCTTGTGGAGGAATCCATCAATACACCCTGCCAGGAGTTGTGATACCAAGCACAGCTGGGCTTCACATTCCCCCCTAGTTAAACTCAGCACTCCCGGGATGAAGTACATTTTATAACAACAGGAACAATGGGAAACATAAGCAATACAAGAACAATCTTCCCTTTATGGGAGGCACGAATCTTAAACGTTGCATAACAAAACAATTACAGAGTGTCCTCAGAATCCAAGTCTCTTTTGGTGAGGTTCCCATACAGGATGTCCATCTCACAAGGTAGAGTACTTGGTGGTTTTGAGGGACCTGTCCTAAACCCTCTACATAGGCCCTGGGGTGGCTGAAGGCATGAAGATCCCGAGTTGGACCTCCAAGAGAGCCACTCCAGACAGGTTTTCCTTCTGAGGTCACCTAAAGGGCACTCCAGGGAGCGCAATTATATACAATAAAAGTTTTGGGGCTGCACACAGTCCTCAGCCACGAAGTTCATTATGTAGGCATAAAGAATTAATAGGAAAAAGCACAAATTGATAAGCATGCATGAAATTATACAACTATGCAGTACATCACAATTTAATATACAATACCCCAGGGGTAACTATCTACACTCTCTGAAATTTTGCTACTTTACTCAGTGTACCTAGCAGGGGGTTTACCTCTCGTGCTGCATACTAATCTGCGTGGTGCTGTGGTTGGTGGAGTGTCAATGTCTGTATCCTCAGTTACGCTATCAGTTCTACGTGTAAGCATGTTGTAAAACTGCCTTAACCTCTCTCTTGGACTGGCAAGTCTACCATTGGCTGGGCCTTCTTGCTCTGCTCCTGCCGGGGATCCTTCATCCGGGGATACTTCTTGAGCTGGCTCTTCTGCAGCACTTACAGGTACAACTTGCTGTGGAGGGTTTTCTAGCTGTTCATAGAATTGGAGTACTGGAATGATTACTGCATCTCCTATATGAGGCCAATCAGCTGGGAAGTCTCCAAGGTCAGTGTGTATCACCGCTTCTTTAGGTTCTTCCTGGATTGTGAGAGGCACTTTTTCTTGGGGTTTCAGTAATTCTGGACACAACTTTAAGTGGTCCCTGGATACTGTAGCAGATGTTTTTCCTCCATCACGACTGATTATGCATGTCTTTTTGTTGTCAAATCTTGACGGTAACACAGTGTAGGGTTCTTTTTCCCACTGGTCATCAAGTTTGTGGTTACGTCTTTTCCTTTTTAGTACTGTTTCACCTGGTGTGAAAGGTTCTGCGGGTGCGTTTTTGTTGTAGTGCATTTCCTGCTTTTCTCTCACCCGAGTAAGACTGTCCTTGACACAAGCTTGTACCCTTCTGTACTGCTCTTGTCTGGTCTTGTCCCAGTCTTCAGTGGTCATATCAGCTTCAGGTTCAACAACTCCAAGCTCCAAATCCATGGGCAGCTTTCCTGGCCTTGCCCGCATGAGATATGCCGGAGTGCAATTGGTTGAACTGACTGGTATATGATTGTACAGATCCACTAGGTCTGGTAGTAGGTCTGGCCACTGGTTCCTCTCCTCAAGTGGTATGGTCTTTAGCAGGTCGATGATGATGTTGTTCATCTTTTTGCAGAGACCGTTTGTTTGTGGGTGGTAAGGCGTAGTTCTTATCTTTTTACACCCGTAGAGATGTCAGAACTCCTTGAACAACTCAGCCTCAAAGGCCGGGCCCTGGTCCATCAGCACCTGCTCAGGTTAGCCATGGGGTATGCAGAAATACGCTTGGAACGTTTTTGCTGCTGTCTCTGCCGTCAGGTCTTTGACGGGGGCGACCACCAGAAAACGTGAGTAGTGATCTACCATGGTCAGAGCATAGGAGTAGCCTGACCTGCTGGGGGAGAGCTTGACATGATCCAGGGCCACGATCTCCAGGGACCGAGTCGTCTTGATGGGCTGCAGGGGTGCCTTCTGGCTGCTGAAGTCTTTCCATCTTAGGCCGCAGGGTCCACAGTCCTGGCACCACCTTTCAATGGAGCTGCGCATTCCTACCCAGTAGAATCGACATTTCAGCAGGGTCTCTAGCTTTTTCCAGCCCCGCTTGATCGTGGTAAGCTTCTAATACCATCTGGATGTCTGTCTTTGGGACCACTATTTGCCATACCATCTCATGGGTTCTTGGATTAACGTACCTCCAGCACAGCTTCTCACGGTAGATAAACAGCCGGCTTCTCTCATTCCACAGCTGCTTTGCTTGCAGAGACGCATCTTTCTCCAGGGAGGCACCTTCTTGGGTTATCAGCTGTTTGATGCGGCTGACAACCGGGTCGCTGTCCTGGGTCTCTTTCCAGCTGTGGTGAGGCAGGGGGTTTAATGTCTTTCCACGCTGCTTCCTGGAGGCTCGTTGCTCATGGATCATCCCACTCCGGTGAAAGGCAGGTAGCTCTATCTCTTCCAGGTCATCCACTTCTTCTTCTGTGTCTGACTGGTGAGGCATCCTAGACAGGGCATCGGCGTTGGCGTTCTTGCGGCCCGCCCAGTATTTGATTGTAAATTGGTAGTTTGACAGCCGAGCCATCCATCGTTCTTCCAGAGCCCCCAACTTAGCTGTTTCAAGATGGGTCAAGGGGTTGTTATCAGTAAAGGCAGTGAACTTGCTGGAAGCCAGATAGTGCTTGAATCTTTCAGTGATGGCCAAGACTAAGGCCAGGAACTTGAAACTGCTATAGTTCTCTGGGTTCCTCTCAGTCGGACGGAGCTTCCTGCTTGCGTATGCGATGACTTTCTCTTGCCCATTCTGCTTCAGACTTAAGACAGCGCCCAGGCCTTCGTTGCTGGCATCCGTATACAGCAGGAACGGTTGGCTGTAGTCAGGGTAGGCTAGGATCTCATCACCTGTCAGGATCTCCTTTATCTCCTGAAACGACTCTGCTTGCTCCTTACCCCAGTGGAATGGAGGGTTTTTGCCTTTGGGGGACTGCCCTACCAGGAGGTCTTGCAGAGGAGCTGCTTTCTTTGTGTAGTCCTTTACGAACCTCCGGTAGTATCCTACTAGTCCCAAGAACTGACGCACCTCCTTGAGGTTCTTCGGCTCCGGCCACTTCTGGATGGCTGTGACTTTCTCCGGGTCTGGTGTAGCGCCTTCCAGACTGACAATGTGTCCCAGGTACTGTACCTCCTTCTTGAGCAGGTGGCACTTTGAGGGCTTCAACTTCATCCCGTACCGGGACTGTGACTCAAATACCTCTGCCAGGTGTTTCAAGTGGTCCTCGTACGTTCTGGAGTACACAATTACGTCATCCAGGTAAAGTAACACAGTCTCGAAGTTGCGGTGTCCCAGGCAGCACTCCAACAATCTGTGGAATGTTCCGGGGGCATTGCAGAGTCCAAACGGCATGCTGTTGAACTCGCAGAGTCCCATCAGGGTGGTGAAGGCCGTCTTCTCCCGATCCTCCTCAGCCACAGCTACTTGCCAGTATCCACTAGTGAGGTCAAGGGTGGAAAAGTAATTTGCAGACTTCAAGGCAGCTAGGGACTCCTCTATGAGTGGTAAAGGGTATGCATCTTTAGGTGTAATGCGATTTACTTGACGGTAATCTACACACATTCTCATGCTCCCGTCCTTTTTCCTAACCAGCACTAGGGGAGCCACCCAGGGACTACAACTATCCCTTATCACTCCCGCCTTCCTCATGTCATGCAGCATTTCTTTTGCCTTCTGGTAGTGAGCTGGGGGTATAGACCTATAACGTTCTTTGATTGGGGAATGGTTGCCTGTGGGGATATGATGTTGAACCCCCTTAACCCTCCCGAAGTCTAGTGGATGTTTACTGAACACCTGCGAGTATTCCTGAACCACCCGGTGTTCACCCTGTTTTTGATGGGCAGGAGTGGTGTCTGTCCCAACATGGAGCTGTTGACACCAATCCTCCACCTGGGTTGCAGGGTCATTATCCTCTACTTCGTCTGGTGAGGTTAAGGACTCCGCCTCATGGATGCAGTTATTATTGACAGCTTGTAATTTGGCAACAGTGGCATAACGTGGCAGTCTGACCTCATCTTCCCCTAAGTTGAGAAGACGGACGGGCACCCTCCCATTACGTACATCTACCACTCCCCTGGCGGTTAAGAGCGTGGGTCTATGCTCGGAGCAAAGGGGTTCTACTACCGCCTGGTAGCTCTGTCCTCTAAGACCTATGGCAGCTCTACATCAGATGAGCATTTCACTCATTGGGGGGATGACAATGGGTATGGGGTCTGTTACCCTCACGTTTCCGATTTCACCGTCTGTTAGCCTTACTTGCTGTTGATGCATCAGGACTCGGATCTCCTTCTGTAGCGCCCTCCTCTGTCCTGGTTTGGCAGTGTCAGCTATCTGTTGGAGTAAGAACACAACCTCTCCCAAACAGTTACCAACAATGTTAGTGCCAAGTACCATGTACGGATTAGTGTCATCAGGATTGGTCTCTACTACAATTAGTCCCTGGTCCTTCAGCTCCACTCTCCCCACCTTTACAGTCACATTCTTAACCCCAAGTAGGTTAAGGGGAAGACCATTTGAGGCATATACAGTCAAATTTGGAGCTGGCGGATGTAGGTCGTCCATGGACCAGAACCTCTTGTAGAGAACGTCAGGCATGATGGTTACCTGAGATCCTGTGTCCAGCAGGGCATGCGTTGGGATCCTGTCCAGTACAATGGACAGGAAAGGTCTTCCTCTGACGAACCTGTTGTACCAGTCTGATGGGCCTGGTGAGTCTACTCCTGGGTGTCGGCCCTCGGACCCAGGGTTTTCTCGGTTAAAGGACACTTCTGGGCGAGGTGTCCGGTCTTGCGGCAGCGGTAGCAGGTCGGGTCCCTCGGTGGACGACGCTGGTCACTGGTCCTTGGTGAGGGCGGTATTGGCCTCCTCCTCCTGCGCATCCAGGGGACATCCTCAGGGCTATCGGCTAGCAGGATCTTCCCTCCTTCCTCGGGCTCCGTCCGCAGCTGCAGAGCACTCAGCACGATGGTCAGAGTTTTGCTCAACTGACGCACCTCAGAGCGTAGACTGTCCAGTTCTTTAGGGGACGTTGCTGGGACTTTAACTTCAGCAGCCACTGGGGATAAGGTGGGTGTAGCAGGCACTGGAGTAGCCCCACCCTGGTAACGTTGGATGGCATTTGTTTCCAGGGGCTGCAGTCCTTTTATAGCCATGTCCTTAAGATTGTCAAAGGTGGCATCCGGATGATCCAGGGACCACCAACGCACAGTCCTGCTCTCCTCTGGAGACTTCAGTCCCCGGACAAACTGTTCCTTCAGCATTTTGTTCTCATTCTCAATGCTGGTTGGACTAACCTGGTTCAGAGCCCGCAGGGCCCCTTGGAGACCCCAGGCGTAGTCCCGAACATTGTCCTCTGGTTGTTGGGAGCAGCTGTAGAACCTCATTCGGAGATCCGCCTCAGTAAGGTCCTCAAATACAGTCTGTAGTTTTTGGAATATTGCGGACACTGACTCCTGGTCTGCGGCTGACCATGTTTCCACTTCCCGTTCCGCAGCACCGGTCAGTTGTCCTAATACAACCGCAGCTCTTTGTTTGCCGGTGATTGAGTACATGTCTAAGATTCCGTTTGAATCCAGACAGGGTATCTGGTTTGCCGTTATACTGGGGGAGCCACTTTGCTCCAGGAATGTACGGTAAAGTCAAAGGAATGACGGGTGTTACAGGCGCTGCTGGTGGAGCGGCGGCTTCGGCCTGCTCATCATCGGGCGCGGGTTGGACTTCAGGGACGTTGACCGGCAGGTCGGCGTTCTGCTGCTCGTCGGACATCTTAGCGCCCCCCTAGTTAAACGTGGCCTACCTTCTGGTTTTTCTTCCGGTAGGCCGCAGCTCCGCAGGTGACGGTTATCTTCAGAACCTTGCGTCGCTTGCGTCCTACGTCAGCGCGTTCAGCGACGCTCCTTACAGGACCTGGCGCTTCCTGATTTGACGTCGAGGCGTGGGGCGTGTCCGGGCCTTCGCGCTATTTTGCAGGTACGCCCCTTATTTTCCCGCGGTTACGCCCTTCTTCTCGCTCAGCGGCCCAATAATGGCTGCAACCTTCACCACAACTTTACATACACAGTTCAGAATAAAGGTGCACAGTACCCGGTGGCAACGGGCAAAACACGGCGTTGTTGCAGCGGGCACGCAATCCTGTTCGTGACGCCAGAAGAGATGACTAGCCCAGGGGATGGGGATGACTCGGTTACCCGGGCCTTTAGCCTTAAGAAGGTCTCGGTGGTCGGCTCCCGGGCCCGTACTCTGGGGTCTCTCTTTAAAAAGGCGTTGATAGATGTTAAGTTTTATTAAAAAAGTTTGTGACGCCACCTATGGTTTCTGATGATATTCACCAGCGCTGCGCAGTCCACTGAGGCCGGTGATAAGGCAGCTGGATGGTATAGCTCCCCACAGGTGGAGCTAGGCCTCAGGGCAGTGTATGTACGGGAAAAGTAGGACGAAGAGACCCCGCCGGGTCAGAGTAAGAACAGGGGCAGACACGATAGTCTCTTCAGTACCTTTTACTGATGGAAATTCAGGCACTCCCCAGAGCACTATAGGGTGAAGGGTGTATGTCCGGATCCTCCCCAATGAGCGGGTTTTGGGCCTCCTGTTTCTTGACTCTGCGTGGTAAGTTTCTGACCTGCCTGGAGCTAGGCCTAACTTTGTCTCTGTCCTGCGCTGGCTGACCTTGTGGTAGGGCCTTCTGTTGGATTACACGCTCCCGATTTACGGGGCCTATGTGTCTCCTGGCTCTGTTACGTATCAGCACTTTAGCGATCCTGGGACTTGTAGTTCTCCATGGATTCCGGTTTATCTTACTGGGTCATGGAGATCCCGGTAAACTTCGGACCCGGTGTCCGGTAGCTGTTTCTTCGGGGTGAGCTAGTTATGCTCCTCTGCCCCCTATGAACTAACTCTCTCTACTCGCCTTCGGCCTACTCGGGCCCACAATAGGCTATTCACACTAACGGCAGCTTGCCGAGCTTCACCGATCTTATGGCGCCGGCACACCTAAAGCTCACCTCTGTGAGCTACAACTGAGTCTCGACTGTGCTCTACTGCAGACTGACCTGTTTCTGTGTCTCACTCTGCAGCAACTCCACTGCCTGGCTCCACCTTCCCTATTTATCTATCCCTTATGGGCTCCCTCTGGTGGTCTGAGGTGGAAGGTGGAGATGTGTGAATGGTTATGGGGGCCTCTTGTGGAGGAATCCATCAATACACCCTTCCAGGAGTTGTGATACCAAGCACAGCTGGGCTTCACAACAGCTGCTGCCCAGGTGACTGCGGCTCCTCACTCATGATGACGGGGATGCAGACACCGCCATCTTGACAGCTTTCCATCTTTTTAAAGCATAAGGGCTCCACCTCCTTTGGGCCCCTCCCCTTCCGGCAGCAGTGTGCTCTCTCTTTTCTCTCATCTTTTTTTTTTTTTCTTTATATTTTATATTACAATACATATATATTCTCTTTTTTTTTTTTCTTCTTTTCTTTTTTTTTTCTTTCCACACCTGACGGCTGGCACACTACGCCGCAGGATCCCTCCTGCGCGTGCGCAGCCCAGCGGCTCCCTGTGCGCTTGCACGGGGATGACCTGGAAATCGTACCCGGCGCAAGTGCAGACCCGGGCTTCCAGCGCACTACGTCACAGGGCGTGACGCGACCCTGCGCGTGTGCAGCCCGGAAGGCCTGCCTGCTAGCGCGCCCAGCCACGTCCATCGTGCGTGCACAGACCTGGCTGCAGGACCCAGCGCACGCGGGAGAGGACCCCGGAAGGCGCCTCGCCCCCACGCAGACCCAGGTACAGCAAGATGGGGCTGTGAACTGAGAGCCATCTGCTGTCTCTTCACGGCCTCCAAGCCGTATCGTTCCCGAGATCCACTCCAGACCCCAGGCACAGGTAGGCGAGGCCCTAGAGAGGCTCCCATCAAGGACAGGAACCAAAACTGATGCGGAAGAGAGGTACCGCCTTTTTATTCAGTAGGTTCCTGTCCTTGGTGGGCGGATACCCTCTCTCAGGTGGTGCTGTCATGGGAGAAGGGGAAAAATGGGCTGGTGCGTGCTTGGTAGCAGGCAGTAGGAAATGTTTGGACTACTGCTTCGTGTAGGGCACTAAACGCTTTTTTCAGTGGAGTAATGTGGATAGAAGGCAGGCTGTCACCCCAAAAACAGCGGGGAAAATGGGCTGGTGCGTGTTTTGCAGCAGGCAGTAGGAAATGTTTGGACTCTGCTTTGTGTAGCGCACTAAACACTTTTTTAAGTGGACTAATGTGGACAGAAGGCAGGCTGTCACCCAAAAAACAGCAGGGAAAATGGGCTGGTGCGTGCTTGGTAGCAGGCGGTAAGAAATGTTTGGACTACTGCTTCGTGTAGGGCACTAAATGCTTTTTTAAGTGGACTAATGTGGACAGAAGGCAGGCTGTCACCACAAAAACAGCAGGGAAAATGGGCTGGTGTGTGCTTGTTATCAGGTAGTAGGAAATGTTTGAACTACTGCTTTGTGTAGCGCACTAAACGCTTTTTTAAGTGGACTAATGTGGACAGAAGGCAGGCTGTCACCCCAAAAGCAGCAGGGAAAATGGCCTTGTGCGTGCTTGTTATCAGGTATTAGGAAATGTTTTGACTACTGCTTTGTGTAGCGCACTAAACGCTTTTTTAAGTGGACTAATGTGGACAGAAGGCAGGCTGGCACCCCAAAACCAGCGGGGAAAATGGCCTGGTGCGTGCTTGTTATCAGGCAGTAGGAAATGTTTGCACTACTGCTTTGTGTAGCGCACGTAGCGCTTTTTTAAGTGGACTAATGTGGACAGAAGGCAGGCTGTCACCCCAAAAACAGCGGGGAAAATGGGCTGGTGCGTGCTTGGTAGCAGGCAGTAGGAAATGTTTGCACTACTGCTTTGTGTAGCGCACTAAACGCTTTTTTAAGTGGACTAATGTGGACAGAAGGCAGGCTGTCACCCCAAAAAGAGCGGGGAAAATGGGCTGGTGTGTGTTTTGTAGCAGGCGGTAGGAAATGTTTGGACTACTGCTTTGTGTAGCGCACTAAACACTTTTTTAAGTGGACTAATGTGGACAGAAGGCAGGCTGTCACCCCAAAAACAGCAGGGAAAATGGGCTGGTGCATGCTTGGTAGCACGCAGTAGGAAATGTTTGCACTACTTCTTTGTGTAGCGCACTAAACGCTTTTTTAAGTGGAATAATGGGGACAGAAGGCAGGCTGTCACCCCAAAAACAGCCGGGAAAATGGACTTGTGCGTGCTTGTTATCGGGTAGTAGGAAATGTTTGGACTACTGCTTTGTGTAGCGCACTAAAAGCTTTTATAAGTACACTAATGTGGACAGAAGGCAGGCTGTCACCCCAAAACCAACAGGGAAAATGGCCTGGTGCCTGTTTGGTAGCAGGCAATAGGAAATGTTTGCACTACTGCTTTGTGTAGCACACTAAACGCTTTTTTAAGTGGGCTAATGTGGACAGAAGGCAGGCTGTCCCTCCAAAAACAGCAGGGAAAATGGCATGGGGCGTGCTTTGTAGCAGGCAGTAGGAAATGTTTGGACTACTGCTTTGTGTAGCGCACTAAACGCTTTTTTAAGTGGACTAATGTGGACAGAAGGCAGGCTGTCACCCCAAAACCAGCGGGGAAAATGGGCTGTTGCATGCTTTGTAGCAGGCAGTGGGAAATGTTTGGACTACTGCTTTGTGTAGCACAGTAAACACTTTTTTAAGTGGACTAATGTGGACAGAAGGCAGTCTGTCACCCCAAAAACAGCAGGGAAAATGGGCTGGTGCGTGTTTTGTAGCAGGCAGTAGGAAATGTTTGGACTACTGCTTGGTGTAGCGCACTAAACACTTTTTTAAGTGGACTAATGTGGACAGAAGGCAGGCTATCACCCCAAAAACAGCAGGGAAAATGGCCTGGTGCGTGCTTGGTAGCAGGCGGTAGGAAATATTTGGACCACTGCTTTGTGTAGCGCACTAAATGCTTTTTTAAGTGGACTAATGTGGACAGAAGGCAGGCTGTCACCCCAAAAACAGTGGGGAAAATGGGCTGGTGCGCGCTTGGTAGCAGGCGGTAGGAAATGTTTGGACTACTGCTTTGCGTTGAGCACTAACTGCCTTTTTATGTGGACTAATGTGGACAATAGAAGCCAGGCTCTAACCCCTCAAACAGCGGGGAAAATAGACCGGTGCTTTAAAAAAAAAAAGAGCACAAAATGCTACTACTCTGTGTGATGGAAAAATATTACTTTGCCTCTGACAAGAGCTGTTTTAAGATGGACACTGGAAGAACACTTTAACTTCTCCCTACCTAATACACAATCTCTCCCTCCCTGTACTCTAACTTTGTTATGTGTCTTCAGCTATGAAAAGAGGTATTTTTTGGTGGTATTTTGGAGTTAGTGAGCGGCTCCTTTAAACAATGAACTAGTATACACTGCAGGTAGCCCTTAAAAGGGCTTTTGTTTTATCAAGAGGCCTAAACACTCTCCTTAGCAGCTCAGCGATCCCTCCGTATGCTTATAGAACGCAGGCTCCAGACGCAATGTCCACAAAATGGCGGCGGCAGGACTTAAATATACCCTATAACGCTGGGCAGCCAGCCAATCACAGTAACGCCACAACCAAGATGTCTGCGGCATTACTGGTATTGGTTAAGAAGACCAGCATGTTTAGTGGTTGCAAAGAAGGCGCCAAAACTGCAGGGCGGGACATCCGAATATAGCGAGGCGAGTACACAAATACTCGCAATATAGCGAGTAACCCGAATACCGTACTATCCATGCGAATAGTAACGAATACACACTCTCATCACTAGTTACATGGATAAATATTTAAAGCCAAATAAACAATCCTGGTAGCTATGTTATAGACTGGATTGAAGCAGAGCAACGCAAGTGTAAGAAGAGAAAATGGACACCAAAAACTGTTGTGCAATTTTTCCTGAGTACGCCGATACCCCATATGTGGGAAAAGTACACTGTTTGGGTGCACGGCAGGGTTCAGAAGGGGAGGAGCACTGTGTGACTTTTTGAACGCAAAATTGGCTGGAATCGAGAGCGGAGGACGTGTCACATTTGGGGAGCCCCTGATGCGCCTAAACCTTGGAAACCCCCCACAAGTGACCCCATTTTGGAAACTAGACTCCTCAAGGATTTTATCAAGGGGTATAGTGAACATTTTGAACCCAGAGGTACGACGCAGAATTTGATAACAAAAGGTCATCATATTGAATAAGTTGTCATTAGTCTTAAGCGCAAGTGCTCGCTAATTGAGTTTACATCGGGTACTCAGGTATGCCCCATGTACGCCCCGCATGTTTCAAGGTTGTTAGACACCCCAAAAAAGCATGTGGGGATCATTGGTGCATGGCAGGCAATCCCCGCAAGTTTTTTTGGGCTGTACAACAGCCGCGAAACATATGGGGCGGAGACTTGAGCATGTCACTCGAACACTCACGATACTTGGTGCATACCCGAACAACCAATGCAAACTCAAGTAGCGAGCACTTGTGCTCAACACTAGTCACCATATCGTCATCATTTTTTTTCTTTACTTTTGAAAAAATCCCAACCCCAACACAACCCTAACCCCAACCTTAATACAACCCAAACCCTAATAGAACCCCAACGCTAGCACAGCCCCAACCCTAGCACAGCCCCAACCCTAGCACAGCCCCAACCCTAGCACAACCCCAACTCTAGCGCAAACCCAACCCTAGCACAACCCTAACCCTAATACAGCCCTAAGCCTAACCTTAGCACAACCCCAACCCTAGCACAATCCCAACCCTAGCACAATCCCAACCCTAGCACAACCCCAACCCTAGCACAACCCCAACCTTAGCACAGCTCTAACCCTAGTACAACCCTAACCCTATTACAACCCTAACCCTAGCTCAACCCTAACTCTAGCACAACCCTAACCCTAGAATTAATTTTTTACGCTGTTCCTCATGCAGTATAAGTGACTAGACGACTTTATTCTTCGGGTCGGTGCGATTACACCGATACCAGATTCATATTGGGGTTTTATGTTTGGCAGCTGTCACGCACTAAACAATGTTTTTTTTTTGCAAAGACTAGTTTTTGCAATCATTTTTCCATATTTTGGCTGACAGAGTCATCTAAGGACTTGTTTTTTGCGGGACGAGGTGACGTTTTTATTGGTACCATTTTTGGGCAAATGTCATTTTTTGATCGCTTTCTATTCCGATTTTTGGGAGGCAGGATAAACAAAAACCAACAATTCAGGAATTGTTTTTTTGTTTTTTTTTATGCCAATCCACATGTTGTAAAATTGATATGTCAGAGTTATTCTTCGGGTCAGTACGTTTACAGCGATACTACACTTATATATTTTTTTTATGTTTTGGCGCATTTACACAATAGAAAGTATTTTATAGAAAAAAATATTTTTTTGTATCGCTTTATTCTGAGAGCTATAACTTTTTTATTTTTTGGCTGATGGAGCTGAATGGCAGCTTGTTTTTTGCGGGAGAAGATGATGTTTTCAGCTGTACCATTTTTATTTACATTCGTATGTTTACTAAATATGTGTACTTTTATTGTTTTGGGTTTTTTTCATAATAATATTTATTTATGGGTACAGTATATTTTTATTTTTTGGGGATTATTTTTTCTTTTTTTTTAATATTTTTACAATTTTTTTTTTTACTTTCTGACACTTTTTTTTTACTTTTACACTTTCTCCCTGGTTATGAATAATTGTCAGGAGCCCACACTTTTTTTTTATTTAATTCTTTATTTTACACATAATGTACACTGCTTGAGCGGACTGCAACTCCCATCATTGTCACCTGGTCACACTGATCTCAGGGATAGCAAGTGACAGTGTTATGAGATGCACTCAGCACCCGGGGCCTGTCCGGCATTCGGTACTCCACCATTCAACAGTCCGACACTAGAGCTACCATAAGATCCAGTGGCTTGAACTCAGGTAACCTTTAACCAGAGTTCAAAGCCACCGGGTCTCCTGGCACCTGCCAGACCCTCATGGGAAACTTTGAGGGTCATTTTAAAGGGGATGTCATGTCTAAACTGATAAATCTTCAGTCACTCTATGTGACTGCAGTCTTTTAAATCCCTCCAGCGCACGTACTGTGCTCTGCAGGGATTCACCGGTTTCTGACCTGGAGCTGGAAGGTATTATGAGTTATACAAAACCCCCATACACTTTTATGGAGCGAGGCCGCGCCCTCTAGTCGGCGACACCCACTAGATGGCTATGTCACTAGATAAGGCACGGCTTCACTCAATACAAGTGTATGGAGAGCAATGCTGCGTCCACTGGGGAACCCAGAAAAAATTTAACTAGGGTCCCCCTATAAAATGTAACCAGCAAAGGCTAACCAGACAACTGTGAGCTGATATTAATTGCCAGTTAAGGGGCCATGGATACTATTCCCCTCCAAGGCTAATAACATTAGCCCTTAGCAGCCCAAGATATGGAACATCAATAAGATGCGCCAAATCTGGCGCTTGGCCTCAATCTTCCCACTTTCCTTGGTGTGGTAGCAAGTGGGGTAATAGGGTTGGGTTTAATGTTAGCCTTGAATTGGCAGCTGACATGAAGCACAGGTTAGTAATGGAAGGCGTCTATAAGACAACTTCATTACTAACCCCATAGTAAAAGTTTGGAAATAAAGACACAGAATGTAAAAATGTCTTTATTTGAAATAAAAGTACACACAGTTTGACTCATTTATTTCAAAATAAAAATCACAGTTATACGCACCTGATGCCTAATCCCTGAAACCATTGTCCCCTGTAAAAAATAGAAAAGAAAAAAGAAAACTTATACTCCCCTAACACCTAATCCCAGATGCCATTGTCACCTGAAAAACAAACAAAAATAAAATGCAACCATATACCTCACCTGTCTTACGTGATGAAATAATCCATAATGTCCCATGACGATCTGGATTAGTAGCAGAGCAGTCACATCAGCAGTCAATGATGTGACTGCTCTACATAACAGCCGGCTACAGAAGGACACAGGCAGTGTGTAGCGCTGAGCTGCTGTGAGACAGTTCACAGGAGTTCATCAACTGATTAGCCCAAGTGACTTTACTTATGGCACCAGCGCTGCGTGAGAACTTTCTCATACAGCGGCAGTGCCATAAGTGAGATCACCGGAGGTCATCAGCTGATGAACTCCTGTGACCTCCCTTATGGCAGCTCAGCGCTATATGCTGTGTGAGCAATTACACTCTTGTCAGTGTGTAGCCGGCTGCCAAGGAGAACAGTCACATCTGCTGATGTGACTGTTCTACAAATGCGATTGTCATGGGACAGTGTGGATTACGGCGGATATATACCGCAACAATTGAAGAAGAAATTCAATCAGTTGATAATCCATGTTAGTTGAACTCAGGAAAAATTTGACTGCTGTCAGACCATCCTCATGATTAATCGACGTTTATAGCGACTCAACGTCTGCAGTTGCCATGATAATATCATGATCAAAGTTTATGTCCTGAAGTCTGATTAGCAGATCTGTTGAGTCCCTGATATATGAGGGAAGATTCTGTACGAGTGGCTTGAGGTAATGATCAAGAAATTTGGAAATGGGTTTGCATAACCCATTTATACCCGATACTATTGGCCGCCCCGGAGGTTCAATCATATCTTTATGAACCTTCGGGAGAAGGTACAACGTAGGTATAGTAGGGTAATTTATAATCAATCCCTCAAAGATAGATTTTGGGATAATATTTTTCTCCACTGCCAATGTAAGGATGTTTATCAATTCCTTGTTGAACTTTATTGTAGGGTTACCATCCAATTTCCGATAACATGATGAATCTGATAATTGCCTGAAAGCCTCTTTTTCATATTTTTGTGTGGGCCATATCACGACATTCCCCCCCTTATCCGCCCTTTTTATTACAATATCTTTCATGGTTCTAAGTTCTTTTAGTGCTATTCTTTTCTTAGGATTAAGATTATCTGGGATCTATGGCCCGGGTGTAATCTCAAATCATGTGTAGCACCCTGAGGATTCGGCTGCTACAGGGGTATTGCACCTCAACCCAGAGGTGTGATATTCCACTCCCGGGTAAGGAAGGAGTGTGGAACTGAGCTCAGATAGACTGCATGCACTGCATACATCCCATTCCAGAGGAGCAGGCCGACGGTACTCCCACTTAGAAATGTGCAGGTACAACCGAGCCTGTTCCTGGCTGGAGTGGGAGGGGGGTGGTACATCCCATGTAGTGTAGGGGCAGATAGGGGGAGCAGTCTGGGTAGTGATAGGAGCTCATTGGGTGCTGGTCACCTGAGCTCACACATAGAGGGATATATAAGGAGGGCACCAACTTAGATCAGGGTCAGACGCTGAGAACAAGTCAGTTGGAGAGAGAGAAGGAAACAGCAGCCCTGGAGAGAGAGAGAGGAGAAAGAAAGAGAAAGACCCAGAGGGGGAAGACTGAAGGGACCCAAGAACCCAAATTAGAGCACCGGGTGAGGAGTCAGCACAAGGGTACCGGAACCCAAGCTGGTGGGGGCAAAAACATCCCTAGCCAGAGACCGGAGGCTGTGGGCAGCATCTGCCACGGCCACCCACTACATCCACCCTGAAGGCATACCACATGGAGGGTCAGGGAACCTAAGGCCAAGGGTTGCCCAACAGAAGGCCCGAGGGAGCTGGACCTAGGTGGATCACTGGTGGGGACGGCTGAAGAAAGGACAGAGGGAGAGCTCAGGGCCACGCTCCGGACTTGTTTGGGGGTTGGCCGGATCCAGGACCTGGTGGACGCAGCACGGCTCGGGTGGTCACTAACAGCTGGAGTGACTGAAACATCAGCAGTAAGTAAACTCCCTTAACTGCACAACCCGAGTCTGTCTTCATTGCCGGCTGCACCGCACCACCACAACCCCCATCCTCTGCGCCTGTCCCCTCTGAGGCTATACCCCTCCCGTTGGGGGTTATCCCACCAAGCTGCACATCCACCATCAGCCTCAGCGGACCCTGCTGCAGCGGCGGCCACAGTGACCGCATTACAACGGGTGGCGTAGTCGACACAAAAGAACTCTTATAACATCAGTAAGGACTGCCACATAACACATAGCTTGACGCCCTGGGCACGGGACCGGGTCTCAGCCGCTCGGAGACTACAACCCCCCATCTGATCCGGTGCCGGGTATTCCCCTCAAAAAGGAATATGTCCCAGGGGGCGCGTCACATGTGTCACCAGCTTAGTAAATAATTCTATTGAGGGACACGCGGACAAGAGGGGGAAGGTCGTAGATTTTTTCTTTAAATGCAATGTGAAATTGGATGGAGCATTTTGCTCTGCAAGGAGAGATTCAAGCACAGATAGTGCCTCTCTTTCCTCCAGTGTAGCATCTTGGGGGAATTCATCCTGAGATCTTGAGAAATGTCTCTTCAGGAGCAGTTTGCGGCTGAATAATTGAACATCTTTTATAGCTGTAAAGCAATTGAAGTTTGCTACGGGTGAAAAGGTCAACCCTTTAGCAAGTACCTCTAATTTCTCTTTTGTAAAGACTCTATCAGAAAGGTTTATTACCTTTAATTCATCCTGCTCTACCTTTATCTCCATACCGATCCTGTTTTTTTCTTGAGATTGTTGGAGGTAGTGTAACGAGTTTCCATACGTCCTCCCTGCCTTGGGCCTGGGTCGTCCTCTGAAGTGTGGCACTTGTCCAAAAAATGACCCGCACAGGAACTGTCACTAGAAGAAATAGAGTCTTGTCTAGATTGTGAGCGAGGTCTCTGATTTAATTGTTCGTTGTGATACCATTTGTAAACATGTCCATTTTTATAATCAGATACATCTCGTTGATATTTCTTCATTTTATATTGTTTTATTTCTGATTCCCACTTATCAAGATCTTTCATAAGTTCTCTATCCAAAGTGTCCCAAGCCTCTTTGGACAATAGTTTTTTTAGCTCTTTTTGTATTTCATCTATTTCAGTTTCTTGATTCTCTAACTGTTTTTTTCAAGTCCAATTAGAAGCTTAAGCATTGTTCGTGAACAGTTTTTACTAGCTTCTTCCCAACATAATTTGAAATTTGCGTCTTCTCGCGTCAGGGCTCAGTGAGTATGTTAATCGTATATTCCATTCATTTTGGTTTAGTTCATCAAAGAAACATTTCAATTGATGCATCTCTCCCTGCCATATCAAGAAAAGGTCATCAATGAAGCGGACCCACATGTGGACCGTTCCATTATCTTTATCAGGATAGTTTATACTATGTTCCCAATACCCCAGGAAGAGGCACGCATATGAGGGCGCACAAGATGCCCCCATAGCTGTGCCCCTATTCAGGAGGTCTATTCTATCCTTAAAAAGGAAAAAATTGTGCGTAAGAATATACCGCAACAATTGAAGAAGTAATTCAATCAGTTGATAAACCATGTTAGTTGAACTCAGGAAAAATTTGACTGCTGCCAAACCATCCTCATGGTTAATCGACGTATATAACGACTCAACGTCTGCAGTTGCCATGGTAATATCATGATCAAAGGTTATGTCCTGAAGTCTGATTAGTAGATCTGTTGAGTCAGTGTGGTTCATTACAAGATGGCACATGGTCTGTATGTTCACCATTGATCTATGTAATTATAGGGGTGACAGCAATTCCTCCTTCTTGGGCTAACTAGAGTATCTCAGTGTGGTTTTTGTATTTATGTATTTGCAACTAATGATCTTGGAACCTATTGAGATAATAACTATAATATAGATTTCATAGAATCATAGAATGGTAGAGTTGGAGGGGACCTCCTGGGTTATCTGGTCCAACCCCCTGCTCAAAGCAGGATTCACTAAATCATCTCAGACAGATATCTGTCCAGCCTCTGTTTGAAGACGTCCATTGAAGGGGAACTCACCACCTCTCGTGGCAGCCTGTTCCACTCATTGATCACCCTAACTGTCAAAAAGTTTTTTCTAATATCTAATCTGTGTCTCCTTCCATTCAGTTTCATCCCATTGCTTCTAGTCTTTCCTTGTGCAAATGAGAATAAAGATGATCCTTCTACAATGTGACAGCCCTTGAGATATTTGTAGACAGCTATTAAGTCTCCTCTCAGTCTTCTTTTTTGCAAGCTGAACATTCCCAAATCCTGTAACCGTTCCTCATAGGACATGGTTTTCAGACCGGTCACCATTCTGGTCGCTCTTCTCTGAACTTGCTCCAGTTTGTCGATGTCTTTTTTAAAATGTGGTGCCCAAAACTGGACGCAGTATTCCAGATGAGGTCTGACCAAAGAGGAGTAAAGTCCGATAATGACTTCACGTGATCTAGACTGTATGCTTCTGTTAATACATCCCAGAATTGTATTTTGCTGCTGCGTCACACTGTTGACCCATGTTCAATCTATGATCTATTAGTATACCTAAGTCTTTTTCACATGTACTGTTGCTTAGCTCTATTCCTCCCATTTTGTATATGTTTTTTTTCATTTTTATTGCCCAGATGTAGTACTTTGCATTTTTCCCTGTTAAAAACCATTATGTTAGTTACTGCCCACTGCTCCAGTTTATTTAGGTCTTTTTGAATCCTCTCTCTCTCTCTTCTCTAGTATTAGCTATCCCTCTTAGCTTTGTGTCATCAGCAAATTTAATCAGTTTACCCTGAATTCCTTCATCTAAATCATTGATAAAGATGTTGAACAATACAGGTTCCAGGACAGAGCCCTGTGGTACCCCACTTGAGACATTTATCCAACTGGATGTGAAGCCATTTACGACCACTCTTTGAGTCCGATCACTAAGCCAGTTATGAATACACCTAACAGTTGCCTTGTCCATTCCATACTTGGTCATTTTTTCAATAAGGATGGTGTGAGATTCTTTGTCAAATGCTTTGCTGAAGTCAAGATATACTATATCTACAGCATGTCCCTGATCCACCCAGTCAGTGACTCTGTCATAGAAGGAAATTAAGTTAGTCTGACATGACTTGTTAGTTACAAACCCATACTGACTCTGGTTAATCACTTCATTCTTATCCAGGTACTTACATACATGTTGTTTAATAATTTGTTCAAAGATCTTTCCTGGTATGGAAGTCAGACTCATCGGCCTACAGTTCCCTGGGTCCACCTTCTTCCCCTTTTTGAAGATAGGAACAACATTTGCTCTTCTCCAGTCTTCTGGGACTTCTCCTGTTCTCCAAGAATTTTCAAAGATTATGGAGAGTGGTTCTAAAATTTCTTCTTCGATCTCCTTCAGTACTCTGGGGTGTAATTCATCTGGACCTGGAGAATTGAACTCATTTAAGTTAGCTAAATATTCCCTCACAATCTCTCTGTTTACAGATAACTTGGATTCTTCTATTCCTTTAATAGGACAGTGAAGATCAGTTGATGTTACATTTTCTTTCTGAGAGAAAACAGATGCAAAATAGGAATTAAAAAGTTCGGCCTTCTCAACATCCTTTCTTACCATTTCACCATTTTCATCCTGTAAAAATCCTATAGCATCTTTGACTTTTCTTTTACTTTTGACATCCCCCCAAAATCCTTTTTTATTGCTTTTGACATCTCTTGCAAGCCTTAATTCATTGTCAGCTTTAGCTAACCTGATACTTGCCCTGCAGGATCTGCAGACTGCATTATAATCTTCTTTAGATATGCCTCCCTCTTTCCATTTGATAAACATTTTTTTCTTTCTTTTTAGCATGTGTTTAAGTTCTGTGTTCATCCATGCTGGTTTCCTTAAATGCTTCCCATTTTTCCTACTTTTTGGGATTGTTAACGATTGTGCTTTGAGAATCTCATTTTTAAAAATTTCCCATCCTTCCTGGACATTTTTGTCCTTAAGGACATCCAGCCAATGGATCCCTCCTATTCTCTTTCTGAGTCGCTTAAAATCTGCCTTTCTGAAATCTAACATTGAAGTTTGAGTCTTCACATGTCTTCCTCCTCTAGTTATCCAAAATTCTATAATAGCATGATCGCTGCCTCCTAGGGTTCCAGACACTTTTACCTCCTCAACCATTTCCTCCCTTTTTATAAGGATTATATCCAAAGTAGCAGATCCCCTTGTTTTCTCCCCTACCTTTTGGAAGATAAAGTTGTCAGCAAGAGAGGATAAGAATTTGCTTGACCTGTTAGCTTTACTTGAGAGAGATTCCCAACAAATGTCTGGATAGTTGAAATCTCCCATGACCACTACGTCATATTTTTTGGAGAACTTGGTCATTTGATACATAAAGAGTTCATCCATATCTTCAGCTTGCCCAGGTGGCCTGTAGTAAATGCCTACAATGGTGTCCTTTCCGTTGTTCTCTCCTTGTATTCTTACCCAAACAGTTTCCACAGAACTCCCAGTCTCTGAAGCTTCAATCTCTGTGCAGATATACACTTTTCTAACATACAATGCGACACCTCCTCCTCGTTTATCAAGTCTGTTTCTTGCAAATAAGTTGTATCCTTTTAGCCTTGTATTCCAATCATGTGTATCGTCCCACCAAGTTTCAGTGATTCCAATGACATCATATTCATTTTCCTGCGTTAGTAGTTCCAATTCTCCTTGTTTGTTGCCCATGCTTTGTGCATTTGTATAAAAACATTTTAGTTTGTGATTGATTTCTCTTCCTCCCATATTTTTATTATTTTAATTTTTTCGTCTTTGTTCTTCCTTTCCACTTCCAGTAGCAGAGATCTCAATAGTATTTGTCAGCTGTATATCTTTTTCTGGCCTTTTGCTTCCCTTCCCATTTGTCGCTCTCGTGATTATTGTAGGAAAATTCGGCCCACGGTAAAAGATCCACCCAGTCGGAATGGTGAGCATTAACAAAGTGCCGGAGGTAACTGGTTAAAATTTGGTTGATCCGCTCTACTTGACCATTGAACTGTGGGTGATAAGCAGAAGAGAAGTCCAAGGTGACCCCCAGCAATTTACACATGGCTCGCCAGAAGTGAGAGGTGAACTGAACTCCTCGATCGGATACGATGTGGAGAGGAAGACCATGAAGATGGAAAATATGATGGATAAAGTCTTTAGCCAACTCAGATGCAGACGGGAGACCCGGCAGGGGAATGAAGTGAGCCATCTTAGAAAAGCGGTCAGCGACCACCCAAATGACCGTACAACCGGCAGAGACAGGGAGGTCCGTTATAAAGTCCATGGCTATATGCTGCCACGGGGCAGCAGGTACAGGAAGAGGCAGGAGGTGGCCGGCTGGCAGGTGTCTAAGAACCTTGTTGCGGGCGCAGTACGCACAGGCTGAAACAAAGTCTATTACGTCCTTGTGCAGGGTAGGCCACCAGTAATGCCGGGTAATAAGCTGGAGGGTCTTTTTTTGACCAGCATGGCCAGCTAGCTTAGACGAATGTCCCCAGTGTAGGACCTTCTCACGATCAGGTACTGTTACGAACGTCTTACGGGTGGAAGACGATTTAGATTCACGGGGGCCACCTGCATTACTTTGGAGGGGTCAATGATGTGCTTAGGCTCCTCCTCTAGATCAGAGACCAAAAAGGATCGGGACAAGGCATCAGCTTTGATGTTTTTGTCTGCCGGGCGAAAATGAAGAATGAAATCAAAGCGGGCGAAGAACAAGGACCACCGGGCTTGGCGCGGGTTAAGTCTCTTGGCACTCTGGAGGTAAGCCAAGTTCTTGTGGTCCGTGTAAATTATTACTGGGTGAAGAGCCCCCTCGAGCAGGTAACGCCACTCCTCCAGTGCCAGCTTAATGGCTAATAATTCTCGGTCTCCTATAGAATAATTGCGCTCAGAAGAGGAGAAGAGTTTGGAGAAGAAGCCGCAGGTTACCATTCTTCCGGAAGACGACTTTTGGGTGAGTACCGCTCCGGCTCCGGAGGAGGAAGCGTCTACTTCTAGGAAGAATTGTTTGTTGCCGTCCGGACGATGCAGCACAGGGGCGGAGGAGAAAGCTTGTTTCAAGGAAAGGAAGGCCTCCTCTGCTTCGGGCGGCCATTCTTTGGGATTAGCGCCCTTACGGGTGAGCGCAGAGATAGGGGCAGTCCGGGAAGAGAAGTGCGGAATGAAGAGGCGGTAGTAGTTGACGAAGCCCAGGAACCGCTGGATAGCCTTCAACCCCTCCGGTAGGAGCCACTTCTGGATGGCAGAAAGTTTCTCAGGATCCATTCGTAGGCCGGTCTGAGAGATTATGTAGCCCAGAAACGGAAGCGAGGTCTGCTCAAATAGGCACTTCTCATATTTTGCGTAGAGGTGGTTCTGCCTGAGCAGGACCTGACGAACGTCCCTCCGGTGTGTGGGAAGATCCAGAGAGAAGACCAAGATGTCGTCCAGGTACACCACCACGCAGGAGTAGAGAAGGTCACGAAAGATGTCATTGACCAACTCTTGAAAGAAGGCGGGAGCATTACAGAGACCGAAGGGCATTACGAGATATTCATAGTGGCCATCCCGGGTGTTGAATGCCGTCTTCCATTCATCCCCCTGACGGATACGGACCAGGTTATACGCCCCACAGAGATCCAGCTTGGTGAAGATTCTAGCACCCCTCAGACGGTCAAATAATTCAGGAATAAGCGGAAGGGGGTATTTATTTTTCACCGTGATCTGGTTAAGGCCTCTATAGTCTATTCCTGGGACGGAGTGAGCCGTCTTTCTTTTTGACGAAGAAGAAGCCTGCTCCCGCCGGGGAGGTAGATTTCTGGATAAATCCCCGGGCCAGATTCTCCTCGATATATTCAGACATGGACCGGGTTTCAGCAGCGGACAAAGGGTAAATACGCCCCTGGGGAGGAGTAGCTCCGGGTATCAGGTCGATTGGGCAATTGTATGGTCTATGAGGGGGTAATGTCTCTGCTTCTCTTTTGTTAAAGACGTCCGCATAAGACCAATAGGGAACCGGTAGGCCGGGTAGATTGGCTTGGGTAGGAGAAGGACGGGCAGGATGAACAGGAACTAAACAAGTCTTATGGCAGTCCTGCCCCCAGCGAAGGACTTCTCCGGTCTGCCAATCAAGCACAGGTGCATGTCTCTGGAGCCAAGGTAGGTCTAGCAAGAGGGCGTGAGAGAGTCCAGGCAGAACATGAAAGAAGATGCTCTCAGAGTGCAGCAGTCCCACCTGCAGAGTTATGGATTCGGTGATGAGTTGGATGGGATGCGGTAAGAGACCCCCATCCACGGAGGCGACAGATAAGGGTACAGCCACTGGTTTGGTGGGAATGCGGTATTTCTCTACCAGGGACTGAGAAATGAGATTTCCGGCAGCTCCAGAATCAAGTTGAGCAAGTTCAAAGTAACGGTTCTCCCCGTAGATGATAGAGACCGACAGCATCAGAGAAGGAGAGGATTTATTTTTGTCTAGGACGACCTCTCTGAGCGATCCTAGACAGAGGCGTTTCCCGACCTCTCCGGGCAGGAACGGATCCGGTGCTCCTTACTACCGCAGTAGAAACAGCTCCCCTCGGCACGGCGAGACTCTTAACGGGTTTTGACCATCTTGGTTTGGTCGACCTGCATGGGCTCTGGCGAGTGCGCCTGGGGAGTTACAGAGGAAGAGACGGGATTCAGAAAAGTAGGAGCAAGGCGTGGAAACCTCCTCTCATGGGTGACCTCTTTGGTGCGCTCCTGGAACCGGATGTCAATCCGGGTGGCAAGTGTCACTAAGTCATCGAGAGTGGTAGGAATGTCCCGACCGGCAAGTTCATCTTTAATCCTGCCGGACAGGCCCTCCCAGAAGATGGAAACCAGTGCCTCATTATCCCAGGCAAGCTCGGAAGCAAGGATATGGAACCGTATGGCATATTGGCCCACGGTGATACTCCGTTGACGGAGGCGTAGCAGAGATGAGGCGGATGAGGTCTTTCGTCCTGGTTCGTCGAAGACTTTCCGGAAGGCCGTGAGAAAGGCTGGCAGGTTGGATACCAGAGGGTCTCCTCTCTCCCATAGAGGATTTAGCCAAGCCAGTGCCTCCCCAGTGAGATGGGACATGATGAAGGCCACCTTGGCTCGGTCAGTGGTGAACTGGTATGCCAAAAGTTCGAAGTGCAGGGTGCACTGGTTAATGAAGCCCCGTTCCTGACCGGGATCTCCACTAAAACGAGGCGGGGCGGAAAGGCGGGGACCGGGAAGGGATGCCATGGTATTGGTGGGCAGCGACGCTGCCGGGGTAGGAGTCGTGCGACTGGAAGCAGGTCCCGAAGAGGTAGTCAGTGTGTCCAGGCGGGAGTTAACACTACGCAGGTGGCTCAGGATGGACTCCTGTTGGGAACTCTGACGGGACAGTTCTTGGCATAGGTCCGAGAGCGAGGGAGTTTGGGTGCCACCGGGTTCCATGGCCCGAGCAAACTGTAACGGGTCTGGGAGGTGGAACCTCTGAGCTACTATACAAAGGGGCAGTCCTTGTAAGGAAACGGGTGGCTCCCAGGGAAAGCAGGCAGGCAGTCACGTCAAGTGACAGGGACAGTCTCTGGGTAGAAGGGCAGGAGGTCACGGCAAGTGACGGGGACAGTCTCTTGACAGGCGAGGGGTCACGGCAAGTGACAGCAGGAGAAGAGTCTCTAGACAGGCGGGTGGTTACAGCAAGTGACAGCAGGATAAGAGTCTCTGGACAGGCAGGTGGTCACAGCAAGTGACAGCAGGGTAAGAGTCTCTGGACTGGCAGGTGGTCACAGCAAGTGACGGCTAAGCCTCCAGGTAGGCTAGCAGGCGGATAGCAGGTGAGCGCTCCCAGGTGAGCGGGTAAGAGTCTCTGGACAGGCTGGCAGGCAGGCAGGTATCAGGCAGGTATCTGGCAGGTGCTTCCTGGTCCGCGGGCGGACTGATCCATAGACAGACTGGCAGATGCTGGTAGGCAGACTGTCGGACCGCAGGATTGCAAGCAGGTAGACAGCACTGGAAAACAAGCTGGCAACGGGACCTGAGGGCTGAAGCAGAGTTGAAAGGCTTTGCAACAACATTGCTCGGGCACCTCCATTTTGGAGGAGGTGCCTTCTATATGGTGAGATCCTCCGGCCATTGGCCGGGGACTCCTTAGGATGACGCGCGCGTCCCCTTTAAGAGAGAGGGAGCACACGCGCGCGCGCCCTAAGCACAGTGACCGGGAAGCAGTGCGCGCTGCCAGCAGAGCGGGAGGAGGACGCCGGGCACGGAGCGGAGAGGTGAGGGGAACGGCGTCCCTGCCTAGCAGGAGGCAGGGACGCCGACGCTACAATCATGTAGAGATAATTCTGCTCTGTCTAAGAACTCTTCACCTTCCTTAATGATTTTCAAGGTAGTTAATTAACCTCTCTTCTAGATTTTGCAACTTTTCCTCCAACAGGGACACAAGCTTGCATTTCTGGCATGTGAAGATTGGCTTTTCCACTGGCAAGTCTGTGAACATGTAGCAGGATTAGCAGCTCACCAAATGGCTCCTGGACTCTTCCATGTTCTTATTGTTGATATGTTATGAAAACAGTGAAAAACGCTCCAAAATTCACGAGCCTACCGGCGCGTGGTTCACCGATGTTCTCCTTTCACCTCCAACGGCCAAAATCCAGTGTTCTTTGAGCAGTGTTCTTTTTAAATTATATGAGATACACATCATCAGTTCTCAATATTTATCTTAGAATCATGCATTGTAATTACAATCATTGTTATAAACAGCTATCGTTGTAAAGCTGTATATGTATATGTATGAAATTTATAATATAATTCAACTATGTAATTCTATTATAAGAATGTATGAAATCTAATGCTGTTCAATCTTGATAATATAATCATGGTGCCAAACAATATTTTCATCTAGAACCACACTGCTGGAGTCTTTTTTAATGGGTCTTTTTTTAGGGGCAAATTTTATAAAAGGGCTTTGTCTATTGACTGTGTAATTTGGTATTTTTGATGTAATAAACTTTCTAACTTTGATAATATATGAATTGGTTTTTTGACTTATTATAATGAGGTATGAGAATTAATATATTCGATATTGGGTATCCTCATTATTCTTTGAATAGAATATTATACTAGAAATGAGACTAATTATTCGTTTATGTGTACTTAGTTCTGTGGAGATCTCCTGCAAACCACTGCAAGGCGACTGTCTGTCACCTCTGACACACCCATAACAGTACCCCCCCCTCTACGAGTGGCCTCCGGACACTCAGGACCGGGTTTCTCAGGAAAAGAGGTGTGAAAAGAGCGAACCAAACTGGTAGCGTTCACCTCTGAAGCTGAAACCCACGTCCTCTCCTCCGGACCATAGCCTTTCCAGTGCACCAAGCATTGCAGAGAACGACGTTGGAGAAAAGAATCTACTATCCTCGAAATCTCGAACTCCAAATTACCATCAACCAATACTGGGGGCGGAGGTAGAGGTGAGGGCTCAAGAGGTTCTACGTACCTTTTGAGTAAGGACCTGTGGAACACATTGTGAACCTTAAGGACCCGAGGAAGTTCAACCCGAAACGCTGCTGGGTTAATGATGGCGGTAATTTTGTAGGAACCAATAAACCTAGGTCCTAGCTTCCAAGAAGGAACTTTCAATCTTACATTCTTGGTAGACAACCACACAAAGTCATTCACATTCAGGACCGGACCTGGCAAGCATTTTCTGTCAGCCATACGTTAATACTTGTCAGCCATAGTCTTCAAATTACACAGAACACCCTGTCACACCGAGGAGAGCGACAGAGCAAACCATTCCTCTTCTGGAACTCCTGAAGCTCCTCCCCCACTGAAAGTACCAAACTGTGGATGATAACCGTATGCACCAAAAAACGGTGACCTGCCAGTGGATCCTTGACGATGATTATTGATGGCAAATTCTGCCAGCGGTAAGTAGGATGCCCAATCCTCCTGATTTTCTGAGACAAAACACCTGAGGTATGTCTCCAAGTTCTGAATGACCCGCTGGGAGTAACCATTCGACTGAGGGTGGAAGGCAGAGGAACAGGACAGCTGCACCCCCAGTCGAGAACAGAATGCCTTCCAAACCTTGGAAACAAACTGGGTCCCCCGATCAGACACCACATTGGAGGGAACCCCGTGAAGATTCACAATCTCATTTGTGAACACCCGAGCAAGTGTCTTAGCATTGGAAAGTGCAAGTAAAGCGACGAAGTGAACCATTTTACTGAACCTATCTACTACTATCAAAACCACCGTTTTGCCTGCAGAAACCGGTAGGTCAGTAATAAAATCCATGGACAAGTGTGTCCATGGCCTGCTAGGGATAGGTAGCGGAAGAAGAGTACTAGATGGACGGGTGAGCGAAACCTTAGAACGAGCGCAAATACTACAAGCAGCTACATGTTCAATTACATCCCGATACAACCCCAGCAACCAAAAATGACAGGAGAGGAGGTCCGCGGTTGCCTTACCACCTGGATGCCAAGCAAGCACAGGGTTATGATGTTCCTTGATTACTTTACGGCGCAGATCAGGTGGTACAAATAACTTTCCTGAAGGGCAGGAGGCAGGGGCGTCTCCCTGAGCCTCCAGCACCTCACCCTCCAGTTCAGGAAATAGAGCCGAAATAACTACCCCTTTCTGTAATAACAAACAAGAGAACCACCGAAAGTCGGGTCCAAAATACAGGTGCATCTCACAAAATTAGAATATCATCAAAAAGTTAATTTATTTCAGTTCTTCAATACAAAAATTGAAATTCATATATTACATAGAGTCATTACAAACAGAGTGATCTATTTCAAGTGTTTATTTCTGTTAATGTTGATGATTATGGCTTACAGCCATTGAAAACACAATAGTCATTATTTCAGTAAATTAGAGTACTTTATAATAATAGCTTTAAAAATATTTTTAAAATCCGAAATGTTGGCCTACTGAAATGTATGTTCAGTAAATGCACTGAATACTTGGTCCGAGCTCCTTTTGCATCAATTACTGCATCAATGCAGCGTGGCATGGAGGCGATCAGCCTGTGGCACTGCTGAGGTGTTATGGAAGACCAGGTTGCTTTGATAGCAGCCTTCAGCTCGTCTGCATTGTTGGTTCTGGTGTCTCTCATCTTCCTCTTGACAATACCCCATATATTCTCTATGGGGTTAAGGTCAGGCAAGTTTGCTGGCCAATCAAGCACAGTGATACTGTTGTTTTTAAACCAGGTATTGGTACTTTTGGCAGTGTGGACAGGTGCCGAGTCCTGCTGGAGATTGAAATTTCCATCTCCAAAAAGCTTGTCGGCAGAGGGAAGCATGAAGTGCTCTAAAATTTCCTGGCAGACGACTGCGCTGACTTTGGTCTTGATAAAACACAGTGGACCTACACAAGCAGATGACATGGCTGCCCAAACCATCAATGATTGAGGAAACTTCACACTAGACCTCAAGCAGCTTGGATTGTGTGCCTCTCCACTCTTACTGTAGACTCTGGGACCTTGATTTCCAAATGAAAATTGGAACTCTGGGACCTTGTGGAATGTGTCAATGACTGTCTTCTGAACATCTGTCAAGTCAGCAGTCTTCCCCATGATTGTTGAGCCTACCGAAACAGACTAAGGGACCTTTTTAACTGCTTAGGAAGCCTTTGCAGGTGTTTTTTGTTAATTATTTTAATTTACTGAGATAATGACTTTTGTGTTTTCATTGGCTGTAAGCCATAATCATCAACATTAACAGAAATAAACACTTGAAATAGATATATAAAGAAGGTAAAATCCGGTGCCACATGCGATAAATCCCTTTATTCCAAAAATAAAAATCACAACATGTCCCTAGGAGGGGAGCAACTGGACGCGTTTCAAGGACATAGCCCCTTAATCCTCAGTAACTGACGATTAAGGGGCTGTGTCCTCGAAACGCGTCCAGTAGCTCCCCTCCTAGGGACATGTTGTGATTTTTATTTTTGGAATAAAGAGATTTATCTCATGTGGCACCGGATTTTACCTTCTTTATATATCCTTGCAAGTGTATGCTGGACACTAATCTGTGAACCTGGGATTCCTGTGAGTATCAGGTGATATGAGCTAATTATCTTTTTTCAGTCCACTTGAAATAGATCACTCTGTTTGTAATGACTCTACAGTCATGGCCAAAAGTTTTGAGAATGACACCAAAATTATATTTTCACATGATCTGCTGGCCTCTGGTTTTTATTAGTGTTTGTCTGATGTTTATATCACATACAGAAATATAATTGCAATCATATTATGAGTACAAATAGGTTATATTGACAGTTAGAATGAGTTAATGCAGCAAGTCAATATTTGCAGTGTTGCCCCTTCTTCTTCAAGACCTCTGTAATTCTCCCTGGCATGCTCTCAATCAACTTTTGGACCAAATCCTGACTGATAGCAGTCCATTCTTGCATAATCAATGCTTGCATTTTGCCAGAATTTGTTGCTTTTTGTTTGTCCACCCGTCTCTTGATGATTGACCACAAGTTCTCAATGGGATTAAGATCTGGGGAGTTTCCAGGCCATGGACCCAAAATCTCTATGTTTTGTTCCATGAGACATTTTGTTATCACCTTTGCTTTATGGCAAGGTGCTCCATCATGCTGGAAAAGGCATTTTTGGGCGCCAAACTGCTCTTGGACGGTTGGGAGTAGTTGCTCTTGGAGGACATTCTGGTACCATTCTTTATTCATGGCTGTGTTTTAAGGCAAGACTGTGAGTGAGCCGATTCCCTTGGCTGAGAAGCAACCCCACACATGAATGGTTTCAGGATGCTTTCCACTTGGCATGAGACAAGACTGGTGGTAGCGCTTACCTCTTCTTCTCCAAATAAGCTGTTGTCCAGATGTCCCAAACAATCAAAAAGGGGATTCATCAGAGAAAATGACTTTGCCCCAGTCCTCAGCAGTCCACTCCCTGTACCTTTTGCAGAATATCAGTCGGTCCCTGATGTTTTTTCAGGAGAGAAGTGGCTTCTTTGCTGCCCTCTTTGAAACCAGCCCTTGCTCAAAGAGTCTCCGCCTCACAGTGCGTGCAGAAGCACTCACACCAGCCTGCTGCCATTCCTGAGCAAGCTCGGCACTGCTGGTAGTCCGATCCCGCAGCTGAAACAGTTTTAAGATACGGTCCTGGCGCTTGCTGGTCTTTCTTGGGCGCTCTGGAGCCTTTTTGACAACAATGGAAGCTCTCTCCTTGAAGTTCTTGATGATGCGATAGATTGTTGACTGAGGTGCAAACTTTGTAGCTGCGATACTCTTCCCTGTTAGGCCATTTTTGTGCAGTGCAATGATGGCTGCACGTGTTTCTTTAGAGATAACCATGGTTAACTGAAGAGAAACAATGATACCACGAACCAGCCTCCTTTTAAAGTGTCCAGTGATATCATTCTTACTTAATCATGACTGATTGATCGCCAGCCCTGTCCTCATCAACACCCACACCTGTGTTAATGGATCAATCACTAAAACGATGTTAGCTGCTCCTTTTAAGGCAGGACTGCAATGATGTTGAAATGTGTTTTGGGGGTTAAAGTTCATTTTCTGGGCAAATATTGACTTTGCAAGTGCAGTAATTGCTGTTAAGCTGATCACTCTTTGACATTCAGGAGTATATGCAAATTGCCATTACAAAAAATGAAGCAGTAAACTTTGGAAAAATTACTATTTGTCTCATTCTCAATACTTTTGGCCATGACTGTATATAATATATGAGTTTCACTTTTTATATTGAAGAACTGAAATAAATGAACTTTTTGATGATATTCTAATTTTGTGAGATGCACCCTTATCAGTGTGACAATAACACCAGGTACAAAAATGGTAGTGACACGCCCCCTGGGCCGTAGGGTACCCGGTGCCAGGCCAGTAGATGCCGGGGGATGTCACAGTGGCGGTGACCCAGTCCGTGACCCAGGGCGGTCAATAAAAAGGGGTTATTGATAGGGGATTTATAGTGATTATATAAAGTTTGTGACGTCACCTGTGGTATGCGGTTAAGGGAGCGGCCGCTGCGGACCAGGTCCTCTGGAGAAGAATGTTACTGCAGCAGGGATGGTGTGGCTCTCCACAGGTAGAGCTTAGCTCCAGGGCAGTGTAGATGTTAAGGGTTATGCTGGGCGTTGTAGTGCAGGGGTTGATGGCGCAGCAATAATCAGTCCACAACTTAATGGCGGTTTCCTGTTATCTTTACTGGTGGTGATTAGACAAGCCGGGACTAGGGTACTGGCTAGAAGTGGAAGTCTGGGCAGCCTGGAAGCAAGTAAAGAATCCTCCTTGCCAGGTGAAGTTGGAGGCCCGTCCCTTTCAACTAAACTCTTTGGCCTTGCTGCTTTTTGCTGCGCGGTGGCCCTCGTCCCTGAGTGCAACGCTTCTGTGCTCACCCGTATGGCAGGCAGCTCGGGCATTGCTGGTTCGTCGCTCCCACGTGGCGGTGCTAGACCCTGCGGTGCTGCTGAGCCTCCGGGCGTCTGATGGGGCCAGGAGACCTGCAGTCTCCTGCCCTCCGGTTTCTACTGCTGGGCCTTCAGTGCCCCACAGCCTCGGACTCCCGTGTCCTGTTCTTCAGTGCTGGTTCTTCTGGGGTGAGCTGCCGCACAGCTCCAGTCCCCAGCTCCTCTCTCCTCGACGTCCTGACTTCAACTCCCCACACTAAGACAAACTAACCCCACCTCCAGATCCCAGTTGCCAAGGGGAGGAACTCCCTTTGCTGGTCTGGAGCCAGGAAAGTGTTGCATGCTTAGTAAAACCAGATTAGGGGACCCCTGCTTGCTTCCAGGCATGGCATTACCTCTTGTGAGGGAGGCAATGCCACTGTGGCAACCGGACCCCTGGGGTGCCACAGTAGTATGCAGTGCCTATATCATATACCCAATAATTTTGTGTATAAAGATATAATTAATTGAATGAAACAAGTATTAAACTACTAAGTACAAAATGGTGTGTTATCAGGCACCATGTAAATATCTGTAACCAATGGTGGTATATAAATGCCTATCCCCAACAGTGCAGCATGATTGCTGGAATGTGATGCCCTCACAACAGAGAAAATGGAAGAAGGAGGGGAAAGGAAAAAAGGGGGGGGGGTTGGAGAAGCAAGGAGAAGGGTGGGGGGAATTAGTTGCAAGTGGTCATAAATGGTAATGGAGGGCAAATCACAGAGGGGAGGCAATACTGAGATGCATACCTGAATAGAGGGTCCTGTGTATGAATGCAGCGCAGCCCTATTGCGGGTTTCGGACAGGAAGTCCTTCGTCAGGGGGTGATGTTCCGTAGAACCAGAGCAGTTTAAAAGGGGGTGTATGGTCAATCAAATGAAAGCCGGTAAAAGTGGCAAGCATCCTGATGCCAAAGTGAAACCGGAAGCATAGCGATGTATAGGCAGGAAGGGGTGAGTACTAGTGTTGAGCCACCCCCGTAGTGTTCGAGTTCGGTTCGTCGAACACCCGTGTGTTCGCCGAACTGTTCGTCGAACTATTCGTCGAACACCTTCGAACACCGTTAAAACCAATGGCAGGCAAACAAAAACACATAGAAACACATAGAAAACACCTTCAAAGGTGTCCAAAAGCTGACAAACTGCTCAGAAGACACAACTAACACATGGAAAAGTGACAAGTATATATAGTCATGCGAAAAGAAAAGAGGTGGAGGAGTAAAAGGAGGGGGAGACACAGATATAGGCATGTCATGCCCTTCTAAAATCCAAAAAGTGAGAAGCCGAGACGGCCAGTCCGCTCCTGCCCGTGCCACCTCCGTGTCGCCGGGTTTGTGCCAGAGCCGCGGTGAACCCTGACGGCCAGCCCCCCTCTCCCAATACTGGTGCCTGTCCGCTGGTGGGTCGAGAGAGCCCCCCTGTGGTGGAGGCAGCTCTAAGCTTTTTAATTTAAATTGTCCCTCTAATTTGAATGAATACACTTTAAATCCATTTACAAGGATCTATTGGAGGGCAAGTCTCATGCCAGCAGCCGCGTAATTCCAGCTCCAGTAGCGTCCACTAAAGCTGCTGCAGTTAAAAAGCTTTTATAAGGATCGAGCTCGGCTGTCCACCGCAAGGCATCCTAGTGCCAGTCCCAGCCCCTACGCCTTGGGGTGCCTCCTGATGCTCTTCACTAAGTATCCCGTGGTCCCGAAGCATTTCCTTTGAAAAAATTAAGTGTCCAAACTACAGGTGGTGTAGCTTGCTTAACAGCCGGGATAATCCGCTGACTAGCAGACACTGCTACTAGGCACAAAGTATTTCCTGGGCTAGATGCAGTTAAAAATTTGTAAGTAGATACTCTCGTTGGATGCTGAGAAAGCATTCCATAGAGTCTCCTGGCACGCCATATATGATTCTCTTAAAAAGCTTGGGGTAGGGGTCTAGGGGACCCTTTTATAGCCAAAATCACGGCCCTGTATCACAATACGTCACCTAGGCTGAAGATAAATGGAACTGTAGCACCGAGGGCTCGGTTGCTACAGACGTATTGCACCTCACCCAGAGGTGTGATATCTCACTCTCAGATAAGGATGGAGTGTGGATCAGGACCCGACACCTGCATGCATTACACCACATTGCCGTGGGGCAGGGCGACCAATATGCCCCTGAGATGGGCACGACAGTCCCTGTCCCTGGCTGGAGTGGGGGGAGGGAACACTGAGGAAGGGGAACCCTGCAGTGCAGGAGCAGGGAGGAAGCAGTTCCTGGGTGCATTGAGAAAGGAGTATAAAAGGTGGGCACCATCTTAGTTCAGTGCAGAGAAGTCTGAGCAGAAGTGGCAGGGAGCAGGGGCTCTGCATGAGCTCTGCTCCGGAGGCGGGCCTAGTAACAGAGGCCCAGGCCTGCAAGAGGGAGAAGGAAGGAAGAGGAGCGGAGAAGGCTCCAGGAACGAGGAATGAAGGGATCCCAGGGGTGCGGACGGGCGAGTCGCCACCGCACGCCCGAATCCACCTGCGTGGAGGGGTCAGGCCAAAGGGGGAGACCGGTCCCCGAACTAGTGGAGGCAGGAAACGACCCTCAGCTAGAAACCGGAGGCTCTGACATTTTATGTGGCGCAGCCCCTTGCTCCACCCGCTAGGAAGGCACCACATAGGGTCAGGGAAACTGGCGCCAAGTTTACCAAGAGGAGGCCCGAGGCAGCCGGACAGAAGTGTTGGTAAGAAAGGCCAGACAAAGGACACACAAAGGGGGTCCTGTGAAGCGCTCCAAAGTTATCTGGGAGTTGTCTGAGCCCCTCACCTGGTGAGCACAGTACGACGTGGGCAGCCGTTACCTGCAGACGTGGTCTGGATAATAAGAACTGTGAGTAAAGGCCCTGAACTGCATCACTGACTCCGTGTCGTTACTGCTGCTGCCCTGCACCATCACCCCCATCCTCCGCATACACTGCCCTGAGGCTATACTCCTCCCGTGGGGAGTTATGCTACGCTCTGCTGCACCCACAACACCAGCCTTAGCGGTCTGCCCTGTAGCGGCGGTTCACTCTGACCACAATCCACGGGTGGCGTAGTCGGACATTTAAACATCAAAACCACATAAATAGTTCCGCCACTGGTTTGACCGCCCTGAGCCACGGAACCGGATCGCCGCCACGAAGACTACAACCACCAGCATCCACCAAAAAGGGTCCGGCTCCGGGTGTCCCAAGGCCCAGGGGGTGCATCAGAACATTTTCATCACCTTTCACAATCACCAATGGGACAAGGCAGGGATGTCCTCTGTCCCCTCTCTTATACATCCTAGTGACGGAGCACCTGCTCTCATGAATTCGCCATAACCCCAATATTAGGTGGATTGAGGTGGGAGGCACCGAGTACAAGTGCTCTCTATTTGCTGATGATGTCCTAGTATATATCACTCAATCACATATATCCATCCCTGCTGTTATGGCTGAAATAGATCACTTTGTTACATGGTAAAATTTTAAAATCAATGCAGCGAAGTCTGAGGCCCTCGATGTCTCCCTCCCTAAATCCATATAGGATTCCATCCAGTCCAACTTTCCCTTTGCCTGGCCCTCACAGGGTATCAAATACTTAGGAATTCCTATTCATAGAGACCTCTCCCATCTATGTTATCTTAATTTTGGGCCCTTTATTGAACAATTCCATACAGACCACGGTTGGCAAGTTAGAACTGTAAGATTCACTACGTGAACCACTGGTGTTTTGTGGAAAAGCACATGTACACCGCGTTCCAAATTATTATGCAAAAATTGTTTAGGAGTGATAAGGGAAGAATTTGTTTGTTTGTCAGTTAAACTCATTGATGGTGATGTGTGTCAGGGCTCTTTATATCACTGTAAGCAATTGCAGACACCTGTGCTAATTAGTTTGGCAGGTGTGTCCAATGAAAGGCAAGACTACTTAAGAAGGCTCTCTCACATTATTAAGCAGCCTACATTTTCTGCCAAAATGGGAAAGAAAAAGGATGTGTCGGCTGCTGAGAAGCAACAAATTGTGGAGTGTTTAGGTCAAGGCATGACTACAATCAACATTGTGCGATGATCAGGATGAAGTGTCTTGGCAATCAAGAAGTATGTAGCTGATTCACAGTACACACGTGTGCGTGCTGATAAGGGCAAATTGAGGACTCTTTCCTACAGGCAATTACGTCAGGTTGAAAGAGCAGCGGCAAAAAAGCCTTGTCATAGCAGCAGACAAGTTTTTGAAGCTGCTTGTGCCTCCAACGTCCCCCGAACAACAAGATGCAGGGTCCTTCAGAGGTTTGCAGCTGTGCATACGCCATCCTGTCGACCTCCTCTATCCACTTCACACAAGCAGAAACGGCTCCAGTGGGCCAAACATTACATGAAGACTGATTTCAAAACTGTTTTGTTCACGGATGAGTGCCATGCAGCGCTCGATGGTCCAGATGAATGGAGTGGAGGATGGCTGGTTGATGGACACCCCACGCAAACACGGCTACAGCGCCAACAAGGAGGAGGTGGAGTAATGTTTTGGGCTGGAATCATGGGGAGAGAGATTGTCGGCCCCTTTAGGATCCCTGAAGGCGCTAAAGATGAACTCCATAATGTATGTGGATTTTCTCAAACAGCACTTCCTGCCATGGTTCAAGAAGAAGAACCGTGTATTTCACAGCAAGATCATTTTTCTGCATGATAATGCACCATCTCATGCTGCACATAAAACATCTGCATCTCTGGCTGATATGGGCATAAAAGGGGACAAACTTATGGTGTGACCCCCATGCTCCCCTGACCTCTACCCCATTCAGAACCTTTGGAGCATCATTACAAGGAGTGTCTATGATGGCGGGAGGCAGTTCACATCTAAGCAACAGCTCTGGGAGGGTATTCTGTCCTCATGCAAAACAATTGAAGCAGAAACCATCCAAAACCTGACAAATTCAATGGACGAGAGAGTTCAGAAGCTCCTTTCGAACAAGGGGTCCTATGTGAAAATGTAACATCACCTAGAATAAAGTTTTGAGTTGAAAACTGTTTGATTTCAGTTTCTAACAACCTGCTAATGCTTATAATTTCAAAAATGACCATTTTTTTGGTCTTTATTAAAATGAAAAGGTTGATCGAAAAGTTTGGGGGATCTAAGAGTGTGGCAACCCAGTAGTCATGATTACTTCGAATTCTGACAATATGAGGGTCATGCTGCAGGTAGTGCAGCAAGAAGGCACTTATGTGTCTTGCGCATCTCGGAGCCCCAAAATTATTTTCCGGGCTAGATGCAGCTAAAAATTATTTTTAATTTTAAATCTGGTGAAGCTTATTATAGATGGCCTAATAGGATCAGTGCTGCACACTGCTACAAAGCCCAAATTATTTTCCAGTCAAGATACAGATAAACATGATTAGTAATTTGAAAGCTTAAAACGGTTGGTAGGGTGATTTTAACCAATCATCAAGCTTTTACTCTCCCCAGGATGACACAGGGGTAGAAAAGTCGTTTCGGATCCATGATTTGTTCATCTTTATGAACGTGAGTCTGTCTACATTATCAGTGGAGAGCCGCGTGCGCTTATCTGTCAGCACACCACCAGCAGCGCTGAACACACGTTCAGACAGAACGCTGGCTGCGGGGCATGACAAGATCTCCAAGGCGTAAGTGGCTAGCTCCGGCCATTTATCCAGATTGGAAGCCCAAAAAGAGCAAGGGTCCAGTGACACAGTCGTGGCTTCAATGTTTACTTGGAGATACTCCTGTACCATCGTCTCTAGGCGTTGACTATGTGTCAGACTTCTTGTCTCCTGTGGCCTTGCAAAGGATGGGCTAAAAAAGTGGTGAAATGATTCCGCAAAATTGATGTTACCAGCAGATACTGTGGTTCTGTTACGGTTTGAGTGCTGAACACTTGACGGTCCCACGGTTGGCAAGTTGGAACTGTGAGATTCACTACGTGCACCACTGGTATTTTGTGGAAAAGCACATGTAAGATTCTGCAACAGTCTCTGCTGATACTCCTGCATGCGTGCATCCCTTTCTATGGCAGGAATAATTTCTGCAAATTTACTTTTGTACCGGGGATCTAACAGTGTGGCAACCCAGTAGTCAGGATTATTTCTAATTCTCACAATTCGAGGGTCATGTTGCAGGTAGTGCAGCAAGAAGGCACTCATGTGTGTTGCGCATCCAGGAGCACCAAGTCCCTGTTGTGTTGGTGGCGAGGTAACAATCATGCTTCCTTCCTCTGTCCTCTCCCCCCAACCTCGCACAACAGAAATGTGATCAAGGTCTCCCTCATCTGATGAGTCTTCCATCAGTTCGTCCTCCACTTCTTCCTGGGCTCCTGCACCTTCCTCACTAGTTTGGCTGCTACCATGCGCCCTGGTAAAATCATCTCCCCCACCCTCACATGCCTGCCGCCCTGGTGCTGCCGACCGTCTGGACCTTGCAGATGTTAGCCCTTCCGCATACAACTCCTCCTCCTCTACTTCCTCCACCTCCTCTTGTGCCACCACCTGACTCCGAATTCTGTTTAACATGTGCTCCAGCATGTAAATCACCGGAATAGTCATGCTGATAATGGCATCGTCAGCACTAAACATCTTCGTCGCCATTTCAAAACTGTGCAGAAGGGTGCATAGGTCCCTGATCTGAGACCACTCCTCCAGCGTGATTTGCCCCACCTCTGAATCTCGTTGGCCCAGGCTATACGTCAGAACGTATTGCACCAGGGCTTGTCGGTGCTGCCACAGTCGCTGCAACATGTGCAGAGTTGAATTCCACCGGGTAGGCACATCGCATTTTAGCCGGTGAAGTGGCAGGCCCAACGACTTCTGTAGAGATGTAAGTCACTGAGCTGCGGGATGCGAACGGCGGAAGTGAGCACACAGCGACCGTGCCCTCTGCAGAAGGCCATCTAGTCTGGGATAGTGGGCTAAAAATTGCTGGACAACCAGGTTCAACACGTGAGCCATACAAGGCACGTGTGTGACATTGCCCCGGCGAAGGGCCGCACCCAGGTTTGCAGCATTGTCGCACACGGCCTTCCCTGGTTTCAGGTCCAGTGGAGACAACCATTCATGAAATTGGTTCTCCAGAGCTGACCACAACTCCTCAGCTGTGTGACTCACATTTCCCAGACATTTCAATGTAAAAACCGCCTGATGACGTTGAGCCCTACTGCCAGCATAGTAAGGAGGTGTGCAGGATCCCTTCTGCGCAGTTAGAAAGCTTGTGGCATGACCAGACAGGCTTTGGGTGCAGGTGGAAGACCGAGAGGAGGTTGAGGAGGCAGAAGCAGTGGAGGAAAAATGACATAAAGAGGATTGACGCACAACTCGTGGGGACGGCAAGACTTGGACAGCAGCCCCTTGTCCTGCTGTCACCATAGTTACCCAGTGCCCAGTCAGCGACATGTAACGCCCCTGTCCATGCCTACTCGTCCAAGTGTCTGTGGTGAAATGCACCCTGTCACACACAGAGTTTCTCAAAGAAGCGGTGATGTTGTGTGCGACATGCTGGTGGAGCGCAGGCACACCTTTCTTTGAGAAGTAGTGCCGACTGGGCATCTGGTACTGGGGCACTGCGACGGACATAAGGTCTCGAAAATCCTCTGTGTCCACCAGGCGGAAAGGCAGCATTTCTGTAGCCAAGAGCTTGCAGATGGTGAAATTCAACCTCTTAGCTTTCTCATGGCTAGGAGGAAATGGTCTTTTACTTGTCCACATCTGAGGGACCGAGGGCTGGCTATTGTGCTTAGATGGGGTTGATAAGGGTGTCCCCGGCAAACTGCCGGTCTGTGAGGAAGATGCAGGCGGACATGTTAGGTTGCCTTGATCCAAAGGTAGTGCTATCGATGTCGGACAGCGCTCAAGACCAGCTGGTGTTACCACCTTCAAAGAAAATGATGACCTGCCAATCACGCTGGCTGTTGCGGGTAAAGAGGTGGCAGGTCTGCGCCCCAAAACAGGTGTGACTGCTGTCCCCCCAGTCACAGAGGATGAAGAGGCCGCGGATGCACAAGATATGGCAGACGGTGGTTGGCCCGGCCGGCTAGACCGCATTGTAGCACACTGAGCTTCCCACTGCAACTTATGCTTCATGTCCATGTGCCGGTTCATGCATGAAGTACTCAAACTATGTATTTTTTGGCCTCTACTTAGCTTTTGCTGACAAATGTTACAGATAACACGAGTTGGGTCATCTTTATCGATCTGAAAAAATGCCCAGGCTATGCAAGGCTTAGCACCCATGCGACCTGAAGAGCCACCACGACTTGTGGTGAGAGGCAGAGTTGTGTTTGAGGATGCAGTTGTTGACGTGCTTCCAGTACTACGTCTCTGTCCAGGAAGGCGCAACCTGACCTCGTCGTCACTAGCATCTTCCTCCACCTCCTCTGCTGACCTCATCTCTTGGCTGACTGTGGGTTGACAGTAAGTGGGATCTCCGACCTCATCATCATCACCCTGTGCGTTATCACACCCGTCGTCCTCAGAGCCAGCCTGTTCCTGCCCTGACAAAAAACTAAAGTTGTCGCTCCAATCAGGTATTTGAGTCTTATCATCGTCTTCCTCATTGTCTCCACCAACAGGAGTTACAGTTTGGGAATGAGGGTCTACATTATGGTCAGAACCTTCTGCGTCTGGTCCTGGATCCGACTCATAAAGATTCTGGGCATCAGTGCAGATCATTTCCTCGTCTGGATTCACAGAAGCGCTGGAGTCGACCTCTGATTCCCAGGCTATAGTATGAATAAACAGCTCTGCAGACTCAACCATCTGTTCTACCTCATACTCAGACGGGCAGCTGGAGATTTGGGAGCTGTGAGGAAGCAAGTGCGATTTGGGTGACACCTTTGAGGACTGGAGTATTTGTGATGTTGAAGTTGATGTGGAGGAGAGCCCACTTAAAGGAGCACTTGATATCCGTTGAAGCACCTGCTGTTTTTGTGCCTCATCTGGAATTTGTAGTGATTGGCGTGGCCGTAAGAAAGGGATCTTATCACATTGTCCGCTAAAAGAAGTAGACATTTTAGTTTGGCTGGAAGATGGTCTTTCTTCTGCACCTACCCCACGGACACAACCTTTTTTCCCCTTCCCAACACGCCTATTCCCCTTTCCACCAGCAGCAGGCCTTTTTCCACTCATTTTGGTGGTTAACTAATTCACAACTCTGGAGTTGTTTGCACAAAAAAACAATGGATGGTAACCGAGCAGAGCTGAGTGGCCAAACTGTGGTATTAGGCCAAAACTATTGGCTGGGTTAGATGCAGAAAAAAAATATTTTTAATTTGCAACCTGATGGAGGTCAGTATAGATGGACTAATAGACCAAGTCCCACACACCGCTAGAAGCCCAAATATTTTTTCAGAGCTAGATGCAGAAAAAAATTATTTTTAATTTGCAACCTGATGGAGGTCAGTATAGATGGACTAATAGACCAAGTCCCACACACCGCTAGAAGCCCAAATATTTTTTCAGAGCTAGATGCAGAAAAAAATTATATTCAATTTGCAACCTGCTGGAGGTCAGTATAGAAGGACTAATAGAACAAGTCCCACACACTGCTAGAAGCCCAAATATTTTTTCAGAGCTAAATGAAGAAAAAAATTATTTTTAATTTGCAACCTGATGGAGGTCAGTATAGATGGACTAATAGACCAAGTCCCACACACTGCTAGAAGCCCAAATATTTTTTCAGAGCTAGATGCAGAAAAAAATTATTTTTAATTTGCAACCTGATGGAGGTCAGTATAGATGGACTAATAGACCAAGTCCCACACACTGCTAGAAGCCCAAATATTTTTTCAGAGCTAGATGCAGAAAAAAATTATTTTTAATTTGCAACCTGATGGAGGTCAGTATAGATGGACTAATAGACCAAGTCCCACACACCGCTAGAAGCCCAAATATTTTTTCAGAGCTAGATGCAGAAAAAAATTATATTCAATTTGCAACCTGCTGGACGTCAGTATAGAAGGACTAATAGAACAAGTCCCACACACTGCTAGAAGCCCAAATATTTTTTCAGAGCTAAATGAAGAAAAAAATTATTTTTAATTTGCAACCTGATGGAGGTCAGTATAGATGGACTAATAGACCAAGTCCCACACACTGCTAGAAGCCCAAATATTTTTTCAGAGCTAGATGCAGAAAAAAATTATTTTTAATTTGCAACCTGATGGAGGTCAGTATAGATGGACTAATAGACCAAGTCCCACACAGCGCTAGAAGCCCAAATATTTTTTCAGAGCTAGATGCAGAAAATTGTTTTATTCAATTTGCAACCTGATGGAGGTCAGTATAGATGGACTAATAGACCAAGTCCCACACACTGCTAGAAGCCCAAATATTTTTTCAGAGCTAGATGCAGAAAAAAATTATTTTTAATTTGCAACCTGATGGAGGTCAGTATAGATGGACTAATAGACCAAGTCCCACACACTGCTAGAAGCCCAAATATTTTTTCAGAGCTAGATGCAGAAAAAAATTATTTTTAATTTGCAACCTGATGGAGGTCAGTATAGATGGACTAATAGAACAAGTCCCACACGCTGCTAGAAGCCCAAATATTTTTTCAGAGATAAATGAAGAAAAAAATTATTTTTAATTTGCAACCTGATGGAGGTCAGTATAGATGGACTAATAGACCAAGTCCCACACACTGCTAGAAGCCCAAATATTTTTTCAGAGCTAGATGCAGAAAAAAAATATTTTTAATTTGCAACCTGATGGAGGTCAGTATAGATGGACTAATAGACCAAGTCCCACACACCGCTAGAAGCCCAAATATTTTTTCAGAGCTAGATGCAGAAAAAAATTATATTCAATTTGCAACCTGCTGGAGGTCAGTATAGAAGGACTAATAGAACAAGTCCCACACACTGCTAGAAGCCCAAATATTTTTTCAGAGCTAAATGAAGAAAAAAATTATTTTTAATTTGCAACCTGATGGAGGTCAGTATAGATGGACTAATAGACCAAGTCCCACACACTGCTAGAAGCCCAAATATTTTTTCAGAGCTAGATGCAGAAAAAAATTATATTCAGTTTGCAACCTGATGGAGGTCAGTATAGATGGACTAATAGAATGATGCTATGCCCAAAAGATTTTACTTCACTAGGTGCAGTAAAAAAATTGGTATTCTATACACAGGTGGTATATCTTGCAACACAGATAGGCTACTCCACTGACTAACACACTCTGCAATAGGCCAAAAAGGATTAGCTTTGCTAGATTCAGCCAAATGCTGTGAAAAAAACTTGCACAGCACTGGCACAGACCTGCCTGGCAAAAACTGATAGGAACTGATGTAACCTAGTCCTGAAAAGGACTCCAATTACAATTAGTCTTTACTCCCACAATCTATCTATTTAAGAGCACAGACCTGCCTGATAAAAGTCGTAGGAAATGCTGTAACCTAGTCCTTAAAAGGACTGCAATCATAACTATTCCCTACTCCCAAGCTATCTGTATATTTGTGCGAAAATTGGCTTGAAATTAACAAGGTATAGCGCACACAGCAACAGCGGTGCCGTCTAACACGCAGCTGCAGCAGTGAGAAAATGGTGGCGACGGGGAAAATGGCTTGGTCTTATAGGGCAAGGACATGTGACATACACTGCCAATCACACATGCCCTTGCTTGTGTGAAAAAAAGCACTTCGCTCCGTGTGTGCGCTGCTGATAGGCTGACAGATTGCACCTCCCCACTGCAAATGCGGGAAAGAGAAAAAAAAATGGAGATCTTCATTGTTCCTGCAGAGATCCATCCCCTGCCCCTCCCCCCGCCCCGCTGTACACTCAAACTGCGTATTAACATTAATTTTCATCATTACTGAGAAAAAATCCAGTTATGATTTTGGTGCACGAACAGTTATCGAACATAACCTCGAACAGCCGAATTTTTCTCAAATTGTTCGTGTTCGCCGACCGGCTCGAACACCGCCCAAAACAGCTCGAATTTGAGATTGGCGAACAGTTCGAGTAGAACAACGCTCATCTCTAGTGAGTACCTAGGATGATGGATGGTAATACTGGCGATACATACTGGCCAATGCAAGATGGTCAGGCAAGATTATCGCGCATGCGCCATCAGGAGGGACCGGAAACTGCGGGCGCCCGCGTCATATGACCGAAGACATCGGGAACAGGCATGTGACCCGAGTCACCTGACACATAGAGACACAGAGCCAGCAGACAACAGGAGCACAGGCAGCGCATGCGCACATGACCGACCAAAACACATAGGCACACACAGTTGGACCCATATAACACGGGCAATTGTATGTTTGATACTGACGAGTGAGGACATGCCTGGTAGATGGGGTACAGAGGTGTAACTAAACAATTTGATGGTATAAGTGTAACATAACATGCAAATATACTAAAGTGCAAATGTGCTGAGCTGTATGCAATATGTATAACAGTAAATATACACATATAATACAAGGGAAAGATAATGTGCCAATGTATAAATAGATAATATATATGTATATATAAAAATGACTATACAACACAATGTGAAAGGAAAAGGAATGTGTGCAAAATTGCAAATAGTTGATTACATACATGTATATATAAATATATATATTTTAATGTGAAAACGTAAAACAACAGGGGGGAGGGGGACCCAAATAAAAAGAGAAAATTTTTAAAGTGCAGAAATAACGTAAGAGTGACAAAGTCACAGGAAGACACACAATGGCATAAGGGGTGACAAAAAAGTGAATAAGTAAATTAATGATAAGGAAAGGGGAGAGGGGAGGTAAAAGGGGAGTGGGGGAGGAGGGAGAAAAGGAGAGGGGGGAGAAGAGAACGGGATGGTGACAAAGAATAAAAACTATTGTTTAAAAGACTGAGTACCCATACATACCAATATGTAATATAATACATGATAATATAATACATACACAAAGAATTCTATACACCACTCAAGTCATCCAAATATAACCAATATGTCTTCACTCAAGATGGACATCTGTAGTATAATATGTAGAATAAGGACACATCAACGCACGGACCAAACAATGAAGAGAGATGCCAGGAAGTCATCCATGACCCGGAAGGATAGATAGACCATGTATCGAAAGAAATATCAAATGAGGACCAACACCATATTGGGAACTAGATAAGAACAGAAAAAATAATTAAAATTAAAATACATGAGTTAAAATCAACACATATAAAATGATTAAAAATGGTTCAAGGACCAAAAATCGGTTTACAAGAAGTGAACCTAACTAATATTTTCATTCAAACCTAGGGGACATATAGTTTTAAGTGTCCAAATCCATCTTGTCTCCATTTTCGCCAACGATTTACTGATTTTGCAACCTCTAATGTTTGGTGGATTATGCTCAATTCAAATTACCTGCAGTAAAGAGGCATCACAATCATGGCGTTGCTTAAAATGCAGTGGCAGCATTTTCAAAAGGGAAACATCATTGATTTCCTTTGCCGCACCAATCCCCAGTATGTGTTCACGTACGCGAACTTTAAGCTGACGAGTAGTCAATCCTATGTAGATGTTATGATCTGCAACATGTACTAAGGAAAGATAGGGGAAAGCTGTCCCTACGGTAAGACTAAGCTGAATCCCTACGATGTAGCGGGCTGCCTGTTCCTAGTGAACAGACCCGCCTTAGTCCTCAGCTAGTCTGAACGAAGACCTATAGATTTAAGGGAGGGGTCCCTAAAAGAACTAAGGACTGGGACAAAAATGGGACACCTCCTAAACAGAGAAGTTGTTGCAGAACACAAAAAGACAAACTGACAAAAATGTACTAGAGGTCTCAGAGGACCAAGCGAACTTGACAGAGAAAGGCACCGAAGCACCAGGCTAGAGAAACAGTCAAACACTGAAGTCCAGCACAGCCAGAAGGGCGGAGCTGGAATATAAAGGCAGATGGTCACGTGACCGCAAAGCACAAGATGGAAAAAACAAACAGGAGGGTTCTAACAGTACCCCCTCTTTTATGAGAATCCTCCGGATCCTACAGGCCCAGGCCTATCCGGAAACCTCCTGTGCAAAGCTTTAACAAGCCTAGGAGCAGAGACATCATCCGTCCTTACCCAGGAGTTGTCTTCGGGACCGAAACCCTTCCAGGAGACAAGATACGGTAATCTCCCTCTATACCATCTAGAATTCAAGATACGAGAAATTTCATATTCGCCGTCTTCCACCACAAGAGGAACTGTGACAGTGGCGTCCCTATCAGATACATCAGCCTTTTTCAACAAGGAAACATGAAACACAGGATTAATCTTACAGGAAGTAGGGACATCCAACCTAACAGCAGACGGGTTAACAACCCGAAGCACTTTAAATGGACCCACAAACTTAGGACCCAGTTTTTTAGAGGGAATCCTCAACCGCAGGTTCTTTGAGGACAACCAAACCATGTCACCCACAGTAAACAAAACGTCCTTACGTTTCCTGTCAAAATACTTCTTGGACTTCTTGTTAACCTCTTGAAGGTTGCAACGTACATTAGTCCAAACTCTCTCCAAATCACAGGAAAAATTCTCCTCCTCCGGCACCGCCGACCGCAATTTGGAGAACGAACCAAAAGACGGATGTCTCCCAGTACAACAAAAAAAGGGAGAACACCCAGCAGAGGAGGATGTATGATTGTTAAGAGCAAATTCTGCGAGAGGCAGAAACTCAGACCACACCTCTTGATTGTCTGCCACAAAACAATGCAAAAACAGTTCTACATCCTGGTTCTTTCCTTCAGTCTGTCCATTAGACTCAGGATGATAACCAGACGAAAATGACAAATGGACTCCCAACCTGTCACAAAAAGCATGCCAAAAGCGAGCCACAAACTGAGGTCCTCTATCACAAACAATATCCATGGGAACGCCATGGAGCTTGACAATCTCCTTAACAAACGCCTTAGTGAGTGTCTTGGCGTAGGCCAACTTAATGAATGGAACCAAATGACACATCTTACTAAAATGATCCACGACCACCCAGATGACAGTAAAACCCTCGGACACAGGAAGATAAGTAATAAAATCCATTGTGAGATGCGTCCAAGGCGCACTAGGAACCTCCAGAGGGCAAAGCAACCCCGCAGCATGAGTATGTGAAGCCTTTGACCTATCACACACAGTACACTGACGGACCCACTTGATGACTTCCTTCTGCCATCCAGGCCACCAAAAACTGCGACTGATAAGTCTCTTAGTCTCCGAAATTCCTGGATGACCTGCCAACCGAGACTCATGACACTCCACAAACAAATCTCTCCTAAAGGCTCTAGGCACGAACAACCTCCCATGGGGAGTGATAGATGGAGCATCACCTTGACCTTTCAGAATCCCATTCTCCAAAATCGAGTCCAATGCCGCCACCACAACTCCTTTCTGAAAAATGCTCTCCTCCTCGGCACCGACCGTAGGAGAGAAGCTGCGAGATAAAGCATCGCCTTTAACATTCATAGTACCAGGGATATAGGTAACAGAAAAATGAAACCGAGAAAAAAAAAGTGCCCACCTAGCTTGACGGACATTCAAGCGCTTGGCAGCATCCAGATAGATCAAATTCTTATGATCTGTGAAAACCTGAATAGGAAATCTAGCGCCTTCCAAAAAATGACGCCAATGTTCAAACGCAAGTTTAATAGCCAGCAACTCCCGATTTCCAAAATCAAATTCAGTTCAGTTTCCGAATTTTTTTTCGAAAAGAAGGCACAAGGATGTACTCCATCCTTGTTCTCCTGAGACAAAACTGCTCTGACCCCCACCGATGGAGCATCGACCTCGACCAAAAAAGGCTTGGTCTCATCAGGCTGCATAAGGATAGGGGCAGAACTGAACCTCTCTTTGAGATACTCAAACGCTTCAATGGCCTCAGTAGTCCACTGGACCGTATTCGCACCTTTCCTGGTGAGATTGGTCAGAGGCTTAACAATTACAGAAAAATTCTAATGAACTTCCTGTAATAATTGGCAAAACCCCAAAATCTCTGTATAGATTTCAAACCAATAGGCCTAGGCCATTCCTGCACAGCCTGAACCTTCACCGGGTCCATCTCAAAGCCCTCGCTGGAGACAATGAAGCCCAAAAAACTAATTTTCTGCACAGCGAACTCACATTTCTCCAGCTTATGAAAGAGTGAATTATCACTCAATAACTGCAAAACTTCACGTACACTCTACCAATGGGACTCTAGATCTGGTGAATAAATCAAAATGTCATCCAAATACACAACCACATTCTTACCAATCAAAGGTCTCAGGATGTCATTAATAAGGTTCTGAAAAAATGCAGGTGCATTGGTAAGACCAAAAGGCATCACCAGATTCTCAAAATGACCTACCAGAGTGTTAAAAGCAGTTTTCCATTCATCACCCTCCTTCACTCGTAACAAAATGTTTGCCCCCTGGAGATCAATTTTGGAGAACCACTTGGCCCCCACCAACTGGTTAAACAAGTCAGGAATTAATGGCAATGGGTAGGAATTGCGTACGGTAATCTTATTAATTTCACGAAAATCCATACATGGACGTAAACCGCAGTCCTTTTTTTTAACAAAGAAAAATCCAACTGCCACAGGCGACTTAGAAGGTCTAATGTGACCAGCAGCCAGGCTAGTCTGTATGTATTCCTCCAAGGCCTTTCTTTCAAGGATAGTCAGATTAACCGGTTCAGGAAAGCCCACTGTACATAAACATCGGCGCTGCCTGGGCTCTGTGCAGGGCCGACATTTAAAAACGGTGGGTGGTCCCGCAGCGCTCAAGACCCCCAGGGTCTTGCAAGCACTGCGGTTCCGGTGCAGAGCGATAGCTCTGACAGGGGACATCATCGGGACCTGATTGGATCAGGTCCCAATGATGTTAACCCTTTGCTATCTTCTATATGCCGCGATCTATAGTGATCGCGGCATATAGAAGATAGTGAGAGGAGAGGGGGTCGTCAACTTACCTCTCCGATGGCCCCCTGATATCTTCCAGGACCTGCCGTTGTTATGGCAGCTGGAGGTCACATGACCGCCTCCAGATCTGCCATATATGGTGTCCTGCTAGGCTCAGCCTGCAGCTGAAGCCTGGCAGGAGACACAGTGTGAAACAGTCAGCAAAGATGTCATGTAATGTAATACATGTCTATTACATTGCATGACATCAGTGATTAGAAAAATAAAAAATTAATGTCCCATACAGGGACTAAGAAAAAATGTAAAAAAAAGTCAAAAAAATGTTTTCAAACTGTTAAAAAAAAAATCGCAAAATAAATAAAAATAAATAAATAAAATATTAAACCAATAAATCCGTATATTTATGCAAAAACAAAAAAAGTACACATATTTGGTATCGCCACGTCCGAAACAACCCGATCTATAAAACTGTCACACTAATTAACTCCTTCTGTGCACACCGTAATAAAAATAAATAAAAAACGGAGCAAAAAAAATATGCTTTTTCATCATATCGCCAAACAAAAAGTGGAAAAAAATGCGATCAAAAAGCAAAATGGAAATAAAAATGGTACCGCTGAAAACGTCATCTTGTTCCGCAAAAAAAAAGCTGCCATACAGCTCCATAAGCCGAAAAATAAAAAAGTTATAGCGCTCAGAATAAAGCGATGCAAAAAAAATATTTTTTCTATAAAATTGTTTTATTGTGTAAAAGCGCCAAAACATAAAAAAAAATACAGTACGTGTAGTATCGCTGTAAACGTACTGACCCGAAGAATAATGCTGCCTTATCACTTTTACCACACGCAGAACGTCATAAAAAAAAACCTCAAAAAACAATTCCTGAATTGTTGGTTTTTGTTAATTTTACCTCCCAAAAAATGGAATAGAAAGCGATCAAAAAATGTCACGTACCCAAAAATTGTACCAATAAAAATGTCAACACGTCCCGCAAAAAACAAGCTGTCACATGACTCTGTCGGCCAAAATATAGAAAAATTATAGGTCTCAAAATATGGCGATGGCAAAAACTAGATTTTGCAAAAAAAAGCGTCTCTTAGTGTGTGACAGCTGTCAATCATAAAAACCCGATATAAATCTGGTATCTCTGTAATCGCACCGACCCGAAGAATAAAGTAATCTCATCGCTTATACCGCACGAGGAACGGCGTAAAAAATAAATAAAACCAATTCTTCACCTGCTACTGATTTGTTTATTATGTCTCCCAAAGATAGCAGTAAGGCTCTGCTCACATTTATCCTGCGCTCTGCGCTGAGCACTTACACCAGAGTTTCCGTGTAAATCTCTGAAATATGTGATTCAGACGGAACCCATGACGGAAGATTCCCTGTAATGAGGCAGATATAGGCCACTGTGGATGCCATCTGGCCTGTGCTCCCACAGTGTCAGTTTTTTTAGGTGTGCATAAAAGTGCGGTTGGCCACAGTTTTGTGCACTTCTGAAAAAAAGGACACCGCTAAACAGAGGCCAGACGGAGTCCAGAGTAACTCTGCTGCCTCATTACAGTGAAAGGATCCCTCTGTGGTTTCATCTGAATTACATCACTTGGAAATTTAGATGGAAAACCCGATGTAAGTGCTCAGCCTCGAGCGCCGGATAAATGTTACGTAAAATGTTCCCAATAAAAGCTTCAACTCAGTCCTCGAAAAAAGCTAGTCCCCACTCAGGTCCGTCATCTGTTAAAAATATTCCAAGTTACTGGTAGCAGAAAGGCTCTGGAAAAGCGAAATGGCCCTTGCCCCCCAAAAGAAATTCAGAAAATTTTGTGCTCCCAAATCCAAATGCCTATTCTACAATAATTTGTTCTCCAATTGTCAAATAGCGCTCCGTCCCTCCCAGATCTCGCCATATGGCTAAGCGGTACGATACAGCCACATATGGGGTATTGCCACTTTTAGAAGAAATTGTGTGACACATTTCGGCACCATTTTTACCCACTGCGCTGTGTGAAAATGTAAAATCTGAGGGTAAAACATTTCTTTGTGGTAAAAATATAATTATGTTTTTTTCACTGCCCAATGGTATAAATTTAAAAATTAAAAAAAACTCACTACTTCGCTAGATGAATTCCTTGAGAGGTGTGGTTTACAAAATGGGGTCACTTGTGGGGGTTTCTGCTGTTTCGGCATGTCAGCGACTCATCAAATGTGACATGGTGACATAGCGCTCCTTTCTCTTCCGAACCCTGCCGTACACCAAAGCAGTGGTTTTCCCCCACATATGGGGTATCGGCGTACTCAGGAGAAATTGCACAACAAATTTCATGGTGCAATTTCTCCTGTTATCCTTATGATAATGCAAATTTAGGGAATGAAAAACATTTTTTGTGGGAAAAATGTGAAAATTTTATTTTTACGGCTCAATATTATAAACTTCTGTGAAGCACCTTGGGGTTCAAGGTGCTCACCACACATCTAGATAAGTTCCCTAAGGGGTCTACTTTCCAAAATGTTGTCACTTGGGGGGGGTTTCCACTGTTTAGGCACATCAGGGGCTCCCCAAATGCAACATGGCGTCCGCTAATTATTCAAGCAAATTTTACATTCAAAAAGTCAAATGGCCTCCTTCCCTTTCAAACCCTGCTGTGCGCCCAAACAGTGGTTTGCCTCCACATATGGGGTATCGGCGTGTTCAGGAGAAATTTCACAACAAACTTCATGGTGCAATTTATCCTATTACCCTTATGATAATGCAAAATTAAGGGATGAAAAAACGTTTTTGTGGGAAAAATGTGAAAATTTTATTTTTACAGCTCAATATTATAAACTTCTGTGAAGCACCTTGGGGTTCAAGGTGCTCACCACATATCCAGATAAGTTCCCTAAGGGGTCTAGTTTCCAAAATGGTGTCACTTGTGGGGGGTTTCCACTGTTTAGGCACATCAGGAGCTCTCCAAACGCAACATGGCGTCTGCTAATTATTCAAACAAATTTTACATTCAAAAAGTCTAATGGCGCTCCTTCCCTTCCGAACCCTGCAGTGCGCCCAAACAGTGGTTTTCCCTCACATATGGGGTATCAGCGCACTCATGAGAAATTGCACTACAAATTGTGTATTCCATTTTTTCCTGTTACATTTGTGAAAATAAAAAAATTGGGTCTAAAGTAACATTTTTGTGAAAAAAAGTTAAATGTTCATTGTTTTCTTCCACATTCCAAAATTTCCCGTGAAACACCTGAAGGGTTAATAAACTTCTTGAATATGGTTTTGAGCACCTTGAGGGGTGCAGTTTTTAGAATAGTGTCACTTTTGGGTATTTTCTGTCATAAAGGCCCCTCAAAGTCACTTCAAATAAGATGTGGTCCCTAAAAAAATGTTTTTGTAAATTTTGTTGGAAAAATGAGAAATCGCTGGTCAACTTTTAACCCTTATAGCTTCCTAACAAAAAAAAATTTTGGTTCCAAAATTGTGCTGATGTAAAGTAGACATGTGGGAAATGTTATTTATTAACTATTTTGTGTGACATATCTCTCTGATCTAAGGGCATGACAATTCAAAGTTTGAAAATTGCTAAATTTTCTACATTTTCGCCAAATTTCCGATTTTTTCACAAATAAAACGAAAGTGATATCAAAGAAATTTTACCACTATCGTGAAGTACAATATGTCACAAAAAAAACAATCTCAGAATCAGGGGAATCCGTTGAAGCGTTCCAGAGTAATTATTTCATAAAGTGACAGTGGTCAGAATTGAAAAAATTGGCCCGGTCACGAAGGCAAAAACAGGCTCTGGCGCGAAGTGGTTAAACAAGCGACTCTTGGGAAGAGTAGCTCCAGGAACAAACTCAATGGCGCAATCATTGGAAGTGCATTGAGGTGAAGGGTGCATTGCTGGAAAAGGGAAAAAAAAAAAACTCTTTAAATCTCTTAGTTTGCAAGTGTGAACAAGCTGAGTGTGTCCGGAGCGTAAGTGCGAACGAAAGTAAGTGTGTGACTTGTTTTCCAGTGACTTTTGATTCAGGTAGTTTGGAAGGGAGGACTTTGGACTGAATTGCTGTCTGTATTTCATTAATTCTTTTCTTCTCTTTTTACTTAACATTCTGTCTATTGCAATCCCCATTAGGAAATTAACTTCATTATTGACAATGCTATCCAGTGTACATCTTGCCACATGTACGTATTCCTTGAACAGTCGGTCAGGGTTGCTTACTGCTGCGCGAGATGTGTGCACGTTATGCGTTTGGAAGCCCAGATACTGGATCTAAATGAGCAGCTGGCAACACTGAGATCCATTGACAACATGGAAAGGAGTCTGCTGCTCACTGAGCAGCAGCTCACTGGGGTAGATGTGGGGGAGGGTGGTAGTCGGGAGCTGCAGGACAGTGAGGTCGCTAGTTGGGTGACAGTTAGAAGGGGTGGTAGAGGGAAGAGTGCCAGGGAGGCTAGCCCTGATCTGGCACACCCCAATAAGTTTGCAAAGTTGGCAGATGAGGGGAGTGACGGTACAGGGGTAGCACTACTGCAGCAAGGCATGTCCCCTGAAAGCCAGAGGAGTGTCAGCTCCAGTAAAGAGGGAAATAGGAGAGTAGGGCAGGCCCGGCAGGTGCTGGCAGTGGGGGACTCAATTATTAGGGGAACAGATAGGGCAATCTGTCACAAAGACAGGGATCGTCGAACAGTGTGCTGCCTACCTGGTGCTCGAGTCCGGCACATTGCTGACCGGGTTGACAGATTACTGGGAGGGGCTGGTGAGGACCCAGCGGTCATGGTGCAAATTGGCACAAATGATAAAGTTAGAGGTAGGTGGAAGGTCCTTAAAGATGATTTCAGGGAATTAGGCTGCAAGCTGAAAGCAAGGACCTCCAAGGTGGTATTCTCTGAAATACTACCGGTACTACGTGCCACGCCAGAGAGGCAACGGGAGATTAGGGAGATAAATAAGTGGCTCAAGAACTGGTGTAGGAAGGAGGGATTTTGGTTCCTGGAGAACTGTGCCGACTTCTCAGTTGGCTACAGACTCTACGCTAGGGACCGGCTGCACCTTAATGGGGAGGGTGCAGCTGTGCTGGGGGAGAAAATGGCTAGAAGGTTGGAGGAGTGTTTAAACTAGGGATTGGGGGGGAGGATATTCATTTTATAAGTGGGGAAGAAAGTGCAGATAGTGACCTGGGCACAAATAAAGAAATTGGGGGTGGGGTTAGAACAGTCAATAAAGTAAGAAGGAATAGAGGTACAGAGAGAAACATAAAATGCATGTACACTAATGCCAGAAGCCGCACCAACAAAATGGAGGAATTAGAATTAATTTTGTTGGAAAATAATTATGACATGGTAGGGATATCTGAGACGTGGCTGGATGAGAGCCATGACTGGGCAGTTAATTTACAGGGCTATAGTCTGTTCAGAAATGACCGTACAAACAAGCGAGGGGGGGGGTTGTGTTTATATGTAAAATCATCCTTAAAACCTGTCTTGCGGGAGGATATATGTGAATATATAGTTCAAGCAAAGGTAATAGGTTTTTGACAACTATGAGAGACAATTGCCTTTCACAACTGGTTCAGGACCCAACAAGAAGGGGGTCACTGCTAGACCTAATATTAACCAATAGGCCAGGCCGCATATCAAATATACGAGTTGGGGGTCACTTGGGTAATAGTGATCACAAAATAATACGTTTTCATGTAACCTTTAATAAGATGTGTAGTAGAGGGGTTACAAGAACACTAATCTTCAGCAAGGCAAATTTCCAACGGTTAAGAGATGATCTTAGTGCAATAAACTGGGACGATATCCTGAGACATAAAGCTACACAAAGTAAATGGGAGACATTTATTAACATCCTGAATAGGACCTGTGCACAATATATACCCTATGGGAATAAACATGCTAGAAATAGGAGGAAACCACTATGGCTAAATAGAGCTGTAAGGGGCGCAATAAGTGACAAAAAGAAAGCATTTAGAGAACTAAAGCAAGTAGGTAGTGAGGAGGCATTAAATAAATATAGAAAATTAAATAAATTATGTAAAAAACAAATCAAGGCAGCAAAGATTGAGGCAGAGAGAATCATTGCCAGAGAAAGTAAAAATAATGTGGAGCTTAGTGTTTGCCACATGGGTTTTTTTTGCCTTCCTCTGGATCAACATGTTAGGCTATGGGTTGAACTAGATGGACTTAGTCTTCCTTCAACCTTAAAAACTATGTTACTATGTTATAATCCCTATGAGGAGGTAAAACTTGCGATTGCTACTCTGAAAAAACCCTTCAAAAAGCTTGAATAGGTACAGGTAATTCCCCTTTTTCCACAGCCGCAATGCGACCATTACAACATTTATCTTTCTTTGGCAGCCCTGTAGATGAGGGCCAGGAAGAACATGAGCTCCAGTAGATGACAAGTGCTGAATCAAGTGGCCTCTGCTCCTCTTCCTCCACCTTAACATCACACAGTACAGTTCTCAGAGGTGGCACCCGACTACACTTGTTTTCACTCACGTCACAAATCTTCAACCGCCCAACAGAATGTGGGGAAGCACAGATGAGTCTGCAGAACTGTTCACATATTCTATTTCGGGGCATCAGAAGTCTGATCCAAACCTTCACAGACTAAAGAGGGGGAAAGCATGTGTAGCGATGCCCCAAATTTTTTTCAGTTCATCCATCCCGGACGAAGTAAGGTCCGAGAAGAATCCAAACCCTCATCACCAGACGTTAACCCCTGGGGGTGGTCATGGATGGGTTGGAGAGCGAAATAAATACACACGAGAACATGGAGAACTAAATTAATATAAACAGGGTTGGAAAACTAAACTACTAAACAGCTAGGGTTAGAGAACTAAACTACTACACACCAGGGGATGGAGAACTAAACCACTAGACACCAGAACATGGAGAACCAAACTAATAGACAAAAGGGGTTGGAGAACTAAACTACTAAACAGCTAAGGTTGGAGAATGAAACAAATACACACCAGAACATGGAGAACTAAACTTCATCCCAACCCTAACCCACCTCTTCAACCTGTCACTAACAACCGGTGTCTTCCCCTCATGTTTCAAACATGCCTCAATCACACCCATCCTCAAAAAGCCCTTACTTGACCCATCCTCTCTGACTAGCTACTGCCCCATATCACTTCTCCCCTATGCCTCAAAACTACTGGAACAACACGTCCACCTTGAACTGTCCTCCCACCTCTCCTCATGTTCCCTCTTCGACCGCTTACAATCTGACTTCCGACCGCATCATACAACTGAAACTGCCCTGACCAAAGTCACCAATGACCTACTAACTGTCAAATCCGAATGACACTACTCTATCCTCCTCCACCTGGACCTGTCATCTGCCTTCGACACAGTCGACCATTCCATCTTACTACGGACTCTCTCAACTCTTGGTGTCACGGAATTGCCCCTATCTTGGATCTCCTCATACCTAACAGACAGGACATTCAGCGTCTCCCACTCGCACAGCACCTCCTGATCTGGCCCCCTGTCTGTTAGTGTCCTCTCTGGACCCGATATCTCCTCCCTACTAACCAAAATCCCACAATGTCTGTCTGCTATCTCATCCTTCTTTTCTGCCAGATTTCTAAAACTTAACATGGATAAAACAGAATTCATCATCTTTCCACCTTCTCATTCATCCCCCCCATCTGACCTATCCATCAAAGTCAGTGGCTGCCCACTCTCCTCAGTTCCTCCCGCAAGCTCGCTGCGTCGGGGTAACCCTGGACTCTGATCTCTCCTTCAAACCACATATCCAAGGCCTTTCCACCTCCTGCCGACTCCAAATTAAAAACATCTCCCGCACCCGTGCATTCCTCAGCATAGACTGTGCAAAAACACTAGCGCATGCCCTCATCATCTCTCGCCTCGACTACTGCAACCTTCTGCTCTGTGGCCTCCCTTCCAGCACTCTCGCGCCCCTCCAATCTATCCTAAACTCTGCTGCCCTACTAATCTACCTGTCCCCCCGCTATTCCCCGGCCTATCCCCTCTGTCAATCCCTTCACTGGCTCCCCGTTGGCCATAGAATCCAATTCAAAACCCTAACCCTGGCATACAAAGCCATCCACAACCTGTCTCCTCAACACATCTGTGAGCTAGTCTCCCGGTACTTACCCTTCGATCCTCACAAGATCTCCTGCTCTACTCCCCTCTTATCTCCTCTTCCCACAATCGCATACAAGATTTCTCCCGTGTATCCCCCCTACTCTGGAACTCTCTACCCTAACATATCAGACTCTCGCCTACCACAAAAACCTTCAGAAAAAACCTGAAGACTTACCTCTTCAGAAAAACCTACAACCTGCAGTAACCACCGCTCCACGACATTGCTGCACGACCAGCTCTACCCCCACCTACTGTATCCTCACCCATTCCTCGTAGATTGTGAGTCCTCGCGGGCAAGGTCCTCTCTCCTTCTGTACCAGTCGCTGACTCATTTTGTTAAGATTATTGTCAGTGTTTTTGCTATGTATACCCCCTTTTTCACATGTAAAGTGCCATGGAATAAATGGCGCTATAATAATAAATAATAATAACTAATAGAAAACAGTGGTTGTAGAACTAAACTACTACACACCAGGGGATGAGACCTAAACCACTAGACACCAAGGTGTCACTAGACAGCAAGTGTTGGAATCCCCAAGGCTTCCTCCAGTGCTTCTGCCTCCTACACCTCCTCTACCTCCTCTAGGGTCTCCACCTGCACCCTCAACCTCTGCCTTAATGAGACATACATTCCAACAGTGCAAAGATAATCCCCCCGACCTCCGTACTGCGCAGCCAGGGCTCATGGCAATCAGGCAGTGTTAAAATTAATATGCCTTGGAGATCACAGTCATACAGCTGAAGAGTTCTGGACAGCTCTCCAGGCCGAGTTTGAGCAATATGGACACAGAATTTGAGCAATGGCTGTCTCCACTAAACCTGGAGCAAGGGAAGGCCGTGTGCAAAAACGGTGCAAACCTGGTGGCAGCCCTATACACTTCACACACGTGCCTTGCATGGCTCACATCCTCAACCTGATGGTACAGCAATTTCTCCGCCACTAGCCCAGCCTGGATGCGCTGCTGTAGAAACCACGGTCTCTGTGTGCTCAAAAAACAGCAGGATCTTTAGTATAAAAGCCAGACTGGCCAATATAACCTCTTAATCCTCGCAAGCTTCAACACAATGTTCACAAAGTAGACAGCAGCAGTGGTCGGTCCCCTAGATAACGAGCAAACTCCTTCCCGATGATCTCCAAAGCTTTGTGATACTTTTCGGTGAGAATGAGCTTGTCTACAGTGAATGGCACACCACGGTTTGGTATTATCACCCAGTACCAGAAGCAAAGTTATCCACAATTTCCATATCTCAGGAATTTTAGTTGATAGACTGGCTGCCCAAACATTGCTTTCTCACAAAGGAGCTGAAGACACTGAGGGGCAGTAGGTGCAAGTTTCTCTAGCATGTCAGACCGGAGATTACGTAAGGGAATATAGCGGGAGATTAGTTCAGAGATGTATGGAGAAAAAAGGTTATGGATGCCTTTGTAGCTCAGTGTTAGTAATTTGAACTGGAAACGCAGGGCAATTGGGAGCCAGTGAAGGAATCTTATCAATTGCAATCTTATAGATTGCTGGAGCCAGTCGACAGTAAAAAAAAGCAGCCATAGAGTGTCCGGGAACCTTCATACAGACTTTTCTTAGCCAGGGCTGCTTCTCGGCAGGGTTGGACGGGCCCAGCAGAGAACTGGAGACTCCTCCGGTGGGCCCTGGCTTCTCCTTCAGGAGTGTTCATAGCGCAAATCTTGCAGCTGCTATGAGGCTCTTGAGCAGGGGGAGAAAAGTGGTCCCTCAGAATCAAATCCTTTGGTGGGCCCAATGTTCTTCAGTCTTACACTGCTTCTCTGTGACAGTTGTATTTCACCTCAGCCATATTCTTTAGCTCAGTGAAGGGACTGGCATAGAGGGAAACAGTATCTACTCAGGCTGTCATTTCTCCCAGCTTGTTCCATAAGCAATGACAGCCCGTCCAACATCAGTTCACACTTCTTGGTGGTGCTTTCACACACAGATCTTTCTTTGCGCCTTGAATTTCATGACTACAGAGTTGGGCAATGGCCTGATCTGCAATGTGTTTTGAGAAATAACTTGCATAAGAAAAGCCATGGTTTAGGCTACTCAAGGTCATCATTAAGCGAAACTCATACAGCTTTCCCACAGATTGAAAGAGGGGTGTGGTGTTGTTATACAGACGAAAGGAACTCCAGAAGGCCACACAGAGATGCTGGATGGTAGGTTTAAACAGCCATACATTTATTCTCCTGCTTCCGTTCCCTTCTCCTGCCTTGTCCCCTCCTCCCCATTACATCATCGTTACTAGGCAGAAACTGAAACAAGGATAACAGCCAACCAATCACATATATAGTAACAACATCACAAGGGGTATCAAGACTTCTAAGACAGACAAGACTTCCCTGTCCTCACCAAGAGGACGATTGTCCATATTCTCCTCCTCCTCCTCATTATCACTCAATCTGGGTTGAGATTAGATGAGGCTGGGCTGTGTAGTATCACCCTGTATAGTTTGTTGCTCCGCCTGCAAATGCCTCCTCTTTAATTGTGAAAGACAAAAAAAGGGGGTGGGGTGGAAAAGCCCAGTGCTTGTGTGAACCTGTATGGAAATAGAATATACGTGCAGATACAGTGGTCTGCTCACCTGAGTGGGTTGTGCAGACCGCACAACCCAGGTTAAACAGCTACTGGCGCTGATAGCGCTGCCACGATGCCTTCAGTGTCTCCTCTGGATTAGCAGATGGAGCTTCCAATCATGTGATTCCGGGTGGGGTCGCATGGGTGATGACATCATCGCAGGTCCTACAGGTCCTGCAGCTGAAATTGTATCCAGTTCTCTGCAGCCTCCAGCCACAACTCCCAAGGGAAAAGTGAACAGTGTGCAAATTGAAGTGGTCAGTGGGGCGCTAGAAACTGGATAAGGCACTGGAAAATGATAAAACAAACCTCTTTATTGAAGTATTAATGCCCACAACGCGTTTCTGCAGCGGTCTACTGCCTTCATCAGGTGGAGTTATGGGAAAAAGGCAGAAACAGGCACTTTTATACATAAAGCAAAGGAACACAATGGGAGGTGCCAAGGGAGAATTTGGTACTTAACCCCTTGATCACCATTAAAAAAGACAATTACAATTTAATAACAAAGGGGACTTAAAAAAGCATTACAGGTCAATAACTACACATTATAAACTTACTATGAAGATGCAAGATGCAGACATTAACGGCAATGCTTTAAAAATACATACATATCAAAACCGTGGATGTGAATAGCTACCTTAGATTTGACAGTGGCCATCTTCCAAGGTGGATTAAGAACATTCCGTATGACCAGTATTGTTGTATATGGAAAAATTGTACGCAGGATGAAGATTTTGAAAAGGAAGCTGATGTCCTTGAAAAAAGATTCTTGAGGAAGGGGTATCCTAAGAAATTGATTAGGGATGCACATAAAAGAATTAAGCCGCTCAGTCAGGAATCATGTCTGGCTCGATTTTCTGGCCCTAACTGTGAGCATACGAATACAGGATATAAAGATTGGAGTTTAGTGACTACTTTCAATAAATCTAGAGTGTACATACAGGAACTATTAAATCGTTATTGGTGCGTCCTGTTGGGGGATCCGCTTTTGTTCAAACATTTGACTTGTAAACTCAGGATTGTTTATAGGAAGAATCGGAATTTACGGTCCTTCATATCGCCCAGTAACACGACATTGAAATCTGCAGCTTCAGTACGGAGATATGGGAGGCAAAGGCAAGAAGGAGTAGGTTGTTTTGCTTGCAGATCTCCTGGCTGTTTATGCTGTAGTACCATTAATCATGGGGCAGTATCCTTCTGCTCGCAAACCACTGGTGAACAATTCCCCATCACCTGTAAAGTAGACTGTCATTCTGACTATGTGGTCTACTTGTTGCAGTGTGGATGTGGTTTGCAATACGTGGGCCAAACTATACAAAGAATGCAGGCCCGCCTTAATAAACATCGCTCTAATATTAAGAATGGGTATGTGCAGCATAGTGTTTCTAAGCACTTTCTGACTGCCCACCAGAGAGATCCCATTAGCTTGAAACTCACGATTTTAGAACAAGTACCTGATAATGTAACAAATCGGCTTAATTATCTTATGAAGAGAGAGAATTTTTGGATTTTTAAATTGGGCACATTATATCTGGAAGGTTTGAATTTAGCGATTGATAATGTGTGCAGATGAATTATTAATATTTAGATATTTTTTGGGGGGATAAAAACTGGTTGAGGGGTACAGTTATATGAAAAAGTTTGGGCACCCCTATTAATCTTAAGCTTAATGTTTTATAAAAATTGGTGTTTTTGCAACAGCTATTTCAGTTTGATATATGTAATAACTGTTGGACACAGTAATGTTTCTGCCTTGAAATGAGGTTTATTGTACTAACAGAAAATTTGCAATCTGCATTCAAACAAAATTTGACAGGTGCATAAGTATGGGCACCCTTATCATTTTCTTGTTTTAAATACTCCTACCTACTTTTTACTGACTTACTAAAGCACTTTTTTTGGTTTTGTAACCTCATTGAGCTTTGAACTTCATAGCCAGGTGTATGCAATCATGAGAAAAGCTACTTCAAGTGGCCACTTGCAAGTTGTTCTCCTGTTTGAATCTCCTCTGTAGAGTGGCATCATGGGCTCCTCAAAACAACTGTCAAATGATCTGAAAACAAAGATTATTCAACATAGTTGTTCAGGGGAAGGATACAAAAAGCTGTCTCAGAGATTTAACCTGTCAGTTTCCACTGAAAGGAACATAGTAAGGAAATGGAAGAACACAGGGACAGTTCTTGTTAAGGCCAGAAGTGGCAGGCCAAGAAAAACATCAGAAAGGCAGAGAAGAAGAATGGTGAGATCAGTCAAGGACAATCCTCAGACCACCTCCAGAGAGCTGCAGCATCAACTTGCTGCAGATGGTGTCACTGTGCATCGGTCAACTATACAACGCACTTTGCACAAGGAGAAACTGTATGGGAGAGTGATGCGAAAGAAGCCGTTTCTGCAAGCACGCCACAAACAGAGTCGGCTGAGGTATGCAAAAGCACATTTGGGGAAGCCAATTTCTTTTTGGAAGAAGGTCCTGTGGACTGATGAAACCAATATTGAGTTGTTTGGTCATACAAAAAGGTGTTATGCATGGCGGCAAAAAAACACAGCATTCCAAGAAAAACACTTGCTACCCACAGTAAAATTTGGTGGAGGTTCCATCATGCTTTGGGGCTGTGTGGCCAATGCCGGCACCGGGAATCTTGTTAAAGTTGAGGGACGCATGGATTCCACTCAGTATCAGCAGATTCTTGACAATAATGTTCAAGAATCAGTGATAAAGTTGAAGTTACGCAGGGGATGGATCTTTCAGCAAGACAATGATCCAAAACACCGCTCCAAATCTACTCAGGCATTCATGCAGAGGAACAATTACAATGTTCTGGAATGGCCATCCCAGTCCCCAGACCTGAATATCATTGAACATCTGTGGGATCATTTGAAGAAGGCTGTCCATGCTCGGCAACCATCAAACTTAACTGAACTGGAATTGTTTTGTAAAGAGGAATGGTCAAAAATACCTTCATCCAGGATCCAGGAACTCATTAAAAGCTACAGGAAGCGACTAGAGGCTGTTATTTTTGCAAAAGGAGGATCTACTAAATATTAATGTCACTTTTCTGGTGAGGTGCCCATACTTATGCACCTGTCAAATTTTGTTTGAATGCAGATTGCACATTTTCTGTTAGTACAATAAACCTCATTTCAAGGCAGAAACATTACTGTGTCCAACAGTTATTACATATATCAAACTGAAATAGCTGTTGCAAAAACACCAATTTTTATAAAACATTAAGCTTAAAATTAATAGGGGTGCCCAAACTTTTTCATATAACTGTATACTCAGAATATGCCTCACCAATTTTTATGTAATATGCTTATTTACCCTCATTTATATATGCATTTTTATATGTATGTATTTTTAAAGCATTGCCGTTAATGTCTGCATCTTGCATCTTCATAGTAAGTTTATAATGTGTAGTTATTGACCTGTAATGCTTTTTTAAGTCCCCTTTGTTATTAAATTGTAATTGTCTTTTTTAATGGTGATCAAGGGGTTAAGTACCAAATTCTCCCTTGGCACCTCCCATTGTGTTCCTTTGCTTTATGTATAAAAGTGCCTGTTTCTGCCTTTTTCCCATAACTCCACCTGATGAAGGCAGCAGACCGCTGCAGAAACGCGTTGTGGGCATTAATACTTCAATAAAGAGGTTTGTTTTATCATTTTCCAGCGCCTTATCCAGTTTCTAGCGCCCCACTGACCACTTCAATTTGCACACTGTCCTCTTTAATTGTGAGCACAGAGCATTTCAGTACACAGAGAAGCGGAATGGTGACGCTAATTATGGCGTCATCATCGCTCACCATCTTGGTGGAGTCCTCAAAGTTTTGGAGGATGGTACAATGTCAGACATCCATGCCCACTCAACAGCTCTTATGTGCGGAGACTGACCTGAATTCCAACTGGCGTGTTGAGGCTGGTACTCACCAACTACCTTTTGTTGCTCACAAATCCTTCCCAACATCTGCAACGAGGATTTCCAACGTGTGGTGACATCGCACAGCAGTCAGTGAGCTGGAAGCTGCAAACGCTGCTGAAGCACTGCCAGGGTGGCGGAAGCCGTAACTGACTTTCTGAAATGGGCACACATGCGTTGTACTTTCACAAGCAGCTCTGGCAGATCTGGGTAGGTTTTGAGATACTGCTGAACCACTAAATTAAGCACATTTAGTGCTCTCTCATTACTAACATGTACTCCTGCATGGAGAATAATATCAGCACCAAAGAATTAAAAGACGAAATATAGCCTGCTTTATATACCCCGGCACTAAGACAACCAATTTCGATTATATCATGTGTACCTCTGTGACAACAATATCTGCACCAAAGAATTAATTTCACTAGACTAGAACTAGTATAATGGCGACCGACAACTCTTCCACTACAGCCAACCCAGCAGATGGAGACCCAACCAGGAGTGTTCACATTTTCAAAAATTAGGGCCTGACACCACTACTTACGTGGTCAACAAATTGGAGATGGTGGAGTTCAATTTCTTAGCTTTGTCATGTGTAGGAGGAAACAATATTTACGTGACCACAACTATGGGACCAAGGGCTGGCTGCAGTGCTGAGAGAGGGCGGAGTATGGTGAATCGGACAAACTGCTGGACCGTAAGGGAGGTGCAGGCGGAGATGTTACGGTGGATTGAGAAATATGTTATGTGCTCGGTGAAACAAACACAGCAGACATGTCCACTTCTATTACAGCTGACAGGCTCTCACTCAGCATGACTGGAGCGGGCAGAGAACTGGAGGTTCTGTGGTCGAGACCTGCGTGACAATACTTGGCATGGTAAAAGAGGAGAAGGAGGAAGCAGTGGATGCGGTTGATGGGGCAGCTGACGGTTGTTGAGATCCATTGGTCTGCATTTCAGCGCAGTAATATTGCCAGCGTAACGCATGTTGATTGCGCATGTGAAGGTTCATGCATGTAGTAGTCAAATTATTGCACTTTTTCCCTCTACTGAGTTTTTTTTTGCAATGTTTGCAGATAACATGAGTAGGCTCATTCTTTGTGGTCTCAAAAAAGGCCCAGACTAATCAATCCATGCCGCCCTTTCGAGCTGCAGACTCACGACTGCTGCTTGCCAAAGCCACCGTTGTGGCTAAGGATGCAGTGCTCGTCGCGGTTGCATCACTCCGTGTCTGCGCCGTGGGACGCAACGTAACCTCCTCGTCTTCCTCCTCCTCCACTTCCTCAGATGAGCTACTCAGCTGCGTGCCTCTGGGTTCACACCAAGTGGGATCCATGACCTCATCATCATCCAATGTGTTATCCCATTCCCTGCCCTGACAGTTACCCTCCTCTTCTTGCCCTGACAGCACAGTACAGTCCGTGTGACCCTCAGGTATCTGAGTCTCATCAGGATCACCCCCCTCAGGGGTCAGTGTCTGGTGACGAGGGTCAGGAAGCTGCTCAGACCCAACTTTTTTTATTTTTCCCCTGTATGGAGAACAATATTTTCCCCAAAGAATTCTAAGCTGAGATGTAGTCCGCCTTTTATACCAATTTTGAGTTTATCGTGTCTGTGTACCCCTGTGTGGAGAATAATATCTGCACCAAATAATTAAAAGAAGAAATATAGCCTGTTTTATATTCCACGGTAGAAAGAAAACCAATTTCTATTTTATCATGTGTACCCCTGTGAGAACAATATTCACACCAACGAATTAATTTCAATAGAGTATAACTATTATAATGGGGACCGACACCTATTCCACTACAGCCAACCCAGTAGATAGAGACACAATCAGGATTTTCTACATGTCCAAAAATTAGTGGCAGACACCAGCAAAGTGGCATCAATTTCAGTACAGTAGAAATTGCAGAATTAGGAACGACACATCTTCCACTACAGGCAACCCAGTAGATGGAGACCCAATCAGGAGTGTTCACACTTCCCTAAATTAGGGCCTAACACCACCAAAGTGGCATCAATTTCACTAGAGTAGAAGTAGTATAATGTAGACCAAAACCTCTTCCACTACAGCTAACCCAGTAGATGGAGACTCAATCAGGATTGTTCACATTTTAAACAATCAGGGCCTAAAACCACCAAGGTGCCATCAATTTCACCAAAGTAGAAGTAGTTTAATGGAGACCAAAACCTCTTCCACTACAGCCAACCCAGTAGATGGAAACCCAATCAGGATTCTCCACATTTACAAAAATTAGTGGCAGACACCAGCAAAGTGGCATCAATTTCAGTACAGTAGAAATTTGTAGAATTAGGAACGATACCTCTTCAACAACTACCAACCCAGTAGATGGAGACTCAATCAGGAGTGATCACATTTTAAAAAGTTAGGGCCTAAAACCACCATTTCCGTGGCCAACAAATTGAAGATGGTGGAGTTCAACCTCTTAGCTTTGTCATGTGTAGGAGGAAACAATCTTTTATGTGACCGTAACTGTGGGACTGAGGGCTGGCTGCAGTGCTGAGAGAGGGCAGAGTATGGTAACATAGTAGCATAGTTTTTAAGGTTGAAGGAAGACTTAGTCCATCTAGCCTAAAATGTTGATCCAGAGGAAGGCAAAAATAAAACAAGTGGCAAACACCAAGCTCCACATTGGGGGAAAAAATTCCTTCCTGACTCCATACGACTATCAGACTAGTTCCCTGGATCAACGCCCTATCAAAGAATCTAGTATATAAAAACCTGTAATATTATACTTTTCAAGAAAGGCATCCATGCCCTTCTTAAATTTTAGTAGTGAATCACTTATTACAACATCATGCGGCAGAGAGTTCCATAGTCTCACTGCACTTACAGTAAAGAATCCGCGTCTGTGATTATGATTAAACCTTCTTTCCTCCAGACGTAGAAGATGCCCCCTTGTTCCCGTCTCAGGCCTCTGAGTAAAAAGATCAGTAGAAAGGTCTTTGTACTGTCCCCTCATATACTTGTACATAGTAATAAGATCACCCCTAAGCCTTCGTTTTTTTCCAAAGTAAATAACCCCAAGTGTAATAACCTGTCTTGGTATTGCAGACCCCCCAGTCCTCTAATAACCTTGGTCGCTCTTCTCTGCACCCGCTCTAGTTCAGCTATGTCTTTCTTATACACCAGAGACCAGAACTGTACACAGTATTCTAAGTGTGGTCGCACTAGTGACTTGTATAGGGGTAAAATTATGTTCTCCTCATAAGCATCTATGCCTCTTTTAATGCATCCCATTATTTTATTTGCCTTTGCAGCAGCTGCCTGTCACTGGCCACCAAACGTAAGCTTGTCGTCCACCAATACACCCAGGTCTTTTTCAATGACAGTTTTACCCAGTGTTTTACAATTAAGCATATAATTATACATTTTATTTCCTCTGCCCAAGTGCATTACCTTACATTTATCCCCATTAAAGCTCATTTGCCATTTATTAGCCCATGCTTCTAGTTTACATGCATCCTCCTGTAATATAAAATTGTCCACCTCTGTATTGATTACCCTGCAGAGTTTAGTGTCATCTGCAAATATTGAAATACTACTCTGTATGCCCCCTACAAGGTCATTAATAAATATGTTAAAAAGAAGCTGGCCCAATACTGACCACTGTGGTACCACTCTGTTAGCTGAGACACAGTCTGAGTGTGTTCCATTAATAATCACCCTTTGTTTCCTATCACTGAGCCAGTTATTAACCCACATACATATATTTTCCCCTATCCTCATTGTTCTCATTTTATGTATCAACCTTTTGTGTGGAACCGTATCAAAAGCTTTTGAAAAGTCCATATACACAACATCCACTGCATTTCCTTGGTCCAGTCTGGAACTTGCCTCCTCATAAAAGTTAATCAGATTAGTTTGACAGGAATGGTCCCTCGTAAACCCATGTTGATATTGGGTCATGAGGGTATTCTTCTTCAGATACTCTATTATAGCATCTCTTAGGAAACCCTCCAGGATTTTACCCACAGTAGAGGTTAAGCTTACTGGCCTTTAATTTCCAAGTTCAGTTTTTGTCCCCTTTTTGAATATTGGCACCACATTTGCTATACGTCAGTCCTGTGGTACAGACCCTGTTATTATGGAATCTCTAAAGATTAAAAATAATGGTCTATCTATGACGTTACTTAATTCCTGCAGTACTCGCGTGTGTATCCCATCCGGGCCTGGGGATTTGTCAACTTTAGTGATTTTTAGACGCCGCAGTACTTCCTGCTGGGTTAAGCAAGTGACATTTAATGGAGAATTTTTGTCATCACTAATCATGTTTTCTGTCATGCGATTTTCTTGTGTAAATACTATTGAAAAAAAATCATTTAGCATATTGGCTTTTTCCTCATCCTCATCCACCATTTCACCCAGACTATTTTTAAGGGGGCCAACACTATCGTTTTTTAGTTTCTTACTATTTATGTAGTTAAAGAATATTTTGGGATTATTTTTACTTTCTCTGGCAATGAGTCTCTCTGTCTCAATCTTTGCTGCCTTGATTTGTTTTTTACCGAATTTATTTTAATTTTCTGTATTTATTTAATGCCTCCTCACTACCTACTTGCTTTAGTTCTCTAAATGCTTTCTTTTTGTCACTTATTGCGCCCCTTACAGCTCTATTTAGCCATAGTGGTTTCCTCCTATTTCTAGCATGTTTATTCCCATAGGGTATATATTGTACACAGGTCCTATTCAGAATGCTAATAAATGTCTCCCATTTGCTTTGTGTATTTTTATGTCTCAGGATATCGTCCCAGTTTATTGCACTAAGATCATCTCTCAACTGTTGGAAATTTGCCTTCCTGAAGTTTAGTGTCCTTGTAACCCCTCTACTACACATCTTATTAAAGGATAAATGAAAACTTATTATTTTGTGATCACTATTATCAAAGTGACCCCCAACTCGCATATTTGATATGCGGTCTGGCCTGTTGGTTAATATTAGGTCTAGCAGTGCCCCCCTTCTTGTTGGGTCCTGAACCAGTTGTGAAAGGTAATTGTCTCTCAAAGTTGTCAAAAACCTATTAGCTTTGCTGGAACTACAGGTTTCTGTTCCCCAATGTATTTCAGGGTAGTTGAAGTCCCCCATAATAATGACTTCTCCTTGAGTCCCTGCTTCATCTATTTGCTTTATGAGGATATTCTCCGCTGCTTCCATTATTTTTGTAGACTTATAACAAACCCCCTATCAGTAATTTATTATTTTTTCCCACTCCCCTTATCTCCACCCACAGGGACTCTACATTTTCATTAGATTCACATATATTCTCACGCAAGATGGGTTTTAAGGATGATTTTACATATAAACACACACTCCCCCCTCGCTTGTTTGTACGGTCATTTCTGAACAGACTATAGCCCTGTAAATTAACTGCCCAGTCATGGCTCTCGTCCAGCCATGTCTCAGATATCCCCACCATGTCATAATTATTTTCCAACAAAATTAATTCTAATTCCTCCATTTTGTTGGTGAGGCTTCTGGCATTAGTGTACATGCATTTTATGTATCTCTCTGTACCTCTATTCCTTCTTACTATTTTGACTCTTCTAACCCCACCCCCAATTTCTTTATTTGTGCCCAGGTCACTATCTGCACTATCTTCCCCACCTATAAAATGAATACCCTCCCCCTCAATCCCTAGTTTAAACACTCCTCCAACCTTCTAGCCATTTTCTCCCCCAGCACAGCAGCACCCTCCCCACTGAGGTGCAGCCTGTCCCTAGCGTAGAACCTGCAGCCAGGGCCGGCGTCAGCACCCGGCGTACCCGGGCAAGTGCCGGGGCCCTGGAAAATCAGAGGGGCCCACCGCCCACTCACTGTCGGGGCCCACCGCCCACTCACTGTCGGAGCCCACCGCCCACTCACTGTCGGGGCCCACCGCCCACTCACTGTTGGGGCCCTGGCCGCTTCCTCGGCACCTGTTCAGTGACGCAGGCGCTGCTTGATTGCCGGCACTCCCCCAGTCCCAGACATGGCCGGGCGCTGTGTGGCTGTGTCTGCTAGTAATGACACGGAAGGGTCGAAGGCACTGCACCTTTAATTGTGCTTGTGTGTCGCCCCTGCCGCGTCATTACTAGCAGACACAGCCGCACAGTGCGCGGCCATGTCTGGGGGAGTGCCGGCAATCAAGCACCGTCGGAGGTCCTGCACAGATGGGGGGGAGCGGCCTGGACCCGACCGCAAGTGGGCCCCTCTGATGGTCCAGGGCCATGATGTCTGTGACACGCCGGGGGCCCTGCACTGCCCCATACCTGAGGAGCTGCTGGACAGGACACTGGACCGGGGACAGGTGAGTGAGGCATCCCCAATCCCCATGTTAAAAATATTTGTAATGGGTCTGTGTGAGTGCATGTATGTGAATGTCAGTGTTTAAAACTGTGTATATATATTTGTCTGTTTTATATATGTTTTTAAGAATTTGTGTAAAAATGTGTGTATGTCTGTATGTGTACATATCTGTGTACCGTGTGTGTGTGCGTGCGTGTGTCTGCGTACCGTGTGTGCGTGCATGTGTCTGCGTACCGTGTGTATGTGCATGTGTCTGCGTACCGTGTGTGCGTGCATATGTCTGCGTACCGTGTGTGCGTGCATATGTCTGCGTACCGTGTGTGCGTGCATATGTCTGCGTACCGTGTGTGCGTGCATATGTCTGCGTACCATGTGTGCATGCATATGTCTGCGTACCGTGTGTGCGTGCATATGTCTGCGTACCGTGTGTTTGCGTGCATATGTCTGCGTACCGTGTGTGTGCGTGCATATGTCTGCGTACCGTGTGTGTGCATGCATATGTCTGCGTACCGTGTGTGTGCGTGCATATGTCTGCGTACCGTGTGTGCATGCATATGTCTGCGTACCGTGTGTGCGTGCATATGTCTGCTTACCATGTGTGCGTGTGTGTGCGCATGTCTGCGTACCGTGTGTGTGTGTGCGCATGTCTGCATATGTGAAGGATGAGGTGGCAGGGTGGGCCCTGTGTACTATATATATATTTCTCTGCGGTATCTGTGCATCATGAATCGTGTATGTGTTAAAAGGGGCACACTGAGACTCTTTCGCCCGGGGCCCAGAAAAACCTGGAGCCGGCCCTGCCTGCAGCCAACTGAGAAGTCGGCCCAGTTCTCCAGGAACCCAAACCCCTCCTTCCTACAACAGTTCCGGAGCCACTTATTTATCTCCCTAATCTCCAGTTGCCTCTCTGGCGTGGCACGTGGTACAGGTAATATTTCAGAGAATACCACCTTGGAGGTCCTTGCTTTAAGCTTGCAGTCTAATTCCCTGAAATCATCTTTAAGGACCTTCAACCTACCTCTAACTTTGTCATTTGTGCCAATGTGCACCATGACCGCTGGGTCCTCACCTGCCCCTCCTAGTAATCTGTCAAACTGATCAGCGATGTGTCAGACTCGAGCGCCAGGTAGGCAGCACACTGTTCGACGATCCCTGTCTTTGTGACAGATTGCACTATCTGTTCCCCTAATAATTGAGTCCCCCACTACCAGCACCTGCCTGGCCTGCCCAGCTCTCCTATTTCCCCCCTTACTGGAGCTGACACTCCTCCAGCTTTTAGAAGACATGCCTTGCTGCAGCAGTGCTACCCCTGTACCGACACCCCCCTCATCTGCCAACTTTGCAAACTTATTGGGAAGTGCCAGATCAGGACTAGCCTCCCTGGCACTCTTCCTTCTACCCCCCCTTCTAACTGTCACCCAGCTAGCTGCCTCACTGTCCTGCAGCTCCCCGCTACCACCCTCCCCCACATCTACCGCAGTGAGCAGCTGCTCAGTGAGCAGCAGACTTCTTTCTATATTGTCAATGGATCTCAGTGTTGCCAGCTGCTTATTTAGATCCAGTACCTGGGCTTCCAAACGCACAACGTGCACACATCTCGCACAGCAGTATGCATCCACGACCGGCAGTTCAAGGATTGCATAGATGTGGCAAGATGTACACTGGATAGCATTGTCAATAATGGAGCTTATTTCCTAATCGGGATTGCCCTAGCCAGAAATGTTAAGTAAAAAGAAATGTAAATAATTAATAAAATACAGACAGCAATTAAGTCCAAATTCCTCCCTTCCAAACTCCCTGAATCCAAAGTCATTGAAAAACAAGTCACACACTTACTTCCGTTTGCACTCACACTCTGGTCACACTCAGCTCATTCACACTCGCTAAGGAAGAAGATTTAAAGGGTGGTTTTTTTTCCCCTTTTAGCAGCAATCCACCCTACAGCTCAATGCACTACCTAAGGACTGGATGCCCCAACCAGCTGCCCCTTATAAACCGTTAATTATGACCCCTCACCCTTAATAAACCCCTTGTGAGTATAGCTACACCTCAGGATTTAAATGCAATGTAGTTAACCCTTACATACACAGGTAGTAAAATAAGAGACTGTAAAACTGTAGAGAGAAAATTAGTTTTATTGGGCTTTTTAAAACCTAACAGGTAGAAAAGCACTCAGCAGTTCACATTTTAACAACTCAACAGCAATTCACACAGGTATTTTCTGCAGGATTCCCAAATACCTCTTCACTGAAAAACAAATCACACACTTACTTCCGTTTGCACTTACACTCAGCTCGTTCACACTCGCTAAGGAATAAGATTTAAAGAGGTATTTTTTTTCCCTTTTAGCAGCAATCCACCCTACAGCTCAGTGCACTACCAAAGACTGGTGAAACAGACAAACTGCTGGAGTGTAAGTGAGATGCAAGTGGAGCTGTTACGGAGGATTGAGAAACATGTGGTGTGCTCGGTGAAACAAACACAGCAGGCATGTCCACTTCCGTTACAGCTGACAGGCTCTCACTCAGCATGACTGGACCTGGTAGAAAACTGGAGGTTCTGCAGTCGAGACCTGCGTGACAATACTTGGCACAGTAACAGAGGATGAGGAAGAAGCAGCAGATGCATTTGATGGGGCAGCTGATGGTTGCTTATTGAAAACCAATTTTGAGTTTATCATGTTTGTGTACCCATGTATGGAGAACAATATCTGCACCAAAAAATTAATTTCACTAGAGTATAAAAATTATAATGGAGACCAAAACCTCTTCCACTACAGCCAACCCAGCAGATGGAGACCCAACCAGGAGTGTTCACATTAAAAAAATTAGGGCCTGATACCTCTGAAGTGGAATCAATTTCGGTAGATTAGAAGTAGTATAATGGGGACAGACACTTCTTCCACTACAGCCAACCCAGTAGATGGAGACCCAATCAGGATTCTCCATATTTACAAAAATTAGTGGCAGACACTAGCAAAATGGCATCAATTTCAGTACAGTAGAAATAGTAGAATTAAGACCGACACCTCTTCCACTACAGCCAACCCAGCAGATGGAGACTCAATCAGGAGTGCACCATCCTGTCCAGTCGTCCACTACGTGTCAGACTTGTACTCTGTTGTGAAGGTGCACGAGCTGGTCTAAAAAATGTGTGAAAGGACTCACAGAAATTGCTTTTGCCACTTACTCTAAAGCTGCTGCTAATATTTTGGCTTTGACAAATTGATGTGCCGGAGGTTGGAAGTGTAGAGCTGTGATGCACACTGTGTGCCTCACTGCTGTCTTGGGGAAAACCTAGCTTAAGGTTGTGCAAAAGCGTGTTTCGATAATCCAGCATTCGCGGGTCCCTTTCCAGGGTGGGAAGCATCTGGTAAAATTTACTCTTATAACGTGGATGTAACAGAGTGGCAACCCAGTAGTTAGCACTATTTTGAATAACTATACGGGGATCATGTTGCATATAGTGCAAGAAGGCACTCATATGTTGGGCTCTTCCATGAGGTTGGTTCCATGTGTTGGTGGCTGCGTAACTCTGATGCTTGTTTCCCCCGTCCCCTCCTGCCAAACACGAACAGAGAGGGGATGATTATCCTCTTCATCTTCTGACTGTTGCTCGCCCATCACCTCTTCCTCCTCCATTTGTTCCGCGCCTCTTGCACCTTCACTAACAGTTTGTCTGGTATCACCAACCCCCCTCGATCGCAGTGATCCACCCTCCCTTGGCACCCTGAGATGTCGCCTACTGTGTGACATTAGGAACAGAAGAAAGTATTTTTTTTAGTGTGGATGAGGCCTGTATAACATACAAGATATTCTCCAAACTATTTGAAACTGAGATGTCCCCTACTGTATAACATTAGGAACAGAAGAAAGTACTTTTTAGTGTGGATGAGGCCTGTATAACAGACAAGATATTCTCCAAACTATTTGAAACTGAGATGTCCCTTGTAGTGATGAGTGACCGTGCTCGCCACTAGCTCGGTACTCACCCGAGCATCACGGTGCTCGACAAACTCGGCGAGTATTTCCGGGTTGCTAGGGCGGGAGCCCAGATCCCCACCCTTGATGCTTGGCGCTCTTTAAAGAGCCAATGAACATGCAGGAATTTCTTGCCATGCGCTGTAATGCCATAGCCATGTTGGTTGTGGGCATTACAGTGATTGGCTGGCCGCACATCGTAATCAGGTCTATATAAGACCTGGTGTTGCTATGCTCGTCACAGTCTAGGAAACACACACAGTAGGGAGAGCTGCTGCTGAGTCAGGGAGAGATTTGTTTGTTAATAGTTAGTATAGGTATTCCACGATATATACAGTACAGACCATAAGTTTGGACACACCTTCTCATTTAAAGATTTTTCTGTATTTTCATGACTATGAAAATTGTACATTCACACTGAAGGCATCAAAACTATGAATTAACACATGTGGAATTATATACTTAACAAAAAAGTGTGAAACGACTGAAACTATGTCTTATATTCTAGGTTCTTCAAAGTAGCCACATTTTGCTTTGATGACTGCTTTGCACACTCTTGGCATTCACACAAGGTTGTTGTGAAGAATAGTATTAGTAAACTACAGGCCTGCAATTTAAAACCGTGGTTCTCCGTCAGATGTATCACATATAACTGCATTCCAAATTCAGCCATTTCTGGCCTCCATTTCCATTTTGTTGCAATGTGTCAGTGAAGCTATTCCCACGAGGTCACTGTGAAGAAGAGTATTAGTAAACTACAGGCCCGCTTTTAAAAGCGTCCTTCTCTGTCAGACGTATCACATATAACTGCGTTTCAAAATCAGCCCTTTCTGGCTTCTATTTACAATTTGTTGCAGTGTGTCAGCGAAGCTATTCACACGAGGTCGCTGTGAAGAAAAGTATTAGTAAACTACAGGCCCGCAATTTAAAACCGTGTTTCTCTGTCAGACGTATCACATATAACGGCGTTCCAAATTCAACCATTTCTGGACTCCATTTCCATTTTGCTGCAGTTTGTTAGTGAAGCTATTCACACAAGGTCACTGTGAAGAATAGTATTAGTAAACTACAGGCCTGCAATTTAAAACTGTGGTTTTCCGTCAGACGTATCACACATAACTGCGTTCCAAAATCAACCATTTCTGGTTTCCATTTACATTTTGTTGCAGTGTGTCAGCAAAGCTATTCACAAGAGGTTTCTGTGAAGAATAGTATTAGTAAACTACAGGCCCGCTTTTTAAAACCGTGGTTCTCCGTCAGACATATCACATATAACTTTGTTCCAAAATCGGCCATTTTTGGCTTCCTTTTCCATTTTGTTGCAGTGTGTCGGTCAAGCTATTCACACAAGGTCGTTGTGAAGAATAGTATTAGTAAACTACTGGCCTGCCCTGCAATTTAATACCGTGGTTCTTCGTCAGACGTATCACATATAACTGCGTTCCAAAATCAGCCATTTTTGGCTTCCTTTTCCATTTTGTTGCAGTGTGTCAGCGAAGCTATTCACATGAGGTTGTTGTGAAGAATAGTATTAGTAACCTAAAGGCCCACTATTTAAAATAGTGGTTTTCCGTCAGACGTATCACATATAACTGCGACTCAAATCCAGCCATTTGTACTGAACGTGGAAAATATTTTCCTCAATTTATAAATTTATCTCAAAAGGTCAAAATCACTACTCCCAACACATATTGTATCAAAAAATAAACTCAGGCTGCATAAGCCCAGTTTTAAGGAAGATTAAATAAACTCATATAAAATAAATTAAATTTATTTCAATAGTTTAAAATGTTTTCACAAAGTTAAAAAACAGGTGCCTTCAAATAATACAACAACCAAACCTCCATGATGGCTATATTGGTACATGAGAGTTAACCCCTATATAGCATATATTAAACCATAGACTCTTTATTGCACTAACCCTACTGTAAAGTGCTGCAACCAATAAATAAATAAATAAATAAATGAATAAATAAAAACCCCTAGAAATAAATAAAGTGCAAGTGCATGAAGGGGTTTTTAGGTTAAGATATGTAAAGGAAAAGCATCAATGAGTATGAATACATAAATTCCCTTAAGAAAAAAGATGCAAGTGCAAAGAAATTTAGCCTCTAAATATTATAGGTATACCGGCTAACAAGTAGGGGAAGTGAGCTCTGAAATTAGTGCTTGATAATGTCCTGAATGAATGACTATGCATTTGGGATAACCTACCCCAGGGGTAGACTTCACCACATCTCCTCTGGCTACTTCACTGACATTTGGACAATAACATGTGAGTATCCCCCTTAGCATCCATGCTCTTTCATAGTACACTTTAATGCATTTATCCCAAATGCATAGTCATTCATTCAGGACATTATCAAGCACTAATTTCAGTGCTCACTTCCCCTACTTGTTAGCTGGTATACCCATAATATTTAGAGGCTAAATTTCTTTGCACTTGCATCTTTTTTCTTAAGGGAATTTATGTATTCATACTCATTGATGCTTTTCCTTTACATATCTTAACCTAAAAACCCCTTCATGCACTTGCACTTTATTTATTTCTAGGGGTTTTTATTTATTCATTTATTTATTTATTTATTGGGTGCAGCACTTTACAGTAGGGTTAGTGCAATAAAGAGTCTATGGTTTAATATATGCTATATAGGGGTTAACTCTCATGTACCAATATAGCCATCATGGAGGTTTGGTTGTTGTATTATTTGAAGGCACCTGTTTTTTAACTTTGTGAAAACATTTTAAACTATTGAAATAAATTTAATTTATTTTATATGAGTTTATTTAATCTTCCTTAAAACTGGGCTTATGCAGCCTGAGTTTATTTTTTGATTCAATTTATAAATTGTAGCAGTGTGTCAGTGTACACCATTATACAGCTCCATTTGCTTGTCCACAGAATACACCCAGAATTTTTTAGTTTTATTCATATTACAGTATTGTGGAAGCAGAGGAACTTTTTTCAATGATCAGATGCACGTGATCCATATGACCACCGTAATAATATAGAAATTTTGTGGTGTGTGCAAAATATTCCACTCCATTTAAATTCAGCCACCTGTGTTTTGTTGAACCAATTCACACTTGGTCGCTGACAAATACCATACTATTTGGCAACTGCCTGAAACCGTGGCCATCAGACGTTATCCCATATGACTGACCTAATAATCCAGCAATTTTTTTGTGAGAGTGCCAAATATTACACTCCATTTAAAGTATTGCAGTTGTGGGTTCAAACCTATTCACAGTTGGCCACTGACAAATAGCATATCTGTTAACACTGTTGTCAGAGTATTACGCCACTTTTATGGACTGAAAAAAAAACATGCAAATCACAAGCTAAACTGGAAAAAATGTTAAGAAACATTCTTTCCAGGTTAATGACTTGTATATAAGGCCAAAGAAATAAAAAAAAATAAAGTTATGGACTGTGGAAGACATTTATGCGACCAGAATGAACACTCATCGTAGCTGGTGATGATACCACCTAGCAGCACATGTCCCTAACAGCGTTATCGATAGGGAATAGAATAGAAATTTTTTTGGGCAGCACCAGCAGCACGCTGTATAAGACAATAATACCTGGCTGGATCGTTATAATATTATATCCATACTATGATACCTCACCCGTAAAAGAATTTCAGATAAGACAGTTAATATTCTAGAATATAGAATCTATTTGAATTGTCCTTCCTATTATTAAGGAGTGTGTCTCCTATACTGTTATTGCATATGCAGCAATTTCAACGGCTGGAAAAATTAGGACGAACTCCAATACACATTTGAAGAGACATAAAAAATAAATAAAAAAACAAAAGGATCTTTTTAGTATAAAAACCAGACTCAATAATGTAACCTTAATGTAATCACATTGTTCAGCTCCTGGACCTCCTCCTCCTCTTATTCGGGCTCCATCTCCGAAATGACCACATCAGTCACTAGCTGGAAGCACCGCAGCACTGCCTTGGCCAAGTGGCAACAGACTGTGCTGAAGATAATATGCTTAATTGTTAGGTGACAAACCGCCCACCGCTGCATAGTTGTTGAAAGCTGTAAAACAGCAGCCTGATCTATAGCTCTCATCGCTGAACATACAGCCAGGCATGTTCATATGTGACAATGGCCGGAACCTGGTTGCAGAGAAATGAGAGCTGGAGTAGATACGGTTTCCCTCTATGCCACTCCTTTCACCGAGCTAAAGAATATGGCTGTGGTGCAATACAACTCTCATCGAGAAGCAGTGTCAGACTGAAGAACATTGGGCCCACCAGGGGATTTGATTCTGAGGACCTACCTTTCTCTACAGCTCAAGAGCCTCATAGCAGCTGCAAGGTTAGCGCTATCATGAACTCTCCTGATGGAGAAGTCAGGGCCCACCGGAGGAGTCTCCGGATCTCTGGTGGGCCCATCCAACCCTGCCGAGAAGCAGCCCTGGCTAAGAAAAGTCTTTGGGAAGGTTCCTGGACACTCTATTGCTGCTTTTTTTACTGTGGACTGGCTCCATCAATCTACAGTATAAGATTGCAATCTATAAGATGGATCCCTTCATTGGCTCCCCACTGGCCAGAGACTTCAGTTCAAAACCGTAACCATGACATGCAAAGCCATCCACAACCTGTCTCCTCCATATATCTGTGACCTAGTCTCCCGGTACATACCTGCACGCAACCTCCGATCCTCACAAGATCTCCTTCTCTACTCCCGTCTTATCTCCTTTTCCCACTATCGCAGATTTTTCCTTCTACGCTTCTTGAACTCTGTACCCCAACATATCAGACTCTCGCCTACTGTTGAAACCTTTAAAAGAAAGCTGAAGACCCACCTTTCCGACAAGACTACAACCTGCAGTTACCCTCGCTCCACCATACCGCTGCATGACCAGCTGTATCCTCACCTACTGTGTCCTCACCCATCCCATATAGACTGTTTTTGCGCCCTCACAAGCAGTGTACTCTCTGCTCTTGTATCAGTCAGTGACTTCTTTGTACATGTAAAGCGGAATGGAATAAATGGCGCTATAATAATAAATAATAATTATACTATTTGTACTCTGGGTCAATTGATGGCACTTTCCTGGTGACTGCCCCTAAATTGATGTGTTTTTGGCAGCTTTTGGTCCCGTTTGAAGGGGTTGTGTATGCGTTTGATTTTGGCACCCATTGAATCCAATGGCGTTCGGCAATATTCGGCGAATATTCGACAATTACATTGGCGAATATTGCAAAAACGGCGATTGTAATCCGAAACGAATTTTGAAATATTCGCTCGTCTCTAATCAGAAACAACCTTAAAAAAATTATGTGGGTGTTGCATGTTATAGATCCAGGTGGTGGAACCTCTGTGCTGTGGTGCAAGGAGGGACCAGAGGGGCATAACTAGGTATCAACTCGGACTGACCAAGGTCGCATAGCGGCTCAATCGACTCCGTGAACCAGGGAAGGACCGAGCAGAGGGACCAGGTGCTACTCTGGACCAGTCCTTGTATGAGAGCAGGTGACTCCCACAGGTCAGAAGACAGGGACTGACTGGCACAGCAGATGAGCACGGCAGGCAGGCTGACGGGTGATCCGGGAAGGCGGACTGGCAGACACCACAGGCAACTGGCAGGAGCCTCCAGGTAGGCTGGCTGGTAGGCACGGCAGGTAATTGGTACGTTCTCCGGATAGGCAGGCAAGCCTGGCCCATAGACAGACTGGCGGGTTAGGACCGTAGGCAGACCATCGGGCTGGAGAGTGTACTTGACTGGCGGACACAGGTAGACAGGCCTGCGGACTGGACTGGTAGTCAGGCTGGCGGACTGGACTGGTAGTCAGGCTGGCGGACTGGACTGGTAGTCAGGCTGGCGGACTGGACTGGTAGTCAGACTAGCAGCGGGACCTGAGGGCTGAAGCAGAGTTTATAACACAGAGCTACAACCTTGCACGGGCACCTCCATTTTGGAGGAGGTGCCTTTTATATGAGAGGTCCTCCGGCCATTGGCTGGGGACTCCTTAGGACGGCGCGCGCGGCCCCTTTAAGAGGGAGGGAGCGCACGCGCCCTAAGCACAGTGCTCGGGAAGCTGTGCGCGCCGGCAGCAGCAGGAGGGCCGGAAGACGCCAGGCCAGGAGCGCAGCAGTAAGGGGGACGGCGTCTCTGCTTGTCAGGGGGCAGAGACGCCGATGCTACAGTACCCCCCCCCCTTTACGCCCCCTCTTTTTTAGGCCCGAAATTTTTTTTTTAAGAAGAAGCGGGGCGTGGATTTTCTCCCTGGGTTCCCAAGTTCTCTCCTCTGGGCCAAACCCCTTCCAATCCACCAGAAAAAAGGTTTTTCCTCTTACCCTCTTGGTGGCCAGAATGTTCTCTACCTCATAGACGTCCTCAGCGGAGACCGGAGCTGGGGAGGCACCTGGTTCGTCGGAAAAAGAATTAAGAACAACCGGTTTGAGGAGAGATACGTGGAAGAAGTTGGGAATCCGTACGGTGGCCGGGAGTTTTAACTTGTAGGCCACTGGATTGATTTGCTTGAGGACTTCAAATGGACCGATGAACCGTGGACCCAACTTATAGGAGGTTATTTTGAGACGAACATGTTTGGAGGAGAGCCAAACCTTTTCTCCCGGATGGAATTGAGGCCGATCCAGACGTCTCTTATCAGCATATCTCTTCATCCGCTCGGAGGATTGAAGAAGTGCCGATCTAGTGTCCTCCCAAATGGTGGAAAATTCGCTGACCAGAGACTCTGCGGCAGGATTGTCCACTGAAGCGGAGACGGGAAACCTAATTCAGGGGTGTTGACCATAGACCACAAAGAACGGGGACTTGGAAGAAGATTCGCTCTCATGGTTATTATAGGAGAACTCGGCCCATGGTAGGAGCTCTACCCAATTGGTATGGTGAGCGTTGACGAAGTGCCGGAGGAAGCTGGTAAGGATCTGGTTAATACGTTTCACTTGGCCATTGGACTGAGGATGATAAGCAGAGGAGAAATCCAGAGAGACATCCAGCAGCTTACACGTAGCTCTCCAGAAGCGCGAGGTGAACTGGACCCCTCGATCAGACACAATGTGGAGGTGTAGGCCGTGGAGTCAAAAGATGTGATGGATGAAGTCAGCACAGATGCAGACGGGAGACCAGGCAGAGGGATAAAGTATGCCATTTTAGAAAAGCGGTCAGCGACCACCCAAATGACAGTACAACCGGCAGAAACAGGGAGATTAGTAATAAAGTCCATAGTAATGTGTTGCCACGGGGCAGCAGGTACGGGAAGAGGCAGGAGAAAGCTGGCTGGAAGACGTCTGGGAACCTTGTTGCGGGCACAGGATGAACAGGCCGTGACGAAGTCTACAATATCCTTGCGCAGGGAAGGCCACCAGTAATGCTGGGTAATGAGCAGGAAGGCTCTCCGCTGGCCAGCATGGCTGGCTAGTTTAGATGAATGACCCCAGTGAAGAACCTTCTTACGATCCGGAACCGCTACAAGCGTCTTACCGGGTGGGAGACGAGACAGGTCCAAGGGAGCCACATTCATCACTTTGGAGGGATCGATGACATGCATAGGCTCCTCCTCTTGATCGGAAGACAGGAAGGATCGGGACAAAGCACCGGCTTTAACGTTCTTGTCCGCAGGGCGGTAATGTAGGGTAAAGTTGAAACGGGCGAAGAACAAAGACCACCGGGCCTGACGCGGATTGAGTCTTTGGGCATTTTGTAGATATGCCAGGTTTTTGTGGTCAGTATAGATGACAACCGGGTGCAGAGCCCCTTCTAGCAGGTAACGTCACTCCTCCAGCGCCAATTTGATGGCTAGCAGTTCTCGGTCTCTTATGGAATAGTTGCGCTTGGACGAGGAGAAGAGCTTGGAAAAGAAGCCGCAGGTTACCATTCTCCCGGACAGAGATTTCTGGGTGAGCACCGCTCCAGCTCCGGAAGAGGAAGCATCAACCTCCAGAAAGAACTGTTTGTTGCAATCCGGACGGTGCAGCACCGGGGCAGAAGAGAAGGCTTGTTTTAAGGAGAGGAAGGCCTCCTCCGCTTCGGACGTCCATTCCTTAGGATTAGCACCCTTACGGGTGAGCGCAGAGATGGGTGCAGTCTGGGAAGAGAAATGCGGGATGAAAAGGCGGTAATAGTTAGCGAAGCCCAGGAATCTCTGAATCGCCTTCAACCCCTCCGGTTGGGGCCACTTTAAAACGGCAGAGACCTTCTCGGGTCCATCCGTAGACCAGTCTTAGAGATAATATAGCCCAGGAACGGAAGAGAGGTCTGCTCGAAGAGGCATTTCTCAAATTTTGTGTATAGGTTATTCTGCCTGAGCCTAAGCAGGACCTGACGAACATCCCTCCGGTGTGTGGATAGATCCGGAGAGAAGACCAAGATGTCGTCCAGGTACACCACCACGCATGAATATAAGAGGTCACGGAAGATGTCATTAACTAGGTCTTGGAAGACGGCTGGAGCATTACAGAGGCCGAAGGGCATCACACGGTATTTATAGTGGCCGTCCCGGGTACTGAATGCCGTCTTCCACTCGTCTCCTTGGAGGATCCGGACCAAGTTATACGCCCCACGAAGATCGAGCTTGGAGAAGATCTTCGCGCCTTTAAGGTGGTCGAACAGCTCTGAGATGAGTGGCAGGGGGTATTTATTTTTGATAGTAATCTGGTTAAGTCCCCTATAATCGATACAGGGGCGTAGTGAACCGTCTTTCTTTTTTACGAAGAAGAATCCCGCTCCAGCCAGGGAGGTAGATTTCTGGATGAATCCCCTAGCCAGATTTTCTTCGATGTACTCCGACATGGCCCGGGTTTCGGCCAGCGACAAGGGGTAGATACTCCCACGTGGTGGAGTGGCACCGGGTACCAGGTCGATAGGGCAATCATATGGCCTATGAGGTGGCAGTGTCTCTGCCTCCTTCTTGTCAGAGACATCTGCATAAGACCAATAAGGTGGCGGTAGACCACGTAAATTAGCCGGGGTAGACGGAGGTCGAACCGGAACCAGGCAGGTCTCATGGCAATCCTGCCCCCAACGGAGCACCTCACCGGATCGCCAATTCAGAACGGGTTCATGTCTCTGTAGCCAGGGTAGACCTAGCAAAAGGGAGTTAGAGAGTCCGGATAGCACATGGAAGGAGATCGTCTCCGAGTGCAACATTCCCACCTGAAGGGTTACAGGCTCTGTGACGAGCAAGATGGTCACCTGAAGGAGTCTTCCATCCACAGAGGCGACTGCCAATGGTTCAGCCAGAGGTTTGGTAGGAATCTGATAGTTCTCTACAAGGGACTGAGAAATGAGATTCCCAGCAGCTTCGGAATCCAGGTGGGCGGTTTCAAAGAAGCGGATCTCTCCACAGGAAATAGAAACGGATAGAGTCAAGAACGGAGAGGATTTACTCTTGCCTAGGACGACCTCTCCGAGTGGTCCTAGACACTGGAGTTTCCCGGCTTCTCTGGGCAGGAACGGATCAGATGCTCCTTACTACCACAGTGGAAGCAGCTCCCCTCGGCACGGCGTATTTCTTGGCGAGACTTGACCATCTTGGTCTGGTCGATCTGCATGGGTTCGGGCGAGCGTGCCAGGGAAGTTGCAGGTTGGGAGGCAGGTTTCTGGAAAACAGGAGCAAGATGAGGAAATCTACTCTCCCGGGTAGTTTACTTAGCTCATTCCAGGAAACGGATGTCAATCCGGGTAGCTAGAGACACCAGGTCATCCAGGGTGGTAGGAATGTCCCGGTCGGCTAGCTCGTCCTTGATCCGTCCGGAAAGACCCTCCCAGAAGGTGGACACCAGGGCCTCATTGTTCCAGGAAAGCTCAGAAGCGAGGGTACGGAACTGTATGGCATACTGGCCCATGGTGAGACTCCCTTGGTGGAGTCAGAGCAATGAGGAGGCAGTAGAAGTCCTTTGTCCGGGCTCATCAAAGACCTTCCGGAAAGCAGTGAGGAAAGCCAGAAGATCGGACACCAGGGGATCCCCTCTCTCCCATAGAGGGTTTAGCCATGCCAATGCTTCCCCGGTGAGGTGAGACATGATGAACGCCACCTTGGCCCAGTCGGAGGGAAACTGATGTGCCAGTAGTTCAAAGTGCAGTGTGCACTGGTTCAGAAAACCCCGACATAAGACGGGGGTCACCCCCAAAATGAGGAGGTGCAGAGAGCCAGGGTTCTAAGCTGGATGCCGTGGCACTGGTAGGCAGAGGCGCAGCCGGAGCGGGTGTCGCTCGGCTCAAGGCGGATACTGGTGAGACGGACAGAGTGTCCAGGCGAGAGTTGACAGACCGCAAGTAGGTCAGGATGGTTTCCTGTTGGGATCTCTGATGAGAAACCTCCTGGTACAGGTCAGCAAGCGAAGGAGTCTGGGGGCCACCGGGTTCCATGGCCCGTGCAAACTGTTACGGATCCGGGTGGTGGAACCTCTGTGCTGCGGTGCAAGGAGGGACCAGAGGGGTGTGACTAGGTATCAACTTGGACTGACCAAGGTCGCACGGCGGCTCAATCGACTCCGTGATCCAGGGAAGGACCGAGCAGAGGGACCAGGTGCTACTCTGGACTAGTCCTTGTATGAGAGCAGGTGACTCCCACGGGTCAGAAGGCAGGGACTGACCGGTACAGCAGATGAGCACGGCAGGCAGGCTGACGGGTGATCCGGGAAGATGGACTGGCAGACACCACAGGTAACTGGCAGGAGCCTCCAGGTAGGGTGGCTGGGAGGCACGGCAGGTAACTGGTACGTTCTCCGGGTAGGCAGGCGAGCCTGGCCCATAGACAGGCTGGCGGGTTAGGACCGTAGGCAGACCGTCGGGCTGGAGAGGGTACTTGACAGGCGGACACAGGTAGACAGGCTGGGTACTGCACTGGTACTCAGGCTGGTGGACTGGACTGGTAGTCAGGCTGGTGGACTGGACTGGTAGTCAGGCTGGCGGACTGGACTGGTAGTCAGACTAGCAGCGGGACCTGAGGGCTGAAGCAGAGTTTAGAACACAGAGCTACAACCTTGCACGGGCACCTCCATTTTGGCGGAGGTGCCTTTTATATGAGAGGTCCTCCGGCCATAGGCTGGAGACTCCTTAGGACGGCGCGCGCGGCCCCTTTAAGAGGGAGGGAGCACGCGCGCCCTAAGCACAGTGCTCGGGAAGCTGCGTGCGCCGGCAGCAGCAGGAGGGCCGGAAGACGCCGGGCCAGGAGCGCGGCGGTAAGGGGGACGGTGTCTCTGTCTGTCAGGGGGCAGAGACGCCGATGCTACATTGCATCACGGTCACCCTGGTAATATGGTGGTGGAGGATGAGGAGAAGGAGGAGGGCGACATAACATAGAACAATTCCTGAAGGATACACCCATGTCTGGGTGTTAAGGGGTGCATGGGAATAGACCCCCCAAAAAATAACCACTGGATTTGAGTTTATGTTTTATATCTTGTGGTGTTGAGAAGTCTGGCCCAATCCAGCCCTTGTTCATTTTTATAAGAGTCAGCCTGTCAGCATTTTTAGTTGACAGATGGATGCGCCTTTCAGTTTTATCAGTTATAATGCCCCCGGTGGCACTAAAAACCATCTCTGACAATAAGCTAGCGGCCAGGACCTCCAAGGCATGGAAAGACAGTTCATGCCATGTGTCCAGCTTGGATACCCAACAGTTGTAAGGCACAGAGACAGAGAAGAAACATGGAGGACACTGGTATTGTTGCCAAGGTAGTCCTTCAGCATCTTCCAAAACTTTTCCCTCCTTGTCAGAGTACCCCATGTATCAGGGCCTGGGCACTGGGAGGGTCTGAGAAAACGGCCCAGACCTTTGAAAGCTTTCTCCGGCCTCTGCAACATCTGGTTTGTGTCTCCCTCACTTGTACTCCTTGGTTGTCCAATGAACTGTCTGACTGTGACCTCTGTCGCCAGCATTGTCAGATGGGATTTTTTTTTTTTTTTATAATTCTTCAACAAGAGCCTGAACTTAATATCTCCAAAAATGAACTTCTTCGTTGTCCTCCCTCTACTAACCTACCTCTATCTGACTTTGCAATTTCCTTCAGGTGGAGCCACCATAACTCCCACTCAGCACGCCTGCTGTCTTCGAGTTATACTTGACACACAACTTTCCTTTATTCAATGTGGGAAATCACTCATTCGTTCATAAAACTCTTACTGTCGCTCTTATTCACTACTGCGACTCTCTTCTAATCGGTCTCCTCTAAACAAACTGTCTCCTCTCCAATCCCTTCTGAATGCAGCAGCCAGGGTTGTATTTCTATCAAGCCGCTTCACCGACGCCTCTACTCTGGTTCAATCTAATCAGCTGATCAAGATGAGCACAAACCACTCCCATCTGCTTCACGGCTGAATGCATTCTGTAGCCCATATATTGAGAACTAGGAGTCTGTGTCAGACTTCAGTCTGTGTCCCTCAGCTTAAGTGTCCATGAGCTGAAGTGTCTGAAATTTTAATTAATCCTGAATTGAACCTGAAGGGAACAGAAGGTAACTGGATACTTTGTCACAGTAAACAATGTTTGTCTTTGTTTTCACTCTCTCCCCCTTAATCCTTCACTTCTTACAACCACCCCTAATCCCTACACCTAGTAAGGAACTCTTCATCTCTCCCTCCATTCTCCCCACCCATCTCACCTTCTCCTCAGAGCTATTCCTCAATATACAATTCTTTGTCTCCAAACACAGACAGCCACCTCATGCCCTCTCCTGCTCCCACATACTAACGCTTTCTCTGCTCCTCCTTACTGCCGGCGACATCTCTCCAAATCCCGGCCCTCCTCACCACATCCCTACAATCACTTCCACCTCCTACCCACGATCTATCCCAAACTTTCGTAACCCTTCTAACCTTAGACTTATACGCCCAGCCCCCGCTTCCCCAGTTCCACTAACAGGAGCTCTATGGAACGCTCGCTCGGTCTGCAATAAACTTTCCTACATTCACGATCTCTTCATCACTAACAAGCTTTCCTTCCTCGGCATCACTGAAACCTGGCTCACCCCCTCCGACACAGCCTCTCCTGCTGCACTTTCGTATGGCGGATTCCACCTCTCCCATACCCCCCACCCCACCGGCAAGCACGGTGGAGGAATAGGTTTCCTCCTCTCAGAAAAGTGCTCCTTCACCCATATCCCACTGCCGCCCGCAATTACTCTCCCCTCTTTTGAAGTGCACTGCGTGCGCATCTACTCCCCCTCCAACCTCCAACTGGCTGTCATCTACCGCTCCCCAGGATCAACCACCACTTTCTTTGACCACTTCACCACCTGGCTACTTCATTTCCTCTCCGTTGACATCCCCACTATCCACATGGGCGACTTTAACATCCCCATTGACACTTCGCTCTCAGCTGCCTCTAAGCTTCTATCCCTCACTTCCTCCTTTGGTCTTACTCAGTGGTCTTCCACACCCACCCACAAAGATGGCCACACACTGGACCTCATCTTCACCCGCCTCTGTTCCCTATCTAACCTCTCTAACTCACCTCTCCCTCTCTCTGACCACAACCTACTCACATTCTCTTCTCTCTCCTCCCCGGGGCAACAATCCCCACTCCACAAACTTGCATACCCTCGTAGAAATCTCAAACACCTTGACCTACACTCTCTCTCTGAATCCCTCCTCCCTCTTAGAGACATTAGTTCCTTACATGATGCAGATGCTACTGCCACTTTATACAACACCACAACAGCTGCAGCTCTCGATTCGGTCGCCCCCCTCACACATACCAAGGCTCGCACAATCAACAGACAACCCTGGCACACCAGCCTAACTAAAGAACTGCGACGGGCCTCCAGGGTTGCTGAACGTAGATGGAAAAGGTCCCACTCCCATGAGCACTTCATCGCATTCAAACAGTCCCTCACTACCTTCAAGTCCACACTCACTGCAGCAAAACAATCATACTTTGCATCTCTCATATCCTCCCCGTCTCACAACCCTAAACAACTATTCAACACCTTCAATTCTCTCCTCCGTTCCCCAGTGCCTCCTCCCTCTCCTTTTATTTCAGCCGAAGACTTTGCCTCATTCTTCAAGCAGAAGATTGACACCATCAGACAAAGTTTTTGCCTAAAGCCCCCACAGCCCCCCCCCACACCTACTCAACCCTCCTCCTCCAAAACCACATTCTCCACCATTTCTGAAGATCAACTTTCCTCCTTACTCTCCAAATCACACCTCACCACCTGTAAACTTGACCCAATCCCGTCCCACCTCATCTCAAACCTTACCACTATCTTCATCCCAGCCCTAGCCCACCTCTTCAACCTGTCACTAACAACTGGTGTCTTCCCCTCATGCTTCAAACATGCCTCAATCACACCCATCCTCAAAAAGCCCTCCCTTGACCCATCCTCCGTGTCTAGCTATCGCCCCATATCACTTCTCCCCTATGCCTCAAAACTACTGGAACAACACGTCCATTCTGAACTGTCCTCCCACCTCTCCTCCTGCTCCCTCTTTGACCACCTACAATCTGGTTTCCGACCGCACCATTCTACTGAAATTGCACTGACTAAAGTCACAAACGACCTACTAACCGCCAAATCTAAGCGACACTACTCTGTCCTCCTCCTCCTAGACCTGTCATCTGCCTTTGACACAGTGGACCATTCCCTCTTACTCCAGACTCTCTCATCTCTCGGCATCACAGACTTGGCCCTATCCTGGATCTCCTCATACCTAACAGACCGGACATTCAGTGTCTCCCACTCACAGACCACCTCCTCATCTCGCCCCCTATCTGTCGGTGTCCCCCAAGGTTCAGTTCTAGGACCCCTGCTCTTCTCCATTTACACATTAGGCCTGGGACAGCTCATAGAGTCTCATGGCTTTCATTATCACCTCTATGCTGATGACACACAGATCTACCTCTCTGGACCCGATATCACCTCCTTACTAACCAAAATCCCACAATGTCTGTCCGCTATTTCATCCTTCTTCTCTGCTAGATTTCTAAAACTTAACATGGACAAAACAGAATTCATCATCTTTCCGCCATCTCATTCAACCCTCCCAACTGACCTATCTATCAACGTCAATGACTGCCCACTCTCCCCAGTCCCTCAAGCTCGCTGCCTTGGGGTAACCCTGGACTCGGAACTCTCCTTCAAACCACATATCCAAGCCCTTTCCACTTCCTGCCGACTCCAACTCAAAAATATCTCCCGGATCCGCACATTCCTAAACCATGAATCTGCAAAAACACTAGTGCACGCCCTCATCATCTCCCGCCTTGACTACTGCAACCTCCTGCTCTGTGGCCTCCCCTCTAACACTCTCGCACCCCTCCAATCTATCCTAAACTCTGCTGCTCGACTAATCAACCTGTCCCCCCGCTATTCCCCAGCCTCTCCTCTCTGTCAATCTCTTCACTGGCTCCCCATTGCTCAGAGACTCCAGTTCAAAACCCTAACCATGACATACAAAGCCATTCACAACCTGTCTCCTCCATATATCTCCGACCTAGTCTCCCGTTACATACCTGCACGCAATCTCCGATCCTCACAAGATCTCCTGCTCTACTCCCCTCTTATCTCCTCCTCCCACAACCGTATACAAGATTTCTCCCGTGCTTCCTCCCTACTCTGGAACTCTCTACCCCAACGTATAAGACTCTCGCCTACCGTGGAAACCTTCAAAAGGAACCTGAAGACCCACCTCTTCCGACAAGCCTACAACCTGCAGTAACCACCGCTCCACCATACCGCTGCACGACCAGCTCTACCCTCACCTACTGTATCCTCACCCATCCCTCGTAGATTGTGAGCCCTCGCGGGCAGGGTCCTCGCTCCTCCTGTACCAGTCGCTGTCACATTGTGTTCAAGATTATTGTTATTGTAATTGTTCTTGTATTATACCCCTTTTTCACATGTAAAGCGCCATGGAATAAATGGCGCTATAAAAATAAATAATAATAATAATAATACTCTGTGCCAGTCATTGCACGGGTTAGGTTAAACAATCACTACAGAATACAATACAAACTCATCTCTCTCACCCACCAAGCTGTCCATAGTTCTGCATATCCTATATCATTTCTGTGTATCATCACTCCTCCCATGCCCTCCATTCTGCAACTGATCTAAGACTGACATCCTCCTTAATCAGAACCTCACACCAACATCTCCAAGAATTCTCTCATGCCGTACCAGTTTTCTGTAATGCCCAAAATGCGTACAACGCAATGGTCACGGTAAAGGCAGCGGAAGATAAAGCCATCCACAACCTGTCTCCTCCATACATCTGTGACCTAGTCTCCCGGTACTTACCTGCAAGCAACCTCCAATCCTCAGACGATCTGCTTCTCTACTCCCCTCTTATCTCCTCTTCCCACAATCGCATATGAGATTTTTCCCATGCATCCCTCCTTCTCTGGAACTCTCTACCCCACCATTTCTGACTCTCCCCTACTGTTGAAACCTTCAGAAAGCACTTAAAGACCCACCTCTTCCGACATGCGTACAACCTGCAGTAACCCTCACTCCACCATACCGCTGCACGACCAGCTCTATCCTCACCCATCCCTTGTAGACTGTGAGACCTCGCGGGCAGAGTTCTCTCGTTTCCTCTCCTGTACCAGTTGCTGTCACATTTTTGTTCAAGATTATTGTAATTGTTTTTGCGATGTATACCCCTTTTTCACATGTAAAGCGCCATGGCATAAATGGCGATAAAGTAAAAATAATAGTAATGTGGTCCAGACTCACATCTACTGAGACTGGACCATGTGGAACACAGGGTGGTGGTGGTGGCAAACTGACTGGAATCTTTATCTGCTATCCAACCAAGAACCTTTTCACACTGCTCTGGCTTCAATAGTGGTGTTCCGCGGCCCCCTAGAAATTGGGACAGGAAGGTAGTTCGACATGATGTGGGTGTTTGTTGTGCTCCCTCAGCAGGCACAGATTCATCTTGCCCACGGCCTGCGTGCACTATCACCATCACCATAACGTCCACTTTCCTGTCCCTTGACACACACCTTGCCCATTTTAAATGGAGTTTAATATTTGTCACGTTGCCAAAAATGTCTGTATTATTACCGTCTGTATTATACTAATACAGGATCACGTCTGATGAGATGACCACAGTTTAAGGCAGTGACCTGGGAGTCAGAGATGCTTCCAGGGGTCTTCCCCTTGCTGTTCCAATGTCTTTTCAGCACTGCATGAATGTGTCTGATCAGGGTCGGACTGGGGTGTCTGGGGCCCACAGGGAGAACTGACTCTAGGGGCCCACCTACAGCCATATGCAAATATCTGTTATCCGCTATCCCTGTTATAGTGGAGCATTGACTGGCGGCTCCTGCACATCTACTGTGCGACACTAACTGGGATGTACAATTACGGTAGTTTGCATTAAAGGGGTTCTTTGGTTAAAACAAGTTATCACCGATCCATGGGATCCATGGGATCCACAGGATCGGTGATTACTTATTGATCGTTTGGGTCCGAACATTGGAAAACGCGCCTATCAGAAGAATGGGGAAGTTTGATCCCTGACAGGACACTTATCCCCATTTTAAAATGCAGCTTCCAAAAAAGAGCAGCACTCACAGTCACTGAGGGAATGAATGGATCAGTGGTCGCATCTCACATGCCACTCCAGTCTAATGGGGTGAAAAGCTTCACATTCTGCCGATTGTGTCCCAGCAGTCAGACCCCCACCAATCAATATTATCACTGATCCTGTGGAGAGGTGATTACTTGTTTTCACCAGAGAACCCCTGTAAGTGCATCTCTGCCACTCTGGTCCAAGTATTTAATCTCTAAGGCCACGGCCCCACTATCAGTATTTGGTCAGTATCTTTTCTCAGGAGTGGGAGCCAAAACCAGGTGAGGAACAATCAGAGAAAAGGTATAATAGAAACAAGTCACCAATTCTGCATTTATCACCCACTCCTGGTTTTGGCAGCGACTCCTGAGAAAAAATACTGACCGAATACTAATGGTGGGGCTGTGGCCTAATGGAAAAAAATATTTTCCTAGTTAATATCAGCAAGAACAAAATGACTGCCATACACAACACAGTCCACTATATCAACACCAATAATACCACATACAAAAGGGACAAATATCGCAACACCATGACTAGATCACATATTACCACCACATAGTGACCGAATAATACCACATACAAGGAACAAATACGGCCACACCATGACCAGACCACATATTACCACCCCAAAGTGACCAAATACTACAATACTGATCATGAATACAAACCACAATACTAACAACACTGTTATTACCACCAGCGACATTATACACAGCAGCTCTGTATATAGTGTCAGTGTACAGGTAATACAGGGATCACCAGTGACATTATACACAGGAGCTCTGTATATAGTGTACAGTGTACAGGTAATACAGTGACCACCAGTGACATTATACACAGGAGCACAGTATATAGTGTCAGTGTACAGGTAATACAGGGTTCACCAGTGACATTATACACAGGAGTTCTGTATATAGTGTCAGTGTACAGGTAATACAGTGATCACCAGTGACATTATACACTGGAGCTCTGTATTTAGTGCACAGGTATTACAGTGGTCACCAGTGACATTATACACAGGAGCTCTGTATATAGTGTACAAGTAATACAGTGGTCACCAGTGACATTATACACAGGAGCTCTGTATATAGTGTACAAGTAATACAGTGGTCACCAGTGACATTATACACAGGAGCTCTGTATATAGTGTACAGGTAATACAGTGGTCACCAGTGACATTATACACAGGAGCTCTGTACATAGTGTATAGTGTACAGGTAATACAGTGATCACCAGTGACATTATACACAGGAGCTCTGTATATAGTGCACAGGTAATACAGTGGTCACCAGTGACATTATACACAGGAGCTCTGTATATAGTGTACAGGTAATACAGTGGTCACCAGTGACATTATACACAGGAGCTCTGCATATAGTGTATAGTGTACAGGTAATACAGGGATCACCAGTGACATTATACACAGGAGCTCTGTATATAGTGCACAGGTAATACAGTGGTCACCAGTGACATTATACACAGGAGCTCTGTATATAGTGTACAGGCAATACAGTGATCACCAGTGACATTATACACTGGAGCTCTGTATATAGTGTACAGGTAATACAGTGGTCACCAGTGACATACACAGAAGCTCTGTATATAGTGTATACAAAATACAGTGATCACCAGTGACATACACAGGAGTTCTGTATATACTATATACACACGTGGTCAGAATTGTTGGTACCCCTCGTTTAATGAAAGAAAAACCCACAATGGTCACAAAAATAACTTGAATCTGACAAAAGTAATAATAAATTAAAAATCTATGAAAATGAACAAATGAAAGTCAGACATTGCTTTTCTGCTTCCACTGAATTTAAAAAAAATTAAACTCATGAAATAGGCCTGGACAGAAATGATGGTACCCCTGAAAATAATGTGACAAAAGGGACATGTTCAATCAAGTTGTGTCCACTAATTAGCATCACAGGTGTCTACAATCTTGTAATCAGTCAGTGGGCTTGTATATAGGGCTACAGATACTCACTGTGTTGTTTGGTGACATGGTGTGTACCACACTCAACATGGACCAGAGGAAGCAAAGGAAAGAGTTGTTTCAGGAGATTAGAAAGAAAATTATAGAAAAGCATGTTAAAAGGTAAAGGTTATAAGACCATCTCCAAGCAGCTTGATGTTCCTGTGACTACAGGTGCACATATTATTCAGAAATGTAAGATCCATGGGACTGTAGCCAACCTCCCTGGACGTGGCCGCAGGAGGAAAATTGATGACAAATCAAAGAGACGGATAATATGAATGGTAACAAAAGAGTCCAGGAAAACTTCTAAAGAGATTAAAGGTGAACTTCAAGCTCAAGGAACATCAGTGTCAGATCGTACTATCCACCGTTGTTTGATCCAAAGTGAACTTCATGTAAGACGACCAAGGAGAACACCATTGTTGAAAAAAAAAATAATAAAAAAGCCAGACTGGAATTTGCCAAACTACATGTTGACAAGCCACAAAGCTTTTGGGAGAATGTACTATGGACAGATGAGACAAAAATGGAAGTTTTTGGCAAGGCACATCAGCTCTATGTTCACAGATGGAAAAATGAAGCATAGCAAGAAAAGAACACTGTCCCTACTGTGAAACATGGGGGAGGCTGTTATGTTCTGGGGCTGCTTTGCTGCATCTGGTACAGGGTGTCTTGAATCTGTGCAGGGTACAATGAAATCTCAAGACTATCAAGGGATTGTAGAGAGAAATGTGCTGCCCAGTGTCAGAAAGCTTGGTCTCAGTCGCAGGTCATGGGTCTTGCAACAGGATAATGACCCAAAACACACAGCTAAAAACACCCAAGAATGGCTAAGAGGAAAACATTAGACTATTCTGAAGTGGCCTTCTATGAGCCCTGACCTAAATCCTATGGAGCATTTTTGGAAAGAGCTGAAACATGCCGTCTGGAGAAGGCAACCTTCACACACAAGACAACTGGAGCAGTTTGCTCATGAGGAGTGGGCCAAAATAGCTGTCGAGAGGTGTAGAAGTCTCATTGACAGTTACAGGAATGGTTTGATTGCAGTGATTGCCTCAAAAGGTTGTTCAACAAAATATTAAGTTAAGAAGAACCATCATTTCTGTCCAGGTCTATTTCATGAGGTTAATTTTTTTTTTAATTCTGTGGAAGCAGAAAAGCAATGTCTGACTTTCATTTGTTCATTTTCAAAAATTTGTAATTTATCAGATTCAAGTTATTTCTGTGACCATTGTGGGTTTTTCTTTCATTAAACGAGGGGTACCAACAATTTTGACCACGTGTGTAGTGTAAGTGTACATGTAATACACTGACTCACCAGTGATGTCTCTAGGTGAAGTCCTTCATCTTCGCTTTTCTTCTTCATCTGGCACAGACAGCCATCACTTCTTCCAGCCAGGAATCATCTCTGCAGAAAATAACACACAGTTATCAATAACTGATCTCTTCTAGAGAATATTCCCACTTTTCCCCCCAACTTCTACACTACACCAGTTGAAGAAAAAAAGCAACATAGTGCCATCCTGCACAGTAACAGGACCCCTCTTTTGTCCCATCCCATGGAAAACAATTTCCTAAAAAGTAAATTATATTACAGAAGTAATAATGTAATAATAATAATTGGAATCTAAAGTAATAATGTTCCCCACTGGTCACCATAAACTAATAAAGTATGTTCCTCAATCTGGCTCCCAAACAGTAATTAAGTCCCTTGTCTAGCCAGGCACCCCCATATGTCCCTTCTGGCCACCATTTGTCTAGTGTGACCCCTCCATATATTTATCCTAGCACACGTGTATCGAGCCTGCCCCCTCCCATATACCCATCCTAGCCCCCCCATGTGGCCAGTCTGCCCCCTCCACATATCCATCCTTGCCTCCATGTTTCCAGCCTGCGCCCCCGTATATCCCACCCATATATCCTCCATGTGTCCAGCCTGCCCTCTACATATCCATCCTGGCCTCCATGTGTCCAGCCTCCCCCCTCATATATCCATACTGCCCTTACCCCCTGCATATATCCATCCTGACATCCCCCATATATCCAGCGTGCCCCTCCACATATTTATGCTAGCCCATGTGTATCGAGCCCGTCCCCCCCATATATTCATCCTAGCCTCCCATGTGTCCAGCCTGTCCCCCATATATCCATCCTGGCCTCCATGTGTTCAGCCTGCCCCCCCATATATCCATCCTGGCCTCCATGAGTCCAGCCTGCCCCCCCCATATCCCCTTCCTGGCCTCCATGAGTCCAGCCTGCCCCCCCATATATCCATCCTGCCCCCAATATATCCATCCTGGCCTCCATGTGTCCAGCCTGCCCACCCCCCTTTGCCTGGGTCCAGCCATGGTTCCTCCTTGTGTGTCCAGCCAGGGCTACCCCTTGTGTGTCCAGCCAGGGCTCCTCCTTGTGTGTCCAGCCAGGGCTCCCCCCCATTGTGTGTCCAGCCAGGGCTCCCCCCCATTGTGTGTCCAGCCAGGGCTCCCCCCCATTGTGTGTCCAGCCAGGGCTCCCCCCCTTGTGTGTCCAGACGGGCCCCCCCTTGCGTGTTCAGCCAGGGTTCCCCCCTTGCGCATCCCGCCAGGGTTTCCCCCTTGCGTGTCCCGCCAGGCTTCCCCCCTTGTGTGTCCTGCCAGGGTTCCCCCCTTGTGTGTCCAGCCAGGCTACCCCCTTGTGTGTCCAGCCAGGCTACCCCCTTGTGTGTCCAGCCAGGCTACCCCCTTGTGTGTCTGTCTAGCTGGGCCCCCCCTTGTGTGTCCAGCTGGGCTCCCCTTGTGTGTCCAGCCAGGGTTGCTCCTTGTGTGTCCAGCTACGGTTCCCCCCGTGTGTCCAGCCAGGCTACCCCCTTGTGTGTCTGTCCAGCTGGCCCCCCCTTGTGTGTCCAGCTGGGCTCCCCTTGTGTGTCCAGCCAGGGTTGCTCCTTGTGTGTCCAGCCAGGGTTCCCCCCTTGTGTGTCCAGCCAGGCTACCCCCTTGTGTGTCTAGCCAGGGGTCCCACCTTGTGTGTCCAGCCAGGGTTCCCCCTTGTGTGTCCAGCCAGGGTTCCCCCCTTGTGTGTCCAGCCAGGCTACCCCCTTGTGTGTCCAGCCAGGCTACCCCCTTGTGTGTCTGTCCAGCTGGGCCCCCCCTTGTGTGTCCAGCTGGGCTCCCCTTGTGTGTCCAGCCAGGGTTGCTCCTTGTGTGTCCAGCCAGGGTTCCCCCCGTGTGTCCAGCCAGGCTACCCCCTTGTGTGTCTGTCCAGCTGGGCCCCCCCTTGTGTGTCCAGCTGGGCTCCCCTTGTGTGTCCAGCCAGGGTTGCTCCTTGTGTGTCCAGCCAGGGTTCCTCCCTTGTGTGTCCAGTCAAGCTACCACCTTGTGTGTCTAGCCAGGGTTCCCCCCTTGTGTGTCCAGCCAGGGTTCCCCCCTTGTGTATCCAGCCAGGGTTCCCCCTTGTGTGTCTAGCCAGGGTACCCCCTTGTGTGTCCAGCCAGGGTTCCCCCCTTGTGTGTCCAGCCAGGGTTCCCCCCTTGAGTGTCCAGCCAGGGTTCCCTCCTTGAGTGTCCAGCCAGGGTTCCCCCCTTGAGTGTCCAGCCAGGGTTCCCCCCTTGTGTGTCCAATCAGCTACCCCCTTGTGTGTCCAGCCAGGCTACCCCCTTGTGTGTCCAGCCGGGCTACCCCTTGTGTGTCCAGCCGGGCTACCCCCTTGTGTGTCCAGCTGGGCCCCCCCTTGTGTGTCCAGCTGGGCCCCCCCTTGTGTGTCCAGCTGGGCCCCCCCTTGTGTGTCCAGCTGGGCCCCCCCTTGTGTGTCCATCCAGTGTTCCCCCTTGTGTGTACAGCCAGGGCCCCCCCTTGTGTGTACAGCCAGGGCCCCCCCTTGTGTGTCCAGTCGGCTCCCCTCTTGTGTGTCCAGCTGGGCCTCCCCTTGTGTGTCCAGCCAGGGTTCCCCCCTTGTGTGTCCATCCAGGACCACCGCTTTTGTGTCCAGTTGGCTCCCCCTTGTGTGTCCAGCCAGCCTACCCCCTTGTGTGTCCAGCTGGGCTCCCCTTGTGTGTCCAGCCAGGGTTGCCCCTTGTGTGTCCAGCCAGGGTTGCCCCTTGTGTGTCCATCCAGGGTTCCCCCCCTGTGTGTCCAGCCAGGCTAACCCCTTGTGTGTCTGTCCAGCTGGGCCCCCCCTTGTGTGTCCAGCTGGGCCCCCCCTTGTGTGTCCAGCTGGCCCCCACCTTGTGTGTCCAGCCAGTGGGTCCAGACCATTACACACACACAACACACACACGCACACACCTACTTCTTACCTTCCTGCGCTCCCATGCGGTGTCCTCCTTCTCCTGAGTTGCGCGCCTCCTTCACAGCAGGCGCATGACGATGACGTCATACGCCGGCCGGCGAAGGGAGACACGCAGCTTCAGCTGCTTCACTGGGACGTGCGCCGCGGTGGTTCAGGTAATGAATGCTGCGTGCGCGCGTCCCTGCATACACTGTGCCTGCGCTTTTAAAAGGCCCGTACCCCTTAAAACCGCAGGATTTTTTTTTGTTCTCTTCTCCCCCCTCTACTCTGCAGCAGGGGGCAGGGGCCCACCGGGAAATTTCCCGGTATCCCGCCAGCCCAGACCGACCCTGTGTCTGATCATGTCTCACACACAACATGGCCAGATAAGGTAGTAAAATGTTAAAATTACATTTCTGGTGAATGCATTTTTCACCGTTGAAAGCAAAGCAAAAGTGCAACATTAATAAGGTTATTTATTTTGCCTTATATGCAAGTCATTACCCTGGAAAGGATGTTCCTTAACATTTTTCCCAGGAAAATCCATTTTGGTTTCATTTTTGTATGTCTTATTGTGAGTCGTTAGAAGTGGAATAATACCTCTGACAACATTGTTGACAGCAGTGACCTGGGAGACACAGATGCTTCCAGGGGTCTTCTCCATGCTGTTTCCATGTCATTTGAGCACTGTTCCCATCAATTTGGGCAATTGTTAGGCCCTCTGCAGACCGCTGGGGGGGGGGGGCATCAGAAAAATGCTCAAGTTTCCCATAGATTTACATTGGGCTCATTACTCGGACTGAGCACTCCAGCATTCCAAATTGTTCAACCCAAGCAATGAGTACCCGAGCATTTTAGTGCTCACTCATCACTAGTCCCTTGGTGTATAACATTAGGAACAGAATAAAGTATTTTTTTTACTGTGGATGAGGCCTGTATAACATAGAATATATGCTCCCAGATATTTCAAACTTACTTAGTCACAGCAAAAAATAGATTTTTTTTCCTCTGCATAAGCTCTGCATACAGCTGAAATTCAACACCACTAAAGTACTAGGTGGTTTATAGCAGAGTGTTTGCGGCAGAAAAAATATTTTGTGGACTCTGGCTAGCAACAGAAAAAAATCTATTTTTTTTACTCAGAAAACAGCTGAAGTTCAACGCCACTAAAGTACTAGGTGGCTTATAGCAGAGTGTATCACATTTGCGACAGAAAAACATTTTGTGGACTCTGGCAAGCAACAGAAAAAATCTATTTTTTTAATCTAAAACAGCTTGCTGTTGAATGCCACTAAAGTACCAGGTGGCGTATAGCTGTCATGCAAGGTGTGGGAAAGACTTAGTGAAACACAGAGGGAAGAGGGAAAGGGAGCCCAGACACTAGGGAAAGAAGGGAGTGGAGACCTCCTAGTCTAGTGTCACCCTGTCTCACCTACCGTCCCTATATTTTCTCTTCACCAATCGCCGCACGAGTGCCTCGCCCTGACTTTCCCTGGCGTATGGCTAAGGCTAGGGAAGGGAGGAGATAAGCCCTAGTCAATCTCCACTAAACTCTATAGACAACAAGGGTAGACAAACAGGGGGGAATTACTTAGCTTTAGACAACACCAGACAAATGCGCACACGGCATCAAGCTCCAGAGAGGACAAAGTACTGCTCTTGCTAAAGCCTCACAAGTAGTAATGAATATCGCCAGCACCTCCCTCTCAGACACATCAGGTGTTTATACACCCAGGCCAGGAAGCTAATTAGGGAGAGGGAGGTAGTTGAGACAGGGTGACACTAGACCAGACTAGGAGGTCTCCACTCCCCCCTTTCCCTAGTGTCTGGGCTCGCTTTCCCTCTTGCCTCTGTGTTGCACTAAGTCTTTCCCACACCTTGCGTGACATTATCGCCGGCCTCTAAGAAGATGTCTGTAATGCCAAACGTAAAGATCTCCTGCAACCAACTGCAGGGCCCCTGTCTGTCACCTCTGAGACACCTGTGACAATAGCAGAGTGTATCACGTTTGCAACACAAAAAAATATTTTATGGACTCTGCCTAGCAACAGAAAAAAAAAAAATTTTAATCTAAAAACAGTTGAAGTTCAACACCACTAAAGTACTAGGTGGCTTATAGCAGAGTGTATCACGCTTGCGACAGAAAAAAATCTTTTTGGGACTCTGCCTAGCAACAGAAAAATATATTTTTTTTACTTTGCATACAGCTGAATTTCACCCACAAAAATGATAAGGTGGGCTACTATAGCTTGCGCTATCACATTAGCAAATGAAAAAAAAAAGAGTTTCATTCTCTGCATTCAGGAGCTCTGCAGAGTCTGCATACAGCTGAATTTCAACCCCACCAAATGAAAAGGTGGGCTACTAGGACTTGCTTGCTTGCTGTATTACATTAGCAAGTGAAAAAATAGATTGAAGGAATACTGGTGCATAGAGCACAATACAAGAAGTGCACAACACAGTTCTAGGCCATCGGCCCTGCTATTTTTGTCTGAACCTCAGTAATTGCATAAGAAAAAAAAATATGCTGCAAGGTCGATTTCCAAGCAACCGCCTATCTATCTAGCTAAAATCGCTCTTTACAGAGGATCACAGTCAGCAGCAGCGTCTGAGAGAAGTGACATGCATAAAATGACACTGAGGGAACATGGCCGCTTTTTATATAGAGAGGACATGTGATTTCAGCAGCCAATGGCAGAAGCCCTTGTGTCTGGACAGTGTGGATGCTTCTTGCGCTCTGATTGTCTAGCCGTGATTTGCACACTTAAAGTTATAGGCAAAAAAAAAAAAGATTACAAGTGCGCCACTCCTCTGAGCTCTTCTAAGCTCTCCCCAGCTCCTCCACTCATCAAACATGTCTCCCCGCTCTTCACACACAAGCAGTATGCTAGCCAAACTGTGAAAAACACTGTAGTTGCACCGCAATAATTTTCCCGCACTTCTTCGCCGAATGTTACCGAATTTCCCAAATTTAAGTAAAAATGTTTGCGTTTCTGATCCCGAATCCGAATGTGCCATATTTGTGTCAAATTTAACTTTTCAGATCGCATTTCGAACATATTCGCTCATCACTAGCACCCATGAATCTCCAAATTATTTGTGAAAACCAGCAAGCTAAGGAGATGGTGGCCTCTATCATCCTAAAGGAGTTTGCTGATTGTCTAGGAGACCAACCACCGCTACTGTCTACTTTGTGAACATTGTGTTGAAGCTTGATTGACCCAGGGCCCGCAATCCTCTGCGTCAGGAGGATGTGTTCCATCCCACGGTCCGACTGGGTCCCAGCTTGCACAATATTAACCCAGTGTGCTGTGAGATGTACTGTCCCTGGCCACAAGCACTTGTCCACGTGCCTGTGGTTAGGTGGTCCTTCCCAGTAACTGCGTTAGTGATGTGGCGCCCTGCTGCGCATCAGTGCCACAGATCCCGGAGGGGTGAATGGACGGATTCCTCCATTAGAGGCCCTCGTAGCATTCACACACCTCCACCTTCCACCTCAGACCAGCAGAGGGAGCCCGTTAGGGATATAAATAGGGAAGGTGGAGCTAGGCAGTCAGTCAGTCTGGAATCTAAAGCCTGGAGTATGCAATCTAAGTCTGGAGTCCACAGAGAGTGAAGTCTGTGAGAAAGTCAGTCCAGCCCAAACTCAGGGAGCTCAGGTTAGTGAGCCCAAGGCATGCCGACGCCGTAAGAACGGTGAAGAGTAGTGAGGCCTACTGCCAGTGTGAAGCCTAGTGAGGGCCCCGAGTGTGGCCAAAGGCAAGTGGAGTAAGCGAGCTGCATAGGGGGCAGAGGAGCTTAACCAGCTCACCCCACAACCATATACCGGACACCGGGTCCGTGTCTGCAGGGATCTCTACGACCAGCAGAAACTACCGGAACCCCTGGCGAACTACATGTCCCAGAAACACCAAAAGCTGACTGATATACCAGGGTCAGGAGTCACTGAGGCCCAAGAGACCGGGGAGTGTGATCTCCAACAGAAGGCCCTACTACCAGGTCAGCCGATGCAAGACAGAGGCCAAGTTAGGCCTAGCTCCAGGCAGGTCATAAACTTATCAGGAAAAGGCAAGAAACAGGAGGCCCCACACCCGCTCACTGGGGAGAGTCCTGAAATGCACCCTTCACCCTACAGTGCCCTGGATCGTGCCTGAAATACCACCAGTAAAGGTACTGAAGTGAACTGTTGTGATTGCCCCTATTCTATATCTTCTAACCCGGCTGGGTCCCCTCTGTCCTGCATCCCTTCTCCTACGCTGCCCTGAGGCCCCGCTCCACCTGTGGGGAGCCGCACCAACTAAGCTGCCTGACCACTGGCCTCAGAGGACTGTAGCAGCGCTGGTGAGTCTCACCAGACACCACGGGTGGCGTCACAAACTTTCCCTTTCCCATATGTAGCTCCCCGAGGGTTTAGCCGCTACAGGGGTATTGCACCTCTGCCAGAGGTGTGGTATTCCACTCCCAGGTAAGGATGGAGTATGGACCAGGGCTCAGTTAGCTGCATACAGCACACTCACCCCATTTCCAAGGGACACTTCAACGGTGCTCCCATTAGACAGAAATGCAGGCACGACAGACCATGTCCCTGGCTGGAGTGCGTAGGGGGGAGGAATACCCAGTGATGTAGGAGCAGATAGGGGACGGTTTCGGAGCATAGGAAGGAGCTCATTGGTTACTGGTCACCTGAGCTCACACACTAGGGAAGGGTATATAAGGTGGGCACCATCTTAGTTCTGAGTTCAGTTCAGTCAGAGAAGAAGCAGAGTGGAGATGTGACAGGGAGCTGTGGCTCCCTCTCGGCCCAGCTCCATGAGACAGGCCTAGAGTGAAGGCCGGAGTAGAAGAAAGGAACAGAAAGGAACAAGAACAGAAAGGAACAGAAACAGCAAGGAACAGAAACAGAAAGAGAAGCATCCAAAGTGTGGAAAGGCCCAGAAACAAGAAGGTGGAAGGGACCCTAAGAACCCATGAGAATATAGGGTGAAGGGTCAGGCAGATTAAGGGTACCGGATCCCAAGTTGGTGGAGGAGAAACTACCCTCAGCCAAAGACCGGAGGTCGTGATCATTTATTGGTGCGACACGTCATCAGACCTGCTAGGAAGGCACCATATAGAACAGTGGGGAACGGGATCCACGTTTACCCGCACAAGTTCGCAGCAGCTGGACAAAAGTGTGTCACTGGTGAGGCAGGCCAGAGAAAGGATAAAAGGGGGTCCTGGGCGATGCTCTGAACTGCCTGGGGGTTGACCGAGCCCCTCACCTGGTGGACGTCGCACGGCTTGGGTGGTCACTACCTGTACAGAAGTGACCCGGAGAATCTGAACTGTGAGTAAAAGGCATTGGACTGTAGTACGTTGTCTATGTACTCTTTCGCTCCTCCAGCACTAACAGTAGTGGGACTCCCTGCACCATCACCCCCACCATCCACTGTACTGCCCTGGGGTTACACTCTTCCCGTGGGGAGTTATACAATCTCAGCTGAGCATACCATCAACCTCAGGGGACTGCCTTGCAGCGGCGGTTCCTAATAACCACAATCCACGGGTGGCGTAGTCGGACGTTAACAACAGCACATAGCAAACTACCACTGGCCTGACCACCCTGAGCCACGGAACCGGGTTGCCACTACTACCCCCATTGTTCCCCTATTGCCTGGATCCGAGTGCCCCACGGGGACGAGTCACATACACCTTTCCCCCAATTCCTTGCTTTTAAGAGTGGCCCCAGGGTACGGCCCCGGGAGCCGGCCACCGCGACATCCCCCCCCCCAAAACTAACAACAAGGCCCGGGCGTCGAGTCGTCCCCATCCCCTGGGCGTGTCAGTGAGGGTATGGGTAATGTTCTGGGACCCGTGCTTGTATAAGGCGGGGATGGCACACCGGGAGAAATAGTGATGGCTGGGGACTGAGAACCAAGGTACAGCCGCTGACATGAGGTTGCAGAAAGCTTCCACCTTCACGAGCCTAAAAGGCAAAATTTCTTGTGCAAGCAGTCGAGAAATGTGGCGGTTTAGTATTGTGGCCTGTGGGTGGGTGGCTGCATATTTGCGCTTGCGTTCCAAGGACTGGGGTAGAGACAACTGAACGCTGAGGGACAACTGAGGAATATGCCGACTCCAACTAAAAAAAAATCTCCCAGATCCACATATTCCTCAAACTAGAATCTGCAAAAACAACTGTGCATGCCCTCATCATCTCCCGCCTCAACTACTGCAACCTCCTGCTCTGTGGCCTCCCTTCTAAAATTCTCCCACCCCTTCAATCTATCCTAAACTCTGCTGCCTGACTAATCAACCTGTCCTTCCACTATTCTCCGGCCTCTCCTCTCTGTCAATCCCTTCACTGGCTCCCTATTGCCCAGAGACTCCAGTTCAAAACCCTAACATTGGCATGCAAAGCCATCCACAACCTGTCTCCTCCATACATCTGTGACCTAGTCTCCTGGTACTTACCTGCAAGCAATCTCCAATCCTCACTAGATCTCTTTCTCTACTCCCCTCTTATCTCCTCTTCCCACAATCCCATACAAGATTTCTCCTGTGCAAACCCCCTACTCTGGAACTCTCTACCCCAACATATCAGGCTTTCACCTACCGTGGAAACCTTCAAAAGGAACCCCTTCTTCCAACAAGCCTACAACGTGCAGTAACCCGTGCTCCACTAACGCTGCACGACCAGCTCTACCCTCACCTATTGTATCCTCACCCATCCCTTGTAGACTGTGAGCCCTCGCGGGCAGGGTCCTCTCTCCTCCTGTATCAGTTGACGTCATACCCCTTTTTCACATGTAAGGCGCTATAATAATAATTTTGTTTAGCTATAGGCCAATAATATTATTCTAATCGGTATAGGTACTGCCACAGCACAGAATAATTTTAAAACATAATCTTTATTAAATACTAGATGGTGGCCCGATTCTAATGCATCGGGTATTCTAGAATATGTATGCGGCCGACCGGGCGCAATCAGCAGAACGTTGTTTAAATTTGGCGCCAAAATCACTGATTGATTGTGGCCGGCAACCGCGACTAATCAGCAAAATGGTGTTTAAATTTGGAGGCAATATCGGTGATTGGTCACGGGTAGCGGCCGCGACCAATCAGCGAACTGTGTTAGTGAGGACCGGAGAGCTTGTTTAAATTTTGCGATAAAATCGACCAATCAGCAGAGCGTTGTTTAAATTTGGCGGCAATCTCGCTGATTGGTCTCGGCCGGCCGGTGGCCGGGACCAATGAGCAGAGCGGTGTTTAAATTTGGCGCCAAAATCGCTGATTGGTAGCCGTCGCCGGCGGCCGCGACCAATCAGCAGTGCGTTGTTTAAGTTTGGCGCCAATCTCGCTGATTGGTCGCGGTCGGCCACCGCGACCAATCAGCAGAGCGGCGTTTAAATTTGCAGCCTATATTGCTGATTGGTCGCGGCCGGCCACCGCGACCAATCAGCAGAGCGGCGTTTAAATGTGCCGCCCATCTCGCTGATTGGTCGCGGCCGGCCACCGCGACTAATCAGCAGAGCGGCGTTTAAATTTGCAGCCTATATAGCTGATTGGTCGCGGTCGGCCGGCGGCCGCGACCAATCAGCAGAGCGGTGTTTAAATTTGGCGCCAAAATCGATGATTGGTAGCAGTCGCCGGCGGCCGCGACCAATCAGCAGAGCGTTGTTTAAGTTTGGCACCAATCTCGCTGATTGGTCACGGCTGGCGGCCGCAACCAATCAGCACAGCGGTGTTTAAATTTAGCGCCAATCTCGCTGATTGGTCGCGGCCGGCCACCGCGACCAATGAGCAGAGCGGCGTTTAAATTTGCCGGCCATCTCGCTGATTGGTCGCGGCCGGCCACCGCGACCAATCAGCAGAGCGGTGTTTAAATTTGCCGCCCATCTCGCTGATTGGTCGCGGTGGCCAGCCGCGATTAATCAGCAGAGCAGCGTTTAAATTTTCCACCGATATCGCTGATTGGTCGCGTTGGCCGGCCGCGACCAATCAGCAGAGCGGCGTTTAAATTTGCCGCCCATCTCGCTAATTGGTCGCGGCCGGCCACCGCGACCAATTAGCACAGCGGCGTTTAAATTTGCCGCCCATCTCGCTGACTGGTCGCGGTGGCCGGCCGCGATTAATCAGCAGAGCGGCGTTTAAATTTGCCGCCCATCTCGATCATTGGTCGCGGCTGGCCACCGCGACCAATCAGCAGAGCGGCGTTTAAATTTCCCGGCCATCTCGCTGATTGGTCGCGGTGGCCGGCTGCGACCAATCAACAGAGCGGCGTTTAAATTTGCCGCCCATCTCGCTGATTGGTCGCGGTGGCCGGCCGCGACCAATCAGCGTCGTATTAGTGTGGGCCCGGGAGCGCTGCTGCTTGTGCGGCTCCGTATTAGCGAGGACCGGGGAGTGGCGCTGCCTGTGCAGGCTCCTTCTGCTGCGAGAAGCAGGGAGATGAGCGGCTGCTCGCAGCAGAAGCATCCCGACCGGCGGCGCCACTCCCCGGTCCTCCGTTCACACTTGCTGTCGGGAGATCAGCGGGCCAAGCCGCTGATCTTCCGACGTTAGCCGCATGGAGGTCAGCGGCGCCGGTCGGGGTAGTTGTGCTGCTAGCGCCGCTCATCTCCCCGCTGCATCGCCACTGACCTTCGTCCGCCAGATGAGCCGCTAACGGCCGCCATCTTTTTTCAGAAATCCCGCGGCGCTGATTGGCCGCTGCCGGACCAATGAGCGACGCGGGATTTCCAGGACAGACAGACAGACAGACAGAAAGACAGACAGACAGATAGACAGATAGACAGACAGACGGGATAGGACAATTATATAGTAGATGAAAATCACAGCAAAATAAGCAGCAGTATTTACCTGCTCAGATCTTCAGACCTAAATGCATTACCAGGGTGCAGCAAACCCATATAAAGATGACGGCTACACAGGTGAAAAATACTGATGAGATAATCCCTCACAACTTACCATTTCATGGAGGGGGTGACTGCTTAGTATTTTAATTGCACACAAAAAGGCTTGTATAGGGTGCTGTTCACAACTGGTTAGTGGACAGTATCCGGCTTACAGCCTATTAGTTACGCCCATACTATTAGATTAGGCGGGCCGCCCAGTACTATTCAAGTGCACCCCATGGGAACAGACACCCCAGATACAATGCGAGCACTGATGGGCCTGGCTGCACCCTGGAATAAAAAAGTGCAAAAATGCATATATATAATACTAGCTATTGAACCTATTCTACGCCCGGGTGGCGAGCATTTTTATTGGTATATGGTCTCCCATGCTGGTATGTGCTGCCCCCCTCCTGGTATTTCTGCTGCCCCCCTCCTGGTATTTCTGATGCCCCCATCCTGTCCCCACCACCCTATCCTTGTATTCATGGCACCCCTCATCCCTATCCTGGTATGCATGGCACCCCTCATCCCTATCCTGGTATGCATGGCACCCCTCATCCCTATCCTGGTATGCATGGCACCCCTCACCCCCAATCCTGGAATGCATGGCACCCCTCACATCCAATCCTGGAATGCATGGCACCCCTCACATACAATCCTGGAATGCATGGCACCCCTCACCCCCAATACTTGTATGCATGGCACCCCTCATCCCCAATCCTGGTATGCATAGCACCCCTCATTCCAAATCTGGTATACATGGCACCCCTCATCCCCTAATTCTGGTATGTGTGGTACCCAATCCCTCATTCTGGTATGCATGGCACCACTCATCCCCCAATCCTGGTATGCATGGCACCCCATCCCTCATCCTGGTATGTATGGTACCCCTCATCCCTATCCTGGTATGCATGGTACCCCATACCTATCCTGGTATGAATGGTACCCCGCATTCCTATCCTGGTATGTATGGTATCCCTCATCCCTATTCTGGTACGCATGGCACCCCTCACCCCACAATCCTGGTATACATGGTCCCCTCACCCCACAATCCTGGTATGCATGGCACCCCTCATCCCCATTCCTGGTATGCATGGCACCCCTCATCCCCAATCCTGGTATGCATGGCACCCCTCATCCCTTTCACACTGCACGCATACAAAAAAATAAACACTTATACTCACTTGTGTTCCAGCGCTGTGGTGTCCTGTTCTGCTTGAGGCATGGGGAGGAGCGCGGTGCCGGAGTACACGCGTGCCCATACCACGCTGTCCAGCGCCATTTTGCTGAAGACACACTGCAAATGTGTCTTCAGTAAAATGGCGCCGGATAGCGCTATGAACATGTGCCAATTTCAACACCTAACTCCTGCCCCGGTCTCCGACGAAGAGAGGCGCCACGGCAACGCTCCTTCCGGTCAGGTAAGTATGTAAGCATGGCGCCGGAGATCACGGTATGTGTTCAGTGTCTAAGAATACCATGATCTCCGGGGCTATAACGGCTGTAACGGCTCCATGCGTGCTTCTGTCTGAAGCCAGATTGCACAGGCGTGTCGCGCTCGTGCAGTCTATAAAGGCTTCAGACAGAGACACACATCTCCCGTTATATTACAGATATGAGGAATTAGTCGATATTTTGGCCAAAATACGCAAGCTCGTAACCCGCGCCGAGGGTCCTCATGCTTACGAGTCCCTACACTAAATACAAAAAGCAAAGCCACAATAAGAAGAATTAAAATTCCCCCAAAATTCAAGAAAAAGACACAGCAAAATAAACAGCAGTATTTACCTACTCAGATCTTCATACCTAAATGCAATACCAATGTGCAGCAAACCCATATAAAGATGATGACTACACTGGTGCAAAATATTGATGAGACAATCACTCACAACCTACCATTTCATTGATGGGGTGACTGCTTAGTATTTGAATTGCACACAAAAAGGCTTGTGTAGTGTTGAGCGAGCACTAAAATGCTCGGGTGCTCGAAGCTCGGGCCAAGCTCACCGTGATACTCGGGTGCTCGACCCGAGCAACGAGCCCAATGTTAGTCTATGGGAGACCCGAGCATTTTTGCGGCAGCACCCCCGGCAGCCTGTAGAAAGCCTAAAAAGTGCCCAAAACGATAGTGACAGTGCTCAAATGCCATGGGGACAGCATGGGGATCGCCCCAGGAAGCATTTCTGACCCCCAGGTCACTGCTGTCAACAACGTGGTCAGAGGTATTAAGCCACTTTTACGGGCTCACAATAAAAAGTTCAAAAACGAAACAGAAACTGTTTTCCTGTGAAATATGTTAAGGAACATCCTTTCCAGGGTAAAGACTTGTGTATAAGGTAAAATAAATAACCAAAAACAAAAATACTCCTCCACAATTTGGGCTATGTTCACAAGTAGCATTTTTTATGCGTTTTCGCACTTTTGTATTGCTTTCAACCGTGACAAATGCATTCACCAGGAAATGTAATTTTAACATTTTACAACCTTATCTGGCCATGTGCTGTGTGACACATGCATACAGTGCTGAAAAGACATGGGAACAGCATGGGGAAGACCCCTGGAAGCATCTCTGACTAAAAGTGAGCCCATCAGAAGTGATCCTTGCCGCATCAGAAGATGCAGACTTGCAACTATCCCCGTGCAAGTCCTTGTCCCAGGACAGTTTTCAATTGTACCTCCCCCATTCCTTGCAATGAAAGCGCAAGTATGCAGCCTGCCACCCACCCACCCCCAGGCTGCAATACCATACTGCTTGCTTGCACTTGAAATTGGGCCTTTTAGGCATGTGGAGGCGGAATCTGGCCACCACATCATGGCTGCGTCGGCGGCATGGTATCCATACTCAGTTCCCAGCCTCCCAGCGGCCGGGTGTCCGGGGAGAGCAATGATAGGGATTAGTAGACCAATGACGGGGATGGGGAGAGCAATGACGGATTGCTGGGAGAGAGCAATGATGGAGGTGGTGGGAGAGTAATGACAGGGGTTGCTGGGAGAGAACAATGATGGGGGTGCTTGGAGAGAGCAATGATGGGGGTGCTGGGAGAGAGCAATGACGGGGGTGCTGGGAGAGAGCAATGACGGGGGTGCTGGGAGAGAGCAATTACGAGGGTGCTGGGAGAGCAATGACAGGGGTGCTGGGACAGAGCAATGTTGGGGGTGCTGGTAGAGAGCAATGATAGGAGGTGCTGGGACATAGCAATGACGGGGGTGCTGGGAGAGAGCAATTACGAGGGTGCTGGGAGAGCAATGACAGGGGTGCTGGGATAGAGCAATGTTGGGGGTGCTGGTAGAGAGCAATGACGGGAGGTGCTGGGACATAGCAATGACGGGGGTGTTGGGAGAGAGCAATGATGGGGGTGCTTGTATATTTTCCGTGTGCACATAGCCTTACAGTTAATTGGGGAGAGTCACAGAGACTGAATAATTTATATTATTGGCAGGTGGAGATTATAGTTAATGGGGGTGCTGCTTATCACTTTATATTTTGATTACTAAGTGGCTAATAGTATATTAATGGGGGGTTACAGATCTGTATTCAGGGGCGCAGTGGGGGGAGACACATGTACAGTATATGTACAATATATGTGACTTTGTTATTATCTAGGCTGGAGATCATCATGACAAGACGAATCGTGACTGGGAGATGTCGACCTGAAGGTCTGACCAGATGGAGAAGAAGCAGCAGAAACCGACTCTGATCAGACGAGACGTCAGCGGTAAGTGCCTGGATGTAAATATTATTCTGTATCTGCGCTGTATGACTTGGAGTGATAATGTTACATGTAAAATCCCTTAGGCTGCATTCTCACATTTGTGTGAAATGTCAGATTTTTTTATCGGATGGTCCACGGACTTGTAGAGTTTTATAGATCCATTCACATATCCATGAAAATCACAGATCTGAGAAGAGATCTGTGAGGGTCAGAGAATGTCCAGTTCTGATCCAATTTTGAGGATTAGAATAGGACATGCTCAATGAGTCTGTAAAACAGGGAAGCACACTGACACTGCACACAGATGCAGGAATGTAGCCGTATTATGTATAGCACAGTCCCTTAGTACATAGTGTACTCACTTATTATGTATAGCATACGCCCTTAGTATATAGTGTACTCGCTTATTATGTATAGCGCCGTCCTTAGTTATATAGTTTCATCTTTTATTATGTATAACACCCTCCCTTATTACCTACCATCCTCTCTAGCTCTAGGGTTCACAATTGGGGGATCATACTGTGTTGGGGTCAGCAAACTTTGCTCTGGGAGTTGAGGTGAGGTACAGTAGGGTCATTATACTGAGCATGTGGAGGAATTCACCATGGGGGTATCATACTATGTTTGGGGGATACTTTTGTTGGTATCACACTTTATGGGACAATGAAAGAGGGGCCTAGGACGTCAGCAGGAGGAAAATTACTATGTAAAGGCTGGAAGGTTGTGTGATCTTCTTTTCTGTGACCCTGACAATTATTTACATTTTTTTTTGGGGGGGGGGGCCCAATTTGAACTTCTGCTATGGCGCCCAATGAATCCTATGTACGCCCCTGCTCATGCACTAATCGTATGGGCTGAAAAACATTTACCCCTGGGGAGTATACATGAACATACTTTATAACATACTAAATAAATTTCCTACGGGTATCATAAACACCCTTAAAAAAAAATTATGTGGGTGTTGCATCACGGTGGTGATATGGTGGTGGAGGATGAGGCGAAGGAGAGGGCGGACAACAGAAAACAGACAAAATCAGGAAGCGTATACCCATGTCTGGGTGTGAAGAGGTGCATGGGAATAGACCCCCCCCCAACAAAAAGTCACTGGATTTTACTTTATGTTCCGCTGCTATCATCCAGTGGTGTTGAGTAGTCTGGCCCAATCCAGCCCTTGTTCATTTTTATAAGAGTCAGCCTGTCAGCATTTTCAGTTGTCAGGCGGATGTGCCTATCATTTATAATGCCCCCTGCGGCACTGAAAACCCGCTCTAACAAAACGCTAGCGGCAGAACAGGCCAGGACCTCCAAGGCATAGAGAGACAGTTTTTGCCACATGTCCAGCTTGGATAACCAATAGTTATAAAGCACAGAGGAATCACGGAGGACGTTGGTACGGTCAGCAAGGTTCTCCTTCAACATCTTCCAAAACTTTTCCCTCCTTGTCAGACTACTCCGCGCATCAGGGCTTTAGCGCAGGAAGGGTCTGAGAAAACTGTCCCAGACCATTGACAGTGTTCCTCTCCCTCTGCTGCATCATATTTGTGTCTCCCTCAACCGTACTCCTTGGTTGTCCAACGAACTGTGACCTTTGCCGCCAGCGTTTTCAGATGGGAATTTTTTTAATAATTCCACAACAATGGCATTCTGGTACTGCAATGTGACACAGGTACTTTAGATGCAGTGACACAGAAACACAGAGCAGCCAGTACAGGATTAATAAACAGGGGGGATTTATTGTAACAGGGTCAATCTCCACGCAGGGAGAAACAGGGGAAATATGGGGACAACAAGAGGAGTAGCAGGTAACAGGCTATAACCGACAATCCACAGTTTGGCTAGATGTAGCAGAGTCGAAACGGTTGTAATTGGCAGTTTTACACTTAGCTGACTCTTGTTCCCCACAAGGCCATTGCTGGCTGATGCCGGTGTTGTTTTCTTCTAGCTTCCCCGCCTAAATAATGCTCCGTCTTCAGGCGGCAGCGGGCGGTCTCCGGTTTGACTAGTTGAGCCCCTAGTCCATAACACTGCACCTCACTTGCTCAGCTCCACGGACCCTGCGTCTCTTCTCCCTCTAGTCGGGCTTGACTCCAACTGTCAACTGCCTGCCTTCCCACGCAAAACTCCTTTTTCTCCCTCTTCTTAGACACGCCCCCAGCTCCCGGTCACCTGACTCCTGAGCTCTCACTCTGGACACAGCCCCAACTTCCCGGTCACCTGACTCCTGTGCCCGCAGTCTGTCTGTCTTCCCCCTGCAACCAGAGGCACGGCCCCGGCAGTTCCGGATCCCTTGTTCTGAAAGTACTTACACACCGGTCTTCCCCCCTTACAGCAACATTTTATTAGACCTCTCCACCACGGGAATGAGAGATAGAAAGTTCTCCTTGTAGCGTGGGTCTAGAAGTGTGACCAACCAGTAATTACTGTCACCCAAAATGTGTACAACGCGAGGGTTACGGGAAAACAGTGGAACATAAAGTCAGCCATGTGTGCCAGACTGCCAACAGACAAGACTTCCCTGTCCTGACCAACAGAATGACTGTCCATGCTCTCCTCCTCCTCGTTCTCCCTCTCCTCAGGCCATCCACGCTGAACAGACGGTATGACAGTTGTGTGGGTAGTACCGTCTGTAGTGCAGGAAACCATTTTCTGTTCTTCCTCCTCCCCTTCCTCCTCATTATCACCCAATCCACATTGGGATGAGATGAGGCTGGGCTGTGTGGTATCACCCTGTATTGTTCCTTGCTCCATCTCATTGTGCTTTGCCTGCAATGCCTCCTCTTTATTTGTGAGCAGCGAGTGTTTCAGTAGACAGAGAAGCGGCATGGTGACGCTAATTATGGCGTCATCTCCACTCACCATCTTGGTGTAGTCCTCAAAGTTTTGGAGGATGGTACAGATGCCTGACACCCATGCCCACTCATCAGCTTTTATGTGCGGAGGCTGACCTGAGTATCGACGAGCATGTTGAAGTTGGTATTCAACAACTGCCCTCTGCTGCTCACAAATCCTTCCCAACATCTGCAACGTTGAGCTCCAACACGTGGAGACATCGCACACCAGTCAGTGAGCTGGAAGCTGCAAACTCTGCTGAAGCGCTTCAAGGGCGGCGGAAGCTGTAGGTGACTTTAGAAAATGGGCACACACACTGCATACTTTGACAAGTAGCTCAGGCAGATTCGGTTAGGTTTTAAGAAACTGCTGAACTACTAGGTTGAGCACATGGGCCAGGCATGGTATGTGTGCGAGCTTGCCTAGATTCAGAGCCATCACCAGGTTCCGGCCATTGTCACACACGACCATGCCTGGCTGTAGGTTCAGCGGTGACAGCCACAGATCTGCCAGCACAGTCTGTTGCCACTTGGCTGAGGCAGTGATGCAATGCTTCCAGCTTCGGACTGATGTGGTCATTTCGGAGGTGGAGGCTAAGAAGGAGGTGCAGGAGCTGTAGAATGTGGGGGCAACCCTGATTGACCCAGGGCCCGCAATCCTAGGTGTCGGGAGGATGTGTTCTGTCCCAGGGTCCGACTGGGTCCCGGCTTCCATTATATTAAGACAGTGTGCTGTCAGCGAGAGATGTACTATGCCTGGCCAAAAGCATTTGTCCATGTGTCAGTGGTTAGGTGGATCTTCCCAGTGACTGCTTTGTTGAAACCACGGGTAATGTTCTGGGACACGTGCTGGTGTAAGGAAGGGACAACACACCGGGAGTAATAATGGTGGCTGGTGACTGAGTACCAAGGGACGGCCACTGCCATCAGGTTGCAGAAAGATTCCGTCTCCACGAGCCTAAAAGGCAACATTTCAAGTGCAAGCATTCGAGAAATGTAGGAGTTTTGTATTGTGGCCTGTGGAGTGTTGGCTGCGTTTTTGCGTTGAAAGGACTAGGGTAGGGACAACTGAAAGCTGCACTGGGACAAGGATGTGGACGTGGTTGCAAGTGTACAGTCCAACTAGTTGGGTGCTTTGCTGTCATGTGCCTGAGCATTCTGGTGGTGGTCAGGCTGGTATTTTTTCTGCTCCTGCTGATGCTGGCATGGCAGATGTTGCAAATGGCCTCTTTGGGATTATCTCGACAGTCTTTAAAAAAGAGCCAGACTCTGGAAGACCTAACAGTTGGACTGGCAACTTCCCTTGTGTTGGTGTTCTGAGGAACAGTTACCTGCCATGTGTCTGTGGCCACCCCACTGCTTGTTCCTCCATGTTATGGTGCTATGCCTCCCTCCCCCTCTGTGCTGCTGTCCTCGCTATGCATGTTACCTTGCCAGGTTGGGTCAGTGACTTCATCGTCCACCACCTTGTCTTCCACGTATACACCCTGGGCCTTCTCCTGACTTTGTGGTAATTGTGTCTCATCATCATCATCCACCTCTTGTGACTGTTTCCCACTGTTGCCTTCGCGTGACCGTGGCTGCTCAAATATTTAGGCATCGCTACATGCGATCTCCAATTGCCCCGCTTGAAGTGGACTGGGCGAGAGGCCTGAATCTATAAATGAAAAAGTGAACAGCTCTTCGGAGTGTGGAAGACAGGGTGGTGGTGGTGGCAAATTGACTGGAAGCATTATCTGCTATCCAACCAACAACCTTTTCACACTGCTCTGGCTTCAAGAGTGGTGTTCCACAGCCCCCTAGAAATTGGGACAGGAAGGTAGTTAGACATGATGTGGGTGTTGTGCTCCCTCAGCAGGCACAGTTTCATCTTGCCCATGGCCTCGGCCTTTGCATGCACCATAACGTTCACTTCCCCATCCATTGCCACATGACTTGCCCATTTTAAATGGAGTTTAATATTTGGCACGCTCCACAAAATGTCTGTATTATTACCTTAGTAATATGGGATCATGCGTGATGACCACGGTTTTAGGCAGTGGCCTTGTAGTGTGGTATTGGTCAGCGACCAAGTGTGAATAGAATCAACAACACACTAGCAGACTTGTAATGAGAGTATATTTGGCACACTCCACAAAATGTCTGTATTACCGCAGTAATATGGGATCACCTGTGATGACCACAGTTTTAAGCAGTGGCCTTGTAGTGGGGTATTGGTCAGCGATCAAGAGTAAATAGGTTCAACAAAGTGAAGAGGCTGGAAAGATAATCAACGCAAATAAGGCTTTACCTGATTACAAACAGTGCAAATAAATCTTGCACTCACCTTAGCAAGTTGCAACCTGCAACCATATGTAAACATGTACCAGCTGCTACATAGCTGTGGATCTGTTGGATCAAGAGTTAATGCAATATGGAGTAAAAACGCTTTTTACTGCGCTGCTGGCTGACCACGTGGAAAAGACACATCAAATCCAAAGGAATTTCAATAAAGGATTTTTGCTTTTTATTTCTTGTTTGTTAAAGATTAAAATCAACACATTTCGAACTTTTATCCAACTTCCTCATCAGGATAGGATAGGACAAATCTAGATGACAATTGAACATCTTCATTTTTATATACACAAGGTACAAATGAAAAGACACAAAAAAAAGAGGGGAGGAGAAAACAAGTTTAGGAGAAACACATGATAGGGCAAATGTCAAAGTTTACCATTTACATATGAATCTCACAGATTTATAATATTTTTAACCCGATTTCATCTGTATAGTAGAGATAAAAACCTATCTTTTTTATTAAAAATGGAAAACCAGAAAAGGGCATAGTATGACCATTCAAAAAATAAAATGTGTATGTGTCCCTAATAGAACTTGATCCTGCTTATTAGGAACACCCTTATTGCTGGGAGACTAGTATTATCACTGTGAGCCACATGCTGAATTGGTTTGTCTCATAAATTGCAATGGGAAGAGGAGAATCCACAGGCATCTGGACCTGAAGACCGCAATTCCGACGTAAGTCTTCGCGTTGTCATCTAAGAGTGAAACATGCCATGCGACCACCGTGCTCACAAAAGAAAGGAGCACCAATAACCCGAAGCGGGCCTGACACGGGTGACATACCTCTAAATAATTTTCCAAAAGTGGAGAAATTATCTGTTATGCGTTTATGCTCAGGATTCCAAAACACTGTCAGTATTACCTTCATATGATCATACCATTACCTTCTAATGGGTAGAAAACGGACTAAAACAAAAACCAATTAGTTATAGAAAGAAGCTAACATTCAAGTTTTTTAATTAATCACTTAATGGATTTGAATCTGCCAGATGGATCATTGAATATGCTCATGAATCATAATCACTAGCAGCGAGAGCCACACGTCAGTTAATGGCATCTCCCTTAGAAGTCTATTTGATACTCAAACGAGAGGCACTTAAACTTGAGTATTATTATCGATTTTAGAGTATTATTATAGTTTATAAGCAATGGACCGACCTGAAACAAAGGGTCAGAAAAGAGAGTCACCATACCTCAACCATAATAAAAAATCAGTAGAGTGCAACATTTATAATCTTACTAAACTAAATAATTATCCTACATTGGGGGCCTACTTATATGTAGATTACTCATAATAAAACAGGTTTTTGCAGTTATTTAAACATAAAACAGAGATCAGGGAAGAGATCCGGCATTTCAAACAGAGAGTCCCAACTTTTCAAACATATCAGGGCCCCATTAGAGCACAACAATTATAGTCTTTCTTATTAGACTAGAACAATTATTTCACAATGATAAACTACTTGACTGATAAATAAAACAAGGCTTTTACAATTATATAATTATATAAACAACACTTTTTATCTCAAACAACTTCTGTCAATTACAACAGGCAGAAATTATTATATAAATTAATGCTCAACCTCACTTTTTTTTTCCTGGAAGGAATCAGCCGATGATACCTTTTAAAAGGATTTAAAAGAATAAATTTAGTGATTTTGTTTCTATAAAACCAAAATTATACATGTATTAAATATTTTTTCGATAAATAGAACTGAATAATGTAGATCAATGATTAGTTTATCTTTTAAATAATTAAATAATTAAATTAATAAATAATTTATTAATTGGTTAATATAATAGATAACTAATTAAAGCAATAAATAGGTTAAAAATTAGGTTAAATGTATTAAATAATTTTTAAATTTTATAGAAAGACATCTGTAATTTCGTTAAGCCCATTTGAATTTAAAGTATTTAATTTGTATATCCAATAGATTTCATTCCTGTTTAATTGTTCAATCCGATTTGCATAATGTGAGGGGATTTGTTCTATTGGAAATATTTTTAAATTCTTTTATTCCTTATTAAGCCTTATAGTACAATGTCGGGATAGACCATGTTTCAAGAAACCGTTTGAGATATTTGATCTGTGTGAATTCAAACTTTTATGAAGAGGTTGGATTGTTCTTCCAACATATATCCTTTTACTACTACATATAATGACGTATAATACAAAATTGCTGGAACAGGACATGTGATTTTTAATAAGAAAAGTTTCCCCTGTCTGATCATGTGTGAATGAAGTTAACCCATGACAGATAGTATCACAACACAGACAGTTTCTTGTATGACATTTATATACTCCAGGGGTATCATCAGATGACCAAATTTTCATCATTTTCATTCTCTGATGGCTAGGTGCTAAAATATTCTTCAAAGTGGGAGCTCTACAGAAGATGACCAATGGATTCTTTGGTAAGCTTTTTCCCAAAATAGGGTCATTTAAAAGGATATACCAACTATCCTTTATGATGTTCCGGATTTTTTTGTGCCTCATATTGTAGGTGGTTACAAAGTTGATTTCAAATTTATCAGTTGTATTTATATAACTTGATTTCTTTTAAAACAATTGGCTTTGTGTGAGATCTTTTGTACTCTTATAGGCACGTTTCATAAGCTCCTTTGGAAACTTTTGCTCTTGGAATCTCTGTTTTAATATCTCTGCTTGGTTCACAAAATCAGCATTTAAAGTACAATTTTTTCTAACACGTTTAAATTGATTTAATGGTATATTCTCAAGCCAATTTCATCGTAACTAAAATTCAACGTAAAATTAATCTCCCAATTATTACCATTTAAATCCATCACAAATTGTTTTAAGATGTCAACTGAATTATCCCAAATTATAAATATATCATCTATAAAAAATTTATAAAAAAAAAATGCTTTCCTTATATTTCACTTTATAAATAAAAACTTCTTCAAAGCTCCACATGAATAAATTAGCATAAGTAGGTGCGACTTTTGAGCCCATCGCAGTCCCTTCGATTTGTTGATAAAAAAACTCCCACAAAAGTGAAAAAATTAGTATTTAGTAGAAATGTAAGGCCTTTTTGTAAAAAAAAATTTTGATCACAGGATAGTCTATTGTCCATTGTTACTAGTGTTAAGCCACCCCCGTAGTGTTCGGCTTCGGTTCGGTTCGTCGAACACCGGCATGTTCGTCAAAAGGTTCGTCGAACGGTTCGTCGAACACCGTCGAACACAATTAAAACCAATGGCAGGCAAACAAAAACACATAGAAACACATAGAAAACATATAGAACACACATTCAAAGGTGTCCAAAAGCTGACAAACTGCTCAGAAGACACAACTAACACATGGAAAAGTGCCAAGTACATATAGTCATGCGAAAAGAAAAGAGGTGGAGGAGTAAAAGGAGGAGGAGACACAGATATAGCCATGTCATGCCCTTCTAAAATCAAGAAAGGCTGGAGTAAAAATCTAAAATCAGCCTACCAACACCCAGACGTCGTGACAAGAAAATTAAAAAAATAAATATCTTTAGGTAGAATGGCGGTTCCATTCAGAACACTTTCCTTACAAGACGTAGTGGTATCCCCGTTGGGAGTCGTGCCAAAAATGGAACCCAATACATTCGGACTAATCCACCATTTGTCATATCCAAGGGGCAGGTCAGTAAACGACAACATCGACGCGGAACCAAGTACAGTAGTAAATACTGTACCTCCTTTGACAAGGTAATCAGGCGGGTCAAGAAGCTGGGAAGGGGCACCTTAATGGCCAAAACAGATATTGAGGGGGCATTCCGGTTACGTACTACCTGTGCCTCCGAATAGTGTCTGCCTATTGGGCTGCTTCTGGGAAGGAGCATACTATATAGATCGCTGTTTGCCCATGGGGTGCTCCATATCCTGCTCACTATTTGAGGCGTTTAGTTGCTTCCTCGATTGGGTCATCATGGACGTTTCTAAGGGGGCACATATTATCCATTACCTCAACGACTTCTTATGCCTGGGCCCAAAAGACTCGCCACAGTGTGAATACACGTGGTAGTCCACCTGTGAGAAGGAGAGAGCTGGAGGGAGAGCGGACACCACAGAGCCAAGGGGTTAGATGGAGAACAGAAGAAGGAAAGAGGGCGAGGGAAGTAAGGGAGTACGGTGGAAGGCCGACCAGAGCTCCCCCACATTCCTCCTGGGCGGGGAACAGCCCTGAGCAGAAGAGCAGCTTGCACATCCCTTTGAGGTTACGGGCGCGAGCGGGCAGAGGGACTACACTGGAGTGCGAAGCCGACACGGCCAGGCCGTTCCTGTCCATGCAACCTCCGTGTCGCCGGGTTTGTGCCAGAGACGCGGTGGACCCTAACGCCAGCCCCTCTCTCCCAATACTGGTGCCTGTCCGCTGGTGGGTCGAGACCCCCCCGCGGTGGAGGCAGGTCTAAGCTCTGTAATTTAAATTGGCTCTGTAATTTGAATGAGTACACATTAAATCCTTTTACAAGGATCTATTGGAGGGCTAGTCTGGTGCCAGCAGCTGCGGCAATTCCAGCTCCAGTAGCATCCACTAAAGCTGCTGCAGTTAAAAAGCTTTTATAAGGATTGAGTTTGGCGGTCCGCCACAAGGCGTCCTACCGCCAGTCCCAGCCCCTTTGCCTTGGGGCGCCTCCCCGATGCTCTTAACTGAGTGTCCCGGGGGCCCGAAGAGTTTCCTTTGAAAAAATTAAGTGTCCAAAGCACAGGTGGTGTAGCTTGCTTAACAGCTGGGCTACTCCGCTGACTAGCAGACACTGCTACTAGGCCCAAAGTATTGCCTGGGCTAGATGCAGTTAAAAATTTGTAATTAGATCTACAGGCGGTGTAGCTTGCTTAACAGCTGGGCTACTCCGCTGACTAGCAGACACAGGCCCAAAGTATTGCCTGGGCAAGATGCAGTTAAAAATTGTTATTATATAGAAAGGCGGTGTAGCTTGCTTCAGATGGGCTACTCCGCTGACTACGAGACACTGCTACTAGCCCAAAAGGATTTCCTGGGTTAGATGCAGTAAAAAATTGCTATTAGATACACAGGTGGTGTAGCTTGCTTCAGATGGGCTACTCCGCTGACTACTAGACACTGCTACTAACCCAAAATGATTGGCTGGGTTAGATGCAGTAAAAAATTGTTATTAGATACACAGGCGGTGTAGCTTGCTTCACAGCTGGGCTACTACGCTGACTAGCAGACACTGAAGCTTTGGAGCAGACCTCTGATTCCCAGGCTATAGTATGAGTAAACAGCTCTGGAGACTCAACCATCTGTGTTACCCCAAGCCATAGTGTATGTAGTTTCTTACGGTTAAAAGGGGGGTGGAGCGACCCGACCCACCTGGAATTGACGGTGCCAATGTCATGTAAAACACAGCAAGGGGACTCCAAAAAGAGTCTCCATTTTTTCCAAAAATTGTGGCACAGACACCACTTAAGACATCAATTGCCCCAGAGTTGCTTAAAATGGTTGGTGAGGTGATTTTCCAAAATCCTCAAGCTTTTAGTCTCCCCGGGATGACACAGGGGTAGAAAAGTCCTTGCGGATCCATGATTTGTTCATCTTTATGAACGTGAGTCTGTCTACATTCTCAGTGGACAGCCACGTGCGCTTATCTGTCAGCACACCACCAGCAGCGCTGAACACGCGTTCAGATAGAACGCTGGCTGCGGGGCACGACAAGATCTCCAAGGCATGAGTGGCGAGCTCAGGCCATTTTTCCAGATTGGAAGCCCAAAATGAGCAAGGGTCCAGTGACACAGTCATGGCTTCGATGTTCACTTGGAGATACTCCTGTACCATCCTCTATAGGCGTTGACTATGTGTCAGACTTCTTGTCTCCTGTAGCCTTGCAAAGGATGGTCTAAAATATTGGTGAAACGATTCCACAAAATTGCGGTTACCAGCAGATACGGTGTTACTGTTACGGTTTGAGTGATGAAGACTCGACAGTCCCACGGTTGGCAAGTTAGAACTGTGAGATTCACTACTAGAGATGAGCGTTGTTCTACTCGAACTGTTCGCCAATCTCAAATTCGAGCTGTTTTGGGCGGTGTTCGAGCCGTTCGGCGAACACGAACAATTTGAGAAAAATTCGGCTGTTCGAGGTTATGTTCGATAACTGTTCGTGCACCAAAATCATAACTGGATTTTTTCTCAGTAATGATGAAAATTAATGTTAATACGCAGTTTGAGTGTACAGCGGGGTGGGGGGAGGGGCAGGGGATGGATCTCTGCAGGAACAATGAAGATCTCCATTTTTTTTTCTCTTTCCCGTATTTACAGTGGGGAGGTGCAATCTGTCAGCCTATCAGCAGCGCACACACGGAGCGAAGTGCTTTTTTTCACACAAGCAAGGGCATGTGTCATTGGCAGTGTATGTCACATGTCCTTGCCCTATAAGACCAAGCCATTTTCCCCGTCGCAACCATTTTCTCACTGCTGCAGCTGCGTGTTAGACGGCACCGCTGTTGCTGTGTACGCTATACCTTGTTAATTTCAAGCCAATTTTCGCACAAATCTACAGATAGCTTGGGAGTAGGGAATAGTTGTGATTGCAGTCCTTTTAAGGACTAGGTTACAGCATTTCCTATGACTTTTATCAGGCAGGTCTGTGCTCTTAAATAGATAGGTTGTGGGAGTAAAGACTAATTGTAATTGGAGTCCTTTTCAGGACTAGGTTACATCAGTTCCTATCAGTTTTTGCCAGGCAGGTATGTGCCAGTGCTGTGCAAGTTTTTTTCACAGCATTTGGCTGAATCTAGCAAAGCTAATCCTTTTTGGCCATAGCAGAGTGTGTTAGTCAGTGGAGTAGCGTATCTGTGTTGCAAGATATACCACCTGTGTATAGAATACCAATTTTTTTACTGCACCTAGTGAAGTAAAATCTTTTGGGCATAGCATCATTCTATTAGTCCATCTATACTGACCTCCATCAGGTTGCAAATTGAATATAATTTTTTTCTGCATCTAGCTCTGAAAAAATATTGGGCTTCTAGCTGTGTGTGGGACTTGTTGTATTAATCCATCTATACTGACCTCCATCAGGTTGCACACTGAATATATTTTTTTCTGCATCTACCTCTGAAAAAATATTGGGCTTCTAGCTGTGTGTGGGACTTGTTCTATTAATCCATCTATACAGACCTCCATCAGGTTGCAAACTGAATATATTTTTTTCTGCATCTACCTCTGAAAAAATATTGGGCTTCTAGCTGTGTGTGGGACTTGTTGTATTAGTCCATCTATACTGACCTCCATCAGGTTGCAAATTGAATATAATTTTTATCTGCATCTAGCTCTGAAAAAATATTTGGCCTTCTAGCAGTGTGTGGGACTTTCTCTATTAGTCCATCTATACTGACCTCCATCAGGTTGCAAATTTAAAATAATTTTTATCTGCATCTACCTCTGAAAAAATATTTGGGCTTCTAGCTGTGTGTGGGACTTGTTCTATTAATCCATCTATACAGACCTCCATCAGGTTGCAAACTGAATATATTTTTTTCTGCATCTACCTCTGAAAAAATATTGGGCTTCTAGCTGTGTGTGGGACTTGTTGTATTAGTCCATCTATACTGACCTCCATCAGGTTGCAAACTGAATATATTTTTTTCTGCATCTACCTCTGAAAAAATATTGGGCTTCTAGCTGTGTGTGGGACTTGTTCTATTAATCCATCTATACAGACCTCCATCAGGTTGCAAACTGAATATATTTTTTTCTGCATCTACCTCTGAAAAAATATGTGGCCTTCTAGCAGTGTGTGGGACTTTCTCTATTAGTCCATCTATACTGACCTCCATCAGGTTGCAAACTGAATATAATTTTTTTCTGCATCTAGCTCTGAAAAAATATTTGGCCTTCTAGCAGTGTGTGGGACTTTCTCTATTAGTCCATCTATACTGACCTCCATCAGGTTGCAAATTCAAAATAATTTTTTGTCTGCATCTAGCTCTGAAAAAATATTGGGCTTCTAGCTGTGTGTGGGACTTGTTGTATTAGTCCATCTATACTGACCTCCATCAGGTTGCAAATTAAAAATAATTTTTATCTGCATCTACAGTACCTCTGAAAAAATATTTGGGCTTCTAGCTGTGTGTGGGACTTGCTCTATTAGTCCATCTATACTGACCTCCATCAGGTTGCAAATTGAATATCATTTTTATCTGCATCTAGCTCTGAAAAAATATTTGGCCTTCTAGCAGTGTGTGGGATTTTCTCTATTAGTCCATCTATACTGACCTCCATCAGGTTGCAAATTAAAAATAATTTTTATCTGCATCTACCTCTGAAAAAATATTTGGGCTTCTAGCTGTGTGTGGGACTTGTTCTATTAGTCCATCTATACTGACCTCCATCAGGTTGCAAATTGAATATAATTTTTATCTGCATCTAGCTCTGAAAAAATATTTGGCCTTCTAGCAGTGTGTGGGACTTTCTCTATTAGTCCATCTATACTGACCTCCATCAGGTTGCAAATTAAAAATAATTTTTATCTGCATCTACCTCTGAAAAAATATTTGGGCTTCTAGCTGTGTGTGGGACTTGTTCTATTAATCCATCTATACAGACCTCCATCAGGTTGCAAACTGAATATATTTTTTTCTGCATCTACCTCTGAAAAAATATTGGGCTTCTAGCTGTGTGTGGGACTTGTTCTATTAATCCATCTATACAGACCTCCATCAGGTTGCAAACTGAATATATTTTTTTCTGCATCTACCTCTGAAAAATATTGGGCTTCTAGCTGTGTGTGGGACTTGTTGTATTAGTCCATCTATACAGACCTCCATCAGGTTGCAAACTGAATATATTTTTTTCTGCATCTACCTCTGAAAAAATATTGGGCCTTCTAGCAGTGTATGGGACTTTCTCTATTAGTCCATCTATACTGACCTCCATCAGGTTGAAAATTCAAAATAATTTTTTGTCTGCATCTAGCTCTGAAAAAATATTTGGCCTTCTAGCAGTGTATGGGACTTTCTCTATTAGTCCATCTATACTGACCTCCATCAGGTTGCAAACTGAATATAATTTTTTTCTGCATCTAGCTCTGAAAAAATATTTGGCCTTCTAGCAGTGTATGGGACTTTCTCTATTAGTCCATCTATACTGACCTCCATCAGGTTGAAAATTCAAAATAATTTTTTGTCTGCATCTAGCTCTGAAAAAATATTGGGCTTCTAGCTGTGTGTGGGACTTGTTGTATTAGTCCATCTATACTGACCTCCATCAGGTTGCAAATTAAAAATAATTTTTATCTGCATCTACAGTACCTCTGAAAAAATATTTGGGCTTCTAGCTGTGTGTGGGACTTGCTCTATTAGTCCATCTATACTGACCTCCATCAGGTTGCAAATTGAATATCATTTTTATCTGCATCTAGCTCTGAAAAAATATTTGGCCTTCTAGCAGTGTGTGGGACTTTCTCTATTAGTCCATCTATACTGACCTCCATCAGGTTGCAAATTAAAAATAATTTTTATCTGCATCTACCTCTGAAAAAATATTTGGGCTTCTAGCTGTGTGTGGGACTTGTTCTATTAGTCCATCTATACTGACCTCCATCAGGTTGCAAATTGAATATAATTTTTATCTGCATCTAGCTCTGAAAAAATATTTGGCCTTCTAGCAGTGTGTGGGACTTTCTCTATTAGTCCATCTATACTGACCTCCATCAGGTTGCAAATTAAAAATAATTTTTATCTGCATCTACCTCTGAAAAAATATTTGGGCTTCTAGCTGTGTGTGGGACTTGTTCTATTAATCCATCTATACAGACCTCCATCAGGTTGCAAACTGAATATATTTTTTTCTGCATCTACCTCTGAAAAAATATTGGGCTTCTAGCTGTGTGTGGGACTTGTTCTATTAATCCATCTATACAGACCTCCATCAGGTTGCAAACTGAATATATTTTTTTCTGCATCGACCTCTGAAAAAATATTGGGCTTCTAGCTGTGTGTGGGACTTGTTGTATTAGTCCATCTATACTGACCTCCATCAGGTTGCAAACTGAATATATTTTTTTCTGCATGTACTTCTGAAAAAATATTGGGCCTTCTAGCAGTGTGTGGGACTTTCTCTATTAGTCCATCTATACTGACCTCCATCAGGTTGCAAATTAAAAATAATTTTTATCTGCATCTACAGTACCTCTGAAAAAATATTTGGGCTTCTAGCTGTGTGTGGGACTTGCTCTATTAGTCCATCTATACTGACCTCCATCAGGTTGCAAATTGAATATCATTTTTATCTGCATCTAGCTCTGAAAAAATATTTGGCCTTCTAGCAGTGTGTGGGACTTTCTCTATTAGTCCATCTATACTGACCTCCATCAGGTTGCAAATTAAAAATAATTTTTATCTGCAACTACCTCTGAAAAAATATTTGGGCTTCTAGCTGTGTGTGGGACTTGTTCTATTAGTCCATCTATACTGACCTCCATCAGGTTGCAAATTGAATATAATTTTTATCTGCATCTAGCTCTGAAAAAATATTTGGCCTTCTAGCAGTGTGTGGGACTTTCTCTATTAGTCCATCTATACTGACCTCCATCAGGTTGCAAATTAAAAATAATTTTTATCTGCATCTACCTCTGAAAAAATATTTGGACTTCTAGCTGTGTGTGGGACTTGTTCTATTAATACATCTATACAGACCTCCATCAGGTTGCAAACTGAATATATTTTTTTCTGCATCTACCTCTGAAAAAATATTGGGCTTCTAGCTGTGTGTGGGACTTGTTCTATTAATCCATCTATACAGATCTCCATCAGGTTGCAAACTGAATATATTTTTTTCTGCATCTACCTCTGAAAAAATATTGGGCTTCTAGCTGTGTGTGGGACTTGTTGTATTAGTCCATCTATACTGACCTCCATCAGGTTGCAAACTGAATATATTTTTTTCTGCATCTACCTCTGAAAAAATATGTGGCCTTCTAGCAGTGTGTGGGACTTTCCCTATTAGTCCATCTATACTGACCTCCATCAGGTTGCAAACTGAATATAATTTTTTTCTGCATCTAGCTCTGAAAAAATATTTGGCCTTCTAGCAGTGTATGGGACTTTCTCTATTAGTCCATCTATACTGACCTCCATCAGGTTGAAAATTCAAAATAATTTTTTGTCTGCATCTAGCTCTGAAAAAATATTGGGCTTCTAGCTGTGTGTGGGACTTGTTGTATTAGTCCATCTATACTGACCTCCATCAGGTTGCAAATTAAAAATAATTTTTATCTGCATCTACAGTACCTCTGAAAAAATATTTGGGCTTCTAGCTGTGTGTGGGACTTGCTCTATTAGTCCATCTATACTGACCTCCATCAGGTTGCAAATTGAATATCATGTTTATCTGCATCTAGCTCTGAAAAAATATTTGGCCTTCTAGCAGTGTGTGGGACTTTCTCTATTAGTCCATCTATACTGACCTCCATCAGGTTGCAAATTAAAAATAATTTTTATCTGCATCTACCTCTGAAAAAATATTTGGGCTTCTAGCTGTGTGTGGGACTTGTTCTATTAGTCCATCTATACTGACCTCCATCAGGTTGCAAATTGAATATAATTTTTATCTGCATCTAGCTCTGAAAAAATATTTGGCCTTCTAGCAGTGTGTGGGACTTTCTCTATTAGTCCATCTATACTGACCTCCATCAGGTTGCAAATTAAAAATAATTTTTATCTGCATCTACCTCTGAAAAAATATTTGGGCTTCTAGCTGTGTGTGGGACTTGTTCTATTAATCCATCTATACAGACCTCCATCAGGTTGCAAACTGAATATATTTTTTTCTGCATCTACCTCTGAAAAAATATTGGGCTTCTAGCTGTGTGTGGGACTTGTTCTATTAATAGATCTATACAGACCTCCATCAGGTTGCAAACTGAATATATTTTTTTCTGCATCTACCTCTGAAAAAATATTGGGCTTCTAGCTGTGTGTGGGACTTGTTGTATTAGTCCATCTATACTGACCTCCATCAGGTTGCAAACTGAATATATTTTTTTCTGCATCTACCTCTGAAAAAATATTGGGCCTTCTAGCAGTGTGTGGGACTTTCTCTATTAGTCCATCTATACTGACCTCCATCAGGTTGCAAATTAAAAATAATTTTTATCTGCATCTACCTCTGAAAAAATATTTGGGCTTCTAGCTGTGTGTGGGACTTGTTCTATTAGTCCATCTATACTGACCTCCATCAGGTTGCAAATTGAATATAATTTTTATCTGCATCTAGCTCTGAAAAAATATTTGGCCTTCTAGCAGTGTGTGGGACTTTCTCTATTAGTCCATCTATACTGACCTCCATCAGGTTGCAAATTAAAAATAATTTTTATCTGCATCTACCTCTGAAAAAATATTTGGGCTTCTAGCTGTGTGTGGGACTTGTTCTATTAATCCATCTATACAGACCTCCATCAGGTTGCAAACTGAATATATTTTTTTCTGTATCTACCTCTGAAAAAATATTGGGCTTCTAGCTGTGTGTGGGACTTGTTCTATTAATCCATCTATACAGACCTCCATCAGGTTGCAAACTGAATATATTTTTTTCTGCATCTACCTCTGAAAAAATATTGGGCTTCTAGCTGTGTGTGGGACTTGTTGTATTAGTCCATCTATACAGACCTCCATCAGGTTGCAAACTGAATATATTTTTTCTGCATCTACCTCTGAAAAAATATTGGGCCTTCTAGCAGTGTATGGGACTTTCTCTATTAGTCCATCTATACTGACCTCCATCAGGTTGAAAATTCAAAATAATTTTTTGTCTGCATCTAGCTCTGAAAAAATATTGGGCTTCTAGCTGTGTGTGGGACTTGTTGTATTAGTCCATCTATACTGACCTCCATCAGGTTGCAAATTAAAAATAATTTTTATCTGCATCTACAGTACCTCTGAAAAAATATTTGGGCTTCTAGCTGTGTGTGGGACTTGCTCTATTAGTCCATCTATACTGACCTCCATCAGGTTGCAAATTGAATATCATTTTTATCTGCATCTAGCTCTGAAAAAATATTTGGCCTTCTAGCAGTGTGTGGGACTTTCTCTATTAGTCCATCTATACTGACCTCCATCAGGTTGCAAATTAAAAATAATTTTTATCTGCATCTACCTCTGAAAAAATATTTGGGCTTCTAGCTGTGTGTGGGACTTGTTCTATTAGTCCATCTATACTGACCTCCATCAGGTTGCAAATTGAATATAATTTTTATCTGCATCTAGCTCTGAAAAAATATTTGGCCTTCTAGCAGTGTGTGGGACTTTCTCTATTAGTCCATCTATACTGACCTCCATCAGGTTGCAAATTAAAAATAATTTTTATCTGCATCTACCTCTGAAAAAATATTTGGGCTTCTAGCTGTGTGTGGGACTTGTAATCCATCTATACAGACCTCCATCAGGTTGCAAACTGAATATATTTTTTTCTGCATCTACCTCTGAAAAAATATTGGGCTTCTAGCTGTGTGTGGGACTTGTTCTATTAATCCATCTATACAGACCTCCATCAGGTTGCAAACTGAATATATTTTTTTCTGCATCTACCTCTGAAAAAATATTGGGCTTCTAGCTGTGTGTGGGACTTGTTGTATTAGTCCATCTATACTGACCTCCATCAGGTTGCAAACTGAATATATTTTTTTCTGCATCTACCTCTGAAAAAATATTGGGCCTTCTAGCAGTGTGTGGGACTTTCTCTATTAGTCCATCTATACTGACCTCCATCAGGTTGCAAATTAAAAATAATTTTTATCTGCATCTACCTCTGAAAAAATATTTGGGCTTCTAGCTGTGTGTGGGACTTGTTCTACTAGTCCATCTATACTGACCTCCATCAGGTTGCAAATTGAATATAATTTTTATCTGCATCTAGCTCTGAAAAAATATTTGGCCTTCTAGCAGTGTGTGGGACTTTCTCTATTAGTCCATCTATACTGACCTCCATCAGGTTGCAAATTAAAAATAATTTTTATCTGCATCTACCTCTGAAAAAATATTTGGGCTTCTAGCTGTGTGTGGGACTTGTTCTATTAATCCATCTATACAGACCTCCATCAGGTTGCAAACTGAATATATTTTTTTCTGCATCTACCTCTGAAAAAATATTGGGCTTCTAGCTGTGTGTGGGACTTGTTCTATTAATCCATCTATACAGACCTCCATCAGGTTGCAAACTGAATATATTTTTTTCTGCATCTACCTATGAAAAAATATTGGGCTTCTAGCTGTGTGTGGGACTTGTTGTATTAGTCCATCTATACAGACCTCCATCAGGTTGCAAACTGAATATATTTTTTTCTGCATCTACCTCTGAAAAAATATTGGGCCTTCTAGCAGTGTGTGGGACTTTCTCTATTAGTCCATCTATACTGACCTCCATCAGGTTGCAAATTCAAAATATTTTTTTGTCTGCATCTAGCTCTGAAAAAATATTGGGCTTCTAGCTGTGTGTGGGACTTGTTGTATTAGTCCATCTATACTGACCTCCATCAGGTTGCAAATTAAAAATAATTTTTATCTGCATCTACAGTACCTCTGAAAAAATATTTGGGCTTCTAGCTGTGTGTGGGACTTGTTCTATTAGTCCATCTATACTGACCTCCATCAGGTTGCAAATTGAATATAACTTTTATCTGCATCTAGCTCTGAAAAAATATTTGGCCTTCTAGCAGTGTGTGGGACTTTCTCTATTAGTCCATCTATACTGACCTCCATCAGGTTGCAAATTGAATATAATTTTTATCTGCATCTAGCTCTGAAAAAATATTTGGCCTTCTAGCAGTGTGTGGGACTTTCTCTATTAGTCCATCTATACTGACCTCCATCAGGTTGCAAATTAAAAATAATTTTTATCTGCATCTACCTCTGAAAAAATATTTGGGCTTCTAGCAGTGTGTGGGACTCATTGTATTAGGCCATCTATACCAAGCTCCACCAGCTTTGAAATTAATAAAAAAATTTTAGCTGCATCTAGCCCTGAAAATAATTTTTCCCAATAGTGGTAGCAATAGAAATATGGGGCGCGCGCCTGGCTAACAAAAATATACGCTTCATAACACAAAACACCAGCCTAGCGCACTGCATTAATAAGATGGCATCATCGTCTCTCCCAGTGCTAGGCCTACTACGCAGGCTAGTATTCCTGTGCCTAAAACACAATGTATGGGTCCGCGCTAGCCACTATGCTGAGGGGTATAAAGCTGCTGCTAACGCTTTATAACAATTCAATTGGCAGATTTTCACAGAGCTCTTCCACAACGCCCACCCATCGGGCAACAGTTGCCCACCCTCCCTATGGGATCTAGTGGCGAATAGTTGATGCCATTAATCAGAGCGTCAGTTGCCCCGTCAACGTGGCAAGCATACGGTAAGGCATGGGAAGAGTGGACACGACTAGTAGCAGGCAGACGGGTTGACCAATGTGAACAATCCAGATCACAAGTCACCATAGAATTTCTCCACCAGCTAATGATGAGGGGCATATCAGGGGCGTCAGCGCAGCGGTGTCTGACCGGAGTAGCATTTCACTTCCAACTACTGAATTGGGGAGATGTGACAAAGATTCATCATCAGACAATCCATAAAAGGGTGGAAAAGGGGTCAGCCAAGTCAGGAATGTAGACGTCCCGTCCCGTGTCACTAAAACTGATTTCTCACATCTTATCCCTAATACCATTAACATGACACTCACAAATTGAAGCAACACTAATGTCTACTGCATTTGTGATCGCCTTCTTCGGGGCGCTATGTATAAGCGAATTAGTCCCTCAATCCAAAATTACCACCAGTGGACGCTTATTACACCAGGAAGTAGTCATAGCCAATAATGCAATACGTGTACGCATACACCAATCGAAAACGGTTCCAGCGGGCAGGGGTACTTGGGTACTTCCACAACCCACAAACGGTACACTGAGTCGGGTAACAATAGTAAAAACATATCTAACCATCAGATCACAAAGTAATTTCTTCGTATCACACATTGATGGAACGCCATTATCAAGATACCTGTTCCAAGCTATATTTAATAAATGCATAACATCGGCAGGGAACCACCCCAAAGATTACGGGACACACTCATTCCGCATAGGTGCGGCCACGGAAGCAGCAAGAGCAGGACTGTCAGAAACGGAAGTTCAGAGGATAGGGAGATGGCGATCCACGTGTTTGGCGAGATACATAAGACCCGACTTGTTATCCTAACGTGGTTTGTTTCTTTTACAGGTGACGCTAAGCCAACAGTGTGAGTGATAGGCCACTCGTATATATATTGGGCACAAAAAAGGGCGAAAGTCCGCCCAGGCGGGAGGAAATTAGAGTTTCATAACACATATTTCAACTGGAGAGGTATTAGAGGCCTGCTATGGCCACAGGTACTAATGGAGGTAATCAAGGTAGGGAGAGAGGCAAGAGGTCCGGTCATCTTAGTTATACAGGCCGGGGGAAACAACCTAGGTCATCACAAGAGCGCATAACTAATGGCAATAATGAAACTAGACACTGAGCGCTTCAGAGAATTTTTCACAAAATTAGCTATAGTATGGTCAGAGATTGTGCCGATAGCGGTATGGCAAGGTGCGCGAGACATCACGGCCATCGAATGGACAAGGCGGGTAATAAATATTCGGATGGCAAAATTTAGAAGAGACAGAGGCGGTGTAGTGATACGACACCGACAACTGGAAGGAGATAAAGCAGGCCTCATACGGCCCGACGGTGTTCACTTAATAGATATTGGACTGGACATATTCCTGTCAGGACTCCAGGACGGAGTGGAACAAGCGTTAAGAGTGATGGGTGGGGGTCAGAGTCCTGCATACGAGTACGCTGGATCCTCCGTGGCCTGGAAATAGAAAGGACATGTTGGAGAGTTACACTTGTTGGCCAACTTGCCGGAGTGGGGACCCAGGGCATGCTGCAACAAGCTGAATTATTTTAGAAATAAAATGCCTTTCTAATGGAATGAGTATAAAGAGTTAATAAAGCTGTGACCGATCCTCACCCATCCAGTTGTAAGAGTTACATTATTGGGTTGTCCATGAAAGGGGGGCGGTAGGGGGGCTGAGCATCTGGGTTTGGTTGGGGGTCCCCACAGTCTGCCTAGGCTAGATTAATTTAAAAATTCTTATTAGATACACAGGCTGTGCAGCTTGCTTCGCAGCTGGGCTACTACGCCCAAAGTATTGCCTAGGCTAGATGCAGTTAAAAATTCTACGCTGACTAGCAGACACTGAAGATTTGGAGCAGACCTCTGAGTAAACAGCTCTTCAGACTCAACCATCTGTGTTACCCCAAGCCATAGTGTATGTAGTTTCTTACAGTTAAAAGGGGGGGGTGCGACCCAACCCACCTGGAATTGACGATGCCAACGTCACGTAAGACACAGCAAGGGGACTCCCAAAATTGTGGCACAGACACCACTTAACCCTAGAACGCATACCTGTGGCCTTGCAGGCCCGCCCAGTTAATTGTTTTCTATTTTCTGCAAGATTGCTTTAGTTAGAATTTTGAAACTCTAGGTATTCTTCATGTATATAGTTGTTTGTCATTTGAGTTTGAGTTATTCCATGTTATTTGCACAAGGGCCTAAAGGGCCCCAGGTATGTGAAAGTGTAGATTTTTATGGTCATGCGTTCTAGGGTTAAGTGGCATCAATTGCCCCACTGTTGCTTAAAACGGTTGGTGAGGTGATTTTACCAAATCCCCAAGCTTTTAGTCTCCCAAGGATGACACAGGGGTAGAAATGTCCTTGCGAATCCATGATTTGATCATCTTTATGAACGTGAGTCTGTCTACATTCTCAGTGGACAGCCGCGTGCGCTTATCTGTCAGCACACCACCAGCAGCGCTGAACACACGTTCAGAGAGAACGCTGGCTGCATGGCATGACAAGATCTCCAAGGCGTGAGTGGCGAGCTCCGGCGATTTTTCAAGATTGGAATACCAAAATGAGCAAGGGTCCAGTGACACAGTCATGGCTTCGATGTTCACTTGGAGATTCTCCTGTACCATCCTCTCTAGGCATTGACTATGTGTCAGACTTCTTGTCTCCTGTGGCCTTGCAAAGGATGATCTAAAAAAGTGGTGAAACGATTCCACAAAATTGCTGTTACCAGCAGATACTGTGTTACTGTTAGGCTGTGTGCCCACGTAGCATTTTTCAAGCGTGTATGCTGCGGAATTTCCGCAGCGTAAACGCTTGAAAAACGCATGTATATCCGCACCCCATGGTCCCCAATGGGATTCCGCAAGTTCTATGCACATGTTGCGAATTTTTCCGCAGCGTTTATGCCGCGTTCTAAAATCCGCAGCATGTCATTTAATTTTGCGTTTCCGCAAGCGGAATTGCCTTAGTCCAATGCATAAAAAACGCAAGGCAATTCCGCATGTGGAAAACGCGTGATAAACGCGCGAAAAATGCGCGATAAACGCGTGCGGAATTCCGCATGCGTTTTTCCGGGAGAGGACTTGCATTTATGCAGCAGAAATTTTCTGCTTCATAAATGCAACGTGGGCACATAGCCTTACTGTTTGAGTGATGAAGACTCGACAGTCCCACCGTTGGCAAGTTAGAACTGTGAGATTCACTACGTGCACCACTGGTGTTTTGTGGAAAAGCACATGTAAGATTCTGCAACAGATACTCCTGCATTCGTCAATACCTTTTTATGGCAGGAATTATTTCGGCAAATATACTTTTGTACCGGGGATCTAAGAGTGTGGCAACCCAGTAGTCGGGATTACTTCGAATTCTGACAATCCGGGGGTCATGTTGCAGGTAGTGCAGCAAGAAGGCACTCATGTGTCTTGCGCATCCAGAAGGACCAAGTCCTTGTTGTGTTGGTAGCGAGGTAAGAATCATGCTTCCTTCCTCTGCCCTCTCCCTCCAACCTCGCACAACAGAAATGTGATCAAGGTCTCCCTCATCTGATGAGTCTTCCATGCCCATTGCCAGTTCGTCCTCCACTTCTTCCTCGGCTCCTGCACCTTCCTCAACAGTTTGGCTGCTACCATGCGCCCTGGTTAATCCCTCTCCCCCACCCTCCCATGCCTGCCGCCTTGGTGCTGCCAACCGTCTGGACCTTGGAGATGTTATCCCTTCCGCATACGACTCCTCCTCTACTTCCTCCACCTCCTCTTGTCCCACCACCTGACTCCGAATTCTGTTTAACATGTGCTCCAGCATGTAAATCACCGTAATAGTCATGCTGATAATGGCATCGTCAGCACTAAACATCTTCGTCGCCATTTCAAGACTGTGCGGAAGGGTGCATAGGTCCCTGATCTGAGACCACTCCTCCAGCGTGATTTGCCCCACCTCTGGATCTCGTTGGCCCAGGCTATACGTCAGAACGTATTGCACCAGGGCTTGTCGGTGCTGCCACAGTCGCTGCAACATGTGCAGAGTTGAATTCCACCGTGTCGGCACATCGCATTTCAGCCGGTGAACTGGCAGGCCCAACGACTTCTGTAGAGATGTAAGTCGTTGAACTGCGGGATGCGAACGGCGGAAGTGAGCACACAGCGACCGTGCACTCTGCAGAAGGCCATCTAGTCCGGGATAGTGGGCTAAAAATTGCTGGACAACCAGGTTCAACACGTGAGCCATACAAGGCACGTGTGTGACATTGCCCCGGCGAAGTGCCGCACCCAGGTTTGCAGCATTGTCGCACATGGCCTTCCCTGGTTGCAGGTCCAGTGGAGACAACCTTTCATGAAACTGGGTCTCCAGAGCTGACCAAAACTCCTCAGCTGTGTGACTCACATTTCCCAGACATTTCAAAGTAAACACTGATGCGTTGAGGCCTGCTGCCAGCATAGTAAGGAGGTATGCAGGATTCCTTCTGCGCAGTTAGAAAGCAGGTGGCATTACCAGACAGGCTTTGGGTGCAGGTGGAGGACCGAGAGGAGGTTGAGGAGGCAGAAGCAGTGGAGGAAGTTCGAGATAAAGAGGATTAACACACAACTCGTGGGGACGGTAAGACTTGGACAGCAGCCCCTTGTCCTGCTGTCACCATAGTTACCCAGTGCCCAGTCAGCGACATGTAACGCCCCTGTCCATGCCTTCTCGTCCAAGTGTCTGTGGTGAAGTGCACCCTGTCACACACAGAGTTTCTCAAAGAAGCGGTGATGTTGTGTGCGACATGCTAGTGGAGCGCAGGCACACCTTTCTTTGAGAAGTAGTGCCGACTGGGCATCTGGTACTGGGGCACTGTGACGGACATAAGGTCTTGAAAATCCTTTGTGTCCTCCAGGTGGAAAGGCCGCATTTCTGTAGCCAACAGCTTGCAGATGGTGAAATTCAACCTCTTAGCTTTCTCATGGCTAGGAGGAAATGGTCTTTTACTTTTCCACATCTGAGGGACCGAGGGCTGGCTGTTGTGCTTAGACGGTGTTGAGTAGGGTGTCCCCGGCAACTGCCGGTCTGTGAGGAAGATGCAGGCGGACATGTTAGGTTGCCTTGATCCAAAGGTGGTGCTCTCGATGTCGGAGAGCGCTCAACACTAGCAGGTGTTTCCACTTCCCAATGAACTGACGACCTGCCAATCACACTGGCTGTTGCGGGTAAAGAGGTGGCAGGTCTGCGTCCAAAAACATGTGTGACTGCTGTCCCCCCAGTCACAGAGGATGAAGAGGCTGCGGATGCACAAGATGGGGCAGACGGTGGTTGGCCCAGCCGGCTAGGCCGCATTGTAGCACAGTGAGCTTCCCACTGCAACTTATGCTTCATATCCATGTGATGGTACATGCATGAAGTACTCAAACTATGTATTTTTTGGCCTCTACTTAGCTTTTGCTGACAAATATTACAGATAACACGAGTTGGGTCATCCTTATAGCTCTGAATAAATGCCCAGGCTATGCAAGGCTTAGAGCCCATGTGACCTGAAGAGCCACTACGACTTGTGGTCAGAGGCAGAGTTGTGGTTGAGGATGCAGTTGTTGACGTGCTTCCAGTACTCCGTCTTTGTTCAGGAAGGCGCAACCTAACCTCGTCGTCAATAGCATCTGTGATGCCCCGCTGCGCTTGGTATCACAGATCCTACAAGAGTGCATTGATGGAATCCTCCACAAGAGGCCCCCATAAACATTCACACATCTCCACCTTCCACCTCAGACCAGCAGAGGGAGCCCGTTAGGGATATAAATAGGGAAGGTGGAGCTAGGCAGTTCAGTTCCTCTGAAGAGTTCCTGCAGTAGAGAAGCCTAAGAGAGGTCAGTCTGCAGTGGAGCTCAGTCTAGTCTAGAGAACGCAGTTAATAGTTCAGCAGTGGAGCACGAGGCTCCTGCTTGCTAGATTCAGGGAGCCCAGATAGAGCTTAAGGTGTGCCGGTGCCGTAAGATCAGTGAAGCGCGGCAAGCTGCCGTTAGTGTGTATAGCCTAGTGAGGGCCCGAGTAGGCCGAAGGCGAGTGGCGAGTTAGTACATAAGGGGCAGAGGAGCTTAACCAGCTCACCCCGAAGCATTTACCGGACACAGGATCCGAGCTTACCGGTATCTCTATGACCCAGTAAGGCATAACCGGAATCCCTGGAGAACTACAAGTCCCAGGATCGCTAAGGTGCTGATATGTAACAGAGCCAGGAGACGCTTAGGCCCCGCATACTGGGAGCATGAACTCCAAGAGAAGGCCCTACCACAAGGTCAACCAGCGCAGGACAGAGACAAAGTTAGGCCTAGCTCCAGGCAGGTCAGAAACTTACTACGCAGAGGCAAGAAACAGGAGGCCCTACACCCGCTCATTGGGGAGGATCCTGATATGCACCCTTCACCCTACAGTGCTCCGGGATGTGCCTGAATTTCCACCAGTAAAAGGTACTGAAGTAACTACCGTGTCCGTTCCCGTTCTTGCTCTGACCCAGCTGGGTCTCGCCTGTCCTGCATTCCCCCTGCATACGCTGCCCTGAGACCTAGCTAGCTCCACCTGTGGGGAGCTATACCATCGAGCTGCCTTATCAAAGGCCTCAGTGGACTGCTGCAGCGCTGGTGCTTGTCACCAGATACCACAGGTGGCGTCATGAACTCTTATAAAATTAACAATTATCCACCCTTTTAAAGAGAGACCCCAGGGTACGGGCCAGGGAGCCGACCACCGCGACATCCCCAAGGCCAGGCAAATGCCCGGGTACCGAGTCATCCCCATCCCCAGGGCTAGTCACATCCTCCTCCACCTCCTCTGCTGACCTCATCGACTGTCTGACTGTGGGTTGACAGTGAGTGGGATCTCCAACCTCGTCATCATCACCCTGTGTGTTATCACACCCGTCGCCCTCAGAGCCAACCTCTTCCTGCCCTGACCGAAAAGTCAAGTTGTCGCTCCAATCAGGTATTTGAGTCTCATCATCGTCTTCATCATTGTCTCCACCAACAGGAGTTACAGTTTGGGAACAAGGGTCTACATTATTCTCAGAACCTTCTTCATCTGGTCCTGGATCCAACTTATAAAGATTCTGGGCATCGGATCAGATCATTTCCTCATCTGGATTAACAGAAGCTCTGGAGCAGACCTCCGTTTCCCAGGCTATAGTATGAGTAAACAGCTGGGCAGACTCAGCCATCTGTGTTACCCCATACTCAGACGGGCAGCTGGAGACTTGGGAGCTGTGAGGAAGCAAGTGCGATTGGGGTGACACCTCTGAGGACTGCAGTATTTGTGATGTTGAAATTGAGGTGATGGAGAGCCCACTTGAAGGAGCACTTGATATCCGTTGAAGCACCTGCTGTTTTTGTGCCTCATCTAGAATTTGTAGCGATGGGCGTGTCCGTAAGAATGGGATCGTATCACATTGTCCACGAAAAGAAGTCGACATCTTAGTTTGGCTGGAAGATGGTCTTTCTTCTGCAGATGTTACTCCCCCCCCACCGTGGGGGGCCTCGACCCACCGGCGGACAGGCACCAGTATTGGGATAGGGGGGCTGGCCGTCAGGGTCCACCGCGGCTCTGGCACAAACCCGGCGACACAGAGGTGGCACAGGCAGGAACGGACTGGCCGTGTCGGCTTCTCACTTTTTGGATTTTAGAAGGGCATGACATGCCTATATCTGTGTCTCCCCCTCCTTTTACTCCTCCACCTCTTTTCTTTTCGCATGTCTATATGTACTTGTCACTTTTCCATGTGTTAGTTGTGTCTTCTGAGCAGTTTGTCAGCTTTTGGACACCTTTGAAGGTGTTTTCTATGTGTTTCTATGTGTTTTTGTTTGCCTGCCATTGGTTTTAACGGTGTTCGAAGGTGTTCGACGAACAGTTCGACGAACAGTTCGGTGAACACACGGGTGTTCGACGAACCGAACCGAACTCGAACACTACGGGGGTGGCTCAACACTATTCACTACGTGCACCACTGGTGTTTTCTGGAAAAGCAGATGTAAAAGCAGATTCTATAACATCCTCTGCTGATACTCCTGCATGCATGAATCCCTTTCTATGGCAGGAATTATTTCGGCAAATTTACTTTTGTACCTGGGGATCTAAGAGTGTGGCAACCCAGTAGTCGGGATTACTTCGAATTCTGTCAATCCGAGGGTCATGTTGCAAGTAGTGCAGCAAGAAGGCACTCATGTGTCTTGGGCATCCAGGAGGACCAAGTCCTTGTTGTGTTGGTGGCGAGGTAAGAATCATGCTTCCTTCCTGTGCCCTCTCCCCCCAACCTCGCACAACAGAAATTTGATCAAGGTCTCCCTCATCTGATGAGTCTTCTATGCCCATCGCCAGTTCGTCCTCCACTTCTCCCTCGGCTCCTGCACCTTCCTCAACAGTTTGGCTGCTACCATGCGCCCTCGTTAATCCCTCTCCCCCACCCTCCCATGCCTGCTGCCTTGGTGCTGCCGACCGTCTGGACCTTGGAGATGTTATCCCTTCCGCATACGACTCCTCCTCTACTTCCTCCACCTCCTCTTGTGCCACCACCTGACTCCGAATTCTGTTTAACATGTGCTCCAGCATGTATATCACCGGAATAGTCATGCTGATAATGGCATCGTCAGCACTAAACATCTTCGTCGCCATTTCAAAACTGTGCAGAAGGGTGCATAGGTCCCTGATCTGAGACCACTCCTGCAGCGTGAATTGCCCCACCTCTAGATCTCGTTGGCCCAGGCTATACGTCATAACGTATTGCACCAGCAGGGCTCGTCGGTGCTGCCACAGTCGCTGCAACATGTGCAGAGATGAATTCCATCGTGTCGGCACATCGAATTTCAGTCAGTGAACTGGCAGGCCCAACGACTTCTGTAGAGATGTAAGTCGTTGAACTGCGGGATGCGAACGGCAGAAGTGAGCACACAGCAACTGTGCCCTCTGCAGAAGGCCATCTGGTTCAGAATAGTGGACTAAAGATTGCTGGACAACCAGGTTCAACACGTGAGCCATACAAGGTATGTGTGTGACATTGCCCCGGCAAAAGGCCGCACCCAGGTTTGCAGCATTGTCACACACGGCGTTCCCTGGCTGCAGGTCCAGTGGAGACAACTATTCATGAAACTGGGTCTCCAGAGCTGACCACAACTCCTCAGCTGTGTGACTCACATTTCCCAGACATTTCAAAGTAAACACCGCCTGATGCCGTTGAGCCCTGCTGCCAGCATAGTAAGGAGGTGTGCAGGATTCCTTCTGCGCAGTTAGAACGTGGGTGGCATTATCAGACAGGCTTTTGGTGCAGGTGGAGGACCGAGAGGAGGTTAAGGAGGCAGAAGCAGTGGAGGAACTTCTAGATAAAGAGGATTGACGCACAACTCGTGGGGACGGCAAGACTTGGACAGCAGCCCCTTGTCCTGCTGTCACCATAGTTACCCAGTGCCCAGTCAGCGACAGGTAACAACCCTGTCCATGCCTACTCGTCCAAGTGTCTGTGGTGAAATGCACCCTGTCACACACAGAGTTTCTCAAGGAAGCGGTGATGTTGTGTGCGACATGCTGGTGTAGCGCAGGCTCACCTTTCTTTGAGAAGTAGTGGTGACTGGGCATCTGGTACTGGGGCACTGCGACAGAAATAAGGTCTCAAAAATCCTTTGTGTCCACCAGACAGAATTGCAGCATTTGTGTAGCCAACAGCTAGCAGATGGTGAAATTCAACCTCTTAGCTTTGTCATGGCTAGGAGGAAATGGTCTTTTACTAGTCCCCATCTGAGGGACCGAGGGCTGGCTGTTGTGCTTAGACTGGGATGAGTAGGGTGTCCTCGGCAAGCTGCCTGTCTGTGAGGAAGATGCAGGCGGACATGTTATGTTGACTTGATCCAAAGGTGGTGCTCTCGATGTCGGAGAGCGCTCAACACCAGCAGGTGTTTCCACTTCCAAATGAACTGATGACCTGCCAATCACACTGGCTGTTGCGGGTAAAGAGGTGGCAGGTCTGCGTCCAAAAACATGTGTGACTGCTGTCCCCCCAGTCACAGAGGATGAAGAGGCCGCGGATGCACAAGATGGGGCAGACGGTCGTTGGCCCGGCCCGCTAGGCTGCATTGTAGCACAGTGAGCTTCCCACTGCAACTTATGCTTCATATCCATGTGACGGTTCATGCATGAAGTACTCAAACTATGGATTTTTTGGCCTCTACTTAGCTTTTGGTGACAAATGTTACAGATAACATGAGTTGTGTCATCCTTTGCGATCTCAAAAAATGCCCAGGCTATGCAAGGCTTAGAGCCCATGCGACCTGAAGAGCCACCACGACTTGTGGTCAGAGGCAGAGTTGTGGTTGAGGATGCAGTTGTTGATGTGCTTCCAGTACTACGTCTCTGTCCAGGAAGGCGCCACCTAACCTCATCGTCACTAGCATCCTCCTCCACCTCCTCTGCTGACCTCATCAACTAGCTGACAGTGGGTTGACAGTAAGTGGGATCTCCAACCTCGTCATCATCACCATATGTGTTCTCACACCCGTCGTCCTCAGAGCCAACCTCTTCCTGGCCTGACCGAAAAGTCAAGTTGTCGCTCCAATCAGGTATCTGAGTCTCATCATCGTCTTCCTCATTGTCTCCACCAACAGGAGTTACAGTTAGGGAACGAGGGTCTACATTATGCTCAGAACCTTCTTCATCTGGGCCTGGATCCGACTCATAAACATTCTGGGCATCAGTGCAGATCATTTCCTCATCTGGATTCACAGAAACTCTGGAGCAGACCCCTGATTCCCAGGCTATAGTATGAGTAAACAGCTCTGCAGACTCAACCATCTGTGTTACCCCATACTCAGATGGGCAGCTGGAGACTTGGGAGCTGTGAGGAAGCAAGTGCGATTGGGGTGACACCTTTGAGGACTCGAGTATTTGTGATGTTGAAGTTGAGGTGGAGGAGAGCCCACTTGAAGGAGCACTTGATATCCGTTGAAGCACCTGCTGTTTTTGTGCCTCATCTGGAATTTGTAGCGATGGGCGTGTCCGTAAGAAAGGAATCATATCACATTGTCCACGAAAAGAAGTAGACATCTTAGTTTGGCTGGAAGATGGTCTTTCTTCTGCAGATGTTACTGTTGCTTTTCCACCTACCCCACGGGCACAACCTTTTTTTCCAACACGCCTATTCCCCTTTCCACCAGCAGCAGGCCTTTTGCCACTCATTTTGGTGGTTAACTAATTGGCAACTCTGTAGTTGTTTGCACAAAAAATGATGGATGGAAACCGAGCAGAGCTGAGTGGCCAAACTGTGGTACTAGCCCAAAAGGATTGGCTGGGTTAGATGAAGTAAAACAATTTTAGTAGATACACAGGCGGTGTAGCTTGCTTCACAGCTGGGCTACTCCATTGACTACGAGACACTGCTACTAGGCCCAAAAGGATTTCCTGGGCTAGATGCAGTAAAAAATTTGAATTAGATACACAGGCGGTGTAGCTTCCTTCACAGGTGGGCTACTCCGCTGACTACGAGACACTGCTACTATGCCCAAAAGGATTTACTGGGTTAGATGCAGTAAAAAATTGTTATTAGATAAACAGGTGGTGTAGCTTGCTTCAGGTGGGCTACTCCACTGACTACCAGACACTGCTACTAGGCCCAAAAAGATTTCCTGGGTTAGATGCAGTAAAAAATTAGAATTAGATACATAGGCGGTGTAGCTTCCTTCACAGGTGGGCTACTCCGCTGACTACCAGACACTGCTACTAGGCCCAAAAAGATTTCCTGGGCTAGATGCAGTAAAAAATTAGAATTAGATACACAGGTGTTGTAGCTTGCTTCAGATGGGCTACTCCACTGACTACAAGACACAGCTACTAGGCCCAAAAGGATTTCCTGGGTTAGAGGCAGTAAAAAATTAGAATTAGATACACAGGCGGTGTAGCTTCCTTCACAGGTGGGCTACTCCGCTGACTACGAGACACTGCTACTAGGCCCAAAAAGATTTCCTGGGTTAGATGCAGTAAAAAATTAGAATTAGATACACAGGCGGTGTAGCTTCCTTCACAGGTGGGCTACTCCGCTGACTACCAGACACTGCTACTAGGCCCAAAATGATTTCCTGGGCTAGATGCAGTAAAAAATTAGAATTAGATACACAGGTGATGTAGCTTCCTTCACAGGTGGGCTACTCCGCTGACTACAAGACACTGCTACTATGCCCAAAAGGATTTACTGGGTTAGATGCTTTAAAAAATTGTTATTAGATACACATGTGGTGTAGCTTGCTTCAGATGGGCTACTCCACTGACTACCAGACACTGCTACAGGCCCAAAAGGATTGGCTGGCTTAGATGCAGTAAAATATTGGTATCAGATACACAGGTGGTGTAGCTTGCATCACAGATAGGCTACTACAATGACTAACAGACACTGTTACAGGCCCAAAAGGATTGGCTGAGCTACATTTCGACAAATGCTGTGAAAAACACTTGCACAGCACTGGCACAGACCTGCCTGGCAAAAAGTGATATGAACTGCTGTAACCTAGCCCTCAAAAGGGCTGCAATTAGAACTAGTCCCTACTCCCTAAACCTATCTCTCTATGTAACTGGAAATTCGCTTGCAATTCACACAATTATACTGTATAGCGCCCACAGCAGCAGCAGTGCTGTCTAACACTCAGCTGCAGCAGTGAGAAAATGGTGGCGACGGGGAAAATGGCTGGGTCTTATAGGGCAAGGACATGTGACATACACAGCCAATGACACATGCCCTTGCTTGTGTGGAAAAAAAAGCACTTTTCTGCGTGTATGCACTGCTGATAGGCTGACAGACTGCACCGCTCCACTGTAAATGCGGGAAAGAAAAAAAAATGGAGATCGGCATTATTTCTGCAGAGATCCCTCCCCTGCCCCCCACCCCCCGCCCACTCTACACTGAAACTGTCTATTAACATTGATTAACAGTATTACTGTGAAAAAATCCAGTTACGCTTTTGGTGCACGAGCAGTTATCGAACATAACCTCGAACAGCCGAATTTTTTGCAAATCGTTCGAGTTTGTCGAACGACTCTAACACCGCCCAAAACAGCTCGAATTTGAGATTGGCGAACAGTTCGAGTCGAACACCGCTCATCTCTAATTGTTACATCGCTTTCAATGCAGGATAGGCCTATATTATACATTATATTCGGGTATAGGGCTGTGACATCAAGTGTTACAGAAATATAAGGATGCTGGAATAGTTCAATCAAATGCGATGAATCTCTAATGTGACTAGATAACTTAAGGACATGAGGTTGCATGATCCTGTCAATATATTCTGCTATTTTACTAGTTAAAGAACCTATTCCAGAAATATTCGGTCTACTCAGAGGATTTTTTATATCCTCATGAATTTTAGGGAGATGATACATGAATGGGGTAGTGGGATATTTCACTAAGAGAACTTTTTCTCTTCATAATTTAAAACACCAACCTCAAAGGCTTGGTTGATAAGCAAATTGTATTCAGGGATAATATCTGGAATGGGATCATTTTTTAATTCTCTATAATACATCTTATCATACAAAACACGCATAGCTTCCTTTTGATAGTCATTAACATCCTGTATAACTATTCCATCGCCTTTATCGCCCGCCCTGATAATAATATCTTTATTGTCTTTCAAAGAGCGGAATGCACCTTTTTCTTTTTCAGTTAGATTACATGAAGCCATGGGGTGATGAGACTGATGCGGTTCTGAAGAAGGGAGTTCGAAACGCGCGTCAGGGCATTTCACCTTACGTGTGCGCTCTCCCAACGGGTCCCTCTGTCTCAGGCCTCCTGGATAGTACTCCGTGATCTAGTTAAATCCCTGGTATGTATTGGCAATTATTAATTACTATAGGCATTGTACATTGAAGGGAGCTGATGAGTAATTCCCTCTTGTTTATTATTGATGCATTATAGAGGTGATTTACTTGATTACCACATATATATATATATATATATATATATATATATATATCGATTTGATTGTCAACCACTGTTGCTATGACAACAACAGTTTGGTGTTTTCTAAGCCTGAGTAGTATGATTGTAAAATTTAGAATATGTGGGGTCCGTTGGGGCAGTGACCGTGTTTTGTGAAAGGCTTTTTATGCTACCACTGTTCTCAGGTTCCCTTTCCCCCTATTTTGTGCCTTTTATTTTAACTAATAAACTTTATGTGAATTTCTAAAGAAATTTTTGGCAGTCCCTCTTTCGTTGTATGCTTTTGTTTTCTGATGCGGTTCTAAGCAAGATATAGAACTAAGCTTCGTCTGAACAACATCATTAAAGGTTTTTAGATGATGTCCTTTACTTTCTAAAGGGTAAAAGTATGATTTAGTTTTTAAGTTAATATGAGGCTGCGTGCCCACGTTGCGGATTACAAGCGTTTTTGATGCGGATTTTCCGCAGCGTAAACGCTTGTAAAACGCTTGGTAATCCGCATCCCATGGTCCCCAATGAGAATCCGCAAGTTCTGTGCCCATGCTGCAGATTTTTCCGCAGCGTTTATGCTGCGTTCAAAAATCCGCAGCATGTTCATTAATTTTGCGTTTCCGCATGCGGAATTGCCTTATTCAATGCATGAAAAAACGCAAGGCAATTCCGCATGTGGAAAACGTGTGAAAAACGCGCGATAAACGCATGCGGAATTCCGCATGCGTTTTTCCGGGAGAGGACATGCGGAAATAAAGCAGAAATTTTCTGCTTCATTTCCGCAACGTGGGCACATAGCCTGAAGATTATTTTGAGAGTTTATCTCTGTCTGAGGTACCCTTTCTGTTTGAATCCTGTCTTTATTAATTAAAAAGTGCCTTTTTAATGTTAATTTTCTAATAAAAACCTGCAGGTCCAAAAATAAATTGAAATCTTTAGGTTTATCCCTTTTTCAAAAGCGAGACTTCCTCATCTGTAAGCATGTACCTGGATAGATTAAAAATGTTTTTCAAATCTCCCTATGGAGATATTGCCATAGTGGTTTATCAAGTTTTTTTTCGGAGACAATACATGGGTTAAAAAAGGAACTGATACTGTGTTGTCTGCATTTGTGTTATCTACAGTGATGACTTGTTTAGTATTGTCTGGAAATAGCAAGGGAGGACTCATTTGAGTACTTTCCTGAATTGACAAATCTAAAAAGGTTGTAGACAATGGTTCATTAAATTCTATAAGTGGTAAAGGAGTACTAATCTGTAGAGAATGAATAAGAGGGACAGACAAGGGTTTAATGAAATTATCATTTGGAGGAATAGGACATTCAATGATTACATTAGAATCATTATTTAGTCTCCTTTCTTTATTTATCCTATTTGTCTTTTAATTTTTTCCAAGTGTACCATGGCGTCCTTAGGAGAGATAAGAGTAGTTGAAGTTATAGGGGTTTTATTTGAAGTTTTTTTGGTTCAGATTGCTTTTCAGGTGCATTGGAGTTAGCTGACAGAGAAGGATTTGTAGCAATGATTTCTGCGGTATTTGTGACCTTGTGTATATTAGCTGTATTTGCTTTAGAGCCCTCTATAGAAATCCCAGAACTATCTTTCTGGTTTGATTTGTTTGTGAACAGAATTCCTACCACAGCTTTTGTTTTATTAGTTGTTTCCAAAAACATTGTAGTTTTTTGTGTTTCTAGGGCACTATCCAATTTTTTCTGTGTTTCCAATATGGAATCCATTTTTTTCTGTGTTTTCAATGTACAATCCGCTTTTTTCTATACTTCCAATGTACTGTCAGGTTTTTTGGATGTCCCAACTATGCTATTTGTATTTCTCACTATTCTATATTTGTTATTAATTACAAAAAACTTTTTCCAAATTTTGAACCCATAGGTATGTTCAAATTGTTGGATATATTTCTAGGGGTATCAACCATTTTAATATTTTTGTTACGATTGTTGTTTTTGGTATTATTTGCATTACTATTATAATCTTCCTGATCTCTATTAAGTTTCTTAGCTTTCCTAATAGTTGTGTCATGTTCCATCTGCATTACCGTAGTGATAATGTGTTAATTCATTTTTTAAAAATTGGATGAGTTTCATAATTTTTACCCCATGTATTGTCTCCAAAAAAACTTGCTAAACCACTATTTTTCACCAAAGTCCACAAGAACAAAAAATTCTATAGAGAATCAAGAGGGGATGTTAAACAAAAAAGGAAAAATTGAGTCATGGCAATATCTCCATCAGGAGATTTGAAAAACATTTTTAATCAATCCAGTTACATACTTACAGATGAGGAAGTCTCGCTTTTGAAAAAGGGTTTATCATTCTGCCCAATCTATAAACCTAGAGATTTCGATTTATTTTTGGACCTGCAGGTTTTTATTAGAAAATTAACATTAAAAATGCACTTTTTAATTAATAAAGTCAAGATTCAAACAGAAATGGTACCTCAGACAGAGATAAGCTCTCAAAATAATCTTCATATTGATTTAAAAACTAAATCATACTTTTAACCCTTAGAAAGTAAAGGACATCATCTAAAAATCTTTAATGATGCTGTTCAGACAAAACTTAGTTCTATATCTTGCTTAGAACCGCATCAGTCTCATCACCCCATGGCTTCATGTAATCTAACTAAAAAAAAAAAAAGGTGCATTCCGCTCTTTGAAAGACAAAAGATATATAATTATCAGGGCGGCGATAAAGGTGGTGGAATATTTATACAGGATGTTAATGACTATCAAAAGGAAGCTATGCGTATTTTGTCTGACAAGATGTATTATAAAGAATTAAAAAATTATCCCATTCCAGATATTATCCCTAAATACAATTTGCTTATCAACCAAGACTTTGAGGTTGGTGTTTTAAATGAGAAAGAGAAAAAGTTTCTATTGGTGAAATATCCCACTACCCCATTCATGTATCATCTCCCTAAAATTCATGAGGATATAAAAAATCCTCTGGGTATACTGATTATTTTGGGAATAGGTTCTTTAACTAGTAAAATAGCAGAATATATTGACAGGATCATGCAACCTCATGTCCTTAAATTATCTAGTCACATTAGAGATTCATCGCATTTGATTGAACTACTCCAGCATCCTTCTTATATTTTTGTAACACTTGATGTCACAGCTCTATACACGAATATAATGCATAATATAGGCCTATCCTGCTTTGAAAGCTAGGTAACAATGGACAATAGACTATCCTGTGATCAAAAAAAATTTTTACAAAAAGGTCTTACATTTATACTAAATACTAATTTTTTTCACTTTTGGGGGAGTTTTTTTTATCAACAAATCAAAGGGACTGCTATGGGCTCAAAAGTCGCACCTACTTATGCTAATTTATTCATGGGGAGTTTTGAAGAAGGTTTTATTTATAAAGGGAAATATAAGGAAAACATTGTTTTTTTATAAATGTTTTATAGGTGATATATTTATAATTTGGGATAATTCAGTTGACATCTTAAAATAATTTGTGATGAATTTAAATGGTAATAATTGGGGGATTCATTTTACTTTGAATTTTAGTTATGATGAAATACATTTTTTAGATTTAGTGATTTTAATTACAAATAATATATGCAGTAAAACTTTCTTCAAGAAAGTAGACGCAAACAGCTATATACACTACCAGAGTGGCCATTATATCAAATAGCTTGTACTTTAAATGCTGATTTTGTGAACCAAGCAGAGAAATTAAAACAGAGATTCCAAGAGCAAAAGTATCCAAAGGAGCTTATCAAACGTGCCTATAAGAGAACAAAAGATCTCACACAAAGCCAATTGGTTTAAAAAAAATCAAGGAATATAAATATAACTGATAAATTTGAAACCGACTTTGCAACCACCTACAATATGAGGCACAAAAAAATCCAGAACATCATAAAGGATAACTGGCTTATCCTTTTAAATGACCCTATTTTGGGAAAAAGTTTACCAAAGAATCCATTGGTCATCTTACGTAGAACTCCCACTTTGAAGAACATTTTAGCACCTAGCCGTCAGAGAATGAAAACTATGGAAATGTGGTCATCTGACGATACCCCTGGAGTATATAAATGTCGTACAAGAAACTGTCTGTGTTGCGATACTATCTGTCACGGGTTAACTTCATTCACACATGATCAGACAGGGGAAACTTTTCTTATTAAAAATCACATGTCCTGTTCCAGCAATTTTGTATTATACGTCATTATATGTAGTAGTAAAAGGATATATGTTGGAAGAACAATCCAACTTCTTCATAAAAGTTTGAATTCACACAGATCAAATATCTCAAACGGTTTCTTGAAACATGGTCTATCCCAACATTGTACTATAAGGCATAATAAGGAATAAAAGAATTTAAAAATATTTCCAATAGAACAAATCCCCTCACATTATGTAAATCGAATTGAACAATTAAACAGGGAGGAAATCTATTGGATATACAAATTAAATACTTTAAATCCAAATGGGCTTAACAAAATTACAGATGCCTTTCTATAAAATGTAAAAATTATTTAACCGCTTCCCGACTGCCCACTGTACATAAACGTCGGTGCTTGCCGGGCTCTGTGCAGCGCCGACGTTTATAAACGGTCAGTGGTCCTGCAGCCCTCAGGACCCCCAGGGTCCTGCAAGTGCTGCGGGTGCGGTGCAGAGTGACAGCTCTGACAGGGGACATCATCGGGACCTGATTGGATCAGGTCCCAATGATGATAACCCTTTGCTATCTTTTATTTGCCGTGATCTATAGTGATCGCGGCATATAGAAGATAGTGAGAGGAGAGGGGGTCGTCCACTTACCTCTCCGACGGCCCCCTGATGTCTGACAGGACCTGCCGTTGTCATGGCAGCCGGAGGTTACATGACCACCCACGGGTCTGCCATGTACAGTGTCCTGCTAGGCTCAGCCTGCAGCTGAGTCTAGCAGAAGATAATGACAGTTTTACACTGTCAGCAGAGCTCCCATGCAATGCAGTACATTTCTATTGCATTGCATGAGAAGAGTGATTAGAAAAATAAAAATGAATGTCCCATACAGGACTAAGTAAAAATGTAAAAAAAAGCTTAAAATATGTTTTCAAACTGTTAAAAAAAAATCACAAAATAAATAAAAATAAATAAATAAAATATTAAACCAATAAATCTGTATATTTATGCAAAAACAAAAAAAGTACACATATTTGGTTTCGCCGGGTCCGAAACAACCCGATCTATAAAACTGTCACACTAATTAACTCCTTCTGTGCACACCGTAATAAAAATAAATAAAAAAATGAAGCAAAAAACTATGCTTTTTCATCATATCGCCAAACAAAAAGTGGAAAAAAATGCGATCAAAAAGCAAAATGGAAATAAAAATGGTACAGCTGAAAATGTCATCTTGTTCCGCAAAAAAAAAGCCGCCACACAGCTCCATCAGCCGAAAAATAAAAAAGTTATAGCTCTCAGAATAAAGCGATTCAAAAAAATTATTTTTTCTTGAAAATTGTTTTATTGTGTAAAAGCGCAAAAACATTAAAAAAATATACGGTAAGTGTAGTATCGCTGTAAACGTACTAACCCGAAGAATAATGCTGCCTTATCACTTTTACCACACGCAGAACGGCATAAAAAAAAACTCAAAAAACAATTCCTGAATTGTTGGTTTTTGTTAATTTTACCTCGCAAAAAACGGAATAGAAAGCGATCAAAAAATGTCACGTACCCAAAAATGGTACCAATAAAAATGTCAACTTGTCCCACAAAAAACAAGCCATCACATTACTCTGTCGGCCGAAATATGGAAAAATTATAGCTCTCAAAATATGGCGATGCAAAAACTAGATTTTGCAAAAAAAAGCGTCTTTTAGTGTGTGACAGCTGTCAGTCATAAAAACCCGATATAAATCTGGTATCTCTGTAATCGCACCGAATAAAGTAATCTCATCACTTATACCGCACGAGGAACGGCGTAAAAAATAAATAAAACCAATTCTTCACCTGCTACTGATTTGTGTTATGCACACGCCCGGACTGACTGGCGTGTGCGTGTTTAGTGATCCCACTGGACCATGAACCGGAGAGTGCCTGGAGGGGCGTAACTAAGTATCTACCCGATCCGACCAAGGTCGCACGACGGCTAACGACGCCAGTGCACCAGGGATGAACCGAGCAGAGGGACCAGGTGCTACTCCTGGTCAGACCCCGGACACGGCTGTTGACCCACACCGGAGAATACTGGAACAGGCAGGTTAGGCTGGCACACTGACTGGTGGGTATAGGCAGACACGGCAGATATGCAGACAGGCGGGCACTGGTAAGCACGACTGGAATGCAGGCAGGGAGTACTGGCAAGCACGGCTGGAGTGCCGACAGGGAGGCACTAGCAGGTTGGAGCACAGACTGGATAAGGTCCAGTACAGACTGGGACTCAGGAACAGAACCGCAGATGCGGTAGACAAGCAGAGCAGAGCGAGACCGCCGGAGCGGTGAACAAGAGCAGAGCAGGGCGAGGCCGCCAGAGCGGTGAGCAAGAGCAGAGCAGGGCGAGACCGCCGGAGCGGTGAGCAAGAGCAGAGCAGAGCAAGACCGCCTGGAGCGGTGAGCAAAGGCAGAGCAGAGCGAGACCGCCGGAGCTGTGAGCAAGAGCAGAGCGAGACCACCTGGAGCGGTGAGCAAAGGCAGAGCAGAGCGAGACCGCCTGGAGCGGTGAGCAAAGGCAGAGCAGAGCGAGACCGCCTGGAGTGGTGAGCAAAGGCAGAGCAGAGCGAGACCGCCTGAAGCGGTGAGCAAAGGCAGAGCAGAGCGAGACCGCCTGGAGCAGTGAGCAAAGGCAGAGCAGAGCAAGGCCGCCTGGAGCGGTGAGCAAAGGCAGAGCAGAGCGAGACCGCCTGGAGCGGAGAGCAAAGGCAGAGCAGAGCAATACCGCCTGGAGCGGTGAGCAAAGGCAGAGCAGAGCAAGACCGCCTGGAGCGGTGAGCAAAGGCAGAGCAGAGCGAGACCGCCTGGAGTGGTGAGCAAAGGCAGAGCAGAGCGAGACCACCTGGAGCGGTGAGCAAAAGGCAGAGCAGACAAGAACCACCAGAGCGGTGAGCAAGGCAGAGCAGGCAAGAACCGCCGGAGCGGTGAGCAAGGCAGAGCAGGCAAGAACCGCCGGAGCAGCGAGCAAGGCAGAGCAGGCAAGAACCGCCGGATCGGTGAGCAAGGCAGAGCAGGCAAGAACTGCCGGAGCGGTGAGCAAGGCAGAACGGGCAGAAACCACCGGAGCGGTGAGCAAGGCAGAGCAGGCAAGAATCACCGGAGCGGTGAGCAAGGCAGAGCAGGCAAGAACCGCCGGAGCGGTGAGCAAGGCAGAGCAGGCAAGAACCGCCGGAGCGGTGAGCAAGGCAGAGCAGAGGGGACAGGGCTCTGTTCACACGGAACAGACTGGAAGGGAAAGGCAGAACCAGATGCACACAAGATACTTGCAATGAAGTAGCGAGTGGACTCAAAACTCACAAACAAAAGTACAGCGAGAACGAGTAGGAGTTAGGTGCAGGTTCAGACTCTGCAGAAAAAGGGAAGGTGCGGACATAGAGAAAAACAGGAAACAGGCTAGGAGAGTGTTCAGACAGGAACTGAGTGTTCAGACAGAAACTGACACTGCAGCGAGATACAGGAGCAAGTCTGGCTATGCGGCCCCCAGAAAAGGCGAAACGAACAGGCTAGGAGCGTGTTCAGACTGGCCTGGAAATGCAGCCTCCAGGAAGGCGGACAGACAGGCAAGAAAACACAGACAACAGGTCTAGGTATGCGGCCCCTAGAAGGCAGGACGAACAGGCTAGGATACAGTTCAGACGGGAACTGCTACTGAAAGAGATACAGGAGCCAGTCTGGGAATACAGTCCCCATAGTGGTGGAAACAGACAAGAACAGAACAGGACCTGGCACATTCAGAGTAAAGCAGCACACTGAATGATAGCGTTGCTCAGGCATCAGCTTCCAGGTGAAGCTGGTTTAAATATCCAGTGACTGACAGCAATAGGCTGAGGATGCATTAGGGGAGTGTCCACAGCAGCTACAAGAAACAGGAAGTGACTGGGCCGCCGCCCTAAGCAGTCAGAACAGAGACAAACAGACAGCATGGAAAGAAGCCAGGCTAGCAGACTGGACTGATGAACAAGTTTGCGATCTTGCATAGTGGGAGATGGTGCCCTATGCAATAACGCCGCCAGGTATGCTACAATTTGTTTATGATGTCTCCCAAAGATCGCAGTAAGGCTCTGCTCACATTTATCCTGCACTCTGCGCTGAGCACTTATACCAGAGTTTCCGTGTAAATCTCTGAAATACGTGATTCAGACGGAACCCATGACGGAAGATTCCCTGTAATGAGGCAGATATAGGCACTGTGGATGCCGTCTGGCCTGTGATCCCACGGTGTCAGGTTTTTTAGGCATGCATAAAAGTGCGGTTGGCCACAGTTTTGTGCATTTCTGAAAAAAAGGACACCGCTAAACAGAGGCCAGACGGAGTCCAGAGTAACTCTGCTGCCTCATTACAGTGAATGGATCCCGCAGGGGTTTCATCTGAATTACATCACTTGGAAATTTAGATGGGAACCCCGATGTAAGTGCTCAGTCTAGTGCGCCGGATAAACAATATGTAAAATGTTCCCAATAAAAGCTTCAATTCAGTCCTCAAAAAAAGCTAGTCCCCATGCAGGTCTGTCATCTGTTAAAAATATAAGGGACTTCCAAGTTACTGGTAGCAGAAAGGCTCTGGAAAAGCAAAATGGCCCTTGCCCCCCAAAAGAAATTCAGAAAATGTTGTGCTCCTATATCCAAATGATTATTCTACAATAATTTGTTCTGCAATTGGCAAATAGCGCTCTGTCCCTCCCAGATCTCGCCGTATGGCTAAGCGGTACGATACAGCCACATATGGGGTATTGCCACTTTTAGAAGAAATTGTGTGACACATTTCGGCACCATTTTTACCCATTGCCCAGTGTAAAAATGTGAAATCTGAGGGTAAAACATTTTTTTGTGGTAAAAATATAATTATGTTTTCTTCACTGCCCAATGGTATAAATTTAAAAATTAAAAAATACTCACTACTTCCCTAGATGAATTCCTTGAGAGGTGTAGTTTACAAAATGGGGTCACTTGTGGGGGTTTCTGCTGTTTCGGCATATCAGCGACTCTTCAAATGTAACATGGTGTCTGCAACCTATGCCAGCCAACATAGCGCTCCTTTCTCTTCCGAACCCTGCCGTACACCAAAGCAGTGGTTTTCCCCCACATATGGGGTATCGGCGCACTCAGGAGAAATTGCACAACAAATTTCATGGTGCAATTTCTCCTGTTACCCTTATGATAATGCAAAATTAGGGGATGAAAAACATTTTTTGTGGGAAAAATGTGAAAATTTTATTTTTACGGCTCAATATTATAAACTTCTGTGAAGCACCTGGGGGTGCAAGGTGCTCACCACACATCTAGATAAGTTCCCTAAGGGGTCTAGTTTCCAAAATGGTGTCACTTGTGGGGGGTTTCCACTGTTTAGGCACATCAGGGGCTCCCCAAATACAACATGGCGTCCGCTAATTATTCAAGCAAATTTTACATTCAAAAAGTCAAATGGCGCTCCTTCCCTTCCAAACCCTGCCGTGCGCCCAAACAGTAGTTTTCCTCCACATATGGGGTATCAGCGTGTTCAGGAAAAATTGCACAACAAATTTCATGGTGCAATTTCTCCTACTACCCTTATGATAATGCAAAATTAAGGGATGAAAAACGTTTTTGTGGGAAAAATGTGAAAATTTTATTTTTACAGCTCAATATTATAAACTTCTGTGAAGCACCTTTGGGTTCAAGGTGCTCACCACACATCTAGATAAGTTCCCTAAGGGGTCTAGTTTCCAAAATGGTGTCACTTGTGGGGGGTTTCCACTGTTTAGGCACATCAGGAGCTCTCCAAACGCAACATGGCGTCCGCTAATTATTCAAACAAATTTTACATTCAAAAAGTCTAATGGCGCTCCTTCCCTTCCGAACCCTGCAGTGCCCCCAAACAGTGGTTTTCCCTCACATATGGGGTATCAGCACGCTCATGAGAAATTGCACTACAAATTATGTAGTCCATTTTTTCCTGTTACCCTTGTGAAAATAATTGGGTCTTAAGTAACATTTTTGTGAAAAAAAAATTAAATGTTCATTGTTTTCTTCCACATTCCAAAAATTCCTGTGAAACACCTGAAGGGTTAATAAACTTCTTCAATGTGGATTAGAATGGTGTCACTTTTGGGTATTTTCTGTCATAAAGTCCCCTCAAAGTCACTTCAAATAAGATGTGGTCCCTAAAAAAATGTTTTTGTAAATTTTGTTGGAAAAATGAGAAATCGCTGGTCAACTTTTAACCCTTATAGCTTCCTAACTAAAAAAAAGATTTGGTTCTAAAATTGTGCTGATGTAAAGTAGACATGTGGGAAATGTTATTTATTAACTATTTTGTGTGACAAATCTCTCTGATTTAAGGGCATGAAAATTCAAAGTTTGAAAATGGAAAATTTTCAAAATTTTCGCCAAATTTCCAATTTTTTCACAAATAAACGCAAGTGATTTCGAAGAAATTTTGCCACTATCATGAAGTACAATATGTCACGAAAAATCAGTCTCAGAATCAGGGGAATCCGTTGAAGCGTTCCAGAGTAATTACTTCATAAAGTGACAGTGGTCAGAATTGAAAAAATTGGCCTGGTCGCGAAGGCAAAAACAGGCTCTGGCACGAAGTGGTAAATATATATATTTAACCTAATTTTTAACCTATTTATTGATTTATTAATTATTTATCCATTATATTAACCAATTGACAAATTATTTATTCATTTAAGTATTTAATCATTTATAAGGTAAACCAATCATTGATCTATATTGTTCAGTTCTATTTATCGGAAAAAAAATTAATACATGTATAATTTTGGTTTTATAGAAACAAAATCAAAGCCTTGTTTTATTTACCAGTCAAGTAGCTTTTCGTTGTGAAATAATTGTTCTAGTCTAATAAGAAAGACTATAAATGTTGCGCTTTAATGGGGCCCTGATATGTTTGAAAAGTTGGGACTCTCTGTTTGAAATTCCGGATCTCTTCACTGATCTCTGTTTTATGTTTAAATAACTGCAAAAAACAGCTTTATTATGAGTAATCTACATATAAATAGGCCCTCGATGTAGGATAATTATTTAGTTTAGTAAGATTATAAATGTTGCACTCTAATGATTTTTTAATATGGTTGAGATATCGTGATTCTCTTTTCTGACCCTTTGTTTCAGGTCAGTCCTTTCCTTATATGCTATAATAATACTCTAAAAGTGCCTCTCGTTTGAGTATCAAATAGTCTTCTAAGGGAGATGCCATAAACTGATGCGTGGCTCTAGCTGCTAGTGATTATGATCCCTGAGCATATTCAATGATCCATCTGGCAAGTTCAAATCCCTTAAGTGGTTAATTAATTAAAAAACTTGAATGGTAGCTCTTTTTGCAAACCTTTCTATAACTAATTGTTTTTTGTTTTAGTCCGTTTTCTACTCCTTAGAAGGTAATGGTATGATCATATGAAGGTAATACTGACAGCGTTTTGGAATCCTAAGCATAACCGCATAACAGATCATTTCTGGACTTTTCTCCATTTTTAGCTACAGATCATTTGGAAAATTATTTAGAGGTATGTCACCCGTGTCAGGCCCCCTTTGATTTGTTGGTGCTCCTGTCTTTTGTGAGCACGGTGGTCGCATGGCATGTTTCACTCTTAGATGACAACGCGAATACTTACGTCGGCATTGCGATCTTCAGGTCTAGATGCCTGTGGATTCTTCTCTTCTCATCCCAATTAGGGAGACAAACCAATTCAGCATGTGGCTCACAGTGATAATACTAGTCTCCCAGCAATAAGGGTGTTCCTAATAAGCAGGATCGAGTTCTGTTAGGGACACATACACATTTTATTTTTTGAATGATCATACTATGCCTTTTTCTGGTTTTCCATTTTTTATATAAAATCACTACAATACAGATGAAATCGGGTTGAAAATATTATAAATCTGTGACATTCTTAACGTGAATGGTGAACCTTGACATTTGCCCTATCATGTGTTTCCCCTAAACTTTTCTCCTCCCCTCTTTTTTTTTTTTCCTTCTTTTCATTTGTACCTTGTGTACATAAAAATGAAGATGTTCAATTGTCATCTAGATTTGTCTTATCCTATCCTGATGACTGCGTTGACTTTAATCTTTAACAGACAAGAAATAAAATGTAAAAAATCCTTTATTGGAATTCCTTTGGATTTCATGTGTCTTTTCCACGTGTTCAGCCAGCAGCGCAGTAAAAAACATTTTTACTCCATATTGCATCAATAGATTCAACAAAACACAGCTGGCAGACTTGAAATGGAGTGTAATATTTGGCACGCTCCAAAAAATGTTTTGATTATTACGGCAGTAATATTGCATCACATCTGATGATGGACAAGTTTCTCTGTTTCCACAATACAGCAATGCGAATAAAATCAAACAAATCTGGCTGTATTCTGCTAACAAGCAAATGGAGCAGTAAAAATTGTATACTCTTGCTTTTTAAGCAAATAATCAGGATTGTGAGCAAAAAAAATTAGCCCTGATATCTAGGGCTATGAATATCTGTAACAGCAGCAGACAGAACGTACATTGGACCCTATTCTGCTCTATACACTGTCCACAAACTCTGCCTGCCTAACTCCTGCTATCAACAGATTCACCAGTAATAATATATGCAGCTGGATTAGTTACTTAGAAGGACTGTTAGTTCAGATGAGTATATATAGCTGAGGAATTTCTAATACCTGACTAATAAACCGTCAATTCTCTCCCTAGCTTAGCAGCACCTCTCCCTACTCTGCCTATCTGAAGGGTAGACTGTGATGAGCATAGGGTCACCGGGTCTGATATACACCCGATGACGCTATGCGGTCAGCCAATAACTGTAATGCCACAACCAACATGGCTACGGCATTACAGTGAGTGGCAGTCAATCTCTGAATGTTTATTCGCTGTTAAAACAGCGGCAAACATGCAGGGCGGGGACTGGAGCTCGCGACCGAACATGTCAGAAGTATTCACAGAGCGCTGAGCATCTCGAACAGTGAGATGCTTGGGCGAGTACCAAGCAGTAGCGAGCACGCTCGCTCAACACTAGTGCTGACTACTGGGTTGCCACTCTGTTAGATTCATGTTCTAAGAGTAAATTTTGCCAGATGCTTCCCGCCCTGGAAAGGGACACACGAATACTGGAGTATCGAAACAACCTTGAGAGAGGTTTTACCCCAGACAGCAGTGAGGCACACAGTGTGCATCGCAGGTCTACACTTTCAACCTTTGGAATTTGTCAACACAAAAACATTAGCAGCAGCAGTGTAAGTGGCAGAAGCAATTTCTGTGAGTCCTTTCACACATTTTTTTAGACCAGCTCGTGCACCAGCACAACAGAGTTCAAGTCTGACACATGGTGAACGACAGGAGAGGATGGTGCAGAAGTATCTAGAACTCAATATTAATACCATCAGGGAGGGTTTGGACCCTTTGACATTTTGGTCTTCAAAAATAGATGCGTGGCCTGAGCTCACCTGTCACGGCAGCCAGCGTTCTCTCAGAACGTGTCTTCAGCACTGCTGGTTGTGTCCTGACGGATATGAGCAGCCGTCTGTCCCCTTAAAATGTAGACCGCCTAACTTTCATCAAGATGAACAAATCATGGATCTCCAAGGACTGTTGCACCCCAATCGCAGACTGTACAGACTAGGCGATGTTGTAGTTTTTAGTATGCTACTTTGATCTTGCGTAATTGCAATCTGTGATATCTTTGGTGTGGCTTCTCTTCTGTGCCCACTGTTGCTGCTGTTGCAGATGCTAATACTAATTTTTGTAAATGTGAACACTCCTGGTTGGGTCTCCATCTGCTGTGTTGGCTGTGGTTGAAGAGGTGTCAGTCCCTATTATACTAGTTCTACTCTACTGAAATTGATGCCACTTCGGGGGTGTCACCCCCTAATTTAGAGAAATGTGGAGACTCCTGGTTGGGTTTCCATCTGCTGGGCTATCTGTAGTGGAAGAAGTGTTGGTCCCCAATATACTAGTTCTTCTCTACTGAAATTGATGACACTTTAGTGGTGTCAGCCCCTAATTTAAGGAAATGTGAACACTCCTGTTTGGGTCTTCATCTGCTGCGTTGGCTTTAATGGAAGAAGTGTCGGTCCCCATTATACTAGTTCTACTCTGCTGAAATTGATGCCACTTCGGTGGTGTCAACCCCTAATTTAGGGAAATGTGAACACTCCTGGTTGGGTCTGCATCTGCTGGGTTGGTTGTAGTATAAAAAGTGTTGGTCCCCATTATACTAGTCCTACTCTACTGAAATTGATGCCACTTCGGTGGTGAGAGGCCCTAATTTTTGGAAATGTGGAGACTCCTGATTGGGTCTTTATCTACTGGGTTGGTTGTAGTGGAAGAGGTGTCAGTGCTCATTATAATATTTCTATTCTAGTGAAATTGATACTACCTTGGTGGTGTCTGCCCCTACTTTTTTTAAATTTGAAGACTCCTGATTGGGTCTCCATTTGCTGGGTTAGCTGTAGTGGAAGAGGTGTCGGTCCTAATTCTAACACTACTCTGGTGAAATTGATGCCACTTTGGTGGTGTTAGCCTTTTAATTTTTGGAAATGGGAAGACTTCTGATTGGGTCTCCTTCATGTGTGTTGCCTGTAGCAGTAGGCCTCCCAGACCGGCTACCTCCACTTACTTTCAGTCAATTACCTGTGTTACTATCCTTAAATATTTGTACCACTACTAATCTATAAAACTGATTTTTCTGTTATGAGAGTATGGCTGAGCATAAAAGCAGGTTGAGCTGTTGCATGTGGTATCAGGGCTCCCAGCACAGCAGACCTACACCGATCCCTCACCCACCTCGTCTTAATTTGAAGTTCAATTCAAAGCTGTAAATCCTGGCCAAGACCCTGATACCTCATGCATGGCCCATGGCTGATTGCTCCTGTGCCATTATAAAATTTGTACTGTGGGTCAATTGAGGCCACTTTCCTGGTGTCTGCCTCTAATTTGATCTGTTTTGGCAGCTTTTGGGCCTGTTTCAAGGTGCTGTGTATGCGTTTGGTTTTGCCCTCCATTGAATCCAATGGCGTTTGGCTATGTTTGGTGAATATTCGACGACTAAATCGGTGAATATTGCAAAATCGGCGACCGTAATCCGAACCCAACATTTAAATATTTGCTCATCTCTGCTTGTTAGCAGCATACAGCCAGATTTGGTTTATTTTAACAGCATTGCTATATTGTAGAAGCAGAGAAACTTGTCCATTATCAGACATGATCCTGTATTACTGTGGTAATAACCCTGACATTTTTGGGAACGTGACAAATATTTTACTCCATTTTAAGTCTGCCAGTTGTGTGTTCAAACCTATTCACATTTGGTCGCTGACCAATATCATATCTATTAGGCTACTGCCTAAAACCGTGGTCATCAGATGTGATCTTATATTACTGCGGTAATAACCCTGACATTTTTGGAAACGTGACAAATATTATACTCCATTTAATATAGGCAAGGCGCGTGGCAAGGGATGGGGAAGTGGACGTGATGGTGATGGTGCATGCAGAGGCCGAGGCCGTGGTCAAGTTGAAATTGTGCTTGCTGAGGGAGCACAACAAGCACCCACATCAAGTAGCCCTACCTTTCTTTCCCTCTTTCTAGGGGGCTGCGGGACACCACTCTTGAAGCCAGACCAGTGTGAAAAGGTCGTTGGTTGGATAGAAGATAATGCTTCCAGTCAGTTTGCCACCACCACCACCCTGTTTTCCGCACAGTCCAGTCTCAGTAGCCATGAGTCTCGACCACATATTCCTCACCCTGATCCTCCTTCCTCCCACCATTCCAAGTGCCCGGAGACAAGTGATCCCACTCTTGGGCACTCCGAAGAGCTGTTCACGTTTCCATCTATAGATTCGGGCATCTACCCCAGCCTGATTGAAGTGGGGCATGAAGAGATCGCACGTAGCGATGCCCAAATATTTGAGCAGCCACGATAACACGAAGGCGATGGTGGGTGAGATGGTGCAATTACTGTCGCAAGAGTTGGATGATGATGAGACACAATTGCCAGCAAGTCAGGAGGATGCCCAGGGTGAGTACATGGAAGAAGAGGTGGTGGACGATGAAGTCACTGACCCAACCTGGCAAAGTGACATGCATAGCGAGGACAGCAGCGCAGAGGGGAAGGGAGCCATAGCACCACAACAGGCAGGACCAAGCAGTGGGGTAGCCACAGACACAAGGCGGCCAATTCTTGCCCAGAACACCAACACGAGGAAGTTGCCAATCAAGCTGTTAGGTCTTCCAGAGTCTGGCTCTTTTTTAAAGACTGTCCAGTTAACCCCAAAAAGGCCATTTGCAACATCTGCCATGCCAGCATCAGCAGGGGCAGCAAAGCTACCAGCCTGACCACCACCAGCATGCTTAGGCACATGACAGCAAAGCACCCGACTAGTTGGGCCATACGCCAGCGTCCAGAAACAGTGTCTGCGGGTGACACCATTGATTGTTCCGCTGATGCGCGTGCACACCAATCCCCTGTCTATTGTCCATGGTGCAGATGAAGATGCCTCCCACCCTGCATCTGTTATTGCACACTTGCAACCACCACCATCAGCAATCATGACCACGTTGTTGTCCCAGCGCAGCATGCAGTTGTCCCTACCCTAGTCCTTTGAACGCAAGAGCAAATACGCAGCCAACGATCCATAGTCCACAAAACAAAACTGCCACATTTCTCTACTGCTTGCACTGGAATGTCATGGAGACAGAAGCTTTCTGCAAACTCAGGGTGGTGGCCGTCCCTCGATACTCGGTCCCCAGCTGCCACTATTTCACCGGGTGTGCCGTCCCCGCCTTATACAAGCACGTGCCCCAGAACATTAGATGTGCCCTCATCAATGCAGTTACTGAGAAGGTCCACCTAACCACGGACACGTGGACAAGTGCTTGTGGCCAGGGACGGTACATCTTACTGACGGCACACTGGGTTAATATCGTGGAAGCCGGGACCCAGTCCGACCCTGGGATGGAATACGTCCTCCCGACACTGAGGATTGCGGACCCTGGGTCAATCAGTGTTACCCCCACATTCTACAGCTCCTGCACCTCCACCTCTTCAGCCTCCATCTCCGAAATGACCACATCAGTCGCAAGCTGTAAGCACTGCAGCACTGCCTCAGCCAAGAAGCAACAGGCTGTGCTGAAGCTAGTATGCTTAGGTGACACACGTCACACCACTGCAGAGTTGTTGAAAGCTGTAACAGAGCAGGCAGACCTGTGGCTCTCACTACTGAACCTATAGCCAGGCATGGGTTCGTCCAGGTGACAATGGCCGAAACCTGGTGGCGGCTCTGAGCCTTGGCAACCTTGAACACATACCATGCCTGGCTCATGTGCTCAACCTAGTGGTTCAACGGTTTCTCAAATCCTACCCGGATCTGCCTGAGCTGCTTGTCAAAGTACATCACGTGTGTGCCCATTTCAGAACGTCAGCTACAGCTTCCGCTGCCCTCAACGTGCTTGTGGCTATTGTGTGATGTCACCACGCATTGGAAATCAACATTGCATATGTTGGGAAGAATTTGTGAGCAGTAGAGGGCAGTTGTTGAGTACCAGCTTCAACACACTCGTCGGTATTCAGGTCAGTCTCCGCACATAAGAGCTGATGAGTAGGCATGAATGTCTGACACCTGTGCCGTCCTCCAAAACTTTGAGGACTCCACCAAGATGGTGAGCGGCGATGACGCCATAATTAGCGTCACCATCCCACTTCTCTTTCTACTGAAATGCTCGCTACTCACAATTAAAGAGGAGACATTTCAGGCAGAGCATGATGATATGGAGCAAGGAACTATACAGGGTAATGCTACAGTACACAGCCCAGCCTCATCTCATCTCAACGCGAATTGGGTGATAATGAGGAAAGAGAAGGAGAAACAGGAGGTGGGTTCCTGCGCTACAGACGGTACTACCCACACAACATTCATACCGTCTGTCCCGCACGGATGGCCTGAGGAGAGGGAGAACGAGGAGGAGGACCAGGAGGAGGAAAGCATGGACAGTCATCCTCTTGGTCAGGACAGTGAAGTCTTGGCTGTTGGCAATTTGGCACACATGGCTGACTTTATGTTCCGCTGCCTTTCCCGTGACAGTTGCGTTGTATGCGTTTTGGCCAACACTAATTACTGGTTGGTCACACTTCTAAACCCAAGCTACTAGGATAACTTTCTATCTCTACTTCCCGAGGTGGAGAGGTCTAATAAAATGGCCCTTGTCGAAGAATTATTTAAAAAATTCCCATCTGAAAACGGTGGCGGCAGAGGTCACACTTTCTTGGACAACCAAGGAGTACAGGCAAGGGAGACACAAATATGATGACACATAAGGAAGGGAACACTGTCAAAGGTCTGGGACAGTTTTCTCAGACCCTCCCAGCGCCCAGGCCCTGATGCGCGTTGTACTCTGACAAGGAGGGAAAAGTTTTGGAAGATGCTGAAGGAGTATCTTGCCGACCGTACCAGAGTCCTCCGTGATTCCTCTATGACTTATAACTATTGGGTATCCAAGCTGGACACATGGCATGAACTTTCTCTCTACGCCTTGGAGGTCCTGACCTTCCCTGCCGCTAGCGTTTTGTGAGAGAGGGTTTTTAGTGCCGCCGAGGGTATTATAACTGAAAGGTGCATCCACCTGTCAACTGAAAATGCTGACAGGCTGACTCTTATCAAAATGAATTAGGGCTGGATTGGGCCAGACTTCTCAACACTATCGGATGATAGCAGTCGAACATAAAGTCAAATACAGTGGCTTTTTTTTGGTGGGGGGGGTCTATTCCCATGCACCTCTTCACACCCAGACATGGGAATATGCTTCATGATTTTGTCTATTTTATGTCACCCTCCATCTCCTCATCCTCCACCACCATATCAACAGGGTGACCATCATGCAACACCCACATAATTTTTTTAAGGGTGTTTATGATGCCCGTAGGAAATATTTTTAGAGGCCTACTTCTAACATTCTTGTATGTTATAAAGTATGTTCATGTATACAGTATGATCATGTATACCTCCCAGGGGTAAATGTTTTTCTGCCCATGCCCCACTCCTTAATAATGGTAAACATTTTTTTAATGAGGCCCTCCTCTACGTCTCTTCAAAGGGGTATTGGAGTGTGTCCTAATTTTTGTCAGCCCTTGCAGTCACTGCATACGCAATAACAGTATAGGAGACCCACTCTTTTATAATGGGAGTTTTTTTAATGAGGCCCTCCTCTACATTTCTTCAAAGGGGTATAGGAGTGCATCCTAATTTTTGCCAATCCTTGTAATCACTGCATACGCAATAACAGTATAGGAGACCCACTCCTTTAGAATGGGAAAAAAAATTTCAATGAGGCCCTCCTCTATGTCTCTTCAAAGGGGTATTGGATTGCGCCCTAAATTTTGGCAGCCCTTCCACTCACTGCATACACAATAACAGTATAGGAGATCCACTCCTTTATAATGGGAACATTTTTTTAATGAGGTCCTTCACTATGTCTCTTCAAAGGGGTATTGGAGCGTCCTAATTTTTGGCAGCCCTTGAACTTGCTGCATACGCAATAAATGTATAGGAGACCCAATCCTTAATAATGGAAAATAAAGTTTTAATTGAGGCCCTCCACTACGTTGTTTCTAATTGGTCTTGGAGTGCGTCCTAATTTTTGGCAGCCCTTGAACTTGCTGCATATGCAATGACAGCATAGGAGACCCACTCCTATGTTGTATGCTGCAGTACCAGATGGCCCTTGTTGAAGAATTATTAAAAAAAATCCCATCTGACAATGCTGGCGGCAGAGGTCACAGTTTCTTGGACAACCAAGGAGTACAGTCGAGGGAGAAACAAAGCAGTTGCAGCAGAGGCAGGGGATGCTGTCAAAGGTCTGGGACAGTTTTCTCAAACCCTCCCAGCACCATGGCCCTGATGCACAGGGTTACTCTGACAAAGAGGGAAAAGTTTTGGAAGATGCTGAAGTTACCTTGGCAACTGTACCAGCGTCCTCCGTGATTCCTCTGTGCCTTACAACTAGTGAGTATCCAAGCTGGAAACGTGGCATGAACTGTCTCTCTATGCCTTGGAGGTCCTGGCTGCTAGCGTTTTGTTAGAGATGGTTTTTAGTGCCACCCGGTGTATTATAACATATACGCAATAACAGTATAGGAGACCCACTCCTTAATAATGGGAAGGCCAATTCAAATCGATTCTATATTCTACAATATTGCCTCACTTATCTGAAATTTGTTTATAGGTGAGCTATCGCAGTATGGATAGCGTATTACACCAATCCAGCCAGGTATTATTACCTTATACTGCTGCTGCAAAAGGTATCATCAGCTGGAGATGAGTGTTGTTCATTGTTGTCGAATACATCACTTCCACAGTGCATTACTTGATTGATATTTTCCATGCATTCGTTGACTGTTCATATTTTTAACAGTGATCTTTACTCACAAATTCATGAAAGCAGGCAAGGTTGCTTGCCTCCCTTCACAGTTTGTTGCTTACACGTCCAAAAAAACCTTTTTGGGTCCAGGTAAAATCTAATTTTTATTGTACAATATTACCTCTCTTATCTGCGATTCTTGTACGGGTCACCTATAGCAGTAGGGATAGCATCTTTTCAGACATCTAGTCAAGGATTATTGTATTATACTTTGCGCTGAAAAAAAAAATTATTCCCTATTGATAACACTCTTAGCTGCTTTTAAAATAGGGACAGGTGCTAGATGGTATTATTAGCTGGAAATGAGTGTTCATTCTGGATGTGTGATCATGTCTCATACACCACATGGCCAGATAAGGTAGTAAAATGTTAAAATTACATTTACTGGTGAATGTATTTTTTACCGTTGAAAGCAATGCAAAAGTGAAAAAACGCACCAAAACACTACGTGTGAAGATAGTCCAAGGTATGGAGGAGCATTTTTGTTTTTGGTTATTTATTTTGCCTTATATATAAGTCATTACCGTGGAAAGAATATTTCTTAACATTTTTTCCAGGACAATACATTTTTGCTTCGCTTTTGTATGTTTTATTGTCAGTCTGTAAAAGTGGCGCAATACTCTGACAACATTGTTCACAGCACTGGCCTGGGAGTGAGAGATGCTTCCAGGGCTTTTCCCTATGCTGTTCCCATGTTATTTGAGCACTGTTTATATCGATTTGACCAATTTTTAGGCCACCTCCAGACTTCCGGGAGGGGTCACCGGAAAAGTGTTCAAGCTTTCCATTGACTTACATTGGGCTCGTTACTTAGGTCGAGCATCCGAGCATTACGATTTGCTCGACCCAAGCAACGAGCACCTGAGCATTTTAGTGCTAGCTCATCACTAGTTCGTAACAGAAGAAATTATTTTTTTTTTACTGTGGATGAGGCCTTTATGAAATAGAATATATGCTCCAAACAAGATCAAACTGAGATCTGGCCTACTTTATCACTTTAGTAATAGAAGAAATTATTTTTTTTACTGTGGATAAGGCCTGTATTAAATAGAATATATGCTCCAAACAAGTTCAAACTGAAATCTGGCCTACTGTATCACGTTAGTGACGCACCCCCTGGGCCGTGGGGATACCCGGAGCCGGGCCTTGTAAATACTGTGGGTTGTAGTCACCGTGGCGGTGACCCGGTCTGTGACCCAGGGCGGACAAACCAGGGTAGTCTATGTGTATCTGGTTTAAATAGTCCGACTATGCCACCTGTGAAATGCGGTTATTGGGAACTGCCGCTGCGGAGCAGTCCACTGAAGCTGGTGATTTGCGCAGCAAGGTAGTGTAACTCCCCACAGGTAGAGTGCAGCTTCAGGGCAGCGTGTATGGATGATGGTGGTGATAGTGCCGGGATCAGTAATAATAACACAGAGTCTTTGCAGTGCAGTCCTGGGGTCTTTACTGGTGACAATTATATAGGCCCTGACGGGAGTACTTGCTAGGGATGAGGGCCTGGTCAGTCTGGGAGCAATCCTAGAATTCCCCTGGCCAGGTGGAGTTGTAGGCCTGCTGTTCTGACTGTACTCTTTTGGCTATCTCGCTTATAGTCGTGTTGTAGCCCACATCCTTGAGTATGACGTGCTGTGCTCACCCGTATGGCTGGCGACTCGGATCCCGTGTATTCCTCGCTCCTCTGTGGAGGTACTGGTCCTTTCGTGTGGCTGAGCCTCCAGGCTTCTGTTGGCCAGGAGACCTACAATCTCCTGCCGTGCGGTTTCTGCTGCTGGGCTTGAAGGGTCCCACAGCCTCGGACTCCGGTGTCCGGTTCTCGGTGTGTACTCTACCTAGGACAAGCTCTGCCAGCTCCAGTTCTCAGCTCCTTGCTCCTTAGTGTCCTATCTGACTCCAGACTAAACTAAACCTGGCTAACCCCACCTCCAGACCCAGTTATAAAGGGCAGGATCCTCCCCTCTCTGGTCTGGAGCAGGAGGTGTTGCATTTCATGTGTTCCCTGACCAGGAAACTCCTGTTTTGCTCCCAGACATGGTATTACTACCACTGTGGAAATCAGACCCTCTGGGGTGCCACATTAGAAATACAAGAAATTATTTTTTTTTACTGTGAATGAGGCCTGTATTAGAGGGAACCTGTCTCGTCCTAGTTGCTATCTACACTGCCCCATTGCTTTGTTAGTGATGCAATGTGCATCACTAACAAGCTGTTTTCATTAAAATCGATGATAGTATAATGATTTTATAACATTATATACTTTGTCCTATCTGCTCGTATTCAGCCATAGGGGTGTGATTCTCTCATTCAGTCATGGGCAGCACTGCATTCACTCACTGCTGGCGCTGCCCATGTATTAGAAAATTCTCCTGGCAAGGTTGTGTCTAGATCGGAGTTGATTTTTTGAGGCCCTCACTCCAGCAACTACAATCTAGTCTCCTCAGCAGTGAAGCATCTAGATCGGAGTGGCTAAAGTGAGGAGCACAAAAGATCAACTCCAGACTATTTTTTTAACTGTGGATGAGGCCTGTATTAAATACATTATATGTTCCAAACAAGTTCAAACTGAGATCTGGCCTACTTTATCACATTGGTAACAGAAGAAATAATTTTTTTTACTGTGGATGAGGCATGTATATGTATAAAGAAATTTCAAACTGACATCTGGCCTGCTGTATCACATTACTAACAGAAGAAATTCGATCTTTTCACTCTGAACGAGCTCTGCATACAGCTGAATTTCACCGTCACAAAATGACAAGCTGAGATATGGCGTGCTGTATCACGTTAGTAACAGAAAAAAAATAGATTTTTTACTCTGCATGAGCTCTGCATACAGCTGAATTTCATCACCCCAATAGGCAAGCTGAGATATGGCGTGCTGTATCATGTTAGTAGAAGAAAAAATAGATTTTTTTTACTCTGAACGAGCTCTGCATACAGCTGAATTTCACCACCACAAAATGACCAACTGAGATATGGCATGCTGTATCACGTTAGTAACAAAAAAAATAGATTTTTTTTACTCTGAACAAGCTCTGCATACAGCTGAATTTCAAAGCCAGTGAAGCAGTGCACAAAAGAGTTCTTTGCTGAAATGTGCCCTGCTGTCTTTGTCTGGACCTCACTAATGGCACAAGAGAAAAAATCTGCTGGAAGGTCGATTTCACAGACACCACTGTCCTAGCCAAAGTGATAAAACTACTGTAGTGTAAATGCAATAATTTCCCGCACTTTTACTGAATTTTGCAGATTTTAAGTAAAAATGCTCGTGTGTCCAATCACGAATCCAAATGTGCAATGTTCGTGCCGAATTTGAAATTGGCGATTGTTTTTCAAACATGTTCACTCATCTCTAGTCATTGCGTGTGAGACAAGACCAGGAGTAACCTATGCTTGCAGTATTGAATCAAAGCTTCCGACTCTCGCGAGACCGAGCAGTAACATCTGTAACTACACCGCTCATCAGAATCGCTGAGTCTCACAGAGTCCTCCATGAGACTCAGTGACTCTGATGAGCGGTATAATTACTGATGGCTTGAGTTATTGACGTCATTGAGAATGAGACATGACAGGGAGTGACCTATGAAGCATCGTTCTCAGAATGATTCTCGATAGGTTGCTGTACAGAATTGTGGATGTCGTGGGAACCCCAATGGATTACTTTGGAGCTGTGGGGATTTTTTTTTTATAATAAAATGGTGAATGAGAGAGTGTTGTTTTTATTTCATTAACTCTTTTTATGTCTTCAGGTTCCCATTTTTGGACTACTTCTGATTTGCTGGATTATGTCGGATATTCATGTTTTGGTTTTTAATTGTTTTTTCATTAAATGGGTGAACAAGTTGTGGGGGAGTCTTTTTAAAAATAAATTATTTTTTCTATGTGTGTATTTATTTTTGATTACTGGGTTAGTAATGGGGGTGGCTGATAGATGCCTCTCCATTATTAATCCCTGGGCTTAATGCCAGCAGACATTAGAAAGCTGACATCAACTTCATAAACCATTACTCAAATTTCCACTGCACCAGGGCTATCGGGAAGAGCTGGGCCAAGCGCCAGAATTGGCGAATCGCATGTGATGTGCCAATTTTGAGGAGGCCGCGGGCTTGTATTTTTAGGCTGTGAAGGGCCCAATTACTAGGGACCTTCCCAGCTGGATAATATAATCCTGCAGCTGTCTACTTTACTTTGACTAGTTATTAAAAATAGGGGGGACCCCACGACATTTTTTAAAATTATTTAACAGGTTTAATAATGCTAAACAAACACCCTTTAGTGCCACATGAAAGGCTCTAAAGGGTGCTAGCTTATTATACATAGGGGGCTTGTGACATTAAATATCTGCAAAACATCTATCTATTCTATATATCTATTCTATCACTCTTAAAATCAATCTATCTATCTAAATAGAAAAAAAATCAAGGCAGCATCAGCAAAAGAGGGTGAGCAGGGTGCAGAAACTTCCAAGCATAAACCCATCCTCCAATATACATACAAAAATGAAGGCAGCACTGCCAAAATAGAAAATTAGAAAAATGTAATAGCCCATAGTGACGGCACCGTTTCGGTCCAATTGAGGCTTGAGAAAGGACCACGGCATGACTATGGGCTATTAAAGTTTTCTAATTTTCTATTTTGGGAGTGCTGCGTTCATTTTTGTATGTCTATCTATCTACGTATATCTGTATATAAGATGCTTTATAAGTTTGAAAACTAGCTTTAAATGACTTCGGGAATTACAGTATCTAAAAGATGATGTTAAAAAAGCATTGCATACGGATTGCATACGCATGTCCTATAGATGTCATATGGATGCTAGTTGAGAATAATCGCATTTTACTAGCATGACACTCGTTGTTCTGGATCAACATCAGACCGATTTTTTGTACGCCAGTCTGACTCCAGCCTTAAACTTATGTTAAATAGTAGTCAATACATAGCTCCCATCATTTACAATGACTCTGATTAACCCATATAAAGCAGTTCTAGTAGGATTTTCCTGACATTTTCTTAGTTGTGTTTTACAGCAAAAGCCATGGTCCGTAAACAACTTACAACACAGCAAAGGGATCTCATTGTTGAAAATTATCAGTCATGAAAAGGGTACAATTTTTTTCCAAGGCATTAGATATACCATGCAACACTGTGAAGGTGGTCATAAAGAAGTGTCTTTAATTTGGCACAAAAGTGAAATGAGAGAACCCTCCTGTTTGTTTTTTCCATCTTGTGTTTTGCGGTCACGTGACCATCCGCCTTTATATTCCAGCTCCGCCCTTCTGGCTGTGCTGGACTTCAGTGTTTGTTTGTTTCTCTAGCCTGCCGCTTCGGTGCCTTTCTCTGTCAGTTCACTTGGTCCTTCTGGGACCTCTAGTACCTTTTTGTCTGTTTGTCTTTTTGTGTTCTGCAACTACTTCTCTGTTTAGGAGGTGTCCCATTTTTGTTCCAGTCCTTAGTTCTTTTAGGGACCCCTTCCTTAATGCTATAGGTCTTCGTTCAGACTAGCCGAGGACTAAGGCGGGTCTGTTCGCTAGGAACAGGCAGCCCGCTACATCGTAGGGATTCAGCTTAGTCTTACTGTAGGGACAGCTTTCCCCTATCTTTCCTTAGTTCATGTTGCAGATCATAACATGAAATTAACTTGACCTGGATGTCCCTTAAATATTGAAAAGACAAGAAGAAAATTGGTTGGCCAAGGTGCCTACATAAACATTAACAGTGCTGCAGGAATTTCTGACAAGTATTGGTTGTGTACTGCATATGACAATAATCTCCCATATTTTTCATATGTCTGGCCTGTGGGGTTGCGTGGCAAGACAGAAACCTTTTCTTATAAAGAAAGACATCCAAACCTGGCTACAGGTATATCCACACATTGCACTTTTCCCACATTTTTTCTGTGAGTTTTTGTCACAAAAAAAGCAGTATTTTACTGTCCCAGCAAAGTGAATGAGATTTCTGTAAACTCATGGACATGTTGCTTATTTTTTTTTTCAGATTTAAAGCAGTTTCAAATTTGCAGCATGTCAATTCTTTGAGCATTTTTGCATCTTTCTCACCCATTTGAAAGGGAAAAAACACCTAACACACAGTAAAAACACTGCAATGCGCATTTTACGCAGTATTTTTCCTGGGACTCCATCATTATTTGCAGCAAATTGTTCTTCTGCAAATCCTGAATGTGTGCGCATAGCCTATGTTTTTTCAAAACCTACATCAAGTCTGCCTAATGCATGTGGGAAAATTTCCTATGGTCTGATGAGACTGTAGTTGGACTTTTTGGGCATAATTCCAAAAGGTATGTTTGGAGTAAAGCTAACACTGAGCATCACTAAAAGAACACCATAGTGTGGAGGCAATATTATGATTTCTTGCTGTTTTTCAGCAATTGAAACTGGGACCTTAGTCAAAGTGGAGGGAATTATGAATTGTTCCAAATATCAGTCAATATCGGTTTTGGAATAACCCAGACAGAGGCCAGATCTGAATCCAGTAGAACATCTGTGGGCTGATCTGAAGACGGCACTTGCAAACTGACAAATTTAAAGCGCTACTGCAAGGAACAGGGGACAGAGATTACCATTTCTGCTGATAGACACCTACACAAAATCCGAATTATTTTATAAATTCAAAAGGACCTTCAACAAAGTATTAGCTTAACCCCTTAAGGACTGAGCCACTTTGTAAGTTAATGACCAGGCCAATTTTTACAATTCTGACCACTGTCACTTTATGAGGTACTAACTATGTAACGCTTAAACGGATCCCCCTGATTATGAGATTGTTTTTCGTGACATATTGTACTTCATGATAGTGGTAAAATTTCTTCGATATGACTTGCGTTTATTTGTAAAAAAAAACGGAAATTTGGCAAAAATTTTGAAAATTTAGCAATTTTCAAACTTAGAATTGTTATGCCCTTAAATCAGAGAGATATGTCACACAAAATAGTTAATAAACAACACATGTCTACTTTACATCAGCACAATTTTGGAAACAAATTTTTTTTTTTTGTTAGGAAGTTATAAGGGTTAAAAGTTGACCAGCAATTTCTCATTTTTCCAATACAATTTTAAAAGCTATTTTTTTAGGGACCACATCACATTTGAAGTGACTGAGGGGTCTATATGACAGAAAATACCCAAAAGTGACACCATTCTAAAAACAGCACCTCTCAATGAGCTCAAAACCCCATTCAAGAAGTTTATTAACCCTTCAGGTGCTTCACAGGAACTGAAGCAATGAGGAAGAAAAAATTAACATTTAACTTTTTTTCACAAAAAATTTAATTTAGACCCAATTTTTTTATTAATATTTTTACAGATAAAAATGAACCCCAAAATGTTTTGTGCAATTTCTCCTGATACACAATATATGGGTGAAAACCACTGTTTGGGCACACGGCAGGGCTCAGATGAGAAGGTGCGTCATTTGACTTTTTGAATTAAAAATTTGCTGGAATAATTAGCGGACGCCATGTCGCATTTGGAGACTCCCTGATGTGCCTAAACAGTGGAAACCCCCCACAAGTGATGCCATTTTGTAAACTAGATCCCTCAATAAACGTATCTAGATGTGTGGTGAGTACTTTGAACCCCCAGGTGCTTCACAGAAGTTTATAACGTAGAGACGTGAAAATAAAAAATCACATTTTTTCCACAAAAATGAACTTTTAGCCCCAATTTTTTATTTTCACAAGGGTAACAGGAGAAAGTAGACTACAAAAGTTGTTGTGCAATTTCTCCTGAGTTCACTGATACCCCATATGTGGGGGAAAAACACTGTTTGGGCGCACGAAAAGGCTCGGAATGGAAGGAGCACTGTTTGACTTTTTGAACGGAAAATTCGCTGGAATTGAGAGCGGACGCCATGTCGCATTTGGAGAGCCCCTGATGTGTCTAAACAATGGCAAACCCCACAAGTGACCCCATGTTGGAGGCTAGACCCCTCAAGGAACTTATCTAGATGCGTGATGAGCACTTTGAAATCCCAGGTGCTTCACAGAAGTTTATAAAGTAGAGCCATGAAAATAAAAAAATAAATTTTTCCACAAAAATTTTCTTTTAGCCAGAAATTTTTTACTTTCACAAGGGTAACAGGAGAAAATTTACCTCTCATTTTGTTGTGCAATTTCTTCTGAGTAAGCCAATACCCTAAATGTAATTGGGAACTACTTTTGAGGCATAGTGCAAAGGTCAGAAGGGAAGGAGCACTATATTATAGTGCAGATTTTACTGTTTTGGTTTGAGGGTGCCATGACCCACTAGGAGATCCCCTGAGGTGCCTTAACAGTAGAATTCCCCATGAGTGACCCCATTTTAAAAACTACACCTCTCAATGAATTCATCTAGGGGGTGCAGTGATCATATTGACACCACAGGTGTGTCACAGAATTTTATACCATTGGGCAGTGAAGAAAAAATAATTAAATTTTTGCAGCAAAAATGTTGTTTTAGCCCCAGATTTTACATTTTCAAATGGGGATAATGGATAAAACTGACACCAAAATGTGTCCTACAATTTCTGCTGAATGTGGCAATACCTCATATGTGGCTGTACAATACTGCTTATCCACACGGCGACAGAGAGCTATTTGCCTCCTGGAGCGCAGATTTTACTAGAATAGTTTGCGGACTCCATATACAGAGACCCTAAGGCTATGTGCCCACGTTGCAGAAATGAAGCAGAAAATTTCTGCTTCATTTTTGCATGTCCTCTCCCGGAAAAAACGCATGCGGAATTCCGCACGCGTTTATCGCGCGTTTTCCACATGCGGAATTGCCTTGCGTTTTTTATTGAATTGCAAAGGCAATTCCGCTTGCGGAAACGCAAAATTAAATGACATGCTGCGGATTTTTGCGCGCATCAAAAACGCTGCGGAAAAATCCACAGCATGTGCATAGAACTTGCGGATTCCCCTTGGGGACCATGGGGGACGGATTACCTAGCGTTTCACAAGAGTTTACGCTGCGGAAATTCCGCAGCATATACCCTTGAAAAACGCTACGTGGGCACATACCCTCAATGCTAGAAGAGCAGAATCCCCCCTCAAGTGACCCCATTTTTGAAATTATACCCCTGCCAAACATGTGGATGCTAAATGTGGTTTAGGCACACTGTAGGGCTCAGAAGGGCGGGGGGGGCATTAGAATTTCGGAGCGCAGAATTTGCTGAATTTCTTTTGGGGGCGAGGAGCCATTTCACTTTTCCAGAGCCTTTGAGCTACCAGTAACGTGGAAGCCCCCTATATTTACATTAACAGATGATGGACCTGAGTGGGTTTTTTTTTTTGTGGATTGAGTTGAAGCTTTTATTGGGAATATTTTACATGACATTTGGGATCACATTTATCCCGCTCTCTACGCTGAGCAATTGCTTTGGGGTTTCCATCTAAATCTCTGAGTGACGTGATTCAGGTGACACCCTCCAGAGGATCCATTCAATATAATGAGGCAGAAGAGTTACTCTGTACTCCGTCTGGCCTCTGTTCAGAGTTCACCTTCTTTTCAGAGGTCTGACCGCGCTTTATGCATGCATAAAAAGACGGACACCACTATTCGTTTTTTTTATCGCATTTTATTCCACTTTTTTCCAGCAGTATGATGATAAAGCATAGTTTGCCTCGTTGCTGTTTTTTGGCTCGTCATGCTGATATTACAGCATCTCCTTTGCGATCATGCTGAGATCGGTCAGTCAGATTGACTGACCAATCGCAGCGATCTGGGTGCGGGGACCACTGGCATGGGTCCCTGCACCCCTTCTTGTGCCGCTCAGCTGTCACAGACAGTTGTCGGCACTTAACTGTCACTGCGTGTTTACACGCAGTGACAGTTTAAAGCTATGACGGATACTGCAGTGTCCGTCATTGGGCGTTAATGGGTTAAGGATGTGCATATTTATGCAACCACATTATTTTAGTTCTTTTTTTTTTAAGCTTGCACCTGAAAAGATTTCAGTTTGCTTTTCAGTGAATTGTACAGATTATGGGAGACAAGTTTTGAAATGAGTCTTCTTGGTATGATTTTTTTTACATGACAAAAACTTGACATGTTAACAGGGGTCTTTAGACATTTTATATCCACTGCATGTATGTATGTGTGCATGTTTATTTACAGATACAGACATAAATATTCACAGATACAGGGGTGGACACAGACAGAATGCCCCTGTGGAAGAATTGTATTTGGGTCCTTTTTAGTCGAACAGCTCATCATAATGCACCCGCTGTGTGTCTATGACAGAAGCTGTGTGCTGCTTTGGAGGTAGAAGTGGGTCCCTCTGCCACTTGTGCCCTTGGTATGTCCGCCCTGCACATATGTATTTCTGTTGTGGTTTTCCAGTGTATTAAGAGTCTGGAATAATGAAATGTACTGCTGTACTTAACTACCCTCCTTACACTGCAGGGCATGGACTGTAAGAGGATAAAGACAAGGAAACTCAGCTAGGAGTAGGGGTCAAAATGAATGTGCAGACAGAGGGTTAATGTTGAAATCTGTTTCCTTTCTTGTAAGAATGTGAGAGGAGGACAGCCTGCAGGGAAGGCAAGTAACAACATAAACTCTTCCTGCTTTACACTGTAACCTTATATGGAAGAAAGAGTGGAGGGACGTTCACAGCAGACTCATCACTGACAGACACATTCCTTTCCAGATAGTGATAGCTGGTACTATGTGATCAGTCAGTAGCCATTTCTGAGCAGGTATACATCTGGAATCCCAAGAAATCCAGCTGTATGTGTATATTTTAGAACGTATTCAACAGTAGTTACAAGATATTAGAAGTTTGCTATATACAGTTGAAACCAGAAGTTTACATACACTATATAAAACTACACAGATGCATGTTTTTCTCAAAATCTGACGTGAAATCTGAATAAACCTTTCCCGTTTTAGGTCAATAAGGATTACCATAATTTTTAATATTTGCCAAATGCCAGAATAATGAGAGAGAGAATGTTTTAAGGCATTTTTATTACTTACTGCAAAGTCAAAAGTTTACATACACTAAGATTACTAAGCCTTTAAACAATTCTGGACTGCCCATATGATGAAGTCATGTGTTTGGCAGCATCTGAGTTAATTAGAAACACACCTTTGGATGTATTTAAATGCACACCTGAAACACACTGCTTCTTTGTGTAGCATCATGGGAAAGTCTAAAGAAATCAGCCAAGATATCAGGAAGAGAATTGTGGACTTGCACAAGTCTGGCTCCTCCTTGGGTAAAATTTCAAGATACCTGAAGGTGTCTCATTCATCTGCACAAACAATTATACGCAAGTACAAACAAGATGGGAATGTCCAGCCATCACACCGCTCAGTAAGGAGACGGGTTCTGTGTTCTAGAGATTAACGTGCTTTGGTCCGACATGTTCATATCAACCCAAAGACGAAAGCAAAAGACCTTGTGAAGTTGATGGCAGAAGCTGGTAAGATTGTGTCAATAACCACAGTGAAACGAGTACTGTATTAACATGGGCTGAAATGCCACTCTGCCAGGAAGAAGCCATTACTCCAAAAGAAACATAAAAAGCCACATTAATGTTTGCAAATGCACACAGGAACAAAGACATTAATTTTTGGACACATGTCATGTGGTCTGATGAAACTAAAATGGAACTTTTTGAGCATAATGACCATCGTTATGTTTGAAGGAAAAAGGGAGAAGCTTGGAAGCCTTAAAAACACCATCCCAACTGTGAAACACGGGGGTGCGCATCATGTTATGGGGTTGTATTGCTGCAGGAGGGACTGGTGCATTTCACAAAATAGATGGCATCAAAAGAGAAAAGAAGATTATGTGGCAATACTGAAGCAACATCTCAAGACATCAGTCAGGAAGATAAAGCTTGGGCTGAAATGGGTCTTCCAAATGAACAATGACCCAACGCATACAGCCAAAATGGTAATAAAGTGGCTTAAGCATACCAAAGTCAAGGTTTTGGAGTGGCCATCACAAAGCCCTGATCTCAATCCTATTGAAAATTTATGGGCAAGGCTCAAAAGGCAGGTGCAAGCAATGCGACCTACAAACCTGGATCAGTTACACCAGTTTTGTCAGGAGAAATGGGCCCAAATTCTGACCAACTATTGTTAGAAGCTTGTGGAAGGATATCTCAAATGTTTCACCCAAGTCATTTAGTTTAAGGGCAATTGTACCAAATACTAATAAAATGTATATAAACTTTTGACTGTGCAGTAAGTAATAAAAATGCCTTAAGGCTATATGCCCACGATGCAGAAATGCTCAGGATCTTTTCCTGAGCGTTTCTGCATCTCCCTGGCGGAAAAAAACGCATGCGGATTGTACATGCATTTTCCTGCCAGGGACATGCTTAAGTGAAGCATTCTTCACTTGCATTTCCGCATGCGGGTTGGCAAGCGCTTTCCAAGCGATTTTAGCATCACTTGGAAAGTGCTTGTCAACTTGGTCACACTATATAAATCCATGCAAACGGCATGGATTTATATACTGTGACCAAAAGAATGGTAAAAAATAAAAAAATAAATATATACTTACCCTCTGATGGCCCCCGGTGTCAAGCTTCAGTCCATGGCGATCTGCCGGCATGAAAGGAGGAGTGCGGCGGGGGCCGTCAGAAGGTAAATATAATCTTTATTTTTTATTTTATTCATTTTTTCACAGTTTCTATGGTACTCGGGTCCGGAGGAGAGTCTCCTCTCCTCTAGACCTGGGTACCATCCGCACATTGGAACGCATGCATTCCGCATGTGCTTATCTAGTGAAGCGTAATCCATGCGTTCTAATGCAGGTCAATGGCGGCGAAAACGCAGCACTTCCGCAAAATAATTGGCAGTGCTGTGTTTTTTTCCGCAATGATAATCCGCAGCGGAAATTTCCGCAGCATGTGCACAGCACAAGTGGATTATCATTGGGGAACATGGCAGGCCTTCTACCATGCGTTTTTTAAGCGTTTCTGCAGTGTTTTTGCCGCTGCAGAAACGCTTAAAAAACGCATCGTGGGCACACAGCCTAAAACATTCTCTCTCTCATTATTCTGGCATTTGGCAAATATTAAGAATTATGGTAATCCAAATTGACCTAAAATGGGAAAGGTTTATTCTGATTTCATGTCAGATATTGAGAAAAACATGCATATGTATCTTTTTATATACTGTATGTAAACTTCTGGTTTCAACTTTATAAGTAATTATATACACATAGCAGTAGCATAGCTGCCTGGGAAGGGGAAGATGGGGTGGTCGTCCCGGACCCGACACTCAGAGGGGCCAACCTGCACTGCGTCGGGACACTGACGTCCTGTGAGTGTGCCGGCACCTTCGGCTATTGCATCATCCTGCTATGGCTGGGCTGAGAGTGGTAGTGCAGGGGCATCAACGCATTGATCTGCCCGGTGGACTTGTCAGGATCCTGGGTAGGGTAAGTTACTGAGTGTATAAAGTTTTTTATTTTAAAACTTTTTGTGACTGTGGGTGTGACGCGCCCCCTGGGCCAGTGTTGTTTGGGGGATACCCGGAGCCGGATCAGATGGGGGTTGTAGTCTCCGAGTGGCGGTGACCCGGTCCGTGCCCAGGGTGTCAAGCTCAGTGTGTGGCAGTCCTTACAGATGTTATTAGTGTTCTTTGTGTCGACTACGCCACCCGTTGATTTGCGGTCAATACGGCCGCCGCTGCAGCAGGGTCCGCTGAGGCTGGTGGTGCTTGCGCAGCTCTGGTAGTATAACCCCCAACGGGAGGGGTATAGCCTCAGGGGGTCAGGTGTAGAGGATGGTGGTAGTAGTGGTGCAGTGTGGATGTTAAGAAGACTCCGAGCCGGGCTGTGCAGTTCAGGGTTTTTACTTACTGCTGTTCTTGTGGTCACTCTGGCCTTAAGTGACCGCCCGAGCCGTGCTGCGTCCACCAGGTCTTGGACTCGGCCAACCCCCAGGTGATTCTGGAGCGTGGTCCTGAGCTCCCTTTCTGACTTGTCCTTCTCTCTGGCCTTCCCCACCAGGGATCCACCTAAGTCCGGCTCCCTCGGGCCTCTTGTTGGTAAACCCTTGTCTCTGGGTTCCCTGACCCTATTCTTGGTTTGCCTTCCGGGTGGATTTAGTGGGTGGTCGTGGCAGATCCTGCCCACGACCTCCGGTCTCTGGCTAAGGTGTGCTGTAGCCTCCACCAGCTTGGGATCCGGTACCCTGTTGCCAACTCTTCACCCTCTGATCTAATTTTGGGTTCTTGGAGTTCCCTCTTCTCCCCCTTCTGGGTCCTTCTTTCTCCTCTCTCTCTGCTTCTCAGGCTCTCTCAGACTGACCAAACCTCTACAAAAGACTGACGTCTCACAGACTGACCCTGATCTAAGATGGTTCCCACCTTATATACTCCCTCTATGTGTGAGCTCAGGTGACCAGCACCCAATGAGCTCCTAGCTTTACCCAGGCTGCTCCCCCTATCTGCCCCTACACTACTGGGATGTTCCACCCCCTCCCACTCCAGCCAGGAACAGACACTGTCGTACCTGCACATTTCTCTAGTGGGAGTACCATCGGTCTGTCCCTCGGAAATGGGATGTGTGTAGTGCATGCAGCTAACTGAGCTCAGTTCCACACTCCATCCTTACCCGGGAGTGGAATATCACACCTCTGGGTTGAGGTGCAATACCCCTGTAGCAGCCGAATCCTCAGGGTGCTACATTCCCCCCTGGTAAACCACAGCACGTCCTCGGGCTGTAAGATACAAAACATCAAAACATACAATTTTTTTTTTCATAAACATCAACATATAAAACATATATATTATCAGCTATCAAACTTTTCATATAAAACTTTTCATAAATAACATTCTTGTTCCTCCGGCCACGGTGCAACTTGTGACCGGGTAAAGTGCGACAGTCTCTTTTGGAAGAAAACAGTTTCCTATAAAACCGGTAGGGGGCGCTTTAGGAAGCGCAACTATATACAAGGGAAATATGGCCGCTCTCAGTCCTCGGCCAGGTATTAGGGAGGAATGACCGCTCTCAGTCCTCGGTCAGTGGGAATAGGGACACACGGGATTCAGTTCAATTGGCTGGTCCCAATGGGGACTATATTTTAACTAGAACAGTTCTTATACCCTGACGGGTAACTATGTACAGTCTCTCTCTACCGTACTTCAACGACGGCGTCCTCCTGCTCCTTCTTTAGATTCTTCAGACCCGTCCGGGTCCTCTTGCTCCTCCTCACACCGCAGCTCCTCCTCCGTCAGGCGATGCACATGGAGGGCGTAGGGTCCTTTGGCACACTTGTGCCGGGTGAAGGTGACCTCGTCCCCTACATACAGGTCACGACCTCTGTGTCCCTCCGGCAGATGGCTTTCTACGTCTCTGCGGGTTACAAAGACGTCGCCGGGGGTCTGATGGTCTCTAATAAAGCCCCATCCGTGCTGCATATTGAATTTTATCACAGTCCCGGTGGCACGGGGACCATGAGCTGCACGGGGTTTCCTCCTGGTCCGGCTCTTCTGCTCCGCGCTCCTTATCTGCATTTGCTGTTCCCGGACCCGCCTCTCTCTCCGCTCCCTCTCGAAGACCTCGAGCTGCTGCCGGCAGCACTCTGCACGCTCCGCTGCGGCCGCCCGAGTCTCCTGAGTGAACCCCATGAGGTCTTCTCCGGTGGGGTCCCACTCGAACTGGATCTCCTCCAGTGGGGGCGAGGTCCTCCTTACGGGCTTCGGAGCCGGAATCAGGGGCTCGCACATGGGCCTTGCTCTCTGGAGTTCCAGCTGAATATACTCCTGGGGCCATACAAAGGGCTGCCCATCCGGGCACGTATGCTGGGCGAACAGGTCTTCACCCAGGTGCGGCACTCTAGATGTTGAGGGCGCGTTGATGGTAGCTGCGCCCGGGTCGACCAGGCCTTGCGACCAGGCTTGGGGCACCCTAAAGGCAAAGGGCACCGTAAGAACGGCGGCGCCCTGGGTTACTCGGCCCTGCGACCAGGCCGGTGGCTCCGCGGAGGTAGGGGGCGCTGTTGGTATTGCGGCGCCCGGAGGTACTAGGCCTTGCGACCAGGCCGATGGTATTTCCTGCTTTGCCGCGCTCAGGGTCGAGACGCGTGACGTCACAGGGGTCGCGGCCACGGTTACTGCTTGAGGCCTAGTCTGCGGCGGTGACGATGCAGCGACGGGCACGGCAGGGGGAACTTCGGGCTCTGCGACGGGGAGCTGGGGCAGGCACGCGGTTTCCCGGCTCGGGGTAGAGACGTCCCCTTTACCTGCCTCCGTCCGTTCAGCTCCCTTCTCGGCGCCGTCTCCTGCCTTCATTCCTCCTGCGCCATCCTCAGAGGCGGTCTGTCTCCTCGTCTCGGGCGGCGTGCTCCGCTGACGGGTTCCGGTCTGCTGGGCCATCTCTCGGCTCCACTCCGCCAACGTCTCCCGCTGCACCCGGGCCATCCTCCGTGCGAGGCCCTCCAGCGCGGTCTGTGCACACTCCCGGTCTCGGGGGAGCTGTGCCAGGATCTCCACTAAGCCTAGTGGGGTTGTTGCTTGCAGCAGGCTCCTGACCACTGGGTCGGTGCTGCCTGTCTCTCCCTCCATCTCCGGGTACGCTCTCTCTGGACTCTCCTCCAGACGTCTTGTCTCCGGGTGCGCTCTCTCCAGACTCCTCCAGGCTGCACCCATCTTCGTTCTCTTGTTCTGTCTCCGCCCACATTGAGGGTGGTCCCGGGGCAACTTCAGTTCCAGAGGCAGTTCTCTCACGCTGATGGACACTTCCAGCATCACAGTCTCTGTTGGTGGGCGCGGTTTCCGCTTTTGGCGCCATTCTTCGACCTGGCCCACGATGGGAGGTGGCCTTTTGCCACCCTCTGGCACGCCCATAATGGCGTCCGCTCCCCCAAGGCGGGAAATCCTTGGAAATGGCGGGAATCGTCTCCCAGTGGCGGGAAACTCCATGGATGGGGGAAAAAGCTGCAAATGGCGGACAACCGGCGGGAAACGACCTGTGATGGGGTCCGTTGGCGGGGACCCTCCGGAACCGGCGGGAGACTTCTTTTTGAGGTAACGGTGAATTTTTCTTCAGGCACGCAGTACCCGGTTGTTGCGGGCACGTGATCCTGCTGACTACGCCAAAGTTGACGCGCCCCCTGGGCCAGTGTTGTTTGGGGGATACCCGGAGCCGGATCAGATGGGGGTTGTAGTCTCCGAGTGGCGGTGACCCGGTCCGTGCCCAGGGTGTCAAGCTCAGTGTGTGGCAGTCCTTACAGATGTTATTAGTGTTCTTTGTGTCGACTACGCCACCCGTTGATTTGCGGTCAATACGGCCGCCGCTGCAGCAGGGTCCGCTGAGGCTGGTGGTGCTTGCGCAGCTCTGGTAGTATAACCCCCAACGGGAGGGGTATAGCCTCAGGGGGTCAGGTGTAGAGGATGGTGGTAGTGGTGGTGCAGTGTGGATGTTAAGAAGACTCCGAGCCGGGCTGTGCAGTTCAGGGTTTTTACTTACTGCTGTTCTTGTGGTCACTCTGGCCTTAAGTGACCGCCCGAGCCGTGCTGCGTCCACCAGGTCTTGGACTCGGCCAACCCCCAGGTGATTCTGGAGCGTGGTCCTGAGCTCCCTTTCTGACTTGTCCTTCTCTCTGGCCTTCCCCACCAGGGATCCACCTAAGTCCGGCTCCCTCGGGCCTCTTGTTGGTAAACCCTTGTCTCTGGGTTCCCTGACCCTATTCTTGGTTTGCCTTCCGGGTGGATTTAGTGGGTGGTCGTGGCAGATCCTGCCCACGACCTCCGGTCTCTGGCTAAGGTGTGCTGTAGCCTCCACCAGCTTGGGATCCGGTACCCTGTTGCCAACTCTTCACCCTCTGATCTAATTTTGGGTTCTTGGAGTTCCCTCTTCTCCCCCTTCTGGGTCCTTCTTTCTCCTCTCTCTCTGCTTCTCAGGCTCTCTCAGACTGACCAAACCTCTACAAAAGACTGACGTCTCACAGACTGACCCTGATCTAAGATGGTTCCCACCTTATATACTCCCTCTGTGTGAGCTCAGGTGACCAGCACCCAATGAGCTCCTAGCTTTACCCAGGCTGCTCCCCCTATCTGCCCCTACACTACTGGGATGTTCCACCCCCCTCCCACTCCAGCCAGGAACAGACACTGTCGTACCTGCACATTTCTCTAGTGGGAGTACCATCGGTCTGTCCCTCGGAAATGGGATGTGTGTAGTGCATGCAGCTAACTGAGCTCAGTTCCACACTCCATCCTTACCCGGGAGTGGAATATCACACCTCTGGGTTGAGGTGCAATACCCCTGTAGCAGCCGAATCCTCAGGGTACTACAGGTGCATCATACATTGAGGAGGGCTCTCATACAGTGGAGAGGAGGGCTCCCATATATTTTAAGGGCTACTGTGGTGAGCCCTCAAAATGTCAGGGCCATTATATAGCATGAGAGCTAATGTGGGGGCCATCATACAGTATTGGGGTTTATTTGGGGCCATCATATAGTGTAGGGACAATTGTTGGGTCCATCATACAGTATGAGGGGCCCAATATAAAACTTTGGGACTAATGTTGGGGCCATTATATAGTGTGGTGACTATTGTGGAGGCCCTCATACAGTATGGAAGATAATGTGGAGGCCCTTAAAATAGGGACTAATGTGGGGGCCATCATAAAGTGTGGGGACACCTATTAGGACCATCATAAAGTGTGGAGACTTTATACGTGAGGGCCATTATACAGTTTGGGGGTCATCATACAGTGTGAGGACTACAATGATGGGCATTATATTCTGTTTTAGGGGAGCAGCGAAGATATCATACAATGTAGAAGGGGAGCTGTTGGGAATTATAGTGTGTATAATGGAGCTGTGAGCCCATCATACTATGTATGGGCGAGCTGTACATGGGGGGACTCATGGAACATTATTAAAAATATATTCAACTACTAACTTCACCGCCTTCCATTAGTACTAACTTTTCCTAACTAAGACTTTCATTACTTGCCCTCCTCCTGTAAGCTCTGTGGGTAATATATCCTTCTGTTTTGATTCTGGCTCTGATACTCCAGATCTGCGGACCAGAATTGGATGCATAGAACAGGGCACATCACTGGTGGGGGTGGGGCTTAGTCTGGATGAGTGATAGCAGTCTGAGCTGTCACTTAAGGTTATGGTTCTTTTTTAAGAAGGGGGAAAAAATGAAGAAAAAAAAGGAAAATGGCCATGTCATAAAGGGTTTAATTTTAAAGTGCTGCAGGATATATTGTCACTATATAAATAAAATTATTATTATTATTATGTGCAGCTAGTGACTAGCCACTACATGGTTCCATTTCTCCCCTACATCACTTTAAAGGCTCGCTCACACTGGCGAGTAGCATCCGATGATTCTCTCATGCGAGAGAATCGGATTCTACATGCAAATGACCCTTGGCTCAAACTCTGCTGCGAGCATGAGCTGAGTATCAGTTTAGTATGATCCTATTCTTTCGCATGCGAGAATCGGATCACAGGAGCCGAGAAAATGGAGAACTTAATTTCTCCATTCTGTGAATCGGCTTATATCGGACTGCACTCAGATCACAACCGAGTGCATTTTGATGTTTTGCCTGCACACAGGCCTGCAATCAGGAATTTCAGGGCCCCATAGTGGCAAAAAGTTTTGGGTCCCCTTAAGACTCCGGCAATGCTCCACCCCAGCTCTACCTCCACCCCAGCTCCGCCTCCACCCCTCGAACCTTCCACAGTTCCACCGCCCAGTCCAATTCTGCACCACGTCCTCACCAGTCACACATTAACAGTTCTCATTGAACACCATATCACATACATAGCCATCAGCTTTTGTTTTGGCCAAAAGTCTTTTAAGCCGCCACCACAACAAGGTAGACTCTTCTGGCAGGGCCCTACTCTACTCTAACCTATTAAACATTTCTTAAAATATCCAATACTCTTTTTAGGTAGGTTTTTATTTATTTTTCTTTAAGGGAATGTGTCACATACATTTTTTAAAATGACCAATAATATCACATACAAGGGACAAATACCGTCACACCATGGCCGGACCACATATTACCACCACATAGTGACCGAATAATACCACATACAAGGAACAAATATCACCATAGCATGACCAGACCTCATATTACCGCCACATAGTGACCAAATACTACAATACTGATCATTAATAAAAAACCACAATACTAATATTTCCATAAGTGCCATTATACACCGGAGCTCTGTACATAGTATACAGTGTATAGTGTAAGTGTACAGGTAATACAGTGATCACCAGTGACATTATACACAGAAGCTCTGTATATAGTGTCAGTGTACTGGTAATACAGGGATCACCAGTGACATTGTACACAGGAGCTCCGTACATAGTGTACATTATCAGTTTACAGATAATACAATAACTCACCAATGATGTCTCTAGTTGAAGTCCTTAATCTTCGCTTTTCTCCTTCATCCAGTACAGAACGCCATCACTTCTTCCAGGCAGGACTTGTTTCTGCATAAAATAACAGTTATCTAGAGCACCGCTTCCAGAGCACATTCCCCAACTCCTATACTACGCAGCTGAATACAGATGTGCACCCACCATTAATATATAGTTATTTATTATGCAACCCACCATTCCAAATATAAATTGTAATCCACCAATGTGCCCCCACTAACTATAAATAGCCACTTCCCCCACCCAATAAATATATGAACTAATTAGAACCTGTACTCTTTCCCTAAATTCATTACCAGTCACACTCCGTCATACTCAACGCTCCCCACTCTGTACCTCCTGCTCCCCCCATTATATTTACATGCACCCCTCCGCCCTAATTCATTATGTCATGTCCTGTCTCTCCCATCTACATCCTCAATTCATCATCATTTGCCCTCCCTCACACTTAATTCATCATCATTTGTTGTCACCCACCCTCAAGTCATCATTTGCTCTCCCCACCCCCACCCTCAATTCATCATTTGCTCTCCCCCATCCCCCACCCTCAATTCATCATTTGCTCTCCCCACTTCCCACTCCCAAATCATCATTTGCCCCCCCACTCCCAATTCATCATTTGCTCTCCCCACCCCCGACTCCCAATTCATCATTTGCTGTCCCCTAAGACCATTTAATAAATTATATTAAAAAAAAAAAAGTTTTATATACTTACCTATGATACGATCCCCTGTAGCTTCACTTCTGGACTGGCATCCTGGCGCTCGAACATGCCGGCGCGTACATGATGACGTCATCAGCACATCACAGAAGAGGCAGAGGGACTCCCTGGGAGCTGCACGGCTATTTAATTTTGATGGCCGTGAGAGCTCCAAGGTCTAACAGTGTTTGGTCGATGTGTCTGTTTTCACCATAAGTGTTTAATCAAGATTTTTCATTGATGAAAAAAAAATCTGCAAAGTTTCTCCCATTCATTACAATATTAAAGGGGTTGTCCACTACTAGAACAACCCCTTCTTGATCTAAATGTTTGGCCCCAATAAAATAAAAAAGCTTATACTCACCTCCTGTGCCGGCGCCGTTCCAGCAGTGTCGGCACTCACAGTCTTGGTATCACGCAAGGTGAGGGAAAAACTAAGTGCAACACGAAGGGAAGAGGAAGCTAATCCCTGAATGTCCCTAGAGCTCGGCCCTCGATAGGGGGGGGGACGGGGTGAACACTTTGTCAGGCCCCACTACAAACTAAAGACAACAAAGTAGGGAAAAAAAGGGGATACATTTAGCTTGAGCATACATCAGAGATATAATGCCAACTGTCCTCCAGAGAAAAAGCTAGCCAACTACTAGTGCTCCAAGCCTGCAGAAAGGTACATAGAACTATCATCAGCGATTCTCTGGAGCAATCTGAGAGTTTTTAACTACCAAGCAAGGGTGTGTTTCTCAGCAGCAGGAGGTGGAGGTCGCCGCTGGGTCCTAAAGAAAGAAGGATTAAGAAGGCATCTGCAATGCCAAGCACAGTGACCCTCTACAGCCAGATCCAGAGCGACTGTCTGTTACACCTGAAACACCCGTAACACCTGGGGCTCTTGTGTGATTGTGTGAGCCCAGCGCCCAATCAGCCCTGGCGTCAATGTCTCCGACTACCTCTTTATGTTCAAATCATACGAAGGTGGGGACAGTGACGCCAGCGCTGATTGGGCGCCGGGCTCACGTGTCACAATATTTTTTGTAGAAAGATTATGATATACTCACTGTACTCTGTTTCTGCGGCGCCGTCCACCTCTTAATTACCGATCTCTCTTATTTTGACTTGGCGAGTCACGCTGACACTTTACAGATGGTGCTGACATAATAGCTGATGGTGCTGTACAGTGCCAGAGGGCGGTAGCCATGGTCGAGCTGCTGCTCCATTGCGCCCTGGCACTTTATATGAAATTCGTGTCCCCGGCCCAGTGTGCTATCTCGTGTAGGGTGCGTTACACTCACTTGCAGGCCACAGGCCTCTGCTGTCTTCTGGTCTCCATCCTCAGGAAGAACCGCACACACACATCAGGGATCACTCAGTTTGTTTTGTAATAAAGAAGTTTACTTAACTGTCCATTTTTATCATAAAGAAACACGCAGCATTGGGCACAACCTTTTCTGTTGCTTAGGTCCGTAGCGCAGCACACTTTCATGTTTAACTTTTGTTCAGCCTGAACTATCCCTATGCTTATTGGTTCTTTCAGGCCCAGTGATTTCCCGTCCGACCCCTCAGTATTTCCGAGATCCGTTAAGTTTCCCTTATGTGGTTCCACTTACATTTTCCTCTGTACAGAAGGGGTTAAGGTACTCTCCATAGCACCTGTATCGAGCCATAGACTCCGGATGTTGCAGAGAATTTTGTAAGGTCCCATAAAACTCAGAACAAAATGTGCTGTCTTTGCTATCAGCCCACTGCACCTTGAACTTAACCTAGTCACTGACACCAACAAACTCTCTCACTAACTAATCCAAGAAAGAGTTCCATTTTACTGGCCCTAACCTCACCCACTGTGAGCTAAAACAATCATTAACTGTCTCTTTACTCTGTATGCCCCAGCTGTCTGTTGCTGGGCAGACTTAACCTTTCACCTACTTAACTACAGTCACTATTTTCTAACAGTATGCACTAGGCATATTACATTCTTATGCCCTAAATCTTATTCTATGTCTTATCCTGTGCTTACCATATACTTATGCAGGAGTGTATATTGCTCACTCTAGGCATTACTTTTCCAGTACCTAAACAGCAGCACCACTGCCTAAAACACTATGCAACACTACACATGACATTCCTAAAACTACATGACATAATTCACACTTCACATATCAAATTACCTGCACAAAAACGCATGACACTATTTACTTTGTGTTATCCACACCCTTACATTCCTCCCCTCCTTGAACATGGTCATCCGCGACAATTCAGGAACCTGTAAGACAACAATGCAAATCCCAAATACGTAAAATATATTTTCACATAAAATTTAACCCCTTGAGTGAAAGGTCTCTCCCTGCATGCATGTATATGGAGAGGCCTGTCTATCACTGACTAGTCTCCATTGCGGCTCGATCCCTGGCGGCTTTTAGCGTATTTTATCTCTGCAGTGTTTCAGAGTCAAACATACATGTCTGAGGTCATACAGTCAGTGTCTGATACATGCTGCCATTGATCAGGCAGCATATATCAGCTGTCAGGTTCCCTTTAAAATATGGTTAAAATAATTCTGTATCTTGATATATATCACTTTTATGGACTTAACAATCCCAAATATGTTTTTTATTTCATTATTATTTCTATGGAAAAAAGGTGGTAATTTAAACTGATATTATATATTTTTTAAAACTTTTGATCGCTTATACTATATACTACGATGCCACTTTATTGCAGTATGCACAAAAATCACAGTTTTGCAATATAATTCAGTTTGTGGCTGAGTTTTACTAAGATTGCAGTTATGGGGGCCATTTTCAGGAGGCCTAAGGCTGCCATGACAATCTATCCGTTGCCCACAATCACGTCATGGGGGAGTGATGGGAGCGAGTGACAACATTTCAGTTTCACTTTCAGAGATTGACAACAGCATTTAAACAGATAAACAGTAGTAGGTGTAGCTTGTTCCAGCCATTGCTGTTACCACTATTATGTAACGACTGTGACGTTAATCACTACTCAATGTGGCGCTAGTCACTACTCTTTGACTTATCGTGAGGCAGGACAGTCAGGAGGTCCGTGATCAGTACGAAGAGGGTTCATAATACTCAAAGGGAAAAGACAAAAGCATACACAGGTAACAGTCCAAGGTCAGAGTATTAGCGAGTTAGCGGATCAAGACAAAGGGGTAAGGCAAACGGATGGTCAAAAGATAAATCCAAAGTCGACAACAGAGATCAGAATACAACTCAGAGTACAGAGCAAAAGCACACACCACTTGAGCAACAGTAGAAACCTCCCACAAGTGACACCATTTTTTAAACTAAACCCCTTAAGGAACTTATCTAGATGTCTAGTGAGCACCTTGAACCCACAGTTGCTTCACAGAAATTTATAATGTTGAGCCATGAAAATAAAAAATATTTTTTTTTCCACAAAAGTGTTCCTTTACCTGAATTTTTTTTCATTTTCACAAGGGTAACAGGAGAAAATGGACCCCAATAAATATGGTGCCATTTCTGCGGAGTAAACAGATACCCCATATGTGTGGGAAAACTACTATTTGAGCACATGATAGGGCTCGGAAGGGAAGGAGTAACATTTTGAAATGAAGACTTTGATGGAATATTCTGAAGGCGTCATGTCACATTTGGAGAGCTCCTGATGTGCCCAAACAATAGAAACCCCCCACAAGTGGCCCCATTTTGGAAACTAGACCCCCCAAGGAATTAATTTAGATGTGTAGCGAGCCCCTTGAATCCCAAGGTGCTTCACAGAAATTTATAACATTGAGCCATGAAAAAAAAAAATCATATTTTATCCACAAAACGTTTTAGCCCCAAATTTTTAATTTTTGTTAAGTGTAACAGGAGAAACCGGACCCCAAAAATTGCTCTGCAATTTCTCCTGAGTAAGCCGATAACCTATATGTGGGGTAAAACTACTGTTTGCGCGTTCGGCAATGCTCGAAAGGGAAGGAGTGACTTTTTTGAATGCAGACTTTGATGGAAAGGTCTGTGGGCATCATGTCTCATTTGGAGAGCCCCTGATAAACAATGGAAACCCCCACAAGTGACCCTATATTGGAATTGATCTAGTGTTTCCTGGAATTTTATAATGTAGTGCCATACATAAGTTGTGTAGAGTGCATCAGGTTCACATATGTGAGTAGTGTAGAGTGCATCAGATTGGCAAATGTGAGTAGTGTAGAGTGCATAATATTGGCATACATGAGTAGTGTAGAGTGTATCAGGTTGGCATACGTGAGTAATGTAGAGTTCATCAGATTGACATACATGAGTTGCGTAGAGTGCATTAGATTGGCAAACGTGAATTGTGTAGCGTGCATCAGGTTGGCATACATGAGCTGTGTAGGGTACATCAGGTTGGAATACATGAGTTGTGTAGTGTACATCAGGTTGGCATATGTGAGTTGTGTAAGTCAGAAATTAGTAGTTCATAGATGTGTGCTACAGTTTATTCACAGGCCAGGTTTGTCGGGGCAGGTGTCGCATTGATAAGTGCTGTCCTTTCTGTAACACACTCGGTACCTCTTTTGCAACCTTCCTTTCTTTGTGGTTTGAGGGACCTCACCGGGGAAATGTTGCCCTGGTACGATACGAGCACCTTCAGTTTCAGAAATACTGGGGCCCGCTCCTTTTTGAATTCCAAAGATTAGGACCTTGATCACTACCACCTGGAATTCAAGGTACATATCGGTATGGCTGGGCTGGTGGGAGGAAACCGTCGTCTTTGGTGATACTCCTGTGGAGGGGAGCAATAGCATTTTGTTGTGGATTCGCTATATTGACGACGTCCTTGTGATGTGGAAGGGAGATAAAAAATCCTTTGAAGACTTCGTCGGAAAATTGAACCACAATAATTTGAATCTGCACTTCATGCTTGAATTGGGCATGGATGAACTACCATTCCTTGATATCCTTATCCAGAAAGGGACTGATGGATCGATAGGGACAAAGACCTTTAGGAAAATGACTGCCTCGAATTCCCTTCTTAGGTGGGAGAGCAACCATCCGATCCCCCTTTAAGAAGGGAATTCCAAAAGGTCAGTTTATGAGGATCTGGAGAAATTGTTCTGATGATACCACCTTTAGAGCACAGGCCGATGATCTATGTCGGCGTTTCTATGAGAGTAGTGGAAAGTAGTGGCTGAGGCCTATGGCGAGACATTGGCAAGAGACCGCACCTCTTTATTACATCCTCCTCCTAAACCAACTGAGGATAGCACTACATGCAGGCTTATCACTACGTTCTTTAATAAGGCACACACGGACCGTAAGATACTGCAGAAGCATTGGCCGATACTCCAGATGGATGAGGACATAGGTAGTCTGGTAAATTCAAGGCCCTTGATCACCTACAAAAGGGGCAGATCCCTGAGGGACAGGTTGGTCCATAGCCACTATACGGGCCATCAGGGAGGTAACTGGATAAAAAGTCCCATCAGAGGCACTTCAGATGTAGCGGATGTGTATCATGTAAAGTAATGGTACAAAACAACAATTTTAAAAGTAATGTGACTGGAGAGACCTTCACTATAAGACACTTTATCAATTGCAGGTCAAAGGGGGTAGTTTACAAGGCCACGTGTATGTGCGGTATCGAATACGTGGGTAAAACAAAAAGAGAATTGAGGAGAAGGGTGGGGGAACATCAACGAGATATTGCCCTTAAAAGGGACACTCCCCTAGCGAGGCATGTGAATAATGTGCATCCGAACTGTGTTGATGTAGTGCGATTCATGGGGATTGACAAAGTAACAGCCCCACCGAGGGGGTGACTGGGATAAGCTGATTCTTCAAAGGGAGACAAAGTGGATCTTTAGGCTACAGACAATGGCCCCGTATGGCTTGAATGAACAATTGTCCTATAGGTCTTTTTTATAAGCGTAGGGAATTATAGGGTGAGGAGAGTAGGGAAAGCCATCGCGGAGTGGGGGAGCCAATTGCGCAGGTTCTAGGGTGCCAACCTCCACTGACAGGTAGGGACTTTTTTCGCTAGCATATTACTAGGGACAGATAGACCCCGCTATCTACCTATTTGGTTGCTACTTTTTTCTCCTCAACTCTCTACTAAGAAAAGTTATTTTTTACTTCCCATGCTTTTTCATCTATTTTCCACTTTCCCCCTTACTATCGGTGCGGTCCTTGCCAATTCCTGCCGCTGATATCCCCTGTGGGTGTGCTTCTCTTTGGGCAGTGTGTGTGCTCTTTAAGACTGTGCCAAGGGGCCACTGACTTTTTTGGACCTGTGAGTCTTTTTGGCCATAAACCACTGGGGTATTTTGTAGCGTTGTTTAAATGTACTTCGCCACATTTGGTATGCAGCAGGAGATGTGTCCCGTGTTGTTGGCAGATGGACACACCTCCTGGCTGGAGTGAAGTTGGGTACCAGCTGGCAGGTCCCACCCACAGCATCATGTGGTTATTCCAACACGTTGTGTTCACTCCCCATATTTACGTCACCTGGTCTGCGTCTGAGCGCGTCTCATGACGTGCGCACCGGTTGTGACGTCTGCGCGTCACGGCCGTCACTTGCGTTCCGCATACCGGTTGTAACTTTGCCAGAACCGGAAGTGACGCGTCCGCGCGATTAGGGAGCGCGGCAGATATAAAAATGATTACAAGCCTATCTGGAAAGGGTGCCGCCTCCGGGATAGGCTTGGTGACGGACACCAGGATCACACTGAGTGAGATGACACCCCTTTCTACCCTGATGAGTTACTGAGATGATGAAACGCGTTGGGAGTGGTGTTCAACATGTAGTTGGAGGCTGAAGAGGTTTTGATGCCCCACTACAGGGAGCTGTCTTAAGGAAAAAAGCGAGAACCGACTCTGTATACGGTGAGGTTGTTCCATAAGCATGTTTGAAGTGTGAACACCCACTATAATCATAGAGTATCTGTTAAGGTTCATCAGTGCTGGGACATTCTCTTGACAGCCCCATCAGTCTCTGCCATTAGTCTTGGTTATGACACAGGTAGGTTATATCTGGGTAATATACCGTTAAAATCCTGTATATAACAAGTTTCTAATCAGTGTGGTTATGTACCACCACTGGCAGGCGCTTACCTTATTTTATGTCCTAGTGACTTTTTGTATCTGTAATTTTACCTACTTTATTTATTAAAGGTTATGTTTTAACCTCTTGCACCACTTTATTTGCTTTAAATCTGTTCTGATTGTGTGGTTACCCTATTTAAACCCCTTTGCTATATTTTACATATCGGTATGGCCTGCACATCATGATAACATGTAAGCATTATACATTGCCATCTGTACGATGTGCACAGCCAGCTTCTCGTACCACACCTTAGCTTTTTGCATGGCACTGTAGGGCTGGAGCACTTGATCAGGGAGATCAACTCCTCCCATGTTCTTGTTGTACCCCAGGGCACCGTCTGGTTTGTGACCTGTGTAGAGGAATCTTGTACAGCGGTGAGGGTGCTGCCATCACCATGTATGGTGGTCAAGAAAATTATGTCCCTCTTAACTAGTACTTGACCACCAGCATGTTATCTCTATATTGGGCTCTGCTCTCACTCTGTTAGGAGCTAACCTGGGTTGGAGTATAGGTATTGAAACCACAAGGGCAGCACCAGCAGGTAGCATAGCCAGGAAAAGCCAGAAGTTGATACACAGGATGATCCCGCAGTGGGTGTACCAAATCCCACATAATTTTCCCACTCACTCCCAGGACAGGTGGATTCAGGGGGTTCAATCCGGGTATCTTGCCCTTCATAAACTCTAAACCTGTGGGTGTACCCTGAGGTACTGTCGCACAGCTAGAGTTTAATTCCATACCTGGCCCTCTTACAGGACAGATATTGCAGGAATTTGAGCCTCCTCTTGAAATGTTTTAGGGACTCATCCATGCAGATGTCCCTTTGGGGAATGTACACCTCAGCAAACTGGTTTCTGAAATGATCAATGACCGGCCAAACTTTGAAAAGTCGGTCAAAGTTGGGGTCATCTCCGGGGAGGGGGGGCACAGCGCATTATCATTGTAATGCAAAAATTTGTGGATAGCCTCAAATCATTTACGAGTTATAGCTATGTGGAACAGTGGAGTGTTGTATAAAACATCAACACTCCAATATGGCTGGCTTCTTCACTAACCCCATGTAAAGGACAAGGCCCCAAAACGTCATCATTTCTACTGCATCTGCATCAGAGGTCTCATGCACGTGGCCAGAGGGCCACATGGGGCCCCTGAGGCTCCGCTGTGTGGCCCTTGGGCCCCTGAGACAATCGCGTCTTGAAAGCTAGGGGCTGCAGACATCAGCACTTCTTTTCAACTGAATGTGTGTCCACAGATGCACATTCAGTTGAGATGTATTACAGCAGAGACCGGCACTCTGCACCGCAATACCAATACCATCACCATCCACTGGCAAATCAGAGGACACCAGCGGACATCCTCATCCCACTTGACGTCATTGTTAAACACCCTGGCTGTGGGGGATGAAGAGGATGTTGTTTTCCAAGGGAGCGAGGTCAGGTGAGAAGTTTTTTGTGTATGTAAAGAGCAGCAGAATTGGGGACATTGTTACAAGGAGACAAAGATGAGGACATTTCTATAAGATGGGGCCAAGATGGGGACATTACTATACGATGGGACCAGGATGGGGACATTAATACAGGACAGGGGACATTATTATAGGCTGAGGGACATTATTACAGGACAGGGGACATTATAACAGGATTGGAGACATTATTACAGGATGGGGGCCAGAATTACAGGTACATGTATGTGGCCGATTGGGGGTCAAAAATAAGGAAAGCATTTTTAAAAAAATGTAAAATAAAGAATGACAAAATAATGGAATAATATTTGGCTATTAAAAATGCTGTTTTCTGTAAAAATTGAAGTAAAAGAGAAGACCTGTACCATAAACATTATTAGAGGGAGTAAAAAAAAGATGATGAATCTTCTTCCGCAAAAGATCGCGGTCTTCACATTCAAATTTTTTCTATGTACGGCCCATTTACCCGGCTGAGTTTTAGACCCCTGGTCTACAGGGGTTCCCGTTAAAAAATGATAAAGGGCAGTTTTCAGCCAAAAATTGCTAGTGTTTACAAATTTGTTTGGTCCACCATGAGGTTTAGAAAATCCTCAAATAAAAAGACTTTGAAAAAGTATATTTCCGTGAGGCCAGTAGTGTCAAATTTGATTCCTGATTGCGCCACAAAATCAGGAATCTGTAGCTCATAATCTTCGGGGAGTGAGGTCCATATGGGGTCAGTAACAGTGGGCGCTGGTTCATTTTCTGTCTTAGGGTGTCTGCATGGCAGTTTAGTATCACTTGAGGAAGAGGAGGAGAAGGATGAAAAATAAAGGAAGGTGGCATTCTCTCCCTCACTATCAGTGATTGGGATGAGCGTGTCATTTTTTCACGTATGCTGTGTTTGTGTGTGTGCCAAATTTTATTCAGGTGTGTGTGTATGAGTGTTTGGTAAAAAAAAAAAAAGAAAAGAAAAGAATCTAGAAAGAAAAGTATACAATATAAAATAAAAAGAATATAAAAATGTGGTAAAATAGAAAAACAAACTTACTAAACGGATGTCAGTAAAAAAAATTACTGAGCGCACGCAACTATCTGACAATAACCCTGACTATATTCAGTAAAAAAATACTGTAGTATACATCAATTACTACAGTATATTTTTACTGTCCCCACACCAGTCCTATCAACAAATGTAAAAAAAATTTGTATTCTTTTTTTTGCACCAAAAAAAAACAATAACTGCATGTCTATAAGTGATGTGTGTCGCTGATCAGCGCTCGACAACTGTAGGACACACACACGCATGTGATTATTTTTTTCCGCTTTGCTATATGACTCTAAAACGGACCAAATTCAGTAAAAAATACTGTAGTAGACACATTTTACTACAGTATATTTTTACTATCCCTAATCTAGTCCTATCAACTAATCAAATTTTTTTTTTTAGACTTTTTTTCACACACAAAAAAAAACAAAAGAATGCCGATCAGTGATGCGCATCACTGACCAGCACTAAACGGATGCACACACAGATGTGGTGCAAAAAGGGGATAAAAAAAAAATTCAAGAAAAAAAAAGTCCTTGTCAAAAATGAGCACAGACACTTATCAGTGGTCCGCGTTAGTAATAAGTGGCTCGGCGGCTGCAGAATGCTTGCATGGAGGTGCAAAGAGGGGAGAGAAAAAATAGACAGGGAACAAAAAAGTCCTGGAAAACAGCAAGCTCGGGTGCCGATCAGAGATTTGTTTCACTGATCAGTGCCTGGCGGCTGCAGGACGCATGCATGGTGAATGGTACATAGGGAGGGGTGGGGTGGGGGTTAACCTATCTAGAACTTCGCCTTTTTAATTTTTTTTATGGTTTTCATCCCCATTTTGGTGAATTCTCTAGGATGAGTTCTGGGTGTCCTGGAGTAGAGGTTGCTATATAGAAACTTAGGAATATCTGGGGGAAGGTTTAACCCCTTCCCGACCTGCGCCGTACATGCACTGCTCTGTGGGAGTTGCATTCCTGCAAAGAGCAGTACATGTATGGCGCAGTGATCGGGTGGGCTCACGCTGAGCGCACCGTAATCACACGGACCCGAAGAATAAATCTGCCTTATTAATTTTACCACAAGCGGAACGGCATAAAAAAATCCCCAAAAAACGATTCCTGAATTGCTGGATTTTGTTCATTCTGCCTCCCAAAAAACGGAATAGAAAGCGATCAAATGCCCGCAAATGGTACCAATAAATACGTCAACACATCCCACAAAAAACAAGCCCTTAAATGACTCTGTTGGCCGCAATATAGAAAAATTAAAGCTCTCAAAATATGGCGATGCAAAAACTTGTTTTTACAATAAAAACCGTCTTTTAGTGTGTGACAGCTGTCAATCATAAAAACCCAATATAAATCTGGTATCGCTGTAATCGCACCGACCCAAAGAATAAAGTCGTCTAATCACTTATACCACACAAGGAAAGGCGTAAAAAATATATAAAACCAATTTTTCACATGCTGTTGATTTATTCATTCTGCCTCCCAAAGATTGCAGTAGGGCTCGGCTCACATTTATCCGGCACTCTGCGCTGAGCACCTCCATCGGGGTTTCTGTTTAAATCTCTGAAATATGTGATTCAGATGGAACCCCCAGCGGAAGATTCCCTGTAATGAGGCAGATGGAGGCACTGTGGACGCCGTAGGACCTGTGATCCCACGGTGTCCGTCTTTTTATTAGGCGTATATAAAAGTGCCATCGGCCACAGTTCTGTGCACTTCTGAAAAGAAGGACGACGCTGAGCAGAGGCCAGATGGAGTCCAGACTAAATCTGCTGCCTCATTATAGTGAATGGATCCCTTGGGGATTTCATCTAAATCACATCACTCGGAGATTTAGATGGAAACCCTGATGTAAGTGCTCAGCGTAGAGCGCAGGAAAAACATGATCCAAAATGTTATGTAAAATGTTCCCAATAAAAGCTTCAACTCCGCAAAAAAATGGAGACACTCAGGTCTGTCATCTGTTAACAATAATAAAGGGACTTCCACATTACTGGTAGCACAAACGCTCTGGAAAAACTAAATGGCTCCTTGCCCTGCAGAAGAAATCCAGCGAATTCTGCGCCCCCAAATCCAAATGTCCCCCTCCATTCTCCGCTCCAGTGTGTGTCTAAACCGCAGTTAACATCTACATGTTTGGCATTCCTGTAGCAATGAAAGCCTGCCTAATTTATGGGTGCATGTCTCTAGAAGAACGAGCTGGGCATAATGTACTGGTCACTACAACGTACTGGTCACTACAACGGCAGTTTGCAATCTTCACTTAGCAACATCCACTGTGCTTGTTTCTGGAAAACACCCATGGAGTCAAAATCATCACTACACCTGTAGATAAATTCACAAAGGGGTATAATTTCCAAAATTGGTTCACTTTAGGAGGATTCTGCTCTTCTAGCACGTAGGGTCTTCATATATGGAATTTGCAAACTATTATAGGAAAATCTGCGCTCCAGGAGGCAAAAAGCGATCCGCCCCCCCCACCCCCCGAGTCTTGCCGTGTGGATAAGCTGTACAGCCACATATAGGGTATTTCTACATTCAGCAGAAATTGTGGGGCAAATTTTGGTGCCATTTTCCAGTGTGAAAATGTAAAATCTGGGGCTAAAACAAAATTTAGTGGTAAAAATGTAATTATTTTTTCTTCACTACCCAATGGTATAAAATTATGTGACACGCCTGTGGTGTCAATATGATCACTGCACCCCTAGATGAATTCATTGAGAGGTTTAGTTTGTAAAATTAGGTCACTTGTGGGGGGGTTCAGCTGATCTGGCACCTCAGGGGCTTTACCAATGTGACATGGCACCCTCAAACAAGTCCAACAAAACTCCAATATGGTGCTTCTTCCCTTCTGAGCTTTGCACTATGCCTCAAAAGTAGTTTTTGACCTCATACGGTGTATGAGGTCAAAAACACCATATGAGGTGCACAAGAGAAATTGCACAACAAATTTTGGGGTCCATTTTCTCCTGTTACCCTTGTGAAAATGCAAAATTTTGTGCTAAAAAACATTCTTGCGGGAAAAATGTGTTTTTTGTGTTTTTTTTCACGGCTCAATGTTCTAAACTTCTGTGAAGCACTTGGGGGTTCAAGGTGCTCACCACAAATCTAGATAAGTTCCCTGAGGTGTCTAGCTTACATAATGGTGTCACTTGTGGGGGGATTCCACTGTTTATTTACATCAGGGGCTCCCCAAGCGCGACATGGCGTCCGCTAATTATTCCAGCAAATTTTACATTCAGAAAGTCAAATGGCACTCCTTCCCTTCCAATCCCTGCCGTATGCCCAAACAGTGTTTTTTCCCCACATATGGGGTATCAGCTTACTCAGGCGAAATTGCACAACAAATGCTATGGGGCAATTTCTCCTGTTACTCTTATGAAAATGCAAAATTGGGGGCTGAAAAACATTTTTGTGGGAAAAATGTGAAAATTTTATTTTTAAGACTCAATGTTATAAACTTCTGTGAAGCACCTAGAGATTCAAGGTGCTCACCACACATCTAGATAAGTTACCTGACGGGTCTAGTTTCCAAAATGGTGTCAATTGGGGGGGGTTTCCACTGTTTAGGCCCATCAGCGGCCCTCCAAACATGACATGGCGACCGTTAATTATGCCAGCAAATTTTAAATTGAAAAAGTCAAATGGCGCTCATTCCCTTCCGAACTCTGCCATTCACCCAAACAGTGGTTTTACCCGACATATTGGGTATTTGTGTGCTCAAGAGAAATTGCACAACAAATTTTGGGGTCCATTTTCTCCTGTTACTCTTGTGAAAGTAAAAAAAATGGGTCTAAAGTAACATTTTTGTAAAAAAAGTTAAATGTATATTTTTTCCTTCCACGTTCCAAAAATTCCTATGACGCACCTGAGGGGTTAATAAACTTCTTGAATGTGGTTTTTAGCACCTTGAGGGGTGCAGTTTTTAGAATGGTGTCACTTTTGGGTATTTTCTGTCATATAGACCCCTCAAAGTCACTTCAAATGTGATGTGGTCCCTAAAAAAATGGTTTTGTAAATTTTGTTGGAAAAATTAGAAATCGCTGGTCAACTTTTAACCCTTAGAACTTCCTAACGAAAAAAAATTTTGGTTTCAAAATTGTGCTGATGTAAAGTAGACATGTAGTAAATGTTATTTATTAACTATTTTGTGTGACATACAGTACAGACCAAAAGTTTGGACACACCTTCTCATTTAAAGATTTTTCTGTATTTTCATGACTTTGAAAATTGTACATTCACACTGAAGGCATCAAAACTATGAATTAACACATGTGGAATTATATACTTAACAAAAAAGTGTGAAACAACTGAAAATATGTCTTATATTCTAGGTTCTTCAAAGTAGCCACCTTTTGCTTTGATGACTGCTTTGCACACTCTTGGCATTCTCTTGATGAGCTTCAAGAGGTAGTCACCGGAAATGGTCTTCCAACAATCTTGAAGGAAATCCCAGAGATGCTTAGCACTTGTTGGCCCTTTTGCCTTCACTCTGCGGTCCAGCTCACCCCAAACCATCTCGATTGGGTTCAGGTCTGATGACTGTGGAGTCCAGGTCATCTAGCGTAGCACCCCATCACTCTCCTTCTTGGTCAAATAGCCCTAAAACAGCCTGGAGGTGTGTTTGGGGTCATTGTCCTGTTGAAAAATAAATGATGGTCCAACTAAACGCAAACCGGATGGAATAGCATGCCGCTGCAAGATGCTGTGGTAGCCATGCTGGTTCAGTATGCCTTCAATTTTGAATAAATCCCCAACAGTGTCACCAGCAAAGCACCCCCACACCATCACACCTCCTCCAGATTTCCACTGGTCTAATGTCCATTCATTGCGTTCTTTAGCCCAAACAAGTCTCTTCTGCTTGTTGCCTGTCCTTAGCAGTGGTTTCCTAACAGCTATTTTACCATGAAGGCCAACTGCACAAAGTATCCTCTTAACAGTTGTTGTAGAGCTGTGTCTGCTGCTAGAACTCTGTGTGGCATTGACCTGGTCTCTAATCTGAGCTACTGTTAACCTGCGATTTCTGAGGCTGGTGACTCGGATAAACTTATCCTCAGAAGCAGAGGTGACTCTTGGTCTTCCTTTCCTGGGGCAGTCCTCATGTGAGCCAGTTTCTTTGTAGCGCTTGTAGTGCACACGCCCGGACTGACTGGCGTGTGCGTGTTTAGTGATTCCACTGTGCCATGAACCGGAGAGTGCCTGGAGGGGCGTAACTAAGTATCTGCCCGATCCGACCAAGGTCGCACGACGGCATACGACGCCAGTGCACTAGGGAGGAACCGGGCAGAGGGACCAGGTGCTACTCCAGGTCAAACCCCAGACATGGCTGTTGACCCACACAGGGGAATACTGGAACAGGCAGGTTAGGCTGGCACACCGACTGGTGGGTATAGGCAGACACGGCTGGAATACAGACGGGTGGATGCTGGTGAGCACGACTGGTATGCAGGCAGGGAGGTACTGGCTGGTATGACAGGTTGGATCACAGAGTGGATAGAACCCAGTTCAGACTGGGACTCAGGAACAGAACCGCAGACGCGGTGGACAAACAGCAGAGTGAGGCCGCCCAGAGCGGCAAGCAAGAGCAGAACAAGACGAGACCGCCTGGAGCGGTGAGCGAGAGAAGAGCAGGACAAGGCCGCCTGGAGCGGTGAGCGAGAGAGGAGCAGGACGAGACTGCCGAAGCAGCGAGCAAAGGGTCGGAGCAGAGCGAGACTGCCGGAGCAGCGAGCAAAGGGTCAGAGCAGAGCGAGACTGCCGGAGCAGCGAGCAAAGGGTCAGAGCAGAGCGAGACTGCCGGAGCAGCGAGCAAAGGGTCAGAGCAGAGCGAGACTGCCAGAGCAGCGAGCAAAAGGTCAGAGCAGAGCGAGACTGCCGGAGCAGTGAACAAAGGAGCAGAGCGAGACTGCCGGAGCAGCGAGCAAAGGGTCAGAGCAGAGCGAGATTGCCGGAGCAGCGAGCAAAGGGTCAGAGCAGAGCGAGACTTCCGGAGCAGCGAGCAAAGGGTCAGAGCAGAGCGAGACTGCCGGAGCAGCGAGCAAAGGGTCAAAGCAGAGCGAGACTGCCGGAGCAGCGAGCAAAGGGTCAGAGCAGAGCGAGACTGCCGGAGCAGCGAGCAAAGGGTCAGAGCGGAGGAAGACTGCCGGAGCAGTGAGCAAAGGGTCAGAGCAGAGCGAGACTGCCGGAGCAGCAAGCAAAGGGTCAAAGCAGAGCGAGACTGCCGGAGCAGCGAGCAAAGGGTCAGAGCAGAGCGAGACTGCCGGAGCAGCGAGCAAAGGGTCAGAGCGGAGGAAGACTGCCGGAGCAGTGAGCAAAGGGTCAGAGCAGGCCAGAACTGCCGGAACGGTGAGCAAAGGCAGAGCAGGCAAGAACCGCCGGAGCGGTGAGCAAGGCAGAGCAGGGGGGACAGGGCTCTGTTCACACGGAACAGACAGGAAGGGAAAGGCAGAACCAGATACCCACAGGGTACTTGCAGTGAAGTAGCAAGTGGACCACAAACTCACAAACGGGAGTACAGGGACAATGAGTAGGAGTTAGGTACGAGTTCAGACTCTGCAGAAAAAGGAAAGGTACGGACATAGAGAAAAACAGGAAACAGGCTAGAAGAGTATTCAGACAAGAACAGACACAGTAGCAAGATACAGGAGCGGGTCTAGGTATGCAGCCCCTAGAAGGCGGAAGGAACAGGCTAGGAGCGTGTTCAGACAGGACAGACGAGATACAGGAGCGGGTCTAGGTATGCAGCCCCTAGAGGGCGGAAGGAACAGGCTAGGAGCGAGTTCAGACAGGCCTGGAAATACAACCTCCAGGAAAGGCAGGCAAGCAAACACAGAAAGGGACCAGGCACATTCAGAGAGAAAGAGCACACTGAATGAAACAAAATGCTCAGGCAGGGTTTCTTGGGAGGAGCTGGGTTAAATACCAGGTGACTGACAGCAATAGGCTGAGGATGCATCTGGGGTGTGTCTGCAGCAGGTACAAGAAACAGGAAATGATCGGGCGCCACCCTTAAGCTGCAGAAACAGAGGCAAGCAGACAGCATGGAGGGAAGCCAGGCTAGCAGACTGGACTGTGTAGCGCCGGCGTCCCTGTCCTCTGCTAGGTAGGGACGCTGTTCCCCTCACCTCCCTGCTCCGTGCCCGGCGTCCTCCTCCCGCTCTGCTGGCAGCGCGCGCTCCTTCCCGGCCACTGTGCTTAGGGTGCGCGCGCGCGCTCTCCCTCCCTCTTAGAGGGGCCGCGCGCGCCGTCCTAAGGAGTCCCCGGCCAATGGCCGGAGGACTTCACCATATATAAGGCACCTCCTCCAAGATGGAGGTGCCCGAGCAATGTTGTTGCACTGTTCACTACTCTGCTTCAGCCCTCAGGTCCCGTTGCCAGTTACCTGCCAGATACCTGCCAGATTCCTGCCAGCTTGCTGTCTTATTCCTGTCTGATATTCTGCTACCTGCCTGCTAGCCTAAGGTCCGACGGTCTGCCTTACTACTCCTGTCAGTCTGTCTAAGGACCAGCTTGCCCGCTCACCTGGGAGCGCACATCAACTACCTGCCTGCTTGCCTGAGGTCCGACGGTCTGCCTTCCAACTCTTGTCAGTCTGTCTATGGACCAGCTTGCCCGCTCACCTGGGAGCGCACATCTGCTACCTGCCTGCTAGCCTACCTGGAGGCTCTGCCGTCACGTGCTGTGACCACCTGCCTGTCCAGTGACTCCTGCCCGCTCACCTGGGAGCGCTCATCTGCTGCCTGTCTGCTAGCCTACCTGGAGGCTCTGCCGTCACGTGCTGTGACTACCCGCCTGTCCAGAGACTTCTGCCCGCTCACCTGGGAGCGCTCATCTGCCGCCTGTCTGTTGGTCTTCCTGGAGGCTCCGCCGTCACATGCTGTGACCACCCGTTTATCCAGAGACTCTCGCCTGCTCACCTGGGAGCTCACGTCTACCGTCAGCCGCCACAGGTCGTACCAACCCTTTACCCAGAGACTGCCCCGGTCACTTGCCGTGACCATCTGCCCGTTCACCCAGAGACTGCCCCGGTCACTTGCCGTGACCATCTGCCCGTTCACCCAGAGACTGCCCCGGTCACTTGCCGTGACCATCTGCCCGTTCATCCAGAGACTGCCCCGGTCACTTGCCGTGACCTCCTGCCCGTTCATCCAGAGACTGCCCCGGTCACTTGCCGTGACCTCCTGTCCGTTCATTCAGAGACTGTCCCAGTCACCTGCTGTGACTGCCTGCCCGTCTACCCTGGTCGCCACCCGCTCCCTTAGAAGGACCGCCCCCTTGTATAGTAGCTCAGAGGTTCCGCCTCCCAGACCCGTTACAGTTTGCTCGGGCCATGGAACCCGGTGGCACCCAAGCTCCCTCGCTCTCGGACCTGTGTCATGAACTGTCCCGTCAGAGGTCCCAACAGGAGTCCATCCTGGGTCACCTGCGGAATGTCAATTCTCGCCTGGACACTCTGACTCTCCGCCAGCAACCTCCGCCAGTGCCATGACTCGCAATCCGGCAGCTCCGCTGCCCACTAATACCATGGTATCCTACCCCGGACCCCGGCTTTCTGCACCTCCTCGCTTCGGAGGCGACTCCGCCCAGGCTCGGGGCTTCATAAATCAGTGCACCCTGCACTTTGAACTCCTGTCCCACCAGTTTAACTCCGACTGGGCCAAAATTGCCTTCATCATGTCCCATCTCACCGGGGAGGCCCTGGCCTGGCTAAATCCTCTATGGGAGAGAGGAGACCCCCTGGTGTCCGACTTGCCTGCCTTTCTCACGGCTTTCCGGAAAGTCTTCGACGAACCCGGACGGAAGACCTCATCCGCATCATCACTGGTACGCCTCCGTCAGGGAAGTCTCACCGTGGGCCAATATGCCATACGGTTCCGTACCCTTGCCTCGGAGCTGGCCTGGGATAACGACGCTCTGGTATCCGTCTTCTGGGAGGGTCTGTCCGGCCGTATTAAAGATGAACTTGCCGGTCGGGACATTCCTACCACTCTCGATGACCTAATAACTCTTGCCACCCGGATTGACCTACGGTTCCAGGAGCGTGCCAAAGAGGTCACCCGTGAGAGGAGGTTTCCACGTCTAGCTCCTACTTTTCAGAAATCCGTCTCTCCCCAGGTACACTCTCCTGAGCCTATGCAGGTCGACCAGACCAAGATGGTCAAAACCCGTCAGGACTTACGCCGTGCCGAGGGGAGCTGCTTCTACTGTGGCAGTAAGGAGCACCGGATCCGTGCCTGCCCGGAGAGGTCGGGAAACGCCTGTGTCTAGGTTCGCTCAGAGAGGTCGACCTAGACAAGAATAAATCCTCTCCATCTCTGCTGCTGTCAGTCTCAATCGTCTGCGGGGAGAACCGTTATTTCGAACTAGCCCAACTTGACTCTGGAGCAGCCGGGAATCTTATTTCACAGTCCCTGGTAGAGAAATACCGCATCCCCACCAAACCTCTGGCTGTACCATTGTCTGTTGCTGCCGTGGATGGGGGTCTCTTACCACGCCCCATCCAACTCATCACCGAATCCATTACTCTGCAGGTGGGAATGCTGCATTCTGAGAGTATCTCCTTTCATGTTCTGCCTGGACTCTCTCACGCCCTCTTGCTAGGTCTACCTTGGCTCCAGAGACATGCACCCGTGCTTGACTGGCAGACCGGAGAAGTCCTTCGCTGGGGACAGGACTGCCATAAGACCTGTCTGGTTCCCGTCCATCCCGTCCGTCCTTCTCCGACCCCAGCTAATCTATCTGGACTTCCGATTCCTTATTGGTCTTATGCTGATGTCTTTAATAAAAAGGAGGCAGAGACACTACCCCCTCATAGACCATACGACTGCCCTATCGACCTGTTACCCGGTACTACTCCTCCCCGTGGGCGTATTTATCCATTATCCGCTGCTGAGACCCGGTCGATGTCCGAATATATTGAGGAGAATCTGGCCAGGGGATTCATCCGGAAATCTACCTCCCCGGCGGGAGCAGGCTTCTTTTTCGTCAAAAAGAAGGACGGCTCTCTCCGTCCCTGTATAGACTATAGAGGCCTTAACCAGATCACGGTGAAGAATAAGTACCCCCTTCCGCTCATTCCGGAGTTATTTGATCGTCTGAGGGGGGCTAGAATCTTCACCAAACTGGACCTCCGTGGGGCGTACAACCTGGTTCGTATCCGTCAGGGGGATGAATGGAAGATGGCATTCAACACCCGGGACGGTCACTATGAATATCTGGTAATGCCCTTTGGTCTCTGTAACGCTCCTGCCATCTTTCAAGAGTTGGTCAATGACATCTTCCGGGACCTTCTCTACTCCTGCGTAGTGGTGTACCTGGACGACATCTTGGTCTTCTCTCCGGATCTCCAGACTCACCGGAGGGACGTTCGTCAGGTCCTGCTCAGGCTCAGGCAGAATCACCTCTTCGCTAAATACGAGAAGTGCCTCTTTGAGCAGACCTCGCTTCCGTTTTTGTGCTACATTATTTCTCAGACCGGCCTACGAATGGATCCAGAGAAACTGTCTGCCATCGAGAAATGGCCTCGACCGGAGGGGTTGAAGGCCATTCAGCGGTTCCTGGGCTTCGCCAACTACTACCGCCTCTTCATACCGCACTTCTCTTCCCGGACTGCCCCAATTTCCGCGCTCACCCGTAAGGGTACTAATCCCAAAGAGTGGCCGCCCGAAGCAGAGGAGGCCTTTCTTTCCTTAAAACAGGCCTTCTCTTCCGCCCCGGTGCTGCATCGCCCGGACGGCAACAAGCAGTTCTTCCTGGAAGTTGACGCCTCCTCCTCTGGAGCCGGAGCGGTACTTACTCAAAAATCATCTTCCGGGAGGATGGTAACTTGCGGCTTCTTCTCTAAACTCTTCTCCTCCTCAGAGCGCAATTATTCCATAGGAGACCGAGAGTTATTGGCCATCAAACTGGCATTGGAGGAGTGGCGTTACCTGCTCGAGGGGGCTCTTCACCCGGTAATAATTTACACTGACCACAAGAACTTGGCTTACCTCCAGCATGCCCAGAGACTTAACCCGCGCCAAGCCCGGTGGTCCTTGTTTTTTGCTCGCTTTGATTTTGTTCTTCATTTTCGCCCGGCTGACAAAAACGTCAAGGCGGACGCCTTGTCTCGATCCTTTCTGGTGTCTGATCTCGAGGAAGATCCGAAACACATCATCAATCCCGCCAGAGTAATGCAGGTGGCTCCCGTGAGTCTAAATCGTCTCCCTCCCGGAAAGACGTTCGTATCAGTACCTGATCGGGAGAAGATCCTTCACTGGGGTCACTCGTCTAAACTGGCTGGCCACGCCGGTCAGAAAAAGACCCTCCAGCTTATTACCCGGCACTACTGGTGGCCTACCCTGCACAAGGACGTAATAGACTTTGTTTCTGCCTGTGTGTCCTGCGCCCGCAACAAGGTTCCGAGACATCTGCCAGCCGGTCGCCTCCTTCCGCTTTCTGTACCTGCTGCCCCCTGGCAGCATATAGCAATGGACTTTATAACTGACCTCCCAGTCTCTGCCGGTTGTACGGTCATTTGGGTGGTCGCTGACCGCTTCTCCAAGATGGCTCATTTCGTTCCCCTGCCAGGCCTCCCGTCTGCACCCGAGCTAGCTAAAGACTTTATTCGTCACATCTTTCGTCTTCATGGCCTGCCCCTCCACATCGTGTCGGATCGTGGGGTACAGTTCACCTCACGCTTCTGGAGAGTCACTTGTAAACTGCTAGACGTCACCCTGGACTTCTCTTCCGCTTACCACCCACAGTCCAATGGTCAAGTGGAGCGGATCAATCAGAACCTGACCAGTTACCTCCGGCACTTCGTTAATGCCCATCATTCAGACTGGGTGGATCTCCTACCATGGGCCGAGTTCTCTTATAACAATCACGAGAGCGAATCCTCCTCCAAATCCCCGTTTTTTGTAGTCTTCGGTCAGCATCCTCGGATTCCTTTTCCTGTCTCCACTAGAGATGAGCGTTGTTCTACTCGAACTGTTCGCCAATCTCAAATTCGAGCTGTTTTGGGCGGTGTTCGAGCCGTTCGGCGAACACGAACAATTTGAGAAAAATTCGGCTGTTCGAGGTTATGTTCGATAACTGTTCGTGCACCAAAATCATAACTGGATTTTTTCTCAGTAATGATGAAAATTAATGTTAATACGCAGTTTGAGTGTACAGCGGGGTGGGGGGAGGGGCAGGGGATGGATCTCTGCAGGAACAATGAAGATCTCCATTTTTTTTTCTCTTTCCCGCATTTGCAGTGGGGAGGTGCAATCTGTCAGCCTATCAGCAGCGCACACACGGAGCGAAGTGCTTTTTTTCACACAAGCAAGGGCATGTGTCATTGGCAGTGTATGTCACATGTCCTTGCCCTATAAGACCAAGCCATTTTCCCCGTCGCCACCATTTTCTCACTGCTGCAGCTGCGTGTTAGACGGCACCGCTGTTGCTGTGTGCGCTATACCTTGTTAATTTCAAGCCAATTTTCGCACAAATATACAGATAGCTTGGGAGTAGGGAATAGTTGTGATTGCAGTCCTTTTAAGGACTAGGTTACAGCATTTCCTACGACTTTTATCAGGGAGGTCTGTGCTCTTAAATAGATAGGTTGTGGGAGTAAAGACTAATTGTAATTGGAGTCCTTTTCAGGACTAGGTTACATGAGTTCCTATCAGTTTTTGCCAGGCAGGTCTGTGCCAGTGCTGTGCAAGTTTTTTTCACAGCATTTGGCTGAATCTAGCAAAGCTAATGCTTTTTGGCCTATTGCAGAGTGTGTTAGTCAGTGGAGTAGCCTATCTGTGTTGCAAGATATAACACCTGTGTATAGAATACCATTTTTTTTACTGCACCTAGTGAAGTAAAATCTTTTGGGCATAGCATCATTCTATTAGTCCATCTATACTGACCTCCATCAGGTTGCAAACTGAATATAATTTTTTTCTGCATCTAGCTCTGAAAAAATATTTGGGCTTCTAGCAGTGTGTGGGACTTGGTCTATTAGTCCATCTATACTGACCTCCATCAGGTTGCAAATTAAAAATAATTTTTTTCTTCATTTAGCTCTGAAAAAATATTTGGGCTTCTAGCAGTGTGTGGGACTTGGTCTATTAGTCCATCTATACTGACCTCCATCAGGTTGCAAACTGAATATATTTTTTTTCTGCATCTAGCTCTGAAAAAATATTTGGGCTTCTAGCAGTGTGTGGGACTTGGTCTATTAGTCCATCTATACTGACCTCCAGCAGGTTGCAAATTGAATATAATTTTTTTCTGCATCTACCTCTGAAAAAATAGTTGGGCTTCTAGCGGTGTGTGGGACTTGGTCTATTAGTCCATCTATACTGACCTCCATCAGGTTGCAAATTAAAAATAATTTTTTTCTGCATCTAGCTCTGAAAAAATATTTGGGCTTCTAGCAGTGTGTGGGACTTGGTCTATTAGTCCATCTATACTGACCTCCATCAGGTTGCAAATTAAAAATATTTTTTTTCTTCATTTAGCTCTGAAAAAATATTTGGGCTTCTAGCAGTGTGTGGGACTTGTTCTATTAGTCCTTCTATACTGACCTCCAGCAGGTTGCAAATTGAATATAATTTTTTTCTGCATCTAGCTCTGAAAAAATAGTTGGGCTTCTAGCGGTGTGTGGGACTTGGTCTATTAGTCCATCTATACTGACCTCCATCAGGTTGCAAATTAAAAATAATTTTTTTCTGCATCTAGCTCTGAAAAAATATTTGGGCTTCTAGCAGTGTGTGGGACTTGGTCTATTAGTCCATCTATACTGACCTCCATCAGGTTGCAAATTAAAAATAATTTTTTTCTGCATCTAGCTCTGAAAAAATATTTGGGCTTCTAGCGGTGTGTGGGACTTGGTCTATTAGTCCATCTATACTGACCTCCATCAGGTTGCAAATTAAAAATAATTTTTTTCTGCATCTAGCTCTGAAAAAATATTTGGGCTTCTAGCAGTGTGTGGGACTTGGTCTATTAGTCCATCTATACTGACCTCCATCAGGTTGCAAATTAAAAATAATTTTTTTCTGCATCTAGCTCTGAAAAAATATTTGGGCTTCTAGCGGTGTGTGGGACTTGGTCTATTAGTCCATCTATACTGACCTCCATCAGGTTGCAAATTAAAAATAATTTTTTTCTGCATCTAGCTCTGAAAAAATATTTGGGCTTCTAGCAGTGTGTGGGACTTGGTCTATTAGTCCATCTATACTGACCTCCATCAGGTTGCAAATTAAAAATAATTTTTTTCTTCATTTAGCTCTGAAAAAATATTTGGGCTTCTAGCAGTGTGTGGGACTTGTTCTATTAGTCCTTCTATACTGACCTCCAGCAGGTTGCAAATTGAATATAATTTTTTTCTGCATCTAGCTCTGAAAAAATAGTTGGGCTTCTAGCGGTGTGTGGGACTTGGTCTATTAGTGCATCTATACTGACCTCCATCAGGTTGCAAATTAAAAATAATTTTTTTCTGCATCTAGCTCTGAAAAAATATTTGGGCTTCTAGCAGTGTGTGGGACTTGGTCTATTAGTCCATCTATACTGACCTCCATCAGGTTGCAAATTAAAAATAATTTTTATCTGCATCTACAGTACCTCTGAAAAAATATTTGGGCTTCTAGCAGTGTGTGGGACTATTTGTATTAGTCCATCTATACTGACCTCCATCAGGTTGCAAATTCAAAATAATTTTTTTCTGCATCTAACCCAGCCAATAGTTTTGGCCTAATACCACAGTTTGGCCACTCAGCTCTGCTCGGTTACCATCCATTGTTTTTTTGTGCAAACAACTCCAGAGTTGTGAATTAGTTAACCACCAAAATGAGTGGAAAAAGGCCTGCTGCTGGTGGAAAGGGGAATAGGCGTGTTGGGAAGGGGAAAAAAGGTTGTGTCCGTGGGGTAGGTGTTAAAGCAACAGTAACATCTGCAGAAGAAAGACCATCTTCCAGCCAAACTAAAATGTCTACTTCTTTTAGCGGACAATGTGATAAGATCCCTTTCTTACGGCCACGCCAATCGCTACAAATTCCAGATGAGGCACAAAAACAGCAGGTGCTTCAACGGATATCAAGTGCTCCTTTAAGTGGGCTCTCCTCCACATCAACTTCAACATCACAAATACTCCAGTCCTCAAAGGTGTCACCCAAATCGCACTTGCTTCCTCACAGCTCCCAAATCTCCAGCTGCCCGTCTGAGTATGAGGTAGAACAGATGGTTGAGTCTGCAGAGCTGTTTACTCATACTATAGCCTGGGAATCAGAGGTCGACTCCAGCGCTTCTGTGAATCCAGACGAGGAAATGATCTGCACTGATGCCCAGAATCTTTATGAGTCGGATCCAGGACCAGACGCAGAAGGTTCTGACCATAATGTAGACCCCCATTCCCAAACTGTAACTCCTGTTGGTGGAGACAATGAGGAAGACGATGATAAGACTCAAATACCTGATTGGAGCGACAACTTTAGTTTTTTGTCAGGGCAGGAACAGGTTGGCTCTGAGGACGACGGGTGTGATAACGCACAGGGTGATGATGATGAGGTCGGAGATCCCACTTACTGTCAACCCACAGTCAGCCAAGAGATGAGGTCAGCAGAGGAGGTGGAGGAAGATGCTAGTGACGACGAGGTCAGGTTGCGCCTTCCTGGACAGAGACGTAGTACTGGAAGCACATCAACAACTGCATCCTCAAACACAACTCTGCCTCTCACCACAAGTCGTGGTGGCTCTTCAGGTCGCATGGGTGCTAAGCCTTGCATAGCCTGGGCATTTTTTCAGATCGATAAAGATGACCCAACTCGTGTTATCTGTAACATTTGTCAGCAAAAGCTAAGTAGAGGCCAAAAAATACATAGTTTGAGTACTTCATGCATGAACCGGCACATGGACATGAAGCATAAGTTGCAGTGGGAAGCTCAGTGTGCTACAATGCGGCCTAGCCGGCCGGGCCAATCACCGTCTGCCATATCTTGTGCATCCGCGGCCTCTTCATCCTCTGTGACTGGGGGGACAGCAGTCACACCTGTTTTGGGGCGCAGACCTGCCACCTCTTTACCCGCAACAGCCAGCGTGATTGGCAGGTCATCATTTTCTTTGGAGGTGGTAACACCAGCTGGTGTTGAGCGCTGTCCGACATCGATAGCACCACCTTTGGATCAAGGCAACCTAACATGTCCGCCTGCATCTTCCTCACAGACCGGCAGTTTGCCGGGGACACCCTTATCAACCCCGTCTAAGCACAATAGCCAGCCCTCGGTCCCTCAGATGTGGACAAGTAAAAGACCATTTCCTCCTAGCCATGAGAAAGCTAAGAGGTTGAATTTCACCATCTGCAAGCTCTTGGCTACAGAAATGCTGCCTTTCCGCCTAGTGGACACAGAGGATTTTCGAGACCTTATGTCCGTCGCAGTGCCCCAGTACCAGATGCCCAGTCGGCACTACTTCTCAAAGAAAGGTGTGCCTGCGCTCCACCAGCATGTCGCACACAACATCACCGCTTCTTTGAGAAACTCTGTGTGTGACAGGGTGCATTTCACCACAGACACTTGGACGAGTAGGCATGGACAGGGGCGTTACATGTCGCTGACTGGGCACTGGGTAACTATGGTGACAGCAGGACAAGGGGCTGCTGTCCAAGTCTTGCCGTCCCCACGAGTTGTGCGTCAATCCTCTTTATGTCAAAGTTCCTCCACTGCTTCTGCCTCCTCAACCTCCTCTCGGTCTTCCACCTGCACCCAAAGCCTGTCTGGTCATGCCACAAGCTTTCTAACTGCGCAGAAGGGATCCTGCACACCTCCTTACTATGCTGGCAGTAGGGCTCAACGTCATCAGGCGGTTTTTACATTGAAATGTCTGGGAAATGTGAGTCACACAGCTGAGGAGTTGTGGTCAGCTCTGGAGAACCAATTTCATGAATGGTTGTCTCCACTGGACCTGAAACCAGGGAAGGCCGTGTGCGACAATGCTGCAAACCTGGGTGCGGCCCTTCGCCGGGGCAATGTCACACACGTGCCTTGTATGGCTCACGTGTTGAACCTGGTTGTCCAGCAATTTTTAGCCCACTATCCCAGACTAGATGGCCTTCTGCAGAGGGCACGGTCGCTGTGTGCTCACTTTCGCCGTTCGCATCCCGCAGCTCAGCGACTTACATCTCTACAGAAGTCGTTGGGCCTGCCACTTCACCGGCTAAAATGCGATGTGCCTACCCGGTGGAATTCAACTCTGCACATGTTGCAGCGACTGTGGCAGCACCGACAAGCCCTGGTGCAATACGTTCTGACGTATAGCCTGGGCCAACGAGATTCAGAGGTGGGGCAAATCACGCTGGAGGAGTGGTCTCAGATCAGGGACCTATGCACCCTTCTGCACAGTTTTGAAATGGCGACGAAGATGTTTAGTGCTGACGATGCCATTATCAGCATGACTATTCCGGTGATTTACATGCTGGAGCACATGTTAAACAGAATTCGGAGTCAGGTGGTGGCACAAGAGGAGGTGGAGGAAGTAGAGGAGGAGGAGTTGTATGCGGAAGGGCTAACATCTGCAAGGTCCAGACGGTTGGCAGCACCAAGGCGGCAGGCATGTGAGGGTGGGGGAGATGGTTTTACCAGGGCGCATGGTAGCAGCCAAACTAGTGAGGAAGGTGCAGGAGCCCAGGAAGAAGTGGAGGACGAACTGATGGAAGACTCATCAGATGAGGGAGACCTTGATCACATTTCTGTTGTGCGAGGTTGGGGGGAGAGGACAGAGGAAGGAAGCATGATTGTTACCTCGCCACCAACACAACAGGGACTTGGTGCTCCTGGATGCGCAACACACATGAGTGCCTTCTTGCTGCACTACCTGCAACATGACCCTCGAATTGTGAGAATTAGAAATAATCCTGACTACTGGGTTGCCACACTGTTAGATCCCCGGTACAAAAGTAAATTTGCAGAAATTATTCCTGCCATAGAAAGGGATGCACGCATGCAGGAGTATCAGCAGAGACTGTTGCAGAATCTTACATGTGCTTTTCCACAAAATACCAGTGGTGCACGTAGTGAATCTCACAGTTCCAACTTGCCAACCGTGGGACCGTCAAGTGTTCAGCACTCAAACCGTAACAGAACCACAGTATCTGCTGGTAACATCAATTTTGCGGAATCATTTCACCACTTTTTTAGCCCATCCTTTGCAAGGCCACAGGAGACAAGAAGTCTGACACATAGTCAACGCCTAGAGACGATGGTACAGGAGTATCTCCAAGTAAACATTGAAGCCACGACTGTGTCACTGGACCCTTGCTCTTTTTGGGCTTCCAATCTGGATAAATGGCCGGAGCTAGCCACTTACGCCTTGGAGATCTTGTCATGCCCCGCAGCCAGCGTTCTGTCTGAACGTGTGTTCAGCGCTGCTGGTGGTGTGCTGACAGATAAGCGCACGCGGCTCTCCACTGATAATGTAGACAGACTCACGTTCATAAAGATGAACAAATCATGGATCCGAAACGACTTTTCTACCCCTGTGTCATCCTGGGGAGAGTAAAAGCTTGATGATTGGTTAAAATCACCCTACCAACCGTTTTAAGCTTTCAAATTACTAATCATGTTTATCTGTATCTTGACTGGAAAATAATTTGGGCTTTGTAGCAGTGTGCAGCACTGATCCTATTAGGCCATCTATACTAAAGCTTCACCAGATTTAAAATTAAAAATAATTTTTAGCTGCATCTAGCCCGGAAAATAATTTTGGGGCTCCGAGATGCGCAAGGCACATAAGTGCCTTCTTGCTGCACTACCTGCAGCATGACCCTCATATTGTCAGAATTCGAAGTAATCATGACTACTGGGTTGCCACACTCTTAGATCCCCCAAACTTTTCGATCAACCTTTTCATTTTAATAAAGACCAAAAAAATGGTCATTTTTGAAATTATAAGCATTAGCAGGTTGTTAGAAACTGAAATCAAACAGTTTTCAACTCAAAACTTTATTCTAGGTGATGTTACATTTTCACATAGGACCCCTTGTTCGAAAGGAGCTTCTGAACTCTCTCGTCCATTGAATTTGTCAGGTTTTGGATGGTTTCTGCTTCAATTGTTTTGCATGAGGACAGAATACCCTCCCAGAGCTGTTGCTTATATGTGAACTGCCTCCCGCCATCATAGACACTCCTTTTAATGATGCTCCAAAGGTTCTGAATGGGGTAGAGGTCAGGGGAGCATGGGGGTCACACCATAAGTTTGTCCCCTTTTATGCCCATATCAGCCAGAGATGCAGATGTTTTATGTGCAGCATGAGATGGTGCATTATCATGCAGAAAAATGATCTTGCTGTGAAATACACGGTTCTTCTTCTTGAACCATGGCAGGAAGTGCTGTTTGAGAAAATCCACATACATTATGGAGTTCATCTTTAGCGCCTTCAGGGATCCTAAAGGGGCCGACAATCTCTCTCCCCATGATTCCAGCCCAAAACATTACTCCACCTCCTCCTTGTTGGCGCTGTAGCCGTGTTTGCGTGGGGTGTCCATCAACCAGCCATCCTCCACTCCATCCATCTGGACCATCGAGCGCTGCACGGCACTCATCCGTGAACAAAACAGTTTTGAAATCAGTCTTCATGTAATGTTTGGCCCACTGGAGCCGTTTCTGCTTGTGTGAAGTGGATAGAGGAGGTCGACAGGATGGCGCATGCACAGCTGCAAACCTCTGAAGGACCCTGCATCTTGTTGTTCGGGGGACGTTGGAGGCACAAGCAGCTTCAAAAACTTGTCTGCTGCTATGACAAGGCTTTTTTGCCGCTGCTCTTTCAACCTGACGTAATTGCCTGTAGGAAAGAGTCCTCAATTTGCCCTTATCAGCACGCACACGTGTGTACTGTGAATCAGCTACATACTTCTTGATTGCCAAGACACTTCATCCTGATCATCGCACAATGTTGATTGTAGTCATGCCTTGACCTAAACACTCCACAATTTGTTGCTTCTCAGCAGCCGACACATCCTTTTTCTTTCCCATTTTGGCAGAAAATGTAGGCTGCTTAATAATGTGAGAGAGCCTTCTTAAGTAGTCTTGCCTTTCATTGGACACACCTGCCAAACTAATTAGCACAGGTGTCTGCAATTGCTTACAGTGATATAAAGAGCCCTGACACACATCACCATCAATGAGTTTAACTGACAAACAAACAAATTCTTCCCTTATCACTCCTAAACACTTTTTGTATAATAATTTGGAACGCAGTGTACATGTGCTTTTCCACAAAACACCAGTGGTTCACGTAGTGAATCTTACAGTTCTAACTTGCCAACCGTGGTCTGTATGGAGTTGTTCAATAAAGGGCCCAAAATTAAGATAACATAGATGGGAGAGGTCTCTATGAATAGGAATTCCTAAGTATTTGATACCCTGTGAGGGCCAGGCAAAGGGAAAGTTGGACTGGATGGAATCCTATATGGATTTGGGGAGGGAGACATCGAGGGCCTCAGACTTCGCTGCATTGATTTTAAAATTTTACCATGTAACAAAGTGATCTATTTCAGCCATAACAGCATGGATGGATATATGTGATTGAGTGATATATACTAGGACATCATCAGCAAATAGAGAGCACTTGTACTCGGTGCCTCCCACCTCAATCCACCTAATATTGGGGTTATGGCGAATTGATGAGAGCAGGTGCTCCGTCACTAGGATGTATAAGAGAGGGGACAGAGGACATCACTGCCTTGTCCCATTGGTGATTGTGAAAGGTGATGAAAATGTTCTGACGCACCCCCTGGGCCTTGGGACACCCGGAGCCGGACCCTTTTTGGTGGATGCTGGTGGTTGTAGTCTTCGTGGCGGCGACCCAGTTCCGTGGCTCAGGGCGGTCAAACCAGTGGCGGAACTATTTATGTGGTTTTCATGTTTAAATGTCCGACTACGCCACCCGTGGATTGCGGTCAGAGTGAACCGCCGCTACAGGGCAGACCACTGAGGCTGGTGTTGTGGGTGCAGCAGAGCGTAGCATAACTCCCCACGGGAGGAGTATAGCCTCAGGGCAGTGTATGCGGAGGATGGGGGTGATGGTGCAGGGCAGCAGCAGTAACGACACGGAGTCAGTGATGCAGTTCAGGGCCTTTACTCACAGTTCTTATTATCCAGACCACGTCTGCAGGTAACGGCTGCCCACGTCGTACTGTGCTCACCAGGTGAGGGGCTCAGACAACTCCCAGATAACTTTGGAGCACTTCACAGGACCCCCTTTGTGTGTCCTTTGTCTGGCCTTTCTTACCAACACTTCTGTCCGGCTGCCTCGGGCCTCCTCTTGGTAAACTTGGCGCCAGTTTCCCTGACCCTATGTGGTGCCTTCCTAGCGGGTGTAGCGAGGGGCTGCGCCACATAAAATGTCAGAGCCTCCGGTTTCTAGCTGAGGGTCGTTTCCTGCCTCCACTAGTTCGGGGACCGGTCTCCCCCTTTGGCCTGACCCCTCCACGCAGGTGGATTCGGGCGTGCGGTGGCGACTCGCCCGTCCGCACCCCTGGGATCCCTTCATTCCTCGTTCCTGGAGCCTTCTCCGCTCCTCTTCCTTCCTTCTCCCTCTTCCAGGCCTGGGCCTCTGTTACTAGGCCCGCCTCCGGAGCAGAGCTCATGCAGAGCCCCTGCTCCCTGCCACTTCTGCTCAGACTTCTCTGCACTGAACTAAGATGGTGCCCACCTTTTATACTCCCTTCTCAATGCACCCAGGAACTGCTTCCTCCCTGCTCCTGCACTACAGGGTTCCCCTTCCTCAGTGTTCCCTCCCCCCACTCCAGCCAGGGACAGGGACTGTCGTGCCCATCTCAGGGGCATATTGGTCGCCCTGCCCCACGGCAATGTGGTGTAATGCATGCAGGTGTCGGGTCCTGATCCACACTCCATCCTTACCTGAGAGTGAGATATCACACCTCTGGGTGAGGTGCAATACGTCTGTAGCAACCGAGCCCTCAGGGTGCTACAGTTCCATTTATCTTCAGCCTAGGTGACGTATTGCGATACAGGGCCGTGATTTTGGCTATAAAAGGGTCCCCTAGACCCCTACCCCAAGCTTTTTAAGAGAATCATATATGGCGTGCCAGGAGACTCTATGGAATGCTTTCTCAGCATCCAACGAGAGTATCTAATTACAAATTTTTAACTGCATCTAGCCCAGGAAATACTTTGTGCCTAGTAGCAGTGTCTGCTAGTGAGCGGATTATCCCGGCTGTTAAGCAAGCTGCACCACCTGTAGTTTAGACACTTAATTTTTTCAAAGGAAATGCTTCGGGACCATGGGATACTTAGTGAAGAGCATCAGGAGGCACCCCAAGGCATAGGGGCTGGGACTGGCAGTAGGATGCCTTGCGGTGGACAGCCGAGCTCGATCCTTATAAAAGCTTTTTAACTGCAGCAGCTTTAGTGGACGCTACTGGAGCTGGAATTACCGCGGCTGCTGGCATGAGACTTGCCCTCCAATAGATCCTTGTAAATGGATTTAAAGTGTATTCATTCAAATTAGAGAGACAATTTAAATTAAAAAGCTTAGAGCTGCCTCCACCACAGGGGGGCTCGCTCGACCCACCAGCGGACAGGCACCAGTATTGGGAGAGGGGGGCTGGCCGTCAGGGTTCACCGCGGCTCTGGCACAAACCCGGCGACACGGAGGTGGCACGGGCAGGAGCGGACTGGCCGTGTCGGCTTCTCACTTTTTGGATTTTAGAAGGGCATGACATGCCTATATCTGTGTCTCCCCCTCCTTTTACTCCTCCACCTCTTTTATTTTCGCATGACTATATGTACTTGTCACTTTTCCATGAGTTAGTTATGTCTTCTGAGCAGTTTGTCAGCTTTTGGACACCTTTGAAGGTGTTTTCTATGTGTTTCTATGTGTTTTTGTTTGCCTGCCATTGGTTTTAACGGTGTTCGAAGGTGTTCGACGAACAGTTCGACGAACAGTTCGGCGAACACACGGGTGTTCGACGAACCGAACCGAACTCGAACACTACGGGGGTGGCTCAACACTAGTCTCCACCTCTGTGGACAACCCGGCTGCAGAATCTCTCGTTAGCAAATTTTCCTCCATTTGGGAGAGTACCCGATCCGCACTCCTTCAGTCGTCCGAACGGATGAAAAGACACGCTGACAAAAAACGCCTGGATCCTCCACAATTTCGTCCTGGAGATAAAGTCTGGCTCTCATCTAAATATGTCCGACTCAAGATACCTTCTTACAAGTTAGGGCCTCGGTTCATCGGTCCTCTGGAGGTCATCAGTCAGATCAACCCGGTGGCCTATAAATTGAAACTCCCGGCCAACTTACGGATCCCTAACTCCTTCCATGTATCTCTCCTCAAACCTGTAGTACTTAACTCTTTTTCCAAGTCTACAGGTACGCCTCCTGCTCCGGTTTCTGCTGAGGACGAGTTTGAGGTAGAGAACATTCTTGCCACCAAAAGGGTAAGAGGAAAGACCTTTTTTCTAGTAGATTGGAAGGGGTTTGGTCCTGAGGAGAGAACGTGGGAGCCCCGGAAGAACATCCATGCCCCGCTCATCCTTGCTAAATTTCTGTCTGGCCTAAAAAAGGGGGGGCCTAAAGGGGGGGGTACTGTAGCGCCGGCGTCCCTGCCCTCTGCTAGGCAGGGACGCTGTTCCCCTCACCTCCCTGCTCCGTGCCCGGCGTCCTCCTCCCGCTCTGCTGGCAGCGCGCGCTCCTTCCCGGCCACTGTGCTTAGGGCGCGCGCGCGCGCTCTCCCTCCCTCTTAAAGGGGCCGCGCGCGCCGTCCTAAGGAGTCCCCGGCCAATGGCCGGAGGACTTCACCATATATAAGGCACCTCCTCCAAGATGGAGGTGCCCGAGCAATGTTGTTGCACTGTTCACTACTCTGCTTCAGCCCTCAGGTCCCGTTGCCAGTTACCTGCCAGATACCTGCCAGATTCCTGCCAGCTTGCTGTCTTATTCCTGCCTGATATTCTGCTACCTGCCTGGTAGCCTGAGGTCCGACGGTCTGCCTTACTACTCCTGTCAGTCTGTCTAAGGACCAGCTTGCCCGCTCACCTGGGAGCGCACATCAACTACCTGCCTGCTTGCCTGAGGTCCGACGGTCTGCCTTCCAACTCTTGTCAGTCTGTCTATGGACCAGCTTGCCCGCTCACCTGGGAGCGCACATCTGCTACCTGCCTGCTAGCCTACCTGGAGGCTCTGCCGTCACATGCTGTGACCACCTGCCTGTCCAGTGACTCCTGCCCGCTCACCTGGGAGCGCTCATCTGCTGCCTGTCTGCTAGCCTACCTGGAGGCTCTGCCGTCACGTGCTGTGACCACCCGCCTGTCCAGAGACTTCTGCCCGCTCACCTGGCAGCGCTCATCTGCCGCCTGTCTGTTGGTCTTCCTGGAGGCTCCGCCGTCACATGCTGTGACCACCCGTTTATCCAGAGACTCTCGCCTGCTCACCTGGGAGCTCACGTCTACCGTCAGCCGCCACAGGTCGTACCAACCCTTTACCCAGAGACTGCCCCGGTCACTTGCCGTGACCATCTGCCCGTTCACCCAGAGACTGCCCCGGTCACTTGCCGTGACCATCTGCCTGTTCACCCAGAGACTGCCCCGGTCACTTGCCGTGACCATCTGCCCGTTCATCCAGAGACTGCCCCGGTCACTTGCCGTGACCTCCTGCCCGTTCATCCAGAGACTGCCCCGGTCACTTGCCGTGACCTCCTGTCCGTTCATCCAGAGACTGCCCCGGTCACTTGCCGTGACCTCCTGTCCGTTCATTCAGAGACTGTCCCAGTCACCTGCTGTGACTGCCTGCCCCTCTACCCTGGTCGCCACCCGCTCCCTTACAAGGACCGCCCCCTTGTATAGTAGCTCAGAGGTTCCGCCTCCCAGACCCGTTACAGACTGGAGATCTAGTGCGCGCTCTTGCACAGTGGGAGATGGACCACTATGCAAGGACGCTGCCAGGTATGTTACAGCGCTTAATGGTTTTTGCAACTGCACTTGGGGACACACTCAAAGTTTGCCCAATTTTTCAGACTGACTGACCTTCGTTTCTTAAAGTAATGATGGCCACTCGTTTTTCTTTACTTAAAATTTGTATTATGACAATAAAAAAGCATCTAACAGTCTATTCAGTAGGACTATCAGCTGTGTATCCACCTGACTTCTGCACAACACAACTGATGGTCCCAACCCCATTTATAAGGCAAGAAATCCCACTTATTAAACATTACATGGCACACCTGTGAAGTGAAAACCATTTCCGGTGATTACCTCTTGAAGGTCATCAAGAGAATGCCAAGAGTGTGCAAAGCAGTCATCAAAGCAAAAGGTTGCTACTTTGAAGAACCTAGAATATAAGACATATTTTTAGTTGTTTCACACTTTTTTGATGCCTTCAGTGTGAATGTACAATTTTCAAAGTCATGAAAATACAGAAAAATCTTTAAATGAGAAAGTGTGTCCAAACTTTTGGTCTGTACTGTATATATATATATATATATATATACATACATACATACATGCACACATCGGTAAAGTAAGTAAGTATTGTGACGCTGAGTCACTTCTCACCGCCTGGATGCTGTCTTGTCAAGGGCGAAGATTTGAGTGGGTCTTTCTAAACTAACCATCCCTAACCCTAACTTCAGAACCAGTTCCGAATCAATAAAGTTACAAGCAGACCCACAGTCAATGAAAGCTAATGTTGATAACACCTTGTTCTCGAAGGATAACACAGTATTGATCAGTACTTTATCAGAGGAAGAAAAAGGTACCTGAGAGTCTGGGTGACCTCCTCGTCCATCACCCAGACTCAGACGTTCTCCCAACGATTTACTTGCCTGAGGACGAGTTGGGCAATCATTGAGAAAATGTCCAGAGATACCACAGTACAGACAGAGTCTGAGATCTTGTCTACGTTTTTTCTCCACAACACAAAGACTGGATACTCTAGCCTCCAATGGCCCCATCTCTGGTAAATGGACCTACACCTGGAAAGTATAACAGACAGCCTGCTGTTCACCACGTCTCTCACAGATTCTGCAGTCCATTCGTATGGCCTAGCTCATGGCCTCTGCCAGAGAACAAAGGTCGTCAAGAAGGACAAGAGCATCATTAAGGGTTTTGGAAAGACCTTTGTGGAACTGGCACCTGAGAGCTGCATCGTTCCACAGAACTTCAGTGGACCACTGCTGGAGCTCAGTACAGTAGTCCTCAACTGTGCGACCCCCCTGTGCCAGGATTATGATCTTAGCCTCAGCAACCTGGATCCTGTCAGGTTCATCATATATCATACCTAAACTGTCCAAAAAGGCGTCAACAGAAAACCTTTCTGAGGCATGTGGGGACAAGGAAAATGCTCAAGTCTGAGGACCATTGGCAGTAGGGACAAGATTATTTCCACCCGCTGGAGCTCCTCCCCTGATGACCGGGGGAGCAGGGTAAAAAATAGCCTACAGCTCTCCCTGAATACCCTAAACATTGTGATGACTATAGACTCTGGCATTCCAAGCTAGATCCTGAGTCATCTGTGTCAAATTCGCCACCTGGTCACAGAGCATGTGAATAGGCTCCATACTTGTGAAAAAGAAAAACGTATCAGCCAGACATACTGTAATGTGACGCTGAGTCACTTCTCATGGCTAAGCCGTGAGACGGGATAGTTATGGAGTCCGAGGTCAAAAGCCAGGAGTGTACGATATAAACAGAAGGAAGAGACAAAGGCGTAGTCAGGTAATGTTCCGAGGTAGAATACCAGAAGGATAGCGGATCAGAGCAGAAGGGGTTAAACAGACAAATGGTCAGAGCGAGGTCCAGGGTCGGGCAACAAAAGATCTACAACACACTGACAGTTCAGCACACCCCTGCACCAGACTGGATGACTAAGATATCAATCAAAGTACTGACAACTTCAGCACGCCCTGATACCAGATTGGACGGCAGAGCTGTCAGTAACTGCATACTAGACACATTGAGAGGTGGAATCATGAAAGTATTGAACACGTCTCCAATTTTCTAAGTAAATATATTTCTAATGGTGCTACTGACATGAAATTCTCACCAGATGTCAATAATAACCTCTCCAATCCACAAAACCAAATACATCAAACCATAGATGTCCATACATTAAGTTATGTGTAAAAGTGACAAATTACACAGGGAAAAAGTATTGAACACATAAAGAAAGAGAGATGCAAAAAGTGATGGAAAGTCATGACACCAGCAGAAATCTATCAGTAATTAGAAAGCAATAATGCCACATACTGAAAAATATTATCAGCTGGTTGAACTGATGGGCTATAAAAGGTGTCTCATTACCAAGGTGCCACACAAGAAACATCTCATGATGAGTAAAAACCAGTGAACTGTTTCAAAACCTTCACAAACATACTGATGGCATTAGTTACAGAAGAATTTCTAAACTACTGAAGGATCGAGTGACCACTATTGGGGCCATAATCCAGAAGTGGAAAGAATATAATTTCGCCATAAACTGGTCAAGACCAGGTGTTGCTCAAAGGATTTCAAACAGAGGAGTGAAAATATTTATCAGAAGGGTTGTCCAAGGGCCAAGGACCTCCTGTGGAGAGCTACTGAAAGACCTGGAATCAGCAGGTACAATTGTTTCAAAGAAAACTATAAGTATTGCACTCAACCTCCATGGCCTGTATGCCCGTTCACCACGCAAGACTCTATTGCTGAACAAAAAGCATGTTCAAGCATATTGTCAAGATTTCGCAGCCAGGGAGGGGCATATCTCAACCCACCCGCTGTTATCTTTGGAGTGAACAGCTATCTTCTGCCCCCTATTGTCCGGACAATTACTCGATTGACCAACGAATAACGAAGGAGGCCGCAGGCTGCTTCCACTAATAGGTTGGTTATTGGGGAACTAAAAGTGAGCGTATGGTATACACACCTCTGATTCCAACACATGGAATATATGTATATGCCTCCGATACGGTCCCTGCAAACTCCACAATAACCCAAAAAAGATTATTAGCTGCCACTACCAGTCATTTTTCTTTTATATTTAGGCCAACTGGACTCCAGGGAGTTAGATAACTTCTCGCCGGTTGATTGCAGAAATTCGAGATCGCCCCCATATATTTTATTGGGATATTACCGTTACCCAGAGACCATACATGACTTGGCTGTTGTTAGTGGTCTGCCTACTATTGATTTGTGGCTGATAGGCAGGGGTTACAGTTATGAGAAAATATGCATCTTCTTCACTGAAGCTGAAAATGTATGTCTCATCAATATCGGACCCATACACACCCTGATTTTCCTATCTTTTCACTGGTGCCGGATCAACTGACTGCAGATATAATATTTCCATTGAAGGGGCAATGTATTTCCTGAGGACAAAATGCTTCTTCCACTTCTGTGTCTGTGTGTAAAAACATGTCTTTATTGTTAGCCAATCTTCTGAAAAGACCTTTTCCTGTCTCCATTATAACTCTTTGTTTATGTACAAAAGACATTCTCCTTGGTACTTCCTGGCTCCTTTGTCCTAAAAGAAGCTCTTGCATATTAATTAAGATGGTTCACTATCCAGCTACATATAATTTCCTACTTGTCAACTGGGCAATCTACATATAGGCCACTTAGACTTCAGGTTCTTGTCCGACTGCTAATCTGTGTGACAGAGGAGGGGGGAGGTGGAGATAAATGTCCCTGCACTACAGTGGCTACAGAAATTTTAATATTTTCTATGGCACGCGTTTAACCCCTTCACGACGTTGGACATATCCATACACCCTGGTTGGGAAGCGGTTCCTGATGTAGGACGTATGGGTACATTCTGGTGATCATGTGGGCACAGGTGCTTTGCCCATGCGATCGCCACCGGAAGGTCAGTTTACATAATAGACACGGCTCTCACAGCCAGAAGCTGTTTAACCCCCTTAATACAGCGATCAATATCGATCGCAGCATTTAGGAGGCTGGGAGAGGGAGGGTCCCTCTCCAGTCCGATCAGCGCCCCCATGACATCATTGCAAGTGCCGATCGTTGCCATGGCAACCCAGATGACATTTGGGTTATCCAGCTTCAGAATGCCTGTTAGCCCATGCTCACTGACATCATACCAGTGATAAGAGTGAGAAAAGTTAAAGTCCCATAGAGGGACTAAGCAAAAAAGTAAAAATGAATTGTAAAAATATATATATAAAAAAAAAATCACAAAATTATTTTTTTTATGTAAAAAAAAAAAAAAGGGACACATATTTGGTATGGTCGCGTTCGGATCGACCCGCCCTATAAAACTGTCACACTAGTTAACCCCTTCAGTGAACACCGTAAAAAAAAAATGCTTTTTCATCATGCCGCCAAATAATAAGTGGAATAAAACGTGATCAAAAAGACGAATGTAAATAAGAATGGTAAATATGAAAACGCCATCTTGTCCCGCAGAAAACAAGCCACAATTCAGCTCCATCAGTGGAAAAATAAAAAAGCTATAGTTCTCAGAATACTGTTATGCAAAAATAATTATTTTTTCTCACTGTAATCATACTGACACAAAGAATAAAGCTGCCTTATCAATTTTACCACACAAGGAACGGCATAAAAAAAATCAAAAAACAATTCCTCAATTGCTGGTTTTTGTTCATTCTGCCTCCCAAAAATTGGAATAGACAGTTATAAACAGGGGCAGACACTGACTGCTTCGGGCCCCTGTGCAAGAAATGTGTCTGGGTCCCCCACCTTTTATGGCGACAAAGCTACAGATGTATATACAGCCACACACATATATATACCTCTTACATAGCCTCCTTTATTATGTATATTACACAGTGCCCCCTCTTGTTATGTACAGCACCGTCCCTTACATACTGGATTATTTATAGCCCCCACCGCCATCATTGCTCTCTCCCAGCACCCCATCATTGCTCTCTCCCAGCACCCCATCATTGCTCTCTCCCAGCACCTCCATCATTACTGTGTCCCAGCACCCCATCATTGCTCTCTCCCAGTACCCCCATCATTGCTCTCTCCAAGCACCCCCATCATTGCTCTCTCCCAGCACCCCCATCACTGCTCTCTCCCAGCATCCCCATCTCATTCTCAGATCTGTGATATTCATGGATGTGTGAATGAATCTATAAAACTCTACGAGTCCATGTGCTGTCCATGTGGCAGCACACAGACATTTCACACAAATCTGAGAATACAGCCTAAGGGATTTTACAGATAACATTATCACTCCAAGTCACACAGCGCAGATATAGAATAGTATTTACATCCAGGCACTTACCGCTGATGGCTCATCTGATCAGAGTCAGTTTCTGCTGTTTCTTCTCCGTCTGGTCAGACCTTCATGTCGACATCTCCCAGCCATTACTCGTCTTGTCACGATGATCACTGCAGGCCTAAAAATAACAAGGTCACATATATTGTATATACATGCATCTCCCCCACACTGCGCCCCTGACTACAGATATGTACCCCCCCATTAATATACTATTAGCCACTTAGTAATCAAAATATAAAGTGATAAGCAACACTGTGCCCCCCATTAACTATAATCTCCATCAGCCAATAATATAAATTATTCAGTCTCTGTGACTCTCCCAAATTAACTGTAACGCTATGTGCACACGGAAAATATACAAGGCTTTACAGTACAAGCAAAGTGAAACCCCCATCATTGCCCTCTCCCAGCAACCTCATCATTGCTCTCTCCCAGCACCCCATCATTATTCTCTCCCAGAATGTGCCAGACCGCAAAGAGGCAAGACTTCCGTGTCCTCACCAAGAGGATGACTGATCATGCTATCTTCCTCATCCTACTCCTCTTCCTCCTCCTCCCTGTCCTCAGGCCATCCACGCTGAACAGACGGTATGGCAGTTGTGCAGGCAGTATCGTCTATAGTACAGAAAACTAGCTCCTGTTCTTCCTCCTCCTCCTCTTCCTCATTGTCACCCAATCCACGTTGGGATGAGATGAGGCTGGGCTGTGTGTAATCACCGTGTATGGTTCCTTGCTCCATCTCATTGTGCTCCGCCTGCTCTTTGAGAGCAGAGAGCATTTCTGAAGACAGAGAAGCGGGATGGTGATGCTAATTATGGTGTCATCGCCGCTCACCATCTTGGTGGAGTCCTCAAAGTTTTGGAGGATGGTACAGGTGTCTGACATCCATGTCCACTCCTGATGTTTTATGTGTGGAGTCTGACCTGAATACCGACGGCCTTGTTGATGCAGGTAGTGAACAACTGCCCTCTAATGCTCACAAATCCTTCCCAACATCTGCAATGTAGAGTTCCAACGTGTGGGGACATCACACACCAGTCGGTGAGCATGAAGCTGCAAATGCTGCTGAAGTATGACTTTCTAAAATGGGCACACAGACGGCGTACTTTGACAAGTAGATCCGACAGACCTGGGTAGGTTTTGAGAAACTGCTGAACCATAAGATTAAGCACATGGGCCAGGCATGGTACGTGTGTGAGCTTGCCTCTCCTCAGAGCCACCATCAGGTTCCGGCCATTGTCACACACGACCATGCCTGGCTGTATGTTCAACGGTGTCAGCCACAGATCGGCCTGCTCTTTCAGAGCTGTCCACGACTCTTCAGCGTTGTGTGGTTTGTCATCTAAGCATATTAGCTTCAGCACAGCCTGTTGCCGTTTGGCCGAGGCAGTGCTGCAGTGCTTTCAGCTCGTGACTGATGTGGTCATTTCGGATATAGATGCTGAAGAGAAGGAGGTGCAGGAGCTGTAGAATGTGAGGGAAACCCTGACTGACCCAGGGCCCGCAATCCTCGGCGTCGGGAGGGAGTGTTCCGTCCCAAGGTCTGACTGGGTCCCAGCTTCCACTATGTTAACCCAGTGTGCCATCAGCAAGATGTACCTTCCCTGCCCACAAGCACTTGTCCACGTGTCTTTGGTTAGGTGGACTTTCCCAGTAACTGCATTATTGAGGGCACGGCTAATGTTGTGGGACACGTGCTTGTGTAATGCAGGGATTGCACACCGGGAGAAATAGTAGCGGATGGGGACCGAGCACCAAGGGACGACCGCCACCATCAGGTTGCGGAAAGCTTCTGTCTCCAAGAGCCTAAAAGGCAACATTTCGAGCGCAAGCATTCGGGTCGCGAAATGTGTGAATTTAGTAGTGTGGCCTGTGGGGCGTTAGCTGCGTATTTGCGCTTGCGTTCCAAGGACTGGGGTAGGGACAACTGAACGCTGCGCTGGGACAAGGACGTGGACGTGCTTGCTGATGGTGCTAGTTGAGAGTGTTCAACGACAGTTGCAGGGCGGGAGGCATCTTGGCATGCGCCATGGACATGGGACTGGCATGCACGCACAACAGTGGAACAAGCAGTGGTGTCACCCGCAAACACTGTTGCTGGACCCTGGGGTTCGGCCCACAAAGTCGGGTGCTTTGCTGCCTGTGCCTGATCATGATGGTGCTTGTCAGGCTCCTAGTTTTGCTACACCTGCTGATGCTGGCCTGGCAGATGGAGAAAATTGCCTTTTTGGGGTTATTGGCAGAGTCTTTAAAAAACAACCAGACTCGGGAAGACCTAACAGTTGTACTGGCAACTTCCGTCGTCTTGATGTTAAGGGGAACGGTTCCCCGCCTTCTGTCTGTGGTCACCACACTGCTTGTTCTTGCCTGTTGTGGTGCTATGCCTCCCTCCCCCTGTGTGCTGCTGTCCTCGCTCTGCATGTCACCTTGCCAGGTTGGGTCAGTGACTTCATCGTCCACCACCTCATCTTCCACTTCCGCACCCTGGTCCTCCTCCTAAATTTATGGCAATTGTGTCTCATCATCATTCACCTCAGTTTTAAATACCTGGCCTGAAGGTAACTATTTTGAACAGCAAACTGGTGTCAAGAGCTTTACTGATACACTGAAACAAATTTTTAATGAAAGCCAGAAATGGCAGTATTTTCTGAAAATGCATATGTGATCTGTGTGACGGAGAAAACACAGTTTTAGATACCTGGTCTGTAGGTAACTATTTTGAACAGCAAACTGGTGTCAATAGATTCACTGACACACTGAAACAAATTTTTAATGGAGGCCAGAAATGGCAGTATTTTCGGCGCAATTATATGTGATCCGTGTGACCACAGTTTTAAGTAGCTGGATTTTTAGTGCTGTAATATAGAAAGGACCTGGCTTATTCTGCAGTGCCAACAAGCAAATGACACAGAAAAACAGTGTTCTCTGGATTGCTTTTTAAGCAAATAATGAGGATTAAGATCCAAAAAAAATTATTCCTGGCCCCTGAGACCTGGGCCTATTTCTAGAAATATCTAACAGCAGCAGCAGACAAAACTGGAATGGAGCCTCTTGTGCTATATGCACTGCAGTCTGCTATATACCCTGCCTGCCTGCAATCTCTGCAGATGGATTAGCCCTCAGAAGGACTGTTTGTTGAGATGGATATGTGTCTGTAATATAGTTTGGTACACCTACACTAACTAGAAACAAGCAAATCTCTCCCTAGCTCCGCAGCACATCTCCCTACACTGTCTGATTCCAGAGTGACTGTGACGAGCATGGCGGCGTCAGATCTGATATAGACCTGATGATGCTGTGCGGCCAGCCAATCACTGTAATGCCACAACCAACATGGCTGCGGCATTACAGTGTGTGGCAGACAATCCCTGCATGTTCATTGGCTCTGTAAAAAGCGCCAAACATGCAGGGAGGGGACCTGAACTCCCGCCGAGCAATCCCGGAAATACTCGGCGAGCGCTGAGCATCTCGAGCAGTGAGATGCTCGGGAAAGCACCGAGCAGTAGCGAGCATGCTCACTCATCACCAATTATAACTAATAAGCGAATCCCTGTCAACTGAAAATGCTGACAGGCTGACTATTATAAAAATGAACAAGGGCTGGATTGGGGCAGACTTCTCAACACCACCGAATGATAGCAGCGTAACATAAACTCCAATCCAGTGTCTTTTCTTGGAAGGTGTATTCCCATGCACCTTTTCACACCCACACATGGGTATACGCTTCTTGATTTTGGCTATTTGCTCTTGTCCTCCTCCTTCTCCTCAGTCTCCACCACCATATCACCAGGGTGACCGTGGTCCATGATGCAACACCCACATCATTTTTTTAAAGGTATGATGCCCATAAAAAAAAAAATTTAGACAGTATGTTCATGTATACCCCCCACCGGTAAATGTTTGTCAGCCCATACACTTAGTGCATGGGCATTACAAGTATAGGAGACCCGCTCCTTTCTAATGAGAACATTTTTTTATGAGGTCCTCCTCCACGTCTCTTCCAAGGGACATTGGAGTGCCTCCCAATTTTTGGCAGCCCTTGCATTCACTGCATAGGCCAACACTATGGGAGACCCACTTCCTAATAATGGGAACATTTTTTCATGAAGCCCTCTACGTCTCTTCCAAGGGGCATTGGAGTGCCTCACAATTTTTGGCAGCCCTTGCATTCACTGCTCAGGCCAACACTATGGGAGACCTACTTCCTAAAAATGGGAACATTGTTTTCAGGAGGCCCTCCTCTAAGTCTCTTCAAAGGGGTATTGGGGTGCGTACACATTTTCAAAGGGGTATTGGGGTGCGTCCAAAATTTTGGCAGCCCTGCCCCTCACTGCATATGCAATAATAGTATAGGAGACCCACTCTTTAGTAATGGGAACAACAAAGCTTAGCCGGCTGATGGTTCTCTAAGAATAGTGAGGGCCGACTGCTGGCCCTTTAAGAATAGTAAAGGCCGCCTGATGGCCCTATAAAAATAGGCTTTGTGACTTTTAGAGTCCCTCCATCACAAATGAAACAGGATGTGTCTGATGATGTGTCACACACCACATGGCCAGATAAGGTTGTAAAATGTTAAAATGACGTTTCCCAGTGAATGCATTTTTCTTGGTTGAAAGCAATGCAAAAGTGCAAAAGATGCATCAAAAAAGCTACGTGTGAACATAGCGCAAGGTGTGGAGGAGCATTTTTGTTTTTGTATATTTATTTTGCCTTATATACAAGTCATTACCCTGGAAAAGATGTTCCTTAACATATTTCCCAGAAAAATCCATTTTGGTTTAGTTTTTGTATGTTTTATTGTGAGTCCGTAAAAGTGGCTTAATACCTCTGACAACATTGTTGACAACAGTGACCTGGGAGTCAGAAATGCTTCCAGGGGTCTTCCCCATGCTGTTCTCATGTCATTTGAGCACTGTTCCCATCGATTTGGGCAATTTTTAGGCCCTCTGCAGACCGCCAGGGGGAGCCGCCTGAAAAATGCTTGAGTTTCCCATAGACTTACATTGGGCTCCTTGCTCGGGTCGAGCACCCGAGTATTCCAATGTGCTCAACCCGAGCAACGAGCACCCAATCATTTTAGTGCTCGCCCATCACTAAGGCTGTGTGCCCCCTATGCATTTTTTAAGCGTTTCCGCAGCAATTCCGCTGCATAAACACTTAAAAAAGGCTCGGTAGAAGGTCTGCTATGTTCCCCAATGATAATCCGCATGTGCGTTTGACAACCCGCATGCAAAATCGCATGATCAAAACGCTTCAATTACGCTTGTCCCTGGCAGGAAAAATGCATGTAAAATCGGCATGCGGTTTTTCTGCCAAGGAGATGCAGAAACGCTCAGGAAAAATCCAGAGCATTTATGCATCGTGGGCACTTAGCCTGATTACAAGATTGTAGACACCGGTGATGCTAATTAGTGGACACAACTTGATTTAACATGTCCCTTTAGTCACATTATTTTCAGGGGTACCATCATTTCTGTCCAGGCCTATTTCATGAGTTTAATTTTTTTTTTAATTCTGTGGAAGCAGGGTTGCAAAGCAATGTCTGACTTCCATTTGTTCATTTTCATAGATTTTTAATTTATTATTACTTTTGTCAGATTCAATTATTTCTGTGACCATTGTGGGTTTTTCTTTCATTAAACGAGGGGTACCAACAATTTTGACCACGTGTGTGAGTGTTTAGACGACTTTATTCTTTGGATCGATGCGATTACAGTGATACCAGAGTTATATGGTTTTGCTACTATCATACAGTGAAATTTTTTTTTAAAAAAAATTTGTATTTTTGTCACTATTTTCTGAGAGCTGAAACTTCATATTTTTGTGCGAACAGAGCTGTATGAGAGCTTATTTTTTGCAATTACCGTAGCTGACGATATTTTTGGTACCATTGTACATCTTAAAAAACTGAATAAAAAGTGATCAAAAATTGTTATGCACCCCATAACATATTTTAATCACATTTTATCCAAATTTTTCAGACGCACAATGAATAAAAAACAATTGAATTATTGTTTTTATATACAGTACAGACCAAAAGTTTGGACACACCTTCTCATTTAAAGATTTTTATGTATTTTCATGACTTTGAAAATTGTACATTCACACTGAAGGCATCTAAACTATGAATTAACACATGTGGAATTATATACTTAACAAAAAAGTGTGAAACAGCTGAAAATATGTCGTATATTCTAGGTTCTTCAAAGTGGCCACCTTTTGCTTTGATGACTGCTTTGAACACTCTTGGCATTCTCTTGATGAGCTTCAAGAGGTAGTCACCGGAAATGGTCTTACAACAATCTTGAAGGAGTTCCCAGAGATACTTAGCACTTGTTGGCCCTTTTGCCTTCACTCTGCGGTCCAGATCACCCCAAACCATCTCGATTGGGTTCAGGTCTCGTGTCTGTGGAGGCCAGGTCATCTGGCCTAGCACCCCATCACTCTCCTTCTTGGTCAAATAGCCCTTACACAGCCTGGAGGTGTGTTTGGAGTTATTGTCCTGTTGAAAAATAAATGATGGTCCTACTGAACGCAAACCGGATGGAATAGCATGCCGCTGCAAGATGCTGTGGTAGCCATGCTGGTTCAGTATGCCTTCAATTTTGAATAAATCCCCAACAGTGTCACCAGCAAAGCACCCCCACACCATCACACCTCCTCCTCCATGCTTCACGGTGGGAACCAGACATGTAGAGTCCATCCGTTCACCTTTTCTGCGTCGCACAAAGACACGGTGGTTGGAACCAAAGATCTCAAATTTAGACTCATCAGACCAAAGCACAGATTTGCACTGGTCTAATGTCCATTCCTTGTGTTCTTTAGCCCAAACAAGTCTCTTCTGTTTGTTGCCTGTCCTTAGCAGTGGTTTCCTAGCAGCTATTTTACCATGAAGGCCTGCTGCACAAAGTCTCCTCTTAACAGTTGTTGTAGAGATGTGTCTGCTGCTAGAACTCTGTGTGGCATTGACCTGGTCTCTAATCTGAGCTGCTGTTAACCTGCGATTTCTGAGGCTGGTGACTCGGATAAACTTATCCTCAGAAGCAGAGGTGACTCTTGGTCTTCCTTTCCTGGGGCAGTCCTCATCTGAGCCAGTTTCTTTGTAGCGCTTAATGGTTTTTGCAACTGCACTTGGGGACACTTTCAAAGTTTTACCAATTATTCGCACTGACTGACCTTCATTTCTTAAAGTAATGATGGCCACTCATTTTTCTTTACTTAGAATTTGTATTATGGCAAGAAAAAAACAGCTAACAGTCTATTCAGTAGGACTATCAGCTGTGCATCCACCTGACTTCTGCATAACACAACTGATGGTCCGAACCCCATTTATAAGGCAAGAAATCCCACTTACTAAACCTGACAGGGCACACCTGTGAAGTGAAAACCATTTCCGGTGACTACCTCTTGAAGCTCATCAAGAGAATGCCAAGAGTGTGCAAAGCAGTCGTCAAAGCAAAAGGTGGCTACTTTGAAGAACCTAGAATATAAGACATATTGTCAGTTGTTTCACACTTTTTTGTTAAGTATATAATTCCACATATGATAATTCATAGTTTTGATACTTTCAGTGTGAATGTACAATTTTCAAAGTAATGAAAATACATAAAAATCTTTAAATGAGAAGGTGTGTCCAAACTTTTGGTCTGTACTGTATATATATTTTTTTTTGCACGGATCACCATGCGGTATTAGTGATAAGGCGACTTTACACTTCAGATCAGTGCAGTTACAGCGATACCAGATTGATATAGTTTTTTTATGCTTTGCTACTTCTACTCACTAAGAACAACATTTTACAAAAATGAATTTGCTCTTCCAACGCCATATTCTGAGAGTGGTAAGTTTTTTATTTTTTTGCTAAATGAGCCACATTTGGTGTTTTTCTTTATATATATGACTTTTTGATCACTTTTTCTTACATTGTTTGGGGTCAGTATGATGAAAAAGTGACATTTTGGCGTGTTTTTTTATTATTATATTTTTCGCCATATAGCGTAAATAACGTGACACTTTTATAGTTCAGGTCGTTCTGGACGTGTCAATACCAATTATGTGTATGTTTTTTGTTTAGATTTATTTTATCACGAACACTGCGCTTTTAGTGGTGAAACAGCTTTTGTGATTTTTGTGCGTTTTGAGGTTTTTTTTTACTTTTTTTTAGTTTTGCAGTGGGACATGAATATTTTTTACTTTGATCACACACACATTCACATATAAAACCAGACACACTCATATACATACACAATGACATACACACATTGATATACACACTCACATATGCACACAATGATATAGACACACTGATCTACACACTCACACTCATATATACACACACAATCATATACACACATACACACTCATATGTACACACACTCATATATACACACACTGATATACACACACTCATGTATACACAATGATGTACACACATACAAACTTATATACACACACTGATATACACATACACACACATTCACATATAAAAACACACACTCATGCATACACAATGATATACACACACTGATATATACACACTCACATACACACACGCTCTCTCTCACCTCCCTGCTATGCTGGGAGATCACAACTTTCTGTCCCGCTGCAGTGTTCCCTCTGCTCCGTCCTGTGACTGCAGCCCCGCCCCCTCCTGAGCCGACACTAGAGGCTCAGGCTACACTATATGAGACTCTTGTCCTCCTGTCTGCAGGCAGTCGGGCTCCTCTCCTCCACAGCAAGGTAATAACAGGCAGGGATCACAGAAGTGGGATGGCAGCAGTCAGTGCACAGAGTAACTTTCTCCGGAAACGCTGTCACCCCCAATGCAGTCTGGCAGGAGATCCGGGCCTCTGGACAAAACATTCGGGTCTGGAGCCGCGGATCTTTGATGCTAGCGATGCCCCTGTTGTAGAATATAGAAACGATTTCAATTGGTCTTCCCATTATTAAGGAGTGAGTTTCCTATACTTCTATTGCATATATGTTATAATACCCCCGGATGGCACTAAAAACCATCTTTGACAAAACGCTAGCGGCCAGGACCTCCAAGGCGTAGAGCGACAGTTCATGCCTTGTGCCCAGCTTGGATACCCAATAGTTGTAAGGTCTCCAAGGTACTCCTTCAGCCTCTTCCAAAACTTAATACCATTTTGAATAGACGTAGTGAAGGGCCTCAGAACTTTTTTTTTTCTCTTATTAAGGACTGGGTCTCCTATACTATTATTGCATATGCAGTAAGTTCAAGGGCTGCCAAAAAATTAAGACGCACTTCAATACCAATTTGAAGAGACATAGTGGAGGGCCTCAGTTAAAACTTTATTTTCTATTATTAAGGAGTGGGTCTCCTATACTGTTATTGCGTATGCAGCAAGTTCAAGGGCTGCCAAAAATTAGGACGCTCTCAAATACCCCTTTGAAGAGACATAGCACAGGGCCTCATTAAAAAAAAATGTTCTTTGAATAAAGGAGTGGGTATCTGTGACGATACAAATTAAAATCTTAATTAGCCCAATGATTAGATATGTTAATCCAAGATAAATACCTTATTATGTTTTATTAGAGAATGCTGGCTGTGTTTTATTAATGTTCTGCTTACTCGTCACTTTATGTACACTGATTTAACTTGTAAAGTGTCCAGTATTCCACTTATCTCATTAGTATCGCAAGAGCCTCTAACCATTGTTCAAAAATCGTCTAGGCCCATTGTGTAGGTGTTGAAAGGCGTTCTGGCGGAGCCTTCACCACAGGGAGTCTCATATGTAGACCCAGGTGATGCAGTCCACCTGAGAAAGATACCTCCACTAATGAACACTTAGCTTTGGGGGGAAAGGGTGAGAACAGTTCTGGCATTCAGGGGGCTGAGCTCAGAGAAGCAGAAGGGACATGTGCTTCTGTAGCCGTCAGACTTGGGACAGAGAATCAATGAACATCACAAAGATTTTACAAGGAGAATGAGAGACATCCTTCAGGACAGCAGATGGATTGCATGGCATTACCCAAAGAGACACAGAAGATTTGAATTTTATATGATTCTAGCCTAAGGATACGGCCCTGACTGGAAAGATTCGGATCTGCTCCATTGACCATCAGAGAGACATGGATACATGTTGGCGAAACCAGGGTGGGACGAGGAAGTCACCTGGCCCCAGGAGAAGCCAGATTGTGACCCACCGGTCATTTGGCCCTATGGAAACTCTCTGAGAGGCCAGGTCGGGACTCTCGGGTCTCCTGGTCTTGTACCTCAATGGACTGCTAGCTTCCTATGCTTCCCGCTACCTTCTCTCTGTGGGGGCCCACCAGAAGCGGAGGGCCACTGGTTGAGGTAGTCGGCCCTGGAAGTCTCCAAAGTCACAGCTTTTGTATCCCAGGTGGGCGAAGAAGTAAGGGTGATCACTGTGTAATGTTGCACCATCTTGGGTATTTGCTATGACTGCTCTGTGTGTTTATTGTCCGCTTTGTGGTTCAATAAAGTATTGCCACGCTGTTTTACCCTCACCCTGTGTTGTCTGAGTAGCGTTACACCCACTGAAGATGCCGGGACTTCACATTTTGGTGGCAGCGGTGGGATACTACTCAGCCTAGCAGAGCTGGGGAAGCTACAGGGGACTGGTGTTAGCACACACCATCCAAAGGGCTCCACAACCAGGGAGGCTTGTAGACAGACCCAGCAGACCATAGGTGAGGCATGCACAGCGAGTTTCGGATGCTACCACGTCCAACCCCACCAGCCCAGCCTAGGGAGGAGGACCAGAGAGGATATATAGCATAAACAAGATACGGCAACTACAGGAGCTGTGCCAGCTTCAACGGATTGAACACCAGGCCACCGACACTCATCGGATTTAATTCAGGAACCACAGGATGCCGAGGACGGCATGTGTCGATGCAATGGATACCAGTCTGTTTTTGTCAATTACGTGTGGAGTTTATTTGCAAGGAAGAAATGGAATATGCTCTGAGGAAACTGGATGATGCAAAGTTTTGTTCTCATGAAGGTGAGACCTCTTACATTCATGTCTGTGCTTAAAGACATGCTGATGGACTGTCTCCAATGAATGGAAAAGGACGATTGGGATCCTATCATGTCTGGCTAATTAAGATTGGGGGAGCAATGTGACGATACAACTTAAAATCTTAATTAGCCCGACAATTAGTAACATAACATAGTAGCATAGTTTTTAAAGTTGAAGGAAGACTAAGTCCATCTAGTTCAACTCATAGCCTAATATGTTGATCCAGAGGAAGACAAAAAAAAACCATGTGGCAAACACTAAGCTCCACATTGGGGAAAAAAATTCCTTCCCGACTCCATACGACAATCAGACTAGTTCCCTGGATCAATGCCCTATCAGGGAATCTAGTATATATAACCTGTAATATTATACTTTTCAAGAAAGGCATCCATGCCCTTCATAAATTTTAATAGTGAATCACTCATTACAACATCATGCGGCAGAGAGTTCCATAGTCTTACAGCTCTTACTGTAAAGAATCCCCGTCTGTGATTATGATTAAACCTTCTTTCCTCCAGACGTAGAAGATGCCCCCTTGTCCCCGTCTCTGGCCTCAGGGTAAAAAGATCAGTAGACAGGTCTTTGTACTGTCCCCTCATATACTTGTACATAGTAATAAGATCACCTCTAAGCCTTCTTTTTTCCACAGTAAATAACCCCAAGTGTAATAACCTGTCTTGGTATTGCAGACCCCCCAGTCCTCTAATAACCTTGGTCGCTCTTCTCTGCACCCTCTCTAATTCAGTTCTTTCTTATACACCGGAGACCAGAATTGTACACAGTATTCTAAGTGTGGTCACACTAATGACTTGTATAGAGGTAAAATTATGTTCTCCTCATGAGCATCTATGCCTCTTTTAATGCATCCCATTATTTTATTTGCCTTTGCAGCAGCTGCCTGACACTGGCCACTAAACATGAGCTTGTCGTCCACCAACTAGACCAATTAGATTTGTTAACCCAAGATAAATATCTTATTGTGTTTTATTAGAGATTGCTGGCTGTGTTTTATTAATGTTCTGCTTGCTTGTCACTTTATGTACACTAATTTAACTTGTAAAGTGTCCAGCATTCCACTAATCTCATTAGTATCTCAGGAGCCTCTAACCATTGTTCAAAAATCATCTAGGCTCATTGTGTAAGTGTTGAAAGACGATTCGGCGGATCCTTCACCACAGGGAGTCTCACATGTAGACCCAGGTGATGCGGTCTACCTGAGAAAGATACCTCCACTAATGCACACTTAGCTTTGAGGGGGAAGGGTGAGAACAGTTCTGGCATTCAGGAGAGGGGACTGAGCCCAGAGAAGCAGAGGGGACATGTGCTTCTGTAGCAGTCAGTCTTGGGACAGAGAATCAAGGAACATCAGAAAGACTTTACAAGTAGAATGAGAGACATCCTTCAGGACAGCAGATGGATTGCATGGCTTTACCCAAAGAGACACAGGTTTGAATTCTATATAATTCTAGCCTAAGGGTACGGCTCTGACTGGAAAGATTCGGATCTGCTCCACTGACCATCAGAGAGACATGGATACATGTTAGGGAAACCAGGGTGGGACGAGGAAGTCACCTGGCCCCATGAATATGTTGTTTGGGGTTGCCAGGAGGGACGTACCAGTCACCTGGAACCCATGGAGAAGCCAGATTGTGGCCCACCGGTCATCTGGCCCCATGGAAACTCTCTGAGAGGCCAGTTTGGGACCCTTGGGTCTCTTGGTCTTGTACCTCAATGGACTGCTAGCTTCCTATGCTTGTTGCTACCTTCTCTCTGTGGGGACCCACCTGAAGTGGGGGGCCACTGGTTGAGGTAGTCAGCCCTGGAAGTCTCTAAAGTCGCAGCTGTTCTAGAGAAGGGTGTGGACTGTGTAATGTTGTACCATCTTGGGTATTTGCTTGGACTGTTCTGTGCATTTATTGTCCGCTTTGTGGTTCAATAAAGTATTGTCACACTATTTTACCCTCACCCTGAGTAGCTTTACACCCATGGAAGACCACAGGTCTTCACAGTATCCTATACTGTTATTGCGTATGCAGTGAGTGGCAGTGCTGCCAAAAATTAGGACGCACTCCAATACCCCTTTGAAGAGACATAGAGGAGGGCCTCATTGAAAAAAATGTTCCCTTTATAAAGGAGTGGGTCTCCTATACTGTTATTGTGTATGCCGTGACTGCAAGGGCTGCCAAAAATTAGGACACACTCCAATACCCCTTTGAAGAAACGTAGAGGAAGGCCTCATAAAAAAAAATGTTCCCATTATAAAGGAGTGGGTCTCCTATACTGTTATTTAGTGTTCAGCGAGTATGTTCTGTTCCGAGTATGCTCGGGCCAAGCTCCGAGTATTTACAGCTGCTCAGTGATATGGTTGAATCGCTCCCGTGTGCATGATTTGCAACTGTTTGACAGCTTTATTATATGTGAGGAATGTGTAAGAAATAGACATTCCTGACATGTAATAAAGCTGTCAAACAGTTGCAAATCATGCACACGGGAGCGATTCAACCATATCACCGAGCAGCTGTAAATACTCGGAGCTCGGCCCGAGCATACTCGGCAAAAGGGTTAATAGAACATACTCGCTCAACACTACTGTTATTGCGTATGTGTGGCACCCCAGAGGGTCTGGTTGCCACAGTGGTAGTAATACCATGTCTGGGAGCAAAACAGGAGTTTCCTGGTCAGGAACACATTACATGCAACACCTCCTGCCCCAGACCAGAAAGGGGAGGATCCTGCCCTTTATAACTGGATCTGGGGGCGGGGTTAGCTTAGTTAGTGTGTGGAGTCAAGTAGGACACGAAGGAGTAAAGAGCCAGGGACTGGAGCTGGAGTTAGCTCGTCCTGGATAGTATCTACAGAGGACCGGACGCCGGAGTCCGAGACTGTGGGGATTGCATACCCAGCAGCAGATACCGCAGGGCAGGAGATTGCAGGTCTCCTGGCCCAACAGAAGCCCGGAGGCTCAGCCACACGAAAGGACCCGTACCGCCACAGAGGAGCGAGGAATACACAAGGTCCGAGTCGCCAGCCATACGGGTGAGCGCAGCACGTTACACTCAGGGACGTGGGCTACAACATGACTATAAGCGGGATAGCCAAAGAGTATAGTCAGAATGGCAGGCCTACAACTTCACCTGGCAAGGAGGACTCTAGGATTGTTCCCAGACTGATCAGGCCCTCATCACTAGCCGGTACTCCCGTTGAGGCCCATATAATTGCCAACAGTAAAGACCCTGGGACTGCACTGCAAAGACTCCGTGTTGTCATTACTGATATCTTACACTACCACCACCATCATCCATACACGCTGCCCTGATTCTCCACTCTTCCTGTGGGGAGTTACATCACCTTGCTGCACATACCACCAGCTTCAGCGGACTGCTCCGCAGCGGCGGTTCCCAATAACCGCATTCCACAGGTGGCGTAGTCGAACTATACATAACAGATATACATAAACTACCCTTAGATTGACAACCTGGGTCACGGACCGGGTCACCGCCACAGTGACTACAACCCCCAGAATCTACAGGCCCGGCTCCGGGTACCCCACGGCCCAGGGGGAGCGTCAACTTTGGCATAGTCGGCAGGATTGCGTGCCCGCTACCACCGGGTACTGCACGCCTTCACAGACTGTGTCGCATACCGTGGTGAAGATTTCCCGCCATTTGTCGCCGTTTTCCCGCCGTTGTCCGCCATTTTCGAGTCGCCGCGCGGGAAGAAGAGGGGCGTGATCGCTGGAAACGCGCGAAGTCCAAAGCCCCGCCCCACGCACGGACGCAGCGCCAGGTCCTGGAAGGAGCCACAGCGAACGCTGACGTCAGACGCGTGCGACGCCAGGTCCTCGACAGAGACCATCGCCTGCGGAACTGCAGCCTACAGAAGAAAAGAGAAGGAAGGTAGGCCACGGTTCACTAGGGGGGAGGAAGACGCCCGATATGGAGGGAACTTCAACCACCGGCGCGGCCGCTGCCGCGGTAATGCCACTCTCCATGCCATATATACCGGGGGCGGCGTGGTTGACCCAGTACTCAGGAGAGTCGCACACCCTGAGTGACTTCAAGGAGAGACTAAGCAGTTTATTTAAAGTATACCCCCTGTCCGAGGAGCAGAAAGTGAGCATCCTCGTAGGCCAGTTGATTGGTGCAGCCCAGAGAGAAGTAAAATCCTGGTCAGCCAGAGAAAAAGGGACTGTAAAAGAGATACTGGCCCGCCTAAAGGACACTTTTGACACCCGTACTACGGCAGAGATAAAGATGAAGTTTTATGGGTGCAAACAACGGGCACAGGACAGTGTACGGGACTATGCTTTAAACCTGCAGGAGGCGCTGAGGGCCATCAAACAGGTAGACCCTGACAGTGTGCGTGATGAAAACAGACTGTTAACTGAGCAATTTATTGAGGGTTTACTGGCTAGCGCCAACCGAACCCAGCTGCGCATAATGGCTCTGCAAAACCCTGACTTGGACTTTGCTCAATTTAAGGACAGGGCCATCTGGGTGCTACGGGAACCAGCACCAGGTGGCGCTACAGCTCACCGGCGCCCAGCTATCACCTACCACCAGGAGGTGGCACCCTTTTCCCAGGAGCCTGTAGGAGCTGATGCACAGACTCTGGACAAGGCCCCGTCTACAGACCTTCACCATCAGGTCCAAGAGTTAACTAAAAGTGTAGCTGCGCTAACCAAAACTGTGCAGTCCTTGCAGATGTATCCCAAAGGAAAGATCCAGCTGACTTCCAGTCCAGAGGATGTCCCGTGGCGCTGACAGAACAGGATTCCACCATCCAGAGGGAGGAACAGCGACCGCTACAACCAGGGCTGACAACCCATCTGCCGCCGCTGCAACCAGCCAGGACATTTTGCAAGGTACTGTAATTTAAACGAGCAAAACCTGGGGCAGAGGGCCAACCCCCAGGCCTAAGACCACCAGGCCCATCAAGCTGGTGAGACAAATATGTGGGAGGACAACCAGTCCTACCTACCGTACTGGACGGCTCTCCAATGAGCACGTTGCTGGACACTGGGTCCCAGGTGACCACCATCCCCTACATTATTTTCAAACAGTACTGGACTGATTCGGACATTACCCGCCGTCCAGACGAACATTTGAGTATTTATGCTAGTAATGGTCAACCCGTACCTCAGGTGGGGTACAAAGAAGTGACCATAAAGGTTGGCAAAGTCGAACTGCCAGCACAAGGACTGATTATTGTCGACATTGATCGCTGAGAAAGTCATCCAATGATAACCTTAGGCACTAATGTCATTGAAAATTGTCTTGCAGAAATAATTGTCTTGTTACAGCAGGTTGCGGAGACCTCCAGTTCCAGCCAGCAGCGGGTTAAACAAAGAGAGATCAGAGCCCTGATGAAAAGACAACAGGTAGAACTGTCTGGTGGTGAAATTGGCAGTGTCAGGATGAGTGACCCATTCCCTATTGCCATGCCCCCAAGAAGTGAAATGCTGATATGGTGCCGGGCAGCAATCGGTCTCCGGGGTAGAGATTACCAGGCCCTGGTAGAGCCCGTCTACTCTGACAGTAGGCCCACCATTTTGACAGCCAGGGGGGTGGTTGATGTCCGCCATGGGAGAGTGCCAGTCCGCATCCTGAACATTGGGGAAGAAGAAGTCCATTTGCCCCGGTATGCCACCCTAGCCAAGCTATTTACCGTCAATCAAAATGCTCTAAAAACAGTGGAACCCTTACCTCCATCCAACCAGGCGGAGGGTAATGGCTCCGAGGGACAGATGGAGGACTGGTGTCAGAAGCTGCATGTGGGCACTGACTCCACCCCTCAACACCAAAAACAAGGAGTATACTGGGTGGTCCAAGAGTATGAAAGGGTCTTCAGTAAACACCCACTCGACTTCGGGCAGGTAAAGGGGGTTCAACACCATATCCCCACGGGAGACCATCCACCCATTAAAGAAAGGTACCGGCCTGTACCGCCAGCACACTACCAAAATGCCAAAGGGATGTTGCGAGAGATGAAGGAGGCTGGGGTAATAAGAGACAGTTGTAGCCCCTGGGCAGCTCCATTAGTTCTTGTAAAGAAAAAGGATGGCACAATGAGAATGTGTGTAGACTACAGGCAAATTAACCGCATAACACATAAAGATGCATACCCGCTACCCAGGATAGAGGAGTCACTTGCTGCGTTAAAATCTGCTAATTATTTCTCTACTTTGGATCTTACTAGTGGGTATTGGCAGGTTCCTGTAGCAGAGGCAGATAAGGAAAAGACCACATTCACCACCGCTATGGGCCTCAGCGAATTCAACTGCATGCCATTCGGGCTCTGCAACGCCCCAGGAACCTTCCAGCGGTTGATGGAGTGCTGTCTAGGGCATAAGAATTTCGAGACAGTCCTGCTGTACCTGGATAACGTCATAGTATACTCCAAAACATATGAGGATCATCTGAAGCACCTGGTGGAAGTGTTTGAAGCCCTGGCTGGCTTTGGCCTGAAGGTGAAGCCGTCTAAGTGCCACCTGCTGAAGCCCAAAGTACATGACTTAGGACATGTGGTAAACGCTGACGGTGTAACACCAGACCCCGACAAGGTCACCGTATTCAAGGACTGGCCGAGACCTTCCACCATCAAAGAAGTGCGGCAGTTCCTCGGGTTGGTAGGCTACTACCGAAGGTTTATACCAGGCTTCACCAAGATGGCGGCACCCATGCAGGACCTCCTGATAGGCCAGTCCAGGAAGGCCAAGAACCAGAAACCACCATTCAAATGGGACAAGCTGGAAGATGAGTCCTTCACCAGGTTGAAGATGACCCTAACAGGAGACGAGGTCCTGGCCTACCCTGATTATGGCCAACCCTTCATCCTTCACACGGACGCGAGCAACGTGGGACTAGGAGCGGTGCTGTCCCAGATCCAGCAAGGCAGAGAAAGGGTGATAGCCTACGCCAGCAGGAAGCTCCGGCCCACAGAAAGAAACCCAGAAAACTACAGCTCCTTCAAGTTGGAGTTCCTTGCCATCGTCTGGGCTGTGACTGAGCGCTTCAAACATTATCTTGCCTCGTCCAAATTCACTGTGTACATGGATAATAACCCGCTGACACACCTGGACACTGCAAAACTTGGTGTCCTGGAACAAAGATGGATGGCCCGACTGTCTAATTACGAATTCACCATCAAGTACCGGGCTGAGCACAAGAATGCAAACGCAGATGCGCTGTCGAGAATGCCTAACTTGCCAGATGGGGGAGAAGACCCAGAGGAGCTGGAAGAGATAGAAATCCCCGCGTTCTACCGCCATGGGATAAAGCAGTGCTCCCATTGTGTTAAGAACAGATGCTCTGCCAACAGAGAAGCCACATTCAATCCATTGCCCCACCATGGATGGGCAGAAACACAAGACAGTGACCCGGCTGTTCACCTAGTCAAAGAGTTGCTGACACAAGCTGACTCATACCCTGATTTAGATGCTCCAGAAGAGACCAAACAGCTGTGGAAAGAAAAGAGCAAGCTGTTCATCTATGAAGGGAAGCTGAGTAGAAGAACTGTCAACTCCCGGACACATGAGCTGGTCTGGCAGGTGGTAGTCTCGAGGTGAGATGCGTCTATGGTCCTGGAAGCGTACCACGATGGAGCGGGAAATTTTGGATGGAAGAAGCTGGAAGTCCTGCTACGTGAACGGTTCTATTGGGTTGGCATGAGGAAAGCAGTCGAGAGGTGGTTTCGAGAATGCGGACCATGCAACCTGAGAAGAAAAGACCGTGACAGCCAGAGGGCTCCCCTGCAGCCCATCATCACCAAGCAGTCACTTGAACTGGTAGCCTTGGACCATGTGAAGCTATCCCCGAGCAGGTCAGGCTATGTCTACGCTCTCACCATCGTAGACCACTACTCCCGGTTCCTGGTAATAGTGCCAGTCAAGGACCAAACGGCTCAGACAGCAGCCCGAGCTTTCCAACAGCACTTCTGCCGCCCGCATGGTTACCCAGAACGTGTGCTAACTGACCAAGGTCCGGCCTTCGAAGCAGAAGTATTCCAGGAGTTCTGCAACCTGTACGGCAGCAAGACGATTAGGACAACGCCTTATCACCCCCAGACCAACGGGATGTGTGAAAAGATGAATGAGGTGGTGATAGATCTACTGAAGACGTTGCCCCTGGAGGAACGCAGCCTGTGGCCAGAAAAGTTGCCAGACCTGGTGGATCTCTACAACCACATCCCAGTGAATTCCACCAACTGCACACCTGCTTACCTGATGAGAGCAAGACCTGGTAAGCTGCCCATCGATCTGGATATGGGAGTTGTGACACCAGAGGACGCCTCACCGGATGCGGATTGGGACACTGAGCAGCAACAGCAATACCGTAAGGTACAGGAAAGTGTTGAAAGAAGTCTGTCCCAAGCAAGCGAAAGGCAAGAGAGGACTTACAATCAACATGCACCTGCTGCCCCCTTGTCACCTGGAGAGCAAGTCCTAAAGAGAAAAAGGCGGCTCCATAAATTGGATGACCAGTGGGAAAAAGAGCTGTACACCATTCTACTATCAAGTCATGATAACACCAAGGTGTACCTCATAAGTAAGGATGGAGGAGAAACGACAGCAACAGTTTCCAGAGACCATCTGAAGAAATGTCCCAAGCAGCTACAGCATGGTGAAGAAGGCCAAGATATCCGACCCGCAGAGGAAGTGGAAGAAATGGTCAGCACAGTACTCGGAGAATTTCCCCGGTCATGGACGCAAGTGAATAATGCCATTGTTGTGCCAGTTCTTACATTTCTCCAACCAGCCCCTCAGGGAGCTGTAGAAGTCCCAGGAGAGTTGGAAGAACCATTGGCCCCGGAGACAGAAGATTCCTCATCAGCAGACCAGGAGAATCTACCCTCTGCTAGTAGCGAGCCTGTCAAACCCACGGTAAGCCAAAGGATCCATAGGAAGCTGCCCAACCTACCAGAGACACCTCCAAACACCTGTAGTGTGGTGAACATTGAACCCACCACACCAGGGGTAGACACAAGGGACTAGGGTAGAGCACTGACAGAAAGTGTACTCTGTAGATCCACCAGAAGTACAAGAGGTCAGCCCCCTGCCCGTTGGAGAATTTAAAAATGTAAAGTTTAAAGTAAATGTATGCTGTATATAGTTACCCGTAAGGGTATGCCAGAGACAATGCTATTTTGAAATGTTTTATATGAGTGCATTTAACCTGTTTATCCCGTTACCCAAAAAGGGTCCAAAGACTTTTAGGTTGTGGACAGTAAATAACCAAGCACTTTCCCTTATAAATAGTTGCACCTGTAAAAGTGCCCCTTTGTGCCAGACCACAGAACAAAAACCCGTGGAGGTGGCTGAAGACGTGGTCCAACATCTGGATCATCAATACCCTGTAGCCACCCCAGGGCCCCCGTGGAGGGTTTGAGACGGGTCCCTTAAACTACATCTTCTTCAGTGGAATGGACACCTGGTCACGGATAATACCGTGACCTAAAAAGAAAGTAATGCCTGTAAATATGTTCATGTATTGTTATTGCTATTGTTTATTGTTGTCTGTTATATTTTTGCAAAATATGCTCAGTCCCGGAGTACTGAAATTTACTAGGGGGGAATGTGGCACCCCAGAGGGTCTGGTTGCCACAGTGGTAGTAATACCATGTCTGGGAGCAAAACAGGAGTTTCCTGGTCAGGAACACATTACATGCAACACCTCCTGCCCCAGACCAGAAAGGGGAGGATCCTGCCCTTTATAACTGGATCTGGGGGCGTGGTTAGCTTAGTTAGTGTGTGGAATCAAGTAGGACACGAAGGAGTAAAGAGCCAGGGACTTAGCTGGAGTTAGCTCATCCTGGATAGTATTTACAGAGGACCGGACGCCGGAGTCCGAGGCTGTGGGGATTGCATACCCAGCAGCAGATACCGCAGGGCAGGAGATTGCAGGTCTCCTGGCCCAACAGAAGCCTGGAGGCTCAGCCACACGAAAGGACCTGTACCGCCACAGAGGAGCGAGGAATACACAAGGTCCGAGTCGCCAGCCATACGGGTGAGCGCAGCACGTTACACTCAGGGACGTGGGCTACAACACGACTATAAGCGGGATAGCCAAAGAGTATAGTCAGAACGGCAGGCCTACAACTTCACCTAGCCAGGAGGACTCTAGGATTGTTCCCAGACTGATCAGGCTCTCATCACTAGCCGGTACTCCCATTGGGGCCCATATAATTGCCAACAGTAAAGACCCTGGGACTGCACTGCAAAGACTCTGTGTTGTCATTACTGATACCTTACACTACCACCACCATCATCCATACACGCTGCCCTGAAGCTCCACTCTTCCTGTGGGGAGTTACATCACTTTGCTGCACATACCACCAGCTTCAGCGGACTGCTCCGCAGTGGAGGTTCCCAATAACCGCATTCCACAGGTGGCGTAGTCGGACTATACATAACAGATATACAGTTATATGAAAAAGTTTGGGCACCCCTATTAATCTTAAGCTTAATGTTTTATAAAAATTGGTGTTTTTACAACAGCTATTTCAGTTTGATATATGTAATAACTGTTGGACACAGTAATGTTTCTGCCTTGAAATGAGGTTTATTGTACTAACAGAAAATGTGCAATCTGCATTCAAACAAAATTTGACAGGTGCATAAGTATGGGCACCTCACCAGAAAAGTGACATTAATTTTTAGTAGATCCTCCTTTTGCAAAAATAACAGCCTCTAGTCGCTTCCTGTAGCTTTTAATGATTTCCTGGATCCTGGATGAAGGTATTTTTGACCATTCCTCTTTACAAAACAATTCCAGTTCAGTTAAGTTTGATGGTCGCCGAGCATGGACAGCCCTCTTCAAATGATCCCACAGATGTTCAATGATATCCAAGTCTGGGGACTGGGATGGCCATTCCAGAACATTGTAATTGTTCCTCTGCATGAATGCCTGAGTAGATTTGGAGCCGTGTTTTGGATCATTGTCTTGCTGAAAGATCCATCCCCTGCGTAACTTCAACTTGTCACCGATTCTTGAACATTATTGTCAAGAATCTGCTAATACTGAGTGGAATCCATGCGTCCCTCAACTTTAACAAGATTCCCGGTGCCGGCATTGGCCACACAGCCCCAAAGCATGATGGAACCTCCACCAAATTTTACTGTGGGTAAAACTCCACCATCCAGAGGGAGGAACAGCGACCGCTACAACCAGGGCTGACAACCCATCTGCCGCCGCTGCAACCAGCCAGGACATTTTGCAAGGTACTGTAATTTAAACGAGCAAAACCTGGGGCAGAGGGCCAACCCCCAGGCCTAAGACCACCAGGCCCATCAAGCTGGTGAGACAAATATGTGGGAGGACAACCAGTACTACCTACCGTACTGGACGGCTCTCCAATGAGCACGTTGCTGGACACTGGGTCCCAGGTGACCACCATCCCCTACATTATTTTCAAACAGTACTGGACTGATTCGGACATTACCCGCCGTCCAGACGAACATTTGAGTATTTATGCTAGTAATGGTCAACCCGTACCTCAGGTGGGGTACAAAGAAATGACCATAAAGGTTGGCAAAGTCGAACTGCCAGCACAAGGACTGATTATTGTCGACATTGATCGCTGAGAAAGTCATCCAATGATAACCTTAGGCACTAATGTCATTGAAAATTGTCTTGCAGAAATAATTGTCTTGTTACAGCAGGTTGCGGAGACCTCCAGTTCCAGCCAGCAGCGGGTTAAACAAAGAGAGATCAGAGCCCTGATGAAAAGACAACAGGTAGAACTGTCTGGTGGTGAAATTGGCAGTGTCAGGATGAGTGACCCATTCCCTATTGCCATGCCCCCAAGAAGTGAAATGCTGATATGGTGCCGGGCAGCAATCGGTGTCCGGGGTAGAGATTACCAGGCCCTGGTAGAGCCCATCTACTCTGACAGTAGGCCCACCATATTGACAGCCAGGGGGGTGGTTGATGTCCGCCATGGGAGAGTGCCAGTCCGCATCCTGAACATTGGGGAAGAAGAAGTCCATTTGCCCCGGTATGCCACCCTAGCCAAGCTATTTACCGTCAATCAAAATGCTCTAAAAACAGTGGAACCCTTACCTCCATCCAACCAGGCGGAGGGTAATGGCTCCGAGGGACAGATGGAGGACTGGTGTCAGAAGCTGCATGTGGGCACTGACTCCACCCCTCAACACCAAAAACAAGGAGTATACTGGGTGGTCCAAGAGTATGAAAGGGTCTTCAGTAAACACCCACTCGACTTCGGGCAGGTAAAGGGGGTTCAACACCATATCCCCACGGGAGACCATCCACCCATTAAAGAAAGGTACCGGCCTGTACCGCCAGCACACTACCAAAATGCCAAAGGGATGTTGCGAGAGATGAAGGAGGCTGGGGTAATAAGAGACAGTTGTAGCCCCTGGGCAGCTCCATTAGTTCTTGTAAAGAAAAAGGATGGCACAATGAGAATGTGTGTAGACTACAGGCAAATTAACCGCATAACACATAAAGATGCATACCCGCTACCCAGGATAGAGGAGTCACTTGCTGCGTTAAAATCTGCTAATTATTTCTCTACTTTGGATCTTACTAGTGGGTATTGGCAGGTTCCTGTAGCAGAGGCAGATAAGGAAAAGACCACATTCACCACCGCCATGGGCCTCAGCGAGTTCAACTGCATGCCATTCGGGCTCTGCAACGCCCCAGGAACCTTCCAGCGGTTGATGGAGTGCTGTCTAGGGCATAAGAATTTCGAGACAGTCCTGCTGTACCTGGATAACGTCATAGTATACTCCAAAACATATGAGGATCATCTGAAGCACCTGGTGGAAGTGTTTGCAGCCCTGGCTGGCTTTGGCCTGAAGGTGAAGCCGTCTAAGTGCCACCTGCTGAAGCCCAAAGTACATGACTTAGGACATGTGGTAAACGCTGACGGTGTAACACCAGACCCCGACAAGGTCACCGTAATCAAGGACTGGCCGAGACCTTCCACCATCAAAGAAGTGCGGCAGTTCCTCGGGTTGGTAGGCTACTACCGAAGGTTTATACCAGGCTTCACCAAGATGGCGGCACCCATGCAGGACCTCCTGATAGGCCAGTCCAGGAAGGCCAAGAACCAGAAACCACCATTCAAATGGGACAAGCTGGAAGATGAGTCCTTCACCAGGTTGAAGATGACCCTAACAGGAGATGAGGTCCTGGCCTACCCTGATTATGGCCAACCCTTCATCCTTCACACGGACGCGAGCAACGTGGGACTAGGAGCGGTGCTGTCCCAGATCCAGCAAGGCAGAGAAAGGGTGATAGCCTACGCCAGCAGGAAGCTCCGGCCCACAGAAAGAAACCCAGAAAACTACAGCTCCTTCAAGTTGGAGTTCCTTGCCATCGTCTGGGCTGTGACTGAGCGCTTCAAACATTATCTTGCCTCGTCCAAATTCACTGTGTACATGGATAATAACCCGCTGACACACCTGGACACTGCAAAACTTGGTGTCCTGGAACAAAGATGGATGGCCCGACTGTCTAATTACGAATTCACCATCAAGTACCGGGCTGAGCACAAGAATGCAAACGCAGATGCGCTGTCGAGAATGCCTAACTTGCCAGATGGGGGAGAAGACCCAGAGGAGCTGGAAGAGATAGAAATCCCCGCGTTCTACCGCCATGGGATAAAGCAGTGCTCCCATTTTGTGAAGAACAGATGCTCTGCCAACAGAGAAGCCACATTCAATCCATTGCCCCACCATGGATGGGCAGAAACACAAGACAGTGACCCGGCTGTTCACCTAGTCAAAGAGTTGCTGACACAAGCTGACTCATACCCTGATTCAGATGCTCCAGAAGAGACCAAACAGCTGTGGAAAGAAAAGAGCAAGCTGTTCATCTATGAAGGGAAGCTGCGTAGAAGAACTGTCAACTCCCGGACACATGAGCTGGTCTGGCAGGTGGTAGTCTCGAGGTGAGATGCGTCTATGGTCCTGGAAGCGTACCACGATGGAGCGGGAAATTTTGGATGGAAGAAGCTGGAAGTCCTGCTACGTGAACGGTTCTATTGGGTTGGCATGAGGAAAGCAGTCGAGAGGTGGTGTCGAGAATGCGGACCATGCAACCTGAGAAGAAAAGACCGTGACAGCCAGAGGGCTCCCCTGCAGCCCATCATCACCAAGCAGTCACTCGAACTGGTAGCCTTGGACCATGTGAAGCTATCCCCGAGCAGGTCAGGCTATGTCTACGCTCTCACCATCGTAGACCACTACTCCCGGTTCCTGGTAATAGTGCCAGTCAAGGACCAAACGGCTCAGACAGCAGCCCGAGCTTTCCAACAGCACTTCTGCCGCCCACATGGTTACCCAGAACGTGTGCTAACTGACCAAGGTCCGGCCTTCGAAGCAGAAGTATTCCAGGAGTTCTGCAACCTGTACGGCAGCAAGACGATCAGGACAACGCCTTATCACCCCCAGACCAACGGGATGTGTGAAAAGATGAATCAGGTGGTGATAGATCTACTGAAGACGTTGCCCCTGGAGGAACGCAGCCTGTGGCCAGAAAAGTTGCCAGACCTGGTGGATCTCTACAACCACATCCCAGTGAATTTCACCAACTGCACACCTGCTTACCTGATGAGAGCAAGACCTGGTAAGCTGCCCATCGATCTGGATATGGGAGTTGTGACACCAGAGGACGCCTCACCGGATGCGGATTGGGACACTGAGCAGCAACAGCAATACCGTAAGGTACAGGAAAGTGTTGAAAGAAGTCTGTCCCAAGCAAGCGAAAGGCAAGAGAGGACTTACAATCAACATGCACCTGCTGCCCCCTTGTCACCTGGAGAGCAAGTCCTAAAGAGAAAAAGGCGGCTCCATAAATTGGATGACCAGTGGGAAAAAGAGCTGTACACCATTCTACTATCAAGTCATGATAACACCAAGGTGTACCTCATAAGTAAGGATGGAGGAGAAACGACAGCAACAGTTTCCAGAGACCATCTGAAGAAATGTCCCAAGCAGCTACAGCATGCTGAAGAAGGCCAAGATATCCCTCGACCCGCAGAGGAAGTGGAAGAAATGGTCAGCACAGTACTCGGAGAATTTCCCCGGTCATGGACGCAAGTGAATAATGCCATTGTTGTGCCAGTCCTTACATTTCTCCAACCAGCCCCTCAGGGAGCTGTAGAAGTCCCAGGAGAGTTGGAAGAACCATTGGCCCCAAGACAGAAGATTCCTCATCAGCTGACCAGGAGAATCTACCCTCTGCTAGTAGCGAGCCTGTCAAACCCACGGTAAGCCAAAGGATCCATAGGAAGCTGCCCAACCTACCAGAGACACCTCCAAACACCTGTAGTGTGGTGAACATTGAACCCACCACACCAGGGGTAGACACAAGGGACTAGGGTAGAGCACTGACAGAAAGTGTACTCTGTAGATCCACCAGAAGTACAAGAGGTCAGCCCCCTGCCCGTTGGAGAATTTAAAAATGTAAAGTTTAAAGTAAATGTATGCTGTATATAGTTACCCGTAAGGGTATGCCAGAGACAATGCTATTTTGAAATGTTTTATATGAGTGCATTTAACCTGTTTATCCCGTTACCCGAAAAGGGTCCAAAGACTTTTAGGTTGTGGACAGTAAATAACCAAGCACTTTCCCTTATAAATAGTTGCACCTGTAAAAGTGCCCCTTTGTGCCAGACCACAGAACAAAAACCCGTGGAGGTGGCTGAAGACGTGGTCCAACATCTGGATCATCAATACCCTGTAGCCACCCCATGGCCCCCGTGGAGGGTTTGAGACGGGTCCCTTAAACTACATCTTCTTCAGTGGAATGGACACCTGGTCATGGATAATACCATGACCTAAAAAGAAAGTAATGCCTGTAAATATGTTCATGTATTGTTATTGCTATTGTTTATTGTTGTCTGTTATATTTTTGCAAAATATGCTCAGTCCCGGAGTACTGAAATTTACTAGGGGGGAATGTGGCACCCCAGAGGGTCTGGTTGCCACAGTGGTAGTAATACCATGTCTGGGAGCAAAACAGGAGTTTCCTGGTCAGGAACACATTACATGCAACACCTCCTGCCCCAGACCAGAAAGGGGAGGATCCTGCCCTTTATAACTGGATCTGGGGGCGGGGTTAGCTTAGTTAGTGTGTGGAATCAAGTAGGACACGAAGGAGTAAAGAGCCAGGGACTTAGCTGGAGTTAGCTCATCCTGGATAGTATTTACAGAGGACCGGACGCCGGAGTCCGAGGCTGTGGGGATTGCATACCCAGCAGCAGATACCGCAGGGCAGGAGATTGCAGGTCTCCTGGCCCAACAGAAGCCTGGAGGCTCAGCCACACGAAAGGACCTGTACCGCCACAGAGGAGCGAGGAATACACAAGGTCCGAGTCGCCAGCCATACGGGTGAGCGCAGCACGTTACACTCAGGGACGTGGGCTACAACACGACTATAAGCGGGATATCCAAAGAGTATAGTCAGAACGGCAGGCCTACAACTTCACCTAGCCAGGAGGACTCTAGGATTGTTCCCAGACTGATCAGGCTCTCATCACTAGCCGGTACTCCCATTGGGGCCCATATAATTGCCAACAGTAAAGACCCTGGGACTGCACTGCAAAGACTCTGTGTTGTCATTACTGATACCTTACACTACCACCACCATCATCCATACACGCTGCCCTGAAGCTCCACTCTTCCTGTGGGGAGTTACATCACTTTGCTGCACATACCACCAGCTTCAGCGGACTGCTCCGCAGTGGAGGTTCCCAATAACCGCATTCCACAGGTGGCGTAGTCGGACTATACATAACAGATATACAGTTATATGAAAAAGTTTGGGCACCCCTATTAATCTTAAGCTTAATGTTTTATAAAAATTGGTGTTTTTACAACAGCTATTTCAGTTTGATATATGTAATAACTGTTGGACACAGTAATGTTTCTGCCTTGAAATGAGGTTTATTGTACTAACAGAAAATGTGCAATCTGCATTCAAACAAAATTTGACAGGTGCATAAGTATGGGCACCTCACCAGAAAAGTGACATTAATTTTTAGTAGATCCTCCTTTTGCAAAAATAACAGCCTCTAGTCGCTTCCTGTAGCTTTTAATGATTTCCTGGATCCTGGATGAAGGTATTTTTGACCATTCCTCTTTACAAAACAATTCCAGTTCGGTTAAGTTTGATGGTCGCCGAGCATGGACAGCCCTCTTCAAATGATCCCACAGATGTTCAATGATATCCAAGTCTGGGGACTGGGATGGCCATTCCAGAACATTGTAATTGTTCCTCTGCATGAATGCCTGAGTAGATTTGGAGCCGTGTTTTGGATCATTGTCTTGCTGAAAGATCCATCCCCTGCGTAACTTCAACTTGTCACTGATTCTTGAACATTATTGTCAAGAATCTGCTGATACTGAGTGGAATCCATGCGTCCCTCAACTTTAACAAGATTCCCGGTGCCGGCATTGGCCACACAGCCCCAAAGCATGATGGAACCTCCACCAAATTTTACTGTGGGTAGCAAGTGTTTTTCTTGGAATGCTGTGTTTTTTTGCCACCATGCATAACGCCTTTTTGTATGACCAAACAACTCAATCTTGGTTTCATCAGTCCACAGGACCTTCTTCCAAAAAGAAACTGGCTTCTCCAAATGTGCTTTTGCATACCTCAGCCGACTCTGTTTCTGGCGTGCTTACAGAAACGGCTTCTTTCGCATCACTCTCCCATACAGCTTCTCCTTGTGCAAAGTGCGTTGTATAGTTGACCGATGCACAGTGACCCCATCTGCAGCAAGTTGATGCTGCAGCTCTCTGGAGGTGGTCTGAGGATTGTCCTTGACTGATCTCACCATTCTTCTTCTCTGCCTTTCTGATGTTTTTCTTGGCCTGCCACTTCTGGCCTTAACAAGAACTGTCCCTGTGTTCTTCCATTTCCTTACTATGTTCCTCACAGTGGAAACTGACAGGTTAAATCTCTGAGACAGCTTTTTGTATCCTTCCCCTGAACAACTATGTTGAATAATCTTTGTTTTCAGATCATTTGACAGTTGTTTTGAGGAGCCCATGATGCCACTCTTCAGAGGAGATTCAAACAGGGGAACAACTTGCAAGTGGCCACTTTAAGTAGCTTTTCTCATGATTGCATACACCTGGCTATGAAGTTCAAAGCTCAATGAGGTTACAAAACCAAAAAAAGTGCTTTAGTAAGTCAGTAAAAAGTAGGTAGGAGTATTTAAAACAAGAAAATGATAAGGGTGCCCATACTTATGCACCTGTCAAATTTTGTTTGAATGCAGATTGCACATTTTCTGTTAGTACAATAAACCTCATTTCAAGGCAGAAACATTATTGTGTCCAACAGTTATTACATATATCAAACTTAAATAGCTGTTGCAAAAACACCAATTTTTATAAAACATTAAGCTTAAGATTAATAGGGGTGCCCAAACTTTTTCATATAACTGTACATAAACTACCCTTAGATTGACCACCTGGGTCACGGACCGGGTCACCGCCACGGTGACTACAACCCCCAGCATCTACAGGCCCGGCTCCGGGTACCCCACGGCCCAGGGGGCGCGTCATATGCAGTGACTGCAAGGGCTGCCGAAAATTAGGACGCACACCAATACCCCTTTGAAGAGACATAGAGGAGGACCTCATTAAAAAAAATGTTTCTATTGTTAAGCAGTGGGGCTCCTAAATTGGTAATGCCCGTGCATGGTCTGAAAAACATTTACCCTTGGGGGGTATATATGAACATACTGTATACATGAACATACCTTTAACATACAGAATTTTAGAGGTAGGCTCTACAAATATGTGTCCTATGGGCATAGGCGGATTATAATGAGGGCAATCCGGGCTACCGCCCGGGGCCCCGAACCTGCAGTGGGCCCGCGGCTCCGGGCGGGGTGTCTAATGCCGGATTGCCCTCATTATATGTGCGGGCCGCCGCGGCACATACTGGTAGCAGTAGCGGGAGGGGGGGCCGCGGTCCGCTCCCCCAGCAGCGGCACGCGGCCGCTACTTCTTCATCGGCCAGGCCAGCACTGCAGTTGTTAACTTCCCTGTGCTGGCCCGGCCGCATCACTGCTAGGAGACAGGGCCCTGTGCGCGGCCGTGTCTCCTAGCTGTGACGTCACGCAGTGCGCGCCCGGCCTGCACTGCTGCAACGGAGAAGTCAGAGCAGGCAGGAGGAATGGAGCCGGGGGATGGTGAATCTGTGTGTGTATGTGTGTGTATGTGTGTGTGCAGGCAGGCAGATATCATTGTGTGATGTCTGTTTATATGCATTTTTGTGTTTCAAATGTGTTTATGCGTGTATGTATATGTCTGTATATGTTTGTGTGTGTGCGTGACTGCATGCGTGACTGCGTGCGGCCTCCTGCTGAGTATAGTTGGCGCCGTGCGGCCTCCTGCTGTCTCTTGGGGGGCGCCATGCGGCCTCCCACTATGTATAGATGGCGCCGTGCAGCCCCCCGCTGTGTATAGATGGCGCCGTGCAGCCCCCTGCTGTGCATAGATGGCGCCGTACGGCCCCCTGCTGTGTATAGATTGTGCCGTGCGGCCCCCTGCTGTGTATAGATGGCGCCGTGCGGCCTCCTGCTGTGTATAGATGGCTACGTGCGGCCTCCTGCTGTGTATAGATGGCGCCGTGCGGCCTCCTGCTGTGTATAGATGGCGCCGTGCGGCCTCCTGCTGTGTATAGATGGCTACGTGCAGCCTCCTGCTGAGTATAGATGGAGCCGTGCGGCCTCCTGCTGTGTATAGATGACTACATGGGGCCTCCTGCTGAGTATAGATGGCGCCGTGCGGCCTCCTGCTGTGTATAGATGGCTACGTGCGGCCTCCCGTTGTGTATAGATGGCTACGTGCGGCCTCCCGCTGTGTATAGGTGGCACCGTGCAGCCTCCTGCTGTGTATAGATGGCTACATGTGCTCAATATTGAGTCATACAATTAATGTAAGGCTATGTGCCCACGATACAGAAATGTTCCGGATTTTTTTTGAGCGTTTCTGCATCTCCCTGGCAGAAAAAACGAATGCGGATTTTACATTCGGATTGTACATGCGGATTTTACATGCGGATTGTACATGCTTTTTCCTGCCAGGGACATGCGGATGTGAAGCGTTCTTCACTTGCATTTCCGCATGCGGGTTGACAAGCGCTTTCCAAGCGATTTTAGCATCACTTGGAAAGTGCTTGACAACTTGGTGTGACCCTACAAGAATGGTAAAAAATATATACTTACCTTCTGATAGCCTGCCGACGTCAGCGGTCGCGTGACCCGTCACATGACTAAATGACGTCACGGCAGGTCCTTTTCAGACCATCGCGAGCTGCCGGCAAGCCAGGACGCATCGGATAAAGACACCGGGGGCCATCAGAAGGTAAGTATAATATTTATTTTTTATTTTATTCTTTTTTTACAGGTTCTATGGTACCTGGGTCCGGAGGAGAGTCTCCTGTCCTCCACACCTGGGTACCATCTGCACATTGAAACGCATGGATTCCGCATCTACAGATGCAGGGATGCGGATTCCATGCGTTCTAATGCAAGTCAATGGCGGCGAAAACGCCGCGCTTCCACAAAATAATTGGTAATGCTGCGGATTTTTACGCAATGATAATCCGCAGCGCAAATTTCCGCAGCATGTACACAGCACATGCGGATTATCATTGGGGAACATGGCAGACCTTCCACCAAGCGTTTTTTAAGCGTTTCTGCAGCGGAATTGCCGCTGCGGAAATGCTTAAAAAACGCATAGTGGGCACACAGCCTAAAAAAAAATATTATAATTAATATAGTGCCAAATTAATTTCACGTGAACTATCACATGATCTATCACAGGGGATCATGTGACATGTCACGTGCTAAATCAGGTGTGTGGGGGGGGGCGCGCCTTCTTAACTGCCCGGGGCCCTTGCTACTCTTAATCCACCCCTGCCTATGGGCATCATAAACACCCTTAAAAAATTATGTGGTTGTTGCATGATTGTTACCCTGTTGACATGGGTGGAGGATGAGGAGAAGGAGAAGGAGGAGGGTGACATAAAATAGATGAAATCATGAAGCTTATACCCATGTCTGGGTGTGAAGAGGTACATGGGAATAGACTCCCCCCAAAAAAAACACTGGATTTGACTTTATGTTCTGCTGCTATCATCTAGTGTGTTGAGAAGTCTGGCTGAATCCAGCCCTTATTCATTTTGATGAGTCAGCCTGTCAGCATTGACAGGCGGATGTGCTATCAGTTATAATAACCCCGGCAGCATTAAAAACCCACTCTGACAAAACGCTAGTGGTAGGGCAGGCCAGGACCTCCAAGGCGTAGAGAGACCGTTCATGCCATGTGTCCAGCTTGGATACCCAATCATTATAAGGTACAGAGGAATCACAGAGGACACTGGTATGGTCGGCCATGTAATCCTTCAGCATCTTCCAAAACTTTTCCCTCGTCAGAGTACCCCTCGCATCACGTCCTGGGCGCTGGGAGGGTCAGAGAAAACGGTCCCAGACCTTTGACAGCGTTCCCCTGTCTTTGCTGCATCTGCTTTGTTTCTCCCTCACCTGTACTCCTTGGTTGTCCAAGAAACTGAGAGATCTGCCACCAGCATTTTCAGATGGGAATTTTTTAAATAATTCTTCAACAAGGGCCTTCTGGTACTGCAACATTGTATTAGACCTCTCTGCCACGGGAAGGAAAGATAGAAAGTTCTCCTTGTAGCGTGGGTCTAGAAGTGTGAACAACCAGTAATTAGTGTTGGCCAAAATGCTTACATCGCAAGGGTCACGGGAAAGGCAGCGGAATATAAAGTCAGCCATGTGTGCCAGACTGCAAACAGCCAAGACTTCCCTGTCCTTCCTGACCAAAGGACGACTGTCCATGCTCTCCTCCTCCTCATCCTCCTCCTGATCCTCCTGCTTGTTTTCCCTCTCCTAAGGCTACCCAAGCTGAACAGACGGTATGTGTCATGGGTGTGTCAGGTGTACTTGGTGCACTGGAAGGGTTATGGTCATGAGGTAAGGATGTGGGTTTCAGAACCAGAGGTGAATGCCCCCAGGTTGTTTCATTCATTCCACACCTCTTATCCTGAGAAACCTGGGCCTGAGTGTCCGGGGGCCAATCGTACAAGGGGGGGGGTACTGTCAGGGGTGTGTCAGGTGTAATAGACAGCCGCTCTGGACCTGGTTGTAGAAGATCACTGCGCTTGACACCTTCTTAATCCTTCCTTTAAGACGCAGGAGCGAACTCCATCCTGCTGCTGATTGACACACCCTCGCATGGGAGTTAAAAACACTCAGTTTGCTCCTGGGAATCGCCAGTGATACTTTTTTGTACCTTTGTGCATGCTTGGAGCACTAGCAGTTGGCTGACTTCTTCTCTGGTGCCCTTGGAGGACAGTTGGCGTTACTACTCTGGTGTCTTCTCAAGCTAAATGTATCCCCTTTATTTGTCTACCTTGTTGTCTTTAGTTTGTAGTGGGGCTTGACCAGTTCTCACCCCTCCCCCACCCTATCTAGGGCCAAGCACAAGGGACATACAGGGTTTAGGGTCTTGCTCGGCGATAGGTGTGGAACCTGGCTATCTCTGGAGGTGACCTCCGCTATGAGGTTCAGCATCAGCGGCTGCAGGTCCCTAATGTTGGGGTCTCTGCCGGTAGGTTGGTCCAGCTTGATCCCAAGGTTCCCCCCCTGGACAGGTTTTCAGGAGGTAGGGACAAGTTTTTTGTATTCAAGGAAGCTTGCAAACTGTATTTTAAACTTCGTCCTTACTCCTCTGGAGGTAAGGAGCAGCGAGTGGGGATTACCACTGCTGCAAGGAGATCCTCAATCCTGAGCTTTCTCTTTGCCGCAGGGTTTACTTTGTCTCCAGTCAGTGGAAGGGTTTTTCGGGGCTCTAGCACTCATCTATATATGACCCAATATCAACATGGGTTTACGAGGGACCATTCCTGTCAAACTAATTTGATCAGTTTTTATGAGGAGGCAAGTTCTGGACTGGACCAAGGAAATGCAGTGGATGTTGTGTATATGGACTTTTCAAAAGCTTTTGATACGGTTCCACACCAAAGGTTGATACATAAAATGAGAACAATGGGGATAGGGGAAAATATATGTATGTGGGTTAAGAATTGGCTCAGTGATAGAAAACAAAGGGTGGTTATTAATGGAACACACTCAGACTGGGTATCAGTTAACAGTGGGGCACCACAGGGGTCAGTATATGGCCCCCTTCTTTTTAACATATTTATTAATGACCTTGTAGGGGGCATACAGATTAATATTTCAATATTTGCAGATGACACTAAACTCTGCAGGGTAATCAATACAGAGGAGGACAATTTTACAGAAGGATCTATGTAAACTAGAAACTTGGGCTGATAAATGGCAAATGAGCTTTAATGGGGATAAATGTAAGGTAATGCACTTGGGCAGAGGAAATAAAATGTATAATTATATGCTTAATTGTAAAACACTGGGCAAAACTGTCACTGAAAAAGACCTGGGTGTATTGGTGGACGACAAGCTCACGTTTAGTGGCCAGTGTCAGGCAGCTGCTGCAATGGCAAATAAAATAATGGGATGCATTAAAAGAGGCATAGATGCTCATGAGGAGAACATAATTTTACCTCTATACAAGTCACTAGTGCGACCACACTTAGAATACTGTGTACAGTTCTGGTCTCCGGTGTATAAGAAAGACATAGCTGAACTAGAGAGGGTGCAGAGAAGAGCGACCAAGGTTATTAGAGGACTGGGGGGTCTGCAATACCAAGACAGGTTATTACACTTGGGGTTACTTACTGTGGAAAAACGAAGGCTTAGGGGTGATCTTATTACTATGTACAAGTATATGAGGGGACAGTACAAAGACCTGTCTACTGATCTTTTTACTTTGAGGCCAGAGACGGGGACAAGGGGGCATCTTCTATGTCTGGAGGAAAGAAGGTTTAATCATAATCACAGACGGGGATTCTTTACAGTAAGAGCAGTGAGACTATGGAACTCTCTGCCGCATGATGTTGTAATGAGTGATTCACTATTAAAATTTATGAAGGGCATGGATGCCTTTGTTGAAAAATATAATATTACAGGTTATATATACTAGATTCCTTGATAGGGCGTTGATCCAGGGAACTAGTCTGATTGTCGTATGGAGCCGGGAAGGAATTTTTTTCCCCAACGTGGAGCTTAGTGTTTGCCACATGGTATTTTTTTGCCTTCCTCTGGATCAACATGTTAGGCTATGGGTTGAACTAGACTTAGTCTTCCTTCAACCTTAAAAACTATGTTACTATGAGGACCCTGACCGAATCTCCTTGGCTGAGTCCAGGCTGCGGTGCCTTCAGAAAGGGAATCGGTCAGTAGAGATGTATAGCTCTGAATTCTGCAGATGGGCAACTGATACAAAATGGAATGACTCGGCTTTTAGAAGCCAATTTTGTCAGGGCCTTACTGAAAGGTCAAAAGATGCTTTGGCAGTATATGAAATCTCAGAGTCCTTGGAGGCTGCCATGTCTTCGGCTATAAGTGTTGATAGACGCCTTCTGGATAAGTGGGTGAGACCACTTTCTCCAGAGCCCTCTTTTCGGGGTAATGCTCTTTTGCCGGGGGAGTGGTCTGGAGTGAACCAGTACTGGGGGAAGAAGAAGAACCCATGCAGTTAGGGGATGCCTCTGCATCGTACGTTTCCCCTGAGGTTTGAAAAAAAGGGGGGGGGTTTTATTGTGGAAAAAGGGTCATTTTATTGGGGCCTGTCCCCCGATTCATAAGCAAAAGGAAACTCGATTAACCCTTGGTAGTCTGGAGTTGGATAATCAAGGGGTGCGTTTATCGTCAACCTGCAGTTCTCGGTTTGTCCTGATAGCAGAGGTGGTGCTAGAGAGCATGACTGAGAAAAATTTCTGTGTTTGTTGACAGTGGAGCTGAAGTCAGCATGGTTGATGCTCAGTTTGTGAGAACTCATGGTCTTGCTTGCTGTACTTTAGCAAAGCCCATTCCTATCTTCTCCATCGACTCAGCGCCACTTGCACAGAAAGCTCTTACTCAGGTTGTACATAATGTAAAACTGAGGGTGGGGTCCGCTCATTATGAGATAATTCCTTGCTATGTCCTGGACGGTCTTCCCACTCCAATTGTACTGGGTCTACCCTAGTTGGTGAAACATAATTCGTTGGTGGATTGGCAATACAAAGAGATCAATGAATGGGGAGATTACTGCCATGACAACTGTTTAAACATTTCCCTTTATACAGTCTCTACAGAGATATTACCTGCATTTTTTTCTGGTTTTGAGGACGTTTTTTCTGAGAGTGGGTCTCAGGATTTGCCTCCTCATCATGCATATGACTGTCCTGTTAACCTGACCCCAGGAGCTAAACTACCAAAGTCCAGACTGTATAATCTTTCTGGCCCTGAGAGACAAGCCATGAAGGATTTCATTGTGGAAAGTCTGGAGAAGGGACATATCAGACCCTCATCTTCGTCCGTGGCGGCAGGGTTCTTCTTTGTGAAGAAAAAAAATGGCGGTCTACGTCATCTTCCTCTCATTCAAGATTTATTCAGCCAGGTTGTGTGTAAGGTCTTCTCCAAGTTGGATTTAAGGGGAGCCTGTAATCTGGTTAGAATCAGAGAGGGGGATGAATGGAAAACAGCGTTCAATACCCCGGAAGGGCATTTCGAGAGTCTGGTTATGCCTTTCGGTCTGACCAATGCACCTGCTGTGTTCCAGCATTTCATTAATGATATTTTCCATCATTTAGTGGGCAAGTTTGTGGTGGTCTATCTGGATGATATTTTGGTTTACTGACCTGATTTTGAGACACATCGGGGGCATGTTAAACAGGCGTTTCAGATATTAAGAGATAACAAACTGTATGCCAAACTAGAAAAGTGTGTTTTCGCCATCCAGGAGGTGCAGTTTTTGGGGTACCTGTTGTCATCTTCGGGTTTTCGGATGGACCCAGAGAAGATCTGTGCTGTCCTTGATTGGGATCATCACGAGAACCTGAAGACTCTACAGCGTTTTCTGGGCTTTACTAATATTTACTGGAAATGTATCCCAAATTATTTGGTAATTGTGAAACCCCTCACTGACATGACAAAGAAGTAGTCTGATTTGTTTAAATGGTCGGATGCTGCCCTGCAGGCGTTTTCCTCCCTAAAGAGTTGTTTTACCACTGCACCTATACTCAGTCAACCCGATATTTCCCAATCCTTTATTGTGGAAGTTGATGCGTCGGAGGTGGGGGTTGGGGCTGTGATGTCTCAGGGTCAGTCCCCTGGTAAATGACGTCCATGCGCGTTCTTTTCTAAGAAATTATCTTTGGCTGAGAGAAATTATGACGTGGGTAATAGTGAGCTTTTGGTGATTAAATTGACATTTGAAGAATGGCGACATTGGTTAGAGGGGGCTGTCCAACCTATTACTGTTATCACAGACCATAAGAACCTGTCATATCTTCAATCAGCTAAACGTCTCAACCTAAGGCAAGCTAGATGGTCCCTGTTTTTTACTAGGTTCAATTTTGTTGTCAGTTTCCGTCCAGGGGTCAAGAACATCAAGGCTGATGCTTTGTCCCTGAGCTTCCCTGGTGGTGGTGACCATGAGAACCCTGTCCCGATTTTGCAGAAGGGGGTAGTCATTTCGGCATTGTACCCTGAACTGTAGGGTGAGGTATTGGAGGCTCAGGGGGACGCCCCTGCCTCTTGCCCTTCAGGAAGGTTATTTGTACCATCTAATCTGTACTGCAAAGTAATTAGGGAACATCACAACTCTGTGCTTGCTGGTTATCCAGGTACTAATGCAACTGCGGACCTCCTTTCTCATTGTTTTTGATGGCCGAGGTTGCATCGCGATGTGGTTGAACATGTGTCTGCTTGTAGTATTTGCACACGTTCCAAAGTATTGCATACCCATCGTCTAGTACTCTTCTTCCGCTACCCATTCCTAGCAGGCCATGGACACACTTCCTTTAAAACCCAGCGACGACCTCCCTCCTGCTGCTGATTGACACACCCTTTCATGGGAGTTAAAAACACTCAGTTTTCTCCAGGGGATCACCGGTGATACTTTTTTGTACCTTTGTGCATGCTGGGAGCACTAGCTGTTGGCTGACTTCTTCTCTGGTGGACTTGGAGGACAGTTGGCATTACTCCTCTGGTGTGTGCTCAAGCTAAATGTATCCCCTTTGTTTGTCTACCTTGTTGTCTTTAGTTTGTAGTGGGGCCTGACCAGTACTTATCCCTCCCCCTCCCTATCTAGGGCCAAGCTCTAGGGACATACAGGACTTAGGGTCCTGCTCGGTGATAGGTGTGGAACCTATATAGGGATGGTAGGGTAGGCAGGGTGATATTAGATCTGCCTAGGGGTCTCCACTCCCCCTTGCCCTAGTGTTTGGGCTTTTCCCCCTCTTCCCTTCATGTTGTACTTAGTCTTTCCCACACCTTGGGTGACAGTATGAATGTTGTGTGGGTAGTACCATCTGTAGCGCAGGAAACCACCTCCTGTTCCTCCTCTTCCTCCTCACTATCACCCAATCCGAGTTGAGGTTAGATGAGGCTGGGCTGCATAGCATCACACTGTATAGTTCTTTTCTACATCTCATCATGCTCCGCCTGCAATGTCTCCTCTTTAATTGTGAGCAGCAAGCGTTTCAGTAGACCGAGAAGCGGGATGGTGACGCTAATTATGGCATCATCGCCGCTCACCATCTTGGTGGAGTCCTCAAAGTTTGGATGGGTGACACAGATGTCAGACATCCATGCCCACTCATCAGCTCTTATGTGCGGACGCTGGCCTGAATACCGACGGGTGTGTTGAAGCTGGTACTCAACAACTGCCCTCTGCTGTTCACAAATTATTTCCCCACATATGCAACGTTGAGTTCCAATGCATGGTGACATCGCACACCAGTCAGTGAGCTGGAAGCTGCAAATGCTGCTAAAGCACAGCGAGGGCAGCGGAAGCTATAGCTGACGTTCTGAAATGGGCACACACGCGATGTACTTTGTCAAGCAGCTCAGGCAGATCCGGGTAGGTTTTGAGAAACCGCTGAACCACTAGGTTGAGCACATGGGCCAGGCATGGTACGTGTGCTAGGTTGCCAAGCCTCAGAGCCAGCCCCAGGTTCTGGCCATTGTCACACACGACCATGCGTGTCTGTAGGTTCAGTGGTGAGAGTCACAGATCTGCCTACTCTGTTACAGCTTTCAACAACTCAGCAGCAGTGTGAAGTTTGTCACCTAAGCATATTAGCTTCAACTTGGCAGAGGCAGTGCTGCAATGCTTCCATATTCCAACTGATGTGATCATTTAGGAGGAGGAGGTGCTGGAGCTGTAGAATGTGGGGGCAGCCCTGATTGACCCAGAGCCCACAATCCTCGGCATCAGGAGATCATGTTCCGTCCCAGGGTACGACTCGGTCCCAGCTTCCACAATATTAACCCAGTGTGTCATCAGTGAGATGTACCGTCCCTGGCCACAAGCACTTGTCACGTGTCCGTGGCTAGGTGGACCTTCCCAGTAACTGCATAGGTGAGGGCACAGCTAATGTTTTGGGACACATGCTTGTGTAAAGTGGGGACGGCACACAGGGAGAAATAGTGGTGACTGGGGACCGAGTACGAAGGGACGACTGCCACCATGAGGTTGTGGAAAGCTTCCGTCTCCATGAGCCTAAAAGGTAACATTTCCAGTGCAAGCAGTCGAGAAATGTGGCAGTTTAGTATTGTGGACTGTGGGTGGTTGGCTGCGCATTTGCGCTTGCGTCCAAATGACTGGGGTAGTGATAACTGAATGCTGCGCTGGGACAAGGATGTGGACGTGGTTGCTGATGGTGGCGGTTGCAAGAATGCAACGACAGGTGCAGGGTGGGAGGCATCTTTGCCTGCACCACGGACAGGGGGTTGGCATGCACGCACAACAGCAGAGCAGGCAGTGGTGTCACCCGCAGACACTGTTTCTGGACCCTGGCGTTCGTCCCAACTAGTTGGGTGCTTTGCTGTCATGTGCCTGAACATGCTGGTGGTGGTCAGGCTGGTAGTTTTGCTGTCCCTGCTGATGCTGGCATGGCAGATGTTGCAAATGGCCTTTTTGAGCTACTGGACAGTCTTTATAGAAAAACAGACTCGGGAAGACCTAACAGTTGAACTGGCAACTTCCCTTGTGTTGGTGTTCTGGGGAACAGTTGCCCGCCTTGTATCTGTGGCACTCCACTGCTGCTTCCTGCCTATTGTTGTGCTACAGCTCCTTCCCCCTTTGTGCTACTGTCCTCGCTATCTAGGTCACCTTCCCAGGTTGAGTCAGTGACTTCATCGTCCACCACCTCATCTTCCACGTACGCACCCTGAGCCTTCTCTTGACTTGCTGGCAATTGTGTGTCATCATCATTCACCTCTTCCAACAGTAATTGCCCTTTCCCACCATCACCTTCGTGTAACCGTGGCTGCTCAATTATTTGGGCATCGCTACATATGATCTCCTCATGCCCTGCTTCAAGCGGGCTAGGCGAGACGCCCAAATCTATAAATGGAAAAGTGAACAGCTCTTTGGAGTGTCTAAGTGTGAGATCACTTGTCTCCATGCACTCTGCATGGTGGGAGGAAGGAGGAACAGGTGAGGAATATGTGGTCCAGACTCACGGCTAGTGAGACTGGACCGTGTGGAAGACAGGGTGGTGGTGGTGGCAAACTGACTGGAAGCATTATCTGCTATCCAACCAACAACCTTTTCACACTGGTCTGGCTTCAAGAGTGGTGTTCCGCGGCCCCCTAGAAAGTGGGACAGAAAGGTAGGGCGACATGATGTGGGTGCCTGTTGTGTTCCCTCAGCAGGCACAATTTCAGCTTGCCAATGGCCTCGGCTTTTGCGTGCACCATCACCATGATGTCCACTTCCCCATCCCTTGCCACACGCCTTGCCCATTGTAAATGGAGTATATTTGTCACCTTCCCAAAAATGTCAAGGTTATTACCGCAGTAATATAGGATCACGTCTGATGTCCACGGTTTTAAGCAGTGGCCTAATATATATGGTATTGGTCAGCGACCAAGTGTGAATAGGTTAGAACACATAACTGGCAGACTTTAAATGGAGTAGAATATTTGTCACGTTTCCAAAAATGTCAGGGTTATTGCCGACGTAGCCATCTATACACAGCAGGAGGCCATACGTAGCCATCTATACATAGCGGGAGGCCGCACGTAGCCATCTATACACAGCGGGAGGCCGCACGTAGCCATCTATACACAGCGGGAGGCGCACGGCGCCATCTATACACAGCAGGGAGCTCCACGTAGCCATCTATACACAGCGGGAGGCCGCACGTAGCCATCTATACACAGTAGGGGGCCGCACGTAGCCATCTATACACAGCAGGGGGACGTACATAGCCATCTATACACAGCGGGAGGCCACACAGTGCCATCTATACACAGCGAGAGGCCGCATGGCGCCATCTATACACAGCGGGAGGCCGCACATAGCCATCTATGCACAGCAGGAGGCCGGGAGGCGCCCCCCCAGATACAGCAGGAGGCCGCACGGCGCCCCTCAGATACAGGGGGAGAAGGCCGCACGGCACCCCCCAGATACAGCGGGAGGAGGTCGCACGGCGCCCCCCAGATACAGCGGGAGGAGGCCGCACGGCGCCCCCCAGATACAGCGGGAGGAGGCCGCACGGCGCCCCCTAGATACAGCTGGAGGAGTCCTCACGGTGCCCTCCGGATACAGCTGGAGGAGGCCTCACAGGGCCCCCAGATACAGCGGAAGGAGGCCTCATGGCGCCCCCCAGATACAGCGGGAGGAGGCCGCCCAGCACCCCCCAGAAACAGCGGGAGTACGCCGCACGAAGTCACGCACACACACAAACATAAACAGAAATATACATACACGCATAAACACATTTGAAACACAAAAAATACATATAAACAGACATCACACAATGATATCTGCACACACAGACACACTGTGACACACACACACACACGTCACTCACCATCGCCCGGCTCGGCTCCAGTCGTCCAGCTCCTTTCCGGTGGTAAGTAGCAGTGCAGGGCGCACACTGCGTGACGTCACACTAGCAGACACGGCCACGGACAGGGCCGTGTCTCCTAGCTGTGACGCGACCAGGCCAGCACAAGCACACAGGGAAGTTAACAGGTGCAGTGCTGGCCCGGCCCAAGAAAAAGCAGGGGTACTGCGCAGCTGCTGGGGGAGCAGTCCGGGGGCCCCCCCACCTCTGCCTGCTGGTGTGTGCCGCATTGGCGCCGCACATATTATAATGAGGGCAATCTGGCCATGGGCCCCGGGAGCCCCGGGCGGTAGCCAAGATTGCCCTCATTATAATCCGCCTATGTCTGTATCTCATAGAAGGCAAGGGAACAGAATTCAGGTCAGGCGGGAAGCTAAACAAAGGTCAGTTAGACTCTCTGAGCTAACAGTGTGGAGTATTATCGGCCAGGAAGATAAGGACTGGAAGGAAGCCTGTCACAGGGATCATCTCCATGCAAGATAAAGAATGCTGTTTACTACTGAGTCCTTGTGAAGGAAAAGTCTGTGGTTGTGTATGCATTAAAACTGTGCTGTACTGTGCTACCGGATAATAGACTGTATACTGCTGTGCTACAAAAGAGACTGTACTGTTATTACTGGAGCCTGTTGCTCAAAGAGACATTTGCATTGCACTGGCCGTGCTTCATTAAATGTTACTGTTCTACCATTTATGAAGACTTGTCAGATGTGTCTGGTCAGCAACTGAATCTATTGTGTGCCTGAGAGAAGCCGCAGCCTATGGTCGCCCTGAGTAACTGTTCCCCCAGGATTCCAATGAATTAATGTAACCGGTCTCGCCCCTCTTTGAACTTAGGTGGCGTGCGTGTAACATTCTGCACCCCTGCATGTGGGAGTACTGTTCCAAAAAGCCTCTGTATACTCTGCAACCGTGTCTGTAAGATTAGTGCCAAAAAAATAATTCTGCTCTGCAGCCGTCTTTTTCCCATTTGTGGGCCAAAAATGTAATTTTATTCTACCTCTGTGCCTATGTGAGTAGTGTGCCAAAAAATAATTGGAGCCATCTCTTTCCCTTTTCTGGGTCAAATTTTTTTTTTTTTATTCTACCACTGTGTCTATGTGAGTAGTGTGCCAAAAAAATAATTATACTCTGCAGCCATCTCTTTCCCATTTAGGGGCCAAAAAAATAATTTTATTCTACCACTGTGTCTATATGAGTAGTGTGCCAAAAAAAATAATTCTACTCTGCAGCCGTCTTTCTGTGAGTAGTGTGTCTAAAAAATAATTCTACTTTGCAGTCGTCTCTTTCTCTTTAGCTGGGCCAAAAAAATAATTTTATTCTACCGCTGTGTCTATGCAAGTAGGTGCCAAAAAAATAATTCTACTCTTCATCCATCTCTTTCCCATTTGTGAGCCAAAAAAATAATTCTACTCTGCAGTCGCCTCTTTCCCATTTATGGGCCAAAAAAAATTATTTTACTCTGCCGCTCTCTCAATCCCATTTGTGAGCCAAAAAAATAATTCTTCTCTGCAGACGTCTCTTTCCCATTTGTGCGGCAAAAAAATAATTCTACTACGCAGCCATCTCTTTCCCATTTGTGTGCCAAAAAAAATTATTTTACTCTGCAGATGTCTCTTTCCCATTTGTGCACTAAAAAAATAATTCTACTAAGCAGCCATCTCTTTCCCATTTGTGGGCCAAAAAAATAGTTTTATTCTATTGCATGTTGAAAATGAATGGACCTCTAAAAGGCCTAAAGTTAAAGATGACACATCTCCTTTGTATTTTAGGCAAAAAAATATCTATATTCATTTTTTACATTCTAAAAATTACAAAAAGGAAAATGGGCTGATGCAAAAATGTTGCCACCCTGCATGATTAGTACCAAGTAGCACCCCCTTTTGAAATTGTAACAACTTGTAAATGCTTTTTGTAGCCAACCAAGAGTCATTCAATCCTTGTTTTTCATCAATTCTTCCTTGGAAAATTCTTCCAGTTCTGTGAGATTCCTGGTTCATCATGCATGCACTGCTAATTTGAGGTCTAACCACAGATTTTTAATGATGTTCAGATTAGGGGAATATGAGGGCCACTGTAAAACCTTCAGCTTGCGCCTGTTGAAGTAGTCTATTGTGGATTTTGACATGTGTGTTTAGGATCATTATCTATTTGTAGAAACCATCCTCTTTCAACATCAGCTTTCTTTACAGATGGTGTTATGTTTGCATCAAGAATTTGTTGAAATTTAATTGAATCAATTCTTCCCTCTACCTGTGAAATGTTCCCCGTTCCATTGGCTGCAACACAACCCCAAAGCATGATTGATCCACTCCAAGCTTAATGGTTGGCGAGATGTTCTTTTCCTGAAATTCTGTGCCCTTTTTTCTCCACACATACCTTTGATCATTGTGGCCAAAGAGTTCTTAACCTCATCAGGACTTGTTCCAAAATGCATCAGGCTTGTTTAGATGTTCTTTTGCATACTTCTGACGCTGAATTTTATGGTTAGGATGCAGGAGAGGTTTTCTTCTGATGACTCTTCCAAGAAGGGCATATTTATGCAGATGTCTTTGAACAGTAGAACAATGTACCACAACTCCAGAGTCTGCTAAATATTTCTGAAGGTTTTTGCAGTCAAGCATGGGTTGTGATTTTCCTCTCTAGCCATTCTACAAGCAGGTTTCACTGAAATTTTGCTTGGTCTTCCAGACCTTATCTTGACCTCCATTATTCCTGTTAACTGCCATTTCTTAATTTCATTTCGAGGAAAGGGCAACTTGAAAATGCTTTGCTATCTTTTTATAGCCTTCAGCTGCTTTGAAGAACTCATGGCTGCTGTATTTTGGCACAAGGTTAGGGGAGGCATGGTTTTTATAAAGCTGGGAAATATGCATTACCTGGTGTAGAGATCTGAGGTTGTGGGTTGTAAGTAATCACCTAGGCAGGTTAACAATGCAGCAATATTTTATTAATCACCTCCATGGTAATGCAGCAATTCCAAGTATATGGCCAAAATACAGTTCTCTCAGTCCTTAAGTTCTCAACCTGGGATCAGTAGTTCGACTGATATCCACTGTCTCCCAACTTTTGGTTGGCCCACAGATTTTGTATCTCCAGCCAGTATAGTCTGTAGCCACAGTCCATGATCCTCCAGATGACAGATAAAACGATGAAAGCACAGATATCCAGTAGCAGCAGTCCTTCAATAAAGTTTAAATCCAAATGACATATCCACAACTGAAGCACGTTTATCCCCTTTAGTTGATATCAGATCTTCAACTGTCAGTAAGTCATCCATCCAACAGCTCCAGGTCCACAGCCACAGATCCTAACCTTTCGGCATCCTTCCACCAACTTTTTCTAAAACATGACTCTCCTTTCTTTCACTGGGATCAGTCCCCTCCCAGGTCAGAAGTGATCACCCTCCCCCTTAAGCATTTACTGTTAGCTAAAAACCATGAAGAATATTCTAGAAGCCTTCATCTGAGACTGCATGCAAGACCCCCTGTGGTGACGGCTCCACTGTGTCTACAATCTACACACACATAATGAGATTATTGGCTGTTGGAATAATAGTTAGATACTCCTGAGATACAGATATCCTGAGATACATATTAGTGGAATGCTGGACATTTTACAAGTGAATCTAGTGCACATACTGACAAGTTGGCAGAACTATATAACAAGTAAATCACTAATAAAACAAAATAATAATATTGACAAAAATGGTGGGCCGTTGCTGGAAAAGTATTATAGTCTTTAGTAAGTGGGCAGCTCCTCACACCTGGCTTTTCCTAACGTTGATAGTGAACAAGCTATAACCCTAACAGGCTAATTAAAGTTTGAAACATTGGTCAAAGTTATCTGAGCATACAAATCTCCAAGGGTGCCCAAACTTTTGCATCGGCCCATTTCAATTTTTGTAATTTTTAAAATGAAAAAAATGACAATATATATTTTTTGCCTATAATACAAAGGAAATGTGTTATCTTTAACTTTAGGCCTTTTAGAGATGATTTAATCTTCAACTTGCTTAAGTGTTCACAATAACAATAATTCTGACCAGGGGTGCGCAAACTTTTACATGCCACTGTATTTTCTGCCATTATGTCTGCATGACTTGTGGGCCTAAAAAATAGTTGTACTATGCTCTCATGTCTGTGAGAGTACTGTGTGTAAAAACAAATTTTTCTACTCTGCAACCGTGTCTGTGGGAATACTGTGCTGGAAAACCTGGGTGAGTACTCTGTGGGAGTACTCTGAAAAAAGTCTCTGTGGAGTACTCCAAAAAAGCCTCTGTTGGGGTACTCTACAAAGCAGCCTCTATGGGGTTACTCTACAAAACTGCCTGTGTAGGTGTACTCTGCAAAACGAACGAGTTTAAAGATACATAGTGTTTGAAACGCATTTGTTTTTTCTATTTCATGGTTTTCCTCATGTCCAACAATTTTTACCAAGATGTATTTTCACATAAGATATGTTTTAAATTTTTGTTTTTCCTACATTTTAAATTGGAGCTGGATTCACTTTTTCCTTGTGCAAGTTCATCCCACGTTCAGCAGGAACAAGACTCCAAGCTCCAGCATCAGAATTCAACCGAATATTGGAGTTTGTATAAATCTGATAGTGATGGGACATATATTTTTCAGCTTCAAGGCTAATAGGGGAAGAATATGCATATTTTTTCATAACTATAACACCTGCATATAAGCCCCAAATCAATAGAAACCAGATAACTGACAGCCATGTCATGTTTGGTCTCTGGAGAAAGGTAAAATCCCGATGGAGAATATGGCGGCGATCTGGAACTTCTGCGATCATCAGGAATGAAGTTATCATATAAGTTGGAGATTTCATAAAATCACGAAGAGCTGAGGACATTCCACAACACAGCCCACGTGAGCTGATAACAGGGAGGATTTTGTGGGTATAACTCAAGTACTGATAAAAGGTCAAATCAAATTATGATTTGTGTTCCTGTAGAGAGATACACATTGTGTATGCATGAATCCTTTTGCTGAGTGTCTCCGATCGAAGTGCTCTCCTTCGGCTAAGTTGACTCATCTCTGTGAGCAGCATAGTAAGTTTCTTCGTTATTCCTTTTTATTTTATGTAATTGTGTATGTGGTATTGTTTTGTCTCCTTTGTAAAATCTTTGGGATATTTTTTTTATAAACACTGCCTATCGTTCTGGATTAAAGATAAAATGTAATAGTTCTGTTCCTTTTGTTCTGTAACCCGCACCCCGAAGCCATACGCAGCAAGAAACCAGGCCTCCAGTCAGATTGTATAATGCACGACTGGTGGTAGCAGCCAGTAGTATGGGGTTATTGTGGAGTTGTCCAGATGATAGGGGGCAGCAGAGAGTTGTTTGTTCCAAAGATAACAGCGGGTGGGTTAAGTAATGATCCCCCTGGCTGTGATATCTTGACACGCTCTAATGATGGAAATAAGGATGGCACGTTGTGCTTGTAGCAGGGTTCCAGCAGGTTGGCCACCCAGTAATCAACATAGTAACATGGTCTTCCTTCTACCTTAAAAACTAAGTCCATCTAGTTCAACCCATAGCCTAACATGTTGATCCAGAGGAAGGCAAAAAAAAAACATGTGGCAAACACTAAGCTCCACATTGGGGGAAAAAATTCCTTCCTGACTCCGTACAGCAATCAGACTAGTTCCCTGGATCAACGCCCTATCAAGGAATCTAGTATAGATAACCTGTAATATTATACTTTTCAAGAAAGGCATCCAGGCCCTGCTTAAATTTTAGTAGTGAATCACTCATTACAACATCATGCGGCGGAGAGTTCCATAGTCTCACTGCTCTTACAGTAAAGAATCCGCGTCTGTGATTATGATTAAACCTTCTTTCCTCCAGATGTAGAAGATGCCCCCTTGTCCCCGTCTCAGGCCTCAGAGTAAAAAGATCAGTAGAAAGGTCTTTGTACTGTCCCCTCATATATTTGTACATAGTAATAAGATCACCCCTAAGCCTTCGTTTTTCCAAACTAAATAACCCCAAGTGTAATAACCTGTCTTGGTATTGCAGACCCCCCCAGTCCTCTAATAACCTTGGTCTCTCTTTCTGCACCTGCTCTAGTTCAGCTATGTCTTTCTTATACACCGGAGACCAGAACTGTACACAGTACAGTATTCTAAGTGTGGTCGCACTAGTGACTTGTATAGAGGTAAAATTATGTTCTCCTCATGAGCATCTATGCCTCTTTTAATGCATCCCATTATTAAATTTGCCTTTGCAGCAGCTGCCTGACACTGGCCACCAAACGTGAGCTTGTCGTCCACCAATACACCCAGGTCTTTTTCAGTGACAGTTTTGCCCAGTGTTTTACAATTAAGCATATAATTATACATTTTATTTCCTCTGCCCAAGTGCATTACCTTACATTTATCCCCATTAAAGCTCATTTGACATTTATTAGCCCAAGCTTCTAGTTTACATAGATCCTCCTGTAATATAAAATTGTTCTCCTCTGTATTGATTACCCTGCAGAGTTTAGTGTCATCTGCAAATATTAAAATAGTACTCTGCATGCCCCCTACAAGGTCATTAATAAATATGTTAAAAAGAAGGGGGCCCAATACTGACCCCTGTGGTACCACACTGTTAACTGAGACCCAGTCTGAGTGTTTTCCATTAATAACCACCCTTTGTTTCCTATCACTGAGCCAATTCTTAACCCACATACATATATTTTCCCCTATCCCCATTGTTCTCATTTTATGTATCAACCTTTTGTGTGGAACCGTATCAACAGCTTTTGAAAAGTCCATATACACAACATACACTGCATTTCCTTGGTCCAGTCCGGAACTTACCTCCTCATAAAAGCTGATCAGAGTAGTTTGACAGGAACGGTCCCTCGTAAACCCATGTTGATATTGGGTCATGAGGTTATTCTTCTTCAGATACTCTAGTATAGCATCTCTTAGGAAACCCTCCAGGATTTTACCCACAGTAGAAGTTAAGCTTACTGGCCTATAATTTCCAAGTTCGGTTTTTGTCCCCTTTTTGAATATTGGCACCACATTTGCTATACAGACCCTGTTATTATGGAATCTTTAAAAATTAAAAATAATGGTCTATCTGTGACGTTACTTAATTCCTGCAGTACTCGCGGGAGTATCCCATCTGGGCCCAGGGATTTGTCAACTTCAGTGATTTTTAGACGCCGCCGTACTTCCTGCTGGGTTAAGCAAGTGACATTTAATGGAGAATTTTTGTTATCACTGATCATGTTTTCTGACATGCGATTTTCTTGTGTAAATACTGTTGAAAAAAAAATCATTTAGCATATTGGCTTTTTCCTCATCCTCATCCACCATTTCACCTAGACTATTTTTAAGGGGGTCAACACTATCATTTTTTAGTTTCTTACTATTTATGTAGGTAAAGAATATTTTGGGATTATTTTTACTTTCTCTGGCAATGAGTCTCTCTGTCTCAATCTTTGCTGCCTTGATTTGGTTTTTACAGAATTTATTTAATTTTATTTAATGCCTCATTAAACACTTGTAACAATCCGGGCAACTCAGCAGTTGCGCAGGCACAGTAGCATGTATTGTCTCATGTGTGCCAGGCTGCCCAGAGGCAATGACAAGCTGTCTTTGGTGGGAGGTGTATGATCTGGGTTCTCTGTATCCCTCCAGCCATGCTCCAGTGATGACCATGAACTGATTTCAGTGCCACCCTGCTGTAAACACAGTTCATCCTCCTCCACCTTCCCCTCCTCCTCATCCTCCAAAACTGTCCCCTGGCTAGATATTTATGTAGCTAGCTGCTGTTGGTACAGGAACCTATCCTCCAAGACGTGTGGACGCCTGGCCTGATAATGGTGTGAATGGTCACTACCACTGCCACTACCTCAACTATCATCGCTCTGTTTTTCAAGGCGGCATAGAAGTGTGATAATAATGCTGATGATTTCATCATCAGCACTGGCCATGTTTGAGGAGTACTCGAAGCAGCCCAACACGGCACACGCGTCTGACACATCTGTGTAATTTTAAAGGAAGCTTTGCACTAGAGATGAGCGAACGGTTCAGATCGGCAACCATCCCGATGTTCGCTGAACAGTTCATCAAACAGTTTCTCGAACATTGAATTCAATGGGAGGCAAAACCAAATGCAATTGACCCAGAGTACAAATAGTATAACTGGGCAGCATGGATGCGTGGGACAGGGCCTGGAACAGGACTTGGACCAGCATTTCTAGCTTAAACATTGATCAGTAACAGGTGAATGAGTGACAGGTGTAGACCTGGTGCTCTGAGAGCCCTGCCAAATTCAGGCAACACACATGAAGAAGACCCAACTTGAAGTCCAAAAATTTCCAAAAATTAGGGGCAGACACCAGGAAAAGTGGCATCAATTGACCCACAGTATTAATTTTATAATGGCACTGCAGCAGTTTGGCATGGCCCATGAATGAGACAGAGTCTAGGCCAGCATTTACAACTTTCAATTTAAGTTCAAATTAAGAAGTGGGTGAGGGACTGTTGTAGGCCTTCTGTCCTGGGAGCCCTGATACCTCATGCGACAGTTCAAACTGCTGTTCTGCTTAGCCACACTCAGGTGCCACAAATGTCAGCTTCATAGACTACTATTGATAGAAAATTTTAAGGATAGTAACACAAGCAATTGACTGAAAGTAAATGCAGGCCTGCCGGTCTGGGAGCCCTACTACTACAAGCAACAAACATTAAAAATACCCAACTTGGAGTCCAAACATTTTCAAAAGTTAGGGGCAGAAATCAGTAAAGTGGCATCAATTTCCCCAGAGTAGAAATAGTATAATGGGGCTGTGACATCCCTTCCACTACAGGCAACCCACCAGAGACCCAACTTGGAGTCTCCACATTTCAAAAACTTGTTAGTAACATCAATAGCAGTAGGAACAGCAGGCACAGAAGCCAGACTGCATAACGCAAGATCAATGTAGCACACTAAAAATGACAACGCCTAGTCTGCCCAGTTTGAACACGACAAATTGCTGGACTGTGAGTGAGGTGCAGATGGAGATGTTATGGTAGATTGAGAAAGATGTGGTATGCTCTGTGTCTGAGATCGGTCAAAAACAGCAGGCATGTCCACTTCCGTAACAGCTGATGGCTCACAGTGAGAGGTGAAGGACATAGCTGAGGACTCAAGCACAAGCATCATTGAGTGAGTAACTGTGCACGCAACACATAACATTTTGGCGCCAAAATATCTAAGGCTGAGATATATCCTGTAGTTAGATAGTTAGGCAAATTGACTGATGTAAAATATGTTTATTGATATCTTCAGTATCCAGGACTTACGGATCTGCTACCACATTTTCTGTTTGTTTAATAGCTAAAAATCCAAATCCACTCTCAGGGGCCGACGCGGCACAAAACGGACTCCAGACCAAAAATTTTACTTAATTCTGTTTCATGAGAAAGTTTCTTGGGAGCATTGTATTATTGGACAGTTATTTAACTGCGATTGACATCACTCACTGCTAAACCGCCATCGCAGTAATTTTTGGGGTAGGAAAACGTTGTTAAGTTTGTAAACTCCAGTACTGTTCCGCAGGCTACTCTCTACGTTGCACTCATACAGTTAACCTAATTCTCAGGGTGTAAGCCGGTAATAGGGGGCCGGTTTAGACAGGGAAGTCCATAGGCAAATTTGTAGAGAAAAGAGTAAATACAGATCTCTGGAGTGCCACACTGTATAGCACAGAGACTCTAGCCATTTGGCAAATGTAAAGTGGAATGTTATGAATGTTTTCTATTGTCTGGTTAGAATAGTTTTTCTTGAGAACGAACTGTGTAAGAGTTGGTTTTCTTCGTTCGTAACTCCGCCGTGACCTGAAGAACACCACTGTTACACTACTTACGCATACTAATCTTCAAGCAGAATAAGTGGTTGGATGCACTCAATCTCTTACAATAGTGGGGAAAGGCCAGGGCCAGGTGGATGGCCCACGTAACCACAGCCAGCAGAGTCATCAAAAACCAGAAATGACTTGGGGCTCAGACTGCTTGCCTGATTTGCAAGGAGGTGAGGTGGAAGACAGATGCCCATGGGCTGCAGGTTCAAAATCTGCTCTTTCAGCAGGAGACCGGGTTGAAGACAAAGGAACTGAAGACACTCTCAGCCAACCAATTTAAAACCACCTCTACTTTTTCAGGCCTCATCATTCATCCAGTGGTAGTCGGTAGTGATGAGCGATCACTAAAATGGTTAGGTGCTCGTTGCTGCGGTCAAGCAAATCGTAATGCTCTGCTGCTCGACCCGAGCCCAATGTAAGTCTATGGGAATCTTGAGCATTTTTACGGCGTCCTTCACCCCCTCCCCCCGTAAGTGTGCAGGGGGCCTAAAAATTGCCCATATCTATGGGAACAGTGCTCAAATGACATGGGAACAGCATGGGGAAAACCCCTGGAAGCATCTTTGACTCCCAGGTCACTGCTGTGAACAATGTTGTCAGAGTATTACGCCACTTTTATAAACTCACAATAAAACATACCAAAATGGATTTTCCTGGAAAAATGTTAAGGAACATTCTTTCCAGGGTAATGATTTGTATATAAGAGAAAATAAATAACCAAAACCAAAAATGCTCCTCCACACCTTGGACTATGTTCACACGTAGTGTTTTTGATGCATTTTTGCACTTTTGCATTGCTTTCAACGGTGAAAAATACATTCACCGGTAAATGTCATTTTAACATTTTACTACCTTACTTGGTCATGTGGTGTGTGAGACATGATGAGACACATCCTGTTTCATTTATGAATGAGGGACTCTGAAAGTCACAAAGCCTATTTTTATAGTGCCATCAGGCGGCCCTTACTATTGTTAAAGGGCCAGCAGTCGACCCTCACCATTGTTAGAGGGCTATCAGCTGGCTATGCTCTGCTGTTCCCATTATTAAGGAGTGGCTTCTCTATACTGTTATTGCGTACGCAGTGACTTCAAGGCCTGCCCAAAATTTGAAAAAAAAAACAATACACCTTTGAACAGACATAGACGAGGGCCGTATTTAAAAAAATATTTTCCCATTATTAAGGAGCGGGTCTCCTATATAGTGATGACTGAGCACTAAAATGCTCGGGCACTCGTTGCTCGGGTCGAGCAATTTGGAATGCTCGAGTGCTCGGTCATGAGCCCAATGTAAGTCTATGGGAATCTTGAGCATTTTTACGGCGTCCTTCACCCCCTCCCCCCGTAAGTGTGCAGGGGGCCTAAAAATTGCCCATATCTATGGGAACAGTGCTCAAATGACATGGGAACAGCATGGGGAAGACCCCTGGAAGCATCTTTGACTCCCAGGTCACTGCTGTGAACAATGTTGTCAGAGTATTACGCCACTTTTATAAACTCACAATAAAACATACCAAAATGGATTTTCCTGGAAAAATGTTAAGGAACATTCTTTCCAGGGTAATGATTTGTATATAAGAGAAAATAAATAACCAAAACCAAAAATGCTCCTCCACACCTTGGACTATGTTCACACGTAGTGTTTTTGATGCATTTTTGCACTTTTGCATTGCTTTCAACGGTGAAAAATACATTCACCGGTAAATGTCATTTTAACATTTTACTACCTTACTTGGTCATGTGGTGTGTGAGACATGATGAGACACATCCTGTTTCATTTATGAAGGAGGGACTCTGAAAGTCACAAAGCCTATTTTTATAGTGCCATCAGGCGGCCCTTACTATTGTTAAAGGGCCAGCAGTCGACCCTCACCATTGTTAGAGGGCTATCAGCTGGCTATGCTCTGCTGTTCCCATTATTAAGGAGTGGCTTCTCTATACTGTTATTGCGTACGCAGTGACTTCAAGGCCTGCCCAAAATTTGAAAAAAAAAACAATACACCTTTGAACAGACATAGACGAGGGCCGTATTTAAAAAAATATTTTCCCATTATTAAGGAGCGGGTCTCCTATATAGTGATGACCGAGCACTAAAATGCTCGGGCACTCGTTGCTCGGGTCGAGCAATTTGGAATGCTCGAGTGCTCGGTCATGAGCCCAATGTAAATCTATTGGAAACTTGAGCATTTTTCCGGCGGCCCCCCATTCCCCCGGCGGCCTAAAAATTGCCCTAATCGATGGGAACAGTGCTCAAATGACATGGGAACAGCATGGAGAAGACCCCTGAAAGCATTTCTGACTCCCAGGTCACGGCTGTCAACAATGTTGTCAAAGGTATTGCGCCACTTTTACGGACTCGCAATGAAACATTCAAAAACAAAAACAAAATGAATTTTCCTTTGAAATATGTTAAGGAACATCCTTTCCAGGGTAATGACTTGTATATGAGGCAAAATAAATAACCAAAAACAAAAATGCTCCCCCACATCTTGGGCTATGTTCAAACGTAGCGCTTTTGATGCGTTTTTGCACTTTTTCAGTGCTTTCAACCGTGATAAATGCATACACCAGGAAATGTAATTTTAACATTTTACTACCTTATCTGGCCATGTGGTGTGTGATATGGGAACAGCATGGGGAAGACCCCTGGCAGCATCTCTGACTCCCAGGTCACTGCCTAAAACTGTGGTCATCTTATCAGACGTGATCCTATATTACTGCAGTAATAATACAGACATTTTTGGAAACGTGACAAATCTTAAACTCCATTTAAAATGGGCAAGGTGTGTGTCAAGGGACCGGGAAGTGGACGTTATGGTGATGGTGATAGTGCATGCAGAGGCCGTGGTCAAGATAAAACTGTGCCTGCTGAGGGAGCACAACAAACACTCACGTCATGTCGAACTACCTTCCTGTCCCAATTTTGAGGGGGCCGCGGAACACCACTATTGAAGCCAGAGCAGTGTGAAAAAGTTGTTGGTTGGATAGCAGCTAAAGCTTCCAGTCATTTTGCCACCACCACCAATCTGTGTTCCACATGGTCCAGTCTCAGTAGATGTGAGTCTGGACCACATTATTATTATTACTTTATCGCCATTTATTCCATGGCACTTTCCATGTGAAAAAGGTGTATACATCGCAAAAATAATTACACTAATTTTCAACAAAAATGTGACAGCGACTGGTACAGGAGAGGAGAGGATCCTGCCTGCGAGGTCTCACAGTCTACAAGGGATGGGTGAGGATACAGTAGGTGAGGATAGAGCTGGTCGTGCAGGTGTATGGTGGAGCGAGGGTTACTGCAGGTTGTATGCATGTCGCAAGAGGTGGGTCTTCAGGTGCTTTTTGAAGGTTTCAACAGTAGGCGAGAGTCAGAAATGGTGGGGTAGAGAGTTCCAGAGAAGGGGGATGCACGGGAGAAATCTTGTATGCGATTGTGGTAAGAGAAGATAAGAGGAGAGTAGAGAAGGAGATCTTGTGAGGATCGAAGGTTGCGTGCAGGTAAGTACCAGGAGACTAGTTCACAGATGTATGGAGGAGACAGGTTGTGGATAGCTTTGCATGCTGAGGTTAGGGTTTTGAACTGGAGTCTTTGGGCCTTGGGGAGCCAGTGAAGGGATTGACAGAGAGGAGAGGCCAAGGAATAGAGAGAGGACAGGTGGATTAGTCGGGCAACAGAGTTTAGGATAGATTGGAGGAATGTGAGAGTGTTAGAAGGGAGGCCACAGAGCAGGAGGTTGCAATCATCGAGAAGGGAGATGATGATTGCATGCACTAGTGTTTTTGTAGATTCGTGGTTGAGGAATGTGCGGATCCGGGAGATTTTTTTTTACTTGGAGTCGGCATCTTCCTCACCCTGATCCTCATTCCTCCCACCATTCTGAGTGCCCTGAGACAAGTGATGCCACACTTGAACACTCTGAAGAGCTATTTTTTTCATCTTTCCATTTATAGATTCTGTCCTCTCGCTCGGTCCGCTCGGAAGTGGAAAGAGCTTGGATATGTGGTTTGAGGGAGAGGTTAGAGTCCAGGGTTACCCCAAGAGCTATTCACTTTTCCATCGATAAATTAGGGCTTCTCGACAGGCCATCTTCGAGCAGCGCAACAGAAGATCACATATAGCGATTTGAGCAGCCATGGTCACCCGAAGGTGACTGTGGGAAAGTGCAATTACTGTCGCAAGAGGTGGATAATGATGAGACACAATGGATAGAAAGTCAGGAGGAGGACCAGGGTGCGGAAGTGGAAAATGAAGCGGTGGACAATTAAGTCACTAACCCAACCTGGCAAGGGGACATGGAGAGGGAGGACAGCAGCACACAGGGGGAGGGAGGCGTAATACCACAACAGGCAGGAACAAGAAGCGCGGTGGCCACAGACACAAGGTGGGCAATTGCTCCCCAGAACACCAACACGACAGAAGTTGACAGTACAACTGTTAGGTCTTCCCCAGTCTAGTTCTTTTTTAAAGACTGTTTAGATAACCCCAAAAAGGCCATTTTCAACATCTGCCAGGCCAGCATTAGCAAGAGCACCAAAATTACCAGCCTGACAACCTCCAGCATGCGCAGGCACATGACAGCAAAGCACCCGACTAGCTGGGCCGACCACCAGGTCCAAAAACAGTGTCTGCAGGTGACACCACTGCCTCAAACGCTGTTGTGCGTGCACGCCATTCCCCTGTTCATGGCATATGCGAAGATGCCTCCCGCCCTGCACCTGTCGTTGCAGACTTGCAACCATCACCGTCCATGTCCTTGTCCCTTTGCAGCGTTCAGTTATCCCTACCACAGTCCTTGGAATGCAAGCGCAAGTATGCAGCCAGCCACCCACCCACAGGCCGCAATACTAAACTGCCACATTTATGGACTTCTTGCACTTGAAATTTTGCCTTTTAGGGTCGTGGAGGTGGAAGCTCTCCACAACCTCATGGTGGCGGCGGGGTGTCTATACTTGGTCTTCAGCTGCCACTATTTCTCCTGGTATCGTCTCCGCCTTCCACTAGCGCGGGTCCCAAAACATTACCCGTGCCCTCCCCAGTGCACTTACTGGGAAGGACCGCCTAACCACAAACACATGGACAGGTGAATGTGGTCAGGGATGATACCGGAGCCAGTCCACAGAAAAACAGCCATAGAGTGTCCAGGAACCTTCCCATACACTTTTCTTAGTCAGAGCTGCTTCACGGCACGGTTGGACAGACCACCAGAGAACCGGAGAATCCTCCGGTGGGCCCTGGCTTCTCCTTCCGGAGAGCTCATAGTGCCAAGGTTGTGATGATTATAGAGGCCACCATCTCCTTAGGTTGCTGCTGGTACTTTTCTATGGGAATCAGCTTGGCTCCAACCAGTCTGAAATATTTCTAGTGAACTATGGCACGACGCCATGGTATTAGCAGTCCCCCAGTATCAGTAGCAAAGGCATCCATAATTTCCTTTGCAGGAATTTTATTTGGTAGACTGAGTGGCTCCCCAAATACATTAGTTTCTCATAAAGGAGCTGAAGATACAGAGTGGCAGTAGGTGCAAGTTTCTCCAGCATGTTAGATATCAGAGGGAGAACAGAGAGGGCAGCACAGTGGCTCAGTGGTTAGCACTGAAGCCTTGCAGCGCTGAGGTCCAGGGTTTAAATCCCACCAAGGAAAATATCTGAAAGGATTTTGTATGTTCTCTCCGTGTTTGCGTGCGTTTCTACATCAGTAAAAAAGCATGCAAAAAAAGGAGGACAAAAGAGTAATATGGCAAAGCAGACATAATTTTATTTCAATACAAAAACTCCAAAGTGGTAAAAATATTCGAAATCACAAGAGCAGGGAATAAGGTGCGAAGTGCCAGAAACCGGAGAATCCCTGGTGGAACAGGGCAGTAAATGATTATAAATTCATGGGTATATAAATAGCAATGGGTGTAATGCACACGCCCGGGCTGAGCGGCGTGTGCGTGTGATTCCACTGGACCGTGCCGGAGAGTGAATGCCTGGAGGGGCGTAACTAGGTATTCATCCGATCCGACCAGGGTCGCACGACGGCATACGACGCCAGTGCACCAAGGAGGAACCGAGCAGAGGGACCAGGTGCTACTCCAGGGCAGACCCCGGACACGGCTGTTGACCCACACAGGGGAATACAGGAACAGACTGGTTAGGCTGGCACACAGACTGGTGGGAATAGGCAGGCACGACTGGTATGCAGGCAGGTGGGTATGCAGGCAGGGGGGTACAGGCAAGCACGGCTAGAGTGCAGACAGGAAGGCACTAGCAGGTAGGAACACAGGCGGGATAGGACCCAGTACACACTGGGACTCAGGAACAGAACCACAGATGTGGCGGACAAACACAGCAGAGTGAGGCCGCCCAGAGAGGTGAGCGAGAGCAGGGCAGGACGAGACCGCCTGGAGCAGTGAGCAAGAGCAGAGCAGGACGAGACCGCCTGGAGCGGTGAGCAAGAGCAGAGCAGGACGAGACCACCTGGAGCGGTGAGCAAGAGCAGAGCAGGACGAGACCGCCTGGAGCGGTGAGCAAGAGCAGAGCAGGACGAGACCGCCTGGAGCGGTGAGCAAGAGCAGAGCTGGACGAGACCGCCTGGAGCGGTGAGCAAGAGCAGAGCAGGACGAGACCGCCTGGAGCGGTGAGCAAGAGCAGAGCAGGACGAGACCGCCTGGAGCGGTGAGCAAGAGCAGAGCAGGACGAGGCCGCCAGGAGCGGTGAGCAAGAGCAGAGCAGGACGAGGCCGCCTGGAGCAGTGAGCAAGAGCAGAGCAGGACGAGGCTGCCTGGAGCAGTGAGCAAGAGCAGAGCAGGACGAGGCCACCTGGAGCGGTGAGCAAGAGCAGAGCAGGACGAGGCCGTCTGGAGCGGTGAGCAAGAGCAGAGCAGGACGAGGCCGCCTGGAGCGGTGAGCAAGAGCAGAGCAGGACGAGGCCGCCTGGAGCGGTGAGCAAGAGCAGAGCAGGACGAGACCGCCTGGAGCGGTGAGCAAGAGCAGAGCAGGACGAGACCGCCTGGAGCGGTGAGCAAGAGCAGAGCAGGACGAGACCGCCTGGAGCGGTGAGCAAGAGCAGAGCAGGACGAGACCGCCAGGAGCGGTGAGCAAGAGCAGAGCAGGACGAGACCGCCAGGAGCGGTGAGCAAGAGCAGAGCAGGACGAGACCGCCTGGAGCGGTGAGCAAGAGCAGAGCAGGACGAGACAGGGCTCTGTTCACACGGAACAGACAGGAAGGGAAAGGCAGAGCCAGATACCCACAGGGAACTTGCAGTGAAGTAGCGAGTGGACCACAAACTCACAAACGGGAGTACAGAGACAACAAGCAGGAGTTAGGTACGAGTTCAGACACTGCAGAAAAAGGAAAGGAACGGACATAGAGGCAAAACAGGTAAAGGATAGGAGAGAGTTCAGACTGGAACTGAGTGTACGGAAGAGACCGACACTGCAGCAGGATACAGGAGCGGGTCTGGGAATACGGCCCCCAGAGAGGCGGGACGAACAGGCAAGGAGCGTGTTCAGACAGGACAGACAAGATACAGGAGCGGGTCTAGGTAATCGGCCCCTAGAAGGCAGGAGGAACAGGCTAGGAGCAGGGCAGGACGAGACCGCCTGGAGCGGTGAGCAAGAGCAGAGCAGGACGAGACCGCCTGGAGCGGTGAGCAAGAGCAGAGCAGGACGAGACCACCTGGAGCGGTGAGCAAGAGCAGAGCAGGACGAGGCCGCCAGGAGCGGTGAGCAAGAGCAGAGCAGGACGAGGCCGCCTGGAGCAGTGAGCAAGAGCAGAGCAGGACGAGGCTGCCTGGAGCGGTGAGCAAGAGCAGAGCAGGACGAGGCCACCTGGAGCGGTGAGCAAGAGCAGAGCAGGACGAGGCCGTCTGGAGCGGTGAGCAAGAGCAGAGCAGGACGAGGCCGCCTGGAGCGGTGAGCAAGAGCAGAGCAGGACGAGGCCGCCTGGAGCGGTGAGCAAGAGCAGAGCAGGACGAGACCGCCTGGAGCGGTGAGCAAGAGCAGAGCAGGACGAGACCGCCTGGAGCGGTGAGCAAGAGCAGAGCAGGACGAGACCGCCTGGAGCGGTGAGCAAGAGCAGAGCAGGACGAGACCGCCAGGAGCGGTGAGCAAGAGCAGAGCAGGACGAGACCGCCAGGAGCGGTGAGCAAGAGCAGAGCAGGACGAGACCGCCTGGAGCGGTGAGCAAGAGCAGAGCAGGACGAGACAGGGCTCTGTTCACACGGAACAGACAGGAAGGGAAAGGCAGAGCCAGATACCCACAGGGAACTTGCAGTGAAGTAGCGAGTGGACCACAAACTCACAAACGGGAGTACAGAGACAACAAGCAGGAGTTAGGTACGAGTTCAGACACTGCAGAAAAAGGAAAGGAACGGACATAGAGGCAAAACAGGTAAAGGATAGGAGAGAGTTCAGACTGGAACTGAGTGTACGGAAGAGACCGACACTGCAGCAGGATACAGGAGCGGGTCTGGGAATACGGCCCCCAGAGAGGCGGGACGAACAGGCAAGGAGCGTGTTCAGACAGGACAGACAAGATACAGGAGCGGGTCTAGGTAATCGGCCCCTAGAAGGCAGGAGGAACAGGCTAGGAGCGTGTTCAGACAGGACAGACAAGATACAGGAGCGGGTCTAGGTAATCGGCCCCTAGAAGGCGGGAGGAACAGGCTAGGAGCGTGTTCAGACAGGACAGACAAGATTAGCAAACAGACAAAAGCCCTATGTAAATACATAGAAACATAGCTGATAAACCGTGTGCAATAATATACGGTCAGCATAAATTCCACTCCTAACACAATATAACAACAAAAGAGGAAAAAGAGTGATTCATATCAAGAGTATTATTTTATTACATATCAAAACTTTACATGATTATGTCAAAGTAATCATAGCAATTAATAGCACTAGAAAATGGGGAACACACAAAGAATCCAGGGGATAGTAGCACAGGATAATATGCAGAGACACAATAATAACCCCACATGGGGATGTCAAGTATCAAAATAATGCAGTGGGGACCTTTAAGGCAAGAGGCTGACTCAAGGAACAGTTGTAGCAGAACAGACAGTATGTAGAATCACATCATCATAGACAATAAGACCACCCAAATGTTCCCTTCGCTCAATATTATAAGAGGAGCCATCTTACCAAGGATGCAGAGGTTTAAAGTGCTCAGTGCCAAATGCCCATGTGGACAAAAAACGCCTCAAGCGTGTTCAGACAGGACAGACAAGATACAGGAGCGGGTCTAGGTAATTGGCCCCTAGAAGGCGGGAGGAACAGGCTAGGAGCGTGTTCAGACAGGCCTGGAAATACAGCCTCCAGGATAGGCAGACAAGAGAAACACAGAACGGGACCTGGCACCTTCAGAGTGCAAGCACACACTGAATGAAACACAATGCTCAGGCAGGGATTGATTGGAGCAGCTGGGTTATATACCAGGTAACAGACAGCAATAGGCTGAGGACGCACAAGGGGTGTGACCCACAGCAGGTACAAAAAGCAAGAAGTGATCGGGCGCCGCCCTTAAGCAGCAGAAACAGACACAAACAGACAGCATGGAGGGAAGCCAGAGAGACATTCTGGACTGGAGATCAAGTGCGCGCTCTTGCACAGTGGGAGATGGACCACCATGCAAGGGCGCCGCCAGGTATGTTACAATGGGCAAGTATGAGTACATAAATAAATAAAAAGGATATAGAAATGGGGCAACTGGGGGGATTTTTTCCCCTTATAAAGTAATATACAACTCACAGTCAATAATAATACAACTCAATAAATAGCTATCATGTGCAAATCGCAAGTAGAATATATTGGCAGGAGGTAAAGACCAGAGTTCAATTGAGAACAAACATATTACTCCGTATAAACACAAGGGGAAGTATCCACACAGTGTCCCAGAATCTGCCCTAGAAGTAAACTTAGTAACTCACCCAAGAGAGTCAAAGTAGAGGAGAGCCCACGAGTCCCAGGTAAACCCCAGAGAGTGCTGATGGTGAGGAACGCGCCCCGACGCGCGTTTCGCCGGTCTTTCTCAAGAGGCATCCATAAAGTGTCCAGGAATCTTCCCACACACTTTTCTTAGCCAGGGCTGCTTCTTGGCAGGGTTGGACGGACCCACCAGAGAACCGGAGAATCCTCCAATGGGCCCTGGCTTCAACATCAGGAAAGTTCATAGTGCCAAGTGAGGTCGCAATGATGATAGAGGCCACCATCTCCTTAGTTTTCTGTTACTTGGAATGCAAGCGCACGTATGCAGCCAGCCTCCCTCCCACCCACCCACAGGCCCCAATACTAAACTTCCACATTCCTGGACTGCTTGCACTTGAAATGTTGCCTTTTAGGCTCATGGAGGCAGAAGCTTTCAAAAACCTCATGGTAGCGGCGGCTGGATGTCCATACTCGGTCCCCAGCCACCACTATTTCTTCCAGTATCGTCTCCGCCTTCCACAAGCGCTAGTCCCAGAACATTACAGGTGCCCTCCCCAGTGCACTTAAGTGGGAAGGACCGCCTAACCACAAACACGTGGACAAGTGAATGTAGCCAGGAACGGTACATCTCACTGACGCATGTCACTGGGTTAATATTGTTCTCGGTCTCCTAGACAACGACCAAATTATTCATGATGGTCGGATCATCCATCTCCTTAGCTTTGTGTTACTTGGAATGCAAGCACAAGTATGCAGCCAACCACCCACCCACAGGCTGCAATACTAAACTACCACATTTCTGGACTGCTTGCTTGCAGTCTCAGAACATTACCAGTTCCCTCCCCAGTGCACTTAAGTGGGAAGGACCACCTAACCACAAACACGTAGACAAGTGAATGTGGCCAGGGACGGTTCATCTCGTTGACGCATTCCAGTGGGTTAATATTGTGGAAGCCGGGACCTAGTGGGACCCTGAGACAGAACACTTCTTCCCGACGCAGAGGATTGCGGGCCCTGGGTCAATCAGGGTTGACCCTACATTCTACAGCTCCTGAACCACCTCCTCCTTCTCCTCTTCAGCCTCCATCTCCATCACTTGATTCATTTTTTCAGCATATATACCGATTATTTAATTAAACTTTGTGTGTGCCAATAACAATAAGCAGGACTGTATGCTTAGGCGACAAACCGCACACCGTTGCAGAGTTGTTGACAGCTGTATCAGAGAACCTGATAGCAGCTCTGAAGCTAGGCAAGCTCGCACATGTACCATGCCTGGCCCATGTGCTCAACTTAGTGGTTCTGCAGTTTCTCAAAATCTACACGGATCTGCCAGAGAGGCTTGTGAAAGTATGCTGTGTGTGAGCCCATTGCAGAAAGTCAGCTACAGCTTCCGCCCCCTGGCAGGACTTCACCAGTGTTTGCAGCTTCCAGCTCACGACTGGTGTGCAATGTGACTACGCATTAGAAATCAACGTTGCAGATGTTTGGAATGATTTTGAGCAGCAGAGGGCAGTTGTTGAGTACCAGTTTCAACACGTCCGTCAGCATTCAGGTGAGCCTCCACACATAAGAGATGAGTGGGCATGGATGTCTGACATCTGTGCCGTCCTCCAAAACTTTGAGGACTCCACCAAGATGGTGATCGGTGATGATGCCATAATTAGCGTCACCATCCCACTTCTCTGTCTACTGAAATGCTCGCTGCTCACAATTAAAGAGGAGGCATTGCAGGCAGAGCAAGGAACTATACAGGGTGATGCTACCCAGTCCAGCCTCATCTCATCTCAACGCGGATTGGGTGATAATGAGGAAGAGGAGGAAGAGAACATAGACAGTCAAACTCTTGGTGAGAATAGGGAAGTCTTGGCTGTTGGCAGTCTAGCACACAAGGCTGACTTTCTGTTCCCCTGCCTTTACCGTGACCATCGCGTTGTACGCATTTTGGGCATTACAGAAAACTGGCACAGCACAAAAGAATTCTTGGAGACGGAGGTGTGAGGTTCTGATTAAGGAGGTCTGTCTTAGATCAGTTGCAGAACGGAGGGCACAGGAGGAGTGATACACAGAAATGAGGGAAGAGATATAGCCCGGTGCAGAACTGTGGACAGCTTGGTGTGTGAGAGAGATGAGTTTGTATTGTATTCTGTAGTGACTGTTTAACCTAACCTGTTCAATGACTGGCACAGGGTAGAGGCGGTGAAGCGGCTTGATAGAAATACGACCCTGGCTGCTGCATTCAGAAGGGATTGGAGAGGAGATAGTTTGTTGAGAGGGAGACCAATTAGAAGACAGTTACACTAGTGAATAAGAGAGGCAGTAAGAGTTTTTGCAGTATCAAAGGTGAGAAAAGGTTGACTTCTGGAGAAGTTTTTAAGGTGCAGATGACATGAGCGAGTGAGTGATTTTCCACGTTGAACAAAGGAAAATTGTGTGTCAAATATGACTCCAAGATAGCAGGCGTGCCTAGTGGGAGTTATGGTCGCACCACCTGAAGGAAATTGCAAAGTCAGGTATAGGTAGGTTAGTAGAGGGAGGACACTGAAGGAGTTCATTTTTGGAGATATTAAGTTCAGGCTCTTGTTGAAGAATTATATAAAAAAAAATTCCCATCTGACAACGCTAGCAGCAGAGGTCACAGTCAGACAGTTCATTGGACAACCAAGGAGTACAAGCAAGGGAGATACAAATCAGATGCATCAGAGGCAGGAGAACGCAGTCAAAGGTCTGGGACAGTTTTCTCAGACCCTCCCAGCACCCAGACCCTGATACACAGGGTACTCTGATAAGGAGGGAAAAGTTTTGGAAGATGCAAGCTTGACACGTGGCATGAACTGTCTTTCTATGCCTTGGAGGTACTGGCCGCTAGCATTTTGTCAGAGATGGTTTTTAGTGCCGCCTGGGGCATTATAACTGCGCATCCGCCTGCCAACTGAAAATGCTGACTCTTATAAAAAATGAACAAGGGCTGGATTGGGCCAGACTTCTCAACACCACCAGATGATAGCATCAAACATAAACTCAAATCCAGTGGTTATTTTTTGGGAGGTCTATTCCCATGCACCTCTTCACACCCAGACATGGGTATACCCTTCACAAATTGTTCTATTCTATGTCGCCCTCCTCCTCCTCCTCCACCACCATATCACCATAGAGACCGTGATGCAACACCCACATCTATTTTTTAATGGTGTTTCTGATTAGAGACGAGTGAATATTTCAATATTTGTTTCGGATTACAAATGCCATTTTTGCAATATTCGCCAATGTAGTTGTCGAATATTCGCCAAACATTGCCGAACACCATTGGATTCAATAGGTGCCAAAACCAAACGCATACACACACACCTTCAAACGGGATCAAAAACTGCCAAAGCACATCAATTTAGGGGCAGTCACCAGTAAAATGCCATCAACTGACCCAAAGTACAAGTAATATAATTATTAATAAGTATTATTATAGCGCCATTTATTCCATTGCGCTTTACATGTGAAAAGAGGTCACTGACTGGTACAAGAGCAGCGAGGACCCTGCCCGTGAGGGCGCACAAACAGTCTATAAGGGATGGGTGAGGATACAGTAAGTGAGGGCACAGCTAGTCGTGCAGCAGTATGGTGGAGCGAGAGTTACTGCAGGTTGTAGGCTTGTCAGAAGAGGTGGATCTTCAGCTTCCTTTTAAAGGTTTCAACAGTAGGTGAGAGTCTGATATGTTGGGGTAGAGAGTTCAAGAGTAGAAGGGATGCACGGGAAAAATCTTGTATGTGATTGTGGGAAGAGGAGAGAAGACGGGAGTAGAGAAGGAGATCTTGTGAGGATCAGAGGTTGCGTGCAGGTATGTACCGGGAGACTAGGTCACAGATAGAAGGAGCAGACAGGTTGTGGATGGCTTTTCTTGCCATGGTTACGGTTTTGAACTGAAGTCTCTGGCCAATGGGGAGCTAGTGAAGGGATCATAGATTGCAATCTTATAGATTTCTGGAGCCAGTCCACAGTAAAAAAAAAAGCCGCCATAGAGTGTCCAGAAACCTTCCCACGGCCTTTTCTTAGCCAGGGCTGCTTCTCGGCAGGGTTGGACAGGCCCACCATAGAACCGGAGACTCCTCCGGTGGGCCATGGCTTCTCCTTTAGGATAGTTCATAGTGCCGAGGTGCAGTCATGATGATGATAGAGGCCACCATCTCCTTAGCTTGCTGCTGGTACTTTTCTATGGGAATCAGCTTGGCCGCAACCAGCCTGGAATATTTCCAGTGAACTATGGCATGACACCACCAGTACCAGTAGCGAAGCCATCCACAATTTCCTTCTCAGGAATTTTATTTGGTAGACTGAGTGGCTGCCCAAATACATTAGTTTCTCACAAAGGAGCTGAAGATACTGTGGCAGTAGATGTAAATTTCTCCAGCATGTTAGACATCAGAGGGAGAACAGAGAGGGCAGCACAGTGGCTCAGTGGTTAACACTGAAGCCTTGCATCGCTGAGGTCCATGGTTCAAATCCCATCAAGGACAACATCTGCATGGATTTTGTATGTTCTCCCCATGTTTGCGTGGGTTTTCCCCTCAGTAAAAAAGCAGCCATAGAGTGTCCAGGAATCTTCCCACACACTTTTCTTAGCCAGGGCTGCTTCTCGGCAGGGTTCATGATAGCACAAACTTTGCATCTGCTATGGGGCTCTTGAGATGGGGAGAAAGGTGGACCCTCAGAAACAAATTTTCTGGTGGGCCCAATGTTTTTCAGTCTGACACTGCTTCTCGGTGAGAGTTGTATTTCACCACAGCCATATTCTTTAGCTCGGTGAAAGGACTGGCATAGAGGGACACCGTATCTAATCTGGCTGTCATTTCTCCGCCACCAGGTTCCACCCATTGTCACACATGACCATACCTGACTGAATGTTCAGCGGTGAGAGCCACAGATCAGGCTGCTGTGTTACAGTTTTCAACAAATCTGCAGCGGTGGGTGGTTTGTCACCGAAGCATTAAGCATATTATCTTCAGCACAGCCTGTTGCCACTTGGTCAAGGCAGTGCTGCAGTGCTTCCACCTTGTGACTGATGTGGTCATTTCGGAGATGGAGGCCGAATTGGAGGAGGAGGAGGTGCAGGAGCTGAGCAATGTGATTTATATTGAGGTTATATTGGCGAGTCTGGTTTTTATTAGTGATCAGCGAACATGCTCGCCACTGCTCAGTACTCGCCCGAGCATCACAGTGCTCGACAAGCTCGGCGAGTATTTCTGGGTTGCTCGGGCGGGAACTCGGGTCCCCTCCCTGCATGTTTGGCACTTTTAAGAGAGCGAATGAACATGCAGAGATTGCTTGCCATGCACTGGGATGCCGTAGCCATGTTGGTTGTGGGCATTACAGTGATTGGCTGGCCGAACAGCGTCATCATGTCTATATAAGACCTGGCGCCGCTATGCTCATCACAGTCTACCCCAGAATCAGGCACAGTAGGGAGAGATGCTGCTGGGTCAGGGAGAGATTTGCTTGTTTAGAGTTAGTACAGGTATTCCACAACATATACACACGTGGTCAAAATTGTTTATACCCCTCGTTTAATGAAAGAAAAACCCACAATGGTCACAGAAATAACTTGAATCTGACAAAAGTAATAATAAATTAAAAATCTATGAAAATGAACAAATGAAAGTCAGACATTGCTTTTAACCCCTGCTTCCACAGAATTTTTAAAAAAAATTAAACTCATGAGATAAGCCTGGACAGAAATGATGGTACCCCTGAAAATAATGTGACAAAAGGGACATGTTAAATTAAGTTGTGTCCACTAATTAGCATCACAGGTGTCTACATTCCCGTAATCAGTCAGTTGGCCTGTATATAGGGCTACAGATACTCACTGTGATGTTTGGTGACATGGTGTGTAACACACTCAACATGGACCAGAGGAAGCAAAGGAAAGCTTTGTTTCAGGGGATTAGAAAGAAAATTATAGACAAGCATGTTAAAGGTAAAGGTTACAAGACTATCTCCAAGCAGCTTGATGTTCCTGTGACTACAGTTGCACATATTATTCAGAAATTTAAGATCCATGTGACTGTAGCCAACCTCCCTGGACGTGGCCGCAGGAGGAAAATTGATGACAAATCAAAGAGACGTACAATACGAATGGTAACAAAAGAGTCCAGGATAACTTCTAAAGAGATTAAAGGTGAACTTCAAGCTCAAGGAACATCAGTGTCAGATCGCACCATCCGTTATTGTTTGATCCAAAGTGGACTTCAGGGGAGACGACCAAGGAGAACACCATTGTTGAAAAAAAATCATAAAAAAGCCAGACTGGAATTTGCCAAACTACATGTTGACAAGCCACAAAGCTTCTGGGAGAATGTCCTATGGACAGATGAGACAAAAATGGAAGTTTTTGGCAAGGCACATCAGTTTTATATTCACAGATGTAAAAATGAAGCATATCAATAAAAGAGCACTGTCCCTATTGTGAAACATGTAAGAGGGTCTGTTATGTTCTGGGGCTGCCTTGCTGCATCTGGCACAGGGTGTCTTGAATCTGTGCAGGGTACAATGAAATCTCAAGACTATCAAGGGAATCTAGAGAGAAATGTGCTGCCCAGTGTCAGAAAGCTTGGTCTCAGTCGCAGGTCATGGGTCTTGCAACAGGATAATGACCCAAAATACACAGCTAAAAATGGCCAAGAGGAAAACATTGGACTATTCTGAAGTGGCCTTCTATGAGCCCTGACCTAAATCTAAATCTTTGGAAAGAGCTGAAACATGCCGTCTGGAAAAGGCAACCTTCAAACACTGGAGCAGTTTGCTCATGAGGAGTGGGCCAAAATACCTGTCGAGTGGTGCAGAAGTCTCATTGACAGTTACAGGAATCGTTTGATTGCAGTGATTGCCTCAAAAGGTTGTTCAACAAAATATTAAGTTAAGAGTACCATCATTGCTGTCCAGGCCTATTTCATGAGTTTAATTTTTTTTTTAAATCCTGTGGAAGCATGGTTGAAAAGCAATGTCTGACTTTCATTTGGTCATTGTCAAAGATTTTCAATTTATTATTACTTTTGTTAGATTCAAGTTTTTTCTGTGACCATTGTGGGTTTTTCTTTCATTAAACGAGGGGCATCAACAATTTTGACCAGGTGTGTATCTATATATCCATCTGAACTAACAATCCTTCTGAGGACTAATCCAGGTGCATATTTTCAGTGGAGAAGGTGATAGTAGGAGTTAGGCAGGCAGTGTATGCGGCAGACTGCAATGCATATAGTACAAGAGGGTCCATAGCACGTTCCTGCTGTTGCTGTTCTTACAGATATTTGTAGACATAGCCCCAGGTATCAGTGGCCAGGGCAAATTTCTTTTTTTATCTTACTCCTGGTTATTTGATTAAAAAACAATCCAGAGTACACAATTTTTATGGTCCATTTTCTTGTTAGCACTGCAGAGTACAGCCAGATCTGTTCCATATTTCAGCGATAAAAATCCAGAAATTTCAACTGAACCTGGAAAATATTGGCTTCCTTTTCCATTTAAGCTATTCACACTAGGTCTCTGTGTAGAATAATATTAGTAAATTACAGGCCTGCTATTTAAAACCGTGGTTCTCTGTCAGACTTATCACATATAACAGTGTTCCAAAATCAGCCATTTCTAGTGCACGTGGAAAATATTGTCCTCCATTTAAAATGGGCAAGGTGCGTGGCAAGGGACGGGGAAGTGGACGTGATGGTGATGGTGCATGTAGAGGCTGAGGCCATGGGCAAGCTGGAATTGTGCCACAACAAACACCCACATCTTGTCGCCCGACCCTCCTGTCCCAATTGCTAGGGGACTGCGGCACACCACTATTGAACCCAGAGCTATGTCAAAAGGTTGTTGGTTGGATAGCAGATAATGCTTCCAGTCACTTTGGCACCACCTCTACCACCCTGTCTTCCACACTGTCAAGTCTCAGTAGCCGTGAGTCTGGACTGCATATTCCTCACCCTGATCCTCCTTCCTCCCACCATGCCGAGTGCCCGGAGACAACTGATCCCACACTTGGACACTCAGAAGAGCTGTTCACGTTTCCATTTGTAGGTTCGGGCCTCTTGCCCGGCCAGCTTCCAGCGAGTGAAGAGGAGAACGCGTGTAGTGATGCCCAAATATTTGAGTAGCCACTGTCACACGAAGGCAACGGTGGGAAAGTGCAATTACTGTCGCAAGAGGTGGATGATGATGATGATGAGACACAATTGCCAGAAAGTCAGGAGGAGGACCAGGGTGCAGAAGTGGAAGACGAGGTGGTGGATGATATAGTAACTGACCCAACCTGGCAGGGGGACATGCAGAGTGAGGACGGCAGCGCATAGGGGGAGGGAGGCGTAGCACCACAATAGGCAGGAAGAAGCAGTGTGGTGGCCGCAGACACAAGGCGGGAAAGCGTTCCCTGTAACACCAACATGATGGAAGTTGCCAGTACAACTGTAAGGTCTGGTTGTTTTTTAAAGACTCTGCAGATAAACCAAAAAAGGCCATTTGCACCACCTGGCAGGCCAGCATCAGCAGGGGTAGCAAAACTAGCAGCCTGACCACCACCGGCATGATCAGGCACATGGCAGCAAAGCACCCGACTAAGTGGCCGAACCACAGAGTCCAGAAACAGTGTCTGTGGGTGACACCACTGCTTCGTACGCTGTTGTGCGTGCACGCCAATCCCCTGTCTATGGCGCATGCGAAGATGCCTACCACCCTGCACATGTCGGTGCACACTCTCAACTAGCACTGTCAGCAAGCACGTCCACTTCCTTGTCCCAGCGCAGCGTTCAGTTGTCCCTAAACCAGTCCTTGGAACGCAAGTGCAAATACACCGCCAACACCCCGCAGGCCACGCTACTAAATTCACACATTTCACGACTGCTTGCGCTCGAAATGTTGCCTTTTAGGCTCGTGGAGATGGAAGCTTTCCGCAACCTGATGGCGGAAGCTACTCGGTCCCCAGCTGCCACTATTTCTCCCGGTGTGCCGTCCCCGCATTACACGAGCACGTGTCCCACAACATTAGCCGTGCTCTCAACAACGCAGTTACTGGGAAAGTCCACCTAACCATGGACACGTGAACAAGTGCTTGTGGGCAGGTACAGTACATCTTGCTGACTGCACACTGGGTTAATATAGTGGAAGCCGGGACCCAGTGGGACCTTGGGACCGAACACGTCCTCCCGACGCCAAGGATTTCGGGCCCTGGGTCAGTCAGGGTTGCCCCCACATTCTACAGCTCCTGCACCTCCTCCTACTCCTCCTCTTCAGCCTCCATCTCCAAAATCAGCACATCAGTTAGAAGCTGGAAGCAATGCAGCACTACCTCGGCCTAGCGGCAACAGGCTGTGCTGAAGCTAATATGCTTGGGTGACAAATGGCACACCTCTGAAGAGTTGTGGACAGCTCTGAAAGAGCAGGCAGATCTGTGGTTGACACTGCTGAACCTACAGCCAGGCATGGTCGTGTGTGACAATGGCCTGAACCTGGTGGCGGCTCTGAAGCGAGGTGAGCTCACACACATACCATACCTGGCCCATGTGCTTAACCTCATGGTTCAACGGTTTCCCAAAACCTATCCAAATCTGTCGCATCTGCTTGTCAAAGTACGGCACGTGTGTGCCCATTTTAGAACGGCAGCTACAGCTTCCGCTGCCCTTGCCATGTTTCAGCAGCATTTGCAGCTTCCAGCTCACCAACTGGTATGCGATGTCCCCATGCGTTGGAACTCTACATTGCAGATGTTGGGAAGGATTTGTGAGCAGAAGAGGGCAGTTGTTGACTACCAGCATCAACACGGCTGTCGGTATTCAGGTCAGACCCCACACATAAGACCTCAGAAGTGGACATGGATGTCAGACATCTGTACCATACTCCAAAACTTTGAGGAGTCCACCAAGATGGTGAGCGGCGATGACCATCCCGCTTCTCTGTCTTCTGAAACACTCTCTGCTCACAAAGAGGATGCATTGCAGTTGGAGCACGATGAGATGGAGCAAGGAACCATACAGGGTGATTCCACACAGCCCAGCCTCATCTCATCCCAATGTGGATTGGGTGACAATGAGGAAGAGGAGGAGGAGGAGGAAGAACAGGAGCTAGTTTCCAGCACTATAGATGGTACTACCTGCACAACTGTCATACCGTCTGTTCAGCGTGGATGGCCTGAGGACAAGGAAGAGGAGGAAGAGGAGTAGGAGGAGAGCATGGTCAGTCATCCTCTTGGTGAGGACATGGAAGTCTTGCCTCTTTGTAGTCTGGCACACATGGCTGAGTTTATGTTACGCTGCCTTTCCCGTGACCCTCGCGTTGTCCAAATTTTGGGTGACAGTCATTACTGGTTGGTGACACTTCTAGACCCACGCTACAAGGAGAATTTTCTGTTTCTTATTCCCTTGCCGGACAGGCCTAATAAAATGGGGCAGTACCAGAATGCCCTTGTTGCGGAATTATTAAAAACATTCCCATCTGAAAACGCTCACGACAGAGGTCACAGTTCGTTGGACAACCAAGGAGTACAGGGGAGTGTAACATACCTGGCGGCGTCCTTGCATAGTGGTCCATCTCCCACTGTGCAAGAGCACGCACTTGATCTCCAGTCCAGACTGCCACTCTGGCTTCTTTCCATGTTGTCTGATTTGCTTTGCTCTTGCTGTTTAGGGCAACGCCCGCCGAACTTCCTGATTCTTGTAGCTGCTGCAGACACACCCCTAAGGCGTCCTCAGCCTATTGCAGTCTGTCACCTGGTATTTAAACCAGCTTCTTCTTGGAATCCATGCCTGAGCATCTTGTTCTGTCAGTTGGCTTCTGGTTGCTGACATGCCAGGACTTGTCTATGTTTCCTGCCTTACGGTATCAGTTCCCGTGTCTGAACTGTGTCCTGTCTGTGCACTCTAGCCAGCAGTCTCTCTGCCTTCCTGGAGGCTGTATTTCCAGGCCTGTCTGAACACGCTCCTAGCCTGTTTGTCTCGCCCTCTGGGGGCCGCATACCCAGACTCGCTCCTGTATTTGTTGCAGTACAGTTCCTGTCTGAACTGTCTCCTAGCTTCCTACCTGTTTTGTCTTTATGTCCGTTTGTTCCCTTTTTCTGCAGTGTCTGAACCAGCGCTTAGCTTTACCTAGGCTCATTCCTGCATTTTGTTGCAGTAACTGTTCTTGTCTGAACTGTCTCCTAGTTTCTTACCTGTTTTGTCTTTATGTCCGTTTTCTCCCTTTTTCTGCAGTGTCTGAACCAGCACTTGGCTTTACCTAGGCTCGTTCCTGCATTTTGTTGCAGTAACTGTTCTTGTCTGAACTGTCTCCTAGCTTCTTACCTGTTTTGTCTTTATGTCCGTTTGCTCCCTTTTTCTGTAGAGTCTGAACCTGCACCTAACTTCTACTCGTTGTCATTGTACTTCCGTTTGTGAGTTGGAGTCCTTTCGCTACTTCTTTGCAAGTACCTTGTGTGTATCTGGTTCTGCTTTTCTTTTCCAGTCTGTTCCGTGTGAACAGAGCCCTATCCCTTTTGCTTTGTCTTTGTTTACCTCTTCGGCGATTTATCTCAGCCTTGTCCACCGCGTCTGCGGTTTCGCTCTGCTCAGCCTTGTCCACCGCGACTGCGGTTTCGCTCTGCTCAGCCTTGTCCACCGCGTCTGTGGTTTTGCTCTGCTCAGCCTTGTCCACCGCGTCTGCGGTTTCGCTCTGCTCAGCCTTGTCCACCGCGTCTGCAGTTTCGCTCTGCTCAGCCTTGTCCACCGCATCTGCGGTTTCGCTCTGCTCAGCCTTGTCCACCGCGTCTGCGGTTTCGCTCTGCTCAGCCTTGTCCACCGCGTCTGTGGTTTTGCTCTGCTCAGCCTTGTCCACCGCGTCTGCGGTTTCGCTCTGCTCAGCCTTGTCCACCGCGTCTGCGGTTTCGCTCTGCTCAGCCTTGTCCACCGCATCTGCGGTTTCGCTCTGCTCAGCCTTGTCCACCGCGTCTGCGGTTTCGCTCTGCTCAGCCTTGTCCACCGCGTCTGCGGTTTCGCTCTGCTCAGCCTTGTCCACCGCGTCTGCGGTTTCGCTCTGCTCAGCCTTGTCCACCGCGTCTGCGGTTTCGCTCTGCTCAGCCTTGTCCACCGCGTCAGCGGTTTCGCTCTGCTCAGCCTTGTCCACCGCATCTGCGGTTTCGCTCTGCTCAGCCTTGTCCACCGCGTCTGCGGTTTCGCTCTGCTCAGCCTTGTCCACCGCGTCTGCGGTTTCGCTCTGCTCAGCCTTGTCCACCGCGTCTGCGGTTTCGCTCTGCTCAGCCTTGTCCACCGCGTCTGCGGTTTCGCTCTGCTCAGCCTTGTCCACCGCGTCTGCGGTTTCGCTCTGCTCAGCCTTGTCCACCGCGTCTGCGGTTTCGCTCTGCTCAGCCTTGTCCACCGCGTCTGCGGTTTCGCTCTGCTCAGCCTTGTCCACCGCGTCTGCGGTTTCGCTCTGCTCAGCCTTGTCCACCGCGTCTGGGGTTTCGCTCTGCTCAGCCTTGTCCACCGCGTCTGCGGTTTCGCTCTGCTCAGCCTTGTCCACCGCGTCTGCGGTTTCGCTCTGCTCAGCCTTGTCCACCGCGTCTGCGGTTTCGCTCTGCTCAGCCTTGTCCACCGCGTCTGCGGTTTCGCTCTGCTCAGCCTTGTCCACCGCGTCTGCGGTTTCGCTCTGCTCAGCCTTGTCCACCGCGTCTGCGGTTTCGCTCTGCTCAGCCTTGTCCACCGCGTCTGCGGTTTCGCTCTGCTCAGCCTTGTCCACCGCGTCTGCGGTTTCGCTCTGCTCAGCCTTGTCCACCGCGTCTGCGGTTTCGCTCTGCTCAGCCTTGTCCACCGCGTCTGCGGTTTCGCTCTGCTCAGCCTTGTCCACCGCGTCTGCGGTTTCGCTCTGCTCAGCCTTGTCCACCGCGTCTGCGGTTTCGCTCTGCTCAGCCTTGTCCACCGCGTCTGCGGTTTCGCTCTGCTCAGCCTTGTCCACCGCGTCTGCGGTTTCGCTCTGCTCAGCCTTGTCCACCGCGTCTGCGGTTTCGCTCTGCTCAGCCTTGTCCACCGCGTCTGTGGTTTTGCTCTGCTCAGCCTTGTCCACCGCGTCTGGGGTTTCGCTCTGCTCAGCCTTGTCCACCGCGTCTGAGGTTTCGCTCTGCTCAGCCTTGTCCACCGCGTCTGCGGTTTCGCTCTGCTCAGCCTTGTCCACCGCGTCTGCGGTTTCGCTCTGCTCAGCCTTGTCCACCGCGTCTGCGGTTTCGCTCTGCTCAGCCTTGTCCACCGCGTCTGCGGTTTCGCTCTGCTCAGCCTTGTCCACCGCGTCTGCGGTTTCGCTCTGCTCAGCCTTGTCCACCGCGTCTGCGGTTTCGCTCTGCTCAGCCTTGTCCACCGCGTCTGTGGTTTTGCTCTGCTCAGCCTTGTCCACCGCGTCTGTGGTTTCGCTCTGCTCAGCCTTGTCCACCGCGTCTGCAGTTTCGCTCTGCTCAGCCTTGTCCACCGCATCTGCGGTTTCGCTCTGCTCAGCCTTGTCCACCGCGTCTGCGGTTTCGCTCTGCTCAGCCTTGTCCACCGCGTCTGCAGTTTCGCTCTGCTCGGCCTTGTCCACCGCGTCTGCGGTTTCGCTCTGCTCGGCCTTGTCCACCGCGTCTGTGGTTTCGCTCTGCTCAGCCTTGTCTACCGCGTCTGCGGTTTCGCTCTGCTCAGCCTTGTCTACCGCGTCTGCGGTTTCGCTTTACTCTGTTTGTTTACCGCATCTGAGGCTCTGAACTAGTCTCCCAGTCTGTACTGGACCCTACCCAGCCTGCACTCTAGTCTGCCTGTTCCTGTATTCCCTGGTGTGGGTCAACAGCCGTGTCCGGAGTCTGACCTGGAGTAGACTCTGGTCCCTCTGCTCGGTTCCTCCCTGGTGCACTGGCGTCGTATGCCGTCGTGCGACCTTGGTCGGATCGGGCAGATACTTAGTTACGCCCCTCCAGGCACTCTCCGGTTCATGGCACAGTGGAACCACTAAACACGCACACGCCAGTCAGTCCGGGCGTGTGCATTACAGCGAGTACAGGAGAGAGAGACACAATCCTTCAGAGACAGGGGAACACTGTGAAAGTTCTGGGACAGTTTTCTCAGACTCTCCCATCGCACAGGCCCTGAGACACAGGGTACTCTCCCAAGGAGGGAAAAGTTTCAGAAAATGCTGAGGGAGTACCTTGCCAACCGTACCAACGTCCTCCGTGATTCCTCTGTGCCTTATAATTATTGGGTATCCAAGCTGGACACATGGCATGAACTGGCTCTCTACGCCTTGGAGGTCCTGGCCTGCCCTGCTGCTAGCATTTTGTCAGAGCTGTTTTTTAGTGCCGCTGGGGGAATTATAACCGATAGGCGCATCCGCCTGTCAACTGAAAATGCTGACAGGCTGATTCTTATAAAAATTAACAAGGGCTGGATTGGGCCAGACTTCTCAACACCACCGAATGACAGCAGTGTAGCATAAACTCAAATACAGTGTATTTTTTTGGGAGGTCTAACTCTATTCACATGCACCTCAGTCTTCACACCTAGACATGGGTATAAGCTTCCTGATTTTGTCTGTTTGCTCTTGTCCTCCTTCTTCTCCTCATCCTCATCTTTCACCACCATATCACCAACAATATCTACCATATCACCATATCTACATCTCTTGCATTCACTGCATAGGCAAACAGTTTGGGAGACCGACTCTTTAATAATGGGAACAACAAAGCATAGCCGACTGTTGGCCCTTTAAGAATAGTAAGGGCTGCCTGATGGCCCTATAAAACTAGTGTTTGTGACTTTCAGAGTCCCTCCTTCATAAATGAAACAGGATGTGTCTGATGATGTCTCACATACCACATGGCCAGATAAGGTAGTAAAATGTTAAAATGACATTTCCTGGTGAATGCATTTTTCACAGTTGAAAGTAATGCAAAAGTGCAAAAACGCATCAAAAACACTTCGTGTGAGCATAGCCCAAGGTGTGGAGGAGCATTTTTGTTTTTGGTTATTTATTTTGCCTTATATTCAAGTCATTACCCTGGAAAGGATGTTCCTTAACATTTTCCCAGGAAAATCCATTTTGGTTTTGTTTTTGCATGTTTTATTGTGAGTCTGTAAAAGTGGCATAATACCTCTGACGACGTTGTTGACAGCAGTGACTTGGGAGTCAGAGATGCTTCCAGAGGTCTTCCCCATGCTGTTCCCATGTCATTTGAGCACTGTTCCCATCGGTTTGGGCAATTATTAGGCCCTCTGCAGACTGCCGGGGGGCCGCCAGAAAAATGCTCACGTTTCCCATAGACTTCCATTGGGCTCGTTACTTGGACCGAGCACTCGAGTATTCCAATTTGCTCAACCTGAGCAACAAGTACCCGAGCATTTTAGTGCTTGCTAATCACTAGTTTTTATACTAAAAAAATATCCTATTGTGTTTTTATTTATTTATTTATTTATTTTTACGTCTCTTCAAATGTGTATTGGCGTTCATCTTAATTTTTGGCAGCCCTTGAAATTGCTGCATATGCAATAACAGTATAGGAGACACACTCCTAATAATGGGAAGAACGATTCAAATAGATTCTATATTCTAGAATATTAACTGTCTTATCTGAAATTCTTTTATGGGTGAGGTATCGCAGTATGGATAGCGTATTACATCGATCCAGGCAGGTATTATTGGGATACTGCGGGCTGCTGGTGCCCAAAAAAGAAAATCTATTCTATTCCATATAGATAGCGCTGTTAAATGAATTTACAATAGGGACAGGTGCTGCTAGGTTGTATTATCACCAGCTACAGATGAGTGTTCATTCTGGTCGCATAAATGTCTTCCACAGTCCATAACTTTATTTTTTTTTATTTCTTTGGCCTTATATACAAGTCATTACCCTGGAAAGAATGTTTCTTAACATTTTTTCCATTTTAGCTTGTTTTTTTAATGTTTTTTTGTCAGTCCGTAAAAGTGGTGTAATACTCAGCATAACTGTTAATAATGTTGTCAATTTGTCAGAGGTCAACTGTGAATAGGTTTGAACCCACAACTGCAATACTTTAAATGGAGTGTAATATTTTACACTCTCACAATAATTGCTGGATTATTAGAGCAGTCATATGGGATAACATCTGATGGCCACAGTTTCAGGCAGTCGCCTAATAGTATGGTATTTGTCAGCAACCAAGTGTCGATTGGTTCAACAAAACACAGGTGGCTGACTTTAAATGGAGTGGAATATTTTCCACACTCCCTAAAATTTCTGGATTACGTCAGTCATATGGATCACGTGCGTCTGATCAATGAAAAAAGTTCCTCTGCTTCAACAAAACAGTAATATGAATAAAACTAAAAAAATCTGTCTGTGTTCTGCAAACAAGCAAATGGAGCTATGACATGGTGTACACTGACACACTGCTACAATCTATTAATGGAGGACAACATTTTCCACGTTCAGTATAAATGGATGGATTTGAACCGCAGTTATATGTGATACGTCTGACGGAAAACCACGGTTTTAAATAACAGGCCTGTAGTTTACTAATACCATTCTTCACAGAGACCTAGTGTGAATAGCTTGACCGACACACTGCAACGAAATGGAAGGCATAAATGGATGATTTTGGAACGCTTTCATATGTGATATGTCTGACCGAGAAACACGGTTTTAAATAGCAGGTCTATAATTTACTAACACTATTCTTCACAAAGACCTAGTATGAATAGCTTGACTGACACACTGCAACAGAATGGAAAAGGAGGCCAATATTTTCCACGTTCAGTTCAAAATTCTGGATTTTTATCGCTGAAATATGGAACAGATCTGGCTGTATTCTGCAGTGCTAACAAGAAAATGGAGCAGAAAAATGGTGTACTCTGGATTGCTTTTTAAGCAAATAACCAGGATTAAGATAAAAAAAAATTGTCCTGGCCCCTGATATATGGGGCTATGTCTACAAATATCTGTAAGAACAGCAGCAGCCAAAAAACAGGACGCACTCCAATACCCTTTTGAAGAGACGTACAGGCGGTCCTCATTAAAAAAAAAATTGTCATTGTTAAGGAGTAGGTCTCCTACACTGGTAATGCCCATGCAGTGACTGCAAGGGCTGCCAAAAAATTACCAGTATAGGACATACAGGAAGTTCTCATTTCAAGTTGATGATATGTAGCATCTGTCTTTATACTAAATGCAGATTAGTATTGTAGAATATAAAATAGATTTGAATCAGCCCTGAAAAGAGTTGGTTTTTTTGCACCAAACTGTGGAGGAACACAAGCAACCCAGCCTGCTTAGTTGAATTTCTGAGTACAGATCACAGTGAAAATTATGAATCTGTCAACAATTTTTTGGAAAAAGCAATCACGTTATAGACAGTGGAAGAGATGTATGTGACCAGAATGAACACTCATTTCAAGCGGATGATACCTAGCACCTGTCCCTATACTAAATGCAGCTAACAGTGATATTAACCCCTTTACTCCTGAAGGTTGTTTGCACGTAAATGACCAGGCCAATTTTTACAATTCTGACCACTGTCACTTTATGAGGTAATAACTCTGGAACGCGTCAACAGATCCCACTGATACTGAGATTGTTTTTTCGTGACATACAGTACAGACCAAAAGTTTGGACACACCTTCTCATTTAAAGATTTTTCTGTATTTTCGTCACTATGAAAATTGTACATTCACACTGAAAGCATCAAAACTATGAATTAACACATGTGGAATTATATACTTAACAAAAAAGTGTGAAACAACAGAAAATATGTCTTATATTCTAGGTTCTTCAAAGTAGCCACCTTTTGCTTTGATGACTGCTTTGCACACTCTTGACATTCTCTTGATGAGCTTCAAGAGGTAGTCACCGAAAATGGTTTTCACTTCACAGGTGTGCCCTGTCAGGTTTAATAAGTGGGATTTCTTGCCTTATAAATGGGGTTGGGACCATCAGTTGTGTTGTGCAGAGGTATGGTGGATACACAGCTGATAGTCCTACTGAATAGACTGTTAGAATTTGTATTATGGCAAGAGAAAGGCAGCTAAGTAAAGAAAAGCGAGTGGCCATCATTACTTTAAGAAATGAAGGTCAGTCAGTGTGAAAAATTGGGAAAACTTTGAAAGTGTCCCCAAGTGCAGTTGCAAAAACCATCAAGTGCTACAAAGAAACTGGCTCACATGAGGACCGCCCCAGGAAAGGAAGACCAAGAGTCACTTCTGCTTCTGAGGATAAGTTTATCCAAGTCACCAGCCTCAGAAATCGCAGGTTAACAGCCGCTCAGATTGGAGACCAGGTCAATGCCACACAGAGTTCTAGCAGCAGACACATCTCTTCAACAACTATTAAGAGGAGACTTTGTGCAGCAGGCCTTCATGGTAAAATAGCTGCTAGGAAACCACTGCTAAGGACAGGCAACAAGCAGAAGAGACTTGTTTGGGCTAAAGAACACAAGGAATGGACATTAGACCAATGGAAATCTGTGCTTTGGTCTGATGAGTCCAAATTTGAGATCTTTGGTTCCAACCACCGTGTCTTTGTGCGACGCAGAAAAGGTGAACGGATGGACTCTACCTGCCTGGTTCCTATCGTGAAGCATGGAGGAGGAGGTGTGATGGTGTGGGGGTGCTTTGCTGGTGACATTGTTGGGGATTTATTCAAAGTTGAAGGCATACTGAACAAGCATGGCTACCACAGCATCTTGAAGTGGCATTCTATTCCATCCGGTTTGCGTTTAGTTGGACCATCATTTATTTTTCAACAGGACAATGACCCCAAACACACCTCCAGGCTGTGTAAGGGCTACTTGATCAAGAGGGATAGTGATGGGGTGCTACGCCAGATGACCTGGCCTCCACAGTCATCAGACCTGAACCCAATCGAGATGGTTTGGGGTGAGCTGGACTGCAGAGTGAAGGCAAAAGGGCCAACAAGTGCTAAGCATCTCTGGGAACTCCTTCAAGATTGTTGGAAGACTAATTCCGGTGACTACCTCTTGAAGCTCATCAACAGAATACCAAGAGTGTAAAAAGCAGTCATCAAAGCAAAAGGTGGCTACTTTGAAGAACCTAGAATATAAGACATATTTTCAGTTGTTTCACACTTGTTTGTTAAGTATATAATTCCACATGTGTTAATTCATAGTTTTGATGCCTTCAGTGTGAATGTACAATTTTCATAGTCATGAAAATACAAAAAAATCTTTAAATGAGAAGGTGTGTCCAAACTTTTGGTCTGCGCTGTACATACATGCATACTGTACATACATACACATATACATACTAGCTGTTGAACCCATTCTATTCCCGGGTGGCGAGCATTTTTATTGGTACTTGCCGCCTCCATTCTGTTATGTGCAGCCCCCATCCTGTTACATGCCGCCCCCATCCTGCTACGTGCCGCCCCAATCATGTTACGTGCCAGCTCCATCATGTTACGTGCAGCCCTCATCCTGTTACGTGCAGCCCCCATCCTGTTATGTGCAGCCCCCATCCTGTTACGTGCAGCCCCCATCATGCACCCCCATCCTGTTATGTGCAGTCCCCATCCTGATACATGCCACCCCCATCCTGTTACGTGCAGCCCCCATCCTGTTACGTGCAGCCCCCATCCTGTTATGTGCAGCCACCATCCTGTTATGTGCTGCCTGCATCCAGGGGGCCGGGGGAGGAGTGTGGCGCTAGAGTACGCGTGTGCCCATACCGCACTGTCCGGCGTCAATGTGTCTTCAATAAAATGGCGCTGGAAAGCGTGCTATGCGCTGATTCCGACACCGCACTCCTCCCCCGGCCTCCGTCCAAAACAGAGGTGCTGCGGCAACATTCCTTCAGGTCAGGTATGTACTTATGATGCCAGAGCTTGCAGTATGCATTCAGTGTCTATGCATACAGCGATCTCTGGCGCCATATACTTCTCTTACCTGTAACGGCTGGATGCAGTCTTCTGTCTGGAGCCAGACTGCACAGGCGCGTCGCGCCTGTGCAGTCTATAGAGGCTTCGGACAGAAGGACAAATCCCTGGTTATATTATAGATGTCTCCCAATTCTGTTAATATCCCCCATCCTGGTATATGGCACCCCTTCATCCCGGTATGCATGGCACCCCTGATCCCCATCCTGGTATGCAAGGCACCCCCCATCCTTATATGCAAGGCCCCCATCATCCTTATCCTGGTATGCAAGGCCTCCCTCATCCCTATCCTCGTATGCATGGCACCCCTCATCCTAATCCTGGTATGCATGGCACCCCTCATCCATATCCTGGTATATATGGCACCCCTCATCCCCTATCCTGGTATGCATGTCACCCCTCATCCCCTATCCTGGTATGCATGGCACCCCCTCATCCCTTATCCTGGTATGCATGGCACCCCTCATCCCTTATCCTGGTATGCATGGCACCCCTCATCCCCTATCCTGGTATGCTTGGCACCCATCATCCCCTATCCTGGTATGCATGGCACCCCTCATCCCCTATCCTGGTATGCATGGCACCCCTCATCCCTATCCTGGTATGCATGGCACCACTCATCCCCAATCCTGGTATGCATGGCACTCCTCATCCTTATTCTGGTATGCATGGCACCCCTCATCTCTATCCTGGTATGCATGGTACCCTCTCATCCCTATCCTGGTATGCATGGTACCCCCTCATCCCTAATCCTGATATGCATGGCCTCTCATCCATAATCCTGGTATGCATGGTACCCCCCTCATACTCAGTCCTGGTATGCATAGTACCCCTTATCCCCAATCCTAGTATGCATGATACCCCCTCAACCCCATCACGCTGCACACAGAAAAAGAAAAACACTTCTACTCACCTTTCTTCCATGTGCTCCAGAGCTGGGTCCCGTTCTGCTGGAGGCCGGGGGTGGAGTGTGGCGTCGGAGTATGTCTGGCGCCATTTTGTTGAAGACGCACTGCAATTGTGTCTTCAGTAAAATGGCGCCGAATAGCGCGCTATGCGCATGTGCCGATTCCGACGCTACATTCCGCCCCGGCCTCCAGCCAGAACAGTGGCGTGTCACACATGCGCAGTCTATAGAGGCTTCGGACAGAGGGACGCTTGTAGCGTTATATTATAGATGTAGATATATTTATTTAAAAAATTATATTTTTTCAACTTTTGTTTTCACTTATTTACTTTGTTCCACTATGGACCTTTTACTTTCTGCTGAATGATCGTAGTTATAAGGTATAGCAGTGCAATATCACTGCTATACCTTGTAAACTGTCAGCCCTGCAGACACAAGTTACTTTGATCATGCACTGCGCATGATCAAAGTAACTTGCTGGTGCCTGGTGACCCGGATGTCGTCATGATGACATCGGGTCCCCATGGCAACGATCAGGACCCTGTGCTGACAGCGCGGGGTCTCGGATCCAAGAGCAGAGGGGCTTTTGTCCCTCTGCTCACTCGCTAAAAGCTGTGATCGCAGCGATTATGGCATTTAGGAGGTTAAAGTGCAGAGAGTGATATGGGCATCGCTCCTGGCACTTAGCGCCACTTGCACAGAAAGCTCTGACTCAGATTGTACAAAATGTAAAACTGAGGGTGGGGTCAGTTCATTGTGAGATAATTCCTTGCTATGTCCTGGATGGTCTTCCCACTCCACTTGTTTTGGGTCTACCCTGGATGGTGAAATATAATCCATTGGTGGATTGGCAATACAGGGAGATCATTGAGTAGGGAGATTACTGCCATGAGAACTGTTCAAATATGTCCCTTTCTACAGTCTCTACAGAGATCTTACCTGCATTTTTGTCTGGTTTTGAGGACATTTTTTCTGAGAGGGGGTGTCAGGATTTGCCTCCTCATTGTGCATATGACTATCCTATTAACCTGACCCCCGGAGCTAAACTACTGAAGTCCAGACTGTATAATCTTTCTGGCCCTGAGAGACAAGCCATGAAGGATTTCACTGCGGGAAGTCTAGAGAAGGGACACATCAGACCCTCATATTCGCCCATGGAGGCTGGGTTCTTCTTTGGCGGTCTACGTCCCTGTTTAGATTTCTGAGAATTAAATCAAATTACCATCCTGGATCCATACCCTCTTCCTCTGATTCCAGATTTGTTCAGCCAGGTTGTGGGAGCTAAGGTGTTCTCCAAGTTGGATTCAAGGGGAGCCTACAATCTGGTTAGACTCAGAGAGGGAAAGGAATGGAAAACAGCATTCAATACCCCTGAAGGGCATTTCAAGAGTCTGGTTATGCCTTTCGGTAGGACCAATGCACCTGCGGTGTTCCAGCATATCATTAATGATATTTTCCATCATTTGGTGGGGAGGTTTGTGGCGGTATATCTTGACAATATTTTGGTTTACTCATCCGATTTTCAGACACATCAGGGTCATGTTAAACAGGTGGGGAGGTTTGTGGTGGTCTATCTGGATGATATTTTGGTTTACTCACCTGATTTTGAGACACATTGGGTGCATGTTAAACAGTTGCTCCAAATATTAAGGGATAACAAACTCTATGCCAAACTAGAAAAATGCATTTTTGACGTTCAGGAGGTGCAGTTTTGGGGGTACTTGTTGTCATCTTCTGGTTTTCGGATGGATCCAGAGAAGATCCGCGCAGTCCTTGACTGGGTACATCCCGAGAACCTGAAGGCTCTACAACGTTTTCTGGGCTTTACTAATTTTTACCGGAAATTTATCCAAAATTACTCAGTAATCGTGAAACCCTTTACTGACATGAATAGGAAGGGGTCTGATTTTTTCCAAATGGTGGGACGCCTCCCTTCAGGCTTTTTCTTCCTTAAAGAATTACTTTGCCACGGCACCTATACTCAGTCAACCAGATGTTTCCCAACCCTTTATTGTGGAAGTTGATGCATCGGAGGTGGGGGTTGGGGCTGTGTTGTTTCAGGGTCCGTCCTCTGACAAAAGGCGTCCAAGCGCTTTCTTTTCTAAAAAATTGTCTTCGGCTGAGAAAAATTATGACGTGGGTAATAGGGAGCTTTTGGTGATCACATTGGCGTTCGAAGAATGGTGACATTGGTTGGAGGGGGCTGTCCATCCTATTACTGTTATTACTGACCATAAGAACCTGTCATATCTCCAGTCAGCTAAACCCTAGGCAAGCCAGATGGTCCCTGTTTTTTATAAGGTTCAATTTTGTTGTCACTTTTCGTCCAGGGGTCAAAAATGTTAAGGCTGATGCTTTGTCCCGGAGCTTCCCTCGTGGTGGTGACCATGAGAACCGTGCCCCAATATTACAGAAGGGGGTAGTCATTTCGTCATGGTATCCTGAACTGGAGGGTGAGGTGTTGTAGGCTCAGGGGGACGCCCTTGCCTCCTGCCCTTCAGGAAGGTTGTTTGTACCATCTAATTTGCGCCGCAAAATAATTAAAGAACATCACAACTCTGTGCTTGCTGGTCATCCTGGTGGTAAGGCAACCACGGACCTCCTCTCTCGTCGTTTTTTGGTGGCTGGGGTTGCATGTAATTGAACACGTACCTGCTTGTGGTATTTGCGCACGTTCTAAAGTATCACATACCCGTCCGTCTGGAACTTTCCTTACGCTGCCTATCCCTAACAGGCCATGGACACACTTGTCCATGGATTTTATTACTGACCTACCGGTTTCTGCAGGCAAAATGGTGGTTTTGGTGGTTGTAGATAAATTCAGTAAAATGGTTCAATTCATCGCATCGTGTTTATAAATGAGATTGTGAAGCTTCACGGGGTTCCCTCCGATGTGGTGTCAGATCAGGGGACCCAGTTTGATTCCAAGTTCTGGAAAGTGTTTTGTTCTCGATCTCGACTGGGGGTGCAGCTGTCCTTTTTCCTTTGCCTTCCACCCTTAGTCGAATGGACAGACTGAGTGCATCAATCAGAATTTGGAGACCTACCTCAGGTGTAAATGAGAAGGATTGGGCATCCTACTTACTGCTGGCAGAACTTGCCATTAATAATCATCATCAAGAATCTACTGGCAGGTCACCTTTCTTTGGTACATACGGTTACCATCCTCAGTTTGGTACCTTTAGTGGGGGAGGAGCTTCAGGAGTTCCTGAGGAGGAACGTTTTGCTGCGTCGCTCTCCTTGGTGTGGTGGGGGCTTCGGAGTAATTTAAAGATCATGGGAGACAGGTATAAACATTCTGTTCTCGACTGGGTGTGCAGCTGTCCTTTTCCTCTGCCTTCCATCCTCAGTCGAATGGACAGACAAAGTGCATTAATCAGAATTTGGAGACTTACCTTAGATGTTTTGTCTCTGAAAACCAAGAGGATTTGGCATCTTACTTACGGCAGGCAGAATTTGCTATAAATAATCCTTGCCAAGAATCTACCGGCAGGTCACCATTGTTTGGTGCATACGGTTACCAGTTCGGTACTTTTAGTGAGGTAGGGTCTTCGGGAGTTCCTGAGGAGGAACATTTTGCTTAGTTGCACACCTCGGTGTGGCGGAGGATTCTGAGTAATTTGAAGATCATTGGAGGCAGGTACAAACATATAGCTGACAGGAAACGCTTGCCAGGTCAGGACCTGAGTGTGAATGACTTTGTGTGGTTGTCTACAAGGAATATAAAGTTGAAGGTTCCTTCTTGGAAGTTGGGACCTAGATTTATTGGTCCCAATAAAATAACTGCCATTATTAACCCAGCAGTGTTTCGTCTTGAGCTACCTCAGGCCCTTAAGATCCACAATGTCTTTCATAAGTCTCTGCTCAAGAAATATGTAGAACCTTGTGAGTCTTCTCCCCTACCGCCGCTCCCAATAATGGTTGATGGTAATTTGGAATTTCAGATTTTGAGGATTGTAGATTCTTGTCTCCAACATCATTCACCACAATACTTGGTACACTGGAAGGGTTATGGTCCAGAGGAAAGGATGTGGGCATCAGTATCAGAGGTGAATGCCCCTAGGCTGGTTCGTTCATTCCACACCTCTTATCCTGAGCAACCTGGTCCTGAGTGTCCGGAGGCCACTAGTAGAAGTGGGGGGTACTGCCATGGGTGTGTCAGGTGTAACAGACAGTTGCTCTGGATCTGGCTGCAGAAGGTCACTGCGTTTGGCATTGCAGACGCCTTCTTAATCCTTCTTACTTTTGGATCCAGCGGCAACCTCCTGCTCTGATTGACACACCCCGGTCTGGGTGTTTATAAACTCTCAGTCTGCTTCAGGGAGTCGCCGGTGATGTTTACATTTTCCCTTGTGCAGGCTTGGAGCAATAGCAGTCGGCTAGCTTCCTCTCTGATGCCCTTGGAGCACGTTTGGTGTTATCTCTCTGGTGTCTGCTCAAGCTAAGTTTTACCCTTTGTTTGTGTTACGCAAGGTGTAGGAAAGACAAAGTGCAACACAAAGGGAAGGGGGAAAAGTGGGCCCAGAATCTAGGGAAAGGGGGTAGTGGAGACCTCCTAGGCTGACCTTATATCACCCTGTCTCCCCTAACGTCCCTATATTAGTTCCGCACCAATCGTCGCACAGGAACCTCGCCCTGTCTTTCCTTGGCATTTGGCCCTGGCTAGGGAAGGGAGGGGATGAGCACTAGTCGATCCCCACTGATAACTAAAGACAACAAGGGGGAACAAACAAGGGAAGATAGCTTAGCTTTAGTCGACTTCAAAGAGATGAACACACGTCCTCTTAGCACCAGAGTGGAAGAAGTAATGCACTTGCTACAAGGCTTCACAAGGGGTCATGTGAGTATCGCCGGCACCTCCCTCTAGCAAACAGCAGATATTTATACACCCAGGCCAGGGTGTTAATTAGCAAGAGGAAGGTAGCCACTGGGTCCTAGAGAGACAGCTTTTAAGAAGGTGTATGTAATGCCAAAGGAAGGGATCTACTGCAACCAACTGCAGGGCAACTGCCTGTCACTTCTGACACACCCATGACAGTACGCCCCATCTACGAGTGTCCTCAGGACACTCAGGACCGGGTTTCTCAGGATAAGAGGTGTGGAATGAATGAACCAACCTGGGAGTGTTCACTTCTGATGCTGAAACCCACTTCCTTTCCAGATTACCATCAACCATTACTGGGGGCGGTGGTAGAGGTGAGGGCTCAAAGGTTCCACATACTTCTTGTGCAAGGACCTGTGGAACACGTTGTGGACCTTAAGGGCCTGAGGAAGTTCTAGACGGAACGTTGCTAGATTAATGACGACGGTTATTTTATAGGGAATGTAAGGTGGCTAATGGTCGTGTAGTCGATGGGAGGTATGTATCACAGAGATGGCTGGTCTCTGTGATGTAACCCTGAGTATTTTCTCTAGTGCACACATGCACTAAGAGGACTAATTGGTGCACCTGGGACCAGGTTAAGGGTAGCTGTGACGAGTTGGGCGGGTCTAGCAACTCACATAACTCACCTCTGTGTGTGGTTACCAGCCCATATAATGGAGGCTGTTTGACACATGGTCTGTGTTTGGAGGGAGAAGGCCTCCTGTGTGTTGTCTCCAGACTGAGTTGAGTGCTTACCAGCCTGTGTGACCAAAGGTCCGGTTTACTAGAGACTTTGCTAACAGGACTGTTTCCTTTGTTTTTGCCTGCACTAAAGGCTGTTTGTTTGCATTTTTATTTTGATGGTTTATGAAGCCAATAAACCGCTATGGACATTTAAAGAAACATGCTTCCTTTTTGCCTCTCATCGCACCTGAGTGAGTACAATCTCTACAGGACCAATAAACCTAGGTCCCAGCTTCCAAGAAGGAACTTTCAATCTTATAATTTTGGTAGACAACCACACAAAGTCATTCACATTCAGGTCCGGACCTGGCAAGCATTTTCTGTCAGCCATACGTCAGCCATACGTTTATACCTATCTCCCATGATCTTTAAATTCCTCAGAACACCCCGGCATATGGAGGAGAGCGAAAAAGCAAACCGTTCCTCCTCGGGAACTCCTGAAGCTTCTCCCCCACTAAATGTACCAAACTGTGGGTGGTAACCATATGTACCGAAGAATGGTGACCCGCCCAGTAGATTCTTGACGATGATTATTAATGGCAAATTCTGCCAGCGGTAAGTAGGATGCCCAATCCTCCTTATTTTCAGAGACGAAACACCTGAGGTAGGTTTTCAAATTCTGATTTACAGGCTCGGTTTGTCCATTCGATTGAGGGTGAAAGGCAGAGGAAAAGGACAGCTGCACCCGCCCAGTCGAGAACAGAATGCTTTCCAGAACTTGGAAACAAATTGGGTCCCCCGATCTGACACCACATCGGAGGAAACCTCGTGAAACTTCATGATCTCATTTATAAACACCTGAGCAAGTGTCTTGGCATTTGGAAGTGCAGGTAATGACGAAGTGAACCATTTTACTGAACCGAACTACAACCACCAAAACCACCATTTTGCCTGCAGAACCTGGTAGGTCAATAATAAAATCCATGGACAAGTGTGTCCATGGACTACTAGGGATAGGTAGTGGAAGAAGAGTACCAGACGGACGGGTATGCAAAACTTTAGAACGCTCACAAATACTACAAGCAGAGATATGTGTTCAATCACATCCCAATGCAACCCCGGCCAAAAACGAAGAGAGAGGAGGTCTGCGGTTGCCTTACCACCTGGATGACCAGCAAGCACAGAGTTATGATGTTCTTTATTAACCTTACGGCGCAGATTGGATGATACAAATAACCTTCCTGAAGGGCAGGAGGCAGGGGCGTCTCCCTGAGCCTACAACACCTCACCCTCCAGTTCAGGATATAATGCCGAAATGACTATCCCCTTCTGTAATATCGGGACAGGGTTCTCATGGTCACCGCCACCAGGGAAGCTCTGGGACAAAGCATCAGCCTTGACATTTTTGACCTCTGGACGAAAAGTGACAACAAAATTGAACCTAGAAAAAAACAGGGACCATCTGGCTTGCCTAGGGTTGAGAGTGACGTTTAGCTGACTGGAGAGATATGACAGGTTCTTATGGTCAGTAATAACAGTAATAGGATGGACAGCCCCCTCCAACCAATGTCACCATTCTTCGAACGCCAATTTGATCGCCAAGAGTTCCCTATTACCCATATCAGAATTTCTCTCAGTCAAAGACAATTTTTGAGAAAAGAAGGCACATGGACACCATTTACCAGGGGACGGACCCTGAGACAGCACAGCCCCAACCCCCACATCCGACGCATCAACCTCCACAATAAAGGGCTGGGAAACATCAGGTTGACTGAGTATAGGTACCGTGGCAAAATAATTCTTTAAGGAAGAAAAAGCCTGGAGGGAGTCCCCCGACCATTTGGAAAAATCAGACCCCTTCTTAGTCACATCAGTAAGGGGTTTCACAATTACTGAGTAATTTTGGATGAATTTCCGGTAAAAATTAGTAAAGCCAAGAAAACGTAGAGCCTTCAGGTTCTCTGGACGGTCCCAATCAAGAACTGCATGGATCTTCTCCGGAGCCATCCAAAAACAAGAAGATGACAACAAGTACCCCAAAAACTGCACCTCCTGAACAGCGAAAACACATTTTTCCAGTTTGGCATAGAGTTTGTTATCCCTTAATATTTGGAGCAACTGTTTAACATGCCCCCAATGTGTCTCAAAATCAGGTGAGTAAACCAAAATATCATCCAGATAGACCACCACAAACCTCCCTACTAAATGATGGAAAATATCATTTATGAAAAATGCTGGAATACTACAGGTGTTTTGGTCAAACCGAAAGGCATAACCAGACTCTTGAAATGCCCTTCAGGGGTATTGAACGCTGTTTTCCATTCGTCCCCTTCTCTGATTCTAACCAAATAGTAGGTTCCCCTTAAATCCAACTTTGAGAATACCTTAGCTTCTACAACCTGGCTGAACAAACCAGGAATCAGAGGAAGAGGGTATGGATCCCGGATGGTAATTTAATTTAATTCCCGGAAATCTAAACAGGGACGTAGACCGCCATCTTTTTTCTTCACAAAGAAGAACCCTGCCGCCACAGGCGAAGTTGAGGGCCTAATGTGTCCCTTCTCTCGACTTTCTGCAATTAAACCCTTCATGGCTTGTCTCTCAGGGCCAGAAAAATTATACAGTCTGGACTTCGGTAATTTAGCTCCAGGAGTCAGGTTAATAGGACAGTCATACGCACGATGAGAAGGGTATTCCTGACACCCCCTCTCAGAAAAAACGTCCTCAAACCAGACAGAAAAGCAGGTAATATTTCCGTAGAGACAGTAGCAAGGGATATATTTAAACAGTTCTCATGGCAGTAATCTCCCCATTGATTGATCTCCAGGGCATAGCAAGGGATTATTTCACAATGAACCGACCCCACCCTCAATTTTACATTATGTACAATCTGAGTAAATGCTTTCTGTGCAAGTGGTACCGAGTCAATGGCGAAGATGGAAATAGGTTTAGCTAAAGTACAGCAAAAAAGACCATGAGTTTTCACAAACTCAGCATCAACCATGCTGACTTCAGTTCCACTGTCAACAAACAGAAATTTTCTCAGTTTTGCTCTCTAGCACCACCTCTGCTGTCAGGACAAACTGGGAACTGCAGGTTGGCAACAAATGCACCCCTTGCTTATCCAACTCCAGACTACCAAGAGTTAATCGAGACTCCTTTTGTTTAGGAATTGAAAGACAGGTCCAAAAAAAGGTCCCTTTTTCCCACAAAAAAAACATACACCTTTTTTCTTGCAAAACTCCGGGGAAATGAATGACGTAAAGGCCCCCCTAACTGCATAGGTTCCTCCACCTCCCCCCCTACTGGTTCACCGCCAGACCGCTACCCCAGCAGAGGTACCTAACCCCGATAAGAAGGCCCCGGGGAAGGTGGTCTCACTCGCCTATCCCGTAGAAGTCTATCAAGACGTATGGCTGACGACATGGCAGCCTCCAAGGACTGAGGGGTTTCATACACTGCCAAGGTATCCTTTAACCTTTCAGAAAGGCCCTCACAAAATTGGCTTCTAAGGGCCGAGTCATTCCATTTAGAATCCGTTGCCCATCTATGGAATTCAGAACTGTACATCTCCACTGAGCGATTCCCCTGCTGAAAGCGACGTAGCTTAGACTCAGCCAAGGCGAGTCGGTCAGGGTAAACATAGATGAGGGCAAGAGCCCCGAAAAATCCCTCCACAGACTGGAAACACACTGAATCCTGTAGTAAAGAAAACGCCCACAATTGAGGATCTCCCTGCAGTTGAGAGATCACAATTCCAACCCGTTGCTCCTCATTTCCGGAGGCGTAAGGACGAAGTTTAAAATACAGTTTGCAGGCCTCCTTTAATACAAAAAACTTGTCCCTACCTCCTGAAAACCTGTCCGGGAGGGCAACCTTGGGTTGCAGAGACCCCTACATTAGCGACCTGTAGCCGCTAATGCTGATGCTGAACCTCACCGCGGAGGTCATTCACCTTCAGAGACAGACTGCGCAGCCGCTCTGCGTGCTCTGCAACTGAACCCATACCAAGGGAGAAAAGAAGAAAAAAGTCAACGCCCCCAAAAAACACATTAAAAAAAACAAAGTGTCAGTTGTTTTTTTTTTTCTTTTCAAAACCTGCACGGCCGGCGATAATGTCTTGCAAGGTGTAGGAAAGACAAAATACAACACAAAGGGAAAGGGTGAAAAGGGGGCCCTAGGGAAAGCGGGTAGTGGAGACCTCCTAGGCTGACCTTATATCACCTTGTCTACCCTAACATCTCTATATTGGTTACGCACCAATCGCCGCACAGGAACCTTGCCCTGTCTTTCCCTGGCATTTGGCCCTGACTAGGGAAGGGAGGGGATGAGCACTAATCGATCCCCACTGACGACTAAACACAACAAGGGGGAACAAACAAAGATAACTTAGCTTTAGTCGACTTCAGAGAGATGAACACACATCCTCTTAGCACCAGACAAGAAGTAATGCACTTGCTACAAGCCTTCAAAAGGGGTCATGTGAGTATCACCAGCACCTCCCTTTAGCAAACAGCAGGTATTTATACACCTAGGCCAAGGTGTTAATTAGCAAGAGGAAGGTAGCCGCTGGGTCCTAGAGAGACAGCTTCTAAGAAGGTGTCTGTAATGCCAAATGAAGGGATCTCCTGCAACTAACTGCAGGGCGACTGTCTGTCACTTCTGTCACACCCGTAACAGTTTGTCTATCCTATTGTCTTTAGTTTACAGTGTGGCCTGACCAGTGCTCACCCCCTCTCTATCTAGGGCATAGCTCTAGGGATGTACAGGGATTAGGTTTCCTGTTCGGCAATAGGTGCCGAACCTATATAGAGACGGAAGGATAGGTGGGGTGATAATAGATCTGCCTAGGCGTCTCCATTCCCCCTTTTACCTAGCGTTTGGGCTACCTTCCCCTCATCCCTTCGTGTTGCACTTAGTCTTTCCGACACCGTGCATGACAGGTGTAGGATCCTCCAGCGGCTGTAGTGTCTCTTTAATCCAGCAGGAATGGTCAACTAGTGCAACAAACAAAACAAAGAAAGGGAAACACACACTTCAACCATTCATGACCATTCACATGGGGAGTTCCAGATACAGTTGGGTCCCTCTGAAAATTTTGGCCTTTGAGACAAGGGTGCAACTGGCACAACACAGCCTTCTTACTTCTGACTCCCTCTCTTTCTTATCTTGGGGAAGTCATTTCCCATGCCATCTCCTGGAGAACCTGAAGGCAATCCCTCTCCTATGGATACCTGTGCTGGGGGTGGCTAAGCCTCTGTCACTGATGGGGTTCCAGACGTATGGAAATTAACGAATGCCCCAGCCATGACCTGAATGAAAACTGACCCATGGACTTGTGAAGGTATTCTCCAGTATTCCATTGTTGGGGCTCCAGGATGACTGGCCTCAAAGGCCCTCTCCTAGTCTCTTTCTCCGTTCTCCAAAACAGCTCAGCAAAGCCCCAATCCTCACGAACCAAACAGACCTCATACCACCCGCTGCGATAATTCATCTTCAGGAATCTGACCAGTGTACCCATCATGACGTCGTTTAGCCTTTGCTGCACAAGTGTAGCCTTCTTTATTTACCATTCTTGACAGTTATGTAGTATTCCATATTTACCATTCTCCTCTCCACATAGACATTATGGTAAGTCCCAAATTCTTGAATGAACTCATGCCCCTGCTGCGGTCATAGTTAACGACTATTCCTCTGGACGCCAGCTCCCGGTAGCGCTTGTCCAGGGGACTCATCAACGTGTTTCCGGCCTGAGCACTGGCCATCTCCTCTCCTCTGTCGGTCAGCTCACGCTCTCAGGTCACCGACGAGCTGCCGAACTCTGTCTTTTCTTCTTGGTCCTTAGGAAACTCAGAGGCATAGGCTGCATCCTACTTTCAGACCCCGTCGAACTGGTGGAACCACCTGGTTCTGCACCACCACCGTGCAACACCCTGCTTCTTCTGCAAGGGATCCAACCAGCCCTGGGTCATTGGCACCTCCTTTCGTCCCATGGGGTGAACAGTTTAATTCCACCATTACAACTTTTGTTTTCAGTTTCTCGTCGCAATGCTCTTCCTCCGACTTCCAACCCTCAAATGACACAATTTCCTCCGTCTCTTGGTGCCCGTTATGACTCCGCCTTTTGCTTGGGGGTTTCTTCTGACTCACCATCCCATTTTTCGATCTTCTCCGCCCGTTTTCTGGGGTCACACTTTACTGCACGGGTCTTCTTCCACTTCACTTTACATCACTGGCCACTCCCCTCTGTAGGCTGGCACTCCCAGTTCCGACATTGCCTTCAACAGGTATAACCTCTGAAGGGCTGGATACTACTTTGTACCCTTTTGTGCCTTCTATGCCCACGATGAGCGGGACCTTTTGGTTGTTCTGCGCCACTAACCACCATTTTAGAGTCCATGTTTGGTGCCATCCTAGACCACATAACGGTCACCATCCTTCACGTAACTCGAGTCTTCCCTACATCACTCTGCTCTTCCAACGTAGTCCTGCTGACTATGCCAAGTGTAACGTGGCGCATGGTGGTAGGCATGGACGAGGTGCTCGTCTGTTGCGCCCCGGCACGTTACATGAAAGTGGGGGCCCTGGCTGGGTGTGTGGACTTGGGCTGTGAGGACGCTACGTCCGTGCAAGCCGCAGGTAATTGATGTTTCTGGTTTGCCAGGACCAGATGTTGGAGCGTTGTGGCTAGGTATCCTCTCCCAGGACAAGTCTCTGGAAGGTCACTCTATCTTTTAGTCACTTCTGCTCCAGAACTCGCTATCCCTTTCCTTCACTCTACTCTCACTTAGGGACACCCCCGAATGTGGCACTGCTCACAAGGGACTTTAGGTACTCCTGCTATGCACTCCATGTCCTATCTGACTTCCGGACAAGAAAAACGTCACTTTCCCTTCAAATTTCCCCTCCCACTCTGGCCTATTCCCAAACATTAACTCTTATTTTCCCTGTCAAATTATACACTTTACCAATTCTACTAACATTCTACCAACATCTTTAGCGCATATCACAATTCACACTATGCATCACAGTTCAGATTGCATCACATAACATATTACAACAATAAACTTGTTTCTTCCAGGGGAAACATGGGCAACATGTCTGTCTCCTTACAGAATAGTGGGTATTATACCGCGCTGTGGTAATACTATGGAGTCACCATATTAGTAATGGTAGTAGTCATCAGGCCCGGCGTCAGCACCCGGTCAAGTGCTGGGGCCCTGAGCATGCGGGTGGGCCCACTTGCCATCGGACACCCGGGCAAACTATGGGGCCCATGAGCGGAGGAGTCCGATGCCAGCACCTGTGACTAGGCCCCCCGCTTGCTCAGGGCCCCGGCACAATCCCCATTACTCTGCAGGTCCTGTATCTTCCGCGTCTCCTGACTGATGTTTCAGGTCAGAGGGCACAATGACTTCTTTCCAGCGTGCCCTCTGCTGTGCAGTTACAGCGCAAAGAGTGGGAAGACGGGGATGCTGAGGAGTCTGGAGCAGAGTAGTGGTAGCGAGGAGAGGTATTTGATTTTTTTTATGTATGGAGGCATGGAGCATTATATGGGACCCATTCAGCATTGGGCATTATATGGGGTCTAACCTGCATGGAGCATTATATGGGGCCCAGCCTGCATGGATCATTATATGGGGCCCATACATCATGGAGCATTATATTGCGCCCATACAGCATGGAGCATTATATGGGGCCCAGCCTGCATGGAGCATTATATGGGGCCCATACAGCATGGAGCATTATATGGGGCCCATACAGCATGGAGCATTATATGGGGCCCATACAGCATGGGGCATTATATGGGGCCCAGCCTGCGTGGAGCATTGTATGGGGCCCATAGAGCATGGAGCATTGTATGGGGCCCATAGAGCATGGAGCATTATATGGGGCCCATAGAGCATTATATGGGGCCCATAGAGCATTGAGCATTATATGGGGCCCAGCCTGCATGGAGCATTATATGGGGCCCAGCCTGCATGGAGCATTATATGGGGCCCAGCCTGCATGGAGCATTATGAGGTCCATTATTCTGTATGGAGCATTATATGGGGTCCATTATTCTGTATGGAGCATTATATGGGGTCCATCATTCTGTATGGAGCATTATATGGGGCCCATAATACTGTATGGAGGACTTTGTGGTGCCCATAATACTGTATGCAGGACTATACTGTCCAGTCTGCACTGTGCGCTGCCAGGATTCGCCGGTTTCTGAGATATTGTAGAATTTACAATATATATCACTCCTGTAATGTAAGAAATGAAATCTTTGGCATTGTACTATATATATGTTCCTCTACCTTATCTTTGCATCATGAATCGTGGTATGTGTTAAAGGGGTCCACTGAGACTCTTTCGCCCAGGGCCCACGAAAACCTGGAGCCGGCCCTGGTAGTCATGATGTAACTGTATTATTTGTGTTTTGTTTAGTAGTTTAATTCTGTTTTTGTATAGTGTATTTTTTTCAATAACAGTATTGTGCAATATATTGCTGTGTGGTGGTAATATTGGTCTTGTTATGGTGGTATAATTTGATAAATATTTCTTACATGTGGGGGCATAGTTACAAGTGCCCTTTCTTTTTATTAAGATTCTAAAAACATCCAGAAACACTGCCTTCTGAATGTATTACTCTGTTGTTGGTGCAATATTTCAGCATTTGGGGGCCATACTTTTTTATTTTGTCACATTGTCTAAAAGAAATCGACGTTGGTTACAAACATGAAAAGAAGTATTTCGCTCCTGGTGAAACATATAGGAAAATATGTTGGAAAGTATTTATGCAGAAATCAATCAGCATTCTATCAAAAATGTGTCCTCTTTTCCGTATAGCTTGAGAGTATACCAGCTTTCTTTGCTGCAGAATTATTATCCCAGATTGTACTGACTTCATTCCTTTTACATACTGTCCATAAAATTACAGTTTGGAAGTATTCGCTGCTGCACAGAGTGAAAGCATATGTTTCTGTTGTGCAATGCAGGATTGTGTAAGGACTTTCCTCAGCATACTTGCACATAACTCACTGATAATTCCCTAATAAGGTAATGATCCAGGATTCCATGTGGAGGAATTGAGGGAGGCCTTAAATGCTTTCCTTGTGATGTGAAAGCTTGAACTAGTTACATGAGTGGAGCAGACGTTGTCGCCTCCCTTTTGTATCCTGCCTTTAACAAGGAGGTCAGGGGGCAGATGTGTATACTTCGTGCCCCTTATGTTCATGTCCTCCCACCATGAAATTGCATTCATTGAATTCCAATACCTTGAGCACAGCGATCTTTCAGCTGTTTTAACTTGTTGCTCACTGATTACACAGTCTGAAATTGAACAGCTCTTGAAGTGTGTCAGGAAAAGATTGGATTTCAGAAATATTAAACACGGAGTTAGAGATATAGGGCAAAATCTATTAAACATTTGATAATCTAGTCTTTGTATGGAGTTAAATTTAGTAAGATGATCATGTACCTATTTGATTCCCAATAAATTTGGCACATATATGCATGCTTCCCAACTTTTGGAGAACAGAAAGAGGGATAGATCATGCGGTGCGCAGAGCGTTCTGTGGCTAGTTTTGGCCACGCCCGTGGCCGCACCCCAATACACGGCTATTTATCATTATCTTTCTCTCAGGAGTTGTTGTCAGAGGGGCGCTGGCAGTGAGGGAAATTCATCAGATGCTCGAGACTGCAGAACGTAGACCCAAATCCTGGACTGTCCACTGTATCCATGACAGTTGGGACTAGAGATGAGCAGATGGATTCACGAGTCTCTGGTCCAGAGTCCAAATCAGTGGTAACTGGCGGCTGGACGGGAGGCCACGAATCTCTTACCTTCCGGCGTCCCCGGCGGCTTTTGATCAGCGAAGGCCGGCGGGACATCATCTGTGCGTCCTGCTTATCTCTAGTTGGGACCTGTAGATTATTTTTTATTCCTTCATTCACAGTCGAAGCCGCCAGAATTTTCTCTTCTTTATGTAGTTTCAGTTCATGACATCTGGATTCTGGTGACTGTAAGGCCGTGTTCACTCAATGCAGAAATACTGCACAAAACTACACAACAACAAGCCGCGTTTTTTATAGTACAGGAAAGCTTGGATTCTGCACTTAAAAAAGTAGCTGCAGTTTTTTACATGCATTTTTTTTAGGCTCCATATAGAAGCATCTAGAGAAAAAAAAGCACCAAAACCGCACATTTCAGCGGCATCTTTGGGCGCACAGAAGGCACCTTTTTTGTTAAAGTAGTATTTATTAAGGATTTTTACATAAATGGGGTAAAGAAAAAAGGGGCGACATATAAATACACAGTAATATAAAAGCAAACTAGAACAAAATAAAAGCAAAAATGCTAAATTTAAAGGGATGAAAGATATAGGCAAAATAAAGAGTGGAAAGGGTTAAGGATGAGAAGGGGGAAGGAAAATTATGGTTATTAAGGAAAATGAGAGTAAAGGAAAAATACAACATTAAAGGGATAGAAGGAAAATGAAAAAGATTGGTATGTACAGGATAGGCAAGGGAATGAGGTTACAATACACATACAGGTACATCTCACTAAATTAGAATATCGTCAAAAAGTTAATTTATTTCAGTTCTTCAATACAAAAAATGAAACTCATATATTATATACAGTCATTACAAACAGAGTGATCTATTTCAAGTGTTTATTTCTGTTAATGTTGATGATTATGGCTTACAGCCAATGAAAACACAAAAGTCATTATCTCAGTAAATTAGAATACTTTATAACAACAGCTTGAAAAAAATTTTTAAAATCCGAAATGTTTTCCTACTGAAATGTATGTTCAGTAAATGCACTCAATACTTGGCTCCTTTTGCATCAATTACTGCATCAATGCGGCGTGGCATGGAGGCGATCAGCCTGTGGAACTGCTGAGGTGTTATGGAAGCCCAGGTTGCTTTGATAGCAGCCTTCAGCTCATCTGTATTGTTGGCTCTGGTGTCTCTCATCTTCCTCTTGACAATATTCCATACATTCTCTATGGGGTTAAGGTCAGGCGAGTTTGCTGGCCAATGAAGCACAGTGATACTGTTGTATATAACCCAGGTATTGGCACTTTTGGCAGTGTGGACAGGTGCCAAGTCCTGCTGGAGAATGAAATTTCCATCTCCAAAAAGCTTGTCGGCAGAGGGAAACATGAAGTGCTCTAAAATTTCCTGGTAGACAGCTGCGCTGACTTTGGTCTTGATAAAACACAGTGGACTTACGCCAGCAGATGACATGGCTCCCCAAACTATCACTGATTGTGGAAACTTCACACTAGACCTCAAGCATCTTGGATTGTGGCCTCTCCACTCTTCCTCCAGACTCTGGGACCTTGATTTCCAAATGAAAATTGAAATTCTGGGACATTGTGGAGTGTGTCAATGACTGCCTTCTGGACAACTGCCAAGTCAGCTGTCTTCCCCATGATTGTGGAGCCTACTGAAACAGACTAATGGATCTTTTTAAATGCTTAGAAAGCCTTTGCAGGTGTTTTTTGTTAATTGTTTTAATTTACTGAGATACTGACTTTTGTGTGTTCATTGGCTGTAAGCCATAATCATCAACATTAACAGAAATAAACACTTCAAATAGATCACCCTGTTTGTAATGACTCTATATAATATGAGTTTCACTTTTTTGTATTGAAGAACTGAAATAAATTAACTTTTTGACGATATTCTAATTTAGGAAGATGCACCTGTATAAGATACCTTATATATGAAGCATTTAAGAGGTAGGAAAAAGGATGTGAAAGGCAAGAAAAGAAAAGGGAAAGGAAGAACACCTGTAAAAACAGGTGGAGAGACAAGCATGTAGATAAATACTAAATTTTAAACAATGTAAAATACTGTATGTTGCATTCTATTAGCGGGCGCAGTTTTCATGGAATCACATCCACTTTGCTTGGACAGTTAAACGTAGCAGAATTTTTGTGCAAAAAAAGAAGCAGAAAATATTCAGCATTTATGCTACATGTGAACACGGTCTAAATTTCAAAGCAAACTGGATGTGATTCCATGAAATTTCCGCTCTCTGTGGTCTGAAGACGCTGCTGAACTCTGCGGTTTTGGTGCATTTTCTCTCTATAGGCTTCTTCTTAAAAAAAAACACATGAAGAAAAAAACGCAGTTGCATTTTTAAGCACAGAATCGGAGCTTCTCTGTACTATTAAAAAAAAATTAAAACTGATTTATATCTGCACCAAAAATGCATCAAATAAGCAGGAAAACACGCAATAATTAGAGAAGATTGTTATTGCGTTGGGGGATGAGGACACCAGCAGAAAAAGAGCAGCAGAAAGAACACAGCATTTACGTTATGTGTGAACACTGCCTAAGTATTATAGTTTTCTAAGGCTATGTGCCCACAATGCACAAATGAAGCAGAAAATTTCTGCAGCATTTCTGCATCTCCCTGGCAGAAAAAACGCATGCAGATTGTGCATGCGTTTTTCCTGCAGAATACATGCGGATCCACATGCGTTTCTGCATGCAGATTGACAAGCGCTTTCCAGGCGATAGCATCACTTGGAAAGTGCTTGACAACTAGGTCACACTGTATAAATCCATGCAAACGGCGTGGATTTATACAGTGTGAACCGTAAAAATTAAAACAAATAAAGCTATACTCGCCCCCGAGTCCCCGGCGTGTGCTGCAGCGCTGCTTCCTGGCTGGTTCCCGGCTGCCGGCATATCGCGAGACAGAGCGGTGAAGGGCCTGTGGTCACATGACTGTGACGTCACCGCAGGTCCTCAAGCGATGCCAGCATTCAGAGAGAAGCCGCCGGACAGGTGAATATAACTTTATTTGTTATTTTATTCTTTTTTTACAGGTACAATGGTACCCAGGTCTGGATGAGAGTCTCCTCTCCTCCAGAACTGGGTACCATCCGCACATAGAGACGCATAGAAGCCGCTTGTACAAATGTACAGTCGCGGTTTCTATGCGTTTCAATGCAAGTCAATGGCGGGAGTTCCGCTGCGCTTCCGCAAAATTAAATGACATGCTGCGGATTTTTGTACGCAGCATAAACGCTGCGGAAAAATCCGCAGCATGTGCATAGAACATGCGGAATCCCCTTGGGGACCATGGGGTGCGGATTACCTAGCGTTTCACAAGCGTTTCCGCTGTGGAAATTCCGCAGCATAAACGCTTGAAAAACGCTACGTGGGCACCCAGCCTAACACTTTTTATGGGTTTAATACAGAAAAAATATAAATTACGCCATTTTTTTACACCATTTACTGATCCCCGTAAATCTGATCGCTGTGTTGTGCAAGTCATTACGATTACAGTGACATCAAATATGTCCATTTTATTTGCTGAATTGTGATGTTTATTATTTTTTAAAAAAATGCATTAAAAATTACAATGTTTTTTTCATTATCAAGTGTTTTTCATTATTATTTTTTAGTAATTTTAAAGGATGAAAAAATCTCTTATTCTACCTCTAGAATACAAATACATACATTGTACATAGCAGTGTGTTTCTATCAGTATAATCTGACAGTAGTCAGAGCCCGTAATACAGATCAAGTACACAAAATTCTCCCACTTTGTGGCTCAGTAGTTTAAAGCATCTTTTATGTTACTTAAGGCTGTGGGTTCAAGATCTCGGGAGATTCAAAGAAAAAAAATTGTAATAGCTTATTATTTTTACTACTTTTATAGGAGCAAAAATTATTTTTTACCTCAGTATACAGGCACCATAAAAATACATTGTTATATCCACAATGTATCTCTATGGACATGTATAACCTGCTTCTGGACTCATTGCTTGCAGTAGAGGTCAAGATAACCAAATTCTCCAAGCTCCAGCATTGTAAGCTGTGGCTCATTGATAGAGCAACAGCCTGCAAACACAAAGATGCAAGTTCAAGTACCAGGGAGACCCAATCATAGGAGGGAGCAGAGGGACATATATAATTTATGAACTGAGCAGAGAGAAGCAGCCCCACCACCCTGAAGAGGAGATACAGGAGTGATGAAAACGTCGGAGAGGTGAGTATAGAAGCCGGGAGAAAAGCTGTGAGATGATGGGACAGTCCCACTGCATCGAGGACAGTTGGGAGCTATACATATCTGGCCCGCTGTGTGGCAGAAAGTCTAATCTGTGCCATCTTTTAGCTAATGTAGATTTGCAGTATAAAATCACAGATAGACATCTGAATTTCTCATGTGAAGATCGCATTGCAGTGAGTGAACTGGCCTGACACCTCTCCTGACCTGAGAGTGACAGCATGATGTATTTCTATGCATCTGTCACGCTCAGGCCAGGAGAGTCGATGGTCAGTCAGTGGATTACACAAGAAATAGGCCATCTGTCTGTGCCCAGATGTACACCACTTTCTGAAGTAATTTCTAATACATTTGTCAGGATATGGGAGTCTCACCCAGTGTCTCCATTAAATCTTTAACAAAAATTGATTAATGCAGAGAAAAACAAGAAAAAGTCTCAAATTTTGGTGCAAATATGGAAATATGGAGTGAACTTTAGTCGCAATCTCCAACAAATGCCTAGTGACTACAACTAATATCTATCTATAGATATTTTATAAATATATATACATACATATTAGAAAAACTGTAAAAATCCTTATACCTCCAGTCAGGGTCATGGAGGTGCAGCTTCAAAAGGCTGCCATTCAGACATAATCCTGAACACTGAAGACTAATGGCAATCTCAGAGGTTAGTGAGATGCTCCCAAGACCTGCTTTACCTCTAGGGACAGTACTTAATTTGCCCTTGCTATCCCTCCAAGTCATGTTGAGAGAATGTTGTGTAAAATTCTTTACCCACCATGGGGCTTGGGACCATGTCACCACTAGAGATCAGTGAACCTTTTGATGTTCGGGTTCGTAGACTAAACCCGATCAAAAAACGGTTTATGTTCAGGCACAAGAGCCCAAACACAAACCCGAACGGGGCCCCAAACAGGGTTTCTTGCTCTGTCGTCTGCGTGTCAGCACGGGAAATGGGGGCTTTGATAGGTGGCAACATCATTACCACCGGTCAGAGTGCTGCGGGATCACGCTGTCAGATGTCAGCGTGATCCTGCAGCTGTAACAGTGACCTGCGGTAAAAATCTTAGCTCGGGTCATAGGCGCCGGCTGAGGAGAATACTTCTCCTGTCAGCCGGCGCCTGCTGTCACAATTAACAGGGAGCGCAAGCGCCAATGATGGGAGGAATAATCTCATCAGTGGCGCTTGCGCAGTGAAAGTAAAAAAAAAAGTTTAAAATAATTATTTAAATAAAAATAATAAACACATTATACTCACCTACACCTAATCGCCAATGTTCTCGTCCCCGGCAAAAAAACCAAACATCATATATTCACCTTAAGGGCAGGGACACATGGCCTTATAACTCGTGCGATGATGGCATCATCACTCCCGCAGTGTATAGCAATGAGCTGCATGAGAGAGGTCACACAAGTTCATCAGCTGATGAACTCATGTGACCTCACTTACTGCATTGCCACGTGAGAAAACTCTCACGCAGCAGTGGTGCCGTAAGTTAGGTCACTGGAGCTCATCAGCTGATTGAACTCCAATAACCCTGTCCCAACAGCTAAGCGCTGTACTCTGACACAGGAGTGATTACATTCCTGTGTCAGTGTATAGCCTGCTATCTTGTAGAGCAGTCACATCAGTGACTGCTGATGTGACTGTCCTAAAAATGATCATGTGGGACACTCAGGATTGTGTCATCACAGCGGAAAGGTGAGGGATATGTTTTATTTTTTTTTTCATTTTTTGTTTTTTTTTTACAGGTGACAATGGCCTCAGCGGATCAGCCATTAGGTGAATATATGGTGTTTTTTTATTTTTAAATAAATGATTTAAACCATGTATTCATTTCAAATAAAGGATTTTTTCAGCCCGTGTGTTTATGTCTAAACATTACTATGGGGATAGTAATAGGGGCGTCTTATAGACACCATCCATTACCAACCTGGGCTTCATGTCAGCTGCCAATACAAGGCTGACATGAACCCCAACCCTATTACCTCACTTGCCACTGCCACAGAGCAAGTTGGAAGAGTGAGTCTAAGTGCCAGATTTGACGCATCTTATAGAGGCGCCATATCTGGGGCCGGTGAGGATTGATATTATTAGCCTCAGAGGGGTCAGGATCCATGGCCCCTTCCCTGGCTTTTAATATCAGCTCACAGCTGTCTGTTTAGCTTTTTCTGGTCAGATTTTATAGAGGGATCCTACGTCAATTTTTTTCTGGGCTTCCCCTGTGATCTGGCCAGTAAAGGCTAAGCTGGTTAAGAAAATGCCGTGGGAGCACATGCCATTTTTTTATTTAATTCTTCATTTTATTTCATAAACTCACCAACATCATGTCAATTTCTGTAGCAGAGACGCTAGTTTCCACTGAGCTGCCGGGAGAGAGGTCACCAGAGTTCAATCAGCTGATGAGCTCCGGTGACCTCACTTACGGCACCACTGCTGTGTGAGTTTTTTTCACCAGCAGTGCAGTAAGTGAGGTAGCATGAACTCATCAGCTGATGAACTCATGTGACCTCTCTCATGCAGCTCATCGCGATACACTGCTCCTGTCAGTGTATCGCCGGCTGTTGAATAGAGCAGTCACATCTCACGATGTGGCTGTCCAATTCATGAGATCTGCGTGGGACACTCGGGATTACCTGGATTTACGACAGATAGGTGAGGATTATGGTGGTTTATTATTTTTTCTTTATTACAGGAGACATGGGCATCGTGGATTAGGTGATAAGGTGAATGTATATATATTTTTTATTTTTTACAGGGGACAAGAACATCGACGATTAGGTGTACCTGAGTATAGTGTGCTATTTATTAATAATTATTTATTTTAACTTTTTTTTTTCACTTTCACTGCGCAAGCGCTGCTGATGGGTTTACTCCTCCCATTATCTGCGCTTGCGCTCCCTGTTAATAGTGACAGCTGGCACCGGCTGATGGGAGAAGTAGTCTCCTCAGCCGGTGCCTATGACCCGTGGTAAGCTTTTTACCGTGGGTCACTGTCACAGCTGTCAGATATCAGCGTGATCCCGCAGCGCTGTTACCGGCAGTAACGATGTTACCGTCGATCAAAGCCCATGTTTCCCGTGCTGTCACGCAGATGACAGCATGTGAAACCAGGGATGCTCATGTTCGGGCCGATGTTTGCCGATTATTGCGCAAAAGGCTTGGGAATCTGAACACTAATCCGAATAAGCAACGTTCGTGTCGAATTTGAGAAAAAAAAACATTTTCCAAACATGTTTGTTCATCTCTAGTTATCACCTTGAGGGAGACAACTGTATTGTTCCACCCTTTATCAGATTACACAGTATAATTTACCAGGTCACTAGCACAAGTTTGGGTGAACAATTCCACAGGGGTCAAAGGCACAGCAATATATGGAGCATTTTTAGATGACAGCGGGGCATGAGCGCAAACCCAACAGCTAGTCAGTCCAGCTCTTTTGGCAATAGACTCATTCACTTTTTTAGATTTATTGTCTAGGGTGGGGGGGGAGTGTTTAGATACTTGTTCATCCCCATGGTGCTGTGGTTGCTTTTTACCACTCACAAAACCCAACTATACAATGGGAACACAGAGAAGTGCTCCCCTAATCATCCTTAGTCAGATCCAGTGTGACTTTTTTGCAATAACTGGCATGTATTCAAACTGGTCTTCCTTCGAGTTTGACTGCTATAGGTGTGGTCAACTGGACTTGAAAGGGTCCGTAAAACTTTGGTTCGAGTGGTCTCCTCACATGTCACTTTATGACTACCCAGTCTCCACAGACTAGTGAATGGGAGAAAATACGCATGAATGCACTTTTGACAAATGATCAGGCAATTCTGTAACATAATCAGTCAATGAAGAATAATCTGCTTGGAGTTGTTGTGGGAAGTACGAACCTGTTTTAGGAGAGAACATGTCAACAGCGACAAGGACATAATCATATGTGCATACCTTGGGGAGCTGTATGTAATCCACTTGCAGTCTCTGAAACGGGTACAAAGGGTTTGGAGGATCTACTTGGGGTCTTAACAACATTGCTTGGATTGTGTGACATCTCTGGACATATTTGGTGAAGAGTATCTGAATCCCAGGAGCAAAGCAATGGGTCAGGACTAGGGAGGACCTTTGACAAGTGTGTGGGGCCATGTGCTAATTTGCCCATCATGGGGTACAATTTTCTGGGTAAACATACCCTGGTTTCCTACCATCCAGAGCCCATCCCCTTCTTTGGCACCTCCAACGATACCTTTTTGGCTTGAGTAGAAATGAGCAAACATGTTTGGAAATTTTTTTTAAAATTCGGCACGAACATTACACATTCGGATTCATGATCGGACACCCGAGCGTTTTTACTGAAAATCGGTCCAATTTGGCCAAAGAGCGTGAAATGATCATATTTACACTACCGTATTTATTAGGACTTTTGCTGGGATAGTGGTGCTGTATGATGAGCGCAGAAGACTTGTTTGATGAGGGGAGGGGATAGAAGAGTTCAGAGTGGCAGTGGGCTGTTAATCTTTTTTTTTTTCTTAACTGAATGTGTGCTGATTCCGGCAAGTCAATCAGCGCGTAGGAACCATCCACAACATCCAGACACAAGGGATTCTGTCATTGGCTGCTGAAGTCACATGTCCCTCTCCATATAAAGAGTGGACATGTTTTAGCACCATTTTGTCAGTGTAACAGCGCAGAGAGGCTACTCCTGACGCTCCTCCTGGATACTGAGAGATTTGAGCTAATTAGCTAGGCAGTTGCTTCTAACTCAGATAGTTTAGATAGATAGGATCCTGTGTGGCTGGGAAATTGACCTTCCAGCATATCAATTGTTTTTGCTATTAGTGTGGTCCAGACGGAGACAGCAGGCCACATTTCAGCATAGAACTCAGTTGTGCACTGCAGATATTGTGCTGGATGCAGGAGTACACCTTTGAAACTCTATTTTTTTCCGTTACTACCGTGCTACATACAGCAGGCCACATCTCAGCTTGTCATTTTTGGCACATATATTTTGCTGTATACAGGCCTCATCCACAGTAAAATAAAAATATTTTTTTTCTGTTACCAACGTGATACAGCAGGCCACATCTCAGTTTGTAATTTTCAGGCACTGAAATTCAGCTGTATCCGGAGCTCGTCCTGACTAAAAAAAAATTTTTTTTCTGTTACTAAAGTGATACAGCAGGCCACATCTCCGCTTGTAATTTTTTGTTGCTGATATTGTTCTCTATATAGGGGTTTGCATGATAAAATCTAACTTTGTTGTCTTACTACCGTGCTACATAAAGCAGGCCAAATTTCAGCTTTTAATTCTTTGGTGCTGATATTCAGCTTCAGCCAGGGGTTGACATTATAAAATCTAAATTTGTTCTGTTACTACTGTGCTCCAGAAACTAGTCCACATTTGAGCTTTTAATTCTTTGGTTCTGATATTCTGCTCCATCCAGTGGTTGACATTATAAAATCTACATTTTTGCTGCTACTAGTGTGCTACACAAACTAGGCCACATTTGAGCTTTTAATTCTTTGCTGCTGATATTCTTCTACATACAGGGGTTCACATGTTCATTCTCTGTCAAGAACTGTGAGTCTACTCAAGAAACCCCCACTTTCCACACTTATAGAAATATAGACGCCATTAACACCCAGAAATGTATGAAAAAGTTGCAATCATCATTGGCCCCAATCTCCTCCCTCTTCTGTCCTGACTCTGCATTGAAGCATTTTAATGAAATATTGCTATGCGCCCTGGATGAAGCCGCACCTCCTACACAAAGAACAATTCAGCATAGACGGCGACAACCCTGGTACACGCCGCAAATTCGTTTTCTCCAGCGGTGCTCCAGGTGCGCTGAACGGCTGTGGAGAAAACCTAATCTGTCCGAAGATTTCCTCCATTATAAATTTATGCTGAAAACATATAACTCTGCCCTTCACCTCTCCAAACAAACCTACTTTAACAACCTCATCATCTCACTTTCCAATAATCCTAAACGCCTCTTTATCACGTTTCACTCTCTCCTCAATCAAACAGCACAGACCCCGACCACCGACCTCAGAGATGACGATCTGGCCAATTGTTTCAAAGAAAAAATTGACCATATCCGACAGGAAATTTTCTCCCAATCCCCAAATATTATGCATGCACCCCCCCCCCCCCCCCATATTGTATCTTGCTCACTTCCTGACTTCAAACCAATCACGGAAGATGAAGTGATCAGACTCATTGCATCTTCTCACCCTACCACCAGCACCAGTGACCCTATTCCCTCACATCTCCTCCAGTCCCTTTCTCCAGCTGTCACCACTCACCTAACTAAAATTTTCAACCTCTCCCTCTCATCTGGTATCTTTCCCTCTTCTTTTAAACATGCCAGCATACATACAGTACAGACCAAAAGTTTGGACACACCTTCTCATTTAAAGATTTTTCTGTATTTTCTTGACTATGAAAATTGTACATTCACACTGAAGGCATCAAAACTATGAGTTAAGACATGTGGAATTATATACTTAACAAAAAAGTGTGAAACAACTGAAAATATGTTTTATATTCTAGGTTCTTCAAAGTAGCCACCTTTTGCTTTGATGACTGCTTTGCACACTCTTGGCATTCTCTTGATGAGCTTCAAGAGGTAGTCACCGGAAATGGTCTTCCAACAATCTTGAAGGAGTTCCCAGAGATGCTTAGCACTTGTTGGCCCTTTTGCCTTCACTCTGCGGTCCAGCTCATCCCAAACTATCTCAATTGGGTTCAGGTCTGGTGACTGTGGAGGCCAGGTCATCTGGCGTAGCACACCATCACTCTCCTTCTTGGTCAAATAGCCCTTACACAGCCTGGAGGTGTGTTTGGGATCATTGTCCTGTTGAAAAATAAATGATGGTCCAACTAAACGCAAATCGGATATAATAGCATGCCGCTGCAAGATGCTGTGGTAGCCATGCTGGTTCAGTATGCCTTCAATTTTGAATAAATCCCCAACAGTGTCACCAGCAAAGCACCCCCACACCATCACACGTCCTCCTCCATGCTTCACGGTGGGAACCAGGCATGTAGAGTCCATCCGTTTTCCTTTTCTGCGTCGCACAAAGACATGGTGGTTGGAACCAAAGATCTCAAATTTGGACTCATCAGACCAAAGCACAGATTTCCACTGGTCTAATATCCATTCCTTGTGTTCTTTAACCCAAACAAGTATCTTCTGCTTGTTGCCTGTCCTTAGCAGTGGTTTCCTAGCAGCTATTTTACCATGAAGGCCTGCTGCACAAAGTCTCCTCTTAACAGTTGTTGAAGAGATGTGTCTGCTGCTAGAACTCTGTGTGGCATTGACCTGGTCTCTAATCTGAGCTGCTGTTAACCTGCAATTTCTGAGGCTGGTGACTCGAATAAACTTATCCTCAGAAGCAGAGGTGACTCTTGGTCTTCCTTTCCTGGGGCGGTCCTCATGTGAGCCAGTTTCTTTGTAGCGCTTGATGGCTTTTGCAAATGCACTTGGGGATGCTTTCAAAGTTTTCCCAATTTTTCGGACTGACTGACCTTCATTTCTTAAAGTAATGATGGCCACTCGTTTTTCTTTATTTATCTGCTTTTTTCTTGCCCTAATACAAATTCTAACAGTCTATTCAGCTGTGTATCCACCTGACTTCTGCACAACACAACTGATGGTCCCAACCCCATTTATAAGGCAAGAAATCCCACTTATTAAACCTGACAGGGCACACCTGTGAAGTGAAAACCATTTCCGGTGACTACCTCTTGAAGCTCATCAAGAGAATGCCAAGAGTGTGCAAAGCAGTCATCAAAGCAAAAGGTGGCTACTTTGAAGAACCTAGAATATAAGACATATTTTCTGTTGTTTCACACTTTTTTGTTAAGTATATAATTCCACATGTGTTAATTCATAGTTTTGATGCCTTCAGTGTGAATGTACAATTTTCATAGTCAAGAAAATGCAGAAAAATCTTTAAATGAGAAGGTGTGTCCAAACTTTTGGTCTGTACTGTACATTACTTAAAAAACCATCCCTTCACCAGAATTGCACGGCCAACTACAGACCCATTTCCAATCTTCCCTTTATCTCTAAACTCCTGGAACGCATGGTCCATTCCCATCTAATCCGCTATCTCTCAGATAACTCTCTTCTTGACTGGTTTCCGCTCTTTACATTCTACTGAAACTACCCTCACTAAAGTCTCTAATGATCTACTAACAGCTAAATCTAATAGTCACTACTCCCTGCTGATTCTCCTAGATCTCTCTGCAGCATTCGACACTATGGATCATCAGCTCCTCCTCACTATGCTCCGCTTTATTGGCCTCAAGGACACTGTTCTCTCTTGGTTCTTCTCCTACCTCTCTGACCGCTCCTTCTCTGTGTCTTTTGCCGGCTCCTCCTCCTCTCTCCTTCCATTTACCGTCAAGGTTCCTCAAGGATCAGTCTTAGGCCCCCTTCTTTTCTCTTTGTACACCGCTCCTATTGGACAAACAATCAGCAGATTCGGTTTTCAGTACCATCTCTATGCTGATGACACCCAATTATACACCTCTTCTCCGGACATCACCCCTGCATTATTACAAAAGACCAGTGATTGTCTTTCTGCTGTGTCTAACATTATGTCCTCCCTCTATCTAAAACTGAATCTGTCAAAAACTGAACTACTCATATTTCCTCCCTCTACTAACCTACCTATGCCCGATATTGCCATTTGCGTTTGTGGCTCAACTATTACTGCCCAGCAACAAGCCCGCTGTCTTGGGGTCATTTTTGATTCAGATCTTTCCTTCACTCCTCACATCAAATCACTCGCTTGCTCGTGTCATCTACACCTCAAAAACATCTCAAGAATCAGGACTTTTCTTACCTTTGACTCTGCAAAAACACTTACTGTAGCTCTTATTCATTCTCGTCTCGACTATTGCAACTCTTTATCGGTCTCCCTCTTACTAAACTCTCCCCTCTCCAATCCATCCTAAACACAGCAGCCAGGATCATATTGTTCGTCAACCGCTACACCGATGCCTCTTCCCTGTGCCATTCATTGCATTGGTTGCCCTTCCAATATAGAGTTCAATATAAACTTATCACGCTTACCCGCAAAGCACTCCATGCTTCAGCACCCCCCTACATCTCCTCCCTTGTCTCAGTCTACCATCCTACCTGTGCCCTCCATTCTGCCAATGACTTAAAACTAAAATCCTCCATAATCTGAACTTCCCACTGCCATCTCCAAGATTTCTCGCGTGCTGCGCCAATTCTTTGGAATGCACTACCCAGGACAGTTTGATTAATTCCCAATACCCACAGTTTCAAGAGGACCCTAAAAAACAATTTCTTTAGACTGGCCTATCGCCTCAACACACTATCTAACTGTCCCCGTTTTGGCCCATATTAAAATCTTCTTCAATTTCAGGTTCATACCATCCATGCACTTAATAGCCTCGGTCTGGACTGTGCACATACTGGCTGGCAACCAGTTCATGTATTATTATTTATCCTATTTAGTATATCAAGGCTGCATTATACAATATATGTACATTTTACCTTTTGTGTCTCCCCCATTTCCTCATAGACTGTAAGTTTGCGAGCAGGGCCCTCACTCCTTTCGATATGAGGTATGCTAATTCTGTATTGTCTGTATAAGTTCCCCCTAAAATTGTAAAGTGCTGCGGAATATGTTGGCGCAATAAAAATAAAAATTATTATTATTACATGATAAAATCTAAATTTGTTGTCTTACTACTGTGCTACAGAAACCATGCCACATTTGATCTTTGATGCTGATATTCTTCTCCATACAGGGGTTCACATGGTAAAATCTAAATTTGTTGTCTTAATACTGTGCTACATGTGCTACATACAGCAGGCCACATTTCAGTTTTAAATTCTTTGGTGCTGATATTGTTCTCTATACAGGGGTTCACATGATAAAATCTAACTTTGTTGTCTTACTACCGTGCTACATAATGCAGGCCATATTTCAGCTTTTAATTCTTTGGTTCTGATATTCTGCTCCATCCATGGGTTGACATTACTAAATCTCAATATTTTCTGTTAGTACCATGCTACAGAAACCATGCCATATTTGAGCTTTTAATTCTTTGGTGCTGATATTCTGCTCCATCCAGGGGTTCACATTACTAAATCTCAGTATTTTCTGCTACTACTGTGCTACACAAACTAGGCCGCATTTGAGATTTTAATTCTTTTGTGCTGCTATTCTGCTCCATCCATGAGTTCACAATAGAAAATCTAAATTTTTGCTGCTACTACTGTGCTATAGAAACTAGGCCACATTTGAGCTTTTAATTCTTTGGTGCTGATATTCTGCTCCATCATTATAAAACCTTAACTTGTTCTGTTACTACCGTGCTACAGAAACCATGTCATATTTGAGCTTCTAATTTTTTGGTGCTGATATTCTGCTCTATCCAAAGGTTCACATTACTAAATCTCAATATTTGCTGCTACTACCGTGCTACACAAACTTGTCCACATTTGAGCTTTTAATTCTTTGGTGCTGATATTCTTCTACATACAGGAGTTCACATGGTAAAATCTAACTTTGTTGTCTTACTACTGTGCTATATACAGCAGGCCACATTTCAGCTTTAAATTCTTTGGTGCTGATATTGTATTCTATACAGTGGTTCACATAATAAAATCTAACTTTGTTGTCTTACTACCGTGATACATAAAGCAGGCCACATTTCAGCTTTTAATTCTTTTGTGCTGATATTCTGCTCTATACAGGGTTGACATTCTAAAATCTAAATTTGTTGCGTTACTACTGTGCTACAGAAACCTTGCTACATTTGATCTTTTAAGTTTTTGGTGCTGATATTCAGCTCTAGCCAGGGGTTGACATTATAAAATCTAAATTTTTTTGCTGCTTCTGCCTACATAAACCAGGCCACATTTGAGCTTCTAATTGTTTTACGCTGAGATTCTGCTCTATCCAGGGTTCCACATTAGAAAATCTATTTTTTTCAGGTACTAGCATGCTAGAGAAACCATGCTACATTTCAGCTTTTAATTATTTTGTGCTAGTATTGTGCTCCAGCCAGGAGTACACATTTCACAATGAAATTTCTTTGTGCTAATAGCGTGGTCCAGAAACCAGACCACATTTCAGCATGGGACAGGGCTTGGAGCAGCATTTCTAGCTTAACCTTTGATCAGTAACAGATGGATGAGTGACAGGTATAGGCCTAGTGCTCTGAGAGCTTGGACAAATTCAGGCAACACACATGAAGTTGACCCAACTTTGAGACCAAACATTTCCAAGAATTTGGGCAGATACCACTAAAGTGACATAAATTTTTATTTATTTATTTTACTCACTTATATAGCGCCATTAATTCCTCAGCACTTTACAAACATGATCAATTTCCCCAGAGTAGAAATAGTATAATGAGGCTCTGACACCCCATCCACTACAGGCAGCCCACCAACTTGGAGTCTCCACATTTAAAAAAAATTGTTAGTAACATTAGCAGCAGGCACAGAAGCCACAAAAAAAGTTGTCAGACTGCAATAACGCAAGATCAATGCAGCACACTGAAAACTATACCATCGCCTTGTCTGCCCACTGTGCGACTGGAGTGCAAAAGTCATTGGAAATCCATGACTTGTTCATCTTGATGAAAGTTAGGCAGTCTACACTACACTCTGCTGCTGCACGGGCTGGTCTAAAAAATATGTGAAACAACTCACAGAAATTGCTTCTGCCATTTAAGCTGCTGCTGCTAATGTTTTTGCTTTGACGATTCGATATTCCCAGGATTAGAAGTCTATAACTGCGATATACACTGTGTGCCTCACTGCTGTCTTGGGGAAAACCACTCTCAAGATTTTCTTCAAGCATGTTTTGATACTCCAGCATCGGCACGTCCCTTTCCAGGAGGGAAGCATCTGTCAAAATTTACTCTTGTACCGTGGATCTAACAGAGTGGCAACCCAGTAGTCAGCACTATTTCTAATCCTAACAGTATGGGCAACAATCATGTTGCAGATAGTGCAGCAAGAAGGCGCTCATGGGTCGGTCTCTTCCATAGTATGTTGGTGGCGGAATAACACTCAAGCTTGCTTCCTCCATTCCCTCCCGCCAACCACGGACAACAAAGAGGGGATCATTATCCTCTTCATCTCCTAACTGTTGCGTGGCCATCACCTCTTTCTCCTTGTCCTCCTCCATTTGTTCCTCGGCTCCTGCAACTTCACTACAGTTTGTCTGGTACCATGAGCCCCTCTTGATCACTGTAATCCACCATCCCATGGCAACCGCCTGCTCTACGACAGTCCAGAACTTAGAGATATTGTTATTCTTCCGCATCCTCCTCTGCTATCTTCTCTTCTCCTGGGACCACCACCTCCTCCCACAGACTATTCAAAGTGAGCTCCAGCATGTAGATGACCGGAATAGTTATGCTGATGGCGGCATCGTCAGTGCTAACCATCTTAGTAGCCATTTCGAAAATGTGCAGAAGGGTGCAGCGGTCCTTCATCTGTGCCCACTCCGCAAGTGTGATTTGCACCATGCCCGTACTGCATTGGCCCAGGTTATTCAAAATGACATACTGCACCAGGGCTCGTCGCTGCTGCTATGGTCACTGCAACATGTGCAGAGTTGAATTACACCATGTCAGTACACTGCATATCAACCGGTTAACTGGTAGGCCAAAAGATCTCTATAGCAATGCAAGTAGATGACCTGCGGGTTGCAAATGTCGGAAGTGAGCACACAGCGAACGTGGTTTCTGAAGTCACGCGTCCAGTCGCACACGGCCTTCCCTGTCTCCAGGTCCAGTGGAGACAGCCATTGCTCAAACTCAGCCTGGATAGCAGTCCACAACTCTTGAGCGGTATGACTGTGATCTCCAAGGCATATTAATTTAAACGCTGCTTGATTGCGGTGAGCCCTGGCTGCTCAGTACGAAGGTGGGGGAAATTCTCTCGGCACTGTTGGAACGCGTGTCTCATTAAGGCAGAGGTTGATGGCGCAGGTGGAGGCCCTATAGGAGGGGGAGGAGGCAAAAGCAGTGGAGAAATTGTTAGATACAGAGCTTTTTCCCACAAGCCTTGGAGATTCCAAGACTTGGTGTCTAGTGGTTTAGTTCTCCATCCCCTGGTGTGTAATGGCTTAGTTCTCCAACCCTAGCTGTTTAGTAGTTTAGTTCTCCAACCCTGTTGTCTATAATTTAGTTCTCCATTTTCTGGTGTGTAGTGGTTTAGTTCTCCAACCTTAGCTGTTTAGTTCTCTAACCCATTGTCTATTAGTTTAATTTTCCATCTTCTGGTGGGTAGTAGTTTAGTTATCCATCCCCAAGCGCCCTGCAAGCCTTTGGGATTCCAAGACTTGTGGATAAGCCCATTCCCAGACTGCCCACTCAGCCACCAGAATCACCAAGTGCCCAGTCAGCGAAATGTAATGCAAACGAGGTGTCCAGGTGTCAGTGGTGAAATTCACCCTGTCAGACATAGATTTTTTCAAGGAACGGGTGATGTTGTCTGCAACATGTTGGTGTAGTGCAGGCACGTCTTTGTGAAAGAAGTAATGGCGACTGGGCAACTGGTACTGGGGGACGGTGACACCCATCAGCTTTTGGAAACTGTCTGTATCCACCAGGCGGAAAGGCAGCATTTCCGTGGCCAACAGATTGGAGATGGTGAAGTTCAAGTTCTTTGTTTCCTCCTACACATGCCAAAGCAATCTTTTACGTGACTACAACTGCTGGACTGAGGGCTGGCAGCTGTGCTGAGAGAGGGTGGAGTAGGGTGAATACGACAAACTGTTGGATTGTGAGAGAGCTGCCAGCGCAGATGTTATGGTGGATTGAGAAAAATGTGGTGTGCTCGGTGTCTGAGATTGGTCAAAAACAGCAGGCATGTCCACTTCCATAACAACTGACAGGCTGTCACTCACCCCGACTGTAGTGGGTAAACAAATGGAGGTTCTGTGGCCGGAGACCTGTGTGAGAACACTTGACACGGTGACGGAGGAGGAAGAAGTAGCAGTTGCGGTTGATGGGGCGGTCGGTGGTTGGCGAGGCCCACTAGTCTGCATTTTAGCGCAGTGAAAGTTCCAGTCTAACGCATGTTCATCGCGCATGTGCCAGTTCATGCATGTAGTAGTCATATTATTGCAATTATTGCCTCTACTGAGTCTTTTTAACAAAGTTGGCAAATTGCATGAATTGTGTCATCCTTTGCGGACTCTAAGAAAATCCACGCTAGGCAAGCCTTGCCACCCCTACTAACTGCAGACCCGCAACCGCTGCTGGCCACAGTTGTGGCTGTGGATGCAGTGCTTGTTGTGGCTGCATCACTCAGTTTGTGTGCGGGAAGCCGCAACGTAACCTCCTCGTCTTCCTCCTCCTCCACCTCCTCTGCTGAGCTACTCAGCTGCATGCCTCTGGGTTCACACGAAGTGGGATCTACAACCTAATTGTCATCCTATCTGTTCTCCCACTCCTCGCCCTGAGAGTCACCACAGTGCAGTCTGGGTGCACCTCACTTATCTGAGTCTCATCAGTATCACCGAATTCATCATCTTTCCACCATCTCATTCAACCCCCCAACTGACCTATCCATCAAAGTCTAGGGCGGCCCGCTCTCCCCAGTCCCACAACCTTGACTCTGATCTCTGCTTCAAACCTGAGATCCAAGCCCTTTCCACTTCCTGCTGACTCCAACTCCAATATATCTCCCGGATCCGCATGTTACTCAACAATGAATCTGCAAAAACACTAGTGCACACCCTCATCATCTTCCGCCTCGATTGTTGTAACCTCCTGCTCTGTGGCCTCCCTTGTAACACTCTCGCACCCCTCCAATCTATCCTAAATTCTGCTGCCTAACTAATCCACCTGTCACCCCGCTATTCACCGGCTTCTCCCCCCTGTCAATTCTTGCACTGGCTCCCTGTTGCCCCGAGACTCCAGTTGAAAACCCTAACTTTGGCATACAAAGCCATCCAAAAGCTGTCTTCTCCATACATCTCTGACCTAGTCTCGCAGTACTTACCTGCGTGCAACCTTTGATCCTCACAAGAGCTCCTTATCTACTTACCTCTTATATCCTCTTCCCACAATCACTTAAAAGATTTGTCCTGTGCATCTCCCCTACTCTGGAACGCTCTACCCCAACACCTCAGACTCTTGTCTACCGTGGAAACCTTCAAAAGGAACCTGAAGACCCACCTCTACCGACAAGTGTACAACCTGCAGTAACCCTCGCTCCACCATACCGCTGCACGACCAGCTGTAACCTCACCTAATATAGCCTCACTCATCCCATGCAGATTGTTTGCAGGGTCCTCTCTCCTTCTGTACCAGTCTGTGACCCCTTTTCACATGTAAAGCGCCATGGAATAAATGGCACTATAATAATAATTACACTATATGTACTGTTGGTCAATTGATGCAACTTTTCCTGGTGTCTGCCCTCAATTTGAGCTGTTTTGGCAGCTTTTGGGCCCCTTTGAAGGTTTTGTGTATACAGTTGTAACCAGAAGTTTACATACACTATATAAAAAGACACATATGCATGTTTTCCTCAATATCTGACATGAAATCAGAATAAAGCTTTCCCGTTTTAGGTCAGTTAGGATTACCATAATTTTTCATATTTTGCCAAATGTTAGAATAATGAGAGAGACAGAGAGAGAATGTTTTAAAGCATTTTTATTACTTACTGCAAAGTCAAAAGTTTACATACATTTCATTAGTATTTGGTACCATTGCCCTTAAACTGAATGACTTGGGTCAAACGTTTGAGATATCCTTCCACAAGCTTCTCACAATAGTTGGTCAGAATTTGGGCCCATTCCTCCAGACAAAACTGGTGTAACTGATCCAAGTTTGTAGGTTGCCTTGCTTGCACCTGCCTTTTCAGCTTTGCCCATAAATTTTCAATAGGATTGAGATCAGGGCTTTGTGATGGCCACTCCAAAACATTGATTTGGTTATACTTAAGCCACTTTGTTACCATTTTGGCAGTATGCTTCAGGTCATTGTCCATTTGGAAGACCAATTTCCGCCCAAACTTTAACTTCCTGGCTGATGTCTTGAGATGTTGCTTCAGTATTGCCACATAATCTTCTTTTCTCATGATGCCATCTATTTTGTGAATTGCCCCAGTCCTTCCTGCAGCAAAACAACCCCACAACATGATGCTGTCAACCCCGTGTTTCACAGTTGGGATGGTGTTCTTAGGCTTCACAGCTTCTCCCTTTTTCTTCCAAATGTAACAATGGTTATTATGCCCAAATAATTCAATTTTAGCTTCATCAGACCACAGGACATGTCTCCAAAATTTAAGGTCTTTGTTCCTGTGTGCATTTGCAAACATTAATCTGGCCTTTTTATGTTTCTTTTGCAGTAATGGCTTCTTCCTGGCAGAGTGGCCTTTCAGCCCATGTTGATACAGTACTCGTTTCACTGTGCATATTGACACAATCTTACCAGCTTCCACCATCATATTCTCAAGGTCTTTTGCTTTTGTCCTTGGGTTGACATGCACTTGCCGGACCAAAGCACGTTCATCTCAAGGACACAGAACCAGTCTCCTTCCTGAGCGGTATGATGGCTGGACATTTCCATCTTGTTTGTACTTGCATATAATTGTTTGTACAGATGAACGAGGCACCTTCAGGTATCTTGAAATTGTACCCAATGATGAGCCAAACTTGTGCACGTCCACAATTCTCTTCCTGATATCTTGACTGATTTCTTTAGACTTTCCCATGATGCTACACAAAGAAGCAGTGTGTTTCAGGTGTGCATTAAAATACATCCACAGGTGTGTCTCAAAGGCTATGTGCCCATGATGCTGAAATGCTGCAGATTTTTTTCGCTTCTCCCTGGCAGGAAAAACGCATGCAGTTTTTACATGCGTTTTTCCCGCCAGGTAGAAGCGTTTGTCAAGCGTTTTTGCATGGATTTCTGCATGCGGGTTATCAAGCGCTTTTCCAAGCGATTTTAGCATCACTTGGAAAAATGCTTGACAATTTGTTCACACTATATAAATCCATGCAACCGGCATGGATTTATAGTAGTGTGACCAAGTTAGTTAAAAAAAAGAATAAGAATGGTAAAAAAATTAAAAAAAAAGATTATACTTACCTTCCGATGTCCTCCCGGTGTTTTCTCTACTGCGTCCGGTGTGTTGGGCGGCTCGCGGTGGTGTGAAGGACCGGCGGTGATGTCATGGAGTCATGTGACAGGTCACATGACTCAATGACGTCATGGCAGGTCCTTCACACAACACGACCCAGACGGAGGGGAGAAAACACCGGGAGGACATCAGAAGGTAAGTATAATCTTTATTTTTTATTTTAAATTATTTTTTTTACAGTTTCTATGGTACCCAGGTCTGGATGAGAGTCTCCTCTCCTCCAGACCTGGGTACCATCCGCACATTAAACCGTGTGATATCCGCTTGTGCAGATGCAGTGATGCGGATGTCACGCGGTCCAATGCAAGTCAATGGCGGCGATTACGCTGCGTGTCCGCAAAATTAATGGACATGCGTATTTTTCCGCAATGATAATCCGCAGCGGAAATTTCCACAGCATGTGCACAGCACATGCGGATTATCATTGGGGACCATGGGGCACGTATTACCAAGCGTTTTTTAAGCGTTTTTGCTGCGGAAATTCCGCAGCAAAAACGCTTGAAAAACGCATAGTGGGCACGCAGCCTTACTCAGATGTTGCCAAAAAACTATCAGAAGCTTCCAAACACATGACATCATCATATGGGCGGTCCAGAATTGTTTAAAGGCATAGTAATCTTAGTGTATGTAAACTTTTGACTTTGCAGTAAGTAATAAAAATGCCTTAAAACATGCTCACTCATTATTCTGGCATTTGGCAAATATTAAAAATTATGGTAATCCTAATTGACCTAAAACGGGAAAGGTTTATTCTAATTTCATGTCATATATTATGAAAAACATGCATATGTGTCTTTTTATATAGTGTATGTAAACTTCTGGTTTCAACTGTTCATTTTGTTTTCCCTCCCATTGAATGCAATGGGATTCGGATATGTTCGACGAACTGTTCGCCGAATTGTTTGGAGAACATCGGGAAGTTCGCCAATCTGAAACGAATCGAACCTTAAGAGGTTCGCTCATCTCTAGTCTTGAAGAGACAATTTGCATATTTCCCAGAGGAGCATTGTGGCTTGAAAAGTTTCCTCACCTTGACGTGCTCAGCATGTCGCTCTCCGCAAGGAGAGACGTTACTTCTTAGACTCTGGTCTTGAGGCTTTATCTGTGCCTGCAATTGCTTTACAAAAAAAAAAAAAGCATGGACCGCACCTCCAAAAATTCATACGTTGATCTAATGCCTCTCGGCAAAAATATATATAACTGAACATGAGGTTCTTAGTTTAACATTCTGATCAGACTGTATGAAGCCCACAGCCACGTCATGGCAAACCTCTTAGTGGGTCCTAACGTTTCCTGCCTAAAAGGAGCGGCGCCGTGCCAACCACCGCCGTGGCGACAATGCAATAGCTGGGCGGGCGGCCTGGTGCCTCACAGCACCCATGCTGCTAGACTGAGTCCCCATGACTCCAGGCTGCGCTGCCCCACAAGCACAAAACCACAGCAGCAATGGCCGACATACTGCACCAACACCACATGAAAGGAGCATTTCAACTCACCTTCCTCAAGCTCTCAACTGAGAGCAAAAATAGCCTAGACCATCTTTGCAGTCTCCTGATAATTAAAATCACCTGTGCCAAATGGGAGGAGTGCTGGTCCAACAAAGGGGAAAGAACATGCTACATTTTTTTTGTATTGTATGTATTGCCTGTGAGGTATCTGCCGTGGCTGCTGGAGCTTGCCACGAGAGAAGGGGTAGAGACATTCACCCTAGGGAACAGCCTACCATAAGGTGGAGGGGCTGTGGGATCACTAGGTCCCGCACCTTTGTCTGTTGGACGCGCTTCTTATATATTAGATACTGGGGTTCATCTGGTGTTTCTATTTCTTTATGCGATGTCATGTGGCTTGCACAAGCATGCCATGTCTGTGCCATAGTTAGTAGTCTGTTTTCTTCCAGCCATCCTTTATGGTTGGTTAGAAATCTTTTCTATATCCCCTCATTTAAAGTACCATGTCTTCCTGCTCCCACTGTCTTAAGCAATAACTTGCTCCCTTTAGTGGCAAAATTTCCCTTCATGCTTCCTATAATGTCTAGGGCAGTGACCCATGCCATGGTTCAGGGTCACTCCCGGAGGACCCTTTGCTTTGTTTAGCCACCATTCAATAGGCAGCTAGGGACCCATCCAACTATACTAGCACCGTTATTTGTATGTTATGGAGGGTCAGGGTACATATGCTGGAGAGCCAAGGGTAGACACCTCTACCTGTACTGCACTGCAAGGCAGGCTCAAATCTACGCGGTTCTCCTCAGGAGGTGTCTACGCTGGAAACCCCTTGAACCCATCTACGTTCTTTCTATTACAAAGGAAGCAACAGTAAATTGCCACTACACAGATGGTTATGACAATCAGCCAATTTAGGCCTATGTCAAAACCTCATGGGGGCACTTCACACTGGGCCTTCAGTACTTTCTCAACCATTGCACGGGACTACGTCAACTGATCATGCACAACGTTCCGTATCAATTTTCATGACAGACTGGATATAGAGGACAGACCCCACGACTTCAAGTATGTCTGAAGAACTGCAGGGGTCCTAGCATTCATTCGGGATGGCTTTATACACAACCACTTCACTCAGAGTTCTTGGAGTCTGATAAACCCCTCGGCGCATAGCTGCTAGGGGCGCCCTCAGGAGTTGTCTTAACAGCAGGATAATAGAATGAACCAGGAATCTCCAAGTTCACTTATCTTAGCCACTCACACAACTACTCACAGAATTATACACATAGCTCCCAAAGATCCCGGATTCGGCGGGACTCTCCCATCACGTCTCAGCTGTTCTCCCGGCTTCTATTTATACTCGCCTCTCTGAGGTTTTCATTGATCCTGTAGCTCCTCCTCGGGGGTGAAGCCACTTGTCCCTGAAAAGTATAAATTACACTGCTCAAAAAAATAAAGGGAACACTTAAACAACAGAATATAACTCCAAGTAAATCAAACGTCTGTGAAATCAAACTGTCCACTTAGGAAGCAACACTGATTGACAATCAATTTCACATGCTGTTGTGCAAATGGAATAGACAATAGATTGAAATTATTGGCAATTATCAAGACACCCTCAATAAAGGAGTGGTTCTGCAGGTGGGGACCACAGACCACATCTCAGTACCAATGCTTTCTGGTTGATGTTTTGGTCACTTTTGAATGTTGGTTGTGCTTTCACACTCGTGGTAGCATGAGACAGACTCTACAACCCACAGAAGTTGCTCAGGTAGTGCAGCTCATCCAGGATGGCACGTCAATGTGAGCTGTGGCAAGAAGGTTTGCTGTGTCTGTCAGCGTAGTGTCCAGAGGCTGGAGGCGCTACCAGGAGACAGGCCAGTACACCAGGAGACGTGGAGGGGGCCGTAGGAGGGCAACAACCCAGCAGCAGGAAAGCTACCTCTGCCTTTGTGCAAGGAGGAACAGGAGGAGCACTGCCAGAGCCCTGCAAAATGACCTCCAGCTGGCCACAAATGTGCATGTGTCTGCACAAATGGTTAGAAACTGACTCCATGAGGGTGGTATGAGGGCCTGACATCCACAGATGGGGGTTGTGCTCACAGCCCAACACTGTGCAGGAGACTTGGCATTTGCCACAGAACACCAGGATTGTCAAAGTCGCCACTGGCGCCCTGTGCTCTTCACAGTTGGAAGAAGGTTCACACTGAGCACATGTGACAGACATGACAGAGTCTGGAGACGCCGTGGAGAGCGATCTGCTGCATGCAATATCCTTCAGCATGACCGGTTTGGCATTGGGTCGGTAATGGTGTGGGGTGGCATTTCTTTGGAGGACTGCACAGCCCTCCATGTGCTCACCAGAGGTAGCCTGACTGCCATTAGGTACCAAGATGAGATCCTCAGACCCCTTGTGAGACCATATGCTGGTGCAGTTGGCCCTGGGTTCCTCCTAATGCAGGACAATGCCAGACCTCATGTGGCTGGAGTGTGTCAGCAGTTCCTGCAAGATGAAGGCATTGAAGCTATGGACTGGCCCGCCCATTCCCCAGACCTGAATCAGATTGAGCACATCTGGGACATCATGTCTTGCTCCATCCACCATCGCCACGTTGCACCAGAGACTGTCCAGGAGTTAGCGGATGCTTTACTCGAGGTCTGGGAGGAGATCCCACAGGAGACCATCCGTAACCTCATCAGGAGCATGTTCAGGCGTTGTAGGAAGGTCATACAGGCACGTGGAGGCCACACACAATACTGAGCCTCATTTTGACTTGTTTTAAGGACATTACATCAAAGTTGGATCAGGCTGTAGTGTGTTTTTACACTTTAATTTTGGGGGTGACTCAAAATCCAGGCCTCCATTGGTTAATAAATTTGATTTCCATTGATGATATTTGTGTGATTTTGTTGTCAGCACATTCAACTTTGTACAGAACAAAGTATTCAATGAGAATATTTCATTCATTCAGATCTAGGATGTGTTATTTGAGTGTTCCCTTTATTTTTTTGAGCAGTGTACAGTACAGACCAAAAGTTTGGACACACCATCTCATTTAAAGATTTTTCTGCATTTTCATGACTTTGAAAATTGTACATTCACACTGAAGGCATCAAAACTATGAATTAACACATGTGGAATTATATACTTAACAAAAAAGTGTGAAACATCTGAAAATATGTCTTATATTCCAGGTTCTTCAAAGTAGCACCTTTTGCTTTGATGACTGCTTTGCACACTCTTGCCATTCTCTTCATGAGCTTCCAGAGGTAGTCACCGGAAATGGTTTTCACTTCACAGGTGTGCCTTGTCAGGTTTAATAAGTGGGATTTCTTGGCTTATAAATGGGGTTGGGACCATCAGTTGTGTTGTTGCAGAAGTCTGGTGGAAACACAGCTGATAGTCCTACTGAATAGACTGTTAGAATTTGTATTATGGCAAGAAAAAAGCAGCTAAGTAAAGAAAAACGAGTGGCCATCATTACTTTAAGAAATGAAGGTCAGTCAGTCCGAAAAATTGGGCAAACTTTGAATGTGTCCTCAAGTGCAGTTTCAAAAACCATCAAGCGCTACAAAGAAACTGGCTCACATGAGGACCGCCCCAGGAAAGGAAGACCAAGAGTCACCTCTGCTTCTGAGGATAAGTTTATCCGAGTCACCAGCCTTAGAAATCGCAGGTTAACAGCAGCTCAGATGAGAGACGAGGTCAATGCCACACAGAGCTCTAGCAGCAGACACATCTCTACAACAACTGGTAAGAGGAGACTTTGTGCAGCAGGCCTTCATGATAAAATAGCTGCTAGGAAACCACTGCTAATGACAGGAAACAAGCAGAAGAGACTTGTTTGGGCTAAAGAACACAAGGAATGGACATTAGACCAGTGGAAATCTGTGCTTTGGTCTGATGAATCCAAATTTGAGATCTTTGGTTCCAACCACCGTGTCTTTGTGCGACGCAGAAAAGGTGAACGGATGGACTGTACATGCCTGGTTCCCACCGTGAAGCATGGAGGAGGAGGTGTGATGGTGTGGGGGTGCTTTGCTGGTGACACTGTTGGGGATTTATTCAAAATTGAAGGCATACTGAACCAGCATGGCTACCACAGCATCTTGCAGCGGCATGCTATTCCATGCGTTTAGTTGGACCATCATTTATTTTTCAACAGGGCAATGACCCCAAACACACCTCCAGGCTGTGTAAGGGGTACTTGACCAAGAAGGAGAGTGATGGGGTGCTACGCCAGATGACCTGGCCTCCACAGTCACCAGACCTGAACCCAATCGAGATGGTTTGGGGTGAGCTGGACCGCAGAGTGAAGGCAAAAGGGCCAACAAGTGCTAAGCATCTCTGGGAACTCCTTCAAGATTGTTGGAAGACCATTTCCGGTGACTACCTCTTGAAGCTCATCAAGAGAATGCCAAGAGTGTGCAAAGCAGTCATCAAAGCAAAAGGTGGCTACTTTGAAGAACCTAGATTATAAGACATATTTTCAGTTGTTTCACACTTTTTTGTTAAGTATATAATTCCACATGTGTTAATTCATAGTTTTGATGCCTTCAGTGTGAAGGTACAATTTTCATAGTCATGAAAATACAGGAAAATCTTTAAATGAGATGTGTCCAAACTTTTGGTCTGTACTGTATGTCACGAATTGCTATGTACAGTATATGTATTTTTATTCTAGGGGGAGAATAAAAGATTTTTTTCATGTTATAAAATTACTAAAAAATAATAATGAAAACACTTCATAATGAAAAAAATAATTTCATTTTTAATGCGTTTTTTTTTTTTTTTAAATAATGAACATCACAAATCAGCACATGACCCGCACAACACAGCGATCAGCTTATTTATGTGGATCGGTAAATGTCATAATTTATATTACACACAGCTGAGGCTGTGTTCACACGTAGAGTAAATGCTATGTTCTTTCTGCTGCAGATGTCCGCACCACACAATGCAATAACAATCTTCTCTGACTATCGTGTTTGCTGCGTTTCTTATGCATTTTCCCCTTATTTGATTTTCGTTTTTGGGTTAGATATGAAGCAGAATTTTTAACGTTTTTTTTAATAGTACAGAAAAGCTTTGATTCTGCACTTAAAAATGCAATGGCGATTTTTATTTCATGCGATTTTTTTTTTCAGAAGCCTATAGAGAAATGGACTCACATCCACTTTGCTTTAAAATTTAGACCGTGTTCACATATATCATAAAAGCTGCGTATATTCTGTTGCTTTTTTTTATTTTGCACAAAAATTCTGCTGTTGAACTGTCCAAGCAAATTGGATGTGATTCCATGAAAATTGCGCCCGCTATTAGAATTCAACAAACAGTATTTTACATTATTTAAAAGTTAGTATTTATCGACAAGTGCTTCTCACTAAATTAGAATATCATCAAAAAATTAATCTATTTCAGTTCTTCAATACAAAAAGTGAAACTCTTATTATATAGAGTCATTGCAAACAGAGTCATCTATTTCAAGTGTTTATTTCTGTTAATGTTGATGATTATGGCTTACAGCCAATGAAAACACAAAAGTCATTATCTCAGTAAATTAGAATACTTTATAACACCAGCTTGAAAAATGTTTTTAAAATCCGAAATGTTTTCCTACTGAAATGTATGCTCAGTAAATGCACTCAATACATCACTCTGTAATGAGTCTATATAATATATAAGTTTCACTTTTTGTATTGAAGAATTTAAATAAATTAACTTTTTGATGATATTCTAATTTAGTGAGAAAGATATGCTTGTCTCTCCACCTGTTATTACAAGTGTTCTTCCTTTCCCTTTTCTTTCCTTGCCTTTCCCATTCCTTTTCTCCCCTCCTACCTCTTAAATATTTTATATATAAGGTATATAAGGTATCGTATATGTGCATCGTAACCCCTTTTCCTTGCCTATTCTGTACACACCTATCTTTTTCATTTTCCTTCTATCCCTTTAATTTTTTCTTTTTCCTTTTTTTCCTATTTTCCTTAATAAACCATATTTTTCCTTCCCCCTTCTCATCCGATTCCTCAACCCTTTCCACCAATCTTTCATCCCTTTAAATTTTGCTTTTTTGCTTTTATTTTGTTGTCTGCTTCTGTATTACTGTGTATTTATAATATGTCGCCCCCTTTTTCTTTACGCTATTTACGTAAAAAATCCTTAATGAAAACTACTTTAACAAAAAAGGCGCCCTCTGTGCGCCCAAGTACACTGTTGAACAGTTTTGGTGCATTTTTTCTCTAGATGTTTCTATGTGGAGCCTAAAAAAACGCATGTAAAAACTGCAGATACTTTATTAAGTGCAGAATCAAAGCTTTTCTGTACCATAAAAAGCACATTAAAAAGGTGGCTTCACATCTGCACCAGAAACGCATCAAATAAGGGGGAAAAGATTGTTATTGTGTAGTTTGGTGCGGACATCTGCAGAAAACAAAAAACACAGTGTTTCTGCAACATGTGAACAGACAAACACAAAAAAGCCGGATGTCGTATAGTGACGGTACATAGAGATGAGAAAGTTCTGGCGTCTCCGATTGGGAACAAAAAATAATCCACAGGTCCAAAGTAGAGATGAGCAGGACGCACAGAAGACGTCGCACTGCCCTGGGTAATCAAAAGCCGCCCCAGGGACGCCGGAAGGTAAGAGACTCACGGCCTTCTGTCCAGCCACCAGGTACCACTGACCTGGACCAGAGACCCATGAATCCATCCGCTCATGTCTAGTCCTAACTGTCCTGGATACAGGGGACAGTCTCGGATTTGGGTCTACGTTCTGCAGTCTCGAGTATCTGCTGAATTTCCCTCACTACCAGCGCCCCTCTGACAACTCTTCCTGCCAGGAGAGAAAAAAAATAGTAAATAGCCGTGTATTGGGGTGCCGCCACTGGCGTGGCCAAAATTTGCCGCGGCACGCTATACACACCGCATGATCTGTCCCTTTTTCTATTCTTCAAAAGTTGGGAAGTATATCATACAACTGGGTAGACAGTACTATTTTGCATTCACTGTGACACGGTGCAGGCACCACGTTACGTGACCAGACTACAGAGTTATGGACAGAGCTACAGGAGGCAGGCAGTAACGCAATGGGTTACTTACCGCAGTTGTTCCTGAATTCTGGTCTGCCCAAGGGTCTGCAGTTCGGTGACACTATTGTAGTGTCTGCGCTCCCCACCAAAGAAATGTCACAGCAACTATGGGGGCTAGCCGTGCAGGGATCAGTCTCGTATCACAGATGAATGTCGTGGTCGGAGGCAATAAAGTTACAGACCAGTTTTCTGAAAACTGTTGTGTTAGAACTTTATACAGAAAACGGATGTAATATTACCTTCTAAGATGGATGCCACCGTTACACTGCAAACAAATATCTGTAACTCTCAATTAGACTTGTGCACTTGTCCACAGGTATATTGGCCCACTTCTCATGAGAAACCTGCTCCAGCTCTCTCACCTGATAGGGAGCCTTCTCCAGACGGCATGTTTCAGCTCGTTCCACGGATGTTCAATAGGACTTAGATCACAGCTCATAGAAGCCACTTCAGAATAGTCCAATGCTTTACTCCGAGCCATTCATGGATGTTTTCTAGCTGTGTTTTTGGCTCATTATCCTGTTGATAGACCCATGACTTGCGATTCAGGCAAGCTTTTTTTGGCAGCACATTTTACTCCAAAATGCATTGATAGTCTTGAGATTTCATTGCACCCTGTACAGATTCAAGAAACATAACGAAGGAGTAAAGCCAGCTCACCTGTGTGGTTCATAAATGGAGCACGGAAAACATTCTGATCTGCCAGATGCAACAGGGCAGCCCCAAAACATAACTGAGCCTCCTCCATCTTTCACAGTGAACATAAAGCTGATTTGACTTGCCAAAAAGCTCCAGTGTTGTCTCATCTGTCCAAAGAATATTCTGCCGGAAAATTTGTTTCTTGCAAATATGCATTTTGGCACTGTGCGCTGTGAGGATTTGCAGTTCTCTACCCCAGGAACAGCAGTCAGATATTAAATATACATACTCCTGGGCGGAACCCATCAAGTGGGCACGGACTCGCGCTATACAAGTGTATGGAGCGAGACCGCACCCCATATAGTGGGTGCGGCCGTCTACTGGATGTGGCCATCTAGTGGGCATGACTTCACCAATACAAGTGTATTGAGCTAGGCCGCGCCCACGACACGGGTTTTGCCTGGGAGTATGCATATTGCATATCTGAAAGCCATTCTCGGGGTAGAGAACGGCGAATCCTCGCAGCACACAGTGCGCGCACTGGGAGGATTCACAACTCTGCAGTCACACAGAGTGACTGCAGACTTCTCATTTTAGACTGGACAACCCGTTTTAATGATCGTAAGATACTGCTTTAAAATAATTAGAAAACCATGTATCATTTCCTGTACACTTCACAAATACTTGCTACTTTGTGTTCATATATCACTTAAAATCACAATTATACATTTAAGTTTGTGGGTGTAACGTGAAAAATGTGGAAAAGTTCATGGGGTATGAATACTTTTTCAAGGACCTGTATATATAATAATAATAATTTTGTTTTAGACGGCCTTGTATATCTCTCTACTATATCTTCTGATCTGCTGTTTACCCTCTCAGGATTTATATATCCACAATCATTTTATCTGTTGCTTCCTTAAAAAGTACATCTATTCCTTCTGCATATTTCCCCGAGGCTTATCAATAATTCCAGAAGAGAAAAAAACATTGCGGGTTGTTTCAGCATATTCATAGTACAGGACTGCCATCTTGTGTCCTATTTGTGTACCTACAATTGATTATAATCTCTTCTCAACAGCCTTACAGCCTCAGCAATTCTTTTAAATTACAATGTAACCAATTTACAAGGAATGACACAGCAACCAATTGGTAAACCTTTACCAATCAGCGGTTATTTAAATGCCGATTTACAGTCAGACAAAGGTAAGCAATGAGCACTAAACGATCTGTAATAGATTGCTCAGTGCACACAGGCTGCCATGATTCTCGGCAGTGCGAGTCCTGTTTAACCAGGATGATGCACCACTGAGAATTACAATCTTTTACGCTGCGCCAAAGATTATATTATCTAAGGAACAAGCGTTTTGCTCATTAATCGGTTGATCGGCAGCCTGTTCACGCTGCAAGATAAGATAAGAATGCTCATTTATGATTTTTTTTCATTGTAAATGCAGCCTAACCTTCAGTTAATCTGGCCTACACCTTATTCACGCTGTACTAAGGAAAGTGGAAAGCAGAGGAAAGAAGAAGAAAAATAAAGGAGAAAAAAAAGATACAGCACTGAGTGTTTAAATCCTCTGGGATTATTCCGCTAGAACAGATTTCCAGATGAAAGAAAAAATCTTCCAAACCTTTAAAGGAAATCTGTCGCCAAGTTTTTGCTAAGTAATCTGAGAGCAGCATAAGGTAGGGACAGAGACACTGATTCCAGCAATGTGTCACTTACTAGTCATTTAATGGTCTGCATGCTACATTTTAATATAATGTGTGTTTTCACTAGAGATCTAGCAGTTATCTGCATGCTTAGATCTGTATAACCCCACCCACACCACTGACTGGTAGCTTTCAGTGTACAATTTAAATTGGCAGAAAGCTGACAATCAGTGGTGAGGGTGTGGCTACAAAGAACAGGAGGACTACATGGCACAAGACAACTAGTCCTCCACTATCCCCTGCTGATAAAACACTGATTTTATTGAAACAACAACAAACAGCTCAGTAAGTGATAAATCACTGGAATCACGATCTCTGCCCCTCCATCATGCTGCTTTCAAATTACATTCTCTTACATTATTCCCTTTAAAAAGACACCATTCCTTCTAATACAAGGCTAAAATAATTTAATTTTAAAGACTACAGTGTTTCCATTACCCAAATAAGACATGCTTTCACCCTAATCTGAAAATACGATTGAGAAATTCTCAGATTCCAACTCCAATTTTCGACAAAGCTTAGAGTCACAAGCCTGGCCGGAAACAAATCTCTTCTATTTGATGACACGTCATAGATACTTTCATCTCCCTGATCCATGGTGGACTGATATTAGTTGATTTCCTGTAGCAATCATCTGCTTAACTCCTTCATGACCACAGCATTTACCGTTTTTGCATTTTCGTTTTTTGCTCCCCTTCTTCCCAGAGCCATAGCATTTTTATTTTTTAGTCAATATGGCTGTATGAGGGCTTATTTTTTGCGGGACAAGTTGTACTTTTGAACAACGTCACTGGTTTTACCATATAGTGTACTGGAAAACAGGGAAAAAAATCCAAGTGCGGTGAAATTGCAAAAAAAAAAATGCAATTCCACTGTTGTTTTTTGTTTGTTTTTTTACCACGTTCACTGATTGCTAAAATTGACATGCTATTATTATTCTCCAGGTCATTACGAGTTCATAGACACCAAATATATATAGGTTCTTTCTTATTTAAGTGGTGAAAAAAAATTCCAAAGTTTGCTAAATAAAAAAAAAATGGCGCCATTTTCCGAGACCCGTAGTGTCTCCATTTTTCAGGATCGGCGGCTAGGTGATGGCTTACTTTTTGCGCACCGAGCTGACATTTTTATTGATAACATTTTGGGGTAGATACGATATGTTAATCGCCTGTTATTGCATTTTATTGCAATATTGCAGCGACCAAAATAAAACACAATTTAGAATTTTTTATTGTTACACCATTAACCGATCAGATTAATTATTTTTTTATATTGATCGGGCGATTCTGAACGTGGTGGCAGGGGTCGACAAAGTTGTTCAGAATCTAGGAGCCAGCCAAAAAATTTAGGAGCCAGAATTTTTTTTGTTGACAAACTGTACATATAGACCCCCTCACACACGGCGTCTCCCCGGGGAGCACGGCCTTTGTATGTACTTACACAGGTAGCGGGAGATGAGAACGGGTCCCCGGCCACAGCGATCCTTCCCCCCAGGGCCGGCTCCAGGTTTTTCTGGGCCCCGGGCGAAAGAGTCTCAGTGGGCCCTTTTAACACATACACGATTCATGATGCACAGATACGGCGGAGAAATATATATATATATATATTTATATTTATTACACATGGCCCAGCCTGCCCCCTCATCCTTCACATACGCAGACATATGCGTGCGCACACACGGTACGCAGACATATGCGTGCGCACACACGGTACGCAGACATATGCACGCACACACGGTACGCAGACATATGCGTGCGCACACACGGTACGCAGACATATGCGTGCGCACACACGGTACGCAGACATATGCGTGCGCACACACGGTACGCAGACATATGCACGCACACACGGTACGCAGACATATGCACGCACACACGGTACGCAGACATATGCGTGCGCACACACGGTACGCAGACATATGCGTGCGCACACACGGTACGCAGACATATGCACGCACACACGGTACGCAGACATATGCGTGCGCACACACGGTACGCAGACATATGCGTGCGCACACACGGTACGCAGACATATGCGTGCGCACACACGGTACGCAGACATATGCGTGCGCACACACGGTACGCAGACATATGCACGCACACACGGTACGCAGACATATGCACGCACACACGGTACACAGACATATGCGTGCGCACACACGGTACGCAGACATATGCGTGCGCACACACGGTACGCAGACATATGCACGCGCACACACGGTACGCAGACATATGTACACATACAGACATACACATAGATAAAACAGTCAAATATATATACACAGTCATATACACTGACATTCACATACATGCACTCACACAGACCCATTACTAATATTTTTAATATGGGGATTGGGGAAGCCTCACTCACCTGTCCACGGTCCAGTGTCCTGTCCAGCAGCTCCTCGGGTATGGGGCAGTGCAGGGCCCCCGGCGTGTCACAGACTTCATGGCCCTGGGACATCAGAGGGGCCCACTTGCGGTCGGGTCCGGGCCCCTCCCGCCCATCTGTGCAGGACGGTGTTTGATTGCCGGCACTCCCCCAGACATGGCCGCGCGCTGTGCGGCTGTGTCTGCTAGTAATGACGCGGCAGGAGCGACACACAAGCACAATTAAAGGTGCAGTGCCGTCGACCCTGCCGTGTCATTACTAGCAGACACAGCCGGACAGCGCGCGGCCATGTCTGGGGGAAGTGCCGGCAATCAAGCAGCGCCTGCGTCCCTGAACAGGTGCCGAGGAAGCGGCCAGGGCCCCGACAGTGAGTGGGCGGGTGGGTGTGTGGGCCCGGCCCCGACAGTGAGTGGGCGGGTGGGTGTGTGGACCCGGGCCCCGACAGTGAGTGGGCGGCTGGGCCCCTCTGATTTTCCAGGGCCCCGGCACTTGCCCGGGTACGCCGGGTGCTGACGCCGGCCCTGCTTCCCCCGTAACCCAACTCTCCCTGTCCAGTCCCGGAGCATAAGGGGGGCGGAGCAAAGTGGAGAAGGCGGCCTGAGCGATACTGTACCTGCTTCCTCTGATTGGATGACTCCGTGCAGGAGGTGGGATTGGATTGAGAGTATTTTTTTTTCTTCTCAACTCCTCAACTCCTCAAGCACCAGGCAACATTTTCTAGGCGCCACTGGCGACCAGGCGCCTGGGTTTGTCGAGCCCTGCGATACCAAATATGTGTATGTGGGGTTTTTTTTACTGTTTTATTTTGAAAGGGGCAAAAGGGGGTGATTTAAACTTTTATATTTTTTTAGTTTTTTTTTATATTTTTAAAAACTTTTTTTTTTACACTTTTTGCTTGCTTCAATAGTCTCCATGGGATACTTGAAGCTGCAATTATCTGATTGCCTCTGCTTCACACAGTTGATGATCAGATTGCCAGTCTGTAGCAGATTTGCTCACTTGCTATGAGCGCTGACCACTGGGCGGCGCTCATACTCATAGCAAACTGGCAATAACAACCACAGCGGTCTCCTGCAGACCCCGGGTTGTCCTGGGTTGTCATGCCAACCCATCGGTGACCCGCAATCATGTGACAGGGTCGCCGATGGGCGGGGCCTATGACATACTTCCCGGAAGTGCGAGTCAAGTGCCGCGGTCATAGAGTGACAGCACTATTTAACTAGTTAACAGCTGCGGGTGGATCGCGATTCCACCCGCGGCTGTTGCGGGCACATGTCAGCTGTATAGATCAGCTGACATGTGCCCGGAAAGGTGCGGGCTCAGTGCCAGAGTCCACATCAAACAGGGGCGTACTATTACGCTCCACATCAGAAAGGGGTTAAACCCCCCTACCTGGAGTTATTAAAAAACTGTCTATTAATGTTGCTATTGCAGATTTTGTCCTGCCTATACTTAACAATTGTGCCTAAAAGCCACTTACTTAACATTAATCTTGTGTTTGCTTCACTTTTATTTTGTTTAGTTTCTCGTCCCTTGGTCTGTGGGTCATTAACTCCTTCCATGGGGTCCTTTTGCTCACTGATAAATCATCACATTAACTCATCTGGCCTCCACTAATGAACTTGGTGGAGGAAAGATGAGTACAAACAATCTTACAGGTGCTAATACTTCCACTACTCCCACAAAAATTCAAACAGTCTAATGAAATGTGGTGGATTTAAACGCATTTGTAAAAAAAAAAAATCTTAAACCATGTCAAAAAACTAATCACCTTTAAAAGCCAATTGGATAGGCTTCTGTCTAGAAACCTCTTATATATCTAAGAGCAGGGGAATTGCCATTCTCATCAAAAAAGCCTTGTCACAATCTGTCATAGGCCACAGGCCCACTATCAGTATTAAGTTGGTATTTTTCCAAGGAGTGGGAGCAATCAGAGAAACGGTATAATAGAAACAAGTCACCAATTTTGCATTTATCACCCACTCCTGGTTTTGGCTCCCACACCGGAGAACAAATACTGACCAAATACTGATAGTAGGGACGTGGCCTTAGGCCATGTGCCCACGTAGCGTTTTTGTAGCGTTTTTGCGGCATTTTTACGGCTGTGAAAACGCTTGTAAAACAGTCTGCCATGCAAAGCAATGTGAATTCGGGTGTGCTGTGCACATGATGCGCTAATTTGCGCGCTGAATTCGCATTGCGTTGCAAAACGCAGCATGACCATTTCTACCGCGATTACGCTGCAAATTCGCAGCCATTGAGGAACATTGAAACGCAGCAAACCCGCAGGTATATGTGGATTTGCTGCGTTTCAATTAAATTCAATGGCCGCGAATTTGCAGCGTAATCGCTGTGCGTGTGGTACCCAGGATGAAGAGGAGACTACAACTCCTCTTCATCCCGGCTACCACGCGGTGAAAAAAAGAAATAAAAAAGTTAAAAATAAACAAAACTTGTATATTCACCTCTCCGGCGGCCCCCAGTCTGCTCCCGGCCACGTCCTCTTTCCTTGGCGTCCCGCAGTGTACTGTCAGGACCTGCGGTGACGTCATTTAGTCACCTGATGGTCACACGACCGCTGACATTGGCGATCAGGTGATGGTCGCGTGACCATCAGCTGACTAAATGACGTCACCGCAGGTCCTGACAGTACACCGCGGGATGCCGAGGAGAGAGGATAGCAGGATCGCCGCCGGGAGGAGACTGGAGGAGACCGGAGAGGTGAGTAAACAGTTTTTTTTTTTATTTTTAACGTTTTAATTCTCTTTTTTTTTTTTTTTTACTATAGATGCTGCATTTATCAGTTGTTCACACATTATAAATCCATGTCGGTTGCATGGATTTATATTATGTGACCAAGTTGTCAAGCACTTTTCCAAGTGATGTTCAAAATCGCTTGGAAAACTGCTTGAAAAAAAGCATGTGAAAACGCATGTAAACACGCTTCTCTCTGGCAGAAAAAAACGTATGTAAATCTGCATGCGTTTTTTTCTGCCAGAGAGAGGCAAAAATGCACTGCATCAAATCTGCTACGTGGGCACATAGCCACAGTCTCACATGCAGAACCAGAGGGTAGATTTCTTTTTGCTGCCCTAACAATAGCCAAAACTCTACACACTTTACCATACCTTCCAACTCTTGAAGAATAGAAAGAGGGATAGATCTTGCGGCGCATGCAGAGCGCCGTGGCAAATTTTTGCCACGCCCCTGGCCACACCCCAATCAACAATCTTTTACCATTGCTTTCTCCCCTGGCAGGAGGAGTTGTCAGAGGGGCGCTGGCAGTGAGGGATATTCAGCAGATGCCTGAGACTGCAGGGTGTAGACCCAAATCCGGGACTGTCCGCTGTATCCAGGACAGTTGGGACTAGAGATGAGCAGATGGATTCATGGGTCTCTGGTTCAGTGTCCAGGTCAGTGGTACGGGACAGTTGGACAGGAGGCCGTGAATCTCTAATCATCCAGCGTCCCCAGCGGCTTTTGATCACCCAGGGCAGTTGGACATCATCTGTGCATTCTGCTCATCTCTAGTTGGGATTTGTGGATTATTTTTTGTTTCCTCATTCACAGTCTGAGCCGCCAGAACTTTATCATCTTTATGTAGTTTCACTATATGACATCCGGCTTTTTTGTGTCTGTAAGGCAGTGTTCACACGTTGCAGAAATACTGTATTTTTTGTTTTCTGCAGGTGTCTGCACCAAACTACTCAGTAACAATCTTCTCTAATTATTGCTGCATTTTTTTATGCCGTCTCCCACTTATTTGATGCATTTTTGGTGCAGATGTGAAGCTGCGATAGTACAGAAAAGCTTTGATTCTTAATAAAGTAACTGCAATTTTTTACATGAGTTTTTTTTTAGGCTCCAATTAGAAGATTAGAAAAAAAAACACCAAAACCACACAGTTCAGCAGCGTCTTTAGACCACATGGGGCACAGTTTTCATGAAATCACATCCACTTTGCTTGGACAGTTAAACGCAGAATTTCTGTGCAAAAAAACAGCAGAAAAACACAGCATTTACGCTACATGTGAACACGGTCTAAATATCTAAGCAAAGTGGATGTGATTCCATGAAATTTCCGCCCTCTGCATGTCTGAAGATGCTGATGAACTGTGAGATTTTGGTGCATTTTTTGTTTATAGACTTGTTCAGAAAAAAAAAAAGCATGAAGTGCCTAGGTGGCAGGTTGCAGGCGGCAGTGCCATCATAAAGAGGTAAAATAAAAAATATATATATTTTTTTTTAAATTTGCCCCTTTTTCTCTGATTGACAAAGTGCCAATACCACCATTTTAGTTTGGGGGGCGGATAGGAGGAGGAAGGTGGTGAAAGTTGATGAGGTGAGTGCAGCATGGGCAGAGCAGCAGTAATAAACTCCCTGCCAGGATTGAAGTAACGATCAATGCTATAGGTGAAGGACCTGTGATGACATCATGACCATGTGACTCATATGGGAGGAGCCATCCTAGAGATTGCAGGAAGATAAGTGTTTTACCATGCAGGAAGCAGTAGCTGGAGAAGATGGGGGCACAAGTGACAGGTAATCAGTAGTGATGAGCGAGCATACTCGCAAATATTCGGCACTCGCCCGAGCATCTCAGTACTTGAGATGCTCGGAGCTCGCCGAGTACTTCCGAGATGCTTGGGCGGATGTTTGGGTCCCCTCCCTGCATGTTTGGCGCTCTTTAGAGCGCCAATCAACATGCAGGAATTGTCTGACACACACTGTAATGCCGCAGCCATATTGGTTGTGGCATTACAGTGATTGGCTGGCCGCACAGCGTCATCAGGTGTATGTCAGACCTGGCACCACCCTGCTCGTCACAGTCTACTCCACAATCAGGCAGTGTAGGGAGAGGTGCTGCTGAGCTAGGGAGAGATTTGGTTGTTTATTAGTTAGTGTAGGTATTCCACAAGATTCTCTACACATATCCATCTCAACTAACAGTCCTTCTGAGGACTAATCCAGCTGCAGAGATATCAGTGCTAGGCAGGCAGGTAGGGTATATAGCAGACTACAGTGCATATAGCAAGAGGATCCATTCCAGTTCTGTCTGCTGGTGCTTTTACAGATATTTGTAGAAATAGCCCTAGGTATCAGGGGCCAGGAATATATATATATATATTTTATCTTAATCCGGATTATTTGCTTAAAAAGCAATCCAGAGAACACAGTTTTTCTGCACCATTTGCTTGTTGGCACTGCAGAATACAGCCAGGTCCTTTCCATAATAGAGCACTAAAAATCCAGCTATTTAAAACTGTGGTTTGTCCGTCACACGTATCACATATAATTGCGCTGAAAATTCTGCCATTTCTGGCCTCCATTAAAATTTTGTTGCAGTGTGTCAGCGAACTTATTGACACAAGGTCGCTGTTAAAAATAGTTACCTACAGGCCAGCTATTTAAAACTGTGGTTTGTCCGTCACACGGATCACATATAAGTTCGCTCTAAATTCAGCCATTTGTAGTGAGCGTGGAAGATATTGTCCTCCATTTAAAATGGGCAAGGCACGTGGCAAGGGACGGGGAACTGGACGTGATGGTGATGGTGCATGCAGAGGCCAAGGCCGTGGGCAAGCTGAAATTGTGCCACAACAAACACTCACATCTTCTCGCCTGACCTTCCTGTCCCAATTACTAGAAGACCGCAGCACACCACTATTAAACCCAGAGCAGTGTCAAAAGGTTGTTGGTTGGATAGTGGATAATGCTTCCAGTCACTTTGCCACCACCACCACCACCACCCTGTCTTCCACACGGTCAAGTCTCAGTAACCATTAGTCTGGACCGCATATTCCTCACCCTTATCCTCCTTCCTTCCACCATGCCAAGTGCCCGGACACAACTGATCCCACACTTGGACACTCAGTAGAGCTGTTCACTTTTCCATCTATAGATTCGGACCTCTTGCCTGGTCCACTTGAAGCGGGGCAAGAGGAGATGCATGTAGCGATGCCTAAATATTTGAGCAGCCATGATCATATGAAGGCGATGGTGGGAAAGTGTCACAAGAGATAGACAATGATGAGACACAATTGCCAGAAAGTCAGGAGGAGGACTTGGGTGCGGAAGTGGAAGACGAGGTGGTGGATAATATATTAACTGACCCAACCTGGCAGGAGGACATGCAGAGTGAGGACAGCAGCACATAGGGAGGGAGGCAGAGCACCCCAACTGCCAGGAAGAAGCAGTGTGGTGGCACAGACAGAAGGCGGGCAACCGTTCCCTGTAATACCAACACGACTGTTAGGTCTTCCCGAGTCTGGTTGTTTTTTAAAGACTCTGCCAATAACCCCAAAAAGGCCATTTGCACCACCTGCCAGGCCAGCATCAGCAGGGGTAGCAAAACTACCAGCCTGACCACCACCAGCATGATCAGGCACATGGCAGCAAAGCACCGGACTTTGTGGGCCGAACTCCAGGGTCCAGGAACAGTGTCTGCGGGTGACACCACTGCTTCTTCCGCTGCTGTGCGTGCAAGCCAATCCCCTGTCCATAGTGCATGCGAAGATGCCTCCTGCCCTGCACCTGTCGGTGCACACTCTCAAGTAGCACCATCAGCAAGCATGTCCTTGTCCCAGCGCAGCGTTCAGTTGTCCATACCCCAGTCCTTGGAACGCAAGAGCAAATACGCAGCCAACGCCCCACAGGCCACACTACTAAATTCCCACATTTTGCAACAGCTTGCGCTTGAAATGTTGCCTTTTAGGCTCGTTGAGATTGAAGCTTTCCGCAACCTGATGGCGGCGGCCGTCCCTCGGTACTCGGTCCCCAGCCGCCACTATTTCTCCTGGTGTGCCGTTCCCGCATTACACAAGCACGTGTCCCACAACATTAGCCGTGCCCTCAACAATGCAGTTACTAGGAAAGTCCACCTAATCACGGACACAAGGACAAGTGCTTGTGGGCAGGGACGGTACATCTGCTGACGGCACACTGGGTTAACATAGTGGAAGCCGGGACCCAGTCAGACCTTGGGACGAAACACATCCTCCCGACGCCGAGGACTGCGGGCCCTAGGTCACTCAGGGTTGCCCCCACAGTCTACAGCTCCTGCACCTCATCCTCCTCAGCCTCCTCCTCCTATTCAGCCTCCATCTCCAAAATTACCACATCAGTCACAAGCTGGAAGCACTGCAGCACTGCCTCAGCCAAGTGGCAATAGGCTGTGCTGAAGCTAATATGCTTAGGTGACAAACTGCACAATGCTGAAGAGTTGTGGACAGCTCTGAAAGAGCAGGCAGATCTGTGGTTGACACCGCTGAACCTACAGCCAGGCATCGTCGTGTGTGACAATGGCCGGAACCTAGTGGCGGCTCTGAGGCGAGGTGAGCTCACATATGTACCATGCCTGGCCCATGTGCTTAACCTCGTGGTTCAGCGGTTTCTCAAAACCTACCTGGAGCTGCCGGATCTGCTTGTCAAAGTACACTGCCTGTGTGCCCATTTTAGAAAGTCAGCAACAGCTTGCCCTACTCAAGCAGCGTTTGCAGCTTCCGGCTCACCAACTGGTGTGTGATCTCCCTACGCGTTGGAACTCTACACTGCAGATGTTGGGAAGGATTTGTGAGCAGAAGAGGGCAGTTGTTGACTACCAGTATCAACAAGGCCATTGGTATTCAGTTCAGACTTCACACATAAGACCTCAGGAGTGGACATGGATGTCAGTCATATGTACCATCTGTTATGATCTGCAACAAGAACTAAGGAAAGATAGGGGAAAGCTGTCCCTACAATAAGACTAAGCTGAATCCCTACGATGTAGCGGGCTGCCTGTTCCTAGTGAACAGACCCGCCTTCGTCCTCGGCTAGTCTGAACGAAGACCTATAGAATTAAGGGAGGGGTCCCTAAAAGAACTAAGGACTGGGACAAAAATGGGACACCTCCTAAACAGAAATTGTTGTAGAACACAAAAGACAAACTGACAAAAAGTACTAGAGGTACCAGAGGACCAAGCAAACTGACAGAGATAGGCACCGAAGCACCAGGCTAGCAAAACAGTCAAACAACACTGAAGTCCAGCAAAGCCAGAAAGTCGGAGCTGGAATATATAGCCAGATGGTCACGTGACCGCAAAACACAAGATAGAAAAAACTAACAGGAGGGCTCTAACACCATCCTCCAAAACTTTGAGGACTCCACCAAGATGGTGAGCGGCGATGACGCCATAATTAGCGTCACCATCCCGCTTCTTTGTCTTCTGAAACGCTCTCTGCTCACAATCAAAGAGGATGCATTGCAGGCGGAGCACGATGAGATGAAGCAAGGAACCATACAGGGTGATTACACACAGCCCAGCCTCATCTCATCCCAACATGGATTGGGTGACAGTGAGGAGGAGGAGGAGGAGGAAGAACAGGAGCTAGTTTCATGCGCTAGTTTTCATGTGACAGTACAACCTGCACAACTGTCATACCGTCTGTTCAGCGTGGATGGCCTGAGGATAGGGAGGAGGAGGAGAGCATGGTCAGTCGTCCTCTTGGTGAGGACACGGAAGTCTTGCCTCTTTGCAGTCTGGCATGCATAGCTGAGATTATGTTACGCTGCCTTTCCCGTGACCCTCGTGTTCTCAAAATAAATAAGGAAAGAGCCTCTGACTGTGGTGGCCCCTTCCAGGCCGTGGCAATTGTTGATTCCCCTTCACTGCTCCCTTACTGACCAGTGATCCTGAAGTCCCTGAAGTGGAAGGGACGGCTGCCACAAGCCGTCCCATGGATATATAAACACGGGATGTCCCACCCCTCCTTCCTTAGGACTCCGATTTCCCCCCCCCCCCACATCACTCTTAACGCTTGCTCGACTCTGTCCTGGAGTCCTGACAAGAATATATCAAAACCAATATCAGTTATATACTGGTGTCGGTGCCATATCACTACACCGCCTCTGTCTCTTATAAATTTTGCCATCCGTGTGTTTATTATCCGCCTTGTTTGTTCGTTCAATGGCCGCGCTGTCTCGTGCACCTCGCCATACCGCTCTCGGCACAATCTCTGACCACACTAATATGAGTTTTGGGAGAAATACTCTGAAGCGCTCAGTGTCTAGTTTCATCATTGCCATTATTCCTGCTCTCTTGTGATGACCTATGTCGTTTCCCCCGGCGTGCACGACTAAGATGACCGAACAACTTGCTTTTCTCCCTATCTCGATCACCTCTAGTAGTACCTGTGGCCATCGCAGGACTCTAATGCTTCTCCAGTTGAGATGTGTATCCTGAAACCCCAAAGTCCTCCCACCTGGGCAGACTTTTGCCCTTTTTTCTGAACAATATATGTATGAGTGGCCTATGACCCAAACTATTGGCTTAGTGTCACCTGGAAGAAAACAAACCACGTTAGTCCGGTCTTATGTATCTGGCGAAACACGTGGATCGCCATCTCCCTATCCTCTGAACTTCCGTTTCTGACAGTCCTGCTCTTGCTGCTTCCGTGGCTGCGCCTATGCGGAATGAGTGTGTCCCGTACTCTTTAGGGGGATTCCCTGCTGATGTTAGGCATTTATTACATATTGATTGGAACTGGAATCTAGTTAATGGGGATCCATCGTTATGTGATAAGAAAAAATTACTTTGTGGTCTGATGGCTATATATCTTTTAAGTATTTTAACTGGACAAAGTGTATCATTTGTGGGTTGAACAAGCACCCAAGCGCCCCTGCCAGCTGGATCCATTTTGTATTTGCATATGCATAAGGGGTGCACGCGGTGTGGGGTGTATGCACGTGTCCTCTTCAGCAAAGTGTGCTGTTCGACAAGTGTCTGACAGTCATTTCAATGTCAACTGACTAACGTCCATCCATCTCTTCTATCTTCACACAGGTATAACATCTCTGCTTGCTGTATCTATGTCATCTGCTGAACCCTCATCTTGAAACTATTTCTATGGTAAAACATCTCTGCTTGCTGTATCTATGTCATCTGCTGAACCCTCTTCTTAAAACTATTTCTATGGTATAACATCTCTGCTTGCTGTATCTGTCATCTGCTGAACCCTCATCTTGAAACTATTTCTATGGTATAATGTGTCTGCTTGCTGTATCTGTGCTCTGTTATTTGATGCATTGTACTCAATATTCACTGTCTGTCCTGCCATCATTGTAGACTTTATCTGATGGTGAAAGGTGTTACACTGTGTCAAGCATAGTGTGCTAGGTCTGTTTCTTTGATCAGCCCTAAACCCCCTTGGTGAGCAGGGCGGCTGGCAATTTAGTCACAAGCAGCTCCCACAATTCCTCTCACCTGATGCTATAGTCCTTCCTATAAATCTAGACATCTCATAAGGGATGCACGTGGTGTGGGGTGTATGCACATGTCCTCTTCAGCAAAGTGTCCTGATCGACAAGTGTCTGACAGTCATTTCAATGGAAGTCATTCAGGGCAGGAGTCAGGTAACTCACACTTTGTACTCTCGTCTATGTACTTTATTCCTGCCTCCATATTCCTGTGTGCTTTTTTCATCCACATTCACCGTCCTATCCCCCCTCCATCACCACTCATCCATATCTGCCCCTCTCTCCTTCCCTCTCCCATGTACAGCTCCCATGCTCTTTTGAACTTCATGACAAATCTCACTCTGTCTCATCCAAAGGTATTGCACAAGAAACCATGTCATAAATCCAAAAACTATCTGCTCTTTCTCTTTTTACTGCTACTACTCATTTCTCGGGATATCTCACCTAACTGTTAGAACCCTCCTGTTAGTTCTTTTTCTATTTTGTTGGTCACATGACTTTCTGCCTATATAATCCAGCTCCGCCCTTCTGGCCTTGCTGGACTTCAGTGTTACTTTTACTCTTAAGCTAGCCAGGTGCCTTGTACCTAACTCTGTAGTTTGCTTGGTCTTTGGACCACTAGTACTTTTTGTTTGTTTGTCTTTGCTCTGCTACTATTTCTGCTAGGAGGTGTCCAACTATATCCCAGTCCTTAGTTCTTGTAGGGACCCCTCCCTTATATCTATAGGTCTGCGTTCAGACTAGCCTAGGACTTAGGCGGGTCTGTTCACAAGGAACAGGTCCCCCGCTGCATCGTAGGGAATCAGCTTAGTCCTATTGTAGGGACAGTTTTCCTATCTTTCCTTAGTGCTTGTAGCAGTTCATAACACTAACCCCGGACCACCCTCTGCCAACCTGAACCCTTCCCCCACCTCATATCAAAACCCTGCTAACCTTATTAACATCAGCTGTACTCCTTCGTCTCCCTCCTTCAATTGTGCACTGTGGAATCCTCGGTCTGTATGCAACAAGCTTCCTTTCCTGCACAATTACTTTCTGACCACCTCTCTCAATCTGCTGGCCCTCACTGAAACCTGGATCCAGGATTCTGACACTGTCTCCCCTGCCACTATTTCTCATGGCGGCTTGCATTTTTCCCATTCCCCGAGACTTGCAAACAGACTTGGTGGTGGGGTCAGCATTCTCCTGTCCCCACATTGCACCTTCCAGGTCATCCCCCCAGTACCATCACTCTCATTCCCTTCTTTTGAGGTCCACACCATCAGGCTCTTCCATCCCCCTCTCCCTCAGAGTAGCGGTCATATACCGTCCCCCAGGCTCACCCACCCAGTTCCTTGACCATTTTTCTGCCTGGCTGCCGCACTTCATGTCCTCAGGCTTACCGACCCTTATCCTGGGAGACTTCAACATCCCCATAAACAGCACTACCTCCTCATCCGCATCCCAGCTTCTATGTTTAACCACTTCTCTTGGCCTCTCTCAGCTTTCAACCTCTGAGACACACAAAGATGGAAACACCCTTGATCTGGTCTTTGTCCGGCTTAGTTCAATCCCCCACCTAAATAACTCTCCTCTTCCCCTCTCTGATCATAACATTTTCTCCTTCACGCTCACAAATCCTCACCCACCCCAGCACACTTCTACCTATCACACATTCAGAAATCTACAAGCCATTAACCCTCATACACTTACAGACTCCCTTCACTCATCACTGTCCCCAATCTCCTCTTTTTCCAGTCCTGATCTGGCTGTAAACCACTACAATGACACTCTCAGAAGCACGCTGGACCAAGTAGCGCCCCTCACTATCAGAACCTCTAAACACAGAGTAAACCAGCCCTGGCTCACACTGCAAACCCGATTTCTCCAGCGTTGCTCTAGAAGTGCCGAACGCCTATGGAGGAAAGCTCGGACACCAGAAAACTTTATCCACTACAAATTTATTTTAAAAACATATAACTCTGCCCTCCACCTCGCCAAACAGACCTACTTCACCACCCTGATATCCTCACTATCCAACAACCCCAAAAAACTCTTCGATACCTTTCACTCCCTCCTCAGTCCTAAAGCACAGGCCCCCATCACGGACATTTGTGCCGAGGACTTGGCCTCCTACTTCACAGAGAAAATAGACACCATCCGTCAGGAAATCATCTCCCAGCCACCAAGTGCCGTGGCTCCCACCCCCCCCCCACATCCCTTCTGGATCACTCTCCACATTTGACCCAGTCACTGAAGACAAAGTCTCCAGGCTCCTCTCTTCTTCTCATCTCACTACATGTACCACTGACCCCATCCCCTCTCATCTACTCCAGTCTCCTTCAGTAGTCACTACTCACCTAACTAAAATCTTCAACCTCTCCCTCTCTTCTGGTATTTTCCCCTCCTCCTTCAAACACTCCATCATTACTCCATTATTAATAAAGCCCTCTCTTAACCCTTCCTGCACAAACAACTACAGACCAGTCTCCAATCTTCCCTTCATCTCTAAACTCTTGGAGCGCCTGGTCTACTCCCGCCTTACCAGTTACCTCTCCACTCACTCTCTTCTAGACCCATCACAGTCCGCTTCGGCCCCCTACATTCTACAGAAACTGCACTCATCAAAGTAACCAATGACCTTCTGACAGCAAAACGCAATGGCGATCACTCTCTGCTCATTCTTCTTGACCTCTCTGCAGCCTTCGACACCGTTGACCACCACCTCCTACTCTCTATGCTCCACTCAATCGGCATAAAAGACACTGCTCTCTCCTGGTTCTCCTCCTACCTATCTGACCGCTCTTTCAGTGTATTGTTCGCTGGCTCCACTTCTTCCCCTCTTCCTCTTATTGTTGGGGTTCCTCAGGGTTCAGTCCTTGGCCCTCTTCTCTTCTCTCTCTACACAGCCCCAATTGGACAGACCATCAGCAAATTTAGCTTTCAGTACCATCTTTATGCTGATGACACACAACTATACACCTCATCCCCTGACCTTACCCCCGCTGTACTACAGAACACCAGTGACTGTCTGGCCGCAATTTCTAACATCATGTCCGCTCTCTACCTGAAACTCAACCTTTACAAAACTGAACTTCTTTTACTCCCGCCGTCTACTCACCTCTCTAAATCTGACATCTCTCTCTCTGTGTGTGGTACCACAATTATGCCGAGCCAGCAGGCGCGTTGTCTGGGCATTGTGTTTGACACCAATCTCTCCTTCACCTTCCACATACAATCTCTTGCCCGCTCTTGTCGCTTGCACCTGAAGAACATCTCTAGAATCCGCCCCTTTCTCACCTTGGAAACAACAAAAACCCTCACTGTTGCCCTGATCCACTCCCACCTTGACTACTGTAACTCTCTATTAAATGGCCTCCCCCTCACTCGACTTTGCCCCCTCCAGTCTATCCTTAATGCTACAGCCAGGGTCATCTATTTGGCTAACCGTTACTCAGACTCCTCCGCTCTGTGCCAGTCATTGCACTGGCTGCCCATGAATTATAGGATCCAATTTAAATTGCTTGTTCTCACCCACAAAGCTCTCCACAGTGTGGCACCCCCCTACATCTCTTCCCTCATTTCTGTTTATCAGCCTACCCGTTCTCTACGCTCCACAAGCGACTTTCGACTAACATCCGCACTAATCCGTACCTCCCACTCCCGGCTTCAAGACTTCTCCCGAGCTGCACCTCTTCTCTGGAATGCTCTACCCCAAGAACTTAGGATGAACCACAACTTACACAGTTTTAGGCGCTCCCTAAAAACACACCTGTTTAATGCAGCCTATAACCTTCCCTAATCGAAGTCCTTTTATATTCTTATAGCCCATCCCTTATTTCTCCAAACATATGTCTCCACCGAACCAAAAAGCACTATAGATACTGGCTGGTGATGAGCTCATGCAGCCTTTATCTATCCCTCATCCCCTCAAGATGGCTGGACCATCCTTGTAAATAAGCCATTGTCCGTTGTGTCACCCCCACCTCATTGTAGATTGTAAGCTCTTACGAGCAGAGTTGTCATTATTTTTGCTGTAACTATTGTATTATCTTTAGCTATGTTACATATGACTGTTGTATATGAACCTGTGAATTGTTAAGCGCTGCGGAATATGTCGGCGCTATATAAATAAATATTATTATTATTATGCAATAAGCCTCCGCTGGCGCTATTTTTGGATGGAGGGACTAATTCGCCTATACACCTCGCCCCGAAGAAGGGAATAGTAATTGCGGTAGACAGTAGCATCGCTTCAAATTGTGCGTGTCAGGTCACTGATGTTAGGGATATGACGTGGGAAAGCAGTTTTAGTGACACTCCTTGCTTGGCTGAGCCCTTTTCCACCCTTTCAAGGATTTTCTGATGCTGAATCTTTTTGTCACGTCTCCCCTATTTAGTAGTTGAAAATAAAATGCCATTCTGGCCAGCCACCCTTGCGCCGACGCCCCTGATATGCCTCTCCTCATTAGCTGGTGGAGAAATTCTATGGTGATTTCTAACCTGGCTTGGTCACATTGGTCAACTCAATGTTACTAGTTGTGTCACTCTTCCCTGCCTTACCGTATGCTTGCCACGTCGACGGGGCAACTGTCAATGGCATCAGCTGTTCGCCACTATATCCCATAGGGATGGGGGGCAACTGGTGCCCGACGGATGGGCGTTGGGGAGGAGCTCTGTGAAAACCTGCCAATTAAATTGTGATTAAGAGTTAACAGTAGCATTTGACCCCTCAGCGTCGTGGCTAGCGCGGACCCATATATTGTGTTTTAGGCACAGAAGTGCCAGCCGGCGTAGTAGGCCTAGCACGGGGAGAGACGATGATGCCATTTTGTTAATGCAGTGCGCTAGGCTGCTGTTTGTTGTTATGAAGCGTATATTTTTGTTCACCAGCTGCGTGCCCCATAGTTCTATTGCTACCACTATCGGGAATAGTTCCAGGAGTGTCAGGATTTTTGTTAGTCCTTGTTCCGACCAATACGGAGACCATAAGCCAGTGCACCATTGGTTATCTAATATTACTGCATAACCGCCTGATTCAGCCGCCCCGGTGAATAATTTTAATCAAGTGTTGGATGTTTCTCATGACATAAATAACGTGTGACCGTTGAATGATGGTAAAAAGGTTTTCCACACCTGTAAGTCCATCCGTAGCTGCCTGATGATTCTAGTGCCCCTTTTGTATCAATCGATAAACGACGAGAAAAAACCCTTCCGACTGGCATCACCCGGCTCGCAAACACGAGGAGCCCTAGTAATACTTGCATCTGCTGTAGCGTTACTTTCCGTACTGAACAAAAACCCTCGATCAGGTGTAGTGATTTTGTATTTTTTTTTCTTTCCGTTGGGAGGCGGAACAACCTTGCCAGGGTGTCGATTTCGATGCCTAAGGACAACAGCTTTGTTGTGGGGCCTACGGTTTTTGTTGGGCATAACGGGACTCAGAACCGTCGCGAGATGTTTGTGAATTCGTTCAGTAATGATTGGCATTGGTTTGAGTTTTTTTGGTCCGCCGAATAGGAAGTCATCTAGGTAATGTGTGATGGACCTGTTGCCAGTTTCATACCTCAGCACCCATTCCAGGAAGGAACTTAATAGCTCGAAGTAATAACAAGATATTGAACAACCCATTGGGAGGCAAGTGTCGTAGAAGTAGTCGTTGTCCACTCGGCATCCCAACAGGTAGTAGCAATCTGGGTGTACCGGTAGTAGGTGAAAGGCGGATTCTATGTCGGATTTAGCGAGGAGCGCTCCTGGCCCCGCATCGCGTACTAACATTACTGCTCTGTCGAAGGACGAGTAAGAGACCGAGGCGTCTTCCGATGAAATACCATCATTCCCAGAATCTCCTTTGGGGTAGGACAGATGGTGGATAAGGCGGAATGAACCTGGCTCTTTTTTTGGGGATTAGAGTGCTCTCTTGCTGATTTAAGGTCATTTGAAAGGTGGGCGATTTATTGAGCTTGAATGGGATGAAAAACCGTATGTGAAACTGAAACATAACTGCCCTGCTGCATCTTTCTTAGGATATTGGTCTAGCCAGGGGCCCATCACGGTTACTCTCACGGGGGTCCTTGAATTGTGACTGTGAGAGTTTAATTTATAATTTGCCTGCAGGACGAGAACATTTTGCTGCGGGATGGGCTCCCCCGCAGGCTGAGCATTCGTGCTTGTATCTCCATAAGGTGTAAAAACGACAATGTCCCTCGTTATACAGCCAGCAGGCCCCCGGGTCTCCGTACGACCACTGAATTTTGGCCTGCTGTTGTCGGTTGTCCAGTAGCCGTTGTGGGAAAGGGATAGTGTTTTTGTGACCGCATTAGTCGTAGCCAAATGTCTGTAGTTTTACCCCCCAGCCTAGCTGTGGTTGCAGGGCCAACTGCCTCTGGAACTTTTCATCGTAGCGCCACCATGCTAAACTGCCGTGGGCTTTGTACGAGTTATATACCTTATCTTGGTATATGAATAGTTCCGAACAGTGTTACGGATGCTTTGGCCCATAATGCAACCCAGCACAGAGAACGCTTGTAACAGTTACTCATTGTCTTTGTGACTTTTTGTCTGTGTTTGTTGAACGGTCTGTCGGCTACCCTTCTCTCTTTGTCTATAGTATGCTGGTCAGCGGATACGAGTGACCAAATGTCGATGTACTCATTATTCCATATTTTAGTTTTGGTTTCCTCATCTATGTGTGCTCCTAATGGACTAATCCCACCAAAAAATGTGTCCTTGTGTATCATAGCTAATGGTGTTGTCGCTTTCGTAGAATTATTTTCCATGCCTGGAGGCGTGGATAATTGTTCAACTAGGGCCTTAAGGGCCGCTATCAAGTGGGTGTTACTATTTCCCATTTCAGTCATATCGCACTCACCTGTGCCTGCGGCTGTAGGAGGGACTCCGATGTGTGGAGGAACTCCGGCACCAGTCTCGTTCAGTGTGAGCAGCGTGCCTCTGCTTGTAGTCCTGTGTGAAACCATTGAATTGTGCAGGCTGGAAGCTCTAGAGGGTGCCCTTGCTTCGCTTCTATCCCTCGGAGGACGGGATCGTTGCAATGGCTGTAGGGGCTCGACATGTGCTCAACATCTCTGATGCTGAGGATGGTGAGCGCCACCTTGAGGACCTGGATGTGACCCCTCCTGTGGGATGCTGATCTCCTCCGTGAGTGCGACGACCGCTTCCTTCACCGATGATTGTGTGAGGATGTGAACGTTTCCTCGGAGGAACTATGGCGAGTTCGCCTGGTGCGAGTAAGCCTGGTGTCTCTCTCTCCGTGGGAGGGTATGGGGACTCATGCTATGTTAGCAGCTGTCCTGCCAGGACCTGTGGGTGCAACTTGTGGCCAGCTGGTGGATGTCAGGGGGACGTTGAAAGTAATCTGGTCATAGGCAGCTGCGCTGCTGTCGACGTGGGGTTAAGCAAGTCCTTTGCCGCGCCTTTGTGGGGGTGTATGTAAGTGGGCAGGGTGGCTGCTGAAGCGTATACTCTCCCTGCAGTGCTTGTTAGTGGGTTATCAATGTATGTACTGTTACAGTATATGCACTGTTTTTTGAATTTTTACCTTTTTTTTTTTTTGTTGTATTCTGGTTTGTGATCGTCTCCTCTGCTGTGTGCTGCTGAGGGGGCGAGGAATCCTGCACATGTGACCGGCAGCTTCTGGGCAGCGGGGTGCTGTGCCTGAAGCGCTCCGGAGGGCTGGAGTGCCTGCCAGACCGCCGCTCTCCAGGGCCCTCCTTCGGCGTAGGTGAGTACGGGGAGGGTCGGGAGGTGGGCTCCGTGGGCACCGGTGCCAGGTGCGGCGCCTGTGTGGGAAACAAAGGGGACGGCTGGGCACCGCGATCCATGCCGCATGCTGGCAGCAGGTGCGCACTAAGTGCAGGCGCAGCGCGGCTCGTCGCTGCTTGCGCCTGCCGGTGTGTTGGGGGCACTGACTCGGCTATTTCAATAGGATGCGATGGTAGGGCCATATCCAGCGCTGCACAGGCCGCCGCAACTCGTGGGGCAGATAGGGGAAATCACAACCCACCGCATCCGGCGGGCATAACAGCAAAGCAGCACCATTCGCCGGCGCTAAATCACGCGATTGCAGAGGCATCATGGAGCGAGGGGGCCACCGATAACATGGATCCCTCGCCAAGGAGGGGTTGCGGGGTACTGGCCTGGGCTACGGGGATTGACAATGGGAGTGGGGGTTTGGAGACCCACTTCCTAATAATGGGAACATTTTTTCATGAGGCCCTCTACATCTCTTCCAAGGGGCATTGGAGTGCCTCCCAATTTTTGGCAGCCCTGGCATTCACTGCATAGGCCAACACTATGGGAGACCCCCTTCCTAATAATGGGAACATTGCCCCTTGGAAAAGACGTGGAGGTCAGAGGGCCTCCTGAAAACAAAGGAGTACCTCCAAATTTTTGGCAGCCCTTGCATTCACTGCATAGGCAAACAGTATGAAAGACCCACTTCCTAATAATGGGAACATTGTTTTCAGGAGGCCCTCCTCTAAGTATCTTCAAAGGGGTATTGGGGTGCGTCCGAATTTTCAAAGGGGTATTGGGGTGCGTCCGAATTTTGGGCAGCCCTGCCACTCACTGCATACGCAATAACAGTATAGGAGACCCACTCTTTAGTAATGGGAACAACAAAGCATAGCCGGCTGATGGCTCTCTAAGAATAGTGAGGGCCGACTGCTGGCCCTTTAACAATAGTAAAGGCCGTCTGATGGCCCTATAAAAATAGGCTTTGTGACTTTCAGAGCCCATCCTTCGTAAATGAAACAGGATGTGTCTGATCATGTCTCACACACCACATGACCAGATAAGGTTATAATAGAGTACAGACCAAAAGTTTGGACACACCTTCTCATTTAAAGATGCTTCTGTATTTTCATGACTTTGAAAATTGTACATTCACATTGAAGGCATCAAAACTATGAATTAACACATGTGGAATTATATACTTAACAAAAAAGTGTGAAACAACTGAAAATATGTCTTATATTCTAGGTTCTTTCAGACTGACTGACCTTCATTTCTTAAGTAATGATGGCCACTCGTTTTTCTTTACTTAGAATTTGTATTATGGCAAGAAAAAAGCAGCTAACAGTCTATTCAGTAGGACTATCAGCTGTGTATCCACCTGACTTCTGCACAACACAACTGATGGTCCCAATCCCATTTATAAGGCAAGAAATCCCACTTATTAAACCTGACAGGGCACACCTGTGAAGTGAAAACCATTTCCGGTGACTACCTCTTGAAGCTCATCAAGAGAATGCCAAGAGTGTGAAAAGCAGTCATCAAAGCAAAAGGTGGCTACTCTGAAGAACCTAGAATATAAGACATATTTTCAGTTGTTTCACACTTTTTTGTTAAGTATATAATTCCACATGTGTTAATTCATAGTTTTGATGCCTTCAGTGTGAATGTACAATTTTCAAAGTCATGAAAATACAGAAAAATCTTTGAATGAGAAGGTGTGTCCAAACTTTTGGTCTGTTCTGTAAGTTGGGGATTTCCTAAAGTCCTAAAAGGCTGAGGACATCCCACAAACCAGCCAACGTGAGGTCATCATTTTGGGGTTGTGTGGGTGGAACTCAGGGCCTGAGAAAAGATAAATCTGAATTATGATCTGAGTTCCAGTTGAAAGATACACCTCATGTATGCACAAATCCAGTTTACTGAACTGTCCCCAGCGAAGCACTCTCCTTCGGCTAAACTGATTCGACTCTGCGATCAGTGTAGTAAGTTTCTGTTGTTTTATCCCTTTTTTTCTGTAATTGTATTGTCCCATCTGTAAAATCTTTTAAATATTTTACATAAACACTGCCTCCCTTTGGATCAAATACAAAATTTAATAGTTCTGTTCCTTTTGTTCTGTAAATTGCACACCAAAGCCATACGCCAACCAGAACCAGGCCTCCAGTTAGGCCGTATTTTAAAAAATGACTGGTGGTGGCAGCGAGTAGTCTGGGGTTATAGTGCAGCTAGCATTGATCGTACAGGGGTATAAACATATATTCCATGCGATGGAATCTGGAGGTGTATATATCATACGCTCACTGCTAGTTTTTCGATAACCGGCCTATTAGTGCGAACAGCCTGCTGTCTCCTCTGCTTATCGTCGGCCAATCATGTAATTGTCTGGGTGATAGGAGGCAGCAGAGAGCTGTTGGCTCCAGAGATCACAGCAGGTGGTTCTGCATGACCTTCCCGGGCTGTGATATTTGGGATATCCTTGATAGTACCCATTAAAAGCTTCAACTCAATCCACGAAAAAAAGAAAGTCCCCACTCAGGTCCATTATCTGTTAACAGAAATATGGGGGGGGCTTCCACGTTACTGGTAGTACAAAGGCTCTGGAAAAGGGAAATGGCTCCTCATCCCCCAAAAGAAATTCAGTAAATTCTGCGCTCCCAGATGCAAATGCTCCTTCCCATCTGAGCCCCAGGGTGCCCAAACCACATTTAGCATCCACATGTTTGACATTTCTGTAGCCATGAAAGCCCGCCTAATTTACTGATGCGTGTCTCCAGAAGCATGAGATGGGCAATACCACATACTGTGCACTACAATGGCAGTCTGCAATATTCACTCAGCAACATCCACTGCTGCTTGTTTCTTTAAAACACCCATGGAGTCAAAAGAGTCAGTACATTTGTAGATAAATTCCCAAAGGGGCATCATTTCCAAAATGAGTCACTTGAGGGAGAATTCTCCTCTTCTAGCACTTAGGGGCTCTGTATATGGAGCCCACAAACTATTTTAGGAAAAGCTGTGCTCTAGGAGGCAAATAGCGCTCCATCCCTACAGAGACTCGCTGTATGGCTAAGCAGTACTGTGCAGCCACATATGGGGTATTTCTAAATTCAGCAGAAATTCTGGGACAAATTTTGGAGCCATTTTTACCCATTTCCCAGTGTGAAAATGTAAAATCTGAGGAGAAAACACTGCCCATTTTGCAGTCAAATGGCCCTCCTTCCCTTCCGAGCCATGCCGTACGCCCCCAGATATGGGGTATCAGTGTACTGAGGAGAAATTGCACAACACATTTTATGGTTTCATTTCTCCTGTTACCCTTGTGAAAATAAAAAAAAATTGGGTCTAAAGTAAAATTTGTGAAAAAAAGTTAAATGTTAATATTTTCCATCCACATTGCTTCAGTTCCTATGAAGCACCTGAAGGGTTAATAAAATTCTTGAATGTGGTTTTGAGAATGGTGTCACTTTTGGCTATTTTCTATCATAAAGGCCCCTCAAAGTCACTTCATATGTGATGTGGTCCCTAAAAAAATGGTTTTGTAAATTTTGTTGGTAAAATGAGAAATCGCTGGTCAACTTTTAACACTTATAACTTCCTAACAAAAAAAAATGTTGGTTCAAAAATTGTGCTGATGTAAAGTAGACATGTGGGAAACGTTATTTATTAACTATTTTGTGTGACATCTCTCTGATTTAAGGGCATGAAAATTCAAAGTTTGAAAATTGCAAAATTTTCTAAATTTTCGCCAAATTTAAAGATTTTTTCACAAAGTAACGCCAGTCATATCAAATAAATTTTACCACTATCATGAAGTACAATATGTCATGAAAAAACAAACTCAGAATCAGTGGGATCCGTTGAAGCCTTCCAGAGCTATTACCTCATAAAGTGACACTGGTCAGAATAGTAAAAATTGGCCTGGTCATTAACATGCAAACAGCCTTCGGGGGTAAAGGGGTCCATCTGTCGCAGGAGTTTCACGATTCCATCTTGAGTGGTCATCCTGGTGTCACAGCTACGCAGAAAGCTATTGCTAGACTCTTTTGGTGGCCCATCCATGCTTAATCATTATTAAAGATTTTGTATCCACTTGTGAACTTAGCACACGCGCTAAAGCCGGTCATAACTGGCCAGCCATGGAATTTGTTCCATTGCCAATTCTTAAAGACCGTGGACTCATTTGTCCATGGATTTCATCAAAGATTTGCCTTTGTCTGGAGGGTAAACTGTCATTTGGGTGGTAATTGACCGATTCAGTTAATGAGCTCATTTAGTTTCGTAATCAGGGTTACCGAATGCTTAAGCACTGTCCAGGTTGTTTAAGAATCATGTGGTGAGATTGAATGGAATCCCTCAGAACATAATAGGGGGGTGCAATTTGTCTCAAAATTCTGGAGAGCATTTTGTAGGAAATTGGGGATTGATTTGCCATTTTCCTCTGCCTACCACCCTGAAACCAACCGTCAGACAGAAAGGGCTAATCAATCATTGGAACAAGTTTTACGGCTTTTTGTTGTGGCTCAGCAGGAGGACTGGTGCTCATTTTTTAGCTCATGCAGAGTTCGCTTTTAAAGGTTGGGTCAGTCAGTCTCATCCCCATTTTTGTTAATTTTCTAGGATGAGTTCTGTGTGTTCTGGTGTAGAGGTTGCCAAAGAGAAACTTGGGGATCTCTGGAGGGAGGGTTAAAAGAATATTAGGGTGGCTCAGATTTGTCAAAAACAGAAGGCCGGTCAGAAACATTCAGCAGGTCCCATCTTCAAAGTAGGTGATAAGGTTTGGTTATCAACCAAAAATATTAAGCTAAAAATACCATCAGCAAAGTTGGATCCAAAATTTATTGGCCTGTATGAGATTCTGGAGGTAGTTAATTTGGTGGCCTTAAGATTAAAACTTCCTCCATCTCTTTGCATCCTGAAGAAGTTCCAAAAATCCCTGCTAAAAAAAGATTCTTTCTTCAGTGTGGTCTGCGCCTCCTTCAAGTTCGTTCGATGGAGGTTTTAGAGTACGAGGTGCAGAGGATCGTAGATTCTCTGAGGGTTCATGATTCCCTCCACTTCATTGGAGGAGATACGGAATAGCGGAGACGCTGGGTTATGGCTCGTACTATGAAGGCCTATCGTTTGGTCAGGACCTTCCATTGTAGGTTTCCTGAGAAATCTGACGGTCCGGTGGCCCCTCTAGAAGAGGGGATACTGTCATGATTCCTCCACTCTGTGTTGTGAGTGACAGTCCAGTCAACCAATCGGAACCGATGTGTGCTGCTTTTCCTACAGGTGTTTCCTGTTTTGAGTGATTCCCTGGTTATTTAGAGCCTACAAAAAATACAGAGTATCAACCCCAAAGAAAAATAATAATCTAAAACAAGATTATGATGCAAATATAGAACAACTTTATTAATGAGACAGAATAAAATCGTATAGCAAGATTAAAAAAGGTCACTCGGGGTAGAAATACACACACATACAGAGCGGCACATGTAAGTAGTCCACAAATGGATAATCGACCCTCTAGGCACATGTATTACATAGTACAAGTATACCTATGTGTAGGCTAATATATTTCAAACATTGTGAACTTAATACGTGTGAACTAGGGGGCCTCCATATGAACCAGTTAGACAGATACATGCACAGGTGGGGGCCATATACATAGTAGAGAGTCAAAGTAAGAAGCGTGTCAATAAGGTAAAGGGCTCACCCATAAAGTGCTGGTAGAGACCACTAGGTCGCTCTGAAGCCCCGACGCGCGTTTCGCGTAGCTTCTTCGGGGGGCTGTGGTTGTGGAAGCGAGTGGGCATCATTATATATGTTTACCGGACTATCACCCAGGTGGCGCCGCTGATGTATGCAGCGCATGCGCAGTGACGCGCGTCTCCCCGCGCCGCGTCATGTCCGGCCAGTTTCCCGAGGGGTGTTGTGGGTAGGTACGTCACTATGACGTTGTTACCCACACTCCCATCGTACGGAAGCCCGACAGGACGTGGTTAGGGCGAGACAGCACCGCGCATGCGCGGCTCGGCGGCCATATTAGACAGGGGCGAGAGTATGGGCAAATACATAAAAGTATATAGATAGGACAAAAAATTGGACAGCTATGGGGCCAAGAATCGAATACAGTAAGTCATCAAATTGGTCTAAACACAGGTCAAGCATAGTAAGACCAGAGTGTACATATACAAATATATATCATAATACATATACAGTGCTGCGACGTCTTGTTAAGTCCCATGATACATTTTAAGAAGACGATTTCATGTTAGTCTGGGTAGCAGGTACCAATGTATCCAATCATCCTGTACATGGTGGAAGCTGAATAATGATGACACCAAGATGCAAGAGCTATAGAAGAAACACATAAAAAATTAAAATCCACATAAAAATTCAAGGGAAAGAGATCTATAGAAATGAGGAAAAGCTATTGAATTCATTAAGGCCCCTAGGGGTCACCGTGTCCAGGATCGCCATCCAACGGCACTCAAGCTGCGCCAAAATCCGTTTATAGTTGCCACCTCTTGTTCCCAGGTGTACCCGATCGATACCTCTAAATTTGAGGACAGAGGGGTCACAGTTATGGCGCAGCCTAAAGTGCCGCGGGATGGTTTTAAGTGTAGTAACGTCCAGGGTATCTCGTGCTGAGAGTACATCCCTGACGTGTTCCCTCACACGGACCCGGAATTCTCTAGATGTAAGCCCCACATAGTGTAGATCACAGGGACAAGTAGCCAAATAGACAATGTGTGTGGAGCTGCAAGAAATATAGTGCGTAATTTTATATTCTTTACCTCTATTGGAGGTGAATGATTTGGTGCGAACTATATTTCTGCAGGCCACACACGATCCACAGGGGTAACACCCCCATTTCTGTCTACCGGCCCCAAATAGAGTGGGGATAGGGGCAGTGTAGTGACTCCTAACCAATGAGTCTCTCAGGCTTTTACCCCTTCTCGGGGTCATCAGTGGTCTATCAGGTAGGATCCTACTCAGTATTGGTTCAGTTTTGAGGATTGACCAATATTTGGTGAGAATATTACGTATCGCATACCAATGGCTATTGTATGTGGATATAAACCTAATGGGGGGATCAGTCTCGGGTGGCTTCTTAGTATTACTTAAAAGAAGATCCCGTGGCGTACTCCTCGCCCGCCTATAGCCTCTTTTGATACTCCGCGCGCTATAGCCCCTTTCACGGAATCTCTGGTCAAGGTCCCGAGACCGAGCCTCAAATGCTGCATCAGTAGAACAAATGCGTTTCGTTCTTAGATATTGTCCAACAGGGATGGCTCGAATAGTAGACGGTGTATGAGCCGATGTTGCATGAAGTAATGAGTTAACCGATGTCTTCTTGCGAAAGACATCGGTTTGTAGTAGACCATCCTGTTGGACAATAATCTTAATGTCCAAAAAGTCAATATGGGTATCGTCCCATGTGTAAGTAAGTTTAATGTTACGATCATTGGTATTTAATGCGACAATAAAATCGTGTAGTTCGGTCTCGGGACCCTGCCAGATGATGAAAATACCGTCTATATATCTATACCAGCACTGCGCATGGATAGAGGCGCACGCTCCATCCCCGAAAATCTCCCTCTGGACGGAGAAAGCAATTCAACTCCCACAGGTACTTTCCCTTGCTCGGCTCTGGCCAGATCCACCACTTTCCCTCCCTTCTCCCTCTGCCCACAAGTGGAGATATTCAACGAACTAGTCAGTAATGACCTTAGGATGTTGTCCGGTGGACCTAAACGCGATAACCTTACTGTGGGACAGAGAAAGGCACTTGGTGAATTACAGGCACTCAAGGATGTAGTATTCAAACCTGCGGACAAGGGAGGGAACGTCGTGGTCTGGCCGGTGACTAAGTACGAGAAAGAAGCCTTTAGACAACTTAGGGATAGGTCCTCATACACTACTTTATCAGACAACCCTGTAGTAGCTTTCAAGGCAGATCTCTTTGACATTTTAGAGCGGGCATATGAACAGGGCATTATACCAAAAAAAATCTTTGATGGCCTCTGTGTTCAATATCCAGTAGTCCCTACCTTCTATCTGCTCCCTAAGATTCATAAGAATCTTATGGAGCCCCCGGGACGTCCTATTGTCTCTGGCATTGGAGGGTTGTGTGATCCTATTTGTAAATTTATTGAGTATTATCTACATCCACTTGTTGAGACGCTGCCCTCCTATGTCAGGGACACTGGAGACGTCCTGAGGAAAATTGATGGTCTGTATTTAGATCCGAATAGTCTATTGGTGGCCGTTGATGTGGAATCGCTATATACTAGCATTAACCATCAAGATGGCCTGCGGGCTGTGGAGTTCTTCCTCGACGCCAGTAGCCTTGATGCCTCACTCCGTGCGCTCGTCTTGGAACTATTAGAATTTATACTTACTCACAATTTTTTTACATTCAAAGATAGATTTTTTCTTCAGAAACGCGGCACTGCGATGGGCGCGGCGTGCGCTCCATCCTACGCTAATCTTTTTCTTGGCTTTTGGGAGAGGGAGATTTTCGGGGATGGAGCGTGCGCCTCTATCCATGCGCAGTGCTGGTATAGATATATAGACGATATTTTCATCATCTGGCAGGGTCCCGAGACCGAACTACACGATTTTATTGTCGCATTAAATACCAATGATCGTAACATTAAACTTACATACACATGGGAAGATACCCATATTGACTTTTTGGACATTAAGATTATTGTCCAACAGGATGGTCTACTACAAACCGATGTCTTTCGCAAGAAGACATCGGTTAACTCATTACTTCATGCAACATCGGCTCATACACCGTCTACTATTCGAGCCATCCCTGTTGGACAATATCTAAGAACGAAACGCATTTGTTCTACTGATGCAGCATTTGAGGCTCGGTCTCGGGACCTTGACCAGAGATTCCGTGAAAGGGGCTATAGCGCGCGGAGTATCAAAAGAGGCTATAGGCGGGCGAGGAGTACGCCACGGGATCTTCTTTTAAGTAATACTAAGAAGCCACCCGAGACTGATCCCCCCATTAGGTTTATATCCACATACAATAGCCATTGGTATGCGATACGTAATATTCTCACCAAATATTGGTCAATCCTCAAAACTGAACCAATACTGAGTAGGATCCTACCTGATAGACCACTGATGACCCCGAGAAGGGGTAAAAGCCTGAGAGACTCATTGGTTAGGAGTCACTACACTGCCCCTATCCCCACTCTATTTGGGGCCGGTAGACAGAAATGGGGGTGTTACCCCTGTGGATCGTGTGTGGCCTGCAGAAATATAGTTCACACCAAATCATTCACATCCAATAGAGGTAAAGAATATAAAATTACGCACTATATTTCTTGCAGCTCCACACACATTGTCTATTTGGCTACTTGTCCCTGTGATCTACACTATGTGGGGCTTACATCTAGAGAATTCCGGGTCCGTGTGAGGGAACACGTCAGGGATGTACTCTCAGCACGAGATACCCTGGACGTTACTACACTTAAAACCATCCCGCGGCACTTTAGGCTGCGCCATAACTGTGACCCCTCTGTCCTCAAATTTAGAGGTATCGATCGGGTACACCTGGGAACAAGAGGTGGCAACTATAAACGGATTTTGGCGCAGCTTGAGTGCCGTTGGATGGCGATCCTGGACACGGTGACCCCTAGGGGCCTTAATGAATTCAATAGCTTTTCCTCATTTCTATAGATCTCTTTCCCTTGAATTTTTATGTGGATTTTAATTTTTTATGTGTTTCTTCTATAGCTCTTGCATCTTGGTGTCATCATTATTCAGCTTCCACCATGTACAGGATGATTGGATACATTGGTACCTGCTACCCAGACTAACATGAAATCGTCTTCTTAAAATGTATCATGGGACTTAACAAGACGTCGCAGCACTGTATATGTATTATGATATATATTTGTATATGTACACTCTGGTCTTACTATGCTTGACCTGTGTTTAGACCAATTTGATGACTTACTGTATTCGATTCTTGGCCCCATAGCTGTCCAATTTTTTGTCCTATCTATATACTTTTATGTATTTGCCCATACTCTCGCCCCTGTCTAATATGGCCGCCGAGCCGCGCATGCGCGGTGCTGTCTCGCCCTAACCACGTCCTGTCGGGCTTCCGTACGATGGGAGTGTGGGTAACAACGTCATAGTGACGTACCTACCCACAACACCCCTCGGGAAACTGGCCGGACATGACGCGGCGCGGGGAGACGCGCGTCACTGCGCATGCGCTGCATACATCAGCGGCGCCACCTGGGTGATAGTCCGGTAAACATATATAATGATGCCCACTCGCTTCCACAACCACAGCCCCCCGAAGAAGCTACGCGAAACGCGCGTCGGGGCTTCAGAGCGACCTAGTGGTCTCTACCAGCACTTTATGGGTGAGCCCTTTACCTTATTGACACGCTTCTTACTTTGACTCTCTACTATGTATATGGCCCCCACCTGTGCATGTATCTGTCTAACTGGTTCATATGGAGGCCCCCTAGTTCACACGTATTAAGTTCACAATGTTTGAAATATATTAGCCTACACATAGGTATACTTGTACTATGTAATACATGTGCCTAGAGGGTCGATTATCCATTTGTGGACTACTTACATGTGCCGCTCTGTATGTGTGTGTATTTCTACCCCGAGTGACCTTTTTTAATCTTGCTATACGATTTTATTCTGTCTCATTAATAAAGTTGTTCTATATTTGCATCATAATCTTGTTTTAGATTATTATTTTTCTTTGGGGTTGATACTCTGTATTTTTTGTAGGCTCTATGTATATTTTGAGGAACACCCTGACTACTAATTATGCTAGATAATCACGGGGTTCGGTCCGTTGATCTATATATTCCCTGGTTATTTAGCAGGCGGTCTGCCTCTGATTACTGCCAGTTGTAGCCTTAGCTCAGTAGTGTAGCTTTGTGCTGTTCCTCAGTATTCTGTCTCTGATTTATTGCTGCCTGACCATCTGTTTGTCTAGCCCCTTTGTCTTGATCCTCTACCTTCCTGGAGTTCGGAACTCAGACTGTTACCGGACTACGCTTTGCCTTACCCCTTTTGTTTATGACAAACCCTCTTGGTATCTGACCCCAGACCTTGTCCGTGAGTAGTGACTAGCATCACATGGACGATGGGGAGGTACTATCTAGGCCTCTTTTTCCAAAAACACATCCCCCAAGTCTTTCAGGTACCCTGGCAGACCTCCCAGACTAGCAGAACATATTTATTCAAAACCTAGACATTTCTTATAAAAATTGAAGCTCCACTTAATTTCTAACAAAAATCAATAACAGGATTGTGAATAAGCAGCCATGGAAGCCCCACTGCCAACCCACCAGGAGGTTGATTCAGAGTGAAGTGCTCCCATTTGGAGCATGAATTCCTCTGTTACTTGTTTCACAAAATTCTGAAAGTGCACCTGTCAGAAGGATTGTGTGCAGTAAACCACATACACTGTCAGGTGGGCACCGTTATACTGATTAATATGATACCTTTGTTGATGAAATCTGTCCTGTGGTTCTTGTGTAAACTTTACTTTCAGTTTTCAGTTAATGAGATTCTCATGCTTAGGGGCAGGCCTTTGGGGAGGGGCTTTATCTGGTGCTCTGGTTATGAATTCCTATGTCTGCCTCCTGACACTTCACAAAGCCTTCTGTGACCTGCCTACTATTTTAAATGCTGTCTCTGTAATTGTGTTCCAAACCTGAAATTTACATGCAGCAAAATGGCCCCCACCGCCCGCGCATGTGCAGTAGCATTTCTCGATGGCTGAGATATGCTACTGCACAAGCGCGGCCGGAGGCGCCATATTGCTGGAGGCAAATTTCTTTTTCCCCCAGCAAAATGGCGCCCACGTGTGCAAGTAGCACCTAACGCTTGCCGATAGACGCTACTGCGCAAGCGCTGCAGTTTTGATGGATGAAAAAGAAATTTGCCTGCAGCAATATGACGCCACCAGCTGCACCTGTGCAGTACTATCTCTCAGTTGCCGAGATATCTTACTGCACAAGTGCGGCTGGAGGCGCCATATTGCTGCAGGCACATTTATTTTTCCTTCAGCAAAATGGCGCCCATGCGTGTACAGTAGCGCCTAATGCTTGTTGATAGATGCTACTGCAAAAGCGCCGCTAGAAGCGCAATTTTTCAGGAGGAAAAAGAAATTTGAATGCAGCAATATTGCGCCTTCGTCTGCGCTTGTGCAGCAGCATATCTCGGCAAACAAGAGATGCTACTGCGCATGCGCTGGGGCCATTTTGCTGCATGTAAATTTCAAGTTTAGAACACAATTACACAGAAAATAAAGATTATAAAAGAACCACAGGACGGATTTCATCAAGCAAGGTATCATATTAATCAGTATAACTGCGCCCACCTGACAGTGTATGTGGTTTAATGCGCACAATCCTGCTGACAGGTGGGCTTGAAGTAACTGTGTCTTGTCAATGGCGAAAATTTTAATGAGTGCTCCAAACTAACTGTCCCTAATCTTAATTTCAGAACCAGTTCCAAATAAAGTTAGCTGCAGACCTACAGTAAATAAAAGCCAATGCTGAAAAACCTGGTTCTCAAAGGATAGAACCGCATTAATGAGTACTTTATCAAAGGAGAAAAAAAAAGGTACCAGGAAGTCTGGGTGACCCCCTTGATAATCACCCAGACTTAGGAGTTTCCCAGACGGCTTGCTTGCTAGAAGGAGAGTTGGACAGTCCTTTAGAAAGTGCCCAGCGAGACCACAGTAGGGACAGAGTTCAAGATTGTGCCAACGTTTACTCTCCACAGTACGAGAACTGGCAACTTTAACCTCCATGGGCTCTACCTCAGGTAAACTGACATGCTCAGGGGGAGACTAAGACACCCTGCTGCTCACCACGTCTCTCAAGAATTCAGCGGTCCATCCGTATGGCCTGGGTCATGGCCACCACCAAAAGAACAAGAAGGGAGCATGAAGAGCATCGGTAAGGAGAAAGAACAAAGCGGTCTATAGGAGCCCTAAAGCCAAAAGAGGATTCAGGCCAATATTGAAGATTATAAGGTGACAAACCTTTATTAATCACTTGTGCTCCACAACGCGTTTCGGGAGCGGCCTGTTACCTTCATCAGGTGATACCACCTTATGAAGGTAGCAGGCTGCTACCGAAATGCGTTTGTCACCTTATAATCTTCAATATTGTCCTGAATCCTCTTTTTCCATATCCACTTCCTGTTCGAGGGTACGCGGCAGGAGCTGCTCTGGGCCTACCTTAATCATCTGTATACGAGTTAAAGGACCTGCGGTGATGCAATACTGGCTATGCCTCCCGTGATCATGTGGCCAGATCCAGGCAGAGCTGCAAATTACTACAGCAGCAAGGTCCTCGCCTCGGAGCAATGAGCTGAAGTTGTGCAGGGGTGCACAACCCTAGGAGGTGAATGACCCATCGACCCCCCCCCCCCCTCTTTCCTTAGACCACTGGACCACCAGGTGCTTTTCAAGGTGCGCTTCTCTCCCCTTTTTTGTCTTTTAAGAGCATCGGTAAGGCCTCTATGGAATTGGCATCTGATGGCCGCGACGTTCCACTGAACTTCAGTGGACCATTGCCAGAAATTGGTTCCCCTGTGTCAGTTCCCTCATATAAGCCTCAGCGACCTGGATTCTGTCAAGTTCGTCCTAGATTAAGCCTAATTCATCAAAGAAAGCGTCAACATAAACTCGCTCTGGGTCTTGCGGGGGCAAAGAAAACGCAAATGTCTGAGGGCTCCCTCGCAGGAAGGACATAATTATTCCTACCTGCTGGGGCTCATCCCCTGACGACAGAGGTTGCAGGTTAAAAAATAACTGATAGCATCCCCTGAACACCCTAAACTGTTTATTCTCTCCTGTAAGTTTATCAGAAAGGGCCACTACAGGTTTGGGAAAAACCAACTGCATGTCTGAGGGTACAGACATCACAGTCACTGTTGGCATCAAGGTGCTATAGGAAACTTTCATCAAGCTAGACACCTAACTCTGCAACTGGGATTGAGATGACTCAAGGCTCTGGTGCTCTTTAGCCAAATCCTGAATCACCCCAGTCAGATACGCCACCAGTTCACAAAGGATCCATTCTGGCTAAAAAATAATAATGTATACAGCCAGTTGTAGTGTTACACCGGATAGTGACTTCTCACGGACAAGTCAGTGTTACAAGTGAGACAGGGGAGTCAAGGAGTCCGGGGTCAAATGCCAAAAGTGTACGTCAAAGAAAAAGGGGCAAGACAAACAAATAGTCAAAAGGCAAAGTCTGAGATCAGGCAACAAAGATCAGCCCTTGATTGGGCAGCCGGGCTATCCCATTCACAAAACAGACAGCCCAGCACACAACTGAAATCCATAGGGTGGCTAAGCTGTCACTCACTGCAGTTACTTTGAGAAAGAAAATTACCTAATGAAAGTACTTAATACCATGGAACATGAGAAACAATGCAGGTGTGTTATCATAATTTTCTATTAATAGGAATAATGGGAAAAAAAACAGGATTGTAAAATAAATTCTGAAATTGCATTAAGGGAAATATCAGTTTTATATATTAACTTATATTACATCTGGAAAACATGACAAAAGGCAGGACTAAGGTAGGAGAGGACACTGGAAAAAAAAATGTAAATGTCTTTTTATCACAGTTACAGGTACATTTCGGATTTGTAATGAAGTTATGGTCCAATGAGTTTCTTAAGAAAAGCCTCCAACTGATCTTCCTCTTTGATGCCCACAAACTGATCAATAATTATACCATTCTTCATAGCAAGTACCGTGGGTACAGCAGATACCTGTAGAATGCATAAAGAATAAAAAATGATTACTGATTTATAAGAATTATGCTCACATCACATTTTGCATAGAAGAGGGATGGATGGATACTGATCATCAACATATTTCAAACACTATATGCGTTCTTAATCTTTTTTTCCCCTGGCAATTTTCCGTTTTTTTTTGTTTTTTTTTCCATTTTCTCCTCCCCTTCTTCAAAGAGTCATAACTTTATTTTTTCGTCCACATAGCAGTATGAAGGCTTGGCTTTTTAATGATATAATTTTATGATATGATGCACTGAAAAGCGGGAAAAAAAGTCCAAGTGTGTTGAAATTTTAAAAAAAAAGCAATTTGACAATGTTCATTATATGGCAAAAATTACCTGGCAATATGATTCTCCATGTCAATACAATTCATGCATAGTTTTTTGTTTTTTTTATTTAAGTGAACATTTTTTGGGAAATTTGTAAAAAAAAAACCAAAAAAAAACTTTTTGCTTGTGTCGCCATTTTCTGAGATCCATAACGCTTTAAATTTTCAGGAGATATTGCTGTGTGAGGGCTTATTTTTTGCGCCCCTAGCTGACATCTTTACCGATACCATCTTGAGGTAGACAAATTTTGATCGCCTCTTAATACATTTTACTGCAGTGTTGCTGCGGCCAAAAAAAAAGGAATTCTGGCAGTTTTAGTTTTCCTTGTTACGCCGTGTACCGATCAGATTGGTTTTACTTTATATTTTCATAGATCAGACTTTTACGAATGCAACAATACCAAATGTGTGTTATTTTTTTTGTTGTTTTATTTTTAATGGGGCAAAAGAGGGGTGATTTGACTTTTTTTAAAAAAACTTTTTAATAGTCCCCAAGTGGACTAGAAGCAGTGATCATCTGATCGCTTGTGCTACACATAAGCTGTGCATCAGCACTGCATCAGGCTTTCACAGGAGAATCGTAATGACAAGCATGAAGTTCCTCAACAGACCTTCGGCTGTCATAGCAAACCATCCGCGCCCAGCGATTACATCACGGGCGTGTCAATGGGTGTGTGGAATAACAGCCCTCCTGCCGACGATTGTTAAATGCTGCACTCAGAGATTGTAGAAACACTGAAAGGACAATTGAGCGCAAAATAGGGCTTCCACTGGTTAAAATAAATGCAAAATAAAAGTGATTTTACGCTCACCTTGATAAGTTGCAACCTGCAACTATATGAAAGCATGTACCAGCTGCTGCACAACGCGGATCAATAGACCAAAACTGCATGCAATAAGGAGTTCAAACGGTTTTTCATTTCACTGCTGGTCATCCACGTGGAAAAGATGTCTCAAATCAAAAGATTCCAATAAGGATTTTTTATTTTTGTTTGATACAAATGAAAAATCTATGTGTTTCAGTATATCCCATCCTGATGAAGTTTTAATTTGTAACAAAAATAAAAAATCCTTATTCGAATCGTTTGATTCGAGACATCTTTTCCACATGGATGACCAGCAGCGCAGTGAAAAACCGTTTGAACTCCTTATTGCACTCAGATATTGACAGCGGCATTTAAACAGGTTAAACCAGCCATCATCTGCCTGGAAAGGTGCATCAAAGTAAGGGACAAGACACATATGATGTATAAATGTAAGTAATGTGTCGTGAAGGGGTTGATCGCTATGAAATACAGTTCTGGCTATGTAGATTAAACCTATACTGTACAATAGCAAAATCCATCCCCCTCAGAAGATAACCACGCCGAATGTAAGATTTAATTATCTTATTGGATTGTTTGTGTGGGCAAAGAGTTATTCACATTGGAGAAGCCTCAGATTAATGTGAACAAGGTGTTAAGATATGAAGGTGGTGGGCAAGATTGAATAAAAAAAATAGAACATATGCCAGATTTGATAAATTTAACAAGCCAGTCGTAAAAAGTCTAAATAAAAAACAAAAAAACAAAATATGCCATTAAACAAATCACATATGCTATTGAACAAAAACAACCATCACTTTGTGGTGGTGATAAAAAAAAAAAATAAAAAATGCTTTCAGACGCCTGGTGGATATTTAAAGGGGTTGACCGGTTTAGAATGACAACTCTGCAGTCACTCTGTGTGACAGCATACTTGTTAATCCTCCTGGCGCACGCACTGTGAGCTGCGAGAGTCAGATGGTGTCTGCACCGGGAACGGCTGTCAAGTGAGTGATATGCATACGCCAAGCTAACACCAGACTAGTGAGCACAGCCTCGCTCAATGCACTCGCTTCAACCTTAAGAGCACTCTGGTGTCTAGATTAAAGGGGCCGTCAAGTCAAGAATGACAATGCTGCAGTCACACATTGTGCGCTGTGAGGATATGCCGGTGTCTTTGCCGGAACGGTGGTCAAGTATGCGACATGCACACTCCAAGCCAGAACCCGACTAGTGGGCACAACCTTACTCAATAAGTTCTGGCTGGGATCATGCATATCGCATACTTGACCATTGTTCCTGGTGCAGACACCAGCAAATCCTCCCAGTGCACAATACGTGCGCTTGGAGGATTCACAAGTCTGCAGACACAAAGTTACTACAGACTTGTCATTCTATAGCTGACAACACCTTTAATCTTGACATCAGTGTCCTTAGGGTTGAATCGTAAAAAGAAATCCTGCTGCACTTTTGATTTATTCTTTGAAAGAAAAAATATATACAGTATATATCTTTTTTACTTAGACCTTTTACAACTGGCTTATTAATCAAACCTGGCATACTCTATTTTTTTGATTTGTTAAAAAATAACGTGTACCACTAAGATGGTCCTTAATGCAAGCAAAAAATATATTTTCAATTTTTTGATGGGGCACCCTCTGAAATGATTCATGTGGGTAAAAAAAAAAAAAACTACAAAATTTTAAAAATCTTTTCAATTTTACACGTCCCTACTAGTGATGAGCGAGCACTAAAATGCTTGGGTGCGCGTTGCTCGGGTCAAGCAAATCGTAAGGCTCGGGTGCTCGACCCGAGCAACGAGACCAATGTGAGTCTATGTGAAACTTGAGCACTTTTCAGCCTCCCCCCCCCAGAAGTCAGGAGGAGGCCTAAAAATTGGTCAAATCGATATAAACACGTACGCCACATTTACGGACAGACAATAAAACATATAAAAATAAAGCCAAAATGGATTTTCCTGGAAAAAATGTTAAGGGACATTCTTTTCAGGCATATAAGGCAAAAAAAATGCTCCTCCAAAATACATTCACCAGTAAATGTCTTTTTAAAAAAACAAACTATTTTTATTAAAGATTTTCCAACATTTTTAAAGAGAATTCGACACAGCAAATATGTACAGATAAACCCACAAAATATAACTTATTACAAGAATAACAAAATTTGTCCTTATTCCCAATAGTACTTTTCAAAATCACATTATCTTTGTGGACAACCCTCTCACTAGTTATAATAGTCCACTCAAGCCTATATTTTGACTATAAGAAAAAAATTATAACTATCACGATACATCAGACATAAAGGAAGGAGGTAATGGGAAGAGGATATATCTGGGATAAGAGGGGGAGGTATAGGAGGAAAAGATATTTCAATATATGATGAGGAAGAAGAATCAGTTTGTTGCGCCCAGAAAAAATCCCACACCTTATTAAACAATTCAATCTTAGCGTTTAAAGAAGCTGTTAAAAATTCCACCCGGTGAACATCACACACTCTGGAAGTATACTCCAGCCGAGTTGGAGGAGAGGTTCTCTTCCAACCAGGGCTGTGGAGTCGGTAAGCCAAACCTCCGACTCCTCAATTTCCAAGACACCGACTCAGACTCCCTCATACATGGCTCATGTTTAAGTGATAAATTTACTGTAGCACAGATTCATCTCAGCTAAAAGTCTAGACCCTTAGATCAGGAATAGGACAGACATTTATAGGACATTTCATAACTTTCCCAAATTCTTATGAAAAAAATATTCCCCACAAACTGGCTGGAACTACTGTACCCAATTTATTATATGCTTTAGGAGTCGGTCCATTTTATACCGACTCCACAGCCCTGCTTTGCTTCCCATGCAATTATACATCTCGTTGCTGGAGGAGCAATTTGCGAGAGCTCTTGCCCATCCCCTTAGGAGGAACATGAAGAAGGAAGACTGAGGGGTCCAAATCTAATTCCAACAGAACCTCTTGTATCAGAGTTTTCGTTTCCTCCCTAAAGGGGACCAAACTTCCACATGTCCAAAAAAATGTGCAGTAAGGTCCCAGTTTTTGCTCCACACCGCCTGCAAAGTTTGGAGAGTTGTGGATTTATTTTATTAAGCAGTTATAGAGTACGATACCAAAACATTATGATCTTATACTGGTTTTCTTTATACAAAGTATAAATTGACGTCTTTGCTGCCTTGGCCCAGATTAACTGCCACGTCTCATAAGGAAGAGTTCTCCCCAAGAAGTCCTCCCAGTTTGTCATATAAGGATGTTTAGTAGGGGAGTCTCCTTGTGGAGAGCCAATCAAATTATAAATATTCGAAATAAGGACTTTGGTGGAGGGACCCTTTCTACACAAAATCTCAAAGTCAGTAGGATTCGATACCCTGTGTGTCACGCAAGGTGTGGGAAAGACTTAGTGCAACACAAAGGGAAGAGAGCCCAGACTCTAGGAAAAGGGGGGAAAGTGGAGACCTCCTAGGTTGATCTAGCGTCACCCTGTCTTCCTTAACGTCCCTGTATTGGTTCTTAACCAATCGCCGCACGCGTACCTCTAGGCTCAAGCTAGGGAAGGGAGGAGATGAGCACTAGTCGATCTCCACTAAAAACTATAGACAACAAGGAAGGACAAACAGGGGAAAAGTGCTTAGCTTTAGATGACTCCAGACAAATGCACAAACACGTCCTCAAGCTCCAGAGAGGAAAAGGTACTGCTCTTGCTAAGCCTTCACAAGGAATAATGAATATCGCGGGCACGTCCCTCTAGAACACACCAGGTATTTATACACCCAGGCCAGGGAGGTAGCCGCTGGGTCCTAGAGACAGCCTCTAAGATGTCATCTGTAATGCCAAACGTAGAGATCTCCTGCAACCAACCGCAGGGGGACTGTCTGTCACCTCTGATACACCCCTGAAACTGTGTGAACCAAATAATGATCTCGCCAGGTGTTTAATTTGTATATACAGCATGAATTCACGGTTAGTTATCCCATAATTGGACTTTAAGAAGTCAAACTAGAGAATCTCCAACGAATGTCTGTTCACTATATCTGCATATCTAAATAATCCCGCAGCAATCCATGGAGAGGCCATCGGTGACTCTAGACTATTTAGCAACAGAGGTTGAAATATAAAAGAAATCCTAGGGAAATGTTTGGAGGAAAGAGCAAAACGCCTATTGCAGAACTCCCACACATCCTTGGTAAACTGTATTGGGCCCAGTAATGAGCAATAAGTCTTAATTAGTTTATTTGACCAGAGCAGAGAATTGGGATGGATTGGCGCCAGACACAATTTTTCAATTTCCATCCACTTATTATAGGCCCACAAAGAGGACCAAGATGAAATCCTCCTAAGATGTGTGGCCCAGAAATACTTAAGAAGGTCTGGCACTGCCAACCCCCCGAAAGATCTACTAATGGTCAAAATTTGTTTGGAAATCCTGTCTCCTATTATTCCAAATGAACTTAAATATACAAGCCTGTAGAGCCCTAAGCTCACCTAAAGGAATCATGACTGGTAAGATCTCAAATTAATATAGCAGTTTAAGGCCCCGTCACACTTAGCGACGCTGCAACGATTCCGACAACGATACGACCTGTCAGGGATCGTTGCTGCGTCGCTATGTGGTCGCTTGTGAGCTGTCAAACAGGCAGGCTCACCAACGATCAGGGGAGCAGCGACATCGTGGAAAGAATCTTTCCACGATGTCCTGCTCCTGGTTACCAGCCTGCTGAAGCAGGAGCAGGCTGGTAACCATGATAAACATTGGGTTACTAGGGGCACACGCGCACCTAGTAACCCGTTGTTTATCATGGTTACCACTCTGCTGCAGTGAGCAGGAGGTTACCCCTCACTTTAGCAGGCTCGTAACCATGATAAACAGCGGGCTACTAAGTGCGCGTGTGCCCCTAGTAACCCGATGTTTATCATGGTTACCAGCCTGATCGCTGGTCACACACAGCGATGTGTGCTGACCAGCGGGAGGGCAACGACCAAAAAATGGTCCAAGACACTTTGCAGCGATCAGCGACCTCACAGCAGGGGCCTGATCGCTGCAAAGTGTCACACATAGCGACATCGCTGGTGAGGTCGCTGTTGCGTCACCAAAAATGTGACACAGCAGCGATCTCGCTATGTGAGACAAGGGCTTTAGCTAGTAAGGTCATTTTTACCGCTGATATGCGGCCCAAGGAGGAGATTGGGAGCTTAGACCACTTGGGCAATAGTCCCCTCAATTCTGCAATAGGGGGAGGAAAATTCTGGGAAGATAAGAGTTCTATAAGAGGATTTCAAATTAACCCTCAGATACTTTATGGCATCAGCCTAACACCTGAATTTATAGTTTTGTTTGAGATGGTCCAGAACCTCAGTTTTATCCGAAATAACCATATACCTTGAGATAGTACTAAAAGGACAGCTTTAAGATTAGATAGGGTAATGTGTAAATTAGTAAGAGTAAGGAGGACATCATTCGCAAATAGGGAGATTTTAAAGTCTCTGTCTCAGACCTCAATACTCAAAATATCTCTATTATTCCGTATAGCTGCAGCCAAAGGCTCAATGCACTATGCAAGCAGAAGCGGAGACAGAGGGCATCCGTACCTCGTTCCATTAGCTATACTAAATCTGGGGGAAATATGATTGGGGAGTTTAATAAACGGTGTGGGAGAGGAATAGAGGTCTTGTAAAGCTATCATATAGGATCCCGAAATCCCAAATGACTTAACAGTCTCAAACAAGAAAGACCAGCTGAGGCAGTCGAAGGCCTTTTCAGCGTCTGGGCTTAGCAAGAGCGCTCCAACCTTATTTTTATTAGCTACATCCACCAGATCCCCCACTGTCTGAGTGTTGTCTCCTCCCTGCTTATAATAATAATCTTTATTTTTATATAATGCTGACATATTCCGCAGCGCTTTACAGACATTATCCCTATCAGTATGTCTGGAGTGTGGGAGGAAACCGGAGAACCCGGAGGAAACACGGGGAGAACATACAAACTCCTTGCCGATATTGTCCTTGGTGGGATTTGAACCTAGGACCACAGAACTGCAAGGCTGCAGTGCTAACCACTGAGCCACCGTGCTGCCTATAGGGAATAAACCCCACCTAGTCCTTGTGAATGAGACAGGGAAGCCAAGGGTTAAGTATATTAGCCAATAGCCTTGTGAAAATTTTCAAATCTGAGTTAAGTAGGGCAATGGGTCTATAGTTTTCACAATCAAGAGAGTCTCTATCTGGTTTGTAAGTATTAAGTGAGTGTGTGAAAGGGATTCCAGTATAGGGGAACCCAACATAAAAGAGTTAAACGTTTCCATCATGTAGGGGAGCAATATATCCGAGAAGGTCTTATAATACAAGTACGTTAGACCATCGGACCCCGGCAATCTCCCTGAGGGCAAGACCCTCAGTATATCCTGAAGTTCCTCTGCCGAAACCAGTTCATTGAGAGATGCAATAGCCCCAGGAGAGAGGACCGGCAACCGAAGATCAGAAAATAATTCCTCCATCAAAACTCTCCTACGGTCTGGGTTCCCATCCAATGGATCCTTCAAATGAAGCTCATCAAGAGAATGCCAAGAGTGTGCAAAGCAGTCATCAAAGCAAATGGTGGCTACTTTGAAGAACCTAGAATAGAAGACATATTTTCAGTTGTTTCACACTTTTTTGTTAAGTATATAATTCCACATGTGTTAATTCATAGTTTTGATGCCTTCAGTGTGAATGTACAATTTTCATAGTCATGGAAATACAGAAAAATCTTGAAATGAGAAGGTGTGTCCAACCTTTTGGTCTGTACTGTATACGGTGCAAGGTACTCCTTCAGCATCTTCCAAAACTTTTCCCTCATTGTCAGAGCAGAGTCCCCCAAGCATCAGGGCGTGGGCACTGGGAGGGTCTGAGAAAACTGTCCCACACCTTTGACAGTGTTCCCCTGCCTCTGCTGCATCGTATTTGTGTCTCCCTCGCCTGTACTTCTTGGTTGTCCAAGGAACTGTGACCTCTGTGGCCAGCGTTTTCAGATGAGAATTTTTTTTTTTAATAATTCCTCAACAAGGGTCTTCTGGTACTGCAACATCTTATTAGACCTCTCCGCCATGGGAAGGAGAGATAGAAAGTTCTCCTTGTAGCGTGGGTCTAGAAGTGTGACCAACCAGTAATTATGGTCGGCCAAAATGTGTACAACGTGAGGGTCACGGGAAAGGCAGAGGAACATGAAGTCAACCATGTGTGCCAGACTGTTAACAGCCAAGTCTTCCCTTTCCTGACCAAGAGGACGACTGTCCATGCCGGTATGACAGTTGTGTGGGTAGTACAGTCTGTAGCGCAGAAAACCAGCTCCTTTTCCTCCTCCTCATTATCACCCAATCTGCGCGTTGGGTTGAGAAGAGGCTGGGCTGTGCGGAATCACCCTGTATGGTAACTTGCTCTTTCTCATTGTGCCCCGCTTGCAATGCCTCCTCTTTAATTGTGAGCAGAGAGCGTTTCAGTAGACAGAGAAGCGGGATGGTAACGCTAGTTATGGCATCATCACCGCTCATCATCTTGGTGGACTCATCAAAGTTTTGGAGGACGGCACAGATGTCAGACATCCATGCCCACTCATCGGCTCTTAAGTGCGGAGGCTGACCTGAATAACGACAGGCGTGCTGAAGCTTGTACTCAACTGCCATCTGCTGCTCACAAATCCTTTCCAACATATGCAACGTTGAGCTCCAAGGTGTGTTGACATCGCACACCAGTCGATGGGCTGGGAGCTGGAAGCTGCAAACGCTGCTGAAGCACGGTAAGGGTAGCGGAAGCTGTAGGTGACTTTTGAAAATGGGCACACACGCGGAGTACTTTGACAAGCAGCTCAGGCAGATCCAGGTGGGTTTTGAGAAACTGCTGAACCACTAGGTTGAGCACATGGGCCAGGCACGGTACGTGTGCGAGCTTGACTTGCTTCAGAGCTGCCACCAGGTTCCGGCCATTGTCACACATGACCATGCCTGGCTGTAGGTTCAGCGGTGACAGTCACAGATCTGCCTGCTCTTTTACAGCTGTCAACAACTCTGCAGCGGTGTGCGGTTTGTCACCTAAGCATGTTAGCTCCAGCACAGCCTGTTGCCGCTTGGCCGAGGCAAAGCTGCAGTGCTTCCAGCTTCCGACTGATGTGGTCATTTCGGAGAAGGAGGCTGAAGAGGTGGAAGTGCAGAAGCTGTAGAATGGGGGGGGCAGCCCTGATTGACGCAGGGCCCACAATCCTCATCGGGAGGATGTGTTCCGTCCCAGGGTCCGACTGGGTCCCGGTTCCACTATATTAACCCAGTGTGCCGTTAGCGAGATGTACAGCCCCTGGCCTCAAGCACTTGTCCATATGTCCGTGGTTAGGTGGACCTTCCCAGTAACTGCGTTGTTGAGGGCACGGGTAATGTTCTGGGACATGTGCTTGTGTAATGCGAGCACGGCACACCGGGGAAAATAGTGGCGGCTGGGGACCGAGTACCGAGGGACGGCCGCCGCCATCAGGTTGCGGAGAGATTCTGTCTCTATGAGCCTAAAAGGCAACATTTCAAGTTCAAGCATTCGAGAAATGTGGGAGTTTAGTATTGTGGCCTGTGGGCCTTTGGCTGCGTATTTGCGCTGACGTTCAAATAACTGGGGTAGGGACAACTGGATGCTGCGCTGGGATAAGGACATGGTTCCTGACGGTGATTGTTGCAAGTGTGCAACGATAGGTGCAGGGCGGGAAGCATCCTCGCCTGTACCATAGACAGAGGATTGGCGTGCACACACAACAGCGGAACAGGCAGTGGTGTCACCTGCAGACCCGTTTCTGAACCCTGCTATTCAGCCCAACTATATGGGTGCTTTGCGGTCATGTGCCTGAGCAAGCTGGTGGTGGTCAGGCTGGTAGTTTTGCTGCGACAGCTGATACTGGCATGGCAGAGGTTGCAATAGGCCTTTTTGGGGTTATCTGGACAATCTTTAAAAAAGAACCAGACTCTGGAAGACCTAACAGTTGGACTGGCAACTTCCCTTGTGTTGGTGTTCCGGGAACAGTTGCCCACCTTGTGTCTGTGGCCACCCCACTGCTTGTTCCTGCCTGTTCCTGCTACGCCTCCCCCCCCCCCTCTGTGCTGCTGTCTTTGCTACAATCCGACAAAGCAGGCTGCATTGTTCTTATGGATAAGAAACTCTATGAAAAATGTGTTTATGATATCCTGGATGATAATGAGACGTATAAAAAGATACAATTTAATCCTACAGAATCATGCAGAAAAATCTTGAGTAAATTGGTTGAAGACAGAGAAAAAATGGGGGTGTTTACTGAAAAAATGGGTTATAATATTATACCTGATAATCCGATAACACCAATTTTTCATGGGCTCCCTAAAACCCACAAATTAGAATTTCCTACACCTTTAAGCCCCATTATATCAAGTATTTTTTCTTTGAATGAAAATTGAAGTCGATGGGTAGATTTTTATCTACAGCCATTAATTCTCAGAACACCGGGTTAATTAAAAGGTACGAAAAATGTAAAATGGTCTGAAAATCTAAATTTCTGTCATGTGATGTGGTAAATCTGTTTTCATCTATTCCACATAATCTAGCATTAACTGCTGTGTTCCACCATTTACAAAAATATAGCGGCTATACGGATGAAACGAAGGAAATGATTATCCGTAGTATTGAATATCTCCTTGAGCATAATTTTTTATGTTCAATGAAGAATATTATTTCCAAATTAAGGCTATGTGCACACGATGCAGAAATGCTCCGGATTTTTCCTGAGTGTTTCTGTATCTCCCCTGGCAGAAAAAACGCATGTGGATTGTACATGCCGATTGTACATGTGTTTTTCCTGCCAGGGACATGTGGATGTGAAGCGTTCTTCACATGCATTTCCACATGCGGGTTGACAAGCGCTTTCCAAGCGAATTTAGCATCACTTGGAAACTGCTTGTCAACTAGGTCACACTATATAAATCCATGCAAACGGCATGGATTTATATAGTGTGACCGAAAGAAAGGTAAAAAATAAATATATACTTACCTTCTGATGGCCCACACAGTCTTGCTTCGCTCCGTCCTGGCTGCCGGCAGATCGGGGTACACTGAAGGACCTGCCGACGTCAGCATCGCGTGACCCGTCACATGACTATGACGTCAGCGCAAGTCCTTCAGTCCACCACGATCTGCCGGCATGGGAGGACAAGCGCAGCGGGGGCCATCAGAAGGTAAATATAATATTTATTTTTTATTTTATTCTTTTTTTTACAGGTTCTATGGTACAAGGGTCTGGAGGAGAGTCTCCTGTCCTCCACACCCGGGTACCATCCGCACATTGGAACGTGTGGAATGCGCATCTACATATATAGTGATGCGGAATCCATACGTTCCAATGCAAGTCAATGGCGGCGAAAACGCAGCGCTTCCGTAAAATAATTGGTAGTGCTGCGTTTTTTTCCACAATGATAATCCGCAGCGGAAATTTCCGCAGCATGTGCACAGCACATGCGGATCATCATTGGGGAACATGGCAGGCCTTCTACCATGCGTTTAAGCGTTTCTGCAGCGATTTTGCCGCTGCGGAAATGCTTAAAAAACGCATCGTGGGCACACAGCCTAAAGGTTACCCAATGGGCTCATGTTTCTCTCCATCTTTATCCATACTTTTTGTATCATGGTGAAAAGAAAGCACAGACAAAAATCCTTTTAAAAATGACATTGAACTATATGTTAGATATTTGGACGATGTTTTACTAATATGGTGTGAGGTAGTGCTATTGATCATGTTGAGGGGCACTCACTTCACCGGGTCAATTAAAGCACACATGCAACGTTTTCCGGTAATCTGAAGTCCAGCAGTTTATTACACATCATAAACTGCCTATAACATAGTCCATCTCAGTGGCTCGCAGGAATGTTACACATGTGATATTCTAGAGCCTTTTCAGTGGCAGATATGCCCGCTTGGCTCCAGATACAGCCTTCAGCAAGGTAACAACATCAATGTCCATATCAAGCACCATTTTTACCTTTGCCGGGTGTAGCTGCTTCCATCAGCTCTGTTCGGCCAAACCTGTGATTTAAGGCTCACCAGGTGTGGCCTCCGGGCCTCGTGCCTTCCAGGGCTAATGGTGTCCCAGGACAGAGATCGGGTCCCTTTACCCCCTCCGTTTCAAAAACCACCCGGATATACATATCCCTCTGTGCGCACAGGACCTGTGATGATGTCACAATCATGTGATCAGTCACCTGAAGGGGAGGTACGTGGTCAGCCAGAACACACCCCCTCAGACATTTGGCAATGCAACAAGCCGCGGCATTACAATGGGTAGGAGAAGTGAAAAAAATCCCATATTTTTTATCCTATATCAATGCTAATGATGTAAATTTACTTATACTTAACCGCAGGATAAAATCCAGCTTTTTGGACTGGTATCTCATGGAGGATGTAAAACAACAAAAGGTTAGATATCGCAACTCTAGAAAATCTATAAGGCTATGTGCCCATGATGCAGAAATGCTCAGGATTTTTCCTGAGCGTTTCTGCATCTCCCTGGCAGAAAAAATGCATGCGGATTGTACATGCGGGTTGTACATGCGTTTTTCCTGCCAGGGACATGCGGATTGTACAGCGTTCTTCACATGCATTTCCGCATGCGGGTTGTCAAGCGCTTTCCAAGCGATTTTAGCATCACTTGGAAAGTGCTTGACAACTTGGTCACACTATATAAATCCATGCAACCGGCATGGATTTATATAGTGTGACCTCAAAGAATGGTAAAAAATAAAAAAATAAATATATACTTAACTTCTGATGGCCCCCGGAGCCTTTGTTCGCTCCGTCCTGGCTTGCCGGCAGCTCGCGGTACACTGAAGGACCTGCCGTCACATGACTAAATGACGTCAGCACAGGTCCTTCAGTCCACAGCGATCTGCCGGCAAGCACACCGCAGGCCATCAGAAGGTAAATATAATATTTATTTTTTATTTTATTCTTTTTTTTTACAGGTTCTATGGTACCCGGGTCTGGAGGAGAGTCTCCTCTTCTCCAAACCCGGGTACCATCCGCACATTGAAACGCTTGGATTCCGCATGTACAGATGCAGTGATGCGGAATCCAAGCGTTCCAATGCAAGTCAATGGCGGCGAAAAAGCAGCGCTTCCGCAAAATAATTGGTAGTGCTGCATTTTTTTCCGCAATGATAACCCGCAGCGGAAATTTCCGCAGCATGTGCACAGCACATGCTGATTATCATTGGGGAACATGGCAGGCCTTCTACCATGCGTTTTTTAAGTGTTTCTGCAGCGGAATTGCCGCTGCGGAAACGCTTAAAAAACGCATCGTGGGCACACAGCCTTAGTGGGAACACTACACTTAGAGCAGACAGCTGCCACCCTGCCCATACTTTGAATTCAATCCTCTATGGTGAATTAAACAGAATTTATAGAAATAGCTCTGATATCACACTATTCAATGAACAAGCAAAGGTAGCAACATCTAGATTAATGGAAAGGGGGTATAAGAAAAAACATATTGATTCAGCAATAAAAAAAAGTTTCTTATTTTTTTGCATGTCTGTAACACTTACATGTTTCAGGTTACAAAACAAATTTAAATATTAGACAGAGATAACATAAGTAAACACAAAATGCATATTTTAAATGAAGATCTTTATTATTAAGGAAAAAAGAAATCCAAACATACAGGACCCTGTGTGAAAAAGTGATTGCCCCTGAACCTAATAACTGGTTGAGCTACCCTTAGCAGTAACAACTGCAATCAAGCATTTGCGATTACTAGCAATGAGTCCTTTTACAATGCGCTGGAGGAATTTTGGCCCACTCATCTTTGCAAAATTGTTGTAGTTCAGCCACATTGGAGGTTTTCCGAGCATGAACTGTCTTTTTAAGGTCATGCCACAGCATCCCAATCGGATTAAGGTCAGGACTGACTAGGCCATTCCAAAGTCTTCATTTTGTTTTTCTTAAGCCATTCAGAGGTGGACTTGCTGGTGTGTTTTGGATCACTGTCCTGCTGCATAACCCAAGAGCACTTCAACTTGAGATCACAAACAGATGGCTGGACATTCTCCTTCAGGATTTTTGGAAGCCAGCAGAATTCATGATTCCATTTACCACAGAAAGTCTTCTAGATCCTAAAGCAGTAAAACAATCACAAACCATCACACTACCACCACCATATTTAACTGTTGGTATGATATTCCTTTTCTGAAATGCTGTGTTGCTTTTACGCCAGATGTAATGGGATATACAACTTCTGAAAAGTTCAACTTTTGTCTTGTTTGTCTATAGAGTATTCTCCCAAAAGTTTTGGCGATCATCTAGATGTTTTCTGGCAAAACGGAGATGGGTCTTTATGTTCTCTTTGCTCAGCAGTGGTTTTTGTCTTGGAACTCTGCCATGCATGACATTTCTACCCAGTCTCTTTCTTATAGTGCAGTCATGAACACGGACCTTAACTGAGGCGAGTGAGGTCTGCAGTTCTTCGGGTGTTGTTGTGGGGTCTTTTGTGACCTCTTGGATGTGTCATTGTTGCGCTCTGAGGGTAATTTTGGGCGGCTGGCCACTCCTGGGAAGGTTCCCCACTGTTCCATGTTTTTGCCATTTGTGGATATTGGCTCTCACTGTGGTTCGCTGGAGTCCCAAAGCTTTAGAAAAGGCTTTATAACCTTTCTCAGACTGATAGATCTTAATTACTTTCTCATTTGTTCCTGAATTTCTTTGAATCACAGCACGTCGTCTAGCTTTTGAGGATCTTTTGGTCTACTTTACTTTGTAAGGCAGGTCCTATTTAACTCCTTTCTGGCCAGGGGCTTATTCAGCCATCACCCCCGGTTCAGCACGGGCTCCGTCCCTGAGCCCGCACTGAACCGGGCACATGTCAGCTGATTTATACAGCTGACATGTGCCCGCAGCAGCCGCGGGTGGATTCGCAATCCAACCGCGGGTGTTAACAAGTTAAATGCCGCTGTCAATCTCTGACATTTAACATCGCCGTGCCGGAAGTGCGGCATTTGCCCCGCCCATCGGTGACCCCGTCACATGATCGCGGGTCACTGATGGGTTGGCATGACAACCCGGGGTCTGCAGCAGACCCCTGTGGTTGTCATGTCTCGATTGCTATGAGTGCCACCCAGTGGTCGGCGCTCATAGCAAGTGAGCATTTCTGCTGCATACAAGCGATCTGCTCATTGCTTGTATGCAGCAGAGGCAATCTGACAACTGCTATTTCTAGTCTCCTATGAAGACTATTGAAGCAAGAAGAAAGTGTAAAAAAAATGTTTTTAAAAAAATAAAAAAAATATATAAAAAGTTTAAATCACCCCCCTTTTACCCCATTCAAAATAAAATAATAATAAAAAAAAAAAAAACACATACACATATTTGGTATCGCCGCGTTCAGAATCGCCCGATCTATCAATATAAAAAAAGAAGTAATTCGATCGGTAAACGGCGTAACGAGAAAACAATTCTAAACGCCAGAATTACGTTTTTTTGGCAACATTGAAATAAAATGCAATAACAGGCAATCAAAACATCGGATCTACCCCAAAATGGTATCAGTACAAACGTCAGCTCGGTGCGCAAAAAATAAGTCTTCACCCAGCCCCAGATCCCGAAAAATGTAGACGCTACGGGTTTTTTTCTTTTTTTACCACTTAAAAAAGAACCTATACGTTTGGTGTCTACGAACTCGTAATGGCTTGGAGAATAATAATGTCAGGTCGGTTTTAGCATTCAGTGAACATGGTAAAAAAAAAAAAAAAAACAACTGTGGAATTGCATTTTTTTTTTTTTTTTAATTTCACCAAACTTGGAATTTTTTTTTCCCATTTTCCCTTACACAATATGGTAAAACCAGTGATGGCGTTTATAAGTACAACTTGTCCCGCAAAAAAATAAGCCCTCACATGGCCATGTAGCAAAAAATGAAAACGCAAAAACGGAAAATCCCAAGGTTGTTAAGGGATTAAAGAAGTTGGCCACTACTTTTTATGATAGCCTCAATCGATGGACCCTGTGCCCCTAAGTGTTTTTTTAATTACCTCCTGCTGTCCTTCTTGCTTGCTATCCTTGGCCACTCACAGGCATCACGTGACCCACCGCTGATGTCACGTCAAGTGAGGCGTGACATCAGTGATGTGGTCCCCGCGTTGGCTGCTGGGCTGTGGGCGGGGTTACCCCTCCCATCACACCCAGCATCCACTGCACGCTTTCCCAATGAATGGGGAGAGGGAGAGCACGCGGTGGATGCTGGGTGTGACATGCGGGGTAACCCCACCCACAGCCCAGCATCCACCGTGGAACACAGAAGTAAGTCGCCCAAGGCTGCAGTCTGAACTTGACATGACTTCAGCGGATGTCAGAGCTGGCTGCAGCCGGGGGTCACAGTGATGCCTGTGAGCGGCCAGCGATAGCGCCGCTCACAGGCAAGAAGGACAGCAGGAGGTAATTAGAAAAACACTTAAAACACTTAGGGGCGCAGGGTCCATCGATTGGGGCAATCATAAAAAGTAGTGGCCAACTTCTTTAACTGATTTCTTGATTGAGAATAGATGTGGCAGTAATCAGGCCTCTGTGTGGCTAGGGAAATTGAACTCTGCTTCCCAAAGATGTGATAAACCACAGTTAAATTTAATGTTTTGGGGAAGAGTGGGGCAATCACTTTTTCACACAGGGCCCTGTAGGTTTGGATTTCTGTTTCCCTTAATAATAAAGACATTTATTTAAAACCTGTATTTTGTCTTTACTTGTGTTATCTCTGTCTAATATTTACATTTATTTTGTAATCTGGAAGATTTAAAGTGTGACAAACATGCAAAAGAATAAGAAATCAGGAAGGAGGCAAACACTTTCACACCACTGTATTTTTTTTTTTACAATACTTATTTGATGAAAGATAGAATTCTGCATCTAGTCTACCTTGCTCCTGGTCTGTTATGCTTTGATCTATGTAAGACCTGGAAGCCATGATTAGGCCTCCATATGGCATAGCAACCATCGGCTCCCTATCCCTATTATCGCGCTGGGGGAGAAGAGAGTGACAGAGAGAGCGAACTCTCACACATTTTACATGCAGTTATGGCTTTTGGAAAGTAAAGAATTAACTGAGCAGGTGCAAACATTCCCTCTGCTAGATCTTTGCTAGCAGAGGGAATTGAACACTGTTAGGCAGTGGTAGCCCCAGGATCAGGATCACAGAGTGAAGGATCACTGGCCTTTCACGTACTAATGATGGCACGTAGGATAGGATTTGAAGATCCTGTGAGATGACAAGATGTGGCTAATGTACAATAAAATGGTAGCTTTTAGATTTGAGGTGAGTAGTACAATTGATTATGCTGTAAAATAGTATGGTATAACCAGTAGTATCACATTTTTAAGAACTGTAAAAAGATAAAAAGCGCAATAGGGTCTCATCTGGGTATTAAGGTTGGAGATTTAGTTGAAAGCTGCTCACCTGTAGGGGTTGTGTGACACAACCACTATCAAAGCCTAGTTATCAGCTGTTGCAACGTCCACAGATTTGTATATAATACAATGCCAGAGTAAGTGGACTTCAAGGGCGTTGCGTAGTCAGGAACGAATCATAGAACAAATTAAAAGGTGGTTTGTCAGTCAACGCATTTCAGAGTCAAATCTGACTCCTCCCTCAGGACAACCACATGTCTTTCACATAAATAACCCTAATTCCATCACCCCCTGCACCATGCAGCTAATGCATCACTACACACAGAAGCACAACAGACCAAACCAATCAACAATAATCAACCTGAAAAGTGATAACAATAAATTAGGTAAAGGTTAAAAAAGTTTGGTTAAAAAAAAAAAAAAAGGAACAGAACAAAAAATGTTATTCCTTCTGGCAATTCTTCTCTTTTTTCTATTAACTTATATCTTACTGGTTTGAACATGCACTTTTTTGCTAGTCTCAGTATATTCTATGAATTTACTTTCTTGTTATACTGTTTTGTATTCATGCATTTGTTTACTTAAAGGGAATCTTTCAGTAGGTTTTTGCTATGGAAGCTGAAAGTAGCATAATGTAGAGACAAAGACCCCGATTCCAGGAATGTATCACGGGCTGCTTGGTGTAGATTTGATAGAATACCTGATTTGTCTGAAATAGATGTAGCACAGCTAAGTCTTCTGCTCAATGATTAACCTCACCCACACCCCCGACTGGCAGCTCCCTGTGTGAACTGAGAATTGTCTGCAATCTGCTTCTCCTTGGTGGGGTGGGTTTACAGCAGGGAAGAGCAAAGTATGCCTGTGCAGGAGCGCAATTGGGGGACACTGTGTGGATGACATAGGAGGCATCATCCCCATGAAGCTAGCAGGAAGGTGGCATTCGCGACCAGAGATGAGGCGCTGGATCAAAACCAGAGACGCCCATTGGACCGTACCGCACCGTATGGGGGCATTATACAAGGTATTTTTGGGGCTATACAGAGAGGGTTGAGGACTCCTATACATCTTCCAAGAATACTATAAAAAAAGCGGTAAAGGTGGTGGTAGCACTTTATATTGGAAAAACCTGGTGACAGGTTCCCTTTAATTGAAAGGGGGAGTTACCAGTGTGAGATGCAATAGCTGCTCTTTGCAGAGCTGTGTGCGATTATAACTGACACAGGACAACATTAAAGGGATGGTCTGAAGGCAAAATAAATTTGATTTTAAATCCCCATCTATTTGATGTCACATTCTAAACTAGTTTCTACTATACGTGCATTAAAAATGTACTATCGTGCCCTACCTACACTAACTGTTATTTTATTTTGTCCGCTACTTCCTTTCTGATGACGATTTGTTTGAGGATCCCAGTGCATGTTGGGATGCGCAAATGAAGCGCCATAAGGGGGCAGAGGCTGCGGTCGCTGCTGCAGCCTCTGTCCCCTCCCTGAAATGAAGTGTCATCAGTGAAAATTGTTTCAGGGGCTGTGCTAGTCCTTGCAAGATGTGCACAATGACAGCGCATGCTCTGTTATCAGCTCAGATTAGCAGTAACGAGCCAGCAACAGAGCAGTTTCTGAATACCAGGTGGGCAGAGACCAGTGACGTCACTTGTGGGGGCAGCGCTAGTCTCCGCACGCCGGGTATTGTGACACCGCTCTGTTGTCGGCTTGTTAATGCTGATCTGAGCAAATAACAGAGCACACGCTGTCATTGTGCAGTGCACAGCAACATAGCAGGGACTAGCCCAGCTGCTGACATGAGAGTCATGGATAATGCAGGCAGAAGCAGAGGCAGTGACCACAGTCTCTGCGCCCTGTGCAAGCTTTGTTTGAGTATCCCAGCACACATTGGGATTCTCAACTGAAGTGTCATCAGAAAGGAAGTAGGGAAAAAAATAGAATAGTAGTTAGATAATGTAGCTAGGGAAGAAAAATGAATTTTTAATGTAGGTGTGTTAAAAAAATCATTTAGATTATGGCATCAAATAGATAGGGATTTTGGAAGAAACTTACTTTTTCTTTGGACCACCCCTTTAATCACATCTGCAGGTGTCCTCTCATAGTACTTCAGCTTCCATCTCACAGGCAGCCAATGTTTCAATAGTGTTGAAATACAGCAGAGCTGTGAGAGCTGAAACATTTGTAAGGAAAAAGTTCAGTTCTACTCTACGGTGTTAGTTACATATCACACTGGTAACTCCCCCTTTCATTTAAAATAAGCTCTCGAGACAGAATCCCATACAGATCAGTTTCAGACCCATATATTTCTCTTGAATAAGACATCAGATCACAGATGATATGGTATCATTTTATTCAGCTTTCTATGATCTACATGCTAATTTAAATGGTTTATGAGGGTTGATCCTACGGACAGATTACCTTTAATAACCAAAGCTTCATTTTTAAATTCTGACATATATCACTAAATGTGGTAATAACTCTGGAATGCTTCTACATATCCCAGTGATTCTGAGACTTTTTTTCGGGACACACAGTACTTTATGTTAGTGGTAAATTTAGGTCAATAAAAACGAGATTAGTTCTACCGATAATCATGTTTCCAGCAGTCCAACCTGACAGCACGGTTAGTTTCCCTCCCTTGTGAATTTCTAGTACTAATGTGATTTAACGTTGTATGGAGATTCAATAAAATAGAGTTGCATCCATCCTGGTGTGGTTCTTGGAAAAAGCACTAAGGGGTGTGGGTGTGAGGGGTCTTTTAACCTCTCGTGTGTTTCCTGTCCCTATAAGGATACGAAGGACGACTGTCATGCAAGGTGTGGGAAAGATTTAGTGCAACACAAAGGGAAGAGGGAAAGGGAACCCAGACTCTAGGGAAAGGGGGGGGTGGAGACTTCCTAGGTTGAGCTAGCGTCACCCTGTCTCCCCTAACGTCCCTGTATTGGCTCTTCCCCAATCGCCATATGCGTGCCTCGCCCTGTCTTGCACTGGCGTATGGCTAAGGCTAGGGAAGGGAGGAGATCAGCACTAGTCGATCTCCACTAAACTCTATAGACAACAAGGGTAGACAAACAGGGGGAAATTGCTTAGCTTTAGACGACTCCAGACAAATGCGCACACGTCCTCAAGCTCCAGAGAGGACAAAGTACTTCTCTTGCTAAAGCCTTCACAAGTAGTAATGAATATCGCCGGCACCTCCCTCTGAAACACAGCAGGTATTTATACACCCAGGCAGGGTGTTAATTAGCCAGAGGAAGGTAGGCGCTGGGTCCTAGAGACAGCCTCTAAGATGTCTGCAATGCCAAACGTAGAGATCTACTGCAACCAACTGCAAGGGCGACTGTCTGTCACTTCTGACACACCCGTGACAACGCCTTCCATGGTGCTGTCAGGATGGACTCCTGGAAACATAATTACCGGTAGGACTAATCCCAGTTTTCCAGGACGTCCCTACCGACAGCACCATGGAGAATAACAAAGTATGACATCTTAGGGTGGGACCACTGCCTGGAGAACCTTTCTACCGAAAGCAGTTTGTTGTCCTGATAATATATCTAATTTATAATGCATACAGAAAGCATTCAGGCTAGACCAAGTTGCTGCTCTGGAAATCTGTTCTACCGAAGTACCTTCTCTTTCTGCCAAGGAAGTGGAGACTACTCTAGTTGAATGGGCCTTTATACCCACTGGAGGGGGTATTTTTTTCAAAGCATAGGCTAGGGATATTGTGGACCTAATCCATCTTGCTATAGTAGGTTTAGAAGCTTCCTTCTCCCCCCCAACTCAGCCTCCGTATTGAATACATAGATTGGTGTCCTGCCTCCAATCCCTAGTGGCCTCTGGGTAGAGAGATGGATTTTACAATTTTCAAATTTTGTATTTTTATGCCCTTATAGCAAATAGCCATGCTGAACAAAATGGTTAATGGATAACATTTCTGACGTCAGCAGCATTTTTCCAGCGATTCTTTATTTTGCTAGGATGTCAAAAGGGTTAAAAAATTAGCAGCAAATTTAAAATATTTATGAAAACTTACAAATGGCCATTGGAAAACCCCCAAAAATGATACAATTTAAAAAACTGCACTTCTCAATACAGTCAAATCTGCTGTCAGAAAGTAGGCTAACCCTTCGGGTGCTTCATTGGAATTAACACAAAGTGGAGTAAAAGAAATTATATTTCTCCAATCCCCTCCACGGCAGCACCACCTGGAGGTTGTCTCCTCATCCTAATCAGGGACAGGAAACTCAAGAGGTTAAATAGCCCCTCCCCTATACTATCCCCAGTGTTTTCCTGTCCCTATGGGATGAAGAGGTTCCTAGGGTAGCTGTGGCGGGAGAGCAGTGACCTAATAACATACCTGAGCCGGGCTGCAGGCATCAAGCGCCTCTGGACTTCCTCCCCTGTTAGCTCCCGTTCCCTCCGGAGCGGGACCTCCTCACTCTCCTGCGCCTTCGGGTAAAGCTGAGTGGGTGGTGGGCTGGGGGCCTCCTGTAGCTACCCAGCCTGTGGATTGTCCTCAGTCCTCCATGGCAGAGTCCGGCGTGCATGCAGGACGCACCGCAAGTACACGGTGTTCGGCCGGCGACGTCACTTCCGGTTTGCGTTCCACAGTGGAACGCATGGGGCCGCGGCAGGAAATTTGAAACCGCGGTTTTTCCCTGAAATGGAGGAAAGCTTCCACCTGATTGGTGGGAGTCGGCGCTGGATCTCGGTTCCTTCTGTAAGAGGCCCAGATGAGAAGACACCGATAAGGTAGGACAGAAAATGTCTGTATCTACGGAAGGTGTTGTCTCAAAGCCTGCATTTGCAGAGCCCAGCGCGAACCCAGCCCCAGTAAGTACTACTGGGATAGGTTATTCCCCACTCTCTTGAGAAGGATCTGAAAAGTTTAAATACATCTTCCCTTCTAATTTTAGGGAGACAAGGATCCTGCACCGAAAGTGGGTGAAAGTACTACAATACGCAAATGTGCTATTTGTAGAAAAAAGCTAAATTCAGGCCATAAGAAACCCCTGTGCCAGAGATGTACGGAGAATATTGTGAAAGAGGAACAGCAGTACCTTATGGAGGGGGTTAGGGGAATGGTCCAGCATGAAATACAGTCCTCCCTAGCTTCCTTCTCACAGTCCTTCCAGCAAGCGAGGGCTGAGGGTCCTCCCCCGGCTAAAAAGAGGAAGTATCCAGTCAGGGATACTTCAGACTCAGAGGAAAATATTTCTATGGAAGAGCTTGAAGAGGGTGACCTGAGTGCAGATCAGGGAAGTGAGGAGGACAAAAAGTACTATTTTTCGTCAGAAAATATGGAAGAGTTGTTATTGCAAGTGAGCGACACTATGCAAGTGGAGGAAGAAAAGAAAACCCGTACACTCCAGAATGAGATGTTTGGGGGCTTGAAGTCAAAGAAAAAGCTAGTGTTCCCGGTGCATGACAAAATCCGTAGTCTCATCATGGATGAATTGGAGTTTCCGGAAAAAAGGTTACATACTGCTGGAGAAATGAAAGAGAGATTCCGGCTAGATGAGAGTATGACTAAAGCATGATCAGAGATTCCAAAAGTAGATGTTCAATTTGCAAGGGTGGCGAAAAAGACGACCCTTCCATTTGAAGATTCCTCCCAATGTAGAGGAAGATGGACAGCCTGTTGAGGAAGACATGGGAAACATCTGCGGCTTCCCTGAGGACAAATATCGCCTCGACTTGTGTAGCATGATCCATGTTCCTCGGGTTACAGCAATTAGAGGATCATCTCTGGAAAGGTACTCCTATGGAGGACCTTCTTGCATCTCTTCCCCTACTGCAGAAAGCCACAGGATTCTTAGCGGATGCCTCTGCAGAGTCTGTTAGAATTGCAGCAATATCGGCAGTACTATCCAATTCCACGAGAAGGGCTTTATGGCTGAAGATGTGGAGCGGAGATAATGTGTCAAAATCAAAGCTTTGTTCCATCCCGTTTAAAGGAGAATATATGTTTGGTTCGGCCTTGGATGAGCTATTAGAAAAATCTTCGGACAAGAAAAAATCTTTACCAGAGCCAAAAGTTCCAAAAAAACTTTAGGAAGAGGCCATTTCTTCCATCTCAGCAACAGCAATTGTTTCACTATAGAGGCAAAGGAAAATAAGGTCGCTGGTCTTACCCCAAAGGTGGAAGAGGGAAGAATATTTTTAAAAACTCAAGACAAGACAGATAATGACGCCAGGAAGGTAGGAGGCAGGATTGCAAGTTTCCTTCCACAGTGGCGGCTAATATCAACAGACAGAAAGATACTGGAGATAGTGGAAACAGGAGTCAAAACCACCAAGAAGAGTAGAGATCACAACCTTGTCTTCCTCAAGATTGCAGAAAGTCCTAATATCAGGTCTTCAGGATTTACAAAATGCAGGCGTAATATCAACAGTTCCTGGCAGAGAAAGAGGAGAAGGTCACTATTCTCGAATATTCTAGTAAGGCATCAGGTGCCTACAGGATAATTCTCAATCTGAAACGTCTCGACCAATATGTAAAATACAGAAGGTTCAAGATGGAATATTTAAAGTACACAATTCCACTGATTGGGGAAGATTTTGTGATGGCAACAATAGACCTGCAAGAGGTGTACCATCATGTGCCAATGCATCCCTCTTACAGGAAGTTTCTCAGATTTGCTGTAAGTCAAAATCAAAGAATACATCATTTTCAGTTCAACGTGCTTCTCTTCGGGATTTCATCGGCTCCCCGCTTGTTCACGAAGCTCATGGAGGAAAGTGGTGGCCTATGTAAGAAGACGGGATATCAGTATTGTTCCATATTTGGCCAATTTTTTATTGATGGCTCCCTCAGTCCCAATATTGAAGGAGCACCTCCAGATGACTCTTCATACTCTGGAATCATTGGGATGTCTGATAAATCGCAACAAGTCGGATCTACTTCCCTCCACCAAGAAGACCCTTTCGGGGATTCTTCTGGATTCCCAGCAGCAGGCCTCGTTTTTGCCAAGGCAAAAACAAATTCAGCTGAGGTCAAACGTCTGTGCACTAATGAACCAGAACAAGGTCTCAATAAGATTTGCCATGTCATTCCTGGGGACCATGACCTCCTCTATTCAAGCGGTATCTGGGGCTCAAGCACATACAAGGGCTCTCCAGAGCTTCATCCTTTCCCACTGGGACAGATCTTTAAGTTCCCTCACCAGCAGGATTCATCTACCAGAGCAGGTGAAAGTATCTTTACGATGGTGGCTTTGTCCGAGAAATCTGGAAAAGGGAACAGTATGGTTTCAGCATCAGTTTGTGTCAGGCAAGACAGATGTCAGCAAGAGGGGATGGGGAGCCGTAGTCTCCCAGGTGGCCTTTCAGGGAATTTGGTCGCAAGAAATTGCGGATCAGTCCTCGAACTTAAGAGAATTGAAAGCGGTGGAAGAGACCCTTCTGGCAGCCGAGTGCCTACACCAGGGGTCGCATGTCAGAATATACTCGGACAATATGACAACAGTAGCCCATCTGAGACATCAGGGAAGCACAAGAAAAGAAAGCTGCAGTTAATCTCAGCAAGGATCTTTCGCTGGGCAGTGCTTCATCTCCTATCCCTGTAGGCACTGCACCTGAAGGGCTCCGACAATTATCAGGCAGATTTATTAAGCAGAAGGGACATTCGTCCGGGGGAATGGAGTCTGAACTGGAAGATATTCCACATGGTTGTACAGAAATGGGGAAATCAAGAAGTGGATCTGTTCGCAAGCCACGAGAATGCAAAAGTAAAAACCATTTTCTCCCTGGACCCCAAGGATCCGGCAGCGGGGATAGACGCGTTTGCTCATCCTTGGAATGTCAGACTCGCATATGCGTTTCCCCCAAATCCGTTGTTACCAAGGACTTTACAAAAAATTAGGGCCGAAAGGGTAAAGACAATCCTCGTAGCAAGACGTGACCCAAAAGGGCATGGTTCGGAATATTGAACAGTTTGAAGGTGGCAAATCCATTTATTCTTCCTCAGATACACGATCTGTTGCATCAGGGTCCGATCTACCATCCGACCCCTCAAAATCTCTCCTTAGCAGCCTGGCTTCTGAAGCCACCATCCTGAAAGCCAGAGGCTTTTCAGAGGAGGTGATCCATACACTGCAGAAAAGCAGGAAGCAGGTCACGAACTCTATTTATGGAAAGATCTGGAAGACCTTCAAGCTGTGGTATGACCCTCATACACTAGATCCCTTTCAGCCTAATATATCTAAGATTCTGGATTTTTTGCAAAAGGGTCTGTCTAAAGGATTAAGACCAAACACTCTTAAGGTCCAGATCTCGGCCCTAAGCTCCTATTTTGATACTGACTTGGCCCAAAACAGATGGATTAGGAGATTCAGGACGGCTGCATCACGAATGAACCTGACGAGAGCAAGAAATGTTCCGCCTTGAGATCTCAATACGGTTCTTAAAGGTCTTACCATGCAACCTTTCGAGCCAATATCTGAATCTCAAATAGACAAGCGGTCATGGAAAGCAGCATTGTTGGTAGCCCTGACTACAGCTAGGAGAGTGGGGGAAATTCAAGCACTTTCCATCAGAGAGCCTTACTTTCGTGTTTTGGAAAACAGAATCATCCTCCAGTTGGAGCCTTCATTTCTTCCCAAAGTCTCATCTGAATTCCATATTTCTCAGCCTATAATCCTTCCATCCTTTGTTAGAATCCATCAAATAGCAGGGAAGAGGAGTTCCACTCACTGGATGTTAGAAGGACTATCAGCTTCTACTTAAGTCAGACTGAGTCCTGGAGAAAGGATGAGAGCCTATTTGTGGACTATGGAGGCCCCAAAAAAGGGAAGAAAATCTCCAAAAACACGCTGGCAAATTGGATTAAAAAAGCGATTTGTGAGGCATACAAAAATCAAGATTTACTTCCTCCAGAATCCTTGAAAGCTCATTCCACCAGAGATATGTCTGTCTCCTGGGCTGAAAAGGCTAGCGCATCCGTCGAGCAGATTTGCAGGGCAGCTACATGGTCATCCATCCATACCTTTGCTAAAGATTATAGATTGGATGTAATGTCAAATAGAGACATAGCATTTGGAAGGAAAGTCCTTCAGGCGGTTGTCCCTCCCTAAAATTCATTCTTTGGTATTGCTCCATGTGGTGCTGTCATGGAGGGGATTGGAGAAAATAGAATTAGTCTTACCGGTAATTCGGTTTCTAAGACCCTCCATTACAGCACGGGTAATTCCAGCCCTTTCTTGATTTATGAGAAAAACTCCTTAGTGTTAATAAAATATTATTGAAGCATTCATCTTGTGTGGTCCTTTGAAAACACTGGGGATAGTATAGGGGAGGGGCTATTTAACCTCTTGTGTTTAATGTCCCTAATTAGGATGGGGAGGCAACCTCCAGGTGGAGCTGTCGTGGAGGGTCTTAGAAACCGAATTACCGGTAAGACTAATTCTATTTTTTCTACCAAAATATTGCTTTTGCCCTAATTTTTCATTTTCACAAGAAATAATAGAAGAAATTGAACAACATAATTTATCTTATTGCAGAATACCCCATATATGGTTGAAAAATACAGTTTTGGCATGCAGCAAGGCTCAGAAGATAAAGAGCACACAAGTTTTGCCGAGAAATTTTGACTGGAATAAATTGTAGAAGAGATGTCACACACATTTGCAGAACCCCTGAGGTGCAAAAGCATATAACCCCCCCATAAGTGAACCCATTTTGGAATCTATACCCTCGAGGAATTCAATTGGGGGTGTAGTGACTATTTTTGACCCATATATGCTTCACAAAAGCTGGAATGCAAAAAGGAAAATGAAAAAAAAAAGAAAATCCACAAAAATGTTGCTTTTGGAGAAGATGGACCACATAATTTGTTACAGAATCTTTCCTGAACTTGGCCATATTCCACATGTTGTCAAAAATTGCTGTTAAGGCACATGGAAGAGCTCAGAAGGGAAAGAGTAGAAGTTTGGCTGTACACAGTGATACCACCATGTGGCTGGATCCTACTTTTTGGTCTTACTGCAGGGCTTGGATGGAAAATAGTATTGCTGTTTGACTTTTGGAGGCAAATTTGGCTGGAATAAATTGCTGACGCCATGTCACATTACAAAGCCACTGATGTGGCAGAACAGCCCAAAAAAAACATAACTAAGGAGTTCATCTAGGGGTGTGGTTAGTATTTTGAACCAAATTGTCTCACAGAATTTTATAACAGTGATCTGTGAAAATAAAAAAAATATATATTTTAACCAGTAAAATGTTATATTACCTGCAAATCTGTCATTTTCACGAGGAGGAATGGCCACACAATTTCTTCTGAGTGCAGCAATACTCCAAAAGTGGTTGGAAACTACTACTATTTGGCCACAAAGCAGGCTTGCCAGGGAAGGAGAGCTATTAGACTTTAAAAGCACAGATATTGCTGAAATACAATGCAAGTGCCACTAGTCGAGCCATTGACATGAGAAAAACAGCATAAAAACCCTAAAGTGACCCCATGTTGGAAATAACACCTCTACATTAATGAATCTATGGATGAAGCGTATTTTGGTCTCACGGGTATTTTCCAGAGCCGAGCATGGACAGGATATTGCCAAGTGAAAATTGCAAATATGCCAGCTTAGTGCCCATTGCTTGTGCTTCTGGAGCCATGCACCCTGTAAATGAAGCGGGTTTTTCTCGATACAGTAATGCCAAAACATGTGGTCACTAACAGAACTTTAGGTATATTGTGCGGCTCAGCCGTGGGGAAAAGAGGGCATTAGGATTTCGGGGTGCAGATTCGGTTGGATTGGTTTTAGGGTGACTTCGCTATAGTGTTACATGGACACCTATGATATTACACCCTACTGCTGGTCGTGTCCAACAGGCCACTGTAGCTGGCCTTGGGGTTGCCACCATGGTAACCATTGGGACCCCACCATTACATTTAACAATGGGGTTAACCATCTAGATGCAGTTGTCGCTATTGACAATGGCATCTATGAGGTTAGAAAGCCACGATTGGTCATCACTGCAGCGGTCAGATAACTAGAAGAGCAAGTTATCAGAGAAACATCTGATGACACACATTTCTAGTCACCGGACAGCTACATGCCAATCCCAGGCTACAGCGATTTTCTAACTTCCAAATGGACCTTATGTTCAGCCTGTTCTGAATCCGCATGATGGAAGGGGAGTTTGCAAACATTTTTTTTTATATTCCAAGCGCATCCATGTCTATTTAAGGGAATAATGAGCATCTAAATACTGTATCTATAATAGTCTGCTTTAGGCCGGTTTCACACGTCCGTATATTTCCAGTACCGGAAAAACCGGTACCAGAGATATCTATGTCCCTTGTGTGTCACATGTGTGGCAACCGTGTGCCGCATCAGGAGCACACGTACCGGCGCCTTGGAATCAGCGCTACAGTTAGTGCTGCTCCCAAGCGCCGGGTGCTGAACACTGCCCTCATCATGGTTCCCTGCCCTCACGGAATATCATCCGTGTGGGATGTTTTGCAGACATTGCATTAGCATACATGTACATGTCAGCGTGCGGAGCGCATGGACACACGGTCCGTGGAAATACACTGACATGTGCGCAGATCCATAGATTTGAATGGGTCTACGAGTGTCAGTGTAACTAGTACGTGTGGAAACTGTCACCACACATAATGGAAACACGGACGTATGAAAGAGCCCTTAGGCTGAGTTTACACACAATGGGTAAAGACCACAGCTGCCATGAGCCAATGCGATTTCTTAACTTACACTTGGCCCACGTGTACATGTTCAGAATTTAGTGCATTTTTTACCTCCTTAAGCCAAAACCAGGAGTGGGTGAGAAATACAAAAGTGGTGACGTGTTTCTATTATACTTTTCCTCTGATTGTTTTACAAATACTGGAGATAAAAAATCCTCACAAAATACTCAACATGTGCACGTGGCCTTAGTCAATCATTTAATTTTGCAGTTAAAATACTAATGTACACACTGTTAAAAATCTGCTCGGCTTCACTTGCCTGGTGGTTATCTGACAATTCATGTGATATTTGCACTCTTGCAGCCACATGACGACAGTTTTCTCTTCCATTTTATTTCAATGGAGCATATAAAAAGACATCTTGTTAAAGGATTAGTTCGGTCCAAAATGATAAGTCTGCAGTCACTCAAAAACCGGTAAATCACCGCACACAGTGAGACTGCAGACTTATTTTGGACCGAACAACCCTTTTAAGATTCAGGATTTTTTTTCTATTTTCATACTAACAGTATCCAAATTGCTCTTTTCCCTATTATTTAAAACATTAACAACCATTTACCGTACATTGAATATGCAAAAACCTCTAACAATCCATCAATAAATCTGTTTACTGAAGTTACCTAATAAATTCATAAATCCTTATAGGGCTTAAAGACAAATGTGTTCTGAGAGTGAACTAAATGTGCAAACTTACTTTATATTCAAGAGCAAGATCAGTATGGTCATCAATGTCAACTTTGGCCATCAAAACTTTTCCTTGTTGTTTAGCAACCACCTTTTCCAAACGAGTTCCCAAAATCTTGCATGGACCACACCATCTAAGAAATGATACATTTTTTTTCACTTTAACAAGATTTTACAGACAGATGCTGACATTACATATGTCATCTATTATTCTGGTAGCTTTCTAAAACAGGATATACATTTTCTTCTAAGAAACAACATAACTATATATTTGTGCACATTAAAGAATAGGAAACCCAATTTCAAACTTATAGAACATAATCGTGACAAATACTTGTGTGTAAGGCAGCATTCACACTGCATTTGGCTGCCTGTCCAGGATTCCACCTATAGGACGGCTGCATAAGAAAATCATGCGAGTTTGAAACAGAAAGCTTGGACGATTTGTTCTCATTTTCATCCATGTGCATGTCTGATTTTTATGTCCGTTTTCGTACAACTACATGAAAACATGTACAAATACAATTTCCTAGGTTTATAATAGAAAACTAACCGTAAAAAATATATATCGCATGCCACTCTGATGGCCTATGTGGGATCTGATTTTTTCACGCAGCCATAGACATGAACGTGTGAGTCTCATCCGAGACTCAAAAGAAACTAGTGCACAATTGGAAAGGAAAAAAAAATGTTAATTTGAACAGCCCTATTGAATAACATGGGTCAGTGTGCTGACTGTGTTCTATCCGATTAAAAATAAGATTGCACACATCCGATTTCTGCACTCATCTGCACGAGCCCTTGGTTTGAATACTTGAAAAACAAAATTCAGACACTCACTCAGAATGTCTGTGTCTGCTTCTAGTGCGCTCCTTCTCCTCCCCTATTAATAGAACTTTATGAGCACCAACTGTCTTTCCCTATCTCAGTTATGGGAATGTCACTGAAGACAGATTTTACCTGAGAATTGAAAATATTGAGAATGAAAGATCAGTCCGAAAGAAGAAAGGGCCAAATTTCACTATGTGTACCATTGATTTGTGGGGAGAAAACAACTATTAACTTAAATCCACAGAATTGTGTAACATTTGGGCTGTGGAAATGAAAATTAAATTTTTTCCACTAAAATATTGTTTGAGCTCCAAGTTTTTAATTTTCAAAAAGGGCTATTGGTAGGAAATGGAGCACATAATTTGTCACGCAATTTCCCAAGTGCGCCAATATTCTATATGTGGCCGGAAACTACTTTTCAGGCATAGTGCTAAGCTCAAAAGGGTTGAAGCGCCATATTGGAGTTCATATATTGCTGGAATGATTTACGGGTACCATATCACATTGGCAGAGCCCCTGAGGTGCAGAACAGCAGAACCTCCCATAAAGTTACCCTACTTTACAAACTACACCCTTTAAATAATTGATCTAGGTCAGGGGTCGGGAACCTATGGCTCGCGAGCCAGATGTGGCTCTTTTGAAGGCTGCATCTGGCTCGCTCTACTTGCCAATGACAGCTTAAAATGGCGCCATTGCTTCTGATCCGCACCACAGGAAGCCGTCACCCGGGATATACTCCTGACAGCTAGAGCGGCGCTTGAGCGAGCGAAGCTCAGTTGTTGCTACGCTGGGGTGAGTCATCATTAAGCGCAGACCGGAGGCAGGCTCACCAGCAGGTATAGGGAGTTCCCGCGCTGTCAGCCATCGTTCGCCTCACCCCAGCATAGCAGCAACTGAGCTCCGCTTGCTCAAGCCCCGCTTTAGCTGTCAGGAAAGCGGGCGCCTTATAGGGGTGACAGCTTCCTGTGGTGCAGATCAGAAGCGGCAGCGCCATTTTAAACTCCACTGGCAAGAATCAGCAGCATCAGTCAGTCAGAGAGTGCCTGAATACAGGTAACGCTCTTACTTCATACCACCAGTCAATTAGGGGGGACGCCAGTTACCTATATACACAGTACTGCGGGGGTACAGTTTGCCCTTCCCCTTAAGAGCAAAGACGCCGTCTCTGTTCCCCACATGGAATCAGCCAGGGACACCTCCAGCATATGGAAGTAAACTTCCCTCCTTTTAATCAAGTAGTCAGCTAGCTAATTGCAGAAACCCTTTTATTGAAGAAGATGGCTAAAAGAAAAAAAGATGAGGAGTATCATACTTTTCAGCAGGAATGGACAGAAGAATTTGCCTTTGTGGAGAGAGCAGGTTCTGCAGTGTGTCTAATATGCAATGATAAAATTGCATCGATGAAACGGTCAAATATAAGGCGGCACTTCGACACACGCCATACTACATTTGTATCGAAATATCCTGCGGGGGACAGCAGGAAAAAAGCATGTCAAGAGCTACTGTGCAGAATGCAAGCTAGTCAGCAGCAACTCAGTGTTTGGACCCAACAAGGTGACTGGAATTCGGCTAGTTTTGTTGGTGCTTTAGCAATTGTGAGAAACGGAAAGCCATTCACAGATGGAGAGTATGCCAAAACATTCATGCTTGATGTTGCCAAAGAACTTTTTGACGACTTTTCGGATCAAGACAAAATAATCAAAGAAATAAAAGACATGCCTCTGTCGGCAAGAACTGTTCACGATCGTACCATCATGATGGCAAATCAAATTGAGCCAACACAAGTGAAAGACATAAATGCAGCACCATTCTTTTCTCTCGCTTTGGATGAGTCAACAGAAGTAAGCCATTTATCCTAGTTCAGCGTGATTGTAAGGTATGCTGCCGGTGACACACTACGTGAGGAAAGTCTTGCTGTTTTGCCTATGAAAGGGACAACAAGAGGGGAGGATTTATTCAAGTCTTTCACTGAGCTCGCTAAAGAAAAAAATCTACCAATGGATAAATTTATTTCGGCGTGTACTGATGGTGCTCCGTGCCTGGCGGGGAAAAACAGAGGATTCGTAGCGCTTCTTCATGAACATGAAAAGATACCTATCCTACATCAGGAGGCACTTTGTGCTCAGATGTATGGCGAGCAGGTTGATGAAGTGATGTCGCTGGTCATTCAGGTGGTCAACTTTATTGTTGCCCGACCTTTAAATGATCGCCAGTTTAAAACACTGTTGGATGAAGTTGGGAATAATGATCCTGATCTACTTCTGCACAGCAATGTGCGTTGGTTGTCAAGACGGAAGGTGCTCAGCCGTTTTTGCGGCTTGTCTGAGCGAAATCTGGACTTTTCTTGAAATGAAATTTTCAAATTTTGGTGGAAAATAACTATTTGGTCAATTACAAACAAGCAAGATTTCTGCCTCTCACAGACCAGTAACTTCTTCTTTAAGAGGCTCCTCTGTCGTCCACTCATTACCTGTAGTACTGGCACCTGTTTGAACTTGTTATCAGTATAAAAGACACCTGTCCGCAACCTCAAACACTCACACTCCAAACTCCACTATGGTGAAGACCAAAGAGCTGTTGCAGGACACCAGAAACAAAATTGTAGAACTGCATCAGGCTGGGAAGACTGAATCTGCAATAGGCAAGCAGCTTGGTGTGAAGAAATCAACTGTGAGAGCAATAATTAGAAAATGGAAGACATACAAGACCACTGATAATCTCCCTCGATCTGGGGCTCCACACAAGATCTCACCGCGTGGGGTCAAAATGATCTCAAGAACAGTGAGCAAAAATCCCAGAACCCAACAGGGGGGCCTAGAGAATGACCAGCAGAGAGCTGGGACCAACTTTACACAGGCTACCATTAGTAACACAATACTCCGTCAGGGACTCAGATCCTGCAGTGCCAGACGTGTCCCCCTGCTTAAGCCATTACGGTCCCGTCTGAAGTTTGCTAGAGAGCATTTGGATGATCCAGAAGAGTATTTCGAGATTGTCATATGGTCAGATGAAACCAAAGTAGAACTGTTTGGTAGAAACACAACTCAGCGTGTTTGGAAGAAAAAGAATGCTGAGTTGCATCCAAAGAACACCATACCTACTGTGAAGCATGGGGGTAGCAACATCATGATTTGGGGCTGTTTCTCGGCCAAGGGACCAGGACGACTGATTCGTGTACATGAAAGAATGAATGGGGCCATGTATTGTGAGATTTTGAGTGCAAACCTCCTTGCATCAGCAAGGGCATTAAAGATGAAACGTGGCTGGGTCTTTCAGCATGACTATGATCCCAAGCACACTGCCAGGGCAATGAAGGAGTGGCTTCTTAAGAAGCATTTCAAGGTCCTGGAGTGGCCTAGACAGTCTCCAGATCTAAACCCTATAGAAAACCTTTGGAGGGAGTTGAAAGTCCATGTTGCCCAGCGACAGCCCCAAAACATCACTGCTCTAGAGGAGATCTGCATGGAGGAAAGGGCCAACATAACAGCAACAGTATGTGCCAACCTTGTGAAGACTTACAGAAAATGCTTGACCTCTGTCATTGCCAACAAAGGATATATAACAAAGTAACGAGATTAACTTTTGTAATTGACCAAATACTTATTTTCCACCAAAATTTGAAAAAAATTCTTTCCAAATCAGACAATGTGATTTTTAGGATTTGTTTTCTCATTTTGTCTCTCATAGTTGAGGTCTACCTATGATGTCAATTACAGGCCTCTCTCATCTTTTTAAGTGGGAGAACTTGCACAATTGGCGGCTGACTAAATACTTTTTTCCCCACTGTAAATATTATTCTGAAAAAAACAAAATAATAAAAGTACACCTATTTGGTATCGCCAGAACGACCTAACCTATAAAACTGTCCCACTAGTTAACCCCTTTAGTGAACACGCTAAAAAAAATAAAAAACAAAGCAAAAAACTGCTTTATCATCATACTGCCAAACAAAAAATGGAATAAAACGCGATCAAAAAGACGAATGTAAATAAAAATGGTAGCGCTGAAAACGTCATCTTGTCCCACAATAAAACAAGCCGCCATACAGCTCCATCAGCCAAAAAATAAAAAAGTTATAGCTCTCAGAATAAAGCGATGCAAAAAAAATATTTTTTCTATAAAATAGCTTATATTGTGTAAAAGCACCAAAACATAAAAAACAACTATATAAATGATATACCGCTGTAAACGTACTGACCTGAAGAATAAAGCTGTCTTATCAATTTTAACACACGCAGAACTGCATAAAAAAAACACCAAAAAATTGAATTGTTGTTTTTTGTTTATTCTGCCTCAAAAAAATCGGCAATAGAAAGCGATCAAAAAATGTCACGTGCCCGAAAATGGTACCAATAAAAACGTCAACTCTTCCCGCAAAACACAAGCCTTTACATGACTCTGTCGGCCAAAATATGGAAAAATTATAGCTCTCAAAATATGGCGATGCAAAAACTAGTTTTTGCAAAAAAAAGCGTATTTTAGTGTGTGACAGCTGTCAATCATAAAAACCCAATATGAATCTGGCATCGCTGTACTCACACCGACCCGAAGAATAAAGTCGTCTAATCACTCATACCGCACAAGGAAAGGAGCAAAAAATAAACTCTAGAAATAGGGTTGTGAAAGGGATAGGGTTGTGCTAGGGTTAGGGTTGGGATTATTTCAAAGAAAAAAAAAAAATGATGACGATATGGCAACCAATGTTGAGCAAATGTGCTCGCTACTAGAGTTTGCATCGGGTGCTCGGGTATGCACCAAGTATCGCGGGTGATCGAGTGATATGCTCGAGTCTCCGCCCCATATGCTTTGCGGCCAAAAAAACCTTGCGGGGATTGCCTGCCATGAACGAGCGATCCTCGCATGTTTTCTTTTTTTTGGGTGTCTAACAACAGTGAAACAAGCGGGGCGGGGATTATAGCATCCACGATTTATGGTGCATACCTGAGTACCCGATGCAAACTGAACTAGCGAGCACTTCCGCTCAAGACTAATGACAGCTTATTCAATATGATGACCTAATGTTGTCAAATTTCTGTGTCGTACCTCTGGGTTCAAAATGTTGACTATATCCCTTTATAAAATCCTTGTGGGGTCTAGTTTCCAAAATGGGGTCACTTGTGGGGAGTTTCCACTATATAGGCGCATCAGAGGCTCTCCAAACGCAACATGGTGTCCACTCTCAATTCCAGCCAATTTTGCGTTCAAAAAGTCACACAGTGCTCCTTCCCTTCTGAACTCTGCCGTGCGCCCAAACAGTGTATTTTACCCACATATGGGGTATCGGCGTACTCAGGAGAAATTGCACAAACGTTTTTTGGGGTCCATTTTCTCCTCTTACCGTTGTGAAAATAATAAATTTAAGGATAAAACATCATTTTTGTGGAAAAAGTTAAATTTTCACGGCTTCATATTCTAAACTTCTGTAAAGGACTTGGGGGTTCAGGGTGCTTACCACACATCTAGATAAGTTCCCTGAGGGGTCTAGCTTTCAAAATGGTGTCGCTTGTGGGGGGTTCCTCTGTTTAGGCACATCAGGGGCTATTCAAACGCAACATGGCGTCCGCTAACTCTTCAAGCAAATTTTACATTCAAAAAGTCAAATGGCGCTCCTTCCCTTCTGAACCCTAATGTGCGCCCAAACAGTGATTTTCCCCCACATTTGGGGTATTGGCGTGCACAGGAGACATTGCTCATTGTTCATTTTTTTTCTTCCACATTACAAAAATTTCTGTGAAGCACCTGAAGGGTTAATAAACTTCTTGAATATGGTTTTTAGCACCTTGAGGGGTGCAGTTTTTAGAATGGTGTCACTTTTGGGTATTTTCTGTCATAAAGGCCCCTCAAAGTCACTTCAAATGTGATGTGGTCCCTAAAAATATGGTTTTGTAAATTTTGTTGGGAAAATGAAAAATCGCTTTTAACTCTTATAACTTCCTAACAAAAAAAATATTTGGTTCCAAAATTGTGCTGATGCAAAGTAGACATGTGGGAAATGTTATTTATTAACTATTTTGTGTGACATGACTGTGATTTAAGGGCGTGAAAATTCAAAGTTTGAAAATTGCAAAATTTTCACAAATAAACGCAAGTCATATCGAATATATTTTACCATTATCATGAAGTACAATATGTCACGAAAAAAGAATCTCAGAATCAGTGGGATCCGTTGCAGCATTTCAGAGTTATTACCTCATAAAGTGACAGTGGTCAAAATTGTAAAAATTCGCCTGGTCATTAACGTGCAAACCACCCTCGGGGGTAAAGGGGTTAAATTCCGATTGCTGGTATGATGTATTGCAATGTACTATACCTGTCGGTGTTACACTAACAGAACGCCTTTTTGACCATGCTACTGGTATAGTCTAAAAGGCCACCATGGCTGTCAGATCAGGAGGTCGTCATTTAACATCCTTATGTCATGGCAACCATCGAGCACCCGCGATAACTTCTCGGGAGTGCCGATCGGAATGGAGAGGGAGCCCGCTCCCTCTCCTAGCTTTCTAAATGCTGTGATCGCTATTGATTGATTTAGAGGGTTAAACAGGTGGCGGAAGAATGGGCACCGCCTCTGGCTGTCACAGCCAGGGCTCGGCTATCATTTATGTTGATCCCGTAGGTGATCAGAAGCTGTGCCCGCACGATCACCATGGTGTACCGGTACGTTCATTTGCGGGAAGTCCTGGAAAATATGACGTACCGGTTCAACATATGTCTGGAAAGGGTTAAATAGTAACCCTCACTTTAGATTTTATTTCAAAATCAATTGCTCACAATACAATAAGTAACTTTGTAGTATATTTTATTTGAAAAGTTTTCTTCTGTTACCTTCTGGATTGACCTTTAACTCACAATTCTGAGGTAAAATCTATATTCAGTGAAGACTAGTGTTGAGCATTCCGATACTGTAATATCGGGTATCGGCCGATATTCGCGGTATCGGAATTCCGATACTTAATTCCGATACTTTTACAATATCGAATACCGGAATCGGAAGTTCCCATAATGCCTGCGCTCTGCATTGTCTGTGAAGTATGACAAGCTGGATGGCAGCGCTCAGCTGAGATCCAGCCTGTCATCAGAATGCCATCCCAGCGGGGGAGAATTCTCCTGATTGTTTAAAAGCCGGCGCGCGGTAAAAAGCCGCCGGCTTTTAAACAATCACACAGCCCCATACTGCTTCCCCGCAGCCTCCCACCCCGATCCTCCGCTCCCCTCGCCACCTCCAATCCCAATCGTAAATTAGGACCGGGCGGGGAGCGCAGCACCAAGGAGCGAAGGACCCGGGCGGGGAAGCCGGCAGTGAAAAGACTTCACCGCCGGCTTTCCCGTTCTGTGCTGCGCTTTCCCGCCGGTTATTTCAAATGAACAGCTGAGGTATCAGGTGATGCCGATCAGCTGTTCATTTGAAGTCGCCGCGGTGCCCTCAGAGGGTTCATGTGAGTTCATGCTTGACTGCATGAACTCACATGAACTTTCCCACGGCCGCACAGGTCAGCCTCACCTCCCAGACCCGTCATGATTAGTGTGTGTGCGGGGTGTCTGTGCGGGGTGTCTGTGCGGGGTGTCTGTGCGGGGTGTCTGTGCGGGGTGTCTGTGCGATGTTTGTGCGGGTGTGCGCGGTGTCTGTGTGTGCAGGCAGACATAGGCCGATGTGACACTACTACTCCCATCGGCCTATGTCTGTCCCCCGTCCACTCGTGCCAGCAGGATCCGCTCGATGGGAGCAGTAGTTCCCATCAGCATGATCCTGCTATTTAAATTGCCCTACTGTGTCCCCAATAAATGTTAGATACATGTCATTGGTGGCCAGTGGTTACCTAAAAGAAATTAGTTCATACATTACCTGTCCCCGCCGATCGCCACCTAAAATTAAGTAAAAAATAAAAAACTACACCTATACTCACCTAGACACCTAATTCCCCGAAGCCATCGATCTCCTGTAATAAAATATAAAATAATAAACCACAACCTTATCCTTACCCCTCTGTAGTAGTCCACGAGTGTCCCACGAAGATCTCCAGTTCAGAGCAGCCGCATAGAATGTGACCGCTCTGAACCGCTGCCGCCGCTAGAATGACGGGGCCGTAAGGGTTCACCGGAGTTCAGGCAGCGCTGCTCCGGTTAGCTGCTTTACGGCCCTGCTGTATCGTGAGAAATTCGCACGGTACAGCAGTGCCGTAAAGGAGGTCTCCGGAGCTGCGCTGACTGAATGCACTCCGGTGACCTCAAGTCAGTGGCTCCCGCTGCCGGGAGCGGACGTGTTCCCGGCAGCGTGAGCTTACAGCAGCCATGCACAGCTGTCACCTTCTCCAGATGTGACAGCTGTGCATGGGAGATCAGCGCAGGAACGTGGACAGGTAACTATTATTTTTAGTAAACTAAGAATTAAATAAAATGGTGTGTTTTATTTCAAATAAATTATTTTTTTCTGGGTGTAGTGTGTTTTTTCTTTTTAACACTTTGTAGGTTAGTAATGGGGGTGTCTTATAGACGGCCATCATTACTAACCTGGGCTTCATGGCAGCTGGCGCTGACATGAACCCCACCACTATTACCCCCTGCCACCGCACCAGGGCAGCGTGGAAGAGCGAGGCTAAGTGCCAGAATTGGCGCATCCTATGGATGCGCCATTTCTGGGGCGGCTGACGGCTGGTGTTTCTAGCCTGGGAGGGGGCCAATATTCATGGCACCCTTCCTGGGCTATTAATATCAGCCCCCAGCTGTCTGCCTAGCCTTTGCTAGCTATTAAAATAGGGGGGACCCCACGTCATTTTTTTTGGGGGGGTCCCCCATTTTAATAGCTAGTAAAGGCTAGGTATTCAGCTGGGGGCTGATATTAGTAGCCTGGGAAGCTCCGTGGGTTTTACCCCCTTCCCAGGCTTCAAACATCTGCCCCAGCCGTCTGCTTAACCTCCGCTAGAGACTAAAATTATGGGGGATCCCACGCCATTTTTTTTTTAAATAAATCCTTTATTTTAACACTAAATGACATTTGAGGAGTTAATAAAGATGCAGTCCCTAAATTATTATTTATTTTTTAATTCATTTTTCCCAAAACTTTTGACGTGGGCTTCGCCATATTTTTGTATGCCAGCCAGGTACAGCATCCAGCTTCTATGAACGCGCCATTTTCCGGGGCGGCTGCGGACTGCAATTTTCAGCGGGGGGGGGGGGGGGCAGAAAGCTTGGGCCTCCCTGCGCTGCAGATTCCATCCCCCAGTTGCCTAGTTGTACCTGGCTGGACACAAAAATAGGGAGAAGCTCCACGTTTTTGTTTTTTTTTTAATTATTTCATGAAATTCATGGAATAATTAAGAAAAAAAGGGCTTCCCTATATTGTTGTGTCCAACCAGGTACAAATAGGCAGCTGGTGGTTGGGGGCAGCCCGTTCCTGCCTGCTGTACCTGGCTGGACACAAATATAGTGCAAAGCCCCAGGTCAATTTTTTTTTAATTATTTCAGGAAATTCATGAAATAATTCAAAAAAAATTATGTGGGGCTTCGCCCTATATTTGTGTCCAGTCAGGTACAGCAGGCAGGAACGGGCTGCCCCCAACCACCAGCTGCCTATTTGTACCTAGCCGGACACAACAATATAGGGAAGCCCTTTTTTTCTTAATTATTCCATGAATTTCATGAAATAATTAAAAAAAAAAATACGTGGGGCTTCGCCCTATTTTTGTGTCCAGCCAGGTACAACAAGGCAACTGGGGGCTGGAATCCGCAGCGCAGGGAGGCCCAAGCTTTCTGGGCCCCACCCTCTGCAAATTGCAGTCCGCAGCCGCCCCGGAAAATGGCGCGTTCATAGAAGCGCCATCTTCTGGCGCTGTACCCAACTCATCCAGGGCCCTGGTGCGGTGGCTCACTGGGTAATAAAGGGGTTAAGGCCAGCTTGGCATTATCAGCTGGCCCTAAGCCCGAAATTCATGGGGTCACGCCAATATTAGACATGACCGCCATGAATTTCTAGTAAAGTACTTAAAAAAAACACAAACACCCAGAAAAAAGTCCTTTAATTGAAATAAAGACACAATTCTTTATTGTTCTAAATTAAACCATACTTACAGTCACGCCCATTCCAGCTGAAGCCAACGATCTCCTTCAATAAAAGAAAAATAATAAAGCAACCTCATCCTTACCTTTCCATGGTTCCCACGACAGCTTCAGCTCTGCTACATCGAGATGACAGGCTGGACCGCAGCAGAACGCTGCCATCCAGCCTGTCATCCCGCAGACACTGAGAAGCGCAGGCATGCTTGCGCTCCTCAGTGTCTGGCTGTGACGGCATCCAGATGAGCCGAGGTCATGTCCAATGAACTCAGCTCACCTCATGCACGTCACTGACAGCGTGGGAGAATTCTCCTGCACTCAACGCTTCAGCGTGAGACTTCTCCCACGCTGTCAGTGACATACATGAGGTGAGGTCATGTCCAATGAACTCAGCTCACCTCATGCACGTCACTGACAGCGTGGGAAAATTCTCCTGCACTCAGCGCTTCAGCTTGAGAATTTTCCCACGCTGTCAGTGACGTGCATGAGGTGCGCCGAGTTCATTGGACATGACCTCGGCTCATCTGGATGCCGTCACAGCCAGACACTGAGGAGCGCAAGCATGCCTGCGCTTCTCAGTGTCTGCGGGATGACAGGCTGGATGGCAGCGTTCTGCTGCGGTCCAGCCTGTCATCTCGATGTAGCAGAGCTGAAGCTGTCGTGGGAGCCATGGAAAGGTAAGGATGATGTTGCTTTATTATTTTACTTTTATTGCAGGAGATCGTTGGCTTCAGCTGGAATGGGCGTGACTGTAAGTATGGTTTAATTTAGAACAATAAAGAATTGTGTGTTTATTTCAATTAAAGGACTTTTTTCTGGGTGTTTGTGTTTTTTTTAAATACTTTACTAGAAATTCATGGTGGTCATGTCTAATATTGGTGTGACCCCATGAATTTCGGGCTTAGGGCCAGCTGATAATGCCAAGCTGGCCTTAACCCCTTTATTACCCAGTGAGCCACCGCACCAGGGCCCTGGATGAGTTGGGTACAGCGCCAGAAGATGGCGCTTCTATGAACGCGCCATTTTCCGGGGCGGCTGCGGACTGCAATTTGCAGCGGGTGGGGCCCAGAAAGCTTGGGCCTCCCTGCGCTGCAGATTCCAGCCCCCAGCTGCCTAGTTGTACCTGGCTGGACACAAAAATAGGACGAAGCTCCACGTATTTTTTTTTTAAATTCATGAAATTCATGGAATAATTAAGAAAAAAAGGGCTTCCCTATATTGTTGTGTCCGGCTAGGTACAAATAGGCAGCTGGTGGTTGGGGGCAGCCCGTTCCTGCCTGCTGTACCTGACTGGACACAAATATAGGGCGAAGCCCCACTTCAATTTTTTTTAATTATTTCATGAATTTCCTGAAATGATTTAAAAAAAATTGACGTGGGGCTTCGCACTATATTTGTGTCCAGCCAGGTACAGCAGGCAGGAACGGGCTGCCCCCAACCACCAGCTGCCTATTTGTACCTGGTTGGACACAACAATATAGGGAAGCCCTTTTTTTCTTAATTATTTCATGAATTTCATGAAATAATTAAAAAAAAAAATACATGAAGCTTCTCCCTATTTTTGTGTCCAGCCAGGTACAACTAGGCAGCTGGGGGATGGAATCTGCAGCGCAGGGAGGCCCAAGCTTTCTGCCCCCCCCCCCCCCCCCCCGCTGAAAATTGCAGTCCACAGCCACCCCGGAAAATGACGCGTTCATAGAAGCTGGATGCTGTACCTGGCTGGCATACAAAAATATGGCGAAGCCCACGTCAAAAGTTTTGGGAAAAATTAATTAAAAAATAAATAATAATTTAGGGACTGCATCTTTATTAACTCCTCAAATGTCATTTAGTGTTAAAATAAAGGATTTATTTAAAAAAAAATTGATGTGGGGCTTCGCCCTATATTTGTGTCCAGCCAGGTACAGCAGGCAGGAACAGGCTGCCCCCAACCACCAGCTGCCTATTTGTACCTGGCCGGACACAACAATATAGGGAAGCCCTTTTTTAAAAAAATTATTTCATGAAATAATTAAAAAAAAATTGACGTGGGGCTTCGCCCTATATTTGTGTCCAGTCAGGTACAGCAGGCAGGAACGGGCTGCCCCCAACCACCAGCTGCCTATTTGTACCTGGCCAGACACAACAATATAGGGAAGCCCTTTTTTAAAAAAATTATTTCATGAAATAATTTAAAAAAAATTGACGTGGGGCTTCGCACTATATTTGTGTCCAGCCAGGTACAGCAGGCAGGAACGGGCTGCCCCCAACCACCAGCTGCCTATTTGTACCTGGTTGGACACAACAATATAGGGAAGCCCTTTTTTTCTTAATTATTCCATGAATTTCATGAAATAATTAAAAAAAAAATGCGTGGGGCTTCGCCCTATTTTTGTGCCCAGCCAGGTACAACTAGGCAGCTGGGGGCTGGAATCCGCAGCGCAGGGAGACCCAAGCTTTCTGGGCCACCCCCGCTGCAAATTGCAGTCCGCAGCCGCCCCAGAAAATGGCGCGTTCATAGAAGCGCCATCTTCTGGCGCTGTACCCAACTCATCCAGGGCCCTGGTGCGGTGGCTCACTGGGTAATAAAGGGGTTAAGGCCAGCTTGGCATTATCAGCTGGCCCTAAGCCCGAAATTCATGGGGTCACGCCAATATTAGACATGACCACCATGAATTTCTAGTAAAGTATTTAAAAAAACACAAACACCCAGAATAAAGTCCTTTAATTGAAATAAACACACAATTCTTTATTGTTCTAAATTAAACCATACTTACCGTCACGCCCATTCCAGCTGAAGCCAACGATCTCCTGCAATAAAAGTAAAATAATAAAGCAACCTCATCCTTACCTTTCCATGGCTCCCACGACAGCTTCAGCTCTGCTACATCGAGATGACAGGCTGGACCGCAGGAGAACGCTGCCATCCAGCCTGTCATCCCGCAGACACTGAGAAGCGCAGGCATACTTCCACTCCTCAGTGTCTGGCTGTGACGGCATAAAGATGAGCCGAGGTCATGTCCAATGAACTCAGCTCACCTCATGCACGTCACTGACAGCGTGGGAAAATTCTCCTGCACTCAGCACTTCAGCGTGAGAATTTTCCCACGCTGTCAGTGACGTGCATGAGGTGAGCTGAGTTCATTGGACATGAACTCGGCTCATCTGGATGACGTCCCAGAGAGACACTGAGGAGCGCAAGCAAGCCTGCGCTTCTCAGTGTCTGCGGGATGACAGGCTGGATGGCAGCGTTCTGCTGCGGTCCAGCCTGTCATCTCGATGTAGCAGAGCTGGAGCTGTCCTGGGAACCATCGAAAGGTAAGGATGATGTTGCTTTATTATTTTTCTTTTATTGCAGGAGATCGTTGGCTTCAGCTGGAATGGGCGTGATGGTAAGTATGGTTTAATTTAGAACAATAAAGAATTGTGTCTTTATTTCAATTAAAGGACTTTATTCTGGGTGTTTGTGTTTTTCTTTAACTTTGACTATGGGGTTAGTAATGGGGGTGTCTTATAGACGCCTCTCCATTACTAACCTGGGCTTGATGTCATCTGGCATTATAAGCTGACATCAACCCCAGCCCTATTACCCCACTGCCACCGCTACAGGGCAGTGGGAAGAGCGAGGCTAAGTGCCAGAATTGGCGCATCCTATGGATGCGCCATTTCTGGGGCGGCTGACGGCTGGTGTTTCTAGCCTGGGAGGGGGCCAATATTCATGGCACCCTTCCTGGGCTATTAAAATCAGCCCCCAGCTGTCTGCCTAGCCTTTGCTAGCTATTAAATTAGGGGGGACCCCACGTTATTTTTTTGGGGGGGTTCCCCCATTTTAATAGCTAGTAAAGGCTAGGTATTCAGCTGGGGGCTGATATTAGTTGCCTGGGAAGCTCCGTGGGTATTACCCCCTTCCCAGGCTTCAAACATTTGCCCCAGCTGTCTGCTTAACCTCCGTTAGAGCCTAAAATTAAGGGGAACCCCACGCCAATTTTTTTTTAAATAAATCCTTTATTTTAACAGTAAATGACAAGTACAGTAATCAACACTGTCACTGTACTTCATATATATGTGACTGACATTTTTCTATCTATCTAATCTATGTGTGAAGCTCTATTCTGTCTGTTATAAATTGTCGGGTACCGCTGCTGAATTGCCGGCCGGCTTTTTTAAAGAGACGGTGCACGAAAACACTAATATTTTTTAAAATAAATCCTTTACACTAAATGACAAGTACAGTAAGCAACACTGGCACTGTACTTCATATATATGTGACTGACATGGTTCTATCTACCTAATCTATGTGTGAAGCTCTATTCTTTCTGTTGTAAATTGTCGGGTACCGGTGAATGCCGCTGATGAATTGCCGGCTTTTCATGTCATTCTACATTATTCTTAGTTGTTTTACTTCATGTAGAATTAACCTACAAGGAAAGAAAGGGTTTATTTTCATTCCGATATTTGTGTCCCATTGACTTGCATTGGTTTCCGGTATCGGAATCGGCGATATCCGATACTTTTTGGGTATCGGCCCGATCCAATCCGATACGATATTTCCTGATATCGGAAGGTATCGCTCAACACTAGTGAAGACAGATTTTCCCACTACGGAGATAGGAGATGGCAGTGGCTGCTCATAAAGTTCTATGGAGAGGAAGGAAGAGTTGTTTGTAAGCAGACAGACATTCTACTACAAGTTCTCCTGAAACGACAGTTATAAGTTTTCCATACAATTTCATGAGAACCAACCCCCATCTCCAATCACAGTGATGTGAAAATATGTATTTACTGAACATAGATTTTACCCATGAATTGAGAATTTTGCAAAATAATGATTAATCTAGGAGAAAGAAGCGGATTTCTCTAATAAATTATATTACAAAGTTCATTATTTTTAATGTGCACTACTGATTTATAAAAAAAAAATAAAAAGACAGTCACTCTTTACCCCCTTCCCAACATAGGACGTACTAGTATGTAATATTTTGTGGGTACCGAAACATGTTATGGTGATTATATGAGAACAGGAGCAGTGCCCGCACAATCTCTGAGGGAATGTCATGGTTGTGTCGCCACGAAGATCGTCACGATTGCACAGCCTGACTTCTCGCAGCTGAGTTTTTGGTGCTTTGTGCTTTTCGGCAGTGAGGGAGTTAACTCTCTCTCTCTCTGTGCTAGACAAGGTCCAGCCTCGCCCAGCTGCAATCAATTCTGCAGTAGTGAGATTCCTTCATATGTCTGCTGCTCTGTTAGGGAAGTGTCGGTGAAAGCATTTCATGCAGACTAACAGAGCGGATCGTGGTATTTGGAGTTTCAGAGATAAGTGTATTTGGAGTGTTTTTTCCCTTCCTCGCTTTATCATTTATCTCCTTTGCCGTTGGTGTTCCCTCTGTTGTAGTTGTGTAGTTTTTGTATGCAAGGTGGTTTTGGTTTTACCCTTGTACTGTCTCGTTCGTCTAAGTACTGAGTGTTGGCATATTATTACCTGTCCCCTTTTGTTGTGATCGGGGTCCTTCTCAGGACTAGATTACTTAGGTGCAGGGATCCTCAGGAGGTAGGGGATACGCTGGCGGCCTGGACCTCTGTACCTTTAACAGTACCTCCAGGTAGAGGGATTAGTCAGGGCCCCAGCTCAGGGTCAGCTTAGGCCCCCTACCTCCAGTACACAGAGACAGCGTGACAGGGAAGCCTGGCTTAACCGCTTCCCGACCACTCACTGTACATAAACGTCGGCGCCTGCTGGGCTCTGTGCAGCGCCGTTTATAAACGGTCGGCGGTCCCGCATCGCTCAGGACCCCCACGGTCCTGCAAGCGCAGCGGTCAGAAAACTAAAAATTGAAGACCCATACAGGAACTAAGTAAAAATGTAAAAAAAAAAGTCTAAAAATGTTTTCAAACTGTTTTTAAAAAAAAAAAATCAAAAATAATTTTTTAAACCAATAAATCCGTATATTTATGCAAAAACAAAAAAAGTACATACACATTTGGTATCGCTGCGTCCGGAACAACCCGATTTATAAAACTGTCATACTAATTAACCCCTTCTGTGCAAACCGTAAGAAGAAAAAAAAAAACAGCGCAAAAAAATATGCTTTTTCATCATATCGCCACACAAAAAGTGGAATAAAATGCGATCAAAAAGCCAAATGGAAATAAAAATGGTACCGCTAAAAGCATCATCTTGTCCCCCCAAAAAAAGCAGCCATGTAGCTCCATCACCCGAAAAATAAAAAAGCTATAGCTCTCGGAACAAAGCGATGCAAAAACAATTATTTTTTCTATAAAATAGTTTTTATGGTGTAAAAGTGCCAAAAACATTTAAGTGTGGTATCGCCGTAATCGTACTGACCAGAAGAATAAAACTGCCTTATCACTTTTACCACACGTGGAACGGTCTTAAAAGAAAAAAGCTCAAAAAATAAATCCTAGTTTTTGTTCATTCCATCTCCAAAAAAAAGGAATAGAAAGCGATCAAAAATGTCACATACCCAAAAATGGTACCAATAAAAATGTCAAATCGTCCCGCAAAAAAAAAAGCCCGTACATGACTGTGTCGGCCGAAATATGGAAAAATTATAGCTCTCAAAATATGGCAATGCAAAAACTAGATTTTGCAATACAAGCGTCTTTTAGTGTGTGACTGCTGCCAAACATACAAACCCAATATAAATCTAGTATCGCTGAAATCGCACCGACCCGAAGAATAAAGTCGTCTAATCACTTATACCGCATGAGTAAAGGCATAAAAAATAAATAAAACCAATTCTTCATCTGCTGCTAATTTGTTCATTCAGCTTCCCAAAACAAAACAGTAAGGCTTGGCTCACATTTATTCTGCGCTCTGCGCTGAGCACTTACACCGGGGTTTCTGTGTAAATCTCTGAAATACGTGATTCAGACGGAACCTCTGGCGGAAGATTCCCTGTAATGAGGCAGATGGACGCCATCTGGCCTATAATCCCACGGTGTCAGTTTTTTTAGGATGCATAAAAGTGCGGTTGGCCACAGTTTTGTTAACCTCTGAAGAAAAGAACATGAGTTAAACAGAGGCCAGACTGAGTCCAGAGTAAGTCTGCTGCATCACTATCGTGAATGGATCCCTCGGGGGTTTCATCTGAACTACATCACTTGGAGATTCAGATGGAAACCCCGATGTAAGTGCTCAAGGTAGAGGGCAGGATAAAAGATATGTAAAATGTTCTCAATAAAAGCTTCAACTCAATCCACAAAAAAGCAAGTGCCCACTCAGGTCTGTCATCTGTTAAAGAAAATATAAGGGACTTACAAGTTACTGGTAGCACAAAGGTTCTGGAAAAAAGAAATGGCCCTTGCCCCCCAAAAGAAATTAAGAAAATTCTGTGATCCCAAATCCAAATGCTCCCCTCCCTTCTGAGCCCCACAATGTGCCTAAACTACTTTTAGGGTCCACATGTTTGGCATTCCTGTAGAGATGAGAGCCTGCCTAATTTACAGGTGCATGTCTCCAGAAGTATGAGCTGGGCACAACAATGTACTGGTCACTACAACGGCAGTTTGAAATTTTCACTCAGCAACATCCACTGCTGCTTGTTTCTGGAAAACACCCACAAAGTAAAAATTGTCACTACACCTGTAGGTAAATTCCCAAAGGGGTATAAATTCCAAAATTGGGTCACTTGAGGGGGGATTCTGCTCTTCTAGCACTTAGGGGCTCTGTATATGGAGTCCGCAAACTATTCTACAATAATTTGTTCTCCAAGAGTCAAATAGCGCTCCGTCCCTCCCGGGTCTTGCCGTATGGCTAAGCGGTACTGTACAACCACATATGGTGTATTGACATGTTTAGAAAAAATTGTGTGACACATTTCAGCACCATTTTTACCTATTCCACTGTGTGAAAATGTAAAATCTGAGGCTAAAACTATTTTTTTGTGGTAAAAATATAATTATTTTTTCTTCACTGCCCAATGATATAAATTTCTGTGAGTCACATGTGGTGTCAATATGATCACTGCACCCCTAGATGAATTCATTGAGAGGTGTAGTTTGTAAAATGGGGTCACTTATGAGGGGTTTCTGCTGTTCTGGGACCTCAGGGGCTCTCCCGGTGTGTCATGTCACCTGGAAACCACAACAGTAAAATCTGCTCTGTAACATGGCACTCCATTCCTTATGAGCTTTGCATTGTGCCTGAAAAGTCGTTTTCGACCACTTATGGGGTATTATGTACTTAAGAGAAGTTGTGTAATATTTTCTCTTATTACCCCTTTTGAAAATTGCAAACTTGGGGTCAAAGCAACATTTTAGTGGAAAAAAATAGTAATATTTCATTTACTCAGCCCAATGTTATACAAGTTTGTGTATCGCCTGATGGTTTAAAAATTACTCACTGCTCCCCTAGATGAATTCCTTGAGAAGTGTAGTTTACAAAATCGGGTCACTTGTGGGGGTTTCTGCTGTTTCGGCATGTCAGCGACTCTTCAAATGTGACATGGTGTCTGCAACCTATCCCAGCCAGCATAGCGCTTCTTTCTCTACAAGCCCTGCCGTGCGCCAAAGCAGTAGTTTTCCAGCACATATGGGGTATCGGCGTACTCAGGAGAAATTGCAAGACTGTTTTTTGGGGTCCATTTTCTCCTCTTACCCTTATGAAAATTAAAAAATTGAGGCTAAAATATCATTTTTGTGGAAAAAGTTAGATTTTTTTATTTTCACGGCTCTACGTTATAAACTTCTGTGAAGCACCTGGGAGTTCAAGATGCTCACCACACATCTAGATAAGTTCCTTTAGGGGTTTAGTTTCCAAAATGGGGTCACTTGTGGGGGGTTTCCACGGTTTAAGCACATCAGGGGCTCCCCAAACGCGACATGGCGTCTGCTAATTATTCAAGCAAATTTTACATTCAAAAAGTCAAATGGCGCTCCTTCCCTTCGGAGCCCTGCCGTGCGCCCAACAGTGGTTTTCCCTCACATATGGGGTATCAGTTTGCTCGGGAGAAATTCCACAACAAATTTTGCAGTCTATTTTTTTCTGTTACCCTTGTTAAAATAAGAAAAATTGGGTCTAAAGTAACATTTTTGTGAAAAAAAGTTAAATGTTCATTGTTTTCTTCCACATTACAAAAATTCCTGTGAAGCACGTGAATGGTTTTGTAAATTTTGTTGGAAAAATTAGTCAATGGTCAACGTTTAACCCCTATAACCTCCTAACAAAAAAAAATTTTGGTTCCAAAATTGTGCTGATGTAAAAGTAGACATGTGGGAAATGTTATTTATTAACTATTTTGTGTGACATATCTCTCTGATTTAAGGGCATGAAAATTCAAAGTTTGAAAATTGAAAAATTTTCAACATTTTTGCCAAATTTCCGATTTTTTCACAAAATAACGCAAGTCATATTGAAGAAATTTTACCAATATCTTGAAGTACAAAATGTCACGAAAAAACAATCTCAGAATCAGAAGCGTTCCAGAATTATTACCTCAAAGTGACAGTGGTCAGAATTGAAAAAATTGGACTGGTCACGAAGGCAAAAACAGGCTCTGGCGCGAAAGGGTTAACTAATATGTCAATGTGACAGCCAAGGATGGTTCCAGCCTTGACTGTTTAATCCCCTAAATGCCACAATCAACAGCGATCGCTAATTGTGAAAGGGACGTTGCTCCCTCTCTCACCTCATTGGCACTCCCGCAACATGATCATGGGGAGAAGATGGTTGTTATGGCAAACAGAGGTAAAAAAATTACCATTGGGTCTGCCAAGTACAGTAGCCTGATAGACCATGAAAGCAGAGTTTAACAGGCGTTCTGTCATTGTCAAAGTGACAGCTCTAATGCATAAGTATTGCAGTACATTAGACAAGTGATCAGATGAAACATGGCTCATACCCGTTACAAAAAAAAAAAAAAAAAATCAGTCTGATGTTGTTCCTGAAAAGTCGGCCTAGTGTCATGCGAGCATAATGCGATCTTTCTCACATAGTATCCGAATAACATACGAATGCAATGCGATTTTAACTTTAGCTTTTACATAGTTTTCAAATATTTTTAAAAAACAGGTAGATAGGTAAGCGAGATATATAAGCAGTGCTTTGCGTGTGTAGCTTAATGTACATGTATTTAAGAAATAAATAAATGAAGAAAAATGGGGTGGGGTCCCGCATAATTTTTATTAAACAGCTGAGGGAAAGTGGACAGCTGGGGACTGATGTTTATAGCTTGGGAAGGGGGTAATAAACATGGAGATTCCCAGGCTATTAATATTAGCTCACAGCTGTATACTTTGCCTTAACTGGTTATTAAAATGGGGGACTCCCAAAAAATTGTGGGGTCCCCCAATAATTAATAACCAGCAAAGGCTAGGCAGACAGCTGTGGGCTGATATTAATAGGCTAGGAAGGGGCAATGGATATTGGCCCCCTCTCAAACTAAAAACATCAGTGGGTTAATAGTATTGGGGTTTATGTCAGCTTTGTATTGGCAGTCAGTGAGGTAAATGGCATTCATTGGCTAAGAACTCCGCTCACCTTAATCTGGTCACCGATGCTGCGCTAGAACGCGCAGCTCAGTGTCTCTGCTAGATGCCAGGCTGAATGGTTGCATGATGCGACCATTCAGCAAGGCATCTAGATGTAGCAGAGCTAGACATGTCGTGGGACAAATGGATTATCTTCTTGTCGGACAAGTGAGGAATATTATGTGGTTTATTATTTTTTCTTTTTTCCATAATAAATGGGTAAGAGGGACAGAGAGTGTTTATTCCAACAAAGGAGTCTGTCATTATTTAAAATAAACGACTTTATTCTGGGTGTTTTCTTATTTACAATATGACTATGGGGTTAGTAATGGGGGCGTCTTATAGACGCCTCTCCATTACTAACCCCTGGGCTTGATTTCAGCTAACAATACAAAGCTGACATCAACCCCAATACTATAACCCCACTTGCCAACGTACGTACCTCAGCTGGTAAACAAAATTTCGGAAGATCCTACAAAATTTCTGTAATTTATTTCTTACTAAAATACATGTACAGTAAGCTACACACGCACTGTACTAATTATATATGTCACTCACATAATGGTATTTATTTGATTTTGAATATATATATATATATATATATATATATTCTCTTGTGGCAATTCACACTGTGATTTTACTGTACTCTGCTTATGAAATGTCGGGTTTTCCAGGAGACGGTTGCATAAAAATCGGATGACACATGCATGGTGTTAGCCTACCTGGAGGCTCCGCCGTCACATGCTGTGACCACCTGCTTATCCAGAGACTCTCGCCTGCTCACCTGGGAGCACACATCTGCCATCTGCCTGCTAGCCTACCTGGAGGCTCAGCCGTCACAGGTCGTACCTACCCTTTACCCAGAGACTGTCCCAGTCACTTGCCGTGACCTCCTGCCCGTTCACCCAGAGACTGTCCCGGTCACTTGCCGTGACCTCCTGCCCGTTCACCGAGAGACTGCCCCGGTCACTTGCTGTGACCTCCTGCCCGTTTACCCAGAGACTGTCCCGGTCACCTGCTGTGACTACCTGCCTGTCTTCCCTGGTCGCCACCCGCTTCCTTACAAGGACCGCCCCCTTGTATAAGTTGCTCAGAGGTTCCGCCTCCCAGACCCGTTACAGTTTGCTCGGGCCATGGAACCCGGTGGCACCCAAGCTCCCTCGCTCTCGGACCTTTGTCATGAACTGTCCCGTCAGAGGTCCCAACAGGAGTCCATCCTGAGTCACCTGCGGAATGTCAATTCTCGCCTGGACACTCTGACTGCTCCACCAGCAACCACCGCTAGTGTCTTGACTCGCAACCCGGCAGCTCCGCTGCCCACCAATACCATGGTATCCTGCTCCGGACCCCGGCTTTCTGCACCTCCTCGCTTCGGAGGCGACTCCGCTCTGGCTCGGGGCTTCATAAACCAGTGCACCCTGCACTTTGAACTCCTGTCCCACCAGTTTAACTCCGACCGGGCCAAAGTAGCCTTCATCATGTCCCATCTCACGGGGGAGGCACTGGCTTGGCTAAATCCTCTATGGGAGAGAGGAGACCCCCTGGCGTCCGACTTGCCTGCCTTTCTCACGGCTTTCCGGAAAGTTTTCGACGAACCCGGACGGAAGACCTCATCCGCATCGTCTCTGCTACGCCTCCGTCAGGGAAGTCTCACCGTGGGCCAATATGCCATACGGTTCCGTACCCTTGCCTCGGAGCTGACCTGGGATAACGACGCTCTGGTGTCTGTCTTCTGGGAGGGTCTGTCCGGCCGTATTAAAGATTAACTCGCCGGTCGGGACATTCCTACCACTCTCGATGACTTAATAACTCTTGCCACCCGGATTGACCTACGGTTCCAGGAGCGTGCCAAAGAGGTCACCCGTGAGAGGAGGTTTCCACGTCTAGCTCCTACTTTTCAGAAATCCGTCACTCCCTCCGTTTCTCCCCAGGTACACTCTCCTGAGCCTATGCAGGTCGACCAGACCAAGATGGTCAAAACCCGTCAGGACTTACGCCATGCCGAGGGGAGCTGCTTCTACTGTGGTAGCAAGGAGCACCGGATCCGTACCTGCCCGGAGAGGTCGGGAAACGCCTGTGTCTAGGTTCGCTCAGAGAGGTCGACCTAGACAAGAATAAATCCTCTCCATCTCTGCTGCTGTCAGTCTCAATTATCTGCGGGGAGAATCGTTATTTCGAACTAGCCCAACTTGACTCTGGAGCAGCCGGGAATCTTATTTCACAGTCCCTGGTAGAAAAACACCGCATTCCCACCAAACCTCTGGCTGTACCCTTATCTGTCGCTGCCGTGGATGGGGGCCTCTTACCACGTCCCATCCAACTCATCACCGAATCCATTACTCTGCAGGTTGGAATGCTGCATTCTGAGAGCATCTCTTTTCATGTTCTGCCTGGACTCTCTCACGCCCTCTTACTAGGCCTACCTTGGCTCCAGAAACATGCACCCGTGCTTGACTGGAAGACCGGAGAAGTCCTTCGTTGGGGACAGGACTGCCATAAGACTTGTTTGGTTCCCGTTCATCCCGTCCGTCCTTCTCCTACCCCAACTAATCTACCTGGACTTCCGATTCCTTATTGGTCATTTGCTGATGTCTTTAATAAAAAGGAGGCAGAGACATTACCCCCTCATAGACCATACGACTGTCCTATCGACCTGTTACCCGGTACTATGCCTCCCCGTGGGCGTATTTACCCATTGTCCGCTGCGGAGACCCGGTCGATGTCCGAATATATTGAGGAGAATCTGGCCCGGGGATTCATCCGGAAATCTACCTCCCCGGCGGGAGCAGGCTTCTTTTTCGTTAAAAAGAAGGACGGCTCTCTCCGTCCCTGTATAGACTATAGAGGCCTTAACCAGATCACGGTGAAGAATAAGTACCCCCTTCCGCTCATTCCGGAGTTATTTGATCGTCTGAGGGGGGCTAGAATCTTCACCAAACTGGACCTCCGTGGGGCGTACAACCTGGTCCGTATCCGTCAAGGGGATGAATGGAAGACTGCATTCAACACCCGGGACGGCCACTATGAATATCTGGTAATGCCCTTTGGTCTCTGTAATGCTCCTGCCGTCTTTCAAGAGTTGGTCAATGACATCTTCCGGGACCTTCTCTACTCCTGCGTAGTGGTGTACCTGGACGACATCTTGGTCTTCTCTCCGGATCTCCAGACTCACCGGAGGGACGTTCGTCAGGTCCTGCTCAGGCTCAGGCAGAATCACCTCTTCGCTAAATACGAGAAGTGCCTCTTTGAGCAGACCTCGCTTCCGTTTTTGGGCTACATTATTTCTCAGACCGGCCTCCGAATGGATCCAGAGAACCTGTCTGCCATCGAGAAATGACCTCGACCGGAGGGGTTGAAGGCTATTCAGCGGTTCCTGGGCTTCGCCAACTACTACCGCCTCTTCATACCGCACTTCTCTTCCCGGACTGCCCCAATTTCCGCGCTCACCCGTAAGGGCACTAATCCCAGAGAGTGGCCGCCCGAAGCAGAGGAGGCCTTTCTTTCCTTAAAACAGGCCTTCTCTTCCGCCCCGGTGCTGCATCGCCCGGACGGCAACAAGCAGTTCTTCCTGGAAGTTGACGCCTCCTCCTCTGGAGCCGGAGCGGTACTTACCCAAAAATCGTCTTCCGGGAGAATGGTAACTTGTGGCTTCTTCTCCAAACTCTTCTCCTCTTCTGAGCGCAACTATTCCATAGGAGACCGAGAGTTATTGGCCATCAAGCTGGCATTGGAGGAGTGGCGTTACCTACTCGAGGGGGCTCTTCACCCGGTAATAATTTACACTGACCACAAGAACTTGGCTTACCTCCAGCATGCCCAGAGACTTAACCCGCGCCAAGCCCGGTGGTCCTTGTTTTTTGCTCGCTTTGATTTTGTTCTTCATTTTCGCCCGGCTGACAAACATCAAAGCAGACGCCTTGTCCCGATCCTTTCTGGTGTCCGATCTCGAGGAAGAACCTAAACATATCATCGATCCCGCCAGAGTAATGCAGGTGGCTCCCGTGAGTCTAAATCGTCTCCCTCCCGGTAAGACGTTCGTTTCAGTACCTGATCGGGAGAAGATCCTACACTGGGGCCATTCGTCTAAACTAGCTGGCCACGCCGGTCAGAAAAAGACCCTCCAGCTTATTACCCGGCACTACTGGTGGCCTACCCTGCACAAGGACGTAATAGACTTTGTTTCTGCCTGTGTGTCCTGCGCCCGCAACAAAGTCCCGAGACACCTGCCAGCCGGTCGCCTCCTTCCGCTTCCTGTGCCTGCTGCCCCCTGGCAGCATATTGCTATGGACTTCATAACTGATCTCCCCGTCTCTGCCGGTTGTACGGTCATTTGGGTTGTCGCTGACCGCTTTTCCAAGATGGCTCACTTTATTCCCCTGTCAGGCCTCCCGTCTGCACCAGAGCTGGCTAAAGACTTTATCCGCCACATCTTCCGTCTTCATGGCCTGCCCCTCCACGTCGTGTCGGATCGTGGGGTACAGTTCACCTCACGCTTCTGGAGAGCCACTTGTAAATTGCTAGACGTCACCCTGGACTTCTCCTCCGCTTACCACCCACAGTCTAATGGTCAACTGGAGCGGATCAATCAGATCTTGACCAGTTACCTCCGGCACTTCGTTAATGCCCACCATTCTGACTGGGTGGATCTCCAGCCATGGGCCGAATTCTCTTACAACAATCACGAGAGCGAATCTTCCTCCAAATCCCCGTTTTTTGTAGCCTTCGGTCAGCATCCTCGGATCCCATTTCCTGTCTCCACCTCGGTGGATAATCCGGCTGCGGAATCTCTTGTTAACAAATTTTCCTCCATGTGGGAGAGTACCCGGTCCGCACTCCTTCAGTCGTCCGAGCGTATGAAAAGACATGCTGACAAAAAACGTCTGGATCCTCCTCAATTCTGTCCAGGGGATAAGGTCTGGCTCTCGTCCAAGTATGTCCGGCTCAAGATTCCTTCCTATAAGTTAGGGCCTCGGTTCATCGGTCCTCTGGAGGTCATCAGTCAGATCAACCCGGTGGCCTATAAATTGAAACTCCCGGCCAACTTGCGGATCCATAACTCCTTCCATGTATCTCTCCTCAAACCCGTGGTACTTAACTCTTTTTCCAAGTCTACAGGTACGCCTCCTGCTCCGGTTTCCGCTGAAAACGAGTTTGAGGTAGAGAATATTCTGGCCACAAAAAGGGTAAGAGGAAAGACCTTTTTTCTAGTAGATTGGAAGGGGTTTGGTCCTGAAGAGAGAACGTGGGAGCCCCGGGAGAACATCCATGCCCCTCTCATCCTTGCTAAATTTCTGTCTGGCCTAAAAAGGGGGGGCCTAAAGGGGGGGGTACTGTAGCGTCGGCGTCCCTGCCCTCTGCTAGGCAGGGACGCTGTTTCCCTCACCTCTCCGCTCCGAGCCCGGCGTCCTCCTCCCGCTCTGCTGGCAGCGCGCGCTCCTTCCCGGCCACGGTGCTTAGGGCGCGCGCGCGCTCCCTCCCTCTTAAAGGGGCCGCGCGCGCCGTCCTAAGGAGTCCCCGGCCAATGGCCGGAGGACTTCACCATATATAAGGCACCTCCTCCAAAATGGAGGTGCCCGAGCAATGTTGTTGCACTGTTCACTACTCTGCTTCAGCCCTCAGGTCCCGTTTCCAGTTACCTGCCAGTTTCCTGCCAGATTGCTGTCTGATTCCTGCCTGTTATCCGCTTACCTGCTTGCTAGCCTGAGGTCCGACGGTCTGCCTTCCGACACCTGTCAGTCTGTCTATGGACCAGCTTGCCCGCTCACCTGGGAGCGCCCACCTGCTACCTGCCTGCTAGCCTACCAGGAGGTTCCGCCGTCACGTGCTGTGACCACCTGCCAGTCCAGAGACTCTTGCCCGCTCACCTGGGAGCGCTCATCTGCTACCTGCCTGTTAGCCTACCTGGAGGCTCCGCCGTCACATGCTGTGACCACCTGCTTATCCAGAGACTCTCGCCTGCACACCTGGGAGCACACATCTGCCATCTGCCTGCTAGCCTACCTGGAGGCTCAGCCGTCACAGGTCGTACCTACCCTTTACCCAGAGACTGTCCCGGTCACCCTTTACCCAGAGACTGTCCCGGTCACTTGCCGTGACCTCCTGCTCGTTCACCCAGAGACGGTCCCGGTCACTTGCCGTGACCTCCTGCCCGTTCACCCAGAGACTGCCCCGGTCACTTGCTGTGACCTCCTGCCCGTTTACCCAGAGACTGTCCCGGTCACCTGCTGTGACTACCTGCCTGTCTTCCCTGGTCGCCACCCGCTTCCTTACAAGGACCGCCCCCTTGTATAAGTTGCTCAGAGGTTCCGCCTCCCAGACCCGTTACACATGGTACGAGTGCCGTGCGATTTTTTTTTTTATCGCACCCATTGACTTGCATTGGTGAGTCTTGTCCCATATACGCGGCCACTCACAGCATGCTGCAATTTTTTTTTCTCAGTCCGATCTAAGCAGAGAATAAAAAATCGGATTGCACTCGGACCAATGTTAACCCCTTTCTGACATACAGGTGCATCTCACTAAATTAGAATATCATCAAAAACTTCATTTATTTCAGTTCTTCAACACAAAAAGTGAAACTCATATATTATATAGAGTGATTACAAACAGTGATCTATTTCAAGTGTTTATTTCTGTAAATGTTGATGATTATGGCTTACAGCCAATGAAAACACAAAAATCATTATCTCAGTAAATTAGAATAATTAAAAAACACCTGCAAAGGCTTTCTAAGTGTTTAAAAAGGCCCCTTAGTCTGTTTCAGTAGGCTCCACAATCGTGGGGAAGACTGCTGACTTGACAGATGTCCAGAAGGCAGTTATTGAAACACTCCACAAGGTCCCAGAGTTCCAATTTTCATTTGGAAATCAAGGTCCCAGAGTCTGTAGGAAGAGTGGAGAGGCACACAATCCAAGCTGCTTGAGGTCCAGTGTGAAGTTTCCACAATCAGTGATGGTTTGGGGAGCCATGTCATCTGCTGGTGTAGGTCCACTGTGTTTTATTAAGACCAAAGTCAGCGCAGCCGTCTACCAGGAATTTTTAGAGCACTTCATGCTTCCCTCTGCCGACAAGCTTTTTGGAGATGGAAATTTCATTCTCCAGCAGGACTTGGCACCTGTCCACACTGCCAAAAGTACCAATACCTCGTTTAAAAGCAACAGTATCACTGTGGTTGATGGGCCAGCAAACTCGTCTGACCTTAACCCCATAGAGAATCTATGGGGTATTGTCAAGAGGAAGATGATACACCAGACCCAACAATGCTGCTATCTAAGCAACCTGGGCTTCCATAACACCTCAGCAGTGCCACAGGCTGATCGCCTCCATGCCACGCCACACTGATGTAGCAACTAATACAAAAGGAGCCCCAACCAAGTATTGAGTACATTTACTGAACATACATTTCAGTAGGACAACATTTCGGATGTTAAAAACATTTTTCAACCTGTTATAAAATATTCTAATTTACTGAGATAATGACTTTTGTGTTTTCCTTGGCTGTAAGCCATAATCATCAACGTTAACAAAAATAAACACTTGAAATAGATCACTCTGTTTGTAATGACTCTCTATATAATATATGAATCTAACTTTTTGTATTGAAGAACTGAAATAAATTAACTTTTTGATGATATTCTAATTTAGTGAGATGCACCTGTATGTGGTAATAGTAAGTCCTTGTGTTCTGGGCCTATTGGGCCAGGGAAGTACTATTACGAATATAGCGATCGCATACAAGCGGTGCGATAGCCGCTGAGTGTCAGCTGATACCCGTTACTATGTGCAAGGAGCGGTCCCGCACTGCTCCCTGCATATTAACCATTCCGGGAGCAAGGAGAGGCAAGAAGTTACTTTGATCAGGCGCAGTGCAAGATCAAAGTAACTTCTCCCTGTGCAGCGCTGACAGACTGTATAGCACAGGGACGCTGCTACATTCCTATGCTATACAGCCAATCAGACTGCAAAAAGTGAATGTCCTATAGCGGGACAAAGTGTAAATGGTCAAAATGTATCAAAGTGAATTTTTTAAAAAAATATATATATATTAAAAAAAATAATAATAATCCCAAAAAAATAAAAATGTACTGTACCTATAAATAAATATTATGGAAAAAAACAAAACAATAAAAGTACACATATGTGGTATCGCCATGTCCGGAACGACCTGACCTATAAAACTGTACCACTAGTTAACCCCTTTATTGAACACGGTAAAAAAAAAAAAAACACGAAGCAAAAAACTATGCTTTATCATCATACCACCAAACAAAAAATGCAATAAAACGCGATCAAAAAGACAAATGCAAATAAAAATGGTAAAGCTGAAAACGTCATTTTGTTCCGCAAAAAAACAAGCCGCCATACAGCTCCATCAGCTGGAACATAAAAAAGTTTTATAGCTCTCAGAATAAAGCGATATAAAAAAAATATTTTTTCTATAAAATATTTTTTATTGCGTAAAAGCACCAAAACATAAAAAAAATATATAAATGTGGTACCGCTGAATAAAGCTGCCTTATCAATTTCACCACATGTGGGGCGTAATTAAAAAAAAAAAAAAAAAAAAAAACGATTCCGGAATTGTTGGTTTTTGTTTATTCTGCCTCCCTAAAATCAGAATAGAAAGCGATCAAAAAATGTCACGTGCCCGAAAATGGTACCAATAAAAACATCAACTCGTCCCGCAAAAAACAAGCCGAAATATGGAAAAATTATAGCTTTCAAAATATGGCGATGCAAAAACTAGTCTTTGCAAAAAAAAGCATCTTTTAGTGTGTGACAGCTGTCAGTCATAAAAAACTATATGAACCTGGTATCGCTGTAATCGCGCTGACCCAAAGAATAAAGTCGTCTAATCACTTATATCGCACGAGGAACGGCGTAAAAAATCAACTCTAGGTTTAGGGTTGTGCTAGGGTTAGGGGTGGGCTAGGGTTGTGGATCGGATTGGGATTTTTTCAAAAGTAAAGAAATAAAAATGACGACGATATGGCGACTAGTGTTGAGCACAAGTGCTACTTCAGTTTGCATTGGGTGCTCGGGTATGCACCTAGTATCGTGGGTGCTCGAGTGACATGCTCTAGTCTCTGCCCTATATGTTTTGCAGCTGTTATACAGCCAAAAAAAACTTGCGGGGATTGCATGCCATGCATGCCTGTTTTTTTTGGGTGTCTAGCAACTATGGACTCGAGCACCCGCGATATTTGGTGCATACCAGAGTACCCGATGCAAACTCAAGTAGAGAGCACTTGCGCTCAAGACTAATGACAACTTATTCAATATGCTGACCTAATGTTATCAAATTCTGTGTCGTACTTCTGGGTTCAAAATGACCCCTTGATAAAATCCTTGAGGGGTTTAATTTTCAAAATAGTGTCACTTGTGGGGGGATTCCAGTGTTTAGGCACATCAGGGGCTCCCCAAACGCAACATGGCATCCGCTAATTATTCAAACAAATTTTACATTCAAAAAGTCAAATGGCGCTCCTTCCCTTCCGAGCCCTGCCGTGCGCCCAAACCGTGGTTTTCCCCCTCATATGGGGCATCGGCGTGCACAAGAGGAATTGCACAACAAATTTTGCGGTCCATTTTATCCTGATACCCTTGCGAAAATAAAAAAATTGGGGTCTAAAGTAACATTTTTGTGAAAAAGAAATAAATGAACATTTTTTTTCTTCCACATTCCAAAAATTCCGTGAAGCACCTGAAGGGTTAATAAACTTCTTGTATGTGGTTTTGAGCACCTTGAGGGGTGCAGTTTTTAGAATGGTGTCACTTTTGGCCATTTTCTGTCATAAAGGCCCCTCAGTCACTTCAAATGTGATGTGGTCCCTAAAAAATTTTTTTGAAAATTTTGTTGGAAAAAAAAAAAAAAAAAAAAAATCGCTGGTCAACTTTTAACCCTTATAACTTAAAAAAAAAAAAAAATTTGGGCTCCAAAATTGTACTGATTTATGCTGCGTATATCGGACAAGACTCGCCAATGCAAGTCAATGGGTGCGAAAAAAAATACGCGCAGCACGCGGTCCATCCGTTTTTGTTGCGTAAAAAACGCACTCAAGTATTCAAATCCCGCGAAATTGATCAGGACAACCCAGGAAGCTCATTAATTCACACAAGTGATGTCATATATAGGAAGTCTCCACACAGTCATGCCTCCACGGAAGCCGAGACAAAAAATGAATGTGAGCAGCCTTATTTCCTTAGTGCAGCAGGGGCCCCAGTTATGGGACATTGGACATGTTGGCTACGAGGATGTGGGCCAGCGAAATGCAGCTTGGTGCTACATAAGTGGGATTCTGTACCCTAACTTCTATAAGATGTCTAAAAAAAGATCAGGAAGGCATAAGTGTGTTTTTTTTGCTTTTACTTTCTAACGTACTTGTCTGAATCATTAAAAGTCCTAAATATGTTGTGTTTTTCCAGTGCTTACAGTGCAGAAACGCTGCCGAGATCAATTTAGGCGAGAGAGACAGATGTGCTCCCAGAGTGATCCAAGAAGCGGGAATATTTCTATTTTGAAAAGATGCAATTTTTGTCACCCGTAATTGATCTGAGACCGTAAGTTTAGAATAGTATGCTATTTGTAATGTAAGTAAATAGTCATCTACAATATAACCGGGGATGTGTGCCTCTGTCTGAAGCCTCGATAGACTGCGCATGCGCGACGCGCAGTCTGGCTCCAGACAATCATGCATCCAGCCGTTACAGGTAAGAGAAGTGTGTATGGCACCGGAGATCGCGGTATGCGTAGGCACTGAACGCATACCGCGATCTCCGGCACCATACTTACATACTTACCTGACCAGGAGGAGCGTTGCAGCAGCGCCTCTCTTCGCTGGAGACCGGGGCAGGAGTGAGGCGTCAGATCAGCGCATGCGCATAGCGCTATCCGGCGCTATTTTACTGAAGACACATTTACAGTGTGTCTTCAGCAAAATGGCGCCGGACAGCGCAGTACTCCGGCGCCGCACTCCTCCCCCAGCCTCCGGCAGAACAGGACGCAGCAGCGCTGGAGCACAGAGAAGAAAGGTGAATATAACTGTTTATTTTTTTGTATGTGTGTACAGTGTGAAAGGGATGAGGAGGCCACACATACCAGGATTGGGAGGTGAGGGGGTCACACATACAAGGATTGGGGGGTGAGGGGGCCACACATACAAGGATGAGGGGTACCACACATAGCAGGATTGGTGGGTGAGGGGACCATGCATTCCAGGATTGCAGGGTGAGGGGACCATGCATACCAGGATTGGGGGGTGAGGAGTACCACACATACCAGGATTGGGGAGTGAGGGGTACCACGCATACCAGGATTGGTGGGTGAGGGGTACCACGCATACCAGGATTGGTGGGTGAGGGGTACCACGCATACCAGGATTGGGGGATGAGGGGTACCACGCATACCAGGATTATTGGGGTGAGGGGACCATGCATACAAGGATTGGGGGGTGAGGGGACCATGCATACAAGGATTGGGGGGTGAGAGGTACCACGCATACCAGGATTGGTGGGTGAGGGGAGCCATGCATACCAGGATTGGGGGTGAGGGGACCATGCATACAAGGATTGGGGGGTGAGGGGTACCACACATACCAGGATTGAGGGGTACCACACATACCAGGATTAGGGGGGTGAGGGGACCATGCATACCAGGATGAGGGGTACCACACATACCATTATTGGGAGGAGAGGGGCCCAAGCATACCAGGTTTGGGGGGTGAGGGGACCATGCATATAAGGATTGGGGGGTGAGGGGACCATGCATACCAGGATTGGGGGGTGAGGGGTACCACACATACCAGGATTGGTGGGTGAGGGGGCCATGCATACAAGGATGGGGGGTGAAGGGTACCACGCATACCAGGATTGGTGGGTGAGGGGACTTTGCATACAAGGATTGGGGGGTACCACGCATACCAGGATTGGGGGTGAGGGGTACCACACATACCAGGATTGGGGGGTGAGGGGTACCACACATACCAGGATTGGGAGGTGAGGGGACCATGCATACCAGGATTGGGGGGTGATGGGTACCACACATAGCAGGATTGGGGGGTGAGGGAACCATGCATACCAGGATGAGGGGTACCACACATACCATTATTGGGGGGTGAGGGGCCCATGCATACCAGGATTGGGGGGTGAGGGGACCATGCATTACAGGATTGGGGGGTGAGGGGACCATGCATACCAGGATTGGTGACGAGGGGTGCCATGCATACCAGGATTGGGGACGAGGGGTGCCATGCATACCAGGATAGGGATGAGGAGTGCCATGCATACCAGGATAGGGATGAGGAGTGCCATGCATACCAGGATAGGGATGAGGAGTGCCATGCATACCAGGATTCGGATGAGGGGCCAGCAATACCAGGATGGGGATGAGGGGTGCCATGCATACCAGGATGTGGGTGAGGGGCCCATGCATACCAGGATGAGGGATACCATACATACCAGGATAGAGATGAGGGATGGGGTACCATGCATACCAGGATAGGGATGAGGGGTGCCATGCATACCAGGATAGGATGGTGGAGACAGGATGGGGGGGAGCACAAATACCAGGAGGGGGGCAGCACATACCAGCATGAGAGACCATATACCAATAAAAATGCTCGCCACCCGGGCGTAGAACGGGTTCAATAGCTAGTGTTATATATCCTTCATTGTTATTTGTTTGCTTTTCCATACAGATCCAAAAAGGAAAAACCTTCGGCTTCAGAGTTTGGTGTTCCAGGTGGCCTTTCCAACCAGACTGTGTCAAGTGGACCGGAGGCTTAGGAGCAGTCCCTTAAAACAAGCAGCACCAGTGTCTTCTCAGGACAGCTCCCCCAAGCCACCCATGAGCCGTCCTGATGTCAACTGGCGAAGGAGGGGGCCACAAGATCCCAAAAACCACCAGCCACGAGGAGGTTGTGATTGAGGATGGTAAGGAGGGGTTCTGTAGGAGTCTGCCCAATATTTGGAAAAGGTTTCTTTCCATTTGAGGCTGAGGACCAGGATGGCTATACAAATCTTGATTTCTGCTGCCACCTCCCCAAACATGCCAATGGTTCTATTTGATTTGCTGGAAAGGTGGCAGCTTTCTAATGCAAATCAAATACAATCCTCTGAGCCTCTTGCCCCTGGATGCCAGATCCTACATGCCCAGCCTCGGTACACCCACCTTCCTCATTCGGATAAGCAACACCCTCCTCCAAGGCCCCACACATGTTTCGTTCCCCTACAGCCTCTTCCAAGCCTGGCATCATTTTTGGTTCCCCTTCATCCTCCTCCATCAGCTGGTTCCTGCTCTCCTCCGCCACAACCTCTTCCAACCGCTGGTTCCTGCTCTCCTCTGCCACCACCTCCTCCGTCTGCTGGTTCCTGCTCTCCTCCGCCTCCTCCAACCTCTAGTTCCTGCTCTCCTCCGCCATAACTTGTATGAGGTTATGTTGCATTATTTTTTCAAAACCCAAAATCCAATGCCAATTCAACATCTCCTTTTCCAAATAATCCATCTTATGAATCTCCTGTGGGAAATGTAACCAAGCAATTTTGGGTCAGTACCGGAAAACCTTACCCGTCCACTCCAGAACCATCACTGCTCCCACCCTCAACTCCCCCGCCGTCTGGACCCCCCTATGTGTCAACTCCCATATGTGCCCCCCTCACCCTTCCCAACCCCTAGTCCAGGTACCCATTTTTATAAGCCCCCCAAATATCAAAATTTATAGGCTTTATATTGTCCTGTTAGTTTTTTTTTGTTTTTAACACCTGTTGCATTTGTTTAATCTGTTTTTTGAAAAACAATGACAAACATTTTTCGTTTTATAAAATGTTATTGTTTAAAAATTATGTTGTATTTGTATTTATTAAAAGCATTTTTTTCAGGCCTACAAATAAAGGCTTTGTTTTAAATTAAATAAAAAAAAATAAAAAAAATAAAAAATGGCGTGGGGTCCCCCGTAATATTATAGTCTAGCAGAGGTTAAGCAGACAACTGGGGCAGATGTTTGAAGCCTGGGAAGGGGGTAATACCCATGGACCTTCCCAGGCTACTAATATCAGCCCCCAGCTGAATTCTTAGCCTTTACTGGCTATTTAAATGGGGGACCTCAAAAAACAAAATGGCGTTAGGCCCCCCCCTATTTTAACAGCTAGCAAAGGCTATGCAGACAGCTGGGGGCTGATATTAATAGCCTAGGAAGGGGCAATGAATATTGGCCCCCTCTGAGGCTAGAAACAGGAGCCCTCAGCCGCTCCAGAAATGGCGCATAAATAGGATGGGCCAATTCTGGCACTTAGCCTCGCTGTGCCCACTGCCCTGCAGCGGTGGCAGTGGGGTTATAGGGTTGGGGTTGATGTCAGCTAGTAATGCCAGCTGACATCAAGCCCAGGTTACTAATGGAGAGGCGTCTATACTAACCCTATAGTGTTAGGATAATGTAAAATAAAAACACCCATGCCCAAAATAAAATATTTTATTTGAAATAAAACAGACAACCTTTATTGTTCTAAATTAAACCATACTTACCGTCACGCCCATTCCAGCTGAAGCCAATGTCCCCTGTAATAAAAGTAAAATAAAAAAGCAACCTCATCCTTACCTTTCCGACGTGAGGAACATCCATATGTCCCGCGATGGCTCCAGCACTGCTACATCTAGATTGCAGGCTGGATCGTAGCTGGATGCCACCATCCAACCAGCCATCCTATAGAGACACTGAGGAGAGCATGCGTGCGCTCCTCAGTGACTCGCTGTGACGGCATAGAGATGAGCTTAGTTCATGTAACATGAACTCCGTTCACCTCAATGACGTCACTGTGAGCATGGGAGAAACTGCCAAAGGAAACTGTGTAACTGTCCCTAGACTGTTCACCTATGTAAAAACCCATGTTAAAATCGCATTGCAAACAGATGTCACACGGATGTCATACGGATGCTAGGTGAGAAAATCGCATAGCAATCGCATGGCACTTGCCCGTTTTTTCGGCCCAGAATACGGAACCATTTTTTTCACACATATGGGTATGAGCCCTAATCCTTACACTATGCCATAGATGTATTTTCATATTAAGATTAATTTCTGCAATCTTGCTTAAAGGGGTTTTCCCATGAACGAAATTTGATTTTAATCAATAAGTTTTGAAATCATAATAAGTTCCACAATTAGATGTGTTTTATTTAAAGTGTTCCTGTGCTGAGATAGTCTTGTAATTGTTCCCGTGTAATGGCCGTGTGTGACCATGTACAGGAACATGGTCTGATCATACCACATCTCCTGGGCAGGGGAGAACAAAAGACAATACAGGCATTACAGCAGGGGATTACAAATGATTCTTTTGGTGAGGTAAAACATTTCCCTGTCTGTTTTTAAACAATGTTTTACTTCAAAGAAAGAATCCTCTGTGATCCCCTGCTGTAATGTCTGTATACTCTTTTGCTTCCTCCCCTGCCCAGGAGCTGTGGTATGATCAGACCATGTTCCTGCACAGTCAGACATAGCCATTTACTAATATGAACTTTTGTTTGTGGCAAAACCCCTTTAAGTGTTTGTATGCAGTCAAGACCTACATTGTTTATGAAAAACTCTTGCATGCTTTGGAATTCTAAAAGATATTTTAACTTACTGTGCATGGAAATCCACAATAACTGGTGATTCACTCCCAACAACTCGATCCTGAAAGTCATCTTTATTCTGGACATTGAACGTCACTCTACAAGTCTGTGATACATGGATTGTTCGAGCAGAGGTAAGGACAGGTTTTGCTGTAAATAGCAGACCACGTGTTTGCGTGCACACCGAACGGTAGCCAGGAAGGGGTTGTACTGGGCCAGTGAAACTTCTCCGAAATGAAGAAATAAACTGTCTTAACATCACCCTCTGTGCCATCTGGAAAGAGAAATACAAGAAATACATTTACAACAGAGTTTTGGGTTGTTGTTTTTTTAACTTTCCACAGTAGCAAGACAAACAGATGTAAGAGGAATGCAGGGCAGAAAAAAAAGGTAATGGGCAACTAAATCTAAATATACAAAGAAGTCCCCAAAATGTTTAAAAATTACATTATATAAGTAAATTTAGATCTCCTTGCATTTCCCTCGTTGTCACCGTTTAGGTCCTTCCAACATCTGCATGTCTCACAACTGTGTGATTTAGTATTTTGGGCAAGACATCAAAATATACGCAATGTGAAATCAGGTTTTGATCAGACATTGACATACCTGTGCACCTGAGAGGAGAGTAAGCCACTGCTAGACACCTATGACTGGTGTATCTACCGAAAGTGCAGAAAAAGACTGACCATTTGATTATAGACTGCCCAGTCCTACTCACCCCTAAATCATCTCTCACAGGAGACTCAGGAGGCAATACGTTAGATGGTCGGCCAATAGTCAATTTCAGCATTAGAATATATAGTAATTAATTTGTATGGGGGCCTGTACATGCCACTTACTATACAGAGAACGGAGCTCATCATAAAGGAGTTGTCCACTACTTTTAACCTGATGACTTATACTTGAAATAGGTTATCAATAGAAGAGCTGTGGGGTTCCCACAACCAGCACACCACCCATTAATCAGCTGTTATCACCTCTGGTAGCAGACGGATATACACATGAACACTATAGTTCTTAAGGCTATGTGCCCACGATGCAGAAATGCTCCGGATTTTTTCCTGAGCGTTTCTGCATCTCCCTGGCAGAAAAAACGCATGTGGATTGTACATGTGTTTTTCCTGCCAGGGACAAGTGGAAGTGAAGCGTTCTTCACATATATTTCCGCATGCGGGTTGACAAGCGCTTTCCAAGCGATTTTAGCATCACTTGGAAACTGCTTGTCAACTAGGTCACACTATATAAATCCATGCAAACGGCATGGATTTATATAGTGTGACCGAAAGAAAGGTAAAAAATAAATATCATACTTACCTTCTGATGGCCCCCGGAGTCTTTATTCGATGCATCTCGGCTTGCCGGCAGCTCGCGGTACACTCAAGGACCTGCCGACGTCAGTGTCGCGTGACCCGTCACATGACTAAATGACGTCAGCACAGGTCCTTGAGTCCACCGCGAGCTGCCGGCAAGCCAAGACAAGCACACCAGGGGCCATCAGAAAGTAAATATAATATTTATTTTTTATTTTATTCTTTTTTTTACAGGTTCTATGGTACCCGGGTCCGGAGGAGAGTCTCCTCTTCTCCAAACCCGGGTACCATCCGCACATTGATTGAGCCGCATGATACATCAGCATGTGCAGATGCAGTGATGCGGATGTCATGCGGTCCAATGCAAGTCAATGGCGGCGAAAACGCCGCGATTCCGCAAAATAATTGGTAGTGCTGCGGATTTTTCCACAATGATAATCCGCAGCGGAAATTTCCGCAGCATGTGCACAGCACATGCGGATTATCATTGGAGAACATGGCAGGCCTTCTACCAAGCGTTTAAGAGTTTCGGCAGCGGAATTGCCGCTGCGGAAACGCTTAAAAAACACAGTTTAGAGGCTGCTGCCGGATACTGCAGATCTCCTCTTATCTTCTTCAATAGAAGCGTATCTATAGTCCCTGCCAGTTGCCACTAAAGAGGGTGGTTTTCCACTCCATATACTGTTTAAATCCAGTTGCAGCCAAAGGTGATGAGAGGTCATCAATGTAAAAATAGTGGATATTCCCTTTAATAGTAGTCACACAGTGAACCCCTTTCTATAGTAGTTACACCAACCTCCAACCCCTAGTTCATGCAGTAGTAGCTGTACCCTTAAAAAAAAATCAGTACAACAGGATGTCCCCAACTCCCAAAAAATACCTCATCAGCACTCCTGTGGGATACTGACTATCAGACACTATAGAAAAGTGATATGTTGCACTTGTTAGACAACCCCTTAAAGTGGTGCTCACTTTTGAATCATAAGGTTATCAGTGTTGATGACGTCCCATTGACTGGTGTCTGTCAAGTCGCATGCACAACCGGAAGGTATTGTACAGCGGTCTTAATCATTACCATAGGATGTGTGCATCCGTCCTGGCAGGCAACAGTCAGCAGCACCACTTAACTCACAATGAGTCAAATGGAGCCTGAGCAAGCCTTTGCCAGTTCAGATCTGCAAGTTGGAACTTGGAACACACAAAAAAATAAAATAAAAATGTTTATTTTTTTTAAATAAGAAATGACTAAAATTTCAGGTTTCTTCCCCTCTGTTTAGTGAAAAAAGCCCATAACTGTCTAAACACTGTTTAATGGTGAATGCCATAAAAATACAGAAATAACAGTGCCAGAAAGGAGATTTAGTAGTCACCTTATCTCCCTAAAAAAATGAAATAAGCAATGGCTAAAGAATCGCATGTACCCCAAAATTATACCAATAAAAACTTCGGCTTGCCACATGAAAGAAGTCCTTATACAACTCCATCTATAGAAATAAAATCGGATCTGATTCTGATCAATGGACTCAGAAACCAGGTATAGGTTTGTTGTTTTGCTTTTTTATTTTTTAAAAAGGGGACCTAACAGCAGAATTGACTCCCATAATGTGTTGAGAGAGCTTTATCGTCATCGCTCCTACCTGCACTTCACTGCTATCTCACTCACAGCACCATAAGTGACAAGCCAGGGTGTGCAGGGAGAACAAGTCATCCCTCTTCTCCTCCTGCAATTCACTGGTATCTCACCCACAGCACCATAAGTGACAAGCCAGGGTGTGCAGGGAGAACAAGTCATCCCTCTCCTCCTACCTGCACTTCACTGGTATCTCACCCACAGCACCATAAGTGACAAGCCAGAGTGTGCAGGGAGAACAAGTCATCCCTCTCCTCCTACCTGCACTTCACTGGTATCTCACCCACAGCACCATAAGTGACAAGCCAGGGTGTGCAGGGAGAACAAGTCATCCCTCTCCTCCTACCTGCACTTCACTGGTATCTCACCCACAGCACCATAAGTGACAAGCCAGAGTGTGCAGGGAGAACAAGTCATCCCTCTCCTCCTACCTGCACTTCACTGGTATCTCACCCACAGCACCATAAGTGACAAGCCAGGGTGTGCAGGGAGAACAAGTCATCCCTCTTCTCCTCCTGCAATTCACTGGTATCTCACCCACAGCACCATAAGTGACAAGCAAGGGTGTGCAGGGAGAACAAGTCACCCCTCTTCTCCTCCTGCAATTCACTGGTATCTCACCCACAGCACCATAAGTGACAAGCCAGGGTGTGCAGGGAGAACAAGTCACCACTCTTCTCCTCCTGCAATTCACTGGTATCTCACCCACAGCACCATAAGTGACAAGCCAGGGTGTGCAGGGAGAACAAGTCATCCCTCTTCTCCTCCTGCAATTCACTGGTATCTCACCCACAGCACCATAAGTGACAAGCAAGGGTGTGCAGGGAGAACAAGTCACCCCTCTTCTCCTCCTGCAATTCACTGGTATCTCACCCACAGCACCATAAGTGACAAGCCAGGGTGTGCAGGGAGAACAAGTCATCCCTCTTCTCCTCCTGCAATTCACTGGTATCTCACCCACAGCACCATAAGTGACAAGCCAGGGTGTGCAGGGAGAACAAGTCATCCCTCTTCTCCTCCTGCAATTCACTGGTATCTCACCCACAGCACCATAAGTGACAAGCCAGGGTGTGCAGGGAGAACAAGTCATCCCTCTTCTCCTCCTGCAATTCACTGGTATCTCACCCACAGCACCATAAGTGACAAGCCAGGGTGTGCAGGGAGAACAAGTCATCCCTCTTCTCCTCCTGCAATTCACTGGTATCTCGCCCACAGCACCATAAGTGACAAGCCAGGGTGTGCAGGGAGAACAAGTCATCCCTCTCCTCCTACCTGCACTTCACTGGTATCTCACCCACAGCACCATAAGTGACAAGCCAGTGTGTGCAGGGAGAACAAGTCATCCCTCTTCTCCTCTTGCAATTCACTGGTATCTCACTCACAGCACCATAAGTGACAAGCCAGGGTGTGCAGGGAGAAAAAGTCACCCCTCTTCTCCTCCTGCAATTCACTGGTATCTCACCCACAGCACCATAAGTGACAAGCCAGGGTGTGCAGGGAGAACAAGTCATCCCTCTCCTCCTACCTGCACTTCACTGGTATCTCACCCACAGCACCATAAGTGACAAGCAAGGGTGTGCAGGGAGAACAAGTCATCCCTCTTCTCCTCCTGCAATTCACTGGTATCTCACCCACAGCACCATAAGTGACAAGCAAGGGTGTGCAGGGAGAACAAGTCATCCCTCTTCTCCTCCTGCAATTCACTGGTATCTCACCCACAGCACCATAAGTGACAAGCCAGGGTGTGCAGGGAGAACAAGTCACACCTCTTCTCCTCCTGCAATTCACTGCTATCTCACTCACAGCACCATAAGTGACAAGCCAGGGTGTGCAGGGAGAACAAGTCACCCCTCTTCTCCTCCTGCAATTCACTGCTATCTCACTCACAGCACCATAAGTGACAAGCCAGGGTGTGCAGGGAGAACAAGTCACCCCTCTTCTCCTCCTGTAATTCACTGGTATCTCGCCCACAGCACCATAAGTGACAAGCCAGGGTGTGCAGGGAGAACAAGTCATCCCTCTTCTCCTCCTGCAATTCACTGGTATCTCGCCCACAGCACCATAAGTGACAAGCCAGGGTGTGCAGGGAGAACAAGTCATCCCTCTTCTCCTCCTGCAATTCACTGGTATCTCACCCACAGCACCATAAGTGACAAGCCAGGGTGTGCAGGGAGAACAAGTCATCCCTCTTCTCCTCCTGCAATTCACTGGTATCTCACCCACAGCACCATAAGTGACAAGCCAGGGTGTGCAGGGAGAACAAGTCATCCCTCTCCTCCTACCTACACTTCACTGGTATCTCACCCACAGCACCATAAGTGACAAGCCAGGGTGTGCAGGGAGAACAAGTCATCCCTCTTCTCCTCCAGCAATTCACTGGTATCTCACCCACAGCACCATAAGTGACAAGCCAGGGTGTGCAGGGAGAACAAGTCATCCCTCTCCTCCTACCTGCACTTCACTGGTATCTCACCCACAGCACCATAAGTGACAAGCCAGGGTGTGCAGGGAGAACAAGTCATCCCTCTTCTCCTCCTGCAATTCACTGGTATCTCACCCACAGCACCATAAGTGACAAGCCAGGGTGTGCAGGGAGAACAAGTCATCCCTCTTCTCCTCCTGCAATTCACTGATATCTCACCCACAGCACCATAAGTGACAAGCCAGGGTGTGCAGGGAGAACAAGTCATCCCTCTCCTCCTACCTGCACTTCACTGGTATCTCACCCACAGCACCATAAGTGACAAGCCAGGGTGTGCAGGGAGAACAAGTCATCCCTCTTCTCCTCCTGCAATTCACTGGTATCTCACCCACAGCACCATAAGTGACAAGCCAGGGTGTGCAGGGAGAACAAGTCACACCTCTTCTCCTCCTGCAATTCACTGGTATCTCACCCACAGCACCATAAGTGACAAGCCAGGGTGTGCAGGGAGAACAAGTCACCCCTCTTCTCCTCCTGCAATTCACTGCTATCTCACTCACAGCACCATAAGTGACAAGCCAGGGTGTGCAGGGAGAACAAGTCATCCCTCTCCTCCTACCTGCACTTCACTGGTATCTCACCCACAGCACCATAAGTGACAAGCAAGGGTGTGCAGGGAGAACAAGTCATCCCTCTTCTCCTCCTGCAATTCACTGGTATCTCACCCACAGCACCATAAGTGACAAGCCAGGGTGTGCAGGGAGAACAAGTCATCCCTCTTCTCCTCCTGCAATTCACTGGTATCTCGCCCACAGCACCATAAGTGACAAGCCAGGGTGTGCAGGGAGAACAAGTCATCCCTCTCCTCCTACCTGCACTTCACTGGTATCTCACCCACAGCACCATAAGTGACAAGCCAGGGTGTGCAGGGAGAACAAGTCATCCCTCTTCTCCTCCAGCAATTCACTGGTATCTCACCCACAGCACCATAAGTGACAAGCCAGGGTGTGCAGGGAGAACAAGTCATCCCTCTCCTCCTACCTGCACTTCACTGGTATCTCACCCACAGCACCATAAGTGACAAGCCAGGGTGTGCAGGGAGAACAAGTCATCCCTCTTCTCCTCCTGCAATTCACTGGTATCTCACCCACAGCACCATAAGTGACAAGCCAGGGTGTGCAGGGAGAACAAGTCATCCCTCTTCTCCTCCTGCAATTCACTGATATCTCACCCACAGCACCATAAGTGACAAGCCAGGGTGTGCAGGGAGAACAAGTCATCCCTCTTCTCCTCCTGCAATTCACTGGTATCTCGCCCACAGCACCATAAGTGACAAGCCAGGGTGTGCAGGGAGAACAAGTCATCCCTCTCCTCCTACCTGCACTTCACTGGTATCTCACCCACAGCACCATAAGTGACAAGCCAGGGTGTGCAGGGAGAACAAGTCATCCCTCTTCTCCTCCTGCAATTCACTGGTATCTCACCCACAGCACCATAAGTGACAAGCCAGGGTGTGCAGGGAGAACAAGTCACACCTCTTCTCCTCCTGCAATTCACTGGTATCTCACCCACAGCACCATAAGTGACAAGCCAGGGTGTGCAGGGAGAACAAGTCACCCCTCTTCTCCTCCTGCAATTCACTGCTATCTCACTCACAGCACCATAAGTGACAAGCCAGGGTGTGCAGGGAGAACAAGTCACCCCTCTTCTCCTCCTGCAATTCACTGCTATCTCACTCACAGCACCATAAGTGACAAGCCAGGGTGTGCAGGGAGAACAAGTCATCCCTCTCCTCCTACCTGCACTTCACTAGTATCTCACCCACAGCACCATAAGTGACAAGCCAGGGTGTGCAGGGAGAACAAGTCATCCCTCTTCTCCTCCTGCAATTCACTGGTATCTCACCCACAGCACCATAAGTGACAAGCCAGGGTGTGCAGGGAGAACAAGTCATCCCTCTTCTCCTCCTCCTCCCTGCACTCGCTGGTTTGTCACTCATGGCGCTGTGGGCGAGATACCTGTGAAGTGCAGAGAGGAGTGACAGCGCTCCCAGGTTAGTCCAGGTACGGGCGTGCAGAGATTAAATCTGATTACAACCATTATCAGAAGGCTGATGCAACAACCATTATCAGAAGGCTGATGCAGTACTCCTAGCACATTATGGGTTTGTTCACGTACTGCGTTTTGCCACAGAAAAAAAAAAAAAACAGCATTTTACAGTCCTGGTAAAGTGAATGAGATTTCTGCACATTCTACCTATAGCTTCCTTGCAAGTTAGAAATAAAGTGTTTATTCAAATCTGCAACACATCAATTCTTTCAGCGTTTTTCACCATTTAAGGGTATGTGCACATGATGTCTCACCGCCGGCGGCTTCCACACAATATGCTAATTAGAGTAGGCTTTTGTTTTTCCTCTACCTGTGGACTTTCCTCATAGAGGTTAGGTCTATGGGGAAAGCCTGTATGCGGACCCGCAAGAGAAATTGACATGCTGCGGTCTGGAAAGACGCGATGCATGTCAGTTTCCACGGGTGATCCACAGACGCATAGTGGGTGTGGGGTTTCTACAAATCCCATCCACTATGCTGTAACATCTGGCGGCTGCGGATTGGATGCAGCACAAGTGCACCGTGTCCAATCCAAGGCTGTGGAGTCGGTGTCCATTTTGGTGGAGTTAGTATAAAATGGATTGACTCCAACTCCTAAAATATATAATAAATTGGGTACAGTAATTCAATGCAGTTTGTGGGGAATATTTTTTCATAAGAATTTGTGAAAGTTATGAAATGTCCTATAAATGTCTGTCCTATTCCTGATCTAAGGGTCTAGACCTTTAGCGGAGATGAATCTGTGCTACAGTCAATTTATCACTTAAACATAAGCCATGTATGAGGGAGTCTGAGTCGGTGTCATGGAAATTGAGGAGTCGGAGATTTGGTTTACCGACTCCACAGCCCTGGTCCAATCCGCAGCAAATACTGATGGTGTGCACATACCCTAAATGAAAGGGATAAATGCAAGGAAAGATATCTGCAAAAAGAAATAAAACCGTACATATATATATAGTGTTTTTCCTGCCAACAGAAATATCTGTGTGCACCTAGCCTGTGGGGGAAGCCTGTGGTCTGGCTCCCTGTAACCGGTGTCACGGAACGGCCAAGGGGAAAGAGAATACATCAAGGCTTATAAAGCCTGTACTGAACAAGCACCGCGGAGACCCCGAAGAGGGCTCTTAGGCTGTGTGCCCACGATGCGTTTTTTAAGTGCTTCCGCAGCGGCAAAAACGCTGCAGAAATGCTTAAAAAACGCTTGGTAGAAGACCTGCCATGTTCCCCAATGATAATCCGCATGTGCTGTGCACATGCTGCGGAAATTTCCACTGCAGATTATCATTGCGGAAAAAGACGCAGCACTAACAATTTTTTTTTCCGGAAGCGCTGCGTTTTTGCCGCCTTTGACTTGCATTGGAATGCATGGATTCCGCATCACTGCATCTGTACATGTGGAATCCATGCGCTTCAATGTGCGGATGGTACCCGGGTCTGGAGAGGAGGAGACTCTCCTCCGGACCCGGGTACCATAGAACCTATAAAAAAAAGAATAAAATAAAAAATAAATATTATATTTACCTTCTGATGGCCCCCGCTGCGCAGATCGCGGTGGACTGAAGGACCTGCGTTGACGTCATAGTCATGTGACGGCAGGTCCTTCAGTGTACCGCGAGCTGCCAGCAAGCCAGGACGGAGTGAAGCAAGACTCTGGGGGCCATCGGAAGGTAACTATAGATTTATTTTTACCATTCTTTCTGTCACACTATATAAATCCATGCCATTTGCATGGATTTATATAGTGTGACCAAGTTGTCAAGCACTTTCCAAGTGATGCTAAAATCGCTTGGATAGTGCTTGTCAACCCGCATGCGGAAATGCATGTGAAGAACGCTTCACATCCGCTTGTCCCTGGCAGGAAAACGCATGTACAATCCGCATGTACAATCCGCATGCGTTTTTTTCTGCCAGGGAGATGCAGAAACGCTCAGGAAAAAATCCGGAGCATTTCTGCATCGTGGGCACATAGCCTAAGGCTGCGTGCCCACTATGCGTTTTTTAAGCGTTTTTGCAACGGAATTTCCGCAGCGTAAATGCTTTAAAAACGCTTGGTAATCCATGCCCCATGGTCCCCAATGAAAATCTGCATGTTCTGTGCTCATGCAGCGGAATTTTCCGCAGCGGATTTTCCTTGCGGAAAAATCCGCAGCATGTCCATTATTTGTGCGTTTCTGAATGCGGATTTGATGTCCCAATGCATTTGAAAAACGCAAGTCAAATACGCATGTAAAAACGCTGCAAAAACGCATGTAAAATCCGCAAGCGTTTTTACTGCCGAGAACATGCAGAGACGCTGCAGAAATTTTCTGCTTCATTTCTGCATCGTGGGCACATAGCCTTATAGTGCATGCAGACACTGAACCAGGCTCGCCACCAATGGCTAATAGCTCGAGTGGCAGTGCCAGCTGAGGCGTCCTGACATGGGCACATTACTAGGGACCCTGCATACACTGAGCGGGAGACATGCCGGGCGCCACTGCGCAGCCCACAGCCTCTAGTCCTGCGCACAGCGCCGTGCTACCAGCGAGCACTGCGGAGCAAACACTCATTCCCACTCACCTTGAGAGCTGTCGCTTCCTAGTAGATAGGACCTTGATGACGTACAGTCACGTGACTCTAGATTCACGTGACGTCATTTTAGCGTGACTCTATAAAAGGTGTATTAACATGCGCCTTCCCGGCACATTTTAGCAGTGACGGCTGAGGACAAATAGAGCCCAGAGCGGGCGGTAATGGCGGCTGTAGCGATACTGTGTGAGAAGGAAGTTACCAGCCCGTCCACCATAGTATTTGTACACCTGTGGTTGGTAACTGTGTGAAGGTTGTACATTGGTGTAGCACAGTTTTTGTGCGGGACCAGGGCTGGACAGACCCCTCCTTGTGGGGCCCAGTACTTAATAACATTTTAAAAGGGGCTATCCAGAAGCAAACACTTTTTTTCATTAAACAGAACCATGGATAAGGGCAGTGTGCGTTACCTGGTGAGGTTTCTTACAGGTTGTCTTTCATGGAAGTTTTATTTTTTTGCAAAGTGTTGAACGTGGTTTGGAAAATAAAGTTATACTCACCCCCTCTGGTTTTATGTTCAGACACCTACCTGGCCTCTACCTCTAGGTCCTATTGAAGAGAATAGCAGCTGAGCTTTGGTACCTGACAGCCGCCCATGGGCAGCGCACAGAGTCAGTACCTGGCAGTCACCCATGGGCAGTGCACACTGGAATCAGTACCTGGCAGCCACCCATGGGCAGCACACAGAGCCTGTACATGGCAGCCACCCATGGGCAGTGCACACTGGAGTCGGTACCTGGCAGCCACCCATGGGCAGCACACAGAGCCTGTACCTGGCAGCCGCCCATGGGCCTCGGACACTGGAGTCAGTACCTGGCAGCCACCCATGGACAGCAGACACTGGAGTCAGTACCTGGCAGCCACCCATGGGCAGCGCACAGAGCCAGTACCTGGCATCCGCCCATGGGCAGCGCACACTGGAGTCAGTACCTGGCAGCCACCCATGGGCAGCGCACAGAGCCAGTACATGGCAGCCACCCATGGGCAGTGCACACTGGAGTCGGTACCTGGCAGCCACCCATGAGCAGCGCACAGAGCCAGTACCTGGCAGCCGCTCATCGGTCTCGGACACTGGAGTCAGTACCTGGCAGCCACCCATGGACAGCAGACACTGGAGTCAGTACCTGGCAGCCACCCATGGGCAGCGCACAGAGCCAGTACCTGGCATCCGCCCATGGGCAGCGCACACTGGAGTCAGTACCTGGCAGCCACCCATGGGCAGCGCACAGAGCCAGTACATGGCAGCCACCCATGGGCAGTGCACACTGGAGTCGGTACCTGGCAGCCACCCATGAGCAGCGCACAGAGCCAGTACCTGGCATCCGCCCATGGGCAGCGGACACTGGAGTCAGTACCTGGCAGCCACCCATGGGCAGCGCACAGAACCAGTACCTGGCATCCGCCCATGGGCAGCACACACTGGAGTCAGTACCTGGCAGCCACCCATGGGCAGCGCATAGAGCCAGTACATGGCAGCCACCCATGGGCAGTGCACACTGGAGTTGGTACCTGGCATCCACCCATGGGCAGCGCACAGAGCCAGTACCTAGCAGTCACCCATGGGCAGCAGACACTGGAGGCAGTACCTAGCAGCCATCCATGGGCAGCACACACTGGAGTCAGTACCTGGCAGCCACCCATGGGCAGTTCACACTGAAGTCAATACCTGGCAGCCACCAATGGGCAGCGCACAGCGTGCTGTTCTGCTGTGTCATGGTAGGTGATAACAGCTGATCAGAGGGGCGGGGCTGGGTGTCAGACCCCACCATCTATCCAAGGATAGGACCAGTGGCAAGCTGGCAAATTTTTGCCTGGGGGACAAGCACAATGCACAGGCCCATGAATGGTGTGGCCCATCTTTAAGCCATACACTTTAAATAGCTGTCAGTCAAATGAAGTTTCTTCCAATCGTTAAGCCGACAGCCATCTCAGCTGACTCTCCCCTACACAGGAACGTTCGGCTGAGAACTCCTGTGTTCTCTAGGGGAAAGCTTATCTCATGGAGAACAATGTGATTGGCAATCCAAAATCGGACATGTCCTATCGATATCCCTTCCCGCAGTATTAGAATCACACCTTCATCAGTTGAAGTGATTACTCCCCCTTGTATAATTAATCCCACTTTCACAACTAGGGCAGGGATTAATTATAGACAGAGCTACGCACCTGTCTAGGGCATTACCTCAGGATTAGAAGGAAGGGCTGACACCACTTATCCATGGTACTAGGCAGTCATGATGTTCATCACTGCTTTATTTGGACTTTAGCACCACAGAGAGTGCAGTATCTGCCCTGCTCACCAGTGGGCAAAGTCAGTACGGTAGTCAGTGGTAGTTTAATACTGGCACCGGGCACTGACAGCTGCGCAGCTTGTCAATGTCAGGCAGAGGCAGCGCTTAGCGCAGGTAGAGGGTGTTCCTCTGGTATTCCAGCAGCGCTCATTTACAAGCTGTGCAGCAGTCAGTGCCCCGTGTCAGCAGGGCAGCTGCCAGTGATTTCTGGGCCCTATACTGGCAAAATTGTGGGGCCCCCTGGAGACTCTGCCCAGGTTCCACCCCAGCTCTGCCTCCACCCCCCCCCCCCACTCTTGGAAAAACTCCACTTCACCACGTCCTCACCTATCACACATTAACAGTTCCCACTGAAACCAAGATCAAATACACAGCCATCAGCTTTTATTTTGGACAAATGATTTTTTAAGCCGCCACCACGACAAGGTTATACAAAGGGAAGGAAAACCGCGGTCTATGGAGCGCCAGGGATTCAGGATGGAGGGGGAATTATGCTTAAAAACAAACCTTTATTAGGTCAGAATAAGACAACACGTTTCGGCAGTGGAATACTGCCTTCTTCAGGTCACCTTCAGGCAGGTCCCTGGCACTCCATAGACCGCGGTTTTCCTTCCCTTTGTCTGCTACTATCCCTCCTTGAGTTTCCGCGGCAGGAGCTGCCACGCCATAAGAGCCGAGTGTCTTGAGGACCTGCATCAACGTCGGTCACGGGATCGCACAGCCGCAGCCACGTGGCAGCTCTCCGGGTCCTCCTCTTTCCAGGCTGTGTCCGGGGTTGTGCAGGGGTGCACAACCCGGTTAGGTGAGCAGACGCCTCTCTACCCCCCTTCCTCATTCACCTCCAGGTTTCACCCATAGCGCCCCTTGTCCTCCATTCTTTATTTCATACCACGACAAGGCTGACTTTTTTGGCCGGGCCCTACTCTACACTAACCTATTAACATTTCTATCAATATCCAATATTCTTTTTTAGGTATATTTTCATTTATTTTTCTTTAAGGTAATGTGTCACATACATTTTTTTGTAAAATGACCAATAATACCACATACGAAAGACAAATAATGTCACACTGTGACCAGACCACATATTCCCACCACATAGTGACCGAATAATACCACATACAAGGGAAAAATACCACCACACCATGACCAGACCACATATTACCACCATATAGTGACCGAATAATACCTCATACAGGGGACAAATACCGGCACACAATGACCAGACCACATAGTGACCGAATAATACCTCATACAGGGGACAAATACTGGCTCACCATGACCAGACCATATATTACCACCACATAGTGACCGAATAATACCACATGCAAGGGACAATTACCACCACACCATGACCAGACCACATATTACCAAAAAAAGCGACATAGTGTCACTCTGCACAGTAACAGGAACCCCCCCTCACTGAGAAGAGTATCCTCAAAAATAGCATACATCACAGCAGTAATAATATCCATAATTAGCCCCTACAGCACTAATATCCCACATCCTGGTCCCATATGTACTCCTTTCTGGATCCCACATGTCTCATTCCTGGCCCCTTGTGTTCTCCCATCCTGGCCCCATGTGACTTCAACCTGCCCCATGTGTCTCCATTCTGCCCCCATGTGTCCATTCTGCCTCCTTGTCGTCTCCATTCTGCTCCCATGTGTCTCCACTCTGCCCCCATGTCGTCTCTATTCTGCCCCCATGTCGTCTCCATTCTGCCCCCATGTCGTCTTCATTCTGCCGCCATGTCGTCTCCATTCTGCTCCCATGTCGTCTCCATTCTGCCCCCATTTCTCTCCAATCTGACCCATTTGTCTCCAATCTGACCCATTTGTCTCCATTCTACCCCCTTGCCTCCATTCTGCCCACATTTGTCTCCATTTTACCCCAATAGTGTGCCTTTACAAAAAAAAGTAAAAAAAAAAGTTTCTCCTTGCCTGACTGCGGTCCAGTGGCATCCCCTTCTTCCATCCATCTGAAGCGCAGATGCGAAACCGGCGCATGACAGTGACTTCATACGCCAGTGACGTGCACACCGACGTCAGCTGCCAGCCTGTGATTGGCTGGAGGCTGTTAACTATTGCCGTTCGGGAAACCACTGGCTTCCGCGCGTCAATAGATTTCAACTGAACATGCATCCAAGGACGCACATTCAGTTCGCTGGGGCCCTTTGAGCAGAAGGAGAAAGAGGAAGGCTAGCTCGATACAGGTCCCCCTCTGCTCACCGGGCCCCTTACACCAGTAAGGACAGTAATGCCCTGATGGTGGCCCTGCGTGTCAGTATTAAACTACTACTGACTACTTAACTTACTGTGACCACTGTTGGGCAGGTAGGCAGCATTAAGACTACCTAGTACTATCGATAAGTGTTGATAGGCACCGTAGTCAGATGTGAGACCTAACTTCTGACTGGTAGGGAGAAGTGGGAGGTGTCATGTCCGAACTGCCTATATCTCACCCACATAGAGTATAATAAACTCCGGTAATTAAGGTAGTTCAATCTCAATGAACATCTTATTCGCATGAGTATATACCATTAGAGGAGCAATGAAGCGTGAGGGGGGCAGAAGGGGGATTAGTTATGTGAATAAAATATAGCCTTAATTATAAAAATAATTGCTCAAGTCATTTTAAAGCATCATATACCCAGTATTGTATGGAGTATACACAGGCCCGTATTTGCCACTAGGCACCGGAGATCCGGTGCCTAGGGCGGCAGCTTGCAGGCATCGGCGCCCGAGTCTAGATTAAAAAGAGATATATACTTTGTGGCAAAGTCACTGGCAGAGTGACAGAGGGGAGATATGGAAGTTGCTCCTGCATATTAGGTGCAGAGAGGGTTAATGAGCCAGGTTTACAAGGGCATGTTTTTACGTGGATGGCTAAGTGCAAGGCGGGAAGCCATTCTGCATATCTCCACTCCAGGGAGTAGCCTGGGCTTTAAATAGCCAGCCTTTACACTCAGGTGTGTTCAGTGTCTGGAGAAACCTGCTCCAGAGAGGAGCTCGCACGTGTTGTGCTGAACCGTGTGTGCCTAACCCTGAGTGGCCGGACCCCGTCTGAGACACGGACTGTACTGCATCTTTGTATGTTTACTTTACGGACTCCAGGTTGATTTATGACGTTTAATAAGTTTAAAGAGACAGTGTTCCTTGTCTATCTCCGCACCCAGCCGAGCAAGTCGCTTTACCACAACTTTTTTAAATCTCCCTTCCTCATTCAGACTCTTTAAGAAAACTGGCGTCTTCCTGGAGGAGGGTGCCATATTCATTTGCATTCACATCTTTAAGACGTGAATACAAATGATCCTCCGTGTGCACCGGCACTTCTGTGGTCAATGGAGCGCCAATCAGCTCCACTGACCCCACGTGCTGCGACGTGCGCACACTAAATCCTATATAGAAAAGATAGGAGTACACAGCCAAATATGAATAAAATAACAAATTTTATTGAATAGAGATAAGAAAAATATAAACATAAAAACCAACAGAGAAGATGTACCAGAAATAAGACCCTGACCTAAAGGGCATATGTACTACATCGCACTTTGAATCTGAAGAAGCACATGTGCAATATACTGCTTGTGGCAGGTAAGTATAAGCATATAATAGGAACAGTGAATGAACATATCAAGACAAAAAAAGAAATGTATATAAATCACATGTAAATACTAAAGATGTCACGCCATCACGGATACTAGTAGCCAACGTTTATCATCCTGTCATAGGATATAAGCCAGAAAAAGCACTGCCATCCACATGGGTAGAAAAATTATTTTAACCAAAGCAGTGAATATGCCAATTGAAGTACATTGATGTCTATCAAATCATTCATGATCGTTAATAGTTACCTAAAGGTCAGGACAAATGATCCACAGAGTGCCCCTAACGTGCGTTTGACGTTTGTAGCTTCCTCAGAGGGGTACGTTTGGATGGTCACTGTGGCTATTTATTCCCCATTAGTAAATTCCATATGATGTGGCGCCCGTATCATCATCATCCCTCGCCAACCGGAAGTCCACGGCTTGGCATCTGGCGTCACTTCCTCCCGCCCACTACCATGGAACCATGGCGTGGGCTGGAGAGAGCGAGGCAAAGCACACGTTGCCGGGATGACCGGGGGCGGGGCAAGTGCACACGTCAGAATCGGAGGACATACTTGCGAGTGTCGGCGCTCGCATCTCCCAAGCCATCCGAATGTACGTGGCTCAGCGTCCAGCATCACCCCCGCCCGCCCACCACCACGTGACCGCGGCGTGGGCGGACAGGGGCAAGGCCTAAGGACGCGTTGCCGCAGCAACCGATGATGGAGCGGGAGAGACGAGTGCATCTCACTGCATGCTGGAAAATCATCACATCAGTAATATCAGGCATTAACAATTCACCTATGCTGTGTATCAATCGTCAGAATGGTTCAATGGGACATGAATAATGGTTTGTATATTCTACTATATGAGGCAAAACACTTTATGACAAAATCAAGGAAGTGTGAATAAAGGCCTGAAGAGGTAGAATAGAACAATTAAAGAGAAAGTGCTCAGTGCAAAGAAAGGGAGTAACAATAAATGCCGAAAAGTATCAACAAGTATATAAGCACTTCCATGATAAGAAGGTTATTAAAAGATAATAAGACTAGATGTAACAAGAGAGAGATCAGAGATGCAAAAATCATTTTATTGTGAGATAGTGAGTAAGTAAAAAACAAGTGCAAAAGGAGGGCAGCGAAAGCAGGATACGTTATAAATAAATAATAAATGGTAAGTATATTAAATATATGTGAAAGATCTTGTCATATATATATAAAAAACACAATAACGTATCCAAGTATGTGTGTGTGCACGTGTGTATGTTACTTCTTTTAAGATATTTTTTATATATTTGTCTTGGTCACTAGTTTTTATATTGTTTTATTATATTCAATATTCTCTTTTCACTTATATGCACCTATTTATCATTATGCACTTTATTATCATGCACTTTATTTGTGGGTTTTGTGCAATTGTACCTTAATATGCATTGTATCACTTTTTTAAGAATGAATATATTCTGCTTTCACTGCCCTCCTTTTGCACTAGCTGTTTTTTACTTACTATCTCACAATAAAATGATTTTTGCATCTCTGATCTCTCTCTTGTTACATCTAGTCTTATTATCTTTTAATAACTTTCTTATCATGGATGTGACGCGCCCCCTGGGCCAGTGCTGTTAGGGATACCCGGAGCCGGATCAGATGGGGGTTGTAGTCTCCGAGTGGCTGTGACCCGGTCCGTGCCCAGGGTGTCAAGCTCAGTGTGTGGCAGTCCTTATGATGTTACTAGATGTTCTTTTGTGTCGACTACGCCACCCGTTGAATTGCGGTCAATACGGCCGCCGCTGCAGCAGGGTCCGCTGAGGCTGGTGATGTATGTGCAGCTCAGGCAGTATAACCCCCAACGGGAGGGGTATAGTCTCAGGGGGTCAGTTGCAGAGGATGGGGGTTGTGGTGGTGCAGCGGGGATGGAAATGAGACTCAGAGTCGGGCTGTGCAGTTCAGGGTTTGTTTACTTACTGCAATTGTTCTGGTCACTCCGGCCTTAAGTGACCACCCGAGCCGTGCTGCGTCCACCAGGTCCTGGACTCAGCCAACCCCCAGGTGATTCTGGAGCGTGGTCCTGAGCTCCCTTTCTGTCCTGTCCTCTTCTCTGGCCTTCCCCACCAGGGATCCACCTATGTCCGGCTCCCTCGGGCCTCTTGGTGGTAAACCCTTGTCTCTGGGTTCCCTGACCCTATTCCTGGTCTGCCTTCCGGGTGGATTTAGTGGGTGATCGTGGCAGATCGGTCCTGCCCACGACCTCCGGTTCCTGGCTAAGGTGTGCTGTAGCCTCTGCCAGCTTGGGATCCGGTACCCTGTTGCCAACTCTTCACCCTCTGGTCTAATTTGGGCTCTTGGAGTTCCTTCTTTCTCCCCCTCTGGGTCTTTCTTTCTCCTCTCTCTCTCTCTTGGCCTTGGAGCTGCTCTTCTCCTCTGCTCTGCTTCTCAGGTTCTCAGACTGACTGACCCTGATCTAAGATGGTTCCCACCTTATATACTCCCTCTATGTGTGAGCTCAGGTGACCAGCACCCAATGAGCTCCTAGCACTACCCAGACTGCTCCCCCTATCTGCCCCTACACTACTGGGATGTTCCACCCCCCTCCCACTCCAGCCAGGAACAGACTCTGTCGTACCTGCACATTTCTCTAGTGGGAGTACCATCGGTCTGTTCCTCGGAAATGGGATGTGTGTAGTGCATGCAGCTAACTGAGCTCAGTTCCACACTCCATCCTTACCCGGGAGTGGAATATCACACCTCTGGGTTGAGGTGCAATACCCCTGTAGCAGCCGAATCCTCAGGGTGCTACATTCCCCCCTGGTAAATCACAGCACGTCCTCGGGCTGTAAAATATAAACATCCAAAACATACAATTTTTTTCATAAACATAAACATAGAAAACATCATATAGATATCATCAGCAATAAACTTTTCATATATAACATTCTTGTTTCTGGTTCCTCCGGTCACGGTGCAACTTGTGACCGGGTAAAGTGCGACAGTCTCTCTTGGAATAAAACAGTTCTCTATAAAACCGGTAGGGGGCGCCTTTAGAAAGCGCAACTATATACAAGGGGATATGGCCGCTCTCAGTCCTCGGCCAGGTATTAGGAAAGGAATGACCGCTCTCAGTCCTCGGTCAGTGGGAATAGGGACACACGGGATTAACAGTTCACTCTTGGCTGGTCCCAACGGGGACTATATTTTAACTAGAACAGTTCTTATACCCTGACGGGCAACTTTATACAGTCTATCTCTACCGTACTTCAACGACGGCGTCCTCCTGCTCCTTCTTTAGATTCTTCAGACCCGTCCGGGTCCTCTTGCTCCTCCTCACACCGCAGCTCCTCCTCCAGCGGGGGCGAGGTCCTCTTTACAGGCTTCGGAGCCGGAATCAGGGGCTCGTCTAGGGGTCTCTCTTTCCGGAGTCGGGGATGGTGAAACTCCGGTGGCCATATGAAGGGCTGCCCATCCGGGCACGTATGCTGGGCGAACAGGTCCTCACCCAGGTGCGGTACTTTAGGTGTTATGGGCGCCGTGGTGGTAGCGGCGCCCGGGTTAACCAGGCCTTGCGACCAGGCCTGGGGCACCTTGAAAGTAAAGGGCACCGTAAGAACGGCGGCGCCCTGTGTTACTTGGCCCTGCGACCAGGCCGGGGGCTTCGCGGAGGTAGGGGGCGCTGTTGGTATTGCGGCGCCCGGGGGTACTAGGCCTTGCAACCAGGCTGATGGTACTTCCTGCTTGGCCACGCTCGGGGTCGAAGCGTGTGACGTCACAGGGGTCGCGGCTTCCGTTTGAGGCCTAGTCTGCGGCGGTGACGTTGCAGCGACGGGCACGGCAGGGGGTACTTCGGGCTCTGCGACGGGGAGCTGGGGCAGGCACGCGGTTTCCCGGCTCGGGGTAGTGACGTCCCCTTTACCTGCCTCCATTCGTTCGGCTCCCTTCTCGGCGCCGTCTCCGGCCTTCAGTCCTCCTGCGCCATCCTCAGAGGCGGTCTGTCTCCTCGTCTCGGGTGGCGTGCTCCGCTGACGAGTCTCGGTCTGCTGGGCCATCTCTCGGCTCCACTCCGCCAACGTCTCTCGTTGCACCCGGGCCAACCTCTGTGCGAGGCCCTCCAGCGCAGTCTGTGCACACTTCCGATCTCGGGGGAGCTGTGCTAGGATCTCCAGCAGGCCTTCTGGAGTGGCGACCTGCAACAGGCTCCTGACCACTGGGTCGGTGCTGCCTGGAGTGGCGGCCCGCATCAGGCTCCTGACCACTGGGTCGGTGCTGCCTGGCTCTCCCTCCATCTCCGGGTAGGCTTTCTCTGGACTCTCTTCCAGACGTCTTGTCTCCGGGTGCGCTCTCTCCAGACTGCTCCAGGCGACACCCATCTTTGTTCTCTTCTTCTGTCTCCGCCCACATCGAGGGTGGTCCCGGGGCAACTTCAGTTCCAGGGGCAGTTCTCTTACGCTGATGGACACTTCCAGCATCACAGTCTCTGTTGGTGGGCGCGGTTTCCGCTTTTGGCGCCATTCTTCGACCTGGCCCACGATGGGAGGTGGCCTTTTGCCACCCTCTGGCACGCCCATAATGGCGTCCGCTCCCCCAAGGCGGGAAATCTTCGGAAATGGCGGGAATCGTCTCCCAGTGGCGGGAAACTCCATGGATGGCGGGAAAAAGCTGCAAATGGCGGACAACCGGCGGGAAACGACCTGTGATGGGGCCCGATGGCGGGGACCCTCCGGAACCGGCGGGAGACTTCTTTTTAAGGTAACGATGAACTTTTCTTCAGGCACGCAGTACCCGGTTGTTGCGGGCACGTAATCCTGCCGACTACGCCAAAGTTGACGCGCCCCCTGGGCCAGTGCTGTTAGGGATACCCGGAGCCGGATCAGATGGGGGTTGTAGTCTCCGAGTGGCTGTGACCCGGTCCGTGCCCAGGGTGTCAAGCTCAGTGTGTGGCAGTCCTTATGATGTTACTAGATGTTCTTTTGTGTCGACTACGCCACCCGTTGAATTGCGGTCAATACGGCCGCCGCTGCAGCAGGGTCCGCTGAGGCTGGTGATGTATGTGCAGCTCAGGTAGTATAACCCCCAACGGGAGGGGTATAGCCTCAGGGGGTCAGTTGCAGAGGATGGGGGTTGTGGTGGTGCAGCGGGGATGGAAATGAGACTCAGAGTCGGGCTGTGCAGTTCAGGGTTTGTTTACTTACTGCAGTTGTTCTGGTCACTCCGGCCTTAAGTGACCACCCGAGCCGTGCTGCGTCCACCAGGTCCTGGACTCAGCCAACCCCCAGGTGATTCTGGAGCGTGGTCCTGAGCTCCCTTTCTGTCCTGTCCTCTTCTCTGGCCTTCCCCACCAGGGATCCACCTATGTCCGGCTCCCTCGGGCCTCTTGGTGGTAAACCCTTGTCTCTGGGTTCCCTGACCCTATTCCTGGTCTGCCTTCCGGGTGGATTTAGTGGGTGATCGTGGCAGATCGGTCCTGCCCACGACCTCCGGTTCCTGGCTAAGGTGTGCTGTAGCCTCTGCCAGCTTGGGATCCGGTACCCTGTTGCCAACTCTTCACCCTCTGGTCTAATTTGGGCTCTTGGAGTTCCTTCTTTCTCCCCCTCTGGGTCTTTCTTTCTCCTCTCTCTCTCTCTTGGCCTTGGAGCTGCTCTTCTCCTCTGCTCTGCTTCTCAGGTTCTCAGACTGACTGACCCTGATCTAAGATGGTTCCCACCTTATATACTCCCTCTATGTGTGAGCTCAGGTGACCAGCACCCAATGAGCTCCTAGCACTACCCAGACTGCTCCCCCTATCTGCCCCTACACTACTGGGATGTTCCACCCCCCTCCCACTCCAGCCAGGAACAGACTCTGTCGTACCTGCACATTTCTCTAGTGGGAGTACCATCGGTCTGTTCCTCGGAAATGGGATGTGTGTAGTGCATGCAGCTAACTGAGCTCAGTTCCACACTCCATCCTTACCCGGGAGTGGAATATCACACCTCTGGGTTGAGGTGCAATACCCCTGTAGCAGCCGAATCCTCAGGGTGCTACAGATGTGCTTATATACTTGTTGATACTTTTCTGTATTTATTGTTACTCCCTTTGTTTGTACTGAGCACTTTCTCTTCAATTGTTCTATTCTGCCTCTTCAGGCCTTTATTCACATGTCCTTGATTTTGTCATTAAGTGTTTTGCCTCATATAATAGAATATACAGTGGGTACGGAAAGAATTCACTCTTTGTTTCATTGCAGCTATTTGGTAAATTCTAAAAAGTTCATTTTTTTCTCATTGAAGTACACTCTGCACTCCATCTTGACTGAAAAAAAAAAACAAATGTAGAAATGTTTGCAAGTTTATTAAAAAAGTAAAACTGAAATATCACATGGTCATAAGTATTCAGACCCTTTTCTCAGTATTGAGTAGAAGCACCCTTTTGAGCTAGTACAGCCATGAGTCTTCTTGGGAATGATGCAACAATTTTTTCACACCTGTATTTGGGGATCCTCTGCCATTCTTCCTTGCAGATCCTCTCCAGTTCCGTCAGGTTGGATGGTGAACGTTGGTGGACAGCCATTTTCAGGTCTCTCCAGAGATGCTCAATTGGGTTTAGGTCAGTGCTCTGGCTGTGCCAGTCAAGAATGGTCACAGAGTTGTTTTGAAGCTACTTCTTTGTTATTTTAGCTGTGTGCTTAAGGTCATTGTCTTGGAAGGTGAACCTTCAGCCAAGTCTGAGGTCCAGAGCACTCTGGAAGAGGTTTTCATCCAGGATATTTCTGTACTTGGCCGCATTCATGTTTCCTTCAATTGCAACCAGCCATCCTGTCTCTGCAGCTGAAAAACACCCCCATAGCATGATGCTGCCACCACCATGTTTCACTGTTGGGATTGTATTGGGCAGATGATGAGCAGTGCCTGGTTTTCTCCACACATACCGCTTAGAATTATCACCAAAAAGTTCTATCTTCTTCTCATCAGACCAGAGAATCTTATTTCTCATAGTCTGGGAGTCCTTCATGTGTTTTTGAGCAAACTCTATGCGGGCTTTCATATGTCTTGCACTGAGGAGAGGCTTCCGTCGGGCCACTCTGCCATAAAGGCCCGACTGGTGGAGGGCTGCAGTTATAGTTGACGTTGTGGAACTTTCTCCCATCTCCCTACTGCATCTCTGGAGCTCAGCCACAGTGATCTTGAGGTTCTTCTTTACCTCTCTCACCAAGGCTCTTTTCCCATGATTGCTCAGTTTGGCTGGACGGGCAGGTCTAGGAAGACATCTGGTGGTCCCAAACTTCTTCCATTTAAGTATTATGGAGGCCACTGTGCTCTTACGAACCTTCAGTAATGCAGAAATTCTTTTGTAACCTTGGCCAGATCTGTGCCTTGCCACAATTCTGTCTCTGAGCTCCTTGGGCAGCTCCTTTGAGCTCATGATTCTCATTTGGTCTGACATGCACTGTGAGCTGTGAGGTCTTATATAGACAGGTGTGTGCCTTTCCAAATCAAGTCCTATCAGCTTAATTAAACACAGCTGTACTCCAATGAAGGAGTAGAACCATCTCAAGGAGGATCACAAGGAAATGGACAGCATGTGACTTAAATATGAGTGTCTGAGCAAAGGGTCTGAATACTTATGACCATATGATATTTCAGTTTTTCTTTTTTAATAAATTTGCAAAAATTTCTACATTTCTGTTTTTTCTTCAGTCAAGATGGGTTGCAGAGTGTACCTTAATGAGAAAAACAAATGAACTTTTTTAGAATTTACCAAATGGCTGCAATGAAACAAAGAGTGAAAAATTGTAAGGGTTTCCGTACCCACTGTACAAACCATTATTCATGTCCCATTGAACCATTCTGACGATTGATACACAGCATAGACTGATAGGTGAATTGTTTATGCCTGATGTTACTGATGTGATGATATTCCAGCATGCAGCGAGGTACACTCGTCTCTCTCGCTCCGTCACCAGTTGCCACGGCAACGCGTCCTTAGGCCTAGTAGGGGAACATGCTATGGAGGACATGGGGGGAGAAAATATGTTATGGAGAACATGGGGGAAATGTGGGGGTCGCTATGGAGAATATGGGGGGAGCACACAATGGAGAACATTAAGGTGATGAAACATGCTATGGAGAACATGGAACGAGGAAACATGCTATGGAGAACATGGGGGGGGGGGACCTGTTAAGGAGAACATAGTGTGAGGAAACATGCTCTGGAGAACATGGGAGGGGGGGACATGCTATGGAGAACATGAGGGGGAAGTAACAAGCTATGGAGAACATGGGGGAGAATGCTATGGAGAAGATCGGTGGGAGCATGCTATGGACAACATGGGGGAGAACGCTATGGAGAACATCGGGGGAGCATGCTATGGAGAACATGGAGGGGGACATGCTATGATGAACATGAGGGAGAGGAAACATGCTTTGGAGAGCATGGGGGGCATGCTATGGAGAACGTGATGGTAGGAAACATGATATGGAGAACATGGGGTGAGGAAACATGCTATGGAAAACATGGGGGAGAACATGCTATGGAGAATATGGGGGGAGGAAACATGCTACGGAGAACAAGGGGGAGGATATATGCTATGGAAAACATGGGGGGGGACATGCTATGGAGGACATGGGGGGACAAAACATGCTATGGAGAACATGGGGGGAGAAACATGCTATGGATAACATGGGGGAGAAACATGCTAAGGAGAACATGGGGAGAAACATGCTATGGAGGACATGGGGGAGAAACATACTATGGAGGACATGGGGGGGACAAAACATGCTATGGAGAACATGGGGGGATGCTACAGAGAACATGGGGTAGAACTCTATGGAGAACATAGGGGAAGCATGCTATGGAGAACATGCTGGGGAGAAAAAATGCTATGGAGAACATGGGAGGGAGCACACTATGGAGAAAATGGGGGGGGACATACTATGGAGGACATGTGGAAGGAAACATGCTATGGTGAACATGGGGAGAGAAAATATGCTAAGGAGAACATTGGGAGAGGAAACATGATATGTAGAACATGGGAGGGAGGAAACATGCTATGGAGAACATGGGGGGGAAGTAACATGCTATGGAGAACATGGGGGAGAACATCGGGGGGAGCATGCTATGGAGAACATGGGGGAGAACGCTATGGAGAACATCGGGGGGGAGCATGCTATGGAGAACATGGGGGGGGAGAACATGCTATGAAGAACATGAGGGAGAGGAAACATTCTTTTGAGAGCATGGGGGGGGACATGCTATGGAGAACGTGATGGTAGGAAACATGATATGGAGAACATGGGGGGAGGAAACATGCTATGGAAAACATGGGGGATAACATACTATGGAGAATATGGGGGGAGGAAACATGCTATGGAGAACAAGGGGGAGGAAATATGCTATGGAGAACATGGGGGGAACATGCTATGGAGGACATTGGGGGACAAAACATGCTATGGAGAACATGGGGGAGAAACATGCTATGGAGGACATGGGGGGGACAAAACATGCTATGGAGAACATGGGGGGGATGCTACGGAGAACATGGGGTAGAACTCTATGGAGAACATGGGGGAAGCTTGCTATGGAGAACATGCTGGGGAGAAAAAATGCTATGGAGAACATGGGAGGGAGCACACTATGGAGAAAATGGGGGGGGACATACTATGGAGAACATGTGGAAGGAAACATGCTATGGAGAACATTGGGAGAGGAAACATGATATGTAGAACATGGGAGGGAGGAAACATGCTATGGAGAACATGAGGGAGAGGAAACATGCTTTGGAGAGCATGGGGGGGACATGCTATGAAGAAAGTGATGGTAGGAAACATGATATAGAGAAAATGGGGGGGAGAAAACATGCTATGGAAAACATGGGGGGAGGAAACATGCTATGAAAAACATGGGGGCAGAACATGCTATGGAGAACATGGGGAGAAACATGCTATGGAGAACATGGGGGGATGCTACGGAGAACATGGGCTAGAACTCTATGGGGAACATGGGGGAAGCATGCTATGGAGAACATGCTGGGGAGAAAAAATGCTATGGAGAATATGGGAGGGAGCACACTATGGAGAAAATGAGGGCGACATACTATGGAGAACATGTGGAAGGAAACATGCTATGGAGAACATGGGGAGAGAAAATATGCTAAGGAGAGCATTGGGAGAGGAAACATGATATGTAGAACATGGGAGGGAGGAAACATGCTATAGAGAACATGGGGGGAGAAAACATGTTATGGAGAACATGGGGGAAATGTGGGGGTTCCGCTATGGAGAACATGGGGGGAGCACACAATGGAGAACATTAAGGTGATGAAACATGCTATGGAGAACATGGAACAGGGAAACGTGCTATGGAGAGCATAGGGGACGAAACATGCTATGGAGAAAATGGAACGGGGAAACGTGCTATGGAGAACATGGGGGGGGAGAAAACCTGCCAAGGAGAATATAGTGGGAGAAAACATGCTCTGGAGAACATGGGGGGGGGGGGAACATGCTATGGATAACATGGGGAGGAGGAAACATGCTATGAAGAACATGGGGGAGGAAAGATGCTATGGAGAACATGGGAAGAGGAAACATGCTATGGAGAACATATGGGGGAGGCAACATGCTATGGAGAACATGGAGGGAGCACGCTATGGAGAACATGGGGAGGAGGAAACATGCTATGAAGAACATGGGGGGAGGAAAGATGCTATGGAGAACATGGGAAGAGGAAACATGCTATGGAGAACCTATGGGGGTGGAAACATGGTATGGAGAACATGGGAAGAGGAAACATGCTATGGAGAACATATGGGGGAGGAAACATGCTATGGAGAACATGGAGGGAGCACGCTATGGAGAACATGGGGAGGAGGAAACATGCTATGAAGAACATGGGGGGAGGAAAGATGCTATGGAGAACATGGGGGGAGGAAACATGCTATGGAGAACATGGGGGAAGAAACATGCTATGGAGAACATGGAGGGAGGAAACATGTTATGGAGAAAATGGGGTGGGGAAACATGCTATGGAGAACATGGCATGGGGAAACAAGCTAGGGAGAACATGGGAAGAGGAAACAAGCTATGGAGAACATGGGATGAGGAAACATGCTATGGAGAACATGGGGGGCATATTATGGAGATCATGGAGGGAGCACGCTATGGAGAACATGGGGAGGAGGAAGCATGCTATGAAGAACATAGGGGGGCATACTATGGAGAACATGGAGGGGAGGAAACATGCTATGAAGAACATGGGGGAGGAAAGATGCTATGGAGAACATGGGGGAGGAAACATGCTATGGAGAAAAAGGGGGGGAGGAAACATGCTATGGAGAACATGGGGGGAAGAAACATGCTATAAGGACATGGAGGGAGGAAACATGCTCTGGAGAACGTATATAGGCGAAAACGTGCTATGGAGAACATGGGGGGAACACGCTATGGAGAACATAGGGGTCTGGAAACATGCTATCGATAAAATGGGGGGAGGAAACATGCTATGGAAAACATGAGGGGGAGGAAACACGCTATGGAGAATATGGGGAGCAAGCTATGGAGAACATGGGGGGAGCACGCTATGGAGAACATGGGGGGAGAACGCTGTGGAGAACATGGGGGGAGCACGCTGTGGAGAACATGGGGGACGAAACATGATATGGAGAACATGGGGGGAGGAAACATGCTATAGAGAACATGGGGGGGGAGGAAATATGCTTTGAAGAACATGGCGGGAGGAAACATGCTATGGAGAACATGGGGGGAGGAAACATGCTATGGTGAACATGAGGGGGGGAGCATGCTATGGACAACATGAGGGGGAGAAGCACGCTATGCAGAACATAGAGAACATGGGGGGAGGAAACATGCTATGGAGAACATGGGGGGGCATACTATGAAGAACATGGAGGGAGCAAGCTATGGAGAACATGGGGGGAGCACGCTATGGAGAACATGGGGGGAGCACGCTATGGAGAACATAGGGGACGAAACATGATATGGAGAACATGGGGGGAGGAAACATGCTATGGAGAACATGGGGGGAGGAAATATGCTTTGAAGAACATGGCGGGAGGAAACATGCTATGGAGAACATGAGGGTGGGAGCATGCTATGGAAAACATGAGGGGGAGAAGCACGCTATGCAGAACATAGAGAACATGGGGGGAGGAAACATGCTATGGAGAACATGGGGGGCATACTATGAAGAACATGGAGGGAGCAAGCTATGGAGAACATGAGGTGGAGGAAACTTGTTATGGAGAGCATGAGGGGGAGAAGCACGCTATGGAGAAAATGAGAGGGAAAGCATGCTATGGAGAACATGGGGGTGAAACATGCCATAGAGAACATTGGAAGAGGAAACATGCCATGGAGAACATGGGGGGAAGAAACATGCTATAGAGAACTTGGGGAGAGGAAACGTGCTATGCAGAACATATGGAGAACATGGGGGGAGGAAACATGCTATGAAGAACATGGGGGGAGGAAAGATGCTATGGAGAACATGGGGGGAGGAAACATGCTATGGAGTACATCAGGGAGGTAACATGCTATGGAGAACATGGGGGGAAGAAACATGCTATGGAGAACATGGAGGGAGGAAACATGTTATGGAGAAAATGGGGTGGGGAAACATGCTATGGAGAACATGGCATGGGGAAACAAGCTATGGAGAACATGGGAAGAGGAAACAAGCTATAGAGAACATAGGAGGAGGAAATATGCTATGGAGAACATGGGGGGCATATTATGGAGATCATGGAGGGAGCACGCTATGGAGAACATGGGGAGGAGGAAACATGCTGTGAAGAACATGGGGGGAGGAAAGATGCTATAGAGAACATGAGGTGGAAAACAAAAACAGTAGGAGCGCCAATGGTGAAGAGCCTGAGGTTTGGGGGGGGGGGAAATGAAGGGGGAGATGTTGTGACCACTCACCTGGTCCTGTTGTGCAAAGGAGCCCCGCACAACAAGGGAAAACGCTTCCAGGTGGGAGTCTGTAAGATGATCACAACTTAGCAGGAACTGTTCTAGGGAGCTTCTGTCTGCTTCAGCGGTCACATGACCAGAACCGTGTGACCGAAGTGGGCATTCCACAATGACATCACGGCAGGTCCTGTAGTAGGCTAGTTGTAAACAGAGCAGCTTCCACCGCTCTCCACAAGGGAGATTAGCAATCAAGAAAGAAGGAATTCTGCGGTGTTAGTGAAGCGCTAGAACAACTAGACAGTGGATTAGGTTATAACACACAAACCTTTTATTGTTTAGTACGCTCTCTAACGCCACGACGCGTTTCAATAGCAGACGCTATCTTCCTCAGGTAGATTAGAGAGCAAATGAAAGAGCAACCATTATATAGGGTAGGTGCACCAATCAAAGGACACTAACAATTATGACAACAGGAAATACCAAACAGGAAGTTAAAAAAAAAAAAAAGGTAAGTAAAAGAAATGAATATCATATAAATATGAATATAAATACTACATTAGATCAGCAGGTTAAAAGAGAGGATAAAAGATGCCACAGTATACCCAATAATGTCATGATGTACTAAAAGCAGGGATTATGAATAAAATATAAAATTAATAAAAAAAATAAAAAATGAAATAAAAACTAGTAATGCATGAATAAGAACCAAGAGAGAAATAGGGTTAATGAATCGCATTCTCAATTGTTAAATTAAGGCCCTCAGGGGACAGAGTGCCCAATCTAAAAATCCAATAACTCTCACGATTAATTAAACGACCCAAGCGGTCAGTCGTGGTTTCAGCAATCTGATCAATAATTTTAAGCCTTAAGTCAGTAGGATCCTTATTATGCGCCACAGAAAAATGTTTAGAAACGCTATGTAGAAGGAAACCACTACGAATATTAGACCTATGCTTATTCATCCGTGCATGCATGGCCTGTATTGTACGGCCCACGTATTGTAGGCCGCACGTACATTCAAGAAGATATACCACGAACATGGAGTGACAGTTTAAAAATTGTCTAATGGTATATGTTTTGCCAGTGGTATTCGAGGAGAAAGTCTTTGAACCACTAAAGATGCTCTGGCAACACATGCATTTTGGGGACCCACAAGAGAAACAACCACTGATCGAATTGCCCATGCTGGTAGATTGGGTTGGAGAGGATTCACATAGCGTATTGCTAGGAGCCACCATATTGCGGAGGTTCTTACCCCTTCTGAACACCACCCTTGGTTTATCAGGAAGGTGCCTAGAGAGGACCGGATCGCTCTTAAGGATAAACCAGAATTTGTCTAGTAACTTCTGGATGTTCCTGTGAGACTGGTTATAAGTAGTCACCAGGCTCCAGTTACTCAACTCAGTAGCGTCATCAGGGTTTTTATCACTGGCCGAAGTCATGCTCTTAACAATACTGTCTTGGGAACGGAGCTGGAGTTTTTTGATACAGGACTCTTGAGATAATGCTCTACATTTCTGAAAGGCATCACTCAGTAATTTCCGTGGATATCCTTTTTGCCTGAACCGTTTGTTGAGGATTTTGGCCTCCAGGGCAAAATCAGAATTATTAGTGCAGTTTTTTCTGATCCTCCAGTATTGGCCATATGATACGTTTCTGACCCATCTAGGGAGGTGTCCACTGTCAAAGCAAAGGTAGCTGTTAACATCAACCTGTTTAAAATGGGTAGACGTGGACAACCTCCCCGACGGGTCAATCCGCACCAAAAGGTCCAAATAATGGAGGGCTCTTTCTGACACAGTTGCTTAAAGGTAAGACCCTATGTATTCAAATTTAATTCTTCCACAAACATAGATGCCTCCTCTTTAGTCCCTGACCACAAAAAGAAGAGATCATCAATGAAACGCTTGTAGAGGAGAACATGTCCAGCTGCAGAGGGGGACTGCGCGATGAAGACAGACTCAAACACCCCCATAAACAAGTTAGCGTAACTGGGGGCGAATCTCGTCCCCATCGCGCAGCCCCTCAACTGCTTGTAAACAGATGTCCCAAAAGTAAAAACATTATTGTTCAAAATGAATAGGATCCCCATCTTAAGAAATTCCTTCTGGTCCTCCAAGAGAGTATCATCCAAGGACAGAAAATGATCTACCGCAGATATGCCTAGCTCGTGAGGAATATTGGAATAAAGAGCTGTGACGTCTAAAGTCATCAGCAAACAACCTGGCACTGAAGGAACATCCCTAAGGTGTCTGATCAATTGGGATGAGTCCTTCAGATAGGACGCTAACTTAAGAACAGACTTTTGCAAAAAAAGGTCTATATAATGTGATAAGTTGCAAGTAATAGAACCTACCCCTGAAATTATGGGGCGGCCAGGAGGGTTTTTGGCGTCCTTATGGACTTTGGGCAAAAAATAGAAAAAAGGGGTCTGATACCTCGAGATGTTTAACAATTTCATCTCTTTCTTATTTAAAATGCCTCGAGCATAGGCATTCTTAATAAGTTTATTGTAATTTAGAAAAATAGAGACGGAAGGATCATTATCAAGTCTCTCATAGTAATTTACGTCGTCGAGAATTCGTTTACCTTCACTCAGATACCAAACGTGATTCATCACCACTATGCCCCCCCCCTTATCCGCCTTTATAACAATCTCCCTATTTTCTCTTAGAGTATTAATAGCCTGCCTTTCCCCCGGAGTTAGATTATCTCTTTTTCTAATATTCGCAAAGGACCGGATTTCTTTTAAGGCTATATGTTGGAAGGTTTCCAAGTGGGGGCCCCTATGATGTAAAGGGAAAAATTTACTGGTATTTTTTGGGTTCACATGTTGGAACCCATCTGTAAGAGGTTCATTAGGGGCACTCATCATATCAATTGGACCACATTTTTTGCGCTGCCTTTCTAAAATAAAATGGCGTTGAACAGTTAGTTTCCTCATGTACTCATTAAAATCAAGATACAAGGTAAAGGGATTAGCCGGTGAGTTTGGGCAAAATGAAAGGCCCCTTTTAAGTAGTGACACTTGTTCCTCCGTGAGAGTAATATCGGAGATATTAAAAATCCCCGTGCACTCAGAGGAACAGTCAGAAAGGGATTTTAAATGATTTTCGTCCTTTTCAATGTGAGATCTGTCGCCATCAACAGCTCGGCGGAAGCTTCGTCCACTGCCTCTGCATCCACACCTCCTCTTTTTCTTTTTGGGTGGCGCCCTGGAGCCACCCGAAAAAACTGTGTAATTTTTGTGTTCTTGAGAGTCTTAGGAGAAGGAGATTTCCTTACTAATTCAACAGATGGCAACAAAGAATCATTAGCCACTACTTCTTGTAAAGGTACAATAAGATCCAGTGAGGAGGAAAAGCTCAACCTAGGAGGAGGTTTATTGAGGATTAGGTCAATCTCATTACCCCTTGATTCACTGCTTACTATCTCCATGTTTATTTTATTAGCTGAATCCTCAATAATTATTTCAGATGGCTGTAAAGGCATGGAGTCCTGTTGAGGATTCAAACACAATGCAGTTTTTGGAGCTATATTATCTATTATACTAGTTATTGGGAATATATAATCTCTTATAGGTGGCACAGCTGAAGGTACTGGTATAGCAGGAGGTTCTGGCAAAGGTTCAGGTAGAATTTGGTACATCGTTTCATCAAGTGGAGAAAGGGACTGTGTTTGGGTTTTTTGGGAATAAATAACTTCATGTGTAGTTAATAGGGATAAATTAAGGGAATCCGTGTTACCTTGTGTGGAGACTAGTGGTTGTGAAAGGTCTAAACCAAAATCAAAAGTGGGGGAAATACATGGAACAGTAGATTCTGTCTCAATGGGGACTGGTGGATCAGTTAATATTACCGGAGCCAATAGCCGTGTATGGGGTGCAGAGGTGTCCAAATTAATTATAGTGTCATGTGATCTGTTCGTTACAAGTGATAATACCTTTTGAGTCCCTGGCATGGTATCATCCACCGTTTGCTTATGAAACAAGGAACCCTTCTTCAAAGTTTTTTTATGCAATTCGTAGAAATTCCTCTGTTTGTCCGTTTTTAGTACACTTAAGGAATTACTACTGGGTAATTGATCTATATGCGATTCAACCCCCACTGACTTCTGTGAGATTTGGATTGGGACCTGTGGGACTTCCAGTATTGGCTGTGGGGAGACCTCCATAAATTCATCTAAATCAGTGAAGCCCCTATCTCGTAAAAGTTTTGCCACCTTTTTTCTAATTATATCGTCCTCTAATTTACTTAGTCTTATTCTCAATTTGGAATCCAAATCCTTGTACTCCAAAGAAAAGGAATAATAGTCAATACTAGTTCTTAAAGAGACCATATCACTCAAGGCTTTTTCTGCTAAGGAAACCCTCTTCTGAATTAATAATTGTATCATCCCTAATGAGCATTTTAAGGAAAATTCATCCCAGAGTTTAGTAAAGTCAGCGTCCTGCGGGAAAGAGGACTTCTGAGATAAGCGCAAACCCTTAGGTGCTATGCCTTCGGATAAATAACGTTTCAAAAATATTGCATCAAGGTGATTCGTAATCTCTACTTTGCGCTTATTCTCATATTCATGGAACAATTCCATCAGGTGTTTCTTATCCACTTCGCTTAAATGGTGAAGATCAATTAATTTGTGTGAGGATTTGGGTACACCACCAGGATCATCCAAAGCTTCGCATATTAGGAATTCCCTATGTGATTCCCGATTGGTCACATAAAAATCCATATCACTCAACTAGGATGTGGGGAAATGTATTATATATTTTTGAAACGTTATTTATCTAAATGTAGTATTTATATTCATATTTATATGATATTCATTTCTTTTACTTACCTTTTTTTTTTTTTTAACTTCCTGTTTTGTATTTCCTGTGTTGTCATAATTGTTAGTGTCCTTTGATTGGTGCACCTAACCTATATAATGGTTGCTCTTTCATTTGCTCTCTAATCTACCCGAGGAAGATAGCGTCTGCTATCGAAACGCGTCGTGGCGTTAGAGAGCGTACTAAACAATAAAAGGTTTGTGTGTTATAACCTAATCCACTGTCTAGTTGTTCTAGCGCTTCACTAACACCGCAGAATTCCTTCTTTCTTGATAGAGAACATGGGGGGCATACTATGGAGAACATGGAGGGGAGGAAAGATGCTATGGAGAACATGGGGGAGGAAACATGCTATGGAGAAAAAGGGGGGGAGGAAACATGCTATGGAGAACATGGGGGGAAGAAACATGCTATAAGGACATGGAGGGAGGAAACATGCTATGGAGAAAAGGGGGGGGGAAACATGCTATGGAGAACATGGGGGGAAGAAACATGCTATAAGGACATGGAGAGAGGAAACATGCTTTGGAGAACGTATATAGGCAAAAACGTGCTATGGAGAACATGGGGGGAACACGCTATGGAGAACATAGGGGTCTGGAAACATGCTATCGATAAAATGGGGAGGAGGAAACATGCTATGGAAAACATGAGGGGGATGAACCACGCTATGGAGAATATGGGGAGCAAGCTATGGAAAACATGGGGGGAGCACGCTATGGAGAACATGGGGGGAGCACGCTATGGATAACATGGGGGACGAAACATGATATGGAGAACATGGGGGGAGGAAACATGCTATGGAGAACATGGGGGGAGGAAACATGCTATGGAGAACATGGGGGGAGGAAACATGCTATGGTGAACATGAGGGGGGGAGCATGCTATGGAGAACATGAGGGAGAGAATCACGCTATGCAGAACATAGAGAACATGGGGGGAGGAAACATGCTATGGAGAACATGGGGGGCATATTATGAAGAACATGGAGGGAGCAAGCTATGGAGAACCTGTGGGGAGCACGCTATGGAGAACATGGGAGCACGCTATGGAGAACATAGGGGACGAAACATGATATGGAGAACATGGGGGGGGAAACATGCTATGGAGAACATGGGGGGGAGGTAATATGCTTTGAAGAACATGGCAGGAGGAAACATGCTATGGAGAACATGGGGGAGGAAACATGCTATGGAGAACATGAGGGGGGGAGCATGCTATGGAGAACATGAGGGGGAGAAGCATGCTATGCAGAACATAGAGAACTTGGGGGGAGGAAACATGCTATGGAGAACATGGGGGGCATACTATGAAGAACATGGAGGGAGAAAGCTATGGAGAACGAGAGGTGGAGGAAACTTGCTATGGAGAACATGAGGGGGAGAAGCACGCTATGGAGAAAATGAGAGGGAAAGCATGCTATGGAGAACATGGGGGTGAAACATGCCATAGAGAACATTGGGAGAGGAAACATGCCATGGAGAACATGGGGGGAAGAAACATGCTATAGAGAACTTGGGGAGAGGAAACGTGCTATGCAGAACATATGGAGAACATGGGGGGAGGAAACATGCTATGGAGAACATGAGGGGGGGAGCATGCTATGGAGAACATGAGGGGGAGAAGCATGCTATGCAGAACATAGAGAACTTGGGGGGAGGAAACATGCTATGGAGAACATGGGGGGCATACTATGAAGAACATGGAGGGAGAAAGCTATGGAGAACGAGAGGTGGAGGAAACTTGCTATGGAGAACATGAGGGGGAGAAGCACGCTATGGAGAAAATGAGAGGGAAAGCATGCTATGGAGAACATGGGGGTGAAACATGCCATAGAGAACATTGGGAGAGGAAACATGCCATGGAGAACATGGGGGGAAGAAACATGCTATAGAGAACTTGGGGAGAGGAAACGTGCTATGCAGAACATATGGAGAACATGGGGGGAGGAAACATGCTATGGAGAACATGGGTGGCATACTATGAAGAACATGGAGGGAGCAAGCTATGGAGAACATGGGGTGGAGGAAACATGCTATGAAGAACATGGGGGAAGAAAGATGCTATGGAGAACATGGAGGGAGGAAACATGCTATGAAGAACATGGGGGGGGGAAGATGCTATGGAGAACGTGGGGAAGAAACATGCTATGGAGAAGAAGGGGGGGAGGAAACATGCTACGGGTAACATAGGAGGAGGAAACATGCTATAAGGAACATGAAGGGAGGAAACATGCTATGGAGAACATGGGGGGAAGAAACATGCTATAAGGACATGGAGGGAGGAAACATGCTTTGGAGAACGTATATAGGCGAAAACGTGCTATGGAGAACATGGGGGGGAACACGCTATGGAGAATATAGGGGTCTGGAAACATGCTATCGATAAAATGGGGGGAGGAAACATGCTATGGAAAACATGAGGGGGACGAAACACGCTATGGAGAATATGGGGAGCAAGCTATGGAAAACATGGGGGGAGCACGCTATGGAGAACATGGGGGGAGCACGCTATGGATAACATGGGGGACGAAACATGATATGGAGAACATGGGGGGAGGAAACATGCTATGGAGAACATGGGGGGGAGGAAATATGCTTTGAAGAACATGGCGGGAGGAAACATGCTATGGAGAACATGGGGGGAGGAAACATGCTATGGTGAACATGAGGGGGGGAGCATGCTATGGAGAACATGAGGGGGAGAATCACGCTATGCAGAACAGAGAACATGGGGGGTGGAAATATGCTATGGAGAACATGGGGGGCATACTATGAAGAACATGGAGGGAGCAAGCTATGGAGAACATGGGGGGAGCACGCTATGGAGAACATGGGGGAGCACGCTATGGAGAACATAGGGGACGAAACATGATATGGAGAACATGGGGACGAAACATGATATGGAGAACATGGGGGGGAAACATGCTATGGAGAACATGGGGGGGAGGAAACATGCTATTGAGAACATGGGGGGCATACTATGAAGAACATGGAGGGAGCAAGCTATGGAGAACGAGAGGTGGAGGAAACTTGCTATGGAGAACATGAGGGAGAGAAGCACGCTATGGAGAAAATGAGAGGGAAAGCATGCTATGGAGAACATGGTGGTGAAACATGCCATAGAGAACATTGGGAGAGGAAACATGCCATGGAGAACATGGGGGGAAGAAACATGCTATAGAGAACTTGGGGAGAGGAAACGTGCTATGCAGAACATATGGAGAACATGGGGGGAGGAAACATGCTATGGAGAACATGGGTGGCATACTATGAAGAACATGGAGGGAGCAAGCTATGGAGAACATGGGGTGGAGGAAACAAGCTATGAAGAACATGGGGGAAGAAAGATGCTATGGAGAACATGGAGGGAGGAAACATGCTATGAAGAACATGGGGGGAGGAAAGATGCTATGGAGAACGTGGGGAAGAAACATGCTATGGAGAAGAAGGGGGGAGGAAACATGCTACGGGGAACATAGGAGGAGGAAACATGCTATAAGGAACATGAAGGGAGGAAACATGCTTTAGAGAACGTATGGAGGAGGGAACATGCTATGGAGAACATGGGGGGCACACTATGAAACATGCGGGGAGCACGCTATGGAGAACATGGTGGGGAGCATACTATGGAGAACATGGGGGTGAAACATGCTATTGATAAAATGGGGGGGAGGAAACATGCTATGGAGAACATAAGAGGGAGGAAACACGCTATGGAGAATATGGGGGAGCACGCTATGGAGAACATGTGGAGAGCATACCATAGAGAAATTGAGGGGGGGTTGTACAGGGTGGGACATTTATTTGGATACCCCTAAATAAAATGGGAATGGTTGGTGATATTAACTTCCTGTTTATGGCACATTAGTATATGGGAGGGGTAAAACTTTTCGAGATGGGTGGTGACTATGGCGGCCATTTTGAAGTCGGCCATTTTGGATCCAACTTTATTTTTTTCAATGGGAAGAGGGTCATGTGACATATCAAACTTATTGAGAATTTCATAAGAAAATCAATGGTGTTCTTGGTTTTAACGTAACTTTATTCTTTCATGAGTTACTTACAAGTTTCTCTTTGTTTACAGCCATTGACATGTCGCAGAGATTAACACGTGAGGAGCGGATAGAAATTGTGTTGATGTTTAGTGAACGCAGTGCCCGGGTCACTGCAGCAGATTTCACTGCAAGACACTCTACAAGACCACCCATCTCCCATGCTACAGTTAGCAAACTGCTTACCAAATTTCGTGAAACAGGTTCAGTGTTAGATTTGCCAAAATGTGGACACAAGAAAACTGTCACTAATGAACAAACATCAGTGGCTGTCCTAGCTTCATTCAGCAAGAGCCCACAGCATAGCACTTGAAGCATGTCACTGGAGAGTGGCATCAGTCGAACATCCCTTTGGCGGATATCAGCTACTCACAAATGGCACCCTTACAAAATCCAGCTGCTGCAGCATCTCAATGAGGATGACCCAGATCGGCGCACCACCGCAATTGGTCTAACACTAACCCACAGTGGATACATCCCTCCAAGACTGTTGGAACACAAAAATTGATGGTATGGTGTCGTATATGGGGTACAAAGATAGTGGGGCCATTCTTCATCAATGGAAACCTCAATGCCACTGGATATCTGAAATTGCTACATGATGATGTGTTGTCCTCTTTATGCACTGAAGATGACACGTTCCCTGAGTTTTCCAACAGGATGGTGCACCATCACATTATGGGTGTCAGGTTCGAGCATTCCTACATGAACAGTTTCCTGGAAAGTGGATTGGTCGTCGTGGGCCAGTTGAATGCCCACCAAGGTATCCCGATCTGACCCACTTAGACTTTTATCTTTGGGGTCATCTGAAGGCAATTGTCTATGCTGTGAAAATACAAGATGTGCAGTATCTGAAACAACGGATACTAGAAGCCTGTGCTAGCATTTCTTCTGCAGTGTTGCTATCAGTGTGTCAAGAGTGGGAGAAGAGGGTTGCATTGACAATCCAACACAATAGGCAGCACTTTGAACCCATTTTATAAGTGGTCATAAACTTGTAAATAACTCATGAGAGAATAAAGTTATGTTAAAACCAAGCACACCATTGTTTTTCTTATGAAATTCTCAATAAGTTTTATGCGTCACATGACCCTCTTCCCATTGAAAAAAATAAAGTTGGATCCAAAATGGCCGACTTCAAAATGGCCGCCATGGTCACCACCCATCTGGAAAAGTTTTCCCCCTCCCATATACTAATGTGCCACAAACAGGAGGTTGATATCACCAACCATTCCCATTTTATTTAGGTGTATCCATATAAATGCCCCCCCCCCCCCCCGTAGTGTGAATATAAAAATGGCTATTTTGAGTCTATATTGAAATATACAGAAAGTGTTCAAACCAGCATTGGTCTGCCCTGGTCTGGTTATATTTTCACAGATAGATAAGGCTCATTCTGTTTTACTTTACTTTGTATTATTTGATGTTTAGACATAAGACAATGTTAATAGTAACAACATCTTGAGGACTGCTTATTCACATTGTCTGAAACATTTACCACAAATAGTCTTCTGTTTATTGAGTGTTATTGTAAAACAGGGAGAGTTACATAACCTTTTGTGTTTAGTTTGCTTAATTGATTCCTAAGAGCTTTTAAATTGTGTGCGTTTATTGCCCACCATTGTCTATGTGAGAGCCTGTATCTGATTTACCTTTCCCCTACAGCTGGCCACTGTGGGGGGGGAGTAAATTAGACTTACTATTGTACATTCACTGTATAAGGCCAGAGAAATAATACTGAGAGAGAAGCCATAAGTTGTACCTACACTGAGGTGTAGTGTTGCGATACCTGCCGATGCAGTGTTTTGATACTTCCGGGGGCTCTCTGTCTTAGTAAATTGCTTCTCTGATATTCCAGACCGATGATGTTTAAAAGCTCTTTGGTGATGACTTGAGTATATGTACTTATCCTTTGTATGTTAACATATACAAAAGTGTCCACAATATTATAATATCATATTATTCCTTTAATTGTATACTTTATCTTTTAAATCAACTCTTATAATTAAAATTGCATTACATCTGTAAGGTGGCTAATGGTCGCATAGTCGATGGCAGGTATGTGTCACAGAGATGGCTGTCCTCTGTGATGTAACCCGGAGTGTTTCTCTAGAGCATGTAAGCACTAATAGGCCGATTGGTGCACCTGGGACCAGGTTATAGGTAGCTTGCAGAGTTGGGCGGTTCCAGCTACCTACATACCTCACCTCTGGGTGTGGTTAACAGCCTATAAAAATGGAGACCGTTGTTTGGCACATGGTCTATTTTTGGAGGGAGAAGGCCTGTGTTGTTGTCTCCAGACTGAGCCGTATACTGGATGCCTACCAGCCTATGTGACCACAGGGCTGGTTAACCAGAGACTTTGCTTACAGGACTGTTTTCTTTGTTATTGCCTGCACTAAAGGCTGTTTGTTTGCATTTTGTTTTTGACCGGTTTATGAAGCAAATAAACCGTTATGGACATTTAAATGAAAACGCTTCCTGTTTGCCTTCCGACGCACCCAAGTGAGTAACATCCCTACAATTGGTGTTAGCAGTTCGGGCAGTGGTCCCAGCAGATACGTATGACTGCTATAGGAAGAACTGCATGTCCTGGGTGAAGTCTGCCACAAGCCAGCAAGTGACGCCGGACAAAATGGAGGACCTGCTGAAACACCTGGTCCAGGCGCAGCAGCACCAGCAGAAGACCAACAGATTGTTGATACAGCACATCCAGCAGCACCAGCAGGAGCAGTGGCAGCAGCCGCAGCTTCTGGCAACCGCCATTCAGGGCAGGGCGAGCACCCCAACCCCAAGTCCGTCTGATGACTCCCACGTCCGGAAGGCGGCAAGACGGACCCTGCAGGAAATGACAGTGGGGGATGACTTAGAAGCCTTCCTGACGGTGTTTGAAAGGGTCGCTGAGAGGGAGAAACTTACTCCAGAGCAGTGGTCAGAGGTACTGGCGCCATACTTGATAAGGGAGCCCCAGAAGGCTTACTATGATTTAGCTTTGCAGGTTGCTAAGGAGTATGGCATGCTAAAATCTGAGATTCTGGCACCCTTGGGGGTGACAATGACTATTAGAGGGGCAGCGGTTCCACCGCTGGGCGTATCACCGGGACAAACCCCCTTGCTCCCAGATGTTTGACATTTTGCATCTGGTCCAGAAGTGGCTGTAGTCGGAGTCCTCTACACCTGCGCAGATGTTAGACGAGTTGCGATGGACCGGTTTGTGCATTCACTGCCGAGGCCAAAACAGACTTGGGTTGCCCAGGGTGATCCTTGGAATGCCTATGAACTGATTGGACTGGTCGAGAGATACCAGGGGGTTGAGAGTTCCTTGGGAAGGCAGCCCACCCCATACTGTGGGGCCCAAAAGGGGGTGGGGCATCCAAAGTTCAAAGGGGCGGGGGAGGTAATGCCCAAGGTCCCTACGGGTTATTTGCTGGAGGTGCCACGGTCCAGTCCACATAGCCGCCCATTGTCCGCTGACCCCCGAGCAGATGGACTGCAGCATAGGATGCCGCTGTTCATATTATGCGTATCCGACCTGCAGTGTGAACTGTCCCCCCAGCGAGGGGCCACAAGTCTGTCCCATGAAGGTGAATGAGAGGCAGGTAATGGCACTACTAGACTCCAGGAGTCTGGTGACCCTTGTGAGGGTCACCCTTCCTCTCCAACTGATACCAGGGAAAAAGGTTGGCGTACGGTGCATTCCAAGGTGATGCTAAGGACTACCCCATGGGCAGAGTGGACATTGAAACGGCCCACGGTACGGAGTCCCACGAGGTCGGTGTTGTTCAGGACTTGTTGCACGCTATTATCATAGGCCGGGACTTTTGTTTATTTTGGGATCTGTGGGGGAAGGGTTCTGGGTTCGCTGGCTCGGATAGGAAACCAGTTAACCCTGATGAGGTATCACCACATACGGGTTTCCCTTTTGTGTCCTTGTGGGGGATGAGGAGGTAGTGTCCCCTGAGTCTGACATTCCGGAGTTAGGGGTGACCAGCAAGAATTTTTGGTTTGCCCAACATAGGGACCTAACTCTGAAGGAAGCCTTTAATAATGTCACGGTCATAAATGGGGTTGCACAGGAGCTGGGGGCTGACACAAGGCTTCCCTATTTTATGATAAGTGGGGAGTTGTTGTACTGGGTCACGGAAGTGAGGGAGGAGCTGGTGGAACAGTTAATAGTGCCAGGCCCCTATAGACGGAAGGTGTTGGACATGGCCCATTCACATATCTTGGGGGACATCTGGGAGTGGAAAAAACGCAGGAGGTTAAACGTGCAGAGGTTCTATTGGCCCGCGTGTTACCGGGAAATATTAAAGTAGTCCTGCCCTACTTGTCAGTTAACCGCCCCCACCTCTCACTTTTGAAGTCACCTCATGCCATTGCCCATTATTGAAGTGCCGTTTGAGAGAATTGCTATGGACTTGGTCAGACCCGTAGATAAATCTGCTCGTGGGTATCAATATACACTGTGTGCAGAATTATTAGGCAAGTTGTATTTTAGAGGATTATTTTTATTATTGATCATCAACTATGTTCTCAATCAACCCAAAAGACTCATAAATATCCAAGCTTAATATTTTTGGAAGTTGGAGTGGTGGTTTTTTTTTCGATTTGGCTATCTTAGGAGGATATCTGTTTGTGCAGGTAGCGATTACTGTGCAGAATTATTAGGCAACTTAATAAAAACCAAATATAATCCCATCTCACTTGTTTATTTTCATCAGGTAAACCAATATCAGTGCACAAAATTTAGAAATAAACATTTCTGACATGCAAAAACAAAAACAAAAAAAATGAGTGATGAATATAGCCACCTTTCTTTATGGTGACACTCAGCAGCCTCCATCCATAGATTCTGTCAGTTGCTTGATCTATTTTCGATCAACATTGCGTGCAGCAGCCACCACAGCCTCCCAGACACTGTTCCCAGAGGTGTACTGTTTTCCCTCCCTGTAGATCTCACATTTTATGATGGACCGCAGGTTCTCTATGGGGTTCAGATCAGGTGAACAAGGGGGCCATGTCATTATTTTTTCTTCTTTTAGACCTTTACTGGCCAGTCACGCTGTGGAGTAGTTGGATGCATGTGATGGAGCATTGTCCTGCATGAAAATCATCTTTTTCTTGAACGATACCGACTTCTTCCTGTACCACTGCTTGAAGAAGTTGTCTTCCAGAAACTGGCAGTAGGTCTGGGAGTTAAGCTTCACTCCATCCTCAACCCGAAAAGGTCCCACAAGTTCATCTTTGATGATACCAGCCCATACCAGTACCCCACCTCCACTTTGCTGGCGTCTGAGTCGGAGTGGAGCTCTTTGCCCTTTATTGATCCAGCCTCTGACAATTTATCTCATGTTTCTTGTTCATAGGTGGTCGTTTTTCAGCCTTCCTTACCTTGGCCATGTCCCTGAGTATCGCACACCTTGTGCTTTTTGATACTCCAGTAACATTGCAGCTCTGAAATATGGCAAAACTGGTGGCGAATGGCATCTTGATTTTCCTCAATTCATGGGCAGTTATTTTGCGCCTTTTTTGGCCAACACGCTTCTTGCGACCCTGTTGGCTATTTGCCATGAAACGCTTGATTGTTCGGTGATCACGCTTCAAAAGTTTGGAAATTTCAAGACTGCTGCATCCCTCTGCAAGACATCTCACAATTTTGGACTTTTCAGAGCACGTCAAATCTCTCTTCTGACCCATTTTGCCAAAGGAAAAGAAGTTGCCTAATAATTAAGCACACCTTATATAGGGTGTTGATGTCATTAGTCAACACCCCTCCTCATTACAGAGATGCACATCACCAGATTTACTTAATTGGTAGTTGGCGCTCAAGCCTATGCAGCTTGGAGTAGGACAATGTTACGGGTCAGGGTGGTGGAACCTCTGTGCCTTGGAACAAGGAGGGACCCCGAGGGGAAGGTGTTAGTCTGGGGACGACCTTGTAATTGAGCAGGTGGCTCCCATGGGTCAGATAGCGGGGACTGACCGGTGTAGTGGGTGGACACAACAGAAGGGTAGCAGTCTCTGGGTGAGCAGGCGGGTGGTCACGGCAAGTGATGGCAGAACGGGTAAGAGTCTCTTAGCTGACAGGCAGGTGGTCACGACAAGTGACAGCAGAGCCTCCAGGTAGGCTAGCAGGGGGGGAGCAGGTGAGCGCTCCCAGGTGAGCGGGCTAGCAAGTACGGCAGGTAGCAGGCAGGTAACTGGCAGGTGCTTCCTGGTCCGTAGGTGGACTTGCCCATAGACAGACTGGTGGATGCTTGAGACCAACTGTCGGGCTGAAGAGCAGACAAGCAGCCAGACTGGACTGGTAGTCAGGCTGGCAACGGGACCTGAGGGCTGAAGCAGAGGTGAGTATGCTTTGCAACAACTTTGCTAGGGAACCTCCATTATGGAGGAGGTGCCTTATATATGGGAGGTCCTCTGGCTATTGGCCGGGGACTCCTTAGAACAGCGCGCGCGGTCCCTTTAAGAGAGGGGGAGCGCGCGCGCGCCCTAAGCACACTGCCCGGGAAGGAGCGCGCGCCGGCAGCAGCGAGGGAAGGAGCGCTGGAGGACGCCGCGCCCGGAACAGGAAGGTGAGAGGGATGGCGTCTCTGCCTAGCAGGGGGCAGAGACGCCGATGCTACAGTACCCCCCCCTTTAGGCCCCCCCTTTTTTAGGCCAGAGAGAAATTTCTCAAGGAAAAGAGGGGCGTTGATGTTCTCCCTGGGTTCCCAAGTTCTTTCCTCAGGACCAAACCCCTTCCAATCCACCAGAAAAAAGGTTCTCCCCCTTACCCTCTTGGTGGCCAGGATACTCTCCACCTCAAAGACGTCCCCAGCAGAAACCGGAGCAGGAGGAGTACCTAGATTATCGGAAAAAGTGTTAAGGACAACGGGTTTGAGGAGGGATACGTGGAAGGAGTTGGGAATGCGTAGGGTGGCCGGGAGTTTTAATTTGTAGGCCACTGGGTTAATTTGCCTGAGAACTTCGAAGGGTCCGATGAATCGAGGGCCCAACTTGTAGGAGGGTACTTTGAGCCGCACATGTTTGGAGGAGAGCCAAACCTTGTCTCCAGGATGGAATTAAGGCGGATCCAGACATCTCTTATCAGCATATCTCTTCATCCGCTCGGAGGACTGAAGAAGAGCGGACCTGGTACTCTCCCAAATGGTAGAAAATTTGCTGACAAGAGACTCCGCGGCAGGGTTGTCCACAGAAGCGGAGACGGGAACTGGAATCCGGGGATGTTGGCCACAGACTATAAAGAACGGGGACTTGGAAGAGGATTCGCTCTCATGGTTATTATAAGAGAATTCGGCCCAAGGTAGGAGATCCACCCAATCGGAATGGTGGGCATTAAAGTGCCGGAGGTAACTGGTAAGGATCTGATTGATCTTCTCCACTTGACCATTGGACTGTGGGTGGTAAGCGGAGGAGAAATCAAGGGTGACGTCTAGCAGCTTACATGTGGCTCTCCAGAAGCGTGAAGTGAACTGAACCCCACGATCCGACACGATGTGGAGGGGTAGGCTATGGAGACGGAAGATGTGGCGGATAAAGTCGTTAGCCAGTTCGGGTGCAGATGGGAGACCAGGCAGGGGAATGAAGTGGGCCATTTTCGAAAAGCGGTCAGCGACCACCCAAATGACTGTACACCCGGCAGAAACAGGAAGATCGGTGATAAAATCCATAGCTATGTGCTGCCATGGAGCAGCAGGTACAGGAAGGGGCAAGAGATGGCCGGTTGTAGGTGTCTGGGCACTTTGTTACGGGCACAAGATGAACAGGCCGCGACAAAGTCTACAAGGTCCTTACGCAGGGTAGGCCACCAGTAATGCCGGGTAATGAGCTGGAAGGTCTTCTTTTGGCCAGCATGGCCAGCTAGTATATAAGAATGGCCCCAACGAAGAACCTCTCCCGATCTGGTACTGCTACAAATGTCTTGCCGGGTGGGAGACGAGTCAGATCCAGGGGGGCTACCTTCATTACCTTGGAGGGGTCAATGATGTGCATAGGCTCCTCCTCTTGATTGGAGGACAGGAAGGACTGGGACAAGGCATCAGCTTTGACGTTCTTGTCCGCCAGACGGAAATGAAGGATGAAGTCGAAGCGGGCAAAAAACAAAGACCACCGGGCCTGGCGAGGATTAAGTCTCTGGGCATTTTGGAGATATGCCAGATTTTTGTGATCCGTGTAGATGATCACCGGGTATAGAGCCCCTTCAAGCAGATAGCGCCACTCCTCCAGTGCTAATTTGACGGCTAGCAATTCACGGTCTCCTATAGAGTAGTTGTGCTCAGACGAGGAGAAGATTTTGGAGAAGAAGCCGCAGGTTACCATTCTCCCAGTAGAGGATTTTTGGGTGAGTACCGCTCCGGCTCCGGAGGAGGAGGCATCAACCTCCAGGTAGAATTGTTTATCGCAGTCCGGACGGTGCAGGACAGGGGCAGAGACGAAGGCTTTCTTTAAGGAAAGGAAGGCCTCCTCGGCTTCGGGCAACCATACCTTGGGATTTGCCCCCTTATGGGTAAGCGCAGATATGGGAGAAGTCCGGGACGAGAAGTGTGGGATGAAAAGACGATAGTAATCGGCGAAGCCCAGGAATCGCTGTATCGCCTTCAACCCCTCAGGACGGGGCCACTTTAGGACAGCAGAGAGCTTCTCGGGATCCATTTGCAGTCCTGTCTGGGAGATAACATAGCCCAAGAATGGAAGGGAGGTCTGGTCGAAGAGGCACTTCTCGTATTTGGCATAGAGGTGGTTCTGCCGAAGCCTAAGCAGGACCTGACGAACATCCCTCCGGTGTGTGGGGAGATCCGAAGAGAAGACCAAGATATCGTCCAGGTACACCACCACGCAGGAGTACAGGAGGTCCCGGAAGATGTCGTTGACCAGTTCTTGAAAGACAGCGGGAGCATTACAGAGTCCGAAGGGCATCACACGGTACTCATAGTGACCGTCCCGGGTATTGAATGCTGTCTTCCACTCGTCCCCTTGACGAATACGGACCAGGTTATATGCTCCCCGTAGATCCAGCTTGGAGAAGATCTTGGCGCCTTTGAGACGGTCAAACAATTTGGAGATGAGCGGCAGGGGATATTTGTTTTTTACTGTGATTTGATTGAGTCCTCTGTAGTCAATACAGGGACGTAGCGAGCCGTCTTTCTTTTTGACAAAGAAGAATCCGGCTCCAGCCGGGGAGGTAGATTTTCGGAAAAATCCCCTAGCCAGATTTTCTTCAATGTATTCAGACATGGCCCGGGTTTCGGCCGCGGACAACGGGTAGATACGCCCACGGGGTGGAGTGGCACCAGGTACCAGGTCGATCGGGCAATCATATGGCCTATGGGGTGGCAACGTCTCTGCCTCCCTTTTACCGAAGACGTCCGCAAAGGGCCAGTATGGAGCCGGGAGACCCGGTAGATTAGCTGGAGTAGGAGGAGGGCGAGCGGGGCAGACCGGAACCAGGCAGGTCTTGTGGCAGTCTGGACCCCACCGGAGTACTTCACCGGATTGCCAGTTCAATACGGGTTCATGTGTCTGGAGCCAGGGTAGACCTAGCAACAGGGAGTGAGAGAGTCCGGATAGCACATGGAAGGAGATCTTCTCAGAGTGCAGCATTCCCACCTGCAGAGTTAAGGGTTCAGTGACGAGCAGGATGGTCTCCGGAAGGAGTCTTCCATCCACGGAGGCAACTGACAAAGGTTCAGCAAGAGGCATGGTGGGAATACGGTATCTCTCTACCAAGGACTGGGAGATGAGGTTCCCAGCAGCTCCAGAATCTAGATGAGCAATTTCAAAGAGACGGTTCTCTCCCCAGGAGATAGAGACAGACAAAGTCAGGGATGGAGAGGGCTTACTTTTGCCTAGGACGACCTCTCCGAGCGGTCCTAGACACTTGAAGTCTCCCGGCCTCTCTGGGCAGAAATGGATGAAGTGCTCTTTACTGTCACAATAGAAACAGCTCCCCTCGGCTCGACGTGACTCTTGGCGAGATTTGACCATCTTGGTCTGGTCGATCTGCATGGGTTCAGGCGAGTGCGCCCGGGGAGTGACTGGTTGAGAGGCAGGTCTCTGGAAAGTGGAAGCAAGGCGGAGGAGCTCTCTCTCCCGGGTGGTCTCTTTGGTGCGTTCTTGGAACCGTATGTCAATCCGGGTTGCGAGGTCATCCAGAGAGGTAGGAATGTCCCGACCGGCTAGCTCATCCTTAATCCGACCGGAAAGACCCTCCCAGAAGACGGACACTAGAGCCTCATTATCCCAGGCAAGCTCAGAAGCGAGGATACAGAACCGTATGGCCAAATTGGCCCACGGTGACACTCCCTTGGCGGAGACGTAGCAGAGAGGAGGCTGAGGAGGTTTTTCGCCCTGGTTCATCGAAGACTCTCCGAAAAGCGAGGAATAACGACAGGTCAGACACCAGGGGATCCCCTCTCTCCCACGGGGGATTTAGCCATGCCAGTGCTTCCCCAGTGAGAAGGGTCATGAAGAATGCCACTTTGGCCCGGTCGGAGATGAACTGATGTGCCAAAAGTTCAAAGTGCAGAGTGCACTGGTTTATGAAACCTCGAGCTAAGGTGGGGTTGCCGGCAAAACGTGGAGGTGCCGAGAGCTGGGGTCCATAGCCGGATGCCATAATAGGACTAGGTTGTGGTGCCGCGGAAGCAGGTGCTGCCTGACCAGAGATGGACACAGACGGATCGGACAATGCCCCTAGGCGAGAGTTTAACAGACCACAGGAAGGACAGGACCGACTCCTGTTGAGTCCTCTGACGTAAGACCTCCTAGTGCAGGTCGAAGATTGCGGGTGTCTGGGGGCCACCGGATTCCATGGCCCGAGCAAACTGTTACGGGTCAGGGTGGTGGAACCTCTGTGCCTTGGAACAAGGAGGGACCGCGACGGGCAGGTGTTAGTCTGGGGACGACCTTGTAATTGAGCAGGTGGCTCCCACGGGTCAGATAGCGGGGACTGACCGGTGTAGCGGGTGGACACAACAGAAGGGTAGCAGTCTCTGGGTGAGCAGGTGGGTGGTCACAGCAAGTGACGGCAGAACGGGTAAGAGTCTCTTGGCAGGCAGGCAGGTGGTCACGGCAAGTGACGGCAGAGCAGGTAAGAGTCTCTTGGCTGGCGGGCAGGTGGTCACGACAAGTGACAGCAGAGCCTCCAGGTAGGCTAGCAGGCGGGTAGCAGGTGAGTGCTCACAGGTGAGCGGGCTAGCAAGTACGGCAGGTAGCAGGCAGGTAACTGGCAGGTGCTTCCTGGTCCGTAGGTGGACTTGCCCATAGACAGACTGGTAGATGCTTGAGACCGACTGTCGGGCTGAAGAGCAGACAAGCAGGCAGACTGGACTGGTAGTCAGGCTCGCAACGGGACCTGAGGGCTGAAGCAGAGGTGAGTATGCTTTGCAACATCTTTGCTCGGGCACCTCCATTATGGAGGAGGTGCCTTATATATGGGAGGTCCTCTGGCTATTGGCCGGGGACTCCTTAGAACGGCGCGCGCGGTCCATTTAAGAGAGGGGAAGCGTGCGTGCCCTAAGCACACTGCCCGGGAAGGAGCGAGCGCCGGAAGCAGCGAGGGAAGGAGCGCTGGAGGACGCCGCGCCCGGAACAGGAAGGTGAGAGGGACGGCGTCTCTGCCTAGCAGGGGCAGAGACGCCGATGCTACAGACAATATGTATAAAAAGTATCAAAGTGATCAAAATACGCATTTGCCTAATAATTCTGCACGCGGTGTATATTGGTTATTCTGGATTATGCCACACGCTATCCTGAAGCGATTCCCCTGAGAAACTCCTCCGCAAAGAGTATAGCTCGCAAATTGGTCTACGTTTTTTCCCGGGCAGGTTTACTAAAGGAGATTTTGACTGACCAGGTAACACCATTTATGATTAAGGTGATGAGGGAGTTATGCAAGGTCCTGCAAATCTCCCAACTAAGAACTCAGTATTCCATCTTCAGGCAGATGGCCTCATGGAGAGGTTCAACAAAGCCCTGAAGAGTATGCTGAGGAAGGCCATAGGAAAGGACAGGAGAGACTGGGACTGTCTCCTGCAGTATCTGTTGTACCATCAACCTCATCAACCCGGGCAAGTCAGAGAGGCTGTTGAAGCTCCATGCTGGCTGGTCAAACCAGAAGGCGATGTTGGAGGAGTCGCAATAGCGTAGACGCTAACGAAAGCCCAAAAACAGCAGTGTCGGGAGTTGCTGCAGAAGAACAGGGATCTGCTTTCGGAATTGCTGGGCTGCACAAGAGTCATAGAACACGAGGTTCTGATGGATCCACATGTGCGGGTGAAGTTGAAGCCCTATCGGATACCTGAGGCCCGACTAGAGTTGATCTCCAAAGAGATGGCTCTTATGTTAAAGCTCGGAGTCATTGAAGAATCCAAAAGCGATTGGTCGAGCCCGGTTGTCTTGGTCCCAAACCCTGATGGTGAATGGAGATTCTGCAATGACTTTTGGAAGTTAAAGAAGTGCTACATGTCGATGAGCTGATCGAGAGAAATGGGCCAGCAAGGTACATAACCACCTTGGATTTGATGAAGGGATATTGCAAATCCCCATGGAACAGGGAGCCAAGGAGAAGACTGCATTTTCTACGCCGGAGAGCAGGGGCGTGCTGGGCCTGGGGGCAGAGGGGCATATGCCTCCCCGGGCCAGTCACCAAACAGCTGATTAAGGCCGCAGGGGGGCCGGTGCTGTGATATTTGTGCAGGCTGGCGGCATCACAGTGGAGCAGACATGCCCAGACTGCACCCTGTGTGCGGCTGTCTGCTGAAGTAGAGGGAGCTCAGCTGCATCTTCTTCCTGCCGGAGGGGAACCTGTGGGCGGGACAGACAGGAGCCATCTGTGAGTAGAAGCTTCTGCTCTCTGTGGGGTGAGGACAGGGACGGGCTGGGCTAGGGGACAGAGGGTCATATGCCCCCCGGGCCAGTCACCAAACAGCTGACTAAGGCCGCAGTGGGGCCAGTGCAGTGATAATTGTACAGGCCGGCAGCATCACAGTGGAGCAGACATGTCCACACTGCACCCTGTGTGCGGCCGCCTACTGAAGTAGAGTGGGCTCAGCTGCATCTTCTTCCTGCCGGAGGGGAGCATGTGGGCGGTACAGACAGGAGCCATCTGTGAGCAGGAGCTTCTGCTCTATGTTGGATGAGGAGATGGACGCTGCTCACCTCCATAAGTCCGGAGCCGGGTCATGTATTGTGTAAGTGGCCGCTCTGCTGAGGATCACAGATTTATTGCAGGAGTCTGAACTTTCAAGGTCGCCCTGTCAGTGACAGGTCCTCAGCTCCAGCATCCACAGACCAGCAGGAAAGTTCAGTCTACTGCAATAAATCTCCCTATACTGAGAGTGACCAGAGACACTGTACGGAATCCAGCACTGGACTGATCAACCCTGAGCCTGGATACAGGACATCACATGTTATACAGTGGTGGCCAAAAGTATTGGCACCCCTGCAATTCTGTCAGATAATACTCAGTTTCTTCCTGAAAAGGATGGCAAGCACAAATTCTTTGGTATTATTATCTTCATTTAATTTGTCTTCAATGAAAAAACACAAAAAGAATTGTCCTAAAGCCAAATTGGATATAATTCCACAACAAACCTAAAAAAAGTGGGTGGACAAAAGTATTGGCACTGTTTTAAAAATCATGTGATGCTTCTCTAATTCGTGTAATTAACAGCACCTGTAACTTACCTGTGGCACCTAACAGGTGTTGGCAATAACTAAATCACACTTGCAGCCAGTTAACATGGATTAAAGTTGACTCAACCTCTGTCCGGTGTCCTTGTGTGTACCACATTGAGCATGGAGAAAAGAAAGAAGACCAAAGAACTATCTGAGGACTTGAGAAACCAAATTGTGAGGAAGCATGAGCAATCTCAAGGCTACAAGTCCATCTCCAAAGACCTGAATGTTCCTGTGTCTTCCGTGCGCAGTGTCATCCAGAAGTTTAAAGCCCATGGCACTGTGGCTAACCTCCCTAGATGTGGACGGAAAAGAAAAATTGACGAGAGATTTCAACGCAAGATTGTGCGGATGGTGGATAAAGAACCTCGACTAACATCCAAACAAGTTCAAGCTGCCCTGCAGTCCGAGGGTACAACAGTGTCAACCCGTACTATCTGTCGGCGTCTGAATGAAAAAGGACTGTATGGTAGGATACCCAGGAAGACCCCACTTCTTACCCCGAGAAATAAAAAAGCCAGGCTGGAGTTTGCCAAAACTTACCTGAGAAAGCCTAAAACGTTTTGGAAGAATGTTCTCTGGCCAGATGAGACAAAAGTAGGGCTTTTTGGGAAAAAGCATCAACATAGAGTGTACAGGAAAAAAAAGAGGCATTCATAGAAAAGAACACGGTCCCTACAGTCAAACATGGCGGAGGTTCCCTGATGTTTTGGGGTTGCTTTGCAGCCTCTGGCACTGGTCTGCTTGACCGTGTGCATGGCATTATGAAGTCTGAAGACTACCAACAAATTTTGCAGCATAATGTAGGGCCCAGTGTGAGAAAGCTGGGTCTCCCTCAGAGGTCATGGGTCTTCCAGCAGGACAATGACCCAAAACACACTTTCAAAAGCACTATAAAATGGTTTGAGAGAAAGCACTGGAGACTTCTAAGGTGGCCAGCAATGAGTCCAGACCTGAATCTCATAGAACACCTGTGGAGAGATCTCAAAATGGCAGTTTGGAGAAGGCACCCTTCAAATATCAGGGACCTGGAGCAGTTTGCCAAAGAAGAATGGTCTACAATTCCAGCAGAGCATTGTAAGAAACTCATTGATGGTTACCGGAAGCGGTTGTTCGCAGTTATTTTGGCTAAAAGTTGTGCAACCAAGTATTAGGCTGAGGGTGCCAATACTTTTGTCTGGCCCATTTTTGGAGTTTTGTGTGAAATTATCAATGATTTGATTTTTGCTTCATTCTCTTTTGTGTTTTTTCCTTGCAAGCAAATTAAATGAAGATAATTGTAGTGCCGGCGTCCCTGCCCTCTGCTAGGCAGGGACGCTGTTCCCCTCACCGCTCTGCTCCGTGCCCGGCGTCCCTCTCCCGCTCTGCTGGCAGCGCGCGCTCCTTCCCGGCCACTGTGCTTAGGGCGCGCGCGCCCTCCCTCCCTCTTAAAGGGGCCGCGCGCGCCGTCCTAAGGAGTCCCCGGCCAATGGCCGGAGGACTTTACCATATATAAGGCACCTCCTCCAAAATGGAGGTGCCCGAGCAATGTTGTTGCACCGTTCTACTCTGCTTCAGCCCTCAGGTCCCGTTGCCAGTTACCTGCCAGTTACCTGCCAGATTCCTGCCAGCTTGCTGTCCTAATCCTGCCTGATTTCCTGTTATCTGCCTGCCTGAGGTCCGACGATCTGCCTTACAACTCCGGTCAGTCTGTCTAAGGACCAACTTGCCCGCTCACCTGGGAGCGCACATCAGCTACCTGCCTGCTTGCCTGAGGTCCGACGGTCTGCCTTACAACTCCGGTCAGTCTGTCTATGGACCAGCTTGCCCGCTCACCTGGAAGCGCTTCTCCGCTACCTGCCTGCTTGCCTGCCCGGAGGCTCCGCTGTCACGTGCTGTGACCACCAGCTATTCCAGACTCTTGCCCGCTCACCTGGGAGCGCTTCTCCGCTACCTGCCTGCTTGCCTGCCCGGAGGCTCCGCTGTCACGTGCTGTGACCACCAGCTATTCCAGACTCTTGCCCGCTCACCTGGGAGCGCTTCTCCGCTACCTGCCTGCTTGCCTGCCCGGGGGTTCCGCTGTCACGTGCTGGGACCACCAGCTATTCCAGAGACTCTTGCCCGCTCACCTGGGAGCGCTTCTCCGCTACCTGCCTGCTTGCCTACCTGGAGGCTCCGCCGTCACGTGCTGTGACCACCTGCTATTCCAGAGACTCTCGCTTGCTCACCTGGGAGCACACATCCTCCATCTGCCTTGCTAGCCTACCTGGAGGTTCAGCCATCACAGGTCGTACCTACCCTTTACCTAGAGACTGCCCCGGTCACTTGCCGTGACCTCCAGCCCGTTCTTCCAGAGACTGCCCCGGTCACTTGCCGTGACCTCCAGCCCGTTCTTCCAGAGACTGCCCTGATCACTTGCCGTGACCTCCTGCCCGTACACCCACAGACTGTCCCGGTCACCTGCTGTGACTGCCTGCCTGGTCGCCACCCGCTCCCTTACAAGGACCGCTCCCTTGTATAGTAGCCCAGAGGTTCCGCCTCCCAGACCCGTTACAATAATAATACCAAAGAATTTGTGATTGCAATCATTTTCAGGAAGAAACTGAGTATTATCTGACAGAATTGCAGGGGTGCCAATACTTTTGGCCACCACTGTATATATGGCCCTGTATATATAGTATATATGTATGTCCTGTGCCAGGTGCAGTATTAATCAATCATGTGCATGTTATATGTGTGCACATAGTATACTATGTGTAGTATACAGGATGATACATGACTGGTGTATGATACACTGTGACTACAGACACCAGATGTTATACACTATACACATTGTCATATATACAGTACAGACCAAAAGTTTGGACACACCTTCTCATTTAAAGATTTTTCTGTATTTTCATGACTATGAAAATTGAACATTCACACTGAAGGCATCAAAACTATGAATTAACACATGTGGAATTATATACTTAACAAAAAAGTGTGAAACAACTGAAAATATGTCTTATATTCTAGGTTCTTCAAAGTAGCCACCTTTTGCTTTGATGACTACTTTGTACACTCTTGGCATTCTCTTGATGAGCTTCGAGAGGTAGTCACCAGAAATTGTTTTCACTTCACAGGTGTGCCCTGTCAGGTTTAATAAGTGGGATTTCTTGCCTTATAAATGGGGTTGGGACCATCAGTTGTGTTGTGCAGAAGTCTGGTGGATACACAGCTGATAGTCCTACTGAATAGACTGTTAGAATTTGTATTATGGCAAGAAAAAAGCAGCTAAGTAAAGAAAAACGAGTGGCCATCATTACTTTAAGAAATGAAGGTCAGTCAGTCCGAAAAATTGGGCAAACTTTGAAAGTGTCCCCAAGTGCAGTTCCAAAAACCATCAAGCGCTACAAAGTAACTGGCTCACATGAGGACCTCCCCAGGAAAGGAAGACCAAGAGTCACCTCTGCTTCTGAGGATAAGTTTATCCGAGTCACCAGCCTCAGAAATTGCAGGTTAACAGCAGCTCAGATTAGAGACCAGGTCAATGCCACACAGAGTTCTAGCAGCAGACACATCTCTTCAACAACTGTTAAGAGGAGACTTTGTGCAGCACACCTTCATGGTAAAATAGCTGCTAGAAAACCACTGCTAAGGACAGGCAACAAGCAGAAGAGCTAAATAACACAAGGAATGGACATTAGACCAGTGGAAATCTGTGCTTTGGTCTGATGAGTCCAAATTTGAGATCTTTGGTTCCAACCACCTTGTCTTTGTGCGACGCAGAAAAGGTGAACGGATGGACTCTACATGCCTGGTTCCCACCGTGAAGCATGGAGAAGGAGGTGTGATGGTGTGGGGGTGCTTTGCTGGTGACACTGTTGGGGATTTATTCAAAATTGAAGGCATACTGAACCAGCATGGCTACCACAGCATCTTGCAGCGGCATGCTATTCCATCCGGTTTGCGTTTAGTTGGACCATCATTTATTTTTCAACAGGACAATGACCCCAAACACACCTCCAGGCTGTGTAAGGGCTATTTGACCAAGTGGGAGAGTGATGGGGTGCTACGCCAGATGACCTGGCCTCCACAGTCACCAGACCTGAACCCAATCGAGATGGTTTGGGGTGAGCTGGACCGCAGAGTGAAGGCAAAAGGGCCAACAAGTGCTAAGCATCTCTGGGAACTCCTTCAAGATTGTTGGAAGACCATTTCCAGTGACTACCTCTTGAAGCTCATCAAGAGAATGCCAAGAGTGTGCAAAGCAGTCATCAAAGCAAAAGGTGGCTACTTTGAAGAACCTAGAATATAAGACATATTTTCAGTTATTTCACACTTTTTTTGTTAAGTATATAATTCCACATGTGTTAATTCATAGTTTTGATGCTTTCAGTGTGAATGTACAATTTTCAAAGTCATGAAAATACAGAAAAATCTTTAAATGAGAAGGTGTGTCCAAACTTTTGGTCTGTACTGTATATATAGTACATACAATATGTATACTGTATAGCATCTGATGTATGCATAACAGTATCATATACCAGTCAGATATTATACTGTATGATTTCTGTAGTCCTACTATAATACATACCGTCATATATTCTGTATACAGTATGTGATATACTTTGTGCACAAACATCCTATACACAGCATTACAAGTGACTCATATCTATATACATTTTTACCCTTTTCATGTTGTGGAGTTCAAATGTGACTTGCTTGAGCGAGTAGGTTTAAAAACACACACACACAAAAAAAGAGATATTCCTAAGTAACTAAGCTGTTCCCCTATGCTTATGTGTGACCTCCATTACTCCTGCCATACTTTTTTCTCAGGAGTGTAGCACAGCACAGCGTACCTTGCTTTACTAAACCTCTAAAAACGTATATTCCGCCTAAAGCTAGTGATACATACGCCTAGGTGTACCACTGACTACTACAGTGTATGGCACCGCAGAGCACTAACTCTCAATTCCTTTTCTGTGTTTTTTTTCTTTTTAACGTGTACTTATTTGGCTGATGCTTAGATTTTAACAAGACAACCACCTTAAAGGGAACCTGTCACCAGAAAGAACACTATTAACCTGCAGATATGTGGTTAACCTGCCGGTTAATAACGTTATTAATCTGCCTGGCGCCTGCACTTACCTAAACGCTGTTGGGCGAAAACTTACTTTATTCTCCCCAGCTGCAGGGGCTGGCTGGCAAAGTTTAGCCTAGGGGGCAAGCACAAAGCAGTGGCCCATGATTAGCAAACTATACTTATTGGCTTTGATTCATTAAAGGAGTGGTCCGAAACTACATTTTATTTTACTTCTAAATAATCGGATCTTTTTTTCCTTAATTAAAAATCCCCTATCCTTCCCACACTACTCTAACTGCTTTATTTTTTTTTACTTCCTCTTTGATGACACTTCATTTGAGTAATCCCCAGTGCATGCTGGGTTACTCAAATAAGTTTTCATCAGTGACAGAGGCTGCGGTCACTGCCACAGCCTTTGCCCCTTCCCTGAAAAGAAACAAGCACCTGTGATGTCCATTTCAGGGGCTGAGCTAGTACTTGCTCTGCTAAGCAGTTGTCAATTTTGACGGATGCTCAGTAGATTCCTGTTCTCAGTGCACGATGACAATGCGCTCTCTCGCCGGCTCTGTTCCGAAGTGACGAGCCGGCAATGGAGCTCACTGTCATTGCACATCGTAAGTAAAGAACGAGCACCTGACGTCGGATAAGAGATTTGCAGGCCTCTCTCATCTAGCCGCCAGGTACCACTGACCTGAACGCTGGACTGGAGTCCCACAAATCGATCCACTTGTCTCTAGTTATATCCTTTCTTTGTAGTAGACCTGGATACATTTAAAGATGTTGTGCAAATCTTGTTTAAAGGGGTTGTCCACTACTTCAAATCTGCAATTAAAAAATAAGCAGCGTGTGCATGAGAATTCAGATCTCTCATTCACTTTGTTGGTATTATAAAACGCTGTGGTTTTCTGCAGCGAAAACGTGGGGAAAACGCAGCACATATGCACTTACCTTAAAGGGAACCAGTCACCAGAAATAACGCTATTAACCTGCAGCTATACATTTCATCTGCAGATTAATAGTGTTATTATGCTGCCCTGCACCTGCACGCAGCCGAATGCAGTGGAGGGGGGGAATGAACTTTATTCTTCCCGCCAAAATTCAGATTCTGTCTTGGGGGCGGGGGTGGCACAGGTTCAGTTACCGCTCTAAGAATTCATAGTGGCCGCTGCAACCGTGCCCCCTGCCCTGAGTGACATCCGGCCGCAATGCAGAGCCAATGTCAGTCAGTGCCTGTATTCTTAGAGCAGTGACTTAACCGGCACCGCCCCCATGACTGAAACTGGGACACTAGTCATACCCCACTTAGTCTTGGGCTTATTGCATTTAAAATTTGCTTAGTGCTAAACCTTTTTCATACATCTATATATACAGATCTACTTTGGTTTTTCCTTATCTACACTGAACTAAAGATATATCAGGGTGTTATATATATAATTTGGTCTATTTTCTTACAAAACTGTGTTCTTCGTAAACTTACAGCTTTAATCTTGATACCACTTTGTAGTATCATCTGTTTTTGGTCACATTTAAATACTTCACACAGGGTCTGTTTTGTTTTATATCTAAAATGGAAAAATGATCAATTGGGTTTTATTGAAGGATGTCAGGCTTCAGATGGAACCAGAAGGTACTTAAACTTGATAAGGTTAATAAACTCTTTTAATCTCCTGAAAAAGCCTTTCATAGGCTCAATTGGGATTACTTGAAATTGACTCTTCTCAAATTCGGTTTTAATAATCTAACTTTATCTTCCATAATGGCTCTCTATTCCAACCCGAGTGCTAGAATCTTTATAAATAACCATATGTCAAACCCTATGAAAATATCAAATGGTACTAGACAGGGATGCCCCCTTTCTCCTCTCTTGTTTGCCCTTGCTATTGAACCCCTAGGTCAAAGTATTAGAGATAACCCTGAAATTAAAGGTATTGAAATTCCATCCCGTCATTTAAAAATAGGCTTGTTCACTGCTGATTTACTTCTTTCTCTTAACCTTAACTCTCTTAACGCTCTTTCTCTTAACTCCATTAAGGATGTGCAATCCATATTGCACACTTTTTCCAAAAACTCCGATTTTAAAATAGATGAAGATAAATCTAAGATTTTACACTTTAATATTGATGATTCCCTAAAAAAATAAAATAAAAAGATATTTCTTAATTTGGATGGGAAGATAAAGGAATTCCCTATTTGGGCATTACGCTAACAAAAAATTATAAAACTACAATTTCATCCAACATGGAAGATATTATAAAAATTGTATCTAACGACCTCAACAATTTTGGTAGTTCAGATTTAACATGGATGGGAAAAACTATGGCAATAAAAATGATTATTCTTCCTAAAATTCTCTATATCTTTAGTACTTTGCCACTCCCAATTCCTTTTAATTATATTTCTAGACTTCAAAATTTGATTAATAATTTTGTATCAAACTACAAAAAAGCAAGAGTGGCAAGGACAGTTCTTTATAAACACAAATCAAGAGGAGGTTTGTGCTCCTGAACACTGTATGCTATTTCTTTTCAAATTTAATCATACAAAGTTTGAATTGGTTTAGGGAAGATGTATCTTCTTTATGGTTGGACTTAGAATTAGCTTTAAACAATAATGCACCCCTTCAAGGCTTACTCATAAAACATCCACTTAATCCATCCCTTCCTGAACCAGTTCACCCTATTTTCCAGGTTACAATTAATGCTTGGAAGAGACTATCGAAACCTAATAGAACTACATCAAAATACAACCAAATTAAGGATTTTCCTTTGACTAGCTTGGTCCTTTCTACCAACAACATAATTTGGTTCAACTGGGTCTCAAAAAAATCAAGGACATCCATGACAGGGAAAACTTTATCCCCTTTAAAGATCTTAAACAAAAATTTAAGTTATTAAGTATGGACTTTTTATACTTTGTGATTAATAAAGATGCAATTCAGAATCTTTTGTCTAGTAAAGAACACCTTTCCAAAACAGCTGGTATAATATTAACAAAAAAAATGTATTGGAAGACAAAATATCTATACAATTGCTTTAATGAGGACTCATTTTTCGAAAAAAAAAAGCTCCTACATGACTAAATGGGAAACTGATTTGAAAAAAAGTTCACTTTGGACCAATGGGAAAATGCCTTAGAAATATTTGAGGCATATGAGAATTTTAAGGCATTACACGAATCCTACTATAAAATGTTTGTTAAGTGGTATTTTACTTCCATTAGGGTATCTCATATAAACCTAGAATGCTCTCCTCTCTGCTGGAGGAAGTGTGGTCATCCTGCTGATCTGCTACACGTCTTTTGGTATTGTCCAAAGATTACGCATTTATGGAACCAAGTATAGGATTTAATTAATAAATTACTCAATTGGGAACTTTTAATAACTCCCCAAATGGCCATTCTCTTGCTAAATATGGAAGATTTGGATTCCTCTTCTAGGTTTATTATAAGTCAAATTTTTCTTGTCGTTAAAAATCTTATAGCTTTCTATTGGAAAAAAACTATTCTTTCAAAATTTTCAGATGTTACTGAAAAAATTTCACTACACAAATCATTTCAATATAGGTATGCTTTAATTAATAATCTTTATAAAAAGTATGAAAAATGGGAATGCTGGGATAAAGCTTTTCCTTAAATTTGCATTATTAATATATATAAAAAAAATGTTTCTTTTAAAAAATGTCTATGCATTGTATCAGTTAGTCTGTGAAGGCAAACTAAATTTTTCTGTTTTTGTTCTTTTGGAGTGTTTTTGTCATTCCGTTTAATACCTAATTGTACTAATATGTTATATATCTTACCGCAACCAGTATTGTGGCATATACTATCTGTCCCCTGCCTTGTTTTTCCACCTATTGTTTTTATCCTTTTCCTGATTTTAATTTGATAATCAATAAACAATAATTTTATTTAAATACAATATTGTTGTGTAGCTTTCTATAGGTATACTGAGTATTTCTTGACTACACAATAGTCTCCATTACCCATTCTTCATGAATTAACAATTTGAATAACTTAATATTTTGAAAGATTGGACTATTTTAGTCGTGAGGATATCGAACACGTTGTTTTTAAACTTTCTATTTTTGAATGAAGGAAAAGGAGACGCAGCTTTTGAATCTGCAATTGTTCGATTGCTTATCCTATACTTACTGGCTATCATGGTAACCCATCCACTCCCTGCAATCGCCATTTACTAATTGACAGTGGATAAATGGACAATGGATAAATTCAACAATCTCCGGTTGCTGCAGTTACAGGCAGTTTTTGGTTATGCAGCACAGTTTGCTTCTGCCACGTATGAAGTGGGCTCTGATGAGTTCACTGAGTTTTATGTGTGGGCTTTCCTATAGACTTGCATTAGATGTGGAAAAGCCGCAAATAAGGAATGAATATGCGTTTTTAGTGCATTTCTGCTTCGGAAACGCATTAAAAACACATGTAGATCGCATATGACTATATCAATAAAGTTTCCTCAAAGCCAAAACAAGGACGTTTCAAAAACAAAGGAACTTTATTTAAAGTATGACATATGAAACTGAGACAAAAAAATGCAGAGTCAAAAATTGTGATCAAAACACATGTAGAAAAATGCACTAAAAAATGCAATGAAAAAACAATAATTTATTTAAAAACATGGGTAACCTAATTTACTTTATAGGTGCCAAAATGCTGCAGAAAATCTGCAACATCCAAAACTCACAAAATCTCATTGTGGTACGTAGCCTTAACCCCTTTCTGACGTGGAGCGTAATAGTACGCCTAATCCCCCTGTTTGGTGCGGGCTGCGGCTCTGAGCCCGCACCTTTCCGGGCACATGTCAGCTGATCTATACAGCTGACATGTGTCGGCAACAGTGATCTAATTAACTCAGATGTTGCCAAAAAACCTATCTGAAGCTTCCAAACACATGACATCATCATGTGGAGAGTCCAGAATTGTTTAAAGGCATAGTAATGTTAGCGTATGTAAACTTTTGACTTTGCAGTAAGTAATAAAAATGCCTTAAAACATTCTCTCTCTCAATATTCTTGCATTTGGGAAATATTATAAATTCTGGTAATCCTAATTTACCTAAAACGGGAACGGTTTATTCTACTTTCATGTCCGATATTGAGAAAAACATGTGACGCGCCCCCTGGGCCAGTGTTGTTTGGGGGATACCCGGAGCCGGATCGGATGGGGGTTGTAGTCTCCGAGTGGCGGTGACCCGGTCCGTGCCCAGGGTGTCAAGCTCAGTGTGTGGCAGTCCTTATAGATGTTACTAGATGTTCTTTTATGTCGACTACGCCACCCGTTGAATTGCGGTCAATACGGCCGCCGCTGCAGCAGGGTCCGCTGAGGGTGGTGATGTGTGTGCAGCTCAGATAGTATAACCCCCAACGGGAGGGGTATAGCCTCAGGGGGTCAGGTGTAGAGGATGGTGGTTGTGGAGGTGCAGGGAGGATGGTAATGAGACTCAGAGTCGGGCTGTGCAGTTCAGGGTCTTTACTTACTGCTGCTGTTCTGGTCACTCCGGCCTTGAGTGACCGCCCGAGCCGTGCTGCGTCCACCAGGTCCTGGACTCGGCCAACTCCCAAGTAATTCTGGAGCGTGATCCTGAGCTCCCTTTCTGACGTTCCTTCTCTCTCTGGCCTTCCCCACCAGGGATCCACCTAAGTCCGGCTCCCTCGGGCCTCTTGTTGGTAAACCCTTGTCTCTGGGTTCCCTGACCCTATTCCTGGTCTGCCTTCCGGGTGGATTTAGTGGGTGGTCGTGGCAGATCCTGCCCACGACCTCCGGTCTCTGGCTGAGGATTAGTGCCCTCCACCAGCTTGGGATCCGGTACCCTTGTGCCAACTCTTCACCCGCTGATCTAATCCTGGGTTCTTGGAGTTCTCTCTTCTCCCCCTCTGGGTCCTTCTTTCTCCTCTCTCTCTCTCTTGGCCTTGGAGCTGCTCTTCTCCTCTGCTCTCTTCCTCTGACTCTGCACAAAGACTTCTCTACAAAAGACCCTGTTCTAAGATGGTTCCCACCTTATATACTCCCTCTATGTGTGAGCTCAGGTGACCAGCACCCAATGAGCTCCTAGCACTACCCAGACTGCTCCCCCTATCTGCCCCTACACTAGTGGGATGTTCCACCCCCCTCCCACTCCAGCCAGGGACAGACACTGTCGTACCTGCACATTTCTCTAGTGGGAGTACCATTGGCATGTCCCCCGGAAATGGGATGTGTGTAGTGCATGCAGCCTACTGAGCTCAGTTCCACACTCCATCCTTACCCGGGAGTGGAATATCACACCTCTGGCTTGAGGTGTAATACCCCTGTAGCAGCCGAATCCTCAGGGTGCTACACATGCATATGTGTCTTTTTATATAGTGTATGTAACCTTCTTTTAACTGTATATACAGGATGGCCGAAAGTGTTGGCATCCTTGAAATTGTTCCAGAAAATTGCTCCCAGAAAAGTATTGCAATTACACATGTTTTGTTATACACATGTTTATTTCCTTTGTGTGTATTGGAACAACACAAAAATACAGGGAAAAAAAGGCAAATTGGACATAATATCACACAACCTCAAAAATGGGCCGGACAAACTTGTTGGCACCTTCAACTTAATATTTGGTTGCACACCCTTTGGAATAAATAACTGCATCAATCGCTTCCTATAACCATGAACAAGCTTCTTACACCTCTCAACTGGAATTTTAAACCACTCTTCTTTTGCAAACTGCTCCAGGTCTCTCATATTTGAAGGGTGCATTCTCCGAACAGCAATTTTAAGAGCTATCCACACGTGTTCAATGGGATTAGATAAGGGCTCATTGCTGGCCACTTCAGAACTCTCCAGTGCTTTGTTTCCATTCATTTCTGGGGGCTTCTTGAAGTATGTTTTGGGTTATTGTCCTACTGGAAAAACCATGACCTAGGACACAAACTTAGCTTTTTGACACTGGGAGCTACATTGCAACCCAAAATCCTTTGGTAATCTTCAGATTTCAAGATGCCTTGCACAGTCAAGGGACCCAGTGCCAGCATCAGCAAAACAACCCCAAAACATCTTTGAACCTCCACCATATTTGACTGTAGGTACTGTGTTCTTTTCTTTGTAGGCCTCATTCCATTTTTGGTAAAAAGTAGAATAATGTGCTTTACCAAAAAGCTCTATGTTGGTCTCATCTGTCCACAAGACGCTTTACCAGAAGGATTTTTACTTACTCACGTACATTTTGGCAAACTGCAGTCTAGCTTTTTCATGTCTCTGTGTCAGCAGTTGGGTCCTCCTGCCATAGCATTTAATTTAATATAAATGTTGATGGTGTCACGATACTGTTGTCTGATAACCTGGGACCAGGTGATCCTACCTGTCCCTAACGCTAGGGGCGCCCTAGCTATCCCTGCTCCCCAGATTACTTCTGATGGTGAAGATGCTGGGGCCATGTACCTTGCTGTACTCCTGAATCAGCCCTTATGTGTCCCTCCCACACCCAGGGAAGTGGGGAGGAATAGTGTATGTAAATACATAAACCAGACAAACAAGGAAAGGACGTACAGGGATAAATGAAAATATCAAACATACAAAATATGCACTCACAGAGGGAAAACACCGAAGGGATTAGGAAGGTAAACAAAAATAGAAGAGGAAGGGATTATGCACACAGCCAAAACACCACGTACTAGTCACACAACAATTCTTCTTAAATGCCTCCACCAAACACTGTTCATTACTAAATAAGAGTATGAGTTTTCATGGAAAACACAAAATTGTCTGGGTGACCCCAAACTTTTGAACGGTAGTGTATATGGTTGTGTCAAGCCATCAGGTTGCTGGTCTTCCTCTTTTGCCTTGATCCTTCTATTTTTTCAACAAAGTCCTTTTCCAGTGATTGCTCTCTTCGTATGATGTGTCCAAGATAGGTAAGTCGTAGTTTGGTGATCTTTGCTCTGAGTGACATGTATGGCTTGACCATCATTTATTTTTCAACAGGACAATGACCCCAAACACACCTCCAGGCTGTGTAAGGGCTATTTGACCAAGAGGGAGAGTGATGGGGTGCTACGCCAGATGACCTGGCCTCCACAGTCACCAGACCTGAACCCAATCGAGATGGTTTGGGGTGAGCTGGACCGCAGAGTGAAGGCAAAAGGGCCAACAAGTGCTAAGCATCTCTGGGAACTCCTTCAAGATTGTTGGAAAACCATTTCCGGTGACTACCTCTTGAAGCTCATCAAGAGAATGCCAAGAGTGTGCAAAGCAGTCATCAAAGCAAAAGGTGGCTACTTTGAAAAACCTAGAATATAAGACATATTTTCAGTTGTTTCACACATTTTTGTTAAGTATATAATTCCACAGGTATTAATTCATAGTTTTGATGCCTTCAGTGTGAATGTACAATTTTCATAGTCATAAAAATACAGAAAAATCTTTAAATGAGAAGAAGGTGTGTCCAAACTTTTGGTCTGTACTGTATATATATATATATATATATATATATATATATATATATATACATACATACACACACACGTGGTCAAAATTGTTGGTACCCCTCGTTTAATGAAAGAAAAACCCACAATGGTCTCAGAAATAACTTGAATCTGACAAAAGTAATAATAAATTAAAAATATATGAAAATGAACAAATGAAAGTCAGACATTGCTTTTCAACCCTGCTTCCACAGAATTTAAAAAAAAATTAAACTCGTGAAATGGGCCTGGACAGAAATGATGGTACCCCTGAAAATAATGTGACAAAAGGGACATGTTGTAACATACCTGGCGGCGTCCTTGCATAGTGGTCCATCTCCCACTGTGCAAGAGCGCGCACTTGATCTCCTGTCCAGAATGTCTCTCTGGCTTCCCTCCATGCTGTCTGTTTGTGTCTGTTTCTGCTGCTTAAGGGCGGCGCCCAATCACTTCCTGCTTTTTGTACCTGCTGTGGGTCACACCCCTTGTGCGTCCTCAGCCTATTGCTGTCTGTCACCTGGTATATAGCTCAGCTGCTCCAATCAATCCCTGCCTGAGCATAGTGTTTCATTCAGTGTGTGCTTGCACTCTGAAGGTGCCAGGTCCCGTTCTGTGTTCTCTTGTCTGCCTATCCTGGAGGCTGTATTTCCAGGCCTGTCTGAACACGCTCCTAGCCTGTTCCTCTCGCCTTCTAGGGGCCGATTACCTAGACCCGCTCCTGTATCTTGTCTGTCCTTTCTGAACACGCTCCTAGCCTGTTCCTCCCGCCTTCTAGGGGCCGATTACCTAGACCCGCTCCTGTATCTTGTCTGTCCTGTCTGAACACGCTCCTTGCCTGTTCGTCCCGCCTCTCTGGGGGCCGTATTCCCAGACCCGCTCCTGTATCCCTCTGCAGTGTCGGTCTCCTCCGTACTCTCAGTTCCAGTCTGAACTCTCTCCTATCCTTTACCTGTTTTGCCTCTATGTCCGTTCCCTTCCTTTTTCTGCAGAGTCTGAACTCGCACCTAACTCCTGCTTGTTGTCTCTGTACTCCCGTTTGTGAGTTTGTGGTCCACTCGCTACTTCACTGCAAGTACCCTGTGGGTATCTGGCTCTGCCTTTCTCTTCCTGTCTGTTCCGTGTGAACAGAGCCCTGTCCCCCCTGCTCTGCCTTGCTCACCGCTCCGGCGGTTCTAGCCTGCTCCGACTCCTTTGCTCACCGCTCCGGCGGTTCTAGCCTGCTCTGACTCCTTTGCTCTCCGCTCCGGCGGTTCTAGCCTGCTCTGGCTCCTTTGCTCACCGCTCCGGCGGTTCTAGCCTGCTCTGACTCCTTTGCTCACCGCTCCGGCGGTTCTAGCCTGCTCTGACTCCTTTGCTCACCGCTCCGGCGGTTCTAGCCTGCTCTGACTCCTTTGCTCACCGCTCCGGCGGTTCTAGCCTGCTCTGACTCCTTTGCTCACCGCTCCGGCGGTTCTAGCCTGCTCTGACTCCTTTGCTCACCGCTCCGGCGGTTCTAGCCTGCTCTGACTCCTTTGCTTACCGCTCCGGCGGTTCTAGCCTGCTCTGACTCCTTTGCTCGCTGCTCCGGCAGTCTCGCTCAGCTCTGACCCTTTGCTCACCGCTCCTGGCGGCCTTGTCCTGCTCTACTCTTGCTCACCGCTCCAGGCGGCCTTGTCCTGCCCTGTTCTCGCTCACCTCTCTGGGCGGCCTCACTCTGCTGTGTTTGTCCGCCACATCTGTGGTTCTGTTCCTGAGTCCCAGTGTGTACTGGGTCCTATCCCGCCAGTGTTCCTACCTGCTAGTGCCTCCCTGTCTGCACTCTAGCTGTGCTTGCCTGTACCCCTCTGCCTGTATTGTTCCTGAGTCCCAGTGTGTACTGGGTCCTATCCCGCCTGTGTTCCTACCTGCTAGTGCCTCCCTGTCTGCACTCTAGCTGTGCTTGCCTGTACCCCCCTGCCTGCATACCCGCCTGCCTGCATACCAGTCGTGCCTGCCTATACCCACCAGTCTGTGCGCCAGCCTAACCAGCCTGTTCCTGTATTCCCCTGTGTGGGTCAACAGCCGTGTCCGGGGTCTGTCCTGGAGTAGCACCTGGTCCCTCTGCTCGGTTCCTCCTTGGTGCACTGGCGTCATATGCCGTCGTGCGACCCTGGTCGGATCGGGTGAATACTTAGTTACGCCCCTCCAGGCACTCACTCTCCGGCACGGTCCAGTGGAATCACACGCACACGCCGCTCAGCCCGGGCGTGTGCATTACACATGTTAAATCAAGTTGTGTATACTAATTAGCATCACAGGTGTCTACAATCTTGTAATCAATCAGTGGGCCTGTATATAGGTCTACAGATACTCACTGTGCTGTTTGGTGACATAGTGTGTACCACACTCAACATGAACCAGAGGAAGCAAAGGAAAAAGTTGTCTCAGGAGATTAGAAAGAAAATTATAGACAAGCATGTTACAGGTAAAGGTTATAAGACCATCTCCAAGCAGCTTGATGTTTCTGTGACTACAGTTGCACATATTATTCAGAAATTTAAGATCCTTGGGACTGTAGCCAACCTCCCTGGACGTGGCCGCAGGAGGAAAATTGATGACAAATCAAAGAGATGGATAATACGAATGGTAACAAAAGAGCCCAGGATAACTTCTAAAGAGATTAAAGGTGAACTTCAAGCTCAAGGAACATCAGTGTCATATCGCACCATCCATCGTTGTTTGATCCAAAGTGGACTTCATGGGAAAAGACCAAGGAGAATATCATTGTTGAAAAAAAATCCTAAAAAAAGCCAGACTGGAATTTGCCAAACTACATGTTAACAAGCCACAAAGCTTCTGAGAGAATGTCCTATGGACAGATGAGACAAAAATGGAAGTTTTTGGCAGGGCACATCAGCTCTATGTTCACAGACGGAAAAATGAAGCATATCAAGAAAAGAACACTTTCCCTACTGTGAAAGATGGAGGAGGCTCTGTTATGTTCTGGGGCAGCTTTGCTGCATCTGGCACAGGGTGTCTTGAACCTGTGCAGGGTACAATGAAATCTCAAGACTATCAAGGGAATCTAGAGAGAAATGTGCTGCCCAGTGTCAGAAAGCTTGGTCTCAGTCACTGGTCATGGGTCTTGCAACAGGATTATGACCCAAAACACACAGCTAAAAACACCCAAGAATAGCTAAGAGGAAAACATTGGACTATTCTGAAGTGGCCTTTTTTGAGTCCTAACCTAAATCCTATTGACCATCTTTGGAAAGAGCTGAAACATGCCGTCTGGAAAAGGCAACCTTCAAACACGAGACAACTGGAGCAGTTTGCTCATGATGAGTGGGCCAAAATACCTCTCGAGAGGTGCATAAGTCTCATTGACAGTTACAGGAATCGTTTGATTGCAGTGATTGCCTTAAAAGGTTGTTCAACAAAATATTAAGTTAAGAGTACCATCATTTCTGTCCAGGCCTATTTCATGCGTTTAATTTTTTTAACAATTCTGTGGAAGAAGGTTTGAAAAGCAATGTATGATTTTCATTTGTTCATTTTCATAGATTTTTAATTTATTACTTTTGTCAGATTCAAGTTATTTCTGTCACAATTGTGGGTTTTTCTTTCATTAAACGAGGGGTACCAACAATTTTGACCACGTCTGTGTATATAGCTCATGGACACAGTCGATAGGAGGTATGCATCACAGAGATGGTTGTCATCTGTGATGTAATCCTGGAATGTTGCTCTAGTGCATGTAAGCACTAAGAGGATTGTTTGGTGCTCTTGGCCAACTTTTACGGGTAGCCGGAGAGATGGGCGGGTCTGGCTACCCACATACCTCAGCTCTGGGTGTGGTTAACAAGTTAAAATGGAGGCTATTGTTTAGCACATGGCCTGTATATGCAGGGAGAAAGCCTCCCGTGTGTGTTGTTGTCTTCAGACTGAGCCAGTGTACTGGACGCTATCCAGCTTGTGTGCCCACAGGATTGGCAAACCAGAGACTTTGCCTGAAGGACTGTTTTCTTTGTTTTGCCTCCCCTCAAAGCTGTTTGTTTTTCTTTTGCTTCTGAACGGTTTATGAGGTAATAAACCGACATGGACCTTTAAATGAAAACTCTTCCTGTTCGCCTCCTGCCACACCCAAGTGAGTAGAAACCCCACAATATATATTTACAAGTGCTTCTCACTAAATTAGAATATCATCAAAAAGTTAATTTATTTCAGTTCTTCAATACAAAAAGTGAAACTCGTATATTATATACAGTCATTACAAACAGAGTGATCTATTTCAAGTGTTTATTTCTGTTAATGTTGATGATTATGGCTTACAGCCAATGAAAACACAAGTCATTATCTAGAATAACTAACAAAAAACACATGAAAAGGCTTCCTACGCATTTAAAAAGGTCCCTTAATCTGTTTCAGTAGGCTCCACAATCATGGTGAAGACTGCTAACTTGACAGATGCCCAGAAGGCAGTCATTGACACAATCCACAAGTAGGGTAAGCCACAAAAGGTCATTGCTAAGGAAGCTGGCTGTGCACAGAGTGGTGTATCCAAGCATATTAATGGAAAGTTGAGTGGAAGGAAAAAGTGTGGCAGAAAAAGGAGCACAAGCACAAGCCTTGAAAGGATTGTTAAGAAAAGGCATTTCATAAATTTGGGGGAGATTCACAAGGAGTGGACAGCTGCTGGAGTCATTACTTCAAGAGCCACCAAACACAGATGCAGCCAGGACATGGGCTACAAGTGTCACATTCTTTGTGTCAAGCCACTCATGACCAATACACAACACCAGAAGCGTCTTACCTGGGCCAAGGAGAAAAACACCTGTACTGCTGCTCAGTGGTCCAAGGTGTTGTTTTCACATTTAAGTAAATTTTGCATTTCATTTGGAAATCAAGGTCCCAGAGTCTGGAGGAAGAGTGGAGAGGCACACAATCCAAGCTGCTTGAGGTCTAGTGTGAAGTTTCCACAATCAGTGATGGTTTGGAGAGCTATGTCATCTGCTGGTGTAGGTGCACTGTGTTTTATCAAGACCAAAGTCCGCGCAGCTGTCTACCTGGAAATTTTAGAGCACTTCATGCTTCCCTCTGCCGACAAGCTTTTTGGAGATGGAAATTTCATTCTCCAGCAGGACCTGTTTTAAAAACAACAGTATCACTGTGCTTGATTGGTCAGCAAACTCGCCTGACCTTAACCCCAAAGAGAATTTTTGGGGTATTGTCAAGAGGAAGATAAGAGACACAAGACCCAACAATGCAGACGAGCTGAAGACTGCTATCAAAGCAACCTGGGCTTCCATAACACCTCAGCAGTGCCACAGGCTGATCGCCTCCTAGCCACGCCGCATTGATGCAGTAACTGATGCAAAAGGAGCCCCGACCATGTATTGAGTGCAATTACTGAACATACATTTCAGTAGGCCACCATTTCGGATTTTAAAAACATTTTTCAAGCTGTTGTTATAAAGTATTTTAATTTACTGAGATAATGACTTTTGTGTTTTAATTTGCCATAATCATCAACATTAACAGAAATAAACACTTGAAATAGATCACTCTGTTTGTAATGACTCTATATGAGTTTCACATTTTGTATTGAAGAACTGAAATAAATTAACTTTTTGATGATATTTTAATTTAGTGAGAAGCACTTGTATGTATACAGCTCTGGCAAAAATTAAGAGACCACTGCAAAATTTTCATTTTCTCTGATTTTTCTCTTGGTATATTTTTGAGTAAAATGTACATTGTTGTTTTATTCTATAAACTACTGACAACAGGTCTCCGAAAATCAAAGCTACAAATTTTTTATTTATTTGCAGCAAATGAGAAATCGTCAAAATACTAAAAAAGAAACCATGCTTTCAGACCTCAAATAATGCAAAGAAAACAAGTTCTTATTCATTTAGAAACCACAATACTCATGTTTTAACTCAGGAAGAGTTCAGAAATCAATATTTCGTGGAATAACCATGATTTTTAATCACAGCTTTCATGCGTCTTGGCATGCTTTCCACCAGTCTTTCACACTGCTTTTGGGTGACCTTATGCCACTCCTGGCACAAAAATTTAAGCAGTTCTTCTTTGTTTGATGGCTTGTGACTATCCATCTACCTCTTGATTACATTCCAGAGGTTTTCAATGGGGTTCAGGTCTGTAGATTGGGCTGGCCATGACAGGGTCTTGATGTGGTGCTCCTTCATCCACACATTGATTGACCTAGCTGTGTGGCATGGGGCATTGTCCTGCTTGAAAAAACAGTCCTCAGAGTTGGGGAACATTGCCTGAGCAGAAGGAAGCAAGTGTTTTTCAAGGATAGCCTTGTATGCAGCTTGATTCATACGTCCTTCGCAAAGATTAACCTGCCCAATTCCAGCCTTGCTGAAGCAACCCCAGATCATCACCGATCCTCCACCAAATTTCACAGTGGGTTCAAAACACTGTGGCTTGTATGCCTCTCCAGGTCTCTGTCTAACAATTAGAAGACCAGGTGTTGGGCAAAGCTGAAAATTAGACTCATCAGAGAAGATTACCTTACTCCAGTCCTCTATGGTCCAATCCTTATGGTCTTTGGCAAACTTCAGCCTGGCTCTCCTTTGCTTCTCATTGATGAAAGTTTTTTTTCTAGTTTTTTTGCCTCTAGGAGCCTGTTACGAACTGTTCTTGCCATGCACTTCACCCCAGCTGCCATTTGCCATTCCTTTTATAGGTCACTTGATGTCATCCTGCGGTTGCTGAGTGACATTCGGATAAGATGACGGTCATCCTGGTCAGTGGACAGTCGCTTTCACTCCCTGCTGGTCTGTAGATTTGTTGTCCCCAATGTCTGCTGCTTGACCTTGTTGTAATGGACTGAAGTCTTCGAAATTTTAAGGATGGAGGCAACATGATGCTCACTGTATCCCTCTGCTAGTAAAAACAGAATTGAGCCCTTCTTTTTCTCACTCAAGACTTTTCTTTTCAACTCCTTTGGCATGGTTAAAAATTATTTTTTCATTCAAATTACTTTTGGGCTATTCATAGCACTTGTTTTGCCATCCAGCTTGTCCTATTGCAAGAGGATTGTGAAGACCACAGCAGTGTTTTTTATACTTTCCCTCGTTACATAAGATTTGGTTCAGGTGATCACCTAATCAGAAGCACATTAAGTAGAATGAGGTGTAATTTGGTTAGAATTCAACTGACACTGGAATGGAATGGCGGTCAGACATGTAGAGATGGGGATTTTTAGAAAACTGTGCAGTGTCTCTTAATTTTTGCCAGAGCTGTACATATATATATATATATATATATACAGTACAGACCAAAAGTTTGGACACACCTTCTCATTTAAAGATTTTTCTGTATTTTCATGACTATGAAAATTGTACATTCACACTGAAGGCATCAAAACTATGAATTAACACATGTGGAATTATATACTTAACAAAAAAGTGTGAAACAACTGAAAATATGTCTTATATTCTAGGTTCTTCAAAGTAGCCACCTTTTGCTTTGATGATTGCTTTGCACACTCTTGGCATTCTCTTGATGAGCTTCAAGAGGTAGTCACCGGAAATGGTTCTCAAACAATCTTGAAGGAGTTCCCAGAGATGCTTAGCACTTGTTGGCCCTTTTGCCTTCACTCTGCAGTCCAGCTCACCCCAAACCATCTCGATTGGGTTCAGGTCTGGTGACTGTGGAGGCCAGGTCATCTGGCGTAGCACCCCATCACTCTCCTTCCTGGTCAAATAGCCCTTACACAGCCTGGAGGTGTGTTTGGGGTCATTGTCCTTTTGAAAAATAAATGATGGTCCAACTAAACACAAACCGAATGGAATAGCATGCCGCTGCAAGATGCTGTGGTAGCCATGCTGGTTCAGTATGCCTTCAATTTTGAATAAATCCCCAACAGTGTCACCAGCAAAGCACCATCACACCTCCTCCTCCATGCTTCACGGTGGGAACCAGGCATGTAGAGTCCATCCGTTCACCTTTTCTGCGTTGCACAAAGACACGGTGGTTGGAACCAAAGATCTCAAATTTGACTCATCAGACCGAAGCACAGATTTCCACTGGTCTAATGTCCATTCCTTGTGTTCTTTAGCCCAAACAAGTCTCTTCTGCTTGTTGCCTGTCCTTAGCAGTGGTTTCCTAGCAGCTATTTTACCATGAAGGTCTACTGCACAAAGTCTCCTCTTAACAGTTGTTGAAGAGATGTGTCTGCTGCTAGAACTCTGTGTAGCATTGACCTGGTCTCTAATCTGAGCTGCTGTTAACCTGCAATTTCTGAGGCTGGTGACTCGGATAAACTTATCCTCAGAAGCAGAGGTGACTCTTGGTCTTCCTTTCCTGGGGTGGTCCTCATGTGAGCCAGTTTCTTTGTAGCGCTTGATGGTTTTTGCAACTGCACTTGGGGACACTTTCAAAGTTTTCCCAATTTTTCGGACTGACTGACCTTCATTTCTTAAAGTAATGATGGCCACTCGTTTTTCTTTACTTAGCTGCTTTTTTCTTGCCATAATACAAATTCTAACAGTCTATTCAGTAGGACTATCAGCTGTGTATCCACCAGACTACTGCACAACACAACTGATGGTCCCAACCCCATTTATAAGGCAAGAAATCCCACTTATTAAACCTGACAGGGCACACCTGTGAAGTGAAAACCATTTCTGGTGACTACCTCTTGAAGCTCATCAAGAGAATGCCAAGAGTGTGCAAAGCAGTCATCAAAGCAAAAGGTGGCTACTTTGAAGAACCTAGAATATAAGACATATTTTCAGTTGTTTCACACTTTTTTGTTAAGTATATAATTCCACATGTGTTAATTCATAGTTTTGATGCCTTCAGTGTGAATGTACAATTTTCAAATTCATGAAAATACAGAAAAATCTTTAAATGAGAAGGTGTGTCCAAACTTTTGGTCTGTACTGTATATATATATATATATATATATATACATACATATACACACAGTGGGGAAAAAAATATTTTGTCCTGCCACCAATTGTGCAAGTTCTCCCACTTAAAAAGATGAGAGAGGCCTGTAATTGACATCACAGGTAGATCTCAACTATGAGAGACAAAATAAGAAAACAAATCCTGAAAATCACATTGTCTGATATGGAAAGAATTATTTTTTAAATTTTGGTGGAAAACACGTATATTACTTACCGGGAATGTGCTTTTTCGGAACCCATGACGGCACAACGAGAGAGGGGATTCGCCCTTCAAGGACAGGAAACATTCAAGATAAAAAGCGCGGCGCCTCTCCCCGCTTCAGTGCATTACAGAGCATGAGAGGACTCTCCGGTTAGAGCACATAATTTTAATAACTATAACGAATTTCACCCATGTGAACACTCAACACCCACCCACCGAAAGGTGTACACCACAGTGACAGGGAGGGAATATAAAGGTGCCGTCAAGGGTTCCGAAAAAACACATTACCGGTAAGTAATATACGTGTTTTTCTGTCACCCATGACGGCACAACGAGAGAATTACAGAGAACTAAGTATGTGAGGGAGGGACCACAGCCTGCAGAACCCTTCTCCCAAACTTGAGATCAGAGGAGGCAGAAAGGTCAAGTCTATAGTGATTATAGAAAGTGGACGGAGATGACCATGTGGCTGCCTTACATATTTGCTCAATGGGCACGTCCGCCCTTTCTGCCCAGGAAGCAGCCATGCCCCGAGTAGAGTGGGCTTTCAAATCTCTGCCTGACCCCATGTAGGCCCTCACAATGGCTTCCCGGATCCACCTTGACAGAGTGCCTTTTGAGACCCTCAATCCCTTTCGGGAGCCCTGGAAGGAGATAAAGAGAGACCTATCCTTCCTCCATGAGCTTGTGGATGCTAAATAATGTATAAGGCATCTCCTGACATCCAAGGTATGAAACCTTTCCTCCTTGCTATTTTTGGGTTCAGGACAGAAGGATGGTAGGGCTATCTCCTGAGACATATGAAACCTAGAAACCACTTTAGGTAGGAAAGCAGGGTCTGGTCTCAAAACTACCCTATCATCTAGTACTAGGGTAAAAGGTGGATCTGCCAACAAAGCCTGTAACTCACTAACCCTCCGTGCTGATGTTAAGGCCACCAGAAGTATTGTTTTTAGGGTAAGTAGTTTTATGGACCCTGAGCTAAGGGGCTCAAAGGGAGAACCTGTTAATGCGTTTAGCACCAAGTTTAAATCCCAAGAAGGGACCCTTACTGTAGGGACTGGATTGGCTCTACTACATGCCCTCACGAACCTGGAAATCCACTTGTTACCGGTCAGATTATAACTGTATAAGGCTCCCAAGGCAGAGATTTGGACCTTTAAGGTGCTCACTGCTAGACCCTTTTCTAGCCCCTTTTAAAGAAATTCTAAAATGGCTGTAATGGGAACCCCCCCCCCAAGGGAAACTCCCTGAGATGACGACAAAAACTTCTTCCAGACTCTACTGTAGATCTTAGTAGTGATTGGCTTCCTACTCTTTAGAAGAGTAGTGACTAGATTTGATGAGAAACCCCGACCCTCTAGCAACGACCTCTCAAGCTCCATGCCGCTAAGTGCAATCCTTTCACCTGAGGATGGAATATAGGCCCTTGAGCAAGAAGGTCGGGAATCTCTGGAAGAATCCAGGGGTTGGTGATGGACATGCTTCTTAGCCAGAAAAACCACGGCCTCTTGGGCCAGAAGGGGGCTATGAGGACCACTCGAGCCTGATCCTCCCGAATTTTCCTCAATACCGCTGGAATTAGGCACGTTGGGGGAAAGGCATAGGCCAGACTGAAATCCCACCTGCACTGGAAGGCGTCTACTACTAGCGGGTTCTCTAAGGGATTCAGTGAGCAGAACTTCTTTGCCTTGCTGTTCTGACGGGTTGCAAACAGGTCGACCTCTGGAGACCCCCACATGGCCACTAGCTGGTGGAAGATCGAGAGATTTAAAGCCCATTATCCCTGCGACTTAGAAAGTCTGCCTTCATGTTGTCCTCTTCTCTGATATGAAGGGCCCTTAACGAGAGAACTTTTCCATCCACCAGCGAAAATATTCTCCCCGCAACCTGCATTAGTGACCTGGTGATTCACATAAGCCACCGCAACCAGGTTGTCGGACAGAATCTTCACGTGATGACCTCCTAGTAGGGGCAAGAAGCTGATCAGTGCTTTCTCTACCGCCCGTAACTCCCACAAATTGGAGGACTCCAGACTCTCCTCCTGTGACCAAGTCCCCTGTATCGGGTGGTTGTCCAAGTGCGCCCCCCACCCCCTGGGGCTGGCGTCTGTAGTAATCACCCTGGTGAATTGGGGAACCCAAGAAACGCCTGTCTGGAACGTGCTTGTCTCCAACCACCAATACAGAGACTGAATCAGATTCTGGGGGAGAATTAACCTGCTTTCTAGATGTCCCCTCAGGATCACTTTGTTTCTTAGTAAGTCCCATTGGAACTCTCTTGAATGATATTGGGCCCAGGGTACTGCGGGGATTCAGGAGGTGAGGGATCCCAACAGAGACATTGCCCCCCTGAGAGTCATGACTGGGTCCGCTATGGCTGCTGAAACTAGATTCTTTATTTTCTCCCTCTTTTGGTCGGGGAGGCGGCATTCTTGCCGAATCAAATCCAGCGTAAGGCCTAAAAAGATCTGAGTAGTGAGAGGGATCAATCTGGATTTTTCTAGGTTTAAACACCATCCTAAGTCTTCTAAGATGGTGCATACCTGATCGACCTGGCCCAGGCAGTGATCGTATATTTTGCCCACTATCAGGAAGTCGTCCAGATACGGAATGACCAGTCTGTCTTCCTCCCTGAGATGGGCTGTAACCTCCGCTATCAGTTTTGTGAATATGCGGGGTGCCACTGCCAGTCCGAAGGGAAGCGCTCTGTAGTGAAGTGCTTGACAATTCCCTGCATATTTACGGCTACCCTGAGGTATTTCTGAAAATTGCGATGGATCGGCACATGATAGTATGCGTCCTTTAGGTCCAATACTGCCATGTAGCAGCCGGGAAAGAGAAGGGTTATAGCTGATTTTATTGTCTCCATCTTGAATGACGGAATGTTCAGGAACGCATTTAGCCTTCTCAGATTGAGGATGACTCTGTATGAATTGTCCGGCTTTTTTATAAGGAATAAGGGGGAATAAAAACCCTCTCTTTCCTCTTGTGGTGACACCTCTAGCAGGACATTCTTTTGTAGGAGAACTGATATTTCTTCCTCCAGTGCCTGTTATGGTAGAGAGGATCTTAGGGCAGTCAGAATAAACTTGTCTGGTGGATTCCTCCGAAACTCTAGCTTTAGCCCTGATCCACCTGCTGGAAGAGATCTTTTCCCAGGCTGGAAGGAAGAGAGAGAGCCCCCCCCCCCCACCTGGGATAGAGTGTCACTTCGGCGGCTTGCGACTATCCTGGGAGGGCCCGCCGAACAAAAATCCTTTCCCTTTCCTGGAACGATCCTCCCATCTAGATTGTTCCCCGGATGCCCTCCTGCGGCCAAATTTCTTCCTCCGAAAGGACTGCTTGAAGGATGGGATGGAAGGCTTAGGGAATCCTTTCTTACTGTCCCCCGCATTCTCTAGAATTGAGTCCAGAGAGGTACCAAACAGAAAATCCCCCTCACATGGAAGAGAGCATAGTTTTCCTTTTGCCTGTATGTCCCCTGGGCAACACTTCAGCCAGACCGCTCTACGGCCGGCGTTAGACAGGGCCGCAGATCTTGCCGCTAGTCTGGCGGAATCTGCCGAGGCGTCTGATAAGAAGGCTGCCACTCCCTTCAATACAGGCAGAGAGGCCAGAATGGAGTCCTGTGACTCATTGTTTTTAATCTGGTCCTCTAACCTGACCAACCATACCATAAGGAACCTCGCTGTACAAGTTGCTGTTATGGCTGGCTTCAATGCCCTCGCCGACGACTCCCAAGTACCCTTAAGGAAGGTATCTACCTTCCGGTCCAGCGGGTCTCTCAGCATCCCAGAGTCCTCAAAAGGGAGGGAAGATCTCCTAGAAGCTTTGGATACTGCCACATCCAGCTTCGGGGCCTTACTCCATGAAGCGGTATCCTCCTCACTAAACGGATATTTCCTTTTGAAGGAGGATGGAAGGGGGCCCTTTTTATCCGGCCTATCCCACTCTTTCTTGATAAGACCCTGCACCTTATCATTAACAGGAAAAACTCATCTCTTGCAATCCAAGGTGCCAAACATAATATCCTGCACTGACTTCTTTGTTTTCTGGTCAACCAACCCCATTGTGGACCTGACGGATTTTACTAAGCCATCCACACTTTCCAGGAGAAAACAATGACCTGGCCCTGCCCCGCTATCCGAGGAGGAAGAGTCAGTGGAGTCATCCACAGTCCCTCGTCGGACTCAGAGCCTGAAAGTGGGGGTGGAGTTTTTGCTCTATGGGCCTGGGATGGTTGGGAAAGGGATTTTAACGATCTCTCTACCTCAGACCTAACCAGAGTCCTTAAATTTGAAGAAAAAGTTGGGGCTTCCTCCGCAATTGTCTCTTCAATACAGGGCTGGCATAATCTTTTGGGCCAATCATTCGTTAGGCCCCGTTCACACAGGGCACATACTCTATGCTTGGACTTCTCTTTACACTTCTTAGGGACATCCTGACCATTACCGGAGGAAGGAGAGGAAGAGAGAGAGACAAAACAGAAAAAGTCTACATTAATACGTCGACTTTCACGTAGCTCACTCACCACCCAGTAAACAAAGATAGAGTACCGGAACGGGAGGCAGGACGGTATCCGATACTTCTCCTCTGGAGACCGCGGAATCATCAACCCTGCTGGAGCTATGCCGGCTGGATCTGGAATCCTTGGCGCTGCGTGTCCCAGAACGTCCACTGCTCCTACTCTGCGCTGGAAGCTGCTCCTGGGTACGCCTCTGGCGCCGAGGCTGCTGTGGCTCCTCCATCTCCCTGGGCTGCTGCAGCTGCAGCATGAACTGCTGCTCTTGCTGCTGATGCGGTGGGAAGGGCTGCTGTGAGGCCATTACTTACACTGCGCCGCTGCCTGGCCGGTGATCTTCCCTTAAGTACCTCCAATGTGCCAGGGAGATCACCGCTGGCGTCCCCGCAGCTTCTGGTACCGCCCCCGCACGGGGGTCAGGAGGTCCCGGCGCGCGTCATCGGGGCGCGACTTCCGGTTTCGTCATCTCCCGTCGCGCCCCGTGATGTCACATCCAGGACGCGGGGTTGCCGGCCACCATGCTGTGCAGGTGCCGCCAAACCACCACCCGCACGCGGGGAGACCACATGTTGGCGCCCCCCGCGGCGCTTCCAGGATTCACGGGACCGGCCACAGCAGAGACTGTGCCCTGCCAAACCCGACCGACCCCGGCAAGACGATCCTGATGCTGTCATTCTTGCGCCCGGCGAGAAGGAAGGTCCCCCATCAAGGACAGGAAACCACTGAAGCGGGGAGAGGAGCCGCCCTTTTTATCTTGAAGGTTTCCTGTCCTTGAAGGGCGGATCCCCTCTCTCGTTATTTTTCTGTCACCCATGACGGCACAAGTATTTGGTCAATTACAAACAAGAAAGTTTTCTGGCTCTCACAGACCTGTAACTTCTTCTTTAAGAGGCTCCTCTGTCCTCCACTCATTACCTGTAGTACTGGCACCGGTTTGAACTTGTTCTAAGTATAAAAGACACCTGTCCGCAACCTCAAAGAGTTACACTCCAAATTTCCCTATGGTGAAAACCAAAGAGCTGTTGAAGGACACCAGAAACAAAATTGTAGCCCTGCACCAGGCTGGGGAGACTGAATCTGCAATAGGCAAGCAGCTTGGTGTGAAGAAATCAACTGTGGGAGCAATAATTAGAAAATGGAAGACATACAAGACCACTGATAATCTCCCTCGATCTGGGGCTCCACACAAGATCTCACCCCGTGGGGTCAAAATGATCTCAAGAACGGTAAGCAAAAATCCCAGAACCACACAGGGAGACCTAGTGAATCACCTGCAGTGTCCTGGGACCAACATTACACAGGCTACCATCAGTAACACACTACGCCGCCAGAGACACAAATTTTGAATGCCAGATGTGTCCCCCTGCTTAAGCCATTATATGTCCAGGCCCCTTTGAAATTTTCTAGTGGGCATTTGGATGATCAAGAAGAGTATTGGGAGAATGTCATATGGCCAGATGAAACCAAAGTAGAACTGTTTGGTAGAAACACAACTCGTCGTGTTTGGAGGAGAAAGAATTCTGAGTTGCATCCAAAGAACACCATACCTACTGTGAAGCATGGGGGTGGCAACATCATGCTTTGGGGCTGTTTCTCTGCCAAGGGACCAGGGCGGCTGATCCGTGTACATGAAAGAATGAATGGGGTCATGTATCGTGAGATTTTGAGTGCAAACCTCTTTCCATCAGCAAGGGCATTGAAGATGAAACGTGGCTGGGTCTTTCAGGATGACAGTAATCCCATGCACACCGCCAGGGCAACGAAGGTGTGGCCTCATGAGAAGCATTTCAAGGTCCTGGAGTGGCCTAGACAGTCTCCAGATCTAAACCCCATAGAAAACCTTTGGAGGGAGTTGAAAGTCCGTGTTGCCCAGTGACAGCCCCAAAACATCACTGCTCTAGAGGAGATCTGCATGGAGGAATGGGCCAACATACCAGCAACAGTGTGTGCCAACCTTGTGAAGACTTACAGAAAACATTTGACCTCTGTCATTGCCAACAAAGGATATATAACAAAGTATTGAGATGAACTTTTGTAATTGACCAAATACTTATTTTCCACCAAAATTTGAAAAAAAAAATTCTTTCCAAATCAGACAATGTGATTTTCAGGATTTGTTTTCCCATTTTGTCTCTCATAGTTGAGGTCTACCTATGATGTCAATTACAGGCCTCTCTCATCTTTTTAAGTGTGAGAACTTGCACAATTGGTGGCTGACCAAATACTTTTTTCCCCACTGCATATTGGCCACATAGTGTATTTGTGCACCTGTACATTAATTTAATACTAAAGGTATGCAGGCTCTATTTTTTCCTTTTTGTAGCACATATTGGTGTGTGTGCCCCGCCTACAGGGCTCTGTACCCTTATCCACCCATTTTCCCATACAAGGTTTTAATTGCAAGCTACGCCTGTTTTCTTTTTCACTCCCTCTTTAAGACCCTTTTGAAACCTGGTTATTAAAAAGTTAAAATATAGTTTTAATTCCTAAGATTAAGTTCGCATGATGGGTTTTTGACGCTGTGTATATTTGTTGGCCCAAAAACGCAGCATATTGTAGTTCCAGCAAAGATAAAGGGATTTATAGAATTTTTTTGCCCACTGTGCTTTTTTGACATAGTGTAAATTGACCTGGGATGAGTGTTTTAAATCCACAATATGTCAATTTTTATGTGCTGAATTTCATGTGCAGCTTTTCCCCATAAAATTGTAGTACATGCGCAAAATCTCCAGGTGAAAAACCTATGTAATCCACACATGAATGTATCAAAGTTTTGTCAATGCCAAATACCAGGAAGTATCAAAAGTAAAGCAGATTTATTTAAAACATGACATATCAAAAAAAAGAGAAAAAACCATAGCATCATGCACTCAAAAACTCAATGAAAAAAAGGCAAGTAACCTAATTCTCTTAATAGGGGCAGAAATGCTGCAAAAATCTGCAACATCAAAAACTTACCAAATACTCATTTTGAGAAAATAGCCTAAGGCTCCCCTTATCTAAAAGTACATTTCTTTGTGACAGACGGGCAATAACAGGAGACAACTTGGCAAGTGGACAATGGCAATTGAAATGTCATAGTTCATCTTTCCTGTAACTCTGGCTATCTGATATAGCAGTCTTAACTTCACTTTTCATTGGAAATCCTGGATGATTAGTAAATTTCCATAGTTCATCTTTTCTTTTGAGGCCTTGGCCCTGCAGATATACCTGCTGGCAAAAAATTGGCAACTTCTGATGTGTCAATGAAAAGCCAAAACAGGAATCTGCAAAACAAAAGAAATATCAATAATCAAATGATTAATAAACAATACAGTCATAAAACCAAACAAAAAAGGTAAACTGAAATTTCTCTGATAGAAACTTATTTTAATTTTACACTAACGGAAGCAGAGACAACACTCAAGTCATGTTCCCAAATTGTCATGCCCAGGCAATTGGTATTGACTGCTACCACAACTGTACCCACGGCAAGTCTGATAGTGATTGGCCCCTGCGTATAATATGATTGCTTGGTTGATCGGTATACATAGCTAACTAGCAAATCTGTATGTCTGGTTGTTCATCAGGATGTCTGAACGTTTGGCCAATGAAAGCCCTGAAAGTTCCATTATAACCCCTTTACCCCCGAAGGCTGTTTGCATGTTAATGACCAGGCCAATTTTTACAATTCTGACCACTGGCACTTTGAGGTAATTACTCTGGAACGCTTCAACGGATTCCACTGATTCTGACATTGTTTTTTCATGACATATTGTACTTCATGATAGCGGTAAAATTTCTTCGATATCACTTGCGTTATTTTGTGAAAAAATCGGAAATTTGGTGAAAATTTTGAAAATTCTGCAATTTTCAAACTTTAAATTTCATGCCCTTAAATCAGAGAGATATGTAACACAAAATAGTTAAGAAATAACATTTCCCACATGTCTACTTTACATCAGCACAATTTTGGAACCATATTTTTTTTGTTAGGAAGTTATAAGGGTTAAAAGTTGACCAGCGATTTCTAATTTTTTCAACAAAACCATTTTTTTTGGGACCACATCACATTTGAAGTGACTTTGAGGGTTCTATATGACAGAAAATACCCAAAAGTGACACCATGCTAAAAACTGGGCCCCTCAAGGTGCTCAAAACCACAATTAAGAAGTTTACTAACCCTTTAGGTGCTTCACAGGAAGTTTTGGAATGTAGAAGAAAACAATGAACATTTAATTTTTTCTCACAAAAATTTTAATTTAGACCCAAATGTTTTTATTTTCGCAAGGGTAATGTTATGATCTGAAACAAGTACTAAGGAAAGATAGGGGAAAGCTGTCCCTACAGTAAGACTAAGCTGAATCCCTACGATGTAGCGAACAGACCCGCCTTTGTCCTCGGTTAGTCTGAAGGAAGACCTATAGCATAAGGGGAGGGGTCCCTAAAATAACTAAGGACTGGGACAAAAATGGGACACCTCCTAAACAGAGAAGTTGTTGCAGAACACAAAAAGACAAACAGACAAAAAGGTACTAGAGGTCCCAGAAGGACCAAGCGAACTGACAGAGAAAGGCACCGAAGCACCTGGCTAGAGAAACAGTCAAACACTGAAGTCCAGCACAGCCAAGAGGGCGGAGCTCGAATACAAAAGGCAGATGGTCACGTGACCGCAAAACACAAGATGGGAAAAAACAAACAGGAGGGTTCTGTAACATCCCTGGCGGAGTGCTTGCATAGTGCACCACCTCCCACTATGCAAGACCGCAATCTTACCTGTCAGTCCAGCCTGCAAATCTTGCTCCAGCTCATGCTGTGTGCATGTCTCTTGACTGACTGCTTACGGCGGCGGCCCGGTTACTTCCTGATTCTTATAGCTGCTGTGGGCGCACCCCTAATGCGTCTCCAGCCTATTGCTATGAGTCTCTGGATATTTAAACCCCCTCCACCCAGTAGGAGGTGTCTGAGCAACACTATCATTCAGTGTGCTCCTTGACTCTGAAGTTGCCAGGTCCAGCTCTGCTTCTTCTCTGTTTCCGCCATCTCTGGGGGCTGCATACCCAGACCTGTTATCTGTGACTACTTGTCCGTTTCCGCCATCTATGGGGGCTGTATACCCAGGCCTGTTATCTCTGACTTCTAGTCTGTTTCGCCTCTCTGGGGGCTGTATACCCAGGCTCGTTCTTGTATCTCATTGCAGTAGCAGTTCCTGTCTGAACTGTATCCTAGCCTGTTACCTGTTTTTCTCTATGTCTGTACCTTCCCTTTTCCTGCAGTATCTGAACCTACACCTAACTCCAACTCGTTGTCTCTGTACTTCTGTTTGTGAGTTTTGTGTCCACTCGCTACTTCATAGTACCTTGTGTGTATCTGGTTCTGCTTGTCCCTTTTCCCTTCCTCCATATCCACCTCCTGTGTTCTAGCCATCTTCCTGCATTTTCCAGTCTGTTCCATGTGAACAGAGCCCTGTCCTCTCTGCCTGCACCTTCTGCCCTGTTCTGCTCTGCCTTGTCCACCGCACCTGCGGTTTCGCTCTGCTCTGTCTTGCCCACCGCTCCGGCGGTTTCTCTCTGCTCTGACTTACCCACCGCTCCGGCGGTTCCGCTCTGCTCTGCCTTGTCCACCGCACCTGCGGTTTCGCTCTGCTCTGTCTTGCCCACCGCTCCGGCGGTTTCTCTCTGCTCTGACTTACCCACCGCTCCGGCGGTTCCGCTCTGCTCTGCCTTGTCCACCGCACCTGAGGTTTCGCTCCGCTCTGTCTTGCCCACTGCTCCGGCGGTTTCTCTCTGCTCTGACTTACCCACCGCTCCGGCGTCTTCGCTTTACTTTGCTTGTCTACCGCATCTGCGGCTCAGTACCTGTCTCCCAGTCTGTACTGGACCCTATCCAGTCTGCGCTCCAACCTGCTAGTACCTCCCTGTCTGCACTCCAGCCGAGCTTGCCAGTGCCCACCTGTCTGCATACCAGCCGTGCTTGCCAGTGCCCACCTGTCTGCATACCAGCCGTACTTGCCAGTACCCACCTGTCTGCATACCAGCCGTACTTGCCAATACCCACCTGTCTGCATACCAGCCGTACTTGCCAATACCCACATGCTGTTTGGCTGCTTCGCGACCTTGAAGACTTGATGTGGTAAATGGAACCATGAATTCTGCTGTCTACCAAAAAATCCTGAAGGAACATGTCCAGCCATCTGTTCATGACCTCAAGCTGAAGCGCACTTGGGTCATGCAGCAGGACAATGATCCAAAACACACCAGCAAGTCCACATCTGAATGGCTTATGAAACACAAAATCAAGACTTTGGAGTGGCCTTGTCAAAGTCCTGTTTTTTTGAGCAATTACTGAGATTCTGACACAAACAACAGAGCCTATGGCTCAGAACAGTGCCGTGCACTGGTTGCATTGTGCTCCAAGCAGACCTTCAATCTATTTTTGCACTTGCTAATGTGATAAAGCAAGCCCTTGTAATCCACTTTTTGATTTTGTGGGGTTGAAATTCAGCTATCTGCAGAACTTGTCAATGCAGAGCTTCTGAGTGCAGAGCACAGAAAACTTTTTTTTTTCATTTGGTAATATGATCCAGTAATCCAAGTAGTATAGATAATCAGATCCAAAGGATAATCAGATCCAAAGAATTAAAATCCAATTTCTCATTATTCCAATAAAAAATGTGAACAAATACAAAAGTGCACCAACACAATATCAAGGTATTAAAACTGTAGGTAGATAGAGGTGATGGAATCTGTTTAATTATTAGCCTGTAGGTAAATATATGTAAGGATATATAAATTAAAATTAAGCTACTAAGGTGCAGCCGTGCAAAAGTGCCAGGTAAATGCATCATAATATATGTCAATGCATATTTGTATCATAGACTGCTGTGGTGCTCAGATGCCTCAAATAAACAGTTTGTGATACATGATATTGTTATGCAGCTCATATCTCATGAGTGTAATATATATAAAGGGTATACTTTTGTGGGAGCTACCATGAATTGCCACGAGGATGCGCATTTCTGCGTCTGCCTTCATCAGGGGGTGATATTGTGATAGGTTGGAAACGCTTTAATTTTTATTTTACATGCAAAAAAATAAAAAGACTGACACACAAATCTGATCCAAAACAAGGATAAACATTGGTTCATTTTTTAAATGTATGAGAAAAAACTGAGGTCAAATAAACATCCTGCTGAATCTACTTAGATGGGTTTAATGCATTAAATGCCAATGTCAGTATCAACTGTAGCATTTTAGGCTGCGTGCCCACGTAGCGTTTTTCAAGCGTTTACGCTGCGGAATTTCCGCAGCGTAAACGCTTGTTAAACGCTAGGTAATCCGCACCCCATGGTCCCCAAGGGGATTCCGCAAGTTCTATGCACATGCTGCGGATTTTTCCGCAGCGTTTATGCTGTGTTCAAAAATCCGCAGCATGTTCATTAATTTTGCGTTTCCGCAAGCGGAATTGCCTTGTGCAATGCATTAAAAACGCAAGGCAATTCCGCATGTGGTAAACGCGCGATAAGCGCGCGATAAACACGCAATAAACGCGTGCGGAATTCCGCATGCGTTTTTCCGGGAGAGGACATGCGGAAATGAAGCAGAAATTTTCTGCTTCATTTCCGCAACGTGGGCACATAGCCTAAGAGTTGAACCCCTTCAAACCACAAGCCTGTTTTCACCTTCATGACAAGACCAAATTTTACAATTCTGACCCCAGGGTTACTTTATGTGGCAATAACTTTGGAATGCTTCTACGGATCCCAGTGATTCTAAAATTGTTTTTCAAGATATACAGGTGCATCTCATTAAATTAGAATATCATCAAAAAGTTAATTTAATTCAGTTCTTCAATACAAAAAGTGAAACTCATATATTACATAGTCATTACAAACAGAGTGATCTATTTCAAGTGTTTATTTCTGTTAATGTTGATGATTATGGCTTACAGCCAATGAAAACACAAAAGTCATTATCTCAGTAAATTAGAATACTTTATAACAACAGCTTGAAAAATGTTTTTAAAATCCGAAATGTTGGCCTACTGAAACGTATGTTCAGTAAATACACTCAATACTTGGTCGGGGCTCCTTTTGCATCAATTACTGCATCAATGCGGCATGGCATGTAGGCCATCAGCCTGTGGCACTGCTGAGGTGTTATGGAAGCCCAGGTTGCTTTGATAGCAGCCTTCAGCTCGTCTGCATTGTTGGGTCTGGTGTCTCTCATCTTCCTCTTGACAATACCCCATAGATTCTCTATGGGGTTAAGGTCAGGTGAGTTTGCTGGCCAATCAAGCACAGTGATACTGTTGTTTTTAAACCAGGTATTTGTACTTTTGGCAGTGTGGACAGGTGCCAAGTCCTGCTGGAGAATGAAATTTCCATCTCCAAAAAGCTTGTCGGCAGAGGGAAGCATGAAGTGCTCTAAAATTTCCTGGTAGACGACTGCACTGACTTTGGTCTTGATAAAACACAGTGAACCTACACCAGCAGATGACATGGCTCCCCAAACCATCACTGATTGTGGAAACTTCATACTAGACCTCAAGCAGCTTGGATTGTGGCCTCTCCACTCTTCCTCCAGACTCTGGGACCTTGATTTCCAAATGAAAATTGGAACTCTGGGACCTTGTGGAGTCTGTCAATGACTGCCTTCTGGACATCTGTCAAGTCAGTAGTCTTTCTCATGATTGTGGAGCCTACTGAAACAGACTAAAGGACCCTTTTAAATGCTTGGGAAGCCTTTCCAGATGTTTTATATTAATTATTTTAATTTACTGAGATAATGACTTTTGTGTTTTCATTGGCTGTAAGCCATAATCATCACCATTAACAGAAACAAACACTTGAAATAGATCACTCAGTTTGTAATGACTCTATATAATATAGGATTTTCACTTTTTGTATTGAAGAACTGAAATAAATTAACTTTTTGATAATATTCTAATTTAGTGAGATGCACCTGTATTGCACTTCATGATAGTGGTAAAATTTGTTCGATATGACTTGCATATATTTGTGAAAATATCAGAAATTTGGCAAAAATTTAGAAAAAGACAGATTTTGGTAAGAATTTACCTGTAAAATCCTTTTCAGCGAAGGAAGGAAGGGAGACACAGATCCATTACTAGTGGGTAGGCAGAGCCCCACAGGATAGTTCACCTCAGATTTAAAAAAAGTGATGACCGGCCCCTCTACTTAGGCTCCTCCTACTCCCATGTTCTCCAGTCCGTACACAAGCTAAGGAAGAGCAGACAACACCAGCAGAACAGTACAACCACTTCTGAAAAATTCAGAAATGTGAGAAAACAGGTTATGCAATAACAGCAAGAAAAAATACACAGTCCTAGGTACAACTCACTGGACCTGACAACTGCGATGAGCTGGCGATGCTGGAAAAGAGCCGTAGTGCGCCAACCCCAGACCAGATGACCGCCATCAGGAAAAGGGTCGCGCTGCATCTAGAAACAAAAATATACTTCTGCCATGGGAGGGTGCTGTGTCTCCCTTCCTTCCTTCGCTGAAAAGGATTTTACAGGTAAGTTCTTACCAAAATCCGTCTTTCAGCAGCAGAAGGGAAGGAAGGGAGACACAGATCCATTACTAGTGGGACGTCCCAAAGCAGTCCAAAACTCTAGGGTGGGAAATAGTGGCAGAATCTCCAACACCCCAACAACTTAGGTAAGAGCGCAACCAGCGCCGAACAAAAAATTAAATAAAATAAAGAGGTAACCTAAACCACCGCCGCCTGCAGGACCCTGCGCCCCAAGGCCGCATCGGCGGAAGCAGTCACGTCCACCTTATAAAATTTAGTAAAGGTGTGAACGGAGCGCCAGGTAGCCGCCCGGCAGAGCTGCTCTGCCAAGGCCCCGGGAAGAAAAGTCCACGACGAACCAACAGCCCTCGTGGAATGAGCTCTAACTCTCACCGGACAAGGCTCACCCTTGAGCCGGTATGCTTCCAGGATAGCCAAACGTATCCACCGAGCTATAGTGTCCTTGGAAGCACGCTGACCACGTCGACGACCAGCAGGAATCACAAAAAGAGAGTCCGACTTCCGAAACCCTTGCGTGATTGAAAGATAGAACTTCAATGCCCGTACCAAATCCAACGAGTGCAAGGCCCGCTCCTTTGGACTCCTCGGCTTCGGACAGAGAGAAGGTAACACGATGTCCTGATTGACGTGAAAATGCGACACCACTTTAGGTAAAAAATCTCCACGGGTATGAAGCACCACACGATCCGGAAGAAATTCCAGAAAAGGTGGCGAGCAAGACAGTGCCGCCAACTCCGAAACCCTTCTCAAAGAGGTGACCGCAACCAGGAAGGCCACCTTCCAAGAAAGCAAGTAAAGCGTAGCCGAATCCATAGGCTCAAAAGGCCCATGCTGAAGAGCTTCCAGGACTAGATTAAGCCACCAAGGGGCCACGACCGCCCTCCGAGGCGGAAACTGACGAGCAACCCCACGAAAAAAAGAACGCACGTCCCTACGTGAAGCAATAGCCCTTCGAAAAAGCGCGGATAGAGCAGATACCTGACCTCGCAAGGTACCAACTGCTAGACCCTTGGCCAAACCATATTGCAGAAACGCCAAGAAGTTGGGGATGGAAAAAACCCTCGGGTTCCTTGACGATCCAGAACACCAAGAATAAAAAGACTCCCAAGTTCTGTGATAAATCCTAGTCGTAGCTGGACCTCTGGCCGCCCGCAAGATAGAAATAACCTCGGACGAAAAACCACGACGGTTTAAGATCTCGGTCTCAAGTGCCACACCGTCAAACGAAGTGCCTTCAGGTCCGGATGACGAATGGGCCCTTGGATTAACAGGTCCGGGCGAAGCGGCAGTGGAAACAGAGGCGCCGCCAGCAGAGACACCAGCGTCGAATACCACGCCCTCCGTGGCCAATCCGGGGCTACCAAAATTGCTGGCGCTCGTTCGAGTTTGATCCGCTGAATCACCAATGGAAGTAAGGATACTGGCGGAAACACATAGATCAGCTCGAACTGGTCCCACGGGGCCACTAGAGCATCTACCGCCACAGCCTCCGGGTCCCTGTACCTGGACATGAATGTCGGAACCCTGGCGTTCAGCCTGGATGCCATCAAGTCCACCTGAGGAGTCCCCCACCGGGAACACAGCAGTGCAAAGACCTCCGGATGGAGACTCCATTCCCCCGGATCCACCTGCTCGCGACTGAGAAAGTCCGCCGAGATATTCGGCACACCTGGGATATGAATCGCAGAGATGGCCGAAACCCTGGACTCGGCCCAAACCAGGATCCGGGAGACCTCCATCATGAGTCTGGAACTCCTCGTCCCGCCCTGATGGTTGATATACGTGACAGCCGTCGCATTGTCCGACTGAATCCGAACCGGCAGACCGCTCAACAGGACCGTCCAATGTCGGAGGCAGAGAAAAATTGCTGTCAACTCCAGAACGTTGATCGGTAGAGACGACTCCTCTGACGACCAGACCCCCTGAACCCAGAGGTCGTTCCAACCCCCCCTCCCCCAGTCAGTCAGACTGACATCGGTGGAAATCACCGACCACCTTGGGAGAAGAAAGGAATTCCCCAGGGATAGAGTTTCTGGACGTAACCACCATCCAAGAGACTCTCGCACCCTGCGGGAGATAACGACAGAGTGATCCAGTGAAGTCGGCGAATGATCCCAACTGGTCAGAATTAGATTTTGGAGATCCCGGAAATGAAACTGTGCAAACGGTATGGCGTCCATTGCCGCCACCATCAGACCCAGAAGGCGCATGCATTCCCGAAGGGACATTGCCATCGCCGACCTCATAGCCTGGACAAGCGACGAAGGTTCACTTGTTTGTCCGGAGGCAGGTACACCACTGCCCGTACTGTGTCGAAAAGCATCCCCAAGAACAGGATTGACTGTGTCGGTTCCAATGACGACTTCTTCCAATTGACCAGCCACCCGAAGTCCTCCAGGTGCTCGAGGGAGAGATCGCGAGCAGCCATCGCCTCCTCCGCTGTGGGCGACACAATCAACAGGTCGTCCAGGTAGGGCAGAACCGTAACTCCCTGTTTTCGAAGAAGCGCCATGAGTGGCGCCAGGATTTTTGTAAAAACCATGGGTGCCGAGGCCAACCCGAAAGGTAGGGCCACAAACTGGTAATGGGCCTGACCTATGGCGAAACGCAGGAAGCGCTGGTGGGCCCTGCCGATAGGGATATGCAAATAAGCGTCGCGGATGTCGATCGACACCAAGAAATCGTACTGCGACAGAGCCGCTACGACTGAGCGGAGAGACTCCATGCGGAATTTTCAGGTCCGGACATGAAGATTCAAATCTTTGAGATCCAGAATGGGGCGAAACTTGTCCTCCTTTTTGGGGACCACAAAAAGGTTGGAGTAAAACCCCCTTCCCTGGTCCTCTGGCGGAACCGGAACCACCACACCCTGCTGCAGAAGAGTGTCCACCTCCCGCAGCAGTGCTGCAGCCAGTTTGGGCTCGGACGGGGTGCGTGACTGACAAAACCTGTCCGGGGGACGAGAGTGAAACTCTATGAAATAGCCTGCCAACATAACCTGCGTCACCCAGGCGTCCGAAATATGGGACGCCCAAATCGACCCGAATTGTAGCAGACAACCTCCGACCCGAGAGCCTTCGAGCGGATTCCTGGCGTCAGTCCGCCTTAGCGGGTTTTTTGTCAACCTCCCGTTTGTCCTGACGGAAATGTTGCTTCCAAGGAATACGGGATTTCTGGGTGGACTTCTTACCGGAAGACGAGGGACGACTCGATCCCCAAGAAGGCTGACCGAACCGCCCCCTGGTCCGAAAGGACCGGCGACCACCACTGGCACTTGACCTGCCAGACGTGGAAGCTGCCGCCTTCCGCTGAGGCAAGGCAGCATCCTTATCCTTGGCCTTAGCAATCAGCTCCGTGAGTTCCGAACCAAAAAGATGACCGCCTTTGTACGCTAGACTAAGCAAACCTTGTTTCGAAACTGCGTCTCCAGTCCACTGTTTAAGCCACAGTGCTCTCCTGACTGTGACGGCCGAAGACTGAGCCCTGGACAGAACGGAAGTTGTATCCAGTACTGCGTCCCTGCCATAACGTGTCGCCTCTTCCAACAGCTGGAAAAGCCTTTCCACTTCCGACAGCGGAGTTCCATCCTGCCATGCCGTCCGCAGCTGGTCCAACCACCGCAGAGAAGCCTCACCGGCCCACATGGCCCCCAAGGATGCACGGAATCCATGACCCGCAGCCTCGTAGATGGACTTCGCCACTAACTCCGTTCTTCTGTCCAGAGGTTCCTGAAGACTGGCCTTCCCTTTAACAGGAATCAAGGAAGATTTGCTAAGCTGAGACAGAGGAACATCCACTTCAGGGGAGGGAACCCAATTAGCGATCGTCTCCGTGGCGAAGGGATACAAGGCATCAAAAAAACGCATCCCCTGGAAGCGTTTATCCGGACACAGGCATTCTTTCTCCACTGCCTCGTTAAGTTCATCATGCGCCGGCAATGTTGAACGAGCCCGACGTGGCTCCTGATACAGCCGGGCCGACTTGCCAGGCTTTGTCGGCTCTTCAGACAGCTGTAACTCTTCTCGCATGGCTCCAATAAGAGCATCCACGCGGCCCGAAAGTGTAGCAGATCGACTATGCCGAACTTCATCCTCAGAATGGGAGACTTCACCAACCGAGCTTGTTGGTGAATCCGAAGCCTCCGATGCACTGCGCGGAGGAGACAGTGCCACCACAGTCCTGCGGCGCTTCTTGCCTCGTGGTGTCGTTTGCAATTTAGCTGACACCCATTGACCCAGGAGGTTAGAAAGGCTGTCAATGGAGCGCGTGAGCGCCTCCACTTTAACATCACTAAGGGTCGAACTTGACGCCGCCGAAGACCCGGGTGTAACAGAAACGCGAGACCGATCCTGAAACGGATCGGGAGAGAGGTCCGCGCCCCCTGGACCCTGATCTGACATGCCTCCCACCTCAGATGCCAGCATGTTAGAATGAGTATAATAAACTAGGGTGTGTGAAAATTCCCTTTTTTATTTATTTATTTTTTTTTATTTTTATTTTATTTTTTTGGGGCACTGAAGGGTTAAAACTCTCCCCTAGAGAGAGTTACCCCAGCCCTGCAGAGCAAAAGTTAACCTAACGAACTGGGGGGAAGCGCCCTTTGAACCAGAAGCGTGCACCCCCAGAAAGAGTTAACAGCTCTGTTGAGCAGACCCCCTCAGAAGGGGTTAATGCTGCTGACACACTAAACACCTCACTGCCTTAAGAGGTCAGGGAAGTGAGAGTGTCCAAACAAAAAGTGGTAGCGGCAAATAGCACCTTGCTTGCCTTAGCAGGTCAGCCAAGGTGCTTTACAATGGAGAGAACAAAAAAGGAAACTTCTGCCTTCAGGCAGAAGCGACTCACCAGTGCCGCGGTGACTGCTCCTTCTGAGCCTGTGTGGGCGGTGAACGGGAAGCAGAGAGCAGGAGGTGCACGTGGAGGGAAGCCGGAAGGAGGGAGAGGGGCGGAGAGCTCAGTGCGTGCTAAGCCAGGAGGTTCCTGTCATAACTACCATGACAGGAAGCCGAATGACGCGAGGCCCCGCCCCCCGAGCTCACTCACAGAGCCCGCGCTCAGAGAGAAAGTGCGCGTTTTCCTGAAGGCTTCCTGTCCAAAAGTGATGGCAGGAAGCCAAGATAATAAAGCCACGCCCCCCGTTCCAACGGAGCCGCGCTCCTCGGTCCCTGCTCCCCAGCCCCCAGGGTCAGAGAATGCAGCGGTGATCCTCATACACCGTCTGCAAATACAGAAAAACAGAACATCACCACATGAAGTAACGGCGGCAGCCGCAGCCGCTGCTGAAGCACTCATACATAGAGCACTTACCCCACTGTGCGCCACAGGGACCCCCAGGGATGTGTGGCGCTTGTGGCCCTTGCTCCCCCCACGGCGGAGCGCGCAGGGACCCCACAGGCAGTGTGCGTCTCCGCCAGGAAGCGCCCTATGTCCCCCGGGGCCGGCAGGTTACTGCGGGGACCTCCTTAAGGGGTACGCAGGTCTGCCAGGGGAGGGCAGGGGTCCCGGCAGCGCCGAGACCCCCTGAGACCTCTAGACCACGGGGGATCCAGGTCTCCATTGGTAAATTTAAAATAAAAAATATTCTGAGGAGCTGCCAAGGCAGCGACTATCCTCTGCGACCTCAAATTTCAGACTGGAGAACATGGGAGTAGGAGGAGCCTAAGTAGAGGGGCCGGTCTTCACTTTTTTTAAATCTGAGGTGAACTATCCTGTGGGGCTCCGCCTACCCACTAGTAATGGATCTGTGTCTCCCTTCCTTCCCTTCTGCTGCTGAAATTCGCAATTTTCAAACTTTTAATTCTTATGTCCTTAAACCAGAGAGTTGTGTGACACAAAATAGTTAATATATAACACTTACCACATGTCTACTTTACATCTGCAGAATTTTTAAAATATGTTTTGTTTTTTTTCTTAGGAAGTTAGAAGGGTTCAAAGTTAATCAGCAATTTGTCATTAATCCAACAAAATGTACAAAACCATTCTTTTAAGGATCACATCACATTTGAAGTGGCTTTGAGGGGCCTATATGACAGAAAATACCCAAAAGTGACACCATTCTAAAAGCTGCAACTCTCAAAATCTTCAAACCCACATTCTAGAACTTTATTAACATTTTAGTTGCTTCCCAGGAATTTAAGCAATTTGGAACAAAAAAATTAACATTTTACTTTTTTTCACAAAAATGTTACTTCAGCCCCAATTTTTTTATTTTCACAAAGGTAACAGAAGAAAATGGACCACAAAATTTGTTTAGCAATTTCTCCTGAGTATACCGATACCAGATACCCAATGTTTGTATGCACAGCAAGGTTCGGAACGGAAGGAGCAACATTTGATTTTTTGAACACAAAATTGTTTGGAGAGTCCCTGATGTGCTTAAACAGTAGAAACCCCCCAAAAGTGACCTCATTTTGGAAACTAAACTCCTCCAGAAATTTATTTAGAAGTGTGGTTCGCACCTTGAACGCCCAGGTCCTTCACAGAAGTTTATAACCTAGAGCCTTGAAAATAAAAAAATCTAATTTTTCCCACAAAAATGTTGAACTGTGAAAATGAAAAAAACATAGATTTTTCCCACAAAAACGTTCTTGGATCCCCATTTTTTTTTTAATTTTCACAAGAAAAGCAAGAGAAAATGGAACCCAAAATTTGTTGTGCAATTTCTCCTGAATACAGCGATGCCCCATATATGGTTGAAAACTTTTAAGACACAGTTCAAAGCTCAGAAGGGAAGAAGCGCCATATTGGAGTTCAGATTTTGCTGGAATGGTTTTAGGGTGCCATGTCACATTGGCAGAGCTCATGAGGTGCCAGAACAGCAGAAACCCCCAAAAGTGACCTCATTTTACAAACTACACCTCCCAATGAATTCATCTAGGGTTTCAGTGAGCATGTTGACACCACATGTGCCTCACAGAATTTTATACCATTGGGAGGCAAACAAAGAATAATTACATTTTTACCACTAAAATGTTGTTTTAGCCCCAAGTTTTTAATATTTATAAGGGCTAATAGCAAAAAAATGGACCTCTCAGTTTGTTGAGTAGTTTCTCCTGAGTGTACCAATACCCTACATGTAATCGGGAACTACTTTTCAGGCACAGGTCAAAGCTCAGAAGGGAAGGAGCACCATAATTTGGTGCAGATTTTACTGTTATGGTTTGCGGGTGCCAGAACAGCATAACCCTCCATAAGTGACCCCATTTTACAAACTACACCTATCAATGAATTAATCTAAGAGTGCAGTGATCATATTGATGCCACGGAGGTGTCACAAAATGTTATACCATTGGGGAGTGAAGAAAAAAAGAATAACACTTTTAACACAAAAAATTAGTTTTAACCCCAGATTTTACATTTTCACAAGGACAAATGGGTTAAAAAGGCACCAAAGTTTGTCACACAATTTCTGCAGAACGCAGAAATACCCTATATGTGGCTGTACAACACTGCTTAGCCACATGGCGATACTCGGGAGGGATGGAGCGCTATTTGCCTCATGGAGCACAGATTTTCCTAAAATAGTTTGCTGATTCCATATACAGAGAGCCTAGAAGAGCTGAATCCCTCCTCAAGTGACCCCATTTTGGAAATGATACCCCTTTGGGAATTTACCTACAGGTGTAGTGACGATTTGAACTCCATGGGTGTTTTCCAGAAACAAGCAGCCGTGAATTACGATGAGTCAAAATTGGAAATCTGCTACTGTAGTGCCCATATATTGTAGTGCCCAGTACATTATGCCCAACTCATGCTTCTGGAGACATTCACCTGTAAATTAGGCGGGCTCCTATCACTACAGAAATGCCAAACATGTGGACGCTAAATGTGGTTTAGGCACACTGTGGGGCTCAGAAGGTAGGAGGGCATTTGAATTTGGGAGCGCATATTTGCTGATTTTCTTTTGGATGGGGGGGGGGGGTTTACAAGGGATCATTTAGCTTTTCCAGAGTCTTTGTACTACCAGTAACGTTGATGCCCCTATACGTCCGTTAACAGATGACGGACCTGAGTGGGGACTTGCTTTTTGTGTGGATTCATTATAAGTTTTGCTGGGAACATTTTACATAACATTTTGAATCAAGTTTATCCTGTGCTCTAACTCTGAGCATCTGGTTTCCATCTAAATCTCAGAATGACATGATGTAGATGAAAACCCTGACGGATAAAATTACTAAAATGGTTACTCTGTACTCCATCTGGCCTCTGTTCAGCGGTGTCCTTCTTTTATGTACGCTTAAAAAGATGAATACCGCCTGATCATAGGCCAGATGGCAGTCACACTGTCTCCATTTCCCTCATTATAGGGAATCTTCTGCCGGGGGTTCCGTCTGAATCATGTATTTCAGAGATTTACACGGAAACTCTAGTGTAAGCGCTCAGTGTAGAGCGCAGGATAATTGTGAGAAGAGTTTTACTGCGATCTTTGGGAGGCAGAATAAACAAATCGACAGTAGGTGAAGAATTGGTTTTATTTATTTTTTATGCTGTTCACCATGCGGTATATTTGATTAGACGACTTTATTCTTCAGTCGGTGCGATTACAGCGATACTAGATTTATATCGTCTTTTTATGTTTCGCTGCTATCACACGTTAAAAGGTGTTTTTTTTTCCATAAACAAGCTTTTGCATCATATTTCAGAAATATAGTTTTTCTTTATTTCTATCGAGAGAGTCAATTGAGGGCTTGTTCTTTGTGGGACGAGTTGACGTTTATATTGGTACTATTTTCGTGCACATAACGTTTTTTGATTGCTTTTTATTCTGATTTTTGGGAGGAAGAATGAACAAAAACCAGCAATTCAGGAATTGTTTTTTTTATGCTGTTCTGTGTGTGGTAAAATTGGTTAGACAGCTTTAGTCTTCAGGTCCATAGAATTACAGCGATACCACGTTTATATAATTTTTTTAGGTTTAGGCACTTTTACACAATTAAAACTATTTTATAGAAAAAAGAATTGTTTTTGCATCGCTGTATTCTGAAAGCTATAGCTTTTTTATTTTTCCACTCATGGAACTGTATGGAGGCTTTTTTTTTTGTGGGACAAGATCGTGTTTTCAGAGATGCCATTTTAATTTACATTTGTCTTTTTGATCGGGCTTTATTCCACATTTTGTTTGGCGATATGATGAAAAAGCAAAGTATTTTGTGTTTTGTTTGTTTTTTTTCACTTTTCACTGAAGCTAGTGTGACAGTTTTATTAATCAGGACCTTCCTGACGCGGCGATACCAAGTATGTGTTCTTTTTTTTATTTATTTTTGTTTTTACATATAAAAAACATATTTATGGATATAATTTCTTTTTTATTATTATTTTGTGATACTTAAAAAAATATTTTTACAATTTATTTTTACTTTTTTCACTTAGTCCCTCTATGGGACTTTAACATTTATTACTCTGGTCACTGGTATAATGCATTGCAATACATTATACCTGTCAGTGCTGCACTGACAGAAGTCTCTTAGCCCATGCTCTGAGCATGGTCTAAGAGACTTGACGTAGCTAGGTGACTCAGATGAGGACGTTGCGGGGTCGATGATCGGATGGGAGAGGGAGCCTCCCTCTCTCTGCTTTCTAAATGCTGCGATCATTTATGGGTTTTAACAGCCAGAGGTGGTGGCAGCACCACTCCTGGCTTTGGGAGCCGGGTCTCCGCTATCATTTAAGCCAAACTCCGTACGGTGATCATACGGGCACAGCTCCTGTACCGAACACGATCACTGTCATGTACCTATTATGCCATTGGATGGGAACCACTATCCAACCATGACATATAGGTATGTTAAATGTTGTGAAGGGGTTAAGCCCCCTCCTATATGGCCCTCATTATGTCTCCACAATGCTCTACTAATATTTTAAAAAAAAAATCTCTCACTTGTCCCCACTCTTACACCAAGCAGCTCATTCCTCTTCCTTTTCTATTGGCGGGCTCCCTGCCCCGCACTTACTCTACAGTCATGGGTTATCAGGGTTCCACAGATGGAGAGGACGCTCTTGTCAAGTCACAAGCAGCGGCTGACATCATTACTTTATATATGTCTATCTATATATTTATATCTATTTTAAACTCTATACCTGACACACACATATATAAATATATTATACCCTGTACATGACAATACACACACACATATATCTATATATACACGCACGTGTCATGTATAGGGTATAATATATTAATATGTAAAATATATATAGATCTCATCAGAACCTAAGGTAACACATGACACTTACCTATGTAGAAGCCTTTTTCTTCCTGGGGCTCGTGGAAAGCAGTGGGTGTTAAGACACCAGCCACTCCAACTAAAAAGGTGCAGGCGGTCCACCTCCCTCTCTTTGGTGCTCAGAAGACAGCACAGAGAGCAGGGCACAGAGGGAGGGGGAAATTTGTCCCCAGTGCAGTCTGACTTCCCAGAGTAGCGTGCGGAGCAGGAACAGCAAGTGAAACTGACTTGCTATCTCCCTATGGCGCCTCCTCTGATGTCTGATGACCGACACCCTGTGCGACCGCACTGCTAGCACATAGGTAAGGCCAGACATGTGCATGGCCAATAGTGAGAATCAAGCTCCTCCCGGCATCTCAATTCCCCTGTTATCTTCGGCAGTGCTGCTATAAATTCTTATAGTAATACTCAATGTTTTTCTCAATTTATCTTACATCAAAATTGCAGTATGCTTCCTGAAATCTGTTTGAAATTGGTTAAAGGCACCTCCGGGTGTACCAAATGTGGAAGGTTGGATGCATATCTCATATACCTGCTGTAAAGATATCCAGATTGTATTTGTTTTGTTTTCAAGTATTGGAATACCTAAACATTATAACCTAAACATTATAGGCATTCCCTAATCATTATAGTTACAACTAAGATTGATGAAAAAATGTCATTCATTCTTTTAGGGATCACTCTAGAGTAAATCAGTGAATTAGTAAAATACGTCTGTACATTTACCATTTAAAGAGAATCTGTCACCAGAAAAATGCAGTCCAATCTGCAGGCATCATGTTATAGAGTAGGAGGAGCTGTGCAAATTGATACATGGTTTTGTGAGTAAAGATTCAATACAACTTGTGTTTTAATCATTTACACCTCTGCTCTTTCTGTGATTTTTGGTCTGGTGGGTGGTCCTATCAGTGACTAACAGCTTTCTTTGTATAAGTGCATACAGAGGTAGCTGTCAATCACTGATAGGACCGTCCACTTGACCAAAAATCACAGAAAGAGCAGAGGTGTAACTGATTAAAAAAAAAGTTGTATTGAATCTTTACTAACAAAACCATGTATCAATTTGCACAGCTCCTCCTACTCTATAACATGATGCCTGCAGATTGGACTGCATTTTTCTGGTGACAGATTCTCTTTAAGCTTTTCATTGAATATGGTCAGGAAATATTAAGAAATAAGATGTATTAGCAACCATTTTTTTTTTATAAAAAAAAAAAACATGTCCTGTCATAATAATAAAAAAACAACAACTTTATGTATAAGTATGGATTACCTGCATAGAACGTTCTAAGGTCTTTTTGCAAACAGTTTTCAAGGAAGCGACGGAATGGGAGCATATGAGAGTTAGGGCAAGTCCAGTCAGTAAGAAAATCCTCCACAACATGATGAATGTGGTCGGGACGCGGAAGAGGCCAACCCTGTGGACGGAACTCCATTTGTTGTTCTGTAAATAAAAGGAATGTGTTAAAAAAATGGAAAGACAGGAGTATGCTTCACATTGTACAAATATAGTCACAAAAACAGCAAGTAATAGAGATTTTTCGCCTTCTGTGTTTACTATATTACCAAAGCCGTAACTTTGTAACTTTCTAACAATGTAGCTAAAGGGGGGAGAAAGAAACACCCACAGAAATAGTCACATCCACAATGTCTTTTCTTGCTATTGGAGCGCAGGAGAGCAGCATTGCTGGTTGGAGTGCAGGAGAAGAGCAACACCTTTCACAGCTCTGTCCAGCGCTCCGGCACTTCAATAGCTTGAAGGGAGGTGGTGACTGCAGAGTCCTCATCATGTTCACTTGAGACAAATCTTGTCTCAGGAAAACACACTTAGGCTGGAGTCACACTAGCGTATAAAAAAATTGGTCCAATGTTGATCTGGAAAAGTAGGATGAGTGTCATGCGTATGTCATGCAAATGCAATGCGAGTGTGCGTTTTTGTTCTCATCTCGCATCCGTATGACATGCGTATGCAATGAGTTTTTAACATCATCTTTTACATACTGTAATCTCTATTTAATTTAAAGCTAGTTTACAAAACTAATAAAGCAATCTTATATAAAGAAATATATATATACAGACAGATAAATACAATAGTGTTCAAAATAATAGCAGTCCAATCTGACTAACCAGATTAATCACTGTTTTTGGTATTACCACATGTCAAACAATTTACCAGTTGGTGCAGTAGATTCTAAGAAAACCACCAGACTCAGCATTCATGATCTGCATGTTTTTGAGTCTGTGTATTTGAATAATTAATTCAATTGATTGAATTATTAATTAATTAACAGCAGTGTGGAGTTCAATTAGCGAGGTCAATCATTCTGTGAAGAAACAGATGTGAATCAGGTGGCCCTTATTTAAGGGTGAAGCCAGCACATGTTGTACATTCATTTCTCCTTAAAAATCTGAGAAATATGGGTCGATCGAGACACTATTCAGAAGAACAGCATACTTTGATTAACAAGTTGATTGGAGAGGGTAAAACTTATAAAGAAGTGCAGACAATGATAGGCTGTTCAGCTAAAATGATCTCCAATGCTTTAAAATGGAAAGCAAAACCAGAGAGATGTGCTAGAAAATGGAAGACTACCATTCAAATGGATCAAAGAATAGCCAGAATGGCAAAGGCTCAGCCCCAATGATAAGTTCCAAGATGATCAAAGGCAGTCTTAAGTTACCGGTGAGTACTGTGACAGTTAGAAGACGCCTGTGTGAAGCTAATCTCTTAGCAAAATGTCCCCGCAAAGTCCCACTGTTAAAAAAAAGATATGTACTGAAGCGGATACAATTTGCAAAAGGACACCTCAACTGACCTAAAAATAAATGGAGAAACATTTTGTGGACTGATAAAAGTAAAATTGTTCTTTTTGGGTCCAAAGGCCGCAGACAGTTCATCAGATGACCCCCAAACTCTGCATTCAAGCCACAGTACACTCTAAAGACAGTGAAACATGGTGGTGCAAGCATCATTATATGGGCATGTTTCTCTTACTATGGTGCCGGTCCTATTTACCGCATACCAGGGATCATGGACCAGTTTGCATATATTAAAATACTTGAAGAGGTCATGTTGCCTTATGCTGAAGAGGATGTGCCCTTGAAATGGGTGTTTCAACAAGACAACGACCCTAAACACACCAGTAAATGAGCAAAATCTTGGTTCCAATCCAATAAACTTGAGGTTATGGAGAGGCCAGCCCAATCCAAAGACCTTAATCCAATAGAACACTTGTGGAGTGACATCAAAAATGCCATTTCTGAGGCAAAGCCAACAAATACCAAAAAATTGTGGGATGTAGTCAAAGCATCCTGGGCTGGAATAACAGTTGACAGGTGCCAGAAGTTGGTTAACTCTATGCATCATACATGTGAAGCAGTTCTAAAAAACTGTGGGTATACAACTAAATATTAGGTTACTGATTCACAGGGATGCTAAATCCCCAAAAAAAGAGTACATATTGTGAGTTTGGAAAGACAAATGCAGACACTGCTATTTTTTTTAGAACAGCCCAATGTTCATGTCTTTTTATTTTCTGTAAAGTAGTTAAAAATTATATACATTTCTCTTCATGTTTTGAATTAGAAAACAGTGTGCAATGTTCCTAATGCATGGAAATAAAAACTAGTATAAAGATGTTGTGCTTAACTCATGTTTTTGAATACACTGCTATTATTTTGAACACTAGATGTCCTGTAGATATATAATGTCACAAGCCCCCTACATATAATAAACTTGCACCTTTTAGTGACTTTCATGGGGCACTAAAGGGTGTTTAGCCTTATTTAACCTATTAAATAATTGAAAAAAACAACGTGGATACTATTTTTAATAATCAGCCAGGGTAAATCAGACAGCTGTGGGCTTATATTATCAGGCTGTGAAGGTCCCTGGTTATTGGGTCCTTCCCCAGCCTAAAAATACAAGCCCGCAGCCACAACAGAATTGGGGCATCACATTAGATACGTCAATTCCGGAGTTTTTCCCAGTGTTATGAATTGTGGTTCTGTGCTCCCACCTAGGAATGGAGCAGGTCCGGTGCTACGCTACTCCTGTCGCAAGCACCGCCATTGTCCTGATCCTGGAGGCGGAGTTACTACGCGTTCAGGGAAACTGTCCCATTCTTGTGACGCTCCACAAGAGCTGGTGTTGTGGGATGTGTGAGAACGCAGGATGCTGCTTTGTCTGGTATGATGCAGTGGTAGGATGTTGTCCAGTCTGCTGTTGAAGCTAGCAGGGAGTGGCTGTCTGCGGATGATTGGGAGGTAATCAACACCTGATCAGTAGGCGAGCTATATAATCCTACTCCCTGCTCAGTCCTTTGCTGTTCATTGCAGTTCCCTATGTGCTTGGTGGTGAGTGGTTCTAGCATTAGCCTTGCTATCTTTTCAAGGGTTTTCTCATTTTCAATGGCCAGAATTGGCGCATCTGTCTAATCTGATGCACTAATTCTGAGGCAGCTGCGGGCTTGTATTTTTAGACTGGGAAGGGACAAATAACCATGGGTCTTCCCAGCCTGATAATAATAGCCTGCAGCCGTCTGCTTTACCTTGGCTAGTAATCAAAAATAGGGTGAGAGGCATGTCGTTTTTTAAAATTATTTATTTATTTATGATATAGATGCATTTTTTGGGTGTGTTTGTGCTGCATAATTGCACTTTACACCGCGTATCCTTTTTTTAGCTGCACATTTTCCGCATCTAATTCAAGTCTATGGGGAAATTCCGCACAAAAGACTTTGACATGTTGCTGCTCGGAAACCTGTACTGCAGGTGAGTTTATGCAGTATTTAAAAGAAGCAAAGTGGGCATGGGATTTCTATTACTTCCATCCACATCCATTGTGCTTGTACTGTACAACGCAGCTGTCATGAGTGTGTCAGAAGTGACAGACAGTCACCCTGCAGTTGGTTGCAGGAGATCTCTACTTTTGGCATTACAGACATCTTCTTAGAGGCTGTTTCTAGGACCCAGCGGCTGCCTTCCTCTGGCTAGCTGACACCCTGTCTGGGTGTATAAATACCTGCTGTGTTTCAGAGGGAGGTGCCGGCAATATTCATTCCTACTTGTGAAGGCTTTAGCAAGAGAAGTACTTCGTCCTCTCGGAAGCTTGAGGACGTGTGCGCATTTGTCTGGGATTCATCTAAAGCTAAACAATTTCCCCCTGTTTGTCCACCCCTGTTGTCTATAGTGTTTAGTGGATATTGACTAGTGCTCATCTTTCCCTTCCCTAGCCTTAGCCATACGCCAGGGAAAGACAGGGCGAGGCACGCGTGCGGCGATTGGTGAAGAGCCAATACAGGGACGTTAGTGGAGACAGGGTGACGCTAGATCAACCTAGGAAGTCGCCACTTCCCCCCCTTTCCCTAAAGTCTGGGCTCCCTTTCCCTCTTCCATTTGTGTTGCATCAAGTCTTTCCCACACCTTGCATGACAGCAGCGTTCTGGACGCAGCTAAAGTACGATGAGTCCAGAACACAAGTATTCCACATTGTGGGTGACGCGCCCCCTGGGCCGTGTGTGGGGGAATACCCGGAGCCGGGTCTCTGTGTAATGTCAGGGGTTGTAGTCTCCGTGGCGGCGACCCGGTCCCGTGGCTCAGGGTGGTCAAACCAGTGGCTGATCAGTTTCCTTGGTTTTTAATGTTGAAATGTCCGACTACGCCACCCGTGGATTGCGGTCACTGAGAACCGCCGCTGCGGGGCAGACCGCTGAGGCTGATGTTGTGTGCGCAGCAGAGGGTAGTATAACTCCCCACGGGAGGAGTATAGCCTCAGGGCAGCGTGTGTAGATGGTGAGGGTTGTGGTGCATGGGCGCAGCAGAAATGACTCAGAGTCCGTGCAGTGCAATTCAGGGTCTTTACTGTTGGTAATGAAGAAGGCCCTGCCGGGAGTACTGGCTAACATTAGAGGCCTGGTCAGTCTGTGAGCGAACAAGCGTCCCCCTGGCCAGGTGGAGGTGTAGGCCTTCCCGTCTGACTGCACTCTTCCTGGCAACCTTGCTGTAGTCGTGTAGTAGCCCACGTCCCTGAGTGTACCGTGTGGTGCTCACCCGTATAGCTGGTGACTTGGGGCCTTTGGTACCTTCCGCTCCTCGATGGCGGTGCCGGTCCCTTGCGTGTGACTGAGCCTCCGGGCTTTCTATGGCCAGAGGACCTGAAATCCCCTGCCAGGTGGTTTCTGCAGCTGGATGTGGAAATCCTCACAGCCTCGGACTCCGGTGTCCGGTTCTCTGCGTCTTCTGCCAGGATGAGCTCTATCAGCTCCAATCCCTGGCTCTCTGCTCCTGTGTTGCCTCCAGAGCTCCTTGCTGCTTCTCTGTCCCTGTCTCTGGAACTACCTAGCTAACCCCGCCCCAGATCCAGTTTATAAAGGGCAGGTTCCTCCCCTCCCTGGACTGGGGCAGGAGGCGTTGCATGCAATATTGCTTCTGGCCAGGAAAACCCATGCTCGCTCTCAGACATGTTATTTCTACCACTGTGGCAACCAGACTCCCTGGGGTGTCACATTCCCCCCTGGTAAATTTTAGTACTCCGGGACTAAACACATTTTATGAAAACATACATAACAGGGTATAAGCAATAACACATCAACATATATACAAGGAGTTCAGTCTTTATAGGTCACGGCGCTTCCGTAACCAGGTGTCCATGTCACCCAAGATGTATTTTGAGGGACCCGTCCCGAACCCTCCACGTAGGCCCTGGGGTGGCTACAGGGCATCGATGATCTGGCGTTGGACCACGTCTTCAGCCACCTCCACGGGTTTTTGTTCTGTGGTCTGGCACAAAAGGGGCACTTAACAGTTGCAACTATTTACAAGGTACAGTTCCGGTTATTCATTGTCCATAACCTGTCAGTCCATAAACCCTGTCGGGTAACTTGAGAAACATAATTATTATTCATGCAACAAACATAAAACATTGCAACATTTGCAATATACAGGTATATATCGTTTTTTCTTTAGATTCTCCAGCGAGCGGGCTTCTGACCTCTAGTGCTCCTGGTGGACCTACGTAACACACTATCTGGTGTTCTTTCTTGGTCCCCTGTTTCCACTCCTTGTGTAGTGGGCTCGCTAGTGTCTGCACTACAGGTGTTTGGAGATGTTACGGGTAGGTTGGGCAGCTTTCTGCATACTCTTTGGCTTACCACGGGCACGGCAGGCTCACTACTAGCAGAGGGTTGATTCTCCTGGGCTGCTGGTATGGAGCCGGTTGCTCTCTCAACACTACTTGCTCTTCTGTAGGCCCTTGAGGGGCTGGCGGGAGAAAGGTAAGGACGGGTACCACAATAGCGTTGTTAATTTGTGTCCAGGACTGGGGAAATTCTCTGAGTACTGTACTGACCATTTCTTCCCTTTCCTCTGCGGGTTGAGGGCTATCTTGGTCTTCATCAGTGCTTTGCAGCTGCTCGGGACACTTCTTCAGGTGGTCTCTGGAGACAGTGGCTGTGGTCTCTCCTCCATTCTTACTGATAACGCATATTTTCGGATTTTCATGGCTTGAGGGCAGTACTGTGTACGGTTCTTTCTCCCACTGGTCATCCAACTTATGGAGCCGCCTCTTCCTCTTCAAGACCTGCTCTCCAGGTGCCAGGGGAACAGAGGGAGCATGCTGGTTGTAAGTCCTCTCTTGCCTTTCTCTTGCTTGAGACAGACTTCTCTCAACACTCTCCTGCACTTTCCGGTACTGCTGCTGCCGTTCTGTATCCCAGTCTGCCTCTGGCGAGGTGTCCTCAGGTGTCAGGACTCCCATATCCAGGTCAATAGACAGCTTACCAGGTCTTGCTCTCATTAGGTAAGCCGGGGTGCAGTTGGTGGAATTTACTGGGATGTGGTTATACAAGTCCACCAGATCAGGCAGTTTTTCAGGCCACAGACTGCGTTCTTCCAGGGGCAACGTTTTCAGCAAGTCTATCACCACCTGGTTCATCTTCTCGCACAATCCGTTGGTTTGGGGTGATAGGGCGTTGTCCTTATCTTCTTGCAGCCATACAGGTTGCAGAACTCCTGGAAGACCTCCGCTTCGAAGGCTGGACCTTGGACAGTCAACACTTGCTCCGGATACCCGTGTGGACGGCAGAAGTGCTGCTGGAAAGCTCTAGCTGCTGTCTGAGCTGTTAAGTCCTTGACAGGGACAACCACCAGGAACCGGGAGTAGTGGTCTACGATGTTGAGGGCGTAGACGTACCCGGACCTACTTGGAGCCAGCTTCTCATGGTCCAGGGCTACCAGTTCTAGTGGCTGCTTAGTGATGATGGGCTTCAGAGGAGTCCTCTGGCTGGCACGGTCCTTTCTTCTCAGGTTGCACGGGCCGCAGTCTCTGCACCATCTCTCAATGGCCCCTCTCATGCCTACCCAGAAGAACCGTTCACGCAACAGGAACTCCAACTTCTTCCATCCAAAGTGCCATGCTCCGTCGTGGTATTCCTCCAGGACCATAGCCGCGTCTCGTCTCGGGACCACTACCTGCCAGGTCAGCTCATGTTTCCGGGAGTTGACAATTCTCCGGCACAGCTTCCCCTTGTAGAGAAACAGTTTACTCTTCTCCTTCCACAGCTGTTTGGTCTCTTCCGGAGCGTCTGGGTCAAGGCGGGCATCAGCCTGTGTCAGCATCTCTTTTACCAGGCAGACTGCTGGGTCACTGTCTTGCGTCTCCGCCCAGCTGTAGTGGGGTAAGGGGTTGAACGTGGCAGAGTGCTTGTCCCTTACACAGTGGGAACACTGGGTAATCCCATGACGGTGGAAAGCAGGGAGTTCAATCTCTTCCAGTTCTTCTGGATCTTCCCCTCCATCCGGCAAGTTTGGCATCCTGGACAGGGCGTCTGCGTTAGCATTTGAGCGTCCCGCCCGGTATTTGATGGTAAACTCATAGTTGGACAGCCGGGCCATCCATCTTTGCTCCAGGGCATCAAGTCTTGCAGTGTCCAGGTGTGTCAACGGGTTGTTGTCCGTGTACACAGTGAACTTGGCAGAGGCAAGGTAATGTTTGAAAAGTTCCCTCACTGCCCACACCACTGCCAGGAACTCTAGCTTAAAGGAGCTATAATTCTCAGGGTTTCTCTCTGTGGGCCGTAGTTTTCGGCTGCCGTAAGCAATTACCCGCTCTCTGCCCTACTGGATCTGGGATAGTACGGCTCCCAACCCCACGTTACTGGAATCTGTGTGGAGGATGAAAGGCTGGCCGTAATCAGGGTAAGCCAGGATCTCATCCCCCTTGAGGGCCATCTTCAGCTGGCGGAAAGACTCCTCTTCCAGCTTGTCCCACCTGATGGGCGGCTTCTGATTCTTGGTCTTTGACTGACCTAACAGGAGGTCTTGCATAGGGGCTGCCATTTTGGTGAAGCCAGGGATGAATCTTCGGTAGTAGCCTACCAACCCGAGGAACTGCCGCACTTCCTTTATGCTGGAGGGTCTTGGCCAGTCCTTAATCACTGTGATCTTATCAGGGTCTGGAGCTACTCCGTCAGCACTCACCACGTGTCCCAGGTACTGTACCTTTGGTTTCAGTAGATGACACTTGGAGGGTTTCACCTTTAGGCCGTAGCCTGCCAGGGCGTCAAAAACCTCTGCCAGGTGTTTCAGATGGTCCTCATATGTTTTGGAATACATGATGGCATCGTCCAGGTATAGCAGGACCGTCTCGAAATTACTGTGCCCCAGGCAGCACTCCATCAACCGCTGGAAGGTTCCTGGTGCGTTGCAGAGCCCGAACGGCATACAGTTGAATTCGCCGAGACCCATCGGGGTGGTGAACGCGGTCTTCTCCTTGTCTGCCTCTGCTACATGAACCTGCCAGTACCCGCTAGTAAGATCCAAAGTGGAGAAGAAGTTAGCAGACTTTAATGCAGCTAAAGATTCCTCTATCCTAGGTAACGGGTACGCATCTTTGTGTGTGATACGGTTGACCTTTCTGTAATCTACACACATTCGCATGGTGCCATCTTTCTTTTTCACAAGAACTAGTGGAGCTGCCCAGGGGCTACAGCTGTCCCTGATTACCCCAGCCTCCTTCATTTCTCGCAACATTCCCTTGGCATTCTGATAATGTGCAGGGGGTACAGGTCGGTATCTTTCCTTTATGGGTGGATGGTCTCCTGTGGGGATGTGGTGTTCTACCCCCTTTACTTGCCCAAAGTCTAGCGGGTGTTTGCTAAAGACTCTTTCGTACTCCTGCACCACCCGGTAGACTCCCTGTTTTTGGTGTGAGGGAGTGGAGTCGGTGCCCACATGCAGCTTCTGACACCAGTCCTCCATTTGTTTCTTGGAGCCGTTACCCTCCTCTGGTTGAGAGGGAGGCAAGGGTTCCACGGCCTTTACAGAGTTTTGGTTAACGGTGAACAATTTGGCTAGAGTGGCATACCGGGGCAAGTATACTTCTCTTTCCCCAATATTTAGGATGCGGACGGGTACCCTCCCATGGCGTACATCGACCACCCCCCGTGCTGTCAAAATGGTGGGTCTACTGTCTGAGTAGACGGGTTCTACCATGGCTTGGTAGTCCCTTCCTCTTAACCCGATTGCAGTCCGGCACCAGATCATCATCTCACTTTTTGGGGGCATGACGATAGGGAACGGGTCACTCATCCTAACACTACCAATCTCACCACCAGACAGTTCTACCTGTAGCCTTTTCATCAGGGCTCTGATCTCTTTTTTAGGACACGCTGCTGGCTGGAGCTGGCGTTCACCGCAACCTGCTGTAATATGACAATTATCTCTGCAAGACAATTTTCAATAACATTAGTACCCAAGGTTATCTTAGGGTGGCTTTCACGACGGTCAATGTCCACAATAATCAGTCCTTGCGCTGGCAGTTCAACTTTACCAATTTTGATGGTCACCTCCTTGAATCCCACCTGCGGTACGGGCTGACCATTGCTGGCGATGATGCTCAAATCGTCATCTGGGTAGCGGGTAATATCTGAGTCATTCCAGTACCGCTTAAAAAGCACATAGGGGATGGTGGTTACCTGTGACCCGGTGTCCAGTAGTGCACTCATAGGAATGCCATCCAGCACCACAGGCCAGACCGGTCGCCCCCCTACGTACTTATCACGCCAGCTCGATGGGCCTGATGGTCTTATACCTTGCCATATGTCCTGGTTGGTTGCAGCGGCGGCAGATGGGTTGTCCGTCCTGGTCGTAGCGGTCGCTGGGCCTTCCTCTGGACAATGGGATCCTCCTCTGTCGGCGCCAAGGGACGTCCTCCGGACTGGAAGCCAGCTGGATCTTTCCTGGAGGGGACACATGTAAAGGCTGCACAGTTCTGGTTAGCGCGGCAACGCTTCTGGTCAGCTCTTGGACCTGATGGTGCAGGTCTGCAGCCGGGGCTTTGTCCAAAGCCTGTGCATCAGCTCCCACAGGCTCTGCAGACAAGGGCGCCGCCTCCTGGTGATAGGTGATAGCAGGGCGCCTGTGGATTACAGCGCCACCTGGTGCTGGTTCTCGGAGCACCCGGAAGGCCCTGTCTTTAAACTGCACAAAGTCCAAATCAGGGTTCTGCAAGGCCATTACACGCAACCGGGTTCAGTGGGCGCTGAACTGTAGGCCCTCAATGAACTGTTCAGTCAACAGCTTATCCTCATTCCGCACGCTGTCAGGGTCTGCCTGCTTAATGGCTCTCAGGGCCTCCTGCAAATTCAAAGCATAGTCCCATATACTGTCTTGTGCCCGCTGTTTGCATCCATAAAATTTTAGTTTGATCTCTGCTGAGGTGCGGGTATCAAAAGTGTCCTTTAGACGGGCCAGTATTTCCTTTACAGTCCCCTTTTCCCTGGCTGACCAGGACTTTACTTCTCTTTGGGCTGCTCCGATTAACTGACCTATCAGGATGCTCACTTTTTGTTCCTCGGACAGGGGGTATACTATGAATAGGCTATTCAGTCTTTCTTTAAAGTCGCTCAGGGTATGCGACTCCCCTGAGTACTGGGGTAACCATGCCGCTCCGGGAATATACGGCATCGTGAACGGCATCACTGTGGCAGCAGCCGCGCTGGCGGTGGGAGCTCCCTCCATTCCTGGTGTCTTCCTCCCCCCTAGTTAACCGTGGCCTTCCTTTCATTGCTTCTTCTCCGTAGGCTGTGGCTCCGCAGGCGATTGTCGGGGTCGAGGACCTTGCGTCGCGCGCTGGTGACGTCAGCGTCCGCTGGGCTCCTTCCAGGACCTTGCGCAGCGTCAGTGCGTAAGGCAGGGCTTCAGCTCTCGCGCGCTTTTGGCATCCACGCCCCTCTTCTTCCCACTCGGCGTCCCAAAGATGGCGCCCAATGGCGGGAAAATGGCTGCGGATGGCGGGAAAACGGCTGCGGATGGCGGGAAACTTCACCACGGTAAGTATCACAGTCTTTCTTCAGGCACGCAGTACCCGGTGGTTGCGGGCACGAAATCCTGCCGACTACGCCAAAGCTGACGCGCCCCCTGGGCCGTGTGTGGGGGAATACCCGGAGCCGGGTCTCTGTGTAATGTCAGGGGTTGTAGTCTCCGTGGCGGCGACCCGGTCCCGTGGCTCAGGGTGGTCAAACCAGTGGCGGATCTGTTTCCTTGGTTTTTAATGTTGAAATGTCCGACTACACCACCCGTGGATTGCGGTCACTGAGAACCGCCGCTGCGGGGCAGACCGCTGAGGCCGATGTTGTGTGCGCAGCAGAGGGTAGTATAACTCCCCACGGGAGGAGTATAGCCTCAGGGAAGCGTGTGTAGATGGTGAGGGTTGTGGTGCATGGGCGCAGCAGAAATGACTCCGTGCAGTGCAATTCAGGGTCTTTACTGTTGGTAATGAAGAAGGCCCTGCCGGGAGTACTGGCTAACATTAGAGGCCTGGTCAGTCTGTGAGCGAACAAGAGTCCCCCTGGCCAGGTGGAGGTGTAGGCCTTCCCGTCTGACTGCACTCTTCCTGGCTACCTTGCTGTAGTCGTGTAGTAGCCCACGTCCCTGAGTGTACCGTGTGGTGCTCACCCGTATGGCTGGTGACTTGGGGCCTTTGGTACCTTCCGCTCCTCGATGGCGGTGCCGGTCCCTTGCGTGTGACTGAGCCTCCGGGCTTTCTATGGCCAGAGGACCTGAAATCCCCTGTCAGGTGGTTTCTGCTGCTGGATGTGGAAATCCTCACAGCCTCGGACTCCGGTGTCCGGTTCTCTGCGTCTTCTGTCAGGATGAGCTCTATCAGCTCCAATCCCTGGCTCTCTGCTCCTGTGTTGCCTCTAGAGCTCCTTGCTGCTTCTCTGTCCCTGTCTCTGGAACTACCTAACTAACCCCACCCCAGATCCAGTTTATAAAGGGCAGGTTCCTCCCCTCCCTGGACTGGGGCAGGAGGCGTTGCATGCAGTATTGCTCCTGGCCAGGAAAACCCATGCTCGCTCTCAAGACATGGTATTTCTACCACTGTGGCAACCAGACCCCCTGGGGTGCCACAAGGGCACCCAGCCTAAGGATATACTACTAGAATCTTGTAGAAAAATTATACCCTCTGGTAATTAAATGTCCAAGAATAAAAAGAAACCATTATAGATATATTAGAATATTAGAAGGAAATGCATTCTCGCAAACTGCTGTACATGTACGGCTTGACGATTGCGCAGACTTATTCCGAGCGCTGGTGTGATCAAAAGAGGGTGTCAGTGATATATGAGAGCTGACACCCTGATGCAATGCCCAAAATTGGAGCTAGTGCGGATCGCGGGCGTTTAACTCTGATGCCGCTGACAGTGGTGACAGCGACATCGCTCGACATAGCAGAGGGAGGGAGCTCCCTCTCTGCTTTGATCAGCACAAAGCAATTGCGATCACATTGACCGATGGTCTCCATGGTGACCACAGGCCAATAGATGGCTGCTGGCTCACCAAGGTAGAGTAGCTTGTAACTGCCTACTCAGAGCAGGAGCTGACACGCCTCCTCCCTGTCTGTGATGCACTGAGCTAATGCCCTGCAATGCAAAAGCATTTTAGAGTATTTTTGTGTAAAAGCGCCAAAATATAAAAAATGATATAAATATGGTATCACTGTAATCGTAATAACCCAAAGAATAACGCTGTCTTATCACTTTTACAATACGGTGAACGGCATATAACCCCCCAAAAAATAATTCCTGAATTGCTGTTTTTTTGTTCATTCTGCCTTCCAAAAATCAGAATAGAAAGTGACCAAAAAATGTTGTGACCGAAAATGGTAACAATAAAAACTTGTCTCCCAAAAAATAAGCCCTCAAATTACTCTGTCGGCAGAAATATAGAAAAAAAGCTTCTTTTAGTGTGTGATAGCGGCCAAACATTAAAAAAAACTATATAAATGTGTTATAGCTGTAATCGCAGTGAGCCGAAGAATAAAGTCGTCTAATCACGTATACCGCACGAGGAACGGCGTAAAAATAAATAAAATCATTTTTCACCTGCTGTTGTTTTGTTCATTCTGCCTCACAAAGATTGCAGTAAGGCTCTGCTCACATTTATTCTGCGCTCTATGCTGAGTGCTTACACTGCAAATCTCTGAAATAGGTGATTCAGATGGAACTCCAGACTGAAGATTCCTTATAATGAGGCAGACTGTTATTGTGGATGCCATCTGGCCTATGATCCGACAGTGCCGGTCTTTTTAGGCGTGCATAAAAGCGTGGTCGGCCACAGTTTTGTGCACTTCTGAAAAGAAGGACAACGCTGAACAGAGAAAGGAAATATATGTATTGCACCAAAGTATTACGAATTCTGCCGATTCCAATACATCTTGTTGCACCTGGGATACTAAGCCACTTTACCCTCACTTTTCTTAAAAAAATACCACTTATATGATTATCCCTGGTGAGGATATTTTAAACATTGCAAGTGTAGTGTATATAAAGGTACACATACACCAAAGTGTGCACACTGTTCCAAATAAGGCAAGCAGTATTACAAAGAGAATAGGAATGGATTTACATAGTGCACATGTAGTAGTAGTAGTAGTATAGCTCAACCTAATTAGGAGTGCAAACAGTGTACCCAGGTAGAGTAGGCAATATTAATACAGGCTATTTACCATATAATCAAGATCACCCGAGAACCCCTTGATGCGCGTTTTGCGTGGCTTCTTCAGAGGAGTGGGCGCACGTTGTCTACATAGCTTTCCTCAGGCAGGTGTAAAATACAATCAGATACAGGCACATGGCAAGGTAAACCTTGTAAGGTGGGATGGCTTTTACACTTTTTTGATCCAAAAATGACAACTAAGTACTCTATGTTTATTACATGTATTATTAATATTTACTTACTGCAGACTATCTATTCATTGTTTTTATTCTAGGCTACAAATGCAAAAATTTTTTTTTTTAATGAGGCTTTGACTCATTGCTTTATCTGCACCTTTTTTGAGCAAAATGTAACAGAAACCCTTTCAATAATCTACAAAATGTAGCATGTTTGTCTTCAACTGTGCAAAAAAAAAAAAAGACAGATTTAGAACGTCACTAGGGTGTAGGAGAATGTGCAAAAATATTGAGATATTTTGAAAAGTCATAAATGATGACTTTACCTGAAAACACCTGGATAATGAAAGCCATGCCCATATTGCCTAACAAACCTGAAAAATTATCAGAACTGAACAAAACTTAAAGGGGTTTTTCCACAAACAAAAGGTCATTTTAAAAATTGTCTGTGTCTGACCATGTAAGGAACATACCACAGCTCCTGGGCAGGGGAGGAAGCAAAAGACAATACAGACAGGACAGCAGGGGATCACAGAGGATTCATTTTGTGAGGTAAAATATTGTTTAAAAATAGGCAGGTAAACTTTTTACCTCGCAAATAGAATCCTCTGTGATCCCCTGCTGTAATGTCTGTATACTCTTTTGCATCCTCCCCTGCCCTGGAGCTGTGGTATGATCAGATCATGTTCAGTACACAGACACAGCCAATTTTTAAAATGAACTTTTGTTCGAGGGAAAACCCCTTTAAGTAAAAATGGTGGAAAAAATATGATTTGGCACAAATATAAAAATTCATAGAAAAACTAACTCAAAAAATAAAAATAGATGCAAAAAGAATGATGAATCAGCGCCTTCGTCTCAATGATAAAATGGCTACCACTAAAAAAGGTTCCGCTCACATTAAGTTTACACAAGCATAGAAAAAAAATTGTAAGATTTGGATCTAGTAAGCGGGTGATTTTTCATCTGTATTTTCATCCAAATGCCATTTGTTTGTATACACCAGCAGTGTATAAACTTTATAAAAACAAATGTGGTTTCCTAGGTAATAATTGCAATGTATCCGTAAAAATGAGATACTATACTGTTGATCCATATGAGATACAATTTTTTTGTGCACTCATAGATTTGAATAGGCAAAGATGTGTAGAATAAAGCACCAACTTGTGAAATAATAGGTCTTTCTAAAGAACTCAATGAATTTGAATGTGTATTAGGATGCTACTGTTGCAAAAAGTCAGTTTGTGAAATTTCTTTCTTTCTAAATATTCCATAATCAACTGTGAGTGACATTATTGAAAAGTGGAAATGTTCTAGGAAACACAGCAACTCCTTCACATATAGGCAGACCTCGTAAATTTACAAAGCAGTGTTAACGTGTGCAGGCGCATTGTGAATAAAAGTCGCCAACGCTGTGCTGAGTCAGTAACTGCAGAACTCTAAACCTTCTGTAGCATTAACATTAGCACAGTAACTGCACCAGGAGGTTCATGACATGGCTTTCCATGGCCTAGCAGCTGTGTGCAAGCCTTACATCACCAAACACAATGTTAGGCATTGGATGGAGTGGTGTAAAGCATGCAGCCACTAACTCTAGTTGAAAAGTGTTATGTGAAGTGAAAAATCATACTGCTCCATCCAGTAGCCTAATGAACGAGACTGGGCTTGGCGAATGAAAATGTCCAGCATCTCAGACCTTAAATTTACAGTGGTCAAATTTCATAATGAGAATTACCAATTATGGAAGTTTAACCCCATACTGCCATAGCCGGTTTTCAACTTCCTTACAGAGCCCTGATTTTCAAATCTGACATGTTACTTTATAAGTTAACAACTTTGGAATGCTTTTATATAGCTGTAAAAGCATTACACACCGTGCAGTAACTGAGGCAGTGACCCAAGCAAGTCCAACATAAGCAGCTTTTATTCAGCAACACACGGGTTAACAGAAAGTCCTCCAGTTTGCAGTCGGGTTAACATCAGTCCATAACAACGGTTGCCGTGGGCAACGGCCGCGCCAGGCCGCTCAGAGCCTGACGGGTGCAGAGCCTTCCCAGGAGTAGGTTCAGCTACACACAGGCCCACCAAGCTTTCCTGCTATGTGCCTAGCAGGTCCCAACACTGAACAACACTAATCCTTAATGCAGGGTTTTTAACCGGTTCAGGACCGCCCACTGTACATAAACGTCGGCGCTGCCTGGGCTCTGTGCAGCGCTGACGTTTAAAAACGGTGGGTGGTCCTGCAGAGCTCAGGAACCCCAGGGTCCTGCAAGTGCAGCGGTTCCGGTGCAGAGCGATAGCTCTGACAGGGGACATCATCGGGACCTGATTGGATCAGGTCCCAATGATGTTAACCCTTTGCTCTCTTCTATATGCCGCGATCTATAGTGATCGCGGCATATAGAAGATAGTGAGAGGAGAGGGGGTCGTCAACTTACCTCTTCGACGGCCCCCTGATATCTTCCACGACCTGCCGTTGTTATGGCAGCTGGAGGTCACATGACCGCCTCCAGATCTGCCATATATGGTGTCCTGCTAGGCTCAGACTGCAGCTGAAGCCTGGCAGGAGACACTGACTGTGAAACAGTCAGCAAAGATGTCATGCAATGTAATACATGTCTATTACATTGCATGACATCAGTGATTAGAAAAATAAAAATTAATGTCCCATACAGGGACTAAGTAAAAATGTAAAAAAAAGTAAAAAAAATGTTTTCAAACTGTTAAAAAAAAATCACAAAATAAATAAATAAGTATATTTCTGCAAAAACAAAAAAAGTACACATATTTGGTATCGCCGCGTCTGAAACAACCCGATCTATAAAACTGTCACACTAATTAACTCCTTCTCTGCACACCGTAATAAAAATAAATAAAAAACGGAGCAAAAAACTATGCTTTTTCATCATATCGCCAAACAAAAAGTGGAAAAAAATGCGATCAAAAAGCAAAATAGAAATAAAAATGGTACCGCTGAAAACGTCATCTTGTTCCGCAAAAAAAAAGCCGCCATACAGCTCCATCAGCCGAAAAATAAAAAAGTTATAGCTCTCAGAATAAAGCGATGCAAAAAAAATATTTTTTCTATAAAATTGTTTTATTGTGTAAAAACGCCAAAACATAAAAAAATATACCGTAAGTGTAGTATCGCTGTAAACGTACTGACCCGAAGAATAATGCTGCCTTATCACTTTTACCACACGCAGAACGGCATAAAAAAACCTCAAAAAACAATTCCTGAATTGTTGGTGTTCGTTAATTTTACCTCCCAAAAAATGGAATAGAAAGCGATCAAAAAATGTTCATTGTTTTCTTCCACATTCCAAAAATTCCTGTGAAACACCTGAAGGGTTAATAAACTTCTTGAATGTGGTTTTGAGCACCTTGAGGGGTGCAGTTTTTAGAATGGTGTCACTTTTGGTTTTTTTTCTGTCATGAAGGCCCCTCAAAGTCACTTCAAATAAGATGTGGTCCCTAAAAAAATGTTTTCGTAAATTTTGTTGGAAAAATGAGAAATCGCTGGTCAACTTTTAACCCTTATAGCTTCCTAACAAAAAAAAATTTTGGTTCCAAAATTGTGCTGATGTAAAGTAGACATGTGGGAAATGTTATTTATTAACTATTTTGTGTGACATATCTCTCTGATTTAAGGGCATGAAAATTCAAAGTTTGAAAATTGCAAAATATTCAACATTTTCGCCAAATTTCCGATTTTTTCACAAATAAACACAAGTGATATCGAAGAAATTTTACCACTATCGTGAAGTACTATATGTCACAAAAAAACAATATCAGAATCAGGGGAATCCGTTGAAGCGTTCCAGAGTAATTACTTCATAAAGTGACAGTGGTCAGAATTTAAAAAATTGGCCCGGTCACAAAGGCAAAAACAGGCTCTGGCGCAAAGTGGTTAAAGGACCTGTGGCAAGAGCCACTGGAAAACCCAGGTTGGAGGGAGGAGGCCGCCTCACTGCCTTCCTGTAGCCTCCTCCAAGAAATGAAGGCCCTGCCGGGTTTTACTTAATCTGCCTTAGCCAGATAGCCTGACCAGGTCAATGCTCACCTTCATTCCTGCATTGCAGCCGCAGGTGAGTTTGTGACTGCAATGCACTCCAATGGATTTAATAGGTCTCTGTACAGATTCTGGGGGATATATATAATGTCCCTCGTATACAGTCATGGCCAAAAGTATTGAGAATGAGACAAATAGTAATTTTTCCAAAGTTTACTGCTTCATTTTTTGTAATGGCAATTTGCATATACTCCTGAATGTCAAAGAGTGATCAGCTTAACAGAAATTACTGTACTTGCAAAGTCAATATTTGCCCAGAAAATGAACTTTAACCCCCAAAACACATTTCAACATCATTGCAGTCCTGCCTTAAAAGGAGCAGCTAACATCGTTTTAGTGATTGATCCATTAACACAGGTGTGGGTGTTGATGAGGACAGGGCTGGCGATCAATCTGTCATGATTAAGTAAAAATGACATCACTGGACACTTTAAAAGGAGGCTGGTTCTTGGTATCATTGTTTCTCTTCAGTTAACCATGGTTATCTCTAAAGAAACACGTGCAGCCATCATTGCACTGCACAAAAATGGCCTAACAGGGAAGAGTATCGCAGCTACAAAGATTGCACCTCAGTCAACAATCTATCGCATCATCAAGAACTTCAAGGAGAGAGCTTCCATTGTTGTCAAAAAGGCTCCAGGGCGCCCAAGAAAGACCAGCAAGTGCCAGGACCGTATATTAAAACTGTTTCAGCTGCGGGATCGGACTACCAGAAGTGCCGAGCTTGCTCAGGAATGGCAGCAGGCTGGTGTGAGTGCTTCTGCACGCACTGTGAGGCGGAGAGTCTTTGAGCAAGGGCTGGTTTCAAGGAGGGCAGCAAAGAAGCCACTTCTCTCCAGAAAAAATATCAGGGACTGACTGATATTCTGCAAAAGGTACAGGGAGTGGACTGCTGAGGACTGGGGCAAAGTCATTTTCTCTGATGAATCCCCTTTTCGATTGTTTGGGACATCTGGAAAACAGCTTATTCGGAGAAGAAGAGGTGAGCGCTACCACCAGTCTTGTCTCATGCCAACTGTAAAGCATCCTGAAACCATTCATGTGTGGGGTTGCTTCTCAGCCAAGGGAATCGGCTCACTCACAGTCTTGCCTAAAAACACAGCCATGAATAAAGAATGGTACCAGAATGTCCTCCAAGAGCAACTTCTCCCAACCGTCCAAGAGCAGTTTGGCGCCCAACAATGCCTTTTCCAGCATGATGGAGCACCTTGCCATAAAGCAAAGTTGATAACTAAATGGCTCATGGAACAAAACATAGAGATTTTGGGTCCATGGCCTGGAAACTCCCCAGATCTTAATCCCATTGAGAACTTGTAGTCAATCATCAAGAGACGGGTGGACAAACAAAAACCAACAAATTCTGGCAAAATGCAAGCATTGATTATGCAAGAATGGACTGCTATCAGTCAGGATTTGGTCCAAAAGTTGATTGAGAGCATGCCAGGGAGAATTACAGAGGTCTTGAAGAAGAAGGGGCAACACTGCAAATATTGACTTGCTGCATTAACTCATTCTAACTGTCAATATAACCTATAGGTACTCATAATATGATTGCAATTATATTTCTGTATGTGATATAAACATCAGACAAACACTAATAAAAACCAGAGGCCAGCAGATCATGTGAAAATATAATTTTGGTGTCATTCTCAATACTTTTGGCCATGACTGTACGATCCCGGTCACTGACTCACATATCCCAGTGATTTTCAGAATATTTTTTCATGACAAATTGCACTTCATGACAGTGGTGAATTTAGGTCAATAAAATTTGCATATATTTGTGAAAATATCAGAAATTTGGCAAAAATTTTGTAAATTTTGCAATTTTGAACTTTGAATTTTTATGCATTTTTAAAAGTCACATCACACAAAATAGTTCATAAACACCATTTCCCATGTCTACTTCACACCAACATCATTTTTAAACACCATTTTATTTAGTTGGGATGTTAGAAGAGTTAAAAGTTCAGTAGCAATTTTGATATTTTCAACAAAATTTACAAAATCAATTTTTTTTACAGACCTGCTAAGTTTGAAGTGACTATGAGGAGAAAACATGTCATAAAAAAACCCAAAGTGATAACATTTTAAAAACGGCACCCCTTGAAATATTTAAAAACCACATTTGGGACGATTATTAATCCTTCAAGTGCTTCATAGTAATTAATGCAAAGTGGAATGAAAAAAAAAAAAAAAAAAGAAAAATTAAATTTTTTAAACTAAAATTTTGTTTTAGCCTCAACTTTTTCATTTTAACAAGCTGTAATTATAGATTACCGTATTTTTCGGACTATAAGACACACTTTTTTCCTCCAAACTTTGGAGGAAAGTGGGGGGTGCGTCTTATAGTCCGACTACTATATACCTATATACTATGGCTGTGCGTGGTGGGGAAGCGGTAGAGGGGAATCAGCGGGGCACAGGAGGCAGCAGCCGCTTGCTGCAGCCTACGCTGTGTCCGCTACTAAAGAAAATGAATATTCCCTGCTCCCCACGCCCATGGGCGTGGAGAACAATGAATATTAATTTTTCTTAATAGCGCGCACACTGTAGCCGCAGCGCACCTCCTACTGCGCTCTGTGATCAGTGTGCCCGCTATTAAAGCTCATGAATATTCCCTACAATCCACTCCCATGGGTTGTAGTGAATATACATGGTCTTTAATAGCAGGCACACTGACCGCAGAGCGGCGCTGCGTTACAGTGTGCACGCTATTGAAGAGACTGAAAGGTCACTGCTCCCCACGCTATTCTGGCACAGCACTTCACTGTGTGAGTGCATGGCAGGGACACCATGCACGCCCTGCCATGCGCGGCTCACACAGTGAGAGTGTCGGCAACAGAGCGGGACAGAGCTGGAGGAGAGAGGAGGTATGATTGTTTATTTTTTTAGTGGGCAGCGTGATGGGGGCTCAAGGGGTGCCATGCATACCAGGATGGGGGCTCAAGGGGTGCCATGCATACCAGGATGGGGGCTCAAGGGGAGCCATGCATACCAGGATGGGGGCTCAAGGGGTGCCATGCATACCAGGATGGGGGCTCAAGGGGTGCCATGCATACCAGGATGGGGGCTCAAGGGGTGCCATGCATACCAGGATGGGGGCTCAAGGGGAGCCATGCATACCAGGATGGGGGCTCAAGGGGTGCCATGCATACCAGGATGGGGGCTCAAGGGGTGCCATGCATACCAGGATGGGGGCTCAAGGGGTGCCATGCATACCAGGATGGGGGCTCAAGGGGTGCCATACATACCAGGATGGGGGCTCAAGGGGTGCCATGCTTACCTGGATAGGGGCTCAAGGGGTGCCATGCATACCAGGATGGGGGCTCAAGGGGTGCCATGCATACCAGGATGGGGGCTCAAGGGGAGCCATGCATACCAGGATGGGGGCTCAAGGGGTGCCATGCATACCAGGATGGGGGCTCAAGGGGTGCCATGCATACCAGGATGGGGGCTCAAGGGGTGCCATGCATACCAGGATGGGGGCTCAAGGGGAGCCATGCATACCAGGATGGGGGCTCAAGGGGTGCCATGCATACCAGGATGGGGGCTCAAGGGGTGCCATGCATACCAGGATGGGGGCTCAAGGGGTGCCATGCATACCAGGATGGGGGCTCAAGGGGAGCCATGCATACCAGGATGGGGGCTCAAGGGGTGCCATGCATACCAGGATGGGGGCTCAAGGGGTGCCATGCATACCAGGATGGGGGCTCAAGGGGTGCCATGCATACCAGGATGGGGGCTCAAGGGGAGCCATGCATACCAGGATGGGGGCTCAAGGGGTGCCATGCATACCAGGATGGGGGCTCAAGGGGTGCCATGCATACCAGGATGGGGGCTCAAGGGGTGCCATGCATACCAGGATGGGGGCTCAAGGGGTGCCATACATACCAGGATGGGGGCTCAAGGGGTGCCATGCATACCAGGATGGGGGCTCAAGGGGAGCCATGCATACCAGGATGGGGGCTCAAGGGGTGCCATGCATACCAGGATGGGGGCTCAAGGGGTGCCATGCATACCAGGATGGGGGCTCAAGGGGTGCCATGCATACCAGGATGGGGGCTCAAGGGGATCCATGCATACCAGGATGGGGGCTCAAGGGGTGCCATGCATACCAGGATGGGGGCTCAAGGGGTGCCATGCATACCAGGATGGGGGCTCAAGGGGTGCCATGCATACCAGGATGGGGGCTCAAGGGGTGCCATACATACCAGGATGGGGGCTCAAGGGGTGCCATGCTTACCTGGATAGGGGCTCAAGGGGTGCCATGCATACCTGGATAGGGGCTCAAGGGGAGCCATGCATACCAGGATGGGGGCTCAAGGGGTGCCATGCATACCAGGATGGGGGCTCAAGGGGTACCATGCATACCAGGATGGGGGATCAAGGGGTGCCATGCCATGCATACCAGGATGGGGGATCAAGGAGTGCCATGCATACCAGGATTGGGGATCAAGGGGTACATTACTTAGTGGACGCTGCCAAGAGTAGTCATTTGCGGCCACTAAGTAATAGGCAACAAATTCTCTAACAGTACGTAATAAATCCTTTATTTTGTATTATTTTGTATTCCGTGGTTTGTTTTACTCACTCTGGGATCTCTTTATATTTCAGCACATTTCCCTTCTATAGGTAATTTGCACTCAGCTCTGCAGTTCTTTAGGGAAGAACACAAAGCACTTGACGGCCTTTCAGGCAGCATAGCTCTGAGATGCCATAGTCTAGTCTGTGGTTAGGGCTATCTCAGCTCACACAGGAACCACTAGGGACTGCAGGGTCAGGATCTCTAGTCTGTACAGGAACAGGCAGGATATGTTGCAGTTTCGCAATAGTAACAATAGTGTGTTACCTATTTTCCCAAGTGAGTTGCTACACTATCATAACTGGTGATGGGCGAACCCAAACAGTAGAGTTCGGGGTCCGTACTGAACACCTAGTGTCCATGCACGGACCCCGCACTCAAACTTCTCCAGGAAGTCCATGTTACTATTCGGATTCGACAGCCCGAACATTGGGTGTTTCCCACGCTGTCATCTGTCTGACAGTGCGAAAAACACTGGTTCTGCTCGGCGGTAAGTTTGTTACAGCTTGTCAGAGCACTGTGGTTCCCACGAAGCAGCTATGACCGGGGGTAAAAAGGTTACCGCCAGTCACAGGCGTCAGCTAATAAGAGTACAGCTCTCATCATCTTATTCATGCTCTCGCTGATAGCAGCGAGAGCAGACGAGGCTGATGAGAGTATTCATCAGCCGGCGCCTGTGCAACGAATAAAAGGTTCCCCTCTATTTTTGATAACCAGTGCAGGTAAACCTGAAAGCTGTTAGCTTTTTGAACGATTGGACCAACAAAAAGGAGGAGTGGTTGATTGTGTTCCAGAGCAACAGTTCAGTAGCAGTTAAATATTCTTTTTACATTACCAAGAGAAATGTTTGCATAATAGTTTATGAATGCAAGAATTCAAACTAAATAGTATCACTAAAAGAAGTTGTCCACTACTTGGACAACTCTTTGTCATTCCCCATGCTTGGCCCCGATAAAAGAAAAAAGCTTGTACTCAACTCCCGCGCTGGCGCTGTTCCCGCTGTGTCGGCACTTGCTCACCTCGGTGCTCCCATGCTGTTGTTGTGACACGGAATGCCTGCGACCAGACTCCAGTTGAATTGAACATGAAGAGGAAGTCAGAGAGCAGCCACAGCCCAAACTTTCTCTTCATGTTCAAATTTGTCCAAAGGCGGAGACAGTGACGCCAGATCTAACTGGGCGCCGGCGTCACGTGTCACAACAACTGCACGACAGCCCCGGGACCGGGAGTGCTGACACCGTTGGAACGGCGCCAGCACGGGAGGCGAGTAAAGCTTTTTTATTTTACACTTGACTGACATCATTTGCCATTCATAAGTACGATCACATTATTCATCATTTAAACAATGAATTGCTCGTGTAGACAAACTCTTAGGTTAAGTTCCCACAATGAGTTTTTGGTTAGTTTTTGATGCTGTATATTTTAGCTGCACAAAAAAAATGCAGAATCTTACAGTTAAGGCAAAGTGGATGGGGTTTATAGAAATCGCATGCCCCCTGTTTTTTCTGATTCAGCATAAACTGACCTGCGGTGCATGTTTGAGATTTGCAACATGTAAATTTCTCTTGTGTGTACGGTGAGTTCTAAAGGGAATCTGTCACCCCCCTAGGAGTATATAACCTATTAATATAGGCAGGCGGGGATTCCTTACGGGCCCGGGACCTGGAGCAATCATTACTATAAAGGTATAAATATAAGATTTCAAAACATCAAAACCATTAATATGAGGCATACAGGTATGAATAGATTTACATTTCTATCACCTGTATGCCCATATTAATAGGTTGTATACGTCCCAGGGGTGACAGATTTCTTTTATGTATGGATTTTCTCATGGAATTAGAAAATCCACAAGTGAAAATTGCTGCGAAAACGCTCTAAAACGCATGTAATCCACACAAAAGGTTTGATACCTGGTAGTATCAAAAACAAAGCTTTATTTAAAAAAGACATACCAAAATGAGACAAAAACTGCAGCATCAAAAAAGAAATAAAAATGAATGTTAAAAAAAAAACACATAAAAGCAAAAGAAAATGCAAGCAACCTAATCTACTTTTTAGGTTCAGAAATGCTGCAGAAAATCTGCATCAGCAAAAACCTCCACATTGTGGGAATGTAGCCTTGGGGTGGTGAGTACTACATAACACAAGGATTTAAAAAAAATAATGCCAGTCACTGTATACACTAGGCATAACACAGTAACAGTTTTGCATGGGCTGCCAATTTTTATCAACAGCGGAACAATATATTCTAGAAAATACTTATCCTAGTAAAATATATTTGTATGGAAACTGACAGCTGTCTAGCATAAGTGTAATGTGTAACGCGACTTTGGTCCACTATAACACTAGGTACATGGGTTACTTTTCATTCTTTTTGTATGATATGTATGTGAACAAATCCTATACATAGTAAAATATTACAGCTAATTTGTTCCCTTTAAACGTTTGTTTGTTTTAAATACCTGATGGAAGTTGCTTGTAATAGTAAATTACTGGATGCAGGAAGTTGGAACGCCATGCAGCTTTTGCATCACCAATAGCACGGTTATAGTGGAAAACATCTTTGTCTGGTCCAGAAAAATTCTTTCCATATTCCATGACTAAAACAAATACTCCTGTGTCATATACCTTCCTTCCACTGCTTTTGCCTATAGTGGGGATACTTCCAGCTGGTACCTCTTCTAGATACTCAAATTTGGTAGAATCCCTTAAATAAAAAAAATTGGGAAATTTAAAAACATTATTATAAAATATATCAGCCAAACAGTTGTCTTTTAAAATGGAGATAAAAGTACCAGAAATAAATGTGATAATTTAACAAAAAAGAAAGATATGCTCTTAAAAAATTACAAAATAATATGGATCTTGTAGTTCGCCAAGCTTACAAGGGGGGGGCACAATAGTGATCTTAGATGCTGGATTGTATAAAAAATTAAACTTAATAGACCTGAACAATGATGATATCTATTTAAAATTGACACCAGACCCCACGCAGGATTTCAATCTAGAACTATTAAAATTATTACAGGAGGGTCAGTGTATGGGGGCAATAGATGAGAAATTGGCAGAGCACTTGTATGTAAATCATCTGGTAATTCCCATATACCATTCATTCCCCAAAATTCACAAAAAATATGTTCCCACTAAGACCCATAGTGGCTGGTATAAGATCGTTGGGAGAAAGATTAAGTGGATGGGTAGAATTTTATTTACAACCTCTAGTACAAGAGATACCCAGCTACATCAGGGATTCAAAATTTGTAACTAGTGTATTTGATAATTTCATCTGGCAGGATAATTTCAATTGGCTTTTCAGTGATGTAGTAGCGCTCTATCCTTCTATTACGCATGGCGTAGCATTGTCAAGTCTGAATTATCATCTAGACACGTATAGTACCTACAATGTGGAAATTAAGGATTTCATCCTATTGTCAGTCAAATTTCTTTTAGACCATAACTATTTTAGTTTTGATGGTCTTTTTTTACCTACAAAAGAGGGGAGTCAGTATGGGCAGCAAAGTCTCCCCTTCCTTAGCCAATATTGTTATGTCTAGATGGGAGGAGGTTTACATCTATAATGACACCAATATATACAGTTCTAAAATTATATGGTATGGTCGATTTATTGACTATCTGCGCTTGGTGGGGGGGAAGACACAGGAAGAAGCGTCGGACTTTATGAAAATCCTAAATTGCAATGATTTTAATCTCAAATTTACTTGGTGTTTCGACAATTATTCTATTATTTTTTTAGATCTTAAATTAATTGGAGATAAATACACCCATTCAGTGAATATAGCTCCTTATAGAAAAAGTACGGCCAGCAATACCATCTTACAAGCAGGATCGTGTCATCCCCCACATATCAAACAGAAAATCCCCTATGGGGAACTAATCAGGACTAGACGCAATTGCACAGATAGGATTACTTTTAAAAAGGAAGCAAATAAAGTCTGTGGGAGACTGCAAGCCAGAGGGTATCCGGATTGGACACGTTGGAAGTCTTATCAATCAGAAACAAATCAGGATCGCAAAGATCTTCTTAGAAATAATAAGAGAAGTAACAAGGGAAATTTTAGCCCAAACATAACATACTCTACAACATATATTCCCCAATAAATTAAAATAGTGAATATTATTAAAAAAAATATCCCAATGTTACATCAGGATTCTTGTCTGAAATCCCTCTCACTCTTCTCCCTCCCCTATACCATTTGCTAAGGAGAAGAGCTAACACTCTAAGAAGTTGCTTCTATGCAAATAGCAGGGTACAAAAGAAGCCACAAACCCCACTATTCAGGCTAGTTACCATACCAAATGGAGAGACATGGGTGATAAATAGACACCTGCGTAAATAGGAAACCGCTCGTTAGGCTGCAAAGAAAATCTGTCACACTCCTCACAAAAGCCAGGACATTCCCACCTGCATTAGGCAGATTCGTAGGCACCGAAATGAGATATGGAATATTGGAAGTTCTATAATTCCGATTGTAATGGGATACATAGTTTTAGCGGCAGGGTTAACTAAGGAACAGATGCATATTTTTCCGTACCTGTGTGCCACGCTGGTGAGCTGTAACGCAAGAGGGAAAACATGACCAACAGCAGTTATGTCATGTTTGGTCTCTAAATAGAGGTAAAATCGCAATAAGAAATAAGGAATCCCTTGCTACCTTCTAAGATCAACCAGTGAGGAGTTATCGCAGAAACAAGAAATTCAATAAATCCAGCCCACGTGAGGTCATCACAGGGGAGTGTGTGGGCAGGCCGCCGCCTTCGGCATAAAAGATCAAGCCAAACATGGGTCTATACTCATGCCGGGAGATACATATTTGTGTAAGCAAGTGTTCCGTTCCATAACGGCCAGAATTGGAGTGCTTTCCTCCAGCTAAACTGAATCGTCTCTGCGATCGGTCTAGAAAATTTCTTCTGTTAATCCCTTTTATTTTGTGTAACTGTACATGCTGCATTGTCTTGTCCCCATTTGTAAAATCTTTTGTTTATTTTTTCATAAACACTGCCTCCCTTTTGGATTAAATATAACATTTAATAGTTCGTTTTCTTCTGTTCTGTAATCATTCCTCCCCCAATGCCATATACGCTACCAGAAAGCAGGCATCCAATCAGGCCTCTGTTGGATTTTATATCTTTTAAAAAACGAAACTGATTGGTGGTGGCAGCGAATAATCTTAATTGGGTTCTCGAGAATATGGCAGTGATCGTATGGGGGAATATACACATATTCCATGAGTTGGAATTTGGAGGTGTGTACGCCATACGCTCACTTCTCGCTTGTCGATAACTACGTAGTGAATAATCGGGATTGTGCGTGTGCATAATCCCTAACAAATTGGTGGTAGCGGTTGGGATATTGTATGATCCTGCAAGTGTCGTCCTGACAGCCAATTTGCAGAAAATTCGTGAGTACACCACTGTATTATCAGTACATTATATATATATACAGCACTCAGTGTAAGGGAGCACATCCCTTGTATTATCAGTACATATATATATACAGTACAGACCAAAAGTTTGGACACACCTTCTCATTTAAAGATTTTTCTGTATTTTGATGACTATGAAAATTGTACATTCACACTGAAGGCATCAAAACTATGAATTAACACATGTGGAATTATATACTTAACAAAAAAGTGTGAAACAACTGAAAATATGTCTTATATTCTAGGTTCTTCAAAGTAGCCACCTTTTGCTTTGATGACTGCTTTGCACACTCTTGGCATTCTCTTGATGAGCTTCAAGAGGTAGTCACCGGAAATGGTTTTCACTTCACAGATGTGCCCTGTCAGGTTGAATAAGTGGGATTTCTTGCCTTATAAATGGGGTTGGGACCATCAGTTGTGTTGTGCAGAAGTCTGGTGGATACACAGCTGATAGTCCTACTGAATAGACTGTTGGAATTTGTATTATGTCAAGAAAAAAGCAGCAAAGTAAAGAAAAACGAGTGCCCATCATTACTTTAAGAAATGAAGGTCAGTCAGTCCGAAAAATTGGGAAAACTTTGAAAGTGTCCCCAAGTGCAGTTGCAAAAACCATCAAGCGCTACAAAGAAACTGGCTCACATGAGGACCGCCCCAGGAAAGGAAGACCAAGAGTTACCTCTGCTTCTGAGGATAAGTTTATCCGAGGCACCAGCCTCAGAAATCGCAGGTTAACAGCAGCTCAGATTAGAGACCAGGTCAATGCCACACAGAGTTCTAGCAGCAGACACATCGCTTCAACAACTGTTAAGAGGAGACTTTGTGCAGCAGGCCTTCATGGTAAAATAGCTGTGAGGAAACCACTGCTAAGGAAAGGCAACAAACAGAAGAGACTTGTTTGGGCTAAAGAACACAAGGAATGGACATTAGACCAGTGGAAATCTGTGCTTTGGTCTGATGAGTCCAAATTTGAGATGTTTGGTTCCAACCACCATGTCTTTGTGCGACACAGAAAAGGTGAACGGACGGACTCTACATGCCTGGTTCCCACCGTGAAGCATGGAGGAGGAGGTGTGATGGTGTGGGGGGGCTTTGCTGGTGACACTGTTGGGGATTTATTCAAAATTGAAGGCATACTGTACCAGCATGGCTACCACAGCATCTTGCAGCGGCATGCTATCCCATCCGGTTTGCGTTTAGTTGGACCATCATTTATTTTTTAACAGGACAATGACCCCAAACACACCTCCAGGCTGTGTAAGGGCTATTTGACCAAGAAGGAGAGAGAAGGGGCGCTACGCCAGATGACCTGGCCTCCACAGTCACCAGACCTGAACCCAATCGAGATGGTTTGGGGTGAGCTGGACCGCAGAGTGAAGGCAAAAGGGCCAACAAGTGCTAAGCATCTCTGGGTACTCCTTCAAGATTGTTGGAAGACCATTTCCGGTGACTACCTCTTGAAGCTAAATCAAGAGAATGCCAAGAGTGTGCAAAGCAGTCATCAAAGCAAAAGGTGGCTACTTTGAAGAACCTAGAATATAAGACATATTTTCAGTTGTTTCACACTTTTTTGTTAAGTATATAATTCCACATGTGTTAATTCATAGTTTTGATGCCTTCAGTGTGAATGTACAATTTTCATAGTCATGAAAATACAGAAAAATCTTTAAATGGGAATGTGTGTCCAAACTTTTGGTCTGTACTGTATATACACACACATATATATATATATATATACACATATACACACACACGCAGTGCTCAGTATAAGTGAGTACACCCCCTATTTTCAGTACATTATGTATATATTGTAGTAAAATGACTTGCTCGGCTCTCACAGGAAACACTTCTTTGATTAAACTTCCTGCTGGTTTATTAATATACGGCATAAACTACGTCAGGGTTACACAAAATAAACACGGCTTCTCTGGGATAACGGGAAAACAAAAAGATAAAGTATGGCACAGTTCATAAAGGAGTGGGGTTTCACCAGCTCTGGTTAACACAAAACAGTTCAGCAGAGTCCTTCTGTGGAGCTCTCTGGCCTCCCCCTCAGTCTGCAGTAGCCAAGGATGAGCCAGACTTGTGCAAGTCCACAATTCTCTTCCTGATATCATGGCTGATTTCTTTACTTTCCCATGATGCTACACAGAGAAGTAGTGAGTTTCAAGTGTGCCAAAAAAACCAGAAGCTTCCAAACACATGACATCATCATATGTCCAGAAGTGTTTAAAGGCATAGTAATCTTAGTGTATGTAAACTTTTGACTTTGCAGTAAGTAATAAAAATGCCTATAGATATATATACACTGCTCAAAAAAAATAAAGGGAACGCTCAAATAACACATCCTAGATCTGAATGAATGAAATATTCTCATTGAATACTTTGTTCTGTACAAAGTTGAATGTGCTGACAACAAAATCACACAAAAATCATCAATGGAAATCAAATTTATTAACCAATGGAGGCCTGGATTTGGAGTCACCCCCAAAATTAAAGTGGAAACACACACTACAGGCTGATCCAACTTTGATGTAATGCCCTTAAAACAAGTCAAAATGAGGCTCAGTATTGTGTGTGGCCTCCACTTGCCTGTATGACCTCCCTACAATGCCTTGGCATGCTCCTGATGAGGTTGCGGATGGTCTTCTGTGGGATCTCCTCCCAGACCTGGACTAAAGCATCCGCCAACTCCTGGACAGTCTGTGGTGCAATGTGACTTTGGTGGATGGAGCGAGACATGATGTCCCAGATGTGCTCAATCTGATTCAGGTCTGGGGAACGGACGGGCCAGTCCATAGCTTCAATGCCTTCATCTTGCAGGAACTTCTGGCACACTCCAGCTACATAAGGTCTGGCATTGTCCTGCATTAGGAGGAACCCAGGGCCAACCGCACCAGCATATGGTCTCACAAGGGGTCTGAGGATCTAATTTCGGTACCTAATGACAGTCAGGCTACCTCTGGAGAGCACATGGAGGGCTGTGCGGCCCTCCAAAGAAATGCCACCCCACACCATTACTGACCCACTGCCAAACCGGTCATGCTGAAGGATGTTGCAGGCAGCAGATCACTCTCCACGGCGTCTCCAGACTCTGTCACATCTGTCACATGTGCTCAGTGAGAACCTGCTTTCATCTGTGAAGAGCACAGGGCGCCAGTGGCGACTTTGCCAATCCTGGTGTTCTGTGGCAAATGCCAAGCGTCCTGCACGGTGTTGGGCAAGGAGCACAATCCCCATCTGTGGACGTCGGGCCCTCATACCACTCTCATGGAGTCGGTTTCTAACCATTTGTGCAGACACATGCACATTTGTGGCCTGTTGGAGGTCATTTTGCAGGGCTCCGGCAGTGCTCCTCCTGTTCCTCCTTGCACAAAGACGGAGGTAGCGGTCCTGCTGCTGGGTTGTTGCCCTCCTACGGCCCCCTCCACGTCTACTGGTGTACTGGCCTGTCTCCTGGTAGCTCCACCAGCCTCTGGACACCACGCTGACAGACACAGAAAACCTTCTTGCCACAGCTCGCATTGATGTGCCATCCTGGAGGAGATTCCACAGGAGACCATCCGCAACCTCATCAGGAGCATGCCCATGCGTTGTAGGGAGGTCATACAGGCACGTGGAGGCCACACACAATACTGGGCCTCATTTTGACTTGTTTTAAGGACATTACATCAAAGTTGGATCAGCCTGCAGTGTGTTTTTCCACTTTAATTTTGGGGGTGACTCCAAATCCAGGCCTCCATTGGTTAATAAATTTGATTTCCATTGATGATTTTTGTGTGATTTTGTTGTCAGCACATTCAACTTTGTACAGAACAAAGTATTCAATGATAATATTTCATTCATTCAGATCTAGGATGTGTTATTTGAGTGTTCCCTTTATTTTTTTGAGCAGTGTATATCTATATCTATATATACACTCCGTTCAAAAGTTTGGGGACACCCAGACAATTTTGTGTTTTCCATGAAAACTCATACTTTTATTTATCAAATAACTTGCAAAATGAATAGAAAATATAGTCCAGACATTGACAAGGTTGAAATAATGACTTTTATTTGAAAGAATAATTTTCTCCTTCAAACTTTGCTTTCGTCAAAGAATGATCCCTTTGCATCAATTACAGCATTGCAGACCTTTGGCATTCTAGCTGTTAATTTGCTGAGGTAATCTTGAGAAATTTCACCCCATGCTTCCTGAAGCCACTCCCACAAGTTGGATTGGCTTGATTTTTGGCACTTTTTGTGTACCATACGGTCAAGCTGCTTCCACAACAGCTCAATGGGGTTGAGATCTGGTGACTGCACTGGCCACTCCATTACAGATAGAATACCAGCTGCCTGCTTCTTCCCTATATAGTTCATGCATAAGCCCTTGAGAAAGGTCCACAATTTTGGACCGAAAAGTTGCCGTATGGGCTATTAAAAGTTACCACTTTATTCTACTCTGTGTGCTGCCTCCATATTTTTGCATAGATAGATATATATATATACACACATATACACAGTGGGTACGGAAAGTATTCAGACCCATTTCCATTTTTCACTATTTATTTCATTGTAGCCATTTGGTAAATTCTAAAAAGTTCATTTTTTCTCATTAAAGTACACTCTGCACCCCATCTTAACTGAAAAAAAAACAAACAGAAATTTAGAAATTTTTGCAAATTTATTAAAAAAAAAAAAAGCTGAAATATCACATGGTCATAAGTATCCAGACCCTTTCCTCAGACACTCATATTTAAGTCACATGCTGTCTATTTCCTTGTGATCCTCCTTGAGAAGGTTCTACTCCTTCATTGGAGTTCAGCTGTGTTTAATTAAACTCATAGGACTTGATTTGGAAAGGCACACACCTGTCTATATAAGACCTCACAGCTCACAGTGCATGTCAGACCAAATGAGAATCATGAGCTCAAAGGAACTGCCCAAGGAGCTCAGAGACAGAATTGTGGCAAGGCACAGATCTGGCCAAGGTTATAAAAGAATTTCTGCATTACTCAAGGTTCCTAAGAGCACAATGGCCTCCATAATCCATAAATGGAAGAATTTTGGGACCACCAGAAGTCTTCCTAGACCTGGCCGTCCAGCCAAACTGAGCAATCGTGGGAGAAGAGCCTTGGTGAGAGAGTTAAAGAAGAACCCCAAGATCACTGTGGCTGAGCTCCAGAGATGCACTAGGGAGATGGGAGAAAGTGCTACAAAGTCAACTATCACTGCAGCCCTCCACCAGTCGGGCCTTTATGGCAGAGTGGCCCAACGGAAGCCTCTCCTCAGTGCAAGACATATGAAAGCCCGCATACAGTTTGCTCAAAAACACATGAAGGACTCCCAGACTATGAGAAATAAGATTCTCTGGTCTGATGAGACGAAGATAGAACTTTTTGGTGATAATTCTAAGTGGTATGTGTGGAGAAAACTAGGCACTGCTCATCACCTGCCCAATACAATCCCAACAGTAAAACATGGTGGTGGCAGCATAATGCTATGGGGGTGTTTTTCAGCTGCAGGGACAGAACGACTGGTTGCAATTGAAGGAAACATGAATGCAGCCAAGTACAGAGATATCCTGGATGGAAACCTCTTCCAGTGTGCTCTGGACCTCAGACTTGGCCGAAGATTCACCTTCCAACAAGACAATGACCCTAAGCACACAGCTAAAATAATAATTAAGAGGTCTGGAGAGACCTGAAAATGGCTGTCCACCAACATTCACTATCCAACCTGACAGAACTGGAGAGGATCTGCAAGAAAGAATGGCAGAGGATCCCCAAATCAAGGTGTGAAAAAATTGTTGCATCATTCTCAAGAAGACTCATGGCTGTACTATCTCAAAAGGGTGCTTCTACTCAATACTGAGCAAAGGATCTGAATACTTATGACCATGTGATATTTCAGTTTTTCTTTTTTAATAAATTTGCAAAGATTTCTACATATCTGCTTTTTTTCCAGTCAAGATGGGGTGCAGAGTGTACTTTAATGAGAAAAAAAATGAACTTTTTAGAATTTACCAAATGGCTGCAATGAAACAAAGAGTGAAAAATTTAAAGGGGTCTGCATACTTTCCGTACCCACTGTATATATATATATATATATATATATATTTGCATACACACACACACAGTGGCATGTAAAAGTTTGGGCACCCTTTGTCAAAATTACTGTTATTATGAACAGTTAAGCAATAGAGATGAGTGAGCACTAAAATGCTCGGATGCTCGTTATTCAGACCGAGCAATTCGTAATGCTCGGGTGCTCGTTTCGAGTAACGAGTATAATAGGAGTCAAAGGGAAATCTGAGCATTTTTCTGGCAGACCCAACAAGGAGGTCTGGTGGGCAGTGAAAAATGTTCAAATAGATGGGAAAAGTGCTGAATGGAAGGAGAACAGCATGGGGAAGACCCATGGAAGTATCTGACTCCAAGATCGCTGCTGAGAACAATGATGTGACACCTTTACTACACTGACAATAAAACATTAAAAAATCAACGAAAAATTGCATTTTCCTGTATAATGACTTGTATATAAGGCAAAATTTAAAAAGGATTTAAAATTTTTTATAGTTCACGTAAACCAAAATTTTATTTTTTATTAAAAAAATAGGAAATTTCAGTGTAATTTATGAAAGAACTATGCACCAAGTGCAAACCCTACCAAAAATTACAAGCAGGGACATCCATACACCCTTGAAGGCAGCAACTGTATTGCCTCACTCAAATATGTGAACAAAAGTGTAGATGTGGTACTCCTACACTCAAAGGCTTTGCACAATGTGTAAAGCCAGGAAAAAATTATAAGTAGGGTCATCCATAGACCCTAGAAGGCAATAACTGGCGGGCCTCATTTAAATATAGAGCATTAAAAACACTTTATGTCCTGCTATCATCTAGTTGTGTGTAAAAGTCGGGTCTAAGCCAGGCTTTGTTCATTCTTATCAGAGTGAGACTGTCAGCACTTTCTGTTGACTGGCGAAAGAGTCTGTCTGTTATGACCCCCTCGTGGTACTAAAAATCTGCTCAGACAAGACGCTAGCGGCACAACACCTCCAAGTCATAGAGGTGCAGCTCATGCCAGGTGTCCAGCTTTGAGACCCAGCAGCTGAAGGTCGCAGAGGAATTAGGGCGTACGCTGGTTTGGTTGGCCAGGTATTACTTGACCATCTTTTAAAACTTTTCCCTCCTTGTCAAAAAAACCCGGACATGAGGGCATGGACGTTGGGAGGATGTCATGAAATTGCCTTAAGCCTTTGACAGTCTACCCCTGCCTCTGCTGTACCTGGTGTGTGCCTCCCTGCCAAAGAGTGTCTCGTCCTTCATTGGGCAAGAAACTAGCGTTTTCTGATGGGAATTTTTCAACATATTTTCCACAATGGCCTTCTGGTATAGCACTATTTTAGAAGACCTCTCCGCCTCAGAAAGAGGAGATGCAAAGTTCTCCTTGTAGCGTTGGTCTAGCAGGGTGAACAACCAGTACTCTTTTGTTGTACAAGATGAATTTAACCCGAGAATCACAAAAAAGGCAGCGGTACATAAAGTCGGCCATATGTGCCAAGCTCCCTACAGCCAACACTTACCTGTTTCCACTATGATGATGACTCTCCATCTCCTCCTATTTCTCTTCCTCCTCATTCACATCCTCAGACCATCCACATCGGAGACACGGGACAAAGGTTGTGTGGGTACCAGCCTCTAGCCACCAGCTCCTGTTCCTCCTTTTCCTCTGCGTACACCTATACACTGTTACCCAATCTGCGCTGAGCGTATGAGATGAGGCTGGGAAGAATCTCTCTGTCTTATTTCTTCCTCCATCTCCACCTGGTACACATGCTTAGCTTCATGTTTAATTGTGAGCAGTGACTGTTTAACCGCTTCCCGACCGCCCCCTGTACATAAACGCCGGCTCTGTGCAGCGCCGACGTTTATGAATGGTCGGTGGTCCCGCAGCCCTCAGGACCCCCAGGGTCCTGCAAGCGCTGTGGGTGCGGTGCAGAGCGACAGCTCTGACAGGGGACATCATCGGGACCTGATTGGATCAGGTCCCAATGATGTTAACCCTTTGCTATCTTCTATATACCGTGATCTATAGTGATCGCGGCATTTAGAAGATAGTGAGAGGAGAGGGGGTCGTCCACTTACCTCTCCGACGGCCCCCTGATGTCTTCCAGGACCTGCCATTGTCATGGCAGCCGGAGGTCACATGACCGCCTCCGGATCTGCCATGTATGGTGTCCTGCTAGACTCAGCCTGCAGCTGAAGTCTAGCAGGAGACATTGACTGTGAAACTGTCAGCAAAGTTCTCATGCAAAGCAATACATGTCTATTGCATTGCATGAGAACAGTGATTCGAAAAATAAAAATGAATGTCCCATACAGGACGAAGTAAAAATGTAAAAAAAAAGTAAAAAAATGTTTTCAAACTGTTAAAAAAAAAATCACAAAATAAATAATTAATAAATAAAATATTAAACCAATAATTCCGTATATTTATGCAAAAACAAAAAAAGTACAAATATTTGGTATCGCCGCGTCCGAAACAACCCGATCTATAAAACTGTCACACTAAATTAACTCCTTCTGTGCACACCGTAATAAAAATAAATAAAAAACGGAGCAAAAAACTATGCTTTTTCATCATATCGCAAAACAAAAAGTGGAAAAAAATGCGATCAAAAAGCAAAATGGAAATAAAAATGGTACCGCTGAAAACGTCGTCTTGTTCCGCAAAAAAAAAAGGCCGCCATACAGCTCCATCAGCTGAACAATAAAAAAGTTATAGCTCTCAGAATAAAGCAATGCAAAAAAATATTTTTTCTATAAAATTGTTTTATTGTGTAAAAGAGCCAAAACATAAAAAAATATACAGTAAGTGTAGTATCACTGTAAACGTACTGACCCATAGAATAATGCTGCCTTATCACTTTTAACACACGCAGAACGCCATAAAAAAAAACTTCAAAAAACAATTCCTGAATTGTTGGCTTTTGTTAATTTTACCTCCCAAAAAACGGAATAGAAAGCAATCAAAAAATGTCACGTACCCAAAAATGGTACCAATAAAAATGTCAACTCGTCCCGCAAAAAATAAGCCGTCACATGACTCTGTCGGCCGAAATATGGAAAAATTATAGCTCTCAAAATATGGTGATGCAAAAACTAGATTTTGCAAAAAAGCATCTTTTAGTGTGTGACAGCTGTCAGTCATAAAAACCTGATATAAATCTGGTATCTCTGTAATCGCACCGACCCGAAGAATAAAGTAATCTCATCACTTATACTGCACGAGGAACGGCGTAAAAAATAAATAAAACCAATTCTTCACCTGCTACTGATTTGTTTATTATGTCTCCCAAAGATCACAGTAAGGCTCTGCTCACATTTATCCTGCGCTCTGCGCTGAGCACTTACACCAGAGTTTCCGAGTAAATCCCTGAAATACGTGATTCAGACGGAACCCATGACAGAAGATTCCCTGTAATGAGGCAGATATAGGCCACTGTGGATGAAGTCTGGCCTGTGATCCCATGGTGTCAGTTTTTTTAGGCGTGCATAAAAGTGCAGTTGGCCACAGTTTTGTGCACTTCTGAAAAAAAGGACACCGCTAAACAGAGGCCAGACAGAGTCCAGAGTAACTCTGCTGCCTCATTACAGTGAATGGATCCCGCAGGGGTTTCATCTCAATTCCATCACTTGGAAATTTAGATGGAAACCCCGATGTAAGTGCTCAGCCTAGAGCGCCGGATAAATGTTACGTAAAATGTCCCCAATAAAAGCTTCAACTCAGTCCTCAAAAAAAGCTAGTCCCCACTCAGGTCCGTTATCTGTTAAAAATATAAGGGACTTCCAAGTTACTGGTAGCAGAAAGGCTCTGGAAAAGAGAAATGGCCCTTGCCCCCCAAAAGAAATTTAGAAAATTTTGTGCTCCCAAATCCAAATGCATATTCTACAATAATTTGTTCTCCAATTGTCAAATAGCGCACCGTCCCTCCCAGATCTCGCCGTATGGCTAAGCGGTACGATACAGCCACATATGGGGTATTGCCACTTTTAGAAGAAATTGTGTGACACATTTCGGCACCATTTTTACCCATTGCCCTGTGTGAAAATGTAAAATCTGAGGGTAAAACATTTTTTTGTGGTAAAAATATAATTATGTTTTCTTCACTGCCCAATGGTATAAATTAAAAAATACTCACTACTTCCCTAGATGAATTCCTTGAGAGGTGTAGTTTACAAAATGGGGTCATTTGTGGGGGTTTCTGCTGTTTCGGCATGTCAGCGACTCTTCAAATGTGACATGGTGTCTGCAATCTAACCCAGCCAACATACTGCTCCTTTCTCTTCCGAACCCTGCCGTACAACCAAAGCAGTGGTTTTCCCCCACATATGGGGTATCAGCGTGTTCAGAAGAAATTGCACAACAAATTTCATGGTGCAATTTCTCCTATTACCCTTATGATAATTCAAAATTAAGGGATGAAAAACGTTTTTGTAGGAAAAATGTGAAAATTTTATTTTTACAGCTCAATATTATAAACTTCTGTGAAGCACCTTGGGGTTCAAGGTGCTCACCACACATCTAGATAAGTTCCCTAAGGGGTCTAGTTTCCAAAATGGTGTCACTTGTGGGGGGTTTCCACTGTTTAGGCACATCAGGAGCTCTCCAAACGCAACATGGCGTCCGCTAATTATTCAAACAAATTTTACATTTGAAAAGTCTAATGGCGCTCCTTCCCTTCCGAACCCTGCAGTGCGCCCAAACAGTAGTTTTCCTTCACATATGGGGTATCAGCGCGCTCATGAGAAATTGCACTACAAATTGTGTAGTCCATTTTTTCCTGTTACCCTTGTGAAAATAAAAAAATTGGGTCTAAAGTAATATTTTTGTGAAAAAAAGTTAAATGTTCATTGTTTTCTTCCACATTCCAAAAATTCCCGTGAAACACCTGAAGGGTTAATAAACTTCTTCAATGTGGTTTTGAGCACCTTGAGGGGTGCAGTTTTTAGAATGGTGTCACTTTTGGGTATTTTCTGTCATAAAGGCCCCTCAAAGTCACTTCAAATTAGATGTGGTCCCTAAAAAAATGTTTTTTGTCAATTTTTTGGGGAAAAATGAGAAATCGCTGGTCATCTTTTAACCCTTATAGCTTCCTAACAAAAAAAAATTTTGGTTCCAAAATTGTGCTGATGTAAAGTAGACATGTGGGAAATGTTATTTATTAACTATGTTGTGTGACTTATCTCTCTGATTTAAGGGGATGAAAATTCAAAGTTTTAAAATTGCAAAATTTTCAAAATTTTCACCAAATTTCCGATTTTTTCACAAATAAACGCAAGTGATATCGAAGAAATTTTACAACTATCATGAAGTACAATAAGTCACGAAAAAACAACCTCAGAATCAGGGGAATCCGTTGAAGCGTTCCAGAGTAATTACTTCATAAAGTGACAGTGGTCAGAATTGAAAAAATTGGCCTGGTCACGAAGGCAAAAACAGGCTCTGGCGCGAAGTGCTTAAGTAGGCACAGAAGTGGGAGCGTTACGCTGACTATGGAGTCATCGCAGCTCACCATCTTTGCGGAGTCCTCAAAGTCTTGGAGAATCGCACAAATGTCAGACATCCATGCCCACTCTTCAGTTGTTATGTGCGGTGGCTGACAAGAATACCGACGGGCGTGTTGAAGCTGGTATTCAACAACTGGCCTCTGCTGCTCACAGAATGTGTAGTGTGGAGTGTCCAGCACATGGGTACGTCACACAATTGTCGGTAAGCTGGCACTTACATGCAATACTCCCACACTGCGAGAGCGGCGGCAGCCGTAGCCGACTTGCAGAAATGGGCGCTGATGTGGAATCATAGAATCATAGAATGGTAGAGTTGGAGGGGACCTCCTGGGTCATCTGGTCCAACCCCCTGCTCAAAGCAGGATTCACTAAATCATCTCAGACAGATGTCTGTCCAGCCTCTGTTTGAAGACGTCCATTGAAGGGGAACTCACCACCTCTCGTGGCAGCCTGTTCCACTCATTAATCACCCTAACTGTCAAAAAGTTTTTTCTAATATCTAATCTGTGTCTCCTCCCATTTAGTTTCATCCCATTGCTTCTAGTCTTTCCTTGTGCAAATGAGAATAAAGATGATCCTTCTACAATGTGACAGCCCTTGACATATTTGTAGACAGCTATTAAGTCTCCTCTCAGTCTTCTTTTTTGCAAGCTAAACATTCCCAAATCCTGCAACCGTTCCTCATAGGACAGGGTTTGCAGACCAGTCACCATTCTGGTCGCTCTTCTCTGAACTTGCTCCAGTTTGTCTATGTCTTTTTTAAAATGTGGTGCCCAAAACTGTACACAGTATTCCAGATGAGGTCTGACCAAAGAGGAGTAAAGACCGATAATTACTCCACGTGATCTAGACTGTATGCTTCTGTTAATACATCCCAGAATTGTATTTGCCTTTTTTGCTGCTGCATCACACTGTTGACTCATGTTCAGTCTATGATCTATTAGTATACCTAAGTCTTTTTCACATGTACTGTTGCTTAGCTCTATTCCTCCCATTCTATATATGCTTTTTTCATTTTTATTGCCCAGATGTAGTACTTTGCATTTTTCCCTGTTAAAAACCATTCTGTTGGTTGCTGCCCACTGCTCCAGTTTATTTAGGTCTTTTTGAATCCTCTCTCTCTCTTCTCTAGTATTAGCTATCCCTCCTAGCTTTGTGTCATCAGCAAATTTAATCAGTTTACCCTCAATTCCTTCATCTAAATCATTGATAAAGATGTTGAACAATACAGGTCCCAGGACGGAGCCCTGTGGTACCCCACTTGAGACATTCATCCAGCTGGATGTGAAGCCATTTACAACCACCCTTTGAGTCCGATCACTAAGCCAGTTATGAATCCACCTAACAGTTGCCTGGTCCATTGCATACTTGGTCATTTTTTCAATAAGGATGGTGTGAGATACTTTGTCAAATGCTTTGCTGAAGTCAAGATATACTATATCTACAGCATTTCCCTGATCCACCCAGTCAGTGATTCTGTCATAGAAGGAAATTAAGTTAGTCTGACATGACTTGTTAGTTACAAACCCATGCTGACTCTGGTTAATCACTTCATTCTTATCCAGGTACTTACATACATGTTGTTTAATAATTTGTTCAAAGATCTTTCCTGGTATAGAAGTCAGACTCACCGGCCTATAGTTCCCTGGGTCCACCTTCTTCCCCTTTTTGAAGATAGGAACAACATTTGCTCTTCTCCAGTCTTCTGGGACTTCTCCTGTTCTCCAAGAATTTTCATAGATTATGTAGAGTGGTTCTAAAATTTCTTCTATGATCTCCTTCAGTACTCTGGGGTGTAATTCATCTGGACCTGGAGACTTGAACTCATTTATGTTAGCTAAATATTCCCTCACAATCTTTCTGTTTACAGATAACTTGGCTTCTTCTATTCCTTTAAAAGGACAGTGAAGATCAGTTGATGTTACATTTTCTTTCTGAGAGAAAACAGATGCAAAATAGGAATTAAAAAGTTCGGCCTTCTCAACATCCTCTCTTACCATTTCTCCATTTTCATCCTGTAAAAATCCTATAGCATCTTTGACTTTTCTTTTACTTTTGACATACCCCCAAAATCCTTTTTTATTGCTTTTGACATCTCTTGCAAGCCTTAATTCATTGTCAGCTTTAGCTAACCTGATACGTGCCCTACAGGATCTGCAGACTGCATTATAATCTTCTTTAGATATGCCTCCCTCTTTCCATTTAATAAACATTTCTTTCTTTCTTTTTAGCATGTGTTTAAGTTCTGTGTTCATCCATCCTGGTTTCCTTAAATGCTTCCCATTCTTCCTACTTTTCGGGATTGTTAACGATTGTGCTTTGAGAATCTCATTTTTAAAAATTTCCCATCCTTCCTGGACATTTTTGTCCTTAAGGACATCCAGCCATTGGATCCCTCCTATTCTCTTTCTGAGTCTCTTAAAATCTGCCTTTCTAAAATCTAACCTTGAAGTTTGAGTCTTCACATGTCTTCCTCCTCTAGTTATCCAAAATTCTATAATAGCATGATCGCTGCCTCCTAGGGTCCCAGCCACCTTTACCTCCTCAACCATTTCCTCCCTGTTTATAAGGATTAGATCCAAAGTAGCAGATCCCCTTGTTTTCTCCCCTACCTTTTGGAAGATAAAGTTGTCAGCAAGAGAGGATAAGAATTTGCTTGACCTGTTAGTTTTACTTGAGAGAGATTCCCAACAAATGTCTGGATAGTTGAAATCTCCCATGACCACTACGTCATATTTTTTGGAGAACTTGGTCATTTGATGCATAAAGAGTTCATCCATATCTTCAGCTTGCCCAGGTGGCCTGTAGTAAATGCCTACAATGGTGTCCTTTCCGTTGTTCTCTCCTTGTATTCTTACCCAAACAGTTTCCACAGAACTCCCAGTCTCTGAAGCTTCAATCTCTGTGCAGATATACGCTTTTCTAACATACAATGCGACACCTCCTCCTCGTTTATCAAGTCTGTTTCTTGCAAATAAGTTATATCCTTTTAGCCTTTTATTCCAATCATGTGTATCGTCCCACCAAGTTTCAGTGATTCCAATGACATCATATTCCTTTTCCTGCATTAGTAGTTCCAATTCTCCTTGTTTGTTGCCCATGCTTTGTGCATTTGTATAAAAACATTTTAGTTTGTGATTGGTTTCTCTTCCTCCCATATTTTTATTATTTAAATTGTTTTGTCTTTGTTCTTCCTTTCCACTTCCAGTAGCAGAGATCTCAATAGTATTTGTCAGCTGTATGGCTTTTTCTGGCCTTTTGCTTCCCTTCCCACATTGTTCTAGTTTAAAGCTCTTCTGATGAGTGTAGCAAGGCGACTTCCAAATGCATGTTTTCCAGTTTTCGTAAGGTGCACCCCATCTCTAGCAAGTAGTCCATCGTATCGGTAATTCATTCCGTGATCCAGAAATCCAAATCCTTGTTGACGGCACCATCGACGTAGCCAGTTGTTCACCTGTAGAATCTTATTCCACCTCATTGTTCCATGGTCATCCACTGGGAGGATGGATGAGAAGACCACCTGCGCTCCCAATTCTTTCACTTTCTTGCCTAAGTCTTCAAAGTCTCTGCAGATGGTTTCCAGGTCCTTTCTTGCGGTGTCATTTGTCCCCACATGTATTAGCAGGAATGGGTAGTGATCTGTAGGTCTGAAGAGTGTTGATATCCTGTCAGACACATCTTTAATTTTTGCTCCTGGAAGACAGCACATTTCTCTTGAGGTTATGTCTGGTCTGCAGATAGCGGCCTCTGTTCCTCTTAACAGGGAATCCCCCATGACCACCACTCTCCGTTTTTTCTTAACAAAATTCTTCTTTCTCCATCCAGGAGGATTCTGAGGGCTTACAAGGTTATTCATTGCTGGCAAAGTCTTATTTTGCTGTATTTCTTCATGGTTCTCCTGCGTGAGAGCCTGGTACTGGTTCCTGAGCAGTATGGGTGCTGACTGCCTCTCGATCCTCCAGCTTCTGTGGGTCACATGCTTCCATTCCTCTGTTTCCTCAGGTGCAGTTCGAATTTCTTCTCTTTCTGAATCATGAAGAGATAATTCTGCTCTGTCTAAGAACTCTTCACCTTCCTTAATGATTTTCAAGGTAGTTAACCTCTCTTCTAGATTTCGCAACTTTTCCTCCAACAGGGACACAAGCTTGCATTTCTGGCATGTGAAGTTTGGCTTTTCCACTGGCAAGTCTGTGAACATGTAGCAGGATATGCAGCTCACCAAATGGCTCCTGGACTCTTCCATGTTCTTACTGTTAATGTTCTGAAAACAGTGAAAAAAGCTTCAAAAAAAGCTTCAAAATACCTTGACTAGAAGCTGTGGCAAATATAGGTATGTTTTCAGAAACCGCTGAACTATCAAGTTGAGCACATGTGCCAAGCATAATACTTGTGAGCTTGCCAAGCTTCACAGCCGCCACCAGGTTACACTGACTGGTTGCAGGTTCAGTGGAAAAAAACTACAAATCTGTCTGGTCTGCTATTCGTTTAAGCCACTCTGCCATAGTGTGCTGTTTTTCTCCTAGACAAATTAGCTTCAGCAAAGCCTGTTGCCACTTCACTAAGGCAGTGCTGAAGAGCTTCCAGCTTCCGGTTGATGTGGATGGCGTGCTCTGAGATAGCACATCGGAGATGGAGGATGAGGAGGGGCAGGAGAGGTTGCAGGAACTAGTGTAGGAGGTGGAGGAAACCCTGATAGGAATAGGGCCAGCAATCCTCGGCGTCAGGAGAACATGTGCCATGCCAGGGTGGGACTCGGCCCAGCCTACACAAAGTTCACACAGAGTGCCATCAGGGAAATGTAGAGTCCCTGGCCACAAGCGCTTGTCCACGTGTCGGTCGTTAAGTGGAAAATCCCAGTTACCGCGTTGGTAAGGGCACGGGTGATGTTCCAGGACACGTGCTCGTACAATGCTGGGACGCCATAATAGAAGGAATAGTGGTGGCTTGGGACAGAGTACTGAGGGACAAAATTTCCACACCTGCCAGGCCAAATTTTATTTTTATTTGAAAGAGACTAAATTTCACATAGACCAAGTTCTAGAGTATATATGAGACTAGTTGATTTTGGAACAACTACATTTCTACACAGGTAGCAGGACAATCTGGGGTTTTATTAGAAAGAGACGAAACTGCACACAAACCAAGTTCTAATTTGTCAATACGCAATTTTTGATCAGCCAAATTTCTACAACTGTACCAGGTCAATTTTGTTTTTTTTATTTCAAACCAACTAAATGTCACACAAACCAAGTTCGATAGTATATATCACAAGTAGAGAGATGAGCAAACCAGTGGATGTTCGAGTTTGCCTGGTTTGACGAACATACAGTAAAAAGTTGGGCTTGGGTCCTAATTTGATCTTGAACTTTATCTCGGACCTATACCCAATAAAAATCAATGGAGACACAAACTTCAGTGCTTTAAAATGGCTGTAAAATGGTCATAATTAGGGCTATGGGTGCTGTAAAAGGAAGCTAAATTGGGGTAAGAGCAGGACGATTGGCCTGCAAACAAATGTGAATAGGAAAATGACTTAAAGGGGTTCTTTCACCATTGCAATCATGGAAAAATAAGAAGTAAATGAATAACATAAAAATGGTAACAATGACTTCACAGAAACAGAGGCTTGCTACTTCCAGTCCAGTTAAAAATTTCACCCACAGGAGCATAGGTCATAGAACCCCTACATTAGCAGCTTACAAATTTCACACAGAGAGAATGGGGCAGAGTACCTATATTACCAGCTTACAAATTTCACCAACAAAGCATGTTGTTGACACATTTCTCCCACAAAAGCTGATAATAAATTTAACCCACAGAGCAGGTTTTCAAATTTCCTTGAGAAAGCTCATTAAAATTTTCAGACCCAGACAATGGGCACAGTACCCCTACAGCTCAAAAATGTCTGGTCCAGTAGCGTATGTTACAAATGCCGTAGATGAAAAGCTGGTAGTATGATCTTGGATCGAGTTGCCGGCAGTCAAGTAAAAAATTTCACCCACATAGCATGTTGTTGACACATTTTCCCCACAGCTCCAAAATTTCACCTCCAGTAGCATACAAGCAGCTGCAGATAAAAAGCTTGTAGTTTGATTCTGGATACAGGTAGAGGTCCGCTGCGAGGCTTGCTACTGCCAGTCCCAGCCTCTTTCCCTTTGGACGCCTCCCAATGCTCTTGCTTTGGGGTTCTGGGGGCCAGAAGTGTTTCTCTTGAAAAAAAAGTGTTCAAAGCAGGCAACCACGCCTGAATACTTCAGCTAGGAATAATGGAATTGTACTCTGTTTCTGTTTTCTTGTTTGTTCCAACTGGGGCCATGATTAAGAGGGGCTGGATCACAAAGTGGAGAAACTGGATGCACTCTCGGCCATCCAATCTCAAATCACCCACAGGCAGGGTGCAGAATACACATGTGTAAGGGAGAATCAGGTTTCTATTCTAGAGAGGCAAACTGATAAATGTGTACCACATCCAAGTAAGGCAGCAGTCGAGCAAATTAACCACTTCTGGACTGAGTCAACAGCTGATATTGGAAGACAAAATAGCCATCCATGTCAATTTAGAGGCTCTGTAATTGGAATGAGTAGTTAAATCCTTTAATGGTATTTAGGCCTGGCCACAAAGCTAGGAGTAAAATTATTTTTTCGGCACACTACTCGTACAGACGCACCCAGAATAAACTGCACATCCAGACAATGGACTACAGTACCCACACAGGCAGGCTTACCGAGTACACACAGCGGCTTCAAGACACATTACTCCCACAGATATGGGTTCCAGAATACACAGTTTGCAAGAAATGAAACTTCTTTTACTGAAAAGATTGTTCCTTAAGTAAGCTGTGTGACAAAATATCTTTGTTGTAAAAAAACAAACAAAAAAAAAACCTTGATGGTAAGTCAATTTTTGAACAAGATTTATAAAATGTACAAGCCCAATTTTTTTTTTTTTAAAACCAATGAAATTTCACAGCAATGTTTTAGAGTATATGTGACAATAGTCAATTATTTGCACAAAAATATTCTAACTGTACCAGGACAAGTGATTTTTAAAAATTTTAAGCCTCTGTGATTTTACACAAAGCATGTTAAACCGTATGGATGACTAATTGAATATCTATAAAAATGTTGTATTTTTTTCACTTTTCTACACCACCGTAATTTAACACTAACCACGTTATACGGTATGGATGACTAATTGTATACATTATTTTTTAACAGATATTTTGAAATTGTACTCCAGGTACTCCTACACTCCTAAAAGCATTGCAGAAAGTGCAAAGCCCGGAAAAAAAAAAAATTGATACAGCAATCCTCTTCAGGTGCATGTTTCTCCTTCCTCAGGAGACTGGGGGGGGACTACCTCCACCTGGTTCCCGGAGCCTGATTCCCAGGTGCCTGGGCTTTAAGTGACCCAGGTTCGAGTAGTGCCGGAGCCTTCGACATCTAGAAATGGGCAACAGCTCCCTGTGTCACCTGCACCATCACCTGCTCCCGAATAGGAGGTAGGGAACCCCATGGACAGTACGATCTCTTAAGGGACACAGTCCCTTCTCGAGTCTCTTCCAGGCTCGTTCAGTTCTCAAGTAGAGTTGATTCTGCTCCCTTCCTTCTGGCATCACACACTCCACATACCAGCGATGCTGACCCTCTATTTTGACGAACATGACCCTATTTCGAGCCATCAAGTCTTGTACCCTTCAAGGAAAGTATTCTGTTTCTACTGCCCGCTGGTTGAACGAGATGCGATGACGGGTCCCAAACTCTTCGATGGACCCCCTTCTCTGCTACCGATCATAAGTAACGTTCTTCCCCTAGGATGCCAACTGTCGTACCTTGCATCTAGCGGGCGTGCTAGCATTTCTTCAACCCTGCCTGGTCCAGGCTCGCCTACTTCTCTCTTATGACCAGCCGAGGCTTCGCAGTCTGCTCACAAGTTGCTTGTTCCTTGCTCTCCTGTCTGCAATCCGCAAAAAACGCAGAGGTGAAGGCTGCAGCCTGGGTTTGGGCCTTGGTAGTTCTCATGGCAGCCTATTCCACTCGTTGATCACCCTCACTCTCAAAAAGATTTTTTCTAATATGTAATCTGTATCTTCTCCCATTCAGTTTCATTCCATTGCTTCTAGTCTTTCTTTGCGCAAATGAGAATAAAGCTGATCGCTCTACAGTGTGACAGCCCTTGAGATATTTGCAGAAAGCTATTAAGTCTCCTCTCAGTCTTCTCTTTTGCTTACTAAGAGTAGTCATCCCCATATTAAATCAACAAATAAAGTAGCACTCTGTAATATATGAAATTTGAATTGCATTACTGCTCTAGAAAATAGAAATGAATGAGAATTCTTAGCTCATAAATTGGCCAATTGATGTTCCTGGCAGCCACGAGTAAGCACCTACACACACCAGTTTTCTGTTTTGGAAATGACGGTCAGTCTTTTGATGTTTATATATATATATATAGGCTTTCTGACTGAGCACTCAACCCCTAAGCCTCAGGCGATTTTAATTATAGCAGAATCCTACCTTCCCATATACATGTAGACTTAAGTCTAAGAGAGGATTCACACTAGGTAGGTTCCCAGCAACGAGAGCCGCCTTACCGTGGCTACTGGGTACATATGAATTGGCCAATTTATGCAATAAGAATTCTCATTTATTTCTATTTTCTTGAGCAGCATTGCAGTTCAAATTTCATGCGTTTCATGTTTGCATACTATAGCGCTACAGAGTGTTACTTTATTTGTTGGTTTACTACCAGGATGCCCGGCCAAGACCGAATCATGATGTTCGCTTAAAACTTCAAGATAGAGATTCACAGTAACAAACAGTTTACCTGAAGGACAGGCAGCAGGGGCATCCCCCTGAGCCTCTACAAACTCCCTCTCTAGATCAGAACATAAAGTTGCAATGACTACCTGTTTCTGTAATATAGAAACAGGTTCACAATTATCTCCTCCCCCAGCAAAACAACAAGATAAGGCATCCACTTTAATGTTCTTATTCCCTGGCCTATATGGCACAAAAAAGTTGAATCTAGTGAAGAACAATGACAATCTTGCCTGCCTAGGTGTCAGACGCCTAGCTGATTCCAAATATAAAAGATTTTTATGATCAGTGATTGTGATGACCAGATGTACTGCCCCCTTCAAAAAATATCACCACTCTTCAAAAGCCCACTGTATTGCCAAGATTTCTCTATTACCAATGTCATAATTTTTCTGAGCGGACGACAGTTTCTTTGAAAAGTATGCACACAGAAGCCATTTACTTGGAGATGTGCCCTGTGACAATACAGCCCCCACCCCTCTTCAGAAGCGTCAACCTGTACAATCAATGGCTGAATGACATCAGGCTGTATAAGAATCTGTAAGACCTGCCTGACATGTACTTGTGTATTAAAGGCTGTCTCCCACTCATCCCCCTCCTTAATTTGAATGAGATTATATGCCCCCAAGGTCCAGTTTAGAAAACCATTTTGCCCCGACAATCTGGTTAAAGAGGTCCGGAATGAAAGTGAGAGGATATGTATTTGATTAAAGAGAAAGAGACAATGGCCACTGCACTGAGAGGCTAATGGATATACACTACTAATAATATACTGATGGAGGTGGATATTGAAAAATAGCAATTGATAATAAAAATGCTAGAAAAAAGTGAAATGGTTAGTAGTCAATTGTGAATGTTATTCTAATTGACCACCTCCAAAAAGTCCACGTGTTACAATAGATTCAAAAAACACCACAAGAAGCCCATCAGCGGTTTACAAACAGAACGATTGCTACGAAAACCAATCATGCTACAATGCTACTATATCAGTGAAACAAAAAATGAAGAGGAGTAACCTGTTTGGTGTACACAATTGTATGCTGTATGTGGCAACGCAAGTAATAACATTAATAAATTCCTTCACATAGGGTTAACAAATTTGTCGTACTTGAGCCGACCCCATGCACAGGCTGTGCACCTACAGTACAGACCAAAAGTTTGGACACACCTTCTCATTTAAAGATTTTTCTGTATTTTCATGACTATGAAAATTGTACATTCACACTGAAGGCATCAAAACTATGAATTAACACATGTGGAATTATATACTTAACAAAAAAAGTGTGAAACAACTGAAAATATGTCTTATATTCTAGGTTCTTCAAAGTAGCCACCTTTTGCTTTGATGACTGCTTTGCACACTCTTGGCATTCTCTTGATGAGCTTCAAGAGGTAGTCACCGGAAATGGTTTTCACTTCACTGGTGTGCCCTGTCAGGTTTAATAAGTGGGATTTCTTGCCTTATAAATGGGGTTGGAACCATCAGCTGTGTTGTGTAGAAGTCAGGTGGATACACAGCTGATAGTCCTACTGAATAGACTGTTAGAATTTGTACTCTGGCAAGAAAAAAGCAGCTAAGTAAAGAAAAATGAGTGGCCATCATTACCTTAAGAAATGAAGGTCAGTCAGTGTGAAAAATTGGGAAAACTTTGAAAGTGTCCCCAAGTGCAGTTGCAAAAACCATCATGCGCTACAAAGAAACTGGCTCACATGAGGCCTGCCCCAGAAAAGGAAGACCAAGAGTTACCTCTGCTTCTGAGGATAAGTTTATCCGAGTCACCAGTCTCAGAAATCACAGGTTAACAGCAGCTCAGATTAGAGACCAGGTCAATGCCACACAGAGTTCTAGCAGCAGACACATCTCTTCAACAACTGTTAAGAGGAGACTTTGTGCAGCAGGCCTTCATGGTAAAATAGCTGCTAGGAAACCACTACTAAGGACAGGCAACAAGCAGAAGAGACTTGTTTGGGCTAAAGAACACAAGGAATGGACATTAGACCAGTGGAAATCTGTGCTTTGGTCTGATGAGTCCAAATTTGAGATCTTTGGTTCCAACCACCGTGTATTTGTGTGACGCAGAAAAGGTGAATGGATGGACTCTACATGCCTGGTTCCCACCGTGAAGTATGGAGGAGGAGGTATGATGGTGTGGGGGTGCTTTGCTGGTGACACTGTTGGGGATTTATTCAAAATTGAAGGCATACTGAACAAGCATGGCTACCACAGCATCTTGCAGCGGAATGCTATTCCATCCGGTTTGCGTTTAGTTGGACCATTATTTATTTTTCAACAGGACAATGACCCCAAACACACCTCCAGGCTGTGTAAGGGCTATTTGACCAAGAAGGAGAGTGATGGGGTGCTACGCCATATGACCTGGCCTCCACAGTCACCAGACCTGAACCCAATCGAGATGGTTTGGGGTGAGCTGGACCGCAGAGTGAAGGCAAAAGGGCCAACAAGTGCTAAGCATCTCTGGGAACTCCTTCAAGATTGTTGGAAGACCATTTCCGGTGACTACCTCTTGAAGCTCATCAAGAGAATGCCAAGAGTGTGCAAAGCAGTCATCAAAGCAAAAGGTGGCTACTTTGAAGAACCTAGAATATAAGATATATTTTCAGTTGTTACACACTTTTTTGTTAAGTATATAATTCCACATGTGTTAATTCATAGTTATGATGCCTTCAGTGTGAATGTATAATTTTCATAGTCATGAAAATACAGAAAAATCTGTAAATGAGAAGGTGTGTCCAAACTTTTGGTCTGTACTGTATGTGCAAAATAATATCTCCAATAATATCTTTAAACGGATTAAAAACAGAGAATATGAACTTCTAAATAAAAAACTTGAGAAATTTAGGAAGGATAATGTTCCCTTTGATGAACAGCTTCTTAATAGCAACTTTTTTTTAATGATGACCCAGGAGCAGCATCTAAATTTATTACATTGGATGAGTACCGGATCTCAATGGACAAATCAAAAGAGATGGAAGAATTTTCCGTGTATAATAATAGTAGTGTAAGCGGGGAGGTTTCTCTGGATCCATATGAACCAGTAAGCTCCCCTTACATAGGGGTTCCCCTTAAACCCTCTACCCCTGTCTCCCATTATTACAATGTCCAACAAATAAACAATTACAAAGATAAAATAAATATTCAAAATAATAATAATGAATTGATAATATTATGAATAATAATAAAAATGTAATCAATCTAAAAAAAATAATAAATGTATTATTTTTGAACACTGCAACTCTATCTCTTCAGGGGACATCATTGAGGACAACTTATGTGAAAGCTCTCATACTCACATCAGTTTGTCCTTAGATGGAGATGTGACACCAATTAATGAGGACATGGAACCATGCACCCCAACTAATAATTAGTGATGAGCGAGCACTAAAATGCTCGGGTACTCGTTGATAGAGTACAGCAAATTGGAATGTAAGTCTATGGGAAACTTGAGCATTTTTCCGGCGCCCCACATTTTTCCATTTTACCTTGTTTTTTGTATGTTTTTTTGTTGTTGGCAGTCTGTAAAAATGGAATAATACTCTGACAACATTGTTCACAGATATGCTATTTGTCAACGACCAACTGTGAATAGGTTTGAACCCACAACTGCAATACTTTAAATGGAGTGTAATATTTCACACGCTCACAAAAATTGCTGGATTATAAGGGCATATGGGATTAATGTCTGATGGCCATGGTTTCAGACAGTTGCCTAATAGTATGGTATTTGTTTGCGATCAAGTGTCAATTGGTTCAACAAAACACAGCTGGCTGACTTTAAATGGAGTGGAATATTTGCCACGCTACACAAAATTTCCGTATTATTACAGCAGTCATATGGGATCACGTCTGATCATAGTAAAAAAGTTTCTCTGCTTCCACAATACAGTAATGAGAATAAAATAAAACAATCTGGCTGTATTCTGTGAACAAGCAGATGGAGCAGTAAAATAGTGTACACTGACCCACTGCTACAAACTGTAAATGGAGGACAATATTTTCCACTTTCACAACAAATGGCTGGATTTGTACCGCAGTTATATGTGATGCATCTGACGGACACCCACGATTTTAAATAGCGGCCCTATAGTTTCCTATTTGTCACAGCGACCACGTGTGAATAGCTTCACTGACACACTGCTACAAACTGTAAATGGAGGACAATATTTTCCACGGTCACTACAAATCTGTGGATTTTTATCGCTGTAATATGGGATCAAGTCTGATGATGGAAAAGATCGGGCTGTATTCTGCAGCACTAATAAGCAAATGGAGCAGTAAAATGGTGTACCCTGGATTGCTTTTTACGCAAATAATCAGGATAAAGATAAAAAAAAATGTAGCCCTGGCCCCTGATATCTGGGGCTATGTCTACGAATATCTGTAACAGCAGGAGCAGACAGAACGTGCAATGGACCCTCTTGTGCTGTATACACTGCCACAAACCCTGCCTGCCTGCCTCCTGCTATCACCTTCACCACTGAATATATGTAGCTGGATTAGTCGTCAAAAGGACTGTTAGTTCAGATGGATATATATCTTGCTGTAGAATACCTATATCAAACTATTACAACGCCAATTCTGTCCCTAGCTCAGCAGCATCTCTCCCTACTCTGCCTCTTAACGGGGTACACTGTGATGAGCATTGGGGCACCAGGTCTTATATAGACCCGATGACGCTATGCGGCCAGCCAATCACTGTAATGGCACAACAAACATGGCTACGGCATTACAGTACGTGGCAAGCAATCCCTGCATGATCATTGGCTCTCTTAAGAGCGCCAAACAAGCAGGGCAGGAATCCGAGCTCCCGCCCGAGCAACCCGGAATTACTTTCCGAGTGCTGAGCATGTCGAGCCCAGTGATGCTCAGGCGAGTACCGAGCAGCCTCGCTCATCACTACTAATAATTCCTTATTTAAAAAAATTTCCACCAAAATTAATTCCAAAAGTAATCAGGGAGTCAAGCAACAACAGAAATTAAATATAAATACCCATCTTGAGGATACTAACCCTGAAGGTACCCCAATTGAAAACAAAGGGAAATCTAAGAATCCCCCTACGAAGGGGAAGAAAGGTAATAATGGGGTTCGGACCAGCAAAAGGAACATTAAAATCAAAGGGATTGAATATCAATAACACCAAAGAAAACTAAAACCAATACCAATAAGGATTTTTTAACGGTATCCCACACAAACCTGAAAAAATAACAAGATAAACTGAGGATAATAATAAGAAAAGGAGAATGGGTGGAAGAGGTAGTGACTGTACAAAAAAAGCAATCAAGACCAATGATGATCAAAAAATTTACAATCTTTGTGAATATGTCCTCAGTAAGGAGAAAAAGTCCCTATTACGTAGGGGTTTCAAGTTTTCATCCACCTCTTATTTTAACCCCTTCGATGCCTTTGTAGGAGTTAAACAATTCACATGTAAGTTGGTCCTGAAAAAGTATTTCTTAAAAAACCCTAACAAAAATCTCAACACAACTACCTCAGATTATATTCATGCTGCACTTGCACAGAGGTCTAAATTTAATAATATTAACGAGTACTCTGTGGCCATTAAAACCTTTGAAACCATGGTGATCAGTGAGCTTCGGCAAATTAGTCAATATAATAAAATTAATAAGAATAAATACACAAAGGCGACCACTATAAGATCTAATCTCAATTTAAAAGAACGAGAAGCAATTATCTCATTGCAGGAGAATCAGAAAATTGTCATCTGTCCGGCAGACAAGGGGGGGTAGTATAGTCGTCATGAACAATGTGGCCTATCACTCCGAATGCATGGACTTATAAATGATGGGCAAACATATGAAAAACTAAAAAAGGACCCTACTAGTGCATATTTTGCGGAATTTGGTAATTTGGCCTCCGCAGTATGCCGGGAAGAAATCCTTAATAAAAAGGAATATATTTATAATGGTACATCAAGAATGGATGTTCATATGTATTCCTAAAATACATAAGGATAGCATCAACCTCCCCCGCACGGCCAATTATTTCTGGGATTGGGGGCTTAACATCTAATTTATCTAGATATGTTGTGTGGTGCAGCTGCATGGCTGTGGTGATCCAGTGTGTGTGTTTTGCTGAACATGTACCTTTCCCTCAGGTGACTGGTCACATGACTGTGACATCAGCAAGGTCCTGTCTGTGTGTGTGTGTGTGTTTGTGTTACAGGATATATAAACCCTGGGTGATTTGTGACAGGTGTGTTCCTGTGTGGGTGTTCCTGTGTTAGGTGTTCCCGTGTGGACACCGTGTGAGAGGCACGAGGCTGTTCCCTGTGTGTGGGGGAACACCGCTCGTGTGAGGCCTGGTGGACTCCTGGGAGGTGAAGCCTGGATCCTTGTATCAGAGTGTAAGGGATGCCAGTAAGTCTCGGAGTGCCAGACAAGCGTCCTGGAGGGCAGAGCCTGGATCTGAGAGTGTGAGAGATGCCAGTGGCCTTGGACGGGAGGAGGGCTGGAGACCACGCTTGGTAAGCCCTAGAGCCACAGTGGTGGCGGAACAAAGCGGACTGAAGCAGCTACAACCCGGGCAAAGGTAAAACACTGCTTGATATGGACATTGATGTGGACATTGATATAAGTGACTTTGCAGAGGAATGTAACTGAGAGCCAAGAGGGCCTGTCTGCTAGTTGCAGGACTCCTGGATATTATATGTGTAATATGCCGGTAAGCCACTAAGATGGACTGAGTGATCAGCAGTTTATGGAGTTAATAAACTGCTGAGTTGAGAAATACCGGAAAATATGGCTGGTGTGTTTTAAATTGACGCAGCGTAGCGAGTATCCCCCAGGATGATGACAAGCGCTGCCTTACATGTAGTTCGAGAGTGCGGGCAACTGCAGTCTGGTTGCTAGGGGCAACTGCAGTCCGGTTGCTAGGGGCAATGGCGCAGGACGACGAGTGTGGATGAAGCATCTTGCTGCAACTCGGCAGGGTGGCGAAGATTGTCGTCGCAATCAAATCCGGTTGTTTGCTGCAACTCGGCGGGGTTGCGAAGATGGTCGTCGCATTCAAATCCGGTTGTTTGCTGCAACTCGGCGGGGTTGCGAAGATTGACGTTGCACTCAAATCCTGTTTTGCGGTGGCTCGGCGGGGCCACGAAAATTTTTTTCGGGGAGAGCGGTGAAGTTCAAGTGTGAACAGTGTACCGTGATGGCTGTGAGCAAAGCAGCAGATGTGTCTGGAGCTATTGAGCGTTTGAAGGGCCAGTTGGGACCGGAGCAGGTATTTGAGAAACTCTTACAGGACATGGTGCAGGAACCGCAGGAGCTGTGGGCACCGTATAGAATGGAGGCAGTGGACCATTCTATGAACTCTCCGGGGGCGCCAGTGTTGTCCCAGAGTGCCCGGGGAGGTGGTAAGAGCTGTGGTGAACTGATTCCTAAGACTACTGTTAATTTTTCTTGTAAAAATTACCCTGCCGATGTGGTTGTTAAAAAGGGGGCGGAGTCTAAAAAAGGGGCGGATTTTCACAAGAGCGTAGAGTGTAGAAAACTGAAAATTGTTACTGGTGGTGGGTTGGTACCTCCTAAAAATGACAATTTGACCGTTGATAACGGGGTGACTCCAGTGGAGGGGGTTGACGTCAAGGTGGGAGGTGACCTGCTAGTCCACAACACCATAGGGTGTGACACAGACCCCATAGCTGAAGGTGACACTACGGAAGTAGAAGGAGTAGTCAGTCAGGAGGGGATAGATGAGGTGAGAAAGTCAACCGCGCGTCGACGGCGCAAGGGCTATAAAAAGGTTGCTCCGGTAGTCTTGGCTGAAAATGAAAATAAAGGAGATGTAATGCTGTGTGCTGTTGTTACAAGGGTGGATCCTCCTTCAGAGGCAGAAGAGGAGGTGACGGACCTGGAGAACGTGTCCTCAGACAAGCGGAGCCTGGAGTCTGAACGGCAGAGGGTATACCAGGTTGTGAAGAACTTACAGCGAGATCTAAAGGGAAGCAACGAGGAAGTTGTCCAGTGGAAGGAGATGTTCCACGCAATTAAGGAGGATCGCCGCAAAATCAAGGAAGAGGTTTTGCAGTTGAAGCTTGAGAAGGAGGCGCGGCAGGATGGTGTTTCTGGACGTGAACAAATCCTAGAACGACTGCGCAAACAGCTCAACCAGGAGCTGTGTGACTCCAAGAAGGAGTGTGGTGAACGCAGTAGGGAACTGCAACAGATTAAGCGAGATTATGCGGATCTCCTCAAGGTGAAAGAAAAACTAGAGGAGGATAAGGCGGATGCAGAGCAAGTGCGCCAAGTGGTTGAGACCACTCTGCAAGACACCCGTGAGGAGAATGATGATCTCCGGGGAATGACCCTAGGTCTGGAAGCTCAGGTGAAGGAGCTACAGATGTCCTGTGATACTCTCCAGAAGGCGGAGACGTACCTTAAGGAAAGGCTCAGCAAGATGGAATCTGAGGGGGAAAAGATGGAGGAGTCCATCGGAGAAGCCACAGACCAGGGCCAGGAGTGGGTCGCTGGTGATGGGAGGTATGAAGCAGATACCTCCTCGAGTGATGTGAGCTCGGATGATTCGGTGGATGTAGGAGCCGAGATCAAGGAGCTCAAGGAGTTGCTACAAGCCCAGTGGAAGCAAGAGAAGCTTGAGAGACTGGCTGTTGAGAGCCGAGTGGGCGCATTGGAGACAGAGATGTCTGAGAGAACCCTACTGTTAAGGGAGCAGTTGAAGCAGGAAGAGCTTCAGAGATGGGCTGCTGAGAGGCGAGTAGCTGAGCTAGAAGAAGAAGTTTTAGAGCTCAAAGGTCGCCTAGCAAAGTGTCACGCAGTGAACGAGGCCTCCTTGGAGAAGGGAAAAGGCAAGCAGGTTGCCCTCGCTCCCTTGTGCCATGAGAGGGTGGACCTGAGGAGAGCTAAGAGTAGGGTAACGGAAGATAAAAGTGAAATGGAAGTGGTCAGGACGAAAATTGGTGAAATTGTAGCTGTGAGTCAGCTCAGGGGAAGCATCCAGGGTGAAGAAGCTGGAAGTCAGTTGTCCCTGAAACCTGAGCTGGTTGATCGTCTGGAAACCACTGGTGAGACCGAAACGTCTCGGTACAAGTGCCTCGTAGATGTACCCGAGGATTTGAGGGAAGAATGCACCAGTTAGTCCGTGCATGTAGAGTTTAAGAAGGCCGTGGGAGCCTGTAAGGTGTCCTCGACCTCAGAGGCTAAACAGCTGGTGGTCCTGTCCACGACCGAAGTCACAGTGAAGAGGGTGGCGATCCTAAGTGACATACACTGGCGATGTATTCGCACGAAGCGGTTTCTCCGGTTGAAGACGGAGCAAGTCGCTAGACAACTGGAGCTGATGAGAAAGGCTCACAGTCTGCGGAAAGAGGTCATCCGGGTGCCTCATGTTCTGGTGAGAAAGCTCATTGGGAGAAATGGCCGAGCCATGCAGATGATGGTGAAGAAGTCTGGTGTGGTGAAAGTAAGCAGTCCACGTGATCGTCAGGACTGGGTACCAGATGAAGATGGCATGGTGTCTTTCTATGCTATAGGAACGGAAGAAAGTTTTGCAGATATGAGCATGCTGGTGGAGTACCGAGTGACCTACCTGCGAGAGGTGGAACGGTTAAATCTCGCTAGGCTGCGAGTGAATGGACAGTATCATCTGAGTAGCAGAAGGTGGCAGCCGTCTAGAGATTGTGAGACCAGACAGAGAAAGGGCCCCCTAAACAGCAGAAAAGCTACAGCTGAAGTTAGGGACCTTTCAAGGTGTCCTGAGAGTAGTGGGTGTGGGTTTAGAGGTAGTGAGACCTCCAGTGACTCAGGTTTGGGTGACCCATACAAACGACCCAATGGAGTGCGGGACAGTACGGAGTCGAACCGGACCTTAAATACCAGAGCATGTGAGTCACACTCCTGTATTGACCGCTGGGAGCGAGGGAGACCTGGTAGGGTTTCGACTAACCGCTGGGAGCGGGGGAGACCAGGCAGGGTTTCGACTGACCGCTGGGAGAGGGGGAGACCTGACAAGGTTACGACTGACCGCTAGGAGTCGGGGAGGTCTGACAAGTTTACGACCCGGAAATGTGACTTGATGAAGTCGGCGACAATGGCAGATAGTAGATCCCTGAGGAATGGGCTAATGTCGTTGACTAATGTTCCAGGGGCTGAGCAGCGCAATGGTCAAGTTCACGGTCTCTGTGTGAACTGTGGGTTATAGACTGTTTGTGTATATTGGGTGTTCAACCCCACAAGTTTGAACAGAGGGGGGGGATATGTGGTGCAGCTGCATGGCTGTGGTGATCCAGTGTGTGTGTTTTGCTGAACATGTACCTTTCCCTCAGGTGACTGGTCACATGACTGTGACATCAGCAAGGTCCTGTCTGTGTGTGTGTTACAGGATATATAAACCCTGGGTGATTTGTGACAGGTGTGTTCCTGTGTGGGTGTTCCTGTGTTGGGAGTTCCTGTGTTAGGTGTTCCCGTGTGGACACCGTGTGAGAGGCACGAGGCTGTTCCCTGTGTGTGGGGGAACACCGCTCGTGTGAGGCCTGGTGAGGCCTGGTGGACTCCTGGGAGGTGAAGCCTGGATCCTTGTATCAGAGTGTAAGGGATGCCAGTAAGCCTCGGAGTGCCAGACAAGCGTCCTGGAGGGCAGAGCCTGGATCTGAGAGTGTGAGAGATGCCAGTGGCCTTGGACGGGAGGAGGGCTGGAGACCACGCTTGGTAAGCCCTAGAGCCACAGTGGTGGCGGAACAAAGCGGACTGAAGCAGCTACAACCCGGGCAAAGGTAAAACACTGCTTGATATGGACATTGATATGGACATTGATGTGGACATTGATATAAGTGACTTTGCGGAGGAATGTAACTGAGAGCCAAGAGGGCCTGTCTGCTAGTTGCAGGGCTCCTGGATATTATATGTGTAATATGCCGGTGAGCCACTAAGATGGACTGAGTGATCAGCAGTTTATGGAGTTAATAAACTGCTGAGTTGAGAAATACTGGAAAATATGGCTAGTGTGTTTTAAATTGACGCAGCGAAGCGAGCATCCCCCAGGATGATGACAAGCGCTGCCTTACAGTTGATTAACATTTACAATCATGCGTAACTCAGCTCCCGGCATATCTAAAAGATATGAAACAAGTAGCAGACCCTGCTAACTGTTGAGTGGAAAAACGGTTACATCCTGGGCACCCTTGATGTTTGCTCCCTCTATACAGTTATTGCACAGGACAAAAGGTGTGAAGTGGCGCAATATTTTCTTTCATTATGTGGAAAAAGCCAACCTAGACAAAAGAGTTCACTGAAAAGTATACGCTTTATACTATTACATTACCATTTTGTATATAACAATGATGTCTACCGTCAGTTGTGGGAGTTCGCCCCGAGTTATGCCAACCTAAGGGTTGGGAATCACAGACCATCTACTCGGGGAAGGAAGGGGGGTTATCCTGCAGTGCGACCTAGCCCTGGGGCGGCGCTTCATTGATGACATCATCTTCATTTGGAAGGGCTCGGAGCAGTCCCTTAATCAATTATTTAAGGAAATCAATAATAATGAATTTAATTTGAAATTCATTCCAACATATAGTGCTTCAAATGTGAATTTTTTGGATTTAAATATTTTCATTGACAATAAAACTCTCAGCACAAAATTCTATTGGAAGCCAGTTGACTCCAATAGCTATATTATTACTACTAGTTGTCATCTACCGGTTTGGCTGGTAAACAAACCTAAAAGCCAATTCACTACGGTACGTCGTAATTGTACTTATGACAAAGACTTTTATAAAGAAGCTGATTTCCTAAAGCAACAATTCCAAAATAGAGGATACGAGCAGGGACTCCTGGATTTACAGTTGAAACCAGAAGTTTACATACACTATATAAAAAGACACATATCCATGTTTTTCTCAATATCTGACATGAAATCAGAATAAACCTTTCCTGTTTTAGGTCAATTAGGATTACTATAATTTTTAATATTTGCCAAATGCCAAAATAATGAGAGAGAGAGAATGTTTTAAGGCATTTTTATTACTTACTACAAAGTCAAAAGTTTACATACACGAAGATTACTATGCCTTTAAACAATTCTGTAAATGTGAATAGCGGTACCAGAGCGCCAAATAACAGGGCAAAAATATTAAAAGGACTGGTTTATTAATACACACAACGCGTTTCGGTGGACACAGCCACCTTCATCAGGTGTGACAAGCAGCAAACAATTGATACTTATATACATTTGACTAGGTATACAATTACTTAAAAGGGGCGGGGCCAGATACAGAGTAATACCTCTATATTAACCCCTTGAGTTCCTATATGCTCAATAGAGTAAAAAGGATTGTTCTAAATTAATGCCTAATGAAACATATAGGGTTCTTATAAAAAGGATTCGCTGTATAAAAACTTGTGAATCCTATAATCATAATACTTCATAGGATATATTGTCATCTACGGAGCTTGTGGAGCTTTACACTGGGGTTGTGCAGAGGTGCACAACTTCATAAGGTTAGTAGCCATCCCCACACCCCTCTAACAATTGCAATACTGAGTCACCCATTGCGCCTTGTTCTCTCCTCTCTTTACATTTAAACAATTCTGGACTCTCCATATGATGATGTCATGTGTTTGGAAGCTTCTGATAGATGCTGCCAAAAAACCACAAACACATGACATCATCATATGGGCAGTCCAGAATTGTTTAAAGGCATAGTAATCTTAGTGTATGTAAACTTATGACTTTGCAGTAATAAAAATGCCTTAAAACATTTTCTCTCTCTCTCTCATTATTCTGGCATTTGGCAAATATTAAAAATTATGGTAATCCTAATTGACCTAAAACTGGAAAGGTTTATTCTGATTTCATGTCAGATATTGAGAAAAACATGCAGATGTGTCTTTTTATATAGTGTATGTAAACTTCTGGTTTCAACTGTAGCAATTCAGAGGGTGATGTCCCAACCAAGGGAAAAACTGGTGGCTGACAAACGAACCAAGGAGACTCAAAATCGTAAAGGGCCACACCTGCTGACTGATTTAAAAAAGTAACCAAATCAAGTCTTCACAACAGTACAGGAAGAACAAATTAATATTCCCATCATTACACAATATAATACACAGATAGGTTCCTTTAAGAAAATTATAAGTAGATTTTGGCCTATATTTAGAAAGGACCCTATCATAAGGGAACACGTCCCAATTAATCCTAAATTTGTTTTTCGTAAAGCACAAAATTTGCGCAATCTTGTAGCCCCAATCGTGCAAAATAATAACATATGGAATAATAATTTATACAAAAAAATTACAGGGGTTAGTAGTAATAACTGCTTACATACACCTATAGGTTTTTTAGGTGCGGCCGCTGTTATGGCTGTAAGAATACCTCAAGTAAGAAAAAATCATTCAAAGATGTTATGAATTCAGGAGAAACCTAAGCCTAAGGAATACATATCGTGTCAGACGAAGGGGGTCATCTATGTACCGTATTTTTCGGACTATAAGACGCACTGGACCATAAGACGCACCTAGGTTTTAGAGGAAGAAAAATATAAAAAAAATTAAGCAAAAATGTGGTCATTATGCCCTGTTAAGGGGGAGTGGGTCTGCTGCCGACACTGTTGTGGGGGTAATGTCCCCCAATTCTGTTAATATCCCCCATCCTGGTATATATGGCCCCTTCCTTCTTGTTATATGTGGCCCTCATCCCCATCCTGATATATATGGTACCTCTCATCCCCATCCTGGTATGTAAGGCACCCTTCATCCCTCATCCTGGTATGTATGGCCCCCCCATCCTGGTATGTATGGCACCCTTCATCCCTCATTCTGGTATGTATGGCACCCTTCATCCCTCATCCTGGTATGTATGGTCCCCCCCTCATCCCTCTTCCTGGTATGTATTGCACCTTTCATCCTGGTATGTATGGTCCTCCTCACACCCATCCTGGTATGTATGGCCCCCCTTCACCCCCATCCAGGTATATATGGCACCCTTCATCCCTCATCCTCGTATATATGGCCCCCCTCATCCCTCTTCCTGGTATGTATGGCACTCTTCACCCCTCATCCTGGTATGTATGGCACCCTTTATCCCTCATCCTGGTATGTATGGCACCCTGCATCCCTCATCCTGGTATGTATGGTCCCCCCTCTTCCCGGTATGTATTGCACCTTTCATCCTGGTATGTATGGTCCCCCTCACCCCCATCCTGGTATGTATGGCCCTCCTTCACCCCCATCCCTTCATTCCTCATCCTGGTATGTATGGCACCCTTCATCCCTCATCCTGGTATGTATGGCACCCTTCATCCCTCATCCTGGTAAGTATGGCACCCTTCATCCCTCATCTTGGTATTTATGGCCCCCCTCATACCTCTTCCTGGTATATATGGCACCCTTCATCCCTCATCCTGGTATATATGGCCCCCCTCATCCCTCTTTCTGGTATGTAAGGCACCCTTCACCCCAGATCCTGGTATGTATGGCACCCTTTAGCCCTCATCCTGGTATGTATGCCCCCCATCCTGGTATGTATGGCACCCTGCATCCCTCATCTTAGTATGTATGGTCCCCCCTCTTCTTGGTATGTATTATACCTTTCATCCTGGTATGTATGGCCCTCCTTCACCCCCATCCTGGTATGTATGGCACCCTTCATTCCTCATCCTGGTATGTATGGCACCCTTCATCCCTCATCCTGGTATGTATGGCACCCTTCATCCCTCATCCTGGTATGTATGGCACCCTTCATCCCTCATCTTGGTATATATGGCCCCCCTCATACCTCTTTCTGGTATATATGGCACACCTCATCCCTCTTCCTGGTATGTATGGCACCCCTCATCCCTCTTCCTGGTATGTATGGCACCCTTCATCCCTCATCCTGGTATGTATGGCACCCTTCAACCCTCATCTTGCTATATATGGCCCCCCTCATACCTCTTCCTGGTATGTATGGCACCCTTCATCCCTCATCCTGGTATGTATGACCCCCCCCCCTCATCAATCTTCCTGGTATGCTTGGTAACCCCTGAGCCCCATCACGCTGCACACACACAAAAAAAACAATCATACTCACCTCCTCTCTCCTCCAGTGTTTCGTCTTGCTCTGCTGCCGACAGGGATCTCACTGCGTGAGCCGCGCATGGCGTAACTGCCATTCGCCCTCACACTAAGATGCTGTGCCGGAATAGTCAATGCGCTATTAAGGAAAATGAATATTCATTTTCTTTAGTAGCGGCTACTGCCTCCTGTGCCCTGCTCCCCCACCGCCACAGTATATGTGTGTATATTATATATATATATATATATATATATATATATATATATATATACATATATATTAGACTATAAAACGCAAACTCCACTTTCCTCCAAAATTTTGGAGGAAAAAAGTGCGTCTTATAGTCCGAAAAATACGGTAATCCGCTGAAAAAAAGAGAGAATGGACAGCACCATATGCAAAACATATGTTGATCTAATGCCGCTCGGCAAAAATATATAAAACTGAACATGAGGGTCTTAGTTTAACATTCTGATCAGACAGTGGGAAGCTGAAGTGTATAGGGACACACTAATCAGACAAAAAAGGGAAGACCGACAGGGATACATGAAAATACCAATCATACAAAATTCACGCACCAAACAGAGTGGGAAACAGGGAAGTTAAAGGAAGGAGAAATCAAATAGGAGAAGATGAATATGTGCACAAAGACAAAACTCTAAGCATCAATCTACTGAACAACTCCAAAACGCCAACTACAACCACAAACTACACCTCCAACTCCAGAATCATGCAGCAGTAACTAACACTGGCAATCCCTAAGTGCCACAGTCAAGCATATATAGCAGAGGTGAGTAGCCAACACTGAACAGCTGAGACAATCCAAGTAGGAAAGCTCCAGGAGCTTCAGCTGAACAGATTAACCCTTGCACTGCTAGCAAGGAAAAAAACTGCACAGTTTAATAAGATGGTGAAGAAGGTCTAACCAGTGCAGGAGTTTGTGAAACCAGACAACATGGTCTTCAGGCCCCTCTCTGTCGTGGTATCCCCATGACAGGTATAGTACAATGCCAAATATTTCACTTACTTCTTACATTACACTACATATCTATTGTAAATTCTACAATATCATATATATAGTATAATGCATCCCATAATCCTCCATTTAGTATAATGCACAGCCCATATATTCCATATATAATGCACAGCCCATAGTCTTCCAAATAATATAATGTTCCCCCACTGTCCTCCATATAGTAGAATGCACCTTCATTATAATGCATAGCCCATCATATTAGTAGTATAATGCACAGCTCATAGTCATCAATGTAGCATATTGCACAGCCCATAGTCATCCATGTAGTATAATTGACAGCCCATAGTGATCTATGTAGTATAATGCACAGCCCATAGTAACCCATGTAGTACAAATTCAGGGAGGTTATCCAGCAACAGATTCGAAGGAGATAATTAAAAACAACTGTTTATTCCAAAAATGTTTAGGCTGTGTGCCCACTATGCGTTTTTTAAGCGTTTCCGCAGCGGCAATTCCACTGCAGAAACGCTTAAAAAACGCTTGGTAGAAGGTCTGCCATGTTCCCCAATGATAATCCGCATTTGCTGTGCACATGCTGCGGAAATTTCCGCTGCGGATTATCATTGTGAAAAAATCCGCAACACTACCAATTATTTTGCGTAAACACGGCGTTTTCGCCGCCATTGACTTGCATTGGAACGCATGGAATCCGCATCACTGCATCTGCATCCATGCGTTTCAATGTGTGGATGGTACCCGGGTCTAGAGAAGAGGAGACTCTCCTCCGGGTACCTGTAAAAAAAAGAATAAAATAAAAAATAAATATTATCCTTACCTTCAGATGGCCCCTGGTGTCCATAGCGATGCGTCTTGGCTTGCCGGCAACTCGCGATGGTCTGAAAAGGACCTGCCGTGACGTCATTTAGTCATGTGACGGGCCACGTGACCGCTGATGTCGGCAGGTCCTTTAGTGTACCGCAAGCTGCCGGCAAGCCGAGATGCATCGAATAAAGACTCCGGGGGCCATCGGAAGGTAAGTATAGATTTATTTTTATATTTTTTACCATTCTTTACGGTCACACTATATAAATCCATGCCGTTTGCTTGGATTTATATAGTGTGACCAAGTTGTCAAGCACTTTCCAAGTGATGCTAAAATTGTTTGGAAAGCGCTTGACAACCCGCATGCGGAAATGCATGGGAAGAATGCTTCACTTCCGCATGTCCCTGGCAGGAAAAACGCATGCACAATCCGCATGTACAATCCGCATGCATTCTGCATCGTGGGCACATAGCCTTAAAAAAGCATGAGTAGAAAAAAGCAATTCTTAGGAATATACCCAACCTACGTGTTTTGAACTATCATGTTCTTAATCACAGTATGGCATATTTCTCCATCGTGAAGAGTTGCTTTAACTAGTGAAGATGAAGGAAATTACATGGACAAATCTTTGTTCCATATAATAAATAAAGAATTTATTTTTTAAGCTTAGTATTTAATAGATACACATGATATTTGTTCTGATATTCATACCTTTAGAGATTCTAGTATCTAGCTTGAAAATCCTTAATGCTTCTTTTAGTTGCAGAATATGTCATCTGTCCCCTCCCCATTTGTGTGGAGGAACCCATTCAACAGGATTAACCCTAAGAGTAATAACATCACCTTTGTGATAATTAAGAAAATGTTGGGAGGCACCTGATAAGCTACGAGTGATTTCATTTTCCGCATCATTTATGTGCTCAGAGATGCCTCTTCGTAGCGGTCTAGTGGTGCATCCCACATACCGCATTTTACATTTCTCACCAGTGATGACAGACTACGTGGCTGCTGCAATTAATAAAATAATTAATGGTGTGCTCTCTGCCATCAGCAGTAGATATACATTTTTTAGTATTATGCATATATGAACATAATTTATTAGGATATACTTCACTCCATGTAATACTTGGTGCACAGAAAGGAAACTACTCCTTATGATATTCAGGATAAGATCTGGCACTCTTTATGCAGAAAAGAAGATTATTTATTCAGAACACGCAATCCATTTAATGTGTAACGTTTCGGTCATAACATTCTGACCTTCATCAGACCATAAAAAGCAAAATTAAAAATTAAACAAGAAATGGGAAATCATCAACAATACATAGGATAATGTGCTCAATCGAAACTATGCAACATCTTTAGTAGCAAAAATATACGTAGACATGACATAGAAAATGGAATGGTATTATGATGGTATGGGATTTAAGGGTGCTGTGGATTTCCAGCAATTGTCAATCTTAGCATAAAATAAGCCAAGTGTAAGGCTATGTGTCCACGATACAGAAATGCTCCGGATTTTTCCAGAGCGTTTCTGTCAGGGACAAGCATTTGTCAAGCGTTTTTAGCATGCGATTTCGCATGCTTTTGTCAAGCGCTTTTCCGAGCGATTTTAGCATCACTTGGAAAAGTGCTTGAAAGTTGATCACACAATATAAATTCATGCAACCGGCATGGATTTATATTTTGTGACCAACATAATGTTAAAAAACAAACAAACAATTATAACGTAAAAAATAACCTTATACTCACCTTCTGATGGCCCCCGCTCTGCTCCCGGCTTCGCTGCTGGCTCTGTGGCGGGTACCGGTAATGTAAAAGGACCTTCCATAATGTCAGCGGTCATGTGACAGGTCACGGGACCGTTGACGGCAGCGGTCGCGTGACCTGTCACATGACCGCTGACGTCATGGTAGGACCTTTTACATTCCCAGACCCGCCACGGAGCCAGCAGCGACGCTGGGAGCAGAGCGGGGGCCATCAGAAGGTGAGTATACGGTTATTTTTTATTTTAATTCTTTTTTTCCTTACAGGTACTATGGTACCCAGGTCTAGAGGAGAGTCTCCTCTTCTCCAGACCCGGGAATCATCTGCGTATTGAATGGCATAATATCAGCATGTGCACATGTAGTCATGAGGATATTATGCAGACCAATGCAAGTCAATGGTGGCTAAAACGCAGCGATTCTGCAAAATTAGTGGTTGTGCTGCATATTTTTCCGCAATGATAATCCGCAGCGGAAATTTCCGCAGCATGTGCACAGCACATGCGGATTATCATTGGGAAACATGGCAGACAACTTAACATGCAATTTTAATGCATTTTGCGGCGGAAATGGTGCAGCGGAAACGCATTAAATCCGCATCGTGGGCACACAGCTTTAAGGAAACCAGGATGGCTGAATACAGAACTTAAACACATGCTAAAAAGGAAGAAAGAAATGTTTATCAAATGAAAAGAGGGAGGCATATCTAAAGAAGAATATAATGGGGTCTGCAGAACCGGCAGGGCACGTATCAGGTTAGCTAAAGCTCATAATGAATTAGGGCTTGCAAGAGATGTCAAGAGCAATAAGAAATAATTTTGGGGGTATGTCAAAAAAGTAAAAGAAAAGTCAAAGATGCTATAGGATTTTTACAGGATGAAAATGGTAAAGTGGTAAAAAATAATGCTGAGAAGACCAAACTTTTAAATTCCTATTTTGCTTCTGTTTTCTCTAAGAAAGAAAATGTAACTTCAACTGATCTTCACTGTACTATTGAAGGAATAGAAAAATTCACACTATATATAAACAGAGAGATAGTGAGGGAATACTCAGCTAACACAAATGAATTCAAGTCTCCAGGTTCAGAAGAATTACATCCTAGGATACTGAAGAAATAGCAGAGGAAATTATTGAACAACGCTCCATAATCTTTGAAATTTCTTGGGGAATAGGAGAAGTCCCAGAAGACTGGAGAAGAGCGAAAGTTGTCCCTATCTTCAAAAAGGGGAAGAAGGTGGACCCAGGGAATTATAGGCCTGTGAGCCTTACTTCTACACTAGGAAGTTTTTTGAACAAATTATTAAACAACATGCATGCAAGTACCTTTATGAGAATGAAGTGATTAACCTGAGCAAGCATGGGTTTGTAACTAATAAGTCATGTCAGACTAACTTAATTTTGTTCTATGAAACAATCACCGACTGGGTGAATCAGGGAAAGGCAGTAGATATAATATATCTTGACTTCAACAAAGCATTTTACAAAGTATCTCATACCATCCTTATTGAAAAATGACCAACTATGGAATGGACAAGGCAACTGTTAGGTGGATTCATAACTGGCTTAGTGATCGGACTCAAAGAGTGGTCATAAGTGGTGGCACATCCAGTTAGAAGAATGTCTCAAGTGGGGTACCACAAGGCTCTATCCTGGGCCCTGTGTTGTTCAACATCTTTATCACTGATTTAGATGAAGGAATTGAGGGTAAACTGATTAAAATTGTGGATGACAGAAAGCTAGGAAAGATAGCTAACACTAGAGAAGAGAGAGAGGTGATTCAAAAAGATCTAAACAAACAAACAAACTGTGGGCAGAAACTAACAGAATGCTTTTTAACAAGGAGAAATGCAAAGTCCTACATCTGGGCAAGAAAGATGAAAAAAGAAAATACACAATGGGAGGAATAGGGCTAAGCAACAGCACTTGTGCAAAAGACTTGGGTATACTAATAGATCAAAGACTGTCAACAGTGTAATGCAGCAGCAAAAAAGGCAAACACCATTCTGGGTTGCATTAACAGAAGAATAGAGCCTAGATCCTGTGAAGTAATTATCCCCCTCTTCTTCTCTATGGTCAGACCTCCAGGAATACTGTGTCCAGTTCTGGGCAGCACATCTTAAAAAAGACATGAGGAAACTGGAGCAAGTTCAGAGAAGAGCTACCAGAATAGTGACTGGTTTACAAAGTGCTATGAGGAATGATTAAAGGATCTGGGAATGTTTAGCTTGCAAAAGAGAAGACTGAGAGGAGACTTAATAGCGGTCTATAAATATCTCAAGGGATGTCACAGTGAAGAGGGATCAGCTTTATTCTCATTTGCACATGGAAACAAGAGAAGCAATGGGAGAAGATACAGAGATATTAGAAAAAACTTTTTGACAGTTAGGGTGATTAAAAAGTGGAACAGGCTGCCACAAGAGGTGGTGAGTTCTCCTTCAATGGAAGTCTTCAAACAGAGGCTGGACAGACATCTGTCTGAGATGGTTTAGTCAATCCTGCACTGAGCAGGGGGTTGGACACGATGACCCTGGAGGTCCCTTCCAACTCTAACATTCTATGGACCTGATGGGTCTGTGTGCAGCAATACACTTCAGCTGAATGTACGTCCGAGGACACACATCCAGCTGAAGTATTTGCTGGCCTGGCTGACAGCGGTGGTTATGTTCCTGCTGACGGCGAGCAGGCCACCCCCACCCCCCGTTTGTCCAGGGCCGCGGCACTTGCCTAAGTGTGTCCTGGGGCACTTGCCTGAGTGTGCCGGGTGGTGATGCTGGAGGGTTTAAGTAAAAAAAATAAAAATTTATTTATTTTACTCAATTATATAGCGCCATTAATTCCACAGTGCTTTACAGACATTATCGGCACTGTCCCCATCGAGGCTCACAGTCTAAATTCCCTATCAGTAGGTCTTTGGAGTGTGGGAGGAAACCCACGCAAATACGGGGAGAACATACAAACTCCATGCAGATGTTGCCCTTGGTGGGATTTGAATACAGAATCCCAGCGCTGCAAGGTTGCCGTGCTAACCACTGAAAAAAAATGATAAAAAAAACAACCCCCCGCCCCACAAAATAAAGAACAAAAAATGTTACACCAATAAAAACACATTTATGTAAAAACAAAAATAAACAAAAAAGTACACATATTTGGTATCGCTGCATCCAGAACAACCCGATCTATAAAACTGTCACACTATTTAACCCTTACAGTGAATGCCGTAAAAAAAACAAAAAACAAAAAAACACGTGACAAAAAATGCTTTTTCATCATACCGCTGGAAAAAAAGTGGAATAAAAATCAAATAAATGGATATAAATAAAAATGGTATTGCTGAAAATGTTAATCCTGTGCTATAAAATGCGCTTACCCCAGGGTTTCCATGTAAATCTCTGAAATACGTGATTCAGGCGGAAGCGCCATTGGAAGATTGCCTAAAAGGTTAAGTTCACACGATGCGTGTTTGATGCGTTTTCACGGCAGTTTATCCGCCGCGGAAGAGCTGCAAAAATGCTTGTTAATAGATCTGCCAGCTATAGAAACGCTAATCCTGATGTGCTGTGCACATGATGTGGAAATTTCCGCTCAGGATTAGCACTGCGGAAAAAAACGCAGCATGACCATTATGCCAAGCGTTTCCGAAGCACTTCCCGCCCATTGACTTTAATTGAAACGCAGCAAATCCGCAAGTATAATATTTATACCTGCAGATTTTCTGCGTTTCAATTAAAGCCAATGAGTGGGAAATGCTCCAGAAACACGTTGTGGGTGGACTACAACTCCTCTCATTCGACTGCCGTTCCCGCTGATAACAGTGAGAGTGGCGCTGCTGAGGGGAGCAATAGTTCTCCTCAGCAGAACCAGGAACCACCCGCAGTTAAAAAAAAGAAAAAAAAAGTAAAGATGAAAAAAAAAAAAACCCTTATACTCACCTGTCCGGCACCCCCCCGGTGTCCTCCTGGTCATCCGCGATCTGATCAGGTCGGCGGTATACTCCGGGGAGCCGGCTCGGTTCCAGCAGTGTACTGCGCTACCAGGACCTGATGTGATGTCAGCGATCAGCTGATCGGTCACATGACCGATCAGCTGATGCTCACGTGACCGTTCAGCTGATGGATGCTCACGTGACCTCCCGTGGGAACATTCGCAAGAATGCTGTCATGGTGGTAAGTTCACCGGGGCTCATCAGCTGATCTTCAGCTGATGAACCCCAGTGACCTCCTGCAGCATGTATGCTGATATGAGTGATTTTACACTCCTGTTCGTATACACTGCTGTCTTCTACAGCAGTGACAACAGTGATTTTTGATGTCACTGATGTAGAAGTGACACGGATCGTCATGGGACAATCGTCGGAGGTACTCGGACTACGTTCTTGATGGCGGACAGGTGAGGGATATGGTTGTTTATTATTTTACGTTTTTTTCAGAAGATCGAAGGCTTCGGGGACTGAGAGGGTTATAAATTTTTTTTAGAACCGTGTGTTTTTTTATTTCATTAAAATACTTTATTGTGGCCGTGTCTTTTATTGAAAAAGCAGCGAAAACTTTACTACGCTGTTAGTAATGGGGGCGTCTTAAAGGGGCACTCCATTACTAACCTGGGCTTCACGTCAGCCGCGAATACAAGGCTGACGTGAACCCCAACCCCATTACCCCACTGCCACCACTACAGGGCAGTGGGAACAGTAAGGCCAAGAGCCAGATTTGGCGCATCTTATGGATGCGCCCTTTTTGGTACTGCTGAGGGGTGATATTAATAGCCGTGGAGGGGGCTAGTATCCATGGCCCCTTCCCTGGCTATTAATATATCAGTCCGCAGCTGTCTAGTTTAGCCTTTGCTGGTTAGATTTTATAGGGGGACCCCACATCAATTTTTTTCTGGAGTCCCCTTGTAATCTAGCAAGTAAAGGCTAATCAAACAGCTGTGGGCTGATATTGATATCCAGGGAACATTGTTGGCTAATGGCCCCTTCCCCGGCTAATAATATCAGCCCCCAGCGGTCGGCTTTCTCTCTGCTGGTTATAAAAATAATGCAGGAGCTCACACCATTTTTTATTTCATTTTAGGCTCTGTGCCCACGATCCGAACGTAGCAGCGCTTTGGACGCATATTTTTTGCTGCGTCCAAAACGTTGCGTTCTATTGAATGCAGGTAAATCCACATGTGTTCACTGAACCATGCGGATTTAAAGCATTCTATACATTCTACTGGTCAAATTTCTGTTGTGGAGAATAGCGACTCCGCAAGAGAATTTGACATACTGCTTTCCTGAAAGACAAGCCGCATATCAGTGTCCACGGGTGATTTGCAGCCTCTGATGCACGCATAGTTGACATGGGATTTCTAGAGATCCCATCCACTATGCTGTACCATCTGGACACTGCGGGTTTGATGCTGTATAAACACGTAGCATAAAACCTGCAGCGGCTCCTGATCGTGGCTCTGTACCCAAACTCACCTGCAGCATGTCAATTTCTGTAGCGGACACGCTAGTCTCCGCAGCAGATTTTGACCGATTGAAGTGTCATTATATGCGGTGAATTCACATGTACCGACAAAAAAAGTGCGGCATTAGAACACAAAAATGTGCTGAGTCCAAAGCGCTGCTTGTTACTATTTGTGGGTACGTATCGGCTAACGAACCAGCTGTGAGCTGTTAATAATGGCCAGGGACCATGTTTGCAAATGGCACCTTCCCAGGCAAAAAATACCAGCTCACAGCTGCCACATACATTGCGTAAATAGAAATGCTAATGAAGATTGGGTGAATGCGATTAGCTGACACCCAGCTCTCTTGTTTGGTGATGACAAGGTGTCAATCAGACCTTTTCATGACCAAAACTAATTAAAGTAAAGAGTTAAACAAACACACAGACACAGAGCAAACACTTTATTTGAAATACAACAGACATTCTTTAATCATTTAAATTACCCAATATACTCACCCCAGTTCTGACGGTAATCCAAGGGTTTATACAATGTCCCACTAAATAACTTTATTTATATCCAAAAAGCATTCATTGATGTACAAAAAACGCTTCAAAACAGGCATAAAAAAAGCAGGCATCAAAAACGTGCTGCGATTTTCCTGCCAAGGAGATGCAGAAGCGCTCAGGAAATTTCTTCTTCAAATCCTGATCGTGCGCACATAGCCTAATAAGGCAGATGGATACACTGTGGACTCTGTCTGGCCTATGTTCCGGCAGTGCTCGTCTCCGTGTCAGCCACAGTTTTGTGCACCTTTTAAAAGCCGGATACCGACGAACCAAACAGAAGCCACACTGAGTCCAGACTCTGTTGCCTCATTATAGTGAATGGATACTTCAGGGGTTTCATCTGAACCATATATTTTGTAAATTTAGATGGAAACCCTGATGTAAATGCTTAGTGTAGAGAGCAGGAAAAATGTGAACTGATCCAAAATGTACTGTACCTCAAAATGCCACCAATAAAAGCTTCTACTCAACCCACAAATAAACAAGTCCCTACTCAGGTTCATCATCTATTAGCAGAAATATAGGGTGTGTCCACATTACTGGTAGAACAAAGGCCCTGGAAAAGTGACGTGGTTCCCACCAAAAGAAATCCAGTGAAATCTGAACTCCCAAATTCAAATGCCGCCCTCCGTCCTGAGCCTCCCCCACAGAGTGCCTAAACTGCAGTTAGGCTGTGTGCCCACGATGCGTTTTTAATGCGTTTCTGCAGCGTTTTTGCAGCTGCGGAAACACTGCGGAAACGCATTATAAGGCATGGTAGAAGGGCAGCAATGTTCCCCAATGATAATCCGCATGTGCTATGCACATGCTGCGGAAATTTCCGCTGCGGATCATCATTGCGGAAAAAGACGCAGCACTACCAATTATTTAGCGGAAATGCTGCGTTTTCGCCGCCATTGACTTGCATTAGAACGCGCCAATTCTGCAAGACTGCATCTGTACTTGCGTAATTGGCGCATTCTAATGTGCGGATGGTACCCGGGTGTAGAGGAGAGGAGAGTCTCATCCACACCCAGGTACCATTAAAAAATCTGTAAAAAAAGAATAAAATAAAAAATAAATTTATATTTACCTTCCGGCGGCCCATGCTGCGCTCCTACTTGCTTCCTGGCACTTTGCAGTGGATTAAAGGACCTGCGCTGCCGTCAGAGTCATGTGATGGGTCACGCGACGCTGACGTCGGCAGGTCTTTCAATCCATCGCTGCCGACACCGAGCGAAGCAAGCCAGCGCGGGCCATCGGAGGGTAAGTATATATTTATTTTTTTATTTTTAACCACTCTCTCGGGTCACACTATATAAATCCATGCAGTTTGCATGGATTTATATAGTGTGACCTAGTTGTCACAAGCACTTTCCAAGTGATGCTAATCGCTTGGAAAGCGCTTGTCAATCCGCATGCGGAAATGTCAGTAAATAACGCTCCATTTCCGCATGTCCCTAGCAGGAAAACGCATGTACAATCCGCATGCGTTTTTTCCTACCAGGGAGATGCAGAAACGCTCAGGGAAAAATCCTGAGCATTTCTGCATCGTGGGCACATAGCCTTAGCGTCCACATGTTTGGCATTACTGCAGCAAAGACAGCCCACTTAATTTACTGGGGTGCGTGTCTCCAGAAGCACGAGCTGGGCACAATGTACGGGCACTACAATGGCATATTTGCATTTTCACTTAGCAACATCCAATGCTGCTAGTTTCTGGAAAACACCAATGAAGTCAAAATCATCACCACAGGTATAGATGAATTCCCAGAGGGGTGGAATTTCCAAATTTGGGTCAATTGAGGGAGGTTTCTGCTCTTCTTCCACTTAAGTGCTCTGTAAATGGAGCCCACAAACTATTCTACAGAAATTCTATAGTTCTCCAAGAGTCAAATAGGGCTCCTTCCCTCACGAGTCTCGCCATGTGGCCAAACTGTTACGGGTGTGTCAGGTGTGACAAACAGTCGTTCTGGATCCAGCTGTAGAAGGTCATTGTGCTTGGCTCTGCAGGTACATTCTTGATCTTTTCATTTCTGTAGTGTAGCGATATCCTTCTTCCTCTAGGACCTAGCAGTGACCTCCACCTTCGCTGCTAATTGACACACCCTTGCTGGATGTTTAATTACCTTCAGTCTCTCCAGAGAGTCGCCGGTGATAGCTCTGTTTTCCTCTGTCCATGCCTGAAGTACTAGTAGTCGGCTAGTGTCTTCTTGGACCTCACTTGGAGGATAGTTGGCTTGACCTCTCTGGTGTCTTCTCAAGTGAAGTGTATTCCCTTGTCTGTTTACCTTTTTGTCTTTAGTTGCAGTGGGAGCCGAATAGTGCTCACCCCGCCCCTCCCTATCTAGGGCCTATCGCTAGGGGCAGTCAGGGATTAGATTTCCTGCTCGGCGATAGGTGCAGAACCCATTTAGGGATGTTAGGGGAGACAGAGTGTTGTCAGATGTGCCTAGGGGTCTCCATTCCCCCTTTCCTTAGTGTTTGGGTTTCCTCCCCCCTCTTCCCATCGTGTTGCACTTAGTCTTTCCCTCACCTTGTGTGACACAAACAGTACTGTACAGCCACATATGGGGTATCAGCACGTTCATGAAAAATTGTGTAACAAATTATGTGGTCATTTTTACCTATTTCCTCTTGTGAAAATGTTATTTTTTTTCTTCATCGCTCAATGATATACAATTTTGTGAAACAAATGTGTCAATATGCTCACTGCACCCCTATTTGATTTCCTTAAGACGTGTACTTTACAAAATAATGTCACTTATGTGAGGATTGCGGTCCTGCCACCTCTTCTGGGGCTCTGCCAACGTAACTTAGCACCCTCAAACCATTCCAGGCAAAACTGCACTCCGATATGGCGCTACTTTCCTTTTGAGCTTTGCACTGTGCCTAAAAAGTAGTTTTTGACAACAAATGGGGCATTGCTGTACTCAGGAGACTTTGCATAACAAATTTTTTGGTCCATTTCTTCCATTATCCCTTTTGAAAATTAAAAACTTGGGGCTAAAACAACATTTTAGTGGGAATAAATTAACTTTTCACACAGCCCAATGTTATACAATTCTGTGAAATACTCGTGGGTTTAAAATGCTCATTACAACCATCGAGGAATTCTTCGAGAGATGTAGTTTCCAAAATGGTCACATGTGGGGGTTTCTGGTGTTCTGCAACCTTGGCGTTTCTCCAAACTCGACATGGAGTCCTTAATCTATTCCAGACAATTTTGCACTCCAAAAATCAAATTGCGCTCCTTCCCTTCCAAGCCTTGCCGTTTGACCAAACAAGAGTTTCTGAGCACATATGGGGTATCACTGTACTCAGGAGAAATTGCACAACAAATCATGTGATCCATTTTCTCCTGTTAGCTTTGTGAAAATGAAAACTTTGGGGCTGAAACAAAATTTCTGGGGAACAAATGTAATTTTTAATCTTCAAGGTCAAATGTTTTAAAATTACGCAAAGCACCTGTGGATTCAAGATGCTCACCATACCTCTGGATAAATTCCTTGAGGGTTGTAGTTTCCAAAATAGGGTAAATTGTGGGGAATTTCCACTGTTTAGGCACATCAGGGGCTCTGCAAACGCAACAAGGCATCCGCTTTCTATTCCAGACAATTTTGCCTTCCCAAAGTCAAATAGCACTCCTTCCCTTCCGAGCCCCCAAACTGTAGTTTTCCACCACATATGGGGTATCGGTATACTCAGGAGAAATTGAACAATACATTGTACAGTCCATTTTCTCTTGTTACCCTTGTGAAAATGAGAAATTTGGGTCTGAAGCAACACTTTTGTAGGAAAAAGTAAAATGTCCATTTTTTCCTTCCACATTGTTATACTTTCTGTGATGCACCCTAAAAGGTTAATAAACATCTTAAATGTGGTTTTAAGCACTTTCAGTCATACAGTTTTTAAAATGGTATCACTTTTGGGTATTTTCCTTCACATAGGCCCTTTAAAGTCACTTCAAATGTGCTGTGGTCCCTAAAAAAAATGGGTTTCATAAATTTTACTGGAAAAATGGAAAATTGCTGATAAACTTTTAACCTTAATAACTTCCTAAAAAAATTTGTTTAAAAAAGATGCTTATATAAAGTAGACATATGGGAAATGTTGTGTGTTAACTCTTTTTTTGTGATATCTGATTTAAGTGCACAAAAATTTGAAGTTTAACAATTGACAAATTTTGTCAATTTTTTTATATTTTGAGAAATAAATGCAAACTATATCGACCAAAATTTACCACTAAAACGAAGTACAACATATCACGTAAAAACAGTCTCAGAATCAGTGGGATGTGTTAAAGCGTTTCAGAGTTATTACCGCATAGAGTGACACTGGTCAGATTTGGAAGATGAGGCTCGGTCATTAAAGGTGTAGTCCGTAAGGAGAAAAAAAAATTTATATTGTCCCTGCCCTCATGAACTATAAAGTTAAGCTTCCCAGTGCGGTTCTTTTATCTTTAGAACACTTGTAATTCCATGTGACAAGAGCTGCTCTTCATTGCTCCCCCCTCCTCTCTGGGATCTTACATCATACAGCACTGTGAAGCTCCCTGCTGTAACATCCAGTCCAAGAAGAGGGCCGTGGCCACACACCCTGTTCTCTTCAGAGAAACAGCTATCAGGAGACTGGCTGAGAGTACCAACAGGGAGCTGCACACTGCTGTAAAGTCCCAGATGGGAGGGGTGAGCAGTGAAGAGAAGCTCCTGTGATATCAGCCCCCTGATAATGTCTCCCCCTCCGCAGTCTGAGGGAGTGGCGGAGGCGTGGCCTCCACCCAGCTAGCAGCCCTGCAGTGAAGGAGACATTGTCAGGGGGCTGGCTACTACTAGAACTCGGGGGCAGGCTACGCCCCTGCCACGTCCCCTCATTTTATGCTGCAGTGAAGAAGACATCACCCCTTCTCAGACAGGCTGTTATTCACAGAGGGCGAACTACACACTGCTGTGCCACATATTCTCCCAGACGGGGGGGCAGGGGGGAGCAGTGAGAAGCAGCTGCTCTCACACTGAATTATAAGTGTTCTAAATATAATAGACGTGTACTGGGCATCTCATCTTTATAGTTTATGAGGGCAATGACAGTACAATTTTTTTTTTTAATCTCCCCGCAGTACCCCTTTAGCATACGAAGTGGCTCGGTTCTTAAAGGTGACTATTTATACATTGCTTTTATTATTATTTAGACAATTCATTTATCTTTGATAATTTTGTATTTTAGCATTAGCTTTATAAGTGTTATTCATAAAGCAATAACACATGGTGTTGTCTCTAATGAAGTGTGTTTGTCTAAAGCTTTCCTTGTTTTTAAAAGCATAGTGAATTGGACAGAGCCAGTTTTCAAGGACTTCTGGAGAATCCATAATTTACGACTGTTATTTCCAATTAAAATACTTTCTTTGTTAGGTAATGTTAGCCATTCCCTTTCTTCTGGGGGTGTAATAAAATACTTGTTGCTTGGGATCTAAGGGCAGATGAGAATTGTACACTCAGACACTGGCTGTGTATTTTCTTTTCTCCAATGAATCGTATTTATTTTATTTATATATTTTATTTGAACCAATAATGGCAAATTTGGAAATAATTTGTATCTCAATCCAAATTAGCTCTTCTTGGACGGGGCTACCACGACAAAGAGAACCTGTCACCAGAAAAAACGCTATTAACCAGCAGATATGGGGTTAATCTACAGGCTAATAGCGTTACTAACCTGCCCGATGCCTGCACGTAGCCGAACGCTGCGGGAGAAAATGCGCTTTATTCTCCCCAGCAGCATTTGGTTGCAGTCACGGAGTATGCAGCGGGCGGTGCCGGTTCATTCACTGTTCTGAAAATACAAAGCAGCGGCAGTAACCGCGCCCCTGGCCCTTACTGACAGCTGGCCCCAATGCAGAGCCAGTGTCAGTCAGGGAAAGGGGTGCGGATACAGCTCCACTGTGTATTCTCAGAGCGGCGACTGAACCTGCACTGACGTCGCCCCCGTGAACGAAAACGTTAATTAACTAATTAATTAGTTAATTTTCTCAGCACAGAATTAAGCTAAGTGCATGTGCCAGGCAGGTTAGTAACGCTAATTACCTGCAGATTACCCATATCTGCAGGTTAATAGTGTTTTGTTCTGGTGACAGTTCTCTTAAAAGGGTTAAACACATCCAATTGTGGAACTTGTTTTAATTCCACTATCTGTTGATAAAAATGTACTTTGTTCATGGGAAAACCCCATTAAGGAAAAGAACGGCCGGTCATCTATCGTGATGGTGGGCTGGTGGTGTTAGTTTTGAAGGCCAGCTAAAGCTCTTATACATCAACTGCAAAAATGCCACTTTGCACATGTCAAAATACAGCAAGAACTTACACTCCAAGAAGAATTACATCAACCAGGACTTCAAACATCTGGTAAAGGCCTGATGCTTCATTTATTCGCCTCAGTAATACATTTAAGAGTTGGGAGATTGAATAATGAGTTGATGGCCAGGGAATATTGTGGTAGCGATTCTCCATCATGTGATGTACAGATCGAGCTAAAGAATAAAACAGATATTAAACCTTTTACTTGTCTACATGTACATAATTCAAAATATATACTACAATATTTACCAAAATGACTGGTGGATCAGTCAGACTAGGTAAGAGCAACATAGTATGAGAACAGGCTTGCTCTCCCATAAGTCAAAAATGCACACAAAATATTACACCGTTTGGTGCATATGAGAGGTCATAGTTTTGAGTCTGGTGAATGCATGAGGAGAGTGCTCCATCACTCCTCACCACATCTCACCCTCTAATCCCAGCATTAGTAGATGGATGGTTCCTAGGTATTTGCATACACAGCAGCCTGGTAATCATTGTGGGGTAGGCAGAGCGAATGTCTTCATCACGAATACACAGTACTCATAACCAGTGTATTTTTTAAAGTGTAGCCATCATAAAAAAATTACATTGTTTAAATCAGTTAGCACAAGTGTCCAAAGACTATCAGTGCATACCACTTCAACACGAAATACATCAACACAGCTTTGGTTCAGAAATACAGAAGAGAAACAAGCAAGTAATTAAAATATCAAATATTTATTTAGGTACAGCTAAAAACCACAAAACTTAAAAATTTGTAGGAAGGGAAACCGTTAACCCGTTCACATGTAGATTAGCCAGATATTGGGGATATTGGCTGATTAACGCTGCATGCGCCGCCTGCCCATGGCAACAATGGCTGACTGGCTGAAACTGCACTGGTGATCGTGGCTGAAACTGCACTGGTGATCGTGGCTGAAACTGCACTGGTGATCGTATTTAAAGAGCACTATTCCTATTTAGGTAACACCCCTTGGAAGAAGCAATGGCGAAACGGCATAGTCGGGGGTCCGCAAGCACATAGATCTGCCCACCAATAGTGAATCTTTGACAACATATATCATATAGTCATTAATTACTGGGTATTGAAGCCTTATAACTTCTGTGTCTCTGAACCAAAAACTTTTGCTCAGAGACTTTGGACACACCTTCTCATTTAAAGATTTTTCATGACTATGAAAATTGTACCTTCACACTGAAGGCATCAAAACTATGAATTAACACATGTGGAATTATATACTTAACAAAAAAGTGTGAAACAACTGAAAATATGTCTTATATTCTAGGTTCTTCAAAGTAGCCACCTTTTGCTTTGATGACTACTTTGTACACTCTTGGCATTCTCTTGATGAGCTTCGAGAGGTAGTCACCAGAAATTGTTTTCACTTCACAGGTGTGCCCTGTCAGGTTTAATAAGTGGGATTTCTTGCCTTATAAATGGGGTTGGGACCATCAGTTGTGTTGTGCAGAAGTCTGGTGGATACACAGCTGATAGTCCTACTGAATAGACTGTTAGAATTTGTATTATGGCAAGAAAAAAGCAGCTAAGTAAAGAAAAACGAGTGGCCATCATTACTTTAAGAAATGAAGGTCAGTCAGTCCGAAAAATTGGGCAAACTTTGAAAGTGTCCCCAAGTGCAGTGGCAAAAACCATCAAGCGCTACAAAGAAACTGGCTCACATGAGGACCGCCCCAGGAAAGGAAGACCAAGAGTCACCTCTGCTTCTGAGGATAAGTTTATCCGAGTCACCAGCCTCAGAAATTGCAGGTTAACAGCAGCTCAGATTAGAGACCAGGTCAATGCCACACAGAGTTCTAGCAGCAGACACATCTCTTCAACAACTGTTAAGAGGAGACTTTGTGCAGCAGGCCTTCATGGTAAAATAGCTGCTAGGAAACCACTGCTAAGGACAGGCAACAAGCAGATGAGACTTGTTTGGGCTAAAGAACACAAGGAATGGACATTAGACCAGTGGAAATCTGTGCTTTGGTCTGATGAGTCCAAATTTGAGATCTTTGGTTCCAATCACCGTGTGTTTGTGCAATGCAGAAAAGGTGAACGGATGGACTCTACATGCCTGATTCCCACCGTGAAGCATGAAGGAGGAGGTGTGATGGTGTGGGGGTGCTTTGCTGGTGACACTGTTGGGGATTTATTTAAAATTGAAGGCATACTGAACCAGCATGGCTACCACAGCATCTTGCAGCGGCATGCTATTCCATCCAGTTTGCGTTTAGTTGGACCATCATTTATTTTTCAACAGGACAATGACCCCAAACACACCTCCACGCTGTGTAAAGGCTATTTGACCAAGAAGGAGAGTGATGGGGTGCTACGCCAGATGACCTGGCCTCCACAGTCACCAGACCTGAACCCAATCGAGATGGTTTGGGGTGAGCTGGACCGCAGAGTGAAGGCAAAAGGGCCAACAAGTGCTAAGCATCTCTGGGAACTCCTTCAAGATTGTTGGAAGACCATTTCCGGTGACTACCTCTTGAAGCTCATCAAGAGAATGCCAAGAGTGTGCAAAGCAGTCATCAAAGCAAAAGGTGGCTTACTTTGAAGAACCTAGAATATAAGACATATTTTCAGTTGTTGCACACTTTTTTGTTAAGTATATAATTCCACATGTATTAATTCATAGTTTTGATGCCTTCAGTGTGAATGTACAATTTTCAAATTCATGAAAATACAGAAAAATCTTTAAATGAGAAGGTGTGTCCAAACTTTTGATCTGTACTGTATATTGTTTAAATCACGTCTGCTTGTGAAATGTATTTATCTATAATATAACAGGAGATGTGTCCGTCTGTCTGAAGCCTTTATAGACTGCGCAAGAACGATGCGCCTGCGCAGTCTGGCCCCAGACAGAAGATCACATCCAGCCGTTACAGGTAAGAGAAGTATATGGCGCCGGAGATTGCGGTATGCGTTCAGTGTTCGGTCTGAAGGCCAGGGGAGGAGTGCGGCGTCGGAATCGGGGCATGCACATTGCGTGCTATCGGGCACCATTTTAGTGAAGGCACATTTGCAAAGTGTCTTCAACAAAATGGCGTCGGACAGGGCGGTATACAGACGCTGATTCCGGCGCTATTTTAGTAAAATAACCCAGGCGACGCGCTGCAGGGGAGCAATGGAAAGGTGAGTAGGAGTGTTTTTTTAATTTAATTGAGGGAGGATGGGGGGCGTACAAAACAGGACGGGGGAGCACAAAACAGGATGGGATGCAGGATGGGGGCACAGGATGAGGGTGGGCAAAACAGGATGGGAGCGCACAAAACAGGATGGGGGATCAGGATGGGGGCGCACAAAACAGGATGGGTGTGCAGGATGGGGCACAGGATGGGGGCACAGAAAACAAGATGGGGAGCAGGATGGGGCGCACAAAACAGGATGGGGCAGCAGGATAGGGGCGCACAAAACAAGATGGAGGCTCACAAAATAGGATGCGGGCGCGCAAAACAGGATGGAGGAGCAGGATGGGGGCACACAACAGAATTGGGGCGCAGGATGGGGGGAGCACATAACAGGATGGGGGGAGCACATAACAGGATGGGGGGGCACATAACAGGATGGGGGGGAGCACATAACAGGATGGGGGGGAGCACATAACAGGATGGGGGGGGAGCACATAACAGGATGGGGGGGAGCACATAACAGGATGGGGGGGAGCACATAACAGGATGGAGGGAGCACATAACAGGATGGGGGGGAGCACACAACAGGATGGGGGGAGAACACAACAGGATGGGGGGAGAACACAACAGGATGGGGGGAGAACACAACAGGATGGGGGGAGAACACAACAGGATGGGGTAGAACACATGATGGGGGAGCACGGACCAGGATGCAGGAGCACGGACCAGGATGGGGGAGCGTAGACCAGGATGGGGGGAGCATAGACCAGCATGGGGGAGCACGGAACAGGAAGGGGGAGCTTATGCCAGGATGGGGGAGCTTATGCCAGGATGGGGGAGCTTATGCCAGGATGGGGGGAGCATATGCCAGGATGCAGGCGCACATAACAGGATGAGGGCGCACATAACAGGATGAGGGCGCACATAACAGGATGAGGGCGCACATAACAGGATGGGGGCGCACATAACAGGATGGGGGCGCACATAACAGGATGGGGGCGCACATAACAGGATGGGGGCGCACATAACAGGATGGGGGCGCACATAACAGGATGGGGCAGCATGGACCAGGATAGGGGACCATATACCAATAAAAATGCTCGCCATCCGGGCGTAGAACGGGTTCAATAGCTAGTATATATATATTGGCAATGTTTATATTTTTCCATATCAAATAAAAAATAGAAATCTTTACATTTTCAAGCCACTGACACTGTTTAGACTCAACCTTCATGTTATTTCAGGAAATCCACCTGTAGAATAGTCAGACCTTGACCTAATTTTTATATATTCAAGAATCTAATGAGCATGTGCAAAGGTCTTTGAGAACTGAGGGGGAGCAAGGCTAGTTGTGACATTGCTTATTGTGACTGGTGGCTCCTGTGTAAAAAGCAAGCTGTGGATATAGCCATGGACAAATTGTTGGTTCCTTCTGTTAAAGTAAGAAAAACCCAAAATGGTCACTGATATAACTTGAAACTGACAAAAGCAATTTTCAATTTAAATTTATTGAATATAAACTAATGAAAATCAAGAATCGCTTAAAGGGAAGGTGCCATAAAAATGTTTTTTTTTTTTCAGCAATTGAAAAAAATGTAAAGTATTAATGTTTTATTGTTTTTAATGGCATCAAATATGAAAAAATAACTTTAAAAAGTTGATATTTTCCACTTTTAAACACTAGGAGGAGCAGCTGCTGAAATTTGCCATGAAAACCTAGAGTACAACTAGCTCACAGTACGACTGCGGTTTAGGATCACAGTGTGGAGCCATTTTGCTGGTGACTGCATGCAAAGTGATACTGACAAGTAGACAGTCAGCGAGGACGGATGATAGCACAGATTCTGTTAGTTAGTGCTGCTTGCTGTATCATATGCTGGGGTTAGATATGTGAAGTGTATCACATGGTGCGATTAATTCCAGCGTGTGCTACACTCCGCGTGTCTAGATACAGGGCTCAGTGTATTGTATAACATGATGAAATTAGATACATTGGTCTGGGGTCTATCACGTATGATGGGATGAGATACATGAGTCTGGGGAATATCACCCATAGATACACGTGTCTGGGGCGAATCACGCATGCCTATGATGGGATTATATACAACGGTCTGGGGCATATCATGCATGCCCATGATCGTATTAGATACATGGGTCTGGGGTGTATCACGAATGATGGGATGGGGTACACAGGTCTGCAGAATATCACCCATGATGGGGATTACATACACGGCTCTGGGGTGTATCATGTATGATTGGAATTATATACACTGCTCTGGGGAGTATCAAGCATGATGGAGATTACATATGTGGCTCTGGGGCATATCACGCATGATGGGCAGGGGTGGATTAAGAGTAGGCAAGGACCCGGGCAATTTTGAAGGTGTGGGCCCCCTCCCCTCTGACAGAGATAGCGGAGGGCATAGCTCAAATTTTTCCCTTATGTACAGCACTATACATAATATAGCGTTATACATAATAAAGCAGGAGTGGAAGATTAATTTTCCCAAGGGACCACATGAGAGACCGTGACTGTTGTAGAGGCCAAACCAATAGGCTGAAATTAATTCTGCTCAATATTAACATATTAATTATAATTATTTTTTTTATATAAATTGTATAACTTAATATTGCGCATAATTAAGTATGCTGATGTATGTGCCCCCACCTAGACCCTTGATAGTCCCTACATACAATGTGAGCCCTCGGATAGTCCCTACATACAATGTGAGCCCTCGGATAGTCCCTACATACAATGTGAGCCCTCGGATAGTCCCTACATACAATGTGAGCCCTCGGATAGTCCCTACATACAATGTGAGCCCTCGGATAGTCCCTACATACAATGTGAGCCCTCGGATAGTCCCTACATACAATGTGAGCCCTCGGATAGTCCCTACATACAATGTGAGCCCTCGGATAGTCCCTACATACAATATGAGCCCTCGGATAGTCCCTACATACAATATGAGCCCTCAGATAGTCCCTACATACAATATGAGCCCTCAGATAGTCCCTACATACAATATGAGCCCTCAGATAGCCCCCTACTTACACTATGAGTCCCCACATAGCCCCCTACATATAATATGAGCCATCAAATAGCCCCTACATATAAAATGAGCCCCCACATAGCCCCCTCAATCAACAACCAAAGCGATCAACCTATGGGGATCTTAGACATGTAAACCATAACAACAAAAAAACCTTAAATTCTATGTTTAATTAGTTTAAAAACCCAATACATAAAGACACAAATGCACATTGTCTGAATTTACCATTCTTACAACCTAGAGTGCAGCTATATATTTTTTAAAACTGTTTTCTTAGCTGGCACCTATTCACACTAGTTAGGAGGTGCTGGTCAGTTTTTTTCTATTTGTAGCAAACTCCTGTGACATGTGCACTCCTATTCCCATCAGTCGCAGGTGGTTTTAATTTGCTGGTTCCTTCTTGCCCCATAAATTGTAGGCTTTTTAGTCCAAAAGAGGTGTCTTTTTTCAGGACAGGAACCCAACAATAAAGGTACGCTTTGACGTCAGCTGTTGGGCTCATATACACTGGCCAATTTATGTGCCAAGTACCTTTCTTTTACTGTAAATTATCCTAGAGCAAATTTTTTTGCTGCTCCATTTTTCAAAAAATTCTATATGTACATTATGTAGTACTGATATATTTTTCATGGCAGTAATGCAGTTCCACTTGTCTAAATTTACCTTACTAGCAACCTAGACTGCAGCTATATATTTTTTATAACTGTTTTCTTAGCTGGCACCTATTCCCACTAGTAAGGAGGTGCTGGTCAGTTTTTTTCTAAAAATGCACACACATTTGTAAAGAAAAACAGTGATTTTAAAAAAAGAGCAGAAACGAGGGGAGGCAGGGACTAGTTTTTCCCTTCACAATTCCCTTCCTGACAGCAGAGGTTGGCCCCCTAATTTGAAACTACAGTATATGGCGCCACCGCTCTTTGACGACTGCCCCTATGTAGCCCTACCACTACTCTAACTGACCAGGCATCTTCAATAGGTGATCAGGTTATATGTAATGAACATATATAAATATATACAATATAGATACTAGTGGGCTGGGGGTATTAACAATATTCTCAACAATATGACCAGAAAAAACTCACCTAACAAAGTCCAAGAAGAAACATACACTGTGTTCCAAATTATTATGCAAATAATATTTTCTCAGATTTTCTCAAATTACCTATATGAATTGCAGTCATTGTAATTTTCCAGTCAAATGACTATTAGAGTACAATTGAAAGGTTTTTGTACAAACTGCCTATGATAACAGTATATTTTAAAAAATAAAACACTCAAACTGCACTCAAAATGCATGTTCCAAATTATTATGCACAGCAGAGTTTTCAACCTTTTCATTTTAATAAAGAACAAAAAAATGGTCATTTTTGAAATTATAAGCATTAGCAGGTTATTACAAACTGAAATCAAACAGTTTTCAACTCAAAACTTTATTCTAGGTGATGTTACATTTGCACATAGGAACCCTTGTTCGAAAGGAGCTTCTGAACTCTCTCGTCCATTGAATTTGTCAGATTTTGGATGGTTTCTGCTTCAATTGTTTTGCATGAGGACAGAATACCCTCCCAGAGCTGTTGCTTAGATGTGAACTGCCTCCCGCCATCATAGACACTCCTTTTGATGATGCTCCAGAGGTTCTCAATGGGGTTGAGGTCAGGGGAGCATGGGTGCCACACCATAAGTTTGTCCCCTTTTATGCCCATAGCAGCCAGAGATGCAGATGTGTTATGTGCAGCATGAGACGGTGCACTATCATGCATGAAAATGATCTTGCTGCGGAATGCACGGTTCTTCTTCTTGAACCATGGCAGGAAGTGCTGTTTGAGAAACTCAACATACATTATGGAGTTCATCTTTACCCCTTCAGGGATCCTAAAGGGTCCGACAATCTCTCTCCCCATAATTCCAGCCCAAAACATTACTCCACCTCCTCCTTGTTGGCGCCGTAGCCGTGTTTACATGGGTTGTCCATCAACCAGCCATCCTCCACTCCATCCATCTGGACCATCGAGCGTTGCACGGCACTCATCGGTGAACAAAACAGTTTTGAAGTCAGTCTTCATGTATTGTTTGGCCCACTGGAGCCTTTCTGCTTGTGTGCAGTGGATAGAGGAGGTCGACAGGATGGCTTGCGCACAGCTGCAAACCTCTGAAGGACCCTGCATCTTGTTATTCGGGGGACGTTGGAGGCACCAGCAGCTTCAAAAACTTGTCTGCTGCTATGACAAGGCTTTTTTGCCGCGGCTCTATTAACCTGACGTAATTGCCTGTAGGAAAGAGTCCTCAATTTTCCCTTATCAGCACGCACAAGTGTGTACTGTGAATCAGCTACATACTTCTTGATTGTGCGATGATCAGGATGAAGTGTCTTGGCAATGTTGATTGTAGTCATGCCTTGACCTAAACACTCCACAATTTGTTGCATCTCAGCAGCCGACACATCCTTTTTCTTTCCCATTTTGCCAGAAAATGTAGCCTGCTTAATAATGTGGGACAGCCTTCTTAAGTAGTCTTGCCTTTCATTGGACACACCTGCCAAACTATCTAGCACAGGTGTCTGCAATTGCTTACAGTGATATAAAGAGCCCTGACACACATCACCATCAATGAGTTTAACTGACAAACAAAAAAATTCTTACCTTATCACTCCTAAACACTTTTTGCATAATAATTTGGAACACAGTGTATATGATGTCCTTGTCAACCAAAGAATAACCCTTCAGATCATAAATGGCCGGTCAAGTGGCAGTGCAATTAAAAAAATCTAACAAAGTGGTAAAGTATACCTTTCATATAATGTCCCTAGGAGCTTCAGTAGCTGTAAATACAGCATCTAAGAAAACGCAAGCCTTGTTTAATTACATATAAATATATTTGCATCAAACCGCATAGATAAAGCTGTTAGAATGTCATTATCTTATAAATGTAAATGTCCAGAAGTCCACCACACCTGAAACACTTTCGCTTTGAACTGCTTCTTCCAGCGGTCCAGGGGGGTTTTCTCCTGCATGCACACACAGTGGTAAAATGTCTGTAGTTTAGGAGAAATAGTCTCCAATATGGCCGCGCACATGCGCAATGAGAACATGTCTGCAGTTAAGGAGAAACCGTCTCCAACATGGCCGCGCAATAGGCTTTGGAGATATTTCCAAGAATCTTTTGGTTACTGACATGCGCAGTGAGATGGGAGGAACGCCGAGAACAGTGCGGTATCACAGATTTCAAATGGACTGGTGGGTGAACTATTTATTACATAAATGAATCACAGGTGATTAAATATTATTAATTATTGTTGAAATGTTTATAATATGTTTAATATAAAATGAATCATGTAATGAGCTGCCTTATGAAATATGCTAGCATTATTATGCATTTTAACACTGTATGCACTAAAGGAAATGTATGGCCATAGTAGAGGTCTGATAACTCGAAAGTGGTGACAGATTCCCTTTAATGTTGATGATTATGGCTTACAGCCCATGAAAACACAAAAGTCATTATCTCAGTAAATTAGAATACTTTATAACAGCTTGAAAAATGTTTTCAAAATCTGAAATGTTGGCCTACTGAAATGTATGTTCAGTAAATGCACTCAATACTTGGTCGGGCTCCTTCGGCATCAATTACTGCATCAATGTGGTGTGGCATGGAGGCCATCAGCCTGTGGCACTGCTGAGGTGTTATGGAAGCCCAGGTTGCTTTGATAGCAGCCTTCAGCTCGTCTGCATTGTTGGGTCTGGTGTCTCTCATCCTCCTCTTGACAATACCCCATAGATTCTCTATGGGGTTAAGGTTGAGGCGAGTTTGCTGTCCAATCAAGCACAGTGATACTGTTGTATATAAACCAGGTATTGGTACTTTTGGCAGTGTGGACAGGTGCCAAGTCCTGCTGGAGAAGGAAATTTCCATCTCCAAAAAGCTTGTCGGCAGAGGGAAGCATGAACTGCTCTAAATGCAAAATTTACTTTCATCTGAAAACAACACCTAGGACCACTGAGCAACAGTCCAGGTCTATTTCTTCTTGTAAAACCTAGAGACTGCTCAAAGAAGTATAGTCACATCATTAATGAGAAAGATTATATTTTATTATTTAATCAAGACACCAAAAATAAAAAATATACAAAGACAAGACAAATAAAATAATAAGCAACATGGTGTACGCAGCATGACAAATGAAAAAGGAATGTAGCCACAAGTAAATATGTGAAGAACAATGCAAGTGGACAAACAGATCCAAGAAGTATATTAGGCTTGGTCAATTCAAGAGTTCAGCACGCGTCCAAATTTACCATGAAAGGGGCACGCCGTCATAGGTAAGTATATGTATATATAAAGTGCAGTGCACATGTAAAATCCTGACCTAAAGTGATATAGTGTAATAGTAACTAATGCATGAAGATAACCAAATTTATAAAGTACCCACACTATAAATAAGCACGTTCTTACTATACAGTGCATGGCAAACCATGCAATTGGACAACAAAATCTAAAATGACATGATGTAATAAGAATTGCCCATTCTAAAGAAGCCTTTTCCCATACATAATCCCAATGAAAAGGAGCACATTGTGACATATAGACATGTATCCATATCTAAAGTGCAGTGCACATAGGAAATCAATCATAAGGTGACATAGTGCAATGATGATAAACAGTTCATAAGGCTCTATATCTATTTGGTATATACCATACCTAAATTCATGCTGAGGGGAACCTTGCGCACAAATCACCCACACTCCAATGCGCATTTCACACATTCACTTCCTCAGGGAGTGATGATATAAAAGGGGAAAGTGCAATCTATATACTGTATACCCTAAATGGATTATGTGCTGCATGATCACAGATGTTACTTATTGGGCACATGATTGCATCCTGCTCATCCACGGCGTCATAAGGAGGCGCCGCCCGTGACATCACATTCCGAGTGCATGCCTTGTCCCAGGTAAGACGCTTCTGGCTTTGTCTATTGGTCATGAGTGGCTTGACACAAGGAATGCGACACTTGTAGCCCATGTCCTGGATAGGTCTGTGTGTGGTGGCTCTTGAAGCAATGACTCCAACAGTAGTCCACTCCTTGTGAATCTCCCTCAAATTTTTGAATGGCCTTTTCTTAACAATCCTTTCAAGGCTGCGGTTATCCCGGTTGGTTGTGCACCTTTTTCTACCACACTTTTTCCTTCCAATCAACTTCCCATTAATATGCTTGGTACAGCATTCTGTTTTCTGATCAAATGTATTGTCAAAAGATGTTTAACATAAAACTTCCTCAAAAGAGAAGAAGGCATTCCTTTTGACTAAAGAAAAAAAATCCTCAATTTCCAGAGGAGACATGCTTTCTTTACGATGAGAACTAACTGAGGAATAGCGTACCTCAAAAGCTGGTCACAGCGGAAACCGTTGATTGTTTAAAAAAAGACTTAGATGCTTTTTCAGAATCAAAAAATCATATAAATACTTATGTAAATGTGTAAAATCCATTTTTGGAATTTTGATCCAGTCAATCGACACTCGGGATCAGGAGAGAAAGATTTTGCTCTTTTAGGGCAGACTGCATGATTCCACTATCGTTGTACTTATACCCCATTCCCTTTATTCTTACACATTCCTTGATTGAACTTAATGGTGATGTATCTTTTTTCAATCGTTCTATGTAACAATTTAACCATGTGCAAAAAATTGCAGATGAATATTAATGTTATTAGATATAAAGCAATGCACCTTAGATACAGATATTGTGTTGCTACATGTAGATTAAAGAGAAATATACTAGGGATTACAGGATATGTGTTTATGATATAGCTCACCAGTCACTCGAGACACTGGTGTAGGGAACTGTTTCCTCAGACTACAGCCCATCCTGATACATGACTAGGATGAGCTGCCGCTAGAATTATATAAGACGAGGGCCATTTTATTACATTCATGGGAAACTCCTTTAAGAAAGAGACTGCAAGATTGCTCACCTGTATATCGGAATCCATGAATGAATCCACCAGCAGATTTGCGAAAGTCAATACCATGGCTGGCTGTTCCCACCACAAATAGACCCTGGCTATGCTTTGCTTCATAATTTGGCTTTAGAATGGGGTATTTCTTTTTTAGACCAGAAGATGACTTTAGTTTAACAGATCTGCAAAACAATGACTAAAGTTAGAATGTCGTTAGACAATGTTTTTTTATAACCATATTTTTATTAGTTTTAAATATTCCATGGTAAATTATCATATATCATAATTATGAAATTGTATATTTTAATAAGCAAAAATACTGCATGTTACAGTTAGGTCCAGAAATATTTGGACAGTGACCGAATCTTCGTGATTTGGGCTCTACATGCCACTATTTTTGATTTAAAATGAAGCAACTGATATGCAATTAAAGTGTAGGCTTTCAGGTTTAATTAAATGAGTTGCACAAAAATATCCTGTGACGCGTTTAGGTCAAGCATGTCAAACTCAAAACATACAGAGGTCCATTTTGAAAAACTTGGACAAAGCCGAGTGCCAACCAGTATACAGGATAATGGGGCAAACATAGTCCTCCATACAAAATAATGGGCCTCACCTAGTCCTCCAAACAGTATAATGGCCCCACATAGGGGTAGTGGTTCTGGTGTCGTGGGCCAAATGTAATCACCCTGTGGGCCACGGGCCAGAGTTTGACAAGTGTGGTTTACGTATTGCAACCAATATTTTACAAAGCCTCAATTAAGAGGCCCAAAAGTAATTGGACAAATTAACTTTACCATACATAAAATCTTCATTTTTAATATTTTGTAGAAAATGATTTTCAGGCAATGACTGTCTTAAGTCTGGAAGCCATCGACATCGCTAAACACTGGGTTTCCTCCTTTGTGATGCTTTGCCGTGCCTTTACTGTAGCTGACTTCAGTTGTTGCTTGTTTGTCTTAAGTTTTGTCTTTCTTAGACATGTGAAATACATGCTCAATGAGGTTGAGATCTAGCCACTGCAGAATATTCCACGTTTTTTCCATAAAAAACTCCTGGGTTGCCTTCGCAGTGTAACACTATTGCTGGCGCCACTGCATGGTTCCCCTGCCTTCTTAATGCAAGGACGCCGAGAAATTCACCGCCCCGGCCGCGTGAAGAGCCCCTAGTCTCCTGCTTTGTTCCTGTGCATGCAGCAAAGATTTCCTGGCGGCGCGCCTAGTGCGCGCGCTCTCTTATTCTCAATGGGGCAGCGCACGCACTGTGAAGTAGAGAGGTGCCTGAGCAACCCCTGTAGTTCCCATCATGTAGTGTGTGCAACTATATGTTGTCAGGTCCCCCATCCTAGTATGCCCTATAGTGAGTACCTGAATATGATCCCCTAGTCCTTGTGTGGCCAGAGCCTGAACGAGAAATTGCACGGGCGGTACTTTAACCCTGAAGCCACACCAGCGGTACCTGAACACTGAAGCGGCAGCGGCTGTACCTGAACCCTGATACTGCTTCGGCGGTAACTGAACCCTGAAGTCGCTCCGTCGGTACCTGAAACCAAAACCGCACTGGTGGTCCTTAAGCCTGAAACCATTTTGTACTCTCAGAGCCTATTCCAGTATCCAAATCCAGCCCTCTCTGTGACTGTCAGTATCTGTCCTGCCCGAGGATCCACAACCTGTGCAGTCTGAAAAGAAAATATTAGGATTAGAGATTGAATCTAGCTCTCCAATCTTGTATAATTCCAGCAGGATGCACGGACCATATTCTTGTGTTGGCACCAAGTAGAAATTTTAAATAAGGAAAAGGGAGGGATCCAGCACCACTTGCGTGGAGAAAAAATGTTTAAAACACTAAAACACAATGCGTGGATGGTACCCGGGTCTGGAGAAGAGGAGACTCTCCTCCAACCCGGGTACCATGGTACCAGAAAGTTAAAAAAGAATTATAAAGTAAAAAATAATAAATAAAAAAAATATTCATAGTCACCTCTCCGGCGGCCCCCGGTCTCCCCCCGGCCGCGACCTCTCTCCTCGGCGTCCCGCGGTGTACTTGCAGGACCTGCGGTGACGTCATTTAGTCACCTGATGGTCATGCGACCGCTGACGTGTCAGGTGATGGTCGCGTGACCATCAGCTGACTAAAAGACGTCACTGCGGGTCCTTCCAGTACACCGCGGGACGCCGAGAAGAGAGGACGCTGCCGGGAGGAGACCGGGGGCCGTCGGAGAGGTGAATATAAGGGTTTTTATTACTTTTTAATTCTTTTTTTTTTTACTTTAGATGCAGTATTTGAAGTAGAAATTTCCTCCAAGTTGGTCACACAATATAAATCCATGCCAGTTGCATGGATTTATATTGTGTGACCAACTTGTCAAGCCCTTTTCCAAGTGATGCTCAAAATCGCTTGGAAAAACGCTTGAAAAAAACACATGCATAAACGCATGTAAAAACGCTGAAAAAACCCCTGAAAAAAAGCATGTAAAATAAGCATGCTTTTTTTCTGCCAAGGAGATGCAGAAATGCTCAGGAAATACTTCAAATCTGCATCATGAGCACATAGCCTTACGTAGCTTTGCTGGATTGTCCATATTAAAAAAATCATTTTCAATGGGAGTACCAGAATCCAGATTAAAGTTATAAATGTTTCTTGTATATATACATAGGCAAGCACGGAAAACACGACCAACAAAGACAATAAATAGTAGGATTAGAAATTGGTGAGCTGGATTCAATCTTGTATAATGCCAGCAGGATGCACAAAATCTGCACCGCAGACATGTATAAATAGCTCTTGTAAAGGAAGTGACATAGCAAAGCTACTTATAATATCTTTCAAAACTGCCTCCACCATGTTTTATAGAGGATGTGGTGTGCTTTGGATCATTAGCCATTCCAAGCCTTCTCCATACTTTCTTCTTTCCATCATTCTGGTACTGACAAACAAGGAAAGGGAGGAAAAAATCAGCTCACCCGATCATTAGCAGCTGGAGGCTCTGTGTGAGTTGATCCGACAGCGGAATAGCCCTGGTTCCAGGCACTCTTTTAGAACAGGAAAAAGAAATGTGGTCTTCCAGCGGATCTTCTATAAAATTAAGCTTTTATTAGGAACATATAAAAGCAGCCATGTCACAAGGACACAAGACATGATAGTCCCAATGCGTTTCAGCTAAGTATTAGCCTTAATCATGGGATAAAGTCACTGTGGGACATAATGGTATATATAGCTATGCATACAAACATGGCTCCACCTAGACACAGATGGTAAATAATTAATTAATTACTAGGTAGGAATTAAATTAAAAGTGACAGACCAGTAGAACAAGATACAAAATAAAACCACTATATTTCACTGACACTACGGAAGAAAAACAGTTGTACAGAGTATATATATATATGAATCATGGAACAGTACAATCTGAAAAAAATACGAGAGTTACCTTAGATGAATAGAATTATTTAAGAAATCTGGTATTGATTTTCTACTACAACATTATCGATTCTGATTGAGAATTAGTATGGATAACCTCTCTTTGAAAATAAATATTTCTTAAATTAAGCTATGGGTATATACATTTCTTTGTTATAATAGTGTCTCATCATCATATTAAATTCTCCCCCAGAGATATTTATAATATATATTTGGAATTGCAGGAGAAAACCCGCAAAAAAAAAAATAAAAAAATCTTTCCCTTTATTTTTTTCTTTCTTTCCTTTCCCCTTCAATCGTTTATTTATGTATATTGTAATATTAAGTCTTGTCTGATGTTCAGACCTTGCGGTATTCTAGTAGCTAATCTCAAGATCCAAAAGGATTCTCTATTGAGAATTTTTCTCTTATATTTTCCTCCTCTAAAAGGTTTATAAACTTTTTCTATGGCTCAAAATTTAAAACCAGACACATCTCCACCATGTGTGTGCTGAACATGTCTTGATAAAGACGAGCAATTGAAGATTTTTGGGTTGCTAGCATCAGATAGATGCCTCCTAATGCGTTTTTTCAATGGCCCAGTAGTGCAACCAACATACTGTAATTTGCAAAGAAAACATTCTGCAAGGTAGATAACATTATCAGTATTACAATTCATAAAAGAATTAATATTATAGGTCTGATTAGTAATGTAAGATTGAAAAGATGTGCTTTTCTGGGCATAGCCACAAGAAATGCAACGTGTGTGACCACAGCCATAAAAACCTTTTAGTGTTAGCCAAGTGTCGGAGAGAGGATTTTTTTCTGACAAAAAAAGACTGGGAGACAAAATAGTACCTAAAGTGGCTGCTTTTCGAGATACAAATTGAATATTTGAAGTCTCCAAGATTTTACAGTGTCTGATCTTGATTTAAGACTGGTAGATATTTTTTCACAATATTAATAATATCCTGATATTGCGGATTAAATTGGGTGCAGAAAACGATTTTATTATCTGAAGTCTGATTTTTTGCCCTAGTTTTTCTAGTGGGATTTTTTAAAAGAACTAATCTATTAATATCTGCTACAATATTGTCCGCTCTGGATAAGAATTTATTGGGGTAACCTCTCCTTAAAAGTCGTTTTTTGGTAGATTGAACTGCAGTTGTATAAATCTCTTGATTTGAGGAATGTCTCTTCATCCTGATAAAAAATATCCCAGTGGGAGAATTTATTATATGTTTAGGGTGACAAGATGAAGCTTGCAAAATAGTATTTCCAGCTGTTGCTTTTCTAAAAGGAAGTATTGTGATTTTTTGGTATTATCATCACCAGATAAAACAATGTCTAAGTAATTAATAGTATGTTTTTGAAGGCAAAAAGTACATTTCAAATTGTAGTCATTCCCATTAAGATAATCCACAAATGATGGAACTTTGGAAATGGGCCCCTTCCAGATAAGTAGTAAATCATCTATGTACCTAGCGTACCATTCTATATCGTTTATAAAGGGATTATACTTTGAGAAAATATAACTTTCTTCCCATACCGACATGACAATATTTGCCAGAGAAGGGGAGAATTTTCCCCCCATACTAACTCCCTGTTTCTGAAAATAAAAGTCCCTATCAAAAGAAAAAAAATTGTTTTTTAATAAGAATTCTGTAGAGAGTAGTATAAAGTCTTGAATACAAGTAGTATATCCACTATATTTATGCAAAAAATATTTGAGACAGTTCAGCGCTATTTCATGAGGTATGGCAGGATACAGACCGACAACATCACATGATAGCCAGTTATATGAGGGAAGCCAAGTATCAAAGGTATTGACCACAGTGCTAGTATCCCTTATATAACCTGGGATATTAGGGATGAGTGGCTGAAGGTAATGATCGGTCGAAGAGGAGGTGGAAAAACATTTTTATGCACTTTCGGTAATGAGTGGAAAATAGGTACTACTGGGTGCTCTGTATATAAATGTTCAAATATTTTTTTAGTAATAGCACCCGTATGTAAACCTTCATTCAAAAGGGACAACAAATCTTTTTGTACCTGAGATGTGGGATTATATGCTACTTTTCTGTATATATCCTGATCGTTTAACATCTCAATATTTAGTTTTTTATAAAGACCAGCATTCATAATAACTATATTGCCGCCTTTATCGGCTTGGCGTACTGAAAGATCTTTATTTCTATCTAATTCCTGAAGAGCCTCTCGTTCCTCAAAAGTTATATTAGAGGTTCGTATATTAGGTGCTCGATCTAGTTTAGCCAGGTCTTTTTCAATTAGATCTTGGAATAAATCTAATACCTGTGGTCTAGATTGTATAGGATAGAAGAAAGGATTTTTTAGATGAAAAGTAGAGTTCAGAGAAATATCAGGAAAAACAGATTCACTCTCCAGATCCTTGAGAATGATAGAATGTTGCAATTGTTTGAGAGGTAAGACATTATAACACTCAGTAGATAAATCACATTCATTGTTAGTACCTGTATTGTTAAATAAAGATGAAGATGAGTCCTGACAATCCTCCAAGCAGGGGGGAGTGTCAGGTTCATGTTCAACTTTATTAGATATGGAGAAAAAATGACTTTTAACAGTAAGGTTACGAGCAAACTTATTGACATCCAATATTGTTTTAAAAAAATCAAATTTCGGGGAAGGTGAGAAGCTCAAACCTTTAGATAAAATGGACATTTGGTTCTGAGTCAAAATATAACTGGACAAGTTCCAGATTTCACAATTTAATGTCCCGTCCTGTATCGTTGTTTGTAGAGAGGTTTCCTTGGATTTACCTTTACATTATCTACCTTGCAGAATGTTTTCTTTGCAAATGACAGTATGTTGGTTGCACTACTGGGCCATTGAAAAAACGCATTAGGAGGCATCTATCTGATGCTAGCAACCCAAAAATCTTCAATTGCTCGTCTTTATCAAGACATTTTCAGCACACACATGGTGGAGATGTGTCTGGTTTTAAATTTTGAGCCATAGAAAAAGTTTATAAACCTTTAAGAGGAGGAGAATATAAGAGAAAAATTCTCAATAGAGAATCCTTTTGGATCTTGAGATTAGCTACTAGAATACCGCAAGGTCTGAACATCAGACAAGACTTAATATTACAATATACATAAATAAACGATTGAAGGGGAAAGGAAAGAAAGAAAAAAAGAAAAAGAAAAAAAAAAGAAAGGGAAAGATTTTTTTTTTTTTTTGCGGGTTTTCTCCTGCAATTCCAAATATATATTATAAATATCTCTGGGGGAGAATTTAATATGATGATGAGACACTATTATAACAAAGAAATGTATATACCCATAGCTTAATTTAAGAAATATTTATTTTCAAAGAGAGGTTATCCATACTAATTCTCAATCAGAATCGATAATATTGTAGTAGAAAATCAATACCAGATTTCTTAAATAATTCTATTCATCTAAGGTAACTCTCGTATTTTTTTCAGATTGTACTGTTCCATGATTCATATATATATATACTCTGTACAACTGTTTTTCTTCCATAGTGTCAGTGAAATATAGTGGTTTTATTTTGTATCTTGTTCTACTGGTCTGTCACTTTTAATTTAACTCCTACCTAGTAATTAATTAATTATTTACCATCTGTGTCTAGGTGGAGCCATGTTTGTATACATAGCTATATATACCATTATGTCCCACAGTGACTTTATCCCATGATTAAGGCTAATACTTAGCTGAAACGCGTTGGGACTATCATGTCTTGTGTCCTTGTATCCCGTGTATTGTCCTTGTGACATGGCTGCTTTTATATGTTCCTAATAAAAGCTTAATTTTATCGAAGATCCGCTGGAAGACCACATTTCTTTATCATTCTGGTACAGGTTGATCTTAGTTTCATCAGTCTGAAGAATGCTTTTCCAGAACTGGGTTGGCTTCTTTGTCAACAACCTTGAAAATCTAATATCGCCTTACTATTTTTAAGGCTGATTAATGGTTTGCGCCTTGCGATGAACTCTCTGTATTTGCTCTCATGAAGGCTTCTCTTTATGGTAGACTTAGATACTAAACACCTACTTAATAGAGAGTGCTTTTTTTCACTTGGTTGAATGTTGTGAAAGGATTTTTCTTCACCATGGAGAGGATTCTGCGATCATCCACCATTGTTGTCTTCCGTGGATATACAGACCTTTTATAGTTCCCAAACTCATCAGTATGCTCTTTTTTGTTGTTGCAGAATGTAGCAACTGTTGTATTGGCGTCTCCTAACATTTCTGCTATCTCTTTGATAGATTTCTTCTTTTTTTCACCCTAATGATGTTCTGTTTCTCTTCCGTTGAGAGCTCCTTTGGCCAAATGTTGTAGGTTCACAGAAATAGCTCTCAAATGCAAATGCCACACCTGAAATCTGTTCCAGACCTTTTACCTGCTTCAATGATAATGGATTAACGAGGGAATAGCTCATGCAGCCTATTAAAGAGCTTTTGAGATAATTGTCTAATTACTTTTGGTCCGTTAATAAAGAGGTAACTACATGTTAAAGAGCGGTAATTCCTAAACTCTTATTCTAATTAGGATGTGAATATTCTCAATTTAAATCTGAGAGTCTGAACTTTAAGCCCATATCTAATATATACTTACCTTGTAATGTCTTCACATCCTGTTCCATCCAGATCCCAGAATTCCAAGGGTCGGAAGTTCACCGACCGCCATATTGGGACACCCAAGTGATGGGTGTCTCAATATGGAAACCGCTGGTGGTACCAGCCTCTTGTGCGGTATCACCAGCGGGACACCGTCGCACCACACACACACACACTGTATACGCCGTACGCATCACACACACACACTGTATACGCCGTACACACCACACACACACTGTATACGCCGTACGCACCAAACACACACTGTATACGCCGTACGGACCACACACTGTATACGCCGTACGCAACACACACACACTGTATACGTTGTACACACCACACACACACACTGTATACGCCGTACGCACCACACAAACTTTATACGCCGTACGCACCACACACACACACTGTATATGCCGTACGCACCACCCTGTATACGCCGTACGCATCACCACACACACACTCTGTATACGCCGTACGCATCACCACACACACACACTCTGTATACGCCGTACGCATCACCACACACACACACACTCTGTATACGCCGTACGCATCACCACACACACACTCTGTATAAGCCGTACGCATCACCACACACACACACTCTGTATACGCCGTACGCATCACCACACACACACTCTGTATACGCCGTACACATCACCACACACACTCTGTATACGCCGTACGCATCACCACACGCTCTGTATACGCGGTATACATCACCACACACACTCTGTATACGCCGTACGCATCACCACACACACACTCTGTATACGCCGCATGCATCACCACAAACACTCTGCATACGCCGTACGCATCACCACACACACACTCTGTATACGCCAAACGCACTACACACTGTACGCTCCACACACTGTATACACCGTACGCTGCGCACACACACACACACACACTGTATACACCGTACGCATTACACACACACACTGTATAAGCCGTACACACCACACACACTGTATACGCCGTACGCACCACACACACACACACACTGTATACGCCGTACGCACCACACACACACATACTGTATACGCCGTACGCAACACACACACACACTGTATACGTTGTACGCACCACACTGTATACGCCGTACGCATCACCACACACACACTCTGTATACGCATCACCACACACACACTCTGTATACGCCGTACGCATCACCACACACACACTCTGTATACGTCGTACGCATCACCACACACACACTGTATACGCATCACCACACACACTCTGTATACGCCGTACGCATCACCACACACACACTCTGTATACGCCGTACGCATCATCACACACACACACTCTGTATACGCCGTACGCATCACCACACACACACTCTGTATACGCCATATGCATCACCACACACACACTCTGTATACGCCGTATGCATCACCACACACACACACCCTGTATACGCCGTACGCATCACACACACACACACTCTGTATACGCCAAACGCACTACACACTGTATGCTCCACACACTGTATACACCGTACGCTCCACACACACACTGTATACACCGTACGCACGACACACACACACAATGTAGACGCCGTACGCATCACCACACACACACTGTATACGCCGTACGCATCACCACACACACACTCTGTATACGCCGTACGCATCACCACACACACACACTCTGTATACGCCGTACGCATCACCACACACACACACTCTGTATACGCCATATGCATCACCACACACACACTCTGTATACGCCGTATGCATCACCACACACACACACCCTGTATACGCCGTACGCATCACCACACACACTCTGTATACGCCGTACGCATCACCACACACACACACTCTGTATACGCCGTACGCATCACCACACACACACACACTCTGTATACGCCGTACGCATCACCACACACACACACTCTGTATACGCCGTACGCATCACCACACACACACTCTGTATACGCCATATGCATCACCACACACACACTCTGTATACGCCGTATGCATCACCACACACACACACCCTGTATACGCCGTACGCATCACACACACACACTCTGTATACGCCAAACGCACTACACACTGTATGCTCCACACACTGTATACACCGTACGCTCCACACACACACTGTATACACCGTACGCACGACACACACACACAATGTAGACGCCGTACGCATCACCACACACACTCTGTATACGTCGTACGCATCACCACACACACTCTGTATACGCCGTACGCATCACCACACACCACACACACACACACTCTGTATACGCCGTACGCATCACCACACACACACACTCTGTATACGCCATATGCATCACCACACACACACACTCTGTATACGCCGTATGCATCACACACACACACTCTGTATACGCCAAACGCAATACACACTGTACGCTCCACACACTGTATACACCGTACGCTCCACACACACACTGTATACACCGTACGCACGACACACACACACAGTGTATAAGCCGTACGCACCACATACACACTGTATACGCCGTACGCATAACCACACACATACTCTGTATACGCCGTACGCATCACCACACACACACTCTGTATACGCAGTACGCATCACCACACACATACTCTATATACGCCGTACGCATCACCACACACATACTCTGTATACGCCGTACGCATCACCACACACACTCATACTGTATACGGCGTACGCACCACACTGTATACGCCGTATGCATCACCACACACACACTCTGTATAAGCTGTACGCATCACCACACACACACTCTGTATACGCCGTACGCATCACCACACACACACTCTGTATACGCAGTACGCATCACCACACACATACTCTATATACGCCGTACGCATCACCACACACATACTCTGTATACGCCGTACGCATCACCACACACATACTCTGTATACGCCGTACGCATCACCACACACACTCATACTGTATACGCCGTACGCAACACACACACACTGTATACGCCGTATGCATCACCACACACACACTCTGTATAAGCTGTACGCATCACCACACACACACTCTGTATACGCCGTACGCATCACCACACACACACTCTGTATACGCCGTACGCATCACCACACACACACTCTGTATATGCCGTACGCATCACCACACACATACTCTGTATACGCCGTACGCATCACCACACACACACTCTGTATACGCAGTATGCATCACCACACACACTCATACTGTATACGGCGTACGCACCACACTGTATACGCCGTATGCATCACCACACACACACTCTGTATAAGCCGTACGCATCACCACACACACACTCTGTATACGCCGTACGCATCACCACACACATACTCTGTATACGCCGTACGCATCACCACACGCACACACTGTATACGCATCACCACACACACACTCTGTATATGCCGTACGCATCACCACACACACACTCTGTATATGCCGTACGCATCACCACACACACACTCTGTATACGCATCACCACACACACACTCTGTATATGCCGTACGCATCACCACACACACACACTCTGTATACGCATCACCACACACACACTCTGTATACGTCGTACGCATCACACACATACACACTGTAAACGCAGTACGCTCTACACACACTGTATATGCCGTATGCACCACACACTGTATACGCCGTATGCACCACACACACACTGTATATGCCGTACGCACCACACACTGTATAAGCCGTATGCACCACACACACACTGTATATGCCATACGCTCCACACACACACTGTAAATGCCGTACGCACCACACACCACTGTATATGCCGTACGCACCACACACACACTGTATACGCCGTACGCACCACACACATTGTATACGCTGTACGGACCACACACACTGTATACGCTGTACGGACCACACACACTGTATATGCCGTACGGACCACACACACACACTGTATACGCCGTACGCACCACACACACACACTGTATACGCCGTACGCACCACACACACACTGTATACGCCATACGCATCACACACACAGACTATATATGCCGTGCACACCACACACACTGTATACGCCGTACGCACTACACACACACTGTATATGCCGTACGCACCACACACACACACTATATACGCCGTACGCACCACACACACACACTGTATACACCGTATGCTCCACACACACTCATACTGTATACGCCGTACGCAACACACACTGTATACGCACCACACTGTATACACCGTACGCATCACCACACACACAATCTGTATACGCCGTACGCATCACCACACACACACACACACTGTAAAGGCCGTACGCTCTACACACACACACTGTATATGTCGTATGCACCACACACTGTATACGCCGTACGCACCACACACACTGTATATACCATACGCGCCACACTCACACTGTATATGCCGCTTGCACCACACATACACACTGTATATGCCGTATGCAACACACACACTGTATATGTCGTATGCACCACACCACTGTATATGCCGTACGCACCACACACACACTGTATACGCCGTACGCACCACACACATTGTATACGCTGTACGGACCACACACACTGTATACGCTGTACGGACCACACACACTGTATATGCCGTACGGACCACACACACACACTGTATACGCCGTACGCACCACACACACACACTGTATACACCGTACGCACCACACACACACACTGTATACGCCATACGCATCACACACACAGACTGTATATGCCGTGCACACCACACACACTGTATACGCCGTACGCACTACACACACACTGTATATGCCGTACGCACCACACACACACTATATACGCCGTACGCACCACACACACACACACTGTATACACCGTATGCTCCACACACACTCATACTGTATACGCCGTACGCAACACACACTGTATACACACCACACTGTATACACCGTACTCATCACCACACACACAATCTGTATACGCCGTACGCATCACCACACACACACACACACACTGTAAAGGCCGTACGCTCTACACACACATACTGTATATGTCGTATGCACCACACACTGTATACGCCGTACGCATCACACACACTGTATATGCCATACGCGCCACACTCACAATGTATATGCCGCTTGCACCACACATACACACTGTATATGCCGTATGCAACACACACACTGTATATGTCGTATGCACCACACACACTGTATATGCCGTACGCACCACACACACACACACACACACTGTAAATGACGGACGCACCACACACACTGCATACGCCGTACGCACCACATACACACACACTGTATACGCCGTACGCACCACATACACACACACTGTATACGCCGTACGCACCACATACACACACACTGTATACGCTGTACGCACCACAACACTGTATACGCCATACGCATCACACACACAGACTGTATAAGCCGTACACACCACACAAACTGTATACGCCGTACGCATCACCACACACACACTCTGTATACGCCGTACGCATCACCACACACACACTCTGTATACGCCGTACGCATCACCACACACACACTCTGTATACGCCGTACGCATCACACACACACACTCTGTATACGCCATACGCATCACCACACACACACTGTATACGCCGTACGCATCACCACACACACACTCTGTATACGCATCACCACACACACACTCTGTATACGCATCACCACACACACACTCTGTATACGCATCACCACACACACACTCTGTATACGCATCACCACACACACACTCTGTGTATGCCGTACACATCACCACACACACACACTATAAACGCCGTACGCTCTACACACACACTGTATATGCCGTATGCACCACACACACTGTATACGCCGTATGCACCACACACAGTATACACCGTATGCACCACACACACACACTGTATATGCCGTACGCACCACACATACACACTGTATATGCCGTATGCACCACACACACTGTATATGCCGTACGCACCATACACACACACTGTATACGCATCACACACACAGACTATATATGACGTACACACCACACACACTGTATACACCGTATGCACTACACACACACTGTATATGCCGTACGCACCACACACACACACTGTATATGCCGTACGCACAACACACACTATATACGCCATATGCGCCACACACACTGTATACGCCGTACGCACCACACACACACACTGTATATGCCGTACGCACCACACATACACACTGTATATGCCATATGTGACGGGGTATGCGGCAGAGCAAGAAGAGACCACCGGACTAAGAACGCTCCAACGGGATTTATTAAGGCAGGCAGCATACCAAATCGAAAATCCAAGTTATTCCTAAGGTTCATAATAAGTCCACAATCACTGACGGGCGTGAGGTCTTGCCGCAGCTAAGAGCCCCCACACTTCTTCCTCCAGAGATCTCCCAACACAACACTGGTCACGCATAAGTCCATTGTCTTGGGCTACCCGGAACAGCCCAAGGGTAGGGGAGGAGAGGTTTCCCCCCTCCTAGTCGATGGTTTAGTCCATGGCATGGCTCCGATGTGTCTATAAAGATGTGTACTGTGAGTTCTCCCTCTGCTTAAGAGAACAATGGGGAGTCCTCTAGCGGTGTTGACACAAGCCCAAGTTAAATTATGGTTGAGGAACAAAGATCTGGGAAAGAGCATGGGTATTTACATCACATCATGACATTTTATACAGAAATGCAGGACAGGGAAAATGATGTACCATGACAATTCCTTCCCCTCCAATTTTGTGTACGTACGAGGGACCTCTACAGGTCGCTTGTTAAGTACACACAGGCAGGGCTGACCGGACTCAGGGCTCCTCCTGCCTGGACAGTCCATCTGCATTTTGGTGTTGGCTGCCTCTTCTATACTGTACTGTAAAGTTATAGGGTTGCAGAGCCACGCTCCATCGTAGTAAGCGTCCATTGTCCCCAGAGGCTCTGTTCAGCCAAGTGAGGGGATTGTGATCAGTAACCACAGTGAATTCTCGTCCATACAGATACGGCTTTAGTTTCCGGAGGGCCCACACTATAGCCAGACATTCTTTTTCTACAGTTGCATAGGCCACTTCTCAGTCCAGCAGTTTCCTGCTGAGGTAGGCGACGGGGTGCTCGTCCCCCACTGCATTCACCTGGCTGAGTACAGCTCCCAATCCATAAGCAGAGGCGTCCGTCTGCACAATGAATCGCCTCTTGTAGTCCGGAGCAACCAGAACAGGGTCACAGACCAGGGCGCCCTTCAGCCGGTTAAAAGCCTCCTCACAGGCTGGAGTCCAGATTACCAGCCTGGGCATTGTTTTCTTGGTCAGGTCGGTAAGAGGCTTGGCCACAGTGCTAAAATGAGAAACAAATTTTCGGTAGTAGCTAGCAGTGCCCAAACAAGCGATAACTTGTTTCTTAGTATGGGGTACAGGCCAGTCTCTAATAGCCTGGATTTTTGCAGGTTCTGGACGGAGCTTCCCTCCCCCTACTCTATGCCCTAGGTACTGGACTTCACCCATCCCCAATTGACATTTATCGGGTCGAATGGTTAGGCCGGCTGCAAGAAACAGGTCAAGAATAACGGCTACTTGATTCAGATGTTCCTCCCACGTCTGGCTGAAGACGGCGATATCATCTAAGTAGGCACAAGCAAAGTCCCCACATCCCCGGAGGATCTGATCTACCATTCTCTGGAAGGTGGCCGGGCATTTTTCATTCCAAAAGGCATGCTTAGAAATTCATACAGACCAAAGGGGGTTATAAAAGCGGACCGTCCTCTCCCTTCCTCCGTGAGAGGAATTTGCCAGTATCCCTTACTGAGATCTAAAGGTAGTGACATATCGGGATCGAGCCATTCGGTCTAGAAGTTCGTCAATACGGGCATTGGGTAAGGATCACTGATAGTATGTTCATTAAGTCGTCTGTAGTCCACACAAAATCGAGTACTCCCATCCTTCTTTGGTACTAACACCACAGGAGAGGCCCAAGGGCTATGAGAGGCCTGGATTACCCCCAGCTGTAACATCTCCTCTAGTTCGTGCTGCATGGTGTTTCGAACTGATTCAGGTACCCGGTAAGGAGCCTCTTGTATGGGACGGATACCCTGAGTGTCTACATGATGTTGGGTGACGATGGTTCGACCTGGTTGAGATGAGAAAGCAGCCTGTCTCTGTTGAAGCACTCCCAGCATCTGGTCTTTCTGTAAGGGGTCCAGGTGATCTCCCAGAGGAACCTGTTCCACAGTGGACGGGGCTCTCGTGGCTTCCACGAGATCCGGTAGGGAGTCCTCTTCCTCGGGACCGTCTTCTGAAGCTAGCCGACAGCTTGCTATCATTGGAAGGTTCCGGTCGTGGTATTCCTTAATCATATTCACATGGACAGTCTTTTGTCTTAGTCCCTGATCATCTAGAGCAAGAAGGTAATTGGTGTCATTTAGTTTCTTGAGAACCCGGAAGGGACCCTCCCACGTGGTCTGCAGTTTATTTTGTGGATGGGGAATAATCATTAAGACCGGTTGTCCTTCTACAAACTCCCGATAGCGTGCTTTACGGTCATACCAGGTCTTCTGTCGGGTTTGAGCCATATGCACATGACTCTGGGCGAAACTAGCATGTTGAGCCAGGGTTTCTCGCAGCTTTAGGACATAAGGGACAACAGGGGCGCCTGTATCTTCAACTTGCCCCGCCCAGTATTCATTGAGCAGAGTTAAGGGTCCTCGGACCTTTCTTCCATAGAGGAGTTCAAAGGGGGAAAACCCGGTGGACTCCTGAGGAACTTCCCGATAGGCAAACAAGAGATGGGGTAGGTATTTCTCCCAGTCTGAATCTCTGTCCGTGAAGGCCCTCAGCATATTCTTCAGAGTGCCGTTAAATCGTTCACAAAGTCCATTTGTTTGTGGATGATACGGTGTTGTTCGAATCGCTCGTACTCCACAGGTGCGCCACAGACACTGGACTAGTTCTGACATGAACTGAGAGCCTTGGTCCGACAAGATCTCACTGGGAAATCCTACTCTGGTGAAAATGGTAACCAGGGCCTCGGCCACCTTGGCTGCAGAAATACTGGACAAGGCCACAGCTTCCGGATATCGGGTGGCGTAGTCCACAACAGTGAGAATGTACTGCTTTCCTGATCTACTTGGCTTAGCTAGAGGCCCAATGATATCAACAGCTACTCTTTGAAATGGCTCTTCTATGATAGGGAGTGGTTGCAGAGGGGCCTTTGGGTGATCTCTGGGTCGCCCTCTACGCTGACATATATCGCAAGTTCGGCAGAAATGTGCCACTGCCTGAGAAATCCCTGGCCAATTGACTCAAACCTTCTATCATCTCTCGGTGCGGATTTTGCATTGATGGCCAGCAGTAGGGATATCATGAGCAAGGTGTAGTAGGGGAATCCTGTATTTCTGAGGAACAATCATCTGTTTGTTACAAGTCCAGGGCTTATCTGGGGAGGCAGCATTGGTAACCCTATACAAAAGTCCATTTTCTCGGATAATCCTTTCCCTGTTCTCCCCTAACTGCCCTGTCTCAGCTCGTGCTCTAAAACTAGCTAGGGTGGGGTTAGTATCGACCTCTTGTCGAAACTGAACTCTATCCCAGGTATCACTCACATTGTCCCCACAAGAAGAATCACTCACCGGCGGTGTCGGCGGTTCTGGTGGCCTCATTTCCATGGATGAGTTGTATGTGTCCCCATCTTCTGCTCTCTTGGCTTGACTTCTGGTTACCGCACAGACGAAGTGGCAATGCAGATGTCCCACATCATTTCCTAAAGGAACGTCTGCGGGGAGGCCGCTCATCACACTGATCACGCATTGTTTGGCCCCAAAGCCATAATCCAGGGTCACCCTCGCTCTTGGAATATATCTCTGGGTGCCTCCAGCCAATTCAATGGCAATTCCTGGTCCCTTTTGAATTGCTTCTGGCTGAAGTACGTGGGGATCGGCTATGGTGAGAAAAGCCCCAGTGTCACGGAAGCCGACAACCTTTTGGCCATCCAGCACGACCTCCTGTAGATGTTTGTGCTGACGGTCAGAAGAACAGGTGGCTGGGGCTCGCACCCCATAGACTCCTGGTATGGGAGCCAGGGTATCGGAGTCACTTGGCAAGTCGTCAGGGACTGAATCCAGCTCTTCTCCTGGTGAGGGTGTCTGTAGATAATGAACCGGCAAAGGCGGTCTGTAGCTGTCCTGCCTCCGAACACCTGGACATTGGAATTGCAGATGCCCAGGCTGCCCACATCTATAACATCTGCGCTCTGGGACTCTTCCTCCACGTCGTAGTCCTGAAGGCGAAGCAGGAGTAAGGCGAGGCACAGTCACACGAAAGTCACCATGAGTGGATGGTCTATTGGGATGGTGAGTATGGGAGGCCGAAGGACCAGGTGCCGCCATCGTCAGGGGGCTGGCAGTTCTTTTCTCACTGAGTAGTAATTTTTTCCATTGAGGCTTGATGGTGAGAGCCTCATCCGCTAGAGCTGCAGCTTCCTCCACCGTGGCTGGTCTCCTTTCACGCACACATTCTCGGATCTCAGCGGGACACTTGAAGTAAAACTGCTCTTTCAAGATGACCTGGAGGAAGGCCCCCCAAGTAAAGGCCTCCTCTCCCTCCAGCCAGCGATGACATATTTGTTTGAGTCTGTGGGCATACATCTTGAAGGACACCTCCTCATCACAGGCCAAAGTACGAAACTGGGTCCTATAAGTGTCTGGGGTCACAGCGTAGTGTTCCAGAATAGTCCGTTTAATGTCTGCATACTCACAGTCCCCCCGAGGGTCCATAGCTCTATAGGCTGCGGCAGCTCCACCCTCTAAGAGCCCCACCAGATGTCGGACTCGCTCCCTTTCTGGGACTTCCATTAATCGACACTGAAGCTCAAAGTCCTGGAAGAAGCCCTCAATGTCACCTGCAGCCTCCTGGAACAGCTTGAAATCTTTGCGGGACACTCTGGGGAGTTCCCTCATGGTGGGTGCTGGGGTTACAGTCTGTCTGGCGCTTCTAGCTGCTTCCAAAGCTATCTGCCTCTCCAGCAATGCCATCTCCTTAGCTCCTCGCATGACCTCCATCTTATAGTCTATGGAGACCTCCTCTCCTATCATTGCCATCTCCTCCTAGTACCACACAGCCCACTGACTTTTTTGGGTATTTACCTCTGCCTGTCGCCTTTCCTCCATTGGCCATGGAGGTGCTTCCTCAGCGTCCTCTTGCAGGCGAACTCATTCCAAAGCCTCAGCTAGCTGCTCCTTTGAGAGTCCCTTGTAGCTGACCCCCAGTTCACGGGCCTTTGTTTGTAAGCTCACCACAGTCCAGTTCTTGTACTCTGAGGCTCTGGTTCCAGTAGTTGATGGGCCATTGTCCTCCATTCCTTCTGCTCTGATCCCACCGCTGCCAACCAGTTTGTGACGGGGTATGCGGCAGAGCAAGAAAAGACCACCGGACTAAGAACGCTCCAACGGGATTTATTAAGACAGGCAGCATACAAAATCAAAAATCCAAGTTATTCCTAAGGTTCATAATAAGTCCACAATCACTGACGGGCGTGAGGTCTTGCCGCAGCTAAGAGCCCCCACACTTCTTCCTCCAGAGATCTCCCAACACAACACTGGTCACGCATAAGTCCATTGTCTTGGGCTACCCGGAACAGCCCAAGGGTAGGGGAGGAGAGGTTTCCCCCCTCCTAGTCGATGGTTTAGTCCATGGCATGGCTCCGATGTGTCTATAAAGATGTGTACTGTGAGTTCTCCCCCTGCTTAAGAGAACAATGGGGAGTCCTCTAGCGGTGTTGACACAAGCCCAAGTTAAATTATGGTTGAGGAACAAAGATCTGGGAAAGAGCATGGGTATTTACATCACATCATGACATTTTATACAGAAATGCAGGACAGGGAAAACGATGTACCATGACACCATATGCACCACACACACTGTATACGCCGTACGCACCACACACACTGTATATGCCGTACACACCACACACACACACTGTATATGCTGTACGCACCACACACACTGTATACGCCGCACGCACTACACACACACTGTATATGCCGTACGCACCACACACACACACAGACTGTATATGCCGTACACACCACACACACTGTATACGCCGCACGCACTACACACACACTGTATATGCCGTACGCACCACACACACTGTATACGCCGTACGCACCACACACACACACTGTATACGCCGTACGCATCACACACTGTATACGCCATTTGCAGCCTCTTGTGCTGAACCACCAGCGGAACACCGTTGCGAATATGCCGAACACGCTGCCGCCGGGATCAGCCGAATGATTCACTGACCGCCGCCATCTTTGTACAGGAGGAGTGCATACGCAGTTTTAATGTGACCGCCGCTATCAGCCTGCACAAAGATGGCGGCGGTCTGATTTACTGCGCGGGGAGACCGCTCAAACGAGAGAACACATGAGGGAAAAAGACAGCACAGGGGTGGAAAGAGAGAGAGCAGACAAGGGAGGAGAGCACATGGGGTACACAGGTCAAAGAAGAGATCACATGAGAGGAGAATGGGGGAGAGAGAAAGTGCAAAGAGACAGAGCACGGGGGGAGACAGCTCAAACGGGACAGCACATGAGGGGAGAACACAGCACAGGAAGGAGAGAGACAGCAGACAAGGGGGATAGCACATGGGGTAGACAGGTCAAAGAAGCGAGCACAGACGGAAAAAGTCAGCACATGGGGGAAAGAGAGAGTGGATAGGTGGGTGAGCACATGGGGGGTGGGGGAGGTTCTCAACGCTGCAAAGCCTGCCCCCATCGTGACATTACCGATAGCATCGGGCCTCCATCTAGTTCATTATATAAATGTATCTGAAATATCTTTTGGTAAACAGCTAAAATGCCAAAACTTATATCACTGTCCAAATGTCACGCACAATGTAGGAAAGACAAAGTGCCACACGAAGGGATGAGGTGAAGGGAGGCCAGACACTAAGGACAGAAGGGGTGGAGACTTCCTAGACTGATCTGATATTACCCCATCTTCCCTACTGTCCCTATATTGGTTGCTCACCAATCGCCAAACAGGAACCTAAAACCCGGTATCTCCCTAGAGCTGGGGTCTGGCTAGAGAACGGGGTGGGGGAGGGGGGGTGAGCGCTAGTCAGTCCCCGCTAAATACTAAAGACAGCAAGGGGAGACAGACACGGGAAAAGTAGCTTAGCTTGAGTAGACTTCAGAGAGATTGCACACATGTCCTATTAGCACCAGTGAGGAAGGAAGAACTGCACTTGCTCCAAGCTTTCACAAGGGGTCATATGAATGTCATCGGCACCTCTGTGTAGCAACCAGAAAGTATTTAAACACCCAGGCCTGATTGTCAATTAGAGCAGGAGGGAGGTAGCCGCTGGGTCCTAGAGTGAGACAGCTAAGAAGGTTTCTGTAATGCCAAACAAAGGGATCTCCTGCAACCAACTGCAGGGTGACAGTCTGACACATCTGACACACCCGTGACACCAAATATTTTTGGAACTAACTGTAAATAAAGTTTATATACTGCAAGGGTAGTATTAACCCCTTCTTGATGTCAGCTGTACATGTATATCACACGATGGGTGTAGATATATGAAGCAACTCAAGAGCTGAGCCTTCACCATACCCGGAAGATGTCGGCCTTACTATAAAGCTTCCATCCGTATGTAACAGCTGCACGCCAATTATTGCTCTTGCCCCTAAAATTTCCCCCACTAAGAATAAAAAAATTACAAAAATTACCATAAAAAAGGTACAGAAAATCCATAAAGGTCCAGTCTATCAAAACATAACATTATTTCACTTGGACGCTAAAGATGACAAAGCAAATAAAAGAGCCAAAATTGAAATTTTTTCGGTTGCTGCACCTCCCCCAAAAAAAGAAATAAAAAGCAATCAAAACATCATATACAGCCCAAAATGTTATCTATAAAAATGTTGGCACACAAAAAACAAGCCTTCACTCAGTTCTGTTGATAGAAAAATATAAAAAGTTATGGGTTTCAGAAAATGGTGACACAAACCCATTTTTTTTTTTCAAAACGTCTGATTTTTTTTCCACCAGTAAAATAAAAAAACAAAATACAAAAAAAAACAGCATCTATACAAACTTGGTATGGCTATTATCATACTCAACTACCATGTAACCAGGTCCTGTGTATTGCATAATTAATGCCGTAAAAACATACCTCCCAAAAATGAGGGAGATTCAGTTTTTTCTCACCATTTGACTGTACTTGGCATGTTTTTCCCCGTTATTCAATACAATATATGGTAACATGAAAGGTGCAATTCAAAATTATAACTTCACGCAAAAATAAGTTCTGATAAGACTATGTTTATCGAAAAGTAAAAAAGTTACGGCTCTTGTATGAGGGGGCAAAAAAATAATGAGTGTGCAAAAAAACGGAAAATGACCCAGTCATGAAGGGATTAATTAACCTATTATAAAACAAAGGAAGATAAACAAAAGAAAAAGGTTTATAAGGAAAGGATGAAAAAAAGAGCTGGCACTTCCAAGAACATTAAAAATTTGGTTTCCTTTATTCATGTATTTGTTTAAAAAGTAACATGCCTAGCTCCGTATTGCACTTCAATATCCTTTTGAATGCTGTTCACACAGGAATGTATCAGAAACCCATGAGTGGGAATACCACTTAACAACAGCTGTCATCCTGAACACACAAAGAGGCTAAGGCCCCACTATCACTATTTGGTTAGTATTTTTCTTCAGTATTTCCAAGCCAAAACGATGTGAGGCACAATCAGAGAAAAGGTATAATAGAAACAAGTGCACAAATTCTGCATTTTTGACCTACTCCTGATTTTGGCTTACAAATGCTGAGGAAAATACTGACCAAGTACTGATAGTGGGGCCGTGGGCTTAGAGTGATTCCTTACGCATATCTTCTGATACCTACATTTTCTAATGAATTTGACCAAATAAAAAAATTGGTTAAAAATGCGAGGATATAATAACAATGATATTAACAAATCGTATAATAAAGCTTTGAAAAAAAACTTGTAATGAACTGCGTTTCGTTTCATTTTAAGAAATGATGCTTTTATACCTTCATATCACCATTTCATACCTCTGTCAAATTTAAACTTTAGAATATCTTAACATTTTTCACAAAATTATAATGTTATTATCACAGGTAGTTCGAATGTTGAAAAGAAAATGTTGTGTTGCAAAGTTGACATATAGCGAAAGAACTTTATCTAACTGCAGAAAATGTTACGGTAAGGCTATGTGCCCACGATGCAGAAATGCTCAGGATTTTTTCCTGAGCGTTTCTGCATCTCCATGGCAGAAAAAAAACGCATGCGGATTGGACATGCGGATTGGACATGCGTTTTTCCTGCCAGGGACATGTGGATGTGAAGCATTCTTCACTTGCATTTCCGCATGTGGGTTGACAAGCGCTTTCCAAGCGATTTTAGCATCACTTAGAAAGTGCTTGTCAACTTGGTCACACTATATAAATCCATGCAAACTGCATGGATTTATATACTGTGACCCGAGAGAATGTCAAAAAATAAAAAAATAAATCTATACTTACCCTCCAATGGCCCCCGCAGTCTTGATTTCCTCCGTCCCGGCTGCTGGCAGCGGTAGAGTGAAGGACCTGCCGACGTCAGCGTTGCGTGACCCGTCACATGACTCTGACGTCAGCGCAGGTCCTTCATTCCATCGCGAGCTGCTGCCAAGCAAGGAGGAGCGCACTGCGGGCCGCCAGAAGGTAAGTATATATTTATTTTTTATTTTATTCTTTTTTTTACAGTTTTCTATGGTGCCCGGGTCCGGAGGAGAGTCTCCTCTTCTCTAGACCTGGGTACTATCCGCACATTAGAACGCATGGAATGCGCATCTACTTATGCAGTGATGCGTAATCCATGCGGTCTAATGCAAGTCAATGGTGGCGAAAACGCAGCACTTCCGCAAAATAAATGGTAGTGCTGCGTTTTTTTCCGCAATGATAATCCGCAGCGGAAATTTCTGCAGCATGTGCACATGCGGATTATCATTGGGGAACATGGCAGACCTTCTACCATGTGTTTTTTAAGCGTTTCTGCAGCGTTTTTGCCGCTGCGGAAACACTTAAAAAACGCATCGTGGGCACACAGCCTAATTGTGTTGAATGCAGGGCCATAGTTACATTTTCCTTCATCCTTGGCAAGGTTCAGTTTTACTCCTCCAGCGCTGTATCCAAACAACTTGGCCAAAGTGGCTCTTTTGGCACCGCCAGTGGCATTAAGCACCCATGGTTCATGGCCTCTTTGCACCATCTTTACTATAGATCTGTATATTATAACCTCATACCAATTTAAGGGCTCATGCAGACGAGCATATTATGTTGATATGTGTTGTCCATGTTAAAGTCTGATAGAACACGGAAAGCACACTGACCAATGTAATTTAATAGGGCTGTTCAGATGACAGTGACTGTATTTATTCACATGGAGTGAATGTCAGTGTGGAAAAAAAAAATCACAGCAAGCACTAGTTTCTTCAGTATTTTGGATAACACTCGCTTATGCATGTTTACAGGTGCACACAAAAATTTTATCCCATGGGTTTCATCCATATAGCATCCGATTTTTAGAGAAGCACAGCCTTTCTTATCATAGTAAACTGTATTTTATCATGTACATTTTGAACCATTGATGTATAAATATTGTGGTAGATCTTCTCACTCGGCTGCACACGGAGGTAGACACGGAATACTGTCTCTTTAAATTTCTTGTTGGTTTATTAAACGGCATAAACCAATATCAAGTTCATAAAAATAACCATGGCACTTCTGGCATAAAAGCAAAACAAAGGAAAATGTCCAGCATAATCCTTGCACACCTGCCAACCGGCCACTCAGGGTTAGCAAAACAACGGTTCAGATTAGCACAAAATAACACAAACTCCTCTCTCTGGAGCAGGCCTCCAGATACTGAACAACACCTGAGTGAAAAGACTGGCTATTTATAGCACAGACCACACCATGGGGTGGAGATATGGTGAATGGCCTCTCAGCTGCACTATGGTCATTCACAAAAAAACAGCCCTTCTAAAATGGTGATTTAACCCTCTTAGCACATCTTATGTTTTGAGTCTGTAGAGCCTTGCCATATGACTTAAGATAAAAGCCAAACCAGAATCTCAATTTGCAAACATAGTGTTTTGGAGTATTGCCCCATGTTAGCGTAATGTATGAGATCTGATTTGGCTATGTGAGAGGCTTAAGACTGAGATCTAAGGGTTAACATTTCTCATTGTGAGAAATCAGAGTGACAAGCCAGGCCTGGCATGCCAGAGTGAGGAGACTTATAAATGCTATGCATGCTCCTCTGGTGAATTAAATATGCAAATTTCCTCTTTAGAAGAAGACAAGAACTTCCATCAATTAACAGTAGAACAGGCAATTTGCATATTTAATTTCCCGGAGGAGCTTGCATGGCATAAAGTATAAAATGGGAAGGGAAAAGAGGAAAAGATGTGAATGGAAAATAAAATGTAACGGCTGTTAAAATGAATAAATTTGTGCAAAATGTGTATAAGTAAATGCATACAGGGTCACCATCTATCAAATAGTGACCCACAAAATCCGGTCCGTGGTAAGGCGGAAAGAAGTATTGATGGAAATGCCTAACCCAGTCCCTTATTTATAGGGTTGTGGCTGTATATTATACACCTAAATTAGCCCAATTAAAATTCATTGCCAGTTTTCTATTAGACAATGGACATAGATTGCTCATATAAATATGAGCTATGTTCTGCACCTTATATCCAATTCGTATAGTCTGACACAGCCTGTTGTGACGCTCAATTATGGATCCTACTATAAATTATATATATATATATATATATATATATATATATATATATATATATACACACATACTGTAAATATGTGCTCATGACTGTGTTTAAAGTGTTGAACTCTGTAATTAGCCGGTAAATGCTTTAACAGTTCGCACCATCAAACCATAAATTTATGTTAGCACAAATTAAATAGACTGACAGATTATAGTATAAAGAGTGGTCTCGGGATGGTATTCCCTAGCCACACCATTTATCTTCAGTCCCTCTTCTAAGTTTGCGATCGATCGGTACGCCCGGCCGCACATGAATAGCTGGGCTGATAGCTATACGTGCTTACTCATAAATCTCCGGGATAGCTCACACATGAGATTGCGGGGTCATCATGCTGTACTATGCCAAGACCACAAGACAGTCGGTCACTACACAGTACTGCAATGATCGTAGGTTAGCTAGATAATGCAGTCTCTAAAGGTACCGCACACATGAGACTGCAGTCAGCATGCTATACCACGCTAAGATCACAGAGCACCTGATCACTGCACGTGTGCTATATGGGTCACAAGCTAGCCAGAGGATCTTAAATCAAAGTTGCTTAGGATATGATTCACTGTTAATTCATTGGTATTGGTAAGGGCCCTTAGAAAAAGCCGGTATACCGGCGAAACCCGCATCAGGAACGGAGTCCCGTGTTCTGATAGTATAGGTGGATAGGGAAATTTTGATAAAAAAAGAGAAATAAAGGGGAAGTAGACGCTCCTATATAAGCATCCAGACATAGTCACTCCAGGCTTCCCAGCTACCTCAGTCTCTATTATTAAAATGGATTCTGAAGACAAGCAGCAGTAGCAAATCCAGCGGCTGCCACCTTCTCCATCTCAGCGGTTGCCTGGGGAGCCCCAGGAGACATGAACCTCCCAAGTCACCAGCAATTCTCGGACTTCGGGTAGGCGAACCGGGTCCAGACATCGTGACTAACAGGACGGACGAGTCTGCAGACCCTAGGGACGATCCCCCGGCTGAGAAAGGTCCTCCAGCTAAACCGGTACCGGCTGTTTGAGCTCTGGGTAAGTGATCTTCCAGAAAGTTCACTTAGGTAATAAGGTGTCCCTTGTTATCTGTTTAGGGGAAGAAGTGTACCTCCAAAGCCAAGCACAAGCAGTGTGCATTATGCAAGGCAGTACTGGCGGACTCATATTCCAAAAGACTGTGCCAGTCCTGCATAAATCAAACTTTGGCAGACAAGACCCCTAGTTTCGCCTCAGGTTTAAAATCCCTAGTTAAATCAGAAGGGAGCAAAGTCCTCTCTAAAAAATCTAAGAGGAAGGAAGCTAACTATGAAGTCTCCCCAATCCCAGATTATTCCCTATCGTCAGCCGATGAGATTGACTCTGATGATTCATCTTCTTCATCCTCCTCATCCTCGGATAGTGGTTCAGGCCAGCACTGCTTTCCGTTAAATGAGGTTGACGGATTGGTTAAAGCAGTCCGCTCAACCATGGGCATTATGGACCCGAGGCCAGAGAAGTCAGTCCAAGATGTCATGTTCAGAGGACTGGGATAGAGGAAGAGGAAATGTTTTCCGCTTAATGATAAACTTCAGGATCTAATCCGTAAAGAGTGGCAAAGGCCGGAAAGAAAGGGTTCTCTCCCCCCATTCTTTAAAAGGAAGTACCCCTTTGAGGACTCTGCCTCTTCCTCCTGGGAGAAGGCTCCTGAACTAGACGCAGCTATAACTAAAGCTTCTAAAAAATCATTTCTCCCCTTTGATGATATGGGGGCCCTTAAAGACCCTCTGGACAGAAAAGCGGATGCGTTTCTCAAATGCACCTGGGAGACGACTGCTGGGGCTTTAAAACCGGCAATTGCCGCAACTTGTACAGCTAGGTCTTTGATGATATGGCTAAATCAGCTGGAGTCACATTTAGAAAACAATACATCCAGGAAGGAGATCTTGTCTAGTATCCCACTCATGCAGGGGGCAGCAGCTTTTCTAGCGGAAGCTTCTGCAGACTCAGTTAAGTTAGCTGCTAGATCAGCCGCCATGTCTAATGCAGCCCGCAGGGCCCAGTGACTCAAGTGTTGGCCGGGTGATATCCAGGCTAGAACTAGACTCTGCGCTATACCTTGCGAAGGGGGACATCTCTTCGGTCCAGTCCTGGATGAAATCCTGGACAAAGAAAGCGACAGAGAGAAAGGTTTCCCTAGTCTGTCCATGCCTGCCTATAAGTAGTCTTTTTGCAGGAGGAGATTTGTACGCAAGAGGCCACAGAGGGACCAAGATAAATGGGAAGATCGTAAACCAAAAGGTTGAGGTCTTCTGTTCAATACGTCTTCTTCTACTCGGGAGCCCCGGAAATCGAGTCAATGACTCGTAGCCCAGGTAGGGGGGAGGCTAATGGGCTTCTTACCTGCCTGGACAAAGATTTCAGCAAGTAACTGGATCCTTAATCTGATAGGCTCGGGTCTGAGATTCCAGTTCCAAGCAGTTTCTCGTGGAAGGTTTATCTTGACCCCGGTTCGTTCCTCTATGTCGGAACAGTTCGCCTTTCAGAGAGAAGTCCTGGACCTTGTTCATAAAGCAGTCCTGGTGGAGGTCCCGGCGTCCAAAAGAGGGTTGGGATTTTACTGCCCTCTCTTTCTGGTCTCGAAACCGGATGGTTCTTTCAGGTGTATTATAAACTTAAAAGAACTAAATAAATTCCTGATAATCCCCACCTTTAAAATTGAATCAGTCAAGTTAACAATAAAATTGCTGTTTCCAGATTGTTACATGGTAGTTTTGGATTTGAAAGACGCCTATTACCATGTACCTATCCATTCAGATTACCAAAAATATCTTAGAGTGGCTGTGGTTACAGATGGGGTAATGAAGCATTTTCAATATAGGGCCCTTCTGTTCGGTTTAGCCATAGCCCCCCGGGTATTTACCAAAATTGTGGCAGAGGAAATGCTCATGTCAGAGAACATGATATATTAATTATCCCTTATCTGAATGATTTCCTGATAGTTGGTAATTCTGCCCTCCAATGTAATAAGCATCTAAAAATAGTGATCTCCATCTTAGAGAATCTGGGCTGGGTGCTCAACCTGAATAAATCTAGGCTAACTGCCACAAAGGTTCAGCAATTCTTGGGCGTTCTGCTGGATTCAAATTCTCAGACATGTTACCTCCCTGAAGCCAAAAAACTAAAGATCAGGGATTAAGTGAGAAGGGCAGTGTCAAACCCAGTCATGTCCCTTAGAGTTGCAATGTCCCTGTTATGTACCCTGACATCTTGCTTCCCTGGGGTTCTGTGGGCACAATACCACTCTAGGGTTTTACAATGGGATGTACTGCATAATGAAGTTTTGTTGAAGGGACACTTGGAGGGGAGGTTTTCCTTGTCCACCCGGTCAGTTGAATCCTTATAGTGGTGGGTTGATGAAGCAAACCTATCCAGAGGGGTCCCCTGGATTTTTAGAGCCACCAGAACAATTACTACCGATGCCAGTTCCAGTGGGTGGGGGGCCCATCTAGGAGATATGGTAACCCAGGGCTCATGGTCTAGTACGGAAAAGAGTCTCTCCTCCAAAGTTAAAGAGTTGCTAGCGATAGACAGGGCAGTCAATTATTTTCTAGTCTTTCTTCAAAAACGTGACGTAAAGATTCTTTCTGATAATAAAATCGCAGTAGCTTACCTGAACCACCAGGGGGGTACACGATCAAGATCTCTGATGAGAGTGGCGGATCATCTCTTTCAGATCTCAGAATGCCATCTTCGTTCCCTAACAGCCCTAAATATAAAGGGAAAAGAAAATTCAAGGGCAGACTACTTAAGACGCTATACCCTGAAACAGGGAGAATGGGAACTAAATTAGGACATTTTCTTCCAAATAGTCCGAAGATGGGGGCCTCCAGTAGTGGACTTGTTTGCCACGAGGTTAAAATCGAAAAACACGGCTCTTCTGTTCCCTGAATCCCGAAGAAAACCCCCTGGCAGTGGACGGTCTCCAAATACCCTGGGGGTTAAGCCTAGCCTATGCCTTTCCCCGTTGACCCTTCTTCCCATGGTTATCAGGAAGATCAGGGCGAGAGTTCTGCTGGTCGCACCCTTCTGGCCCAGGAGGCTCTGGTTCTCGTGCCTGAGAAGCATGTCTGTGTTAGATCCTTGGGGCCTACCAGAAGTTCCGGATCTCCTCTTCCAGGGTCCGATAGTCCATCCTCAAGTGTCTGGCCTCCACTTGACGGTATGGAACTTGAAGGGAAGCTATTAAGAAAAAAGGGGTTCTCCCAAGGCCTAGTAGCTACCTTAATGCATAGCCGTAAACCTATTACAACCAGAATTTATGCGAGGACCTGGAAGAAGTTTTTATCTATTTTCGGTTCCAGAGTCGATGAGGGGGCTCCAATAAGTAAAATTCTAGAAATTCTGCAAAAAGGTCTTGAGCTAGGACTAGCCACTGGCACCCTAAAAGTTCAGGTGTCCGCCTTAGGTTCCTTATATAGCTGTGACCTGGCGAGTAATTATTGGATTTCCCGTTTCATTAAAGCCACCTTTAGGTCTAGGCCCATTGCCAGGAGCAAATTGGTACCCTGGGATCTAAATTTGGTTCTAAAAGCCTTAACTAGTTCACCCTTTGAGCCAATAGAGTTAGCTATTCTTAAGTCCCTCTCCCTTAAAACAGCACTTCTGGTAGCCTTAACATCTGCTAGGAGGATTAGTGATATTCAGGCTCTGTCTTCAGCCTTGCCCTTCACTCAGATCCTGGATGATAGAAAATTTTTTAAACCTGATCCCGCTTATCTTACTAAAGTAGCTACACGGTTTCACAGACTCCAAGAAGTAGTCCTACCTCCTTCTGCCCTAATCCAGGTAACCAGAAGGAAGAAGCGTTTCATACGCTAGACGTAAAGAGATGTGTAATTAGGTACCTCTTGGTCACCAGAGACTTTAGGAGAGACAGTTCGTTATTTATATCCTACCAAGGTGTTAGGAAAGGCTTTAAAGTCACAAAGTCCACCATAGCTAGATGGATTAGGGAGGCCATTTTCCTAGCTTATACATCCAGCGGTGAGGAAATACCACAAGGGTTGAAGGCTCATTCCACCCAGGCAGTGGCGACCTCCTGGGCGGATAAGACGGGGGTATCGATAGAAGACATATGTAAGGCTGCTACATGGTCTTCTCCGTCTACTTTCTATAGGCACTATAGACTGGATTCGGGTGTTTCATCTGATCTCACTTTCGGGAGAAGGGTGCTCCAAGCTGTAGTCCCTCCCTAAACTTCTTCATCTCTGCAATTCTCTCGTGGTGCTGTCATGGTCGACAGATAAAGTCATAAGTTACTTACCGGTAACGGGATTTTCGGAGACAATAACAGCACCCTTATGTTTCCTCCCTTCACGTTTGTGGGAGCACTTCTTGTTATTGATTTTCACTCTTAGTTGGTGATATATAAAAATGTTGGTTTATCATGTTTGCTATGTCTACTAACCTAGTGGTCCTCTCAATGCTCTGTAATCCAAAGTGCAGTGATGCCGAGGGGTGAGGATCTGTTGGTGAGGTCCTGGTGCCCCTTTATGGATGGCCTAAGGAGAACGGTTGTCTGCTGGAGCTTGATACACATGCCACGGTCGTGATATCTATCGTCTGGATGTAGGGAACTCTCTCATGAATTGTTGTTGCCAGCTGGAGCGGGAGACGTGCTACGGTCGTGGTATGAAGCATGGACTGTGACTACAGACTATACTGATGGGAGATCTAAAAGTTCTGGGCGAACCAAAAGTTGGGAGACAGTGGGTATTGCCTGGTATGGGGGCAGTGAACTATGGGATGGGGACATTGCATTGTGACCATCTACCCGGAATTGCTGTAAAACCATGGATGGAATGTAAGGAATAAAAATAGTTGCATTGTTATCCTGCCTAGGTGATTATTAAAACCCAGAAATAATGTTTTTGGGAACACCATGAAATTAACTATTTGAGAAATGAACAAAGTTGCTAAATTCTTAGCAGTTGGCAAATCTGTGACAAAGTCCATGGACAAATGAGTCCAGGGCAGCGACAGAACCTTGTAAAGCAAGAGATATCCCCCTGGGGCCTGACAAAAGACCTATAAAGAGATCTCCAAGTGGCAGAAGAACCTGGGTGTCCTGCTAAGACAGAATCGTGTATTTCATTAAGAAGATGCAGAAACCAAATGTCCTAAGAACTGGACCTGCTGTACTTTAAATTGACATTTCTCTAGTTTTGCAAATAAATTGTTATCAGGTAGGATCTGGAGAACCCAACATGCTCACGATGCTCCTCTTGAGAAAGCAAGTAAATCAAACTATCATCCAGGTAAATTACTACAAATCTAGCCACTAGAGGGCAAAAAAATTTATTAATTCAATTTTGAAAGCCTGCCGGAGGACTGGTTAACCCAAAAAGAATTATCAAATTTTCAAAACGACCCTCAGGCGTATTGAATGCAGCCTTCCATTCATCACTCTGACAAATGCAAATAAGGAGGAGAGTGACAAGCCAGACCTGGCATGCTAGTATGATGAGACTTAAATGCAACAAGGAAAAACCTTACCCCTTAGATCACGGTCTTAGCCTCTCATATAGCCAAATCAGATCTCATACTTTACACTGACGAGAAGCAATACCCCGAAGCACCGTGTCTGCAAATTAGGATAAAAGCTAAACCAGAATCCCAAGTCATATTGCAAGGCTTGTTAAATGGTCAATATTGACTTGTAGGATTGCTACTTCCAATAGGTGGTACTAGAGTTCAAGTCCTCTTCCTCTCTGAAAAAACAATTTGTACATTTAATTTCCCAGAGGAGCATGCAAGGCGTTTAACTCTCCTCATATTGTCATGCCAGATATGGCCCGTCATTCTCCACAGCAAGAAATCTTACCCCTTGGATTCCAATGAACTTGATACATTCAGAGAAGCAAGAGTCACCCCATGATCTATCTCTTGAGTCTCCCAATTGATTACAGGATTGTGCTTAATTAACCATTGCAGGCCTAACACTAACTTTGCAGGTAGAGATGGGAAAACAATGAACGATATGGATTCAATATGTAACACTCCTACTTTCATACATACAGTCATGGCCAAATGTGTTGGCACCCTTGAAATTGTTCCAGAAAATCATATATTTCTCCCATAAAATTGATGCAATCACACGTTTTGTTATACACACGTTTATTTCCTTTGTGTGTATTGGAGCACCACAAAAAAAACAGAGCAAAAAGGGCAAATTGGACATCATTTCACACAAAACCCCAAAAATGGGCTGGTAAAAATTGTTGACACCCTCAACTTAATATTTTGTTGCACATCCTTTGGAATAAATAACTACAATAAATCGCTTCCTATAACCATCAACAAGCTTCTTACACCTCTCAACTGGGATTTAAGACCACTCTTCTTTTGCAAATTACTCCAGGTCTCTTATATTTGAAGGGTGCCTTCTCCCAACAGCAATTTTAATATCTCTCCACAGGTGTTCAATGGGATTTAGATCTGGGCTCATTGCTGGCCACTTCCGAACTCTCTAGCTCTTTGTTTCCATCCATTCTCGGTGCTTCTTGAAGTATGTTTGGGGTCATTGTCCTGCTGGAAAACCGATGGCCTAGGATACAAACCCAGCTTTCTGACACTGGGCACTACATTGCGACCCAAAATCTTTTGATAATCTTCAGTCAAGGCAACCAGTGCCAGAGGCAGCAAACCAAAGAAAAAAAATCTCCGAATCTCCACCATATTTGACTGTAGGTACTGTGTTCATTTCTTTGTAGGCCTCATTCCATTTTCGGTAAACAGAATGATGTGCTTTATCAAAAACCTCTATCTTGGTCTCATCAACAAAACATATGTAATTGAAATAATTTTCTGGGAGAAATACTTCAATTTCTTAAACAATTTTAAGGGAACCGACACTTTCAACCATGACTGTACATTTTTGACCTTCATAGTAACTTGACTTTGAGAAAGAAGAGAGTTATCAATTGCTGAAACTTGAATGGGAAGACCGAAAGTAGAGACCTCATTACCACAGTTTGCAGTGAAATCATGATCAATTACATTTAAAGCAGAACCTGAATCCACAAATGCAGGAGTAAAGATAAAACCAGACTTAGTCTCCAGGAATACCTGTAATGAAAACCCGAATGCCTGTACAAGAGATAATCTCAGATTCTTGGTTCCTGTATCTTTACACTTCAAAGTCTTTTATCTTTCTTTTTTTAGAAATTCATCTTTATATTTGAAACACTGAACCACGATGTGACACGAACGACCTATAAACAAAAAGGAGCAGATCTTCCGAGTTCTGTAGCCCCTCTAAGATCTCTGCAAGCACCAATTTGTATAGGTTCACCAGCTTCAACTGACAGCGAGGAAGATTCCACTGAAACACCTTTGTATCATTGTCTCTCAGGCATCTGTCTAAACAAACAGCCAGTGTCATAGCTTCCTGCAGGGACTGATGCCAGGAAGTGTAGACCAGCATGTCCATAATCTGATCCAAAAGTCCCTGGCAGAACTGACTCCATAGGGCACAATCGTTCCAGGAAGTCTCTACTGCTCAGCATCTAAACTCAGAGCAATAGTTCACAGATCTCCGGTCACCCCCCCCTCTCCATGCAGCACTTAGCTGACAGCCAATTGCACAGGGAGCAGAGTGCTGAGGCAATTTGTTCTTATCTGTATAGCACCAGGAGTTTGTAGTGAATGCTGACCAGCCTCTAACACATGGGACTCTGACAGCCCACCTTCATGAATATTCACTTCACTTTAATGAGCCTCAGAGTCTGATTCAGGCTACAGCATTAGGCAGGGCCGGCTCCAGGTTTTTCTGGGCCCCGGGCGAAAGTCTCAGTGGGCCCCTTTAACACATACCACGATTCATGATGCACAGATACCGCAGAGAAATATATACATTATATATATATATATATATATATATATATATATATATATATATATATATATATATATATATATATATATATATATATATATATATATTAGTACAATGCAAAGATTTCACTTCTTACATTACATGAGCGATATCTATTGTAAATTCCACAATAGCTCAGAAACCGGCGAATCGCTCCATACAGAATACTGGCCCACATATAAGGCTCCATACGGAATACTGGCCCCCATATAAGGCTCCATACGGAATACTGGCTCCCATATAAGGCTCCATACGGAATACTAGCCCCCATATAAGGCTCCATACGGAATACTGGCCTCCATATAAGGCTCCATACGGAATAATGGCCCCCATATAAGGCTCCATACAGAATACTGGCCCCCATATAACGCTCCATACAGGATATTGGTCCCCTTATAAAGCTCCATACAGGATACTGGCCCCCATATAACGCTCCATACAGGATACTGGTCCCCTTATAACGCTCCATACAGGATACTGGCCCCCATATAATGCTGCATGCAGGCTGTTACCCCCCACATAATGCCCCATACAGGCTGTCCCCCCCTTATAATGCCCCATGCAGGCTGTTACCCCCACATAATGCCCCATGCAGGCTGCCACCCCTCCTCTTTATAATGCCCCATGCAGGATGTACCCCCCCTCTTTATAAGGCCCCATGCAGGATGTCACCCCCACTCTTTATAATGCCCCATGCAGGATGTCACCCTCTCTCTTTATAATGCCCCATGCAGGATGTCACCCCCCTCTCTTTATAATGCCCCATGCAGGATGTCACCCTCCCCTCTCTTTATAATGCCCCATGCAGGATGTCACCCCCCCTCTCTTTATAATGCCCCATGCAGGATGTCACACCCCCCTCTCTTTATAATGCCCCATGCAGGATGTCACCCCCTCTCTTTATAATGCCCCATGCAGGATGTCACCCCCCTCTTTATAAGGCCTCATGCAGGATGTCACCCCCTCTCTCTATAATGCCCCATGCAGGCTGTCACCCCCTCTCTCTATAATGCCCCATGCAGGCTGTCACCCCCTCTCTCTATAATGCCCCATGCAGGATGTCACCCCCTCTCTCTATAATGCCCCATGCAGGATGTCACCCCCCCCTCTCTTTATAATGCCCCATGCAGGATGTCACCCCCCCTCCCTTTATAATGCCCCATGCAGGATGTCACCCCCCCATATTATGCCCCATGCAGGATGTCACCCCCCCATATAATGCCCCATGCCTCCATACATTGAAAAAAAAAATCCAATACTCACCTCCCTCCTCCTCACCTGCTGCAGCTGCTCGGGTCCGGACTCCAGCGTTGCCGGCGTCTTCCCGCTCTCCGCTCCCTGTGACGGCTCAGGGGAGCGTGCGGTGGAAAGACGTCACCGCGCCCTCTGACCTGAGACGTCACAGGGAGCGCAGAGCAGGAAGACAGCGGATCTGCGGAGGCACGGGGAGAGGTAAGTATCCGGCTGCCAGGTCCCTGAGCAAGCGGGAGAGAGCGGGCGCTGGCACCGCTCTCCTCCGCCCACAGCCCAGCGGGGTGCGCGACCGCCAGTGGGCCCCCCTGCCTGCTCAGGGCCCCGGCACTTGCCCGGGTGCTGACGCCGGCCCTGGCATTAGGCTATGTGCCCACATGCAGAAATGCTCCGGGTTTTTCCTGAGCGTTTCTGCATCTGCCTGGCAGAAAAAAATGCATGCGGATTGTACATGTGTGTTTCCTGCCAGGGACAAGTGGATGTGAAGTGTTCTTCACATGCATTTCTGCATGCGGGTTGTCAAGCGCTTTCCAAGCGATTTTAGCATCACTTGGAAAGTGTTTGTCAACTTGGTCACACTATATAAATCCAAGCAGCCGGCATGGATTTATATAGTGTGACCGTAAAGAATGTTTAAAAATAAAAAATAAATCTATACTTACCTTCCGATGGCCCCCGTAGTCTTGCTTCCCTCCGTCCTGGCTGCCGGCAGATCGGGGTACACTACACTGAAGGACCTGCCGTCACATGACTATGACGTCAGCGCAGGTCCTCCAGTCCATAGCGATCTGCCGGCATGAGAGGAGGAGCGCAGCGGGGGCCATCAGAAGGTAAGTATAATGTACAGTACAGACCAAAAGTTTGGACACATCTTCTCATTTAAAGATTTTTCTGTATTTTCATGATTATGAAAATTGTACATTCACACTGAAGGCATCAAAACTATGAATTAATACATGTGGAATTATATACTTAACAAAAAAGTGTGAAACAACTGAAAATATGTCTTATATTCTAGGTTCTTCAAAGTAGCCACCTTTTGCTTTGATGACTGCTTTGCACACTCTTGGCATTCTCTTGATGAGCTTCAAGAGGTGCTGTCCAGCGCCATTTTATTGAAGACACTGTATATTAGGGCTGTGGAGTCGGTAAGACAAACCACCCACCGACTCCTCAATTTCCCAGACTTCCGACTCCACGACTACATCGCCACAGCACTGCCTGACTACAGAGCATGTACATAAACTAATTCCCTTAATTTTTTTGGCTTTATAAATGCTTTAGTATATATGAATATAAAATATATTACTTGTCAAAAATGGAGAAGTCGAATTTCCAACCTAAGCAACGGATCACGCGGTCATATGGTTCACGGGCTGCAAAATTATCCAGATCATTTTGCAGAAGCATGAAATCAGGCTTCATTGTGTGATTACTTGCAGGGTTACTTTTTAGATAATGCTTGTGAGTAACATATAACTTTCCAGAATCATCTCGGATTAATGCCAAGTCAGAAAGGTCTCCCTCCAAAAGACCATCTAATGACTTCAGCTGATATGTGTCCAAAAGTCCATTATTAACGGCTCTAAAAAAGAAAAAAATGCAAACACACCAGTCAATCTGCATAGCTCTATACTATTTTTCTTTTGCAATAATTACTATATTTATTTGCAAAGTCAACAGAAGGGCCCACATTTGCACATATATCGGTTTTATTTTCAACATCACAACCAGCCCAATTAAAAATCTATAATTGAAATGGATGTGCTTGATCTATGGGACTGACTAAGGCCATGTTCCCACATATCGCAAATACTGCATTTTTCACTGCTTTTTTGTGCAGAAAATCTGCTGCACTTCACTGTGTAAAAAAATGTATGGTTTCATTAATATTCATGTCCATCATGCATATAAAGATGCTGTTGTACTGTGTGTTTTTTTTTTTTTTTTTACAGGGAGTCTGAAAAAAGCATGTTAAATAACTCAGTTGTGTTTTTAATTACAGAATCAAAGCTTTTTAGTACTAAAAAAAACCCAAAAATACATGAAAAAGGTGCTTCAAATCTGTACAAAAATGCACCAAATAAAGGGGGAGAAGCAGCAGATAAAAACCACAGCAAAAACACAGTAATCAGAGAAAATTCTTTGTGAATAGTATGGTTATATTATGGTGTGCGCACCGGCAGAAAATATGCAGTTAAAAAGCAGCAGAAAAAAACGCAACATTTACGCCACATGTGAACATGGCCTAAGATAGCACTATGCTGCTGTACCTGGAATAATGGTTTTTGCCTCTTTGGATTTTTCCTTTCTCTAGCTCAACATTGCAAAATAAAAAGTTAAACTAAATGAACTAACGTTTTTTCAGCCTTGAATACTATGTTCTGTGAGAAGAGCTTCTAATAAGACCTAAAAGTTTCCAAAAATCAACACAGAAAAAAAGCAATCATATTTAGTAATACCTAGGCATAATACTAATGCACTGCAGGATGCCGCAGGCCCCCATGATAACTGGTGGAAGCACAAGAGGTGCAAAATTCTGATAAAGAAACCATTCACAGACCTACTATTCATGGAGGGGGTGGTTGTATGAAAGCACACAAATAAGACTTGCGCAAGGTGCCAGGTACACAAATACGTGTAGGACACCATACTGCTTACAACCTATTGATTACACCCTACTATTAGATCAAGCAGGCTGCCCAGCACTTTATAAGTGTACCCTACAGGCACAGACACCCCTATACCCCGCACCAACACTACAAGGCAAGCCACGTCCAGCAGAAGATAAAAACATACATAAGATACTAGTTAATCTTTTGGCCAAAATATGCAAGCTCTCAATCTGCTTCAAAAGTCCTAATTGTAAATGCCACCTTACCCAAGCCTGCTGTGTCCTGCAGTGCATTAGTATGGTGACCAGATAATGTTAAGTATAGCTGCTTTTTTCCATGATGTTATGTTTCCCTAGTAAGAGATCACAAATTAAGGCTTCTTCACACGTCTGGATATTTCCAATACTGGAAAAACCAGCACCAGAGAAATCTGTGTTTGTGTGTGTGTGATATGTGTGGCAACCGTGTGCCGCATCACTATCACACACACATCCCAAGCGCCAGGTGCTGAACACTGCCCTCATCATTGTTCCCTGCTGGCGCTGCAATCAGGGCCAGCAGGGGACAATGTTGAGAGCAGTATTCCGCTCCCGCTGTCTCCTAGTGTAAAAATAAGAATAGAATAAAAAAAATCCTTATACTCACCTGTACGAAGATTAAATAAGTGTCCCACGCTGTAATCCATCTGTCCGCACACACTGAGGAGCAAAGGAGAATGACTCACTGCAGCGAGCGGGCCCCTGACCCGCGCTGAGCTCAATGAGCGGTGTCCTGTCACTCCCTGAGCTCAGCACAGTTCAGGGGCCCGCTCGCTGCAGCGAGTCATTCTCCTTTGCTCCTCAGTGTGTGCGGTCACCTCAAGCCACCGCAGACGCTGATGCAGAATTGTCGGTCAGATGGATTACAGCATGGGACAGTATGTCGGACAGGTGAGTATTATGGTTGTTTTTTTATTTACTTTTTTTTTTTTTTTTTTTTTTTTTTTTACAGGGGACAATGGCTTTAGGGAATTAGTTGTAAAGGTGAGTATAGTGTTTTTTTTTTATGTTATTATTATTTCACACTTGCTGGACACAGCGGCAGAAGAATACTACTCTCAACATTGTCCCCTGCTTGTGCTGATCGCAATGCCAGCAGGGGACAATGATGACAGATGCCTGCATCACCAGGTGAGTGAGAACAGCGCGAACTGTACCGCTGACTTCCAAGCGCCGGTAAGTGTCACACGGATGATATCCATGTGTTATCAAGTGTGCACTTGTGCGGTACATTTTGCAGCCCATGCTGCAGGTAAAAAACTGACATATCAGCGTGTCTTGCCCACAGACATACGGTCCGTGAAAACACACTGATATGTGCGCAGACCCATTAATTTGAATGGGTCTATTTGTTTAAGTGTCACACAGAAGTGTGAAAGAGCCCAAACATGGTGTAATCTGATTCCGTAACAAACCCTCTACCATCTTCCCCCTACTTCTTCACGACCTGCGTTTGGAAAGTTAGCAGAAAGTTGGGGCCCAATGGATGGCCTAAAGATAGACCTCACCTTTTAAGAGACTATGTAGCCTCAGAAGAATGGATTTTGGTGTACAATCTTTCACATACTTGCCTCAAATCCCCAACATAGTGTGTGGACCAAGACAGTCTGACCCTGGAACGTCCAATCATATGTATAAAATTAGTAGAGCTTAGGATATTTTCAGCAGTTTCAAATGCAGAATTCCCACGACCCAAAATGAGAACACTTTGTCCTGTGAAATTAGAGGGGTCTATTGAAACGGTCTCATAGCCCTCCGCATACTCTTCTCCAGAAAACCTCACTTTATTAGCTAAAGTCAATCCAGTCGCCACTAGAAGAACGCTGAAACAGAGGAAAATATTAAAATTACATTAATACATTTGGAGTATAAAATCCTTAAAGGGAACCTGTCATGTCCAAAAACACTATTTACCTGCAGATCTGGGATTAATCTGCAGGTAAATAGCATTAAAATCATATTAAGATGCTTACTGGAGCAAAGGCGACAGGGAGAAAATTACTTTATATACTACCTGTTGCCACTCGCTTCAAGTCATACAGGTGGTGCAGGCAGCGGTTACACCATTCATCTGTAAAAAGAGTGCGCTGTAATCACTCCCACGCACTTTGACAGGCAGCTCTGCACCGACTCTAGGACTGAGTGCTACAGGTAGGATACAAGTGCACTTTCTCCTTGCAGCCGCTGCTACAGTAAGGTAGCTTAACATGATTTTACCGCCATTTACCTGCAGATTAACCCCTATATTCTATTCTTTCTGAGCCTCACATGTTCCCTTTAATTACAAAGTACAGTGATGTATAGTTACAACTAAATGCAAGTGCACACATATACTTTACTATCAAGTCTGAAGAAATGATGCTACAAGCGATTTACTGCTTAGCTTGTTTTTGCCATCAGACAACCTCATATTCCAGCATCTGAAAGTTTAAATCAAAGAATTAAAATAAAACAACACATCTTCCAAGTGCAATAGGAAAGCCAAAGATGCAAGGTGCTGTGGAGAGCACATCAGACCCTTTCTGCTAGTAGTCGAGGGAATTGTGCAGCATTGATCCGCTCCAATGATATCTTCTGATACATTGATGAAATATCACACTCCATGAATACCTACAGAAATGAGCACTAACAAAATAATTAACAAAGTGCAAAAGAATATGCCTGTAATTATCGGTACTCAGAGGCAGAGAGTGAACGTCCAAAACCTATTGTACGCTACGAGTTGAGATAAATTAATAGAATAAATGTGAGACAATAAGCTATAAAATAAAAAATAAATGTTAACAGCAAAAATATAAAAAAACATATTAAAAACCTACAAGGATATTTTAACAATTTAAAGGTATAAAAGCTATAAGTGGATCAATAATGGTTGAAAAAGTCAAGAAAATGTTTTTGAGTGTGTTGCAGTTATTCTTGGCTAAATTAGCTTTGTGAAGGAAGAGATAAAACTCCTGTTGCAAAGTGTTATTTATCAGCCAAAAAAGAGCACCAACAATTGAAGCTCTGCTGCTTGTACATAAGCCTTTAGCATCAAGCTTATCTGCACCCAGCAGCAGCTCAGTTTCATGAAGGGCTTGTCTAGCTTATGCCTGAAACTTCACTTGCATATTTAATGCACTTTTTTCGCTGGATAAATAAATATTTAACAAAGATCATTAAAACTGGGAATGAAAAATTGGTTTCGGACCAGCCAGCAGGAGAGGTTCCTGAGACATACATCTACGGTATATATAAGGCTTCGTGCTGTTGTTCCCGTCCAAGAATACAATATCTAAACCATCTTCCTCTACATGCTGTATCCAGACAATATACAAATCAGACAACACAGGAATAGGGTAAAGGGGTAGAGGGGTAAAGCAAGGAAATTGCTTATCTGATGAGTCTAAGAGTAAAGACAAACTCCAATATAGCTACTAGGGACCTGCGGGGACCTCGGCTGCCACTACAGCAGGGATACATCGGACTATACTGCTGTTCTGCTTTGGAATTAAATGCTATGGTTTATTGAAACAATTGAATTTTGACTATAGCCACCTAAGGTATGCCAATGGTACAGTGGGTATGGAAAGTATTCCGACCCCTTTAAATTTTTCACTCTTTGTTATATTGCAGCCATTTGGTATATTCTAAAAAGTTCATTTTTTTTTCTCATTAATGTACACTCTACACCCCATCTTGACTGAAAAAAAGCAGAAATGTAGAAATCTTTGCAAATTTATTAAAAAAGAAAAACTGAAATATCACATGGTCATAAGTATTCAGACCCTTTGCTCAGTATTGAGTAGAAGCACCCCTTTGAGCTAGTACAGCCACGAGTCTTCTTGGGAATGATGCAACAAGTTTTTCACACCTGGATTTGGGGATCTTCTGCCATTCTTCCTTGCAGATTCTCTCCAGTTTCGTCAGGTTGGATGGTGAACGTTGGTGGACAGACATTTGCAGGTCTCTCCAGAGATGCTTAATTGGGTTTAGGTCAGTGCTCTGGCTGGGCCAGTCAAGAATGGTCATATAGTTGTTCTGAAGCCACTTCTTTGTTATTTTAGCTGTGTGCTTAGGGTCATTGTCTTGTTGGAAGGTGAACCTTCGACCAAGTCTGAGGTCCAGAGCACTCTGGAAGAGGTTTTCATCCAGAATCTCTCTGTAGATCTAATAGAAGAAAACGGACCCCATAATTTGTTATGCTATTTCTCCCGAACGAGATGATGCCCCATATGTCATCAGAAATTACTGTTAGGCCACAGTCAGGGCTGAGAAGGAAAGACTATTTGGCTTTTGGAGCATAGCTTTTGGTAGAATAGTTTGTGGGCAACATTTGCGGAGCCCCTAAGGTGCAAGAACAGCAGAAAAACCCCAAAAGTGACCCCACTGTAGAAATTGCACCTCTCCATGAATTCATCTACTGCTGCAGTGACTATTATGTAACATCCACGGCAGGCTTTATTCTTATGCCAGTTTAGTGCCCATACATTGTGCCCGCATAAAGTGTAGTGCCCCCATACATTTCTCCTGGTGACAGACACCCCGTAAATAAAGTGCTCTCCCCGCTACAATACTGCCAAACATGTGGTGGCTTACTGCAGTTTAGGCACAGTCGGGCTCAGAAGGAGGGGGCATTTGGATTTGGGAGCGCAGAATTCATTGGATTTTATTTGAGGGGGCGGGAGCCATGTTGTTTTTCCAGAGTCTTTGTTCTACCAGTAATGTGAGACCCCTTATAGTCCCAGTGACAGATGATGGACCTGAGAGGGGGCTGGTTTTGTGTGGGATAAATTAAGGGTTTTATTGGTAATATTTTGAGGTACATCATTTTCGATTGCTTCCAGAATAAGACTGGATCACCAGTCTACGCTGAGCCCTTAAGTCAGGGCTTCCGTGTTAATCTCACAAAAATGCGATTCAGACGAAACCCCCAACGGAACCACCCACCACAATGAGGCAGGTGGAGACACTTTGGAGTCAGTTTGACATCTGCTCCGGTGGTCTCCATCTTTTTAGGCACACACAGATCTGTGGTTGTCCACACTTGTGCGCTAAAAAAAAAGCCTAAAATGATTGTACGGCGCTGGAACAAAGACCAGTCCAAAGGGACTCCATCGGCCTCATAAGTGAGTGGCTCCATCTGGGTTTTTTTGTATGAATTGCGGTGTCGGTGAATTTACACGGAAACCCCAACGTAAGCGCTCAGCGGAAAGCGCAGGATAAACGTGAGCCGAGCCTTATTCAGATTTTTTTGGAGGCAGAATGAAGAAATAGACAGCAGTACCAGAATAGTTCTTATTTTTATTTTTTCGCTGTTCACAGTGCGGTATAAGTGATAAGGTGGATTAATTCTTTGGGTCGGTGCAACTACAGCGATATCAGATTTATATGGGTTTTTTCAGGTTTTGTTGCTATCACACAGTAAAAATGCTTTTTTTTATAAAAAGTAGTCATTTTTGCCGCCATATTCTGAGAGCTGTAACTATTTTTTGGTGAACAAAGCTGTATGAGGGCTTATTTTTTGCGGGACGAGTTGCAGATTTTTTGGTACTATGTTGGGGCACATAGTAATTTTTGATCGTTTTTTATTCAGATTTTTTCAGACACAGAATGAACAAAAATCAGCAATTCAGTTATTGTTCTTATTTTTTTTTTCTTGCGCCATTCGCCATGCGGTAAAAGTGATAAGACAGATTTGTTCGCCGGGTTGGTACGATTACAGCGATACCAGATTTATATTTTTTTTATGCTTTGCTATTTTTACAGACAAAAAAAACAGTATTTTACAAAAAAGAATTTGATTTTGAATCATCGCATTCTGAGAGCTGTAACTTTTTATTTTTTTGCAGGACGGTTTGTCGGTTTTATTTCTATAATTTTTTTTTTTACGTGTAACTTTTTGATTGCTTTTTATTCACTTTTTTGTGAGTAAGCATGATGAAAAAGCGTCATTTTCGGCGCGTTTATTTATTATTTTTTTTACAGCGTGCGCCAAAAGGACTAAATAACGTGTCAGTTTTATAGAACGGGACGTTCCGGACACGGTGATACCAGCTATGTGTATGTTTTTTCGTTTATTTTTGTTTATCACAAGCGCTTCGTTTTGAGCGGCGAAACGGATTTTAATGATTTGTGTGCGCTTTTTCTGTTTTTTTTTTTTTTTACTTTTTAACATATTTTATTTAACTTTTTTTACTTTTTCACCTAGTCCCATTGTGGGACGTGTGATTTTCACTTTTATTGCTGATCTCGTACACTGCAGTACTCCTGTAATGAAATGTATGAGACCTGTCAGTGAGTCATGTCTGACTCACTGACTCTGCCTGTGAGATCCAGCTTATTGCTGGCTCTCAAAGGCCACCGTACCCTGCGTTCATCACATGATCTCAGGGTACCATGGTAACCATCGGGACCTGAGATTCTTATCGCGGGGTTTCGATGGTTACTAAGGGGGTGTCCCAAGACCCCATTGTAACAACTTAAATACCGCTGTCACGATTGACAGCGGTATTTAAGGGGTTAATCGGCCCACACACAGCTGACACTCGCAGGAATCGCCGCCGCGGGGCGGTGCTATTTACTTACTCCTCAGCGTCACATTTTTGAAAATGCGTTACGGCGGTCATTAAGGGGTTACATTTATCACGTAGTTTGAAATGGTATTAAAATGGAATTTAGACATTTTTTTGGGGGGGGGATTTTTAAGGCATCAGGGCAGTACAATTATAGCAATACCAAATTTACATGAATTATGTTTTATTTTTCTGTCAATAAAGCTGTGAAAGACTTTTTTTGTATAAGCCAAGCCAAAGTTTTCATAAATACCATTTTGGGGTACATACGACATATTGATTACTCTTTATTGTATTGTTTAGAGACGTGTGGTGGCAAAAAAACCACAAATCTGGCATTTTTAATTGTTTTCTCTTTACAGCGCTTATCATACAGGTTAATTAGGTTTACATTTTGATAGACCATTCTTTTACAAATGGAGCAATACTGAATATGTTTATTTTATGTTTTCCATTTCTTCATTTTTAATGGGGAATAAAGTTTATGTTTCAAATTTTGATTATTTTTTACTTTAATTTTCAGTCCCCTTAGGGGACTTGAAACTATGATTGTCTAATTGCTTATATTATATACTGCAAATACCATAGAATTGCAGGATACAGTGAAAATCTCGGTCTCCCACGAAGTTCAGCTTGTGGGACGACAATCGCAGTGATGAGTGCTTTAAGCCGGCCCCCGGCTACTATTTTAAGACATCTGCTCCCCGCAATAGGATTGCGAGGGTCCGATGGTGTTTCCATTTAAATATCGCTTTAAAAGATTGACAGCAGCCCCTAAATGGTTAACAGCACGGGGTGGAGTTTGCCTCCAGTCGCTTCTGTTAGAAACAGATTCCGGTTATATAACTTTGTCGGCATCAACCACATGTGAAGCATTTTAGAGTCAAACATATGAGATCATACAACTAGTACGGGATACATGCTGCCTGTGGATTGGGCAGCATGTAGCAGCTGTCAGGTTCTCTTTAAAGAGGTTTCCGCTACTGGGACAACCCCTTCTTGATGTAAATGTTTGACCCCGATAAAATAAAAAAGCTTATACTCACCTCTCATGCTGGCCCTGTTCCAGTGGTGTTGGCACTCGCTCTCCACCGGACCCTCCTGCGGTTGTTAGGACACGTGAGACGAGCGCCCAATCAGTGCTGGCGTCACTGTTCCCGATTCTGTCGAACTGAACATGAAGAGGAAGTCAGGGTTGCGGCTGATCTCTGACTTTCTCTTCATGTTCAATTCAACAGAAGGGGGGACTTGGGCGCTGGGGTCAGATGTCACAATAACAGCACGGGAGCCCCAGGAAAAGTGAACACAGACACCACTGGAATGCGGCCGACACGGGAGGTGAGTATAAACTTTTTTATTTATCAGGGCCAAACGTGGGGTATGACAAGGAGTTGTTCAAATAGTGGACAACTTATTTAACTTTTCTTTTTTTCTGATTTTTCATTGTCATATTCCAGGAGCCAATATATTTTTAAATCGACACAGCTGTGGGAGAGTTTCAATTTATTTTTTTTTTTTTTTTTACAGGGATGGGTTGTATTGGTCAGTGGCACCATTTTGGTGTACATACAGAAAATATAATAAGTATTAAGCACGTTAACAATTTTCTAAGTAAATATATTTCTAAAGGTGCTTTTGACATGAAATATGAAATTCTCACCAGATGTCGGTAACAATCCATCCAACCCAGGCAAAGAAATCAAACCTTAGATGTCCATAAATTACGATATGTATAATAATGAGAAATGACACAGGAAAAAAGTATTGAACACATGAAGAAAGAGGTGTAAAAAGCCATGGAATGTCATGGCACCAGCTATAATCTATCAGTAAGTAGAAAGCAATCCTGACAGTAAAAAAGATCATCTGGTTTAACTGATGGCCTATGTAAGGTAGCGCTATTCATCACGCTGGGGGGGTACTCGCTTCACCGGGTCAATTAAAGCACACATGCAACATTTTCCGGTAATATGAAGACCAGCAGTTTATTACACATCATAAACCGCTCAAACAGAGTCCATCTCAGTGGCTCGCAGGAATGTTGCACATGTATCCTAGAGCCTTTTCAGTGGCAGCTATGCCCGCTTGGCTTCAAATACAGACTTCAGCAAGGTACAGTGACAATATTCACTTAAAGCGCCGATTTTACCTTTGCCGGGCCTCAGCTGCTTCTATCAGCTCGGTTCTGCCACAGCTGTGGCTTTAAGGCTTCCCAGACGTAGTCTCCAAGCAACGTGCCTTCCAAGGCTACTGGTATCTCAACCACAAGGATCCAGCCTCTGCCTTCAAGGCTTGTGGAGTCCCACACAGGGACCAGGCCTCTTGCCTTCCAAGGCTACTGGTATCTCAAACACAAGGATCCAGCCTCTGCCTTCCAGGCTTCACCAGGCCTCTCTCTGTCTCGGTTTCAAAACCACCAGGATTTATATATCCTTCTGTGCACACAGGACCTGTGATGATGTCACAGTCATGTGATCAGTCACCTGAGGGGGAGGTAAATGGTCAGCCAGAACACACCCCTTGGACATTTTAGCAATGCAGCAAGCAGCTGCATTACACCTATTAAAAGATGTCTCATTACTAAGGTGCCACACATGAAACATCTCATGGTGAGTAAAAACAGTTAGCTGTCTCAAGACTTTTGCAACCTTACTGTCGCAAAACACACTGATGGCATTGGTTACAGAACAATTTCTAAACTACTGTAGATTCCATGGAGCATTGTTGGGGCCATAACCTGGAAGTGGAAAGAACATCTTTTCACCATAAACCTACCACAACCAGCTGCTCCCTGCAAGATTTCAGGCAGAGGAGTGAAAAGAATTATTAGAAGAGTTGTCCAAAAGACAAGGTGTCACACTGACTGGAGGTCAGGGGCCTAAGCTGACCCTAAGCTGGGGCCCTGACTAATCCCTCTACCTGGAGGTACTGTTAAAGGTACAGAGGTCCAGGCCGCCAGCATAACCCCTACCTCCTGAGGATCCCTGCACCTCAGTAATCTAGTCCTGAGAAGTCCCCGATCACAACAATAGGGGACAGGAAATAATATGCCAACACTCAGTACTTAGACGAACGAGACAGTACAAGGGTCAAACCAAAAACCACCTTGCATACAAAAACTACACCACAACTACAGAGGGAACACCAACGGGAGAGGAGATAAATGATAAAGCGAGGAAGGGAAAAACCACACCAAATACACTTAGCTCAGAACTCCAAAATACCACGATCCGCTCTGTTTGTCTGTATGAAATGCTTTCACCGACACTTCCCTAACAGACCGGCAGGCATTTGAAGGAGTCCCACTACTGCAGCATTGATTGCAGCTGGGCGAGGCTGGACCTCGTCTAGCACAGAGAGAGAGAGTTAACTCCCTCACTGCCGAAAAACACAAAACACTAAAAACTCAGCTGCGAGAAGTCAGGCTGTGTAATCGTGACGATCTTCGTGGCGACACACCCGTGACACAAGGACCACCTGTGGAGAGCTACAGAATGACCTGGAATCAGCAGGTACAATAGTTTCAAATAAAATAATAAAGTAATGCACTCAAACTCCATGGCCTGTATGCACGCTCTCCATGCAAGGCTCAATGCTGAACAAAAAGCATGTTTCATGCGCTTTTACAGTTTGCTCAACAACATTTAGACAAGCCTGTGAAATACTAGGAGAATATAGTCTGATCAGATGAGATCAAAATTGAACTCTTTGGATGCTAGAATACAAAACATGTTTGGAGGCCAAAAGGCACAGCATATCACCCCAAAAAAACATACCAACAGTGACGTTTGGACGTGGGAACATCATGGTGCGGGGCTGATTTTCAGCACATGGCACTGGCAAACTTCATATGCTTGAAGGAAAGGTGAATAGACAAATGTACCGAGACATTCTTGATAAAAATCTGCTGCTATCTACAGGTAAGAATAAGATGAAACGAGAGTGGATATTTCAGCAAGACAATGATCCCAAACATACAGCCAAGGAAACTCTCAATTGGTTTCAGGGAAAGAGTTCATAGAAGAAACCCATGGAACCTTAAGGATTTGAAGATTGTCTGTGTGGATGAATGGGCCAAAATCACATTTGAGCAATGCATGCGACTAGGTTCTCCATACAGGAGGCATCTTGAAGCTGTCATCACCAACAAAGGCTTTAGTACAAAGTATTACTTACACTTCAGTGTGTTCAACACTTTTTTCCTGGGTCATTTCTTATTATTACACATAGCATTTTCGGACTACAAGACGTACTTTTTTCCTCCAAAAATTTGGAGAAAAGTGGGGGGTGCGTCTTATAGTCCGAACGAATGTGGTGTGTGTATTTTTATATTATACTAATATATATACACTGCTCAAAAAAATAAAGGGAACACTCAAATAACACATCCTAGATCTGAATGAATAAAATATTCTCATTGAATACTTGGTTCTGTACAAAGTTGAATGTGCTGACAACAAAATCACACAAAAATCATCAATGGAAATCAAATTTATTAACCAATGGAGGTCTGGATTTGGAGTCACCCCCAAAATTAAAGTGGAAAAACACACTACAGGCTGATCCAACTTTGATGTAATGTCCTTAAAACAAGTCAAAATGAGGCTCAGTATTGTGTGTGACCTTCACGTGCCTGTATGACCTCCCTACAACGCCTGGGCATGCTCCTGATGAGGTTGCGGATGGTCTCCTGTGGGATCTCCTCCCAGACCTGGACTAAAGCATCCGCCAACTCTTGGACAGTCTATGGTGCAACGTGACGTTGGTGGATGGAGCGAGACATGATGACCCAGATGTGCTCAGCCGGATTCAGGTCTGGGGAACGGGCGGGCCAGTCCATAGCTTTAATGCCTTCATCTTGCAGGAACTGCTGACACACTCCAGCCACATGAGGTCTGGCATTGTCCTGCATTAGGAGGAACCCAGGGCCAACCGCACCAGTATATGGTCTCACAAGGGGTCTGAGGATCTCATCTCAGTACCTAATGGCAGTCAGGCTGCCTCTGGAAAGCACATGGAGGGCTGTGCGGCCCTCCAAAGAAATGCCACCCCACACCATTGCTGACCCACTGCCAAACCGGTCATGCTGAAGGATGTTGCAGGCAGCAGACCGCGCTCCATGGCGCCTCCAGACTCTGTCACGTCTGTCACATGTGCTCAGTGTGAACCTACTTTCATCTGTGAAGAGCACAGGGCGCCAGTGGCGACTTTGCAAATCCTGGTGTTCTGTGGCAAATGCAAAGCGTCCTGCACGGTGTTGGGCAGTGAGCACAACCCCCATCTGTAGATGTCGGGCCCTTATACCACCCTCATGGAGTCGGTTTCTAACCGTTTGTGCAGACACATGCACATTTGTGGCCTGCTGGAGGTCATTTTGCAGGGCTCTGGCAGTGCTCCCCCTGTTCCTCCTTGCACAAAGGCGGAGGTAGCAGTCCTGCTGCTGGGTTGTTACCCTCCTACGGCCCCCTCCACGTCTCCTGGTGTACTCGCCTGTCTCCTGGTAGCGCCTCCAGCCTCTGCACACTACGCTGACAGACACAGCAAACCTTCTTGCCACAGCTCGCATTGATGTGCCATCCTGGATGAGCTGCACTACCTGAGCAACTTCTGTGGGTTGTAGAGTCCGTCTCATGCTACCACGAGTGTGAAAGCACAACTAACATTCAAAAGTGACCAAAACATCAGCCAGAAAGCATTGGTACTGAGATGTGGTCTGTGGTCCCTACCTGCAGAACCACTCCTTTATTGAGGGTGTCTTGATAATTGCCAATAATTTCCATCTATTGTCTATTCCATTTGCACAACAGCATGTGAAATTGATTGTCAATCAGTGTTGCTTCCTAAGCGGACAGTTTGATGTCACAGAAGTTTGATTTACTTGGAGTTATATTCTGTTGTTTAAGTGTTCCCTTTACTTTTTTGAGCAGTGTATATATATATATATATATATATCTAATATATATAATTGTCTTATCCCGTCTGTCTGTCCTTCTGTCCAGGAAACCCCGCGTCGCTAATTGGTCCGGCCGCGGCCAATCAGCGACGCGGGATTTCAGAAAAAGATGGCGGCCGTTAGCGGCTCATTTGCCGCACGGAGGTCAGCGGCGATGCAGCCGGGAGATGACCGGCAGCCGCGACCAATCAGCGATTTTGAAGCCAAATTTAAACACCGCTCTGCTGATTGAGCCCGGTCGGCCGTATACATATTCTAGAATACCCGATGCGTTATACTAGATGGTGGCCCGATTATATATATATATATATATATATATCTATATATCTATATCTATCTATATATATATATATATATATATATATATATATATATATATATATATATATATATATCTATATCTATATATATATATACACACACACACACAGTACAAACCAAAAGTTTGAACAAACCTTCTCATTTAAAGATTTTTCTGTATTTTCATGATTATGAAAATTGTACATTCACACTGAAGGCATCAAAACTATGAATTAACACATGTGGAATTATATACTTAACAAAAAAGTGTGAAACAACTGAAAATATGTCTTATATTCTAGGTTCTTCAAAAGTAGACACCTTTTGCTTTGATGACTGCTTTGCACACTCTTGGCATTCTCTTGATGTGCTTCAAGAGGTAGTCACCGGAAATGGTTTTCACTTCACAGGTGTGCCCTGTCAGGTTTAATATGTGGGATTTCTTGCCTTATAAATGGGATTGGGACCATCAGTTGTGTTGTGCAGAAGTCTGGTGGATACACAGCTGATAGTCCTACTGAATAGACTGTTAGAATTTGTATTATGACAAGAAAAAAGCAGCTAAGTAAAGAAAAACGAGCGGCCATCATTACTTTAAGAAATGAAGGTCAGTCAGTCCGAAAAAATGGGCAAACTTTGAAAGTGTCCCCAAGTGCAGTGGCAAAAACCATCAAGCGCTACAAAGAAACTGGCTCACATGAGGACCGCCCCAGGAAAGGAAGACCAAGAGACACCTCTGCTTCTGAGGATAAGTTTATCCGAGTCACCAGTCTCAGAAATCGCAGGTTAACAGCAGCTCAGATTAGAGACCAGGTCAATGCCACACAGAGTTCTAGCAGCAGACACATCTCTACAACAACTGTTAAGAGGAGACTTTGTGCAGCAGGCCTTCATGGTAAAATAGCTGCTAGGAAACCACTGCTAAGGACAGGCAACAAGCAGAAGAGACTTGTTTGGGCTAAAGAACACAAGGAATGGACATTAGACCAGTAGAAATCTGTGCTTTGGTCTGATGAGTCCAAATTTGAGATCTTTGGTTCAAACCACCGTGTCTTTGTGCGACGCAGAAAAGGTGAACGGATGGACTCTACATGCCTGGTTCCCACCTTGAAGCATGGAGGAGGAGGTGTGATGGTGTGGGGGTGCTTTGCTGGTGACATTGTTGGGGATTTATTCAAAATTGAAGGCATACTGAACCAGCATGGCTACCACAGCATCTTGCAGCGGCATACTATTCCATCCGGTTTGTGTTTAATTGGACTATCATTTATTTTTCAACAGGACAATGACCCCAAACACACCTCCAGGCTGTGTAAGGGCTATTTGACCAAGAAGGAGAGAGAAGGGGCGCTACGCAAGATGACCTGGCCTCCACAGTCACCAGACCTGAACCCAATCGAGATGGTTTGGGATGAGCTGGACCGCAGAGTGAAGGCAAAAGGGCCAACAAGAGCTAAGCATCTCTGGGAACTCCTTCAAGATTGTTGGAAGACCATTTCCGGTGACTACCTCTTGAAGCTCATCAAGAGAATGCCAAGAGTGTGCAAAGCAGTCATCAAAGCAAAAGGTGGCTACTTTGAAGAACCTAGAATACAAGACATATTTTCAGTTGTTTCACACTTTTTTGTTAAGTATATAATTCCACATGTGTTAATTCATAGTTTTGATGCCTTCAGTGTGAATGTACAATTTTCATAGTCATGAAAATACAGAAAAATCTTTAAATGAGGCGTGTCCAAACTTTTGGTCTCTACTATATATATATATATATATATATATATATATATATATATATATATATATATATACACACAAACACATGCGCACACACACACACACACACACACACACACACTGTGGCTGGTGGGGGTTGTGGAGGGAGTGGCAGCATAGAAGGAGTGGGGCACAGGAGGCAGGAGCGCTGCTGCAGCTCCTGCGTGTGCCTGATGCTAAAGAAAATGAACATTTACTGCTCCCCACGCCCATGGGCGTGGAGAGGGGTGAATATTAATGCTCTTTAATAGCAGGCAAACGCGATCCCCCGGCAGCAGCAGGAGCCGCACTGCGGCTACACTGTGTGCCAGCTATTTAAGTGAGTGAAGTCACTGCTCCCCTCGCACCCGCCAAGTGTTGTTACACAGGTCTCTGGCCGCAGAACGTCCACTTGTTTACCTGCTCCAGTCAGGCAGAGTGAGAGCCCGTCAGCTGTAACGGAAGCGAGCATGCCTGCTGTTTTTGCTTCACTGAGCACGCCACATGTTTCTCAATTCACAGTAACATCTCCGCGTGCACCTTACTCACGGTCCAGCAGTTTGTCGTGTTCACTCTACTCCGCCCTCTCTCAGCACAGCAGCCAGCCCTCGAACCCGCAGTTGTGGTCACATAAAAGATCCTTTCATCCTACAAATGACAAACCTAAGAAGTTGAATTCCACCATCTTCAAATCTGTTGGCCACGGAAATGCTGCCTTTCTGCCTGGTGGATACAGATGGTTTCCGAAAGCTGATGATCGTTGCAGTCCCCCAGTACCAATTGCTCCGTCGCCATTACTACTCTAAGGAAGGTTTGCCTGCTCTACACCAGCATATCGCAGACAACATCACCCGTTTCTTGACTAAATCTATGTATGCTGGGTGCATTTCACCACTGACACCAGGACGTGTAAGCATGGCCAGGGGCATTACATCTCTCTGACTGGGCACTGCGTGACTCTGGTGGCTGTGGGGGCAGGCGGGGAAGGGGCTGCTCCACAAGTCTTGGAATCCCAAAGGCTTGCGGGAAAACTCTGTATCTAACATTTACTCCACTGCTTCTGCCTCCTCCACCTCCTCTAGGGCCTCGATCTGTGCCCTCAACCCCTGCCTTAATGAGACACGTGTTCCAATAGCGCAGAGCGAATCCCCAACACCTCCTTACTGCGTAGCCAGTGCTCACCGCAATCAGGCAGTCTTAAAATTGTAACATCCCTGGCGGCGTGCTTGCATAGTGCACCACCTCCCACCATGCAAGACCGCAATCTTACCTGTCAGTCCATGCTGCACTCTTTGCTCCAGTACCTGCTCTGTCCATGTCTCTTGTCTGATTGCTTAGGGCATCGGCGCGGCTTTCTGCTTGTTTCTTATAGCTACTGTGTGCACAGTCCTAATGCGTCCCCAGCCTATTGCTGTGAGTCACTGGATACTTAAACCCCCTCCACCCAGCAGGAGGTGCCTGAGCAACACTTTCTCTCAGTTTGTCCTTTGCAATTAAATTGCCAGGTCCTGTCCTGTATCTAGTCTGTTCCGCCACCCTGGGGGCTGTATACCCAAGGCCTGTTACCTGTCTGTTCTGCCACCCTGGGGGCTGTATACCCAGGCCTGTTACCTGTCTGTTTCCGCCACCCTGGGGGCTGCGTTCCCAGGCTCAATTCAGTATCTTGTTTCAGTTCCTGTCTGAACAGTGTCCTAGCCAGTTTCTTGTTTGTTTCCATGTTTGTACCTTCCCTTTTCCTGCAGTGTCTGAACCTGCACCTAACTCCAACTCGTTGTCTCTTGTAAGTTTTGTGTCCACTCGCTACTTCATTGTAAGTACCTTGTGTGTATCTGGTTCTGCTCGTTCTGTTTCCCTGCCTCCGTATTTACCTCCTGTGTTCTAGCTATCTTCCTGTATCTTCCAGTCTGTTCCATTGTGAACAGAGCCCTGTCCTGTCTGCCTTCACCTTCTGCTCTGTTCTGCTCTGCTTGCTCACCGCTCCGGCGGTTCCGATCTGCTCTGCTTGTTTATTGCACCTGCGGTTCCGCTCTGCTCTGCTTGTTTACCGCACCTGCTGTTCCGCTCTGCTCCGCTTGTTTACCGCTCCGGCGGTTCTGCTCTGCTCTGCTTGTTTACCGCGCCTGTGGTTCCACTCTGCTCGTTTACCGCACCTGCGGTTCCGCTCTGCTTGTTTACCGCACCTGCGGTTCCGCTCTGCTCTGCTTGTTCACCGCTCCCGCGGTTCTGCACTGCTCCGCTTGTTTACCGCACCTGCGGTTCCGCTCCGCTCTGCTTGTTCACCGCACCTTCGGTTTTGCTCCGCTCTGCTTGTTCACCGCACCTGCGGTTTTGCTCCGCTCTGCTTGTTCACTGCACCTGCGGTTTTGCTCAGCTCTGCTTGTTCACCGCTGCTGCGGTTTTGCTCTGCTAGTCCACCGCACCTGCGGCTCTGTTCCTGTATCCCAGTCTGTACTGGTCCCTATCCAGCCTGCGTTCATACCTGCCAGTATCTGCCTGTCTGCATTCCAGCCGTGCCTGTCAGCACCCGCCTGCCTTCATACCAGCCGTGCCTTCTAGTACCCACCTGCCTTCATACCAGCCGTGCCTGCCAGTGCCCACCTGTCTGCATACCAGCTAACCTGCCTGTTCCTGCATTCCCTGGTGTGGGGGGTCAACAGCTGTGACCGGGGTCTGACCTGGAGTAACACCTGGTCCCTCTGCTCGGTTCCTCTCTGGTTCATGGAGTCGACTGAGCCGCCGTGTGACCTTGGTCGGATCGGGTTAATACTTCGTTACGCCCCTCCAGGCACTCCTCGGTTCATGGTACAGTGGGATCACTAATCACGCTCACGCCAGTCAGTCCGGGTGCGAGCGTAACAAAAATGAATATGTCTTGTCACACAGGTCAAGAGTTGTGGACAGCTATCCAGGCTAATTTTGAGAAATGGCTGTCTCTACTGAACCTGGAGCCATGGAAGGCCATGTGCAATAACTGTGCGAATCTGGTGGCTGCCCTATGCCAGGGCAACCTCACACACGTGCCTTGCATGGCTCACGTGTTCAACCTGGTGGTACAGCAATTTCTCTGCCACTATCCTGGCCTGGATGCGCTACTACAGAAAGCATCGTCGCAGTGTGCTCACGTCCGCCGTTCGCACCCCGCAGGTCATTGACTCGCAAAGATACAGAGGTCTTAGTCCATGCCAATTAACCAGTTGATATGCGATGTGACGACACGGTGGAATTCCACTCTGCACATGTTGCAGCGACTGTGGCACCAGCAACGAGCCCTGGGGCAGTATCTCATGTCATATAGCCTGGGCAAAAGCAGTATGGACGTGGTAAAAATCACGTTTGCGGAGTAGGTACAGATTAAGGACCTCTGGACAGTTTTGAAATGGCTACGAAGATGATTAGCGCTGATAATGCAATCATCAGCATCACTATTCTGGTCATCTACATGCTGTAGCACACTTTAAATAGTCTGCTGGAGGAGGTGGTGGTCCCAGAGGAAGAGGAGGAAGCAAAGGAGGATGCGGAAGGGATAACAATGTCTCTAAGTACCACACTGTCATCACACAGGCGGGTGTATTACAGCAATCTAGGGGGGTTTGTGTTACCAGACAAACTGTTAGTGAAGGTGCAGGAGCCGAGGAACAAATGGAGGAGGTGATGGGCGAGCAACAGTCAGGAGATAAAGAGGATAATGATCCCCTCTCTGTTGTCTGTGGTTGGCAAGAGGGGACAGAGGAAACAAGCATCAGTGTTACCCAGCCACCAACACATCATGGGCTTGGACATCATGGAAGAGCCCAACACATGAGCACCTTCTTACTGCACTATCTGCAACATGATCCCCGTATAGTTATGATTCAAAATAGTACTGACTACTGGGTTGCCACTCTGTTAGATCCACGTTACAAGAGTAAATTTTGCCAGATGCTTTCCACCCTGGAAAGGGACCAGCAAATGCTGGAGTATCGAAACAAGCTTTTAGACAACCTTAAGGGAGGTTTTCCCCAAAGACAGCAATGAGGCACAAAGTGTGTATCGCAGCTCTAGACTTCCAACCTCAGGAAAGTCAATTCGTCAACGCAAAAACATTAGCAGCAGCAGTGTAAGTGACAGAAGCAATTTCTGTGAGTCCTTTTACACATCCTTTAGACCAGCTCCACCAGCACAACAGAGTACAAGTCTGACATGTGGTGAACGATGGAGGATGGTCCAGGAATATCTCGAGCTCAATATCAATACCATCAGGGTTTGGACCCTTTTACATTTTGGTCTTCAAAAATGGAAGAGTGGCCTGAGCTCGCCTGTCACATCTTGGAGGTTTTATCATGCCCAACAGCCAGCGTTCTCTCACAACGTGTCTTCAACGCTATTGGTGGTGTCCTGATGGATTAGAGCATCTGGCTGTCCCCTGAAAGTGTAGACCACCTAACTTTCATCAAGATGAACAAGTCATAGATCTCCAAGGACTTTTACACCCCAATCGCCGACTTTGCAGACTAGACGATGGTGTTGTTTTTAGTGTGCTGCAATGACCTCGCGTTATTGCAGTCTGTGATATCTTTGTCGAGGCTTCTGTGCCTGCTGTTGCTGCTGCTGTTAACAATTTTTGGAAATGTGGAGGCTCCTGATTGTGTCTCCATCTGGTGGGTTGGCTGCAGTGGAAGGGGTGTCAGTGCCCCATTATACTATTCCTACTTTAATGAAATCGATGCCACTTTGGTGGTTTCTGCCCCTAATTTTTTGAAATGTGGAGACTCGTGGTTGGGTCTCCTTCATGTTGCCTTTAGCAGTAGGGCTCCCAGACTGGCAGGTCTCCACTTACTTTCAGTCAACTACAAGTGTTACTATCCTTAAATTCTTGTACCAATAGTACTCTATTAAACTGATGTTTGTGTCATCCGAGTGTGGCAGAGCAGAAAAGCGGCTTAAGCTGTTGTATGTGGTATCAGAGCTGCCAGTAGAGCAGGCCAACACCGATCCCCCACCCACCTCGTCTTAATTTGAAGTTCAATTCAAAGCTGTAAATGCTGGCCCAGACCCCGATACCGCATGCTTGACCCATGACTGACTGCTGCTGTGACATTATAAAATTTGTACTGTGGGTCAATTGATGCCACTTTTCCTGGTGTCTGCCCCTAATTTGAGCTGTTTTGGCAGCTTTTGGGCCCCTTTGAAGGTGTTGCGTATGTATTTGGTTTTGCCTCTGATTGAATCTAATGTGATTTGGATATGTTCGACGAACCGTTCAATGAATTGTTCGGCGAACATTGGGAAGTTCGCTGATCTGAAACAAATTGAACCTTTAAAGGTTCGCTCATCTCTAGTTATTAGAGATTTTAGTTATTGAAAAAATATGAATGGAAACATCCGATTTTCTGAGGGATTGTGTCCGCATCTAGAAATAAGAGCACTAATTGAGGAGAAAGTTATTGTAGATGTATTAATTTCTGAGAGCAATGAGGCTATTTCTCTTCATAGTGTTACAATTTTTGGACACTCCCACAGAATATGAATAAGATTGCCTCTTTACCCGCACTTTTTCCAGCACAAGTCCAAATACTCAATAAAGGCTTTTTGAATCTAACTGGAGTGAAGAGTGAATGAGTAAGAATAGTCTTATAGTAGTTTTCATGTAAACTGGCATTAATATTAAATTTATAAAACATAGTAGATTCTATTAATGGATGATCTGGAATTGGTAAATAATGATTTAGCAAATGGGAGAAAATGAGGGATGACAAAGGAGAACTCTTGTTAAAGGATTTCTTCATATTTGCCCAACAAGGCCTCACTCCATCTATTAACCAATTTCTACTTTGCAAAATAATATTAGGGTCACTATAGGCTTGGATATTACGCAACCCAATACATCCTTTCCCGATCAGGATTTCAGATGCCTTCTACAATTTGACCACTAGTGGCCGCTATTGTTCATTTTTTGTGCTGCAATTTCACTCATTTCCACTGGAGGCTGCTGTTGTGTTCTGCAATTGCCCTTTACTAAGATGGCGGATTATGAATCTATGGAATTCATCTAGTTTCCTGCTTGGGCCTACTTAAGCCACATGGATCTTTCACTTATTGCTTGAGTATTGTGTCTAGCTGTTTTAGCTTAGCTCCAGTCTCAGCTCCTGAACTGTCTTTCCCAGACTGTTCTTACTTACCTACGGATTGCTTCCTACAACTCCTTGCTAACTCTAAGAAATTCTACCATGGCTTGCTGTTCCTGCTTGTGCTCCTTCGGCCACTGGTTTCCAGCAGTGCTACGCCAGTATCATAACAGGATACTCAAGCCTTCATCATGGATGCCGCTGAGGGAGGAAAATTGGAGGTGTGTGTAACTAAGATGAACTGTTTCCTTACCAATATCTATGCAGATATGCAAACACTAAAAACAAAATACACGGAATTTGAAAATCAGACAACTCAAAGTTCAAGTTTTTGGACACGCTACACAAGATATAAGAAATAAGATTGCACTGCAGTCTGAACAGATCCGTCAATTACAAAATCAACATATTGCTCCGGCCCCTCCACCCACCCTTTCACTCCCACATTTCAGATTTGGAGGAGACAGTGACAAATTTCGTGGAGTCATCAATCAGTGCAGATTGTACCATGGTGCACACCCTGCTCACTGCCATACTAACAGATCAAAAGTACTGTGTATCATTATGCTACTGACACAAAGCATTGGCCTGGTTCAGTCCCCTTATTGAAACTCATGATGATCGACTTAATGATCTGGAGGCTTTCTTAGCAGCCATGAGCCAGGTGTTTGATGACCCTAATCATTGTACAACAGCTTCAGCTACACTGATGGCGCTACTTCAAGGTAAGCGCTATGCTGCAGAGTACGCCACAGAATTCAGATGGTTAGTGATTGATACTGAATGGAATAGTGATGCAAAATTATCTTTTTTTAAGAAAGGACTCTCCAGTGCACTCAAAGATAAACTAGTCCGGGCCGATGCTACCACAAATTTTGATGACTTCATTCACCATTGTAGATAATCGATCAGAGAGAAGGTTGAAAAAAATGGAATTCAGTTTGGTCCCGCAATAGTAATCTTTATCCACCTGCTTCAACCACCAGTCCCAGAAACTTTGAGATAAAAAGTCCTTATCTGAAGTTGAATCCATGCAGGTTGACAGCCTGTTAAAACGTGAAAGTGCTGACAGAAAAGAAAGGAGACTGGGAAAATCTGTGTTTTTATTGTGGCAAGTCTGACCACTTTCTCATCAATTGTCCTTTTCGACTACATAAAACAGTGGCAGTAGTAGTGGATCCCAACTTTTCCGATGAAGAACCAGTCTTGTCTGAACCTGTGCCTCCAGTGAATGCGGTAATCCATTCAATTTCTTCTATTGCACCCAACATTAAAAAAGAAAACAAGGATTCTCATTGCTTCATTTCTATCAAGTTTCAAGTTGATTCTCAGTGGATTTCCACATCTGCCATGGTTGATTCAGGAACAAACGGAAATTTTATGGACATCTCTTTCGCAAAGGAACATGGGGTAAAAATAAAAGCAGACTTTCATCTATTATGGGAACTGTAAACGGGCCTCCACTAAATTCGAGACCAGTGAATCAAGAGACTGAATCCTTAGGCTGTGTGCCAACGATGCGTTTTTGGTGCGTATTTGCAGCGCGTAAACGCTCCAGAAACGCATTGTATACCTTATCCCATGACTTCCTATGACATTCTGCAAGTTCTGTGCACATGGTCAGGATTTTTTCTGCGCAGATTTTACTCGCAGAAAAAATACGGACATGACCAATTCTTGTGCGTTTCTGCATGCGTATTTGCCTATACAATGCATTGGAAAAATGCATGGCAAATACGCATGCAAAAACGGGTCAAATACGCGTCAAAAAACGCATATAAAAACCGCATGCGTTTTTCTGCCTAGGAGATGCAGAAATGCTCAGGAAAATTTCTGCTTCATTTCTGCATCGTGGGCACTAAGCCTTACAGCTAGTTATGGAAACTAATCACTGTGAGGTTTTATCGTTCCTACTAATCTTATCTCCACATTTTCTAATAATCCTGGGGTTGCCATGGCTGCAGACTCAAAATTCCAGAATCAATTGGGAAACCAAAGAAGTGTCTTTTCCATCTACTGTACACTTCCCACAGGCTTCGCCAAATGAAGAAGTTGTAAAGGATCCTGAACAATCTTCTAAACTGCCATCTATATATAAGGAATTTGCTGATGTAGGTGACAAGGTGACAAGAAAAATGCAGACAAACTCCCTCCTTATCAGCCATATGATTGTCTAATTGATCTATTATCTGGAGCAGCAATAACCTTTGGAAGCATTTACCCACTGGCAGAGCAGGAATTAAAAACACTCAAGGAATACATTGATGTAAAAAGTAGATAAAGGGTTTATTCGTCCATCTTCATCACCAGCAGGTGCGCCAATATTTTTTGTCAAAAAGAAAGATGGTTCCTTAAGAACCTGCGTTGAATACAGAGAATTTAATAAAATTTCTGTCAAGAATCGTTACTCTCTGCCTTTGACCAGGTGATGAATTGAAAATGGAATTCAGATCAGTTTATGGACATTATGAGTACTTAGTCATGTCGTTTGGACTGTGCAATGCTTCTGCAACATTTCATTTATGACATTTTCAGAGACTTGCTTGATCAATTTGTAGTAATTTATCTGGTGATATACTAATCTTTTCTAATTCTGCAGAAAAGCAACAGAATCATGTGAAAACTGTGCTAGAGCATCTAAGAACCCACCATCTTTATATTAAGCTGGAAAAATGTGAGTTTCAAACAGAGATCCAGTTCTTGGGCTATATAATCTCTACTCAAGGATTGCAAATGGACTCTAGCAAGATTCAAGCTATCACTCGCCAAAAAACATGACAGAAGCCCAACGATTTGTGGGCTTTGCTAATTAGTATAGATGTTTAATTAAGAATTTTTCAGGTATAATTGCACCAGTCACCGAATTAATAAAGAAAGGCAAATCGTATGTTTGGTCTCCTCAAGCACAAGATGCTTTTTTTTTGTCTGAATACGAAGTTCATCACAGCTTCTATACTGATTCATCTCAATTCTGAACATGACTTTATTGTAGAAGTGGATGCTTAACATGGTGCAGTAGGGGCCATTCTATCACAAAGAACAGGAACAAAAGATTTGCTACATCCTTGTGCTTATTTCTCCAGAAATTTGACTGTGTCAGAAAAGAATTATGATGTTGGGAACAAAAAGCTCTTAGCTATCATAGCTGCTTTCAGGGAATGGAGACCTCATCTAGAAGGAGCAGCTCAACAAGTTATTGTTCTAACTGACCATCATAACCTTGAATTTATCAGGTCTGCCAAATGTTTGTCCCCCCACCAAGATCAATAGAGTCTTTTTCTTAACGGATTCAACTTTTTTATCTCTTACAGACCTGTCTCCCGTGATGGTAAGGCTGTGTGCCCACGATGCATTTTTGAAGTGTTTCCGCAGCGGCAAAAACGCTGCAGAAAGGCTTAAAAAACGCATGGTAGAAGGCCTGCCATGTTCCCCAATGATAATCCGCATGTGCTGTGCACATGCTGCGGAAATTTCCGCTGCACGTTATCATTGCGGAAAAAACGCAGCACTACCGATTATTTTGCGAAAGCGCTGCGTTTTCGCCGCCATTGACTTGCATTGAATCGATGGATTCCGCATCACTGCATCTGTAGATGCGAAATCCATGCGTTTCAATGTGTGGATGGTACCCGGGTGTGGAGGACAGGAGACTCTCCTCCAGACCCGGGTACCATAGAACCTGTAAAAAAAAGAATAAAATAAAAAATAAATATGATACTTACCTTCTGATGGCCCGCGGTGCGCTCGTCTTCACTTGCCGGCAGCTCGCGGTGGACTGAAGGACCTGCGCTGACGTCATAGTCATGTGACGGCAGGTCCTTCAGTATAGTGTACCGCGAGCTGCCGGCAAGCCAGGACGGAGCGAAGCAAGACTCCGGGGGCCATCAGAAGGTAAGTATAGATTTTTTTTTTTCTTTTTTAACATTGTTTCGGTCACACTATATAAATCCATGCCGTTTGCATGGATTTATATAGTGTGGCCAAGTTGACAAGCACTTTCCAAGTGATGCTAAAGTCGCTTGGAAAGTGCTTGTCAACCAGCATGTGAAGAACGCTTCACATCCGCATGTCCCTGGCAGGAAAAAAGCATGTACAATCCGCATGCGTTTTTTCTGCCAGGGAGATGCAGAAATGCTCAGGAAAAAATCCTGAGCATTTCTGCATCGTGGGCACATAGCCTAAGGCTGATGTTTTATCTAGGATCTTCTCCAAAGATCCTTCTACAGCAGCATCTCCAACAATTATTCTGCCTGAGTCCAACTTCCTGAGGGTGATTCATAACAAAGATATATGGCATATGAGACAGACCCAATTCCTCTGCATCCACCAGATGATATAGCTCTTACCTTTCAAAATAAAGTATGTACTCAATCATTGCATCCATGTTTCAGAAACTGTGAGATTTAGGCTATGTGCCCACGATGCAGAAATGCTCCGGATTTTTTCCTGAGCGTTTCTGCATCTCCCTGGCAGAAAAAAACGCATGCGGATTGTACATGTGTAGCGCTGGCGTCCCTGCCCTCTGCTAGGCAGGGACGCTGCTCCCCTCACCGCTCTGCTCCGTGCCCGGCGTCCTCTCCCCGCTCTGCTGTCAGCGCGCGCTCCTTCCCGGCGTCCTCCTCCCGCTCTGCTCTCAGCGCGCGCTCTTTCCCGGCCCCTGTGCTTAGGGCGCGCGCGCGCGCGCTCCCCTCCTCTTAAAGGGGCCGCGCGCGCCGTCCTAAGGAGTCCCCGGCCAATGGCCGGAGGACTTCATCATATATAAGGCACCTCCTCCAAAATGGAGGTGCCCGAGCAATGTTGTTTGCACCTGTGTCTCACCTGTGCTTCAGCCCTCAGGTCCCGTTGCCAGTTACCTGCCAGTTACCTGCCAGTTTCCTGCCAGTTTCCTGCTAGTTACCTGCCTGATTCCTGCCTGAATACTTGTTACCTGTCTGCCAGTCTGAGGTCCGACGGTCTGCCTTACTACTCCTGTCAGTCTGTCTAAAGGACCAGCCTGCCCGCTCACCTGGGAGCGCATATCAGCTACCTGCCTGCTTGCCTGAGGTCCGACGGTCTGCCTTACTACTCCGGTCAGTCTGTCTATGGACCAGCTTGCCCGCTCACCTGAGAGCGCTTCTCCGTTATCTGCCTGCTTGCCAGCCCGGAGGCTCCGTTGTCACGTGCTGTGACCACCAGCTATCTCAGAGACTCTTGCCCGCTCACCTGGGAGCGCATCTCCGTTACCTGCCTGCTTGCCAGCCCGGAGGTCCCGTTGTCACGTGCGGTGACCACCAGCTATTCCAGAGACTCTTGCCCGCTCACCTGGGAGCGCTTCTCCGTTACCTACCTGCCTGCCAGCCCGGAGGTTCCGCCGTCACGTGCCGTGACCACCTGCTATTCCTGAGACTCTCGCTTGCTCACCTGGGAGCACACTTCTACCATCTGCCTGCTAGCCTACCCGGAGGCTCTGCCATCACAGGTCGTACCTACCCCTTACCTAGAGACTGCCACCCGCTCCCTTACAAGGGCCGCCCCCTTGTATAGTAGCTCAGAGGTTCCGCATCCCGGACCCGTTACAGTTTGCTCGGGCCATGGAACCCGGTGGCACCCAAGCTCCCTCGCTCTCGGACCTCTGTCTTGAACTGTCCCGTCAGAGGTCCCAACAGGAGGCCATCCTGGGTCACCTGCGGAATGTTAATACTCGCCTGAACACTCTGTCTGATCCACCAACAACCTCCGCCAGTGTCATATCTTGCAATCCGGCAGCTCCGCTGCCCACTAATACTATGGTATCCTACCCCGGACCCCGGCTTTCTGCACCTCCTCGCTTCGGAGGCGACCCCGTCCAGGCTCGGGGCTTCATAAATCAGTGCACCCTGCACTTTGAACTTTTGTCCCATCAGTTTAATTCCGACCGGGCCAAAATTGCCTTTATCATGTCCCATCTCACCGGGGAGGCCCTGGCCTGGCTAAATCCTCTATGGGAGAGAGGAGACCCCCTGGTGTCCAACTTGCCTGCTTTTCTCTCGGCTTTCCGGAAAGTCTTCGACGAACCCGGACGGAAGACCTCATCCGCATCCTCTCTGCTACGCCTCCGTCAGGAGGGTCTCACCGTGGGCCAATATGCCATACGGTTCCGCACCCTTGCCTCGGAGCTGGCCTGGGATAACGACGCTCTGGTATCCGTCTTCTGGGAGGGTCTGTCCGGTCGTATTAAAGATGAACTTGCTGGTCGGGACATTCCTACCTCTCTCGATGATCTAATAACCCTTGCCACCCGGATTGACCTACGGTTCCAGGAGCGTGCCAAAGAGGTCACCCGTGAGAGAAGGATTCCACGTTTAGCTCCTACTTTCCAGAAACCCGTCATTCCCTCCATCTCTCCCCAGGTACACTCTCCTGAGCCTATGCAGGTCGACCAGACCAAGATGGTCAAAACCCGTCAGGACTCACGCCGTGCCGAGGGGAGCTGCTTCTACTGTGGCAGTAAGGAGCACCGGATCCGTGCCTGCCCGGAGAGGTCGGGAAACGCCTGTGTCTAGGTTCGCTCAGAGAGGTCCACCTAGACAAGAATAAATCCTCTCCATCCCTGCTGTTGTCAGTTTCGATCATCTACGGGGAGAACCGTTATTTCGAACTAGCCCAACTTGACTCTGGAGCAGTCGGGAACCTTATTTCACAGTCCCTGGTTGAGAAATACCGCATCCCCACCAAACCTCTGGCTGTACCCTTATCTGTCGCTGCCGTGGATGGGGGCCTCTTACCTCGCCCCATTCAACTCATCACCGAATCCATTACCCTGCAGGTGGGAATGCTGCATTCTGAAAGTATCTCCTTTCATGTTCTGCCTGGACTCTCTCACGCCCTCTTGCTAGGTCTGCCCTGGCTCCAGAGACATGCACCCGTGCTAGACTGGCAAACCGGAGAGGTCCTTCGCTGGGGACAAGACTGTCATAAAACCTGCCTGGTTCCCGTCCATCCCTCTCCTACCCCAGCTAATCTACCTGGACTTCCGATTCCTTATTGGTCTTATGCAGATGTCTTTAATAAAAAGGAGGCAGAGACATTACCACCACATAGACCATACGACTGTCCCATCGATCTGCTACCCGGTACTACTCCTCCCCGTGGGCGTATCTATCCTTTATCCGCTGCTGAGACCCGGTCAATGTCCGAATATATTGAGGAGAATCTGGCCAGAGGATTCATCCGGAAATCTACCTCCCCGGCGGGAGCAGGCTTCTTTTTCGTCAAAAAGAAGGACGGCTCTCTCCGTCCCTGTATAGACTATAGAGGCCTAAACCTGATCACGGTGAAGAATAAGTACCCCCTTCCGCTCATTCCAGAATTATTTGATCGCCTGAGGGGGGCTAGGATCTTCACCAAACTGGACCTTCGTGGGGCGTACAACCTGGTTCGTATTCGTCAGGGGGATGAATGGAAGACGGCATTCAACACCCGGGACGGCCACTATGAATACCTGGTAATGCCCTTTGGTCTCTGTAACGCTCCTGCCGTCTTTCAAGAGTTGGTCAATGACATCTTCCGGGACCTTCTCTACTCCTGCGTAGTGGTGTACCTGGACGACATCTTGGTCTTCTCTCCGGATCTCCAGACTCACCGGAGGGACGTTCGTCAGGTCCTGCTCAGGCTAAAGCAGAACCATCTCTACGCTAAATTTGAGAAGTGCCTCTTTGAGCAGACCTCGCTTCCGTTTCTGGGCTACATTATCTCTCAGACCGGCCTACAAATGGATCCTGAGAAACTGTCTGCCATCGAGAAATGGCCCCGACCGGAGGGGTTGAAGGCCATTCAGCGATTCCTGGGCTTCGCCAACTACTACCGCCTCTTCATACCACACTTCTCTTCCCGGACGGCCCCAATTTCTGCGCTCACCCGTAAAGGTACTAATCCCAAAGAGTGGCCACCCGAAGCAGAGGAGGCCTTTCTTTCCCTTAAACAGGCCTTCTCTTCCGCCCCGGTGCTGCATCGCCCAGATGGCAACAAACAGTTCTTCCTGGAAGTTGACGCCTCCTCCTCTGGAGCCGGAGCGGTACTTACTCAAAAATCTTCTTCCGGGAGGATGGTAACTTGTGGCTTCTTCTCTAAACTCTTCTCCTCCTCTGAGCGCAACTATTCCATAGGAGACCGAGAGTTATTGGCCATCAAACTGGCATTGGAGGAGTGGCGTTACCTGCTCGAGGGGGCTCTTCACCCGGTAATAATTTACACTGACCACAAGAACTTGGCTTACCTCCAGCATGCCCAGAGACTTAACCCGCGCCAAGCCCGGTGGTCCTTGTTTTTTGCTCGTTTTGATTTTGTCCTTCATTTTCGCCCGGCTGACAAAAACGTCAAGGCGGACGCCTTGTCTCGGTCCTTTCTGGTGTCTGATCTCGAGGAGGATCCGAAACATATCATCGATCCCGCCAGAGTAATGCAGGTGGCTCCCGTGAGTCTAAATCGTCTTCCTCCTGGTAAGACGTTCGTACCAGTACCTGATCGGGAGAAGATCCTACACTGGGGTCATTCGTCTAAACTAGCTGGCCACGCCGGTCAGAAAAAGACCCTCCAACTTATTACCCGGCACTACTGGTGGCCTAACCTGCACAAGGATGTAATAGACTTTGTTTCTGCCTGTGTGTCCTGCGCCCGCAACAAAGTTCCGAGACACCTGCCGGCCGGCCGCCTCCTACCTCTGCCAGTACCTGCTGCCCCCTGGCAGCATATAGCGATGGACTTCATTACTGATCTACCCGTCTCTGCCGGTTGTACGGTCATTTGGGTGGTCGCTGACCGCTTCTCCAAGATGGCTCACTTCATTCCACTGCCAGGTCTTCCGTCTGCACCCGAGCTGGCTAAAGACTTTATCCGCCAAATCTTCCGTCTTCATGGCCTGCCCCGTCACATCGTGTCGGATCGTGGGGTACAGTTCACTTCCCGTTTCTGGAGAGCCACTTGTAAATTGCTGGACGTCACCCTGGACTTCTCCTCCGCTTACCACCCACAGTCTAATGGTCAAGTGGAGCGGATCAATCAGAACCTGACCAGTTACCTTCGGCACTTCGTTAATGCCCACCATTCTGACTGGGTGGATCTCCTGCCATGGGCCGAATTCTCGTACAACAATCACGAGAGCGAGTCTTCCTCCAAATCCCCGTTTTTTGTAGTCTACGGTCAGCATCCTCGGATCCCGTTTCCCGTCTCCACCTCGGCGGACAATCCGGCTGCGGAATCTCTTGTTAACAAATTTTCCTCCATATGGGAGAGTACCCGGTCCGCACTCCTTCTGTCATCCGAGCGTATGAAAAGACACGCTGACAAAAAACGTCTGGACCCTCCTCAATTCCGCCCTGGGGATAAAGTCTGGCTCTCGTCCAAATATGTCCGGCTCAAGATCCCTTCCTATAAGTTAGGGCCTCGGTTCATCGGCCCACTGGAGGTCATCAGTCAGATCAACCCGGTGGCCTATAAATTGAAACTCCCGGCCAACTTACGGATCCCTAACTCCTTCCATGTGTCTCTCCTCAAACCTGTGGTGCTTAACTCTTTTTCCAAGTCTACAGGTACGCCTCCTGCTCCGGTTTCTGCTGAGGACGAGTTTGAGGTAGAGAACATTCTTGCCACCAAAAGGGTAAGAGGAAATACCTTTTTTCTGGTAGATTGGAAGGGGTTTGGTCCTGAGGAGAGAACGTGGGAGCCCCGGGAGAACATCCATGCCCCTCTCATCCTAGCTAAATTTCTGTCTGGCCTAAAAAAGGGGGGGCCTAAAGGGGGGGGTACTGTAGCGCTGGCGTCCCTGCCCTCTGCTAGGCAGGGACGCTGCTCCCCTCACCGCTCTGCTCCGTGCCCGGCGTCCTCTCCCCGCTCTGCTGTCAGCGCGCGCTCCTTCCCGGCGTCCTCCTCCCGCTCTGCTCTCAGCGCGCGCTCCTTCCCGGCCCCTGTGCTTAGGGCGCGCGCGCGCGCGCTCCCCTCCTCTTAAAGGGGCCGCGCGCGCCGTCCTAAGGAGTCCCCGGCCAATGGCCGGAGGACTTCATCATATATAAGGCACCTCCTCCAAAATGGAGGTGCCCGAGCAATGTTGTTTGCACCTGTGTCTCACCTGTGCTTCAGCCCTCAGGTCCCGTTGCCAGTTACCTGCCAGTTACCTGCCAGTTTCCTGCTAGTTACCTGCCTGATTCCTGCCTGAATACTTGTTACCTGTCTGCCAGTCTGAGGTCCGACGGTCTGCCTTACTACTCCTGTCAGTCTGTCTAAAGGACCAGCCTGCCCGCTCACCTGGGAGCGCATATCAGCTACCTGCCTGCTTGCCTGAGGTCCGACGGTCTGCCTTACTACTCCGGTCAGTCTGTCTATGGACCAGCTTGCCCGCTCACCTGAGAGCGCTTCTCCGTTATCTGCCTGCTTGCCAGCCCGGAGGCTCCGTTGTCACGTGCTGTGACCACCAGCTATCTCAGAGACTCTTGCCCGCTCACCTGGGAGCGCATCTCCGTTACCTGCCTGCTTGCCAGCCCGGAGGTCCCGTTGTCACGTGCGGTGACCACCAGCTATTCCAGAGACTCTTGCCCGCTCACCTGGGAGCGCTTCTCCGTTACCTACCTGCCTGCCAGCCCGGAGGTTCCGCCGTCACGTGCCGTGACCACCTGCTATTCCTGAGACTCTCGCTTGCTCACCTGGGAGCACACTTCTACCATCTGCCTGCTAGCCTACCCGGAGGCTCTGCCATCACAGGTCGTACCTACCCCTTACCTAGAGACTGCCACCCGCTCCCTTACAAGGGCCGCCCCCTTGTATAGTAGCTCAGAGGTTCCGCCTCCCGGACCCGTTACAACATGCAGATTGTACATGCGTTTTCCTGCCAGGGACATGCGGAAATGGAGCGGTTACCCACTGACATTTCCGCATGTGTATTGACAAGCTCTTTCCAAGTGATTAGCATCACTTGGAAAGTGCTTGTGACAACTAGGTCACACTATATACAGTAAATCCATGCAAACAGCATGGATTTATATAGTGTAACCCGAGAGAGTGGTAAAAATAAAAAAATAAATATATACTTACCCTCCGATGGCCCCCGGTGTCCCGCTCACTCCGTTCTCACTTGCCGGCAACAGTGAATTGAAAGACCTGCCGATGTCAGCGTCGCGTGACCCGTCACATGACTCTGACGTCAGCGCAGGTCCTTCAACTCACTACAAAGTGCCGGGAACCAAGCAGGAGGGGTGCGCGGGCCGACAGAAGGTAAGTATACATTTATTTTTTATTTTATTCTTTTTTTTACAGATTTTTTAATGGTACCTGGGTGTGGAGGAGACTCTCCTGTCATCTACACCCGGGTACCATCCGCACATTAGAATGCTTGGATTACGCATCTACATATACAGTGATGCGTAATCCATGCGGTCTAATGCAAGTCAATAGCGGCGAAGACGCAGCACTTCCGCAAAATAATTGGTAGTGCTGCGTTTTTTTCCGCAATGATAATCCGCAGCGGAAATTTCCGCAGCATGTGCACAGCACATGCGGATTATCATTGGGGAACATTGCTGCCCTTCTACCATGCGTTTTTAATGCGTTTCCGCAGCTGCAAAAACGCTGCGGAAAAGCATTAAAAACGCATCGTGGGCACACAGCCTTAAAGTATTAAAACTAATCCATGACTCTAAGTTAGCAGGACGCAAAGGAATTGAAAAAAACACAAGAATTTGTCTCATTTCTTTTCGTGGCCTTATTGCCAAAAAGATGTTAAACAATATGTGACATGTATAAAACTCCCCGCATATCACCAATGTGATTATTGCAGCATCTGAAAATTTCATCTAGTCCTTGGGGCTCTATATCTATGAACTTTATGGTGGAGCTACCAGTTTCAAAGGGTAAGAGTTCAATCCTAGCAGCCGTGGACTGACTCACAAAAGCAGCACATTTTGTCCCCTGCACTGGTTTACATTCTGCTAAAGAGACTGCTGATCTTGTAGTTCAAACTTTGTTTAGTCTTCATGGGGTTCCACACAAAGCAGTCTCTGATCGTGGAACACAATTTACACAGAGATTCTGAAGAATTTCTATGCAGTATTGGACACTGATGTACCGTATTTTTCGGACCATAAGACACACTTTTTTCCTCCAAAATTTTGGAGGAAAATGGGGGGTGCGTCTTACAGTCCAAATGTTGGGGGGGTGTATATTTATGTGTGGTGTGGGGGGAGTGGTATGGGTGGAGGAGCGGGGCACAGGAGGCAGTAGCCGCCCGCTGCAGCCTACACTGTCCCCGCTGCTAAAGAAAATGAATATTCACTGCTCCCCACGCCCATGGGGCGTGGGGAGAACTGAATATTCATACTCCTTAATAGCGGTATACAGTGTAGCCGCGCTGCGGCTGCTGCCGGCTATCTCCTGTGCCCGTTGTTAAAGCGCATGAATATTCAACCTCTCTCCACGCCCATGGGCGTGGGGAGGGGGTGAATATTCATGCCCTTTAATGAGTGGGCACAGGAGATAGCCGGCAGCAGCAGCAGCCGCAGCGCGGCTCCGCTGTGTGCCGGCTATGAAGGAGAGTGAAGTGACTGCTCCCCGCGCACACAGTCCCAGCGTGGGGAGCAGTGACTTCCGGCAGCTGATCTCTCCTTGTGAGCCGCGCATGGCAGTGATGTCATGCGCGACTCACATGGAGAGATCAGTGCAGGCAGACAGGACGCAGCGCTGGAGGAGAGAAGAGAGGTGAGTAGGAGTGTTTATTTTTTTTTTAATGTGCAGCATGATGGGGATTAGGGGGACCATGCATACTAGGACAAGGATTAGGGGTGCCATGCATACCAGGATAGGGATTAGGGGTGCCATGCATACCAGGACAGGGATTAGGGGTGCCAAGCATACCAGGACAGAGATTAGGGGTGCCAAGCATACCAGGACAGGGATTAGGGGTGCCATGCATACCAGGACAGGGATGAGGGGTGCCATGCATACCAGGACAGGGATGAGGGGTGCCATGCATACCAGGACAGGGATGAGGGGTGCCATGCATACCAGGACAGGGCTGATGGGTGCCATGCATACCAGGATAGGGATTAGGGGTGCCATGCATACCAGGACAGGGATGAGGGGTGCCATGCATACCAGGACAGGGATTAGGGGTGCCATGCATACCAGGATAGGGATTAGGGGTGCCATGCATACCAGGACAGGGATGGGGGTTCCATGCATACCAGGACAGGGATGATGGGTGCCATGCATACCAGGATAGGGATTAGGGGTGCCATGCATACCAGGACAGGGATGAGGAGTACCATGCATACTAGGACAGGGATGAGGGGTGCCATGCATATCAGGATAGGTATGAGGGGTGCCATGCATACCAGGATAAGGATGAGGGGTGCCATACATACCAGGATGGAGGGATGCCAGGCATACCAGGATGGGGATGGGGACCACGTATAAAAGGAAGGGGGGCGGCATATATACCAGGATGGGGGATATTGTCAGAATTGGGGGACATTACCCCTATACCAGTGTCAGCAGAAGACTCCCTCCCCCTTAAAAGTGCATCATGACCACATTTTTTTGCTTAAATGTTTATTTTTTTATTTCCCTCCTCTAAAATCTAGGTGCGTCTTATGGTCCGGTGCGTCTTATAGTCCGAAAAATACGGTAATTTTATCTTCTGCATTCCATCCACAATCTGATAGTCAGACTGAACGCACAAACCAAACCTTAGAGCAATATCTCAGATGCTACATTTGTCATCTCCAGGATGACTGGGTTGATTTGCTTCCTATGGCAGAATTTTCATACGACAATTCTCAAAATGCTTTAACCAAACAAACACCATTCTTCGCAAATTCTGGGTACCATCCAAGTATCCTTCCTAATTTTCCAAGAGAAACGCCTATCCCTTCTCTCACCGACACAATACAATCCTTGCAACAGAATCTGGAAATACTAAAAGACACTTTAAGGCTATGTGCCCACGATGCAGAAATGCTGCATATTTTTTCCGCTTCTCCCTGGCAGGAAAACCTCATGCGTATTTTACATGCGTTTTTCCCGCCAGGTAGAAGCGTTTGTCAAGCGTTTTTGCATGCATTTCGGCATGCGGGTTATGAAGCGCTTTTCCAAGCGATTTTAGCATCACTTGGAAAAGTGCTTGACAACTTGGTAACCCTATAATAATCCATGCAACCGGCATGGATTTATATAGTGTGACCAAGTAATAGTTAAAAAAAAAAAAAAAAAAAAGAATAAGAATGGTGAAAAATAAAAAATAAAGATTATACTTACCTTCCGATGGTCCCGGTCTCCTTCTCCGCTCCGTCCGGTTTCCCCGGTGGTGTGAAGGACCTGCGATGACGTCATTGAGTCATGTGACAGGTCACGCGACCGCCGACGTCAGCGGTCGCGTGACCTGTCACATGACTCAATGACGTCATCGCAGGTCCTTCACACCACCGCGAGACACCGGGGAAACTGTACGGAGCAGAGAAGGAGACCGGGACCATCGGAAGGTAAGTATAATCTTTATTTTTTATTTTAAATTCTTTTTATAACAGTTTTTATAGTACCCGGGTCTGGATGAGAGTCTCCTCTTCTCCAGGCCTCGGTACCATCCGCACATTGAATCGCTTCATATCCGCATGTAGTGATGCGGATATCAAGCGTTTCAATGCAAGTCAATGGCGGCAATTACGCTGCGTGTCCGCAAAATTAATGGACATGCTGCGTATTTTTCCGCAATGATAATCCGCAGCGGAAATTTCCGCAGCATGTACACAGCACATGCGGATTATCGTTGGGGACCATGGGGCACGTATTACCAAGCGTTTTTCAAGCGTTTTCGCTGCGGAAATTCCGCGGCAAAAACGCTTGAAAAACGCATAGTGGGTACACAGCCTAAGATTTGCTCAGGAGACAGGAAGTAGCTGATAAATCTCACAGACCTTCTCCAAGCTTCCAAGTGGGTGATGAAGTATGGCTTTCCATCAAGAATTTGAATCTCAATATACACTCACCAAAACTGGGTCAAAAATGGATTGGTCCTTTTAAAATAATTGGACAAGTTAGCTCAGTAGCTTTTCGCCTTCAATTGCCGAGAACAATAAAGATACATCCAGTGTTCCATGTCTCCTTACAAAAGCCATTTGTTCCAAATCCTTTCCCAGGGCATCATCTACATTTTCCTGATCCTATTGAAGTGGATAGGCAAGAACATAACACAGTAGAAAAGGTCCTGGATTCCAGAGTATTCAGAAACAAGTTGCAGTACTAAAGTGGTAAGGGTACGTGTCACGCCAGGTGTGGGAAACGCCTAGTGCAACACAGAGGGAAATGGAGCCCAGACACTAGGGAAAGGGGGAAGTGGAGACCTCCTAGTCTGGTCTAGAGTCACCCAGTCTCCACTATCGTCCCTATATTGCCTCTTCAGCAATCGCCGAAAGCGTGCTTCGCCCTACTCTGCCTGGCATACGGCTACGGCTAGGGAAGGAAGGAGATGAGCACTAGTCAACCTCCACTAAACTCTATAGACAACAAGGGTGGACAAAACAGGGGAAATGGCTTTGTTTTAGATGAACTCCAAATAAGCACACGGCCTCAAGCTCCAGAGAGGACGAAGTGCTACTCCTGCTAAGCTTCACAAGTAGAAACTGATAAAGCCGGCGACTCCCTCTCAGAAACACCAAGTATATATACACCCAGGCCAGAGAGCTAATTAGCAAGAGAGAGGAAGCCGCTCGGTCATAAAGACAGCCTCTTATCTAAGAAGCTGTCTGCAATGCCAAACGTAGAGATCTCCTGCAACCCACTGCAGAGAGACTGTCTGTCACCTCTGACACACCCGTGACAGTACGGCCCTGAAGACAACTCCTGGGATCCTGTAGAAAATATCAATGCTCCTCGACTGCTTAACCCCTTAAGCCCCGGAGCATTTTCCGTTTTTGCATTTTCATTTTTGCTCCCCTTGTTCCCAGAGCCATAGCGTTTTTATTTTTTGGTCAATATGGCCATGTGAGGGCTTATTTTTTGCGGGACGAGTTGTACTTTTCAACGCCATTACTAGTTTTACCATATCCTGTACGGGTAAACGGGAAAAAAATTCCAAGTGCGGTAAAATTGCAAAAAAAGTGAAATACCACAGTTGTTTTTTATTTATTTTTTTTACCACGTTCACTGAATGCTAAAACTGACCTGCCCTTCTTATTCTACAGGTCATTACGAGTTCATAGACACCAAACATGTATAGGTTCTTTTATATTTAAGTGGTGAAAAAAAAAAAAAAAATAGCGCCATTTTCTAAGATCCGTAGCGTCTCCATTTTTCGTGATCTGGGGCTGGTTGATGGCTTATTTTTTGCGCGCCAGGCTGACATTTTTATTGATAACATTTGGGGTAGATCCGATGTTTTGATCGCCCGTTATTGCATTTTATTGCAATTTTGCGGCGACCAAAAAACGTAATTCTGGCGTTTAGAATTTTTTTCTCGTTACGCCGTTTACCGATCGGATTAATTCTTTTTTTATATTGACAGATCGGGCGATTCGGAACGCGGCGATACCAAATATGTGTATGTGTGGTTTATTTTTTATTATTTTATTTTGAATGGGGCAAAAGGGGAGTGATTTAAACTTTTATATTTTTTTATATTTTTAAAAACTTTTTTTTTTTTTTACTTTTTGCATGCTTCTATAGTCTCCATAGGAGACTAGAAGCAGCAACTATCCGATCACCTCTGCTACATACAGGGGACGAGCAGGTCCCCTGCATGCAGCAGAAATGGTCCTGTGCTATGAGCGCCGACCACTAGGTGGCGCTCATAGCGACAAGATCATGACAACCACAGGCGTCTGCTGCAGACCCTGGGTTGTCATGCACGCCCATCGGCGACCCGCGATCACGTGACGGGGTCGCCGATGGGCGGGGCTTATGACGCGCTACCCGGAAGCGCGTGTTAAATGCTGCTGTCAGAGATTGACAGCGGCATTTAACATGTTAACAGCTGCGGGTGGATCGCGATTCCACCCGCGGCTGTTGCGGGCATATGTCAGCTGTAAGAATCAGCTGACATGTGCTCCGTTCAGTGAGGGCTCAGCGCAGCAGCCCTCACTGAACGGGCAGTACGCAAATATGTGTACTAATACGTCCCCGGTATTTAAGGTGTTAAAGTGTTTCACCCAAAATACCCACATAAACCAAGGGCTTTATGCTAGGTAATCTATTGTTACCTAGTTTAATTCACCAGCCTGATTTTACACCACATAGTTGTCGACCATGACAGAGTTTTACAAGTGCGGTGGGAAAAGATGCAATGTTTGTGTTTTCGCTGAAAAGAAAAAAAAAAGGCACTTTTTCCTCACAACATAATATCATATACCATATCAAAACTTTCTTCAATTGTGAGTCAAATCATGTGGTCTATTGCATAAGCTGTCGAGGATGCAATTTTCACTACATAGGGTATACCACAAGAAAACTCGTGAATTTCTCAGTCAAAGAGTTAGGCCACGGCCCCATTATTAGTATTTGGTCAGTATTTTTTCTCAGGAGTGGGAGCCAAAACCAGATGAGGAACAATCAGAGAAAAGGTATAATAGAAACAAGTGCACTGTAATGCAGTGCTTGCGGCATTACTGGAATGTCCATGGGGTGTGTTCTGGCTGACCATTTACCTCCCCCTCAGGTGACTGATCACGTGACTGTGACATCATCACAGGTCCTGTGTGCACAAAAGGATATATAAACCCTGGTAGTTTTGAAACAGGTAGAGAAAGAGTGGCCTGGTGAGGCCTAGATGCCTGGAAGGCGGAGGCTGGATCCCTCTGTGTTTGAGATACCAGTAGCCTTTGAAGGTACGTGGCCCGGAGGCCCCATCTGGGAAGCCTTAAAGCCACAGCTGTGGCAGAACCGAGCTGACTGAAGCAGCTACGACCCGGCAATGGTAAAAACACAGCTTGATGTGGACATTGATATTGTTACCTTGCTGAAGGCTGTGTCTGGAGCCAAGTGGGCATGTCTGTCACTAGAAAGGCTCTGGGATATTATGTGTAACATGTCGGCGAGCCACTGAGATGGACTATGTTATGAGCGGTTTATGAGATGTAATAAACTGCTGGACTGTGAATTACCGGAAAAACGTTGCATGTGTGCTTTAATTGACCCGGTGAAGCGGGTGCCCACAGTGTGATGAATAGCGCTACCTTACATGCACCAATTCTGCATTTATCACCCACTCTTGGTTTTGGCTCCCACTCCTGAGAAAAAATATTGACCGAATACTGACCAAATACTAATAATGGGGCTGTGGCCTTAGGCGTACCCCAGTCTGGGACTTTTTTAAAGACAGTTCTGAGACAAAAAATAGTCCTTTGCCAGATCAGCAGAGGCCTGACCTCTAAGAGCCTAACCACCACCAGCATGATCAGGCACGCCATCTAAGCACCCGACTCGGTGGGCCGAATGCCTGGATCCACGATTGGTGCCAGCGGGTGACAACACTGCCTTTTCCCCTGTGTGAGGTGCTTCCCAATCCACTGCCCATGACACTGGCGCAGATGCCTCCCACCCTGCACATTCTGTGGCACCATCATCAGGCACTGAAGTAAACTTGTCCCCGCACAACGTTCAGCTGTCCCTAAACGAGGCCTTGGAACAACAAAAAAAGGGTTACCATCTACAGGCCCAAATGCTAAACGGGCACATTTCCAGACTGCTTGCATTGGAAATGTTGGCGTTTAGGCTTGTAGACACGGAGGATTTCCGTCGACTTATGGCGGCATCTGTCCCTTGGTACTCGGTCTCCTGCCGCCACTTTTTTCCCGGTGTGGCATCCCCGCCTTGTACCAGCACGTGTCTAGGAACATCACCCGTGCCCTAACCAATGCAGTTACTGGGATGTACACTTAACAACTGACACATGGACAAGCGCTTGTGACCAAGGACGCTACATTTCCCTGACGGCACACTGGGTGAACATTATGGAGGCCGGGGCCGAGTCCTACCCTGGACCAGCACATGTGCTTCTGACACCGAGGATTGCTGGTCCTCCTTCAATCAGGGTTTCCTCCACCTCCTACACAAGTTCCTTGACCCCCTCCTGCTCCTCCTCATCCTCCATGTCCGATTTGTTATCTCACTGCACGTCGTCCACGTCAACAAGAAGCTGGAAGCTCTGCCTTGGCAAAGGCGGCAACATGCTTTGCTGAAGCTAATTTGTCTAGGAGACAAACCACACACTGCGGCAGAGTTATTCAAAGGAATAACAGACCAGACAGATCTGTGGCTCTCGTCACTAAACCTCCAACCAGGCATCGGTGTGTGTGATAATGGCCATAATCTGTTGGCGGCTGTGAAGCTTGGAAAGCTCACATCATGCTTGGCCAAGGTGTTCAACTTGGTGGTTCAGCGGTTTCTGAAAACCTAACAAGCTTCTGGCCAAAGTATGACGCATCAGCGCCCATTTCCGCAAGTCGGCTACAGATGCCATTGCTTTGACAGTGCTGCAGTAGCGCATGCAAGTGCCAGCTCACCGACTGGTGTGCAACGTCACCACGTGCTGGAACACCAAACAGCACATGCTGGCAAGGCTTTGTGAGCCGCAGAGGCCAGTTGTCGAATATCCGCTCCAACACGTCTGTCGGTATTCTGGACAGCCTGCGCACATAACAACTGAAGAGTGGGTATGGATGTCTGACATTTGTGCTGTTCTCCAAGATTTTGAAGACTCCACAAAGATGGTGAGCGGCAATGACGCCATAATCAGCGCAACGATCCCGTTTCTGTGCCTACTTAAACAGTCACTGCTCACAATTAAAGCTGAAGCTTTGCATGCATACCAAGTGGAGATGGAGGAAGACATGAGACAGGGAGATCCTACCCAGTCCATTCTCATCTCATCTGCTCAGCACAGAATAAGTAACAATGAGTGAGGAGGTGGAGGCTGAGGAGGAACAAGAGCTGGTTGCTAGCGCAACAGAGGCTAGTACCCACACAAGCTTCGTCCCATCTCTCCTAAGTGGATGGGCTGAGGGGGTGAATGAGGAGAAAGAGATGGAGGAGGAGATGGAGAGTAGTCATCATGTGGAAACAGGGAAGTTTTAGCTGTAGAGAGCTTGGCATATATGGCCGACTTTATGTACTGTTGCCTTTCCCGTGGCCCTTGTGTTATATTTCTCTTGGCCCAAAAAAAAAAAAAAAAAAAAAAAAAAGAGTACTGGTTGTTCACTCTGCTAGACCCACGCTATGAGGAGAACCTTGCATCTCTCCTTCCTGAGGCGGAGAAGTCTACAAAAATGGTGCTACAGCAATGGGCCATTGTGGAAAATATGTTGAAAAAATTCCCATCAGACAATGCTAGGGCAGAGGGCAAGCTTCCTTGCCCAACCAAGTGAGGAGAGGGAGACAAACACCAGGTACAGCAGAGGGAGGGGTACACTGTCAAAGGCCTGGGTCAATTTCATGACACCCTCCCAGTGTCCAGGCCCTGATGTTTTTAAAGATGGTCAAGCAATACCTGGCTGACAAAACCAGTGCACTCCCTAATTCCTCTGCGACCTTCAGCTATTGGGTCTCAATGCTGAACATCTGGCATGAGCTGTCCCTCTATGCCTTGGAGGTGTTGTGCTGCCCTGCCACTAATATTTGAATGAGGCACTACAGTTGGTGCCTTCAAGGGTGTATGGATGACCCTGTTGTAATGTTTGGCTTAATCCATAGCCTTTATGAGTATGTGTATGAGGCCCACCTTTATGTCTAATACAGGGTGTATCCAAGCCCCTCTTCCATCCAGTATTTGGCAGTTCTTGCTTCCTTCATAAATTACACTGAAGTTTCCAATTTTTTAATAAAAATTTCTATTTTGGTTTACTTAAATTATTATTTTTTTTTTTTAAAATCCTTTTTTTTAATTTTGCCTTATATACGAGTCATTATACAGGAAAGAATGTTTCTTAACATTTTTTTTCCTATAAACTCCAATTTCTCATTGATTTTGAATGTTTTATTGTCAGTTCTTAACCCCTTAACAACATCTGACGTACTAATACGCGTCTGTGCCCTGGGACTTAAGAGCCAGACCCGTATTAGTACGTCATGGCGATCGCGCGCGCGCACACAGGCTGTGCGGGCGCGATCGCCGCCGGGTGTCAGCTGATTGTCACAGCTGACACCCGATACTATGTGCAGGGAGCGGTCCTGCACCGCTCCCAGCACATTAACCCCCGCGATGCTGCGATCGAAGTCGATCGCAGCATTGCGGGGGCAAGGGGAGGTGATCGCAGATACTCACCTCCTCTTCCGGCTTCCAGCGCTGTCTGCAAAGGCTTCCCGGGTGCTACCACGATGACCCGATGTCGTCATGACAACATCCGGGTCACCAGACAGCAGGAAGATTGTTTGGACATGCGCAGTGCATCTCCAAACAATCTTCTCCCAGTCCAGCGCTGACAGCTTGCATGACACAGGGATGGTGCTGCATTCCTGTGCCATGCAGGCGATCAGAGAAAAAAAAGTGAAAGTCCCAGAGTGCGACAAAGTAATAAAGTATAGAAACTTTCAGAAAGTGAAAAAAAAAAAAAAAAAAAAAAATTGCAAAAAAAAAAAAAATAAATAAAAAAAATAATCCACCAAAAATAAAAATATAATGTACCCATCAATAAATATTATTATAAAAAAAAAACAAAAAAAACAATAAAAGTACACATATTTGGTATCGCCGCGTCCGGAACAACCTGACCTATAAAACTGTCCCACTAGTTAACCCCTTCAGTGAACACGGTAAAAAAAAAAAAAAAAAAAAAACAAAGCAAAAAACAATGCTTTATCACCATACTGCCAAACAAAAAAAATGGAATAACACGCGATCAAAAAGACAAATATAAATAAAAATGGTACCGCTGAAAACGTCATCTCGTCCCACAAAAAACAAGCCAACATACAGCTCCATCAGCCGAAAAATAAAAAAGTTATAGCTGTCAGAATAAAGCTATGCTAAAAAATATTTTTTTTATAGAAAATTGCTTTTATTATGTAAAAGTGCAAAACAGAAAAACTATATAAATGTGGTACCGCTGTAAACGTACTGACCCGAAGAATAAAGCTGCCTTATCAATTTTACCACACGCGGAACAGAATAAAAAAAAACAAAAAAAACAATTCCTGAATTGTTGGTTTTTGTTTATTCTGCCTCCCAAAAATCGGAATAGAAAGCGATCAAAAAATGTCACGTGCCTGAAAATGGCACCAATAACAACGTCAACTCATCCCGCAAAAAACGAGCCGTCACATGACTATCTGCCAAAATCTGGAAAAATTATAGCTCTCAAAATATGGCGATGCAAAAACTAGATTTTACAAACAATGCGTCTTTTAGTGTGTGACAGCTGCCAGTCATAAAAACCCCATATGATTCTGGTATTGCTGTAATCACACCGACCCGAAGAACGGCGTCAAAAATAAAAATAAACTCTTGGGTTAGGATTGGGCTAGTGTTAGGGCTGGGTTTGGGGTTAGGGTTGTGCTAGGATTAGGGTTGTGCTAGGGTTAGGGTTGTGCTAGGGTTATGGTTGTGCTAGGGTTATGGTTGTGCTAGGGTTATGGTTGTGCTAGGGCTAGGGTTGTGCTAGGGTTAGGGCTGGGGTTGGGGTTAGGGTTGTGATGGGGTTGGGATTTTTTTCAAAAGTAAGAAAAAAAGATGACGATATGGCGACTAGTGTTGAGCATAAGTGCTCGCTACTTGAGTTTGCATCGGGTGCTCTGGTATGCATTGAGTATCGTGGGTATTTGAGTGACATGCTCGAGTCTCTGCCCCATATGCTTCACGGCCAAAAAAACTTTACGGGGATTGCCTGCCATGCACGAGCGATCCCCGCATGTTTTTTTTGGGTGTCTAATAACCGTGAAACATGCGGAGCAGGGACTCGAGCATGTCACTCGAGCACACGCTGTACATGGTGCATACCTGAGTACCCGATGCAAACTCAAGTAGCGAGCACTTGCGCTCAAGACTAATGACAACTTATTCAATATGATGACCTAATGTAAACAAATTCTGTGTCGTACCTCTGGGTTCAAAATGTTCACTATACACCTTAATAAAATCCTTGAGGGGTATAGTTTCCAAAATGGGGTCACTTGTGGGGGAGCTCCACTGTTTAGGCACATCACGGGCTCTCCAAACGCGACATGGTGTCCGCTAACAAATTGAATGGAAAATCGGCTCAAATTGTCAGCGGACGCCATGTTGCGTTTGGAGAGCCCCTGTGTGCCCAAACATTGGAGCTCCCCCACAAGTGACCCCATTTTGGAAACTAGACCCCCAAGGCACCTCTCTAGATGTATAGTGAGCACTTGGAACCCCCAGGTGCTTCACAAATTGATTCGTAAAAATGAAAAAGTGAAAAAAAAAACACTTTTTCATTTTTATGAATCAATTTGTGAAGCACCTGGGGGTTCCAAGTGCTCACTATGCATCTAGATAGGTGCCTTGGGGGGGGTCTAGTTTCCAAAATGGAGTCACTTGTAGGGGAGCTCCAATGTTTAGGCACACAGGGGCTCTCCAAACGCAACATGGCGTCCGCTAATTATTCAAGCAAATTTTACAATCAAAAAGTCAAATGGCGCTCCTTCCCTTCCGAGCCCTGCCGTGTGCCCAAACAGTGTTTTTTCCCCACATATTGGCTATCTGCGTGCCCAGGGGAAATTGCACAACAAATTTTGGGGTCCATTTTTTCTTGTTACCCCTGTGAAAATAAAAAAAATTGGGTCTAAAGTAACATTTTTGTGAAAAAAGTTAAAATGTTCATTTTTTTTCTTCCACATTCCAAAAATTCCTGTGAAGCACCTGAAGGGTTAATAAAGTTCTTGAATGTGGTTTTGAGCACCTTGAGGGGTGCAGTTTTTAGAATGGTGTCACTTTTGGGTATTTTCTGTCATAAAGACCTCTCAAAGTGACTTCAAATGTGATGTGGTCCCTAAAAAAATGGTTTTGTAAATTTTGTTGGAAAAAATGAGAAATCGCTGGTCAACTTTTAACCCTTATAGCTCCCTAACAAAAAAAAATTTTGGTTCCAAAATTGTGCTGATGTAAAGTAGACATGTGGGAAATGTTATTTATTAACTCTTTTGTGTGACATATCTCTCTGATTTAAGGGAATAAAAATTCAAATTTTGAAAATTGCTAAATTTTCAAAATTTTCGCCAAATTTCCATTTTTTTCACAAATAAACGCAAGTGATATCGAAGAAATTTTACCACAATCATGAAGTACAATATGTCACGAAAAAACAGTCTCAGAATCAGGGGGATCCGTTGAAGCGTTCCAGAGTAATTACCTCATAAAGTGACAGTGGTCAGAATTGTAAAAATTGGCCTGGTCATTAACGTGCAAACCACCCTCGGGGCTTAAGGGGTTAAAGTGGAGTTAAAGTGTGACATCATTGTTCTCAACAGCGATCTGTGAGTCAGATGTTTCCAGGCATTTTCCCCATGCTGTTCTCCTTCCATTCAGCACTTTTTCCATCCATTTCAACATTTTCATTGCCCCCTAGACCTCCTTATAGTGTCGGGTGGAAAAATGCTTGGATTTCCCATTGACTCCTATTAAACTCATTACTTGAAATGAACAACCGAGCATTAGGAATTGCTCAGTTCGAATAACGAGAATCTGAGCATTTTAGTGATCGCTCATCCCTATCTGTGCCTTAAACGGAATCCATCTGAAATTCCGATGCCAAAACCAAATCACCCTAAAAATGAGTATATTGTACCTCAAACTGGCATTTATCCAGTTTGGCAAATAAATGGTTGTCACGTAGAATTTGAAGAACCAGTCGAACGTGCTCCTGATTCTCCTCATGAGAACGAGAGTAAATCAATATGTCATCCAAGTAATAACTACAAATCTACTGTAATGCAGTGGCTTGCTACATTGCTAGAATGTCCGGGGGGTGTGCTCTAGCTGACCATTTACCTCCCCCTCAGGTGACTGATCACATGACTGTGACATCATCACAGGTCCTGTGTGCACAAAAGGATATATAAACCCTGGTAGTTTTGAAACAGGTAGAGAAAGAGTGGCCTGGTGAGGCCTAGAGAGAGAGAGGCCTGACGAAGCCTGGAAGGCAGAGGCTGGATCCCCGGTGTGTGAGATACCAGTAGCCTTGGAGGGCGAGAGGCCTGGTCCCTGTGTGGGACTCCACTAGCCTGGAAGGCGGAGGCTGGATCCCTCTGTGTTTGAGATACCAGTAGCCTTTGAAGGTACGTGGCCCGGAGGCCCCATCTGGGAAGCCTTAAAGCCACAGCTGTGGCAGAACCGAGCTGACTGAAGCAGCTACGACCCGGCAAAGGTAAAAACGCTGCTTGATGTGGACATTGATATTGTTACCTTGCTGAAGGCTGTGTCTGGAGCCAAGTGGGCATGTCTGTCACTAGAAAGGCTCTGGGATATTATGTGTAACATGTCGGCGAGCCACTGAGATGGACTATGTTATGAGCAGTTTATGAGATGTAATAAACTGCTGTACTGTGAATTACCGGAAAAACGTTGCTTGTGTGCCTTGATTGACCCGGTGAAGCGAGTGCCCCAGCGTGATGAATAGCGCCACCTTACATGTGGTTGGAGAATGCGGGCAACTGCAGCCTGGTTGCTAGGGGTAACGGCACAGGACGACGAGTGTGGATGCAAGCATCTTGATGTGGCTCGGCGGGGTCACAAAGTTTAAAGCATCTGGCTGTAACTCGGCGGGGTTACGAAAATTGTCGTCGCACCCAAACCTGGTTTGCTGTGGCTCGGCAGGGCCACGAAAATTTTCCGGGTAGAGCGGTGTGAAGTGTCTAGTGTGAACAGCGTACCGCAATGGCTGTGAATGGAGCAGTATCTCCAGACAGAATGGAGAAGTGGTGGGATGACCCGCTACAAACGTTCGGCAGCAAAATGGAGTGTCCTGAAGAAATGCAGGAGCTGATAAATATGGCTCTGAAGGGAGCAGAAAATGAGACTGAAGCTATTGAGCGATTAAAGTGCCTGTTGCAGCAGCAACAGGACATGCTACAGGAACGGCGGGAGCTGTTGGCACATTGCAGAATGGCGGCAACGGACCATTCTGTGAGTTCTCCTGTGGCGCCGGTACTATCCCAGAGTGCCCAGGGAGGTAATAAGAGATGTTGTGAACTGGGTCCTAAGACTATTGCTGGTTTTTGTTGTAAAAATCCCCCTACAGGTGTGGGTGTCCAAAAGGGGGTGGAGTCTCAAAAGGGGACGGATTTTCAAAAGAGCGTGGAGTATAGGAAACCAAAATTGGTTACTGGTTGTGGGTTGGTACCGCCTAAAAATGACAATTTGACCGTTGGTAACGGGGTAGCTCCAGTAGAAGGGGTTGACGTCAAAGTGGGAGGTGACTTGTTGGTCCACAACACCATGGGGAGTGACACAGACCCCTCAACTGATGGAGACACTACGAAAGTAGAAAGAGAGTTCAGTCAGGAGGAGCTAGACGAGGTGAGAAAGTCCCCCTCTCGTCGTCGATGGCGCAAGGGCCACAAAAAAGTTGCTCCTGTAGCCTTTGCTGAAAGCGCAAATAAAGAAAATGTAATGCTGTGTGCTTTTATTCCGAGTGTTGATCCTCCTTTAGAAGCAGAAGAGGAGGTGACGTTGCCAGTAGCAACCTCCGATACAGTACTGAGACAGAAGGATCAGGATCCGACGGCCCTGAAAGAGGAGGCGGCCAGTCATGACCAAGAGCTGGAGCCCATCAGGCAACAGTATAAGAGTGACGTGCAGCAACTTAGGAAAAACCTGGAGAACGTGTCCTCAACCCAGCTAAGCCTGGAGTCTGAACGGCAGAAAATAAACCAGATTGTGAGGAACTTACAGCGAGAACTGGAGGAAAGCAGCAAGGAAGTCAACAATTGGAAGGAAAAGTTCCAGAAAAATAAAGAGGAGGTTTTTCTTCCAACTTTTCTTACTCTGTTGTAGAGTTTCTTGACTTAAAGATTTCTTTGGAAGGATCATCCCTTAGAACTTCATTGTTCAGGAAGCCAACGGCCATCAACAGCCTACTCCACTTTACAAGCTTCCACCCAGCCCATATTAGAAGAGCGATTCCTGAGGGACAATTTCTGAGATTAAAAAGAAATTGTAGTTCCCAAGAAGATTTTAAAGCCCAATCAAGGGGCCTTACTCAGAGGTTTGTGGCCAGGGGATATCCTCGTAAACTAGTTTCACGTGCGTATCAACACTGTATGAGTTTGGATCGTAAGAATACCCTTTTGCCCAGAGATCGAAAAAAACTTGAGGGGGTCAACTTGATAACTACTTATCACAACCAATGGCAGGATGTCTACAAGATACTGTCAAAAAACTGGGGGATCCTACTAAGTGATTCCAAAGTACATAGCCTCATTTCTGACAAACCAAGGGTCATAGCCAGGAGGGCCCGTAACTTGAAAGACCATTTTGTCAATAGCCACTTTGTACGGCCTAAACAATCGCTAAATAGGGGGGTCAGGCTAAAGGGCACCTTCCCATGTGGTGAGTGCACTACTTGCCCGTTTATGCTGGCAAGTGATTGTGTTCCTAACACTGTATTTCCCACACAGATAGGTCTCAATAATTACGTGAACTGCAAAACACAAAATGTCATTTATGCGGTTGTGTGCAGCTGGCCAAAAATTTATGTGGGGCAAACCACACAGGAATTAAGAAGAAGGTTCCAACAGCACCTCTCCACCATCAACACTGCAAGGACGGACCGTGACAAGGGAAAGACTCTTACATCAGTCGCTGCGCATTTTTTGAATTCCCACAAATGTAAGGCCAGTTACGGCTTGCAGACAATTGAAAAGAACATTCGTAACAGGGACATAGTCCCGGAATTATTACGACAAGAATCGAGATGGATCTACAAATTAAATAGCCTGGCCCCTATTGGACTAAATGAAGAGCTTCTTTTTACCGGTTTTTATAAACCACGTTGAACATTGGGATCTTTCTTTGTTCGGACTCCTGGTATATATATTTTTCTTCATCAAGTGTTAGCGCTCATGTCCTCTGGACAAGTTTGGGACTCCGGCGACTAACATTATTCTTGACAAATCTGGTCATAATTACAATTTTTCTTCCTTCTTTACCCCCCCTCCCCTTATTTACATGTTGTATGAATGGTGCGGCCGCACATTGTCTTTCTGTCACTGTCTGTCCCAGTGCTTATGTTATGTTTATTTACTGGCCATAATATGGGAAATACATTACGTAATAAAAATAGTTCCATATGCTAAACATACTAGTTCTTCTTTAATAATGCGTCCCCAGACTTTTCTGACCTTTTTGTTTGTCAACTTTCCCTTCCTTCCCCCCTGTTGCCATCCTCCATCTTTTTCATCTTCCTCCCATCTGACATGGACACATCTGTGTCACGAATCAGTGCACCTATACACCTGGAGCATGATTCAGCCTAGTCTCATACACCCACTCCACCGCACTGTTGGAGAGTGGGACGAGACTGTTTTGACGCCTTTCAATGATACATGCCTCTGATGCAGCTGAGCACGTTCCCTGATACTGGGACCGAACGCGCGGTCCCGCGCATGCGTATAACGCAGATGCGGGTAGCGCGCACCCCGGAAGTATTCACGGCTCTGCCTCTGCAAGCACTTCCTGTGGAACAGCGCGCACGTGCGTGCACAGCAGGAGAATGGCATGTGATGTGGACCCTCACAGCTGATCCCAACCCAGGTAATCATTGTATTCCCAGACTATAAATACAGGACTGGTCCAACTGCCCTCACACCACATCTCTCCCCTGATGAAGCCACAACGCTAGTGGCGATACGCATGGGGTAATGGTCGCTTTTTGACCTACCTATCTTTTGCACATTGAGACAGCTCCATTTCCTAACCCACAGGTTGTATCTTGGGAATTGTTTATTTTTTCATTCAGGGACTTGCGTCCCCTCTGCTTATATATTCCCCCTTTTTAAAGTCCCCCCCCCCCCCGTGGGTTCAACTAAACAATTTAAACATTTAGGGTAAGCTGCTATTATCTATTGTTATATCCTCAGGACTATAGGGGCCTGTATGGGCTTACATACATAGCCAGGTGCATTCTATGTTTTCAGACATCTATTGGTGGTGTTTTTTTGCGATAGAAGGTCTTATCTTTGGCCATGGTTGGTACATATTGATATGTGATATTGTTGTGGTATTTATTGAAGCACAATGCTCTTTTAAATGTTTTTAATCCTCTATGTTGTGTCCAGTCCGTTTTCTAATCAATAAAAATTATGATATTTTATACTTAAATGCTCCCTGTCTACTTATACATACCACTTCTCCTTGTTGCATGTGAGCGGTTTATGAGATGTAATAAACTGCTGTGAATTACCGGAAAAACGTAGCATGTGTGCTTTGATTGACCCGGTGAAGCGAGTGCCCCAGCGTGATGAATAGCGCTACCTTACACTACCTAATAAAGGACAAAAAATGTCATTGATGAAGTTCTGAAAAACCGCCGGGGCATTCATCAACTTGAGCGTCATCACAAAATTCTCAAACTAACCCTCTGGTGTATTGAAGATGGTTTTCTACTCATCACTCTGCCAAACGCGTATGAAGCTATATGCTCCTCTCAGATCAAGCTTGGAAAACCATTTAGCTCCCATTAGTTAACTAAAAAGGTCAGGTATAAGAGGCAAAAGATAAGGATTATGGATCGTGATCTTATTAATCTCCCTAAAATCCAAGCAAGGACGCAAATCTCCATCTTTTTCTTGACAAAGAAAAACCCCACAGCGACTGGAGAGGTGGATGGACATATATGCCATTTGGCCAGATGCATTTGTTTTACAATAATTTTTATTGTTATTAATAGGAATCAACAAGAATTTACAGCAATCAAAAACAAGATAATTGTAGAAAGGATGATCAGGAAAAGGGAGATAAAACATGGAAGGGAGAAACATTGGGTATTGGGTAATGGGCTAAATGGGGATGGGGCAAACAAGGGAAGGGGAAAGAAGTTGAATCGACCAATGATGATTATCATCATTGGCCAGATGCTTTTGAATATACTATTTCAATGCAGAGAGAGAGATTGAACAGGTGAAACGTAGGCATTTTGGCACCAGGTAAGAATTTGATCGTGCAATAGTCACACTCGATCTCAGAAAACACATCCTCAAAATCCTGAACGTACCCTGGAAGATGACGCCAAGGACTTTGATAAACAAGTAGATGAGCTAAACTCAGGAGTCTCCCAATCAATGGTAGGGTTGTGATTAACTAACCAGGGCATACCTAAAACTAGTTTAACAGGTTAGGAAAAAAAAAATCATTCATGAAATAAACTCTGTGTGTAATGCTCCCACACTCATACATATTTTCTCGACCGGAGATGTAACATGACTTTGAGACAGGGGAAACTTGTTAATTGCTGATACTTGAATGGGATAACCAAGTGTAGAAATACCGTAAGCACATTCAATAGTAAAATCACAGACGATGAGATCTCACGAACAACCAGAATCTACAAATGGAGAAGTAACAATAAACCCAGTCTCCAAAGACACTTGTACGAAAAAAATAGTTGCATGCATGAGAGATAATTTCAGACTCTAAGAACCTGCGTCTTTACCTCTTAAAGTTTTTTCTTTTTCAAGAAATAGTTTTTTATATTTGCAGCACTGAATCATAACGTGACCATAATGATTACAGTACAAACAAAAACAAGCAGATGCTCCCAGTTCAGTTCCCTCATTGGGACCTCGGCAAGCACCAATTTGCATAGGTTTGCCCATGTCTTCTAAAGAGGAGAAAGAAGTACAGTATTTTTTGGACTATAAGACGCACCGGACCATAAAACGCAGCCAAAATTCTGGGGAGGAAAATAGGAAAAAAAATACTTTTTATAAGATGGGGGTCATCTTATAGCGGCGGTGGAGCGGGGTCACAGGAGGCATGGTCTCTGCTGCAGAAAGTCAGCGGCAGCAGAAGTGGGGCAATGCTGCGGGCCCTGGGTGGGAGGAGGGGGTGTCCCAGTGGTGCAATGCTTTGGGCCCTGGGCTGAAAGGAAAGGTGTCGGCGGTGAGGCAGAGCGGAGTGCATTGCCTTGCCGGTGGTGGGCTTCAGGAAGATGGCAGGGCCGGGATCCCAATGTGCACATGCACCGCCTCTGGCGGCCCCATAGCCTCAGGATAATGGCCACTGGGTAAGCAATGCACCCCACTCTAACCGCCAACACCCCTCCTTCCAGCCAAGGTCCCGCAGCATCGCCCCACATCTGTCGCCGCCTTCCCGGGGAAGGGACCTTGCGCCTGTGACCCGGCTTCATCACCGCTCTTTCCCCCTGGTAAGCTATACTCAGACCAAAAGACGCACCCCCAATTTCCTCCCAAATTTGGGGGGGGAAAGTGTGTCTTATAGTCAGAAAAATACGGTAACTAGCACAACCTTAAATATGCCTTTATCTCTCAGACGTCTGTCTAAATGGACAGTATGAAGAATATTCAAGATAACCTCACGTCTATCATTGTGCCCTGTTTGGCGGGGGATTATAGAGGACTTCAAATGCAAAACTGAAACCAGACACTTCAGCAGCAAGAAGGTAGGGGGCTGAGAGGCAGGGAGTGACAAATCAATCACAGCAGCTGTGGAGCTGCACCCCAAGCCATGCGGTCCTTTGAGTCAGACAATTACAATTCAACACCGAGTTATGGGAACACGGTACATCCCAGTGATACACCAAATAGATTTTTGGAAACACCCAAGCCGGGGGAATGTTACCGTGGCTTCCAGTCCTGTCTAGCGTGTACATATGGGGAGATACATGGCACAGCCTTTCAGGAGCCCCTAGGGCCAATGTGCTTGGTCTCCATGCGTAGCAGGGGCACGGCTGGATCCGATGACACCAGAAGCGGCTCCCTAGGACCGTCCATTAAGGAAGTATAGCCCAATCTAGTTTTTGGAGTTTTTAGCTGAGAGGCTAGGGGTGGACATTTGGGTTCAGCCAGGAGGCAGGAGGGGGAGTGAACCAAAGGGTTTAAGAGCTCCAGCAGCAGCTAGCTCAGTGTTTTTGTCCCTGGGAGGTCGCAAGGATACATTGTGTGGGCGAAGTCCTGCAACAAAGAGAGAGGGCCCCACAAGCCTCCCATGTAGCAGCCCCTCTCCCACAAGCCAGGCTTTTCATCTGGCTGGTAAATGACTCTTAATAACTGCTTTATATCTTTTGTACTACTACTATTGTGTCTGCATCTCTGACCATTATGCATGTATAACCCTTATGTATATAGTGTAATGTCTAGTGTGCCATTATGGCGATTAAATATATAATTTAACCTTGGGCTGCTCTTTTATCTCGACCCACAAACCCACACGTTCATTGTAAGGCTTAATCCTCATGCTACCAGGGCTGGTTTCTGGCTTGATAGAACTCCCGTTAATGGACCGGGGGGTTTATATCCAATAGAAACTGGTGGTAGCTCTACCAGGCCGACAAGGTTCTGCTTCACTGGGGCTAGTGAAGGGACCTCTCAGCCTGTCAGGGGTGTGAGCGAGTGTGGTGCCACGTCAATGACTGAGTGGGCCACCTCTTCTCACTCAAGGTGCCTGTTAGAACCCTCCTGTTTGTTTTTTACATCTTGTGTTTTGCGGTCACGTGACCATCTGCCTTTATATTCCAGCTCCGCTCTTCTGGCTGTGCTGGACTTCAGTGTTTGACTGTTTCTCTAGCCTGGTGCTTCGGTGCCTTTCTCTGTCAGTTCGCTTGGTCCTCTGAGACCTCTAGTACCTTTTTGTCAGTTTGTCTTTTTGTGTTCTGCAACAACTTCTCTGTTTAGGAGGTGTCCCATTTTTGTCCCAGTCCTTAGTTCTTTTAGGGACCCCTCCCTTAATGCTATAGGTCTTCGTTCAGACTAGCCGAGGACTAAGGCGGGTCTGTTCGCTAGGAACAGGCAGCCCGCTACATTGTAGGGATTCAGCTTAGTCTTACTGTAGGGACAGCTTTCCCATATCTTTCCTTAGTACATGTTGCAGATCATAACAGTAAGTCCAGTCCAAAAAACTAAAAGGAAAGAAATTCGGTGATCAGTATGGTTTCCATCCAGGATTTGGCTCAACGCCTGCACGGATTGTCTCTGGAGGTGGCAGAGCTTCAGAAACACGTGAGTAGCTGTTCTGGAGCGCATTTTGTTGAACCCAAGGTAGGACTGCCTGATGTTTTTTATGGTAAACATCAAGATGTTTTTTCCTTTAAAAATGCTTGTTTTGTTATATTTTTGTTTGAGACCAAGGTCCTCTGGGAATGACTCACAGCGCATTGGTTTTATTATGTCACTTTTGCGCAATGAACCACAGGGGTGGGCCTTTTGTCTGCAACCTAATGATCCATGTTTACGGTCTGTAGAATTTTTTTTTTCTGCTATGGGTCTATTATATGATGATCCTGACAGAGTCTCATCTGCTGAGGCAAAACTCAGGCGTTTAAATCAGGGGTCAGGTGATGTTGAAAATTATTGCACACACTTCAGGAGATGGGCTTCAGAAGTCTTATGGAATGATCCTGCGCTGAAATGTTTATTTATTGCCGGTCTGTGTGAAAGGGTTAAGGATTTGCTAATTGCATTCCCCGCACCTGAGACTCTGCAGGATGCCATGCAGTTAGCTGTTCGTGTGGACAGGAGACTGAGGTCCAGGGTGAATGAGGTAAAGACTTCTGTAATGTCAGGTCCTAGTCCCCAGAAAATCTGCTCAGACGGTGGAGAACCGATGGAGGTTGGGGCGAAGTCGCTCTCCTCTCAGGAAAGAGACCGGAGGTTCGCCGAGGGATTGTGTCTTTATTGTGGCAAAGCTGACCATTTGATTAAGTATTGTGAGCTTCATTTAAGTAAAGAAAAAAAAAAAAAGTTAGTTACGCCCGTATAGCTTGTTTATGCTCTGCAGGAGTATTTCTTTCTGGGAGTACTACTTTGCAGGAAAATTTGATTGAATTTCAGGTATTTGTGGATTGTGGTTCAACACTTAATGTGATAAAGGGTTTTTGGAAAACCTTAAATTGAAATACAAACCTTTGTCATCACCTATTTCTGTGATTGCAATTGATAACACTCCCTTGAAATGTATTACTCACAAGGTTGCTGCATTTCCCCTCACTATCAATTGAGTTCACCAAGAAATTTTGGACTTGGTTGTATTAGATACTTTACCCTCTCCGGTCGTTTTAGGTTTGCCTTGGTTAAAACTGCACAATCCTTTACTGGACTGGTCTACTAATGTGATTAAGTCTTGGAGTCCGAAGTGCTATGATAAATGTTGTAATGGTCGCATTGCGGCTGTGGAAAAAAGGTTATTACCTGTACCTATTCAAGATTTTTGGAGGGTTTTTTCAGAGGAAGAGTCGCAAGTTTTACCTCCTCATAGGGATTATGATTGCGCCATTCAGTTTGTTCCAGGTGCTACTCTTCCCAAAAGTCGCTTGATTAATCTGACTATTCCTGAAAGAAAGGCCTTGGAGGAGTACATACAGACTAGCCTGGCTGCTGGTCACATTAGACCTTCTAAGTCGCCTGTGGCAGTTGGATTTTTCTATGTTAAAAAAAAGGACGGGGGTTTATGTCCATGTCTGGATTTTCGTGAAATTAATAAGATTACTGTACGCAATTCCTACCCATTGCCATTAATTCCGGACTTGTTTAACCAGTTGGTGGGGGCCAAGTGGTTCTCTAAGATTGATCTCCGGGGGGCATACAATTTGTTACGAGTGAAGGAGGGTGATGAATGGAAAACTGCTTTTAACACTACGGTAGGTCATTTTGAGAATCTGGTGATGCCTTTTGGTCTTACCAATGCACCTGCATTTTTTCAGAACCTTATTAATGACATCCTGAGACCTTTGATTGGTAAGAATGTGGTTGTGTATTTGGATGACATTTTGATTTATTCACCAGGTCTAGAGTCCTATTGGCAGAGTGTACGTGAAGTTTTGCAGTTATTGAGTGATAATTCACTCTTTGCTAAGCTGGAGAAATACGAGTTTGCTGTGCAGAAAATTAGTTTTTTGGGCTACATTGTCTCCAGCGAGAGTTTTGAGATGGACCCGGTGAAGGTTCAGGCTGTGCAGGAATGGCCTAAGCCTATTGGTTTGAAATCTATACAGAGATTTTTGGGTTTTGCCAATTATTACAGGGTGCGAATACGGTCCAGTGGACTACTGAGGCCATTGAAGCGTTTGAGTATCTCAAAGAGAGGTTCAGTTCTGCCCCTATCCTTATGCAGCCTGATGAGACCAAGCCTTTATTGGTCGAGGTCGATGCTTCATCGGTGGGGGTCGGAGCAGTTTTGTCTCAGGAGAACAAAGGTGGAGTACATCCTTGTGCCTTCTTTTCGAAAAAATTTTCGGAAACCGAACTGAATTATGATGTTGGAAATCGGGAGTTGCTGGCTATTAAACTCACGTTTGAACATTGCGTCATTTTTTGGAAGGCGCTAGATTTCCTATTCAGGTTTTCACAGATCATAAGAATTTGATCTATCTGGATGCTGCCAAGCGCTTGAATGCCCGTCAAGCTAGGTGGGCACTTTTTTTTTCTCGGTTTCATTTTTCTGTTACCTATATCCCTGGTACTAAGAATGTTAAAGCTGATGCTTTATCTCGCAGCTGCTCTCCTACGGTCGGTGCCGAGGAGGAGGAGGAGAGCATTTTACAGAAAGGAGTTGTGGTGGCGGCATTGGACTCCGTTTTGGAGAATGGGATTCTGAAAGCTCAAAATGATGCTCCATCTAACACTTCCCATGGGAGGTTGTTCGTGCCTAGAGCCTTTAGGAGAGATTTGTTTGTGGAGTGTCATGAGTCTTGGTTGGCAGGTCATCCAGGAATTTCGGAGACTAAGAGACTTATCAGTCGCAGTTTTTCGTGGCCTGGATGGCAGAAGGAAGTCATCAAGTGGGTGCGTCAGTGTACTGTGTGTGCTAGGTCAAAAGCTTCACATACTCCTGCTGCGAGGTTGCTTTGCCCTCTGGAGGTTCCTAGTGCGCCTTGGACGCATCTCACTATGGATTTTATTACTGATCTTCCGGTGTCCGAGGGTTTTACGGTCATCTGGGTGGTCATGGACCGTTTTAGTAAGATGTGTCATTTGGTTCCATTCATTAAGTTGCCCTGCGCCAAGACACTCGCTAAGGCGTTTGTTAAGGAGATTGTCAAGCTCCATGGCGTTCCCACGGATATTGTTTCTGATAGAGGACCTCAGTTTGTGGCTCGCTTTTGGCGTGCTTTTTGTGAGGTTGGGAGTCCATTTGTCATTTTCGTCTGGTTATCATCCTGAGTCTAATGGACAGACTGAAAGAAAGAACCAGGATGTTGAACAGTTTTTGCGGTGTTTTGTGGCGGACAATCAACAGGTGTGGTCTGAGTTTCTGCCTCTCGCAGAATTTGCTCTTAACAATCGTACATCCTCCTCTGCTGGGTGTTCTCCTCTTTTTTTGTTGTACTGGCAGACATCCTTTTTTTGGTTTGTTTTCCAAATTGGGGTCGGCGGTGCCGGAGGAGGAGAATTTTTCCGGTGATTTGGACAGGGTTTGGACTAATATACGTTGCAACCTTCAAGAGGCTAACAAGAAGTCCAAGAAGTATTTTGACAGGAAATGTAAGGAGGTTTTTGTTTACTGTGGGTGACATGGTTTGGTTGTCCTCGAAGAATCTGCGGTTGAAGATTCCCTCTAAAAAACTGGGTCCTAAGTTTGTGGTTCCATTTAAAGTGCTTTAGGTTGTTAACCCGTCTTCTGTTAGGTTGGATGTCCCTACTTCCTGGAAGATTAATCCTGTGTTTCATGTTTCCTTGTTGAAAAAGGCTGATGTATCTGATAGGGACGCCACTGTCACAGTTCCTCCTGTGGTGGAAGACGGCGAATATGAAATTTCTCGTATCTTGAATTCTAGATGGCATAGAGGGAGATTACAGTATCTTGTCTCCTGGAAGGGTTTCAGTCCTGAAGACAACTCCTGGGTAAGGACGGATGATATCTCTGCTCCTAGGTTTGTTAAAGCTTTCCACAGGAGGTTTCCAGATAGGCCTGGGCCTGGAGGATCCAGAGGATCCTCATAAAAGAGGGGGCACTGTTAGAACCCTCCTGTTTGTTTTTTCCATCTTGTGTTTTGCGGTCACGTGACCATCTGCCTTTATATTCCAGCTCCGCCCTTCTGGCTGTGCTGGACTTCAGTGTTTGACTGTTTCTCTAGCCTGGTGCTTCGGTGCCTTTCTCTGTCAAGTTCGCTTGGTCCTCTGAGACCTCTAGTACATTTTTGTCAGTTTGTCTTTTTGTGTTCTGCAACAACTTCTCTGTTTAGGAGGTGTCCCATTTTTGTCCCAGTCCTTAGTTCTTTTAGGGACTCCTCCCTTAATGCTATAGGTCTTTGTTCAGACTAGCCGAGGACTAAGGCGGGTCTGTTCGCTATTAACAGGCAGCCCGCTACATCGTAGGGATTCAGCTTAGTCTTATTGTAGGGACAGCTTTCCCCTATCTTTCCTTAGTACATGTTGCAGATCATAACAGTGCCTTCCTGTACCTGTGTGGACAGGGGGTGTCTGTATAGAACTGTACCAATCTGACCTTACGCATCCCCGAGGGGGTGCAGAATGTCACGTTGGTGTAAGGGGCAGATCCATATCATGTTTTCTGTCTGACGTAACTGGGACATCAGGCGAGGTGTGAATCTGTCACAAGTGGTGGCAGCGCTGGGATTCTGCGGGATCTCTCTGGTGCCATTTCTTCACAAGTGGTGGCAGCGATCGGATTCTGTGGGATCTCTCTGGTGCCATTTCTTCACAAGCGGTGGCAAGCGGTGTGGGATCGAGGTAATAGTGTGTTTGAGTGTGGAACGCATACTTACAGACACTAAGGACTGACAGTAGTAGCTTTTGCTGCTGGGGTCTTAAGATCAGCTCAGCACTAGACAGTCAGAGTGCAAATACTGTAAGGTGTTTTGATGCATCAGGTTGCAGTTCGGTGTCAGTGACCATTGAGTGCAAGGATGGCCAGTGGCGGATGGTAGAGAGAAGGTGGAAGACAATGTCGCTCCAGAAGAAGTGGAGTCCTGCCTAGGCTCCCCAGAGAGAGTCGCAGGCGGTTGGTCCCGCAGTGGGCCACCCACCACCTGACCATCCCCCCAAGGCAGACAGGCTTGGATAACCTTGTGCAAACTGCCCTGGCCAGTCTCAAGGCTGGAGACAAAGCCACCTATGAGATCCTCACAGCTGCAGTGGAACGTCTCGAGGCGGCAGCAGCAAGTCGTGAGGCAACAACTGCAGCAAAGCGGGAGCGCAAACACCAGGAAAATATGCTTCAGCTCCAGCTTCGGCAGCCGGTCACAGCCTGTCCCGAGCCCCCTGAGATCAGAGTCCCGAAGCTACGGGCGGAGGACTTAACCCTGCTGGACAAAGGAGGGGACTTGGATACTTTCTTGCTCGCATTTGAAAAACCTTCCTGCCTGAGGACAAGTGGGTCCGGTTCTTAACCCTCGCCTTAGGGGTAAGGCCCTGGAGATCTTTGGGTACCTGCCCAGTGAGACCACCCTGAGCTATGAGTACATTAAGCAGGCTCTGGTCCGGAAGTACAACTTGACCCCTGAGATGTACCGGAAGAAGCTCCGGAGTATACAGCGGGGTCCTGCAGACAGCTGGGTCGATCACATGCAGGCCCTACTGAGAGCCGTTGATCAATGGACCACAGAACTGGAGCTCACCACCGTCCAGCAGCTGAAAAAGCTCATCGCGACTGACCAGGTACTCTGGAACTGCCCGGAGGACCTCCAACAGTACCTCCGCGTCCGGAAGCCAAAGGGGGCCTCTGCAACAGTGACATTTGCTGACGAGTACTCCAACAACTGGACTCGAGGCCAAAAAACTTGTCGGCTTAACAGGGAGTAAGACGAACGCGGTGCCTGCTGTCCCTGCCCCAAGGCCCAATGGGCCACCTACCTATGCTTTCCTCTGCACACCGGTAGGGGAACCCAGACTGTGTCATCTTTGCAGACAGCTGGGCCACTACAAAGCCATGTGTACCCAGCGCCAGAAGGACCCGTCCCCGTCCCAAAAGCCATCCACTGTTTTGTGTGTGAGTGTGGGTGGTGGGAGGGTCCCTTGATAACCTTCAGACCGTCACCATAGGCCACACCAGGGCCATGGGACTATGAGACACCAGCGCTGAGATGACTCTTGTGCGGCCTGAACTGGTGTCGTCCCAGGATTTGATTGGAGGCGTCGAGCCGACGCTGCCTGTCACCAAGGTGTATTTGGCCTGATGTGCCGGGAGGGGAGTGAGGGAGGTGGGGGTAACTCCGAACATTCCCGCGAGTGTTTTTCTTGGGAGAGACTTGGGGCGGCTAGTGTCCCACTATGTGGCCACTGAACCCCCCAAGGCCTGACCCTCCAGATAATGTCATGTCCACCCCTGTTGATGCCAATGTTATTGATATGCCTATTAATGGGGATGTGGGGGGGGTGATTTACTGTGTCCCTCTCCTCTCGGGGGGGGGTGGGGAGATCAATCAAGTCAGCTGTAATATGGCCCCAGAATGTGGCCAGCCGGCAGGCTGGAACAGTTTGTCCTGTGAGGTTGTCACAGAAGGGACAGACAGGGGGCAAACCGCTGTGAAGGCGGGGCAGTCCCAGGAGGGGTAGGGCTCCCAGATAAGGCCACATGGCAGGGTTCCCCCACAACCAGGATGTCAGAGGGCTAGGGTAGTCTGTTTAGACCGGAAGCTTGGTCAGAAGCAGAGGAGAAGCAGGCGCTACCCGCGGTCACAGCGGCTGTGTCCGCTCCGCTGTCACGCGCAGTGGTGGCACCCGGGCCCCAGGGGCCCCTCAGGAGTACGATGGCTTCTCCCCTTCCGACCAAGTGGCTGCTGGGTCAGACGGAGGCCAGGAGACAGGTCCCAGGGAAATGATAGAAAACATGGCAGTTTCGTCTATTCTGGCCATGTCCAGTCATGGGTTTCAGGTGGCGTTGGAGACTGACGACAGTCTGAAAGCTCGCAAGAAGCAGGCTGCACAGCCGCCCTTGGACTCAGACCTCGAGCAGGTGGTCTGGGACCAAGGACGGCTGAACCGGGTAACGGTCCAGTGAGGTTCACCGGAGGTGTGGCCCAGGAACTGACAGTTAGTGGTACCCTATCCGTTCAGGGCGGAGTTGTTGTGGATGGCGCACGAGATTCCGACGGCCGGACATCTAGGGATCACTAAGACCAAGGCCAGGCTAGTCCAGCATTTCTACTGGCCAAGGATGGGGGACGAGGTGACTGCCTACTGCCGGTCGTGTGACACCTGTCAGAGGGTGAGGAAGGCGGGGCGGTGCCCCAAAGCCCCAATGGTAACTCTGTCCATCACTGAAGAGCCTTTCAGGAGGGTGGCTGTGGATTTGGTTGGCCCGATGGCCACTCCCAACAGTTCTGGGAAATGCTTCATACTGACAGTAATAGACTATGCCACCCAGTACCTTGAAGCGGTAGCCTTGTTGTCCATTCAGGCCGACAAGGTGGCCACCGCCTCACTGGAGATTTTCTCCCGAGTGGGTTTTCCGCAGGAAATGCTCACCGACCGGGGTACCCAGTTCATGTCGCAGCTGATGGAGTTCCTCTGTAAGCAAATACTGGTGCAACATCTGGTGACCAGCCTGTACCACCCACAGACCAATGGCCTGTGCGAATGGTTCAATAGCACCCTGAAGCAGATGCTTAAGAAGTTGGTCGACTCCCACAGGCGCGACTGGGAGCGGTACCTCCCACACCTGCTATTTGCCTACCGGGAAGTTCCACAGGCCTCAACAGGGTTCTCCCCTTTTGAGCTCCTGTACGGCCGGCATGCGCGGGGACCCCTGGCTCTGGTGAAAGAGGTCTTGGAAGGGGACTCAGCCACCCCTGGAGTGTCGTCATCGAATATGTTGTGCACTTCCGTGACAAAATGCAGGGGCCTTGGCGCAGCTGGTGCACGACAATATGACGCGAGCCCAGGCCGACCAGAAGCGATGGTACGACCAGAATGCTTGTGAGAGGACCTACCAGGTGGGTCAAAAGGTGTGGGTACTGATCCCCGTATTCCAGGACAAGCTTCAGGTGGCCTGGAAAGGCCCTTACCTCGTGCACCAGCAGCTCAGCGCCGTAACGTACCTGGTCACCCTGGACCACGCCTGGGGAAGGCTGAAGTCCTTCCACGTAAACACGATGAAGGCCCGTCATAAGCAGGAGGCCTGCACCCTCTCCGTGTGGAAGCTGCCAGAGGAGGGAGAGGCGGAGCCCTCCCGGACATGCTCGCCCAGGCTTGGGCGGGTGGGATCATCAAGAACGTGGAGGTTTGCCACCAGCTATTGTCCGACCAACGCTCCCAGCTGTGGGCAACCCTACACCCCTTCCGGGATGTGTTCAGCAACAAGCCCGGAAGGACAGAGTCGGCTGTCCATCATGTAAACACCGGGGATCACCCCCCAAACTGGAGTTCAGCATACCGGATCTCCCTGGAAGTAAAGCAGCACATGCGTCAGGAGATTGACAAGATGCTGAAGCTGGGGGTTATCCAACCATCCAGAAGTGCTTGGGCCTTGCTTGTGGTCCTAGTCCCAAAGAAGCACCGGACAACCCGCACCTGCGTGGACTACAGGGGGCTCAATGCGGTCACGGTCACCGATGATTACCCAATGCCGCGCATCGATGACCTGCTCGATCATTTGGCCGGAGCCAAGTACCTGACCATCATGGATCTGGGCTGGGGATATTGGCAGATCCCCCTGACACCCGAGGCACGGGAACGCTGTGCCTTTATCACCCCATTTGGACCATACGAGCCAACGGTGATGCCATTTGTCATGAAGAATGCCACTGCCACTTTTCAGCGGATGGTCAACACACTGCTCAAGGGACTCTAAAGGTACGTGGCCGCGTACCTGGATGACATTGCCATTTAAGTCTCACATGGGAGGATCACCTGGAGCATCTGGCGCAGGTGTTTGGGCGGATCCAACAGGCAAAATTGACCATTAAGCCGTAAAAAGTGCCAGCTGGGTATGAGTGAGGTCCACTACCTGGGACCAGGGCGGTGGAGTTGGCAAGCCAAACCTCCGACTCCGACATTTCCATGACTCTGACTTAAACATGAGCCATATATGAGGGAGTCGGAGTTGAAGTGATAAATTTACTGTAGCACAGATTCATCTCAGTTAAGAGTCTAGACCCTTAGACTAGGAATAGGACAGACATTTATAGGACATTTCACAACTTTCCCAAATTTGTATGGAAACATTTCCCGCACATCCTGCATTTAACTACTGTACCCAATTTATTATATATTTTAGGAGTTGGAGTCGGTCCATTTTATACCTACTCCAACTCAACAGCCTTGCCTGGGACACTGGGTAGGTGGGGGAGCTCTGAAGCCAGAGTCCGGGAAGGTGGATGCCATAGCATCCTGGCCCACCCCCAGGACCAAGAAACAGGTGATGTCCTTCCTGGGCACCCCCGGGTACTATAGGAGGTTCGCCCCTCACTATAGTAGTCTGGCGAAGCCCCTGATGGACCTCACCAAGAAGCTGCCCTCCGCAGTCAATTGGACAAACGACTGTCAGACGGCCTTCCGGGCGCTGAAGATCGCCCTTTCTAGCTCCCCGGTACTACAGGCAGCCGACTTCACGCGGCCGGTTTGTAGTGCAGATGGACGCCAGTGACTTTGGCCTCGGTGCTGTGCTCAGCCAGGTCGACACTATGGGCCATGAACACCCCGTTTTGTACCTGAGCCGGAAGCTCCTGCCGAAGGAAGTGGCCTACTCCACAATGGAGAAGGAATGTCTGGCAATTGTGTGGGCCCTGCAGCATCTGCAGCCATACTTGTACGGACGACAATTCACCGTGGAAACAGACCACAACCCCCTCAGCTGGTTACACACCGTATACGGAACGAATGGGAGGTTGCTACGCTGGAGCCCTGCGCTCCAGCAGTACCACTTCGCCATTTGCCACTAAAAGGGCCGCGACCATGGCAATGCCGACGGCTTATCCTGACAAGGGGAAGTTGCGGATGGGTGCGCGGGGGAACACCGGGTGGTGCTGCCCCCTAGCGTCACATCTGACGCTGCCGACTTCCTGAGGAAGGGACCTTGCCTCCTGAGACCCGGCTTCATAACCGCTCTTCCCCCCTGGTAAGCTACATTCAGACCAAAAGACGCACCCCCAATGTCCTCCCAAATTTGGGGGGGAAAAAAGTGTGTCTTACAGTCCGAAAAATACAGTAACTGACAGCCTTAAACATGACTTTATCCCTCAGATGTCTATCTAAATGGACAGCCAGTGACATTGCCTTCTCTAGTGACATCTGGTTAGGACTGTAAACGGTCATGTGTCTAATCTGACTAGAAAGTCCCTGGCAAAACTGGATGCGAATAGCCGGTCATTCCAGGATGTCTCCACTGACCAAAAACAACTCAACTGAGAGCACAAATCCTCCACTTTACGATTACCCTGAACCAACCTGCGAATCAGGGACTCAGCAACCGTGACCCTATTCGGATCATCATAAATGTGTCCAAGTTCAGAATAATAAGTGTCAACAGAAGAAAACACTGGAGGATCCCAAGGCAAAGAAAACGCCCAAGCCTGAGGATCCCCTCGGAGCAATGACATAATACCCAGTCATTGACTTTATTCTCCTGAGGAAACAGGCTGGAGGCGAAAGTACAGCTTACACGATGAAAGAAAAATTGAAAAATCTTATTTCAGTCCCTGCCAAAGCATTCCGGCAATACTACCTTAGGCTTAGGAAGATACTTTGGAAAGGCCGAACACCCAGCATCGGTGGGGAGTGTCAGTGTTTGATAGCCGCCGTCTCCAAGAATAGGGACTGCAGCTGTGTGGCCAAGGCACCCATAAAAACCTCTCAGAACACACAAAAATGTGATAGGGTGGAGATAATGTTATGCACACGTGGTACTAAACGTGGGGGAAAAAAACGAACTAAGAATAAACTGCACAAACCCCACCCGGTTCCCGTACAGACTAAAGTATCCGGTAATGCAGGGCCTTGCAACTTCAGCGCAACCAGGCTAACCATTACAGGTAAAACTAGAGGTGACCACTCAGACCTGGAATCCTGAAAGGCTGTCAGGTTGTATCTCGTATCTCCTAGGGAACTGAGGGAGAGTGCAGGGTAAGAAGGAAACCCCAGCAGTACACTTATCTGACGGTCATAGATGCCCAGAAGTAGGAACAGAACTCCAAGCAAAATCCAATAAAGACTATCACCATCAGAGGAGACTAGCAGGGGGGGAGGGGAGTTTAAATAGTAGCACCTGCAGCGTGATACGACAGGTAGATAACAAATGAAAAACAACTGCTGTCCAAAAGGAATGGACAAAGGCAAAATTATTCAGCACCCCAACAGCAACAGAACCTGCTGTGTCTCAGCGTACAGAGACGCCGACACAAGAGCAAAGAACCGCCGGATTGAGTGCTGAGGCATGACACCAGGGAAGCAATTGCACCCAATCATCCTGACGGGCAGAGACAAAGTGACGCAGATAATTCTTGAGAACTTGGTTAACTCGTTCCTCTTGCCCATTAGTCTGATGCTGATATGCTGAGGAGAAATCCAACTGGACAATCAGCAATTTGCACAGAGCTCCCAGAATTTAGAAGTGAACCCCATGATCAGAAACAATGTGGAGAGGAAGACCATGGAGACAATACACGTGTTGAAAGAATTGCAAAGCGAGTTTCGGAGCTGAGGGAAGGCCGGAATGAAACGAGCCATTTTGGGAAAACTGATCCACCGCGACCCAGATGGTGTTGCAACCTCAGAAAGAGGCAGGTCCGTGATGAAATCCATGGCTATGTGTTACCAAGGAGCAGAAGGAACCAGCAGGCTTGTCCCTGGAGGACTTGTTTCTGGTGAACTGTGGACAGGTGGTTATGAAGTCCCGGACATCCTTTACCTGTGATGGCCACCAGAAGCAGCGAGCAATCAGTTCAGTGGTCATATGTGCATATGACCAGTCAACTTGGATTCATGTCTCGAAGACAGAATTCTCCTCCTGTTAACAGTGGGAACAAAGGTTTTGCCAGGAGGAAAGTCTCTTAAAAGGACAGGGCCTGCTTAAATAATCCTGGCCAGGACACTGATCTGCTGAGGCTCCTTCACAGAATCAGTCACTTCAAAGGATCAAAACAGAGCATCCGCTTTGACATTCTTCGCCGCAGGAAGGAAGTGCAATTCAAAGTTAAAAAGAGCAAAGAAGAGTGACTATCTAGCTTGATGAAAATCAAACCACTGGGTGGATTGCAATAAGATCAGATTTTTATCGTACGTGTATATTAATACCAGAGAGCTGGTGCCATCCAGTAGATGTCGCCATTCCTAGAGAGCCATCTTAATGGTTAGAAACTCATGTCTCCAATAGTATAGTTTCTGTAATGCAGGCATCTCTGCACTCTGCCTCCCACCCCTAGCAGAGACCCCGACTCACTCACCACCACGCCCCTGCACTCCCTCCTCCTTCTCCTGTTGCTACTGCCCGGGGTCCGCGTGCTGCTTGCAGATCCCTGGGCACTGTGCATAGGGCGCGTGCGCTCCTGCCCTCTTAGAGGGCCAGCGTGCGCCATACTAAAGTGTTCCCAGCCAATAGCTGGAAGACACTTATTATTTAAGGCACCTCTACCTGATAGGAAGTGCCTGAGCAACATGTTAGTTTAATCTTTCATGCTTGCTAGTTCTCAGGTCCCCAGTGCTCATATCCTAGTATACCTGAACGAAGATATTCACGTCTGCCGTGCATACCTGTGTTAGTCCTATCATCCAGATCACCTGCCTGCCTGTATACCAACCTTGGCCGTCAGCACCTGCTCGCTTGTATTTCTGCCGTGTGCATCAGCACCTGCCTATCCGTATACCAGATTGTCCCATCCGCACCGGCAGTGCCCATCAGTATATCTGTTGGACCCGCCTGCACCTTCCGTGCAAATCTGCATATCAGCCGGACTCGTCGGCACTCACCATGCCAGTCTGTGTATCAGTCAGATATGTCAACACAATTCTTTCCGGTCTGTGTATCAGCCGGACCAATCTGCATCTGTGGTTCCTGTGTTCCTACCATGCCTGCCTGTATCAGCTGTACTCTCCTACCGGGTTGTTCCAGTTACCAGTCCCTTGAGGGTCAGCTACCGTTTATCTGAGGTCAGTCCTGCTGTAGCACCTGGTCCCACCTCCCCGGGCTCTCCTCGGACCAAGGCACTGTCAGTTGCTGTGCATCCGGGGTCAGCCTTGGTGTGGTGCTTAGTCACATCCCTCCAGGCTCTCCTCGGCTCTTGGAACAGTGGTTCCACCACCCTGCCTATTATAGTTTTGCTCAGCCGATGAAAACATTTTTAAAATAAATCCGCAAGAGACAGACTTCCCCGAATAAGCTCTTTGCAGGAGCACCGCCCCAACACCGATAAAATGAGCATCTACCTCCCAAGAGAAACTGCTTGTTGGGATCGGGGTGGTGCAGAACCGGACCACTCGCGAAGGCATTTTTCAACTGCTGTAAGGCCAACTCTGGCCAGACTCTGGCATTAGCCCCCTTCTTTGTTAAGGTGGAGATGAGTGCCAGGAGGGACGAGAAGTGCAGGATAAATTGTCTATGAAAGTTGGCGACGAGGCCAGAAGAGAACAGTGGAAATCTTCTCCAGATCCATCTCGAGGCCCTAGCTGGAAATAATGTAGCTGAGGAAAGGCAAGGAGGGTCTTTCAAAGACATATTTGGATAACTTGGCAAACAGATTGTTCTCCCGTAGGTGCTGTAGAACCTGAAGGACGTGTCTTCTATGGGTAGGTAGATCGGGAGAGAAAATCAGGATGTCGACCAAAAACACAACCATGCAGACACAGAAGAGGTCCTAGATTGTCATTAATGAACTCCTGAAATTGCACAGAGCAAAGGGCATGACCAGATACACGTAGTGACCGTCACAGGTATTAATGGTGATCTCGTTAAGGCTCCGATAATGAATACAAATTCGTAGGGAAAAATCCTTCTTGGTCATGAACAAGAGGCCAGCAACAGCAGAAGAGGACTTATGGATGAATCTTATGACTAAGTTCTCTTGAATGTACTCCGACATGGCACGAGACTCAAGTAGAGATAGAGGATATTCCCGGCCCCAAGGTGGCAAAGTGCCAGGCTGATGATTGATAGGACAATCGTAAGGTCTATGAGGTGGCAAGACCTCTGCCTTCATTTCACAAAAAAGGTCTGTGAAAGTCTGATAATGGATGGGCAGAGATGCAAGGTTGGAAGGAACGGCGGGTGGAATTTTGGGCATGACCTTGGCAAGGCAGTTGGAAGAACAATAAGGACTACAATGAATAACCTGACCGGTAGACCATTCAACAAATAGCACATATAGATGCAGACATGGAAGACCCAGAAGAACAGGATTCATGGATTTGGGTAGCAAATAGAAAGAAATATTTTCAGAATCCAGGTCTCAAATCCGAAGTGTGACTGGAAGTGTAATGAATAGAATAGGCTCTGCCAGGAGCTGTCCGTCGATGGAGGCAATAGTCAGGGGATAACACAGCTGTTGCATAAGTAGCTAAAGTCGACAGACCAAATCCTGATGGATGAAATTGCCTGCAGGGCCGGAATCCAGATGGGCAGCCGCAGAGACAGACCTCTCCTCCTAGGACCAGGTAACTTCAGTCAATAGCTTTGGAGAGCAATTACTCTCATCTAGTGTCGTCTCACTGGCCAATCCTAGGTGCTGGAGTTTTCCAGGTCTCACAGGACACTGGTGAACAAAATGCCCCTTGCCTCCACACAACATGCATACTGTATGTCATCTCTGTACCGCTACTGTTGTTCCTGCACAGAAGGTTTGGTTCGCTCAACCTGCATCTGCTCAGAGGCTGGTGGCGCAACCTGCGGTAGCAAAGGGGACTGGAAGTTTGGAGCCAGTCTGGGTGGGTTTCTGGCATGAGGAGACACCAAAGCTTATTCCAGGACTCGCTAATGGAATCAGAGATCTATCCTAGCGGCCAAGAGTATAATGGCATCCAGAGAGCATGGTAAATCTCTGCCATCCTTGATACGACTGGACAAGCCCTGCCAGAAGGTTGCCACAATGGATTCTTCGTTCCAAGCCAGCTACGACGCCAAAGTACAGAAGCGTAAGGCATACTAGGCAACGGGTCCGTGCTCTGCCTTAGAGACAAAAGCAACGAATCAGCTGAGGAGGTGTGGCCTGGAATCTTGAATACCGCTTGGAACATCTCCCAATGTCGCATGTCTCGGGATCACCATGCTCACAAATGGGATTTGCCCCAGCCAGGGCTTGTCCAGACAGCAGAGAAACCATAAATGCTATCTTGGTCTGGTCAGAAAAAAAGAGAGGAGCGTGGAGTGTGAAGTGGTTCTGACAGTGATTAATGAAGTTGCGGCTCTCCTTGGGGTTTCCATTATAGTGGGACAAAAGTGGAAGATGGATCTTGGCCTTTCCACCAGAAACTGGGAACCTAGGTAGTTCCCTCGGGAAGACTGACAGTCCTAGGGAGGGTTAGCCAGACATGGTAGAGGCGGAAGACAGGATGGACATGGCAGCGGATAGACCCTGCAGCTGGGTTGCCACCAGGGCTGTGGAGTCGGTAAGCCAAACCTTTGACTCCTCAATTTCCATGACACCAACTCCAACTCCGACTCCCTCATACATGGCTCATGTTTAAGTGATAAATTTACTGTAGCACAGATTCATTTCAGCTAAAAGTCTAGACCCTTAGATCAGGAATAGGACAGACATTTATAGGACATTTCATAACTTTCCCAAATTCTTATGAAAATTTTTTCCCCACAAACGCATTGAACTACTGTACCCAATTCATTGTATATTTTAGGAGTTGGTCCATTTTATACCTACTCCGACTCCACAGCCCTGGTTGCCACCACATTGATAGTCGGCATCATCTGGTCCTGATGCTCACATTGAGAGCACACTTTCTCACACAGTACTTGCACTTTGGCTTGGGATCAAAGGGTCATAACTTGTCAGCCGGAACCATTGGCTGTACGTACTGTAACCCTGGTGGTTGTGGACCCACTCTGCCATGGGCCGAGTTTAGCCTAGAGGGGAATATCTAAGTGACTACCTGGTATTCACTAGAGTCTCTGAAGGTGAGGATAGGTTTAGCCACAGGTAGTCACTAGGTACCACTCCAGGGCAGTCCCTGGATCTGCAGCAGCTGACCAGCGGGTCAGAGGCATGGGTACGATGGCAAAATATGTGGTCAGACAATCCGAGGTCAGGGCAAGAAAATACAGGTTCTATATACGTAGCCGAGGTCAGAAGTGGAGATATCAGGATAAACGGTAAATGACCTGGGTCAATAACAGGTAGGACAGAACGAACATGCAGAAACAGAAATTATAGACAAGCTACTAGGAACCTACATTCAGGCAAGGAGTGGTGAGAGGAGCTGCCTAATAAACCCCCTGCTGCCAAGATATTGGCTAGGGAAACCAAACTCTGCAGGATACAAGTGGTTAAGTTCCCGCAAAGTCTGGTCGTGCCTACCTATAAGACAGGTGGAGACACACCAGCAGCAGTAGGATGTAGCAGAGCTGGAAATGCTGCAAGAGTTAGCTCAGCGAGATGACCAGAAACTTTGAGGAGCAGAGCGGTGACCAGAGCTTACTGCCCATGCAAGTCACCAGCGTGACAGGCAGAGCCCCTTAAGTGCCAGAACAGCAGAACCTCTCCATAAGTAACCCCATTTTACAAACTACATCTCTCAACTAATCAGTCAAAGGGCGCAGTGAGCATGTTGTCACCACATGTGCCTCACAAAATGTTATACCATTGGGTGATTAAGAAAGAATAATTACATTTTTACCACTAAAATGTTGTTTTAGCCCCAAGTTATTAATTTTTATAAGGGCTGTAGACAGACAGCAAGATGGCATCTGCTGCCGACAATTGCGGAATGGGGTGGATGTGTCACCAAGGTATCTGGCCACTGTGATGTGAAACCTGAAAAATTCTTCAGCACTGATGCTGAGTGGTTTTGGTTTAGTGGAGCAGTATGGGTTCAGGTATCAGGAATGATTGGTGATGAGCGGGACCAGTCATCTTCAGGAGACATGGACCCCGTAAATTAAGCGGTCTAATCGCTACAGAAATGCCAAACATGTGGACGCTAAATGTGATTTTAGGCACACTGTGGGGCTCAGAAGGGAGGGTGGCATTTGGATTTGGGAGCACAGAATTCTCTGAATTTCTCTAGGGGGGCGAGGAGCCATAGCGCTTTTCCAGAGACTTTGTGCTACCAGTAACATGGAAGCCCCTATATTTCCGTTGACAGATGATGGACCTGAGTGAGTCCAAAGGTGAAGAGAGAAACAACAGCATCCATGGTAGCAAAAAGTATCTTCTTTTTTATTAATACATCACATACTACACGGTGTGACAAAGTCACTGGTAAAGTGCTGGAGGGGAGATATGTTTCCCTTAGCTTCAGTGAATTAAAACCGTTAAGTTTCCTCTAGCATGTTATTTGCGGAGAAGGGTTAATTCACCATTTATAAAAGGGCGTGTTTTTATGAGGACAACCATAGAGCGGGCGAGAGGTTGTTCTCCATATCTCCACCTCAGGGTGTGGTCTTAGGTTTAAATACAAGGCCTGCTGAGGCATGAGTTGTTCAGTAGGTCTGGAGAGAGGAATTCCAGATCTGTTTGTGTGGAGCTATCCTGAACTACGAGGAGTTGCTGAACTCTGAACGCAAGAGGATCCCTGCTACCACAAAGACTGTGGATTTGTGTTACCATTTTTCTTTGTTTTCCCTGTTTTTGCCCAAAGGGACAGGTTTTCTTTTATGGACTCAGTGTTGGTTTTTGCTGCATTTTAATAAACCAACCAGAAGTTTAAAGAGACAGAGTACCTGTGTCTACCTCCATGTGAAGCTGAGTGAGCGATCTACTACAATAGAAACAGCTACGTTTCAATCTTAAAAAACAGATACATCTTTATCAAACCATAGAAAACAGAGTACACAACCACATATTTTTATTACCCCTCACCAATTTAAAAAATCATATGATCACCCAATTGAAATGGCAGAGACAAAAACATAGATATAAAAAATGCAAAATATATTATAGAGTCATGAATGCACATATACATAACTGAAATGCACAACTATACGAGCAAGGCTACAAAGCAATACAGATAGCTCATAGTGTGACGGTGGTGGGTGTAGACACACTGCGCAACTGGCCGGGCTTATCCTAAAGGGGTGTAACTAAGTGGCTACCTGGTCTTCACTAAAGCTTCTGATTGTTAGGATAGGCTTGGGCCGTAGCCACCAGGTGCTCCTCTGACTGAAGGATCAGAGGCACAGATGCGAAGTACAAAGGCTATAAACAGAGACGTGGTCAGAAAAGACGCACACCGCCGAATCATAGGCCAGATGGAGTCCATACTGCCTCCATCTGCCTTATTATAGGGAATCTTCCATTGGAGGTTCTGTCTGAATCAAGCGTTTCAGAGATTTACACGGAAATCCCGATATAAGTGATTAGATGACTTTATTCTTTGTGTCGGTGCGATTACAGCAATACCAGATTTATATATATTTTTTTCTGTCTGGGTACAAATCATGCACTTGCTTTTTTGCAAAAAAAGTTTTGCAATCGCCATATTTTATGGGATATAATTTTTCTATATTTCTGCAGACACATAGCATGTTTTGATCGCTTTCTAGTCTGATCAGGAATTGTTTCTGGATTTTTCTTTATGCAGTTCACCATGTGGTAAAAAGTGATAAGGCAGCTTTATTCTCTGGGTCAGTACGATTACAGTGATACCACATTTATGTTATTTTACACAATAAAAACTATTTTATAGAACAAAGAATTGTTTTTTTGCATCGCTTTATTCTGAGAGCTATAGTTTTTCATTTCTCCGCTGATGGAGCTGTATGGTGGCTTCTGTTTTGTGGGACAAGTTGACGTTTTTATAATCTACTTTTAAAATGTGATCGTGCTACTTTTTTTTGGGGACGATTTTCAGAAAATGTGGTAAAACCGGTATATTTTTACAGAGATTTTGTACAAAAGACTCACGTTATGATCATGTTACTTTGTCCTTATTCTCTTTTTTTATTTTGTGTACATTATATAAAATTATTTCTCTTACTTGCACACGTATTCCTGTTCCGCTTGATCCTCTAGGAGAAAGTAATGGCCATGCCACGCATCCAGGTTGGCTTCCATTTTAACCCTTCTGATTTCTTTGCCATAATGGACTTTGAGAGCAGAACTAAAATTATTCAGGTATCTTACCATGTCATCTGCATGGGGAAAGAAATCATGGGAGTAATGAAAAAAACGCAAATTCTCATCTTGACTCAGAAGTGAGTTCCAGTCATGTCGGAGATTAAATTCCTTGTTCATTCGTCCTGTAAAACGTTTGTTTATGCTGATAAGCTTGCGATGTCTAGGAAAACGATAAAAAAAGCTTCCAGGACCCTGGTTGCGTTCAAATACAATGTAATCCCTTCCAGCCTCTTCAAGAAACTTTGCAATTTGTATCCCACCAGGTCCAGCACCCAAAACACAGTAGTCATGGGTAATTTTTTGGGCCAACACTGACGGGAGCAGTAGAATAACTATAACCAGCATCCTGCACAAGAGAAAAAGGAAAAACAAAAGGTTAAAACTGCAGCAACTACTAAAATATTTGCTTCTAATATTCACAGTATTTCGTGTTTATAACACTTTTTGAGAACATGACAAGCTTATTTGTGAAACTGTAGGAACAAAACAATGAGAATTTACTAAGTACTTGGCAGATTATAGTAAATGAATGATTATTCAATACACATGAAACACTTTACAGGTGTATGTGGTGTAATGCAGCGGCTTGCGGCATTACTGTAATGGTCCAGGGGGTGTGCTCTAGCTGACCGTTTACCTCTCCCTCAGGTGACTGATCACATGACTGTGACATCATCGCAGGTCCTGTGTGCACTAAAGGATATATAAATCCTGGTGGTTTGGAAACAGGGTGAAAGGCATGAGGCCTGATCCCTGTGTGTGGGACACCATTAGCCTGGAGAGGCTGGAAGACAGAGGCCTGGTGAAGCCTGGAAGGCAGAGGCTGGATCTAGGATACCAGTAGCCTTTTGAAGGCACGTGGCTTGGAGACTATGTCTGGGAAGCCTTAAAGCCACAGCTGTGGCAGAACCGAGCAGCTAAAACACGGCAAAGGCAAAAACGCTGCTTGATGTGGACATTGATATTGTTACCTTGCTGAAGGCTGTATCGGGAGCCAAGTGGACATATCTGTCACTGGAAAGGCTCTTAGACATTATATGTGTAATATGTCGGTGAGCCACTGAGATGGACTATGTTATGTGCGGTTTATGAGGTGTAATAAACTGCTGGACTGTGAAATACCGGAAAGACGTTGCATGTGTGCTTTAATTGATCTGGTGAAGCGAGTACCCCCAGCGTGATGAATAGCGCTACCTTACAGTGGACAGGGGAGCATTTTTGAAAAAGGGTCCAAACATTCCTCAATGTTTGTTCTTTTTGTTTAACCAGTTCACCCCAGCCAGTTTTCACCTTCATGACCATTCCAAAACTTACAATTCTGACCAGTGTCACTTTATGTGATAACGCTGGAACGCTTCAATGGATCCCAGTGATTCTGAGAATGTTTTTTTCATGACATATTATACTTCATGATAGTGCTCGATATGTCTTGCATTTATTTGTCAAACTATCGAAAATTTAGCGAAAATTTGGCAATTTATGCTTCGTAGCAATGCTACCCACTTGGAAGTGATTTGAGGTATCAAATGAACTATTTCTATTTAAAGGCTGACTGGTTTATTTTAGTCCTCATAAACCACACCACAGGAAACTCAAATACCGCCCTGGTCCGGCATAGGTTAAAACATAATCAACAAGTCCATAAAATAGTGCTGGTTAGCCCGCCTGGCTAAGAGTCCAGCCTGTAGGGCATTCCACAGTTTGACTGCTCTATCTGTAAACAACCCTTTCATATTTAGCTGCCGAAAACACCTTTCTTCCACCAGTAATGAATGCCGCCTGGTCCTTACTATAGTCTTGGGAAGGAATAAGTCATGTGCCAGTACATGGTACTGACTACACATATTTTTGTACATGTAAATTATATCTCCTATGAGGTGTCTTTTTTCTAAGCTAAACAAGCCAAACTTTTTCAACCTCTCATCAAATGAGATGCCTTCCATCCCTTGTAATAATCTAGTTGTCCACCTTTGAACTGACTCTAACTTCTGAATATCCTTTTTAAAATGTGGAGCCCAAAACTGGATCCCATATTCCAGATGTGGCCTCACCAGTGATTTATAAAGGGGTAACAGTAAGTTCGGATCGTGGGATTTTACCTCTCTATTTATACAGTGGGGGAAATAAGTATTTGATCCCTTGCTGTTTTTGTAAGTTTGCACACTGACAAAGACATGAACAGTCTATAATTTTAAGGGTAGGTTAAATTTAACATTGAGAGATAGAATATCCCCCCCCAAAAAAATCAAGAAAATCACATGGAATAAATTAGATAATTTTTTTGCATTTTGCAGTGAGAAATAAGTATTTGATCCCACTGGCAAACAACACTTAATACTTGGTGGCAAAACCCTTGTTGGCAAGCACAGAAGTCAGACATTTTTTGTAGTTGACGATGAGGTGTTCGCACATGTCAGGATGAATTTTGGTCCACTCCTCTTTGTAGATCATTTCTAAATCATTAAGATTTTGAGGTTCTCGCTTGGCAGCTCGGAGCTTCAACTCCCTCCATAAGTTTTCTATGGGATTAAGGTCTGGAGACTGGCTAGGCCACTCCATGACCTTACTGTGCTTCTATTTGAGCCACTCCTTTGTTGCCTTGGCTGTATGTTTTTGGTCATTGTGTTGCTGGAAGACCCAGCCACGACCCATCTTCAATGCTCTTACTGAGGGAAGGAGGTTGTTGGCCAAAATCTCGCAATACATGATCCCATCCACCTTCCCTTCAGTACGGTGCAGTCGTCATGTCCCCTTTGCAGAAAAGCACCCCCAAAGTATAATGTTTCCCCCACCATGCTTCACGGTTGGGACGATGTTATTAGGGTTGTTCTCATCCTTCTTCCTCCAAATACGGCGAGTTGCGTTAATGCCAAAGAGCTCAATTTTTTTCTCATCGGACCACAGCACCTTCTCCCAATAACTCACAGAATCATCCAGGTGTTCATTGGCAAACTTCAGATGGGCCTGCACATATGCCTTCTTGAGCAGGGGGACCTTGCGGGCACTGCAGAATTTTAAACCTTTAAGGCGTAATGTGTTACCAATGGTTTTCTTGGTGACTGTGGTCCCAGCCGCCTTGAGATCATTAATAAGTTCCCCCGTGAATGGTTGACAAGTAGGGTGTCCCCCCCTTTTTTTTTTTTTTTTTACTCTTGACTACTATATTTTTTGTTACATTATCACAGTTTGAGTTATGTTTTGGGGTGTATTTATATTCTAGAATTTATTGATTTTTAACCCCTTCATGACCGGAGCATTTTGCATTTTAGTTTTTTGCTCTCCTTCTTCCCAGAGCCATACCTTTTTTATTTTTCGGTCAATATGGCCATGTGAGAGCTTATTTTTGTGGGAAAAGTTGTACTTTTGAACGATACCATTGGTTTTACCATATCGTGTACTGGGAAACAGGAAAAAAAATTCCAAGTGTGGTGAAATTGCAAAAAAAAGTGCATGTTTTGCACATACATGTAGCCATGTTCACACATTTAGTATTTGGTCGATATTTTACATCAGTATTTGTAAGACAAAAGCAGGAGTGGATGAAAAATAGAGAAGTGATGCAGTGTTTCTATTATACTTTTTTACTTTGATTGTTCCTCCTCCTGGTTTCGGCTTACAACTGAGTGATGTAAAATACTGAACATGTGAACGTGACCTAAGGATAAGTGGTAAGTTGATTGGTGGGAGACTGAGTGCTGGGATCCGCACTGATTAGCAGAATGTACGACTTTTATCACCATTAGACTAGATCTCATGTGCGACTCGTCCGCTAATCAATTCATTCCCTCAGTGGCTGCACTTGGCTTTTTTTGAAAGCCCCAAAAAGGATGAGTGGAGCTGTGGTCAGACATCCCACCTACTGCTGCATTTTAAAATGGGGATAAAAGTGCCCTGTCAAAGATGAAAGTTCCCCGTTCTTCCGTTCCGTGCAGTTTCCAATGGTTGGATTCCACTGATTAATAAGTTATCACCTACCTAACCCGTAGATCGGTGATAACTTGTTTTTACCAAAGAACACCTTTGATGTAGACTACCGTAATTGTAAGTCAACTCTGCTCACGTAAGGTCAGTTTCACACTTGCTCTACGATCCAGCGCTGGCTTCTATAGCAGATGCCAGCACTGGATTGATTAACGCTAGTTTGAAAAGAGGAATCATCAGCCATTAACTAGCATAGTATGACGGACTACTCCGTCTGGGGCTCGTCATTTTGACAAACTGAAAAACGGTGCACACTTTTTTTGGATGGGTAAAAATTACTGCGCTGCATAGCAGAGTTGAACAGCAGCACCTTCACTCATTCTTGGCACCACTGAGATTCAATGGTGACTAGAACGAAAGCGTTGCTGTTATTTCAATTTTTTTTACATACCCATACGGATGTCAAAGAAAAGCTGTTAGGAAACCAGCCTTACCTGTGTGTTTTTATATTGTTTCTACTGCCCTATATACTGCCAGTATGATGTAGTGTTGCCATTTCCAAGTTATTCTGATTTTGCGTTCTTGTATGTACGTAATACTCATTTACAGATTAACTTGCAAGCACAAATTGTGTACATAGACCCAGAAAGATGTATCATCATAAATCCGGCTCTCAAAAACTAAAGAATAAAAGGGAGCGTGATGAAGAAGAGGAAAGGCTTAAAAAGAAAAGCGTTCTACTTCAGTACTTTAAAAAGCCACAAAGCACCAAGGGAGGTGATGTTGACACTTGTGAACCCCCTCAGATGCAAGCTTCTCATCAAATGCTTGAGCATACTGCTTCATCCAGTGAGGAGGCAGCCCCCTTCCAGCAGTTCTTCAGTAATGCAAGAAGAGGTTGCAACTATGCCTACTGGTGCGGTAACAGAAGAATTTGCGGAAACACAGTCCAGAACCATGTCACCAAAGAGTCCTTTTCAGAAAATGCTCCCTCCCACTGTTTATATAGAGATGGAAGAAGAGCCAAAGCCTTCATGTTCAAGTTTGATTTTAGAACAGGTGTATGAAGAACCATCTTGCACCCAGAGTGCGGAGTCTCTATCTCCAGAGGAGTTCAGTAATATAACATTACAAGAAGAAATCGATTGGAAAGACCCCGCAGTGTGACCAGATGTCCTCATGGATAAGGAACGGGAGAAGATTGTTTTTTCAAGGCTTTCTAATTAAGAAGAATTGAAGCACATGGTACAATCTCTGCCAAAGGATGTTGATGGCCGTTCCTTTAGTGACTTTCACCTATATGCCAAGTCATCTATTGGCTGTAAAAAAATTATAAGGGATTGGCTAAGATGGAGCCCAAGTATGAAGGGAATGTATTGTGTAACATGCATGCCATTTTCTGATGCTAAAAGAATTAAAACTGGGAGCATCCTTTGTCGGAAAGAAGGTTTTAATCCTTTGGTTTCCAAATAGCATTGTCTGTACCTCAAGTTACCAAAGCATGAACATAGTACACAGCACAGGAAGCACTACTGGAGTTGGAGAACACGCCAAAAGGCCCTAGGTGGCCATGGTGTTGACTTTGAGATGCAAAAAAAGTTTAGCGAAGGAAGCGGAAAAGCTTGTGGCTCTTCTAGAAAGACTTTTGGATGTGACACTGCATTTAGCTTCACGCAACATGGCCTTCAGGGGAATATCGCAGAGAATTGGAGACCTACATAACGGCAATTTTCTCGGAACATTGGAAATCTTGTCACGGTAAGATAGTGTACTAAAAGAGCATCTAGAAAAGTTCAGTATTAGTCAAGAAAAGGGAAAAAATCCCAGCTCATTATCTATCTTGGGCAACACAAAATGAATTTATAAATATTTGTGGAAAACATGTCCTCGATGCCATACTTTCAGGAAGGAAAGAAGCTATTTATTTTTCTGTTATTTGTGATGCTACGCCAGATGTCTCGCACACTGAACAGAATGTTATAGTTTTAAGGTATGTATCCAAAAATCCTCAAACAGGAATTTGGCATGTGGAAGGAATGTTTTTGGATTTTTTGGGTTTTTATCAGAAGAGTGGAGAACAAAAGCAGACATGATTATATCAAGACTGAATGAGCATGCCATTGACCTTAAAGACTGCAGAGGCCAGGGATATGATAATGGAGCAAATATGTCTGGTAGGATTAAAAGTGTAAGGGCCAAAATTCTAGAGAAATTTCCAACAGCTCTTTTTTCTCCTTGTGCTGCCCTCTTTAAACCTACCCTTGAGAAAGCTGATTAGATTATACGCGAAAAGCGCGTTGGGAAGCGGCTCACATCCTCTATTTCTTGGCACACCGGCCTGGGTAAGCGTTGTTAACCTCCATCCACCTTTTGCTGTGGCTACTGAATGCTCCAACGTTTTTTTTAGTATATTACTAAAGTTATTATGGCTGACACATCTGTTAGTTACTGAATAATTATAACATTGCCATATCTAATACTTAACCTGCAGAGTCTAACTCAGTGGAGCTAATTTGCTACAGCAATGTGATTATGGGATTTATGGGTGTTATTTGTACTAATCTATGTATGATTGTAATTACAACATATACAGTGCCTACAAGTAGTATTCAACCCCCTGCAGATTTAGATGGTTTGATAAGATGCAAATAAGTTAGAGCCTTCAAACTGCAAACGAGAGTAGGTTTTATGAACAGAAGCATAAATCTTACAAACCAAAAAGTTATGTTGCTCAGTTGAATTTTATTAAATTTTAAACATAAAAGTGTGGGTCAATTATTATACAACCCCTATGTTTAATATTTTGTGGAATAACCCTTGTTTGCAATTACAGCTAATAATCGTCTTTTATAAGACCTGATCAGGCCGGCACAGGTCTGTGGAGTTATCTTGGCCCACTCCTCCATGCAGATCTTCTCCAAGTTATCTAGGTTCTTTGGGTGTCTCATGTGGACTTTATTCTTGAGCTCCTTCCACAAGTTTTCAATTGGGTTAAGGTCAGTAGACTGATTAGGCCACTCCAACACCTTGACTTTTTCCCTATTGAACCAGGCCTTGGTTTTCTTGGCTGTGTGCTTTGGGTCGTTGTCTTGTTGGAAGATGAAATTACGACCCATCTTAAGATCCTTGATGGAGGAGCGGAGGTTGTTGGCCAAAATCTCCAGGTAGGCCGTGCTATCGGTCTTCCCATGGATGCGTACCAGATGGCCAGGCCCCTTGGCAGAGAAACAGCCCCACAGCATGATGCTGCCACCACCATGCTTGACTGTAGGGATGGTATTCTTGGGGTCGTATGCAGTGCCATCCAGTCTCCAAACGTCACGTGTGTGGTTGGCACCAAAGATCTCGATCTTGGTCTCATCAGACCATAGAACCTTGAACCAGTCTGTCTCAGAGTCCTCCAAGTGATCATGAGCAAACTGTAGACGAGCCTTGACATGACGCTTTGAAAGTAAAGGTACCTTACGGGCACGTCTGGAACGGAGACCATTGCGGTGGAGTACGTTGCTTATGGTATTGACTGAAACCAATGTCCCCACTGCCATGAGATCTTCCTGGAGCTCCTTCCTTGTTGTCCTTGGGTTAGCCTTGACTCTTCGGACAAGCCTGGCCTCGGCACGGGAGGACACTTTCAAAGGCTGTCCTGGTCGTGGAAGGATAACAATAATTCCATAAGCCTTCCACTTACGGATGATGCTCCCAACAGTGGAGACAGGTAGGCCCAACTCCTTGGAAAGGGTTTTGTACCCCTTGCCAGCCTTGTGACCCTCCACGATCTGGTCTCTGATGGCCTTGGAATGCTCCTTTGTCTTTCCCATGTTGACCATGTCTGAGTGCTGTTCACAAGTTTGGGGAGGGTCTTAAATAGTCAGAAAAGGCTGGCAAAAGAGATCTTTAATCCACACATGTGAAGCTCATTATTCTTGGTGCCTGAACTACTTCTTAATACTTTAGGGGGACCAAACAGAATTCTTGTGGTTTGAGGGGTTGAATAATAAATGACACTCTGAATTAACTTTAAAAAAAAAAAAAAAAAAAAAAATTTGCTGCAGTGCATTTCCCACTTCCAGGCTGATCTACAGTACAAATGTCACAATGCCAAGTTAATTCCGCATGTGTCAACCAGCTAAATCTGCAGGGGGTTGAATACTACTTGTAGGCACTGTAACTCCCTGAAACCCTCCCCCAGTACTGCCGGTGCCTTGCTGCTATTCATTCCAGCCCTCTTGCACGTGTCCTTCCTTTTATGATGTATTTTGTCTTGCCTTATACTTCTTGCTAATAAAATTTATACAATTTTTTATCTTCATAAAAAAAACTCCCTCTTTCTCTTTTTGTGTTATACCTCTTTAAACCTTGTGGGCGTTCATGCTGCTACAAGCTGCCCTGAAATGAAGACCTTTTTTGGAAGTGTAAACCGGCTATACATTCTGTTTAGCAACAGCCCTGAGAGATGGAGCAACTTGCTTGAAGAAGTTGGAAGGTCTTTGCACGGTCTAAGTGACACCCGGTGGGGCTCAAGAACAGAGGCTGTACGTCCCATTGCTCAAAAGCTGCCAAGCATTTTGAAGGCTCTTGATAAAGTTATTTCTTCTGGAAAACTTACAAATGATGCACATTCAGATGCTGAAGGTATCTCTTGACTAATTTTCATCTTTCAGGGCGGTGTTTTTAGTGACGTTTGGGGTAAAAGTTCTTACCAGTTTTGAGGAGAGAAACAAAATACTACAATCTACAGGGTGGCCCATTTATATGGATACACCTAAATTAAATGGGAATGGTTGGTGATATCAACTTCCTGTTTGTGGCACATTAGTATATGGGAGGGGGAAAATTTTCCAGATGGGTAGTGACCATGGTGGCCATTTTGAAGTCGGACATTTTGGATCTAACTTTATTTTTTCAATGGGAAGAGGGTCAGGTGACATCAAACTTATTGAGAATTTCATAAGAAAAACAATGATGTGCTTGGTTTTAATGTAACTTTATGCTTTCATGAGTTATTTACAAGTTTATGACCCCTTATAAAATGTGTTCAAAGTGCTGCCCATTGTGTTGGATTGTCAATGCAACCCTCTTCTCCCACTCTTGACACACTGATAGCAACACCGCAGAAGAAATGCTAGCACAGGCTTCCAGTATCCGTTGTTTCAGGAAGTTACGTTAAAACCAAGCACACCATTGTTTTTTTTCTTATGAAATTCTCAATAGGTTGGGTGTGTCACATGACCCTCTTCCCATTGAAAAAAATAAAGTTACTGTAGATCCAAAATGTCCATCTTCAAAATGGCCGCCATGGTCACCACCCATCTGGAAAAGTTTCCCCGCTCCCATATATTAATGTGCCACAAACAGGAAGTTGATATCACCAACCATTCCCATTTAATTTAGGTGTATCCATATAAATGGCCCACCCTGTAGATCTGTCTCCTTGGAAGTTGGAGCTGCCAACATTGAAGCGCTCTCTGAAAAGATGAAATTACTTCAGGAAAAGTAGCTTTCTGAAGCCAGTTTGGTAGCAGATTCCATGGGTATTCCAAAGAACCTATTAAATGCTCAACAATGGCGCCAAAGAGAATCAAAGCATCATGAAGCTGCAAATCCTGAAGAGCACTTCAAAGCTAATGTCTTTCTTGTGGAAATGGACAGTATAATTTCTGATCTTCAACAGCGCTTCAGATCAATGGAAGATATCTGCAAGTTGTTTGCTCCAATTCTTAAGATGACGACAATTAGTGAAGAAAATCTGGTGGCATCCGCTGAAGAATTGATCTGTGCATACCCTGAAGATCTCACATCATCGTTACTCTCTGAGCTTCAACATCTTCGTAAAGTTTATGAAGCTACATTTACAGAGCACATGGGTCCACTGGAATTGCTAAACGCAATCTATAAATTCGAGCTTCAAGGTATATTTGGAGAAGTGTGTATTGCACTCAGAATTTTTATCACCCTCCCACTTTTAGTGAAGGAGAGAGAGTACTTAGCAAACAATCACTGGTGAAGAACTATCTGCGTCCTACAATGACAGAACAACGGTTGAACAGCCTAGCCCTTCTATCAATTGAACATAAGCTTGCCAGACGCCTGAATTTTAAAGACCTGATTAAGGATTTTGCTAACCAAAAGGTAAGACGACTGCCTATTCCACACATGTAAATTTGCACTGAACATCTTCTACAATGTAGACAGTTTTACATTAGTATATTGCCAAGTATGCTGCCCTGTATTATGGATGAGTGTCCTAGTCCGACTTCGGGTTTACTGACCCAAAGTCAAAGCATTAGAGAGATGCAACAGATCAGTTAGTAATGTTTCACTTGTGAGTCCTGCACCTGACTGACCCAGGCCAGCAATGCATGATCAGTACCCCAGATTGGAATGCTCCTTTAATATTAGGGCTTGGTTATTAGGACAGTGTGAACTATTGTAGCGTCGGCGTCCCTGCCTCCTGCTAGGCAGAGACGCCGTTCCCCTCACCTCCCTGCTCGGTCCTCTTCCCGTGCTGCTGGCAGTGCTCGCTTCTTCCCGGGCACTGTGCTTAGGGCGCGCGCGCTCCCTCTCTCTTAAAGGGGCCGTGCGCGCCGTCCTAAGGAGTCCCCGGCCAATTGCCGGTGGAGCTCCCATGTATAAGGCACCTCCCCCAAAATGGAGGTGCCCGAGCAAAGTTGTTGCAAAGCTTTTCACCTCTGCTTCAGCCCTCAGGTCCCGTTGCCAGTCTGTTTTCCAGCTCTGTCTACCTGCTTGCATTCCCTGCGGTCCGACAGTCTGTCTACCAGCATCCGCCAGTCTGTCTATGGACCAGTCCGCCTGCGGATCAGGAAGCACCTGCCTGATACCTGCCTGAGACCACCTGCCAGCCAGCCGAGAGACTCTTACCCGCTCACCTGGGAGCGCTCACCTGCTACCCGCCAGCTAGCCTACCTGGAGGCTCTGCCGTCACTTGCCGTGACCACCTGCCAGCCAGCCGAGAGACTCTTACCCGCTCACCTGGGAGCGCTCACCTGCTACCCGCCAGCTAGCCTACCTGGAGGCTCTGCCGTCACTTGCCGTGACCACCTGCCAGCCAGCCGAGAGACTCTTACCCGCTCACCTGGGAGCGCTCACCTGCTACCCGCCTGCTAGCCTACTTGGAGGCTTTGTCATCACTTGCCGTGACCACCTGCCTGTCTAGAGACTCTTACCCTGCTGTCACTTGCCGTGACCACCCGCCTGTCAAGAGACTTTCCCCGTCACTTGCCGTGACCTCCTGCCCTTCTACCCAGAGACTGTTCCTGTCACTTGCCGTGTCTACCTGCCCGCCTTCCCTGGGAGCCACCCGCTTCCTTACAAGGACTGCCCCTTTGTATAGTAGCTCAGAGGTTCCACCTCCCAGACCCGTTACAACTATTGTTTGTTGTTCTTACATTTATAGGAATGCCCCTTTAATATTAGGGCTCAGTTCTTAGGGCCGTGTGCACTATTGTTTGTTGTTCTTATATTTATAGGAATGACCCTTTAATATTAGGGCTCAGTTCTTAGGGCAGTGTGCACTATTGTTTGTTGTTCTTAGGTTTATAGGAATGACCCTTTAACCCCTTTAATCCCGAGGGTGGTTTGCACGTTAATGACCAGGCCAATTTTTACAATTCTGACCATTGTCACTTTATGGAGGTAATTACTCTGGAACGCTTCAATGGATCCCCCTGATTCTGAGATTGTTTTTTCGTGACATATTGTACTTCATGATTGTGGTAAAATTTCTTCGATATCACTTGCGTTTATTTGTGAAAAAAACGGAAATTTGGCAAAAATTAATAATAACATAACATAAAAATAACATTTCCCAAATGTCTACTTTACATCAGCACAATTTTGGAACCAAAATTTTTTTTTGCTAGGGAGCTATAAGGGTTAAAAGTTGACGAGCGATTTCTCATTTTTTCCAACAAAATTTACAAAACCATTTTTTTTAGGGACCACATCACATTTGAAGTCACTTTGAGAGGTCTTTATGACAGAAAATACCCAAAGTGACACCATTCTAAAAACTGCACCCCTCAAGGTGCTCAAAACCACATTCAAGAACTTTATTAACCCTTCAGGTGCTTCACAGGAATTTTTTGAATGTGGAAGAAAAAAAATGAACATTTAACTTTTTTCACAAAAATGTTACTTTAGACCCAATTTTTTTTATTTTCGCAGGGGTAACAAGAAAAAATGGACCCCAAAATTTGTTGTGCAATTTCCCCTGGGCACGAAGATACCCCATATGTGGGGAAAAAACACTGTTTGGGCGCACGGAAGGGAAGGAGCGCCATTTGACTTTTTGATTGTAAAATTTGCTTGAATAATTAGCGGACGCCATGTTGCGTTTGGAGAGCCCCTGTGTGCCTAAACATTGGAGCTCCCCCACAAGTGACCCCATTTTGGAAACTAGACCCCCCCAAGGCACCTATCTAGATGCATAGTGAGCACTTGGAACCCCCAGGTGCTTCACAAATTAATCCGTAAAAATAAAAAAGTGTTTTTTTTCCCACTTTTTCGAATCAATTTGTGAAGCACCTGGGGGTTCCAAGTGCTCACTATGCATCTAAATAGGTGCCTTGGGGGGTCTAGTTTCCAAAATGGGGTCACTTGTGGGGGAGCTCCAATGTTTAGACACACAGGGGCTCTCCAAACGCGACATGGTGTCCGCTAACAAATTGAGCCGATTTTTCATTCAATTTGTTAGCGGACACCATGTCGCGTTTGGAGAGCCCCTGTGTGCCTAAACAGTGGAAACCCCCCACAAGTGACCCCATTTTGGAAACTAGACCCCTCAAGGATTTTATCAAGGGGTATAGTGAACATTTTGAACCCAGAGGTACGAATTTGATAACATTAGGTCATCATATTGAATAAGTTGTCATTAGTCTTGAGCTCAAGTGCTCGCTGCTTGAGTTTGCATCGGGCACTCAGGTATGCACCATGTACTGTGTGTGCTCGAGTGACATGCTCGAGTCCCTGCCCCGCATGTTTCACGGTTATTAGACACCCGCAAAAAAACATACGGGGATCGCTCGTGCATGGCAGGCAATCCCCGCAAAGTTTTTTTGGCCGCGAAGCATATGGGGCTGAGACTCGAGCATGTCACTCAAATACCCACGATGCTCAATGCATACCAGAGCACCCGATGCAAACTCAAGTAGCGAGCACTTGCGCTCAACACTAGTCGCCATATCGTCATCTTTTTTTCTTACTTTTGAAAAAAATCCCAACCCCAACCCTAACCCCAACCCCAGCCCTACCCTAACCCTAGCACAACCCTAGAGTTTATTTTTTACGTCGTTCCTCGTGCGGTATAAGTGATTAGACAACTTTATTCTTCGGGTCGGTGCGATTACAGCGATACAAGAATCATATGGGGTTTTTATGATTGACAGCTGTCACACACTAAAAGACGCATTTATTGTAAAATCTAGTTTTTGCATCGCCATATTTTGAGAGCTATAATTTTTCCATATTTTGGCCAACAGAGTCATGTGATGGCTTGTTTTTTGCGGGATGAGTTGACGTTTTTATTGGTGCAATTTTCAGGCACGTGACATTTTTTGATCGCTTTTTATTCCAATTTTTGGGAGGCAGAATAAACAAAAACCAACAATTCAGGATTTTTTTTTTTTTTTATTCTACTCCGCGTGTGGTAAAATTGATAAGGCAGCTTTATTCTTTGGGTCAGTACGTTTACAGCGGTACCACATTTATATCTTTTTTCTATGTTTTGCACTTTTACATAATAAAAGCAATTTTATAGAAAAAATTATTTTTTAGCATCGCTTTATTCTGAGAGCTATAACTTTTTTATTTTTCGGCTGATGGAGCTGTATGGCGGCTTGTTTTTTGCGGGACGAGATGACGTTTTCAACTGTACCATTTTTATTTATATTCGTCTTTTTGATCGCGTGTTATTCCATTTTTTGTTTGGCGTTATGGTGATAAAGCATTGTTTTTTGCTTAGTTTTTTTTTTTTTACCGTGTTCACTGAAGGGGTTAACTAGTGGGACAGTTTTATAGGTCAGGTCGTTCCGGACGCGGCGATACCAAATATGTGTACTTTTATTGTTTTTTTTTTCATAATAATATTTATTGATGGGTACATTATATTTTTATTTTTGGTGGATTATTTTTTTTAATATTTTTACAATTTTTTTTTTTTTTTTTCACTTTCTGACAGTTTTTTTGCTTTTTTACTTTGTCCCACTATAGGACTTTCACTTTTTTTACTCTGATCGCCTGCATGGCACAGGAATGGAGCACCATCCCTGTGCCATGCAGGCTGTCAGCGCTGGACAGGGAGAAGATAGTATGGAAATGCTCTGCGCATGTCCAAAAAAAATCTTCCTGTCTTGTGACCCGGATGTTGTCATGACGACATCAGGTCGTCATGACAACATCCTGGAAGCCGCGGCAGACAGCGCTGGAGGCCGGAAGAGGAGGTGAGTATACGATCACCTCCCCTTAGCCACTGCAATGCTGCGGTCGACTTCGATCGCAGCATTGCGGGGGTTAATGTGCCGGGAGCGGTGCTGGACCGCTCCCTGCACATTGTCACAGCTGACACCCGGGGCTATCAGCTGACACCGGGTGGCGATCGCGCCCGCACCGCTTGTGTGCGGGCGAAATCGCCAGGGCGTATTAATACGTATCTGGTCCATAAAGCCCAGGGCACAGATACGTATTAATACGCCCTATGTCGTAAAGGGGTTAATAAGGGCAGTGTGCACTATTGTTTGTTGTTCTTACATTTATAGGAATGCCCCTTTAATATTAGGGCTCAGTTCTTAGGGCCGTGTGCACTATTGTTTGTTGTTCTTAGGTTTATGGGAATGACCCTTTAATATTAGGGCTCAGTTCTTAGGGCAGTGTGCACTATTGTTTGTTGTTCTTACATTTATAGGAATGCCCCTTTAATATTAGGGCTTAGTTCATAGGGCAGTATGCACTATTGTTTGTTGTTCTTAGGTTTATAGGAATGACCCTTTAATATTAGGGTTTGGTTGTGTTATAGCAGAAGATGGAGTCGCTCAAGTTTAAAGGCCCCATCTATGCTATATAAGTCTGACAGTTATTTTAGGTGAAAACAACAGCTATGAATGTTCCTTCTTGTATCAATAGCGTGTCCTTGGGAGAAGATAAAGTGATTCTCCCTGGCCAGATGTTTCTTCTTGTAGCAATAATGTGTTCTTGCAGAAAGATGAAATGACCTTGCTAACTAGATAAGTCTAATTAAATATTTTAAAGCATACAGAAACTAGCTTTTTTCACTTGTTCAGCTAAACTGTATAATCGAACCATATATGGCAAATCCGTTTCCTGCCTTTAGGGTGTATATTAGCCCTGTGTTTTGTAATAAAGTTTTTAGAGTATGTTTAGACACAAACATCCTGTCCTGTGTCTTCATTCTCTCCGAGCTCGTAATCCAAAGGATAGAAGACCCAAAATTCAGTGACGACAGCTGGCGCCTCGAACAGGGACCTTGAGTTAATCTACCCAAGGGTGCTCGACCGGTCCGAGACGTGGGACGAGTGAAGCTCTCTGTTGGTGATATATACAGCGCTGAGGTAAGAATAACTGTTATATTCTACCTAATTATATCACTGCATAGAAGAGACTCCCTCACCCCCGAGCGGTCGGCTCCCCAGGTAATTCAACAGATTGTTGTCTGGCTCAGGTCCCTTTGAACCAGTAGAATCCCTCAGATAAACTGACAGTCCTGCCTTCTATCCTTTGGAGAATTTAAGAATGAAAGTATGGATCAGATGATTGTGTTGTGGATGTGTCCCGGGATTGATGTTTTTGGTCTGTTTTTCTGGTTGGCGTATAAGTCCTAGAGAGGCTAGTAGTGGAATGGTTCAGAAACCTTTGTGGCCCATTGTCTAAGTGACTGAGGAGTCTCTTCTAGGTGAGGAGAACCGAAAAAATGGGGAACCAAAATGCCAAGGAAGGCATTATAGCCAAAGACTTAGTGGTACGCAGAGAAGGGAAACAGGCACTGATTGGATTTGACAAAATATTGTGTAAAGCGGGAATGAATGAGAATGGAGAGATGAATGGAGAGAAATGGAAATCCTTCTTTAACTCCTATCATGGATGGCTGAAAGATAAGGGTCTGTAGGAGACAGTGGATGTATGGATGAATGCATGCGCTTATTTTGAAGGAAAGATTGAAGAATTAGGAGACGGACGTTACAGACTGACAAAAACTGGAATGACAGATTTTCCTCCCTGTCCGCTCCCGACGTCACCCCCACCCCAGTACCAGAATTCCCAGGAACCTAAATGTTGGGTTTGCCCCAGATGTGGACAGCAGAATCCCTTGACAGTAGACATCTGTGTGGCATGTGGAGGACCGAGACCCCACCCAGCTAGTCTATTCCCAATGAGGACGGTAGTTGTGCCAGGAGCACCAGCAGCAGCAGCAGCAGCAGGGGGGGATGCAGTGGTTCCAGGTCAGGAAGCTCGTACAATGTTAATGTATAGACCATGGAGCCCTTCAGAGCAGTTGGCACTGATCTCCCAGCTGCCAGATCCGTCCCATTCCTCTATGGGTTTTGCTAGAATAATCACCACCATACAGGATACGTATCATGCCACTAGAATAGATCTGCAGGGGGTAATTAAGGGAAAATTGGCAGATGAAGCCCGCTATGATAGGTTGATAGATGAGACAAAAAAACAGTATGCCAATAGGACCGGACCCGTAGATGCAGAATCTAATGATGCAGCAGCTGGAGTCCTATTTGCAGCAGCGTTGGTAAAAGCATGTCAAGACAGGCAAGCAGAAAAGCAAGTTACACTAGAAGATAGAGTGCAGGGAAAGGAGGAAGATCGTAAGGATTATTTCTATGCACTAAAGAAAACCTGGTCAGAAATGGGGTTCAACCCCAGGAATAAGACTAGTGAGAGGGTATTAGCAAGTGCTTTCATGAATGGACTAAAGAAAGAGATTGCAGAGAAGGTAAAAGCAAGTAGACCGGACTGGAGATCAGTGAAAGCAGAGGATTTAGCTAGAATAGCTCAGGGGGCACAACATGACATAGCGCAGGCAAAAAGAGCTGCCAGAATACATATAGTAGAGACGACCCCCAGAAACAACAGAGGCAGAGGACGGACTGAAGGAGGAGGACAGAAACTGTGTTACGGATGTAAAAAGCCAGGACATTTTAGAAAGAACTGTAGGACCAACCCGTATCCAAATGCTCAGAGTACGGGTCCTCCAGCCGACCAAACAACGCCCCCATAGGATGAGGGTAGCTTGCACATGAACCCCCTCATCTCCTTACCCCCAACTCCCAGTTGTATAGTGCAGGTGAACCTACCAGGGGGACATGAAATCGATTTCCAAGTAGATACGGGGGCCGACAATTCAGTAATTACGCAAGGTGATTGGCCATACACTGACACTGATTTTTCACATCATATCATTGCCACCCCCTTCAATTCCCCGTCTGTCCTGCTTCCTGTCACTAAAAGAATTCCCCTGCAAATTCAAGGAGCTACTGTACATAGCCAGCTCATGGTATCGCCCCGAGGCCAATGTAACCTTTTGGGAAATGATGTGTTGTCCCAATTACAAGCACATATTGAGTATCATCCCGATGGCACTGTCACCATGACCCCAGGTTTAAAACCAAGTACCCTTTGCAAAATTATGTCACTAGATATTGCCAGCATAGAAGAGACAAATGAGTTTCCCCCGATATTGGAGCAGGCTGTACCACATGATTTTTGGGCCTCAGACAAAACAGATGTTGGTAGGTTAAGAGTTCAACCAGTAATGGTAAAATTAAAACCAGGAGCCATCTTGCCTCAACAGAGGCAGTATCCCCTTAGCTCGGCTCAGGAGAATGCCATAGCCCAACAGGTCCAAAAATTACTACAGAGAGGAGCCCTAGTCAAAACCCAGTCCCCTTGCAACACTCCCCTGTTCCCAGTAAAGAAAAAGAGCGTGCCAGGACAACCAGCCGCATATAGAATGGTCCATGACCTCCGGTTGGTTAACAAAGCCACAGAACTTCTAACACCAGTTGTGCCCAACCCGCATACTCTTCTGTCACAGATACCTTCTAACTCTCTTTGCTTTTCAGTGGTTGATTTGGCAAATGCATTTTTCAGTGTACCATTACATCCTGACTGCCAGTACCTGTTTGCTTTCACATTCCAGGGTAGTCAATATACATGGACAGTGTTGCCACAGGGTGCCCAGAATTCACCCACAATGTACACTGCAAGTCTGCAGGAAATACTGGAGGGATGGTCTGAACCACATATCGTTGTTTTGCAATATGTCGATGACCTGCTCATTTGTGCCCCCTCCAGGAAACAATGTCATAGTGCAACTATATCGCTTATGTTGTTTCTCTATCACGCTGGCTGCAAGGCATCGAAAGATAAGCTTCAGTTTTGTAAATCTTCAGTCACCTTTTTGGGACATTGCATTACACCAGGAGCTCGTCATTTAACAAATGCACGCAAACAAGCAGTACAGGCATTCACCGTCCCCATTAATGTTGCAGCCCTCAGAACTTTTCTTGGACTTGTTTCCTATTGCAGACAGTGGATTCATGCCGTCTCTGTTTTAATGCAGCCCCTCTATGACTGTCTTACTCCAACACCTTTTGTACTAACATCAGAGGCAATAGACTGTTTTTATTCTCTCAAGAACCGTATTTTGGCCGCTCCAGCTTTGGGTACACCTAATTATGAGCTCCCATTTACTCTGTACCTTCATGAACAAGCTGGACATGCAGCAGGAGTTTTAACTCAAACACACGGTGATAATCAGAGACCTGTTGCCTACTTTAGTGGCAGATTGGATGCGGTAGCCAGAGGTGCACCATCCTGCGTACGTGCTCTGCATGCTGTTGGACTATTACTCCATAAATCCGCAGACATTGTTCTTGACCACCCGCTCACCGTTCTAACACCTCATGATGTCTACACTATATTGAATCAAGTGCAACCCGCTCACCTCTCAGCAGCACGTCATCTTAGGTTACAATGTGCACTGTTAATGCCTCCCAATGTTTCTTTACAGAGGTGTACTACCCTGAATCCAGCAACTTTGTTACCTCTCTCGGATCTAAAGGAGTCAGGTACTGTGCTTTTTAAGGAAGATCCAAGAGATGAAGTTCCTCATGACTGTGTACAAATGATGGCACAAGAAACAGCAGGTTTACCTACTATATTTGAACATGAATTACAAAATGCAGATTTTGAATTTTTTGTAGATGGATCCCGTCATCAGGACGATTCAGGTACCTTCCATACTGGATATGCAGTTGTCTCCCTCAATGCAGTAATCAAGGCAGAACCAATGCTCCCACACCAGTCGGCTCAAGAAGCTGAACTTAGGGCCCTAACCGAGGCCTGTAAACTAGCGGAAGGTAGTATTGTTAACATTTACACAGATTCTAGGTACGCATTCGGTATATCGCATGATTTTGGTCCAATATGGAAGTCAAGAGGTTTCCTGACGGCAGCAGGACACCCCATTAAGAATGCTGATGCGGTCCAGCAGTTAATTGATGCGCTACAACTACCTAAACAAGTAGCTGTCATAAAGGTAAGAGCACATACCAGACGCACCGACCAGGTAAGCAGAGGAAACGCGATGGCAGATGCAGCGGCAAAAACAGCAGCCTGTAAGCCGCAACAAGGGTCAACAGTACGTCAGTTAAGTGCCCCTAAAAACCCCTTTGTGTCGGAGGACATCGTATCCCAAATGCAGGCTCAGGCTCAAAAGGAGGAGGTTGATAAGTGGTTAAAGGAAGGTAATGTCACACTGTCACAGAATACTGGAGGTAGGGGGCCTAAGCTGACCCTAAGCTGGGGCCCTGACTAATCCCTCAACCTGGAGGTACTGTTAAAGGTACAGAGGTCCAGGCCGCCAGCGTAACCCCTACCTCCTGAGGATCCCTGCACCTCAGTAATCTAGTCCTGAGAAGGACCCCGATCACAACAATTGGGAACCAGAAATAATATGCCCACACACAGTAATTAGACGAACGAGACAGTACAAGGGAAAAACCAAAACCACCTTGCATACAACTTCTACACAACTACAACAGAGGGAACACCAACGGGAAAGGAGATAAATGATAAAGCGAGGAAAGGGAAAAAACACTTCCAAATACACTTATCTCAGCAACTCCAAACACCACGATCCGCTCTGTAAGTCTGAATGAAAAGCTTTCACCGACACCTCCCAAACAGACCTGCAGGAATATGAAGGAGTCTCACTAAAGAAGCATTGATTGCAGCTGGGCGAGGCTGGACCTCAGCTAGCCCAGAGAGAGAGAGAATTAACTCCTTCACTGCCGAAAAAACACAAAGCACCAACAAGTCAGCTGCGAGAAGTCAGGCTGTGTACTCGTGACGATCTTCGTGGCAACACACCCGTGACAGTACCCCCCCTTCTACGAGGGGCCTCCGGACCCTCAGGGCCAGGTTTATTCGGGTGAGTCGTGTGGAAGGCCCGAACTAATCGGTCTGCGTTAATATCCGACGCAGGAACCCACATCCTCTCCTCAGGACCATACCCCTTCCAATGAACCAAGTACTGAAGGGACCGGCGATTAAAGCGTGAATCAATGACCCTCGATACCTGGAACTCCAAGTTACCATTGACAACCACAGGAGGGGGAGGTAAAGGTGACGGTACCACCGGCGCCACATACCTCTTAAGCAATGATCTGTGAAACACGTTGTGAATTTTAAACGTAGGGGGGAGGTCAAGACGGAATGCCACCGGATTAATAACAGAACTGATTCTGTACGGCCCGATGAACCTGGGACCCAGTTTCCAGGAGGGAACCTTAAGTTTAATATTCCTGGTAGACAACCATACCTGATCGTTCACACTTAGGTCCGGACCAGACACTCTCCTCCTATCAGCCATACGTTTGTATCGGTTCCCCATAGTATTCAGATTCTTCAGCACCCCTCTCCATACTGAAGCGAGAGATGAGGAAAATCGTTCCTCCTCCGGACCCCCCGAAGAGCCCCCCCTACTGAAAGTACAAAACTGGGGGTGAAAACCATATGCACCAAAAAACGGGGACTTACCAGTGGACTCGCTCCGCCTATTATTGAGAGCAAACTCTGCCAGAGGTAAGAAAGAAGCCCAGTCCTCCTGGTTCTCTGACACAAAACACCGAAGATATGTCTCCAAGCTCTGGTTCATACGTTCCGTCTGACCATTGGTCTGAGGATGAAAAGCCGACGAGAATGACAAATGCATCCCCCGCCGTGCACAAAACGCCTTCCAGAACTTGGACACAAACTGAGACCCCCGATCAGACACCACCTCGGAGGGTACCCCGTGAAGCCTCACAATCTCCCCAATGAACACCTGCGCAAGAGTTTTAGCATTAGGGAGAGCCGGAAGAGCGATAAAATGTGCCATCTTGCTGAACCTGTCCACTACAACGAGTATGACCGTTTTACCCGAAGACGGAGGGAGGTCCGTAATAAAGTCCATAGACAGATGAGTCCAAGGACGCTCCGGGATCTTCAAAGGTAAAAGGGCCCCAGACGGACGGGTATGTGAGGTCTTAGAGCGCGCACAAACCCCACAGGACGCGACAAAAGTTACCACCTCTTTATGTAAGTTAGGCCACCAAAACCGACGCGAGAGGAGATCCACAGTTGCTTTACTCCCCGGGTGTCCTGCAAAAACTGAGTTATGGTGTGCCTCGATCACCTTTTGTCGCAACTGATCTGGAACGAACAGTCTCCCCGGAGGTCCAACAGGGGCGTCCCCCTGAGCCTCCAATATCTCCTCCTCCAGCTCAGAGCATACTGCCGAAACCACCACCCCCTCCTGAAGAATAGGAATCGGGTCGTCCGTATTCCCGGCCCCAGGGAAACTACGAGATAAGGCATCCGCCTTTACATTTTTAGACCCAGGACGATATGTAACGACGAAATTAAACCTGGTAAAAAACAATGACCACCTAGCTTGTCTGGGATTCAGACGTTTAGCGGACTCCAGATATAGCAGGTTCTTGTGATCGGTGATAACGGTGACCGGATGAACTGCCCCCTCCAAAAAATGGCGCCACTCCTCAAAAGCTAACTTAATGGCCAAGAGTTCCCTATTGCCGACATCGTAATTCCTCTCAGCGGACGACAATTTTTTAGAGAAAAAGGCGCACGGATGCCACTTACCAGGGGACGAACCCTGTGACAATACTGCTCCCACCCCTACCTCGGAAGCGTCTACCTCTACAAAGAATGGCTGAGACGCATCAGGTTGAATGAGTATGGGTGCCGAGGCAAAACATTTTTTCAAGGAGGAGAATGCTTGACAAGCCTTGTCAGACCACCTAGAAAAATCCGTCCCCTTTTTAGTCATGTCTGTGAGAGGCTTAACCATGGACGAGAAATTACGAATGAACTTCCGGTAATAGTTAGCAAACCCCAGGAAACGTTGTAGTGCCTTAAGATTCTCCGGCCGATCCCACTCAAGAACTGCCCGCACTTTCCCAGGGTCCATACGAAAACCGGACGCTGAAACCAGGAAGCCTAAAAACTGGAGTTCCTGTACGGCGAACACACACTTTTCCCACTTGGCATACAGTTTATTATCCCGCAAGATCTGTAACACCTGTCTAACGTGCTCCTGATGAGACACCAGATCCGGCGAATAAATTAAGATATCATCCAGATATATGACAACAAACTGTCCCACCAGGTGGCGAAAAATATCATTAACAAAGTGTTGAAACACCGCCGGGGCATTAGTCAGACCGAATGGCATGACAAGGTTCTCATAATGCCCCTCCGGAGTGTTAAAAGCCGTCTTCCACTCATCCCCCTCCTTCATCCTAATCAGATTGTACGCCCCCCTGAGATCCAACTTAGAGAACCATTTGGCGCCCACGATCTGATTAAAGAGATCGGGAATAAGTGGGAGCGGATACGGATCTCGGACCGTAATCCGATTAAGTTCACGGAAATCCAGGCAAGGGCGTAGGCCTCCATCTTTCTTCTTAACAAAGAAGAACCCCGCGGCCACCGGTGAAGATGAAGGTCTAATATGCCCCTTAGCCAGACTTTCAGAAATATAATCCTTCATGGCCTGCCTCTCAGGACCAGAAAGGTTATACAACCTAGCTTTAGGTAACTTGGCCTCAGGGAGCAGTTTTACAGAACAGTCATACTCGCGATGAGGAGGTAGTTCCTGACACCCATTCTCCGAGAATACATCCTCAAAGTCCGCCAGAAATGGAGGTAAGACCCAAGGAGTAACCGCACCGATGACCGTGTTCATGCAGTTTTTATTACAGAATTTACTCCATTGGCTTATCTCTCTGGTTTGCCAATTAATAACCGGGTTATGCTTAGCTAACCAAGGAAGGCCCAACACTATAGGAGTGGGAAGACCCTCCAACACGTAGCAAGACAACAGTTCTTTATGTATTGCCCCCACTTGAAGTTTTACGCCATGCACAGCTTGCAAAAAACTTCCCTGACCGAGAGGCCTGGCATCGATCGAGAATATGGGGATGGGTTTAGCCAACTCACTCAATCGCATACCTTGAACCCGGGCAAACCGAGCATCAACCAGATTAGCCCCGGCCCCACTATCCAGAAGAACAGATATCCTCTCAGTTCTCGCACCCACCACCACCTCCGCCGGTACGAGAAACTGAGACGAACCTAGGGACGAAATACCTACTCCCAGATTGCCGTCCACCACACAACCTGGGATCAACAGTTTTTTCGACGACTCTTTACTCTGCAAGGGACGGGATGGACACCCCCCAATAAAATGTCCCTTTTTCCCGCAGAGGAAACACCTTCCTGTCTTATGGCGCTCCACCGGTCCCCTTCCCCGAAATGATGTCCCTCCTAATTGCATAGGCTCCTCCGGACTGACCAGGGGAACCACCATATGAGGGGACCTTGTAGGAGGTGGAGACATTACAGGGGGTAGAGTTATCCCGCACCTCTCCCGAAGCCGTCTGTCAACGCGAATGGCAAGGGCCATAGCGGCTTCCAGTGACGCGGGAGAGTCATACTGTGCCAACACATCCTGTAATTTGTCGGATAAACCATGACAAAACTGGCTCCTAAGAGCCGGGTCATTCCACTGGGTGTCCGTGGCCCACCTACGGAACTCCGAACAGAATTCCTCCGCCGGACGATCTCCCTGCTGAATCCTACGTAACTTAGACTCAGCAAGGGAGATCCGATCTGGGTCATCATATACGAGTCCCAGAGCAGCGAAAAACCTATCCACTGACTGGAGAACCGGGGAGCTTGGGGGAAGAGAGAACGCCCAAGATTGTGGGTCCCCTTGTAGGAGCGAGATGACAATTCCCACCCTTTGTTCTTCGCTGCCCGATATCCGAGGCCGCAGCCGAAAGTACAATTTGCATGCCTCCCGGAAAACAAAAAACTTGTCCCGCCCCCCAGTGAACCTGTCAGGGAGAGCTACTTTAGGTTCTGGTCCGGCTTGCTCCAGAGGATGCAAAACCTTGGACCTAACGTCCGCCAGCCCCATGGACAAACTCTGCAACTGCCGAGCTAGACCGGCTACTGGATCCATGGTAGCTGGAGAAAAACTAAGTTGGTCGGTGAAAATGTCACACTGTCACAGAATACTGGAGGTAGGGGGCCTAAGCTGACCCTAAGCTGGGGCCCTGACTAATCCCTCAACCTGGAGGTACTGTTAAAGGTACAGAGGTCCAGGCCGCCAGCGTAACCCCTACCTCCTGAGGATCCCTGCACCTCAGTAATCTAGTCCTGAGAAGGACCCCGATCACAACAATTGGGAACCAGAAATAATATGCCCACACACAGTAATTAGACGAACGAGACAGTACAAGGGAAAAACCAAAACCACCTTGCATACAACTTCTACACAACTACAACAGAGGGAACACCAACGGGAAAGGAGATAAATGATAAAGCGAGGAAAGGGAAAAAACACTTCCAAATACACTTATCTCAGCAACTCCAAACACCACGATCCGCTCTGTAAGTCTGAATGAAAAGCTTTCACCGACACCTCCCAAACAGACCTGCAGGAATATGAAGGAGTCTCACTAAAGAAGCATTGATTGCAGCTGGGCGAGGCTGGACCTCCGCTAGCCCAGAGAGAGAGAGAATTAACTCCTTCACTGCCGAAAAAACACAAAGCACCAACAAGTCAGCTGCGAGAAGTCAGGCTGTGTACTCGTGACGATCTTCGTGGCAACACACCCGTGACAGGTGCATGCCTGAATGAAGCAAATGGGGTATGGGGGAAAGGGACACGACGATGCCTTCCAAGTGCACTGTACCCAGCAGCTGCCCAGATACTACATGGGCCGACACACCAATCTAAAACGGGTGTGATGAGTGTGATGCAGAAACATTGGGTGGCACCAGGATTCTCCACCTGTATTGAAAACCTGGTACAAGGGTGCATGATATGTGCTACACATAATCAGGGTAGAGTAGTTAAAACACCACCCAAACACACCCCCCGGCCCCTCTATCCATTCCAGAGACTGCAAATTGATTATATTCAGCTGCCAAAGTCAGGATCATGGGAATATGTGTTGGTCTGTATTGATTTGTTCTCAGGATGGCCAGAGGCTTTCCCGATTGCCAAAGCCACGGCTGCGGCAACCACAAAGAAACTGCTTGCGGAGGTGGTCTGCAGGTATGGGGTACCAGAGGTAATTGAGAGTGACAGAGGTACACACTTCACAGGTGAAATAATGAATGAAGTCATGTCAGCTCTAGGAATTCAACAAGCATTCCACACCCCATATCACCCGCAAAGTAGTGGTAAAGTGGAAAGACTGAATGGGACATTGAAATTAAAAATTCAGAAAGCCATGGCTGAGACAGGAAAACCATGGCCGGACTGTTTACCACTTGCTCTGTTTTCAGTAAGATACACGCCTAATAGAAAGACTGGACTCTCTCCATATGAGAAACACCCAGCCTAGGGTGTTTCTATCCGCAAGCATTAGAAATGAACAACCATGTGCTAAGTTCCTATGTGAGGGCTTTACACAAAAAGATTAAGCAAGTACATGATAATGTCTTCAGTTCTCTTCCAGATCCAGATCAAGACTCTAGCAGCCATACGCTGCAACCTGGAGACTGGGTGGTTATAAAAAGACACGTGAAGAAAAGCCTAGATCCACGGTTTGACGGACCCTTTCAAGTTCTGCTGACCACAAGTACAGCCGTTAAGCTAGAGGGAAAAAAGACCTGGATCCACGCGTCCCATTGCAAAAAGATACTAGGAGAACCAGCGGACAAAGAATGATGACATTGTTTATACTTACCTGCATACTTACAACCACAGGTGCATGGACTAGGTTGAGCACCACAGATGGAGACGACAATAGATTCATTAGACACCATCATGCTCTAATCGATGGACTAAAGGAGCAAAACCAGACCATTGCTAATTGTTGGATATGTACACATGCCCCTGTGATGTCCACTAGCATACCCTTTCTCGCTGTCCCGGTCTCATGGGAAGAGATAAACTTTTGAGTGAACTGTTCAGATACTTTGGCCAATAATTCCACACAGAGATTTTCCTTTCTAAATCCCGCAAATTGGTTTAAAGGTATTGTTGGGTGGTTGGCTGGTATAGTACAAGCTATTTTACAGGTTTTGCTAATGTGTCTTGCGGTTTATTTGTTTTTTTAAGCTTTTTTTTAATGTGTATTCAGCGTTGTACTAAAAGAAAACATAGAAATTCGTATTGATAAATGAAGGAACAAAAGGATGGAATGTTATAGCAGAAGATGGAGTCGCTCAAGTTTAAAGGCCCCATCTATGCTATATAAGTCTGACAGTTATTTTAGGTGAAAACAACAGCTACGAATGTTCCTTCTTGTATCAATAGCGTGTCCTTGGGAGAAGATAAAGTGATTCTCCCTGGCCAGATGTTTCTTCTTGTAGCAATAATGTGTTCTTGCAGAAAGATGAAATGACCTTGCTAACTAGATAAGTCTAATTAAATATTTTAAAGCATACAGAAACTAGCTTTTTTCGCTTGTTCAGCTAAACTGTATAATCGAACCATATATGGCAAATCCGTTTCCTGCCTTTAGGGTGTATATTAGCCCTGTGTTTTGTAATAAAGTTTTTAGAGTATGTTTAGACACAAACATCCTGTCCTGTGTCTTCATTCTCTCCGAGCTCGTAATCCAAAGGATAGAAGACCTAAAATTCAGTGACGACAGTTGTTAGGACAGTGTGCACTTTTCTCTTTTGCTATTGGCTCTATAATTTTGCACTTTACATAATTGACCAAAGGATTTAACTAAATGACTCTTATGAAAAATAGATTTAGTTAGCGAAATGTTTAGTGGAAATGTGTTAGGCTGTGTGCCCACGATGCGTTTTTAATGCGTTTCCGCAGCGTTTTTGCAGCTGCGGAAACACATTAAAAACGCATGGTAGAAGGGCAGCAATGTTCCCCAATGATAATCCGCATGTGCTGTGCACATGCTGCGGAAATTTCTGCTGCGGATTATCATTGCGGAAAAAAACGCAGCACTACCAATTATTTTGCGGAAGTGCTGCGTTTTCGCCGCCATTGACTTGCATTAGAACACGCCAATTCCGCAAGACTGCATCTGTACTTGCGTAATTGGCGCGTTGTAATGTGCGGATGGTACCCGGGTGTAGAGGAGAGTGTCTCCTCCGGACCCAGGTACCATTAAAAGCTGTAAAAAAAGAATAAAATAAAAAATAAATGTATATTTACCTTCTGTCGGCCCACGCGGCGCTCCTCCTTGCTTCCCGGCACTTCGCGGTGGTTTGAAGGACCTGCGCTGACGTCAGAGTCATGTGACGGGTCACGCGACGCTGAAGTCGGCAGGTCCTTCAATCCACCACTGCCGGCAAGGGAGAACGGAGTGAGCAGGCCACCGGAGGGTAAGTATACATTTATTTTTTTATTTTTAACCATGCCGGTTGCATGGATTTATATAGTGTGACCCACAAGCACTTTCCAAGTGATGCTAAAATCGCTTGGAAAGCGCTTGTCAATCCGCATGCGGAAATGCAAGTGAATAACGCTTCATTTCCACATGTCCCTGGCAGGAAAACACATGTACAATCCGCATGTACAATCCGCATGTACAATCCGCATGTACAATCCGCATGCATTTTTTTCTGCCAGGGAGATGCAGAAACGCTCAGGAAAAATCCTGAGCATTTCTGCATCGTGGGCACATAGCCTTACAAAGCTTTTATGTTAAGAGCATTGACCACTTTTTGGTTATTGTTAACCAATGTGTTTGTCAGATGATTAAAATGCAATTAGTGCAGAAATTTACATAGCCTATATTTCTATTTCCAATATTTCATATTTGGTGCTAAAATTCAAGAAAGACCATATTATTAAGTGCCTGTGCCTTATCTCAAACTCATTTGTCAACAATAACCAGAAAATGGCCAATCCTTTTAATCATAGTTCAAAGTTTTGGAAGAATTTACCGTACTTTTTTGTCAACCCTTGTATCATAAAATAATAGACAGAAACTGCTTTTCTAATTGACACGTGCAGAAAAGATCTCTTTTCAACAAGTCACATCCATTGTCATAACTAGCAGGATTACAATGAGAGATAACAGAATCCACCATTCACAGTAGTGTCACAGCTCACCTCTTCCCCCATCCTGCAGAATGACATCTGCATGTTACTAAGCATGAGAACATGTATAGAAAACTCTCCCAAGGAAACAGTCCCCTATAACGTCATAAATGTACAGAAAACAGAATACAATAATCTTCAATAAGAGATTATAAAAAAAGTTATCCCAATCTGGTTACAATTAGCTTAAAAAATGTATGTGACACATTCCCTTAAATTTAAATTAATAAAAATATGCCCCCAATAAATGTATTGGATATTTTAAGAAATGTTCAATAGGTTAGAGTAGAGTAGGGCCCGGCCAAAAGGGTCTACCTTGTCCCGATGTCGGCTTAAAAAATCTTTTGGTCAAAACAAAAGCTGCTGGCTATGTATGTGAAACCTACAAAAGACAAAAAATATATCTCATACCCTACCATCATTATATATAAATGTAAAGCAAAGTTGCATATTAAATATAGGGTACTTGGTGAACTATTTTTGATCAAAAAAAGTATACAAGCCGTCCCACCAGCGACAAGGTGACCCTAAATTGGGACGGTACCTACACTGTCTATATTAAAAACCTTACTGTATATCAAAGTTGAAGTAATGCATATAAAAGGGTAGACAAATAGGACCGGGTCCCAACTTCAGACCACCTAGGCCCGTGGTAAGCTACATATATACTAATCAGCTCAACAAAGGGGATGCCACACCCTTAATTTGCACAGAATGCAAACAAGACAAAAAACCAAGCAATGTGAACTGAGGTCTAAGATGGTACACATGCAAGAAATAGGAGCATGTTCACACTAGCAAAAAGAAGCAAAACCTTGCTATTTTGGCTTCTTTTTGATCAAAAATAGTTCACCAAGTACCCCATATTTAATATGCAACTTTGCTTTACATTTATATATAATGATGGTAGGGTATGAGATATATTTTTTGTCTTTTGTAGGTTTTGCTTCTTTTTGCTAGTGTGAACATGCTCCTATTTCTTGCATGTGTACCATCTTAGACCTCAGTTCACATTGCTTGGCTATGTATGTGATATGGTGTTCAATGGGAAATGTTAATGTGTGATTGGTGAGGACGGGGTGCAAAAGTGGAGTTTTTCCAAGAGTGGGCGGTGTGACTGTGGAAGGTTCAAGGGGTGGAGGCTGGGCAGTCTCAAGGGGGCCACAAAATTTTAGCAGTATGGGGCCAAGAAATTCCTAGTGGTAGCCCTGGGTGTAACTCAGGTGCTGATAAAAGATCAAGGCAAACTGTGATCTGGGTTCCTGTAGACAGAAGCACATCTTCGTTTATGGATGATACCCGTTTACTGGACGTCTCGAATCGAAGTGCTCTCCTTCCGCTAAGTTGACTCATCTCTGTGAGCGCCTTAGTAAGTTTCTATGGTTAATCCCTTTCATTTTCTGTAACTGTACAGAACAAGAACCAGGCCTCCATTCAGCCTGATGATAAAACAACTGTTGGTGGTAGCTAATAATTTTTCTGGGGTTATCGTGGAGCTAGCCATGACCGTACAGAGGTTTTTATATATACACAAGGCATTGGAATCAGAGGTGTACAGTGCTGGCCAAAAGTATTGGCACCCCTGCAATTCTGTCAGATAATACTCAGTTTCTTCCTGAAAATGATTGCAATCACAAATTCTTTGGTATTATTCTCTTCATTTAATTTGTCTTCAATGAAAAAAACACAAAAAGAATTGTCCTAAAGCCAAATTGGATATAATTCCACACCAAACCTAAAAAAGGGGGTGGACAAAAGTATTGGCACTGTTTGAAAAATCATGTGATCCTTCTCTAATTCATGTAATTAACAGCACCTGTAACTTACCTGTGGCACCTAACAGGTGTTGGCAATAACTAAATCACACTTGTAGCCAGTTAACATGGATTAAAGTTGACTCAACCTCTGTCCTGTGTCCTTGTGTGTACCACATTGAGCATGGAGAAAAGAAAGAAGACCAAAGAACTGTCTGAGGACTTGAGAAACCAAATTGTGAGGAAGCATGAGCAATCTCAAGGCTACAAGTTCATCTCCAAAGACCTGAATGTTCCTGTGTCTTCTGTGCGCAGTGTCATCAAGAAGTTTAAAGCCCATGGCACTGTGGCTAACCTCCCTAGATGTGGACGGAAAAGAAAAACTGACGAGAGATTTCAACGCAAGATTGTGCGGATGGCGGATAAAGAACCTCGACTAACATCCAAACAAGTTCAAGCTGCCCTGCAGTCCGAGGGTACAACAGTGTCAACCCGTACTATCCGTCGGCGTCTGAATGAAAAGGGACTGTATGGTAGGATACCCAGGAAGACCCCACTTCTTACCCCGAGACATAAAAAAGCCAGGCTGGAGTTTGCCAAAACTTACCTGAGAAAGCCTAAAACATTTTAGAAGAATGTTCTCTGGTCAGATGAGACAAAAGTAGAGCTTTTTGGGAAAAAGCATCAACATAGAGTGTACAGGAAAAAAAAAGAGGCATTCAAAGAAAAGAACACGGTCCCTACAGTCAAACATGGCGGAGGTTCCCTGATGTTTTGGGGTTGCTTTGCTGCCTTTGGCACTGGACTGCTTGACCGTGTGCATGGCATTATGAAGTCTGAAGACTACCAACAAATTTTGCAGCATAATGTAGGGCCCAGTGTAAGAAAGCTGGGTTTCCCTCAGAGGTCATGGGTCTTCCAGCAGGACAATGACCCAAAACACACTTCCAAAAGCACTATAAAATGGTTTTAGAGAAAGCACTGGAGACTTCTAAGGTGGCCAGCAATGAGTCCAGACCTGAATCCAATAGAACACCTGTGGAGAGATCTCAAAATGGCAGTTTGGAGAAGGCACCCTTCAAATATCAGGGACCTGGAGCAGTTTGCCAAAGAAGAATGGTGTACAATTCCAGCAGAGCATTGTAAGAAACTCATTGATGGTTACCGGAAGCGGTTGTTCGCGGTTATTTTGGCTAAAGGTTGTGCAACCAAGTACGAGGCTGAGGGTGCCAATACTTTTGTCCGGCCCTTTTTTGGAGTTTTGTGTGAAATGATCAATGATTTGATTTTTGCTTCATTCTCTTTTGTGCTTTTTCCTTGCAAGCAAATTAAATGAAGAGAATAATACCAAAGAATTTGTGATTGCAATCATTTTCGGGAAAAAACTGAGTATTATCTGACAGAATTGCAGGGGTGCCAATACTTTTGGCCAGCACTGTATATACCATACGCTCACGGACAGTTTCCTGATAACTGGCCTATTAGTGGAAGCAGCCTGTGGCCTCCTCCGTTAATCGTCGGCCAATTGTGTAATTATCCGGACAATAGGGGGCAACAGAGGGCTGTTCGACACAAAGATCACAGAGGATGGGCCTATGTGACCTTCCCGGGCTGCGATATTCTTGAAAATTGGTGTCAAGCGGTGAGATATTACAGATCATCAGTGAACTGGTTTGAGAAATCATTCCTGTCACTGAAAATGTGCACAGTTCTTGCGAGAATTCTGTGCAGAGTTTTGAGGAATCAGACTAAGTGTTTTTATCATTTTTTATCTGAGACATCACTGTACATCTAGCAGAAGTCAGCCGAAGGTGCAGAAGACAGCCGTCACCAGCTGGAAAGGGGTAAGCCGACAACCACCCCCAGTGCCCCTGCCAGCTGACCATCAGGGGGTCATGCCCCATATTCCAGCATCCGGCTTGCATATAACTCCCGGTTGTGTTATACCTGTGACCAAACTGGTCACATCAGCCTCGTCTGCCCGGAGAGGCTGAAGATGAACCCCACACCTGAGGCATCGTGGCCTAGTGCAGCCATTCTTTTTGTGGGTGAGGAAATTGGGAGGGCCCCTGAGAATTTGCAACCGGTTACTGTGGGCAACACAGCTACTGTTAGACTCAAGGACCAGGGCTGTGGAGTCGGAGTTGATGTCCATTTTGGTGGAGTTGGAGTCGAAATTGGAGTCGGTATAAACTGGACCGACTCAAACTCCTAAAATATATAATAAATTGGGTACAGTAGTTCAATGCAGTTTGTGGGGAATATTTTTTTCATAAGAATTTGGGAAAGTTATGAAATGCCCTATAAATGTCTGTCCTATTCCTGATCTAAGGGTCTAGACTCAGCTGGCTGCATCAGGTGGCAGGTGACAATGGTAAAATACTGCGGTGGAGCTTGGCTCTACAGTAGTACGATTTTACCATTCAGCACAAGAAAGGGAGAGAACATGGCAACGTGGATGGACTGTCCCGCCAGGGGCATGCCAAGGAGGAAGGCTGGGGAAACAATCCGTAAATTGGTTCCTCACACAACCTCAAAAAGGGGGAGGTGTTATAGAAAATATTAAAATCTCTACAGCCACACTAGAGAGGGACATTCCCCCTTCCCTCCTTTTTTCTCTCACACAGGTTTCCAGTAAGGAAACTAGAGCTTGCAATCTCCTAGACTTAGACAATAGACTAATACAAATAAATATCCATATATTCATTAGGTGCATTGTAACAAAACCACTCTAACCAAGGTAAGGTCCGAAATACAGGGAAAGTGGTAATTTATGCCACTCCATAAAGCTAATATATATGCAAAAACGAAAAACCAGGAGTTTTTTGGCAAAAGTTTAGCAAAATACTTTATTGAACACTTAAGGACAAATAACATAAAAAAGGAACAACCCGGCACCAAAGTTAGGCAGCATATATAAATATGTTCATATTACTGTTATTAGAAAGTAAAAGCCACAATGGAGAAAGTGCAACAGTGCTTATTCCCACATGGGATAGTTTTTTGAGTGCTGCACACAACAATCAAATCGAGTAATAAGTTTATTGTCTGTGCAAAATGGTATAAAGGTCGTGTCAGCACATCAACCTATAGAATAATGCACTAAATCATAATATTGCACTCTTAACCATTGCTGAAGATATAGCAGCCCAGCAAGAAAAATCCCCAAAGCGCGTTTCGCGTGGTGTATTTGACATCTTCCTTGGGGGGATACAGAAAAGGACCTTCCATGCCTGTTTAAATGCGGTCAGGACCTGCAGTCACATGGTCACAGTGGACCAATCATATCATGGTATATCGGCGCATGCGCACTGCGCCGTGCACGTCAGCCGCACCGCCCACAGCCTTCAAGGTAACCCGCGCATGTCAGGAAGACCAGGGTCAATTGCCATGGCTCCCAGACAACACGCAGGCTCCAAAGAGATGCCGGGTGCAGAGCGGGGACATCAGACAGCGCAGCATGCACGTGCACACCATTTGGAGAATGTTTAAGGCAATATCTAATATATACAGATAACAAAAAATACATTCATATTAGTAGCATTATTTGGTCCAGTCCGAATGTTGTAAGTTCATGTGTTGAAAGATCATATGAAGTCATCATGCAGACTCCCGCCTGGAAGCGTTTTCCCTTGTTGAGCAGGGCTCCTTGGCACAACATCTCCCCCCCTTCTCCCCCCACCCCCCAAACCTCAGGCTCTTCACCATTGGTGCTCCAACTGTTTTTGCTTTCCGCTCTTAAATGACGTCACTTTGTTTATGTTCTCCATTATTGGCTAACCGCACCTACCAATCGTGACCCGCCACATATCGCTCCCTAATAGGACAATTTCACATGACACTGCTTTAATCACTGGCCTATATGCTCCAAGCGCTGACATCATAGCGTATGCGCATTACTTGCCTGTCGCAACTTAGTCTCTGAAGAGAACTCGTTGACCTGGAAAGGAGCCATACCTATTTATGGTGTTATTTACTGACTTGTGTGGACAATAATGTTATTAACCAAACCCAATAAAAATATTTTTTTGCTCACATGTATTGGTGTATAGATGTGGAATTTTATATAAGTACAGTTCATCTCTCCTGCTGTTCCATTTATGGGTCTTATACTGGTTACTTGACTCACTTTAATGCCTTTATATTGCCGTGCAAGAAATGATTTAAAAGAAGTTAAACACGACTTTTTATTATCCCCCCCAATGTATCCCCCCGGGGCCCATAAGTATATTTGTAAATACCTTCTGTTGCAGGTTCTGCCTGTGAGCGGCGCTATCAGTGGCCGCTCACAGGCATCACGTGACCCCGCGCTGACATCACGATAAGTGAGGTGTGACTCAGCACTAGGGTCTCCGTGGTGGCTGCTAGCTTGTGGACGGGGTTACCCAATGAATGAGGAGAGGCAGAGCACGCGGTGGATGCGGGTGTGACGCAGGGGAATAACTCAGCAGCCGCAGTCTGGCATCCACTGTGGAACGCGGAAGAGGAACTACTGGCTGCAACCAGGACTTGTCGTGACGTCAGCGGATGTCAGAGCCGGCAGCAGCCGGGGGTCACGTGCTGCCTGTGAGCGCCCAGCGATAGCGCCACTCACAGGCAGTAACTGCAACAGAAGGTTTTTACAAAAACACTTATGGGCCCCGGGGGGATACATTGGGGAGGGGATAATAAGTAGTGGACAACCCCTTTAATAATTCATTAAAAAAAAATAGAATAAACAATGTGGGCTGTCATTATATCTAAGAAATAATAATAATAATTTTTATTTATATAACGCCAACATATTCCGCAGCACTTTACAATTAAGAAAGAAATGAAGTGATAGGTTCTTCTATTTATTCACTGGCTTTCCTGATTGTAAGAGCCGACATGCGCAGGGGCCTTGGTCACGCTTCAGAGACTAAGTTGCGACAGGCAAGTAATGCGCATGCGCTATGATGTCAGCGCTTGGAGAGTATAGGCCAGTGATTAAAGGAGTATTCCCATCTCGGGGATCCTATCCCAGTATGTAGTAGGTGTAATAATAATATTAGCCAATACCTCCAATTAGAAATGTAGCATAGTTTTTCTGATTCGATTCTGACGTCTCTTTCTTCATGACCTTAGGTATCCATGGTTACGACCACTAGCAACTAACTCACCTTATCAGTGGTTGTAACCATGGATACCTAAGGTCCCGCACATGGGAAATGAGACATAAAGAATCAGAAGAACTATACTACATTTCTAATTAAAGGTATTTGCTAATATTATTATTATTACACCTACTACATATTGGGATAGAATCTTAGAGATGGAAATACCCCTTTAAAGCAGCGTCATGTGACGCTGTCCTATTAGGGAGCGATACGTGGCGGGTCGCGATTGGTAGCTGCAGTTAGCCAATATTGGAGAACATAAAGTGACGTCATGTAAGAGCGATCAGTGATTTGTAAGTGGAGCGCCTATTATACGCTCCTATATAGGCATGTGGAGCTTTGGAGTCTGACGCTGTGGTGGGTGATAGGTCTGTCTGACTGAGGGAAAATGGCAAAGATATATAAAACACTTTGGATTGGACAAGGGTGTTTCCTGACATATGAACTGTATCTGAGATTGGTTGACCGATGTGAAGATTTGATTGGTCTTTGGTTGTCCTATTGAATATAAGCCAAGGCTTTAAAAGGTCTGTATTATAGTCTGTGCACTCACTATAGCCCCAGCCCCCTGAGGAAGCCCTTGTGGCGAAACTTGTTGGGGTGGCTATGTGGTAAATGTTTTAATGAGCATTAAAAGTGCCAGTGAGCAATAGCACTAGTGATTCATTTAAGTTCAGTATAGATCATGAACTGCAGTCATGATGAATGAAGGAATATTTAGTTGTGAATAAGCTAGTGGCAGATCCGTATGAGCAGAAACAAGATGGCACAAAACACTGACACATTAACATGCTTTTAATCTTTGCAACTGTTTTTATTTTAATAACTATTAAATAAAAGTCAAGTTTTAACATGTCCATAAAATTGGGTTTAGTTGCAGGCAATATGGTAATTAGTAAAAACCATGCAAAGCACAAATCACTGAAGACAAACAAATAGTGTGTGTGCATGAGATTTCTGAAATCTCAGACTTTGCTGGTATTGTAAAACGCAGCTCAAAATTTGAATTAAAAAAAGCATCAAAAACACCTAGTGTGAACATACCCTAAAGCTCTGTGAATAAAACTATTCTACAAACATACTGCTCCCTCGATAGTTCAACCTTTGGCATCAGGGCGCAGATATCAAGCAGAGAATATTGATGTAAGTACTGCTCCATGCAGGTTTCATTTACCGGCTTTGCTCAGTACATGACTTTACTAACTCTCCCCTTCCACTCTCTGACCATAATCTTCTTTCATTCTCTGTCAAGAACTGTGACTCTACTCAAGACACTCCCACCGTCCACACTTATAGAAATTTACGCGCCATTAACACCCAGAAATTTATAAAAAGGTTGCAATCATCATTGGCCCCAATCTCCTCCCTCTCATGTCCCGAATCTGCATTGAAGCATTATAACGAAATAATGCTATGCGCCCTGGATGAAGCCGCACCTCCTACACAAAGAACAATTCGGCATAGACGGCGACAACCCTGGCACACGCCTCAAACACGTCTTCTCCAGAGGTACTCCAGGTGCGCTGAACGGCTGTGGAGAAAATCAAATCTGCCCGAAGATTTCCTCCACTATAAATTTATGCTGAAAACATATAACTCTGCCCTTCACCTCTCCAAACAAACCTACTTTAACAACCTCATCATCTCACTTTCCTATAATCCTAAACGACTCTTTGACACGTTTCATTCTCTCCTCAATCAAACAGCACAGGCCCCGACCACCGACCTCAGCGCTGACGATCTGGCTAACTATTTCAAAGAAAAAATTGACCATATCCGACAGGAAATTTTCTCCCAATCCCCAAATGTTATGCATGCTCCCCCCCGCCACATTGTATCTTGCTCATTTTCTGACTTCGAACCAGTCACGGAAGATGAAGTGATCAGGCTCCTTGCATCTTCTCGCCCTACCACCTGCACCAGCGACCCTATTCCCTCACATCTCCTTCAGTCCCTTGCTCCAGCTGTCACCTCTCACCTAACTAAAATTTTCAACCTTTCCCTCTCATCTGGTATCTTTCCCTCTTCTTTTAAACACGCCAGCATACAACCATTACTTAAAAAACCATCCCTCGACCAGAACTGCACGGCCAACTACAGACCTGTTTCCAATCTTCCCTTTATCTCTAAACTCCTGGAACGCCTGGTCCACTCCCGTCTAATCCGCTATCTCTCAGACAACTCTCTTCTTGACCCTTTACAATCTGGTTTCCGCTCTTTACATTCTACTGAAACTGCCCTCACTAAAGTCTCTAATGATCTACTAACAGCTAAATCTAATGGTCACTACTCCCTGCTGATTCTCCTGGATCTCTCTGCAGCATTTGACACTGTGGATCACCAGCTCCTCCTCACTATGCTCCGCACTATTGGCCTCAAGGACACGGTTCTCTCCTGGTTCTCCTCTTATCTCTCTGACCGCTCCTTCTCTGTGTCTTTTGCCGGCTCCTCCTCCTCCCTACTTCCTCTTACTGTCGGGGTTCCTCAAGGATCAGTCCTAGGCCCCCTTCTTTTCTCCTTATACACCGCTCCTATTGGACAAACAATCAGTAGATTCGGTTTTCAGTACCATCTCTATGCTGATGACACCCAATTATACACCTCTGCTCCGGACATCACCCCTGCATTACTACAAAAGACCAGTGATTGTCTTTCTGCTGTGTCTAACATTATGTCCTCCCTCTACCTAAAACTGAATCTGTCAAAAACTGAACTACTCGTCTTTCCTCCCTCCATTAATCTACCTGTGCCCGATATTGCCATCTCCGTTTGTGGCTCAACCATTACTCCCCAGCTACAAGCCCGCTGTCTTGGGGTCATTTTTGATTCAGATCTTTCTTTCACTCCTCACATCAAATCACTCGCTCGTTCATGTCATCTACACCTCAAAAACATCTCAAGAATCAGGACTTTTCTCACCTTTGACTCGGCAAAAACTCTTACTGTCGCTCTTATTCATTCTCGTCTTGACTATTGCAACGCTCTACTAATCGGTCTCCCTCTTACTAAACTCTCCCCTCTCCAATCCGTCCTGAACGCAGCAGCCAGGATCATATTCCTCGCCAACCGCTACTCAGATGCCTCTTCCCTGTGCCAGTCATTGCATTGGTTGCCCATCCACTATAGAGTTCGTTTTAAACTTATCACGCTTACCCACAAAGCGCTCCATGCTTCAGTACCCCCCTACATCTCCTCCCTTGTCTCAGTCTACCACCCTACACGTGCCCTCCGTTCTGCAAATGACTTGAAACTAAAATCCTCCATAATCCGAACTTCCCACTCCCGTCTCCAAGATTTCTCGCGTGCTGCGCCAATTCTCTGGAATGCACTACCCAGGACAGTTCGATTAATTCCCAATACCCACAGTTTCAAGCGAACCCTAAAAACACATTTCTTTAGACTGGCGTATCACCTAAACACACTCTGTCCATCCCAGCTTTCCCCCATATTAAAATCTTCTTCAACTTCGGGTTCAAACCAACCATGCACATAAAAGCCTCTGTCAGGACTGCACACATACTGGCTGGCGACCAGTCCATGTATTATTATTTATCCTATTCAGTATATCAAGGCTGCATTATACAATATATGTACTTTTTACCTTTTGTGTCTCCCCCACTTCCTCATAGACTGTAAGCTCGCGAGCAGGGCCCTCACTCCGTTCGATATGAGATATGCTTATTCTGTATTGTCTGTATAAGTCCCCCCTAAAATTTGTAAAGTGCTGCGGAATATGTTGGCGCTATAAAAATAAACTATTATTATTATTATTATTACGTACTGGACTGTCCAAATATCCTCTTCAAAGAGAAAGAGAACTGGACCTATAGCGCCACCTATTGAAAATATCAATCCTAAGGATGCGTGCCCACTATGCATTTTTAAAGAGTTTTTTGCTGTTGAATTTCCGCAGCCAAAAACGTTTAAAAAACGCTTGGTAATACGCGCCCCATGGTCCCCAATGATAATCCGCATGTGCTGTGCACATACTGCGCAAATTTCCGCTGCGGATTATCATTGCAGAAAAATACGCAGCATGTCCATTAATTTTGCGGACATGCAGCGTTTTCGCCGCCATTGACTTGCATTGAATCGCATAATATCCGCATCACTACATGTGCACATGCGGACATTAAGCGATTCAATGTGCGGACGGTACCTGGGTCTGGAGAAGAGGAGACTCTCATCCAGACCCAGGTACCATAGTACCTGTTAAAAAAAGAATTTAAAATAAAAAGATTATACTTACCTTCCTTCCGATGGCCCCCCCGTGTTTTCTCCGCTGCGTCCGGTGTCTTGTACAGCTTGCAATGGTCTGAAAGGACCTTCAATGACGTCATGTGATAAAATGAGGTCGGTGGTCGCGTTACCTGTCACATGAGTAAATGACATCATGAAAGGTCCTTTCACACCACTGCGAGCCGTACAAGAGACTGGACGCAGCAGAGAAACCACCGGGGGCCATTGGAAGGTAAGTATAATCTTTATTTTTTACCATTTTTATTCTTTTTTTTAAACTATTACTTGGTCACACTATAAGGCTGTGTGCCCACGTAGCGTTTTTCAAGCGTTTACGCTGCGGAATTTCCACAGAGTAAACGCTTGTTAAACGCTAGGTAATCCGCACCCCATGGTCCCCAAGGGGATTCCGCAAGTTCTATGCCCACGCTGTGGATTTTTCCGCAGCGTTTATGCTGCGTTCAAAAATCCGCAGCATGTTCATTAATTTTGCGTTTCCGCAAGCGGAATTGCCTTGTGCAATGCATTAAAAACGCAAGGCAATTCCGCATGTGGTAAACGCGCGATAAGCGTGCAATAAACGCGTGCGGAATTCCGCATGCGTTTTTCCGGGAGAGGACATGCGGAAATGAAGCAGAAATTTTCTGCTTCATTTCCGCAACGTGGGCACATAGCCTATAAATCCATGCTGGTTGCATGGATTTATATAGTGTGACCAAGTTGTCAAGCACTTTCCAAGTGATGCTAAAATCGCTTGTCAACCCGCATGTAGAAATGCAAGTGAAGAACGCTTCACATCCGCATGTCCCTGGCAGGAAAAACGCATGTACAATCTGCATGTAAAATCCGCATGCGGTTTTCTTGCCAGGGAGATGCAGAAAAAAATCTGTAGCATTTTTGCATGGTGCGCACATAGCCTTTAGGCTATGTGCCCACGTTGCATTTATGAAGCAGAAAATTTCTGCTGCATAAATGCAAGTCCTCTCCCGGAAAAACGCATGCGGAATTCCGCACGCGTTTATCGCGCGTTTTTCGCGCGTTTATCACGCGTTTTCCACATGCGGAATTGCCTTGCGTTTTTTATGCATTGAACAAAGGCAATTCTGCTTGCGGAAACGCAAAATTAAATGACATGCTGCGGATTTTTGTACGCAGCATAAACGCTGCGGAAAAATCCGCAGCATGTGCATAGAACTTGCGGAATCCCATTGGGGACCATGGGGTGCGTGTTACCAAGCGTTTTTCAAGCGTTTACGCTGCGGAAATTCCGCATCAAAAACGCTTGAAAAATGCTACGTGGGCACACAGCCTTAAACTCAATATTGACTTTTTTGGGGGGGGTTTAAAGAGCCTACCTACATGACAAATAACCAAACCAGAAACTCCATTGTGTACTAGAAACACTGAAGTAGGCAGCAGACCACGGGGCCAGGCAGACAAAAGAACCAAAGCACCAGCGAGTTCACTATACGGAAATAATGCAAACAATGCGGAAATCCCACTCACCTGTCATTACCACCCCGCTCTTGATTAATCCTTTAGCTGTACACTCACGTGACTTGTTGGTCACGCGACTTTCTTAGCGTAAAAAATAAACCATCCACCCCGGAAATGTAACATTTAAGATGTAGAGGCAAAACCTATATCCAGAGCGCTTTCTATAAGGGGATCGTGTCTTCCTAATGTCTTTCCTCGTGATGCGACGACCACGTACCGCATAATGAGCCAACTGGAGCCCGGCTCCGGCATCATGGCCGCCTGCATGCACATGAACACGCAAAAAAACTGTTATTTCTCTTTTTGAAGGGGCTCAGCAGACTGAAGTGTCCGGGGTCACATAACGGTGTGATAGGAGAGGCACACACGCTCAGTCTGACGTCTGTTCTGGAGGTAGAGGCTGCGTCAGTGGAGACCGGAAGGCGGGAGTGCGGCGCGGCCTCTTCCAGCTGCGGCGCGCAGTGGTGCACATGGTCACGGGAGTTGTCAGTGTGTATCCGCGGCTGTGGAAGAGATGGCGGGCAGTGCAGGAGAATGGTGCCTGATGGAGAGCGACCCCGGGGTGTTCACTGAGCTCATCAAAGGCTTTGGTGCGTAACGTTACTCTGCTTATTTAATAGTGGATGAAGCAAAAAAAAAAGGGGAATAAACGTCGCGACATCTGCACTAACTGCCGGGACATGCTGTGCACCTGGTGTGCGGAGTCGCGATTAGGCAGCTTCTGTGAGGCGACTTCCCGCAACTCCCCTCTACACAGCTGACTCCTGAGGCGACTGGAGTGTGTGAGGAGCTCACCGGAGCCTCCACTGTAGACAGGCCTGTGCTGAGGAGACCAGAGCTGCTGGTGCCAGCTCCTCACAGGAACAACGCCATTGTACACGGCTCAGCACAGGACTAGAATGTGACTCCGCACTAGATGCCTCATTACAGTACAGGACTAGAATGGTGGTGATTATAGGAGCCCCTCATAGACTCCGCACTAGATGCCTCATTACAGTACAGGACTAGAATGGTGGTGATTATAGGAGCCCCTCATAGACTCCGCACTAGACACCTCATTACTGTACAGGACTAGAATGGTGGTGATTATAGGAGCCCCTCATAGACTCCGCACTAGACACCTCATTACTGTACAGGACTAGAATGGTGGTGATTATAGGAGCCCCTCATAGACTCCGCACTAGACACCTCATTACTGTACAGGACTAGAATGGTGGTGATTATAGGAGCCCCTCATAGACTCCGCACTAGATGCCTCATTACTGTATAGGACTAGAATGGTGGTGATTATAGGAGCTCCTTATAGACTCCGCACTAGATGCCTCATTACTGTATAGGACTAGAATGGTTGTGATTATAGGAGCTTACAGGAACAACGCCATTGTACACGGCTCAGCACACGACTAGAATGGCGGTGATTATAGGAGCCCCTCATAGACTCCGCACTAGATGCCTCATTACTGTATAGGACTAGAATGGTGGTGATTATAGGAGCCCCTCATAGACTCTGCACTAGATGCCTCATTACTGTATAGGACTAGAATGGTGGTGATTATAGGAGCCCCTCATAGACTCCGCACTAGATGCCTCATTACTGTATAGGACCAGAATGGCTGTGATTATAGGAGCCCCTCATAGACTCCGCACTAGATGCCTCATTACTGTACAGGACTAGAATGGTGGTGATTATAGGAGCCCCTCATAGACTCCGCACTAGATGCCTCATTACTGTATAGGACTAGAATGGTGGTGATTATAGGAGCTCCTTATAGACTCCGCACTAGATGCCTCATTACTGTATAGGACCAGAATGGTTGTGATTATAGGAGCTTACAGGAACAACGCCATTGTACACGGCTCAGCACACGACTAGAATGGCGGTGATTATAGGAGCCCCTCATAGACTCCGCACTAGATGCCTCATTACTGTATAGGACTAGAATGGTGGTGATTATAGGAGCCCCTCATAGACTCCGCACTAGATGCCTCATTACTGTATAGGACTAGAATGGTGGTGATTATAGGAGCCCCTCATAGACTCCGCACTAGATGCCTCATTACTGTATAGGACTAGAATGGTGGTGATTATAGGAGCCCCTCATAGACTCCGCACTAGATGCCTCATTACTGTATAGGACTAGAATGGTGGTGATTATAGGAGCCCCTCATAGACTCCGCACTAGATGCCTCATTACTGTATAGGACTAGAATGGCGGTGATTCTAGGAGCTCCTCATAGACTCAGGACTAGACTCCTCATTACAGCACAGGGCTAGAATAGTGGTGATTATAGGAGGTCCTCTTAGACTCAGGACTAGACTCCTCATTACAGCACAGGGCTAGAATGGCGGTGATTCTAGAAGCTCCTCATAGACTCAGGACTAGACTTCTCATTACAGCACAGGGCTAGAATGGCGGTGATTCTAGGAGCTCCTCATTACAGCACAGGGCTAGAATGGCGGTGATTATAGGAGCCCCTCATAGACTCCGCACTAGATGCCTCATTACAGTACAGGACTAGAATGGCGGTGATTATAGGAGCCCCTCATAGACTCCGCACTAGATGCCTCATTACAGTACAGGACTAGAATGGTGGTGATTATAGGAGCCCCTCATAGACTCCGCACTAGATGCCTCATTACAGTACAGGACTAGAATGGTGGTGATTATAGGAGCCCCTCATAGACTCCGCACTAGACACCTCATTACTGTACAGGACTAGAATGGTGGTGATTATAGGAGCCCCTCATAGACTCCGCACTAGACACCTCATTACTGTACAGGACTAGAATGGTGGTGATTATAGGAGCCCCTCATAGACTCCGCACTAGATGCCTCATTACTGTATAGGACTAGAATGGTGGTGATTATAGGAGCTCCTTATAGACTCCGCACTAGATGCCTCATTACTGTATAGGACTAGAATGGTTGTGATTATAGGAGCTTACAGGAACAACGCCATTGTACACGGCTCAGCACACGACTAGAATGGCGGTGATTATAGGAGCCCCTCATAGACTCCGCACTAGATGCCTCATTACTGTATAGGACTAGAATGGTGGTGATTATAGTAGCCCCTCATAGACTCCGCACTAGATGCCTCATTACTGTATAGGACTAGAATGGTGGTGATTATAGGAGCTCCTTATAGACTCCGCACTAGATGCCTCATTACTGTATAGGACCAGAATGGTTGTGATTATAGGAGCTTACAGGAACAACGCCATTGTACACGGCTCAGCACACGACTAGAATGGCGGTGATTATAGGAGCCCCTCATAGACTCCGCACTAGATGCCTCATTACTGTATAGGACTAGAATGGTGGTGATTATAGGAGCCCCTCATAGACTCCGCACTAGATGCCTCATTACTGTATAGGACTAGAATGGTGGTGATTATAGGAGCCCCTCATAGACTCCGCACTAGATGCCTCATTACTGTATAGGACTAGAATGGTGGTGATTATAGGAGCCCCTCATAGACTCCGCACTAGATGCCTCATTACTGTATAGGACTAGAATGGTGGTGATTATAGGAGCCCCTCATAGACTCCGCACTAGATGCCTCATTACTGTATAGGACTAGAATGGCGGTGATTCTAGGAGCTCCTCATAGACTCAGGACTAGACTCCTCATTACAGCACAGGGCTAGAATAGTGGTGATTATAGGAGGTCCTCTTAGACTCAGGACTAGACTCCTCATTACAGCACAGGGCTAGAATGGCGGTGATTCTAGAAGCTCCTCATAGACTCAGTGTTATGCACACGCCCGGGCTAAGCGGCGTGTGCGTGTGATTGGTAGTGATTCCACTGGACCGTGCCGGAGAGTGAATGCCTGGAGGGGCGTAACTAGGTATTCACCCGATCCGACCAGGGTCGCACGACGGCATACGACGCCAGTGCACCAAGGAGGAACCGAGCAGAGGGACCAGGTGCTACTCCAGGACAGACCCCGGACACGGCTGTTGACCCACACAGGGGAATACAGGAACAGGCTGGTAGGCTGGCACACTGACTGGTGGGTATAGGCAGGCACGACTGGTATGCAGGCAGGCGGGTAAGCAGGCAGGGGGGTATAGGCAAGCACAGCAAGAGTGCAGACAGGGAGGCACTAGCAGGTAGGAACACAGGCGGGATAGGACCCAGTACACACCGGGACTCAGGAACAATACAGGCAGAAGGGTACAGGCAGGTCAGGACAGGACTGCCGGAGCAGCGGGCAGAAGCAGGGCAGGACAGGACTGCCGGAGCAGCGGGCAGAAGCAGGGCAGGACAGGACTGCCGGAGCAGCGGGCAGAAGCAGGGCAGGACAGGACTGCCGGAGCAGCGGGCAGAAACAGGGCAGGACAGGACTCTGTTCACACGGAACAGACAGGAAGGGAAAGACAGAGCCAGACACCCACAGGGTACTTGCAGTGAAGTAGCGAGTGGACCACAAACTCACAAACGGGAGTACAGAGACAACAGGCAGGAGTTAGGTACGAGTTCAGACTCTGCAGAAAAAGGAAGGGAACGGACATAGAGGAAAAACAGGTAAAGGATAGGAGAGAGTTCAGACTGGAACTGAGTGTACGGAGGAGACCGACACTGCAGCGGGATACAGGAGCGGGTCTGGGAATACTGCCCCCAGAGAGGCGGGACGAACAGGCAAGGAGCGTGTTCAGACAGGACAGACAAGATACAGGAGCGGGTCTAGGTAATCGGCCCCTAGAAGGCGGGAGGAACAGGCTAGGAGCGTGTTCAGACAGGACAGACAAGATACACAGAAAGGACTCAGTTCAGACACGGGAACTAATACCGCAAAGCAGGAGACATACAGGACTAAGTTCAGACAGGCCTGGAAATACAGCCTCCAGGAAAGGCAGACAAGGAAACAAAGACGGGACCTGGCACCTTCAGAGTGCAAACACACACTGAAGGAAAACACTATGCTCAGGCAGGGATAGAAGGGAGCTGCTGAGCTATATACCAAGTGTCAGACAGCAATAGGCTGAGGACGCACAAGGGGCGTGACCCACAGCAGGTACAAAAAGCAGGAAGTGATCGGGCGCCGCCCTTAAGCAGCAGAGACAGACACAAACAGACAGCATGGAGGGAAGCCAGAGAGACATTCCGGACAGGAGATCAAGTGCGCGCTCCTGCACAGTGGGAAATGGACCACTATGCAAGGACGCCGCCAGGTATGTTACAGTACCTCCCCCCTTACGCCCCCTCTTCTTCAGGCCTGCCAGAATCTTCCGCAGAGAATTCGAGGACCAGTCGTTCACTGGGTTGGAGGGGGACAGAGACTTGAGGGTAATCTCTGCTTCGAGGTACATCTTGTCAAGCTCACAGGAAGAAATAGACGGGTTATCAGGTACATAATGAGGAAAAGTCACTGTCTCTTTGTTATCTGGTGGTACCCCGGAGGATTCAGGAAACAACTGGAGGTCCTCCGCCGGGTCAGAAGAGTACTGAGGCTCAGAGAAAACATCTGCTTCAGAGTACACTAGGTCGGACTCACTGGAGGAAGCAGGCGAGGTATCAGGTACCGAGTATAGGAAAGTCTCTGTCCATTCACCACCAGGTGGCACCCCGAAGGATTCTGAACACAACTGGAGGTCCTCCGCCTGGTCGGAGGGGTGTAGAGACTCGGGAGTAACCTCTGCTTCGGAGTACACTAGGTTGGACTCACTGGAGGAAGCAGGCGAGGTATCGGGTACCGAGTATAGGAAAGTCTCTGTCCATTCACCACCAGGTGGCACCCCGAAGGGTTCTGGAGACAGCTGGCGGTCCTCCGCCTGGTCAGAGGGGTGTAGAGACTCACAGGTAACCTCTGCTTCAGAGTATACTAAGTTGGACTCACTGGACGAAGCGAGCGAGGTATCAGGTACAGAGTATAGGAGAGTCTCTGTCCTTTCGCTACCAGGTAGCACCCCGAAGGGTTCAGGAGATAACTGGAGATCCTCCGCCTGGTCGGAGGGGTGTAGAGACTCGGAGGTAACTACCACTTTGGGGTACCCATTGTCAGGCTCACAGGACGAAGCGAACAAAGTATTGAGTACCGGGTGTAGAGAAGTCTCTCTCCATTTGTCATCGAGTGGTATCCCGGAGGATTCAGGAGGCAACAGGGGATCCTCCGCCAGGTAGTAGAGGTGCACAGACTCAGAGGTAACCACAGCTTTGGAGCATCCTTGGACATGCACACCGGTTAAAGAGAGAGAAGCATCTGATGCCGGGTGCAGGAAGTTCTCCTGTGTGGAGTCTGGATGGGCAGAAGTCTCTTCGGGCAGGAGAACTGGTGCACTACCCACGCACATTACCCATTGGGGTTTCTCCGGGATACAGGGAGGTGAAGCTTCAGTAGGGGCTTCAGAGTTAGGGTCCTCGAAGACCATACGAAAGGCCACCAGGAAGGCCTGCAGGTCAAGGATGACAGGATCCCATGCTTCCCATAGGGGGGTGACCCATTTCAAGGCATCACCCGCTAGGTAGTCAATCATAAAGGCCACTTTAGCCCAATCGGAAGGAAAATAGAGAGGGTAGGCCTTAAAGTGTAGCATGCATTGCTCCACAAATGCACGACACTGTCTTGGATCCCCATAGTAACGTGGCGGATCCGCAGGAACGAGAGCTGATAGATCCATCTGGACGGGTGCGTAATTCGCCTGGAACTCAGCTAAAGGGAAAAAAAAAATTATTTATTTATTTTAATGCATGTATTTGCTGGAAAAACTTCTCAGAGAGCGAAGGCCGTGGGGCTCAACGGGAACCATGGCCTGAGCATGCTGTTATGCACACGCCCGGGCTAAGCGGCGTGTGCGTGTGATTGGTAGTGATTCCACTGGACCGTGCCGGAGAGTGAATGCCTGGAGGGGCGTAACTAGGTATTCACCCGATCCGACCAGGGTCGCACGACGGCATACGACGCCAGTGCACCAAGGAGGAACCGAGCAGAGGGACCAGGTGCTACTCCAGGACAGACCCCGGACACGGCTGTTGACCCACACAGGGGAATACAGGAACAGGCTGGTAGGCTGGCACACTGACTGGTGGGTATAGGCAGGCACGACTGGTATGCAGGCAGGCGGGTAAGCAGGCAGGGGGGTATAGGCAAGCACAGCAAGAGTGCAGACAGGGAGGCACTAGCAGGTAGGAACACAGGCGGGATAGGACCCAGTACACACCGGGACTCAGGAACAATACAGGCAGAAGGGTACAGGCAGGGCAGGACAGGACTGCCGGAGCAGCGGGCAGAAGCAGGGCAGGACAGGACTGCCGGAGCAGCGGGCAGAAGCAGGGCAGGACAGGACTGCCGGAGCAGCGGGCAGAAGCAGGGCAGGACAGGACTGCCGGAGCAGCGGGCAGAAGCAGGGCAGGACAGGACTGCCGGAGCAGCGGGCAGAAGCAGGGCAGGACAGGACTGCCGGAGCAGCGGGCAGAAACAGGGCAGGACAGGACTCTGTTCACACGGAACAGACAGGAAGGGAAAGACAGAGCCAGACACCCACAGGGTACTTGCAGTGAAGTAGCGAGTGGACCACAAACTCACAAACGGGAGTACAGAGACAACAGGCAGGAGTTAGGTACGAGTTCAGACTCTGCAGAAAAAGGAAGGGAACGGACATAGAGGAAAAACAGGTAAAGGATAGGAGAGAGTTCAGACTGGAACTGAGTGTACGGAGGAGACCGACACTGCAGCGGGATACAGGAGCGGGTCTGGGAATACTGCCCCCAGAGAGGCGGGACGAACAGGCAAGGAGCGTGTTCAGACAGGACAGACAAGATACAGGAGCGGGTCTAGGTAATCGGCCCCTAGAAGGCGGGAGGAACAGGCTAGGAGCGTGTTCAGACAGGACAGACAAGATACACAGAAAGGACTCAGTTCAGACACGGGAACTAATACCGCAAAGCAGGAGACATACAGGACTAAGTTCAGACAGGCCTGGAAATACAGCCTCCAGGAAAGGCAGACAAGGAAACAAAGACGGGACCTGGCACCTTCAGAGTGCAAACACACACTGAAGGAAAACACTATGCTCAGGCAGGGATAGAAGGGAGCTGCTGAGCTATATACCAAGTGTCAGACAGCAATAGGCTGAGGACGCACAAGGGGCGTGACCCACAGCAGGTACAAAAAGCAGGAAGTGATCGGGCGCCGCCCTTAAGCAGCAGAGACAGACACAAACAGACAGCATGGAGGGAAGCCAGAGAGACATTCCGGACAGGAGATCAAGTGCGCGCTCCTGCACAGTGGGAAATGGACCACTATGCAAGGACGCCGCCAGGTATGTTACACTCAGGACTAGACTTCTCATTACAGCACAGGGCTAGAATGGCGGTGATTCTAGGAGCTCCTCATTACAGCACAGGGCTAGAATGGCGGTGATTATAGGAGCCCCTCATAGACTCCGCACTAGACACTTCATTACAGCACGGCCTAGAGTGGAGTTACTGCAGTTGGGGCTAATGAATGATAATGCAGGAGTTTTTTTTCTTGAATGTGAATTAAAGCGAATCTATCATCCCTGGGACACTTTTAAGCTATTACGCATACAGCTATTAAGCATACAGGTGATAGAATGGTTAAACTAGTCCTACCTGTATGCCTCATAGCTGCTGTCTAGTTGCTGAGAAATAGACTTTTAATCCTGTATGTTAATTAGTTCTTTCAGGCTCTGTCTCATGTGATGCCTGGAAGAAATTCCTGCCTCCTGTCTTCATTACCATACCACCCCCTCCCATGCACATAACACTGCCCTGTGACGAGTAGTTGCGGCACCGTAATCCAACACCCTGCACTCGTGCTGTTACGGGTACCTGATATGCCCTTCTATGGGCAGTGTCTAACCAATCTTCTGCGTTGTAGCAGTGACTCGCCGGTGCCTGCGCAGAAGAATGAAGACACTGCCCATAAAAGGGCAGATAAGGTACCCTTAACAGCGCAGGGCGCTGGATTACGCCACCACAACTACTCGTCACAGTGCAGTGTTATGTGCATGGGAGGGGGTGGTATGGTAATGAAGACAGGCAGGGATTTCTTCCAGGCACCGCACGCCCTTATTGCTTAAATGGAGATACTATATTTAATCAAAGGAAAGCACTGTAACTAAAACCCTCATTCAAGCCAAAGGGACTTCAAGAATCAAGTCTATAAATCCATTTGGTCTCTTCCTGTAATAAGTCTGTCTAAATTTCCTTTCTTTGGCCCTGACTCATTTTTCTAATTCCCCAGAATTCCAAGTTTAGTGGATTTGTAGTATGTATTCCTCTTATATGTCGATACAGAGGAGTGTCAACCTCTAAATCCTCCTTCTAAAGACCTGCGTGGTTTTCCCCACGTATAGTTTCGGGTATAGGCATTTCGCCACACATATAATTCCCTTTGATCAACAATCAACAATTTGTCCGATCCTTTCTATAGAAGTTTCTTCCATTCACAGGATTAGTAAATTCTTTTTCTAGAGGTAGATATTTACAAAAGGAACAATCATTATATGGGTGCGAGCCTCCCTGATGTTCCTCCAGCCAATTTGATGATCTGTTCATTCCCTTAGCTTTAAAGTGACAATGTATCAAATCCCTCAAGTTTCTTCCCCTACAGAGGTAATTTCTGGATGTTCACCAATAATCCTCTCGAAATCGGGATCTGCCAAGAGGATGGGCCAGTATCTCTGCATAATCTTGTAGACTTACAATTTTTTCCTCCTACATTTTTTTGTTCGCACAGATCAGTGAGTCTCCACTAGTAATCTTGGCCCTATTTAGGCTCTGTGCATTGTTCTTTTAGGGTAACCTCTATTAGAGAAGCATACAAACAAATTTCTGCTCTCTAACAAGAGACCTCATCGGGACAGTTCTGCCTGGCCCGAAGATACTGGTCCATTGGTATTCCAGCTTTCAAGGCAGGTGGATGCCAAATCTCCCAATGAAGGAGATTATTGGTGGACGTCTGCTTCATATAGTTGTCTGTATGTGTCAATATAGATAGTCAAATCTAGGAAGTTGATCTTTTTAAATCGTATTTCACTTGTAAAGAACATTCCTATCTGGTTATTATTTAGAATAGAAACTAAATCCCTAAATATTAGTGTCACCTTCCCACAAAATCAAAATATTGTCTATAAATCTCTCCCAAAATAAAATGTGACTAGTGTAAAATGCAAGATCCTCATTAAAGACTTGCTGATCCTCCCACCAACCCAAAAATAAATTCGCGAAAGTGGGTGCACACGTGCCCTTCTTTTGGAAATAAAAAGTGTTATCAAAAGTGAAAAAATTTGTGTCAGAACAACTCTCAAAAGTAACAAAAGAATTATGTACAGTGTACTGTCTACTCTTAGTGTTAAGAAAGTTCACTGTGGCGGTCATAACCAATTCACGATCAATGTCACTATATAGGGCCCCCTTCCCCCATCTAAACTTGCCAAGATAGTCACGTCCGATACTGTAATGCCTCTCGACTTGGATACAAGATCCTTAGTGTCACGGATAAATGAAGAGAGGGCCTGTACAAATGGGGACAGAATTTCATCCAGATATCTACTGGCTCCCTCTGTAAGATTTATTATCTCCAGACACGATCGGTCGTCCTGGTATTGGAGTGAGATCCTTGTGGACTTTAGGTAGCACATTCAACGTTGCTATGGTGGGTTGAGGATTCAGTAAGATCTTGTACTCATCATTCGAAATAAGTCCATCATTAAGAGCTTTTTTAAGGATGATCTCCTTACTTAAAGGTGTATTCCCATCTCCAAGATCCTATCCCAATATGTAGTAATTGTAATAATAATAATATTAGCAAATACCTCCAATTAGAAATGTAGTATAGTATTTTTGATTCGCTTTGTCCCTTTCCTCATGTGCAGGCAATACAGGACTTTCGGTATCTATAGTTACATCCGCTGATAAAGTGACTTAGCTAGCTGCTAGTGGTCGTAACCATGGATACCTAAGGTCCTTTGTTGCCTGCACATGAGGTAAGTGACATAGCGAATCAAAAATACTATACTACATTTGTAATTGGAGGTATTTGCTAATATTATTATTATTACACCTACTATATATTAGGATAGGATCTTGGAGATGGGAATACCTCTTTAAGGTAAATATCAGTGGGATTTTCTTTCATTACAGAATATATTCTCGTGTCACCTAGTAAATCAATTACCATCCTTATGTAATCCTTCGTATCCATTAAAACAATATTACCCACCTTATCAGAAGGTTTAATAGTTAACCCTTCCATAGATATTAAGTCCATTAGAGCTTTCTCCTCCTCCCTACTAATTTTGTTCATACTCCTCTTATCCGGTCTTACCTTCTTAAGATCCACCTCTACCATATTAATAAATGTCTCAATGTTATGATATTGAGAGAAGGATGAAGTATTCCTGCTTTTAGGTTTCAAAGATGAAAAGGATGGGTGTAACGATTGATCCGAAGGTACATAGTTTTGTAATTTCTCAAGGTACTGCATTGTCATCTCTTCCCTACTCCTCATCAACATTGGATCTCTATCATTATTCAAATTATACTTGTGTAAGGCTAGTTTTTTAGCGAATACATCCTTAGTCCATAAGAATGGATGATAGGATGGTGTAGGCGTAAAGTAGAGACCTTTTTTAAAAGGGAGACTTGATAGGCATCCAGACTAATCAAGGAAAGATTACATATCTGGAGATCATCACCTATATCGGCTTTATCCACTATATCCTGTATTGCTACCATATCTTCATCTATAACAGTTAAGTTTGAACCTATTGGTTCAGACATGGAGGTACTAAAAAAGAAACTGGTTGTGTCTCACCTGTGAATATGGGAAAGGGGGTCACTGTGACTGGTTTTGCTTATTGTGCATTTATCTGTTAAGTTGAATCAACTTATGAGGTGATACCACCTAGTGATGTTTGTGAATTTGTCGAAATAGGGATATTCATAGCGTTTGTCCGCATCAAATTTATATTGTTGACACTGTTTGTTGGTATACTCATGGTACTTCCTGGGTTCGTAGGTCTTGCATTCTGGAGTACCTGTAAGAAACTAGAGAAGAATTGTCCACAAGAGGAGGTATCCCTCCCTTTGTCTTATTTTGTCCTGTCTCATATTTAGCCATGATTTGGGAGCTGACGTTTTCCTGTGTTTGAAATTTCTTTTAGCACCACTTTTCCTCTTTGTTCCTATCCAATTAGCAGTCACCAGACTTTCAGATTCTGAATTGTCTTATCGGTTGACCATGACCGCACCTAGAGAGAGGGTCCGCCCACCAAGGACAGGAAACCTACTGGCTTAAAAAGGGTGGCACCTCTCTGTCTCCTCAATTGGATTCCTGTCCTTGATGGGGAACCTGTGGCAGGCTTACCTGTCGAAGATTGAAGATTCCTGCTGGCCGTCGGGCTGGCTCTGGATCCTGGATACGGTGCGCCCAAGGGGAATGTTACCGTAGTTGGTGGACTGTTGAGCGGCGCCCCTGTCTGGGGTTTCTGCAGCTCCAGCGTCATGACTGCGGCTTCCAGGATCTCCCCCTCTATGGTTTGGCTGCCATGCGCCTCAGGACTCTGCTGAGAGTAGCGGGCGCGGCATGATGATGCGGTGCGTGCCATCGGCGGTCACGTGCGCGGACCCGAAAGTGCTGGTCACATGCGGCCGGGGGAGCACTTTTTTTGCCTCCTAGTCCTTACCACTTCAGGTGACGCGCCCGGTGGGCAGTGCACCTCCTATCTTATGTGGGTGGGAAGAAACTCCCAGTCTTAATTAATTTAAATAATAAAAAAAAAGGTGAAAGGGGCTGGTGCACATATAAATTAGGTTTGGCTCCATAGCCCTGTGCTTCCCAGCTACTTCTGACCCATATTCCAAATGGAGACATTGAGCAGCAACAGCAGCCGCCGTCATCACTCAGTGGCTACTTGGGAAGCCCCAGGAGAAATGGCGTCTTCGTGTGAGCTGAGATAACCGTCCCTCAAGGCGTGGATCTGCGAGCAGGTCCAGTCATTGTAGCTCCAGCAGGATGGATGAATCTGCAGCCTCCAGTGACGATCCCCCGGCTGAGAAAGATCCTTCCTCCAAACCGGTACCAGCCATTTGAGTCGTATGGGTAAGTGATCTTCGAGAAAGTTCACTTAATAGGATGTCCCTTCTTCTTGTCTATCTTTTACTACGGGAAGAAATGCATCACCAAAACTAGGCACAAGGAATGTGCATTGTGTAAATCCCTGTTAGAGGACTCATACTCAAAAAGACTGTCAGTCCTGTATCAACCAGACTCTGGCAGACGAGACCCCTAGTTTTTCATCTGAATTAAAATCCTTGGTCAAATCAGAGATCAGCAAGGCTCTCTCTAAAAAAGGAAAGCGGAGGGGAGGTTGCTGATTGTGAGGTCTCCCCAGTCTCTGATGACTCCCTCCCATCGGGCTATGAGGAAGTGTCTGACTGCTCTTCTTCCTCATCCTCAGATAGTGGGGCTGGGCGACATGGTTTCCCATTAAAATAAATCGATGGTCTGGTTAAAGCAGTACGTATGACTATGGGTGTTATGGACACTAGGCCAGGGAAATCTGCCCAAAATTTCATGTTTAGGGTCCTAGAACAAAGAAAAAGAAAATGTTTTCCGGTTCATGATAGGGTTCAGGGCCTGATACGAAGAGAGTGGGAAAGACCACATAGGAAGGGTTCTCTACCCTCTTCCTTTAAAAGGAAATATACCACTTTGAGGACTCAACCTCATCCTCTTGGGAGAAAACCCCAAGACTTGATGTGGCAATAACGAAAGTATCTAGGAAGTCATCTCCTCCTTTTGATGATATGGAGCCCTCAAGGACACTTTGGACAGAAAAGAGGATACCTTTTTTTAAGGGGACCTGGGAGACAACTGCTGACACTTTAAAGCTGTCGGTCGCAGCAGCCTATAGTGCCAGGTCTCTGATGATATGGCTGGAACAGCTTGAGTGCCATCTGAAAGATAGACAATATATCTTTCCTGTGCGTCCTAACATCCCGCTCATGCAAGGAGCCGCTGCTTTCCTAGCGGACGCCTCGACAGATTCGGCCATCTTGGCGGCAAGATCGGCTTAACTGTCCAATGCGGCTCATAGCACTTTATGGCTTAAATGTTGGCCGGGTGATATCCAGGCCAGAACGAGACTGTGTTCTATTCCATGCGAGGGAGACCATCTCTTTGGGCCAGCTCTAGATGAAATTTTGGACAAAGCAAGTGATGTGAAGAAGGGATTCCTTAATCTATCCATGTCTACCTATAGATGCTCATTTTGCAAAAGAAAATTTGTCCATAAAAGACCACAAAAAGAACAAGACAAGTGGGAGGATAGCAGGCCAAAAGGTAGAGGACTTGTGTTCGGTTCTTCTTCCCAGGGACCCCGGAAGCCGAGTCAGTGACTCGTTTCCCAGGTAGAAGGGAGGCTGTTGGGCTTCTTACCTGCCTGGACAAATATTTCAGCCAATAACTGGATCCTTGATCTGATAGGTTTGGGTCTGAGGTTTGAGTTCCAGGCGATCCCTCATGAGAGATTCATCTTGACCCCGGTCCGTTCCCCTGAGAAAAGAGCAACTATCACTACAAAAAGAGGTGCTGGATTTAGTGCAGAAGGCAGTCCTGATGGAGGTCCCAGCGTCAGAAAAGGGGTTGGAGTTCTACTCTCCCCTCTTCCTGGCTTTGAACTATCATTAACCTGTAAGCCCTAAATAGGTTCTTGAATGTTCGCACATTTAAAATGGAGTCCATTAGTTTGACAATAAGGCTGTGTGCCCATTTTTTAAGAGTTTCCGCAGCGGCAAAAACGCTACGGAAACGCATTAAAAACGCTTGGTAAAAGGGCTGCAATGTTCCCAAATGATAATACGCATGTGCTATGCACATGCCGCGGACATTTCCGCTGCGGATTATCATTGCGGAAAAAAACGCAGATCTTCCAATTATTTTGCGGAACTCTGCTTTTTCGCCGCCATAGACTTGCATTGAGCCGCTTCAAATCCGCAAATATGTAAAACTACTTGCGGAATTGAAGCGCATTTGCTGCGATTTTGGAACACAAGACCGCAGCAAATGGGAAGTGACCTCATGCCGGGGCATTCCAGCCATCCCAGACCATCCCACAAATCCAGGAAGACGAGAATCCCATACCATTCCCGTCTTCCTGGATCGTGGCTGAGCATCTAGGGCGGTACAAAAGGATGGACCTGAATGCCCCGGTCATGATTAGTGTTGTAAGTGTCTGCCGGTGTCTGCGGGTGCTCTGTGCGGTGTCTCCGTGCAGGCAGACATAGGCCGATGTGACACTACTACTCCCATCGGCCTATGTCTGTCCCCCGTCCACTAGTGCCAGCAGGATCAGCTCTATGGGAGCAGTAGTTCCCATCAGCCTGATCCTGCTGTTAAAATTGCCCTAATGTGTCCTTTAAACTGCCCCCATATGTTAATTTACTGCCCCCATAGGTTTATATTTTGCCCCTATATCTTTTTTTTATTTTTTTTTATGCCCCCATATTTTTTTGATTTTACTTTATTTATTTAATTTAATTTACAGTCCCCATTTTTTTTTGGGTCCACAATAAATTTTGAAAATAAATTTCATTGGTGGCCAGTGGTTGCCTAAAGTAAATTTAGTTTATACATTACCTGTCCCCGCCGATTTCCACCTAAAATAAAATAAAATAAAAAAAAACTACACCTATACTCACCTAGACTCCTAATTCCCCGAAGCCATTGATCTCCTGTAATAAAATATAAAATAATAAACCACAACCTGTCCTTACCCCTCCGTAGTAGTCCACGAGTGTCCCACGAAGATCTCCAGTTTAGAGCAACCACATAAAATGTGACTGCTCTAAACCACTGCGGCCGCTACAATGACAGGGCCGTAAAGCAGCCCCGTCATTGCATAAGCGAGTTCACCAGAGTTCAGCTAGCGCTGCTCCAGTGAGCTCCTTTACGGCCCTGCTGACCGTGAGAAATTCCCACGGTACAGCAGGGCTGTAAAGGAGGTCACCAGAGCTGCGCTGACTGAATGCATTCCGGTGACCTCAGTCAGGGGCTCACGCTGCCGGGAGCGGACGTGTTCCCGGCAGTGTGAGCTTACAGCAGCCATAACAGCTGTCACATCTCCAGATGTGACAGCTGAGCATGTGAGATCATCGCAGGAATGTGAATAGGTAATTTTTTTTTAGTAAATTAATAATTAAATAAAATTGTGTCGTTTATTTCAAATAATTTTTTTTCTGGGTCTAGTGTTTTTTTTTTTTTTTAACTCTTTGTAGGTTAGTAATGGGGGTGTCTTATAGATGCCCCTCATTACTAACCTGGGCTTCATGGCAGCTGGCGCTGACATGAATCCCACCACTATTGCCCCCTGCCACCGCACCAGGGCAGTGTGGAAGAGCGAGGCTAAGCACCAGGTTTGGCGCGCAAATATGACGCGCCAAATCTGGGGCGGCTGAGGGCTGATATTATAGCCTGGGAGGGGGCCTATAACCATGGCCCCTTTCTAGGCTATTAATATCAGGTCGCAGCTGTCCGCCTAGCCTTTGCTGGCTCCAATTTATAGGGGGACCCTATATATTTATTTTTTTTGGGGGTCCCCCTGTAGAATGGGCAGTAAAGGCTAAGCTAACTGCTGCGGCCTGATATTAACCCCTTCGCAACCTTGGGTTTTGTAGTTTTTGCTTTTTCGTTTTTTGCTCCCCTTGTTCCCTGAGCCATAGCGTTTTTATTTTTTGGACAATATGGCCGTGTGAGGGCTTATTTTTTGCGGGACAAGTTGTACTTTTCAACGCCATTACTAGTTTTACCATATCGTGTACGGGAAAACGGGAAAAAAATTCCAAGTGCGGTAAAATTGCAAAAAAAGTGCTATACCACAGTTGTTTTTTATTTATTTTTTTTACCACGTTCACTGAATGCTAAAACTGACCTGCCATTCTTATTCTCCAGGTCATTACGAGTTCGTAGACACCAAACATGTATAGGTTATTTTACATTTAAGTGGTGAAAAAAATTCCAAAATTTGGTACAAAAAAAAAAAATAGCGCCATTTTCTGAGACCTGTAGCGTCTCCATTTTTCGGGATCTGGGGCTGGATGAGGGCTTATTTTTTGCGCGCCGGGCTGACGTTTTTATTGATAACATTTTGGGGTAGATCCGATGTTTTGATCGCCCGTTATTGCATTTTATTGCAATTTTGCGGCGACCAAAAAACGTAATTCTGGCGTTTAGAATTTTTTTCTCATTACGCCGTTTACTGATCGGATTAATTATTTTTTTATATTGATAGATCGGGCGATTCTGAACGCGGTGATACCAAATATGTCTATGTAGGTTTTTTTTTATATATTTTATTTTGAATGGGGCGAAAGGGGGGTGATTTAAACTTTTATATTTTTTGAATTTTTTTAATATTTTTAAAAACCTTTTTTTTTCACTTGTTGCTTACTTCAATAGTCTCCATAGGAGACTAGAAGCAGCAACTATCCTATTGGCTCTGCTACATACAGGGGACGAGCAGATCCCCTGCATGCAGCAGAAATGGTCCTGTGCTATGAGCGCCGACCACTAGGTGGCGCTCATAGCGACCAGATCATGACAACCACAGGCGTCTGCTGCAGACCCTGGGTTGTCATGCCCACCCATCGGTGACCCGCGATCACGTGACAGGGTCGCCTGTGGGCGGGGCTTATGACGTGCTACCCGGAAGCGCGCGTTAAATGCCGCTGTCGGAGATTGACAGCGGCATTTAACATGTTAACAGCCGCGGGTGGATTGCGATTCCACCCGTGGCTGTTGCGGGCACATGTCAGCTGTAAGAATCAGCTGACATGTGCTCGGTTCAGTGAGGCCTCAGCGCAGCAGCCCTCACTGAACGGGGGGTACGCAAATGTGCGTACTAATACGGCATGGGTTGCAAAGGGGTTAATTATAGTCTCGGACTTAATAGGTGTCGTGTGGTATGATGAAAATGATGGTGGTTTGTGTTTTGTTAACCTGGCGGTCCTCTCATGCTTTGTAATCCAACTGAAGCTGAGAGGGGTGCCGCCCGTTTGCCTGTAGGTTTCCTGTCCTTGGTGGGCGGACTCTCTCTCTCATGGTGCTGTCATGGTCTCCGAGAAATCCCCTTACCGGTAAGTAACTTAGGACTTTCAGGTATATCTGTGTATCGTGAACTGTTATTAGGTCTTGAATTTCTGGTTCTGGACCGGTGTTGATAAATTTGCCGTCTCAAAATCATTCAGATCCCTAATATATTTCCGATGCTTTTGTTCTTTGATTTCTATCTTAAAATCCTCAATAGTTTTCTGCACATCGAGTTCTAACATATTCAATTCTGATTGTTTACTGAATTGTTTAATTTCAATAATTTCCTTATCTAGTTGCTCATTGATTTTATTCAGATATTGTTTTTCGTAATTCAATAAATATTTTATGAGACTCGGGGAATTTTCAGTTAATAACTGTTCCCAACCTCAAATTAAATTGAGATCCTCCCTATGAGTGTTTGGTGCCAAATTAATTCTCAAGCCCCTATATACAATTTTTTGATATGTCTCCGAACTCGCTATCTCCCACCAAGCTCTAGTCTGTTGCTTAAATGTCTTCAGTAGACCATTAAACGCTGTATAAATGTCACTTCCACCAAAAGGTTATCTAGACTTGAGAAAGAGAAATCCTGCCATACCTATACATGAACACACAAAAAAATCAAGCTAACACGGCTCGACTCAAATTACTAACAATAAACCAAAGTGTGAGCAGCCCTTCAGGCATGAAATTTTCAAAACCACATATTTACCCATAAGGTATATCCAAAAGGTAATTAGACCCAGTGTAAGGGATGCATTAAAAATTAACTTTTATTCTCAATTAAAAGTGGTCTTTATTTAGAACTACTACAGTAGGCCTGTATTATATCCCTGTATAGGAGGATTACCCAGCCTTGGAGCACCTCTTTACGCTGATGTTGTATATTGGCCTGGGATCTGATGACATAACGGGATGGGAGGTATACATGTATATAAACCGGAGGAATGTCTATTTCTTATTGGTTATTTAAGTAATCTTTGCAATGAATGGTCCATGTTAATCAGAGCAGTGGAGTCGCCAGAGTCGGTATAAAATGGACTGACTCTAACTCCTAAAATATATAATAAATTGGGTACAGTAGTTCAATGAGGAAGTGAAGATGGATCCAGCTCAACACACCGGGCAATTAAAATTCAACAATCTTTATTGGCAAATCCTTTTAAAAATTTGTAGCTAAGACAAATGGACATCTCCGACGACAAAGCATATATTATGGGGTAGTGTGTATAAAAAATGCCATACTCGTTTTGAGTGAAAAACTTTTGAACCCTGGCCTTAGCTGGGTAATCCTCCTATACAGGGATATAATACAGGCCCACTGTAGTCGTTTTAAATAAAAAAAAACACTTTTAATTGAGAATAAAAGCTAATTTTTAATGCATCGCTTAGATTGGGTCAAGTTACCCTTTGGATAATGTGTTTTGAAAATGTCATGCCTGAAGGGCTGTTCACACTTTAGTTTAATGCCAACAGTAAAGCATCCTGAGACCATTTATGTGCGGGGTTCCTTTTCATTCAAGGGAGTTGGCTCACTCCCAATTTTGCCTAAATATAATTCCATGAAAAAAATAGTATCTAAACCTTCTCTAAGAATATCTTCTTTCAATTTTATGCTGAATAATCCTTTTGTTTCCTACATGATGGAGCACCATGTCAGAAAGTAAAAATAACTAAGTGGCTCTGTGAACAAAACACCTTTCGGGTCCAAGGCCAGGTAACACCCCAGATTTCAATCCTCAAAGTGGGTGAAAAAAGAAAAACCCAGGAATTGTGATAAACTCCAAGCACTGATTAGGCAAGAGTGGGTTGCCATAAGTCAGGGTATGACCCAGAAGCTGATGTCCAACATGCATTAATAATACCTCTCGACACTTACCACAGAGTAACTGAATAGCACAAACAAACAGTTACTAAACAAAAACAAGTAATTTGTATATAGCATGATCTTATCCCAAAAAACAAGCGTGTTAAGCCCCTTATCTCCTAATTGTTGCTTATGAGGCAATACAGGGGGTTTAGGGGCAATTGCAAAACGGGGACAAACTAAACCACTGACTGTTCCCCATGACCTCCTATAGCTCAATGTAAAAGGTTTTCCTTGCCTCAAGGATAGGTTCACAGTGTATTTTCGGTCCATTTGCTTTCTGTGAAAAAATGGACAGCACATGGACCAATGTTGTTGGATGGGGCAGTGCAGATTTGCTTTGAGTGCCACGCAAAAACTCCATAGTGTGTCCTTGCAGATGTTGTCATTGGTGGGATTTGAATCCAGAACCCCAGCGCTAACCACTGAGCCAACGTGCCGCCCACTACACTATACAACCCTACAGACATAGACCTGATTACAAGCTTTTAAAACATATTTAACAGACTGCTTAACACTCAATGGCACGCAGTCTGAATGGGTTTTGGGTACTGAACAGTGAGAGTGACAGTCCACTAACTATGGTGTGCGGTTGGTGCAATATACTGTATGTCCTCTCTGATTTGGGATGTGTGTTGTAGTTTTGTAACTGGTGCAGCTAACCGCTTTTTTACCCTGGAGTATTTCCATACAAGTGGGTCAATTTGTTTTTGTTTGGTGGCTTGAATGGAGGCACTCGTATATTTATATCACAAACCTGGAATTCTACATATTTGCATCATGTTTATTTCAATTGACCCTTTCTAATGTATCCCTACTGTTTTATTGGTACAATTTTATAATTCCTTAATTAATATTAGATTATGAAATTGTGGAACTTACTATTGATCACACTGCCCAGGGACTACACCAGTACGGATTCAGTCACTGATCTGTGTATAGAGAGCAGCGGATGTAACTGCGCCCCCCTGCACTAACTGACAGCCGGTCCCAATGCAGAGCCAGTGTCAGTCATGGCAGAGGGTAACTGAAGCTGTGCCCCCGGGACTGAAACCGGATCGCTGTTAATTTTCTCTCGGCAGCGTTTCGCACAAAGGATGGGAAATTATTGGTGGGTTTTTGAACAGAGCACCAAAGTGAAAATATCACAGCGTCTCTCAGATAACGCCTTCAGAAATACATCTTGGAAACCGTTCGATCTCTATTTGTTACATAGCTGTAGAAAGACATGGACTGCACATTCAAAATGTATTCATTGACCTATTATGGCTGAGCAAAATTTTATTAAACTGAATGCGAGGTGCTTAGTTTATCATTCTGATCAGACAATTTGAAGCCCACTACCACGTCTTTGTGGGTCCCTGAACTTAAAAGGGTTTTTGCATGAACAAAGTTAATTTTATTCAATGGATCTTGAAATAATATTTTCTACAATTGGATGTGTTTAAAATAAAATGTTTGCTTAGATAATCTTATACATGTGCCCCTGCTGTGTACTATGTAATGGCCGTGTGTGCCCGTGCAGGAGTCTGGGCTGATCATACCACATCTCCTGGGCAAGGGAGGAAACGAGTATACAGATATTATAGCATGATATCGAAAATGATTCTTTGTTTGTTTGAAGTATAACATTGTTTAAAAGCGGGTAGGGAAATGTTATACCTCACAAAAGAGAATCAACTAAGATGCCATCCTGTCCTATCTGTATACCCTCTTTTCCTTTCAGAGTTAAACATACATGGCTGAAATCATACAGCCAGTGAATGACACATGCTTCCTGTGAATCGGGCAGCAAGCATCAGCTGTCAGGTTCTCTTTAAGATCCATGTTAAGACTTGTTTCTTTTGGAAGGCATTATCCTGATACACGTCCTGTTTTTAATGAGACTATTCAATTAACTTTATTCCCCTTTCTTATATAGGCTGTAAAGGAGTTCAAGTAGAAGAAATTTGGAGTTTAGAGCAAGAACACTTTGAAGATCTACAGTAAGCTCAATTATTATTTTTGTTTTATACTGTTTATACTGTTTTTATTGTCTTAAACTACTGTCTTAAAGGGGTTGTCCAGGTTTGTCATTGTGTGACTGCAGACTAGTGAATCCTGACAGCTTGAGTAGCAAGGATCCTCTGGTGTTGGCTGGAAGACCTGGCGGTCATGTGGCTGCAGATATGCAATATGCATACTCCTGGCCACATTCCAACTAGATGTGTGTGGCCTCGCTCAATTTACTTTTTTAGTGGCCATAACTGTTATTTGAGATTTCCAGTGTCAGTTTTTTCACTGTCGAATGTTAGGAAACCCTAATGCTATGAGAAGCTGCTACCTCTAAAATGGCAGGGTATGCTATTAAGACAGAGCATAACAATCGTGTTCTGGCTGATGCTTGTATCTTTGAGTCCATAGTTGCTGTGAATGTTGTGGAATGAAAGGTATGGCGGCCTCCAGTGACTTGTTGGTGAGTGGATCGACTTCCAGAATTGGAGTAGGGAAGACAAAAAATGCTTAATATTACTGGTTTCTACTGTGCATAGAGATTTTGTGGAGTATGGATTCTTGTGTGTATGGATCATCGCCCAAATGGGAAACCGGTTTAGCACCTTTTGTATGCTGTTTGATTCTTTGCAGTTTCAGAAGTTTGCCATGGTGCTTTCTATTCTGCCTTATCCTCCTCCAGTGTTACAGTTTAAATGGTTTATCCATGGTAGAAAATACTACATGTACGGTATTTTCATGTATCAGGTCATCATCCTTCACGTTACTGCAAGGGTCTGCACAAATAAACTGTGGTACCATGATTTCAGACTTGTAGATGCAAATGGCAGGATGAACCAAGGAGCTGTTTTACGCTGCGTGCCCACTATGCGTTTTTCAAGCGTATTTGCCGCAGAATTTCCGCAGCGAAAACGCTTAAAAAATGCATGGTCCCCAATGATAATCCGCATGTGTTGTGCACGTGCTGCCGAAATTTCCACTGCGGATTATCATTGCGGAAAAATCCACAGCCTGTCCATTATTTTTGCGGAAACGCGGTGTAATTGCCGCCATTGACTACACGCATGACTACACGTACACATGTGGATATTAAGCGATTCAATGTGCGGATGGTACCCGGGTCTGGAGAAGAGGAGACTCTCATCCATACCCAGGTACCATAGTACCTGTAAAAAAAAAAAATAAAAAAAAGAACTTAAAATAAAAAAACATTATACTCACTTTCTGATGGCCCGCAGTCTTCTCTCCGGTGCGTCCTGGCTCCCCGGTGGCTCGTGGTGGTGTAAAAGGACCTTCCATGACATCATTTAGTCTGCGTCGGCGGTCGCGTGACCTGTCACGTGACTAAATAACGTCATGGACGGTCCTTTTACACCACCGCGAGCCACCGGAGAGCCAGGACGCATCGGAGAGAAGACCGCGGGCCATCAGAAGGTGAGTATAATGTTTTTTTTGTATTTACCATTTTTATTCTTTTTTTAACTATTAACTTGGTCACACTGTATAAATCCATGCCGGTTGCATGGATTTATATAGTGTGACCAAGTTGTCAAGCACTTTTCCAAGTGATGCTAAAATCGCATGCAAAAACGCTTGATAACCCGCATGCAAAAACGCTTGACAAACGCTTCTACCTGGCAGGAAAAAACGCATCTAAAATCCGCATGTGTTATTCTTGCCAGGGAGATGCAGAAAAAATGAGCAGCATTTTCCTATCAGCCATGACAGCACCACAACGAGAGAGGGGATCCTCCCTTCCAGGACCGAAAACCTACAGAATAAAAAGGCGGCGCCTCTCCACCACCTCAGTTGGTTTCCTTGATGGGGGAACCTTGTTAAAACGGTGGCAGAAGAAAGGAGAGAAGATTATTCCCAGGCCTGGGCCGGTCGGTTTCCAACAAGGCACAGTCTCTACTGTGGCCGGCGCCAGGGACCTGGAAGCGCCATGGTGGGTCCAAGGGGGCCTGTTCCGTCGGACAGGCGCGAGCAGCAGCCGCACCATTACCTTATGGTGGCCTGGCAGCCGCGCATCCCGGTTGCGCAGGACGCGATCCAGGAAATCGCGCCCTAAGACGCACGCCGGTGGAAAAAGAAGTAGCAGAGACCCATGTCTTCTAACATCTTTCCGGCTACTGTTTTGTACCAGCCTGTGGCCCTGATGACGAGCGTACCGGAGGGTCCTTGATGGGAGAACCTTAGACAGGCTTACCTGTTGAAGATCTGGATACGACTGAGCGGTGCCCATGCCTGAGGTCGGCAGCTCCAGCTCCGTGCTTCAGTGGAGAAGCTGCTGTGGAACTGTGCCTCTGTCTGGGGTCGGCAGCTCCAGCTCCATGCATCAATGGAGTTTTGCAGTGCAACTGCGCCCCTGTCTGGGGTTGGCAGCTCCAACTCTACACGTCAGTGAGAGAGCAGCTGTGGAACTGCGCCCTTGTCTGGGGTCAGCTGCTCCAGCTCTGCACATCAATGGTAGCACCTGTTGAGCTGCGCCCCTGCCTGGGGTCAGCAGCTCCAGCTTTGATCGGCGCACTATTGGAGGCGCCCCTGCCTGGGGTTGACCCCAGTATTGCTCAGGCACGGCCGGATGGAGAGGAACAGGCCTGTGACTTGGTCCAGCCTCCGAATCCATACAGCTGGTGGTGAGTGATCTTCGTGAATGTTTACCTTGTTTATGGGGCCCTTTCCTTGTTATGGTTACTAGGAAAGGTTGAAGGAAGTTAGCGCAAAACTCAAAAATGGGGGTGTGTGCGCTCTGTAAGACCCCATCTGGGCCAAGGGCTTCGTGCTTTAAATTTGGCTTCAGGACGGAAGCTGGACCTTAGACCTCTAGGCTAAAGTTAACCACATGTCTGGGCCGCACAGAGCCTCATGATTGGGCTTCAGAATTTACCACAAAAATGAGCCTCAATCTGCTCAGTAAATGTTAACACTCAGAGGTTTTTTCTGTTGTCCTCCAGTCTGTTTACTCCATCCATAGGGACAGCGCATAGTGTTAATACAGCACATGGTCTCTGTGAAGGTCTGCTGTCCAGCTGCGTCTCATCAGTTGGCTCCTTCGGGTGGGGCTAGTCTGACAATTGAGGTTTACCACCCAAAGGAAAGGTTTATCCTTCATTCAGATGGATTACTCTTTTAAATAAAAATCTGAGCGCAGTGCCTCATAAAGCCTCTTTGCGCTTCACAAAGAGCACTTCATAGCATAGCACTTTATTATTATTATTATTAAATATTTATATAGCGCCATTGGGTTCCATGGCGCTTTACAAGTGTAAGGGCAGACAGGGACACGAACCTGAAACATCAAACGAGCCGCACTGGTACAGTAGGGCAGGAGGTCCTGTCCACGAGGGCTCACAGTCTATAGGGGGTGGGTGGGGAGACAGGAGGAATGGGAGAGGAGAGGGTGAGATGGTGTAGCGGATGGGTCTCAGTGTGGGCTGTAGGCCTGAAGGAAGAGGTGGGTCTTTAGGTTTTTCTTGAAGGTTCCCAGGGTAGGGGAGTGTCGGATGTGATGAGGGAGAGAGTTCCAGAGTTTGGCGGATGCACGAGAGAAGTCTTGTAGGCGGTTGTGGGAGGAGGAAATGAAATGAGAGGGGAGAAGAGGAGAAGTTCTTGAGAGGAGCGAAGATCGCTCGGGGGGACATATCTGGAAACCAGGTCGGAGATGTAGGGAGGGGCAGGTTATGTATGGCCTTGTATGTTAGGGTTAGGGTTTTGAACCGTGATCTCAGGGCAATGGGGAGCCAGTGAAGGGCTTGGCAGAGGGGGGAGGTGGGGGTGAAACGGGGAGATAGGTGGATAAGTCGGGCAGCGGAATTGAGGATGGTGTGGAGAGGTGCGAGGGAGGAAGCGGGGAGGCCAGTGAGCAGGGGGTTGCAGTAGTCGAGACGGGAGATGATGAGGGCGTGGATAAGCGTTTTTGCCGAGTCCTGGTCAAGGAACGAGCGGATTCGGGCCGAGCGGCTTGTAGATCGAAGCTTTGTCTGACTTTGTCAATCTTGTCCTTGAAGAAGGTGGCGAAGTCGTCGGCTGAGATGAGGGGCGAGGGGGGGTGCAGGGGGACGGAGTAGAGAGTTGAAGGTACTGAAAAGTTGCTTGGGGTTGCTGGATAGGGCGGTTATTAGGGAAGAGAAGTAGTCTTGTTTTGCATTCGTGAGAGCAGTCTTGAAGGTGGTGAGGGACTGTTTGAACAGGGTGAGGTGTTCAGCGGAGTGGGATTTCTTCCATTTCCGCTCAGCCATTCTAGACGTCTGCCAAAGTTTTTTCGTGAGCGGCGTTGGCCAGGGTTGTCTGTGTGCACGGGTTGAGACGTGTGAGAGTGGGGCAGCTTGGTCGAGGGCTGTGGTGAGGGTGGTGTTGTAGAGGGTGGCCGTGGTGGCGTCCTGAGAAGAAGCTAGGCCGGAGAGAAGGAGGAGGGACTCGGAGAGTGAGTGGAAGTCGATGAGTTTGAGGTTTCTAAGGGGGTGGGGGAGTGTGCGGGGAGGGGCGATCAGAGAGGGGGGGGGAGAGGGAGGAGAAGGTCAGTAGGTTGTGGTCAGATAGGGGGAGAGGTGAGTTTTCGAGGTCAGCGAGGGAACAGAAGCGGGTGAAGACAAGGTCCAGTGTGTGACCGTCGGTGCGTGTGGCGGATGAGGTCCATTGGGAGAGACCGAGGGAGGAGGTTAGGGATAGGAGTCTAGAGGCGGAGGTGCAGGGGGTGTCAACGGGGATATTGAAGTCACCCATGATGATGGTGGGGGTGTCAGAGGAGAGGAGGTGGCGGAGCCAGGTTGTGAAGTGGTCAAAGAAAGAGGAGGGGGATCCTGGGGGACGGTAGATAACTGCCAGTTGGAGGTTGCAAGGGGAGAAGATGCGCACGGAATGTGCCTAGAAGGAGGGGAGGGGGTAGGAGGGGGCGGCGTAATCGGGATGAAGGAGCACGTGTTGGCCAGGAGTAGGCCGACTCCTCCACCGCGGGTGTTGTTGGGGCGGGGGGTGTGGGAAAATGTAAGTCCACCGTAGGAGAGGGCGGCCGGGGAGGTTGTGTCAGAGGGGGTGAGCCAGGTTTCCGTGATGCCGAGGAAGGAGAGTTTTTTTGAGATGAAGAGGTCGTGGATGTATGGAAGTTTATTGCAGACCGAGCGGGCGTTCCAGAGGGCGCCCAGAAGGGAGACTGGGGAAGCAGGGGCGGGAGGGATGGGTCTGAGGTTGTTGAGGTTACGGGGGTTTGGTTATATGTCGTGGGAGTGGGGGGTTGGTGTGATGGGGTGGGCCAGGATTAGGGGAGATGTCACCCGCAATTAGGAGGAGCAGGGAAAGGGTGAGAAGGTGCGGGCAGAAGAGCTGGCGTTTGTTTGGAGATGGAGGGTTGAAAGTGGAGGAACAGTTCAGAGGAGAGGGTGAGTTGAGTAGGTAGGATGGAGGGAGAGATGAGCATTTCATTACTGGGAGACGTGATGAGTGGGGGTAGTAGGAAGTGGAGAAGGATGGGAGTGAGGGTGAGAAGAAGCAGGAACATTGCGGGGGTGAGGTCGGGGCAGGCCTGTGTGGGGGTCCGCTGCACAGTCTATAGCCTGGGAGCTGCAGTGGGGCAGTGGGCTCCACGCTAGGCCGGGGCCGTAGGGCACCGAAGGCGGCACCGCCAATCCCCGCACAGCCCACGGCCCCGCACCGCTGTGGAGGGTCCCGAGGGGAGCGCTGGCCGCTCCACTTGGTCCTCAGCTGGGTATGCTGCGGTGGACCCTGTGGGAGCACCGATTGCCCTCCGCAGCCCACAGCTCTGTAGCACCGCGGGGGGCCAGGCACAGGTACGGGAGCCCAGGAGGGGGCAGGCCAGGCCGCGGTCGGGCCTGCAGCAATGGCGGGGTGTGGAAGACGGGGACGGCGGCACCGCACTTACCGGTGGTCCAGGCGGTGAAGAGCCGCACGGAGGTCCGGGGCTGCAGCAGCGCAGATGAGCGCCGCAGCCTTTGTGGGACCGTGCCGGGAGCGCTAGAGGCACCCGGGTGCCGGTGGTGTCGGGGCGCAGGCCCAGGTGAGGAGCCCCAGGGCACGGCCGCTGGCCGCACACGGGCAGGCCGGCCAGAGGGTCTGGTCGGAGGGTGCCCGGGGGTGGTGTAGGTGAGGATGGTAGTGTGTAGGGAGGACGGGCGAGCTTGGATGCGGTGGATGGTGTCCAAGTGCCTGGAGCCTCCCTATGTGCGACCATCACCCCCGGCGGCCATCTTGCATGTGTCGACTGACAATTCACATTGTGTTTGATAGAGAATTTTTTCCTGTGGTATATGATGAAAAATTCTATTGATTACCATTTTGAATGACTCTACAACATAAACATTTAGGCATATTACATGGAAGACACCCCTAACAGACGGCCTCTTGTGAGGGTTGTATTCTAGATTTCAGGGATGTATTACTTGGTGCTATTAAGTTTCACAAATTTCTGTTCTTCCTATATATAATGCTCCTCTTGTTAGGTATAAAGGGTCCTAAAATGGGGTCACCCATCAAGATAAACCAGAATTTATCCAAAATATTATGGATGGTAACCCTAGATTGACTAAATGTCGTGACCATGCTCCATCTAGTCAAATCTGAGGCTAATTTATTTCTACTCTTATTTTTATCGGTGAATGACTCGATCCTATCAAGACACATATCCTGTGTAAGGGATTTAGTTCTGGAGAAAGCATCCATCAATAACTTCTTGGGGTAGCCTTTCTGTAGAAATCGTTTTTTCAATATTTTAGATTCCACTAAAAATTCAGAATATCTGGTGCAGTTTTTTCAGACCCTCCATTATTGCCCATAAGGCACATTGGTGATCCATTTCGGGAGATGTCCACTATCGAACCTTAAATAACTGTTTAACATCCACAGGTTTAAAAAAAGTTGATGTGAACAATCTTCCTGTTAGATCAAGCTGCACCATAATATCCAAAAACTGTAAGGCGGTTTCAGAAAAGGTCGCTGTAAATGATAGACCCCATGGATTGGCGTTGAGTTCCGCAACGAATTTCAATGCACTCTCGCTAGTTCCCCTCCACAGGAAAAATAAGTCGTCTATGAAGCAGCGATAAAACACCACATGGTTGGCCGCCAGGGGGGACTGCGCGATGAAGATTGACTCAAAAACCCCCATAAACAAATTTGCATAACTGGGGGCGAACCTCGTCCCCATCGTGCAGCCCTTTATCTGACGGTAAACCACCCCTTCAAATGTGAATACATTATTATTATTTAATATAAACATAATAGATGTTTTAAGGAAATTCCTTTGCTCAACTGGAATATTAGTGTCCATCGACAAGAATTGATCGATTGCTTGCAATCCCAAGTCGTGGGATATATTGCTATAAAGAGCACTAACGTCAAGGGTCAAGATGAGGCAATCATTCATGGGGGGGAGGTTTCTCAAACGTTTAATTAGTTGGGAAGAGTCTCTCAGGTAGAAATCCAGCTTAAGAACATATATTTGAAGAAAAAGGGCAACATAATTGGAAAGGTTACTGGTGATGGAACCAATTCCCGAAATGATTGGGCGGCCCGGGGGATTGATGGGGTTTTTGTGTATCTTGGGAAGGAAATAGAAAAAAGGAACCCTGAATGTAGTTATATCAAAAAAAAATTTCTCTTTTTTGTTTAGAAGACCCTTTGCATGTGCGGTCCTAATATGCTCCTTATATTTTAAAAATATAGAAACCGACCTGTCCTGAGATAGCATTTCGTAGTAGTCATGATCATCCAGAATTCTCTTTCCCTCCCCAATATACCAGCCTCTATTCATGAGTACTCTTCCACCCCCTTTGTCTGCATTCTTGATAATCAGATCTTGGTTGTCTCTAAGTGAGATAACTGCTCGTCTCTCACCGGGACTCAGATTATCCCTAGTTTTTTGATGTTTAAAGGACCGAATCTCCTTTAAAATAAGTTGTTGAAATGTTTCAATATGGGAACCTTTATGATGCAATGGGTAGAATTTACTCGAATGTCCATGCACATCTACATGCATCGGTTCAGTCTCTAGATTGGTGACCCGGGAGGGGCTTTGTGGAGGTGGAATTATAGTTTTTCCTCTCCTTTCTTCTAATAAAAAATGTCGTTGTATAGTTAGGTTTTTTTAAAAAATCATTTAGATCAAGATATAAAGAAAACACATTAGTAGGAGAATTCGGGCCGAAGGACAGACCTCGTTCAAGTAATTGGATCTCATCATTGGTTAAAATATGGTCAGACAAATTAAAAATTCCTAAATTCCCATTCTTACTATTGTGTTGTAATCTGCCTTTGTCCTTTTTTGGGATATATCCAGTAGAGGTACTGGGTTTGCAGTGGGTTCGTCCTCTCCCTCTACAACCCCTTTTTCTCTTTGGGTGACGTCCGGGGGCAACCCAAAAAAACTGTGTGATTTTTGAATCCTTCATATTGGGATTCTGAATGTAAGTAGCATTTTTCTCATTCAGAGAAACCGAAAAATGGGCTCTAGTTGATGATTCTTGTACAGATGGGGTTAAGTCAATTCTCGAAGACACATTTCGAAAAGCAAGTAAAGGAACTACAGGATGAGTGATGTTGGTGGTATTAGATTCCTTAATCAGAGAAGTGCAGATCCCATCCACAACCGGTGATTCAAACGAAAGGTCACCGTTGATTGGATGGAGATCAGTTTGAGAAAGTGTATAGTTGTGCACTGTCAACAGGGATAAATTCTTGGGGTCAACATGAACCTCCATTTGTATAGATATGGCTGTGGATGAGGAGTTGATTTCATGATCTGATGGAAACTGGACTGGATCTTTATCTATGGAATGGACTATTGGGGCTATATCCAAAGATGTAGGATTTAAGTCCAAAAAGGACTGCATCGTCTGAATAGTGTCTGAATTTTTTGTATCAATTGAAACCCTTTTGTTATTTTCTGACCTATTTTTATCTACCATAGATTTCATAACTCCCATTTTTGCAGAAGCAGTTGGTAAAGTTTTCTTGTGCTGTTCATAAAAATTCTTTTGTTTAATAGATTTAAGAAATTTTAAAGACAAACTTCTCTTTTTGTCAGGGGAATCGGGTGTGGTAGACTGAGGATTTGGAATTAGAATAGGATCAGATGTCGATCCCTCGGAGATAATAGCTGAATCCTGTCGGGATGGACCAAAGGAACCAGCAATTGCATCCATTGCACATATATCCGTCCTATCCTGTAGTAATTTTGCTGCTTTTTTCCTTATAATCTCCTCTTCAAATGTAATTAGTCTGATTTTGAGATTTGCATCCTTCTCTTTAAACTCTACAAAGGGAACAAATGAATCAAGCTTCCTTCTGAGGGATTTAAGTTCCTCTAGGGCCTGTTGCGCTAGAAGAGTTCTCTTGGTGATGAGAAGATTCATCACACCAAAGGAACAATTCAGCGAATGGTCATCCCATTCTTTGGTAAATGCTAGGTCTTGTGGAAAAGAGGATTTTTGTGATAACCTCAGACCTCTGGGTACAATATTTTCAGCTATATAACGTCTTAGAAAAAGGGTGTCCACATGATTTGTAATCTCAATCTTGCTCTTGTTTTCATAATCTGAGAAAAGTTTTAACATTTGTTGCTTATCTGTCTCATTTAGGGGTTGAAAATTAATATTAACATTCAATGATGAATTATTGCTTGAGAAACCCAAAATTTCAGAAATAAGGAGTTCTCTGACATTCCCGATTAGTATTAACCCCTTTACAGCCCATGACGTATTAATACGCGTCTGTGCCCTGGGCTTTAAGAGCCTGACCTGTATTAATACGCGATCGCGTGCGTGCACAGGCTGTGCGGGCGCGATCGCCGCCGGGTGTCAGCTGATAGTACCGGGTGTCAGCTGTGACAATGTGCAGGGAGCTGTCCCGCACCGCTCCCGGCACATTAACCCCCGCAATGCTGCGATCGCAGCATTGCGGTGGCAAGGGGGGGGTGATCGCAATACTCACCTCCTCTTCCGGCCTCCAGCGCTGTCTGCCGCGGCTTCCCGGGTGTTGTCATGATGACCCGATGTCGTCATGACAACATCCGGGTCACCAGGCAGCAGAAACATTGTTTGGTCATGCGCAGTGCACGACCAAACAATCTTCTCACTGTGCAGCGCTGACTGCCTGCATGGCACAGGGATGGTGCTCCATCCCTATGCTATGCAGGCGATCAGAATAAAAAAAGTGAAAGTCCCAGAGTGGGACAAAGTAAAAAAGTGTAAAAACTGTCAGAAGGTGAAAAAATAAATAAAAAAATTGTAAAAATATATAAAAAAAAACAATCCACCAAAAATAAAAATATAATGTACCCATCAATAAATATTATTATGAAAAAAAAGCAAACAAACAATAAAAGTACACATATTTGGTATCGCCGTGTCCGGAACGACCTGACCTATAAAACTGTCCTACTAGTTAACCCCTTCAGTGAACACGGTAAAAAAAAAAAACGAAGCAAAAAACAATGCTTTATCCTCATACTGCCAAACAAAAAATGGAATAACAGGCAATCAAAAAGACGAATATAAATAAAAATGGTACCGCTGAAAACGTCATCTTGTCCCGCAAAAAACAAGCCGCCATACAGCTTCATCATCCGAAAAATCAAAAAGTTATACTCTCAGAATAAAGCGATGCAAAAAAATATTTTTTTCTATAAAATAGCTTTTATTGTGTAAAAGCGCCAAAACATATAAATGTGGTACCACTGTAAACGTACTGACCCAAAGAATAAAGCTGCCTTATCAGTTTTACCACACACGGAACAGAATTAAAAAAAGCAAAAAAAAACAATTCCTGAATTGTTGGTTTTTGTTTATTCTGCCTCCCAAAAATCGGAATAGAAAGCGATCAAAAAATGTCATTTGCCTGAAAATGGCACCAATAAAAACGTCAACTCATCCCGCAAAAAACAAGCCATCACATGACTGTCTGCCAAAATATGGAAAAATTATAGCTCTCAAAATATGGCGATGCAAAAACTAGATTTTACAAAAAATGCATCTTTTAGTGTGTGACAGCTGTCAATCATAAAAACCCCATATGATTCTGGTACCTCTGTAATCGCACCGACCCGAAGAATAAAGTCATCTAATCACTTATACAGCACGAGGAACGGCGTAAAAAATAAACTCTCGGGTTAGGGTTGGGCTAGGGTTAGGGTTGGGCTAGGGTTAGGGTTGGGCTAGGGTTAGGGTTGGGCTAGGGTTAGGGTTGGGCTAGGGTTGGGCTAGGGCTAGGGTTGGGCTAGGGCTAGGGTTGGGCTAGGGCTAGGGCTAGGGTTGGGCTAGGGCTAGGGTTGGGCTAGGGCTAGGGTTGGGCTAGGGCTAGGGTTGGGCTAGGGCTAGGGTTGGGCTAGGGTTGGGGTTGTGATGGGGTTGGGATTTTTTTCAAAAGTAAGAAAAAAAGATGCCGATATGGCGACTAGTGTTGAGCGCAAGTGCTCGCTACTTGAGTTTGCATCGGGTGCTCTGGTATGCATTGAGTATCGTGGGTATTTGAGTGACATGCTCGAGTCTCTGCCCCATATGCTTCGCGGCCAAAAATACTTTGCGGGGATTGCCTGCCATGCACAAGCGATCCCCCGCATGGTTTTTTTTGGGTGTCTAATAACCGTGAATCATGCGGGGCAGGGACTCGAGCATGTCACTCGAGCACACGCAGTACATGGTGCATACCTGAGTACCCGATGCAAACTCAAGTAGCGAGCACTTGCGCTCAAGACTAATGACAACTTATTCAATATGATGACCTAATGTTATCAAATTCTGTGTTGTACCTCTGGGTTCAAAATGTTCACTATACCCCTTGATAAAATCCTTGAGGGGTCTAGTTTCCAAAATGGGGTCACTTGTGGGGGGTTTCCACTGTTTAGGCACACAGGGGCTCTCCAAACGCGACATGGTTCCAATTTGTTAGCGGACACCATGTCGCGTTTGGAGAGCCCCTGTGTGCCTAAACATTGGAGCTCCCCCACAAGTGACCCCATTTTGGAAACTAGACCGCCCAAGGGACCTATCTAGATTCATAGTGAGCACTTGGAACCCCCAGGTGCTTCACAAATTGATTCGTAAAAATGAAAAAGTGGAAAAGAAAACACTTTTATTTTTACGGATTAATTTGTGAAGCACCTGGGGGTTCAAAATGCTCACCACCCATCTAGATAAGTTCCCAGGGGGGGTCTAGTTTCCAAAATGGGGTCACTTGTGGGGGGTTTCCACTGTTTAGGCACATCAGGGGCTCTCCAAACGCAACATGGCGTCCTCTAATTATTCAAGCAAATTTTTCAGTCGAAAATTCAAATGGCGCTCCTTCCCTTCCGAGCCCTGCCGTGCGCCCAAGCAGTGGTTTTCCCCACATATGGGGTATCTGCATGCCCAGGGGAAATTGCACAACAAATTTTGGGGTCCATTTTTTCTTGTTACCCCTGCGAAAATAGAAAAAATTGGGTCTAAAGTAACATTTTTGTGAAAAAAGTTAAATGTTCATTTTTTTCTTCCACATTCCAAAAATTTCTGTGAAGCACCTGAAGGGTTAATAAAGTACTTGAATGTGGTTTTGAGCACATTGAGGGGTGCAGTTTTTAGATTGGTGTCACTTTTGAGTATTTTCTGTCATAAAGACCTCTCAAAGTGACTTCAAATGTCATGTGGTCCTAGAAAAATGTTTTTGTAAATTTTGTTGGAAAAATTAGAAATCGCTGGTCAACTTTTAACCCTTATAGCTCCATAACAAAAAAAAAAATTTGGGTTCCAAAATTATGCTGATGTAAAGTAAACATGTGGGAAATGTTATTTATTAACTATTTTGTGTGACATATCTCTGATTTTAAGGGCATAAAAATTAAAATTTTGAAAATTGCAAAATTTTCAAAATTTTCGCCAAATTTCCTTTTTTTTCACAAATAAACGCAAGTGATATCGAAGAAATTTTACCACAATCATGAAGTACAATATGTCACGAAAAAACAGTCTCAGAATCAGGGGGATCCGTTGAAGCGTTCCAGAGTAATTACCTCATAAAGTGACAGTGGTCAGAATTGTAAAAATTGGCCTGGTCATTAACGTGCAAACCACCCTCGGGGGTAAAGGGGTTAAAAAATTCCATATTAATCTGCGATTTTAAACCATATAGTTTGATAAATTATGGTATTTATAATTAAAGGGTCTTGTAGGGCCCAATGTTCTGTACGATGATATAATAAAAGTAATTAGGTTACTTTTGAATTGTGTGACACAATGAGATGTATAGTGCTAGTGCACAAAAAAAATGCAAAGCAATAAAAATAATAAATATATTTAAAAAAAAAAAAAAAAAAAAAAATATATATATATATATATATATATATATATATATATATATATATATACATACATACATACATACATACATACATACATACATACATACATACATACATACATACATACATACATACATACACTAGATGGTGGCCCGATTCTAACGCATCGGGTATTCTAGAATATGTATGCGGCCGATCGGGCGCAATCATCAGAACGTTGTTTAAATTTGGCGGCAATATCTGTGATTGGTCGCGGGTGGCGGCTGCGACGAATCAGCGAACTGTGTTAGTGAGGACTGGAGATCTTGTTTAAATTTGGCGCCAATATCGCTGATTGGTCGCGGCCGGCTGTCGCAACCAATTAGCAGAGCGGTGTTTAAATTTGGCGCCAATAATGCTGATTGGTCGCAGCTGGCGGTCGCGACCAATTAGCAGAGCGGTGTTTAAATTTGGCGCCAATATCTCTGATTTGGTCGTAGCTGGCGGCCGCGACCAATCAGCAGAGCGTTGTTTAAATTTGGCGGCAATAATGCAGATTAGTTGTGGCCGGCGGCCGTGATCAATCAGCAGAGCTTGTTTAAATTTGGCGCCAATCTCGCTCATTGGTCGCGGTCGGCCGCGACCAATCAGCAGAGCATTGTTTAAATTTGGCGCCAATCTCGCTGATTGGTCGCGGTTGGTGGCCGCGATTAATCAGCAGAGCGGCGTTTAAGTTTTCTGCCCATATCGCTGATTGGTCGCGGGCGTCGACCGCGACCAATCAGCGTCTTATTAGTGAGGACCGGGGAGCGGCGCTGCCTGTGCGGCTACTTCCGCTGCGAGAAGCCGAGAGATGAGCGGCTACTCGCAGCAGAAGAATCCTGACCGGCGGTGCCGCTCCCCGGTCCTCCGTTCACACTTGCCCTCCGGCGATCAGCGGGCCAAGCTGCTGATCTCCCGACGTTAGCCGCATGGAGGTGAGCGGCGCCGCCTGTCGGGGTACTTGTGCTGCCTGCAGCTGGGAGATGAGGGCCTTGCGCCGGTCATCTCCCTGTTGCATCGCCGCTGACCTCCGTCCGGGAGATGAGCCGCTAACGGCCGCCATCTTTTTCTGAAATTCCGCGTCGCTGATTGGCCGCGGCCGAACCAATCAGCAACGCGGGATTTCCTAGACAGACAGACTGGATAAGACGAATATATATATATATATATATATATATATATATATATATATATATATATATATATATATATATATATATATATATATATATTTTTTTTTTTTTTTCAAAAATTTAACAGCATAAAGTTCTTGTGTGAATAATACTCAGAAAGTCCAATAGATTAATGAGAATAAAAGTTCCATAGTTACCGTATATTCCGGCGTATAAGACGACTTTTGAAGACTGAAAAATCTTCTGTCTAGTCTGGGGTCGTCTTATACGCCGGTAATGCTTTTGAACTTTCAGAAATTGACATGCGGGGATACTCTGGGGGTGTTAATAAGCTGCCGTGGCCGTATCCCTGCCATGTCGGAGTTAATATAAGGTGGAGGGAGTTAAAATACGGCGGCGGTAGGTCCAGACAGTCAGCGCTTCTGTGCTGAAACTGACACATCGCTGCGTATTCCTAGCTCCGGACACAGCGCAGGGCTTCTGTGCCGACAGCTTTCACTTGTCACAGAAGCGCTGCGCTGTGTCCGGAGCAGGGAAGTTCGCATCGCTTCTGTGACAATATATGAAATGCCGGCAATTCAGCAGCGGCATAAGCCGGCACCCGACAATTTAGAATAGAAAGAATAGAGCATCACACATAGATTAGATAGATAGAAACATGTCAGTCACATATATATGAAGTACAGTGACAGTATTGCTTACTGTACTTGTCATTTAGTGTAAAGGATTTATTAAAACAAATATTAGTGTTTTCATGCACCGTCTCTTTAAAAAAGCCGGCCGGCAATTCCGCATCTGTACCCGACAATTTATAACAGACAGAATAGAGCTTCACACATAGATTAGATAGATAGAAACATGTCAGTCACATATATATGAAGTACAGTGACAGTGCTGGTTACTGTACTTGTCATCTAGTGTTAAAATAACGGATTTATTTAAAAAAAAATTGGCGTGGGGTTCCCCTTAATTTTAGTCTCTAGCGGAGGTTAAGCAGACGGCTGGGGCAGATGTTTGAAGCCTGGGAAGGGGGTAATACCCACGGAGCTTCCCAGGCTACTAATATCAGCCCCCAGCTGAATACCTAGCCTTTACTAGCTATTAAAATGGGGGATCCCAAAAAAATGACGTGGGGTCCCCCCTATTTTAATAGCTAGCAAAGGCTAGGCAGACAGCTGGGGCTGATATTAATAGCCCAGGAAGGGTGCCATGAATATTGGCCCCCTCCCAGGCTACAAACACCAGCCGTCAGCCGCCCCAGAAATGGCGCATCCATAGGATGTGCCAATTCTGGCACTTAGCCTCGCTCTTCCCACTGCCCTGTAGCGGTGGCAGTGGGGTAATAGGGTTGGGGTTGATGTCAGCTTATAATGCCAGCTGACATCAAGCCCAGGTTAGTAATGGAGAGGCGTCTATAAGACGCCCCCATTACTAACCCCATAGTCAAAGTTAAAAGAAAACACAAACACCCAGAATAAAGTCCTTTAATTGAAATAAACACACAATTCTTTATTGTTCTAAATTAAACCATACTTACCATCACGCCCATTCCAGCTGAAGCCAACGATCTCCTGCAATAAAAGTAAAATAATAAAGCAACCTCATCCTTACCTCTCCATGGTTCCCAGGACGGGTCCAGCTCTGCTACATCGAGATGACAAGCGGGACCGCAGCAGAACGCTGCCATCCAGCATGTCATCCCGCAGACACTGAGAAGCGCAGGCATGCTTGCGCTCCTCAGTGTCTCGCTGTGACGGCATCCAGATGAGCCGACAATGAACTCAGCTCACCTCCTGGACGTCCGTCACTGACAGCGTGGGAAACTTCTACTGCGCATGCGGGGAGCAGGAGAATTTTCCCACGCTGTCAGTGACGTGCATGAGGTGAGCCGAGTTCATTGTCGGCTCATCTGGATGCCGTCACAGTCAGACACTGAGGAGCACAAGCATGCCTGTGCTTCTCAGTGTTTGCGGGATGACAGGCTGGATGGCAGCGTTCTGCTGCGGTCCAGCCTGTCATCTCGATGTAGCAGAGCTGGACCGGTCCTGGGAACCATGGAGAGGTAAGGATGAGGTTGCTTTATTATTATTTTACTTTTATTGCAGGAGATCGTTGGCTTCAGCTGGAATGGGCGTGATGGTAAGTATGGTTTAATTTAGAACATTAAAAAATTGTGTGTTTATTTCAATTAAAGGACTTTTTTCTGGGTGTTGTGTTTTTTTTAATAACTTTACTAGAAATTCATTGTGGTCATGTCTAATATTGGCGTGACCCCATGAATTTCAGGCTTAGGGCCAGCTGATAATGCCAAGCTGGCCCTAACCCCTTTATTACCCAGTGAGCCACCGCATCAGGGCCCTGGATGAGTTGGGTACAGCGCCACAAGATGGCGCTTCTATGAACGCGCCATTTTCTGGGGTGGCTGCGGACTGCAATTTGCAGCGGGGGGGGGGGGCAGAAAGCTTGGGCCTCCCTGCGCTGCAGATTCCAGCCCCCAGCTGCCTAGTTGTACCTGGCTGGACACAAAAATAGGGCGAAGCCCCACGTCTTTTTTTTTTTAATTATTTCATGAAATAATTAAAAAAAAAAAAGGGCTTCCCTATATTGTTGTGTCCGGCCAGGTACAAATAGGCAGCTGGTGGTTGGGGGCAGCCCGTTCCTGCCTGCTGTACCTGGCTGGACACACAAATATGGCGAAGCCCACGTCAACATTTTTGGGAAAAATTAATTACAAAATTAATAATAATTTAGGGACTGCATCTTTATTAACCCCTCAATTGTCATTTAGTGTTAAAATAAAGGATTTTTTAAAAAGAAAATTGGCGTGGGATCCCCCATCATTATAGTCTCTAGCGGAGGTTAAGCAGACGGCTGGGGCAGATGTTTGAAGTCTGGGAAGGGGGTAATACCCACGGAGCTTCCCAGGCTACTAATATCAGCCCCCAGCTGAATACCTAGCCTTTACTAGCTATTAGAATGGGGGACCCCCCCAAAAAAATGACGTGGGGTCCCCCCTATTTTAATATGTTTATGAGTGACAGTTTTCCTGCTATATACCTGCATGTCATAAGAATTTAAATTAAAAAAGGACCATGTTAAATTCAAATCTGTTTTTTTTTAATTTTTACCGGTGTTTGGTATGCGTTGGAAAAGGGGTAGTCTTATACGGTGAATATATCCTAAACTCTATATTTTAACAGGAAAGTAGGGGGGTCGTCTTATACACCGGAATATACGGTAAATACCAATTTACACTTAGCGGATTCTGGACGAAGTTCATCAAATTGAGAATACTGAAGAGATGCAGGGATGTCGCACAGCAGCTGCTTAACGGGAATAATCCCACGCCGGTCAGCGTCAGAGTATGGAAGAGAAAGGGGAAAAAAGCGCGCTATGTGAAGGACCTGATAGGTAGATGTGATAGAAACAGCCAAAAGGCCACTTACCTTTTGGAGTTGTGCACCCCTGCTAAACTCCGGTGTTAGTGTGAGGATGGAAGGGGCAGGCACGTCTCAGGTCCTTCACATAGCGCGCTTTTTTTCCCTTTCTCTTTCATGGCACATCATGGCATAGTGCCTCATGGCTCTTCATAGCGCCTTATGGTGCATTCATAGTGCCGTATAGCTTTTGTTAGTACCTCATAGCGCTTCACAGTGCCTTTTAGTAACTCATGGGGCCTTATAGTGTCTCTCGGTGCTTGTACTGCTTTATAGAGTGTCTGTGCCTTATAGCGCCCCTGTGCCTCATAGTCCCTCTTTGTAAAGGTACTGATTGCACAACTAAGTTTATGTCTGACAAAACCAAGTTCAGCGACTGTAAACTGTGCATGGCAAGCTTACCGAATTCAGGGGGAAAAATATCCTAGCCTTTATTTTGAGACAGAAGGTGACAATATTCCTGGCTGGTGCTCAGCTGGCTCGGAATGCCGATTGGAGGCAGGTGACAATAAGAGCTCTTCCTTAGTTTTGATGGTTCACTCTTAAAGGTAGGAGGCATCATGTAGTAGTGCTCATACAGCCATTGGGGGTTTGGTCCAATCGAGCGCAGTTTTATTGCTTTTTACAGTTTAACAGAAGTCATAAACATTAATATTTCTGGTCTTGTCCAAGCTCTGTCTAAATAGGACAGACCCTGACTACTCATATACAGCTCAGCTAACCCAGCTTGATCAAACAAAACAATATTTATCCAGGGCAACCACTGATACTTGTGGAGTCTGGCCTGTGTCTCTGATTAGCTCCAAGACACATACCGTCTGCTCTGCTCTCCAGCAGTCTGACTAAGGTGAATGCCTAGCCTGCTCTGGTGCTTAGCTCTCCAGGTGCCCTAATCAAAACCTGTAAAGCTATTATTTAACGCAGACCTACCTGTGTTTGCTACTACCCTTATGGGCTGTACCGATTCCTGAGAGTTGGATCATTGGAAATGGACTCTAAGATCTGCTAGTAAATCTGCAGTTCCAGATTGCTATATAGTGGAATAGGCGTTTAAGGAGGTATACAGTCAGGTTCCAATTCACATGAAACATCAAATTTCCTGAGAATAGTTCTGGCATAAAATGAGGATTTAGGCTTTCGGTTTGTGTCCTTCAATTTAAATGATAATGAGCCTTAAGGCTTTATGGAGAATTATAGTAGTTAGGACAACTCTCATATCGAAGGAAGAGGCATTGACAATAGTTTACCTCCACTATTTCAGGATTATGGGCAGATCCATCGAGCGCTGCAGAACTCAATGGGCAGTGAGTAAGAGTTGTGGTCTCCCAAGGTAGAATAAGGAGTCCTGCTATATGTCAAAATTAATAAGCAGTCTTGCCACAACTCTGAACAAGGCAATATTGCTGTTAATAACTCTAATCTCCTACATTCCAGTAGTTGCATGGTCACGGGTACACACCCGTGGGCTGCCTCTGAAGACCCGGTTCCTCTAACCTAAAGAAGCTTTGGGCAGTATATAAGAAGGCTCCATTCATCTATGCATGGTCAGCATGTAAAGGTCTTGTCATACAACAGAGTAGCTTTATCTTACGTAAACCATTATGGAGGAACTCTGCCAAGATCCCTAATGACACTTATGTCTAATCAGTTCAGATGGTGAAGTCTCACCTTTTATCTTTAGCGGCACCTCATATAAAGAGGAAGAGAATTGCAAGTGGACCTTTTTAGCCGTAGACTACTGGAACAGTGTCCAACCTGCATTGAATAAGCAAGGAATGTGAAAGTGAGTTTTGGATCTAGGTCCATTTTCAGTCCAAAGATGGCATCCTGGGATCTGAATGCAGTGCTTACGGCTCTAACAAGCCTTTGCTTGAACCCATGGATTCAGGGTCTTCACATTAAAGACTATTATCCCGGTAAGTTAGTGACATTCAAGCTTTGTCGGTTAATCCTTTGTTTATACAGATCCTAGAAGATGGGCCGGTTCCGGAGCTACCCTATCTTCCGAAGATGGTTTCCAATTCAAATTTCCATAGAAGTCAAGAAATTGTGCACTCTACTTTCTGTGCTAATCCGGGGAATCCATGGCAGAACAATAAGAAAGCGGATGTCCCTATCAAGCATTTTGTAAGGTTGCAATTCAGTCTTCACCTTGCACCGTCTATAGACACTATAGGCTTGATCTGGGATCTTCTGCTGTCCCTTCCTTTAGTAAAACTGTTCTACAGGCTGTGGCCCACCCTAACTTTAAAGTTTTTTCTCAGTTAATCTCTTGTTGTGGTGCTGTCATGGGTGATAGGAAAACACTAAATTACTTACCGGTAATGTGATTTTCCTGAGCCCATGACAGCACCCTTATATTCCCTCCCGTCACTGGTAGAAGGTGATCACTTCATTTCCTTCGTGGTGTTTGATTCACGCAGTATGTAGAAGGAAAAATCATGGGATATATAACTATTAAATAGTGTCCTCTCATGCTCTGTAAACAATTGAGGTGGTGGAGAGGCGCCACCCTTTTATTCTGTAGGTCTTCTGTCCTGGAAAGGTGGAACCCCTCTCGTTGTGGTGCTGTCATGGGCTCAGGAAAATCACATTACTGGTAAGTAATTTAGTGTTTCTTCATCGTGGGCACTTAGCCTTAAAACATGTGTCTGTGATACATGGAGAGGTGTTAATGTTGGCAGAGACCACAACATGACGATGGTCTCTTCGTTCTATAACCTGCCCCAAAACACTCAGGGTAGTTTGCTTGTGGCTTCAAAGCTTGGTTTCTCGGCACTGGCACTTCGGATTTTTACACAACGTGTATCGTTTTAACCTCTAAAGCCATACACTAGTTTCAGTAGTGGAATGTCCTGACTAGTTCCCTTTAATTATTTAATTGTGAGCAAATTCCAGCAGCTTTGAAATTACAGTCCAATATAACATTCTGTAATTTTTGTGTTTCAGGCCTGTGCAAGGTTTAATTTTTCTCTTCAAATGGCAATCAGGTGAAGAGCCATCTGGATCTGTAGTCCGAGACTCCCGACTGGATACGATATTTTTTGCAAAACAGGTAGGTTTACTTGTATGGCTGACTATATTGTTCATCTTATTTGCAAAAACCTCATTGTCTATAGTTGTTCTACAAAGTTAATTGTGGACACTGTTGGGAGAGTCTGAATGTTTCTTAGTGTCACTACCACTTTGATGTGACCTTTCTTATTGGTTAAGACAATCTGACCCAGCCATGGGATATAGATCGCATTACCTGGTTGATACACCATTAATAGGACTCATAAGATACCACCATGGTAGCTGTTTTATGCAGGTGAGATTTAATCACTGCATCTTTCTGATACCTTGGCCTGATTCATTAAGACTGGCATTTCATACATCAGTCTTAATGCTAGGTGTGCCGAAATAAAATGCGCCTAATTCATTAACCCCTTTCCGACATGTGCTGTACAGCACATGTCGTGTCTCTCCCTTCAGCGCGGGCTCCGGCGATGAGCCTGCACTTTTCCGGGGACATAACAGCTTATCTGATCAGCTGCTATGTGCCCCTAACAGCCGCGGGTGGAATTGCGATCCACCCATGGCTGTTAACATGTTAAATGGGGAGGAGCAAAAACAAAAAATGGTCCGGGGTGAAGGAGATGAAGAGTCGCACACTATCATGCCCCTCACCAGAAATTTTACTCTTGTCTTTGACTTGAGTATAATTTCTGGCATAAGTTACACTGCAACTTTTAAGTAATTTGCCAGGCGGGTGTTGCCACAGCCTGTCTCCTTCCCAACTTGACCCATTTTGGCAGAGCTGGTTGACACTGGCGTAAAAATGCCAAGTTGCTAAATATTTGTTCAACTTTGTTATGCTAAACTTTTGCAATATTTGAAGGTCTTTTATGTTTAGTAGGTCTTTTATGTTTAGTAATCAGCAATCATATGTGGGCTCGACGTGTAAGAAAGGGTTAACGAATTGGGACCTTTGTATTTTCATGAAGACCTCCCATAAACGTTTTTATTCTCAATATATTGCAATATTATATAGCACTGTGTACTTAAAATTGCTCATTTTGCCTTTCTACTAAGTTAATTATTATTTTCTCTATGTAGAAACAGGAAGTCTCTTGTCCTGCATGACTCATTCCCCTCTTCAACTCCTGACCCAGCTGCTCCACCCCCTCCCCCTGCCATAGACTTTTGCAGTGACTCATAACTTGTGCAGAGAAAATTGACCTCCTGTTTCTACATAGAGCTTAGAAGGATTCAGCTAGTCAGTTTTTAATCATGTGATATCCTAGACCTAAGAATTAACTGGGTAAAATACCAAAATGAGCAATTGTAAATGCATGGTGCTATATAGTATGATGATTGCAATATATTAGGAGGATAAAAACTTTGATGGGAGTGCTTCTTTAATCCCTTGGTATTTTCAACATCCTTGCTCCTTTGTTAGTGAATTTGATCACTTTTGTTTATGTTCGGGGCTGAAATGAGTACAGCCCTAGACCATGCTGAATGTAAGTAGAAAAGCGTGGTCTTGCTTTTGTACAGTTTTTGGTGCAGTAATTTGCAGATTCCGTGTTTAGTGCATTACATTGTGGAAAAGTACAGTGACCATTCAGTCTGCTCGTAAACGTCAGAAATCTAGCAAGCAAAATGGGGAAACTTGAAGCCTTGGAATTGGAGGAACTGAATAATGCTGTTGGTATTGCTGAAACAAGCCTCGACTTGGCTGTAAACCTTCAAGGTTTTATGCTCTTTAAGAGAAAAAGGGCAAATAGGAAAGATGGTGGAGTATGTCGGTATGTTACATGGCAGCATTGAATGAAGATTGTGATTATGCTGAAATGAATCTTTGTGGGGGGGAATTGCCAAAGAAGGTAGCCATAGGGAAAAATAGTAATGGTATATAACTATCTGCTGGAAGGAGAAGTGACCAGACCTGTCCATGAACTTCTTCCATCTGAAACGCTTACTATGGAGGAAGCTGGTAGACCGGTCTGGTCACTGGAGAACAGTGCAGTCTGTGAGGCAAGCTGAACTAACGAGCAGAAGGAGAATTTCTAATACGGGTTTATGAGTAAATGACCAAACCTCATCTCGCCAACACAGTTCTTAAGAGTAAGATGACCAATTCTATGAACATGTCTAATTAACTTTAACGTAGATGTGATCCAAGTTGAAGGCAGGCAGCATTAGTCAGACACTGGCTGTATGATTTCAGTCAGGTGACTCTGAAACACTGCGGTGTTTGAGAAAAGCATTAAAAGCTGACAGGAACCGAACCGCACTGGAGACTAGTGAGACAAGCTACTGCCCATTGTAAGTGACTCACGGGTCTCTCCCTCTACATGCACAGAGAGAGACGTGTCTCTCCACATGAGCGGCGGGGAGAATTTTTAAATATGTTTTTCATCCAGTTCCACACAAAAGGTTGATAAAGTAAGAACAATGGGGATAGGGGAAAATATATGTATGTGGGTTAAGAACTGGCTTAGTGATAGGAAACAAAGGGTGGTTATTAATGGAAAACACTCAGACTGGGTCTCAGTTAACAGTGGGGTACCACAGGGGTAGGAATTGGGCCCCCTTCTTTTTAACATATTTATTAATGACCTTGTAGGGGGCATACAGAGTAGTATTTCAATATTTGTAGATGACACTAAACTCTGCAGGGTAATCAATACAGAGGAGGATAATTTTATATTACAGGAGGATCTATGTAAACTAGAAGCGTGGGCTGATACATGGCAAATGAGCTTTAATGGGGATAAATGTACCTGGGTGTATTGGTGGACGACAAGCTCACGTTTGGTGGCCAGTGTCAGGCAGCTGCTGCAAAGGCAAATAAAATAATGGGATGCATTAAAAGAGGCATAGATGCTCATGAGGAGAACATAATTTTACCTCTATACAAGTCACTAGTGTGACCACACTTAGAATACTGTGTACAGTTCTGGTCTCCGGTGTATAAGAAAGACCTAGCTGAACTAGAGCGGGTACAGAGAAGAGCGACCAAGGTTATTAGAGGACTGGGGGGTCGGCAATACCAAGACAGGTTATTACACTTGGGGTTATTTAGTTTGGAAAAACGAAGGCTTAGGGGTGATCTTATTACTATGTACAAGTATATGAGGGGACAGTACAAAGACCTTTCTACTGATCTTTTTACCCTGAGGCCAGAGACGGGGACGAGGGGGCATCTTCTACGTCTGGAGGAAAGAAGGTTTAATCATAATCACAGACGCGGATTCTTTACTGTAAGAGCAGTGAGACTATGGAACTCTCTGCCGCATGATGTTGTAATGAGTGATTCACTACTAAAGGCATGGATTCCTTTCTTGGAAAGTATAATATTACAGGTTATATATACTAGATTCCTTGATAGGGCGTTGATCCAGGGAACTAGTCTGATTGTCGTATGGAGTCAGGAAGGAATTTTTTTCCCCAATGTGGAGCTTAGTGTTTGCCACATGGGTTTTTTTGCCTTCCTCTGGATCAACATGTTAGGCTATGGGTTGAACTAGATGGACTTCGTTTTTAAGGTTGAAGGAAGACTGTTACTATTTTTTTATCTGAAACGCCGTAGTATTTCAGAGTCAAACATGCATAGGTGAAATTAAACTGCCAGTGTCTGATACACTAATAAGAGAATTTAAAATATTGCTAGTTTACAGCAAGATTTCAGACAGAGAGCACTGGTAATGATTACACTCGCTGTGTACAGAGCACTGACTGTTCACAGCGCTCTGCACTGCCCACTTGACTGGAAGCGAGCAACTGCAGTGAAAATATCATGGTAGCACAAGACCCATATTAATATTTCCTGAAATAATTTCACATGGCACAGAAGTATAGTGGATTGAAAATAGGTTGTGATGTATTTAAACCCTTTATGACGTGTGCCGTAATAATTCGACACACGTCATATACCCCTTTTTGTTGCTGGCTCCGGCGCTGAGCCAGCACCTTTCCGGGCACATGTCAGCTAATTTATACAGCCGCAGGTGGAATCACGATCCACCCGCAGCTCCTAACTAGTTAAATGCCGCTGTCAATCTCTGACAGCGACATTTAACTCGCTCTTCCCAGAAACGCATCATTGGCTCCGCCCATCAGTGACACCGTCACATGATGACGGGTCGCCGATGCTGTTGTCATTGCCAAATTTCTATGTGTGCCGCCCAGCGGTTGACGCTCATAGCAAGTGAGCAATTCTGCTACACACAGGCAATCTGATCATCGCCTGTATGTAGCACAGGTAATCAGACAAGTGCTGCTTCTAGTCTCCCATGGAGACTATTTAAAGCATGCAAAAAGTAAAAAAAATAAATAAATACATTTTTAAATATTAAACATATATAAAAGTTCAAATCACCCCCTTTCGCCCCATTCAAAATAAAACAATAAAAAAACCAATTATACACATTTTGGTATTGCCGTGTTCGAATATCAATAGAAAAAATAATTAATCCGATCGGTAAATGACGTAACAAGAAAAAAAATTAAAAACTCCAGAATTACGTTTTTTTTGGTCGCCTCAACATTGCAATAAAATGCAGCAACTGGCGATCAAAATATCAGATCTAACAAAAAATGTTATCAATAAAAACGTCAGCTTGACGCGCAAGAAATAAGCCATGACTCGGCCCCAGATCCCGAAAAATAGAGACGTTACGGGTCTCGAAAAATGGCTACCTTTTTTTTTTTTTTTTAACAAATTTTGGATGTTTTTTTTCACCACTTAAATGAAAAAAATTATACATGTTTGGAATCTACAAGCTCGTAATCACCTGGGAAATAATAATTGCAAGTCAGTTTTAGTATTTAGTGAACATGGTAAAAAAAAAAAAACCTGTGGTATTGCACTTTTTTTTTCCACCGCACTTGGAATTTTATTCCCTTTTTCCAGCACACTGTATGTTAAAACCAATCGTGTAGTTCAAAAGTACAACTCGTCCCGCAAAAAATAAGCCCTCACATGGCCATATTGACAGAAAAATAAAAAATTTAAAGTTTTTCGGTCAATATGCTCTGGGAAGAAGGGGAGCAAAAAAAACAGGGCTGTCGAGTCGGTATAAAATGGACCGACTCACTTCCTAAAATATATAATAAATTGGGTACAGTAGTTCAATGCAGTTTGTGGGCAATATTTTTTCATAAGAATTTGGGAAAGTTATGAAATGTCCTATAAATGTCTGTCCTATTCCTGATCTAAGGGCCTAGACTTTTAGCTGAGATGAATCTGTGCTACAGTAAATTATCCCTTAAACATGAGCCATGTATGAGGGAGTCTGAGTTGGAGTTGGTGTCATGGAAATTGAGGAGTCAAAGTCAAAGGTTTGGCTTACCGACTCCACAGCCCTGGTGGCAGCCCAGCAGCTGCAGGGTCTATCTGCTGCCATGTCCACCCTGTCTTCCGCTACAGTAAATTTATCACTTAAACATGAGCCATGTATGAGGGAGTCGCAGGTTTGGCTTACCGACTCCACAGCCCTGCAAAAAAAAGAAAATGGCCCGGTCGTTAAGGCGTTAAGAATTAGCAACATTTGAATATCTCCAATAAATATCTTCGAATAAATATAAAATACAATCTAAAACTTATTGAAATAACCAAAACACCATATTAACCATTGTCCAACTCCACCAAGCAAAAATTGGCGATCTATCCACCTGCTATTATATAAGGAGTCATGGCCCCCCCATACACCACAGCCATTTTTCAATTGCATTCTGTAAATCTAAATTAAATATATCAAGTCCTATATCAGACAAATGCACAAAATCACTCCTAAAAAATACCTTGAGAAAAATCCTCCTAATCTGCATACCTGTAAGAAAAACCTCCTAAGATTAACCCCTTCACGACATGCGCTGTACATGTACGGTGCATGCCATGTCTCTCCCTTTTGGTGCGGGATCTGGCGATGAGTCTGCACCTTTCCGGGCACATGACAGCTGATCTGATCAGTTGTCATGTGCCCATAACAGCCACGGGTGGAATTTCGATCCACCCACGGCTTTTAACTAGGTAATTATCACTGTCCATCTCTGACAGCGGCATTTAATATGGCGGCGGAAGGACGTCATGATTCTTGCCCATGTCACATGACCGTGGATCGCCAATGGGTTGGCATGACAACCCGGGGTCTGCAGGAGACCCCCTGCTGTTGTCATTGCAAGGATGCTATGAGCACCACCCAGAGGTCGGCTCTCATAGCAAGTGAGCAATTCTGCTACACACTGGCGATCTGATGATCACCTCTGTGTAGCAGAGGCGATCAGATAATCTCAGCTTCTAGTCTCCCATGAATACTATAGAAGCAAGTTAAAAATTTAAGAAATTTTTTTTTTTTAAAGATAAAGTAAAGGCTTAAATCACCCCCCTTTCGCCCGCTTTAAAATAAAACATTAAAAAAAAATCAAATATACAAAAAATTTGGTATCACCGCATTCAGAAAAGCTCGATCAATTTAAAAAAAAAAAGAATACGATCGGTTAACGCCGTAACAAGAGAAAAAAACACAACGCCAGAACTTCGTTTTTTTTGTTTGTTTGTTTTTTTAAGTCGCCGCAACATTGCAATAACAGGCGATCAAAAGATTTGTATCTTCCCCAATATGGTTTCAATAAAAATATCAGCTCTGCATGCAAAAAATAAGCCCTCACTCGTCCCAGATCCCGGAAAATGAAGACGCTACGGGTCTCGGAAAATGACGACTTTTTTTCCCCTTCCAAACCCCTTTCTGACATACATATGTCCCTGGGCCTTATGGACCAAGCATGTATTATTACAACACAGCAATTGCGCTCGCACACAGACTGTGCGGGAGCGATCGCCGCCTGGTGTTAACTGATTCTAACACCCGACACTCAGTGCCCGGCGCTTTAACCCCTTAAGTACTGCAATCAGTGCTATCGCAGCATTTAGTGAGCGAGCAAAGGGACAGAAGCCCCTCTGCTCTTGGATCGGAGACCCTGTGCCATCAGCCCAGGATCCCGATCGTTGCCATGGTGACCGATGACGTCATGACTACATCCTTGTCACCAGGCACCAGCAAGTTACTTTGATCATGCGCAATGCGTGATCAAGGTAACTTGTGTCTTCAGCACTGACAGGTTATAATATATATTAGTGATTCTTCACTGCTATTTATTATAACTGCGATCCGACTGCAGAAAGTGAAAGTCCCATAGTGACAAGTGAAAAAAATTTGTAGAAATATATATGCTGCTCAAAAAATATATACACTGCTCAAAAAATAAAGGGAACACTTAAACAGAATATAACTCCAAGTAAATCAAACTTCTGTGAAATCAAACTGTCTACTTGGGAAGCAACACTGATTGACAATCCATTTCACATGCTGTTGTGCAAGTGGAATAGACAATAGATGGAAATTATTGGCAATTATTAAGACACACTCAATAAAGGAGTGGTTCAGGTGGGGACCACAGACCACATCTCAGTACCAATGCTTTCTGGCTGATGTTTTGGTCACTTTTGAATGTTGGTTGTGCTTTCACACTCGTGGTAGCATGAGACTGACTCTGCAACCCACAGAAGTTGCTCAGGTAGTGCAGCTCATCCAGGATGGCACCTCAATGCGAGCAGTGACAAGAAGGTTTGCTGTGTCTGTCGGTGTAGTGTCCAGAGGCTGGAGGCGCTACCAGGAGACAGGCCAGTACACCAGGAAACATGGAGGGGGCCGTAGGAGGGCAACAACCCAGCAGCAGGACCACTACCTCCGCCTTTGTGCAAGGAGGAACAGGAGGAGCACTGCCAGAGCCCTGCAAAATGACCTCCAGCAGGCCACAAATGTGCATGTGTCTGCACAAGCGGTTAGAAACGGACTCCATTAGGGTAGTATGAGGGCCCGACGTCCACAGATGGGGCTTGTGCTCACAGCCCAACACCGTGCAGGACGCTTGGCATTTGCTACAGAACACCAGGATTGGCAAATTCGCCACTGGTGCCCTGTGCTCTTCACAGATGAAAGCAGGTTCACACTGAGCACATGTGCCAGACGTGACAGAGTCTGGAGAGCGATCTGCTGCATGCAACATACTTCAGCATGACCGGTTTGGCAGTGGGTCAGTAATGGTGTGGGGTGGCATTTCTTTGGAGGGCCGCGCAGCCCTCCATGTGCTCGCCAGAGATAGCCTGACTGCCATTAGGTACCGAGATGAGATCCTCAGACCCCCTTGTGAGACCATATGCTGGTGCCGTTGGCCCTGGGTTCCTCCTAATTAGTGTTGAGCCACCCCCGTAGTGTTCGGGTTCGGTTCGTCGAACACCGTTAAAACCAATGGCAGGCAAACAAAAACACATAGAAACACATAGAAAACACCTTCAAAGGTGTCCTAAAGCTTACAAACTGCTCAGAAGACACTCTCTTTAAAAAAGCCGGCCGGCAATTAAGCATTGGTACCCGACAATTTAGAATAGAAAGAATAGAGCATCACACATAGATTAGATACATAGAAACATGTCAGTCACATATATAAGAAGTACAGTGATAGTGTTGATTACTGTACTTGTCATTTAGTGTTAAAATAAAGGATTCATTAAAAAAAAAAATGGCGTGGGGTTCCCCGTAATTTTAGTCTCTAGCGGAGGTTAAGCTGGGAAGGGAGTAATACCCACGGAGCTTCCCAGGCTACTAATATCAGCCCCCAGCAGAATACCTAGCCTTTACTAGCTATTAAAATGGGGGACCCCAAAATAATGACGTGGGGTCCACCCTATTTTAATAGCTAGCAAAGGCTAGGCGGACAGCTGGGGGCTGATATTAATAGCCCAGGAAGGGTGCCATGAATATTGGCCCCCTCCCAGGCTAGAAACACCAGCCGTCAGCCTGGGACTTAGCCTCGCTCTTCCCACTGCCCTGTAGCGGTGGCAGTGGGGTAATAGGGCTGCTTATCCTCCGCTAGAGACTAAAATTACAGGGAACCCCACTCCAATTTTTTTTTTAATAAATTATAACACTAAATGACAAGTACAGTAACCAACACTGTCACTGTACTTATATATGTGATTGACATGTTTCTATCTATCTAATCTATGTGTGATGCTCTATTCTTTCTGTTCTAAATTGTCGGGTACCGGTGTATGCCGCTGCTGAATTGCCGGCTTTTCATGTTTCACTGTGAGCACTGTTCCCATCGATTTGGGCAACCACTGTAATGCCACAACCACCATGGCTGTGCCATTACAGTGAGTGGCAGACAATCCCTGCATGATTGGTGCTCTAAATAGCGCCAGACATGCAGGACACGCTTTTGGTGCACGAACAGTCATCGAACATAACCTCGAACAACCGAACTTTTTGCAAATCGTTCGCGTTCGTCTAACGACTCGAACACCGCCCAAAACAGCTCGAATTTGAGATTGGCGAACAGTTCTAGTCGAACACCGCTCATTTCTACTCCTAATGCAGGACAATGCCAGACCTCGTGTGGCTGGAGTGTGTCAGCAGTTCTTGTAGGATGAAGGCATTGAATTTATGGAATGGCCTGCCCGTTCCCCAGACCTGAATCCGATTGAGGACATCTGAGACATTATGTCTCGCTCCATCCTCCAACGTCAGTCACGTTGCACCACAGACTGTCCAGGAGTTGGCGGATGCTTTAGTCCAGGTCTGGGAGGAAATCCCACAGGAGCCATCCGCAACCTCATCAGGAGCATGCCCAGGCATTGTAGGGAGGTCATACAGGCACTTGGAGGCCACACACAATACCGTGCCTCATTTTGACTTGTTTTAAGGACATTACATCAAAGTTGGATCAGCCTGTAGTGTGTTTTTCCACTTTAATTTTGGGGGTGACTCCAAATCCAGGCCTCCATTGGCTAATAAATTTGATTTCCATTGATGATTTTTGTGTGATTTTGTTGTCGGCACATTCAACTTTGTACAGAACAAAGTATTCAATGAGAATATTTCTTTCATTCAGATCTAGGATGTGTTATTTGAGTGTTCCCTTTGTTTTTTTGAGCAGTGTGTGTGTGTGTATGTATGTAATATATTGTTCAAAAGTTTACTTACCCCAGCAGAATTTTTGCTTTCTTGGCCTTGTTTCAGAGAATATGAATACTAACAAAAAAAACTTTTTCTCCACTCATGGTTATTGGTTGGTGAAGCCATTTACTGTCAAATTACTGTGTTTTCTCTTTTTAAATCTTAATGACAACCAAAAACATCCAAATGACCCTCATCAAAAGTTCACATACCCCAGTTCTTAATACCTTGTATTGCCCCCTTTAACATCAATGATCGCTTGAAGCCTTTTGTGCTAGTTGTGGATGAGGTTCTTTAATTTCTCAGATGGTAAAGCTGCCCATTCTTCTTGGCAAAAAGCCTCCAATTCCTGTAAATTCCTGGGCTGTCTAGCATGAATTGCGGGCTTGAGATCTCGACAGAGTGGCTCAATGATATTGAGGTCAGGAGACTGAGATGGCCACTCCAGAACCTTCACTTTGTTCTGCTGTAGCCAATGACAGATCGACTTGGCCTTGTGCTTTGGATTGTTGTCATGTTGGAACGTCCAAGTACGTCCCATGCGCAGCTTCCGGGCTGATGAGTACAAATTTGCCTGCAGTATTTGCTGATAACGGGCTGCATTCATCTTTCCTTCAATTTTTACCAAGTTTCCTATGCCTTTGTAGCTCACACATCCCCAAAACATCAGAGATCCACCTTCGTGCTTGACAGTAGGAATAGTGTTCCTTTCATCATAAACTTTGTTGACCTCTCTCCAAATGTAACATTTAGTTAAATTTTGGTCTCATCACTCCAAATTATCTTGTTCCAGAAGTTTTGAGGCTTGTCTCTGTGCTGTTTGGCATATTGTAGGCGAGATACTTTGTGGCATTCTTCTGGCAACTCGACCATGCAGCCAATTTTTCTTCAAGTGCCTCCTTATTGTGCATCTTGAAACATCCACACAACTAGTTTTCAGAGAGTCCTGAATTTCAGCTGATGTTATTAGTGGGTTTTTCTTTGCATCCCGAACAATTTTTTTCGCAGTTGTGGCCGTAATTTTTGTTGGTCTACCTGACCGTGGTTTGGTTTTTGCAGAGCCCCTGATTTTCCATTTGATAAGCACAGTTTGAACGCTGCTGACTGGCATTATCAATTCCTTGGATATCTTTTTGTATCCCTTTCTTGTGTTATACAGTTCAACTACCTTTTCCCGTAGTTCCGTTGACAATTCTTTTGCTTTCCCCATGACTCACAATCCAGAAACATCAGTGGCTGGATGAAGGATGCAAGAGTCAGTTTGGATCCCAGAAACTCACTCAGCTTTTATGCACACACATTGATTACAATCAAACAGGTCACAGGTGAGGATGTTACCTTTAGTAGCCATTCAAACCCATTTGTCAAATTCTGTGTATGTTATTAGGCCAAAATCACCAGGATATGTGAACTTTTGATCAGGGTCATTTGGATGTTTTTGACTGTCATTAAGATTCTCTCACACACACACACACACACACACTTGATACACTACCGATTTTGCACGTTTTCCCACCTACATAGAATGGAGAGGTTTGTAATTTTTATCGTAGGTACACTTCAACTGCTGTGAGAGACAGAATCTAAAAATAAAAACAGAAAATTACATTGTATGATTTTTGAATAATTAAATTGCATTTTATTACATGAAGTAAGTATTTGATCACCTACCAACCAGCAAGTATTCTGGTTCTGACAGACCTGTTAGTTTTTTTTTTAAGAAGCCCTACTACTCTGCACTCATTAGCTGTATTAATTCACCTGTTTGAACTCATTGTCAGTATAAGACACATGTCCACTCAATCAATCACACTGCAACCTCTCCAGGTTGGGATGGGATACAGGACAATAGTCAAGCAGCTTGGTGAGAAGGCTACAACTGTTGGTACAACTATTAGAAAATGAAAGAAACACAAGATGACTGTCAATCTTCCTCAGTCTGGGTCTCCATGCAAGTTCTCACCTTGTGCGGTAAGGATGATTCTGAGAAAGGAATCGGCCCAAAACTACACAGGGAGGACTTGGTCAATGACCAGAAGAGAGCTGGGATCAGTCTCAAACATTATCATTTGACTCACTGTGCAGTCATGGATTAAAATAAAGGCCCCCCTCTTCACGCCAGCACATGTCCAGGCCCTTTTGAAGTTCGCCAATGACCATCTGGATGATCCACTCGCCGTGTTTGGAGGAAGGAGGATGAGTACAACCCCAACAACACCGTCCCAACCGTGAAGCATAGTGGGGGAAACATCATAATTTGGGGGTTCTTTTCTGAAAAGGGGTGAGGATGACTGCACCATATTGGAGAGAGTGAATGGGGTCATATATCACAAGATTTTGGCCAACAACCTCCTTCCCTCAGTAAAAGCAATGAAGATGGGTGGTGGCTGGGTCTTCCAGCATGACAATGACCCAAAACACACAGTCAGGGCAACTAAGGAATGGCTCCATAAGAAGCATTTCAAGGTCCTGGCATGGCCTAGCCAGTCTCCAGACCTTAACACTATAGAAATTCTTTGGAGGGAGCTGAAACTCAATGTTGCCCAGCAACACCCCAAAACCTGAAAGAGATGGAGGAGTGGGCCAAAATCCCTGCTGCAGTGTGTGCAAACTTGGTCAAGAACTACAGGAAAAGTCTGACCTCTGTAATTGCAAACAAAGGTTTATGTACCAAATATTATGTTCTGTTTTTCTATTGTATGAAATACTTATTTCCTACAATAAAATGCAAATTAATTATGTAAAAATAATACAATGTGGTTTTCTGTTTTTATTCTTAGATTCTGTCTCTCACAGTTGAAGTGTACCTACAATAAAAATTATAGAACTCTCTATTCTTTGCTGGTGGGAAAACACTGCCAATTTTACAGTATCAAATACTTATTTTCCCCACTATATAACTATATCTATATAGATAGATTAGATAGATTGTACTCATAAATAAATATTATTATGAAAAAAAAATTCAACAATAAAAGTGCACACATTTGGTATCGTCGCGTCTGGAACTACCTGATCTATAAAACTGTCCCACTAGTAAACCCCTTAAGTGAACAAGGTAAAAAAAAAATAAAAAGCAAAGCAAAAAACTATACTTTATTATACTGCCTAACAATATGTGGACTAAAACACAATCAAAAAGGCGAATGTAAATAAAAATGGTACCGCTGAAAACGTCCCACAAAAAAAGCCACCATACAGCTCCATTAGCTGAAATATAAGTTATAGCTCTCAGAATAAAGCGATGCAAAAAATATTCTTTTTTCTATAAAATAGGTTTTGTGTAATGGTGCCAAAACATAAAAAAAAATATATAAATGTAGTATCGCTGTAAAAGTACTAAATTAGTACCCCCCAAAAAAAAAAAGTCAACTTGTCCCGCAAAAAAACAAGACCTTACACGACTATTTCGGCTGAAATATGGAAAAATTATAGCTCTCAAAATATGGCGATGCAAAAACTAGTCTTTGCAAAAAAAAAAGTAGCTTTTTTAGTGTGACAAATATAAAAACACGATTATAAATCTGGTATCACTTTGATTTCCAGAAACAAGCACGCAGTGGGAGTTTTTAGATTTTGGAGACCCCCCCCCCCCACACACACACACACACACACACACACACACACACACACACACACACACACACACACACACACACCTTCCAACCCCTGGAATTTAAGTGAGCTCTACTCAAATGTGTCATTCACTGAATAAACCTAATGATTGAATGACAAAATGAGATTCATTTTTACAGTTTAAAAAAACGTGGTTCTGTGTGGAAGATTTTAAAGCAGTCAGTGAGACATAAGGCTGGTAATGATGGGCTTTGTGGGCAGTAGTAGCTGGTATCCTGCCTCATTCCTCTCTTGGTACATACAGGTGAATCTCACTAAACTAGAATATCAAAAAGTTCATTTATTTCAGTTCTTCAATACAAAAAGTGAAACTCATACATTATATAGAGTCATTGCAAACAGTAGAGTGATCTATTTCAAGTATTTTTATGTTAATGATTATGGCTTACAGCCAATGAAAACACACAAGTTATTATCTCAGTAAATTAAAATAATTAACAAAAAACACCTGCAAAGGTTTCCTAAGCGTTTAAAAAGGTCCCTTAGTCTGTTTCAGTAGGCTCCACAGTCATGGGAAAGACTGCTGACTTGACAGATGTCCAGAAGGCATTCATTGGCACATTCCACAAGGTCCCAGAGCTCCAATTTTCATTTGAAATTCAAGGTCCCAGAGTCTGGAGGAAGAGTGGAAAGGCACACAATCCAAGCTGCTTGAGGTCCAGTGTGAAGTTTCCACAATCAGTGATGGTTTCGGGAGCCATGTCATCTGCTGGTGTAGGTCCACTGTGTTTTATCAAGACCAAAGTCAGCGCAGCCGTCTACCGGGAAATTTTAGAGCTCTTCACGCTTCCCTCTGCCTTAAAGCTTTTTGGAGATGGAAATTTCATTCTCCAGCAGGACTTGGCACCTGTCCACACTGCCAAAAGTACCAATACCTGGTTTAAAAACAACAGTATCACTGTGCTTGATTGGCCAGCAGACTCGCCTGACCTTAACCCCATAGAGAATCAATGGGGTATTGTCAAGAGGAAGATGAGACACCAGACCCAACAACACAGATGAGCTGAAGGCTGCTATCAAAGCAACCTGGGCTTCCATAACACCTCAGAGTGCCACAGGCTGATGGCCTCCATGCCATGCCGCATTGATGCAGTAATTGATGCAAAAGGAGCCCCGACCAAGTATTGAGTGCATTTACTGAACATACATTTCAGGAGACCAACATTTCGAATTTTAAAATATATAAGTATTCTAATTTACTGAGATAATGACTTTTGTGTTTTCATTGGCTGTGAGCCATAATCATCAACATTAACAGAAATAAACACTTGAAATAGATTACTCTGTAATGACTTTATATAATGAGTTTCACTTTTTGTATTGAAGAACCTAAATAAATTAACTTTTTGATGTTCTAATTTTATGAGATGCACCTGTACACGACATGCTCTTTCTTGTTTCTGTTGCGGAATGAGTGCAATAAAATGTCGCTCAGTGAGTCTTTTTACATCCTCAGATTGTAATGGATGAGCGGGGCTAGCATTTTCAAAAACAAGATTTTCAATGACCTTTTCCTTATAATCAAGGAAAGTATCTGAATTCCCTGCTTTTTAGTATTAAACAAAAGAATTATGTGGCCACCTGAAAAAAATAAACTACTAAGGCTGCGTGCCCATGATGCGTTTTTTAAGCGTTTCCGCAGCGGCAATTCCGCTGCAGAAACGCGTAAACGCTTGGTAGAAGGTCTGCCATGTTCCCCAATGATAATCCGCATGTGCTGTGCACATTCTGCGGAAATTTCTGCTGCGGATTATCATTGCGGAAAAATACGCAGCACTACCAATTTTTTTGCTGAAGCGCTGCATTTTCGCTGCAATTGACTTGCATTGGAACGCATGTCATCCGCATCACTGGATCTGTACATGTGGAATCCATACGTTTCAATGTGCGGATGGTACCCGGGTGTGGAGGAGAGGTGACTCTCCTCCGGACCCGGGTACCATAGAACCTGTAAAAAAAAAAAGAATTAAATAAAAAATAAACATTATACTTGCCTTCTGATGGCCCCCGGTGTCTTTGTCTTGGCTTGCCGGCAGATCGCGGTGGACTCAAGGACCTGCCATGATGTCCTTTAATCATGTGAAGGGTCACGCGACTGCTGACTTTGGCAGGTCCTTTAGTGTACCGCGATCTGACGGCAAGCCAAGACGCATCGAATAAAGACATCAGGGGCCATCAGAAGGTAAGTATAATATTTACTAGATGGTGGCCCGATTCTAACGCATTGGGTATTCTAGAATATGTATGCGGCAGACCGGGCGCAATCAGCAGAGCGGTGTTTAAATTTGGCGCCAAAATCGCTGATTGGTCGCGGCCGGCAACCGCGACCAATCAGAAAAGCGGTGTTGAAATTTGGCGACTATATCGCTGATTGGTCACGGCCGGCGGTCGCGACTAATCAGCAGAGCGGGGTTTAAATTTTGCACCAATAATGCTGATTGGTCGCAGCCAGCAAACGTGACCAATCAGCAGAGCGGTGTTTAAATTTGGCGCCAATACTGCTGATTGATCTCGGCCAGCGACCGCTATCAGTCAGCAGAGCGGTGTTTAAATTTGTCACCAATAATGCTGATTAGTCGCGGCCGGCATCTGCGACCAATTAGCAGAGCGGTGTTTAAATTTGGCGCCAATCTCGCTGATTGGTCGCGGATGCCAGCCGCATCCAATCAGCAGAGCTTTGTTTAAATTTGGCGCCAAGCTCGCTGATTGGTCGCGGCTGGCGTCGGCGACCAATCAGCGAGATTGGCACCAAATTTAAACACCGCTCTGCTAATTGGTCGCAGATTTCAGAAAAAAGATGGCGGCCGTTAGCGGCTCATCTGCGGGACGGAGCTCAGCGGCGATGCAGCCGGGAGATGAGCGCTGCGAGGAGCTCATCTCCCAGCCGGTACCAGCAGAAGGACCTCAACCGCCGGACCCATCTTCGGGACGGAGATGCAGCCGGGAGATGACTGGCGCGAGGCGCTCATCTCCCGGCCTGTAGCAGCGGAAGGACCGCCGGCGTCGCTGACCTCCATGCGGAAGGGAGGACCGGGGAGCTGCGCTGCGGGTCGGGATACTTATGCTGCGAGCGCCCGCTCATGTCCCGGGTTCTCGTAGCGGAAGTATCCGCACAGGCAGCGCCGCTGACATCTATGCGGCTAGGGTGTTTAGGGAGGACCGGGGAGCGCCGCTGACATCCAATTGGTCGCGGCCTCTATTTAAATGTGGCGCCCAAATCGGTGATTGGTCGCGGGCAGCGGCCGCGACCAATCAGCAGAGCGGTGTTTAACTTTAGCGCCAAGATCACTGATTGGTCGCGCTCTCCGCACGCGACCAATCAGCGAATCGTATTGGTGAGGACCGGGGAGCGGAATCGTATTAGTGAGGACCGGGGAGCGGCGCTGCCTGTACGGCTACTTCTGCTGCGAGAAGCCGGGAGATGAGCGACTGCTCGCAGCAGAAGTATCCCGACCCGCAGCGCCGCTCCCCGGTCCTCCCTTGACACCCTTGCCGCTGATGTCCCCACAGTATCCGCATGGTGTTACAAAGGTTCGGACATTTGTGTTAAAAATCGCTGATTGGTCGCCGACGCTATTTAAATGTGGCGCTAAAATCGCTGATTGGTCGCGCCCAGCGTCGGCGACCAATCAGCGATTTTTAACACAAATGTCTGGGCCTTTGTAACACCATGGGGATACTGTAGGGACATCAGCGGCTAGGGTGTGCAGGGAGGACAGGGGAGCGGCGCTGCGGGTCGGGATACTTCTGCTGCGAGCGCCCGCTCATGTCCCAGGTTCTCGCAGCGGAAGTATCCGCACAGGCAGCGCCGCTGACATCCATGCGGCTAGGGTGTGAAGGGAGGACCGGGGAGCGGCGCTGACATCCAATTGGTCGCGGCCGCTATTTAAATGTGCCGCGCAAATCGGTGAATGGTCGCGGTCTTGGCCCGCGACCAATCACTGATCTTGCCGCAAAAGTTAAACACTACTGTGCTGATTGGTCGCGGACGCTGCCCGCGACCAATCACCGATTTGAGCGCCAAATTTAAATATCGGCCGCGACCAATCACCGATCTTGGCTCCACATTTAAACACCGCTGTGCTGATTGGTCGCGCCCAGCGTCGGCGACCAATCACCGATTTTGGCGCCACATTTAAATAGCGGCCGCGACCAATTGGATGTCAGCGGCGCTCCCCGGTCCTCCCTAAACACCCTAGCCGCATAGATGTCAGCGGCGCTGCCTGTGCGGATACTTCCGCTACGAGAACCCGGGACATGAGCGGGCGCTCGCAGCATAAGTATCCCGACCCGCAGCGCCGCTCCCCGGTCCTCCCTTCCGCATGGAGGTCAGCGACGCCGGCGGTCCTTCCGCTGCTACCGGCCGGGAGATGAGCGCCTCGCGCCAGTCATCTCCCGGCTGCATCTCCGTCCCGAAGATGGGTCCGGCGGTTGAGGTCCTTCTGCTGGTACCGGCTGGGAGATGAGCTCCTCGCAGCGCTCATCTCCCGGCTGCATCGCCGCTGAGCTCCGTCCCGCAGATGAGCCGCTAACGGCCGGCATCTTTTTTCTGAAATCCCGCGGCGCTGATTGGCCGCTGCCGGACCAATGAGCGACGCGGGATTTCCAGGACGGACGGACGGGATAAGACAATTATATAGTAGATTTTTTAACATTCTTTTGGGTCACACTATATAAATCCATGCCGGTTGCATGGATTTATATAGTGTGACCAAGTTGTCAGGCACTTTCCAAGTCATAAAATCGCTTGGAAAGCGCTTGTCAACCTGCATGCGGAAATGCATGTGAAGAACGTTTCACTTCCACTTGTCCCTGGCAGGAAAAAAGGATGTACAATCCGCATGCGTTTTTTTTTCCAGGGAGATGCGGAAACTCTCAGGTAAAAATCCGGAGCATTTCCGCATCTTGGGCGCATAGCCTAACTTTTTATACCAGGATTTTCTTGATACCTGCTATTGCTGTAGAACCTGGTCTGCAAGGTCCACTCCCCCCCATGTTTGTGTTGTAGTCAATGACTGACACAGATTTTTGCTTTGGAGTGCTATGCACATGCAAGCGGGGCAGGAGCGGAGAGCGGAGGAGTCGCGCGCTTTTTTGAATGCCGGCGGCGGGGGCGTGGCTTCGCGCCTTCCCGGTCTTTTCGCGGGCAGGTAGCGCTCTGAGCGCGCGCTTTCTCCTGTCCCTCCCCTTCCAGCTTCTCTCTCTCTCTGCGCGGCGGCCATTGCTGACGGTCTCCTCCGGCTCCTCACTCTCCTCTCCTCCCGTCAGAACCGAAGGAACACTGCACAGCTTCCAGCTGGGTGAGTCGCTTCTGCCTGTTAGGGCAGAAGCTTAACCTCCTCACCCCCACAGCGCAGGGCACCTTTCTGCGGCACAATTAGGTGGCAGACTGTGCTGCCCTGCAGCTACTACCTCATATAGAGGTTTTTTTTGTCTGGGACTCGCACACCTCTTTCATTTAGCAGAGGTTGTGGGGAGTCTGCTGCATTAACCCCCTGGTAGGCGGTTAACCCTTAATTGGGGGACAGCTGGGGTAGCTCTCTTTAAGAGCTTTAACCCTTCAGCGTTCGTTTCTTTCTTTTTAGAAGCCACACGGTCCTAGTTACTGACAGGTTTAAGCCTGCTATATACTGTGTGAGGGCATGTCAGATCAGGGTCCAGGAGGCGCGGACCGTCTCCCAGGTCCGCTACAGGATCAGTCTCGCGTATCTGACTCGCAGGAGTCCTCGACGGCGTCAAGTGTAGCGCAGGTCGGGGGGCTCAGTGATGTTAAAATGGAGGCTCTCACTCGTTCTATTGATAGCCTGTCTGACCTTCTAGGTCATTGGGTGTCAGCTAGATCCCAACTGTCTTCTCATGGCAGGAAGCGCCACAGGCCGGTACTGTCCTCCCTGCGCAGCGACTCGGAGATCTCTGATATGGAGGGTTCCCCTTCAAGCTCTGCTGGGGAGATGTCCGATTCGGATAAAGAGGGTCGGCAGGGGCGCTCTGCCTCTCTTTTGGGCCGTGTGGATGCTTTTATTGGAGCTAGGAGGGAGGCGTTACAGTTACCGGAGGAGGTAACTAGATGCCATGGTAAGTCGGCCCGGCTGTTTCAAGGGGACACGGTTTTTTGAGGCACTGTATCCGTGTTCTACGGAGTCGATTGCTAATTGGATTCCTTCTCCTGAAGTGGATGTCCCTTTATCCCAGCTTAGCAAATCTTCATTACTTCCTGTTAAAGGGAAGGCGAGTCTGCAGGATCCGCTAGATAGAAAAACGGAGATGGCGGCTAAATCCATCTACGAGGCCGCGGGTCATGGATTCAGAGCGGCGTTAGGAGCCATGTGTGCTGGTGAAGCTTCCCTGAGGTGGTTGGACCGCCTACGGACGGCGTGGCAAGATGGATCCCCGCTATCCGAGGTAGAAGGGCTTTTCAGGTTGTTGGAAGAGGCAGCGCGATATGGCAGAGATGCAGTTCTGGATACTACGTCACTGCTGTCCAGGGCGCAATCCTCGGCTGTCACAGTCAGAAGAGCACTGTGGCTTAAGCAGTGGACCGGAGACGCGGTTTCCAAGCAAGGTTTGCTGTGTTTAGCTTACAAGGGTGGTCAGCTGTTTGGGTCTGACCTCACGGAACTGATTGCTAAGGCCAAGGCAAAAGAAACGGCCTTACCGCAGCGAAGAGCTGTGGCTTCTGCGTCTGGCAAGTCTAGTGCCGGTAGTAGTCGGCGGCCCTTTCGGCCCAGGGGACGGTTCAGTCAGCCCTCTTGGGGATCGGGTCGTCCCTCGTTTTCAGGAAAAAAGACCTCTCAGAAATCCCGCACTCCCTGGAAACAGAACTTCCGTCAAGACAAACGGGAAGCTGACAAAAAGCCCGCTAAGGCGGACTGATGCCAGGGTCTCACTCGAGGGTCCTCGAGTGGGGGGTCGCCTGCTCCAATTCGAGTCGACTTGGGCGTCCCACGTTTGACGCCTGGGTGACGCGGGTTGTGTCGGCAGGCTATTTCATAGAGTTTCTTTCTCGACCCCCGGACAGATTTTGCCAATCTCGCATTCCGTCAGAGCCCGAGCTAGCTGCCGCTCTACGGCGGGAGGTCGATTCCCTTCTGCAGAATGGTGTGGTGGCGCCGGTTCCGCCGGAGGACTGGGGAAGGGGGTTTTACTCCAACCTCTCTGTGGTCCCCAAAAAGGAGGACAAATTTCGCCCCATTCTGGATCTCAAAAAATTGAATCTGCATATCCGGACCCGGAAATTCCGCATGGAGTCGCTTCGCTCAGTTGTGGCGGCTCTGTCGCAGAACAATTTTTTAGTGTCAATCGACATTCGTGACGCTTATTTGCATATTCCCATCGGAAGGGCCCACCAGCGCTTCCTACGTTTTGCCATAGGTCAGGACCATTACCAGTTTGTGGCCCTGCCATTCGGGTTGGCCTCAGCGCCCAGAGTTTTTACAAAAATTCTGGCACCTCTCATGGCGATCCTTCGAAGGCAGGGGGTTACAATTCTTCCCTACCTCGACGACCTTTTGATTGTGGCGTCCACAGAGGAGGAGGCGGTGAGGGCTTGCAACCTATCCCTTCAGCTCCTGGAGGACTTCGGATGGCTAGTCAATTGGAAGAAGTCATCTCTGGAACCGTCGCAGTCTATCCTGTTTTTGGGGATGCACTTCGACACGGTACAGGCAGTGGTGTCCTTGCCTCCGGACAAGCAAGCAAGTCTTCGTCAACATGTACGGGTTATGAAGTCTTCGACAGCAATGTCCCTTCGAAGGTGTATGCGCCTTCTGGGTTTGATGGTGGCGTCAATGGAGGCGGTCCCGTTTGCTCAATTTCATTCCAGGGGTCTCCAAGTGCTCATTCTGACCCGTTGGGATCGATCGCAGGCTTCGCTGGATCGCAGTGTCATCATCTCACACAGGGTGCAAGAGTCTCTAGGATGGTGGTTACATCCAGAAGCGTTATCCCAGGGGAAGTCCTTCCTCCTTCCGCGATGGTCGGTCATAACCACCGATGCCAGTCTGACGGGCTGGGGGGGGGGTGTCTGGAACGATCTCTGGGTTCAGGGAGTATGGTCGTCAGAAGAGTCTGTCCTGCCGATCAACATCCTGGAGTTGAGGGCGATTTTCCTTTGCCTCCAACACTGGACGGTCCCTTTAAGCGGTCTGCCAGTCCAAGTGCAGACAGACAACGCGACGGCGGCCGCGTATATCTACCATCAAGGTGGGACGAGGAGCTCCAGGCTCATGATGGAGGTCTCTCGGATCATGGTATGGGCCGAGGCCAGGGTTCCAGTCATCTCCGCGATTCACATCCCAGGAGTTCAGAATATCACGGCGGACTTCCTCAGTCGCGAGAAGGTGATCCCGGAGAATGGAGTCTTCATCCAGAAGTTTTTGCATTGCTGTGCTCCCATTGGGGAACTCCCCAAGTGGATTTGATGGCATCCAGGTTCAACGCCAGGTTACCGACGTTCATGTCCAGGTACAAGGACCCGGAGGCTGTGGCGGTGGATGCTCTAGTGGCTCCGTGGGACCAATTCGAGCTGATCTATGTGTTTCCGCCGATATCCTTACTTCCTCTGGTGTTACGTCGGATCAAACTGGAGAGAGTCTCGGCTATGTTGGTGGCCCCAGATTGGCCAAGGAGGACGTGGTTCTCAACGCTGGTGTCGCTTCTGGCAGCGCCTCCGCTTCCACTTCGCCCGGACCTGTTAACCCAAGGGCCCATTCGTCATCCAGACCTGAAGTCTCTGCGTTTGACGGCGTGGCTCTTGAGACCGAAATCTTGACCCGTCAAGGATTTTCAGCCGAAGTCATTGCCACTCTGCGAGCGGCCAGAGGTCCTGCTACCACTAGGATTTATCACAAGACTTGGGAAGCCTTCTTCTCGTGGTGTTCGGGTTCTTCAAGGAACCCCAGGATTTTTTCCATTCCCAATTTGTTGGCCTTTTTGCAGTATGGGCTGGACAAGGGTTTGGCAGTTAGCACCCTGAAGGGTCAGGTTTCCGCTCTATCCTTGCTGTTTCGGAAGGCTATCGCCTCGCGTAGGGACGTACGTTCCTTTTTTCGCGGGGTAACCCGTCAGTTTTCGCCGCGGAAGGCACTTGTGACTCCTTGGAGGCTCAATCTTGTCTTGGAGGCTCTTCAACATGGGCCTTTTGAGCCTATGGACTCTGTTAGCCTTTCATTGCTTTCCTGGAAGGTTGCCTTCCTGGTGGCGGTCACCTCTTTGAGAAGGGTTTCTGAGTTGGCGGCTCTTTCTTGCTCGCCTCCTTTTCTGGAGTTTCACCCGGATCGCGTAGTGCTTCGCACACGGGGCGACTTTCTACCTAAGGTGGTGTCACAATTTCATGTTAACCAGGATATTGTGTTGCCCTCGCTCTGTCCAGAACCGAGGAATGCGAAGGAACGGGCCTTGCACACATTGGATTTAGTGCGGGCGTTAAAGTTCTATTTGTCTATTACTCAAGGTTTTCGGAAGTCGGACTCACTTTTTGTGATTCCAGCAGGTCGTTGTCGTGGTCAACGAGCTTCCAAGGACACTATAGCTCGATGGATTCGGTCGGCCATTTTAGAGGCTTACCGACTTAAGGGCGAGCCTTGCCCAATTAAGATTCAAGCTCACTCCACGAGAGCTGTGGGTTCATCGTGGGTTTTTCATCAAGGGGCCTCGACAGCTCAACTCTGCTGGGCGGCTACCTGGCGCTCCGTCCACACTTTTACAAAGTTTTATAAGGTGGACGTCAGTGCTTCCGCTGATGCGGCCTTAGGACGTAGGGTCCTGCAGGCGGCTGTAGTTTAGGTTATCTCTTTAACTTGTGTTTAGCGCTGGTTGCGCATTTATCTAAGTTGTTGGGAATCTGCCTCTGTTGTTTTTTTCCCACCCTTAACTTCTGGACTGCTTTGGGACGTCCCACTAGTATTGTCTGTGTCTCCCTTCCTTCCATTCTGCTGCTGAAAGACGTTTTTTTGGTAAGAACTTACCTGTAAAATCCTTTTCAGCGAAGGAAGGGAGGGAGACACAGCTCCCTCCCATGGCAGAAGTGTGTTGTTGTGTTTTCAGATGCGGCGTGACCCTTCTCTGATGGCGGTTATCTGGGCTGGGGTCGGCGCGCTAAGGCTCTGTTCCAGCATTGCCAGCTCATCGCAGTGGTCAGGTCCAGTGAGTAGTACCTGGGACTGTGTGGTTTTTTCTGTTATATGCATAACCTGTCTTCTTGCTTTTTTCTAAGTTTTTCAGAAGGGGTTGTGTTTCTCCGCTGGTGTTAATTGCTCTTCCTTAGCTTGTGTACGGACTGGGGAGCTGGAGTAGGAGGAGCCCAAGCTGGAGGGGCCGGTCAATACTTTTTTGTAATCTGAGGTGTTCTGTCCTGTGTGGGCTCCGCCTACCCACTAGTAATGTCTGTGTCTCCCTTCCTTCCTTCGCTGAAAAGGATTTTACAGGTAAGTTCTTACCAAAATCCGTCTTTTACAAAAAAGAATTTGATTTTGCATCGTCACATTCTGAGAGCTGTAACTTTATTTTTTTGTCAAATTAGCCATATTAGGGCTTGTTTTTTGTGAGACGGTTTGGCATTTTTATTGATGTAATGTTTCTTACGTGCGACTTTTTGATCGCTTTTTATTCCCTTTTTTGTGCGTCAGTATGATGAAAAGGCTTAATTTTTGGCATGGTTTTTTAAATTATTTTCTTTACGGCATTCACCGAACGGACTAAATAACGCGTGAGTTGTATAGAGCGGGTCGTTCCGGACGCGACTATACCAATTGTGTACTTTTTTTTTGTTAATTTTTGTTTGTTTGTCCCATTGTGGGACATGTGTGATTTTCACTTTTATTGCTGATATCTCGTACACTGCAGTACTCCTGTAATGCAGTGTATGAGACCTGTCAGTGAGTCATGTGTGTCTCACTGACTCTGACTGTGAGATCCATCTGATTATTGCTGGCTCTCAAAGGCCACCGTACCCTGGGTGTATCACATAATCTGAGGGTACCATGGTAACCATTGGGACCCGCGATTCTCATCGCGTGGGTTTGATGGTTACTAAGGGGTGTCGCAAGACCCCATTTGAACTACTTAAATACCGCTGTCACGTTATCGAGACCGGCCGTGGCCAATTCTGCAGGGTGTCAGCTGTCGCACACAGCTGACAGCCGCAGGAATCGCCGCCTGGTGGCGCTATTTAATTATTCCTCAGCGTCGCATTTTCATGGTGCTGAGGAATAAGTACCCTTAATGACTGCCGTGAAAATACGTTACGGCGCTCATTAAGGGGTTAAAGACATCACTAATTTTCTAAGGAAATCTATTTTTAAAGGTGCTATTAACATGAAATTCTCACCAGATGTCTGTAATAACCATCCAAGCCACACACACAAAGAAATTAAACCATAATCTCTATAAATTAAGTTCTGTGTAATAATGAAAAATGACGCAGGGAAAAATTATTGAACACGCTTATTAAAACGTATTTAATGTACAAATGTATGTATAAATTGGCCAACACATGTGTGCCCATCAACTGTGGCAAGGTAACTTCCCTCTGATGGGTAACTTCTCTTTCTTACATGCCACTTTTGGGCTACAAGCCTACAGCTAAACGGACAAACATGTCTTCCTCTGGGCTAAAACACCTACATTTCAATGGGCAAGTAGAACTATTTACGTATCATGTTTGTCCGTTTAGTTGTAGGCTTGTAGCCCAAAAGTGGCATGTAAGGCAGAGTAGTTACCCATCAGAGGGACACCACTATGCCGCGGTTAATGGGCACACTTGATTTGGCCAATTTATTGAACTAAATTCCTTAGTTTTTGTAAGTACTTGTTACTGAGCTAAAAAAAACAGCAAGAAAAAAAAAGTTTAGATCTAATATCTTCATAAGACGTATCTTGGCCATATGGAGTGCTGCTGCATTATTTCTTTATATATTTTATAGTTACAGCAGCTGGCACCAGTTCACACAAAGAGGTGCTGGTCAGGTTTTTCTGGTAAAATATTATAATAAATTTTATATAATATATATTTTAAAATAGTTTGGGTTGTATTATTGTTAGTTTTTTTCCACATTTTTAAAGTAGTACAATAATTATATATATATATATATATATAATTGCATTTTTCTTCCAACTAGGTGATTAATAATGCCTGTGCCACACAAGCAATTGTAAGCATATTGCTTAACACAACCCACCCTGATGTACATTTAGGAGAAACCCTGTCGGAATTTAAAGAATTCACCCAAAGTTTTGATGCAGCAGTAAGTATTGAGTCAGGTTTGTTGTGACCGTTATAGCGCTGGGTTAATGTATAATATTGTTTCATGTTTTATAATGATGTGATACTCTTTCTGTATAGCAAAGCATAATCTTTTGTGCTTTCCTACAGTATACCATTCAGTGTGTGTGGGGTGGGGCTGTGTTTTTTTTTTGTATAAACAGGATCAACGTGTGCCTCTTATGTCTGGAAAGTGTCATACAATGCAGTCTGTTTGCGTTATTAAAAGACTAATTTAATGAAAGAATCTGTCTGATTTATAGCATGCAAATAATCCTTAGAGGACCGATCACTGTGATTTTGTAATGTAAAGTAAAGACATGGCTGTAATAAAGAAATCCGCTTTGTGGTTCTTCTTTAGTCACTATTTGAAGTTTTAATGATATTTCTGTGCACAGGGGCCAGACAGTTCCCTGGGTCTTTTCCTCCTGGTCTGTGATTCCACGGCCCCTCTGCCTGACTCCACTCTGAATGACCTGCCTCCTCTGTTTGGAATCTCAGCTGTGACCTGTTATTCATAGACCGCCATATATTTTAGTGGTTGAAGAGTTCAGACCTTCGGGGGGAGTACAAAGATGGTGGTGATTGGGGTAATCATCAGGCCCCCAGCTGCTTTGATAACCCATGAGTACTCGGCAACTGTGCCATAGGGCAGGATAGGTGCCAAAACTAATGAGAACAGAGATTTCTACTGTATGACCATTTTATATTCTGTTGTCAATCACAGCCATCTCTGGTCGCTGCTGATAAAGGCAGGTGCTGGCTTGAATTGGCACCTGTGTATGGAACAAGCTCTGCTCCTCTCCCCACTTCATATATAACGGCAACCAATGAAGGACTCTCACATACACTTTTTATCTAAAAGGGGTTAAAATTTATTGCTAATGGCCATGAGCTTCTGATGGCTTAATTTGACCACACAACATTTGTGTAGAAAACCATGCAAATCTATTTTTTTTTTTGGCTTTGTTCTAGGCTGACCAAGTGGCCACTCCTTGTGGCCTTGCACTAAGCGCCCAAATCCATCAAAACCTGCATTGTTCACACCGGTCTTCATAAGGAGATGTGCTGGAGTCAGACGACCCTGATTCATGAAGAGGCTTATTTCTATTCATGTGTCAGGAGCGCTAGATGAGTGCAGTGCACCTCTGTGTTCTCCTCGCCACAGAATGGTGCTACTAACATAAGGTCCCTGCACCTAGTCTTACTCACCTGCTGCTGTCTTCAGCTCTTCCCGGCACCACTGCGGTGCCATCTTGTGACTGCCACTTCTGACTGACGAGCTCTTACTGGAAGTCTGAGACCCTTGTTCTGGCTCTCTCAGACTTGCATAGAGAAGTGACTTCCAATCGCCCAGCAAACACAGGAGTGATCCGGCATGTCGCAAACTGCTGGAGACCAACGTTCTCAGATGGTGGCTGGTAACAATAACACTTGGGGCAGGGAACTTAGATTAGTAGCACCACTCAGCGCTGCAAAAAAAAAGAAAAAATTGCTGCAGTAGTGCTTTACAATTGCCTATTAAGTTCGGGTTCTGCAGTCAAAAACATCACTGTTAAAGCATATTTACTTTCACAAAAACTGTTTTTTTATCCTTTTAAAGTTGCCTTGTGTTGACATCAGCCTGTCTAAATGCTTGCATAATTTATTTCAATTATTATTTTTTTTAATTATTACACCATTTATTGGTCTGATTATTTTAAATAAAAAAAAGGTTTAAAAAAAATGAAAGTTTTCATACATTAATGTGAATATAACTTGGAATATGAATTCCAAGGTTGTTATAAGATGGTAAATAGCAGAATGTACATTCCAAGCATGGTTACATCAAGTCAAAAGACAAACCAAAAACTAGTAGGTGGGGGAGAGAAGGAGGGGAGAAAAGAGGATGCCCAAAACAGGTACTTTCCTTACATACCTTCCTTTCCTTACATTCCTTACACCCAACAGGGGTGCATAACCTTAGACTCTTCTTGAAAGTTGTGCTTGACCCATCGACACTAAAACAGACCCCTGACACCTAGAGGTATCTCCACACTGCGGCTCTATCTAACACATTTCTACACAGGCATTTCCCCCAATAGTAGCTGCTCTTGATACCACACTGTAGGTTGAAAGCAAATTCTAATATCACCTCGGGTGCGTTGTGGAAGCAAAGAGATGAAACTTTCCCAAGTTTCAAAGAAGGACTGTACCTTTTCCTCCCTGTGTAAAGAGGCATCAGCCCAATCCATCTGAAGCAGGAACGGCAGTTTGTCTAAAAAGATATTAAAAGGAAGGGGCTTGGTCGTGGATCCACACCTGTAGGATGGCCTTAACACTGGCTGCCGCCACCATGTGCAGCAGTTTACTGGCCCCCAGAGAGCATGTGTATTTATCTGGCTCTAGGTATCCAAAGATTGCCCATAGAGACTCATCAGGAGCAAAGTTTGTCAGGTGTGTGGTGGTAAATTGTTGTGTGGTGGTAAATTGTATTCTGGTCCAAAAGGGCTGAAAAATCGGGCATGTCCACAGGCAATGGAATAGATTAGTCTCAGTGGAGTGGCACTTAGGACTCCGAGGTTGTGTACAGCCCCATTCTATGACCCTTATGGGGGGTTAAATAGGATCTATGACATTTTCAATCTCATTTCAAGGAAGCGAGCTGAAGGGAGAAATTTGTGGGCATGGTCCAAGGCTTTCAAATTTATGCTGTATTGTGGAAGTTTCACCAATTTAAGATACACCAGGTAACTGCTCTCCTCCAAATTAAAGATGTCCGAGTGTATGCAGAGAAACTAAGTAACCAAATCTGCTAATCTGGTTGAAAAACTTCACTCAGAGACTGAACCATGCAAATGGCATACTTTATTACATAGACATGGGATTAAATAGTATTCTCCTTCTAGGTGGGATTAGTAAAATTCCTTGCTTTTTCTGATAACTCGGCACCTTCAATTTGTTCATCCATGTATCTTTTGGCCTTAGTAACGCCTTAGGAATTCCGATGGAGGGGGTGAGTTTGTCTCTCAGCGCCATCTTTGCCAACTCGACATGAATCTCTCTGTTATCAGCCATGCACATGCATACGTCATTCCCACAATAAGAATAGAAACTGTTAGTTATATATTCATTAACTATTAACAGAATCCATGTGCATATACACATTTGCATACATACATACACATAGATTATTCCATCATCTCTATATTGATTCACATTGATTACCTAATCTGTTAAAAGAAACTAATTGATTTTCTATAATATATATATATTTTACCTTGACAGTATGATAAGGCGGGATCATCGATCTGCCATTTTGTTAGTGAAAGTTGAGATTTCTCAGTCTAGAGGGACATGGATGAATTTATAATTAGAGGCTATTTGGGCAGATGAGGTGTTAGGTTTAGTGAACCATCTAAGCAGGTATGGATCCCACTCTCGCTCTGGAAAATGAGTTATCTTTGTCACACGACTCTTAGCCTGTAGGTATTGGAACGGAGGGAATGTGATGGTAGATTGAGACTGCATTTCCTCTATTAAATACATACGGCGCTCCCCTAAGTGGATCAGATGTTTAATGGATGTTATACCCTGAGAGTGCCTCTGATAAAAGACAGGATGGACATGCCGTGGTGGAAATGGGGGTTACCAATGAGTGGGAGAAGAAGAGACTCCTGAGGAGAGAGCTGAAACTGTCGGCGTATTTTCTGCCATGCTTTCCATGTAGACACCAGGAGAGGGTTCGCCTTTATCTCAGCCGGCAATTCAATATAAGGGAGATGTAATACAGTAGGGAGAGTCAGTCCTGGTGTGAGACATCACTCCAGACCATACTGGGCGTAGCAGGATGTCCCACCCCCCCCCCCCCCCCCAACCAGTCCACCACCACCCGGAATAGGGATGCTAAATTATAGTGTCTAATATCCGGGAAGTTTATCCCCCATTTCTCTAATAACCCCCCACGACAGCACACAGGAGGATGTAAACCCACCCTAATAGGGACAGGAAACACGAAGAGGTTTAAATAGCCACTCCCACATCCTCCCTCCAGTGTTATTTCCTGTCCCTATCAGGGATGAAGAGGTCATCCCCGGTGTGCTGGGCCGGCTACAGGCACTGTGGGAAAACTACTAGCCGGGCAGCGGAGGATCGAGCTGTCTTTACCTCTCCTCCTCAGGGCGCTGCTCCCGTCTCCTCCAGATTCGGGACCCCCTCCTGCAGTCCGCGCTCTTGGGCAAGGTCTGCAGGATCTTCTGACCGGAGGCCTCTCTGAACTCTCCGTTCCATCTCCTCCTCCTCTCCCCCTCTGGATGCGCGGGCGATGCCGGCTCCCGGATGTGGAGCGCACGACGCGGCGCCGGAAGTGACGCTGGGCGGTGGATGATGACGTCACTTCCGGCAGTTTGCGTTCCACTGTGAACCGCATCAAAAAGCTATGGGGGAAGAAGAGCGTAATGCCGCCGGTGATCAGAAATCTTCACCTGGACACCGTCGTGGAGCCCTCTAAACAGAGGGAGGCGCTGGTCCGGTCGCCCATAAAAGGAGTCCTGGACAGGAAGACATCTACAGGTAGGACAAAACCATGTCTGTTGAAGCTACTCGCTCTGCATCTGTAGAGTCCAGCGCCGATCCGGTCCCAGTAAGTATGGCACTGGTAGTCCATCTCCCAGATGCAGGAAATGGTGATTATAGCTCCCTTCCCTTCTCCCTTCTCTTGTAGGGGGACAAGGAACCTGCATCTGGAGAAAAAGTTAAACCGTCACACAGATGTCCCATTTGTACAAAAAAAAACAATCGTCCTCCCATAGAAAGCCCCTATGCAAGGACTGTACGGAGAAGATCATCAGGCAGGAACAACCTTCCTTAATGGAGGAGATAAAGGGGATTGTACGTCAGGAGATCAAATCCTCCTTAGCCTCGGTCACTCTCCCTACACCCTCACCTAGTCAGGGTTCTACATCTACTCCCTCAGCAGCCAAAAAGACTTAGATTAGCCCGCCAGAGGGAGTGGAGGAAGACTCTCAAGAGGAGATGTATATCTTGGAAGATCTTCCAGAGGAAGGTGAACTAAGTCCAACCCCTGATAACTCCCAACGAGAGAAATTATATTTTCCATCAGATAGTTTGGAGGAACTCCTCATGGCAGTAAGGAGAACTATGGAGGTCGAGGAAGAAAAAGTGCCCCAAACAGTACAGGATCAGGTGTTTGGGGGGCTACGTTCCAGGAAAAAATTGGTGTTCCCTATACACCAGAGTATTAGGGACTTAGAGGAGTGGGAATCTCCAGAAAAGAGATTAAATACCCCTACAGAGTTAAGTGATAGATTTCCTGTAGACAATGAGACGACAGAATGCTGGTCTGAAGTCCCAAGAGTGGATATCCAAATTGCACGAGTAGAAAAAAAAACAACACACTGCCTTTGAAGATTCCTCTCAATTAAAAGACCCCTTGGAACGCAAAATGAAGGGACTACTCAGAAAATCCTGGGAGACTTCAGCAACACTATTAAGCACCAACGCAGTCTCTACGGGCGTAGCTCGATCATTGGCTAGATCAACTGGAGGAACACCTAGTTTCAGGCACCCCCAGAGAAGACATCTTGGCATGACTACCGCTTCTACAGAAGGCTACGGGGGTTTTAGCGGATGCCTCTGCAGACTCCGTGAGAGTGGCGGCAAGAGCATCTGGGCTATCGAACGCTGTAAGAAGGGCCCTATGGTTGAAATCCTGGAACGGCGACGTGGCATCAAAAATGAAGTTGTGTTCCATCCCCTTTAAGGGGAAATTCATGTTCGGGCCAGCCCTAGATCTTCTAGAGAAGGCCTCAGACAAGAAGAAGGCCCTCCCGAAACCTAGGAATGTGAGGAAGAGGCCTTTACGTCCCTCCCAAGAGCAGACCCCTCAATATAGGGGTAAAGGCAAAACAGGACAATGGAGCTACCCAAAAGGTAGAGGAGGCAAAAATCTTTTTCTCTCCCAAAACCAACGTCAGAACAGACCAAGACGTCAGGACAGTCGGGGGGCCGCATCTCGAATTTTCTCCCTCAGTGGAAAGAAATCTGCTCAGACCCATGGTTCCTGAGGGTTGTCAAGTTCGGCGTAAAAATAAATTTCTCCTCCTATCCTCCAGAGAGGATAAGGTTAACACCGCTCTCCTCTGAGTCGTCAGGCCACCCTGATATCCGGTCTTACAGACCTATTGTCCTCAGGGGTGATATCCCTGGTTCCTATAAGAGAGAGAGGCACCGGACATTATTCCAGACTCTTCCTAATAAAAAAAACTAAATGGCTCACACCGAGTTATAATCAATCTAAGGCCACTGAATCAGTATATCCACTACCAACGATTCAAGATGGAATCCATCAGGTCGACTGTCCCCCTCATAGGACAGGACCATGTCATGGCCACAATCGACCTCCAGGATGCATGTTTCCACATCCCCATACATCCACTTCACAGGAGGTTCCTAAGATTCGCAGTGGCTCAGGGGAATCAAATAGTCCACTATCAATTCAATGTTCTCCCATTTGGAATTTCATCAGCCCTGCGAATATTTGCAGAAGTCATGGCTTATATCAGGGGTCAGAACATTTCAATAGTACTATACCTCGACGACCTGTTATTAATCGGGCCCTCAGTACCAGTACTCGGAGAACATCTACAGTTGACCACTCAGATCCTATAGTCTCTGGGCTGGTTAGTGAACCAGAAAAAATCAGAGATGGTTCCCTCCATGACAAAAACATTTCTAGGAGTACTATTGGATTCCCACAGCCAGATGTCATTCCTGCCCAAACAAAAACAGGTCATGATAAAAGCAAAAATCATTGTCCTAAGGAGCAGAAGATCAGTATCATTGAGACGCCATGTCGGTCCTCGGGTCTATGACATCCTTTATTCAGATTGTGGCCTGGGCTCAGGCGCATACCCGAACTTTACAGACCCACATCCTTACGAATTGGGATGGATCCCCACAGTCTCTGAACAGGAGAATCCCTATACCACCACGAGTAAGGACTTCTCTATTCTGGTGGCTGAATGGAAAAAATCTGAACAGAGGAGTACCATGGATCCAGAATCCGCTGGTAACCATAAAGGTGGATGCCAGCAAAAAGGGATGGGGAGCCATGGTCTCCCAAGAGCTATTCCAGGGTATATGGACCAAAGAGGTGAGCCAACGCTCATCAAATTTCAGAGAACTAAAGGCCGTAGAGGAAGTCCTCAGAGCAGCAGAGCCTCTGGTCCAGAAATCTCACATTCAGATATTTTCAGACAATATCACCATGGTAGCCCACCTTCGTCATCAAGGGGGCACAAGATTCGAAAGCTTAAAAGCAATCTCAGCAAGAATATTCTTCTGAGCCGAAGAACATCTTCTATACTTGTCGGCTCTTCATATCAAAGGTTCAATCAATATCCAGGCCGACTTAAGCAGAACAAAGATTCATCCAGGAGAGTGGAGCCTAAACCCAGATGTCTTCCTGATGTTAGTTGAGAGATGGGGCTATCCAGAGGTAGATCTCTTAGCTGGACACCAGAATGCGAAAGTACCTCAATATTTCTCCCTGGATCCAAACTGCCCTTGCCTGGGCGTGGACGCATTCGCTTACAAATGGGAGTTCAAACTAGCGTATGCCTTTCCCCCCACTACCTATCCTTTCAAAAACCTTACAGAAGATAAGGACCGAAGGGACCAGAGTAATTCTATTGGCCCCTCGCTGGCCAAAAAGAAGTTGGTTCGGAACGTTAACCAGTCTGAGTGTGGAGAGCCCTCTAATCCTTCCTCCCATCAAGGATCTCCTTCTCCAGGGACCGATTCACCATCCAGATCCAGAGAGACTACACCTAACTGCCTGGCTTCTGAATTCCTGATATTAAAAACAAGAGGCCTCTCGGAGAAAGTCATCAAAACTCTCCAGAAGAGCAGGAAACCTGTAGCGAACACCATTTATCATAAGATCTGGAAAACCTTCTTAAGGGGGTGTGCACCCACTCGCCCAGACCCTCATAGAGCTGATGTGGCTCAGATTCTAGACTTTTTACAAGAAGGTCTGGACAAAGGTCTCAGACCTAGTACTCTTAAGGTCCAGGTAGCGGCGTTAAGTTCATACTTCGATCAAAGACTAGCGGAACATCAGTGGGTGAGAAGATTTATGACAGCAGCCACCCTAGAGTAACAGACCTGGTTCCCCCCTGGGACCTAACATTGTTCTGAAAGGGTTAACCCTTCCACCCTTTGAGCCTTTATCAACCATAAGACTGGACAGGCTGACCCGGAAAACGGCTTTCCTGGTGGCAATAACTACAGCCAGAAGAGTGTGAACTACAGGCCCTTTCGATCAACGAACCCTACCTGTGAATCTTGGAAGATCGTCTAATTTTCCAACTTGACCCTTCATTTCTACCTAAGGTGGTCTCAAATTTCCACAGATCTCAGGAGATAATCCTTCCATCTTTTTGTGACAACCCAAAAGACAAAAAAAAGAGATGGAATTCCACACTCTGGATGTTTGGAGAATAGTACTGCACTATCTTCAGGAAACAGAAGAAGGAAGGAAAGACAAGAACCTATTTGTCCATACACAAGGTCCAAACAGAGGAAAGAAAGCATCAAAATCCACAATATCCAACTGGATTAAGAGGGGGATTGCGGAGGCTTACCAGATCCAGGATCTACCTCCTCCAGCAAAGCTCAAGGCCCATTCTATAAGGGCGATATCTGTCTCCTGGGCTGAAAAAGCCAGCGCATCCATCGAACAGATTTGCAGAGCTGCCACATGGTCCTCAATTCATACTTTCTCCAAACACTACAGACTAGACCTAATGTCTGTTGGAGATTTAGCCTTAGGAAGAAAGGTCCTTCAGGCTATTGTCCCTCCCTAGTATATCTTTGGTATACCTCCTGTGTTCTGTCGTGGGGGGTTATTGGAGAAAATAGAATTAGACTTACTGGTAATTTGGTTTCTAATAACCCACCACGACAGCACGGGTAATCCCCCCCACCCCCCCACCCCACCCCCTCGCTTATTGTTTCAACGACAGCTTGATCAGTAGAAATAAAAATTAATTTGAAGCATCTATACTCTTGTGGTCCTTTGTAGTAACACTGGAGGTAGGATGTGGGAGGGGCTATTTAAACCTCTTCGTATTTCCTGTCTCTATTAGGGTGGGGTTACATCCTCCTGTGTGCTGTCGTGGTGGGTTATTAGAAACCAAATTACCGGTAAGTCTAATTCTATTTTCTCTTCAGCTGTTGGAGTAATTTATAGGCAATACGGGGCTTTTTTCATTCCCAGATAAATGAGCGGTATAAATAGTTAATCCGTTTTTCCTCTTTGGGAGTTAAGTAAATTGGTAGAGTGTGAAAAAGATAGAGAAGATGTGGGAATTCTGTCATTTTAATTAGGTTGGCTCTACCTAGGTATGATGCATTAAAATCTTTCCATTTAGCTAAAGTGGATTCTAGATTGTTGAGGTATAGATTGATGATAGTTTTATACAATTTAGCTGGATGTCTCATCACTTGCACTCCCAGGTATTTTAGTGAGTTAGTAGTCTATTGACAGGGGAACCCCGATGTCCACGACGGCTTGGAGGGACCGCGTAGTGTCATCACTTCTGTTTTGTTCCAGTTAATATTATAGCCCAACAGGCCTCCCACGTCCTCTAGCTCTCGTATAAGAGCATGTAGAACTTGTTTTGGGGATAGTTATTACCAGGAGGATATTATCCGCGAATGCGGCGACCTTAAGTTCTCCAGAACCCACCACAAGTCCCCTAAAGGTGGGGGTCTGCAATAAATGACGCAGTAAGGGGTCAATAGAAAGATTAAATAGAAGGGGTGATAGAGGGCATTCCTGTTTGACTCCTCGGAAGAGGTCTATGGTTCATGCACTGCATCCATTGATCGCATTGCATTCATATGGAGGTATTGGGTATATTGCAGAAACCTTGGGCCAAAATTCCCCTTGGCCAGAACTTCATGCAAGAAAGGCCATGCCACTTTGTCAAAGGCCTTTTCGGCATCTAGACTCATCAGCACTGCGGGTGGTCTCGATATGTCTTGGGCCAAGACCGTAGCAGCGACCGCCAGGCGTATGTTTGCCACACTACTCCGCCCCTGAGTAAAGCCCGATTTGATCTTTGCCAAGAGTTTGTAGTCATGGTTGAAGAGTGAGATTGGGCGGTATGATTGTGGTAGTAATGGGTCCTGTTAGGTTTAGGGATAACTATGATGCGTGAGTCAGTGAATCGATCGATGGGGACCCCCTGAAGGAAAGCATTGTTGAAAAAGTTAGTCAGAATAGGTATTAAGTCAGGGGATAAAATGTTATAATATTCAGCAGAGAAGCCATCAGGGCCCGGGGTCTTACCGCTGGATGCGCCTGCTATAGCTTGCCTCACTTCATCTTCTGTTATCTGAGTCCAGCTTCACTTGTTGTTCAGTGGTCATGGTTGGGAGATTAATTAGGTTTAAGAAGGAATTAATTGTTGGGAGGTTAGCTGGGTAGAGGTCTTAATAATAATCACTAAAAATTTGCATGATCTTTTCCCGCTCAGTTGTCTGCAAACCTGTTACGGGGTTTTGCAATTTGAGAATTGGTTTGTAGGGTTGTTTGCATTTAGTTAAAGTGGCTAATAATTTACCCATCTTATTTCCCCAATGATAAAATTTATTTCGAGTCAGTTGGATTTGCCAATGTGATTGGGAATGTATGAAGGAATCTAATAGATGTTTAGCCATAGAGTAAGCTTGCTGTGTGTCAGGGGATGGGGTCAGGGCGAACACCATTTGAGCCTGAAGTAGGGAGGTATGTAGAGCGTCAAATTTCTTTGTGTGTTTTCCTCCTACATGACAGATAACTGATGATATGGCCTCTCATAACAGCCTTAGAAGTGGCCCAGAGCAGAGGGGTATTGTCAGTATGGATGATGTCATCTAGGAAGTTATTCCAGTGTGATCCAAGAAAGGTTTTGAAATCATCTGATTCTGCCATGTAGGATGGGAACCTCCAATGTCTCGTCCATGTGCTTGGCTCTGCTAGAGTTAGGAATAGTGAGAGAGGGGCATGGTCTGAGATCAATATTGGGTGGATACTGGAGTCATAGTGTTGGATAAATAATTATGAGGAAATGAGGAAGAAATCAATCCAGGAGAAGGAGTGGTGAGTGAGGGAGTAACACTTGTATTCTCTAGCTGTGGTGTCTGTCACTCTCCATGGGTCACAGAGTTAAAGCTGTTCCATGAAATGTAAGAGGGGTGTGGTGACTGCTGAGGCCTGCGGTGAGGGTAAGGAGCGGTCTAGGGTGGGACATTGTACTGCATTAAAGTCTCCTCCCACTATCAGGTGACCAGGTCCAAGTCCTAGAAGAATCTGGGGAATCAATGTGTAGAAAATATGTTGGTCATGGTTGGGAGCATAGAGATTGGCCAAGAAATATATTTTCCCAGCTATTTCTTCTTTTAGAATCAGATAGCTGCCCTGGCTATCACTAACAGATTCCTGAATGGAGCATGGCAGGCCCTTCTTAAGAATGGCTACTCCGCGTGATGATGAATTATGCGAAGCAGTGAAGCAATCTCCTATCCAGGGAGCTTGCAATTTACCAGGCTTGTCAGCCCTCCAGTGTGTCTCTTGTTGGAAGACCACATCTGGTGAGAATCGTTTTAAGTGATTCAAGACCTTTTTACGCTTTAGAGGGGTGTTAAGGCCCGCCACATTCCATGATAAGAACCGCAAGTGTGGTTAGGTGTAAGTGGTGTCAGGGTCTGGTGTTTGAGAAGTACTCCTCCTGGGTCCCAGGGCAGGGTCTGAGCAGTATATGACAATAGGTTATGTTCACACCCCTCGGTCCCAGTGAGCCGCAGGAATGAACAGGTAGTAAGAGTGTCATCAATGGTGGGTTCCGCATATATTAGTGCCTGGGTTAAGAAGAGGGAAAGCACAGGAGGGTAAAAACAGTAAAAAACTACAGAAACAACAATATGCTTAACATTACAAATCAGTGATAGCAGCTCGCCGGAAACACACCATACGAACCATGTAATCACTGAGAAAAACATTCCATTACGGAAACAACAGTCTTCCTACAATAAAAAATAGCATGGATAGTAGGTCTATAGATCATCCCACTGCAGTATCTCCAGCACGTCGAAATCTTTTCTCCGCCACCTCAGGGTCTTCGTAAATGGTTACACGATCGCCATCTTGGATTTTGAGTTTTGCTGGGTAGAGCAGTTGGAATCTAATAGTTTTTTTTCAAACAATAGATGACAAGTGGGTCCAAATGCCTTGCGTTTTTGAGCTACAGCAGCAGAGAAGTTCTGGAAAATTAGAATTTTTGAGTCATGAATAATCAATTCACGTTGTCGTCTGTATGATCTCATGACCTTTACTTTCACAGCCCAGTTGAGGTATTTTGCTTTGACTGGGCGAGGTCTATCATTTCCACTGCCCCGGTTAGACCTTGGGGGACCTAGTCTGTGCGCTCGATCTATGATCATTGGGTCTTTGTCAAGATCCATCTGAAGGGCAGCAGGGAGGTCCCTAGTAAGGTATTCCATAAGATGTTCACCGCCCACTGACTTCAGGATGTCCACAAAACGCAGATTGTTGCGGCGATCCCTCTTCTCCAAGTCTTCCAGCTTATCGCGCATTTCTCGCTCTGCAGTCTGACTCTGTTGGAGGGAGGCCCTCAATTCTGTGGTTTCCGTTTCATTGGATTGGATTCTGCTTTCCAGCTCTGTGACCTTTTGTAAGTTAGTGGTGATTAGAGTCATGGCTGTGGCAAGAGAGGCCTAGGGGGCGTCAAATTGTGGCATCAATATCTTGGAGACCTCTTGAGCAACCAACGCTGCTTGTGTAGAGTCTTTCACAGAGGATCCGGGGCAGCTCAGTAGTGGAGAGAGCTGTGGTGGGGATAAACTATCATCCATCTGTAATTCAGGGGAGTATTGTATTGGGGAAGTGGGCTGGCAACGTGGGTTCTTAGCTGGTTGTTTAGGTGGTTTCGAAGCAGGTTTACCTTGGTGCATTGTAGATGGCGATTGCTGCAAAAGCACTTGTAAGGCGGCGGGTTTCTCTGCTTGGGTTTTTATTAGGTATTTGTCCATTACAACTCCCCAGTAGTAGGGAGAAATAGCAGATCAGCGGACAGCAAATGGGGTTAGCGGATTGCCAGGTTGATTGTCACAGCGGGACAGAGAGCAGGAAGACTATTAATGGTCTGACTACCATATCATAGTCTTGGTTGGCGGGGGTAAGATGTGGTGTCTAATTGCTGCATATATGTGTCCTGTGATCTACACACAGGACACAGGGGTTCCAGGGGGGGTTGTGTAGCGCCTGCAAAGCAAATCAGACTTGTCAAGAGAGAAGATCCTTTGCACAGTCTGTCAAATTCCTTGTTGATGGTGTTTTTCAGCCGATTTAGCTGTGTGAGCAGGAGCTGTTTTAAAAGGCAGTCATGCTGCATGTCCTGCTCCCAGAAGTCCTCCAACCTGTGACAGTTCACCACTTAATAATTTTTTCACATCTTATTTATATATATATATTTTACATATAGAGAATTGGGAGGGTGGTTAGTAATTATGTCTCAGAAAGTGATAGAGCTTATGTTTCCCCTCTTTTAGACACTAGATGGTGCCCAGAGACAGAGAAGAATCTGGTTAGTAAATTTGTGCACCTTCACTGCTTTTACTTTTATTGACAGTCCACTGTATGGTACATTAACCCCTTGTTCAGCAGGGAAGGAGGGGAGAGAAAGAGTTCTGCGTTTGAAGAATCAGATAGGTTTTACTCCCAGTTAGGGAAGCTGGCAGTTTCTTCTTCTATTAATAAGTGTTCAGGCTCTTGTAACACTCCCCCCTCTCCAAAATGGTGGTTTGGCGCCAAATCAGATGCTAGAAGAGCCAGGTTTATTATGAGATCTATACATAGGGTTAATTGCATATTGGTTAATTATTGTGTATGGGGGGAGGGAAGCCGCCCAAGTTATCCCTTTATAGCTTGAATGTGTCCCTATGAAGGTTTTTAAAGTTCTGTGAATTCTCAACAGGGGCTGGGGAGAGAGATACAGTCCTTCAGTGGGGATTGGTGTTTATAATTTGCTCAGAGGAGCCACAGTCCAAATAATTATTCAGATGCCTCTGTCACAGGGAGTCCTCCCCACACCTGCGCCACAGCACCATCAAGATGGCGTCGGTGCCTATGGCGGGAAAACCCCAGACGGCCGGCATAGGGCAGCCGGATCAGCTCCACCGGGACTCACCGGGCCGTGCACTCAGCTCCCTCCAGCCCGTCGGCGGCACTCCTCCAGCACAGACCGCGTGCGTACCAACCGCTGCCCGTCAGCAGACAAAGCGCTGATCTTAGATAGGTATGCGCTCTCCAGGTCAGCTGGCGGCTTCGACCGGCGGGGGCACGAAGCTGGCAACACTCCTCACCAGGCATCACTCCACAGTCGCTGGAGCCAACCTGAGCAGCAGCTGTTCCGTCGTGGGACACACACAGTAAGCACCGGGTCTCTTCGGCGCTTCAGCGGATCACCTTATGGATCCACAGGAGAGGCTGGGGCTCCAGCCCTCCTGGTAGGCCCAAATCTTCCAGGCAACGGTATGGCTCCAAAACTGTCTCTAGAGGCAGCAGTGTTATAAATCAAGGATTTTGAGCTTAGGCCAGGGAGCTCCAAAGAATGTGTGTCTCTTCTTCAGCAGTAGGACACGCGCCCCCCCCCCCCCACACCCCGATTAATTTATTTTACATTTTGATCGGACTTTTACAAATGTAATACGATTATTTTTTAGTTTTTAATGGGGCAAATTGGTGTTTTAATGTTTTATTTTTAAACTTTTTTTTTTTTTTTTTACTGTATTTAATAGTCCTCCTTAGGGGTCTTGAAGATGCGACCATCTGATCGCTTCTGTTATAAATCGCACTGCTATGTATAGTGAATATCCCAGTCTCCTATGAATGCCAGTTAAACGCTGGCTTTCATAGGAGGATCATCATGACAAGTACGGAGGTCTTCAGCTGACCTCTGGCTGTCATGGCAACCCTTTGGCTCCCTGCGATCATGTCACGGGTGTGCTGATGGTCGCATGGAATTGCGCATTCCCTGTCTGTTTGTCTTAAATTCCGCTGTCATAGATTGACAGCAGGATTTAACAAGTTAACAACCACAGACAGAGCTCTGCTCTACCCACTACTGGTAAATGCACTTGATGGCTGGATAAATCGGCGTACGAGCCTGCATCAAAGACAGAGACTCGACTTTTGATGTACATGTTTGTCAAAGGTCATGAAGGGGATAAACTATATTAGAAAAGAGATTGGATCATTGCATTAAATAGACACGTAGGATTAAATCATTGTTGGTTTCGGACCTCGCCTTTAACTTTGAAGTATTTACAAATTTATTTATAATGACTTATTTCTTCTTTTTCTATTCCCGGAGAATACTTTTTAATTGCACGTTTGGTTGTATTTTTTTTAGCTCTTGTAGACCCATCAGTGACATATTGTTCATGTTGCTATTTTTGCTTTTTAGATGAAGGGATTGGCATTAAGCAACTCTGAAGTAATTCGTCAAGTACACAACAGCTTTGCAAGGTATGTGTTTGATTAAAACAAAGATGTATATTTTATTTAGTTAGACTTTTCTCCGAGAGCTATGTTTTTTCTATTTTTCTTGTCAGTGTAGCCATTTGTGGCCTCCTTTGCCGTACTGCTTGCAACTCTGTCAACTGTATAGTGACTACTCTATTGATTCTCATAGGGGGGTGTGGAACGCCCAGCCGTGGCTACTGTGCAGCTCTGCAACTGATCACATTGTACTGGGAACAGCTGATCAGCAGGGGTGCTGGGTGTCAGGTGTGGCACTCCCACGCATCTGATATCAATGGCCTTATGTCAAGGATGGGCCATCCATATAAAAATAGTGGACAACCCATTTTAACCCCTTCACCCCCTAGCCTGTTTTCACCCTCTTGATCAGGCCAAATTTTACAATTCTGACCATTGTCCCTTTATGTGGTAGTAACTCTGGAACGCATTAACGGATCACAGTGATTCGGAGATTTTTTTTTTTTTCATGAAACATTGTACTTTGTTAATGGTAAATTTTAGTTGATATTGAAAATTTGACAATGAAAATTTTGCAATTTTCAAACTTTGAATTTTTGTGCCCTTTACTGCCAATGACGGACATAGCACGTCATGAGCGGGTGGGTGTCAGTTCCCACATCATGATGTACTATGTCCGTTATGCATTTAAACTGTCACTGTGTGTAAGCATGCAGTGACAATTCCGTGCTGACCGCTATCACTGACACCAAAGCGGCACAGGAAGAGGTGCGAGGACCCATGCCAGCGGTCCCAGCACTCAGGGCACTGTGATCGATCAGTCGATCACGCAGCAGGTGCTCAAATATAAGTACCTCCCCTACGACCACTGTTGGAGCTCATCACTGCTAATGGCTGAGCTCCTGCAGTAACAGCCAGGTACAGGGCCAGCTCTGCCCCTGGCTGTTTAACCCCCTAAATGCAGCGATCAAGAATGATTGCAACATTTTGGAGGCAACATCTGTAGCGGCCACCGCTTGTAACTGCACATCCGCCTCCTGTTCAATTGAATGGGAGGCGGATGTGCAGTTACAAGCGGTGACCACTACAACTTGATGGCCTGGCACCGCAGGTAAGGACTGCCGGCCGGCTGCCGCCGGCACCGATAACAGCTGATCGGCGGGAGTGCCGCATACGGGACCCGGTCAGTCATATGTTGATGCCCTATCCTATGGATAGGGCATCAATGTCAAAGTAGTGGACAACCCCTTTAAAATATGGCGATGCAAAAACTTTTTTGCCAAAAAAAAAAGTCTTTCAGTGTGTGACAGCTGCCAAACACAAAAACCCAATATAAATCTGGTATCTCTGTAAATCTCTGAAATTCTTGATTCAGACCGAACCCCCGGTGGAAGATTCCCCGTAATAAGACACATGGAGACACTGTGGACGCCATATGGCCTATGATCCGGCGGTGTTCGTCTTTTTAGGCGTTCATAAAAGTGCAGTCGACCACAGTCTTTTGTGCACTTATGAAAAGAAGAATACCGCTGAACAAAGGCCAGACGTAGTCCAGAGTAACTCTGCTGCCTCATAGTGAATGGATCCCTCGGGGGTTTCATCTGAATCACGTCACTCGGAGATTTAGATGGAAACCCTGATGTAAGTGCTCAGCGTAGAGCACATGATAAATGTGATCCCAAATGTTATGTAAAATGTTCCCAACAAAAGCTTCAACTAAGTCCACAAAAAAATTAAGTCCCCACTCAGGACCGTCATCTGTTAACGGAAATATATGGTGCGTCCACGTTATTGTTAATACAAAGGCTCTAGGAAAGCAAATGAGTTCTTGCCCCCAAAAGAAATCCAGCGAGAAATCCTTTCTGAGCCCCACAGTGTGCCAAAACACTTTTAGCATCCACATCTTTGGCAGGAGTATAATTTGCAAAATGGGGTCACTTGAGGGGGTATTCTACTCTTCTAGTACTTAGGGGTTCTGTATATGAAGTCTGCATACCATTGTAGGAAAATCTGCGCACCAGAAGCGTTTTTGAATACATTTCTGCATGCGGGTTATCAAGCACTTTTCCAAGCGATTTTAGCATCACTTGGAAAGTGCTTGACAACTTGGTCACACTATATAAATCCATGCAACCAGCATGGATTTATATAGTGCGACCAAGTAATAGTTAAAAAAAAATAAAAAAATAATAAGAATGGTAAAAAATAAAGATTATACTTAGCTTCCGATGACCCCCGGTGCTTTCTCCGCTGTTTCCTGTCTGTTGTATGGGTCGCGGTGGTGTGAAAGGACCTGCTATGACGTCATTTGACAGGTCACGCGACCGCTGACGTCTGCAGTCGCATGACCTGTCACTTGACTAAATGACGTCATGGCAGGTCCTTTCACACCACCGCGACCCATACAACAGACTGGACGCATCACTGAGGAGACCGGGGGCCATCATTTTTTATTTTAAATTCTTTTTTTAACAGATTCTATGGTACCTGGGTCTGGAGGAGAGTCTCCTCTTCTCCAAACTCGGGTACCATCCGCACATTGAATTGTATAATATCCGCTTGTGCACAGTTCCGCGGCAAAAACGCTTGAAAAACGCATAGTGGGCACGCAGCCTAAGATGAAGAGGTGTCGTTTGTAAAATGGGGTCAACTATGGAGGGTTCTGCTGTTCTGGGACCTCAGGGGCTCTTCCAGTGGGTCATGGCACCCGCAAACCAGAACAGTAAAATCTTCACTATAATATGGCGCTCCTTTCTTTCCATGCTTTGCACTGTGCCTCAAAAGTACTTCGTACTTAAGGTACGTAAGGTAGGGTATTGGTTCACTCTGGAAAAAATAGACCTCACAGTTTGTGTAATTTCTCCTTTTAGTACTTATAAAAATGGAAATATTTGGGGCTAAAACAACATTTTAGCGGTAAACATGTAATTACTCGTTCTTCACCGCCCAATGGTATAAATTTCTTTGAGGCACATGGGGTGTCAACATGCTCACTGCACCCCTAGATACATTGAGAGGTGTAGTTTGTAAAATGACGTTACTTATAGGTTTATTTTGCAGTTCTGGCACCTCAGGGGCTCTGCTAATGTGACATGGCATCCTCAAACCATTCCAGCAAAATCTTAACTCCAATATTTAGCTTCTTCCCTTCTGCGCTTTGCACTGTGCCTCAAAAGTAGGTTTCGACCACATATGGAGTATCTGTGTAATCAGGAGAAATTGCACAATAAATTGTACTGTGCATTTTCTCCTGTTATCCTTGTGAAAATAAAAAATTTGGGACTAAACTAACGTTTTTGTGGGAAAAGTTTTTCTTACGGCTCTACGTTGTAAACTTCTGTGAACCACCTGGGGGTTCAAGGTGCTCACCACACAACTAGATGCATTCATTTAGGGGTCTAGTTTCCAAAATGTGTCAATTGTGGGGGGTTTCCACTGTTAAATCACATCAACGGCTGTACAAATTCAAAATGGCGTCCACTCTCCATTTCCAGCCATTTTTGCGTTCAAAAAGTCATACTGTGCTCCTTCCCTTTTGAGCCCAGCTGTGCCCCCAAACAATAGTTTTCCCCCACATATTGGGTATCGACCTACTCAGGAGAAATTGCGCAACAAATTTTATGGTCTATTTTCTCCTGTTACCCTTGTGAAAATAAAAAAATTTTGGCTAAAGTAACATTTTTGTGAAGAAAAAAAAAAGTAAAATGTACATTTTTTCCTTCCACATGGCATTACTTTGAGGGGCTTTATGACAGAAAATACCCCAAAGTGACATCATTTTAAAAACTGCACCCCAGAAAGTGCGCAAAACCACATTTAAGAAGTTTATTATCCCTTCAGGTGCTTCACAGGAATTTAAAGCAATGTGGAAGGAAAAATATAAAAATTATTTTTACCATTTTTGGGTGATGAAGTAAGAATAGTTACATATTTACCACTTAAGCTGTGTGCACACGTCGAGTTTTTGCCACAAGAGCTGAAGGGAATCCGGATGCCAGCAAAGTGAATGAGAATCCTGAAGTGTCATGCACACGTTTGTGACTTGCAGATTCAAATCTGCAGCATTTCAATTTTTTCAGTGTTTTTGCAACGTTTTTTCACCCTTTGACTTCAATGAAGTCAGTCAAAAAGGCTTTAAGACCGCAGTCTAAAAATGATTATGAATTTGCTGCGTTTTCGTAGCGTTTTTGCTTGCGTTTTTAGACAGTAGTGAATGTTATAGAGATTGATATTAGATATAGACAGATGGACATCTAGTCATGGCCAAAAGTGTTGGCACCCTTGAAATTGTTCCAGAAAAGGAAGTATTTCTCCCAGAAAATTATTGCAGTTACACATGTTTATTTCCTTTGTGTGTATTGGAAAAACACAAAAAAAGAAACAAAAAAGGAAAATTGGACATAATTTCACACAAAAGCCTGAAAATGGGTTGGACAACATTTTTTGACACTTTTCCAAAATTGTTGGTAAAACAACTTTGTTTCAAGCATGTTATTCTTGTTTAAACTCACCGGTGTGAGTTTGAACTCACACCTGAAACCAGATTAAAAGGAATGAAGTTGATTCAATCTTTGCATTATATCTCTGTGTGTGCCACACTAAGCATGGAGAACAGAAATGGGAGAAGAAAACGGTCTGAGGACTTGAGAATTAAAATTGTTAAACAATATCAGCAATTTCAAGGTTACAAGTCCACCTTAAGAGTCTTGATGTTCTTTTGTCCACGGTGCGCAACATAATCAAGAAGTTTACATGCCGCTGTAGCTAATCTCCCTGGATGTGAATGGCAGAAAAAAACTGATGAAAGGTTGCAACATAGGATATTGCGGATGGTGGATAAGCAGCGCCAATCAAGTTCCAAAGAAATTCAAGCTGTAATGCACGCTCAGGGAGCAAAAGTGTCAGCGTGAACTATAAGTCAACTTTTTAATGAAATGAAGCACTGTGGCAGGAGACCCATGAGGACCCCACTGCTGATAGACATAAAAAAGCTAGACTGCAGTTTGGCAAAATGTACGCAAGCAAGTCAAAATCCTTCTGGGAAAGTGTCTTGTGGACAGAGGAGACCAAGATTGAATTGTTTGGTAAAGCACATCATTCTACTATTTACCGAAACCGGAATGAGGCCTACAAGGAAAACAACACAGTACCTATAGTCAAATATGGTGGAGATTCCAAGATGTTATGGGGTTGTTTTGCTGCCTCTGGCACTGGGTACCTTGGCTGTGCAAGGCGTCATGAAATCTAAAGATTACAAAGGATTTTGGGTCGCAATGTAGTGCCCAATGTCAGAAAGCTGGGTTTGCATCCTATGTCATGGGCGACTCCAAATATACTTCAAGAAGCACCCAGAAATGGATGGAAACAAAGTGCTGGAGAGTTCTGCAGTGGCTAGCAATGAGTCCAGATCTAAATCCCATTGAACTCCTGTGGATAGATCTTATATTTGAAGGGTACCTTCTCCCAACAGCAATTTTGAGACCTGGAGCAGTTTTCAAAAGAGTGGTCCAAAATTCTAGTTGAGAGGTGCAAGAAGCTTGCTGATGGTTATAGGAAGTGATTTATTGCAGTTATTTATTCCAAAGGGTGTGCAATCAAATATTAAGTTGAAGGTGCCAACAATTTTGTCCGGACCATTTTTTGGGGTTTAGTGTAAAATTATGTCTAATTTGTCTTTTTTTGTGTGTGTGTGTGTGTGTGTTGTTGTAATACACACAGAGAAATTTAACGTGTATAGCAACACATGTGTAATTGCAATAATTTTGTAGGAGAAATACTTCATTTTCTGGAACAATTTCAAGGGTGCGAACACTTTCGGCCAAGACTGTATGGACAGACGTATGTATAGACAGACTTTTTTAAAAAATATATCTTATTTTTAATTGGGCAAAAGGAATGAGGGGGGGGGTTAAATATTTGTGTTTTAATTTTAGTCATTTTGCATCGCCATATTTTAATAGCTATAATTTTTCCATATTTCTGCCTGCAGAGTCATATGACTGCTTGTTTTTAGGCTATGTTCACACATCATGTTTTTTTTTGCGTCACAAATCTGCAGCAAAACTTGATCTCTGGCAGGAAAGAAGCTGCGTTTTTTAATGCGTTTTTTTTTTGCAAAATTGTGTCTCTTGTTCATGCTTTGTCTCTTTTATGCATGTAGATAAAGTTTAGTGAAAAAAAAAATTTCATTCTTGTTTTGGTATAACAGTGGGAGAGGTGAATTGTTCAGGAATAGTTTAGCTAACAAAGTCAATGCACTGCCAGTGTGTATGACACTATTTACTTTCACACTATGGGGTCTGCCATTCAGTTGCACAGGTATTGTTCAATTTCACACCTTCCTGAGCCACATGTATTGTTCAATCTCAAAGGTGCCAGTGTTTACAATGTACACATCACTAATTTAATTAAACACTTCTTATACAAACAACCATCTCAATGACCAAGACAAGATGGTAAAATCTCAAAAATAAATGCATTTCACATACTGCTGTACTTGCTTATTTTCACTAAAAACGCAGCAAAACCTGATAGCTATGTTCACACATCATGTTTTTTTCAGCGTTTTTCACTACCTTTTACTTCCTATGGGTGAAAAAATGCTGAAAGAAGTGACATGGTCTGTTTTCCAAAAAAGACAGCAAGGCACAAAATACAAACATCATGGGGTTTTTTTGTTGCAAATCGAAAATTCTGGTTTCTCATACACTTTGCTGGTACTGTAGCTGAAAAGTTGCATAAAAATCTTTTGCAAAAAACGCTGAAAAAACCATGATGTGTGAACATATCCTTAGAGGGACAAGTTGTTATTTTTATTGGTGCCATTTTCGGGCACGTAACATTTTTTGAAAGCTTTGTATTCCAATTTTTAGGTGGCAGAATGAACAAAAATCAGCAATTGCCTTTTTTTTTCATACTGTTCCGCGTGTGGTAAAATGATAAGGTAGCTTTATTCTTCTGGTCAGTACAATTACAGGTGTGATTTTCATATTGCCCACACCTCTTACTTGCCACAGGTGAGTTTGAACAAGCATCACATGCTTGAAATAAAGTTGTTTACCCACAATTTTGGAAAGGGGCCAACAACTTTATCCAGACCATTTTTGGGCTTTAATGTCAAATTATGTCCAATTTCGCTCTTTTTTTTTTTCTTTCTTTTGTTGTGTGTTTTTTCCAATACAAACAAAGGAAACAAACATGTGTATAACAAAGCATGTGTAATTACAATAATTTTGTAGGAGAAATACTTCCTTTTCTTGAACAATTTCAAGGGTGCCAACACTTTCGGTCAAGACTGTATAGACAGAAGTACATATAGACAGACCTTTTTTTAAAAAAAAAATTTTTTATTGTCTTCTTTTTAATTGGGCAAAAGGGATGAGGGGGTTAAATATTTGTGTTTAATTTTAGTTTTTTTTCTTTAAATTTCCCATGTAAGTACCGCATGATAGCTGATTAAATCAGCCGTCATGTGCGGGGAAAGATGCGTACTTTAAAGGTCTTGAAGGCTCCTTTTATCGGGTTTGGACTCCTTCTCAGAAATTTAGAAACTCCGCCTCCTACCTATCCTTTATCACATAAACCGTCTCAACATTTTAATATATGCTATTTTTATTTTTAACCTCGTCATACAGTGACTGGACCTCCCCCCACTTTCGCTTTCCCCCTCTCATTCTCTTCCTCCTACCTTGTTGGTCCCCCTCTATATATCCAAATTTTCTCCTTCCTCATTACCCAGTTGATTTTTTGATTCTCTTATTTCTTTTTTACGCATCCTTATCCTTGTTTTTCTTATATTGTCATTACTTATATATAGAGACCATTACATCTCTTTTATGTTATACATTGATCATATATTCAAATTGCATCATCTGTATTAGGCTATGTGCCCACGATGCAGAAATGCTCAGGATTTTTTCCTGAGCGTTTCTGCATCTCCCTGGCAGAAAAAAAGCATGCAGATTGTACATGCGGATTGTACATGCAGATTGTACATGCGGATTGTACATGCATTTTCCTGCCAGGGACATGCGGAAATGGAGCATTTATTCACTGACATTTCCGCATGTGGATTGACAAGCTCTTTCCAAGCGATTAGCATCACTTGGAAAGTGCTTGTGACAACTAGGTCACACTATATAAATACATGCAACCGGCATGGATTTATATAGTGTGACCCGAGAGAGTGGTAAAAATCAAAAAATAAATATATACTTACCCTCCGATGGCCCACGCTGTCTTGTTTCGCTCGGTCCTGGCTGCCGGCAGCAGTGAATTGAAAGACCTGCCGACGTCAGTGTAGCGTGACCCGTCACATGACTCTGACGTCAGCGCAGGTCCTTCAATTCACTGCAAAGTGCCGGGAAGCAAGTAGGAGCGCAGCGTGGGCCGACAGAAGGTAAGTATACATTTATTTTTTATTTTATTTTTTTTTTATTTTTTTACAGATTTTTTAATGGTACCTGGGTGTGGATGAGACTCTCCTCTCATCTACACCCAGGTACCATCCGCACATTAGAATGCTTGGATTACGCATCTACATATACAGTGATGCGTAATCCATGCGGTCTAATGCAAGTCAATGGTGGCGAAGACGCAGCACTTCCGCAAAATAATTGGTAGTGCTGCGTTTTTTCCCGCAATGATAATCCGCAGCGGAAATTTCCGCAGCATGTGCACAGCACATGGGGATTATCATTGGGGAACATTGCTGCCCTTCTACTAAGCGTTTTTAATGCGTTTCCGCAGCTGCAAAAACGCTGCAGAAACGCATTAAAAGCGCATCGTGGGCACACAGCCATACTATGTTTTGCTGCAATCTTCATGAGAAATCTGTGTACCTACATTTCAAATATTTAAAATTTGTTGTACACTTTTCTTTATATGATTTGATTCTGATTGAAAAATGTGCGCATGTTATTTATCTGCTTTGTCTATTTCTTCATTAAATAAAACATTGAAAACAAGACAAATAAAGGTCTTGAAGGGATTAAAGGGAATTTGTCACCAGGCGTTTGCCACCCTATCTGACAACAGCACATTGAGACAGAGAACCTAATTCCAATGGTGTGTCACTTACTGGGCTTCCTGCTGTAGTTTGGATAAAATCTCTATTTTACCAGCAGGAGATTCTCACTAGAATACTAGTAAATCTGCTGCCATGTTGTCGTCCATATTCATGATCTCTGTATATAACCCAACCTCCACCACTGATTGGCAGCAGCTCTCTGCCTATGCTCAGTGTACACAGAAAGCTTTTATCAGCTTTCCAGCAAGCAGCACAGTAAGTTCTACTTCGCCAAACATTTAGCTACACCACCTCACCTGCTTGGTTTCCTTTTGTACACAGTCCCTTCTCCTTTGATTGACAACTCTAGCTTCATGGAGCCAAAGAAGAGAGGAGATAGAGGGAAAACAAACAGATGTGAAGGTGTACTTGATGGTGTAAATGTGTAGCCACGTTCCCTAATCTTGCACACATTTTGTAATATTCAGGAGGATTAACGAAGCCAATGGGACTAGTTTTCTTTTTATAGGGATATGAAGAAAGCTGTTTTTTTGTGAGTAGCATTAAATAAAATACCAGTACTTACAATATACTTATGTTCTCAATGAAGAAGAGTCAATTTGTGAAACTTGGCTTTTATTTTTTTATATTTTTTTTAAGATTGAGGCTGTTATTTGTTGATCAAGTATATAGTCATAGTCCAGCATTTAAACTTCCGGGAGTCTAAGTCTCAGACCACGGCCCCACTATCAGTATTTGGTCCGTATTCAGTCAGTATTTTTTCTCAGGAGTGGGAGCCAAAACCAGGTGAGGAACAGAGAAAAGGTATAATAGAAACAAGTCACCAATTCTGCATTTATCACCCACTCCAGGCTTGGGCTTCCACTCCTGAGAAAAAATACTGATCAAATACTGATAGTGGTGCCATGTCCTTAATCTGCAAATCATAACTCCAATTAATAAGCCCACTCCACTTGTATACCTGTCAGTATAAAAAAAATATTTGAGGTCCTGACATGAAAATATGGATGTTAAAACATGGGCAGCAGAAATTCTTTTATACATATCTCTTACAGGCAACAAATGTTTGAATTTGATGCAAAGTCTTCAACAAGAGATGACGATGCTTTTCACTTTGTCAGCTATGTCCCTGTGAATGGCAGATTGTATGAGTTGGACGGTTTAAGAGAGGGACCCATTGACCTTGGTAAGATTGAAATGACTTTGAAAGTCTGTTAACAGTTCAATTAAGTTTAACCTTTTGCTTCCTCAGCCAATTTTCGTGTTTCCACTACTTTCACCCCCCCCCCCCCCCCCTTTTTTTTTTTTTTTTTTTTTTTTTTAACTAAGCCTGCAGGACGAATTCTAGTTGTGAATGACAGCTTCCATTTTACCATATAGTGTACTTGGGAAAAAAAATCCAAGTTTGATGAAAGTACCACTCCAGCGTTTTTGTTTCTTTTTATTGCACCGCTGTACTTTAAATGTAAGTCACCTGTCTCACACTCGCCTTCCACTGCCTTCATCGGTTTCCCTGCCGCACCCGTTCGTCTCCTGTGAACAGTGACCTGCTGGAGCGCGCCTGAGGTCACTTTTCAATACAAGTCTGAGAGCCTCGTTCTGGCTCTCATAGACTTATATTGAGAGCTTTTGAGCGGATCTTCTGACTTCCAGCTGTCAGAAGCTGCGCTCACAAGATGGTGCTGCGGGACTGTTAGCTCTGCTGAAAACGGGGGAAGACGCAAGAGGGTGAGTATTTAACTTGGGGCTGTGGGCTTACAGTTAAAGGACCACTCTCGTAGAGAAAAAAACAAACACTGTAGTGGTGCTTTAAATGGTGAAAAAAAAAATGTCTGTTCCGCCATGTATTTTTTTTGTTTTAAAGACATTTATTGTGTGGTAAAAATGTCCTGTTAGTATGATTCTCAAAGTAAATATGATTACTGCAATACAATTGATTTTTTAATTGTACATTGTGAAAGAATATTCTGCTTTATTGTTAAAAAAAAAAAAAAAAATACATAAAAAATATTGGTTTGTGTCACCATATTCTGAGACTCGTATAATTTTTATTCTTGCATCAATGGAGCCAAGTGAAGACTTGTTTTTACGTGGCGGGCTGATTTGTATCAATAAAACAATCTGTGGTACATATGCTTTGATTGCTTTTTTTTGTGAGGTGTAAACAAAAAACCCTTAACGCTATTATTTAAGTTTTTCCTTTTCTCTTTACAGCGCTTTAATGTCTGAGTTAATTTATATTTTGATAGACTGGACTTTTATGGACACGAGGATACCAAATAGTATATTTTTTCCCTTCACCCACGACAGCACCTGAGTGGCATCCACCCTATCACTGGACAGAAAGCCAATAGAAAAAAATAAAAAGGCCACTCCCACTTCCTCCGGTGGTTTCATGTCCTGCGGACAGTGGAGCCTTGGGCACATGGCTGGAGCAGCCGTGGATCATGGAGCATCCTAAGGCTGAGTTCACACGATGCTGTTTTAGTGCGTTTCCTCTGCGGCTTGGTAATAGGTCTGCCATGTAGAGCAATGATAATCTGCATGTGCTGTGCACATGATGCGGAAATTTCCGCTGCAGATTATCATTGCGGCACAAACCGAAGTACAACCAATTCAGGTGCGATTTTGCGCCCATTGACTTTCATTGAATCACAGCAAACCCGCACGTATAATATATCTATACATGCGGATTTTCTTCTTTTCAGTGTAAATCAATAGGCGCCGCGGCTGGTGCCCGGTTCGGGAGAGGAGACTGCTACTCCTCATCCGACTGCTGCTCTGGCTGATAACAGCAAGAGCAGCGTGGATGGGAGAAACAGCAGCCTGCTTCTCCCAGCTCATGTGCCAGCGCCAGTTAAAAAAAAAAGTGAAAATAAAAGAAAATCCTTATGCTCACCTGTCCGGCGGCCCTCAGTGTCCTCCTCTGCGAAGTTGTCCTGTCAGCGGCTTGCTGTACACTGCTTGGCGCGGGCTCGTGCCCCGCAGTGTACTTACAGGACCTGCGGTGACGTCAGCGGTCACCTGATGGTCACGCGACCATCAGGTGATCGGTGATGTCACCGATCAGCTGATCCCCACGTCAATTTTATTCTGGGGTCCCCCTGTAATCTAGCCAGTAAAGCTAAACAAACAGATGTGGGCTGATATTAATAGCCATGGAACATTGTTGGCTAGTGGCCCCTTCCACGGCTACTAATATAAACCCCCATCAGCCGGCTTTCCCTCTGCTGGTTATAAAAATGACGCGGGAGCGCCATTTTTTATTTTTTTTTTTAATTTTAGGCTCTGTGCCCATAATTCAGACGTAGCAATACTTTGGACGCAAATTTTTTCTGCGTCCAAAACGTTGCATTCTATTGAACACAGGTATGTGTTCACTAACCATGTTTATTTACCGCATTCAATACTTTCTAGTGGTTAAATTCTGTTGTGGAGACTAGCGACTCCGCAAGAGAAATTGACATGCTGCGGTCCTGAAAGATTCGCTGCATGTCAGTGTCCACGGGTGATTTGCAGCCTCTGATGCACGCATAGCGTACATGGGATTTCTAGAGATCCCATCCACTAACTATGCTGTAACATCGGATGCTATATATCAAAAAGGAGGTCAGTAGATTACAACTTCCGATTCAGGATACAACATCAACAAACAAACTCAAGCTGAATCAGCCCAGTTTCAAGGAAGATATGAATACAATTATTAAAATTAAATCATTTTTATTTCCAATAATTTGTTAAAAAGATTTTTTTATATATCAAAAACAAGTACATTCAAAAATCAAAGTCAAATCTCGATTACAAACTTGTATTATTATAGTAAGTTGTCTCCTTTAATAAATCGTGTCAAGATACTCTACTCCATTTCTATTGCACTCATTCCCTAATAATAAAGTGCTGAAAAAGAGGTTTTTAATATATGTTACTCAAAAATTCAGAAACATAAAGTGCAAGTGCAAAAAAGTTTTTCCTCTCTGTGTTGAAAGGTATATAAATATATTGATAGGTATACAAGTATATGAATTTTTTGTTGTATTTTGTATTTTTCAGACAAGGTAATGTCAAAAAATGGGGAATAAAACCAGCAACAATTAATTAATTTCTTGGATAAGGTGCTATGCATATGGAGGCAAATTCATTCAGAGTTCACAGATAGCAGGCATAATGGTTCTAAGGGGAGTACTTACATGGCTCAATGTCTAGCTCCTAAAGATGAGACTGTGATTTACCCCGACGACGCCGTTTCGCCTTGGGCTTCTTCAATAGGGGGCGTCTGGATGCTGCGGGTTTGACGCTGTATATATACGCAGCGTCAAACCTGACTGATTGCAGTGTCATTATATGCGGTGGATTCACATGTACCGACAACAAAAGTGCGGTAGTAGAACACCGCGTTTTGGACGCAACATAATTACGTTGTGTCCAAAGCGCTGCTGAGTGCTGATCGGGGGATGTAGTGGCTAACCAGGGCTGTGGACTCCTAAAATATATAATAAATTGGGTACAGTAGTTCAATGCAGTATGTGCTGAATATTTTTTCATAGGAATTTGGGAAAGTTATGAAATGTCCTATAAATGGCTGTTCTATTCCTGATCTAAGGCTACATTCACACACAGCGTTTTTGCTGCGTTTCTTGAGGATACTTTTTTCAGCTGCAAAAGCAGATCAGCTTTTTAAAAAACCGCATCACCTGAAAGGTTTTTGAGCTCATAGATAATGTTTTCAATAGCAAAAGCAGATTAGAAAAACGCCGCACAAACTGACATGCTCATTCTTTGTGAGGATCCGTTTTTGAGCCCAAAAACGGATCCTCACAAAACGATGTGTCTGTCATATCTTGAAACCCATTGACTTTGCTGGGATGCCCAGTCACTGCATTTTCCTGCAAAAAACGGATCCGCAAAAACGCTGTGTGTGTATCATGGCCGTAGCCAGTGAGGGGCAAGGGGGGCAGCTGCCCCCCCCCTCGAAGCAGGGGCATGCACCTATCAAAACTCACTTGCAGGACGGGAGCACTGCAGCATTCATCGGCTCCAGACTGCAGGGGGCAATCTCCCCTCCTCTGTCCTGTCTTCTGCCGTCTTCACCAGAGAGAGAGGGGGAGGGGTGCCTGCCCTGCACAGGATCTGATTCCTGGGCCCCGAGCTGGAGAAAGTGAAAGTACTACTGCTCATCTCTGTCACAGGAAGGTAACTAATGCTAATATTGTAGGTGATTATTATGTGCTCTCTGTACAATGTGTGAACTATATGTGCGATATGTGAAATGTACTATTTGCTGTCTGTAGCTGTCATCTGTCTGTCACACTATCTATCCCTCCATGTATCCATCTATCCCTCCATGTATCCATCTATCCCTCCATCCATCTATCCCTCCATCCATCTATCCCTCCATCCATCTATCCCTCCATCTCTCCATCTCCCTCTCTCAATCTTTCTATATATCTCTCCCTCTCTCCATCCTTCTATCTGTCTCTCCCTCTCTCCATCCTTCTATCTGTCTCTCCCTCTCTCCATCCTTCTATCTGTCTCTCCCTCTCTCCATCCTTCTGTCTCTCCCTCTCTCCATCCTTCTGTCTCTCCCTCTCTCCATCCTTCTATCTGTCTCTCCCTCTCTCCATCCTTCTATCTGTCTCTCCCTCTCTCCATCCTTCTATCTGTCTCTCCCTCTCTCCATCCTTCTATCTGTCTCTCCCTCTCTCCATCCTTCTATCTGTCTCTCCCTCTCTCCATCCTTCTATCTATCTCTCCATCCTTCTATCTGTCTCTCCCTCTCTCCATCCTTCTATCTGTCTCTCCCTCTCTCCATCCTTCTATCTGTCTCTCCCTCTCTCCATCCTTCTATCTGTCTCTCCCTCTCTCCATCCTTCTATCTGTCTCTCCCTCTCTCCATCCTTCTATCTGTCTCTCCCTCTCTCCATCCTTCTATCTATCTCTCCATCCTTCTATCTGTCTCTCCCTCTCTCCATCCTTCTATCTATCCCTCTGACTTTATCTATCCCTCTCTCCATCCATCCCTCTATGACTTTATCGATCTATTTAAATATAAGCAATATATGTGGGAGTCAGAGTCGGTGTAAGGGAAATTGAGGAGTCGGAGTCGGGGGTTACCCCCCGTGTCACACCCAGCGTAAACCGCACGCTTTCTCAGTGAATGAGGAATGACACGGGAATAACCCCGCCCACAACCCAGCAGCCATCGGTGGAATGCGGAAGAGGGACCCCCGGCTGCAGCCGCAACTTGTCGTGACGTCAGCAGATGTCAGCGCCGGCTGCAGCCTCGGGTCACGTGCTGCCTGTGAGCGGCCACCGATAGCGCCGCTCACAGGCAGTATCAGCAGCGCAACGTAATTAGAAAGAAGGTTGTATTTATCATTTAAAACACAGTTTGTTTTTGTTAAAAGTACCGGACAACCACTTTAATGCCATAGCGTGCAAACATGAATTATATGAAATTGGAATTGCATTACTGCTCTAGAAAATAGGATAAAAATTAAGATACTTAGCGCATCAATTGGCCAATTCATTTGTGCGCTTAGTATCTTCATTTTTTCCTATTTTCTAGAGCAGTAATGCAATTCCAATTTCATGTTTGCATGATATGGCGTTACGGAGTCCGACTTTATATATAAAGGTGGCTACTCTTAGTATGCACTTGTTCTCTGTTTGGTAGTAACGGTCAGTGTTTGATATTGGTTTTTAGCTGGGGGCTTGTGTAAGCAGTCGGGCCTGCCGCCTTGGGTATTGGCCTGTCGGGACTGCCACATGGCTTGGTGTGATGGGACCTTCGGCTGTGTATGACCCTCTGTGATATGCATTAATTTTGGTATAAGCAATAAACTTGGCACTCAGATATTTGTAAACGTGTATTACATTTATTGACAATCTGCAATCTAACAGTTCGGTCTGTTTAGACCTTCGTCAGAACTAATTGCCGTATGAAGGAAGCTTGAGGTGAGTAATGACAGCGCTGTGTCAGAACATAGGGCAATCATTTCTTATTCTGGTCACCCCCACAATCTCATACATGTGAGTGATCGTACTTAGGGTAGCTAAGTTTAAAATAAAAGTTGACAAAAGCTGCAAGCTAACTTTTTCTCAAATTATCTTCAAGGTTCAGCTACCTTCTCTGCAGCAATAGCTTTATTTCCCGCACTCTACCATCTAGCTCAGGGATGTCAAACTCAAACACACAAAAGGCCAAAATGAAAAACTTTGTCAAAGTCGCAGGCCAACTAGTATACAGTATAATGACCCCACATAGTCCTCCATACAGAAAAATGGCCCCACATAGGGGTGGTGTTTCTGGTATCCCGGGCCAAATATAGTCCCCCTGCGGGCCAGATTTGGCCCACGGGCCAGAGTTTGCTATGTATGATCTAGATCCTCTGATGGGAAATTTACAATCCTCACTGTGGGGGGTGTGGAAGCCTTATCAATACTGTACTGGTAAAACTTCCTTTCCCTCACTTTCTATAAGGGCTCGTTCACACAAGCGTATAAAACGGACGAGTGCAATGTGAGAAAACATTACATTGGTCAGAGTGCAATGTTGTTAAATCTCTCAATGCTCATCTGCGAGTTTTTCGTCAGCTGTAATCGGACCGAGAAAAAAATCGCATGCTGCAAGTGGATGTGCAAATCTGATCGCACTCGCCAATGCAAGTCAGTGGGTACAAGAAAAAATGGCGCACAGACCACTTTTACTTTACGCCCACATCACAAAGGAATCACCAGATTTCATGAGCCAAGTACAGTGAATTCACAGCCCTCAGAATAGATATACATAAATAGAATAGATAGATATCCCGTAGATATGTGATTTCAGTAAGACACCCCCCCCCACACACACATATAATAAACATGCACCCTTTAGTGTCTTTAATGTGGCACTAAAGGGTGTTTAAACAAATAAAAAAAGCTAAATAAATAATACGACGTGGGGTCTCCCATTATTTTTGATAGCCAGCAAAGGTAAAGCAGACAGCTGCGTGCTGATATTATCTGGCTGTGAAGGTCCATGAATATTGGGCACTTCCAAGCCTAAAAGTACCAGCCACAGCCGCCCCAGAAGTCTTTCAGGTATCTTAAAGCATGATAATGTCAGCCCGCAGCTGTCTGCTTTACCTTTGCTGGTTATCAAAAATAGGGGGGGACCCCACGTCGTTTATATTTAGTTATTTATTTGGTTAAAAAGCTAAACACCCTTTACACATGAAAGGCACTAAAGGGAGGAAGTTTATTATTTATAGGGTGTCATGGAAAATATTAAGAATTCCCCCCCCCCCACCACCACCACCGTTTATCTACCATCTGTCAGAGTAGAAGAGCCCACAATCTAAGGAGCTGTTGCTATACAAATAGCAGGAGCCACCAAGTGTCCTGGCTAATTACCATACAAATGGAGCTTGTAGTACCATAGACCTGTGATAAATAGAAATCTCAGCATATGGGCCAGAGAATAAAAGAGCGAGGAAATAGCTTAAGCGTCAAAGAAATCTTATCACACTCCGTACAATAGCAGGGTCATCGTCATTTGTAAACTCCTTTTCTCAGCAGTCTTGCAGGCCCTTCACGAATTATGGAATATCGGAAGTTTTATACTTCCGATAATAATGGCACACACATTTTTAGAGGCAGGGTCCACTAAGGAAAAATACCCATTTTTTTCCGGATCTGTGAGCCCTTCCCGTGAGCTGTGGCGCAAAAGTGCCAAAATAACCAATGGCAGTTGTCATGTCTAGTCTCTAAAGAAAGGTAAATTCGTAATAAAAAATGTTATCACTTGCGAACTTCTGCGATCAACCAGCGAGAAGTTATCGCAGAAGTTAGATATTTTAATAAAACCATGAAGGGCGGGGACCAACACACGTGAGGTCATCACAGGGTTAGTGTGTGGGCAGGTCCTCCTTCGGCATAAAATATCCAACTGAAGATTGATCCATACTCAGGCCGGGAGGTATATATTCTATAAGCAACTGGTCACGTTCGATAACGGTCAAATCAATTGGAGCGCCTCCCCTCCAGCTAAACTGAATCGTCTCTACGATCGGTCTAGTAAGTCTTCTATTAATCCCTTTTAGTTTGTGTATCTGTATATTCTGTACTGTATTGTCCCCCTTTGTAAAATCTTTGTATATTTTTCATAAACGCTGCCTCCCTTTTGGATTAAGCATAAAATGTAATAGTTCTGTTTCTTGTGCTCTGTAATCGTTCCCTCCCCCAAAGCCATACGCTACCAGAAAGCAGGCGTCCGATCAGGCCTGTATTATATTTTAAAACTGATCGTGGTGGCAGCGAATAATCTTGTGCTGTTGTGAAGCCAGCAGTGATCGTACAGGGGCGTATACACACATTCCATGCATTGGAATCCGATGGTGTGTACGCCATACGCTCACTGCTCGCTTACCGATAGCTACGTAGTGAGTAATCTGGATCATGCGTGTGCCGAACTCCTGACAAAGTGACAGCAGCGGTGTGATACGCCGGTGTCGTTCCTGACATAAGTGCCTTCTGAAATTATACAGGGTGGTCCAACAGTAGTTGGCCAGAAAATAATAACATTTATTTTGATTTGTATATAAAATTATATTTACTAACACAAGCATAACATTGACAATTAAATTTTATTCTGAACAAGAATACAAAAGCCCTTACATTTTATCAACGCAGGTGCTCAAACTGGTTTCCATTACAATTTCCACATCTTTGAAGTCTGCCTCTTACGCTTCGACAAACTTTTTTGCACAAGTCTCTTTGGGTATTAATTTCTTGAAATGCATCTCTTATGTAACACTTTTTGGTTTTCGACTATAAACTTTGTCCTTGAGTACTCCCCAAAAGAAAAAATCCATTGGGGTCAAGTCTGGTGAACGTGCCGGACAATCAAGTGGGCCTCTTCAGCCAATCCATTTATTAGGAAATGTTTCATCAAGATACTCGCGGACTACTCTTGAATAATGTGGAGGGGCCCCATCTTGTTGGAAATAAAGGTAATTTGAATTAGTCTGTTGCTGTAACTGGGGAGCAATTGATTCATTAGAATTTCGAGATACTTATCTCCTGTGACTGTTCCATCAAAAAATATTGGTCCTAAAACACCAAAACTTGAAATACCACCCCAAACATTGACACCAGGCTCATTTAGTTGTTGCTCTAATGTTAAATGCATGTTCTCATTATACCAGTAAATACAATTATGTCTGTTAATATGGCCAGATAATTTGAAAGAAGCTTCATCACTCCACATAATGTTATCTAAAATTACTGGATTTTCTTCAATTTCGTTAAGCATAATCTCACTAAATTGCAGCTGCCTGTCTGGATCATCCTCCAATAAACCATGACTTAGACGTGGACGATAAGCTTTCCACCCAATAGATTTCAGGATTTGCATGATAGAAGCTCGTGAAATTCCCAATTCCAAAGAGGATCTTCTGGTGGAATTTTTTTGACTCTGAACAAATGTTTCAGCAACAAGTTGTTTATCTTCTGTACAGATTGTTTTGGGCCGTGAATTTGTCACGAATGCGGTAAATGGTTTGTCTCTTTGGGGCTTGAGTACCAACTGTTTCTGCCTAATTTGCTCTAATGGTTTCAGCATTTTGAGATTTCCAATACTCTGTTAAAATCCATTTTCTTTGATCTGTTTTTAAATTATTTGCCATTATGTGTTATCTGAATTGTCTGAAAAGAAAACAGATTTGGGGGAGATCTATCTGTGAAAACTAGATCTGTGAAACTGGCTCAGTTGCCCTTAGCAACCAATCAGATTCCAACTTTCATTTTCGAAAGAGTCTGTGAGGAAGGAAAAGTGGAATCCGATTGGTTGCTAAGGGCAACTGAGCCAGTTTCACTGTAAACCATGTTTGAGAAATCTCCCCCTTCATAACCTTATTACACTTTCTGTCCACCTACTTTTGGACCACCCTGTATATCTATAGGATATACAGTGGGGCAAAAAAGTATTTAGTCAGCCACCAATTGTGCAAGTTCTCCCACTTAAAAAGATATGAGAGGCCTGTAATTGACATCATAGGTCGACCTCATCTATGAGAGACAAAATGAGAAAACAAATCCTGAAAATCACATTGTCTGATTTGGAAAGAATTTTTCAGCAGCAGAAGGGAAGGAAGGGAGACACAGATTCTCTACTTCGTGGGTAGGCGGAGCCCCATAGGATAGTCACCTCAGATTGGAAAAAGACGACCGGCCCCTCCAGTATATAGGCTCCTCCTACTCCCATGTTCATCAGTCTTTTTATCTCAGGTCTCAGAGGATAGTCGCTGCTTCGGCAGCTCCTCAGAAGAGTTGTTATTTTATATCCAGCGAGTCCTGGACCCCCCGTGGTCTAGAGGTCTCTGGGGGTCTCGGCGCTGCTGAGACCCCTGACCCTCCCCTGGCAGCTCTGTGTACCCCTTGAAGAGGTTCCCACTTATGGCTGCCGGCCCCGGGGGATACAGGGCGCTCCCTGGCGGAGGCGCACACCACACATCTGAGAGGGTCCCTGCGTGCTCTGCCATAGGGGGGAGCAAAGGGCCATGGCGCCACACATCCCTGAGGATCCCTGTGGCGTTCAGCCGGGTAAGTACTCTTTGGTCTAAAGAGTATCTTTGACGGCTACGGCAAGTGTACTGCCTGTGTGTTTCTTGTCTATTTCAGACGCTGGCTTGACTGGGGAGCAGAGACGGAGGCCAGTAATTTTTATTTTTTATTTGCGCATGCTTTTTCGTTTTTGCTTCCTGCCTTCATTGAGGCAGGAAGCTCCCTGTATTGGCGCGCGTTTTCTTGCTTTTATTGACTTGCTTCCTGCCTTCATAGAGGTAGGAAGTTTTCTGCCCTCATTTTTGTTGTTTGAATAAGGTGGGGGGCGTGGCCTAGCGGGGGCATGGCTTAGCGTCTCCTGGCTTCCTGCCGTCATTACCTAGGCAGGAAGCGCTTGGTTGAGCGTATGCTGGCGGTCCCTGCTTCTCCCTCCGGCGTCCAGCGGCGCCTCCTGCTCTCTGCTCCCCGTCCGTCCACACACTTAGGAGGAGCGGTCGCCGCAGTACCGGTGAGTCCCCTCTGCCTCTGGCAGGGGTTCTTTGTCAGTGCTGTCTCTCCAGGCTACCTATTAGGAGTCCTCAGGAGCACTGCCGCTTTCTCTCCTAAAGCTATTTACTTCACTGACCTTTTAGGCTGTGTAGTATTATAGTTGCTGTGATGTTAACCCCTTCTGAAAAAGTGGAACTTTAGGGGAAACACATGGTGTTTAAGGGAGTTTCCCCCTATTGATTTTTTGCTCGGCATTTCTGGGGTAGCTCTTTTCTAAGGGTGAGCTTTAACCCTTCAGAGCCTGTCGCATATATATAAAAAAAAAAAAATAAAATAAAAAAAGTGAGTTTTGAAAACAGGCTGTGCAGCTTTCACACTTTTTTGCCATCCTTGTTGTACATCCTGGCATCTGGTGTGGGTGGCATGTCGGATCAGGGGCCTGGGAGTGCGGATCGGTCTCCTGATCCGTTTCAGGTTCAGTCGCACGCCTCTGATACACTCAGGCCTTCTACTACATCAAGTTCAACGCTCAGTGATGTTAAGGTGGAGGCGCTCACTCGCTCCATTGATAGTCTCTCTAGTCTCCTGGGACAGTGGGTGTCAGCTAGATCACACCCAATGCCACGAGGTAAAAAGCGCCGCAAGACTATGGTGGCGTTGTCTCCCTCGCAGAGCGCATCAGAGGCTTCGGATTCACCAACAGATTAGGTTGATGAAATTTCTGAGTCCAAAGAGGAGGATCAACAGGATCGCTCTGTTTCTCTTTCTGGTCGCGTAGATGGGCTTATTAAGGACATGCGGGAAGTATTAGAGCTGTCTGAAGAGCCGACAAGACCGTCTAGGTCGGGCCGTCTGTATCAGAAGACGCGCCGTGTTCTTTCTACATTACCTGCGCATGAGGAACTTAACGAAGTGGTGGAGAAGGAGCGTCAGTGTCCGGATAAACGCTTCCGAGGAACGCGTTTTTTTGATGCCCTATATCCCTGTGCCAAGGAGATGGTTACTAATTGGGTTCCCTCTCCTGAGGTGGATATATCTCTGTCTCAGCTGACCAAGTCTTCCCTGCTTCCTGTTAAAGGGAGAACCAATCTTCAGGATCCTTTGGACAGAAGATCGGAGTCAGCGGCGAAATCCATCTATGAAGCCGCGGGTCATGGTTTCCGAGCGGCCTTGGGGGCCATGTGGGCCGGTGAGGCTTCTCTGCGGTGATTGGATCAGCTGCGTGCGGCGTGGCAGGATGGGACTTCGCGTTCAGAAGTGGAAAAGCTTTTTCAGCGAATGGAAGAAGCTATGTGTTATGGCAGAGATGCAGTACTGGACACTGCTTCAATTCTGTCCAGGGCTCAGGCTTCGGCAGTCACGATTAGAAGAGCTCTGTGGCTTAAACAGTGGACCGGGGATGCAGTATCCAAACAGGGATTGCTTAGTCTGGCATATAAAGGCGGTCAGCTCTTTGGTTCAGATCTTTCGGAACTAATTGCCAAAGCTAAAGCTAAGGATGTTACTCTGCCTGGGAAAAAGGCAGTGGCATCCACAGCCAGCAGGACAGGGCCCGGCAGAGGTCTTCGGTCTTTTCGGGCCAGGGGACGATTCAGTCAGCCTTCTTGGAGATTGGGTCGTCCCTCATCCTCCGGTAGATCCGCCCAGAAATCTTGTACTCCTTGGAAGAAACGGTCCCGTCAGGACAGACGGGAGGTTGATAAAAAGTCCGCTAAGGCTGACTGACGCTAGGGATCCCCCCGAGGGCTCTCGGGTGGGAGGTCGTCTGCTACAATTCGGGTCGATCTGGGCATCCCACATAGCAGACGCCTGGGTGACACGGGTTATGTCGGCAGGCTATTTCATAGAGTTTCATTCGCTGCCTCCAGACAGGTTTCGTCTGACGGGCATTCCGTCCGTGCCAAGACTGGCTGCCGCACTGTTTCAGGAGGTCGACTCTCTACTACAGCAGGGTGTGGTGGTTCAGGTTCCTCCGGAAGACCAGGGAAAGGGTTTTTATTCCAACCTTTTTGTGGTCCCCTAAAAGGAGGACAAGTTTCGTCCGGTGCTGGATCTCAGGGATTTGAATATTTACTTCCGGACACGGAAGTTCCGCATGGAGTCTCTCCGATCGGTGATAGCGACCCTGTCGCAGTACGATTTCTTGGTGTCCATAGACATCCGCGACGCCTATTTGCATATCCCTATCGGCAGGGCTCACCAGCGTTTCTTGCGTTTCGCTATAGGTCAAACCCATTACCAGTTTGCGGCCCTGCCTTTCGGGTTGACCTCTGCTCCCAGGGTTTTTACAAAAATTCTGGCTCCTCTCATGGCGCTTCTTCGAAGACAGGGGGTTACGATCCTCCCCTACCTGGACGACCTGTTCATAGTGTCACCCACAGCGGAGGAGGCAATAGCGGCTCGCGATCTCTCCCTTCAGTACCTGATGGACTTCGGGTGGCTGATCAATTGGAAGAAATTGTCATTGGAGCCAGCACAGTCCATTCTTTTCCTGGGGATGCAGTTCGATACTGTTCGGGCAGTTGTGTCCCTGCCTCCTGTCAAACAGACGAACCTTCGTCTTCTGGTCCAGGCTATGAGGTCGGCGCTGTCAATGTCCCTTCGGGAATGCATGCGCCTTCTGGGTCAAATGGTGGCAACTATGGAAGCAGTACCATTTGCACAATTTCATTCCCGGGATCTCCAGAGCCTTATTCTGACCCATTGGGATCGACCGCTAACTTCTCTGGATCGCTCGGTCATTATCTCCCGCAGGGTGCGAGAATCTCTTGGATGGTGGTTACGTCCGGAGACTCTATCCGTGGGGAAATCCTTCCTTCCTCCGAGATGGTCGGTGGTGACAACCGATGCCAGCCGGACAGGCTGGGGGGGAGTTTGGAACAACCTCTGGATTCAGGGAGTCTGGTCGCCAAAGGAGTCGTCTCTCCCGATCAACATTTTGGAGTTGAGAGCAATATTTCTCTGCCTCCAACATTGGGCGGTCTTATTGAGCGGTCTATCGGTCCGGATCCAGTCGGACAACGCTACGGCTGTCGCGTACATCAACCACCAAGGCGGGACGAGGAGTTCCAGTCTCATGTCGGAGGTCTCTCGGATCCTGGTCTGGGCCGAGTCCAAAGTTCCAGCAATCTCTGCAATTCACATTCCAGGGGTGTTGAATATCTCGGCGGACTTCCTCAGTCGCGAGCAAGTGGACCCTGGGGAATGGAGTATCCATCCAGAAGTGTTTTCTCTGCTGTGTTCCCGTTGGGGGACTCCTCAGGTGGACTTGATGGCATCCAGGCTGAACGCCAGGGTTCCGACGTTCATGTCCAGGTACAGGGACCCGGAGGCGGTGGCGGTGGATGCTCTAGTGGCCCCGTGGGGTCAGTTCAAGCTGATCTATGTGTTTCCGCCGATATCCTTACTACCTCTGGTGATCCGGCGGATCAAACTCGAAAGGGTATCAATAATTCTGATAGCACCAGACTGGCCGCGGAGGACATGGTATTCGACGCTGGTGTCTCTTCAGGCGGCACCTCCGTTTCCGCTGCCCCTTCGCCCGGACTTGCTCACTCAGGGGCCCATTCGTCATCCGGACCGGAGGTCCCTTCGTTTGACGGCGTGGCTCTGGAGACCGAGATCTTGACCCGTCGCGGTTTTTCGCCCGAGGTCATTGCTACCTTGCGGGCGGCCCGGAGTCCAGCTACGTCCAGGATTTATCACAGAACTTGGGAGTCTTTCTATTCATGGTGTTCTGGATCCTCAAGAAACCCGAGGGTTTTTTCCATCCCCAACTTCTTGGCCTTTCTGCAATCTAGTCTGGCCAGGGGTTTGGCAGTTAGTACGGTGCGGGGACAGGTATCTGCTCTTTCCGCACTTTTTAGGAAGGCTATTGCCTCTCGTAGGGATGTGCGCTCTTTTATTCGCGGAGTCGCACGTCAGTTTCCGCCACGGAGGGCAGTTGTGGCTCTATGGCGGCTTAATCTAGTCCTGGAAGCCCTTCAGCATAGGCCTTTTGAGCCTATGGATTCTGCTAAACTTTCACTACTTTCTTGGAAGGTGGCCTTCTTGGTGGCAGTCACCTCTTTGAGAAGGGTATCGGAATTGGCAGCACTTTCTTGCTCACCTCCTTTTCTGGAATTTTTTCCGGATCGCGTGGTGCTTCGTACTCGTGAAGATTTTTTGCCTAAGGTTGTGTCACAATTCCACATTAATCAGGACATTGTGTTGCCTTCTCTTTGTCCAGGACCTAAGAATCCAAGGGAGCGGGCCTTGCACTCGTTGGACTTAGTGCGGGCATTGAAGTTCTATCTTACGATTACCCAAGGTTTTCGGAAGTCGGGCTCTCTTTTTATAATTCCGGCAGGTCGTCTGCGTGGTCAACGTGCTTCCAAGAACACGATAGCTCGGTGGATCCGTTCAGCTATCCTGGAAGCGTACCGGCTCAAGGGCGAGCCTTGTCCGGTTAAAGTTAAAGCTCATTCCACGAGAGCCATTGGCTCATCGTGGGCTTTTCGTCAGGGGACCTCGGAAGCGCAGCTCTGCCGGGCGGCCACCTGGCGCTCCTTTCACACCTTTACTAAGTTTTATAAGGTGGACGTAAGTGCTTCAGCCGATGCGGCCCTGGGACGTAGGGTCCTGCAGGCGGCGGTAATTTAAGTTATCCCTTTACTTAGTTTTCTGTTATTTTAGCGCGGTTTGCGCTCTTGCCTAAGTTTTAGGGTATGGAAGCTTCTGCCTCTATTTCCCACCCTTAAGTAGGTACTGCTTTAGGACGTCCCACGAAGTAGAGAATCTGTGTGTCCCTTCCTTCCCTTCTGCTGCTGAAAGCCGGATTTTGGTAAGAACTTACCTGTAAAATCCTTTTCAGCGAAGGAAGGAAGGGAGACACAGCACCCTCCCAGGGCAGAAGTGTTTTTTTGTGTTTCTAGATGCAGCGCGTCTCCTTCCTGATGTCGATCTTCTGGACTGGGTTTAGCGCTCTACGGCTCTCCTTCCAGTTTCGCCAGCTCTACACAGTTGTCAGGTCCAATGGGGTATGCCTAAGACTGTGTGTTTCTATTACATAACCTGTTTTCTCTCATTTCTGAAATTTCAGAAGGGGATATGTTGTTCTGCTGGTTGGTCTGCTCTTCCTTAGCTTGTGTATGGACTGATGAACATGGGAGTAGGAGGAGCCTATATACTGGAGGGGCCGGTCATCTTTTTCCAATCTGAGGTGACTATCCTATGGGGCTCCGCCTACCCACGAAGTAGAGAATCTGTGTCTCCCTTCCTTCCTTCGCTGAAAAGGATTTTACAGGTAAGTTCTTACCAAAATCCTGCTTTTTTCAAATTTTGGTGGAAAATCAAGTATTTGGTCAATTACAAACGAGCAAGATTTCTGGCTCTCACAGACCTGTAACTTCTTCTTTAAGAGGCTCCTCTGTCCTCCACTCATTACCTGTAGTACTGGCACCTGTTTGAGCTTGTTATAAATATAAAAGACACCTGTCCGCAACCTCAAACAGTTACACTCCAAATTTCACTATGGTGACGACCAAAGCTCTGTTGAAGGACACCAGAAACAAAATTGTAGCCCTGCACCAGGCTGGGGAGACTGAATCTGCAATAGGCAAGCAGCTTGGTGTGAATAAATCAACTGTGGGAGCAATAATTAGAAAATGGAAGACCTAGACCACTGATATTCTCTCTCGATCTGGAGCTCCACACAGATCAAAATGATCTCCAGAACGGTGAGCAAAAATCCCAGAACCACACGGGGGGACCTAGTGAATGACCTGCAGAGAGCTGGGACCAACGTTACACAGGCTACCGTCAGTAACACACTACGCCACCAGGGACTCAGATCCTGCAGTGCCATTCGTCTCCCCCTGCTTAAGCCATTACATGTCCGGACCCTTCTGAAGTTTACTAGAGAGCATTTGGATGATCCAGAAGAGTATTGGGAGAATGTCATATGGTCAGATGAAACCAAAGTAGAACTGTTTGGTAGAAACACAGCTCTGCGTATTTGGAGGAGAAAGAGAATGCGGAGTTGCATCCAAAGAACACCATACCTACTGTGAAGCATGGGGGTGGCAACATCATGCTTTATGGCTGTTCTCTGCCAAGGGACCAGGACTACTGATCCGTGTACATGAAAGAATGAATGGGGCCATGTATCGTGAGATTTTGAGTGCAAACCTCCTTCCATCAGCAAGGGCATTGAAGATGAAACGTGGCTGGGTCTTTCAGCATGACAATGATCCCAAGCACACTGGCAGGGCAAAGTAGGAGTGGCTTTGTAAAAAGAAGCATTTCAAGGTCCTGGAGTGGCCTAGCCAGTCTTCAGATCTAAACCCTATAGAAAACCTTTGGAGGGAGTTGAAAGTCCATGTTGCCCAGTGACAGCCCCAAAACATCACTGCTCTAGAGGAGATCTGCATGGAGGAATGGGCCAACATACCGGCAACAGTGTGTGCCAACCTTCTGAAGACTTACAGAAAACATTTGACTTCTGTCATTGACAACAAAGGATATATAACAAAGTATTGAGATGAACTTTTGTAATTAACCAAATACTTATTTTCCACCAAAGTTTGAAAAAAAATGCTTTCCAAATCAGACAATGTGATTTTCAGGATTTGTTTTCTCATTTTGTCTCTCATAGTTGAGGTCTACCTATGATATCACTTACAGGCCTCTCTCATCTTTTTAAGTGGGAGAACTTGCACAATTGGTGACTGACTAAATACTTTTTTCCCCACTGTATAACTATATATTCATCTTTATATCTGTTATTTTTATATAAGATTGCTTTATTTTTTTGGGAAAATAGCATATAGTATTTACAGTATGTAAAAGATCACATTAAAAAAAACATTGCATACGGAATGCATGTGAGAAAAAAAAATCACATTTGATTGCAATCGGATTGCACTCACATTACATACACAATAAAAAACTGATTTCACTCGGACAACTCTCTTGTCTGAAATTCAGACCCATTTTCATATATATACGTTCGTGTGACTCCAGCCTAATAAATTGTGTTGTCTTCAGGGGCTGTCACCATGCTCATCTGATCACCTGCAAGCTAACCTTGTAACACCCAACCCCACTGCGGTACTGATTTAAGAAGGAACATAGCAGAGCTGTTCAGCATTCTCCTGAGAAGTGCATGTATTGCCCAACCCTCCTGTTGTGCTGATTAACCCTTCCACACCATGGGCATTTTCTGTTTAGTTTTTTCCTCCCTTTTTTCTAAGAGCCATAACTTTTTATTTTATATTTTTCATTTTCCGTCAATATAGCCACATGAGGGCTTGTTTTTCTGCTGGACTAGTTGTACTTTTGAATGACATCATACTTTTTACCACACAGAATTTTTTTCCTTTTTTGCAGTACACTAAGTGTTACAATTGCAAAACAAAATGTAGCTTAACAATTCTTTTGTTTACCATGTTCACTGTAATATGATTCTCCCAGTCAGTATGAGTATGCAGATGCCAAACATGTATAGTGTTTTTTTTTTTTATTTAAGTGGTGAAGAAAAATTCTCACAAATTTCCAATTTTTTTTTTTTTCTCCTTTTGTCGCCATTTTAAGAAACCTGTAACGTTTTCCTTTTTATTTGACTCATTTTTTGCACCCTGATCTGATTCTTTTAATGATACAATTTTGAGGTAGATACAATGTTTTGATTGCCTTTTATTGCAATGTTACATCAGCCAAAAAAGCTTTAATTACAGCGGTTTTTATTCTTTGTTATGCCGTTTACTGATCTGATTAATTTTTTTATATTTTGATAAGAGTTTTACTAATTCTTAGATACTAAATATGTGTTTTTTTAATAAGGTGATTTAATCATTTTGGATTTTTTTTCACTTTTTTCTGTATTCAATAGTTCCGTTAGGGAACTTGAAGCTGTGTTCATCAGGTCAGTTGTCTTATACATAGCAATGCATCAGCACTGCTATTTATATCAGAACAGAAGAGTGGTATAGAATGTATAGCAGAAAAGTGGTCCAAAATACCTGTTGAGAGATGTAAGAAGCTTGTTGATGGTTATAGAAAGTGATTGCCGTTATTTATTCCAAAGGATGTGCAACCAAATATGAAGTTGAGGGTGCCAACAATCTTGTCCGGCCGGGTTTTGTGTGAAATTATGTCCCATTTTGCCTTTTTTCCTTTTTTTTTTTTTTGTGGTGTTCCAATACATACCAAGGAAATAAACATGTGCATAGCAAAACATTTGTAATTGTAACAATTTTCCAGGAGAAAGACTTTCGGCTGTGACTATGTGCAAACAAGGTTAACCCATATTTCACATTCTGCAATCTGTTATTCCAATCCTTTGCCTGACAACGTACCGTAATAGAATTTTTGTTTTCTTGCAGGTCCATGCAGTCATGATGAATGGATTGCTGTTGTTAAGCCTGTGATAGAGGCACGGATGCAAAAGTAATTTTGTTTTTTCTTCTAAATTTTTATCACTATTGTCTAGAAGTCCTCATTTAGCCGTCCATGATTTTTGTCGTACATAAAAACACGGACAACTTTTTACCATTCGTGAGGTTTAAATATGAAAAATTGAATAAATTACAAAACTTCTCCTAAACATTGCAATGTTAATCATGGACAGCACAGGGATGATATACTGATGCCGTCCATGTGCTGTCCATGATTTTCACAGAACCATATACTTCTATGAGTAATTTTGATCCGTGACTTGGATCAAAAACTTATGTCACCGTGCTTTTTGCAGCCCATGTGAACAGATTATAATGAGTGCGTGTTCTAGACTTGAAAAAGACAGATCATGTATGTGACTCAATGACTGAATGGAGCCTAATGGTGGCAGAAAGTTCAGAAAAATACTGCTGCTTTCTCTTTATACTCCTGTCGAAACATATTTTTTTCTCTCTGCGTAAAAACACCTCTGCGATCAAATACATATTGGTATATTTATCAATTGCTTATTTATGCGGTGAAAAAATGCATGTTGCTCAGGTGTGCTCCTCCCACTGTAAATTTTCCATAGTTGGGGTCAAATTTATTAACTCTATCAATCATCTTTATCTGCCAAGAGCCATAACTTTTTTATTCTTCCGTCTATATAGCCGTATGAGAGCTTGTTTTTTGCGGGACAAGTTGTAATTATGAATGACTCCATTCATGTTCTCATGTGATGCACTGGAAAGCAGAAGAAAAATTCCAAGTGTGATGAAATTGGGGAAAAAAGTGCACTTTCTACAATAGTTTTTTGGGTTTTTTATTTACCATGTTCACTATATGGGAAAACTGATTTGGCAATATGATCATCCAGGTCAGTACGATTATGCAGATAACAAAGCATGCATAGGTTTTTTTGCTTTATTGGAGAAAAAAAATCAAAAGTTTGAAAAAAAAAAAAAAGTTTGCTTATGTCACCATTTTTTGAGACCGTAGCATTTTCAATTTTCGGGACAGGGGCTGTGTGAGGGCTTATTTTTTGCGCCCTAAACTGACACTTTTATTGATCTAATTTTGGGGTAGATACAATCTTTGATCGCCTCTTATTGCATTTTTTTGCAATGTTGCGGTGGCAAAAAAAACAACTTGGTTCTAGCGTTTCGATTCCTTTTTTCATTACTCCGTTTTACCGATAGGATTAATTTATACTTTGAGGAGTCTGACTTTTAAGAACACAGTAATCCCAAATGTGCAATTTTTTTTTAGTATTTTAAATGGGGTAAGAGGGGGTGATTTGAACTTTATATATTTTTTCTGTATTTAATAGTTCCTTTAGGGGACTTGGAGCTGTGATCATCTGATTTTATTTTTCTATATATAGCATTGCATCAGCACTGCTACCTAAATTTAAAATGCTGATCTCCTATTGACGTCAGTTAAGGCCCCGTCACACTAAGCGACGCTACAGCGATCCCGACAACGATACGACCTGTCAGGGATCGTTGCTGCGTCGCTATGTGGTCGCTGGTGAGATGTCAAACAGTCAGATCTTCCCAACGACGCAGCAGCGATGCAGCGACCCGTAACGATCTGTATAACGATGCACGCCTATGTGTTTCTGTGTCTGAGTCGTCAACAAGGTCGTTGGTAAGGTGTCAAACACACCGATGCATGCTACCCAGCGGGACCTCAACGATCAAAGAAATGTCCAGACCATTCCGACACAACCAGCGATCTCACAGCAGGGGCCTGGTCGATGCTAAGTGTCAAATGTAGCGAGATCGCTACTGAGGTCGCTGTTGCGTCACAAAACTTGTGACTCAGCAGCGATCTCGCTAGCGATCTCGCTTAGTGTGACGGGGTCTTTACAGGCTGGCTTGCACAGGAAAATAGTCATGGCAAGCACAAAGGTTTTCAGCAGATATAGAATATATATGTATGTGCATGGATATCTATAGATCTATAGGACCTGATAGATGGATAGATAGTGTCACAGAATGATTAAAATCCATACAACCTCTTCAGGGAGGGGGCATTCACACCTCCTCACATAGAACATCTAGGACAAGAGCTTACAGTTCAAACTCTTAGAAATAGACCTCATTGGACATATGGGGCAGAGAGTAAATTAGTCATAGCTAGGAAGTGAGAAAAACTAATTAAAAACCCTTTGAAGCCGTGCCTCCCTGCTGTGGACAGGTGATTAAAAAAGGATATCTATTGTGGGAAAAGACAGTCTAAAATTTGTATATTCAAGAAGCAGGGGTCCCTTTGTTCCACTGAAAAAAACTGTGCTCTTCAGGATGAACTTCCATTCATAAAAGAATCTGTGGTAGCCAGCCCGACTCCATTGTTGAGATAGGAATATTGGGTTCTGTATCACTCCAATATTGATGGGTTATACATTTTCAACTTTGGGATTAAGATTAGAAAATGTGCATGTTCTTCTCCTAACTGTGACACATTCCTATCAGCCCCAAATTAAAATTGTCCAGATAATAGCCATGCCATGTTTCCTATCTATGAACAGATAAAATCGTGATGGGAAAGATGACAGCAATATCTCCTCCCGCCAAATGCCAAATATTGGTACTTGCCAGTCCTTGGGGGTGCAGCTAACTGTTGGTTCCTGTCCTTTTTCTTTCTGGAGTACCTCCCTCAATAAAGCTGAAGCCATTGCAGTGACGTAATTTTCTTTTGTTTATCCTTTTATTTTATGTAATTGTATATGCTGTATTGTTTTGTCCCCTTTGTAAAATCTTTTGTATATTGTTATAAACGGTACCTATCTTTCAGGATTAAATATAAAATGTAATCGTTCTGTTCCTCTTGCTCTGTAAACCGCATAGACCTCCTGTATCCGGTGTCCAATCGGCCTGTAAAACGACTGTTGGTGGCAGCTAATAATCAATCTTGAGTGATTGTGCAGATGGCAGTGACCATACCGAGCTATTTTTATATTTCATGCGTTGGAATCGGTTGTATATATACAATGCTCTCACTGTGAGTTCCCCAATAATCGGCCTAGTAGTGGAAATGGCAGCGGCCTCCTCCGTTAATCCTCTGTTTATTGTAATTGTCCTGACGATAGGGAGGAGCAGGGGACTGTTCGTGACAGATGGGTACATAATATATATAGATAATAGACAGAAAAACAGCACATTATACTGACCTATGTAGAAGTCTTTTCTTTCCTGGGGGTTCTGCAGCGGCTTTTTTATTTTTTCCAGTTACATGAGGCTCTAATGTGACCCTAAGGACCTGGCAGGATCTTCAGTCTTTGCTGAGATTAAACGGTGGAGGAAGACACTATCAGTTCCTCGTTCCACTTTTAATTTTTCTGTATGTCACTGCTAACAACTGATTGAACTGGTTAGTCCAATCAGCTGAGTCCAGCCACTGCTGGCTTACACTGTGTGCTGGCACAGGGAGGCTGAAGCAGGAGGCAGGTCTGGCAGAGGCTGGGTGTGTGGTGTCTGTCATGATGTTATGTCCAGTGTCTGCCAGACAGGAAAACTCTAAAGAGGGTGTGACCAGCTCCTCTAGAATAAGGATAGAGCTGGTTACATCCCCCAAGTGTGGCATCTAGGCAACAGTGCAGAATTCTGACAGGGAGTATGTGAAGACCCGGGGTCTTCCGTGGGCGTAACGCTACTTAGACAACACAGGGCGAGAGTAAAACGGCGTGGCAATGCTTTATTGAACCACAAAGCGGACAATAAACACACAGAACAGTCCCAGCAAATACCCAGAATGGTACAACATTACACAGTCTCACCCTTCCTTCTCTGCCTGCCTGTGATGGAACAGCTGCAACTTTGGAGACTTCCAGGGCCAACTACCTCAACCAATGGCCCCCCGCTTCTGGCGGGCCCCCACAGAGAGGAGGTAGCGGCAAGCTTAGGAAGCTAGCAGTCCATTGAGGTACAAGACCAGGAGACCCGAGGCTACAAATCTGGCCTCTCCGAGATTTTCCATGGGGCCAGGCGACCGGTGGGTCCCTCCTTGCAACTCCAAATGTCTCCATGGGTTCTAGGCAACCCGTGGGTCCCTCCTGGCAACCCCAAAACAACATATCCATGGGCCAGGTGACTTTTTCGTCCTCTCCTGGACTCCCCAAAATGTATCCATGTCTCTCTCTGATGGTTAATGGAACAGATCTGAATCTTTCCAGTCGGGGCTGGTACCCTTAGGCTAGAATAATATCGAATTCAAATCTGTGTCTTTTTGGTAATGCCATGCAATCCATCTGCTGTCCTGGAGGATGTCTCTCATTCTCCTTCCAAAGTCCGTCTGAATCTCTGTCCCAAAACTCCCTCTGTCTCAGAAACACATGTCCCTTCTGCTTCTCTGGGCTCAGCCCCCTGAATGGCAGAAGTGCCCTCTCCCCCCCAAAGCTTAGTGTGTATATCACATGTCAGAGGTAAAGGTGCAGGGCTCACCTATCATTGTTTGAGTTGAGACAATCTGTTTACATAGTTGGTATCACAGGGGCTCTTATAAATACTCGTAAATACTCCGCACAGGCAAGTAACTGCATCCAATCATCGTGCCTGGCAGAGATGAAGTGGCATAGGTAATTTTCAAGAACTTGATTGCCCCTTTCCACTTGCCCATTGTTCTGAGGAATAGAAATCCAGCTGGACAATTGAGCAGCTTGCAAAGAGCTTTCCAAAATTTCCATGTGAACTGGACCCAATGATCAGAGACCATGTGAAGAGGAAGATGCTGAAAGAACAGAGTGGGAGGGGAGTCCAACCAGGTAAATGGAGTGAGCCATATTGGAGAACCGGTCCACTATGATCCAGATGATGTTGTTACCCTCAGAGAGGGGCAGGTCCGTGATGAAATCCAAGGCGATGTGTTGCCAGGGAACAGAAGAAACCGCGACATAGGCTGAAGGAGACCAGCAAGCTTGTTTCTGTGAGTCTTGTTTTCTGGTGCACAGAGAACAGGCAGTTACAAAATCCCGAACATCATTTACTAGCGAAGGGCACCAGAAGTGGCGAGCAATCAGCTCAGTAGACTTGCTTATGCCCACATGGCCAACCAGCTTGGATTTGTGTCCCCAGGACATAATTCTCCTTCTTTTAGCAAAAGGAACAACGGTCTTACCTGGAGGGAATGTCTTTTAAAAAAAGCAGAAGCTGCTTAACAATCCTAGCCAGATTAATGATGATCTGTGTTTTTCCTCAGAATTGGACACATCAAAGCATCAAAACAAGGCATCTGCTTTAACATTCATTTCCGCAGGGTGGGAATTCAACTCCCAGTCGAAGCAGGCGGAAAAGCGTGCCCACCTGGCTTAACGAGGATTTAACCGTTGGGTTGACTGCAGAAAGGTTAAATTCTTATGATTCAGATATATTATTACTGGAAAGCTGGAATCTTCCAGTAGATGTCACCATTCCTTAAGCACCATCTTAATGGCCAGAAGTTCATGATTCCCAATAATATAGTTTTCATCTGCTGGAGAAAACTGCTTATGGAAAAAGCCACAAGTGACAGACTTCCCCCGAATAAGTCCTTTGCAGAAGGACTGCCCCAGCACCCATAGAGGAGGCATTCACCTCCAGAAAAAACTGCTTACTAAGATTGGTGTTGTACAGCACAAGAGCTCTCGTAAAGGCTCCTTTCAAGTGCTTGGAAGCCTGGCTAAGCCAAATCAGACCAGAACTTGGCATTAGCACCCTTCTTGATTAAGGCTGAGATAGGCGCTATGAGGGACAAGAAGTGAAGAATAAATTGCCTGTAGAAGTTGAGGAAACCCATGAATTGTTGGATGGCATGCAAGCCTTGAGGACGAGGTCAGGAAAGAACAGTAGATCAGGATTAATTACCAGACCCCGGCTGGAAACCAATGTAGCCGAGGAATGGCAAGGAGAAACTTTCAAAGACAAATTTGGACAATTTGGCAAACAAATTGTTCTCCCGTGGATGCTGCAGAACATGATAGATGGGTTTTCTATGGGTAGGTAAATCATGGGAGATTTCAGGATGTTGTCCAAATACACAACCACAGAAACATAGAGGGTCCAGGAAGATGTCATTAATAAATTCCTAAAACATGGCGGGTGCATTATACAGACCAAAGGGCATGGTGAGATGCTTGTAGTGACCGGGTATTGAAGGTAATCTTCCATTTGTCGCCCTTGCGGATGTGGATCAAGGTATAAGCCCCTCGTAGATCCACCTTAGTGAAAATCTTTGCCCACCCGATTCTATCAGATAGTTCAGAAATCAAAGGCTGAGGGGATACATGTTGTTAACGTTGATTATTGTTAAGGCTCCGATAGTCAATACAGGGAAAAAGAGAACCATCCTTCTTTGTCACTAAAAATAATCCGGCTGGATAAATCCCTTGGCTAAATTTTCTCGGATGTACTCAGTCTCTGGTAGAGATGGGGGATATACTTGGCCCCGGGGTGGAGAGTTGCCAGACTGAAGGTTTATGGAACAATCATAAAGTCTGCGGGATTGCAAGACCGCTGCCGCCTTTTCACAAAAGATGTCTGCAAAGGCATAAGTGAGCAGAGAAGAAAGCTTCAAAGGCACGGTAGACGGAGACTTGGCCGAGACCTTGACAACGCAGTTGGTAGAACAACACTGTCCCCACTGAAGCACCAGGCCTGTGGACCAGTCAACAACCAGCACGTCTAAACGCAACCATGGAAGGCCCAGAAAAACCGAGTTTGCATACTTAGGCAGCATGTAGAAAGAAATTATTTTGAAATACAGGACTTCGATCCGTAATGTGACTGGCTGTGTGATATATCAAATAGATTCTGCCAGGAGTTGTCCTTCAATGGAGGCAATAACTAGGGATTGCTCTAGCTGTTGTGTAGGAAGCTGAAGTTGAAGGACCAGGTCCTGATGGATGCGGTTGGCAGCGGAAGTGGAGAGCGACCTCTCCCCATATCAGGGTGACCTTGTTCAATAGTTTTGGAGAGCAATCTTTCTCACTAGTTTAATAAAGCTGCAACTCTCCTAGGGATCTCCATCGTAGCGGGTCAGGAGTGGAAGTAGGAGCTTAGCTGCTCCACCAAGAACTGGAGCCTTAGGCGCCTTCACTGGAGAGCATGTCAATGTTGAGTAAGGATGACCGGCCACATTTGAGGTGCGGTACAAGGTGGAAACAGAGGTGGACAAATCCTGCAGATGAGTTGCCACCACACTAATTGCCTGCATCAGCTGGTTTTGATGCTCACGTTGAAAACATGCTTCCTCATACAGGACAAGAACATGAGTCTTGGGGAGGTCTCTAAGTCGCAATTTGTTGTTTGGGTCCATGGATAGAATTGGTCATCAAAGATATAGTAGTGGATAACCTTTTTAAGACTTGAGTCGTGGCTTATGATAGCATCTGGGATATCTTTGTTTTTGCAGCTCTTCCACCCATCTCGAATTCATTTTTTGATGATCTGTATGTTTCCATTCCAATGTAGGCATACTGGCAGAGTCTAGTAATTTTTTTTTCATGTGGTTATAGTCTGTCAGTGTTCTCGATAGAAGTTGATACATCCATGAGCTCATCTTAGTGTATGTATGGAGGTTTTAAAATGTTGTCAGTGTATGTACTACTGACATACTGCACACCTTTTTTACACCTCCTATTTGAGTAACTATCAGTGTGGATTTTAGACCTTTGCAGAAGTTTCTTCCTCACGAATATATCTGACCATTTGATGATCAAAATAGTAACTTTGGTATTTTTTTTGAGGGACTAAGAAGGACAGATATCATTCAGAGACAAAGCTGTTATATTATGCTTCTATCCTGATCTATTTACGTTTGTAACTACATTTTGTAATCTGTTTTTAGAAGTAAAGTATTAACCAAATATTTACCAATCCTTCTGCAGGATGAAATCCTTGATAAGATAGCTTGTTCTGGTATGCGATTTGGCTAAGTTTTGACAACTAAAATGTTTATTGAAGAAAAACCTAATGCAATAGAGCATCCATGTCTTAGGTATCCGGTCTCTTTTTGATGGGATACTCTCATGTTAAATTGCTTTAGACAACATGAACAGAAGCACGTTTGCAATTGACTTTTTTTTTCTGCTGTGTATCCCCTGCTGTGAGGGCTTTTATTTTACATAGTGTACAGCTTGTTTCTAAGGAGATCGGCCACCAGAGTCTGCCTCAGTATATGCAGTAGTTACAGGTTAGTATGATGAGAAATAATCTAAGAGCAGCGGGCACCACCAAAATAATGGGGAGTGCACATTGCATAGTAAAGGAGCATGACAATTGGAAAAGAAACTGTTTGAACAGGTACATCCCAAAAAATAAATTCAACATTTTTATTCAATTATGGAAAAACACCAAAAACATACAAGTTAAAACCAATGTGCCACAATAGAAATTACAGTGTAAGCTGAAATAATAGCAGTAGATTCCCCCACACGAAATATCCGTAAATATTCCAAAAGAGACCTCCTGACACTGGAGAGAAAGCAAAAGTAATCAGTAATATAGAAAAAATAACACAGCAGCAAACATCACATGAACACTGCCAATAATAAAGAGTGTAAATTAACACATTAACTAGTCCAGGGGAAAAAGGTAAGATTTAAATAGAATACCAATCAGGGACAGAGGGATCCCCAGACGTATTGCCCAGATTTTGCTTCCTCAGTGGGCTTTCTTTTCAATGAAACATTGTGGACCCCTTCTTGAAATATTATGTATTTCAAGAACACACGTTGAATGTAATATTGAGGATCTTTTTGAAAATATTTTATATCTATAAAGCTATGCAAATTTTGAATGCCCTATTCTGAATTGGATCTACAATAAATCTAGATATCAATGTGTCATCAATCTACACTGCTCAAAAAAAATAAAGACTCAAATAACACATCCTAGATCCGAATGAATGAAATATTCTCATTGAATACTTTGTTCTGTACAAAGTTGAATGTGCTGACAACAAAATCACACAAAAATCATCAATGGAAATCAAATTTATTAACCAATGGAGGCCTGGATTTGGTGTCACCCCCAAAATTAAAGTGGAAAAACACACTACAGGCTGATCCAACTTTGATTTAATGTCCTTAAAACAAGTCAAAATGAGGCTCAGTATTGTGTGTGGCCTCCACGTGCCTGTATGACCTCCCTACAATGCCTGGGCATGCTACTGATGAGGTTGCGCATGGTCTTCTGTGGGATCTCCTCCCAGACCTGGACTAAAGCATCCGCCAACTCCTGGGCAATCTGTGGTGCAACGTGACGTTGGTGGATGGAGCAAGACATGATGTCCCAGATGTGCTCAATCGGATTCAGGTCTGGGGAACGTGCGGGCCAGTCCATAGCTTCAATGCCTTCATCTTGCCGGAACTGCTGACACACTCCAGCCACGTGAGTTCTGGCATTGTCCTGCATTAGGAGGAACCGAGGGCCAACCGCACCAGCATATGGTCTCACAAGTGGTCTGAGGATCTCATCTCGGTACCTAATGGCAGTCAGGCTACCTCTAGAGAGCGCATGGAGGGCTGTGCGGCCCTCCAAAGAAATGCCACCCCACACCATTACTGACCCACTGCCAAACCGTCCATGCTGAAGGATGTTGTTGGCAGCAGATCGCTCTCCACGGCGTCTCCAGACTGTCATTTCTGTCACATGTGCTCAGTGTGAACCTGCTTTCATCTGTGAAGAGCACAGGGCGCCAGTGGCGACTTTGCCAATCCTGGTGTCCTGTGGCAAATGGCAAGCGTCCTGCACTTTGTTGGGCTGTGAGCACAACCCAAATCTGTGGACGTCAGGCCCTCATACCACCCTCATGGAGTCGGTTTCTAACCGTTTGTGCAGACACATGCACATTTGTGGCCTGCTGGAGGTCATTTTGCAGGGCTCTGGCAGTGCTCCTCCTGTTCCTCCTTGCACAAGGTGGAGGTAGCGGTCCTGCTGCTGGGTTGTTGCCCTCCTATGGCCCCCTCCACGTCTCCTGGTGTACTGGCCTATCTCCTGGTAGCGCCTCCAGCCTCTGGACATTACACTGACAGACACAGCAAACCTTCTTGCCACAGCTTGCATTGATGTGCCATCCTGGATGAGCTGCACTACCTGAGCAACTTCTGTGGGTTGTAGAGTACGTCTCATGCTACCACGAGTGTGAAAGCACAACCAACATTCAAAAGTGACCAAAACATCAGCCAGAAAGCATTGGTACTGAGATGTGGTGTGTGGTCCCCACCTGCAGAAATACTCCTTTATTGAGTGTGTCTTGATAATTGCCAATAATTTCCATCTATTGTCTATTCCATTTGCACAACAGCATGTGAAATTGATTGTCAATCAGTGTTGCTTCCTAAGTGGACAGTTTGATTTCACAGAAGTTTGATTTACTTTGAGTAATATTCTGTTGTTTTAAGTGTTCCCTTTATTTGTTTGAGCAGTGTATAATATTTCTCTTTTATATATACATTATTTTTATATGCATATAAAGTTTAGTGCGACAGCAGCACAGCTTTAGAACACTATTAACCTGCAGATTAATCCCCTTATCTGCAAATTAATAGTGTTTTTTCACGAGAGGTTCCCTTTAAATAAAAATAACTTTGAAATCTTGCATAAAGCAATAGTACAAACAAACTTGGGATATAATACAATTAGATAAATGCTGCTTTTCTCCAGTTGTAATGCACTTTTCCTTTTCTACTGCCTCCTGAGTTCAAAATACCGTATTTTTTTGATTATAAGACGCACTACACTCCCCACCCTCCTCAAATTTGGGGGAAAATTATAATCCGAATGTAGCTTACCAGGGGAGGCGGGTGCGTTGGAGCGGGGTCCCAGCAAGGAGGAAGCTGGTGGTAGCAGAAGTGGGGCAATGCTGTGGGCCCCGGGCTGGGAGGAAGGAGTGTTCGGTAGTGCAAGGCTGCGGCTTGATGTCTTGTGCCGAGATCTGAATCGGCGCATGCGCCGCCCCTGGCAGCCATTTTCCTGAGGTCCAACGCAGTGTAAACTAAGGGAAGTGCACCGACATTTACTGCAAGCCGGGGGCCCACCAGACACCCCCTTCCTCTGCCCGGGGCCCACAGCATTGCCCCACTCCTGCCGCCGCCAGTTTCCTGTAGCAGCGACCTTGCCTCCTGGGCCTCCGCTCCACCGGAGCTTCCCCCCTGGTAAGCTACCGTAAAAGCGGACTATAAGATGCACCACCACGTTTAGAAAAGAAAAAAAAAAGTTTTCCTTTTTTTTCTCCCCCAAATTTGGGGTGCGTCTTATAGTCCGCAAAATACTGTAGTTAAAAACCCTACTGGTCCAAACAATACGGACTGCTAGCTCACCAAATTACCACATTACTCCAGGCTATTCCCCTGCCTTCTGAACACACCAGCCTCTCTGGAAAAATAAATTGCTGAAATCCATCTTGGTATCTTGGTCAAAGCAAGATAGATTGCCAGTACAGTGAGGCATCAAGTTTGATCTTTAATTACTCTAGAGGAGGAAGGTGAAGCTGCACCTTCAAGCAACTGCTCTACCTCACTTCAAAGCTGGATTCACAACTAAGCTGTTCAGTACTGTTGTATAATCTCTTACTTGCTGCTTCTGTCTTATGTACAGAAGAGTAGGAATCTTGGTAGACTGTGTATTGGAGACATCATAGCAGCCAGTCTCTACCCACTGGTAAAATAGAATTGAAAATTATAGCATGTAGAGGGGAGAAAGATGATAAATGCTAAATATTAGTCATAAAACAGCCAGCGATAGCTATTCCTCTTGTTAGCACACTACCGCTTATTCTGAAACAGGTACACTTAAACAGTCAGCTTAAATGAGATACACAGGTTTATTTATGTTTTATTGCTTTGGTACAACAAATAGTTTTCCATTTTTTTCATCATCTTTATTAAAATAAACAGCAATTCTGTATTAAATAAGAGTTCACTCTAACTCATGTTGTATTTTTTCAGGTTAGCAAAACTACAATTCCAAATTTTAGATTTCTTTTTTGTGTGTTTTGCACGTGAAAAAAAAAATGTTTTTATGAACCTATAACTTTTTTCATTTTCTACAGAAAGTTTTGTGAGCAGATCTTCTTTATTTTTTGTGGAACAAGCAGTTATTTTCACTCTTAGCTTATTAGGGTATATATGATATTTTGATCACTTTTTTTTTTTTTTTTCAAAGGGCAAAAAGTAATTTTTGCATGATTTTTGTGTTTTTTTTATGGCATTTACTCTGAGGGATAAATAGTTTGTTTTTTTCTGTAGTGTGGATACGATTTCGGATAGAGGTGAGTTAATTAGTTCAATGTTTTGCGAAAAAAAATGTGCAATTTGCATTGTGTGAATTAAACTAAAAGTGCAGCCGGCTGCACTGCACAAGCAGTACTGTACACACACAATCATGGTCAATTTAGTATGCAGTGCACTGAACATGTCCATTGGCACATGAGCATGCATCATTAAACAATTGTTGCCAGCAATTCTTGCTGCTTATCAGGTTGTGACGGTTGTATTCCGTCTCCCAAAGAAATTCACAGTTCTACGTATAGTGACAGTTATTATTGTTTTCTAGAGAGAGAGCGACATTCACAGTTGTGCTCAAAAGTTTACATAACCCGACAGAATTGCTTTATTGGCCTTGTTTCAGAGAATATGAATGATAACAAAAAAACTTTTTCTCCACTTATGGTTATTGGTTGGGTGACGCCATTTATTGTCAAACTACTGTGTTTTCTCTCTTTAAATCTTAATGACAACCAAAAACATCCAAATGGCCCTGATCAAAAGTTCACATACCCTAGTGATTTTGGCCTGATAACATGCTCAGAATTTTACACACATGGTTTTGAATGGCTACTAAAGGTAACCTTCTCACCATGACCTGTTAGCTTTTATGCACATACAATTATTACAAGCAAAGTGAGTTTCTGGGATCCAGACATACTCTTGCATCTTACATCCAGCCATTGACGTTTCTGGATTGTGAGTCATGGGGAAAGCAAAAGAATTGTCAACGGATCTACTGGAAAAGGTAGTTGAACTGTATAACACAGGAAAGGGATACAAAAAGATACCCAAGGAATTGATAATGCCAGTCAGCAGCGTTCAAACTGTGATTTAACAAATAGAAAATCAGGGGCTCAGTAAAAACCCAAACCACGGTCAGGTAGACCAACAAAGCTTTCAGCCACAACTGCCAGGAAAATTGTTTGAGATGCAAAGAAAAACCCACATATAACATCAGCTGAAATTCAGGACTCTCTAAAAAAAATAGCGGTGTTGGCTGTTTCAAGATACACAATAAGGAGGCACTTGAAGAAAGATGAGCTGCATGGTCGAGTCGCCAGAAGAAAGCCATTACTGCGCAAATGCCACAAAGTATCTCGTCTACAATGCGCCAAACAGCACAGAGACAAGCCTCAAAACTTCTGAAACAAGGTAATTTGGAGTGATGGGACCAAAATTGAACTTTTTGGCCACAGCCATAAACGTTACATTTGGAGAGAGGTCAACAAGACCTATGATGAAAGGAACACCGTTCTTACAGTAAAGCACGGAGGTGGATCGCTGATGTTTTGGTGATGTGAGAGCTACAAAGGCACTGGAAACTTGGTAAAAGTTGAAGGAAAGATGAATGCAGCACGTTATCAGCAAATACTGGAGGCAAATTTGCACTCATTAGCCCGGACGTACTTGGACATTCCAACATGATAACGATCCAAAACACAAGGCCAAGTCGACCTGTCATTGGCTACAGCAGAACAAAGTGAAGGTTCTGGAGTGGACATTTCAGTCTCCTGACCTCAATATCATTGAGCCACTCTGGGGAGATCACAAGCACGCATTTCATGCTAGACAGCCCAGGAATTTACAGGAACTGTAGACTTTTTGCCAAGAAGAATGGGCAGCTTTACCATCTGTGAACTTTTTTGATCACGGTCATTTGGATGTTTTTGGTTGTCATTAAAGGGATTGTCATTAAAAGTGTTTTAATGATAAATACAACCTTCTTTCTAATTACCTTGCGCTGCTGCTACTGCCTGTGAGCGGCGTTCTCAGTGGCCGCTCACAGGCAGCACTTGACCCCACGCTGACGTCACGACAAGTGAGGCGTGACTCAGTGCTGGGGTCCCCGCGGTTGCTGCTGGGTTATTCCCCTGCATCACACCCAGCATCCACCGCGCTCTTTCCCAGTGAATAAGCAAAACCCAGCAGCCACCGGTGGAACACGGAAGAGGGACCCCCGGCTGCAGCCGTAACTTGTGATGTCAGCGCCGGCTTCAGCCGGGGGTCACGTGCTGCCTGTGAGCGGCCACCGATAGCGCCGTTCACAGGCAGTATCAGCAGCGCAAGGTAATTAGAATAAAGTTTGTATTTATCATTAAAACACACTGTTATTTTTTTAAAAGTACCGGACAACCCCTTTTAAGATTTAAAAAGAGAAAACACAGTAATTTGACAATAAATGGCTTCACCCAACCAATAACAATGAGTGGAGAAAAAGTTTTTTATGTTACTATTCATATTCTCTAAAACAAGGCCAAGAAAGGAAACATTTTGCCGGGGTATGTAAACTTTTGAGCCAGCTGCATATATTACTGGTGAGGGTGATAGCATGAGTTAGGCAGGGTTTGTGGACTGTGTATACAGCGCAATAGGGTCCATTGCACGTTCTTTCTGCTGCAGATATCCATTTGACTAGTTATCAGGGCTAATTTATTTTTTTTGCTCTTAATCCTGATTTCTTTAAAAAGCAATACAGTCCAAGATTTTACTGCTCCATTTGCTTGTTAGCACTGCAGAATTCAGCCAGATCTTTTCCATCATCAGACATGATCCCATATTACTGTGATACAAATCCAGCAATTTGTAGGGGACGTGCAAGATATTATACTCTATTTAAAGTTTAGCAAAAGTGTATTGGTGAACCTATTCACATGGCCACTGAGCAATGATAATAAACTACAAGGCTGCTGCTTAAAACCGTGGGCGTACCGTCAGACGTATCAGATATTACTGAAATTCAGATCCAGTAATTTGTAGGGGACATGTAAAATATTTCACTCCATTTAAAATGGGCAAGGGACGGGGAAGTGGACATCATGGTGCATGTCGAGGCCGTGGGAAAGCTGAAATTGTGCCACAACAAGCACCAACATCATGTCGCCCTACCTTCCTGTCCTAATTACTAGGGGCTGTTGAACCCAGAGCAGTGTTAAAAGGTTGTTGGTTGGATAGCAGATAATGCTGCCAGACACTTTGCCACCACCACCCTGTCTTCCACACGGTCAGGTCTCAGTAGCCGTGAGTCTGGACCACATATTCCTCACCCTTATCCTCCTTCCTCCCACCATGCCGCGTACTCGGAGACAACTGATTCCACATTTGAACACTCCGAAGAGCTGTTCACTTTTCCATTTATAGATTTGGGCCTCTCGCCCGGCCAGCTTCAAGCGGGGCAAGAGGAGATCGCATGTAGCGATGCCCAAATATTTGAGCAGCCACGGTCACACGGAGGCAACGGTGGGAAAGTGCAATTACTGTCGCAAGAGGTGGATGATGATGAGACACAATTGCCAGAAAGTCAGGAGGAAGACCAAGGTGCGAAAGTGGAAGACGAGGTGATGGACGATTAAGTCACTGACTCAACCTGCCAAGGTGACATGAATAGCGAGGACAGCAGCACAGAGAGGGAGGCATAGCACCACAACAGACAGGAACAAGCAGTGCCATTTGCAACATCTGCCAGGCCAGCATCAGCAGGGGCAGCAAAACTACCAGCCTGACCACTACCAGCATGCTCAGGCACATGACAGCAAAGCACCCGACTAGGTGCGCCGAACGCCAGGGTCCAGAAACTGTGTCTGCGGGTGCCACTACTGCCTGTCCCGCTGTTGTGCGTGCATGCCAATCCCCTGTCCGTGGCACAGGCGAAGATGCCTCTCGCCTGCATCTGTCGTTGCACACTTGCAACCACCACCATCATTGTCCCAGCGCAGCGTTCAGTTGTCCCTACCCCAGTCCTTTGAGTGCCATCACAAATGCACAGGCAACCACCCACAGACCACACCACTAAACTCCCACATTTCAAGAATGCTTGCACTTGAAATGTTGCCTTTTAGGCTTGTGGAGACGGATTTTTTCCCCAACCTGATGGCGCCGGCCGTCCCTCAGTACTCGGTCCCCAGCCGCCACGATTTCTCCTGGTGTGCCTTCCCCACATTACACAAGCACGTGTCCCAGAACTTTAGCTGTGCCCTCAACAATGCAGTTACTGGGAAGGTCCACCTAACCACGGACATGTGGACAAGTGCTTGTGGGCAGGGACGGTACTCTAGGTTAATATAGTGGAAGCCGGGACCCAGTAGGACCCTGGGATAGAACACGTCCTCCCGACGCCGAGGATTGCTGGCCCTGGGTCAATGAGGGTTACCCACACTTTCTACAGCTCCTGCACCTCCATCTCTGAAATGACCACATCAGTAGGAAGCTGGCAGCAGTGCCTCGGCCAAGCGGCAACAGGCTGTACTGAAGCTAATATGCTTAGGTGACAATCCGCACACCGCTGAAGAATTGTTGACCACTCTAAAACAGCAAGCAGCTCTGTGGCTGTCACCGCTGAACCTACAGCCAGGCATGGTCGTGTGTGAAAATGGCCGGAACCTGGTGGCGTCTCTGAACAAGGCGAGCTCACACACATACCATGCCTGGCCCATGTGCTTAACCTAGTAGTTCAGCGGTTTCTCAAAACCTACCCGGATCAGCCTGATCTGCTTTTCAAAGTATGCCGCATGTGTGCCCATTTTAGAAAGTCAGCTACATTTTCTGCTGCCCTTGCTGTGCTTTAGCAGCATTTGCAGCTTTCAGTTCACTGACTGGTGTGTGATGTCCCCACGTGTTGAAACTCAACTTTGCAGATGTTGGGAAGGATTTGTGAGCAGCACAAGGCAGTTGTTGAGTACCATCTTCAAAACGCCCGTCGGTATTAAAGTCTGCCTTCCGCACATAATAGCTCAGGAGTGGGTATGGATTTCAGACATCTGTGCCGTCCTACAAAACTTTGAGGACTCCATTATTAGCGTTACCATCCTGCTTCTTTGTGTACTGAAACGCTCACTGCTCACAAAGAGGCATTGCAGGCGGAGTACGATGATATGGAGCAAGGAACCATTCTAGGTGATTCCTCACAGCCCAGCCTCATTTCATCCCAACGCGGATTGGGTGACAATGAGGAGGAGGAAAGACAGGAGCTAGTTTCCTGCGCTATAGACTATACTACCCACACAACTGTCATACCGTCTGTTCAACATGGATGTCCTGAGGAGGGAGAACGAGGAGGAGAGAGCATGGTCCATCGTCCTCTTGGTGAGGACACAGAAGTCTTGCCTGTTAGCAATCTGGCACATATGGCTGAGTTTGTTGCGCTGCCTTTCCCGTGAACCCCATGTTGTCCAAATTTTGGGTGACAGTCACTACTGGTTGGTGACACTTCTAGACCCACGCTACAAGGAGAGCTTTTTATCTCTCCTAACCGTGTCTACTAAAATTTTGCAGTACCAGAAGGCCCTTGTTGCGGAATTATTAAAAAAATTCCCATGTGAAATGCGGCAGAAGTCACAGTTCCTTGGACAAACAAGGAGTACAGGCGAGGGAGACACAAATACAACGCAGCAGAGGCAGGATAACACTGTTAAGTTTGGGACAGTTTTTTCAGACCCTCCTAGCGCACAGGCATATTCCTATGCACCTCTTCAGGTGTACGCTTCCTGATTTTGTCTATTTTCTGTTGTCGTCCTCCTCCTTCTCCTCATCCCCCGCCACCAGATCACCAGGGTGACCGTGATGCAACACCCACATAATTTTTTTTCAGGGCGTTTATGATTCCCATAGGAATTTTTTTTTTAAAGTCCTACCTCTAACATTCTGTATGATATACAATAAGTTCATGTATACCCCCCAGGGGTAAATGTTTTTCAGCCCAAGCTCCTAGTTAATGGCCATTACCAGTATAGGAGAGCCACTCCTTAACAGTGGTAACAATTTTTTTGAATGAGGACCTCCTCTACATCTCTTCAAACTTGTATCGGAATGCGTCCAATTTTTTGGCAGCCCTTGCATTCACTGCATGAGCATTACCACTATAGGAGACCCGCCCCTTTATAATGGGAACATATTTTATTTTTTTATTTATTTATTTTTTTTTTTTACTGAGGCCCTCCTCTGTCTCTTCAAAGCGGTATTAGGATGCGTCCAAATTTTTGGCAGCCCTTGCATTCACTGCATACACAATACCAGTATAGGAGACCTGCTACTTTATAATGGGAACATTTTTTTACTGAGGCCCTCCTCTGTGTCTTCAAATTGGTAATGGGGTTTTTCCCAAATTTAGGCAGCCGTTGCAGTCACTGCATACGCAATAACTGTATAGCAGAGCCGCTCCTTTTATGATGTCAACATTTTTTTTTTACTGAGGCTCTCCTCTGTCTCTTCAAATTGATATTGGGGTTTTCCAAATTTTGGTCAGGCCTTGAAGTCAATGCATACACTTTAACAGTATAGGAGACCCTCTCCTTAATAATGGGAACAACAAAGCATAGCCAGCTGATGGCCCTCTAACTATAGTGAGGGCTGACTGCTGGCCCTTCAAGAATAGTAAGGGCTGCCTGATGGCCCTATAAAAATAGGCTTTGTGTCTTTCACAGTCCCTCCTGTGAAACAGTTTGTGCCTGATCATGTCTCACACACCACCTGGCCAGATAAGGTAGTAAAATGTTAAAATGACATTTACCGGTAAATGTATTTTTCACAGTTGAAAGCAATGTAAAAGTCCAAAAATGCGTCAAAAACGCTGCGTGTGAACATAGCCCAAGGTGTGGCGGAGCATTTTTGGGGGGGTTATTTATTTTGCCTGATATGCAAGTCATTACCCTGGAAAGAATGTCTCTTAACATTTTTTCCAGGAAAATCCATTTTGGTTTCGTTTTTGTATGTTTTACTGTGAGTCCATAAAAGTGGCGTAATACTCGGACAGCATTGTTCACCACTTTGACCTGGGAGTCAGAAATGCTTCCAGGGGTCTTCCCCATGCTGTTCCCATGTCATTTGAGCACTGTTCCCATCGATTAGGGCAATTGTTAGGCCACCTGCAGACCTTCAGGAGGGCCACCAGAAAAAAAATGCTTGAGTTTCCCATAGACTTACATTGGGCTCGTTGCTCGGGTCAAGCACCCTAGCATTCCAATTTTCTCAACCCGAGCAACGAGCACTCATCAATAAATAACACCATTCATTTTACCATACCAATATACTGGAAAATGACTTCAGTGAAAGGACAAATAAAACGAGATTCCATTTATCTTTGGTGGACGGATGGAGTTTGGTTTGTTTATCCTTAGTAATTATATTACCCGACTATTCCAAATCATATTGAGTTTGTTGGAGGAAAGGTAAACAAGTTTACCATAGCAGTTCTGCTCACATCTGTTTCCTTGCCTTTGTCATATGCAGCAGGAAAGCTACTTGCACATACTGATAGTCTTTCTCCTCTCCTTCAATTCCACAACAAAATTAGCGCCTCATGTACTAATATGCAGTATCATACCTTTCATTTTCCTGGATAGAATAGTGCGACTGCTGGTTTTCTGCATATTTTGAGAAATTACACCCCCAGTTTATGCAAAAAACCTAAAGGAAAATTGTTGATTTGTAAGCTAGAGCTCTAGTGGTTGACAATTTTTTTTTTCCTATATACAGGTATTGTGAAGGGGAGATACGATTCAATTTGATGGCGATTGTTTCAGACAGAAAGAAGATTTATGAGCAGAAAATTTCAGAATTACAGAAACAACTTTCAGAGGTGTGTTGGGGAAGTTTGCTCAAAATTCAATTGCAAATTGCACCAAAAAATTTAATTCATGGTATACACCAAATATGTTTGCCGCATTTTACGCAAAAGTTGTAAAAAGTGCTAAGAGGATGTTGTAAAGTATGCTAAATTTATAAGATTAAGACATTTATAGGAAAGGTGTATGTCTATATATCTAGATCTTATTTAAACATTGACTCTAGCACTTTGGCTGTGTGCCCACGATGCGTTTTTTAAGCGTTTCCGCAGCTGCAGAAACGCTTAAACGCATGGTAGAAGACCTGCCATGTCTCCCAATGATAATCTGCATGTGCTGTGCACATGCTGCGGAAATTTCTGCTGCGGATTATCATTGGGGAAAAAAACGCAGCACTACCAATTATTTTGCGGAAGTGCTGCTTTTTCGCCACCATTGACTTGCATTAGAACGCGCCAATTCCGCAAGACTGCATCTGTACTTGCGTAATTGGCGCGTTCTAATGTGCAGATGGTACCCTGGTGTAGAGGAGAGGAGAGTCTCATCCACACCCAGGTACCATTAAAAGCTGTAAAAAAAAAAAGAATAAAATAAAGATTATATTCACCTTCCGACGGCCCCCGGTCTCCTTCCCTGTGCTTGCCTACAGATCGCACAGGACTGAAGGACCTGCGGTGACGTTAGTCATGTGACGGCAGGTCCTTCAGTACAGCGTACTGTGATCTGCGGCAGCCAGCACAGGAGCGCAGCAAGACTGCGGGGGCCATCGGAAGGTAAGTATAGGTTTATTTTTTATTTTTTGACATTCTCTCGGGTCACACTATATAAATTCATGCTGTTTGCATGGATTTATATAGTGTGACCGAGTTGTCAAGCACTTTCCAAGTGATGCTAAAATCGCTTGGAAAGCGCTTGACACCCGCATGCGGAAATGCAAGTGAAGAACGCTTCAAATCCGCATGTCCCTGGCAGTAAAAACGCATGTACAATCCGCTTGTACAATCCGCATGCGTTTTTTTCTGCCAGGGAGTTGCAGAAACGCTCAGGAAAAAATCCAGAGCATTTCTGCATCGTGGGCACATAGCCTTAAAGGCAGCCTTAACAATAGAATCCCACTGCCCAAACCTCAGGCATCATGAATCAGACTCTAGCTGTGTCATGCTAAAGTGTATCTTTTACTCTGAAACGCTGCAGTTTTTTTTTTTAGAGAACAGACTTCTAAAAGCCAGTTGGAGACTGTGGGGCCGATTCATTAAGATTATTGTGCACTACAGTCTTTAAGGTTTCTTTTTTTGTATTTATATATTTTTCATACTATTTAAGGGGATTCTCCAAGAATGTAATAGAATGGCCCCCATTACGTAATTAAAACTGCAGTAGGGAGAACCTGCCAGGGACTTTCATGCCAATCCTGGACAACCCATTTCATGTACAGTATAGGCTCACCAGCGTATGATGCACCTAATTCATTAAGAGGCGCACGCCACTTAATAAATTAAACATAATCTCTTAACTGGTGAGTGCCCGCCCCAGAAATGTACTACAGTCAGGGAGTGCCTTTCCGTAGTAAGTTATGTGTAACATTTCATGAATTTGACAGATGCCTTGTCCTGCCCATGCATCACCCATATTGACATAGCTTGCCATGAATGGCGTGAAAACCCTACAAATCACAGTATTTTTGCACAACTCTGAAGTTGCGTAAAAATATTACTACTCATTAAGGCGATTTACTCCAGAATTCTGGGGGTAAACATCTTAATGAATCAGCCCCTACGTTTCTAGGAAGACTAGTCCTAATGGCAATGTCCTGGCAGATTCTCCCTACCGCTGTTTGAATTACTTAATGGGGGCCATTCTGCTACATTTTTGGAGAACCCCTTTAAATACTGTATATACTCGAGTATAAGCCAACCCGAGTATAAGCCGAGGTACCTAATTTTACAAAAAAAAAACTGGGAAAACTTATTGACTCAAGTATAAGCCTAGGGTGGGAAATGCCGCAGCCAGGTACACTGGTAAATTTCCCCATCCTGGTACGCATTGCTCCTTCATTCCCAATCCTGGTATGCATGGCCCCCTCATCTCCAATCTTGGTATGCATGGCCCCCTCATCTCCAATCTTGGTATGCATGGCCCCCTCATCTCCAATCTTGGTATGCATGGCCTCCTCTTCCCAATCCTGGTATGTATGGTTTCCTCATCCCCCAATCCTGGTATGCATGGCGCCCTCGCCCCCCAATCCTGGTATGCATGGCGCCCTCGCCCCCTAATCCTGGTATGCATGGCCCCCTCACCCCCCATTCCTGGTATGCATGGCCCCTCACCTCCCCATTCCTGGTATGCATGGCCCCCTCACCTCCCCATTCCTGGTATGCATGGCCCCCTCACCCCCCCATTCCTGGTATGCATGGCCCCCCCCCCCACCCCTCAATCCTGGTATGCATGGGCCCCCTCATCCCCCATTCCTGGTATGCATAGCATCCTCATTCCCCAATCCTGGTATGCATGGCCCCCTCATCCCCCAATCCTGGTATACATGCCCCCCCCCCCCCATCACCGCACACATAAAAAATAAACACTTATACTCACCTTCCTACCTCACCACTGCTCCAGCGCTGCGTCCTGTCTGCTAGCAGCTCATGTCAGCATCTGAGCAGCGCACGCTCTCAGACACTGTTGTGAGCTACCGGCATATTCACTCCTCCCCGCGTCGGGACAATGTGCGTGGAGAGGAGTGAATGTGCATTCTCTTTAGTAGCGGGCACTGTCAGCAGGAGTCGCGGCTCAGCGCTCGTGCGTGGCCGCTACTAAAGAGAATGAATATTCATTATTCTCCATGCCCATGGGTGTGGAGAAGAGGGAATGTTCATTTTCCTTTAGCAGCGGGCACACGTGGTAGCTTCAGCAGCTGCTACTGCGTGTGCCCCGCTCCTCCGCCGCAAACACCCCCCACCCAATATCCACCAACGGAATTTCTATATACTTAGTTATAAGCTGAGGGGGGGTGGGGGGTTCAGCACAAAAAATATGCTGAAAAACTCTGCTTCTACTCAAGTATATACGGTAGCATGATAAAAATATAGAAAAAAAAAATCCACACAGTTGTGTCCCCTGAATACTGATGATCAAGAGAAGGCAAAATTACTAAATGTTTTGAGTTTTTTTTAGTTCTGTGTATGCTAAAGAGAAAAAGAAAAAAGTTTCAGCACTCTGTCTTACAAAAAGGCTAGAGGTGCTTGTAAGCGGGATATTTTATTATAATATAATATAATATATACACAGTGAAGGAAATAAGTATTTGATCCCTTGCGGTTTTTGTAAGTTTGCCCACTGATAAAGACATGAACAGACTATAATTTTAAGGGTAAGTTAATTTTAACATTGAGAGATAGAATATCCAAAAAAAATCAAGAAGATCACATTGTATAAATTAGATACATTTTTTTTGCCTTTTGCAGTGAGAAAAATCGTATTTTTCGCACTATAAGACGCACTTTTTTCCTTCAAAATTTTGGAGGAAAGTGGGGGGTGCGTCTTATAGTCCGAATACTATATACATGGCTGTGCGTGGAGGTGGGTGTGGGGGAGCGGTAGCGGGGAATCAGCTTGGCACAGGAGGCAGCAGCTGCCTGCTGCAGCCTACGCTGTGCCCGCTACTAAAGAAAATGAATATTCCCTGCTCCCCACGCCCATGGGCTTGGAGAGCAATGAATATTCATGTCTCTTAATAGCCGGCACACTGGAGCCGCAGCTCGGCTCCTGCTGCTGCTCTGCGGTTTGTGTGCCCGCTATTAAAGCTCATGAATATTCTCTAAAACCCACTCCCATGGGTTGTAGTGAATATCCATGGTCTTTAATAGCAGGCACACTGACCGCAGAGTGCAGCAGGAGCCGCACTGTGGTACAGTGTCCTGGCTTTTGAACAGACTGAATGGTCACTTCTCCCCACGCACAGAGTCCCGACGTGGGGAGCAGTGACTATTTCAGCACAGCGTCATGCACGCCTGCCATGCGCGGCTCACACAGTGAGAGTGTCGGCAGCAGAGCGGGACAGCGCTGGAGGAGAGAGGAGGTGAGTATGATTGGGGTTTTTTTGTAGGCAGCGTGATGGGGGCTCAGAGGGTGCCATACATACCAGGATAGGGGCTCAAGGGGTTGCCATGCATACCAGGATGGGGGCTCAAGGGGTTGCCATGCATACCATGATGGGTGCTCAAGGGGTTGCCATGCATACCAAGATGGGGGCTCAAGGGGTGCCATGCATACCAGGATGGGGGCTCAGGGGGTGCCATGCATACCAGGATGGGGGCTCGGGGTGCCATGCATACCAGGATGGGGGCTCAGGGGGTGCCATGCATACCAGGATGGGGACTCAGGGGGTGCCATGCATACCAGGATGGGGACTCAGAGGATGCCATGCATACCAGGATGGGGGATAAAGGGGTGCCATGCATACCAGGATGGGGATTCAAGGGGTGCCATGCATACCAGGATGGGGGATCAAGGGGTACCATGCATACCAGGATGGGGATGAGGGCCAGGTATACCAGGATGGGATGGGGGCCACTTATTCCAGGAAGGAGGGGACATACATACCAGGATGGGGGATATTAACAGAATTGGGGGACATTACCCCAACAGTGTCAGCAGCCCCAATCCCCCATAACAGGGCATCATGACCACATTTTTTGCTTAAATTTTTTTTCCTCCTTTAAAACCTAGGTGCGTCTTCTGGTCCAGTGCGTCTTATAGTCCGAAAGATGCAGTAAGTATTTGATCCCTCTGGCAAACAACACTTAATACTTGGTGGCAAAACCATTGTTGGCAAGCACAGCAGTCAGACGTTTTTTGTAGTTGATGATGAGGGTTACGCACCTGTCAGGAGGAATTTTGGTCCACTCCTCTTTGCAGATCATTTCTAAATCATTAAGATTTTGAGGCTGTCGCTTGGCAACTCGGAGCTTCAACTCCCTCCATGAGTTTTCTATGGGATTAAGGTCTGGAGGCTGGCTTTGGCCACTCCATGACCTTACTGTGTTTCTTTTTGAGCCACTCCTTTTTTGCCTTGGCTGTATGTTTTGGGTCATTGTCTTGCTGGAAGACCCAGCTACGACCCATCTTCAATGCTCTAACTGAGGGAAGGAGGTTGTTGGCCAAAATCTCGCGATACATGACCCCATCTATCTTCACTTCAGTACGGTGCAGTCGTCATGTCCCCTTTGCTGGAAAGTATCCCCAAAGTATAATGTTTCCCCCACCATGCTTCATGGTTGGGACGATGTTCTTAGGGTTGTACTCCTCCTCCTTCTTCCTCCAAACACTGTGAGTTGAGTTAATGCCAAATAGCTCAATTTTTGTCTCATCTGACTACAGCACCCCCTACCAATAACTCACATAATCATCCAGGTGTTCATTGGCAAACTTCAGATGGGCCTGCACATGTGCCTTCTTGAGCAGGGGGATCTTGCAGGCACAGCAGGATTTTAAACCTTTAAGGCGTAATGTGTTACCAATAGTTTTCTTGGTGACTGTGGTCCCCAGCCGCCTTGAGATCATTAACAAGTTCCCCCTGTGTAGTTTTAGGCTAATCTCTCACCTTCCTCATGATCAAGGATACCCCACGAGGTGAGATTTTGTATGGTGCACCAGATCGATATCGATTGACAGTCATTTTTTATTTCTTTAATTTTCTTACTATTGCACCAACAGTTGTCTCCTTCTCACCCAGCGTCTTACTTATGATCTAGTAGCCCATTCCAGCTTTGTGCAGGTCTAGGATCTTGCCCCTGACATCCTTAGAAAGCTCTTTGGTCTTGCTCATGTTGTAGAGGTTAGAGTCTGACTGATTAATTGAGTCTGTGGACAGGAGTCTTTTATACAGGTGACTATGTAAGACAGCTGTCTTTAATGAAGGCAACAAGTTGTTTAGGAGCATCTAACTGCTCTGTAGGAGCCAGAACTTATAATGTTTGTAGGGAATCTAATACCTTTATTTGAATTTTACAGTGAGAAATAAGTATCTCATTTATACAATGTGATTTTCTTGATTTTTTTGGGGGATATTCTATATCTCAATGTTAAAATTAACCTACCCTTAAAATTATAGACTGTTCATGTCTTTGTATTGGGCAAACTTAAAAAAACAGCAAGGGATCAAATACTTATTTCCTTCAATGTATGTATGTACATATGTATGTATATATGTGTATGTATATATACTGTGTATATGTGTGTGTGTCAATAGCTAATTATATATATATATATATATACAGTACAGACCAAAAGTTTGGACACACCTTCTCATTTAAAGATTTTTCTGTATTTTCATGACTATGAAAATTGTACATTCACACTGAAGGCATCAAAACTATGAATTAACACATGTGGAATTATATACTTAACAAAAAAGTGTGAAACAACTAAAAATATGTCTTATATTCTAGGTTCTTCAAAGTAGCCACCTTTTGCTTTGATGACTGCTTTGCACACTCTTGGCATTCTCTTGATGAGCTTCAAGAGGTAGTCACCGGAAATGGTCTTCCAACAATCTTGAAGGAGTTCCCAGAGATGCTTAGCACTTGTTGGCCCTTTTGCCTTCACTCTGCGGTCCAGCTCACCCCAAACCATCTCGATTGGGTTCAGGTCTGGTGACTGTGGAGGCCAGGTCATCTGGCATATCACCCCATCACTCTCCCTCTTGGTCAAATAGCCCTTACACAGCCTGGAGGTGTGTTTGGGGTCATTGTCCTGTTGAAAAATAAATGATGGTCCAACTAAATGCAAACCGGATGGAATAGCATGCCGCTGCAAGATGCTGTGGTAGCCATGCTGGTTCAGTATGCCGTCAATTTTGAATAAATCCCCAACAGTGTCACCCGCAAAGTACCCCCACAATATCACACCTCCTCCTCAATGCTTCACGGTGGGAACCAGGCATGTAGAGTCCATCCTTTCACCTTTTCTGCGTCGCACAAAGACACAGTGGTTGGAACCAAAAATCTCAAATTTGGACTCATCATACCAAAGCACAGATTTCCACTGGTCTAATGTCCATTCCTTGTGTTCTTTAGTCTCTTCTGCTTGTTGCCTGTTCTTAGCAGTGGTTTCCTAGCAGTTATTTTACCATGAAGTCCTGCTGCACAAAGTCTCCTCTTAACAGTTGTTGAAGAGATGTGTCTGCTACTAGAACTCTGTGTGGCATTGACCTGGTCTCTAATCTGAGCTGCTGTTAACCTGCGATTTCTGAGGCTGGTGACTCGGATAAACTTATCCTCAGAAGCAGAGGTGACTCTTGGTCTTCCTTTCCAGGGGGGGTCCTCATGTGAGCCAGTTTCTTTGTAGAGCTTGATGGTTTTTGCAACTGCACTTGGGGACACTTTCAAAGTTTTCACAATTTTTCGCACTGACTGACCTTCATTTCTTAAAGTAATGATGGCCACTCGTTTTTCTTTACTTAGCTGCTTTTTTCTTGCCATAATACAAATTCTAACAGTCTATTCAGTAGGACTATCAACTGTGTATCCACCAGACTTCTGCACAACACAACTGATGGTCCCAACCCCATTTATAAGGCAAGAAATCCCACTTATTAAACCTGACAGGGCACACCTGTGAAGTGTAAACCATTTCCGGTGACTACCTCTTGAAGCTCATCAAGAGAATGCCAAGAGTGTGCAAAGCAGTCATCAAAGCAAAAGGTGGCTACTGTGAAGAACCTAGAATATAAGACATATTTTCAGTTGTTTCACACTATTTTGTTAAGTATATAATTCCACATGTGTTAATTCATAGTTTTGATGCCTTCAGTGTAAATGTACAATTTTCAAAGTAATGAAAATACAGAAAAATCTTAAAATGAGAAGGTGTGTCCAAACTTTTGGTCTGTACTGTATATATATATATATATATATATATATATATATATATATATATATATATATATATATATATATATATATATATATATATATATATATATAGCTATTGACACACACATATACACAGTATATATACATACACATATATACATACATATGAGGTGTGTCCAAACTTTTGGTCTGTACTGTGTATATATATATATATATATATATATATATATATATATATAATATATTTAGCTATTGAACCTGTTCTACGAGCATTTTTATTGGTATATGGTCTCCCATGCTGGTATGTGCTGCCCCCCATACTGGTATTTGTGCTGAATCCATCCTGATCCCCCATCCTATCCTGGTATGCATGGCACCTCTCATCCCTATCTTGGTATGCATGGCATCCTATCCTGGTATGCATGGCACCCTTCACCCCCAATCCTGGTATGCATGGCACCCCTCACCCCCAATCCTGGTATGCATGGCACCCCTCATCCCTCATCCTGGTATGCATGTCTCCCTCATCCCCAATCCTGGTATGCATATGCCCCTTACCCCCATCCTGGTATGCATGGTACTCCATCCCTCATCCTTATCCTGGTATGTATGGTACCCCTCATCCTGGTATGGATGGTACCCCTCATCAATATCCTGGTATGCATGGCACCCCATCCCTCATCCTGGTTTGCATGGTACCCCTCATCAATATCCTGGTATGCATGGCACTCCATCCCTCATCCTGGTATGCATGGCACCCCTCATCCCAATCCTGGTATGCATGGCACCCCTCACCCCCCAATCCTGATAGGCATGGCACCCCTCATCCCAATCTTGGTAGGCATGGCACCCTTCATCCCCAATCCTGGTAGGCATGGCACCATTCATCCCCAATCCTGGTAGGCATGGCACCCCTCATCCCCAATTCTGGTAGGCATGGCACCCCTCATCCCCAATTCTGGTAGGCATGGCACCCCTCATCCCCAATCCCTGGTAGCCATGGCACCCCTCATCCCCAATCCTGGTATGCATGGCACCCCTCATCCCCAATCCTGGTATGCATGACTCCCTCATCCCCAATCCTGGTATGCATGGCTGCCCTCATCCCCAATCCTGGTAGGCATAGCACCCCTCATCCCCAATCCTGGTAGGCATAGCACCCCTCATCCCCAATCCTGGTAGGCATGGCACCCCTCATCCCCCAATCCTGGTATGCATTGTACCCTCACCCCCCAATCCTGGTATGCATGGTCCCCTCACCCCCCAATCCTGGTATGCATCCCCTCACCCCCCAGTCCTGATATTCATGGCCCCTTATCCCCCCAATCCTTGTATGCATGGTCCCCTTACCCCCCAATCCTGGTATGTATGGCACCCCTCACCCCCCAATCCTGGTATGCATGGCACCCCATCTCTTATCCTGGTATGTATGGTACCCCTCATCCTAGTATACATGGCACCCCTAATGCCAATTCTGGTATGTATGGTACCCAAGCCCTCATCCTGGTATGCATGGCACCACTCATCCCCTAATCCTGGTATGCATGGCACCCCAGCGCTCATCCTGGTATGTATGGTACCCCTCATCCCCCAATCCTGGTATGTATGGTACCACATCCCTCATCCTGTTATGCATGGCACCCCCATCCCTATCCTGGTATGTATGGTATCCCTCATCCTGGTATGCATGGCACGCTATCCCTCATCTTGGTATGCATGGTACCCCGCATCCCTATTCTGGTATGTATGGTACCCCTCATCCTGCTATACATTGCATCTTTCATCCCCAATCCAGGTATGCATGGCAGTTCTCATCCCCAATCCTGGTATGCATGGCACCCCTCTCTCATCCTGGTATGTATGGCACCCCTCATCCCCCAATCCTGATATGTATGGTACCCAATCCCTCATCCTGGTATGCATGGCACCACTCATACCCCAATCCTGGTATGCATGGCACCCCATCCCTCATCCTGGTATGTATGGTACCCCTCATCCCTATTCTGGTATGTATGGTACCCCTCATCCTGGTATACATGGCACCCCTCATCCCAATTCTGGTATGTATGGCACCCCTCATTCCCCAATCCTGGTATGTATGGCCGCCTCCTCCCCCAATCCTGGTATGCATGGCACCCCATCCCTCATCCTGGTATGCATGGCACCCCTCATCCCTATTCTGGTATGTATAGTACCCCTCATCCCTATCCTGGTATGTATGGCCCCTCATCCCCCAATCCTGGTATGCATGGTCCCCTCATCCCCCAATCCTGGTATGCATGGCACCCCATCGCTCATCCTGGTATGTATGGTACCCCTTATCCCTATTCATGTATGTATGGTACCCCTCATCCTGATATACATGGCACCCCTCATCCCAATTTTGGTATGTATGGCACCCCTCATCCCCCAATCCTGGTATGTATGGCCTCCTCATCCCCCAATCCTGGTGTGCATGGCACTCCATCCCTCATCCTGGTATGTATGGTACCCCTCATCCCTATTCTGGTATGTATGGTACCCCTCATCCCTATCCTGGTATGTATGGCCTCTCATCCCCCAATCCTGGTATGCATGGTCCCCTCATCCCCCAATCCTGGTATGCATGGCACCCCTCATCCCCAATCCTGGTATGTATGGCACCCCATCTCTCATTCTGGTTTGCATAGCACCCCTCATCCCTATTCTAGTTTGTATGGTACTCCTCATCCCTATTCTGGTATGTATGGTACCCCTCATCCTGGTATACATGGCACCCCTCATCCCAATTCTGGTATGTATGGCACCCCTCATCCCCCAATCCTGGTATGCATGGCACCCCATCACTCATCCTGGTATGTATGGTACCCCTCATCCCTACTCTGCTATGTATGGTACCCCTCATCCCTATCCTGGTATGTATGGCCCCTCATCCCCCAATCCTGGTAAGTATGGCACCCCTCATCCCCAATCCTGGTATGCATGGCACCCCATCTCTCATCCTGGTTTGCATAGCACCCCTCATCCCTATTCTGGTTTGTATGTTACTCCTCATCCCTATTCTAGTATGTATGGTACCCCTCATCCTGGTATCCATGGCACCCCTTATCCCCAATCCTGGTATGCATGGCACCCCATCCCTCATCCTGGTATGCAGGGCACCCCTCATCCCTATTTTGGTATGTATGGCGCCTCTCATCCCTATTCTGGTATGTATAGTATCCCTCATCCTGGTATGCATGGTACATACCAGAATAGGGATGCGGGGTATGGTACCCCTCATCCTACTATACATGGCATCTTTCATCCCCAATCCAGGTATGCATGGCAGTTCTCATCCCCAATCCTGGTATGCATAGCACCCCTCTCTCTACCTGGTATGTATGACACCCCTCATCCCCCAATCCTGGTATGTATGGCCTCCTCCTCCCCCAATCCTGGTATGCATGGCACCCCATCCCTCATCCTGGTATGCATGGCACCCCTCATCCCTATTCTGGTATGTATAGTACCCCTCATCCCTATCCTGGTATGTATGGCCCCTCATCCCCCAATCCTGGTATGCATGGTCCCCTCATCCCCCAATCCTGGTATGCATGGCACCCCATCGCTCATCCTGGTATGTATGGTACCCCTCATCCCTATTCTGGTATGTATGGTACCCCTCATCCTGATATACATGGCACCCCTCATCCCAATTTTGGTATGTATGGCACCCCTCATCCCCCAATCCTGGTATGCATGGTCCCCTCATCCCCCAATCCTGGTATGCATGGCAGTTCTCATCCCCAATCCTGGTATGCATAGCACCCCTCTCTCTACCTGGTATGTATGGCACCCCTCATCCCCCAACCCTGAGATGTATGGTACCCAATCCCTCATCCTGGTATGCATGGCACCACTCATCCCCCAATCCTGGTATGCATGGCACCCCATACCTCATCCTGGTATGTATGGTACCCCTCATCCCTATTCTGGTATGTATGGTACCCCTCATCCCTATTCTGGTATGTATGGTACCCCTCATCCTGGTATACATGGCACCCCTCATCCCCCAATCCTGGTATGTATGGCCTCCTCATCCCCCAATCCTGGTATGCATGGCACACCATCCCTCATCCTGGTATGCAGGGCACCCCTCACCCCCCAATCCTGGTATGCATGGCACCCCTCACCCCCCAATCCTGGTATGTATGGCACCCCTCACCCCCCAATCCTGGTATGCATGGCACCCCTCACCCCCAATCCTGGTATGCATGGTCCCCTCACCCCCCAATCCTGGTATGCATGGTACCCCCTCATCCCTATCCTTTTATGCATGGTACCCCCTCATCCCAATCCTGGTATGCATGGCACCCCTCACACCCCAATCCTGGTATGCATGGCTATATATATATATATATATATATATATATATATATATATATATATATATATATATATATATATATATATATATATATATATATATATATATATATATATATATATATATATTAGTACAGACCAAAAGTTTGGACACACCTTCTCATTTAAAGATTTTTCTGTATTTTGATGACTATGAAAATTGTACATTCACACTGAAGGCATCAAAACTATGAATTAACACATGTGGAATTATATACTTAACAAAAAAGTGTGAAACAACTGAAAATATGTCTTATATTATAGGTTCTTCAAAGTAGCCACCTTTTGCTTTGATGACTGCTTTGCACACTCTTGGCATTCTCTTGATGAGCTTCAAGAGGTAGTCACCGGAAATGGTTTTCACTTCACAGGTGTTCCCTGTCGGGTTTAATAAGTGGGATTTCTTGCCTTATAAATGGGGTTGGGACCATCAGTTGTGTTGTGCAGAAGTCTGGTGGATACACAGCTGATAGTCCTACTGAATAGACTGTTAGCTGCTTTTTTCTTGCCATAATACAAATTCTAAGTAAAGAAAAACAAATGGCCATCATTACTTTAAGAAATGAAGGTCAGTCAGTCCAAAAAATTGGGAAAACTTTGAAAGTGTCCCCAAGTGCAGTAGCAAAAACCATCAAGCGCTTCAAAGAAACTGGCTCACATGAGGACCGCCCTAGGAAAGGAAGACCAAGAGTCACCTCTGCTTCTGAGGATAAGTTTATCCGAGTCACCTGCCTCAGAAATCGCAGGTTAACAGCAGCTCAGATTAGAGACCAGGTCAATGCCACACAGAGTTCTAGCAGCAGACACATCTCTACAACAACTGTTAAGAGGAGACTTTGTGCAGCAGGCCTTCATGGTAAAATAGCTGCTAGGAAACCACTGCTAAGGACGGGCAACAAGCAGAAGAGACTTGTTTGGGCTAAAGAACACAAGGAATGGACATTAGACCAGTGGAAATCTGTGCTTTGTTCTGATGAGTCCAAATTTGAGATCTTTGGTTTCAACCACCGTGTCTTTGTGCGACGCGGAAAAGGTGAACGTATGGACTCTACATGCCTGGTTCCCACTGTGAAGCATGGAGGAGGAGGTGTGATGGTGTGGGGGTGCTTTTCTGGAGACACTGTTGGGGATTTATTCAAAATTGAAGGCATACTGAACCAGCATGGCTACCACAGCATCTTGCAGCGGCATGCTATTCCATCCGGTTTGCGTTTAGTTGGACTATCATTTATTTTTCAACAGGACAATGACCCCAAACACACCTCCAGGCTGTGTAAGGGCTATTTGACCAAGAGGGAGAGTGATGGGGTGCTACGCCAGATGACATTGCCTCCACAGTCACCAGACCTGAACCCAATCGAGATGGTTTGGGGTGAGCTGGACCGCAGAGTGAAGGCAAAAGGGCCAACAAGTGCTAAGCATCTCTGGGAACTCCTTCAAGATTGTTGGAAGACCATTTCCGGTGACTACCTCTTGAAGCTCATCAAGAGAATGCCAAGAGTGTGCAAAGCAGTCATCAAAGCAAAAGGTGGCTACTTTGAAGAACCTAGAATTTAAGACACATTTTCAGTTGTTTCACACTTTTTTGTTAAGTATATAATTCCACATGTGTTAATTCATAGTTTTGATGCCTTCGGTGTGAATGTACAATTTTCATAGTCATGAAAACACTAAAAAATCTTTAAATGAGAAGGTGTGTCCAAACTATATATATATATATATATATATATATATATATATATATATATATATATATATACACACAGTTTGGACACACCTTCTCATTTAATGATTTTTCTGTATTTTCATGACTATTAGGATTACTATCATTTTTAATATTTGCCAAATGGCAGAATAATGAGAGAGCATGTTTTAAGACTTTTTTTTATTACTTACTGCAAAGTCAAAAGTTTTCATACATTTCATTAGTATTTGGTGCCATTACCCTTAAACTGAATGATTTGGGTCAAACGTTTAGGATTTTCTTCCACAAGCTTCTCACAACAGTTGTTTGGAATTTGGCCCATTCCTCCTGATAAAACTGGTGTAACTGATCCAGGTTTGTAGATTGCCTTGCTCCCACCTGCCTTTTCAGCTTTGGCCATAAATTTTCAAAAGGATTGGGATCAGGGCTTTGTGATGTCCACTCCAAAACATTGAATTTGTTATCCTTAAGCCACTTTGTTACCATTTTGGCAGTATGCTTCGGGTCATTGTCCATTTGGAAGACCCATTTCCGCCCAAGCTTTAGCTTCCTGGCTCATGTCTTGAGATGTTGCTTCAGTATTGCCACATAATCTTCTTTTCTCATGATGCCATCTATTTTGTGAAGTGCACCAGTCCCTCCTGCAGCAAAACAACCCCACAACATGATTATGCCACCCCCATGTTTTACAATTGGGATGGTGTTCTTAGGCTTCCAAGCTTCTCCCTTTTTCTTCCAAACGTAATTATGGTCAATATGCCCAAAAAGTTCAATTTTAGTTTCATCAGACCACAGGACATGTCTCCAAAAATTAAGGTCTTTGTTCTTGTGTGCATTTGCAAACCTTAATCTGGCTTTAGGTTTCTTTTGAAGTAATGGCTTCTTCCTGGCAGAGTGGCCTTTTAGTGCATGTTGATACAGTACTCATTTCACTGTGGATATTGACACAATCTTACCAGCTTCCTCCATCATCTTCACAGGGTCTTTTGCTTTTGGCCTTGGGTTGATATGTACATGTCAGACCAAAGCACATTCATCTCTGCGACACAGAACCAGTCTCCTTTCTGAGTGGTATGATGGCTGGACATTCCCATCTTGTTTGTACTTGCGTATAATTGTTTGTACAGATGAACGAGGCACCTTCAGGTATCTTGAAATTGTACCCAAGAATGAGCCAGACTTGTGCAAGTCCACATTTCTCTTCCTGATATCTTTGCTGATTTCTTTCGACTATCCCATGATGCTGCACAAATAAGCAGTGTGTTTTAGGTGTACAGTAAAATACATCCACAGGTGTGTCTCTAACTCGGATGTTGCAAAAAAAAAACAAAAGCTTCCAAACACATGACATCATCATATGGGCAGCCCAAAATTGTTTAAATGCATAGTAATCTTAGTGTATATAAACTTTTCACTTTGCAATAAGCAATAAAAATGCCTTAACATTCTCTCTCATTATTCTGGCATTTGACAAATATTAAAAATGATGGTAATCCTAATTGACCTAAAACGATAAAGGTTTATTCTAATTTCATGTCAGATATTGAGAAACACATGCATGTGTGTCTTTTTATATAGTGTATGTAAACTTCTGGTTTCAACTGTATATCCCATACCCCCACTATCTGCAACTGTTATCCATACTGTAACAGAACAAAAGGGAAAGGTATGATTTGGGGAAGGAAAAAGAAAAGAAAAATTAGACAAGTCCATTATTGTGTACCCCACAAACAGTCCACATTTGAAATGTTCAGGCGTCTTTAGGTTTCTGGAAATTCCTGATTCGAAGATTTGCTATAGCGATTTTTTTTCAATTGATGTTCCGCAAGACTGCCATATCACGTGTATAGATGTTACACCAGCCCACCGGGGCCAAAAAGATCATCATTGCACTAAACTAAGACCAACAGAAAACATGTTAAAATCAGTGATCTAAATACAGAGAGAACATATAGAAAGATGAACAGGAAGGACTTACAAAAAATGGGGCAAAATTCAGTTTTTCATTTAGTCCCATAGTAGACATGATACCCAGGGTAGCAATCTATTTTCACCAAAACTTGTTTCAGATTTCCTCCTCTGATGCCACAGTGCACACAATCAATGCCTAGAATTTGCAGATATTTGGGATCACAGCCATGAAAGATCCAGAAATGTTTAGGAAGATTTTTTAGCGTGGTTAAATCTTCAACTTTTGTGGCACTAATGATATCTTGGACATGTACAAGTATACGTAATTGTCAAGAAGTTAGTCTGACATAGACCTTGGAACAGGGACATGTGGCATAGTACATAACGTGTGGTGGTGCAAGTGATGTGGTGAGCAATTTTAAAAAAAAAATTGCCATCTGCCGAATCAAAGTGAGTACTCCTAATGACGTTTTTATTTTTACGTGCTAGACATTCACCGCATAGATAAAATCCCCATTTAGAGTGTTTGTCAGGATTCAAGGGGTTTGTTATTTTTGCCACATAGTGGCTGTTGGCGAAGTGGTCTTTCTGATTTTTCCCCTTTCTTGACGTAAATTGGGAAGTATCCAATGAATTTCCAGCCTACACTGTATCCGAATCGGCCAATGGTTTTGAACTATTAAACGCATTCTGTTCCAATAACAATTATAAGTAGATACAAATCTAACATTTTGGTTTGATTTTCCTTGATTGTCAGAACTAAACAAGAGTTGTTATGAGTTTTCTTAGCACTCAAATATCCTTGTTTTATTCAGCGATTGTTTTCTTTCTGAGATCTAAACCTTTCCTTTAGGTCATTAGATCGACAGATCAAAGATTCGAGTGCCAAACAGATCTACCTCATCCTGAGGAACTGTTTAACTGGGATGGCTTTGACCATGTGTGGAGTGTGGGATTAGGATGCATGTATTGGAGAGTTTACAGAGGTGTTTTTTCTGTATACATCTGTATGTATTGTAAGATGGCTAATTGTTGCATAGTCGATGGGAGGTATGTGTCACAGAGACTGCTGGTCTCTGTGATGTAACCCGGAGTGTTTCTCTAGTGCATGCTGCACTAAGAGGACTAATTGGTGCACCTGGGAGCCAGGTTACGGGTAGTTTAGAGAGATGGGCATGTCTAGTTACCCACATAACTCACCTCTGGGTGTGGTTAACAGCCTATACAATGGAGGCTGTTGTTTGTCACATGGTCTGTGTTTGGAGGGAGAAGGCCTCTTGTGTGTTTGTCTCCAGACTGAGCTGTGTGCTGGATGCTTACCAGCCTGTGTGACCACAGGTCCGGTTTACCAAGAGACTTTGCTTAAAGGACAGTTTTCTTTTGCTTTTGCCTGCACTAAAGGCTGTTTGTTTGCATTTTGCTTTTGACGGTTTATGAAATTAATAAACCGCTACGGACATTTAAAGGAACATGCCTCCTGTTTGTCTCTCATCGGACCGGAGTGAGTACAATCCCTACAGTATAGAATTATCATCTCCCACCTCCAAACATATGTCCAAAAAATCAATCTGTTTTTCTATGGGCCTTGTATGTCAGTTTGATGTTGAAAGGGTTGTGGTTCAGTTGACCCACAAAAGATACTAGTTCTAATTAATTCCTCTGCCAAATCAAAAGGATGTCATCAATGTACCTATGCCAGCACTGCACCCTAGCATAAGGAGAAAGGATTACCAGCTTCATGAATAGTTCAAAAAATAGGTTTCTTTATTCTTTATTTAAAAACAGATTCCATAGTCATATATTATAGCCCTGGCTATATTATGTGACTATGGAATCTGTTTTTAAAGAGCTTTTTTCACAATAAAGAAACCTATTTTTTGAACTATTCATGAAGCTGGTAATCCTTTCTCCTTATGCTGTGGAACTACTGCGAATGGTTCATCGCACCTATGCTTCAGGACGTCATTGCTCAGGTGAGCTGGTGTTAACTTATTACTACAACACTGCACCCTGTCAATGTTCGAAGGTCCATCTTGATGAAAAATTGATCTCTCCCAGAGACAAAAAAACAGGTTGGCATAGGATGGGGCTCATGCTGCCCCCATTGCAGTTCCTAATTTTTGTAAAAAGAATCAATCTTTAAAGAGAAATACAAGTGCTTATCACTAAATTATAAAAACATCAAAAAGTTAATTTTTCAGTTCTTCAATACAAAAATTGAAACTCATATATAGAGTCTTTACAAACAGTGATCTATTTCAAGTGTTTATTTCTGTCAATGTTGATGAATATAGCTTACAGCTAATGAAAACACAAAAGTCATTAGCTCAGTAAATTAGAATATTTTATAACAACAGCTTGGAAAATTTTTTTAAAATCCGAAATGTTGGCCTACTGAAATGTATGTTCAGTAAATGCCCTCAGTACTTTGTCGGGGCTCCTTTTGCATCAATTACCGCATCAATGCAGCATGGCATGGGGGCAATCAGCCTGTGGCACTGCTGAGGTGTTATGGAAGCCCAGGTTGCTTTGATAGCAGCCTTCAGCTCGTCTGCATTGTTGGGTCTGGTGTCTCTCATCTTCCTCTTGACAATACCCCATTGATTCTCTATGGGGTTAAGGTCAGGCGAGTTTGCTGGCCAATCAAGCACAGCGATACTCTTGTTTTTAAACCAGGTATTGGTACTTTTGACAGCATGGACAGGTGCCAAGTCCTGCTGGAGAATGAAATTTCCATCTCTAAAAAGTTTATTGGCAGAGGGAAGCATAAAGTGCTCTAAAATTTCCTGGTAGACTGCTGCTCTGACTTTGGTCTTGAAAAAACCCAGTGGACCTACACCATCAGATGACATGGCTCCCCAAACCATCACTGATTGTGGAAACTTCACACTAGACCTCAAGCAGCTTGGATTGTGTGCCTCTCCACTCTTCCTCCAGACTCTGGGACCTTGATTTCCAAATGAAATGCAAAATTTACTTTCATCTGATAACAACACCTTGGACCACTGAGCAACAGTCCAGGTCTTTTTCTCCTTGGCCCAGGTAAGAGGCTTCTGGCTTTGTCTATTGGTCATGAGTGGCTTGACACAAGGAATGCAACACTTGTAGCCCATGTCCTGGATATGTCTGTGTGTAGTGGCTCTTGAAGCAATGACTCCTGCAGCAGTCCATACCCTGTGAATCTCCCCCAAATTTTTGAATGGCCTTTTCTTAACAATCCTTTTAAGGCTGCGGTTATCCCGGTTGCTTGTCCACCTTTTTCTACCACACTTTTTCCTTCCACTCAACTTTCTATTAATATGCTTGGATACAGCACTCTGAACAGCCAGCTTCTTTAGCAGTGACCTTTTGTGGCTTAGACTCCTTGTGGAGTGTGTCAATGACTGCCTTCTGGACATCTGTCAAGTCAGCAGTCTTCCCCATCATTGTGGAGCCTAATGAAACCGACTAAGGGACCTTTTTAAACGCTTAGGTAGCCTTTGCAGATGTTTTTGTTAATTATTCTAATTTACTGAGATAATGACTTTAGTGTTTTCATTGGCTGTAAGCCATGATTATCAACATTGGAAGTGAAAGGGAGAAAAAGCGCGCTATGTGAAGGACCTGATAGGTAGATGTGACAGAAACAGCCAAAAGGCCACTCACCTATTGGAGTTGTGCACCCCTGCACAACTCCGGTGTTAGTGTGAGGATGGAAGGAGCAGGCACATCTCACCGCAAGGTACAGGTAGCTTGGCACACCACGTGCCGTGTGCTGCAGACCTCCGCTCTTGCTCACCGCTTCCAGGTTCCAAAATTGCAGGCCACGTGTCGGCTCTCAGATCACTTGACTCAGGATGAGATGTGCATCACCACACTTCCTGAAAGTTAGGAGAGTGCAGCCCCCAACCGCAGGTCCTGAGTTGAGCAGCCAAAGGGGAATTTTATAGTGGGGGGATTTAAGAATGTTTAACTAGAAGCTGCTCCTGCTGCTAACCCCCAAAGCGGGACTGAAAGTGGTCCAAATTCAATAAAATAAAATAGCGGTCTATAGGGCGCTAAAAGAATGAACACTAGAGGTGGAAAAAAAATTTTAGGGCTAAAAAATTAATTTAATGAGCCCTTTCCACAACGCGTTACGGTACCACTTGAGGAAGATAGTTTACTATCGAAACACGTTGTGGAAAGGGCTCATTAAATTTATTTTTTAGCCCTAAAAAATTTTTTTTCACCTCTAGTGTTCATTCTTTTAGCGCCCTATAGACCGCTTTTTTATTTTATTGAATTTGGACCATGGTCATCAACATTAGCAGAAATAAACACTTGAAATAGATCACTGTTTGTAATGACTCTATATAATATGAGTTTCACTTTTTGGATTGAAGAACTAAAATAAATTAACTTTTTGATGATATTCTAATTTAGTAAGACGCACTTGTAGAGTGAGTCAAAATGAATTGCAACAGTTCCAAGACAAGGTAATACAGTTGGCCATTGCAGTTACTATTCCTCATTAAGAAGTGGAGAGTCTCGATGCCATCATTATGAGATATTCATGTATATAACAATTTGACATCGGCTGTAACCAGCCACATGTCTTGCTACAAGACAACACATCTGTGGTGTCCTGTACATAGGATGGTAGCGTCTCTATCGTTGGTTTTAAATGAAATTCGATGAACTTGCACACAGGATCACAAAGTCCATCAATCCCCGAGACGATAGGTATCCCCAGCTGATTGATTGGATCCTTGTGAACCTTCAGGAGAATATAAAAAGTTGGAATTCTAGGGAATTTGACCAGAAATAACTCAAAAATCTTCTCAATATGATGCCCAAGTCAAATGCTCTCTGTAAGGTGGTTTGAAGTTCCACTTTGTGAGATGATTGTACAATGGGATAGTCAAGTGTAGGTGTCCTTACAATTGAGATGTCTAAATACCTCCCTCTTGTATTTGAGTGGGCCAGATCACAAGGTTGCCTCCTTTTGTCCGCTGCTTTGATAACTACATCGTCCAATGCTCTCAATTCTTTGAGAGCATGTCGTTGAGATGGTGTAAGATTATCATTAGTGATATGTTTCAGAATCATTTTGAAGTCTTCCGAAACTAATTTAGTAAAGATTTAAATTTGTGGGCAAATGAACAAGGAAGGGAACGTTAATGACCTGGAAAGTATAGATTTCGGGAACATAACTGGTGTTTCAGTACTTTGCTCTCTGAGTAATTCCTCTAGAACAGCTAATGCTTCTTTTTCAGCATTTTTGCTGTTTTTTTTTCTTCTGCAGAAATGAAGCTGCAATTTACAGTACAAGCAAAAGCTATGAGATTTCTGAAATCTCATGCACACAATTGTTTTTTTATCTGTCTGAGCACTGTAGCATTTTTAAAAACCTTCAGCATGTCAATTCTTTTGCAGCATTTTTCTCCTATAGAAAGCTATGAGAACGTGCAAAAAACGAAGCATTACTTTTGTGCTGCTTTTTTGCAGCATTTTTGGTGAATAAAACAAATTCTCTTAACATGTACTCTAGACAAATTGCACATAATCTGCTTGAAAAATCTAGCTATTTGCTGTGTTTTATACATTTTTACTTCCATGACTAAAAAACAGCCGCTGCAAAAACACTACGTGTGAACCACACGCCTTTTTGCTAGACATGTAACTTTTCTTTCTTGAACAACAAAGTAAGAATCTACTGGGTCGTTTTCCTGTAAGGCTATGTGCTCACGATGCAGAAATGCTCCGGATTTTTCCTGAGCATTTCTGCATCTGCCTTGCAGAATGAACGCATGCAGATTTTACATGAGTATTTTCAGCCAGGGACAAGCGTTTGTCACACGTTTTGCACATGCGCATGTGGGTTGTCAAGCGCTATCCAAGCAATTTTAGCATCACGTGGAAAAGTGCTTGACAACTTGGTCACGCTATATAAATCCATGCAACCGGCATGGATTTTATATAGTGTGATCAAGTTAGTTAAAGAAAAGAATAAAAATGGTAAAAAATAAAAACATTATACTCACCTTCCGATGGCCCCCGGTCTCTTTCTCTGGTTTCCCCAGTGGCCTGCAGTGGTGTAAAAGGACCTTCCATGACGTCATTTAGTCATGTGACAGGTCACGCGACCGCCGACGTCAGCGGTCGCGTGACCTCTCACATGACTGAATGATGTCATGGAAGGTCCTTTTACACCATCGCGAGCCGCCGGGGAGCCAGGACGCATCATACAGGAGACCAGGGGTCATCGGAAGGTAAGTATAATGTTTTTTTTTTTTTATTTATTTTAAATTCTTTTTTTTTTTTTTTTTTTTTTTTTTTTTTTTTTTTACAGTTACTATGGTACCCAAGTCTGGAGGAGAGTCTCCTCTTCCCCAGACCCGGGTACCATGCGGACATTGAATCGCTTAATATCCGCATGTGCACATGTAGTCATGTGGATATTAAGTGATTCAATGCAAGTCAGTGGCTTCAAAAACGCTGCGCTAACGCAAAATAATTAGTATTGGCACAGCACATGCGGATTATCATTGGGGAACATTGCAGACCTTCTACCAAGCGTTTAAGCGTTTCTGCGGCGGAATTACCGCTGCGGACACGCTTAAAAAACGCATAGTGGGCACACAGCCTAATAGTCATACAGCATTTACATAAAAAGATTGTGGATGATTGTGACAACACTGAAATACACGAGGCTATAATGATTTCCAAATGTCATGTGATATAGTGGAATTACCCTTTACTATAAAATGTACTGGATACAGTTGTTATAACATTTTCATCGTTGAAATTATGCCTTGTTTTTTTTACTAATCCTTAGGTTGTAATGTATTGCATATGTTAACATACTTGCCAATCGCCATCTTTCTTGTTTCCAATGTTGCGCCGGTATTCTTGTGACTACTCTTCAGGTGTCCACTGAACACACAAACTTCTGTGTAAGCTGGCATTTCCGATTTCAGGTTACATGGGCCAGAAGAATATCCGAGCAGAGCTGGTAACCAGGGAAGACTTCAATCAATTATTATTTTAGTGCACTTTCACTACATTTCTTTGTGTCTAGGAGGGATTAGGGGACACAAAATATAGCGGAGTCATCTTTTTTAATATTTTCTTGTATTTAAAGATTATTACATGCTAATCAGCTTCTGTACCTTGCCATTTGTTTTCCTAGTTTATTTTGGATATGCTACTTTTCTTTTTTTTTTATCGAATTGACAGATTGAGCCCATGGAAACTGATCACAACAGTCTGATCAACTCTGTACAGTCTGAAATTGCTAAAAATCAACTCCTGCTAGAGGAAGAAGTACAGAAGACAAAAAGATACAAGGTTACTCTATATTAGTGTTCTGGTGCGATCCGAATGGAAATCCCTTGTTGAACATAGTTTTTAATTCCATGTTTACTGCATTTCAAACTCAAGAGCTATAACCTATACAGACATATACACTGCTCAAAAAAAGAAAGGGAACACTCAAATAACACATCCTAGATCTGAATGAATGAAATATTCTCATTGAATACTTTGTTCTGTACAAAATTGAATGTGCTGACAACAAAATCACACAAAAATCATCAATGGAATCATCAATGGAAATCAAATTTGTTAATAGAAGCCTGGATTTGGAGTCGCCCCCAAAATTAAAGTGGAAAAACACACTACAGGCTGATCCAACTTTGATGTAATGTCCTTAAAACAAGTCAAAATGAGGCTCAGTATTGTGTGTGGCCTCCACGTGCCTGTATGACCTCCCTACAATGCCTGGGCATAATCCTGATGAGGTTGCGCATGGTCTCCTGTGGGATCTCCTCCTAGACCTGGACTAAAGCATCCGCCAACTCCTGGACAGTCTGTGATGCAACGTGACGTTGGTGGATGGAGCGAGACATGATGTCCCAGATGTGCTCAATCGGATCCAGGTCTGGGGAACGGGCAGGCCAGTCCATAGATTCAATGCCTTCATCTTGCAGGAACTGCTGACACACTCCAGCCACATGAGGTCTGGCATTGTCCTGCATTAGGAGGAACCCAGGGCCAACCGCACCAGCATATGGTCTCCCAAGGGGTCTGAGGATCTCCTCTCGGTACTTAATGGCAGTCAGGCTACCTCTGGCGAGCACAGGGAGGGCTATGCGGCCCTCCAAAAAATGCCACCCCACACCATTACTGACCCACTGCCAAACCAGTCATGCTGAAGGATGTTGCAGGCAGCAGATCACTCTCCAAGGCGTCTCCAGACTCTGTCACGTCTGTCACATGTGCTCAGTGTGAACCTGCTTTCATCTGTGAAGAGCACAGGGCGCCAGTGGCGACTTTGCCAATCCTGGTGTCCTGTGGCAAATGCCAAGCGTCCTGCACGGTGTTGGGCTGTGAGCACAACCCCCAACTGTGGACGCCAGGCCCTCATACCGCCCTCATGGAGTCGGTTTCTAACCGTTTGTGCAGACACATGCACATTTGTGGCCTGCTGGAGGTCATTTTGCAGGGCTCTGGCAGTGCTCCTCCTGTTCCTCCTTGCACAAAGGAGGAGGTAACGGTCCTGCTGCTGGGTTGTTGCCCTCCTATGGCTCCCTCCACATCTCCTGGTATCTGCTCCATGCTCTGGACACTGTGCTGACAGACACAGCTACCCTTCTTGCCACAGCTCGCACTGATGTGCCATCCTAGATAAACTGCACTACCTGAGCAACTTCTGTGGGTTGTACTGTAGACACCGCCTCATGCGACTGTACCTCTAGGGGTGAGAGCAATGGCAAAATGTAAAAGTAACCAAAACAGCAGCCAAAAAGGATGAGAACAGAGAAATGGTCTGTGGTCACCACCTGCAGAACTGCTCCTTTATAGGGGGTATCTTGCTAATTGCCTATCATTTTTACCAGTTGTCTGTTCCATTTGCACAACAGCAGGAGAAATTGATTCACAATCAGTGTTGCTTCATAACTGGACAAGTAGATTTCACAGAAGTGTTATTGACTTGGAGTTACATTGTGTTGTTTAAGTGTTCTCTTTATTTTTTTGAGCAGTGTGTATCACCCCAGAAAGCATTTTGATTGTCATTGTTTTTTGTTGTTGTTTGTTTTATGCATTCACCATGTGGTATAAATGATATAGATTTATTCTGCAGTTAAACATTTCTATAATAGATTTTATGTACAGTACAGACCAAAAGTTTGGACACACCTTCTCATTTAAAGATTGTTCTATATTTTCATGACTATGAAAATTGTACATTCACACTGAAGGCATCAAAACTATGAATTAACACATGTGGAATTATATACTTAACAAAAAAGTGTGAAACAACTGAAAATATGTCTTATATTCTAGGTTCTTCAAAGTAGCCACCTTTTGTTTTGATGACTGCTTTGCACACTCTTGGCATTCTCTTGATGAGCTTCAAGAGGTAGTCACCGGAAATGGTCTTCCAACAATCTTGAAGGAGTTCCCAGAGATGCTTAGCACTTGTTGGCCCTTTTGCCTTCACTCTGCGGTCCAGCTCACCCCAAACCATCTCGATTGGGTTCAGGTCTGGTGACTGTGGAGGCCAGGTCATCTGGCGTAGCACCCCATCACTCTCCCACTTGGTCAAATAGCCCTTACACATCCTGGAGGTGTGTTTGGGGTCATTGTCCTGTTGAAAAATAAATGATGGTCCAACTAAACGCAAACCGGATGGAATAGCATGCCGCTGCAAGATGCTGTGCTAGCCATGCTGGTTCAGTATGCCTTCAATTTTGAATAAATCCCCAACAGTGTCTCCAGAAAAGCACCCCCACACCATCACACCTCCTCCTCCATGCTTCACGGTGGGAACCAGGCATGTAGAGTCCATCCGTTCACCTTTTCTGCGTCGCACAAAGACACGGTGGTTGGAACCAAAGATCTCAAATTTGGACTCATCAGAACAAAGCACAGATTTCCACTGGTCTAATGTCCATTCCTTGTGTTCTTTAGCCCAAACAAGTCTCTTCTGCTGGTTGCCTGTCCTTAGCAGTGGTTTCCTAGCTGCTATTTTACCATGAAGGCCTGCACAAAGTCTCCTCTTAACATTTGTTGTAGAGATGTGTCTGCTGCTAGAACTCTGTGTGACATTGACCTGGTCTCTAATCTGAGCTGCTGTTAACCTGCGATTTCTGAGGCTGGTGACTCGGATAAACTTATCCTCAGAAGCAGAGGTGACTCTTGGTCTTCCTCTCCTGGGGCGGTCCTCATGTGAGCCAGTTTCTTTGTAGCTCTTGATGGTTTTTGCAACTGCACTTGGGGACACTTTCAAAGTTTTCCCAATTTTTCGGACTGACTGACCTTCATTGGCCACTCGTTTTTCTTTACTTCCCTGCTTTTTTCTTTCCATAATACAAATTCTAACAGTCTTTTCAGTAGGACTATCAGCTGTGTATCCACCAGACTTCTGCACAACACAACTGATGGTCCCAACCCCATTTAGAAGGCAAGAAATCCCACTTATTAAACCTGACAGGGCACACCTGTGAAGTGAAAACCATTTCCGGTGACTACCTTTTGAAGCTCATCAAGAGAATGCCAAAAGTGTGCAAAGCATTCATCAAAGCAAAAGGTGGCTACTTTGAAGAACCTAGAATATAAGACACATTTTCAGTTGTTTCACACTTTTTTGTTAAGTATATAATTCCACATGTGTTAATTCATAGTTTTCATGCCTTCAGTGTGAATGTACAATTTTCATAGTCATGAAAATACAGAAAAATCTTTAAATGAGAAGGTGTGTCCAAACTTTTGGTCTGTACTGTACCTCTGCCTTTGCACAATGCAACACTTTGGCCCTGATTTATCGAAAAGGTTGCACCAGAATTCTGGCAAAATTAATTTAAAAAGTCACAATTTTTGTGCAATGACAACTTGGCTAAAAATGTGTGCCTTTTTGGCATTTTTGCCCAGCTCTGTCAAAAATGGGCGAATAAGATGTGAAATTGGATCTTGACACCACAGCCCATCTAATTCATGACAGTGACTGGAGTAAGACTTATAGCTAGGTGTAAACTACTTCTCAGATGCTTCTGACTTCAACTTGCCCCCTCAAGATCAGCGTCATTTACGTTTGTCTTCATGAATTGGGGACTTTATTTTTTATTTTTTTAATATTTGTGGTGCTGCATTCAATGCTTTTTTTATTATTATTATTATTATTATTTTTTTAATTTCCCCTCCCCACCAGCAATTTGATTTTGATATATATGTTTGTTTTTTTGGGGGGGGGGGGGTAGGGAAGGGGGGTTAATGAAGCCGATTTGGATTACATACAACTGATTACTTTTTATTGTATTGCTCATCATAGCTGGGATAAAGAGAAAACACAGCAGTTTTGGTATTTTTATTTACTTTTTGGTTTGGATTAGGTCATATCAGTTATGTGCTTTTTTTTTTTTTTTTTTTTTTTTTTTTTATAACTTTCTAAGTGAAAAAGGATTTTTTTTTTCTCTAAACTTTTGATAGGTGTGTTGCTATAAATCTGACAGCCAGCCTTTGCCTGTGCTCGCTAGGCATCCGTATACGGTGGGCTTGACAGCCATGTATAGTCTTGACTGCTATGGCAATCCAATAATAATTATATTTATATAGCGCCAACATATTCCGCAGCACTGTACAGTTAAGCGGGCATATGTACAGACAATAAAGACAGTACAGAATAAGTGAGGGCCCTGCTCGCAAGCTTATGGGGTGACTGGTTACTTCTTGCCTTTGTCTAACCACTTGGATGCTGTGACATGCAAGGGGTTCAATGGTCCTCATTCCTTTACTCAATATTAACTTGAAGGAGGTAATTTTGTTTTTGTCATGTTGTATTAATTGTAAATGTAGATGGATTACTTACTGTGAAGGAAACAAGTTAAAAAACCTTGCAACAATAAAATTGGAAGTCTAAAAATATTTTTCAAGACAGGCAGTTTAGTGAAAAGTTTAAGAAATCAATTTAAATTGATTAACTTTGTTTTATAGTTTGTGAAAGCATGATTACTGTTTAATTTTATATAAAAATATTCATGCTAGACTTTATAGAATAAAGACAACATTATTAAATGTATGTCTTCTTTAACCAGACTGAGAATATCAGAAGGAAACACAACTACCTTCCATTCATCATGGAATTGTTGAAAACGTTAGCAGAACATCAGCAGTTAATACCACTAGTAGAAAAGGTAAATACTTTAATTTCCATCAGATCTATGTCCATACGGTATATTTGGCCAAATGTATGTCAAAATAATGATCTTTTGGCATATATGCAGGTCATGTGTGTCAACATCTATTTTTAACTTTATTTAATTGGGGAGTTGATCCATGTATTTTCTATTAAATCACTGGTGATAATAGAAGGTTGGTTAGGAGTGTACATAAAGACTGTACACTTTGGTAATGTGTTTTTTTGTTTTTCTTTCTGTATATTGCTTTGTATGTGTTTTATCTTGTTAGGCATTTTTGCAAGAGGTTATATTTTTTCCCATTTATCTTCTGCAGCTTGCCGGTGTTTCCAAACACTGCAAGCTGCTCTATCCCCTTTCTGCCCAAATCAGTCTAGCTAACGGACGGGGGCCTCCCCTCTGAGCTTGGGGCGCACACAGTTCTCTGCATGTGGTTGGTTTTCTGGGGTAAACCTATGCAAACAGTGAGAATATTAGGTGGGCAATGAGCATGCCGACCCCCTTTGTTTCCATTTATTCATGGTGCAGGAGGTACCTCAGCCTTTTTCCCCATTTCCCTTTCCACTCCCCCTAGTGAGTGCTGTTTTTTTTGTTGTTTTTTTTATCGCTGCCAGTTCATATTTGGAGCAGCGTAATCATGATGAGTTTGTCATGAGCTGCTGCGCTCTGCATAGGCACTGACCATGATGACAAGGCACTCGGGTAAATGAAGAGAGCTTTGTGATCTTGATCATTGACTTTCCAGAACAGATCAGTCAATGGAAAACTCATCTTGGCTGCACTATGCTCTCCTTTTTAGTTCTCTTCCTCATGTGTCAGTTGTGATTTTGTGAGCGGAAAGTGAGACCTGCTGAGGGAACTGTCCTAAATGTAAGTGTCCCGTCTTCCCTGTGGAGAAAAAAAAGAGAAGTTACTATAATGTTAGTTTTGGTTAAGTTTTTACCCACTTTTTCCAGAGTTGGGGTTATAGTTAAGGTAATTAAAATGGTTACATTAAAAAAAATAGATAACCGTAAAACTTTGAGCCAATTCTTTGAACAGTTTGTCAGAATTCTGACATAAAATAGTTTGAAATGTCGCAAAATTCAGCAATGTTTTACATTTTTACTCCAGCACTGCTGATTTAAAGGCGGTGTGGCTGACAAAATAATAATTTGTCAGAGAAATGTCATATGATGACACTATTTTCCTTCATGATCGTGATTGGTCTGGTGTTGATACTGGAAATGTTGTGATTTTGTTTAATCTGTTTTTAAAAATTTTCTTCAGCTAGAACACAGGAAAAACAAAATAATGAACTATATACACGTATGCTTCTGGTGATGTTAACATTTTGAAGTACCCTGCTTATAGTCCGATAAGCTACTATCTACCTCTTGTTGTTTTTTTACGATAAATTGAATACTTTTTAAAACTTACGACTGCTGTTTGAAGGGGAAAAAAATCTGATCATGAGGAGCACTATAAGACTATTCACATGGTTTTACATTACATTCAGTGTATAAAATTTATATTTCTCGCTTGTCTTATTGGGGGACACAGAACCATGGGATAGTCTGCTGTCACCTGGAGCTTGACACTATTATTACATTTAAATGAAATTTGCTCCTCTGGATTCATCCCTTTCTCTTCCTGTCTTCAGCACGGGATTATGAAATACTGTGGGCACAGAAGCACCTCGGTGTCTTCCTCCTCGTGGGTTAACAAGCTCTCAGGGGGCATAGATTCCTGAAACGTGGGTGTGGTAGGCTGTTGGCTCCTGGGGGCTGATTCTAGGCACTCTTACAAGTTTTTGTGTCACTGTTTAGTGGAGTCTATATTTTTTTCTCTCTGCTTTTTCTCTATCACTCATGTCAGTCTGGAGACCGTGCACACGCATTAGCGCAATCTGCACTTGTCACTTTTATACTTGTGTGACTTGTAATCAGGGCTGTAGAGTCGGTAAGTCAAGCCTCCGACTCTTCACTTTCCCTGACTCCCGACTCAACAGCACGGCCTCACTGCTGAGCATGTACATAAAGTGCAGCATAGATTCTTCTCCACTACAAAACCTAAATTAAGAATAGAACAGACATTTAACCCCTTCGCGACCTTGGGATTTTCCTTTTTTCTATTTTAGTTTTTTGCTCCTCTTGTTCCCAGAGCCATAGCGTTTTTATTTTTTGGTCAATATGGCCATGTGAGGGCTTATTTTTTGCGGGACGAGTTGTACTTTTAAACGCCATTACTAGTTTTACCATATCATGTACTGGAAAACGGGAAAAAAGTTCCAAGTGCGGTGAAATTGCAAAAAAAAATGCAATTCCACAGTTTTTTTTTCTTTCCACGTTCACTGGATGCTAAAACTGACCTTCCATTATTATTCTCCAGGTCATTACGAGTTCGTAGACACCAAACATGTATAGGTTCTTTTTTATTTAAGTGGTGAAAAAAAATCCAAAGTTTGCTAAAAAAAAAAAAGTTAAAAAATGGCACCATTTTCCAAGACCCGTAGCGTCTCCATTTTTCGGGATCTGGGGCCGGGTGAGGGCTTATTTTTTTTGCGCCGGGCTGACGTTTTTATTGATACCATTTTGGGGTAGATACGATGTTTTGATCGCCCGTTATTGCATTTAATTGCAATGTTGCGGCGACCAAAAAAAACATAATTCTGGCGTTTGGAATTTTTTTTCTCGTTACGCCGTTTACCGATCTGATTAATTCTTTTTTTATATTGATAGATCGGGCGATTCTGAACGCGGCGATACCAAATATGTGTATGTGGGGTTTATTTTTTATTTTATTTTGAATGGGGCGAAAGGGGGGTGATTTAAACTTTTATATTTTTTAATATTTTTAAAAACTTTTTTTAAAAATTTTTGCATGCTTCAATAGTCTCCATAGGAGACTAGAAGCAGCAACTGTCCGATCGCCTCTGCTACGTAGAGGTGATCAGCAGATCACCTCTATGTAGCAGAAATGCTCCTGTACTATGAGCGCCGACCACTAGGTGGCGCTCATAGTAATCTTTACATGACAACCACTGGAGTCTGCTGCAGACCCAGGGTTGTCATGACCACCCATCGGTGACCCGCGATCACGTGACGGGGTCACCGATGGGCGGGGCTAATGCCGCGCTTCCGGCGCGGCGATGTTAAATGCCGCTGTCAGAGATTGACAGCGGCATTTAACATGTTAGCCGCGGGTGGATCGTGATTCCACCAGCGGCTGTTGCTGGCACATGTCAGCTGTAATAATCAGCTGACATGTGGTCAGTACAGTGTGGGCTCACCGCCGGAGTCCTCACTGAACCGGGGGTGATGGTCTGGGGCGTACTAATACGCCCCAGGCCAGTAAGAGGTTAACGGACATTTTATAACTTTCCCAAATTCTTATGAAAAAATTTACAGCACATACTACATTGAAGTACTGTACCCAATTTATTATATATTATGAGTCGGTCCATTTTATACAGACTCAGACTCCACTAAAATTGACACAGACTCCAACTCCACTACTCTGACTCCACAGCCCTGCTTGTAATAGTACGTTTTCCACCTGTCAGTCTGTGGCCTTTTGAGCCGCCTGTACCCCTCCTGCTTCCTTGCTGGTAGACGCACAGGAGACCTCTATGACAGCTGAGGAGAACATGGCCCCTCTTGCCTGGGCTCATGATTTAGTTCAGTCTGTAGCCGAACTAACCAGGGTGTCCAGGACGCTGGTTAGAGTTGTGGAATGATTGCCGGTGACGATTTCCACCCTCGGAGCTCTGATCTCAGCTGTGAATGATTCTGATCCCCCAGCCACCCAGTACCAATTTGGTCGGTCATGAAAGCGGTCCAGGTGGTTGTGGGGTACTTCCTCATCCTGGTCACATTCACAGGGGAGGCACCCATATTCCTTTTCCCTTTCCCAGGGGATTCACTCTCCTCAGCACTCAGAATCCAGTTAAAGTTCAGAATCCCTTCTGGATCCATAACAGTTGGGATAACTAGGGGAAAAGGTGGACGGTTTGGTGTCTGCAGTGGACGCTTCTCTGGGAGTGACAGCTGCGCCGCCCCCTCCCATTACTAAAACAGGTTTCTTTAGGAGGGCTAAGTGCATGGCTAGATCCTTTTCTAACCATGTGGAGTTTACAGAGGTGTTACAGAAAGCATGGTAACACCCAAACAAGCTCTTTCAGAAGTGTTGCAGTATGGAGATTTTCTACACCTTCCCAGCAGAACTGGTGGCCTTTGGTCTACTCTACCAGTGGTAGACACTCCGGTGTCTCACTTATCTCCACGGATTCCACGGACAGACATGTAGAGTCTGTGGCGAGGTCCGCTTTTGAGGGAGCAGTTTTTGCCCTTTGCCCAGCCTTTTCCGCCACTTGGGTTTCCAAGGCGGTAACGACATGGGCTAGGATTAGCTGAGATCACTTATAAGATTGTACAGGCAGGGAAGTATGTCTGTGTAGCATCCTTAGATATAGCGAAGTGCTCTGCCCAGTTGGCAAGTAATTGCATCGCAATTCTCTCCATGCTGTGGCTCAAGGTATGGAGGGTGGACTTGGCCTCAAAGAAACCTTTGAGTCTACCATTCCAAGAGTCTCACTTGTTTGGGACCAGTCTTTTCAAAAGCAACCTGCAGTAGAAGCACCCTGCTTCCTCAGTCCAGGGCCAGCCATCCCTTTCGGAGGCATGTGGCCTTGCAGGTCCATCCCTTTCACCAGTTTCCTGCACTAAACGAGTCATGTCGGTAGGTTAGAGCAACATTCGCTGAACATCCTTCTGGATCAGAGGCTAGGCCCTGCGGGTCCAGAGACAGTAGGAAGGTCTAAGCGTTTCTTCCCGGGTGCGTGGCCGCCTCCTCCTTATTCAGGAGGCATAGCTGGGGGCAGTCAGTGATCTTTGAGTCAGGGAGGTCATCTCTTCGGGATACTGAGTAGAGTTCACTGCTCTACCTCACGATCATTTCTTTTGCTCTCGCCCTCCCGGGTCTCCCAGCATAAGAGTCAATTTCAATCAGGCGATAACTTCCCTACTTCAAGCAGGGGTGATTGTTCCCACTTCAGAGCTCTTCAAGGGGTTTTATTAAAACCTATTCATTATCCTCAAAAAAGACGGCTTGGTGCAGCCTATTTTAGATTTAAAGGAGTTTTCAGGCCCACATCGATAAGTCTCTCCTGTTTCCATGGATGGACTACTGATCGGAGCAATGTGAACTTGAAGTGATTAATCCGAGCCCTCTTCAGGTATCTTAAAGGGGTTGTCCGGCCAAATCGATGAGTCTGCAGTCATTCTGTGACTGCAGGCTTATGAATGTCCCTAGCGCACGCACTGTGCGCTGTGGGGATTCGCTGGTTAGAACTCGAGACCGGTGGGTATGTATGAGTTATACTGTCAGAATTCCTTAAATCCTTCTACAGTTTGACCACTAGCTGCTATTGTTCACCTTAATAATTGTGCTGCAATTCCACTCCTTACCACTGCAGGCTGCTGTTGTGTTCTGCAATTGCCTTTTACTAATATGACAGATTCTGAACCTGCGGAATCCATCTTGTTTCCTGTTTGGGCCTACTTAAACCCACATGGATCTCTTTCATTGCTTGAGTATTGTGTCTGTGTCTAGCTGTTAGACTAGTTTCAGTCTCCAGCTCCTGAACATTGTTACCCAGACTGTTCTCATTCATCTGTGGATTGTTTCCTACAACTCCTTTGTTTTATCCAAGAACAACTTCTACCTCTTGCTGTTCCTGCTTGTGCTCCTTCGGCCACTGGTTTCCAGCAGGACTACTCCAGTATCGTAACATACACGTAAGTGGGTGTGGCCTCGCTTCTATACACTTGTATTGACCCTGTCTAGTGACGCGGCCATCTAGTGGGTGGGGCAGACTAGATGACGCGGCCTCGCTCAATAAAAGTGTATGGAAGTGAGGCCACGTCCACTGGTTGTCGCATCCATGGAAATCTGCAAATTTCTTTCTTCAGTAGATATTTGAGATGTTTCTTTTCTTGTGCCAATTTTTCCAGCCCATCAGCGATTTCTTCGCTTTGTGGTCAATCAAGATCATGGTCAGTTACGGGCAATTCCATTTGGAGTGGCCACAGTGCCCAGGGTATTTACAAAGATCCTGGTTATGGCATTAATGCATCCAGTTGAATAATTGTTTTCCCCTCTCTGCATCACATTCTTGTCAAGGCGCCATTCTTTGCGCAAAATCTAAAAAGCCTACAGATCATTCTTCAGATTCTGGAGCGATTTGGTTGTATTGTCAACAGGACAAAGTCTGTTTTAGTTAAAACACAGCAGCTACGGTTTCTGCGAATGGTGTTTGACACCGTTCAGACATCGCTATTTCTTTCGGAGAAGAAGAGATTATCTTTTCAGTCTTCCATCAGAACTTTAAAACGACTGGGCAACCATTCCCTTCATTTTTGCATGAGGGTCCTGGGAAAGATGGTGGCAACGTTCGAGGCAGTACCATTTGCTCAATTTCGGCCAACGCCTCTACAGTGTCAGCCTCCAGATGGGAGCAGTCTATCATGGTTCTGTGTTCCCCAATGCCAACTACGAGAAACAGATTTTACAGTAAGTAAAAAATCTATTTATTCCATTCAGTGACATACATATACACACTTAGTGTTGCTGTATTTTAGAGAAATCCTAGTTTTATCTGCATTAGAAACTATGTCACCTAATGATAGACAGAAATCAGCGTGCTGCATAGTGTCTAGTTGGTCAGAGTAGCAACCTGATACCTGTCCACCACCAAAAGATCCTACAATAGATTTGTGAGCATCATAATTAACCATAAACCAATAAAAAAAACATGAATTACATTTTTTTTTACATCATGTAAATGTAATGATGACTTGTCATCAATATCCATTGGGCATGATGGAGTGAGAGAGGGATTCCCTCTCTCTGTAAACCACTTTGATGATGCTTCCAATGCAGATTGCAGCATCTAAGTGGTTAAACATCTGGGATTGGATTTATCTGTCATTTTGCCTGTTAATTATAGCTATCACTGCAAATGGTGTTGGCAATGACGACTTCATAAATGTACAAGTGTCCAAAAGACCCAGCCTTCAGCACAGTAAATTGATGGTAGTGAAGGGTTAATGTTTTATTTAGATTTTTAAAAATATTACTATAAATACAAGTTAATTTACTTTAGCCCATTGATTTAAAAAAAAAAACTAGTCATTCATTCCATCAATCTAGTTCCAACATATTAACACTGTTTTTGGTTTTAGGCCAAAGGAAAGCAAACCAGACGATTACAGGAGGCAAAATAACGAATCTTTCTTGCCAAATATGGTGGAAAAGAAATAGAATATGGAAAATAAGACAAAGTAGCTGCCAAGAAATTTCGTGTAATATATTCAGTTTGCTAAATTTTCATTTGTTTTGTATATACATTGTTTAAATCCCTCATTCTGATGCATATTTACGATAAATGCTCTCGATTTAATATGCTAGAATTGAAAATAGATCTATAGCCAAAATGGGAGAACAATCAACATTTGTCATATGTGCTTTTTAAAGGACTTTGTCATTGATGTTATATACCTGCAGTACAGTGAAAGCAGGGTTGTTTAATTAAAATGTATGAATATAGACCTAACTACCATGTTGTGTGGGTTCTATTTTTTGTGTGTGTGTGTGTGTGTGTGTGTGTGTGTGTGTGTGTGTGTGTGTGTATATAAAATATATTAGGTTGACAATGCATTCTATAGAAAAAATAAAAATCAGTTTCATTCAAAGACTCACCCCCTATAATTGTTACACATTGTACTATCCTTTGAAAAATCATTTCTTTTGGTTGTGTTTAAAAGGTGTCTCAGTGTCAGCCCTTGAACACTTAAAACTACCCAATTCCTATTTTAACTGCTATTAATATAGAGCAGCAATAAGGGCCCCACAGCTCCTTGAGACTCTTACTTATTTGTAATTTATAAAGAATATTTTATATTATCAGTTTAGATTTCCTGTTTCAACGTAAACTTGCCGGATTAGACAACACTCTGTATTATTCACTGTTTTGGGTAAGTCTAATCTCTAAATATTTACGCAGCAGCCTACACCACTCCCATTGTGTCTTTTACTGTCTTAATTACATTTTTACCTGAAATTCACTTAGTTTAATTTATAAAAGTAATTTGCAAGTGTTGACAGATATTAGGGTGATTTACAGCAACTAGGCAAAGTGAAGTTTGTCATTCTACACGACCAGTAGTAACACTGGTTCAAAGGCTGATGCCTGCGTCCTCTTGTAACAAAAACTGCAGAAAGAACTACTGTTTGCCATGTAGGCACCACATTCACAAGCTAATTATTGCAGGTGTGTTTGATAAATTTGTGGCCGGCATTAACAGGTCCAAATATAAAGTTGTTGGAGAACTTTTCGGCTGCCTGGAATCACCTGGATAAAGCAAAGTTTTCAGTTTGAATGGAAGATGACATAGTTTCAACTGAGCTAGGTCTAGTTACTGAGTGTCTAATTGAATTTTGCACCAACCAGCTTGCACACTGCCATCCGAGAGATGATTACAATCAGGGCTGCAGAATCTGTGTCCATTTTGGTGGAGCCGGTATTAAATGGACCGACTCCAACTCCTAAAATATATAATAAAGTGGGTACAGTAGTTCAATGCAGTTTGTGGGGAATATTTTTTTCATAAGATTTTGAGAAAGTTATGAAATGTCCTATAAATGTCTGTCCTATTCCTGATCTGAGGGTCTAGACCAGGGGTCCTCAAACTGCGGCCCGCGGAGGACTTTTATCCAGCCCGCCGGGCTATGGGCGGAGGAGAGGAGAGCGGTGTCAGCGCCCGCCCTTCTCCCCCGCTTGCTCAGGGCCCCGGCAGGCGGATACTTACCTCTCCCCGTGCCTCTGCAGATCCGCTGTCTTCCTGCTCTGCGCTTCTTGTGACGTCTCAGGTCAGAGGGTGCGGTGACGTCTTTACACCGCGCCCTCCCGAGTGCCGTCACAGGCAGCGCAGAGCGGGAAGACAACGCCGCGACGCTGGAGTCCAGACCAGAGTAGAGCAGCGGCAGCAAGTGAGAAGTGAGGGGAGTATTGGATTTTTTTTTTTAATGTATGGAGGCATAGGTCATTATATGGGGGGTGACATCCTGCAAGGGGTATAATATAGGGGGGTGACATCCTGCATGGGGCATGATATGGGGGGTGACATCCTGCATGGGGCATTATAAGGGTGGGGGGGTGACATGCTGCATGGGGCATTATAGGGGGGGGTGACATGCTGCATGGGGCATTATATGGGGGGGAAAGGGACATCCTGCATGGGGCATTATATGGGGGGAAAGGGACATCCTGCATGGGGCATAATATGGGGGGGGTGACGTGCTGCATGGGGCATAATATGGGGGGGGGGGGTGACATGCTGCATGGGGCATTATATGGGGCTGGCATCCAGCATGGGGCATTATAAGGGGGGGAACAGCCTGCATGGGGCATTATAAGGGGTGGAACAGCCTGCATATGGCATTATAAGGGGGAAACAGCCTGCCTATTGGGAACATTTACTTGCCCATTGAGGACCTATGCTGCCTATTGGGGATATTTACCTGCCTATTGGGGACATTTACCTGCCTTTTGGGGACCTATGCTGCCTATTGGGTACAGTTACCTACCTATTGAAATACCGGTTGATTTAACTTTACTTGTTCTTCATTTTAAATATTGTGTTTGTTCCTGTATTGTTTTTTTTACTACAAAATAAGATATGTGCAGTGTGCATAGGAATTTGTTCATAGTTTTTTTAAAAAACTATATTCCGGCCCTCCAATGGTCTGAGGGACCGTGAACTGGCCCCCTGTTTAAAAAGTTTGAGGACTCCTGGTCTAGACTTCTAGCTGAGATAAATCTGTGCTACAGTAAATTTATTACTTAAACATGAGCCATGTATGAGGGAGTCGGAGTTGGAGTCTGTGTCATGTAAATTGAGGAGTCGGAGGTTTGGCTTACCAACTCCACAGCCTTGATTACAATTGTTAACTCTGGCACTCCTGTTCCTTGGTTTGCCGGCAAACCAAGATGTACACATCAACATTCCAGGCGCCTACCATCGAGCCCGATGGATGGCCAAAGTGATATACGTCCTGAAGATCTTCATGTTTTGTCACCAATTTCGTTTAACTTTGACAGAGTTTAAAAATAATCTGTCAATTTTGCACTTTTACTGTCTGCTTATACTTGAAGGCTTGGTACCTCTGTTAGATCCCAGCCACATTGCCGCAAAATGACGACATTACTGCAAGAACTTGTTGCATACAAAGGAATCAACGCGCCTGTTGCTGAGGCCGCAATAAAAACTTTCAACAGACTGTGGTACCTTAGTGAGATTTTGGATTTTTTTTTGATAGTGAGATTCCAACTACAGAAAGGTTGAGATGGTACTTACTCTGCAGAAGGAAGGCAATGATGTCTGCTCAACTAACATACAGCTTGCCGAAGACCTTGCGTCACACAAGAAGCTTCATCACTTCATGTCGTTCAACACAAAAAAACTGTTAATTGCACTGGAAATAAACCAAGATTTTCATAATCAAGATCCTTTTCTGTGGCACACCAATGCAAGTTACATCGATGCATCCTCAAAAGTCGCCGGATCAAAAAATCAAGAATGATGCCGCCGAATGCTCCATTGCACTCATGAGTACATTCAATTCATCACTGAGCATTCAAGAAGACCAGAAACCATTTATTCTCCAGTGTGTGGAGAAGCATTCCATGACTATCCTGAACCAAATAAAGCGTGTTTCGTAAAAAAAAAAGTGATACTGTGAAAGTACTGTAAAATTCTACATTTACATTGCTGAAAGACCTTTATTACAAATAATTTAGTTTTGTGATGATTGAGCCGCCAGTAAACAAAGTTGCAGTGTACAAAACTTTCTGTATGTTACAATCACACCAAAAGGAATTATTCCCAGGAGTGAGACCTAAAAATTTACATACAATTTTTTTCTACTGTCACCCTATAATATATATCTGTCTATATCTGCAGTATAGCCATAAAAAAAGTTGAAAGAATATGATTTAGCACCAAATAGCTATGAGTTTGTGTCTGAGCAATGAGATCCCAAAGACTGAGTGAGCTGCATGTACACACAGGGCAGACGTGTGCTGCTGTTGTCCTACTGAACTAGCTATTGAACCCGTTCTACGCCCGGGTGGCGAGCATTTTTATTGGTATATGGTCTCCCATGCTGGTATGTGCTGCCCCCATCCTGTCCCCACCATCCTATCCTGGTATGCATGGTACCCCTCATCCCCATCCTGGTATGCATGGCAACCCTCACCCCCAATCCTGGTATGCATGGCACCCCTCACCCCCAATCCTGGTATGCATGGCACCCCTCACCCCCAATCCTGGTATGCATGGCACCCCTCACCCCCAATCCTGGTATGCATGGCACCCCTCACCCCCAATCCTGGTATGCATGGCACCCCTTACCCCCAATCCTGGTATGCATAGCACCCCTCATCCCCAATCCCGGTATGCATGGCACCCCTCATCCCCAATCCCGGTATGCATGGCACCCCTCATCCCCAGTCCCGTTATGCATGGCACCCCTCACCCCCAATCCTGGTATGCATGGCACCCCTCACCACCAATCCCGGTATGCATGGTACCCCGCATTCCTATCCTGGTATGTATGGTACCCCTCATCCCTATTCTGGTATGCATGGTCCCCTCACCCCACCCAATCCTGGTATGCGTGGGTCCCCTCACCCCCCAATCCTGGTATGTGTGGTACCCCTCACCCCCCCAATCCTGGTATGCGTGATCCCCTCACCCTGCAATCCTGGTATATGCATGGTCCCCTCACCCCTTTCACACTGTACACACATCCAAAAAAAATAAACAGTTATACTCACCTTTCTGCTCTGTGCTGAAGCGCTGCTGTGTCCTGTTCTGCCAGAGGCTGGGGGAGGAGTGCGGCGCCGGAGCACCGCGCTGTCCGGCGCCATTTTGCTGAAGACACACTGTAAATGTGTCTTCCGTAAAATGGCGCTGGATATCGCTATGCGCATGCGCCGATCCACCGCCTCACTCCTGCCCCATTCTCCGGCGAAGAGGCGCCGCGGCAACGCTCCTCCCGGTCAGGTAATAAGTATGGCGCCGGAGATCGTGGTATGCATTCATTGTCTACGCATACCGCGATCTCCGGCGCTATACACTCCTCTTAACTGTAACAGCTGGATGCGTGATTCTGTCTGGAGCCAGACTATGCGTCACGCATGTGCAGTCTATAAAGGCTTCAGACAGAGGGACGCTTAGCCGCTTAAATTATAGATGAAGTTATATGCAGTTACAATCAAACTTATTCAACCTGCATTGTAAACTAGGTTTATTAGTAGAATTTACAAACTTTCTCCTGTTTCCAATCAAGAACAATGCCTCAACACAACTAATGTAACAAGTGATGTCTCCAAATTCAACACAAAATGACACTTTTATTGACTGCTCAGTCTTAGAATTATTCAAACCACAGAATAGAATACATCCTGAGAGCACACATTTGCAAATCAGGTGTTATCTCAAGCATAGCCATATTTGCTTCAGGTGTATTTGAGATAAAACTTTTGTTGACCATTCCGATACTGAAATATCGGGTATCGACCGATATTCGCGGTATTGGAGTTCCGATACTTTAAGAATATCGAATACCGGAATCGGTAGTTCCCATAATGACTGCGCTCTGCAGTGTCTCTGAAGGATGACAAGCTGGATGGCTGCGCTCAGCTTACTGTACTTGTCATTTAGTGTTAAAGGATTTATTAAAAAAAATAATAGTGTTTTCATGCCCCGTCTCTTTAAAAAAGCCGGCCGGCAATTCAGCATCGGTACCCGACAATTTAGAATAGAAAGAATGGAGCATTACACATAGATTAGATACATAGAAACATGTCAGTCACATATATAAGAAGTACAGTGATAGTGTTGATTACTGTACTTGTCATTTAGTGTTAAAATAAAGGATTTATAAAAAAAAAATTGGCGTGGGGTTCCCCGTAATTTTAGTCTCTAGCGGAGGTTAAGCAGACGGCGGGGGCAGATGTTTGAAGCCTGGGAAGGGGGTAATACCCATGGAGCTTCCCAGGCTACTAATATCAGCCCCAAGCTGAATACCTAGCCTTTACTAGGTATTAAAATGGGGGACCCCCAAAAAAATGACGTGGGGTCCCCCCTATTTTAATAGCTAGCAAAGGCTAAGCAGACAGCTGGGGGCTGATATTAATAGCCCAGGAAGGGTGCCATGAATATTGGCCCCCTCCCAGGCTAGAAACACCAGCCGTCAGCCACCCCAGAAATGGCGCATCCATAGGATGCGCCAATTCTGGCACTTAGCCTCGCTCTTCCCACTGCCCTGTAGCGGTGGCAGTGGGGTAATAGGGCTGGGGTTGATGTCAGGTTATAATGCCAGCTGACATCAAGCCCAGGTTAGTAATGGAGAGGCGTCTATAAGACACCCCCATTACTAACCCCATAGTCAAGGTTAAAAAAAACACAAACACCCAGAATAAAGTCCTTTAATTGAAATAAACACACAATTTTTTAATGTTCTAAATTAAACCATACTTACCATCACGCCCATTCCAGCTGAAGCCAACGATCTCCTGCAATAAAAGTAAAATAATAAAGCAACCTCATCCTTACCTTTCCATGGTTCCCACGACAGCTTCAGCTCTGCTACATTGACATGACAGGCTGGATCGCAGCCGAAAGCTGCCATCCAGCTTGCCACGCCACAGACACTGAGAAGCGCAGGCATGCTTGCGCTCCTCAGTGTCTCGCTGTGACTGCATCCAGATGAGCCGAGGTCATGTCCAATGAACTCTGCTCACCTCACTATGGGGTTAGTAATGGGGGTGTCTTATAGACGCCTCTCCATTACTAACCTGGGCTTTATGTCAGCTGGCATTATAAGCTGACATCAACCCCAGCCCTATTACCCCACTGCCACCGCTACAGGGCAGTGGGAAGAGCGAGGCTAAGTGCCAGAATTGGCGCATCCTATGGATGCGCCATTTCTGGGGCGGCTGACGACTGGTGTTTCTAGCCTGGGAGGGGGCCAATATTGATGGCACCCTTCCTGGGCTATTAATATCAGCCCCCAGCTGTCTGCCTAGCCTTTGCTAGCTATTAAAATAGGGGGGACCCCACGTCATTTTTTTGGGGGTCCCCCATTTTAATAGCTAGTAAAGGCTAGGTATTCAGCTGGGGGCTGATATTAGTAGGCTGGGAAGCTCCGTGGGTATTACCCCCTTCCCAGGCTTCAAACATCTGCCCCCGCCGTCTGCTTAACCTCCGCTAGAGACTAAAATTGCGGGGAACCCCACGCCAATTTTTTTTTTTAATAAATCCTTTATTTTAACACTAAATGACATGTACAGTAATCAACACTATCACTGTACTTATATATGTGACTGACATGTTTCTATGTATCTAATCTATGTGTGATGCTCTATTCTTTCTGTTATAAATTGTCGGGTACCGATGCTGAATTGCCGGCCGGCTTTTTTAAAGAGACTGTGCATGAAAACACTATTATTTTTTTTAATAAATCCTTTAACACTAAATGACAAGTACAGTAAGCAACACTGTCACTGTACTCCTTATATATGTGACTGACATGTTTCTATCTAATCTATGTGTGATGCTTTATTCTTTCTGTTCTGAATTGTGGGGTACCGGTGTATGCCGCTGCTGAATTGCTGGCTTTTCATGTAATACATTCTACATTATTCTTAGTTGTTTTCCTTCATGTAGAATTAACCTACAAGGAAAGAAAGGGTTTATTTTCATTCCGATATTTGTGTCCCATTGACTTGCATTGGTTTCCGGTATCGGAATCGGCGATATCCGATATTTTTTGGGTATCTGTCCGATCCGATATTTACCGATATCTGAAGGTATCTCTCAACACTAGCAATGACAGCTACATATCTACAGAACCGACTTTTTTCTAGAAAACTGAAAAAAAAAACATGAACTGTGGAAAGGTATGAAACCAAGTGTAAATCATTTGAGTTTTTGGTTGTAACGTTTTTGTATTCATTCCAACAGAAAAACGTTCCAAACTTCAAAATAGGTCCATGCAAGGACTGTTGGATATAGTGAAAATTGCAAAGGATATAGAATCCTAGATCCCAAATTGACCGTTATGGTGAGTAACAGTGTGACATTCATTGAGGATCTAAAGGAAGACACTATGATTTCACTGGAAACAAAAAATGAGAAAAACAGCAATGATATAGCTGAAGGAATTTCTGATGAAAAAGAAGTTGAAATTAATAAAAAACAGAATACTGAAAGTGAAGAGAAACAACTACAAACAGACACAGAACCAAGACGTTCAATAAGAGAAAACAAAAGAAAACCACCAATGCGCCTTTTATACAAGGCAAGTACACATAAAATTTATGAGCCTACCTCTTGGGAAGACATATCTCGACTTCCTGAAGAAGAAGCCAATAAATGGATACAGGCAACAGAAATAGAAATACAATCCATGCATGACTCAAAAACATGGACACTAACAGAATTACCAGAAGGAAGAAAAGCTAAAGGAAGCTAAAGGATGTAAATGGGTTTTTAAAGTAAAGTACCGAACAGATGGCACAGCTGAACGATATCGAGCAAGTCTCGTAGCTAAAGGTTATTCTCAAAAATATGGAGAAGACTATGATGAAACATTTGCTCCAGTTGTCAAACATACTACAATAAGAACTTTGTTTGCAGTGGCAGCAATGAAACAAATGGAACTGAAACATCTGGATGTAAAGATAGCATTTTTGAATGGAAGTTTAACAGAAGATATTTACATGGAACAACCTCCGGGATTCAAAGATGAAAGTAACCTAAACATGGTTTGCAAATTACAGAAAAGTATATACGATTTAAAACAAGCTGCTAAAGCGTGGAATGATAAAATCACGGAGGTGCTCACAAATGAAAAATTTAAAAGAAGCAAAGCTGATCCTAGAATGTGTGCAAAAAGACTAATGGACAGATGGATCTTTGCACTCCTATACAGTACAGACCAAAAGTTTGGACACACCTTCTCACTTAAAGATTTTTCTGTATTTTCATGACTATGAAAATTGTACATTCACACTGAAGGTATCAAAACTATGAATTAACACATGTGGAATTATATACTTAACAAAAAAAGTGTGAAACAACTGAAAATATGTCTTATATTCTAGGTTCTTCAAAGTAGCCACCCTTTGCTTTGATGACTGCTTTGCACACTCTTGGCATTCTCTTGATGAGCTTCAAGAGGTAGTCACCGGAAATGGTCTTCCAACAATCTTGAAGGAGTTCCCAGAGATGCTTAGCACTTGTTGGCCCTTTTGCCTTCACTCTGCGGTCCAGCTCACCCCAAACCATCTCGATTGGGTTCAGGTCTGGTGACTGTGGAGGCCAGGTCATCTGGGGTAGTATCCCATCACTCTTCCTCTTGGTGAAATAGCCCTTACACAGCCTGGATGTGTGTTTGGGGTCATTGTCCTGTTGAAAAATAAATGATGGTCCAACTAAACGCAAACCGGATGGAATAGCATGCCACTGCAAGATGCTGTGCTAGCCATGCTTGTTCAATATACCTTCAATTTTGAATAAATCCCCAACAGTGTCACCAGCAAAGCAACCCCACACCATCACACTTCCTCCTCAATGCTTCACTGTGGGAACCAGGCATGTAGAGTCCATCTTTTCACCTTTTCTGCGTCGCACAAAGACATGGTGGTTGGAACCAAAGATCTCAAATTTGGACTCATCAGACCAAAGCACAGATTTCCACTGGTCTAATGTCCATTCCTTTTGTTCTTTAGCCCAAACAAGTCTCTTCTGCTTGTTGCTTGTCCTTAGCAGTGGTTTCCTAGCAGCTATTTTACAATGAAGGCCTGCTGCACAAAGTCTCCTCTTAACAGTTGTTGAAGAGATGTGTCTGCTGCTAGAACTCTGTGTGGCAATGACCTGGTCTCTAATCTGAGCTGCTGTTAACCTGCAATTTCGGAGGCTGGTGACTCGGATAAACTTATCCTCAGAAGCAGAGGTGACTCTTGGTCTTCATTTCCCGGGGCGGTCCTCATGTGAGCCAGTTTCTTTGTAGCGCTTGATGCTTTTTGCAACTGCACTTGGAAACACTTTCAAAGTTTTCCCAATTTTTCGGACTGACTGACCTTCATTTCTTAAAGTAATGATGGCCACTCGTTTTTCTTTACTTAGCTGCTTTTTTCTTGCCATAATACAAATTCTAACAGTCTATTCAGTAGGACTATCAGCTGTGTATCCACCAGACTTCTGCACAACACAACTGATGGTCCCAACCCCATTTATAAGGCAAGAAATCCCACTTATTAAACCTGACAGGGCACACCTGTGAAGTGAAAACCATTTCCGGTGGTTACCTCTTGAAGCTCATCAAGAGAATGCCAAGAGTGTGCAAAGCAGTCATCAAAGCAAAAGGTGGCTACTTTGAAGAACCTAGAATATAAGACATATTTTCAGTTGTTTCACACTTTTTTGTTAAGCATATAATTCCACATGTGTTAATTCATAGTTTTGATGCCTTCAGTGTGAATGTACAATTTTCATAGTCATGAAAATACAGAACAATCTTTAAATTAGGTGTGTCCAAACTTTTGGTCTGTACTGTATGTTGATGACATTTTAGTTTGTTTTGAAAAAGAAAGGGATAAAGAGGACATACTAAAAATCCTGAATCAACATTTCGAGATCAAAACTTGGGAAATGTGAAACAGTACTTAGGAATACAGATAGAAAGAGAAGAAGATGGAAGTTTCCTACTTAATAAAAATCACATGATTCAAGACATAACCGAAACATTTGGATTGAAGGATGCAAAACCAGCAAAGTCTCCAATGGAAACTAATTATCTTAAAGAGATGAGTAGTGAGAAAAATGTGTTACCAAATAATGAAGAGTACAGAATGGCGATAGGAAAATTACTGTATCTAGCGACTGTTCCAAGGCCAGACATTACAGCAGCAGTAGAAATTCTGAGTAGAAAAGTGTCCAAGCCAAATAAAGCGGATTTGAATGGTGTGAAGAGAGTAATGTGTTATTTGAAAGGAACCAGCAATGTTAAACTGAAACTGCCTACAAGTGATAAATGCATTTTAACTGGATACGTTGATGCAGATTGGGCTGGAGATCCAACTGACAGAAAATCTACTAGTGGCTATCTTTTCTTTCTCTCAGGTGGACCAATTAGTTGGACTAGTAAAAAGCAATCAATAGTAATGCCGTCGTCAACAGAAGCAGAATATGTTGCTGCAGCACATGCGAGTCAAGAAGTTCTATGGTTAAGACAATTGCTAACAGACCTAGGACAAGCACAGTTGGAACCAACAAAAATAAATGTGGACAATGAGGGATGTCTTGTTCTTGCTCAGATGGAAAGAGTTAACCCAAGAACCAAGCACATTGATGTGAAGTATCATTTCTTGAGGGACCATCAGAAACGAGGAATCCTGAAATTAGAATATTGTCCAACTGAAGATATGACAGCAGACATTTTCACAAAGGCATTGAATGCTGAAAAACATCAGAGACTAATGAAGAAATTGGGTCTGACTGAATAAGTCTTTACTGTTGAGAAAGGGTGTTGGTATATGCAACAGTTGTGGACTTCTTTGTTTGTGTGAAGGAGGACTTTATGCTGATCTGACAGTAGATGGCGATATTGTGTAAAGTTTCCTTGTTTACTATATTGTATAAGAAAAAAGGTCTCTCTTGTATTTTCTGTTTCGTTCTTACTTCCTGGTGCAGTACTGTGTGACTGTGCATTTTTTCCTTTACCTCATGTTCTGAGAAGTAAAAGCTTGTTATCCTATGTAATCTGCTCTGTGAAGTTTCTACCGCAACTGTGGGTATCCAGAAGCTGTACAACACTGAATACTTATGACCATGTGATATTTCAGTTTTCCTTTTTTAATAAATTTGCAAAAATTTCTGCATTTCTGTTTTTTTCAGTCAAGATGGGGTGCAGAGTGTACCTTATTGAGAAAAAAAATGAACTTTTTAGAATTTACCAAATGGGTGCAATGAAACAAAGAGTGAAAAATTAAAAGTGGTCTGAATACTTTCCATACCCACTGTATGTCTAATACAGGGTGTATCTGAGTTCCCCTGAGTCCCTAATTTTTGGCAGTTCTTGCTTTCTTCAAAAATGAAACTGAAATTTCCTATTTTTTAATGAAGAAACAATTTTGGTTCACTTAAATTATAATTTGTTTTTAATCCTTTTTAAGTTTGGCCTTCTATACAAGTCATTCTACAGGAAAAAATTATTCTTAACATTTTTATTCCTGTAAAATGCAATTTTTTGCCTGTTTGGAATGTTTTATTGTCACTCCTTTAAAGTGGAGTAAAAGTTGGACACCATTGTTCATTGAACCCGAAACCGCTTTGGAGGTACTGGAACCCTGAAACCGCTCCGGCGGTACCTGTGCCCGAATCCCATGCTGCCAGGACCAGTTCCAGTATCTGTCCCGTATGAACTAGCAGCTACATCTATATCATCTGTATCTGGTCCTGCCTTGGACTCCTAGTCCGTTCTACTGTCCTGACCCTTGGAGTCAGGAGCCACGGTATTGGGATCTGTCCTGGAGTAGCACCTGGAGTCCTCCTGGGTCCAAGTCTAACCCCACCATCGTGGGCTCTAGTGAATACTCAGATAGCCGCTTAGTTACGCCCCTCCAGGCTCTCCCCGGCCCTTGGTGCAGTGGATCCACGATCCACAAGCGTGATGAGCTACACTTTTTTAGTTTGATTTATGTCGGTTAAAAATATTTGTGATAACTTAACAGTGGCCCCATTCAATGGAAAGGGCATTAACTCACACCGCGAAACACAGACAAATTTTGAATTTGTTAAACAAAAAACTTGCTTCAATAGATTTTCTTCAAGAAGCGCATTTCAAGCCTAATGAAACCCTTGATCTCTCTCGTACAGTGTCCATTTTAGGACATGATCAGATATCAAAATCAAACATCAGAATGATGTCAGTTTGAGGCTAAATACCCTGTCTGAGAACTGATTCTGACGAGTGACTTTTACAACTGTAATAATAATAATAATAATAAAAAAAAAGTAACTATTCGCTGATGGGACTAGAACCCAAATTTTTTGGCCCAAAGCCAGTGCACTAACCACTAAGCTATTAACTTAGTTGTAAAAACCTTGGAGTTCTATTTGGTTATATGATTTTCAGTGCAAACTTGTCTAAAACTCATTGGGATGTACACACAGACTGCAAGCAAGTAAATTCAAATGATGTCTGATGTGTGACTTTCTTCAAACATCAGAATCGCAATGACTTTTAGTCACCCTGAGTATTTTCATGGTTGATCTCATAAGACAAGAAAAGCTACTAGTTGCTATCACTTGACTGGATAGTGCAATGGTAAGGTATCAGTCTCTCAAACTTCAGTATCAGAGTTCAAATCCTGATAGGAAAAAGAATGTTTTAATTATGACTGTTTAGCACACAAACTACAGGGGTGTTTTACTTTTACTATCTGACACTCTGATTGTCATACTGATGTGTTAAGAGTTTCAGACACGCTGTATATTTGCATGGTAAATTACATAGCCAAAGTAAATTGGGAGTTTGCAGCCAGTACTTGGGTGGATGGAAATAAAAATGTACAATAAAGACATTTTATAATTAGACCCCTTTAAGAAATTATGCAAATATAAAGTCACTTGGAAATAGATATGTAGTAAATTATTGCCTCCCAATTTACTTTGGCTATGTGATTTACCATGCAAATAGACAGCGTGTCTGAAACTCTTAACACATCAGGATGACAATTAGAGTGTCAGATATTAAAAGTAAAACACCCCTGTAAGTTTGTGTGCTAAATAGTCATAATTAAAAAAAATAATAATCTTATTCCTATCAGGATTTGAACTCTGACACTGTAGTTTCAGATACTAATGCCTTACCCTTACACTATCCAGTCAAATGATAGTAGCTGGCAACTTTTCTTGTCTTATGAGATCAACCATGAAAATACTCAGGGTGACTAAAAGTCATTATGATTCTGATTCTGATGTTTGAAGAAAGTCACACATCAGAATCAAACATCATTTGAATTTGGCTTGCTTGCAATCTGTGCATACGTCCCAATGAGTTTTAGACAAGTTTGCACTGAAAATCATATAACCAAATAGAACTCCAAAGTTTTTACAGTTAAGTTAATAGCTTAGTGGTTAGTCCACTGGCTTTGAGACACAGAATTTTGGGTTCAAGTCCTATCAGCGAACAATTACTTTTTTTTATTATTATTATTACAGTTGTAAAAGTCACTCGTCAGAATCACTCGTCAAAATCAGTTCTCAGACAGGGTATTTAGCCTCAAACGGACATCATTCTGATGTTTGATTTTGATATCTGATCATGTCCTAAAATGGACACTGTACTCTAGGTACTGTTTCAGCTGCAACTTGATATCTTTGCTGATTAATCCCGTTCCCAATGATCTCAAGAACTTCTGGACTAATCCAGCATCAAACTTCTCTTCCGCTTCTACATCTCTGGATGCAAACAACAGTCTATCCTTCAGTTCAATTGCTCTGAACAAGAAACTTTGGGGTGATTCATTATTTTTCTGTGAGAGGTTAATGAGTCGGTGGAACAGTTCTGAAGTACTCTCTTCTTTATAGTGCCCTTTTAAAATTATCTTCAGCTGTGGCAAGGTCAATTGACTCTTCATTTCTAGCATACTACGGAGGTTCAGTCCCAGTCACCACCCCCTCAACAGTCTCATCTGGCTGGTAGCCTTTCTGTAATCTTTCATCGATCAGGTGCAAGAAGTTCATATAAGACAGTTTCTCTTTCTGTTCACACTCTCCAATCTGTCCCAGGATCTTGAATTCTTTCCTTATGGTGATTTGTGGTGTTAGAGAGGACTGTCTCCCTGATTTATCTAACCCGAGCAGGTTAAAGGTCCTGTCTGAGTCTATCACCCATTCAGAGGTTTTGGTTGATTCCTGCAGGGCTGTTGTTAGGGCTTTGAATTGTTCTTTCAATTCCTGTAGTTCAGTCTGTGGACACAGATTCCCGCTTTTGGTAATTGGTGCTGCTCCTCCATCCTCCAACTTCAACCTCGTTAGAAACTGTGTTAGTTCCTGGAGGAATGTCCCCATGACTTCTTCAGCTTCTTTCTCCTCCAGCTCATCCATTTTTGCATTAATGGCAGCTAACATTTGCGTGTGGTTGTGTGCTTTGGCAATCTGTTCTACTGACCTCATTATATGTTCTGCTACTGTTCTCAATTCTTCACAGGTTAACTGAAGAAGCAGCTCACTAGCTCTGTCCATTTGTATTTCCACATCCATTGCTGCTAGTGAGTTTTTCCTTAGGGCTGGTCCTCTTTAACTGGTGTAGCAGAGTTGAGTTGAGGTGCTGTGCTGTACACGATCAGACACAGCCATTACACAGTACCCAGCAGGGGCACATTTATAAGATTATCTCAGCACAGGAACATTTTATTTAAATACATTCAATTGTGGAATTTATTATTCAAATGTTACATGCATGCCGCTACATTCCAATAGGGATCGAGATAGGTTACATGGAATTCTTTGGAATCCTGGGGGAACCATTACTCAGGGCGACCATAGACCATGTGCTGCAGCTTCTCTCCGGCACACAGGGGTATTGACCCTCAGGCACAGACACGTAGGTTGTTTTACTTGCTGACCAGACACACTTGACAAGAGTCCTCATAAACGGTAGAACAGTAGCATTTAATAAGAAGCCGCACAGCCAGTGCAAATTAAGTCTTATGAGCAACAGGCTCCAGTGAGAACAGTAGTTTCCTTAGCAGCACAGCAGTTCACAGTCTTCCCAGTAGTACAGGACAGCACAGTTCTAATGCAAAGGCTGATTAATCTACACAGCATTCTTTACAGCACGGTGAGATGGAGGAGGGGGGGGAATGTTTGCTGAGGGAGATGATCCCTGTGACACCATTTCTTCCAGTCCTTATCTTTATGCCTGACAATAATCTGCACTGCTAGTTCAGGAACTCTACGTGACCTGTGCTTAGCTTCACTCCTGACTTGAATCTTTTTCACTTGCAGGGGCGCTTCTGTGAGATACAGAACACACACACCACCTTTCTCTTCTGCTCCAGCCAGACAGTAAACAACTTCCCCACAATCCCCCTGGGGCTCTGCTAAAACACCCCCCTTCTCCTGTGACTGTGTTAACCCCTCTAGTTGCTGGATGCTTTAAAAGCACCAGCACTACTTCTGCATGTCACACAAAGATCTGTTGATTAAAATGAACTTTTGTTTGCGGGAAAACTCATGTTTTTGAACACACTGCTATTATTTTGAACACTACTGTAGGTCTCATTAAACATACTTTAACCCATGCCGAAGTTTTATTATCTTGCCCCTCAAAATACTTCAAACTAAAAAAACACGACTTGTACTCTTGTTAGGAGCTGCAAAACACCTAATCCCCCTACATTTGAAACAGGTCACACCCCATACTCATTTGGTATATCACCTTGAAAAACTCTCTAGCTGGAAATCTCACACCCATCCACAGTTTCTTAAAATTTGGATGTCCTTGTCAAAAAAGGCTTCAAACATATCACAAACACAATATACAAACCACATAACCTCCACCTTAAAATACTTTTTCACGGTCTTCTTCCCTATATACTTTCCCACTCCCACCATTTGGCCCCCTCTGTTGACTTATGTTAAACACCACTCTGTATAATACTTCTATAAATTTTCTTTTTTTCCAAATCTCTATTGTACTTTGGACAATTCAGTTTGTATTGCTTACTGCCAGGGCAGTACATAAAAATCATGGGGCCCCATAGCAGAAGTTCTATTTGCCCTCCGCCCCTCTACAAAAAACACCTTAATATTCGGCGGGGTCACGGAAGACCATATGTCACTGTAACGGGTCCGGGAGGCGGACTGTAACGGGTCCGGGAGGCGGAACCTCTGAGCTACTATACAAGGGGGCGGCCCTTGTAAGGGAGCGGGTGGCAGTCTCTGGGTGAACGGACAGGGAGTTACGGCAAGTGATCAGGGCAGTCTCTGGGTAAGGGGTAGGTACGACCTGTGATGGCAGAGCCTCCGGGTAGGCTAGCAGGCAGGTGGTAGATGTGTGCTCCCAGGTGAGCAAGCGAGAGTCTCTGGAATAGCTGATGGTCACCGCACGTGACAACGGGACCTCCGGGCTGGCAAGCAGGCAGGTAACGGAGATGCGCTCCCAGGTGAGCGGGCAAGAGTCTCTGGAATAGCTGATGGTCACCGCACGTGACAACGGGACCTCCGGGCTGGCAAGCAGGCAGGTAACGGAGATGCGCTCCCAGGTGAGCGGGCAAGAGTCTCTGAGATAGCTGGTGGTCACAGCACGTGACAACGGAGCCTCCGGGCTGGCAAGCAGGCAGATAACGGAGAAGCGCTCCCAGGTGAGCGGGCAAGCTGGTCCATAGACAGACTGACCGGAGTAGTAAGGCAGACCGTCGGACCTCAGGCAAGCAGGCAGGTAGCTGACATGCGCTCCCAGGTGAGCGGGCAGGCTGGTCCTTAGACAGACTGACAGGAGAAGTAAGGCAGACCGTCGGACCTCAGACTGGCAGACAGGTAACAAGTATTCAGGCAGGAATCAGGCAGGTAACTGGCAGGTACTGGCAGGTAACTAGCAGGAAACTGGCAGGTAACTGGCAACGGGACCTGAGGGCTGAAGCACAGGTGAGACACAGGTGCAAACAACATTGCTCGGGCACCTCCATTTTGGAGGAGGTGCCTTATATATGATGAAGTCCTCCGGCCATTGGCCGGGGACTCTTTAGGGCGGCGCGCGCGGCCCCTTTAAGAGGAGGGGAGCGTGCGCGCGCGCGCCCTAAGCACAGGGGCCGGGAAGGAGCGCGCGCTGAGAGCAGAGCAGGAGGGGGACGCCGGGACGGAGCGCGCGCTGACAGCAGAGCGGGGGGAGGATGCCGGGCACGGAGCAGAGCGGTGAGAGGAGCAGCGTCCCTGCCTAGCAGAGGGCAGGGACGCCAGCGCTACAGTACCCCCCCCTTTAGGCCCCCCCTTTTTTAGGCCAGACAGAAATTTAGCTAGGATGAGAGGGGCATGGATGTTCTCCCGGGGCTCCCACGTTCTCTCCTCAGGACCAAACCCCCTCCAATCTACCAGAAAAAAGGTCTTTCCTCTTACCCTTTTGCTGGCAAGAATGTTCTCTACCTCAAACTTGTCCTCAGCAGAAACCAGAGCAGGAGGCGTACCTGTAGACTTAGAAAAAGAGTTAAGTACCACAGGTTTGAGGAGAGATACATGGAAGGAGTTAGGGATCCGTAAGTTGGCCGGGAGTTTCAATTTATAGGCTACCGGGTTGATCTGACCGATGACCACCAGTGGGCCGATGAACCGAGACCCTAACTTATAGGAAGGGATCTTGAGTCGGACATATTTGGACGAGAGCCAGACTTTATCCCCAGGACGGAATTGAGGAGGGTCCATCGCTAAATGCTGCCAGGGGGCAGCAGGTACTGGCAGAGGAAGAAGGCGGCCGGCCGACAGGTGTCTCGGAACTTTGTTGCGGGCGCAGGACACACAGGCAGAAACAAAGTCCATAACATCCTTGTGCAGGTTAGGCCACCAGTAGTGTCGGGTAATAAGCTGGAGGGTCTTTTTCCGACCGGCGTGGTCAGCTAGTTTAGACGAATGACCCCAGTGTAGGATTCTCTCCCGATCAGGTACCGATACGAACGTCTTACCAGGAGGGAGACAATTTAGACTCACGGGAGCCACCTGCATTACTCTGGCGGGATCAATGGGGCAGTCACATGGTCTATGAGGTGGTGATGTCTCTGCCTCCTCCTTAACAAAGACATCAGCACTTGACCAATAAGGAATCGGAAGTCCAGGTAGATTAGCTGGGATAGGAGAGGGACGGACGGAATGGACGGGAACCAGGCAGGTTTTATGACAGGCCTGTCCCCAGTGAAGGACTTCTCCGGTTTGCCAGTCAAGCACGGGTGCATGTCTCTGGAGCCAAGGCAGACCTAGCAAGAGGGCGTGAGGGAGACCAGGCAGAACGTGAAAGGAGATACTCTCTGAATGCAGCATTCCCACCTGCAGAGTAATGGATTCGGTGATGAATTGGATGGGGCGAGGTAAGAGGCCCCCATCCACGGCAACAACAGACAAGGGTACAGCCAGAGGTTTGGTGGGGATGCGGAATTTCTCCACCAGGGACTGTGAAATAAGATTTCCGGCTGCTCCAGAGTCAAGTTGGGCTAGTTCGGAATAACGATTCTCCCCGCAGATGATTGAGACTGACAACAGCAGGGATGGAGAGGATTTATTTTTGTCTAGATCGACCCCTCTGAGTGAACCTAGATACAGGCGTTCTCCCGACCTCTCCGGGCAGGCACGGATCAGATGCTCCTTACTGCCACAGTAGAAGCAGCTCCCCTCGGCACGGCGGAGATCCTGACGGGATTTGACCATCTTGGTCTGGTCGACCTGCATAGGCTCAGGAGAGTGTACCTGTGGAGAAACGGAAGGAATGACGGGTTCCTGGAAAGTAGGAGCTAGACGTGGAATCCTTCTCTCACGGGTGACCTCTTTGGCACGCTCCTGGAACCGTAGGTCAATCCGGGTGGCAAGGGTTATTAGATCATCGAGAGTGGTAGGAATGTCCCGACCAGCAAGTTCATCTTTAATACGGCCGGACAGACCCTCCCAGAAGACGGATACCAGGGCTTCGTTATCCCAGGCCAGCTCCGAGGCAAGGGTACGGAACCGTATGGCATATTGGCCCATGGTGAGGCTTCCCTGACGGAGGCGAAGCAGAGAAGATGCGGATGAGGTCCTCCGTCCGGGTTCGTCGAAGGCTTTCCGGAAAGCCATGAGAAAGGCAGGCAAGTCGGACACCAGGGGATCTCCTCTCTCCCATAGAGGATTTAGCCAGGCCAGGGCCTCCCCGGTGAGATGGGACATGATAAAGGCAATTTTGGCTCGGTCGGAGTTAAACTGGTGGGATAATAGTTCAAAATGCAGGGTGCACTGATTTATGAAGCCCCGAGCCAGGACGGAGTCGCCTCCGAAGCGAGGAGGTGCAGAGAGCCGGGGTCCGGAAAAGGATACCATGGTACTGGCGGAGGTTGTTGGTGGATCAGACAGAGTGTTCAGGCGAGTATTAACATTCCGCAGGTGACCCAGGATGGTCTCCTGTTGGGACCTCTGACGGGACAGTTCAAGACAGAGGTCCGAGAGCGAGGGAGCTTGGGTGCCACCGGGTTCCATGGCCCGAGCAAACTGTAACGGGTCCGGGAGGCGGACTGTAACGGGTCCGGGAGGCGGAACCTCTGAGCTACTATACAAGGGGGCGGCCCTTGTAAGGGAGCGGGTGGCAGTCTCTGGGTGAACGGACAGGGAGTTACGGCAAGTGATCAGGGCAGTCTCTGGGTAAGGGGTAGGTACGACCTGTGATGGCAGAGCCTCCGGGTAGGCTAGCAGGCAGGTGGTAGATGTGTGCTCCCAGGTGAGCAAGCGAGAGTCTCTGGAATAGCTGATGGTCACCGCACGTGACAACGGGACCTCCGGGCTGGCAAGCAGGCAGGTAACGGAGATGCGCTCCCAGGTGAGCGGGCAAGAGTCTCTGGAATAGCTGATGGTCACCGCACGTGACAACGGGACCTCCGGGCTGGCAAGCAGGCAGGTAACGGAGATGCGCTCCCAGGTGAGCGGGCAAGAGTCTCTGAGATAGCTGGTGGTCACAGCACGTGACAACGGAGCCTCCGGGCTGGCAAGCAGGCAGATAACGGAGAAGCGCTCCCAGGTGAGCGGGCAAGCTGGTCCATAGACAGACTGACCGGAGTAGTAAGGCAGACCGTCGGACCTCAGGCAAGCAGGCAGGTAGCTGACATGCGCTCCCAGGTGAGCGGGCAGGCTGGTCCTTAGACAGACTGACAGGAGAAGTAAGGCAGACCGTCGGACCTCAGACTGGCAGACAGGTAACAAGTATTCAGGCAGGAATCAGGCAGGTAACTGGCAGGTACTGGCAGGTAACTAGCAGGAAACTGGCAGGTAACTGGCAACGGGACCTGAGGGCTGAAGCACAGGTGAGACACAGGTGCAAACAACATTGCTCGGGCACCTCCATTTTGGAGGAGGTGCCTTATATATGATGAAGTCCTCCGGCCATTGGCCGGGGACTCTTTAGGGCGGCGCGCGCGGCCCCTTTAAGAGGAGGGGAGCGTGCGCGCGCGCGCCCTAAGCACAGGGGCCGGGAAGGAGCGCGCGCTGAGAGCAGAGCAGGAGGGGGACGCCGGGACGGAGCGCGCGCTGACAGCAGAGCGGGGGGAGGATGCCGGGCACGGAGCAGAGCGGTGAGAGGAGCAGCGTCCCTGCCTAGCAGAGGGCAGGGACGCCAGCGCTACAGTCACAACTTTGCAGCCCTTACAAAGTAATTTTCCTCCTATATAGTCCTCCATACTGTATTATGGGCATCACATAGTTCTCCATGCAGTATTATAGGCACCACATAGTCCTCCATACAGTATTATGGGCACCATATAATGCCTCATACAGTATAATGGGCTCATATAATGCTCTATACAGTATAATGGGCCCCACATATTGCTCTAAACAGTATAATGGGCCCCACATAGTGCTTCATTAAGTATAATGGGCCCCATAAATAGCTCCATTCAGTATAATGAGCCCCATATATTGCTCCATACAGAATAATGGGCCCCATATATTGCTCCATACAGTATAATGGGCCACATAAAATGCTCCATACAGTATAATTGGTCCCAAATATTCCAATATATTTCTCCATACAGTATAATGGGCCCCACACATTGCCCCATACAGTATAATGGCCCCATATATTGCTCCATACAGTATAATGGGCCCCACATAGTGCTCCATACAGTATAATGGGCCCCATATATTGCTCCATACAGTATAATGACTCCATATAGGATAATGGGCCCCACATAGTGCTCCATTCAGTATAATGGGCCCACATAGTGCTCAATTCAGTGGGTCCCATATATTGCTCCATACAGTATAATGAGACCCATATAGTGCTCTATACAGTATAATGGGCCCCATATAGTGCTCCGTACAGTATAATGGGCCCCATATAGTGCTCCACACAGTATAATGGGCCTCATATAATGCTATATAGTATAATGGGCCTCATATATTGCTCCATACAGTATAATGGGCCCCATATATTGCTCCATACAGTATAATGGGCCCCACATAGTGCTTCATACAGTATAAAGGGCCCTATATATTGCTCCTTACAGTATAATGGGCCCCATATAATGCTCCATACAGTATAATGGGCCCCATATATTGCTCCATACAGTATAATGGGCCTCATATATTGCTCCATACAGTATAATGGGACCCATATATTGCTCCATACAGTATAATTGGTCCCATATACAGTACAGACCAAAAGTTTGGACACACCTTCTCATTTAAAGATTTTTCTGTATTTTCATGACTATGAAAATTGTACATTCACACTGAAGGCATCAAAACTATGAATTAACACATGTGGAATTATATAGTTAACAAAAAAGTGTGAAACAACTGAAAATATGTCTTATATTCTAGGTTCTTCAAAGTAGCCACCTTTTGCTTTGATGACTGATTTACACACTCTTGGCATCTTGGCATTCTCTTGATGAGCTTCATGTGCCCCATTTATTGCTCCATACAGTAAAATGTGCCCCACATATTACTCCATGCAGTATAATGGTCCCCATACATTGCTCCATACAGTAAAATGTGCCCCATATATTGCTCCATACAGTAAAATGTGCCCAATATAATGCTCCATACTGAATAATGGACCCCACACATTGCTCCATACAGTATAATGGCCCCATATATTGCTCCATACAGTATAATAGGCTCCACATAGTGCTCTATACAGTATAATGGGCCCCATATATTGCTCCATACAGTATAATTGGTCCCATATATTCCAATATATTGCTTCATACAGTATAATGGACCCCACACATTGCTCCATACAGTATAATGGGCCCCACATAGTGATCTATACAGTATAATGGGGCCCATATATTACTCCATACAATATAATGGGCCCCATTACTCCACACAGTATAATGGGCCCTATTACTCCACACAGTATAATGGGCCGCATGTATTGCTCCATACAGTCTAATGGCCCCATAAATGGCACCATACAGTATAATGGGTCCCACATTGTGTTCCATTCAGTACAATGGGCCCCACATAGTGCTCTATTCACTATAATGGGCCCCATGTATTGCTCTATACAGTATAATGGGACACATACAGTTCTCCATGCAGTATTATGGGCACCACATAGTCCTCCATACAGTAATAATGGGCCCCATATAATGCCCCATACAGTATAATGGGCCCATATAATGCTCTAAAAAGTATAATGGGCCCCACATATTGCTCTATACAGTATAATGGGCCCCAAATAGTGCTTCATTCAATATAATGGGCCCCATAAATTGCTCCATTCAGTATAATGGGCCAAATATACACTACCGTTCAAAAGTTTGGGGTCATTTAGAAATTTCATTATTTTTGAAAGAAAAGCAATTTTTTTTTCTATGATGCGAACATTAAATTAATCAGAAATACACTCTATACATTGTTAATGTGGTAAATGACTATTCTAGCTGCAAACGTTTTGTTTTTAATGCAATATCTACATAGGTGTATAGAGGCCCATTTCCAACAACCACCACTCTAGTGTTTTAATGGTACATTGTGTTTGCTAACTGTTTAAGAAGGCTAATGGATGTTTAGAAAACCCTTGCACAAGTATGTTAGCCCAACTGAAAATGGTTTGGCTGATTTGAGAAGCTATAAAATTGACCTTCCTTTGAGCTAGTTGAGAATCTGGAGCATTACATTTGTTTGTTCTATGAAACTCTCAAAATGGCCAGAAAAAGAGTACTTTCATGTGAAACTCAATAATCTATTCTTGTTCTTTGAAATGAAGGCTATTCCATGCAAGAGATTGCCAAGAAACTGAAGATTTCCTTCAACGGTGTGTACTACTCCCTTCAGAGGAGAGCACAAACAGGCTCTAACCAGAGTAGAAAAAGAAGTGAGAGGCCCCGCTGCACAACTGAGCAACAAGACAAGTACATTAGAGTCTCTAGTTTGAGAAATCGACGCCTCACAGCTCATCAACTGGCAGCTTCATTAAATAGTACACGCAAAACGCCAGTGTCAACGTCTACAGTGAAGAGGCGACTCCAGCATGCTGGCCTTCAGGGCTAAGTGGCAAAGAAAAAGCCATATCTGAGACTGGCTAATAAAAGGAAAAGATTATTATGGGCAAAAGAATACAGACATTGGACAGAGGAAGATTGGAAAAAAGTTTTATGGACAGACGAATCAAAGTTTGAGGTGTTTGAATCACACACATTTGTGAGACGCAGAACAACTGAAAAGATGCTGGAAGAGTGCCTGGCACCATCTGTCAAGCATGGTGGAGGTAATGTGATGGTCTGGGGTTGCTTTAGTGCTGGTAAAGTGGGAGATTTATACAAGGTAAATGGGATTTTGAATAAGGAAGGCTATCACTCCATTTTGCAACGCCATGCCATACCCTGTGGACAGCGCTTGATTGGAGCCAATTTCATCCTACAACAGGACAATGACCCAAAGCACACCTCCAAATTATGCATGAACTATTTAAGGAAGAAACATGCAGCTGGTATACTATCTGTAATGGAGTGGCCAGCGCAGTCACCAGATCTATTCTCAACCCCATGGAGCTGTTGTGGGAGCAGCTTGACAAAAAGTAAACAGCTTGACAAAAAGTGCCCATCAAGCCAATCCAACTTGTGGGAGGGGCTTCAGGAAGCATGGGGTGATATTTCTCAAGATTACCTCAGCAAATTAACAGCTAGAATGCCAAAGGTCTGCAATGCTGTAATTTCTGCAAAGGGAGCATTCTTTGACGAAAGCAAAGTTTGAAGGAGAAAATTATTCTAATAAAAATCATTATTTCTAACCTTGTCAATGTCTGGACTATATTTTCTATTCATTTTGCAACTCATTTGATAAATAAAAATATGAGTTTTCATGGAAAACACAAAATTGTCTGGGTGACCCCAAACTGTTGAGCAGTAGTGTATTGCTCCATACAGTATAATGGGCCCCATATATTGCTCCATACAGTATAATGGGCCCCATATAATGCTCCATACAGTATAATGGGCCCCATATAATGCTCCTTACAGTATAATTGGTCCCAAATATTCCAATATATTTCTCCATACAGTATAATGGGCCTCATATAGTGCTCCATATAGTATAATGGGCCCCATATATATGTTACGCTCGCGCCCGGACTGACTGGTGTGAGCATGATTAGTGATCCCACTGGACCATGAACCGAGGAGTGCCTGGAGGGGTGTAACTAAGTATCAACTCGGTCCGACCAAGGTCACACGGCGGCTCAGTCGACTCCGTGAACCAGGGAGGAACCGAGCAGAGGGACCAGGTGCTACTCCATGTCAGAGCCCAGTCACAGCTGTTGACCCACACTTGGGAATGCAGGAACAGGCAGGTTAGGCTGGCATACAGACAGGTGGGTAATGGCAGGCACGGCTGGTATGCAGACAGGTGGGTATTGGCAGGCACGGCTGGTATGCAGACAGGTGGGTATTGGCAGGCACGGCTGGGATGCAGACAGGTGGGCACTGGCAGGCACGGCTGGCATGCAGACAGGTGGGTACTGGCAGGTAGGAACGCAGGCAGGATAGGGACCAGTACAAACTGGGACACAGAAACGGAGCCGCAAGTGCGGTAGACAAGCAGAGCAGAGCAAAACCCGCAGATGTGGTAGACAAGCAGAGCAGAGCAAAACCCGCAGATGTGGTAGACAAGCAGAGCGGAGCAAAACCCGCAGATGCGGTAGACAAGCAGAGCAAAACCCACAGATGCGGTAGACAAGCAGAGCAGAGCAAAACCCGCAGATGCGGTAGACGAGCAGAGCAAAGCCCGCAGGTGCGTTAGACAAGCAGAGCAAAGCCCGCAGGTGCGGTAAACAAGCAGAGCAGAGCAAAACCCGCAGATGCGGTGAACAAGCTGAGCAGAGCGAAACCGCAGGTGCGGTGAACAAGCTGAGCAGAGCGAAACCGCCAGTGCGGTGAACAAGCTGTGCAGAGCGAAACCGCCGGTGCGGTGAACAAGCAGAGCGGAGCGAAACCGCCGGTGCGGTGAACAAGCAGAGCAGAGCGAAACCGCAGGTGCGGTGAACAAGCCGAGCAGAGCAAAACCGCAGGTGCAGTGAACAAGCAGAGCAGAGCAAAACCGCAGGTGCGGTGAACAAGCAGAGCAGAGCAAAACCGCAGGTGCGGTGAACAAACAGGGCAGAGCAAAACCGCAGGTGCGGTGAACAAACAGGGCAGAGCAAAACCGCAGATGCAGTGAACAAGCAGAACCAGATACACACAAGGTACTTACAATGAAGTAGTGAGTGGACACAAAACTCACAAACAGAAGTTCAGAGACAACGAGTTGGAGTTAGGTGCAGGCTCAGACACTGCAGGAAAAGGGAAGGTTCGGACATAGAGAGAAACAAGTAACGGGATAGGACACAGTTCAGACAGGAACTGAACCAGGAATAAGATACAGGAACGAGCCTGGGAACTCAGCCCCCAGCGTGGCAGAGACAGACTAGAAGTCACAGATAGGTAACAGGCCTGGGTATACAGCCCCCAGGGGTGGAAACAGACACGATACAGGACAGGACCTGGCAACTCAGTTGCACAGAACACACTGAATGAAAGTGTTGCTCAGGCACCCCCTACTGGGTGAAAGGGGTTTAAGTATCCAGTAACTCACAGCAATAGGCTGGGGACGCATTAGGACTGCTCACACTGTAGCTTTAAGAATCAGGAAGCAACAGCGCCGCCGCCCTAAGCCAGCAGACAAGAGACATGCAAACAGCAGGTACTGGAGCAAAATGTGCAGCCTGGCCTGATAGGTAAGATTGCGGTCTTGCATGGTGGGAGGTGGTAAGCCATGTAAGCACGCCGCCAGGGATGTTACAATATAGCTCCATATTATAGAATGGGCCCAATATATTGCTACATGCAGTATAATAGGCCTCACAAAAATGCTCCATTCAGTGTAATGGGTCCCATATATTACTCCATGCAGTATAATGGGCCCCATACATTGCTCTATATAGTAAAATGTGCCCCATATATTGCTTCATACAGTAAAATGTGCCCCATATATTGCTCCATACAGTAAAATGTGCTCCATTCAGAATAATGGGCTTAATATAATGCTCCATGTAGTATAATGGGACCCATATATTACTCCATGCAGTATAATGGGCCCCATATATTAATCCATACAGTATAATGGGCCCCATATATTACTCCATACAGTATAATGGACCCCATGTATTGCTTCATACAGTCTAATAGCAGCATAAATGGCACCGTACAGTATAATGGGTCCCACATTGTGTTCCATTCAGTACAATGGGCCCCACATAGTGCTCTATTCACTATAATGGGCCACATGTATTGCTCTATACAGTATAATGGGACCCATATAGTGCTCCATACAGTATAATGGGCCCTACATAGTGCTCCATACAGTGTAATGGGCCCCATATATTGCTCCACACAGTGCAGTGGGCCCAATATATTGCTCCATACAGTATAATGAGCCCCAAATTGCCTTCCATACAGTATAATGGGCCCCACATTGCCTTTCATATAGTATAATAGGCCCCACATAGTCCTCCATACAGTATATTGGGCCCCACATAGTGCTCCATACAGTATATTGGGTCTGATATGCTGCTCCATACAGTATAATGTGCCCAAAATATTGCTCCATGCAGTGTAATGGGCCCCACATAATGCTCCATAGAGTATAATGGGCCCATATATTGTTTCATACAGTATAATGGGCCCCATATATTACTCCACACAGTATAATGGGACCCATATATTGCCTCATATAATATACTGCATAATGGGCCTCAAATAATGCTCCATACATATAAAAAATAAATACTCACCTCTCCCCATTCCTCTGCTGCTCTGGTCTTCTCAGCATCTTCTGACCCTCTGCACTGCTCAGCACAGAGAAAGCGCTGTAGTGACATCATCGTGCCCTCTGCGACATCACAGAGCTCAGATGCAGAGGGGGGATGATGGGAGAGGTAGAGTCAGCTGGCACCGGGCCGCCCCCAATTCACAGGCCCAATAGCGACCTCGTGGTCGGCCATAATTGGCAGTACACCACTGCTTACTGCTGATATTTGATCACTCTTAGGATGCTTTCAAATTGCTGATGGGGCCATAGACTATAATGTTGCCGGCAGAGCAAACGTGAGCTTTGCCGTGCGTCATTTTCGAGCACGTATGCCTACTGGAGGAATGCATTCAGAGGTAGTAGACTGAATCTGAGTGTGTGCCTCTAGTAAGCATATACGCCCGAAAATGATGCACGGCAGAGCGCAGGTTCGCTCTGTCAGCACCATTATAGTCTGTGGCCCCTTCAGTGCATACGTTCAAATCCCGTTTTGCAGGGGGGTTTGGATGTTAGCCTCGACGATGCCACCAAGCCTGTACTAAACGCTTAGTGAAAGCAGTGTAGATTTCTGAACAAGCAGTGACAGACAAAGTAGCAGGATAAGATGAGCAAAAGGCAAAAAATACCAAAACTGTCACTCAAGAAGGAGTGCCTCCCGCCCCACAAATTAAAAAGTGAAAGGCTCTGCAGCAGTAAGTTGCTGAACACACAAACTGAGAATAACCTTTTAATGTTAACACTAAAGCATGCCATAATTTAAAGGGAACCTGCCACCAGGTCAGAAGTGTTTGATCTTATTTTCTACCCAATGCTCCCTTGATTATTCAGTTTTTTTTAAATCTGCCATATGTTTGTAAAGAGATGGGCCTTTTAATTTAGTGCCAAATTTTATGATCTTTTCTAAGGGGGCATTGCTCACAGGGTGACAATGCAGAGCAGTCTAAAGATACGCCCCTAGAAAATATGAAAGAGACACCCCCTTGGTAAAAAAAAATCCATAAAAATTAGCACTAGATAAAAAGGCCTATATCTCTGGAACTGAAAGGTGGATTAAAAACAAAAATTAAAAAATTTGCATACTCAGCGGGGACAAAAAATTGCCACTTTTGACCGGGCCACAGGTCCTCTTTAGTGTTGAGATCTTAAAAATGTTAATGTCACGGGTGTATCAGAGGTGATAGACAGTCGCCCTGCAGGTGGTTGCAGGTTGCAGGAGATCTCTACGTTTGGCATAACAGACATCTTCTTAGATGAGAGGCTGTCTCTATGACCTAGCGGCTACCTCCCTCTGGTAATTATCCCCCCTGGCCTGGGTGTATATAAACCTGCTGTGTCTGAGAGGGAGTTGCCGGCTATATTAATTTCTACTTGTGAAGGCTTAACAAGAGCAGTACTTCGTTCACTCAGGAGCTTGAGGCCGAGTTTACATTTGTGTGGAGTCATCTAAAGCTAAGCATTCTCCCCGTTTGTCTACCCTTGTTGTCTATAGAGTTTAGCGGAGATCAACTAATGCTCATCTCCTCCCATCCCTAGCCTTAGCCATACGCCAGGGAAAGACAGGGCGAGGCAGGCGTGCGGCGATTGCTGAAGAGGCAATATAAGGACAGTAGCTGAGACAGGGTGACACTAGACCAGACTAAGAGCTCTCCACTTCCCCCTTTTCCCTAGTGTCTGGGCTCCCTTTCCTTCTTCCCTCTTTGTTGCACTAAGTCTTTCCCACACCTGACGTGACATTTAAAAGACAAACATGACATGTTCATTTTTGTTGTAATTATATGCATTTACATTTGAATATATCTAGAATTATTACATTTGTTATTTTATGCAAAGATATCACAATATCACCAAGCAGGACAGATAAAATGTGTACCCTCTACTGTAAACAATTAATAAAAAATATTCTAATATGTCATGCAAACAGAAAAAACTGTTCTCATGTGTAAAATCCATTTTATTTTAGTATTCAGTGAGTGTCATAATAGAGAAACCTTTTAAACTGAATTATTTGAGCAGAAAACATCCTTATTATTTTTGCTACTGTAGTTCATTAAAAGGACAGCCATTTTTTTTGTCCATTATTTTGTTGCTTCTTCACCAACTCTTTATAATGCTCTGATCGTAAAAAGCGAGGAAATGAGTCCTTTGCCATAAGACATATGATAAGTTGTTGAGCATCATCAAAACAATTAACTGTTGGTTGTGAGATTTTCTGGGCGATAAGCTCTCTTGTTTTGTGATCAATATTTACCTGTGGAAAATTAAATTAAGTGTTGGTTTAATATGTAAGACATTTAAAATTACATTTTACGAAGGAGAGAATCATAATCTCACACAATGGCAGTTACATGTGGACAAGTAAATTGCCAAGAATTCAGAATCAAACATGATGATACTCAAAGTGAGGCAGGGAAGCAAGTGATTAAAGTCTCTTAACAAGGGCACAAACGTAATAGTTGCACAACAGAGTTGGTACAGTTCTTGGTTATATAACATTCTCAGAACAGTCTCTTGACATGGTGGTTACATAACAATACTGAGGCATAATGCTAGGTAACTACACTGCTATATAGTGGAACAGAGTTAATCAATGCACACAACTGTAGGGGATCAGCCCTTACCGGACATTGAATACACTGTGGCTTTAAGAAACCATGCTCCCCTTTGGGTTTTCTGCTTGTGGACTATTCGCTCCCCCTGCTTGTTGGTCTGTGCCCAGAAAGGGAAATGAACCAGGAAGCAAAGGGACTGTGTGTGTGTCTGTGTGTGTGTGTCTGTGTCTCTCTGTGGGAGTAGAGAGACTCCTGCCTGCTCCTGATAAAGAGAGGCTATAAGGCTGTGTGCCCACGATGCGTTTTTAATACGTTTCTGCAGCGTTTTTGCAGCTGCGGAAACGCATTAAAAATGCATGGTAGAAAGGCAGCAATGTTCCCCAATGATAATCCACATGTGCTGTGCACATGCTGCGGAAATTTCCGCTGTGGATTATCATTGCGGAAAAAAACGCAGCACTATCAATTATTTTGCGGAAATGCTGCGTTTTCGCCGCCATTGACTTGCATTAGAACGCTCCAAATCCGCAAGACTGCATCTGTACTTGTGTAATTGGCGCGTTCTAATGTGCAGATGGTACCCAGGTCTAGAGGAGAGGAGACTCTCCTCCGGACCCAGGTACCATTAAAAAATCTGTAAAAAAAAAGAATAAAATAAAAAATAAATGTATATTTACCTTCCGACGGCCCGCGCTGCGCTCCTACTTGCTTCCCGGCACTTTGCAGTGGATTGAAGGACCTGCGCTGACGTCAGAGTCATGTGACGGGTCACACGACGTTGACGTCGGCAGGTCTTTCAATCCGTCGCTGCCGGCAAGGGAGAACGGAGTGAGCGGGACACAGGGGCCATCGGAGGGTAAGTATACATTTATTTTTTTATTTTTACCACTCTCTCGGGTCACACTATATAAATTCATGCCTTTTGCATGGATTTATATAGTGTGACCTAGTTGTCACAAGCACTTTCCAAGTGATGCTAATTGCTTGGAAAGCGCTTGTCAATCCGCATGCGGAAATGTCAGTGAATAATGCTCCATTTCCGCATGTCCCTGGCAGGAAAACGCATGTACAATCCGCATGCATTTTTTTCTGTCAGGGAGATGCAGAAACGCTCAGGAAAAAATCCTGAGCATTTCTGCATCGTGGGCACATAGCCTAAAAAGAAACTGTAAATCTCTGGAATGATAAGAGTGCAGACTTTAGCAAGATTTGTTGTCAGAACTGTGTCAAGAGTAGAGAAATCCATCCCTTTTTGAAGAACGTTTTGCCGAAGGCTGCTGACCTGAGGTAACAGACAACACAGAGTGCCAGCCATTCCTCAATAGGGAAAGTAAAAGCAAGATTTGCCTGCCTGCAGAGTAAAGAGATCCAATATACAGGAGAAAGGACTCAAGTGAATTTATTCGGATTAGTTACACCTGGAACAAGCAGCGGCCACCTTCTGCGTCTGATCTGTGCAATTGTGAGTGAGTCACCAGTGTGTACTGTGTTAGGATTTAGTGCAGTTTTCTTTAGTTAGGACGCAGTAGCAGTGTGGCCCGTTTAGCGGAAAACCAGATAGAGAATTAGCTTAGAGTAATTTGTGAAACTTGATGTGTACTGTTTGTATTGAGCTTTCACTGTCATAGTTTTGTGACTCACTTCAGCTATTTCTTCCTGTATTCATGTTATTTATATTGTCATTGTAAATACTGTTATTCTCACTTCCCTCCATATAATCCTTTGTACATAATAAAGCCGTAGTTTTGTTTCTCCCATCTCGTCTGCTGTTCAATACTTGAATTCTGCTTTGCGGTGTTCTTTGGACACTACTACACAACTATACAGTGGCATGAAGTCTGGTAATTGCGATAGCAAACACATAGTTTCCACCAGCTCCTAAACTTTAGATTTAGGGTGATTATTACTGAACACCTTTCAGTATGTAACACTTGGAGCTGATGAAGGTCACAGCTTTATTCCCTGTTCATGTCACAGGAACTCCTGGTTCAACCCACACTTAAAGTTGTTTTTTTTCTTACTTAAGCACTCCCATTAAAGTTTTTATCCCCTTAATATATTGCAGTCATCATATTATATGGCACTATGTACTTACAATTGCTCATTTTCTCATTTTGCCCTTCTATGCATTTAATTCTTCTGTTTTTTTTCATTAGGTCTTTGACATCACGTGATTAAAAACTGACTTGTTGAATCCTTCTAAGCTCTATGTAGAAACAGTAAGCTTTGCATGCACGCCACTAGTTGTATAGAGGCAATACAAATTAACATGAATTCTTGAAATCCTGGGGGAACATTACTCAGGGCGACCATTAATCTGTGTTTCAACAATCATGAGGTGCAACCGCCTCCAGGCACATACACAGCGATGACAGGGTTCCAGAATGCAGTTAGTCACAGTTGTTTAATTCAAGTTTAAGTATTCTCGGCAACAGGCTTCCAGTATAATTATGAAGAACACGTTACAACTCAGTTTGCTTCACCCACACGCAGTATCGGTACACAGTGCCACACTTAACCTTCTTTGCAGTGAGGTAGAGGGGGGAAGAACAGAACGATGAATCCAGCCCTTGGACGCAATATTCACTCCTTTTCCTGCTTTAGAACAGTTAGCTCCCACTTCTACTCTGCTTCCTGGGTAGTCACTGTTAGGATATGTGCCCACGATGCAGAAATGCTGCAGATTTTTTCCGCTTCTCCCTGGCAGGAAAAACTCATGCGGATTTTACATGCGTTTTTCCCGCCAGATAGAAGTGTTTGTCAAGCGTTTTTGCATGCATTTCTGCATGTGGGTTATCAAGCGCTTTTCCAAGCGATTTTAGCATCACTTGGAAAAGTGCTTAACAACTTGTTCACACTATATAAATCCATGCAACCTGCATGGATTTATAGTAGTGTGACCAAGTTAGTTAAAAAAAAGAATAAGAATGTTAAAAAATAAAAAATAAAGATTATACTCACCTTCCGATGTCCTCCCGGTGTTTTCTCTGCCGCATCCGGTGTCTTTGGCGGCTCGCAGTGGTGTGAAGGACCTGCGGTGACGTCATTGAGTCATGTGTCAGGTCACATGACTCAATGACGTCATGGCAGGTCCTTCACAACACCGCGACCCATACAGCAGACCAGACGGAGGGGAGAAAACACCGGGAGGACATCGGAAGGTAAGTATAATCTTTATTTTTTATTTTAAATTCTTTTTTTTACAGTTTCTATGGTACCCAGGTCTGGAGGAGAGTCTCCTCTTCTCCAGACCTGGGTACCATCCGCACATTGAACCGTGTGATATCCGCTTGTGCAGATGTAGTGATGAGGATGTCACACGGTCCATTGCAAGTGAATGGCGGCGATTACACTGCGTGTCCGCAAAATTAATGGACATGCTGCGTATTTTTCCACAATGATAATCCGCAGCGGAAATTTCCGCAGCATGTGCACAGCACATGCGGATTATCATTGGGGACCATGGGGCACGTATTACCAAGCGTTTTCGCTGCGGAAATTCCGCGGCAAAAACGCTTGAAAAATGCATAGTGGGCCCGCAGCCTTAGCAACTAACTGGTAGTCACAGCCAGAGAAGCTCAGCACCTCCATTATCCCAGAGTAGAGGATTTCATCCTTCCAGCTCATTTTCCATGCCAAGACTAACTTTTTCCAATCTTTTTGTGGTTGGTCTGACCACTCCCCCCAACTGCAACTTGTTAACTCCTCTAGCTGCTGGATGTTTTTAAAGACACTCATACAGTTTCTACCCATCACATAAGTCTCTTTTTCTTGCATGAGACATTATTAGAACTACAATTCTATGTTACTGCAAAGTCCCTGGCAAGGGGGAGGAGCGAAGCAGCAGTATCAGCAGTTGAAGAGGGGGTGGAGCCGGGCTGCCAGGGGCTTCACAGTAAAATAAACTCAGAGTACAGTGGCCGCATGGCTTCAAAATGCTATTACCCTGCAGATTAACCCCATATCTGCAGGTTAATAGCGGTTTTTTTTACGTGACCGGATCCCTTTAAGGTTATACTATTTTTTTTTTTTTCATCTCGTTAACATATTGTTTGATAATAATAGTTTGTCTTTGGTATCTCTTCCTTGGGTATATTGAATTTCTGGACTGTTTAGGCAACAGAGGGATCCTGGAAATTGGAATTGTCGACCTTTACTGTCTTGTTCTAATTATTGTAAACCCTTGTTCAACATACATTATTGCAGTAGGGCATTAGGTTCATGCCTTATTTAACATGAGACCTAGCATGAATCCTTTTTTGGATTTTTTTATTGTAAGTCCTTCTTTCATACCTATTAAAGATATTTTATTATAATTTTTTTGTTGTGCTCTTTGATCATATATTTATTTTTGGAATACAAATTTTGAAGATTATTCAACTGAAGTAGCCTGCCAGTATAGATCATTCGTCATATTTACCCAGAGCAATGCTATATATAAATACATAAGGCAAAAATTCCATGCGGCAGATGCTGATTGCACCATATTAGTGGAGAAATTCTTCCCCATCTGCATAAATACCAATCGGATTAGTCCCTTGGATCAACGTTCACTCTCCAAAATGTAGAACTCATGACCTGTAATATTATTAATATTATGTTTTTCAAGAAACGCATAAATGCCCTCCTTGAACTTTATTTTTTTTTTACGGAATCGACAATTACAACATATTGTGGCAGAGAGTTCCATAATCTCACTGATCTTACAATACAGCATTGTTGTTTGTTATGATGATTGAATCTTCTTTCCTTTAAATCATACATGTCAAACTCCGGTCTGTTAGCCAAATCTGACCCGCAGGGTTGTTTATATTTGGTTTGCGACACCAGAACAGACACCCCTATGTGGGGCCATTTTCTGTATGGAGAATTATGTGGGGCCCATTACTCTGTATGGAGAATTATGTGGGGCCCATTATACTGTATGGAGGACTATGTGGGGCACATTATTCCGTATGGAGGACTATGTGGGGCCCATTATTCTGTATGGAGAATTATGTGGGGCCCATTTTACTGTATGGAGGACTATGTGGGGCCCATTATTCTGTATGGAGAATTATATGGGGTCCATTATTCTGTATGGAGGACAATGTGGGGCACATTATTCGGTATGGAAGACAATGTGGGGCCAATTATTATGTATGAAGGACTATGTGGGGCCCATTATTCTGTATGGAGAACTATGTGGGGCCCATTATTCTGTATGGAGAACTATGCGGGGCCCATTATTCTGTATGGAGAACTATATGAGGCCCATTATACTGTATGGAGGACTATGTGGGGCCAATTATTATGTACTAGATGGTGGCCCGATTCTAACGCATCGAGTATTCTAGAATATGTATGCGGCCGACCGGGCCCCCCAATGTATCCCCCCGGGGCCCCTAATGAATTTTGTACTTACGTCATGTTGTCAATACTGCTTGTGACAACATCGCTGACCACGCACAGCCAGGACGTAATTCCCTCGGCTGCAGCCGGCTCTTGCTTCCACTTACATCATGACTATTTGCGGCTGCAGCCAGGGGTCTCCTGTTCCGCGTACCACGGTGAATGACGGGCTGTGGGCGGGGTCACATGCTGCCTGTGCGCGGAGACCCGAGTATAAGCAGAGACCCCTAATTTTACAACAAAAAACTGGGAAAATTTATTGACTTGAGTATAAGCCTAGGGTGGGAAATGCAGCAGCTACTGTTAAATTTCCATATCCTTGTATGTATGGCTCCCTCATCCCCTAATTGTGGTTTGTAAGGCTCAGTCATTCCCCTAATCCTGGTTTGTATGGCCCCCTTATCTTGGCTTGTACGGCCCCCTCATCCTGGCTTGTATGGCCTCCTCATCCTAGCTTGTATGGCCCCCTCATCCAGGTTTTGTATGACCTCCTCATTCCCCCATCCCCACAGCACAGTTAAAAAAATAAACACTAATACTCACCTTCTTTCCTTACCTCTGCTCCAGCGCTGTCTGTCCTGTTTTCAGCAGCTCCTGGCAGGATCGGAGGCACAGCACGCGCTCTCAGATACTGCCCTGAGTTGTTGCTGTCTGTAGATTCGCTCCTCTCCACGCTGGGACTAAGTGCGTGGAGAGGCACAAATCTGCATTCACTTTAGTAGCAGATGCTGCTATGAAGATTTAAGAATAATGCAATGAATACACAGGATTTTCTGGGTAAAATAATACTTTATCATTAAATATTATTGCTTATAGAACTTAATACAACTGAATGAAATTATTAAACAGATGATCAAAATATATAAACTGTTACATGAATATCTAACTATATTTTTAAATAAATCATCGGACAAAAGAAGTACGACCCTATAATATATTTCTTAACAATATCAACCCAAAATATTTTTGTACACTACATTTTTTGTGAATACTTTTTGACTATCTCTAAGCAACTTTCCTTGTAAAGGGGTATCCAAAACTTGCACCTTGACGTTGGATCTCATTTTAACTCTTGAAAATGCAACATAGAGTTGTCCATGACCAAAAACGGGCTCCGGTAAATATATACCAACACGGTGTAGAGTTTGACCTTGTGACTTGTTTATTGTCATGGCAAATGCTGGTTTTACTGGAAACTGTCGATGCCGAAGCCTAAATGGAAGACCGGTGTCCGAAGGACATAAATCAATGCGTGGAATGAACACTTCGTCTCCTTTTGCTGATCCAGTGATCACTCTTGATTGAATTATGTGGGAATGGAGTCCAGTAACAGTAAGGCGAGTTCCATTACATAGACCATTTCTTGTACTTAGATTCCGCAGCAACATTACGATTGTTCCAACTTTAAGTTGTAGTCTGTGGGATGGCATTCCTGATGGCGTAACACTATTTAAAAATTCAACTGGATAATGCTCTCGTTCATCTTCATTGTCTACATCCACCGAATCATCACTTTTGTACAATTTATACTCTCCAGGCATTCTATCCATCACACAGGAATTTAGCAGAGCTACGTCATCGTTCTTGGGACAGAGAATTGCATAGGAAGAGGCCCTCTCAACACTGCTTTGGTCATCCACATCAATTTCAACACGTTGTCCAAAAACATCACTTACGATGCAGTCAGTGCACAACATGTCTTCTGGTATTTCAATAATGTCTTCTCCAAGGTTATATTCATTGCTAAGTAGTGTTGAGCCACCCCCGTAGTGTTCGAGTTCGGTTCGGTTCGTCGAACACCCGTGTGTTCGCCGAACTGTTCGTCGAACACCTTCGAACACCGTTAAAACCAATGGCAGGCAAACAAAAACACATAGAAAACACCTTCAAAGGTGTCCAAAAGCTGACAAACTGCTCAGAAGACACAACTAACACATGGAAAAGTGACAAGTACATATAGTCATGCGAAAAGAAAAGAGGTGGAGGAGTAAAAGGAGGGGGAGACACAGATATAGGCATGTCATGCCCTTCTAAAATCCAAAAAGTGAGAAGCCGACACGTTCAGTCCGCTCCTGCCCGTGCCACCTCCGTGTCGCCGGGTTTGTGCCAGAGCCGCGGTGAACCCTGACGGCCAGCCCCCCTCTCCCAATACTGGTGCCTGTCCGCTGGTGGGTCGAGCGAGCCCCCTTGTGGTGGAGGCAGCTCTAAGCTTTTTAATTTAAATTGTCTCTCTAATTTGAATGAATACACTTTAAATCCATTTACAAGGATCTATTGGAGGGCAAGTCTCATGCCAGCAGCCGCGTAATTCCAGCTCCAGTAGCGTCCACTAAAGCTGCTGCAGTTAAAAAGCTTTTATAAGGATCGAGCTCGGCTGTCCACCGCAAGGCATCCTACTGCCAGTCCCAGCCCCTATGCCTTGGGGTGCCTCCTGATGCTCTTCACTGAGTATCCCGTGGTCCCGAAGCATTTCCTTTGAAAAAATTAAGTGTCCAAACTACAGGTGGTGTAGCTTGCTTAACAGCCGGGATAATCCGCTGACTAGCAGACACTGCTACTAGGCACAAAGTATTTCCTGGGCTAGATGCAGTTAAAAATTTTGAATTAGATACTCTCGTTGGATGCTGAGAAAGCATTCCATAGAGTCTCCTGGCACGCCATATATGATTCTCTTAAAAAGCTTGGGGTAGGGGTCTAGGGGACCCTTTTATAGCCAAAATCACGGCCCTGTATCACAATACGTCACCTAGGCTGAAGATAAATGGAACTGTAGCACCCTGAGGGCTCGGTTGCTACAGAGGTATTGCACCTCACCCAGAGGTGTGATATCTCACTCTCAGGTAAGGATGGAGTGTGGATCAGGACCCGACACCTGCATGCATTACACCACATTGCCGTGGGGCAGGGCGACCAATATGCCTCTGAGATGGGCACGACAGTCCCTGTCCCTGGCTGGAGTGGGGGGAGGGAACACTGAGGAAGGGGAACCCTGTAGTGCAGGAGCAGGGAGGAAGCAGTTCCTGGGTGCATTGAGAAGGGAGTATAAAAGGTGGGCACCATCTTAGTTCAGTGCAGAGAAGTCTGAGCAGAAGTGGCAGGGAGCAGGGGCTCTGCATGAGCTCTGCTCCGGAGGCGGGCCTAGTAACAGAGGCCCAGGCCTGGAAGAGGGAGAAGGAAGGAAGAGGAGCGGAGAAGGCTCCAGGAACGAGGAATGAAGGGATCCCAGGGGTGCGGACAGGCGAGTCGCCACCTCACGCCCGAATCCACCTGCGTGGAGGGGTCAGGCCAAAGGGGGAGATCGGTCCCCGAAACTAGTGGAGGCAGGAAACGACCATCAGCTACAAACCGGAGGCTGTGACATTTTATGTGGCGCAGCCCCTCGCTACACCCGCTAGGAAGGCACCACATAGGGTCAGGGAAACTGGCGCCAAGTTTACCAAGAGGAGGCCCGAGGCAGCCGGACAGAAGGGTTGGTAAGAAAGGCCAGACAAAGGACACACAAAGGGGGTCCTGTGAAGCGCTCCAAAGTTATCTGGGAGTTGTCTGAGCCCCTCACCTGGTGAGCACAGTACGACGTGGGCAGCCGTTACCTGCAGACGTGGTCTGGATAATAAGAACTGTGAGTAAAGGCCCTGGACTGCATCACTGACTCCGTGTCGTTACTGCTGCTGCCCTGCACCATCACCCCCATCCTCCCTGCATACACTGCCCTGAGGCTATACTCCTCCCGTGGGGAGTTATGCTACGCTCTGCTGCACCCACAACACCAGCCTCAGCGGTCTGCCCTGCAGCGGCGGTTCACTCTGACCGCAATCCACGGGTGGCGTAGTCGGACATTTAAACATCAAAACCACATAAATAGTTCCGCCACTGGTTTGACCACCCTGAGCCACGGAACCGGGTCGCCGCCACGAAGACTACAGCCACCAGCATCCACCAAAAAGGGTCCGGCTCCGGGTGTCCCAAGGCCCAGGGGGTGCATCAGAACATTTTCATCACCTTTCACAATCACCAATGGGACAAGGCAGGGATGTCCTCTGTCCCCTCTCTTATACATCCTAGTGACGGAGCACCTGCTCTCATCAATTCGCCATAACCCCAATATTAGGTGGATTGAGGTGGGAGGCACCGAGTACAAGTGCTCTCTATTTGCTGATGATGTCCTAGTATATATCACTCAATCACATATATCCATCCATGCTGTTATGGCTGAAATAGATCACTTTGTTACATGGTCAAATTTTAAAATCAATGCAGCGAAGTCTGAGGCCCTCGATGTCTCCCTCCCCAAATCCATATAGGATTCCATCCAGTCCAACTTTCCCTTTGCCTGGCCCTCACAGGGTATCAAATACTTAGGAATTCCTATTCATAGAGACCTCTCCCATCTATGTTATCTTAATTTTGGGCCCTTTATTGAACAACTCCATACAGACCACGGTTGGCAAGTTAGAACTGTAAGATTCACTACGTGAACCACTGGTGTTTTGTGGAAAAGCACATGTACACTGTGTTCCAAATTATTATGCAAAAAGTGTTTAGGAGTGATAAGGGAAGAATTTGTTTGTTTGTCAGTTAAACTCATTGATGGTGATGTGTGTCAGGGCTCTTTATATCACTGTAAGCAATTGCAGACACCTGTGCTAATTAGTTTGGCAGGTGTGTCCAATGAAAGGCAAGACTACTTAAGAAGGCTGTCTCACATTATTAAGCAGCCTACATTTTCTGCCAAAATGGGAAAGAAAAAGGATGTGTCGGCTGCTGAGAAGCAACAAATTGTGGAGTGTTTAGGTCAAGGCATGACTACAATCAACATTGTGCGATGATCAGGATGAAGTGTCTTGGCAATCAAGAAGTATGTAGCTGATTCACAGTACACACGTGTGCGTGCTGATAAGGGCAAATTGAGGACTCTTTCCTACAGGCAATTACGTCAGGTTAAAAGAGCAGCGGCAAAAAAGCCTTGTCATAGCAGCAGACAAGTTTTTGAAGCTGCTGGTGCCGCCAACGTCCCCCGAACAACAAGATGCAGGGTCCTTCAGAGGTTTGCAGCTGTGCATACGCCATCCTGTCGACCTCCTCTATCCACTTCACACAAGCAGAAACGGCTCCAGTGGGCCAAACATTACATGAAGACTGATTTCAAAACTGTTTTGTTCACGGATGAGTGCCGTGCAGCGCTCGATGGTCCAGATGGATGCAGTGGAGGATGGCTGGTTGATGGACACCCCACGCAAACACGGCTACAGCGCCAACAAGGAGGAGGTGGAGTAATGTTTTGGGCTGGAATCATGGGGAGAGAGATTGTCGGCCCCTTTAGGATCCCTGAAGGCGCTAAAGATTAACTCCATAATGTATGTGGATTTTCTCAAACAGCACTTCCTGCCATGGTTCAAGAAGAAGAACCGTGTATTTCACAGCAAGATCATTTTTTTGCATGATAATGCACCATCTCATGCTGCACATAAAACATCTGCATCTCTGGCTGATATGGGCATAAAAGGGGACAAACTTATGGTGTGACCCCCATGCTCCCCTGACCTCTACCCCATTCAGAACCTCTGGAGCATCATCAAAAGGAGTGTCTATGATGGCGGGAGGCAGTTCACATCTAAGCAACAGCTCTGGGAGAGTATTCTGTCCTCATGCAAAACAATTGAAGCAGAAACCATCCAAAACCTGACAAATTCAATGGACGAGAGAGTTCAGAAGCTCCTTTCGAACAAGGGGTCCTATGTGAAAATGTAACATCACCTAGAATAAAGTTTTGAGTTGAAAACTGTTTGATTTCAGTTTCTAATAACCTGCTAATGCTTATAATTTCAAAAATGACCATTTTTTTGGTCTTTATTAAAATGAAAAGGTTGATCGAAAAGTTTGGGGGATCTAAGAGTGTTGCAACCCAGTAGTCATGATTACTTCGAATTCTGACAATATGAGGGTCATGTTGCAGGTAGTGCAGCAAGAAGGCACTTATGTGTCTTGCGCATCTCGGAGCCCCAAAATTATTTTCCGGGCTAGATGCAGCTAAAAATTATTATTAATTTTAAATCTGGTGGAGCTTAGTATAGATGGCCTAATAGGATCAGTGCTGCACACTGCTACAAAGCCCAAATTATTTTCCAGTCAAGATACAGATAAACATGATTAGTAATTTTAAATCTGGTGGAGCTTATTATAGATGGCCTAATAGAATCAGTGCTGCACACTGCTACAAAGCCCAAATTATTTTCCAGCCAAGATACAGATAAACATGATTAGTAATTTGAAAGCTTAAAACGGTTGGTAGGGTGATTTTAACCAATCATCAAGCTTTTACTCTCCCCAGGATGACACAGGGGTAGAAAAGTCGTTTCGGATCCATGATTTGTTCATCTTTATGAACGTGAGTCTGTCTACATTATCAGTGGAGAGCCGCGTGCGCTTATCTGTCAGCACACCACCAGCAGCGCTGAACACATGTTCAGACAGAACGCTGGCTGCGGGGCATGACAAGATCTCCAAGGCGTAAGTGGCTAGCTCCGGCCATTTATCCAGATTGGAAGCCCAAAAAGAGCAAGGGTCCAGTGACACAGTCATGGCTTCAATGTTTACTTGGAGATACTCCTGTACCATCGTCTCTAGGCGTTGACTATGTGTCAGACTTCTTGTCTCCTGTGGCCTTGCAAAGGATGGGCTAAAAAAGTGGTGAAATGATTCCGCAAAATTGATGTTACCAGCAGATACTGTGGTTCTGTTACGGTTTGAGTGCTGAACACTTGACGGTCCCACGGTTGGCAAGTTGGAACTGTGAGATTCACTACGTGCACCACTGGTGTTTTGTGGAAAAGCACATGTAAGATTCTGCAACAGTCTCTGCTGATACTCCTGCATGCGTGCATCCCTTTCTATGGCAGGAATAATTTCTGCTAATTTACTTTTGTACCGGGGATCTAACAGTGTGGCAACCCAGTAGTCAGGATTATTTCTAATTCTCACAATTCGAGGGTCATGTTGCAGGTAGTGCAGCAAGAAGGCACTCATGTGTGTTGCGCATCCAGGAGCACCAAGTCCCTGTTGTGTTGGTGGCGAGGTAACAATCATGCTTCCTTCCTCTGTCCTCTCCCCCCAACCTCGCACAACAGAAATGTGATCAAGGTCTCCCTCATCTGATGAGTCTTCCATCAGTTCGTCCTCCACTTCTTCCTGGGCTCCTGCACCTTCCTCACTAGTTTGGCTGCTACCATGCGCCCTGGTAAAACCATCTCCCCCACCCTCACATGCCTGCCGCCTTGGTGCTGCCGACCGTCTGGACCTTGCAGATGTTAGCCCTTCCGCATACAACTCCTCCTCCTCTACTTCCTCCACCTCCTCTTGTGCCACCACCTGACTCCGAATTCTGTTTAACATGTGCTCCAGCATGTAAATCACCGGAATAGTCATGCTGATAATGGCATCGTCAGCACTAAACATCTTCGTCGCCATTTCAAAACTGTGCAGAAGGGTGCATAGGTCCCTGATCTGAGACCACTCCTCCAGCGTGATTTGCCCCACCTCTGGATCTCGTTGGCCCAGGCTATACGTCAGAACGTATTGCACCAGGGCTTGTCGGTGCTGCCACAGTCGCTGCAACATGTGCAGAGTTGAATTCCACCGGGTAGGCACATCGCATTTTAGCCGGTGAAGTGGCAGGCCCAACGACTTCTGTAGAGATGTAAGTCGCTGAACTGCGGGATGCGAACGGTGGAAGTGAGCACACAGCGACCGTGCCCTCTGCAGAAGGCCATCTAGTCTGGGATAGTGGGCTAAAAATTGCTGGACAATCAGGTTCAACACGTGAGCCATACAAGGCACGTGTGTGACATTGCCCCGGCGAAGGGCCGCACCCAGGTTTGCAGCATTGTCGCACACGGCCTTCCCTGGTTTCAGGTCCAGTGGAGACAACCATTCATGAAATTGGTTCTCCAGAGCTGACCACAACTCCTCAGCTGTGTGACTCACATTTCCCAGACATTTCAAAGTAAAACCCGCCTGATGACGTTGAGCCCTACTGCCAGCATAGTAAGGAGGTGTGCAGGATCCCTTCTGCGCAGTTAGAAAGCTTGTGGCATGACCAGACAGGCTTTGGGTGCAGGTGGAAGACCGAGAGGAGGTTGAGGAGGCAGAAGCAGTGGAGGAACTTTGACATAAAGAGGATTGACGCACAACTCGTGGGGACGGCAAGACTTGGACAGCAGCCCCTTGTCCTGCTGTCACCATAGTTACCCAGTGCCCAGTCAGCGACATGTAACGCCCCTGTCCATGCCTACTCGTCCAAGTGTCTGTGGTGAAATGCACCCTGTCACACACAGAGTTTCTCAAAGAAGCGGTGATGTTGTGTGCAACATGCTGGTGGAGCGCAGGCACACCTTTCTTTGAGAAGTAGTGCCGACTGGGCATCTGGTACTGGGGCACTGCGACGGACATAAGGTCTCGAAAATCCTCTGTGTCCACCAGGCGGAAAGGCAGCATTTCTGTAGCCAAGAGCTTGCAGATGGTGAAATTCAACCTCTTAGCTTTCTCATGGCTAGGAGGAAATGGTCTTTTACTTGTCCACATCTGAGGGACCGAGGGCTGGCTATTGTGCTTAGACGGGGTTGATAAGGGTGTCCCCGGCAAACTGCCGGTCTGTGAGGAAGATGCAGGCGGACATGTTAGGTTGCCTTGATCCAAAGGTGGTGCTATCGATGTCGGACAGCGCTCAACACCAGCTGGTGTTACCACCTCCAAAGAAAATGATGACCTGCCAATCACGCTGGCTGTTGCGGGTAAAGAGGTGGCAGGTCTGCGCCCCAAAACAGGTGTGACTGCTGTCCCCCCAGTCACAGAGGATGAAGAGGCCGCGGATGCACAAGATATGGCAGACGGTGGTTGGCCCGGCCGGCTAGGCCGCATTGTAGCACACTGAGCTTCCCACTGCAACTTATGCTTCATGTCCATGTGCCGGTTCATGCATGAAGTACTCAAACTATGTATTTTTTGGCCTCTACTTAGCTTTTGCTGACAAATGTTACAGATAACACGAGTTGGGTCATCTTTATCGATCTGAAAAAATGCCCAGGCTATGCAAGGCTTAGCACCCATGCGACCTGAAGAGCCACCACGACTTGTGGTGAGAGGCAGAGTTGTGTTTGAGGATGCAGTTGTTGACGTGCTTCCAGTACTACGTCTCTGTCCAGGAAGGCGCAACCTGACCTCGTCGTCACTAGCATCTTCCTCCACCTCCTCTGCTGACCTCATCTCTTGGCTGACTGTGGGTTGACAGTAAGTGGGATCTCCAACCTCATCATCATCACCCTGTGCGTTATCACACCCGTCGTCCTCAGAGCCAACCTGTTCCTGCCCTGACAAAAAACTAAAGTTGTCGCTCCAATCAGGTATTTGAGTCTCATCATCGTCTTCCTCATTGTCTCCACCAACAGGAGTTACAGTTTGGGAATGAGGGTCTACATTATGGTCAGAACCTTCTGCGTCTGGTCCTGGATCCGACTCATAAAGATTCTGGGCATCAGTGCAGATCATTTCCTCGTCTGGATTCACAGAAGCGCTGGAGTCGACCTCTGATTCCCAGGCTATAGTATGAGTAAACAGCTCTGCAGACTCAACCATCTGTTCTACATCATACTCAGACGGGCAGCTGGAGATTTGGGAGCTGTGAGGAAGCAAGTGCGATTGGGGTGACACCTTTGAGGACTGGAGTATTTGTGATGTTGAAGTTGATGTGGAGGAGAGCCCACTTAAAGTAGCACTTGATATCCGTTGAAGCACCTGCTGTTTTTGTGCCTCATCTGGAATTTGTAGCGATTGGCGTGGCCGTAAGAAAGGGATCTTATCACATTGTCCGCTAAAAGAAGTAGACATTTTAGTTTGGCTGGAAGATGGTCTTTCTTCTGCAGATGTTACTGTTGCTATAACACCTACCCCACGAACACAACCTTTTTTCCCCTTCCCAACACGTCTATTCCCCTTTCCACCAGCAGCAGGCCTTTTTCCACTCATTTTGGTGGTTAACTAATTCACAACTCTGGAGTTGTTTGCACAAAAAAACAATGGATGGGAACCGAGCAGAGCTGAGTGGCCAAACTGTGGTATTAGGCCAAAACTATTGGCTGGCTTAGATGCAGAAAAAAATTATATTCAATTTGCAACCTGATGGAGGTCAGTATAGATGGACTAATAGAACAAGTCCCACACACAACTAGAAGCCCAAATATTTTTTCAGAGGTAGATGCAGAAAAAAATTGTATTCAGTTTGCAACCTGATGGAGGTCAGTATAGATGGACTAATAGAACAAGTCCTACACACAGCTAGAAGCCCAAATATTTTTTCAGAGGTAGATGCAGAAAAAAAATATATTCAGTTTGCAACCTGATGGAGGTCAGTATAGATGGACTAATAGAGAAAGTCCCACACACTGCTAGAAGGCCAAATATTTTTTCAGAGGTAGATGCAGATAAAAATTATTTTTAATTTGCAGCCTGATGGAGGTCAGTATAGATGGACTAATAGAGAAAGTCCCACACACTGCTAGAAGGCCAAATATTTTTTCAGAGCTAGATGCAGACAAAAAAATATTTTTAATTTGCAACCTGATGGAGGTCAGTATAGATGGACTAATAGAGAAAGTCCCACACACTGCTAGAAGGCCAAATATTTTTTCAGAGCTAGATGCAGAAAAAAATTATATTCAGTTTGCAACCTGATGGAGGTCAGTATAGATGGACTAATAGAACAAGTCCCACACACAGCTAGAAGGCCAAATATTTTTTCAGAGGTAGATGCAGATAAAAATGATTTTTAATTTGCAGCCTGATGGAGGTCAGTATAGATGACTAATAGAGAAAGTCCCACACACTGCTAGAAGGCCAAATATTTTTTCAGAGCTAGATGCAGACAAAAAATTATTTTGAATTTGCAACCTGATGGAGGTCAGTATAGATGGACTAATAGAGAAAGTCCCACACACTGCTAGAAGGCCAAATATTTTTTCAGAGCTAGATGCAGACAAACAATTATTTTTAATTTGCAACCTGATGGAGGTCAGTATAGATGGACTAATAGAGAAAGTCCCACACACTGCTAGAAGGCCAAATATTTTTTCAGAGCTAGATGCAGATAAAAATTATTTTTAATTTGCAACCTGATGGAGGTCAGTATAGATGGACTAATAGAGAAAGTCCCACACACTGCTAGAAGGCCAAATATTTTTTCAGAGCTAGATGCAGAAAAAAATTATATTCAGTTTGCAACCTGATGGAGGTCAGTATAGATGGACTAATAGAACAAGTCCCACACACAGCTAGAAGCCCAAATATTTTTTCAGAGGTAGATGCAGAAAAAAATTATATTCAGTTTGCAACCTGATGGAGGTCAGTATAGATGGATTAATAGAACAAGTCCCACACACAGCTAGAAGCCCAAATATTTTTTCAGAGGTAGATGCAGAAAAATAATATATTCAGTTTGCAACCTGATGGAGGTCTGTATAGATGGATTAATAGAACAAGTCCCACACACAGCTAGAAGCCCAATATTTTTTCAGAGGTAGATGCAGAAAAAATATATATTCAGTTTGCAACCTGATGGAGGTCAGTATAGATGGACTAATAGAGAAAGTCCCACACACTGCTAGAAGGCCAAATATTTTTTCAGAGCTAGATGCAGACAAAAAATTATTTTTAATTTGCAACCTGATGGAGGTCAGTATAGATGGACTAATAGAGAAAGTCCCACACACTGCTAGAAGGCCAAATATTTTTTCAGAGGTAGATGCAGATAAAAATTATTTTTAATTTGCAGCCTGATGGAGGTCAGTATAGATGGACTAATAGAGAAAGTCCCACACACTGCTAGAAGGCCAAATATTTTTTCAGAGCTAGATGCAGACAAAATATTATTTTGAATTTGCAACCTGATGGAGGTCAGTATAGATGGACTAATAGAGAAAGTCCCACACACTGCTAGAAGGCCAAATATTTTTTCAGAGGTAGATGCAGAAAAAAATTATATTCAGTTTGCAACCTGATGGAGGTCTGTATAGATGGATTAATAGAACAAGTCCCACACACAGCTAGAAGCCCAATATTTTTTCAGAGGTAGATGCAGAAAAAAATTATATTCAGTTTGCAACCTGATGGAGGTCAGTATAGATGGACTAATAGAGAAAGTCCCACACACTGCTAGAAGGCCAAATATTTTTTCAGAGCTATATGCAGATATAAATTATTTTTAATTTGCGACCTGATGGAGGTCAGTATAGATGGACTAATAGAGAAAATCCCACACACTGCTAGAAGGCCAAATATTTTTTCAGAGCTAGATGCAGACAAAAAATTATTTTGAATTTGCAACCTGATGGAGGTCAGTATAGATGGACTAATAGAGAAAGTCCCACACACTGCTAGAAGGCCAAATATTTTTTCAGAGCTAGATGCAGACAAAAAATTATTTTTAATTTGCAACCTGATGGAGGTCAGTATAGATGGACTAATAGAGAAAGTCCCACACACTGCTAGAAGGCCAAATATTTTTTCAGAGCTAGATGCAGATAAAAAAATTTTTTAATTTGCAACCTGATGGAGGTCAGTATAGATGGACTAATAGAGAAAGTCCCACACACTGCTAGAAGGCCAAATATTTTTTCAGAGCTAGATGCAGAAAAAAATTATATTCAGTTTGCAACCTGATGGAGGTCAGTATAGATGGACTAATAGAACAAGTCCCACACACAGCTAGAAGCCCAAATATTTTTTCAGAGGTAGTTGCAGATAAAAATTATTTTTAATTTGCAACCTGATGGAGGTCAGTATAGATGGACTAATAGAGAAAGTCCCACACACTGCTAGAAGGCCAAATATTTTTTCAGAACTAGATGCAGACAAAAAATTATTTTGAATTTGCAGCGTGATGGAGGTCAGTATAGATGGACTAATAGAACAAGTCCCACACACTGCTAGAAGGCCAAATATTTTTTCAGAGCTAGATGCAGAAAAAAATTATATTCAATTTGCAACCTGATGGAGGTCAGTATAGATGGACTAATAGAACAAGTCCCACACACTGCTAGAAGGCCAAATATTTTTTCAGAGCTAGATGCAGAAAAAAATTATATTCAGTTTGCAACCTGATGGAGGTCAGTATAGATGGACTAATAGAAGAAGTCCCACACACTGCTAGAAGCCCAAATATTTTTTCAGAGCTAGATGCAGAAAAAAATTATATTCAATTTGCAACCTGATGGAGGTCAGTATAGATGGACTAATAGAATGATGCTATGCCCAAAAGATTTTACTTCACTAGGTGCAGTAAAAAAATTGGTATTCTATACACAGGTGGTATATCTTGCAACACAGATAGGCTATTCCACTGACTAACACACTCTGCAATAGGCCAAAAAGGATTAGCTTTGCTAGATTCAGCCAAATGCTATGAAAAAAACTTGCACAGCACTGGCACAGACCTGCCTGGCAAAAACTGATAGGAACTGATGTAACCTAGTCCTGAAAAGGACTGCAATTACAATTAGTCTTTACTCCCACAATCTATCTATTTAAGAGCACAGACCTGCCTGATAAAAGTCGTAGGAAATGCTGTAACCTAGTCCTTAAAAGGACTGCAATCACAACTATTCCCTACTCCCAAGCTATCTGTAGATTTGTGCGAAAATTGGCTTGAAATTAACAAGGTATAGCGCACACAGCAACAGCGGTGCCGTCTAACACGCAGCTGCAGCAGTGAGAAAATGGTGGTGACAGGGAAAATGGCTTGGTCTTATAGGGCAAGGACATGTGACATACACTGCCAATGACACATGCCCTTGCTTGTGTGAAAAAAAGCACTTCGCTCCGTGTGTGCGCTGCTGATAGGCTGACAGATTGCACCTCCCCACTGTAAATGCGGGAAAGAGAAAAAAAAATGGAGATCGTCATTATTCCTGCAGAGATCCATCCCCTGCCCCTCCCCCCACCCCGCTGTACACTCAAACTGCGTATTAACATTAATTTTCATAATTACTGAGAAAAAATCCAGTTATGATTTTGGTGCACGAACAGTTATCGAACATAGCCTCGAACAGCCGAATTTTTCTCAAATCGTTCGTGTTCGCCGAACGGCTCGAACACAGCCCAAAACAGCTCGAATTTGAGATTGGCGAACAGTTCGAGTCGAACAACGCTCATCTCTATTGCTAAGTTCACCATTACCAAGTTTAAGAAGCCAGTTGCTGTACTCTGGGTCAGAAGATCGCATGTTGTTAATTAGTTAGAGTTTATTAAACTCTTTCCAAAGGTCAGACATTTTTAAGCTGGACTCGATAATATTTGTTCTTGTTCCATTTGGTATAACTGGAAGGCATTGCCTAAAATCTCCGCCAATTACAAAAACTTTACATCCAAAAGGAATTTCATTTTTTGTCAGCAACATTTGTAGTCATAACTTCACGCAGAAGTCTGTCAATTAAGCTCAAAGCATATTTGGGTGCCATGGTGCACTCATCAAGTATCAAAAGATTTGCACTGTTTAACTGTCTTCCTGCAAATGTGTCTTGTTTTATTCTGGAAATGGAGATTTCATTGACTGGAACTGGTATCCCAAAGAGTGAATGCATAGTGCGACCTCCTCGTAAAAGGTTTGCTGCAATACCTGTTGTAGCCGATGGCAATACGACTTTTCCCAACCTTCTAACGTGATGCATTAAAACTTCATAGAGGTATGTTTTACCGCTGCCTCCTGAACCGTCAATAAAGAAACATTTTGGCCTTGGATCTGCTTGGTTTTCTACAGCACTCACAATAGTGTCATATGCAATCCGTTGTTGTTTATTTAAGGAGTTTTTCTTCTCTGTTGCCAACAATAATTCATAAGCTTCGTCATACTCTGGAATTTGTGGAACTTGACTTGCAGGCTGTGGCAAATTAAAGTCTGAAAACGTTTTTCCATGCAGTAGTAGGACATTTTGGACATCTTGCATGGCATAAGAATCGCAATTTTGACAATTTCCACTTCTGTTGTGAAGACGTAAGCAGTAATCCTCAATTATATTGTAACGGGTCCGGGAGGCGGAACCTCTGAGCTATTATACAAGGGGGCGGCCCTTGTAAGGGAGCGGGTGGCAGTCTCTGGGTGAACGGACAGGGAGTTACGGCAAGTGATCAGGGCAGTCTCTGGGTAAGGGGTAGGTACGACCTGTGATGGCAGAGCCTCCGGGTAGGCTAGCAGGCAGATGGTAGATGTGTGCTCCCAGGTGAGCAAGCGAGAGTCTCTGGAATAGCAGGTGGTCACGGCACGTGACGGCGGAACCTCCGGGCTGGCAGGCAGGTAGGTAACGGAGAAGCGCTCCCAGGTGAGCGGGCAAGAGTCTCTGGAATAGCTGGTGGTCACCGCACGTGACAACGGGACCTCCGGGCTGGCAAGTAGGCAGGTAACGGAGATGCGCTCCCAGGTGAGCGGGCAAGAGTCTCTGAGATAGCTGGTGGTCACAGCACGTGACAACGGAGCCTCCGGGCTGGCAAGCAGGCAGATAACGGAGAAGCGCTCCCAGGTGAGCGGGCAAGCTGGTCCATAGACAGACTGACCGGAGTAGTAAGGCAGACCGTCGGACCTCAGGCAAGCAGGCAGGTAGCTGATATGCGCTCCCAGGTGAGCGGGCAGGCTGGTCCTTTAGACAGACTGACAGGAGTAGTAAGGCAGACCGTCGGACCTCAGACTGGCAGACAGGTAACAAGTATTCAGGCAGGAATCAGGCAGGTAACTAGCAGGAAACTGGCAGGAAACTGGCAGGTGACTGGCAGGTAACTGGCAACGGGACCTGAGGGCTGAAGCACAGGTGAGACACAGGTGCAAACAACATTGCTCGGGCACCTCCATCTTGGAGGAGGTGCCTTATATATGATGAAGTCCTCCGGCCATTGGCCGGGGACTCCTTAGGACGGCGCGCGCGGTCCCTTTAAGAGGAGGGGGGAGCGCGCGCGCGCGCCCTAAGCACAGGGGCCGGGAAGGAGCGCGCGCTGAGAGCAGAGCGGGAGGAGGACGCCGGGAAGGAGCGCGCGCTGACAGCAGAGCAGGAGGAGGACGCCGGGACGGAGCGCGCGCTGACAGCAGAGCGGGGAGAGGACGCCGGGCACGGAGCAGAGCGGTGAGGGGAGCAGCGTCCCTGCCTAGCAGAGGGCAGGGACGCCAGCGCTACAGTACCCCCCCCTTTAGGCCCCCCCTTTTTTAGGCCAGACAGAAATTTAGCTAGGATGAGAGGGGCATGGATGTTCTCCCGGGGCTCCCACGTTCTCTCCTCAGGACCAAACCCCTTCCAATCTACCAGAAAAAAGGTCTTTCCTCTTACCCTTTTGGTGGCAAGAATGTTCTCTACCTCAAACTCGTCCTCAGCAGAAACCGGAGCAGGAGGCGTACCTGTAGACTTGGAAAAAGAGTTAAGCACTACAGGTTTGAGGAGAGACACATGGAAGGAGTTAGGGATCCGTAAGTTGGCCGGGAGTTTCAATTTATAGGCCACCGGGTTGATCTGACTGATGACCTCCAGTGGGCCGATGAACCGAGGCCCTAACTTATAGGAAGGGATCTTGAGCCGGACATATTTGGACGAGAGCCAGACTTTATCCCCAGGGCGGAATTGAGGAGGGTCCAGACGTTTTTTGTCAGCGTGTCTTTTCATACGCTCGGATGACAGAAGGAGTGCGGACCGGGTACTCTCCCATATGGAGGAAAATTTGTTAACAAGAGATTCCGCAGCCGGATTGTCCGCCGAGGTGGAGACGGGAAACGGGATCCGAGGATGCTGACCGTAGACTATAAAAAACGGGGATTTGGAGGAAGACTCGCTCTCGTGATTGTTGTACGAGAATTCGGCCCATGGCAGGAGATCCACCCAGTCAGAATGGTGGGCATTAACGAAGTGCCGAAGGTAACTGGTCAGGTTCTGATTGATCCGCTCCACTTGACCATTAGACTGTGGGTGGTAAGCGGAGGAGAAGTCCAGGGTGACGTCCAGCAATTTACAAGTGGCTCTCCAGAAACGGGAAGTGAACTGTACCCCACGATCCGACACGATGTGACGGGGCAGGCCATGAAGACGGAAGATGTGGTGGATAAAGTCTTTAGCCAGCTCGGGTGCAGACGGAAGACCTGGCAGTGGAATGAAGTGAGCCATCTTGGAGAAGCGGTCAGCGACCACCCAAATGACCGTACAACCGGCAGAGACGGGTAGATCAGTAATGAAGTCCATCGCTATATGCTGCCAGGGGGCAGCAGGTACTGGCAGAGGTAGGAGGCGGCCGGCCGGCAGGTGTCTCGGAACTTTGTTGCGGGCGCAGGACACACAGGCAGAAACAAAGTCTATTACATCCTTGTGCAGGTTAGGCCACCAGTAGTGCCGGGTAATAAGCTGGAGGGTCTTTTTCTGACCGGCGTGGCCAGCTAGTTTAGACGAATGACCCCAGTGTAGGATCTTCTCCCGATCAGGTACTGGTACGAACGTCTTACCAGGAGGAAGACGATTTAGACTCACGGGAGCCACCTGCATTACTCTGGCGGGATCGATGATATGTTTCGGATCCTCCTCGAGATCAGACACCAGAAAGGACCGAGACAAGGCGTCCGCCTTGACGTTTTTGTCAGCCGGGCGAAAATGAAGGACAAAATCAAAACGAGCAAAAAACAAGGACCACCGGGCTTGGCGCGGGTTAAGTCTCTGGGCATGCTGGAGGTAAGCCAAGTTCTTGTGGTCAGTGTAAATTATTACCGGGTGAAGAGCCCCCTCGAGCAGGTAACGCCACTCCTCCAATGCCAGTTTGATGGCCAATAACTCTCGGTCTCCTATGGAATAGTTGCGCTCAGAGGAGGAGAAGAGTTTAGAGAAGAAGCCACAAGTTACCATCCTCCCGGAAGATGATTTTTGAGTAAGTACCGCTCCGGCTCCAGAGGAGGAGGCGTCAACTTCCAGGAAGAACTGTTTGTTGCCATCTGGGCGATGCAGCACCGGGGCGGAAGAGAAGGCCTGTTTAAGGGAAAGAAAGGCCTCCTCTGCTTCGGGTGGCCACTCTTTGGGATTAGTACCTTTACGGGTGAGCGCAGAAATTGGGGCCGTCCGGGAAGAGAAGTGTGGTATGAAGAGGCGGTAGTAGTTGGCGAAGCCCAGGAATCGCTGAATGGCCTTCAACCCCTCCGGTCGGGGCCATTTCTCGATGGCAGACAGTTTCTCAGGATCCATTTGTAGGCCGGTCTGAGAGATAATGTAGCCCAGAAACGGAAGCGAGGTCTGCTCAAAGAGGCACTTCTCAAATTTAGCGTAGAGATGGTTCTGCCTTAGCCTGAGCAGGACCTGACGAACGTCCCTCCGGTGAGTCTGGAGATCCGGAGAGAAGACCAAGATGTCGTCCAGGTACACCACTACGCAGGAGTAGAGAAGGTCCCGGAAGATGTCATTGACCAACTCTTGAAAGACGGCAGGAGCGTTACAGAGACCAAAGGGCATTACCAGGTATTCATAGTGGCCGTCCCGGGTGTTGAATGCCGTCTTCCATTCATCCCCCTGACGAATACGAACCAGGTTGTACGCCCCACGAAGGTCCAGTTTGGTGAAGATCCTAGCCCCCCTCAGGCGATCAAATAATTCTGGAATGAGCGGAAGGGGGTACTTATTCTTCACCGTGATCAGGTTTAGGCCTCTATAGTCTATACAGGGACGGAGAGAGCCGTCCTTCTTTTTGACGAAAAAGAAGCCTGCTCCCGCCGGGGAGGTAGATTTCCGGATGAATCCTCTGGCCAGATTCTCCTCAATATATTCGGACATTGACCGGGTCTCAGCAGCGGATAAAGGATAGATACGCCCACGGGGAGGAGTAGTACCGGGTAGCAGATCGATGGGACAGTCATATGGTCTATGTGGTGGTAATGTCTCTGCCTCCTTTTTATTAAAGACATCTGCATAAGACCAATAAGGAATCGGAAGTCCAGGTAGATTAGCTGGGGTAGGAGAGGGACGGACGGGATGGACGGGAACCAGGCAGGTTTTATGACAGTCTTGTCCCCAGCGAAGGACCTCTCCGGTTTGCCAGTCTAGCACGGGTGCATGTCTCTGGAGCCAGGGCAGACCTAGCAAGAGGGCGTGAGAGAGTCCAGGCAGAACATGAAAGGAGATACCTTCAGAATGCAGCATTCCCACCTGCAGGGTAATGGATTCGGTGATGAGTTGAATGGGGCGAGGTAAGAGGCCCCCATCCACGGCAGCGACAGACAAGGGTACAGCCAGAGGTTTGGTAGGGATGCGGTATTTCTCAACCAGGGACTGTGAAATAAGGTTCCCGGCTGCTCCAGAGTCAAGTTGGGCTAGTTCGAAATAACGGTTCTACCCGTAGATGATCGAAACTGACAACAGCAGGGATGGAGAGGATTTATTCTTGTCTAGGTGGACCTCTCTGAGCGAACCTAGACACAGGCGTTTCCCGACCTCTCCGGGCAGGCACGGATCCGGTGCTCCTTACTGCCACAGTAGAAGCAGCTCCCCTCGGCACGGCGTGAGTCCTGACGGGTTTTGACCATCTTGGTCTGGTCGACCTGCATAGGCTCAGGAGAGTGTACCTGGGGAGAGATGGAGGGAATGACGGGTTTCTGGAAAGTAGGAGCTAAACGTGGAATCCTTCTCTCACGGGTGACCTCTTTGGCACGCTCCTGGAACCGTAGGTCAATCCGGGTGGCAAGGGTTATTAGATCATCGAGAGAGGTAGGAATGTCCCGACCAGCAAGTTCATCTTTAATACGACCGGACAGACCCTCCCAGAAGACGGATACCAGAGCGTCGTTATCCCAGGCCAGCTCCGAGGCAAGGGTGCGGAACCGTATGGCATATTGGCCCACGGTGAGACCCTCCTGACGGAGGCGTAGCAGAGAGGATGCGGATGAGGTCTTCCGTCCGGGTTCGTCGAAGACTTTCCGGAAAGCCGAGAGAAAAGCAGGCAAGTTGGACACCAGGGGGTCTCCTCTCTCCCATAGAGGATTTAGCCAGGCCAGGGCCTCCCCGGTGAGATGGGACATGATAAAGGCAATTTTGGCCCGGTCGGAATTAAACTGATGGGACAAAAGTTCAAAGTGCAGGGTGCACTGATTTATGAAGCCCCGAGCCTGGACGGGGTCGCCTCCGAAGCGAGGAGGTGCAGAAAGCCGGGGTCCGGGGTAGGATACCATAGTATTAGTGGGCAGCGGAGCTGCCGGATTGCAAGATATGGCACTGGCGGAGGTTGTTGGTGGATCAGACAGGGTGTTCAGGCGAGTATTAACATTCCGCAGATGACCCAGGATGGCCTCCTGTTGGGACTTCTGACGGGACAGTTCAAGACAGAGGTCCGAGAGCGAGGGAGCTTGGGTGCCACCGGGTTCCATGGCCCGAGCAAACTGTAACGGGTCCGGGAGGCGGAACCTCTGAGCTATTATACAAGGGGGCGGCCCTTGTAAGGGAGCGGGTGGCAGTCTCTGGGTGAACGGACAGGGAGTTACGGCAAGTGATCAGGGCAGTCTCTGGGTAAGGGGTAGGTACGACCTGTGATGGCAGAGCCTCCGGGTAGGCTAGCAGGCAGATGGTAGATGTGTGCTCCCAGGTGAGCAAGCGAGAGTCTCTGGAATAGCAGGTGGTCACGGCACGTGACGGCGGAACCTCCGGGCTGGCAGGCAGGTAGGTAACGGAGAAGCGCTCCCAGGTGAGCGGGCAAGAGTCTCTGGAATAGCTGGTGGTCACCGCACGTGACAACGGGACCTCCGGGCTGGCAAGTAGGCAGATAACGGAGAAGCGCTCCCAGGTGAGCGGGCAGGCTGGTCCTTTAGACAGACTGACAGGAGTAGTAAGGCAGACCGTCGGACTTCAGACTGGCAGACAGGTAACAAGTATTCAGGCAGGAATCAGGCAGGTAACTAGCAGGAAACTGGCAGGTGACTGGCAGGTAACTGGCAACGGGACCTGAGGGCTGAAGCACAGGTGAGACACAGGTGCAAACAACATTGCTCGGGCACCTCCATCTTGGAGGAGGTGCCTTATATATGATGAAGTCCTCCGGCCATTGGCCGGGGACTCCTTAGGACGGCGCGCGCGGTCCCTTTAAGAGGAGGGGAGCGCGCGCGCGCCCTAAGCACAGGGGCCGGGAAGGAGCGCGCGCTGAGAGCAGAGCGGGAGGAGGACGCCGGGAAGGAGCGCGCGCTGACAGCAGAGCAGGAGGAGGACGCCGGGACGGAGCGCGCGCTGACAGCAGAGCGGGGAGAGGACGCCGGGCACGGAGCAGAGCGGTGAGGGGAGCAGCGTCCCTGCCTAGCAGAGGGCAGGGACGCCAGCGCTACATATATGTTCTTTGAAATTTGTCCAAAGTTGAGCCGGATTTGTAGGCGGTCCAAATACTCAGATGTAGGCAAACAATTCACGAAGTTGCTTAGGCATATGTAGGGTAACTGCATCTTCTAAAGTAAGTGTCCACACAGTATCATCCAATAGAAGTCCTAAAGCCAAAGCTGCAGCTTTAAATGTATCGTGCAATACTCTGTTAACTGTTTTCAAATAGTTGTAACTTCTAGCTCCTTTGACATGCAGTAGTAACAGCCGAAGGCAATATCTTTCATGATCCTTGACACTAACAGTATACATGCGTCCAATTATTCTGCTAAGTCTTCGTTGTCTTGGATTCAAAGTTTTATTCCAAACGTAATGCTCTGGAATCTCTCGATACAAATACTGCCTTGCGTTTTCGTCACGTTGGTTCAGCAAAAACCATTCCATTAATGTTGACGTCGTGCTTAAAGTTTTTGAGACATCTTCGACTTGAGCATTTTCAAAGAAATAAAGCTGCTGTTGATTTGGTAAATGAATAGCTAAATGTATAATGGCATGGGACTGTGAATTCATCGGAAACGCAAATATCCTCCAAGCAGCTTCTGGAGCACTCACATATCTTGAGTCAACAAAACTTGATGATTCATCGTGATTGACTGTTTTCTGTTGCATTTCAATGTTAGCTTTGTCATACCCCTTGTAGATGTACTTGAAAAGATATTTTACACTTTTTATTGAAGCGTAGATTTCAACGTTGATGTGACAGTTGTAGCGTTTTAATAAGTACGGGTTGTATGGGACTATCCATGAGTTATTTATAATTTTTTTGTTGTATACAATGTTATCAATGTGTTGTCATCGGTAGGATGGGTAGCTATCCAAGTCTTTAACAGTGTGCTGTTTCAACTGCTTTGGAAACCCTTTTGTACACTTTCCGTTTTGCATGCATGGACTTTTTGGATTTGCTACACCGCATGGGCCATGAACCATATGACAGACTACAATATTATACAATTCAGGATACTTTTCTTGGTTAGGAATTTCAGCCCACACTATGTTGTCAATTTCTTCTTTCGTGCGAAACTTGGAATCCGCGTCTAAGATAATTAGTATATGCGCATGTGGAAGACCTCGTTTCTGAAACTCTATGACGTGTACCATTGCTACGACTGTTCCAAAAAGCCCATTTTTGATGTCTTTAAAAAGGCTGCTGAGTTTTAGTCGAAATACGCATGCAACTAAGTCCGGCCTGTGTTCAACTTGCTGCCAGGGTTCTAGATTTTTGGTAATTTCCGGCCATTTAGGATTACAGGTCATTGTTACAAAAATGTCAGGTCTTCCATACTTTGTTACTATTGCCATTGCATCTTGATAACGCTGTTGCATGTTGCGGGGGCTACCTTCAAACGACAACGGGAGAATTACTGTTTTTCCAGTTGGAATTCCCTTTTGAATTGATTGTTTTTGCAAATGTTCTTGAAGAACGCAGTAGTCTTCAACTTTAAGTTGTTTTTGGTTCATTCGTATGAAATTTAGACGATTAGCTTCAATTTTAACGTATGCATCGACTAAGTACTGTTGTGTCAGTTTCCAACCGTTTAAAATAGGATTGAAGTAATTTCGGACAGACAGAAGAAAACTGTAGTACTGCAGTTGTGTAATTCTTCTTGAAGTTCCTTGCTGGTGTAGGTTTTCATGCCACCCTTGATCACCTCTTGGAAAGAATAGCGGATACAGAAGAGCATCAAGGTTGCTGTGCAAAATGCTAATTCGTTGTGTTTTAGGAATGAAAGGGTTGTTTTTGTCTGGCTTAAGATGGACTAATATATCCCTTTGAAAAGGAGGCTCTCCATCATCGTTTTGAAAAACAACTGCGACCTCACTTACACGTGGTTTGTTGTAACATCGGGGATCTTGTTTACGTTCTTGTTTAATGGCCATGATAATAGAAGGCATTTCAGTCCCATTTTGTATAGCCCTCTGTTCCTCCTCAGCTTCGACGTCTTTTAGCATGCGATATGCGGCAGCAAATGGGCTGATTTTTTGTAAATGTACGGCAATTAGGTTCATCAGTTCAGCATTACACTTTTTATTTTCTTTCAGGTTCATCCTTTGTTCTGTAGCCTCATTTGTATCAAAGATGTATATTTGTGCAAATTTTGGTGGTTGTCCTATTTCTGGGTGAAGTGTTCCAGTGCGGTGGTAGATCTGGCAGTGAATTTTAAAACAATACGGTCTGAATCCAGGGGGCGGTGCAATGTTGGCACCAAATGAAGTAAGCGCATGAGAACTGTTGATACTTCTGATATTTTCCATAAAATTTCTACTGTGTTCATGCGTTCCTTTCATCAACTGCTCAAACAGATCTGAGTAGTGACGTCTCGGTAGCATAACTTTTCCTTTTTGGCAGCATTGAGTAAACTGATTGTCAGATGGTTTTTCATCAATGAAATTCAGAGAGTCGCATTTAGAACAAACTGCATTCATATTCCCACAGTAGTGTTGAATAATTATAGTTTCATTGTCTGTTACGTAATGTGCAAGTTGTTGAATATTCTGCTGGGTTTGCCTTAGTTGGTAGAGCATTCGTTTTTTATAAATTTGGCGATTGTGTTGTTGTCTGTTTGCCCTGGATTCTGGAGATTCATTCACCCGACATTGTCTATGGGATTCCGCATCTTGTTCCTGCGGTGTCTCCCTTTCCCGACGTTGTCTGTGAGATTCTGCATCCTGGGCTTGTCTGGAGGCAGTGTGTTGTGGTGTCTCCTGTTGCCGACGTTTTCTGTGAGATTCCGCATTCTGGGCTTGTGTGGCAGCAGTTTGTTGTGGTGTCTGTTGCTCTCGACATTGTCATTTCCTTGCTGCTTCTGCTGCTTTTCTGTCATCCTCAGTGGCGTATTTTCGCTTACGACCCATTGGAAGACAGGAAGCGTAAATCGTGATAACGTGCAGTAAAGAAGTATCTGTTCAGCGCACTGTGACTGGCAGAACGTGTTCAGTAAACGTGACAGAAGTACATCACACTGTGACTGACAGAACGTGTTCACTGAACGTGACAGAAGTACATCACACTCTGACTGACTGTGTTTAGTAAACGTGACTGAACTACTGTATTAATAAGAAAAATCACAGCACTACTGCTAAAACATAGGTGCTCGAGTAGGGGCCTAACCCGGAATATGAAAAATAGCCTCGGCACTCAAATTTTGAAAATTGATATGAGATTTATTACAATCCAAATCCAAAGTAAACAAAAACAGACGTTTCAGCCTCACTCTGTGGCCTTCATTAGTGTAGTCAAGTGGATTGGAGTAGGGAAAGGTAGTATGGGCAAATGCATTTGCCCATACTACCTTTCTCCACTCCAATCCACTTGACTACACTGATGAAGGCCACAGAGTGAGGCCGAAACGTCTGTTTTTGAACTACTGTATGTGGCACTGTGACTGACAGAACGTATTCATTAAACGTGACAGAAGTACATCACACACTGTGACTGACTAAACATGTTCAGTACGTCATGGGCAGTTGGAGAGTCACATGACCATATGGGCGGAGTCAGCCCTGCTATCTCCTGACGGTGGTGTACTTATTTTAAATCCGGCGCCAATTGGCCGGAGAGCATGTTTAAATTTGGCGCCAATATCGCTGATTAGTCACGGCCGGCAGTCAGCGAACAGTGTTAGTGAGGACCGGGGAGCAGCGCTGCCTGTGCGGGTACTTCCGCTGCGAGCATCATCTCCCGGCTGCATCGCCGCTGACCTCCATGCGGCTACCGCCGGGAGATCAGTGGCTAGGGCCGCTGATCTCCCAACGGCAAGTGTGAATTGAGGACCGGGGAGCGAGGCTGCCGGTCAGGGTACTTCTGCTGCGAGCAGCCGGGAGATGACTGGCTAGTACCGGTCATCTCCAGACTGCGTCGCCGCTGATCTCCCGACAGTGGCCTGCGTGTTTCAAATCCGGCGCCAATTCGCGGCCGGGCTGCGCCAGTCGCTGATTGGTCGCGGCCGGCTGGCCGCGCAATCAGAGAAGCGGTGTTTTAAATTTTGCACCAATATTGCCGATTGGTCGCGGTGAGGCGGGTGCGATCAATCAGCGAAGCGTGTTTCAAATCCGGCGCCAATTCACGGCCGGACTGCGCTCGTAGCTGATTGGTCGCGGCCGCGACCAATCAGCGAACCGTGTCAGTGAGGACCGGTGAGCAGCGCTGCCTGTGCGGGTACTTCCGCTGCGAGCAGCCGGGAGATGACCGGCTAGCGCCAGTCATCTCCCGGCTGCATCGCCGCTGACCTCCATGCGGCTACCATCGGGAGATCAGCGGCTAGGGCCGCTGATCTCCCAATGGCAAGTATGAAGGGAGGACCGGGGAGCGAGGCTGCCGGTCGCGGTACTTCTGCTGCGAGCAGCCAGGAGATGACCGGCTAGCACCGGTCATCTCCCAGCTGCGTCGCCGCTGATCTCCCAACAGTGGCCTGCGTGTTTCAAATCTGGCGCTAATTCTCGGCCGGGCTGCGCCAGTCGCTGATTGGTCGCGGCCGGCCGGCCGTGCAATCAGTGAAGCGGTGTTTTAAATTTTGCGCCAATATCGCTGATTGGTCGCGGCCGGGCGGGTGCGATCAATCAGCGAAGCATGTTTCAAATCTGGTGCCAATTCACGGCCGGACCGCGCTCTTAGCTGATTGGTCGCGGCCGCGACCAATCAGCGAACCGTGTCAGTGAGGACCGGTGAGCAGCGCTGCCTATGCGGGTACTTCCGCTGCGAGTAGCCGGGAGATGACCGGCTAGCGCCGGTCATCTCCCGGCTGCATCGCCGCTGACCTCCGTGCGGCAGATGAGCCGCTAACGGCCGCCATCTTGTTCTGAAATCCCACGTCGCTGATTGGCCGCGGCCGGACCAATCAGCGTCGCGGGATTTCCTGGACGGACAGACAGACAGGATAAGCTGATTATGTAGTAGATGGAGGACTATGTGGGGCCCATTATTCTGTATGGAGAACTATGTGGGGCCCATTATTCTGTATGGAGAACTATATAGGGCCCATTATACTGTATGGAACACAATGTTGGGCCCATTATACTGTATGGAGGACTATGTGGGGCCTATTCTGTATTGACGACTATCGGGGGCCCATTATTCTTTATGGAAGACTATGTGGGGCCCATTATGCTGTATACTGTTTGGCCCCGCAACTTTGTCTTAAGTTTTTAATTTTGGCCCTCTATGTTTTTGAGTTTGACATCCCTGCTATAAATGTAATCACGATTGCAGACTTAACCCCTTAGTGACAAAGCCAATTTTTACATTAATGACCAGGCCAATTTTTTTAATTCTGATCAGTGTCATTTCATGTGGTAAGAACTCTGGAACACTTCAATGGAACCCAGTGATTCTGAGATTGTTTTTTTCATGACATATTGTACTACATGATAGTAGTAAAATTTGTTTGATGCAACTTGCGTTTATTTGTGAAAAAATAGGAAATTTTGCGAACATTTTGAAAATTTTACAATTTTCAAACTTTTAATTCTTATGCCCTTAACCACTTAGCGCCAGAGCCTGTTTTTGCCTTCGTGACCAGGCCAATTTTTTCAATTCTGACCACTGTCACTTAATGAAGTTATTACTCCGGAACGCTTCAATGGATTCCCCTGATTCTGAGACTGTTTATTCATGACATATTGTACTTCATGATAGTGGTAAAATTTCTTCGATATCACTTGCGTTTATTTGTGAAAAAATCGGAAATTTGGAGAAAATTTTGAAAATTTTGCAATTTTCAAACTTTGAATTTTCATGCCCTTAAATCAGAGAGATATGTCACACAAAATAGTTAATAAATAACATTTCCCACATGTCTACTTTACATCAGACCAACTTTGGAACCAAAATTTTTTTTTGCTAGGAAGCTATAAGGGTTAAAAGTTGACCAGCGATTTCTCATTTTTCCAACAAAATTTACAAAAACATTTTTTTAGGGACCACATCTTATTTGAAGTGACTTTGAGGGGCCTTTATGACAGAAAATACCCAAAAGTGACACCATTCTAAAAATTGCACCCCTCAAGGTGCTCAAAACCACATTCAAGAAGTTTATTAACCCTTCAGGTGTTTCACGGGAATTTTTGGAATGTGGAAGAAAACAATGAACATTTAACTTTTTTTCACAAAAATGTTACTTTAGACCCAATTTTTTTATTTTCACAAGGGTAACAGGAAAAAATGGACTACACAATTTGTAGTGCAATTTCTCATGAGCGCACTCATATGTGAGGGAAAACCACTGTTTGGGCGCACTGCAGGGTCCGGAAGGGAAGGAGCGCCATTAGACTTTTTGTTTGAATAATTAGCGGACGCCATGTTGCGCTTGGAGAGCTCCTAATGTGCCTAAACAGTGGAAACCCCCCACAAGTGACACCATTTTGGAAACTAGACCCCTTAGGGAACTTATGTAGATGTGTGGTAAGCACCTTGAACCCCCAGGTGTTCACAGAAGTTTATAATATTGAGCTGTAAAAATAAAATTTTCACATTTTTCCCACAAAAACGTTTTTCATCCCTTAATTTTGCATTATCATAAGGGTAACGGGAGAAATTGCACCATGCAGTTTGTTGTGAAATTTCTCCTGAGTAAGCTGATGCCCCATATGTGGAGGAAAACCACTGTTTGGGCGCACGGCAGGGTTCGGAAGGGAAGGAGCGCCATTTGACTTTTTGAATGTAAAATTTGCTTGAATAATTAGCGGACGCCATGTCGCATTTGGGGAGCCCCTGATGTGCCTAAACAGTGGAAACCCCCCACAAGTGACACCATTTTGGAAACTAGACCACTTAGGGAACTTATCTAGATGTGTGGTAAGCACCTTGCACCCCCAGATGCTTCACAGAAGTTTATAATATTGAGCCGTAAAAATAAAATTTTCACATTTTTCCCACAAAAAATGTTTTTCATCCCCTAATTTTGCATTATCATAAGGGTAACAGGAGAAATTGCACCATGAAATTTGTTGTGCAATTTCTCATTACAGGGAATCTTCTGTCATGGGTTCCGTCTGAATCACGTATTTCAGAGATTTACATGGAAACTCTGGTGTAAGTGCTCAGCGCAGAGCCATAATAAACAAATCAATAGCAGGTGAAGAATTGGTTTTATTTATTTGATTTATTTTTTATGCTGTTCCTCGTCTGGTATAACTGATAAGATTACTTTATTCTTCGGATCGGTGCGATTACAGCGATACCAGATTTATATCGGGTTTTTATGATTGACAGCTGTCACACACTAAAAGATGCTTTTTTTTGCAAAATCTAGTTTTTGCATCGCCATATTTTGAGAGCTATAATTTTTCCATATTTCGGCCAACAGAGTCATGTGACAGCTTGTTTTTTGCGGAACGAGTTGACATTTTTATTGGTACCATTTTTGGGTACGTGACTTTTTTGATCGCTTTCTATTCTGTTTTTTGGGAGGTAAAATGAACAAAAAACAACAATTCAGGAATTGTTTTTTGAGGTTTTTTTTATGCTGTTCTGTGTGTGGTAAAAGTGATAAGGCAGCGTTATTATTCGGGTCAGTACGTTTACAGCGATACTACACTTACCGTATATATATTTTTTTATGTTTTGGCGCTTTTACACAAAACAATTTTATAGAAAAAATATATTTTTTACATCGCTTTATTTTGAGAGCTATAACTTTTTTATTTTTTTCGGCTGATGGAGCTGTATGGCGGCTTTTTTTTTTGCTGAACAAGATGACATTTTCAGCAGTAACATTTTTATTTCCATTTTGCTTTTTGATCTCATTTTATTCCACTTTTTGTTTGGCGATATGATGAAAAAGCATAGTTTTTTGCTCCGTTTTTTATTTATTTTTTTTACAGTGTGCACAGAAGGAGTTAATTAGTGTGACAGTTTTATAGATCGGGTTGTTTTGGACGCGGCGATACCAAATATGTGTACTTTTTTTGTTTTTGCATAAATATACGGATTTATTGGTTTAATATTTTATTTATTTATTTTTATTTATTTTGTGATTTATTTTTTTTAACAGTTTGAAAACATTTTTTAGACTTTTTTTTACATTTTTACTTAGTCCCTGTATGGGACATTAATTTTTATTTTTCTAATCACTGTTCTCATGCAATGCAATAGACATGTATTGCATTGTATGAGAGCTTTGCTGACAGTTTCACACTATCTGTGTCTCCTGCTAGACTTCAGCTGCAGGCTGAGTCTAGCAGGACACTGTACATGGCAGACCCGGAGGCGGTCATGTGACCTCCGGCTTCCATGACAACGGTAGGTCCTGTCAGACATCAGGGGGCCGTCGGAGAGGTAAGTGGACGACCCCCTCTCCTCTCACTATCTTCTAAATGCAGCGATCACTATAGATCGCGGCATATAGAAGATAGCAAAGGGTTAACATCATTGGGACCTGATCCAATCAGGTCCCGATGATGCCCCCTGTCAGAGCTGTCGCTCTGCACTGCACCCGCAGCGCTTGCCGGACCCTGGGGGTCCTAAGGGCTGCGGGACCACCGACTGTTTATAAACGTCGGCGCTGCACAGAACCCAAGCAGCACTGACGTTTATATACAGTGGGCGGTCGGGAAGCGGTTAAACAAGAGAGTAATGTCACACAAAATGTTTAATAAATAACATTTCCCACATGTCTACTTTAGATCAGCACAATTTTTTAAACATAATTTTTTCGGTTAGAAAGTTTTCCAACTAAATTTACAAAACCATATTTTAATGGACCACGTCACATTTGAAGTGACTTTGGGGGGGCCTATATGACAGGAAATACCCAAAAGTGACCATTCTAAAAACGACACCCCTCAAAGTCCTCAAAACCACATTCAAGAAGTTTAACCTTTCAGGTGCTTCACAGCAACTAAAGCAATTTCGAAGGAAAAAATTAACATTTTACTATTTTTCACAAACATTTTACTTTAGCCCAAATTTTTTAATTTTCACAAGGGTAACAGGATAAAATGGACCACAAAATTTGTTGCGCAATTTCTCCTAAACATGCCAATACCCCATATGTGGGGGAAAACTATTGTTTGGGCACACGGCAGGGCTCGGAAGTGAAGGAGCTCCGTTTTGACTTTTTGAACACAAAAATGGCTGGAATTGAGAGCAGACAGCATGTCTCGTCTTGGAGAGCCCATGATGTGCTTAAACAGTGTAAATCCCCTACAAGTGACCTTATTTTGGAAATAAGACCCCTCAAGGAATGTATTGATGTGCGGTGAGCACCTTGAACCTCCGGGTGCTTCACAGAAGTTTATAACGTAGCACCGTGAAAATAAGAAAATCAAATTTTTTCCACAAAAATTTACTTTTAGCCCCAAATTGTTTATTTTCACAACAGGAGAAAGTGAACCCCCAAAATTTGTTGTTCAATTTCTCCTGAGTATGCAGATACCCAATATGTAAGGGAAAACTATTGTTTGGGCGCACAGCAGGGCTCAGAAGGAAAGGAGTACTATTTGACTTTTTTAATGCAAAAATGGCTGGAATCAAGAGCGGACACAATGTCACACTTGGAGAGCCCCTGACATGCCTAAACAGTGGAAACCCCCCACAAATTACCCCATTTTAGAAACTACACCTCTCAAGGATTTTATCCAAGGATATGGTGAACATTTTGAACCCACAGGTACTACACAGAATTTAATAACATTAGGTCGTCATATGGAAAATTTCCATTATTTTCACGAAAATGTTGTTTTAGCCCTAAATTTGTAATTTTCACAATGGATAATAGGTGAAAATGGACCCCATAATTTGTTACACAATTTCTTTCGAAAGCGATGATATCCCATATGTAGTCAAAAACTTCTGTTTGGACACATGGCAGAGTTAGGAAAGGAAAGAGCTTTATTTGTCTGGAATAAATTGTGAATGCCATGTCACATTTGGAGAGCCCCTGACATGTGAAAACAGCAAACACCCCCACAAGTGACCCCATTTTGGTTACTAGGCCCCTCAAAGAATTCACCTAGCGCTGTACTGAGCATTTTTAACCTACAGTTGATTCACAAAACTTTATAACATTTAGATGTGAGAACAAAATTTTTTTTCCCACTAAAATACTGTTTTAGCACCAAATTTATAATTTACACGAGGTATAATGGGAGAAATTGGACTCAACAATTTGTTATGCAATTTTTCTGAATGTGACAGTACCCCATATGTGGATTTACACTACTGTTTGAGCACACAGCAGGGGTTGGAAGGAAAGGATCGTTACTTGACTTTTAGAACGTAGATTCCGTTTGAATAGATTATGGCTCCATTAGCTGAGCCCCTGAGGTGCCAGAACAGCAGAAACCAACCCAGCTGACCACATATTGGAAACTTCACTGCCTAAGGAATTAATCTAGGGGTGTAGTGAGTATTTTGAATTCATAGGTGCCTCACAGAATTTTATAACATTGAGACATGGAAATATGACATTTTAGTGGTAAAAAACGTACTTATTGTATTTGCTGTAAATTTTCAGGTACACATGGGTTAATAGGTGAAACTAGACCCCCTATTTTATTGCACAATTTCTACCAAACGCGGTGATGCCTCCTATGTCTTCAGAAATTACTGTTAGGCTACACGCCAGGGCTGAGAAGAAAGAAGCGCTCTTTGGCTTTTGGGGCACAGATTTTGCTACAATAGTTTGGGGGCAACATTTGCGGAGCTCCTAAGGTGCCAGAACAGCAGAAAAACACAAAAGTGACCCCATTGTAGAAATTGCACCTCTCAATGAATTAATCTACGGCTGCAGTGACCATTTTGTAACATCCACGCCAGGCTTTATTCTGGTGAATTGCAAATATGCCAGTTTAGTGCCCATACCTTGTGCCCCCATACAGTGTAGAGCCCCCATATATTGTAGCCCCCTCATACATTGTGCTCAGCTTGTGCTTCTGGCAACACACACTCCATAAATTGTTAAGTGCTCTCTCCCCACATGTAGTAGTCAAATTATTGCCCTTTTTCCTTCTACTGAGTTTTTTCTTGCAAAGTTGCCAGATAACGTGAGTTGGCTCATCCTTTGCGGTGTCAAAAAAGGCCCAGGCTAGAAAACCCTTGCCGCCCCTGCGAGCTGCAGACCCATGACCGGTGCTAGTCACTGCCACGGTTGTGGCTAAGGATGTAGTGCTCATTGCGGTTGCAACACCTCCTTGTCTTTCTCCTCCTCCTCCACCTCCTCAGATGAGCTACTCAGCTGCATGCCTCTAGGTTCACACCAAGTAGTATCTACAACCTCATCATCATCCAATGTGTTATACCATTTTGTGACCTGAGAGTCACCCTCCTCCTCTTCTTGCCCTGACAGCACAGTACAGTCCCTGTGACCCTCAGGTATCTGAGTCTCATCAGGATAACCTCCCCCGGGGTTAACTTAACATCTGCTGACAAGGATCAGCGCGGACCCTGTTTTTTTTCCCCCTGTATGGAGAACAATATTTTCACCTTACAGATGTAGCCTGCTTTATATACCACGGTAGTAAGAAAAACAATTTTCAGGTTATCATGTCTATGTACCTCTGTGTGGAGAACAATATCTGCACCAAAAAATTAATTTCACTAGAGTATAACTATTGTAAAGAACACCAAAACCTCCTCTTCCACTACAGCCAGCCAAGCAGATGGAGAGACCCAATCAGGAATCTCCACATTTCCAAAAATTAGTGGCAGACACCAGCAAAATGGCATCAATTTCACTACAGTAGAAATAGTGTAATTAGGACTGACACCTTTTCCAGTACAGCCAACCCAGGAGATGGAGACCTAACCTGGAGTTCTCACATTTCCCTAAATTAGTGGCAGACACCACCGAAGTGGCATCAATTTCAGTAGATTAGAAGTAGTATAATGTGGATAGACACCTCTTCCACTACAGCCAACCCAGTAGATGGAGGCCCCGTCAATATTCTCCACATTTCCAAAAATTAGTGGCAGACACCAGCAAAGTGGCATCAATTTCACTACAGTAGAAATAATGTAATTAGGAATGACACCTCTTCCACTACAGTCAACCCAATAGATGGAGGCTCAATCAGGAGTGTTCACATTTTACAAAATTAGGGCCTAAAACCACCAAAGTGTCATCAATTTCACTAGAGTATGCTGTAAGTAGTATAATGGGGCCCGACACCTCTTCCACTACAGCCGACCCAGCAGATGGAGACACAATCAAGAGTGTTCACATTTAAAAAATGCAAGATCAATGCAGCCCACTAAAAACTACAACATTGCTTAGTCTGTACAGTCTGCGATTGGGGTGCAAAAGTCCTTGGAGATCCATGACTTGTTCATCTTGATGAAAGTTAGGCGGTGTACACTTCATGGGACAGCCGGCTGCACTTATCCGTCAGGACACCACCAGCAGCGCTGAGGACATGTTCTGAGAGAATGCTGGCTGCCAGGCATGATAAAGCCTCCAAGGCGTGACAGACGAGCTCAAGCCATTCATCCACTTTTGAAGACCAAAATGTAAAAGGGTCCAAATCCTCCCTGATGGTATTCATATTGAGCTCTAGATACTCCTGCACAATACTCTCTAGTAGTTCATCACATGTCAGACTTGTACTTTGTTGTGCTGGTGCATGAGCTGTTATAAAAAATGTGTGAAAGGACTCACAGAAATTGCTTCTGCCGCTTACACTGCTGCTACTGCTAATGTTTTGGTGTTGACAAACTGATGTGCTGGAGATTGAAAGACTACAGCTGCGATGCACATTGTGTGCCTCACTGCTATCTTGAGGAAAACCTCTCTTAAGGTTGCTTAAAAGCAGTGACTTCATCATCCACCACCTTGTCTTCCACATACATACCCTGGGCCTCCTCCTGACTTGGTGGCAATTGTGTTTCATCATCATCCACCTCTTGCGACAGTTTCCTACCATCGCCTTCATGTGACTGTGGCTGCTCAAATATTTGAGCATCGCTACATGCGATCTCCTCTTGCCCCGGCGAGAAGCCCAAATCTATAACTGGAAAACTGAACAGCTCTTTGGAGTGTCCAAGTGTGGGATCAGTTGTCTCCAGGCACTCGGCATGTTGGGAGGAAGGAGGATCAGGGTGAGGAACATTTGGCATGCTCCAAAAAATGTCACAATTATTACCAAAGTAATATGGGATGACATCTGATGACCAAGGTTTTAGAAAGTGACCTTATTGATCTGTTATTGGTCAGCGACCAAGTGTGAATAGTTTGGAACAACACACAATTGCCAGACTTTAAATGGAGTATAATATTTGACACGCTACCAAAAGTTTCAGGATTATTACCACAATAATATGGGATAACATCTGATGATCATGGTTTTAGGCCCTGACCTTGTAGTATGGTATTTGTGAGCGACCAAGTGTGAATAGTTTGGAACAACACACAACTGCCAGACTTTAAATGGAGTATAATATTTGACATGCTCTCAAAAATTTAAGGATTATTACTGCAGTAATATGGGATCACGTCTGACGACCACTGTTTTAGCCACTAGCCTTGTAGTATGGTATTGGTCAGCAACCAAGTGTGAGTAGTTTGGAACAACACACAACTGGCAGTCTTTAAATGGGTGTAATATCTGGCACGCTCCAAAAAATGTGACGATTATTACGTAATATGGGATCATGTGTGCTGACCACGGTTTTAGGCAGTGGTGTTAGACATATGGTATTGGTCAGCGACCACATGTGAATAGGTTGAACAACGCACAACTGGCAAACTTTAACTGGAGTGTAATATTTGGCATGCTCCAAAAAAAGTCACGATTATTACGCCAGTAATATGGGATCACGTCTGATGATGGAAAAGTTTCTCTGCTTCCACAATACAGCAATGTGAATAAAATCAAAAAAATCTGCCTCTATTCTGCTAACAAGCAAATGGAGCAGTAAAATGGTGTACTGTATTGCTTTTTAAGCAAATAATGAGGAATAGGAGTATAAAAAAAAAATTAGCCCTGTTATCTAGGGCTATGAATATCTGTAACAGCAGCAGCAGACAGAATGTGCAATGAACCCTATTGTGCCATATACAGTGTCCACAAATTCTGCATGCCTACATGCAGTGGTCAATAAGTGGTCAAAATTGTTGGTACCCCTCGTTTAATGAAAGAAAAAAACACAATGGTCACAGAAATAACTTGAATCTGACAAAAGTAATAATAAATTAAAAATCTATGAAAATGATCAAATGAAAGTCAGACATTGATTTTCAACCCTGCTTCCACAGAATTTAAAAAAAAATTAAACTCCCTGAAAACAATGAACTTATCCTGACCCCCAGAGAACTTATCCGGTAGAGCGATCTTGAGCTTCACCTGGGGTTGGCTGAGAGCTGCGGACCCTAAGCCTGAAGTGTTTGGGCACTGCAAAACAACTGTGCGCAAGTCTTCCACCTCCAGGCTGAGTTGGTGCAATTGCCCTGTCAGAGCAGCCACCGGATCCATGATGTATCAAAAAAGGCATGGGCCAGTGTTAATTTCACTCACTGCCTTGGGACTGTGGGCGCTAAGCAGGCCCCTAGAACTAGAGGCGCCCTGTCTATCCCTGTCCCCCGGATTACTCCTGAAGGTGGAGATGCCGGGGTCACGTGCCTTTCTATTTTCGTATATCAACCTTTATTTGTCCCCTCATTCACCCAGGGAGGTGGAAAGCCAAAGTGTATAGGATAAGGGAAGACTGACTGGGATAAATGAAAATAACTATTATAGAAAATACACTCACCAAACAGAGTGAGTTAAGGGAAGGATAAACCAAATAGGAGAGAATGAGGATGTGCACACAAATAAAACTCAAAGCAACAATCTCCTGAACAAATCTCCAAATGCCAACTCCAACCACAAACTACACCACTAACTCTGGCAATTCCTAAGTGCCAGAGGTGAGCATATATAGCAGAGGGGAGTGGCAAACACTGAACAGCTGAGACAATCTAAGATGGAAAGCTCCAGGAGCTTCAACTGAACATATTAACCCTTGCACTGCAGCAAGAAAAAAAACTGCATTGTTTAAGAAGATGGTGAAGTACTTCTACACAGTGCAGGAGTTTGTGAAATCAGTACTGAAAGGGGCCCAGGATAGCGGACATTATACCAATAAGTGGCCCAGGATGTGGGACATTATTACTGCGAGTATCCCAGGATGGAAGACATTATGCCAGGAAGGGGCCAGGATGGGGACATTATTACAGGAAGTGGCTCAGGATAGTGGACATTATAGCAAGAAGGGGCCCATGAGTCACTGAGCAGATCAAAAACCTGATGATTTTCATGGTCCAGCGAGCAATCCCAGAGCAGAATTCTCTCTCCTGAGCCTCCACGTAGATGTCAACCACCAAACAGAGCTACTCACAGTAGGTGACCTTTCTGTCAGTGTAGGAGTGGTGGAGGTGATTGTCTGCTTCCTGACACTCTAAGGGGTTAAATATGTTTTTCTGAAGATAGAACCCTCTGGGGCTGCAGCTTAGCCTAGATAGGGTTAATTGTAATGGCCGGCACAGTTGAGGGAGGGGGAAACTGAGAGTTAGTGTCAAGTCCAGAAAGCTGCAGTCAGTGTGTAGTGAGAGGTGACAAGCAGCAGTGACAGGTTAAGGGCTGCTAGGGACAACGTAGACCTAGTACCTCGGGGCAGTGGATTGCCAAAGAACCTCTTTGTGTGAGTCCCCTTGCTGGCCTGGGAACCTCGAGATAGACGTCAGAGTCTGGGGGCACACTCTACCTGCTAAGCTTCAGGAGAAATTGGACTCAAGCTCTCAGAAGCGGAGGGTGATGTAATACGAAAAATCCCTAGGGCTAGAATAGTTAGCAACAGGAATGCTTTACCTATACCAAGAACCAGGGCTGAAGTTGTGTGTGCTACCTGTGGGAAAGATGACAATTAGTGATGAGCGAGTATGAATTGTTAACCCTTTCAGTGAGCACATTCGGGTGATTGCCTAGTATTTGCGGCATGCTCGGCATCAATGAAAGTGTCACCGTAGCTGCATGTTTCACATCTGTTAAACACCTGTGACACATGAAGGGATTGCCTAACAAACAGGCAATCACATGCTTGCCAAAAGGGTTAACAATTCCTACTCGCTCATCACTAATGACAACCCTTTGGGCCTTATCTTTTATGCCTGCCTGTAAAGACTACCAGTTATACCGAGTAAAAGTTTGATAGTTTTTATGAATCTCGTGTCCCCTGGATTGATTGCTTCCCTGATTCCAGAAAAGAAATTCCTGGAGTCATAGGAGGCCTGTGGGCCAGAAGTAAGTGGGAAGCACCACATATACAGCAGCACACTGGGATAGGGACACACTTTGTCTGTAGGGTTCCAGAACAAGCAGAGGCAGCAGCTAGCCCATGACTTCTTTGCTCAGGCACATTACATCAGCAATGCCACAGATTTGGATACATCGAGGCCCAGTGCTATAAGTTAAATGAGCTACCCCCCAAGGCTAAGGATCGCCCCTCGGGAGGAAGAAGGAAAGGTTCAGATGTAACATCAGTGGGGTTTTCCTGCTTAATCTAGCTCTGTCCGCACAAACTGTCCTGGTAAACGGTGTTCCTCTGGAAACTCTTGTCGACACCGGCTCACAGGTAACTACTTTACAAAAGTGAGCATATCTTTTACATTGGTACCTTAGTGACTTAAATAACCCTCCAGTTGTCGGGATGAACATTAAATCCAGTAATGGTAAATCCACCCATCATCAGGGATACTGGGAGCCCCCTATTCAGGTTAGGGACATTAGGCTCCCAAGACAGGGTGTCATTGTAACTGATATAGAGAATGGGGGTTTTGCTATAATGGTTCTAGGCATGAATGTTCCTATAAATTGTTGTCCAGAAGTGTTGTCTCCCTTGCATGCCTCTCTCTCAACATCTTCTGATCAGCAGACCATTTAGCGTGTCATTCGTGTGGTCCTCGCTCAGCAAAAGTTTGCCAACAGCAAACGTCAAATCTGTCATGTCCGTATCTGAGACACGCAACTGACAATCCTATAGTCTAGTTCAGAGACCATGGTATGGTTCTGTGCTTGGCCAGTTGTTAAAAATTAAGACTATTTGGCTCTCCTCTAACCTATACTGCTAGGACAACCATTAGTGAAAGCTGCTCACAGAATTGTAGCTGTTTCGAACAGAAGAGTGTCAGTTCGTCTCATTAACTTAAATGACGCACCTGTTAACCTCTACAAATTTCATCTAGATGCACAGTTGTCTCAGCTCTCACCAGAAGACATTATCTCAGGTGAGGCAACAGCTAATCAACATTCCACCCAAGCTGCTCAATATAGTAAGAAGGCTGCTCCAAATCTTTGGTGGACTGTGCTGAATGTTGGAGATGCCACTAATCCAGTAGAGAAAAATAATGGAGTTCTTAACATTGCCAAGCGTCATTATCAAGCCTTCGGTAAGCACCTATTGGATTTCGGCAAGACTACTCTGATTCAACATTTCATTTTCACAGGTGAAAATCCTCCCATCAAGAATCGACATCATCCCACACCACCTGCGAAGTAGCAGCTTGTCAAGAAATTGCTTCAAGACATGAAAAAGGCTGATGTCTTCCACGAAAGTCAAAGCCCTTGGACTACACCATTGGTCCTTGTGAGAAAGAAAGAAGGCTCCATCTGTTTCTGCATGGATTACCACAAATTGAACATCATGACACACACGGATGCCTACCCCTTGCCACAAATTGAAAAGTCCTTGACTGCTCTCGGATCTGCCTCCTATTTCTCTACCCTAGACTAGCTATATACATGTTATGTCCTGAAAGAATGTAGCCCTAATTACTCATTCACCATCTGTTCACCATTTAACCGTTTTGGGTAAGGGTTTCTCATGATCACCTTCCCTATAATGTGGAATCACTACAAACAATATATATATAAGGACATGTGCATATATAATTAGGTACAATATAAAACACATACAAAAATACATATAAATAAAAATATACAATCAAACAGTGAAATGATCATATAAATAGATCTTATCCATAATGGTGTATGATATCCTGGCGCATATTCATACATTGTGGTATTTGTGTTTTTAACACATATATCTACCATGACTCCCTATTGATAAGCTTCCTTGTATGATTACCCCCACAAGCATGTCTATGGACTTTTTCAATAGCTGCAATTTTAAAGTACTAGTATCGTCGTTATGGTGGCCTATGAAGTGTTTGGAGGCTGCAGAACTTTTAATTCTTAATTTGTTGTTAGCATTGGAAATATGCTTTATTGTGCGTACTTTCAATGCACCTGTTGTGCACCTCACATACTGTAGGTTGCATGCCGTACATGTGATCAAATAAACTACGAACGCAGTGTTGCAGTTTATATATGATTTAATTTTGCATTCCTTATTAGCAACTAAGGAGATAAATTTATCAGTTCTGACTACAAAATTACAACACGTGAACCTCGTATAGCTACGCTAATGGAACCCCACATTTCTTAGGCAAATAGATGTATCGGATTTATTAAAAGAGAACAATGTGGGAGAGAGCATATTACCCAAAGAAGGGGCTTTTTTGGCTACATAATCAATAGGTGTTTTTAATATCTCATTTAGCTTTTTATCCTGCAACAACATTGGGATATTTCTTTGTATGATGTTTTTAATTTCTGTGAATTCAATGCTGTAGTTAGCAGAAAATGAAATTCTTTCTGTATTTTGTGTAGTAGATTCCTTATGCCTGCCCTTATTGTCCACTATTGCACTTGCCTGATCCAGCATCCATTTTGGGTAATTCCTACTATGTAATTTATTGTACATATTTATAGATTCCGCTTCCCTAATGTTGTGTCTGAAGTATTCCTTTTTACTCTTATCATTTCTCCCACTGGCACATTTCTGACTACGTGAGCAGTATGGCATGAAGTCGCTAACAAGGTGGAATAAATGCCAGTATTTTTAGTATATGGGGAGATCGGTATGCCCCGCATGAGATGTCCTTCCAAAGTGATGTTTAAAAAATTCATCTTGTGAATGTTCATGTTTGAAGTGAATTTCAAGTTCATGTCGTTACTATTAATATATGAGACAAATTCATTAGCCTCTTCCATGTTCCCATCCCATATCAGGAGGAGGTCATCCTTGAAACCTATCATGATCTTTCTGACCATTTCGGTGTCCAGAAAACTGAAGTTACAATCGGCTGAAGATTCTACTGGGTCAGTAAGAGAGGTGACATTGAAAATTAGTGCCGAGAATATCCAGCGTGTAACATCACTAAAGATGGGCGCAGAGACCAAAATGCACCTTCACACCCTACTAATCCACAACAAACAGGAGAAATTGTTGCTCTTGATAATGTGAAATTGGGTCCATTTCACTTTGGCTATAAATATGCCCTCACAATAGAGGACCATTACACAAAGCTTGCTGCTGTTGTTCCTGTCAAAGACCTTACAGCCAAAACTGCAGCTGAAGTCTTCTATACAGAGTCCGTCCAACACTACAGATGTCCACTGGTCGTGGACCTGCCTTTGAATCTCAACTTCTGCATATCTTGGCTTACCATCCACACGGTAATGAACTGTGAGATAGTGAATCAAGTCATGCTTGGTATGCTGCTCACTGCTTCTGTCACCAAGGGAACTGAATGGCCTGTACTTCTGAAAGATCTTGTCCACATCTACAATAACACCACCTATTGCTCAACTGGTCATACTCCATTTTTTTGATGTTCTGCCAACAAGGCCAGTTGCTATCAGAATTAGCTCTAGGTGTACAAATACCTGACACCATTAATTCTTTTATATAAACAGACTGGGTAATTAAACATTGCAGATGCATGTCGGAAGCCAAGAAAATTGTTGATTCTCTAATGGAAGAAGCACGAAGAAGACAATTACTAATATACCCATACCAAGCCCTTACAAATTGGAGACCGAGTTTGGCCCCAACCATCTTACTGGAAAATTGAATCCACTTTGTGAAGTTGAGCCGTACACAAAAACTGCTATACCCTTTTCATCATCTGACATGTACGAGATATCCAAGATTGGTTGGAAACTTCAGACAGTACACAGAAACTCATTAAAACTTTTGTCTCAAAGAAGAACTCCTGAGAGAGCTTCCACTACCTGAGTCACCTATGATTGGAATAGAAAATTCTCTGGATTCATCAGAAAGACTGCCGAGCCTCTCTGAACTTATCTTGGCTCCACAATTTGTGTTTCCTGACTATCACCAGTACATCCCTACCTCAACTAAAACTTCTGTTCCATCTGAACAGACCACAGAATCTGAACTGATCTCCAGTCAATGGACATTACAATTGTGATGTTCTGAGCGGTGTACAACAGTTATCCCACCTGCTCGCTACAGGGACTAAGTACCTCACCATGTATCCTTTTTGAATGATATGCCCTGTCTGCATTTACATACTCAGATTTACCAGATTACTGTGTTCTTATTTTCCAGTTAATGTAACAGGTCAAGAACTATGCCTGGTTCACAAAGCCAAGAACTCTTAAAGCACCACTCCAGCATTTGTTTTTTTTAAAGGGCTGCAGTGGCACTTCAAATGTAAGTCCCCTGCCCCCAGTCATAAACTGACCCTCCAACATCTCGACTAGTTTTTGGTGCCACTCCAGTCCCGCGACGCCATTTTGCAGCGCAATTTCTGACAGGCCGGAAGTCAGAAACTATGTCACAAGGCTCTCATTTCAAGTCTATGAGAGCCAGAATTAGACACTCATAGTCTTGTATTGAAAAGTGACCCTCACACCTCTCCATGAAATACTTGAGCTACTGGCAGGTCTTTTTTCACTGATGAAGGCGGCAGCAGGTGAGTATGAGATGGGGCAGAAAAATTACATTTAAAGCACCACTCCAGTGGTGCAATAAAAAAAAGCACTGGAGTGGTGCTTTAAACTTCATTTCTCCCATTTACATGTAACAGTATTATGGTTATTGGTAAAGATGTTGTTTATTCTAATGTTTATCTACTATAGCAATGTTTACCTAGGTATGGACATTTGCCTAAAATTTCTAGAGACTTTACCTCAACAGTGTTCTGAATTTGTCCTACTTGTAATTAATCCTGTTGATATACTGTATAATTTTGTCTTTCAATTGTGTATGGCACATTTTCCTCTTTACTCTTAACTTTGTGATTTGTACAAGGCTCGTCCCTCCAACTATATGATGAGGATGACTTTTCTTAAAGAGAAGGTGCCATCAAAAACAATTTTTTTTTCAAGAATTGAAAAAATGAAAAGTATTAATGGTTTAATCTTAATTTTTTTAAATTATTTGTGTAAAATATGAAAAATAAATTAAAAAGGTTTGATATTTTCCACTTCTAAACCCTAGGGGGAGCAGCTGCTGAAATTTGCCATGAAAACCTAGTATACTGTTAGCCTGTTAGCTCCCATTACGACTGCAGTTAATTGGGGCGTGGTCTGCAAACATGTGTGTGACATCACTCCTCTCCTCCCCTTCTGGGTGTTTGCAAAAGAATAGAGAGGATTCAGTTTAGGATCACAGTGCGGAGCCATTTTGTTGGTGACTGCAAAGTGATACTGACATGTGGACAGTGTCACCAAGGACGGCTAGCAGTGTCAATTCTGTTAGTTGGTATCATAAGATGGGGTTAGATGCGCAGAGTGTAACACACACTGGGATTAAATATATTTAGGGTACATGTTGAGTATTTGGATGCAGAAATTTCGGCACCGTTTCTGTATCTCTTGGCAGGAAAAATGCAGCATACAATATGAGGATTTTTGATGCGATTTTGGACAGCACTAATGTGGGGCCATTATACTGTAGAACACGATGTGTTGTTTTTTTATTACTGGGTTAGTAATGGGGGTATCTGACAGACACCTCTCCATTACTAAGAGCAGGGATTGATGGCAGCAAGATGGCAGCAAGATCAACTAACTTATTAAAGTTAGTTGAAAAAAAAAATGAAAAGAAAGCTTGTATAAAGATACAGATGGATAGAGGGAGGGGGATAGATGGAGGGGGATAGATGGAGGGATAGATACAGCATTCTAGAATTGTTTAACCTAATAAAAAAATGAAAAAAATGAGGTGGGGGTCCCCCATATTTTTGATAACCAGCAAAGGTAAAACAGACAGCTGTAAGCTGATATTCACAGGCTGGCAAGGTCCATGTTTATTGGGGCCTTCCTAGCCTAAAAATACCAGCCGGCAGCCACCTCAGAAGTGGCGCGTCACATTAGATGCCCCAATTCTGGCGCTTTGCCCGGCTCTTCCCAATTGCTCTGGTGTGTTGCCAATCAGAGTATTGGTAGTTGACATCAAGCCCTGCTTTTGGTAATGGAGAGGTGTCTGTCAGACACCCCATTACTAACCCAGTAATGAAAAAAAACCTTAGTGCTCCACAGTATAATGGCCTCTTATAGTGCTCCACAGCTGACAAATACTATTGAGATCTCTGCTATTGGAAGTGGAAAGAAAGAACAAAGACAATAAAATCTAAATAATAAAAATATGGGAGGAAGAGGAACCAATCACAAACTAAAATGTTTTTATACAAATGCACAAAGCATGGGCAACAAACAAGGAGAATTGGAACTACTAACGCAGGAAAAGAAATATGATGTCATTGGAATCACTGAAACTTGGTGGGACGATACACATGATTGGAATACAAGGCTAAAAGGATACAACTTATTTGCAAGAAACAGACTTGATAAACGAGGAGGAGGTGTCGCATTGTATGTTAGAAAAGCGTATATCTGCACAGAGATTGAAGCTTCAAAGACTGGGAGTTCTGGGGAAACTGTTTAGGTAAGAATACGAGGAGAGAACAACAGAAAGTACACCATTGTAGGCATTTACTACAGGCCACCTGGGCAAACTGAAGATATGGATGAACTCTTTATGTATCAAATGACCAAGTTCTCCAAAAAATATGATGTAGTGGTCATGGGAGATTTCAACTATCCAGACATTTGTTGGGAATCTCTCTCAAGTAAAACTAACAGGTCAAGCAAATTCTTATCCTCTCTTGCTGACAACTTTATCTTCCAAAAGGTAGGGGAGAAAAAAGGGGATCTGCTACTTTGGATCTAATCCTTATAAACAAGGAGGAAATGGTTGAGGAGGTAAAAGTGGCTGGGACCCTAGGAGGCAGCGATCATGCTATTATAGAATTTTGGATAACTAGAGGAGGAAGACATGTGAAGACTCAAACTTCAATGTTAGATTTCAGAAAGGCAGATTTTAAGCAACTCAAAAACAGAATAGGAGGGATCCAATGGCTGGATGTCCTTAAGGACAAAAATGTCCAGGAAGGATGGGAAATTTTTGAAAATGAGATTCTCAAAGCACAATCGTTAACAATCCTGAAAAGTAGGAAGAATGGGAAGCATTTAAGGAAACCAGGATGGATGAACACAGAACTTAAACACATGCTAAAAAGAAAGAAAGAAATGTTTATCAAATGGAAAGAGGGAGGCATATCTAAAGAAGATTATAATGCAGTCTGCAGAACCTGTAGGGCACGTATCAGGTTAGCTAAAGCTGACAATGAATTAAGGCTTACAAGAGATGTGAAAAGCAATAAAAAAGGATTTTGGGGGTATGTCAAAAGTAAAAGAAAAGTCAAAGATGCTATAGGATTTTTACAGGATGAAAATGGTGAAATGGTAAGAAAGGATGTTGAGAAGGCCGAACTTTTTAATTCCTATTTTGCATAAGTTTTCTCTCAGAAAGAAAATGTAACATCAACTGATCTTCACTGTCCTATTAAAGGAATATAAGAATCCAGGTTATCTGTAAACAGAAAGACTGTGAGGGAATATTTAGCTAACATAAATGAGTTCAAGTCTCCAGGTCCAGATGAATTACACCCTGGCAGGAGCAGTTGTCAGAGGGATGCTGGTAGTGAGGGAAATTCAGAAGGCGGCCGAGACTGCAGGTTGTAGACCCAAATCCAGGACTGTCCTCTGTATCTGGGACAGTTGGGACTAGAGATGAGCAGATGGATTCACAGGGCCCCAGTCCAGCATCCAGATCAGTGCTGCCTGGCGGCTGAACGGGAGGCCGCGCATGTCTTATCTTTCAGGGCAGCGCGACTTCATCTGTGCGTCCTGATCATCTCTTGTTGGGACCTGTAGATTATTTTTTGATCCTCATTCACAGTCGGAGTCGCCAGAACTTTCTCATCATTATGTAGCTTCACCATAATGAGGGCAATCCGGGCTAACGCCCGGGGCCCCGAGCCTGCAGGGGGCCCGCGGCTCCGGGCGGGGTGTCTAATGCCGGATTGCCCTCATTATATGTGCGGGCCGCCGCGGCACATACCGGTAGCAGTGGCGGGAGGGGGGGCCCCGGACTGCTCCCCCAGCAGCGGCACACGGCCGCTACTTCTTCATTGGCCGGGCCAGCACTGCAGCAGTTAACTTCCCTGTGCTGGCCCGGCCGCGTCACTGCTAGGAGACACGGCCCTGTGCGCGGCCGTGTCTCCTAGCTGTGACGTCACACAGCGCGCGCCCGGCCTGCACTGCTGCAATGGAGAAGTCAGAGCAGACAGGAGGAATGGAGCTGGGGGATGGTGAGTCTGTGTGTGTATGTGTGTGTGTGTGTGCGCACGCAGGCAGATATCATTGTGTGATGTCTGTTTATATGTATTTTTGTATTTCAAATGTGTTTATGCGTGTATGTATATGTCTGTATATGTTTGTGTGTGTGCGTGACTGCATGCGTGACTGCGTGCGGCCTCCTGCTGAGTATAGTTGGTGCCGTGCGGCCTCCTGCTGTCTCTGGGGGGGGGGCTCATGATCTATCATGATCTATCACAGGAGATCATGTGACATGTCACATGATAAATCAGGTGTGTGTGTGTGGGGGGGGGCCCGCGCCTTCTAAACTGCCCGGGGCCCTTGCTACTCTTAATCCACCCCTGAGCTTCACTATACGAAATCGGGCTTTTTTGTGTCTGTAAGGCCGTGTTCACACATTACAGAAATACTGTGTTTTTAGTTTTCTGCAGATGTTCGCACAAAACTCCACAATAACATTCTCTTTCCCCTTTTTTAAGGTGCTTTTTATACTACAGAAAAGCTTTGATTTTCCACTTAATGAAGTATCTGTGCTTTTTTTAGGCTTCACATAGAAGTGTCTGTAGACGCTGCTGAACTCTGTGCTAGCGAAGAGTAAGCATGTGTTGTTAACCCTTTCGGCAAGCATGCTCTGCATTTATGTTAGTGCCGCCGCTGCTGCATGTGTCACGGCATCCTGCATATGTCACAGCTATCTAACAGCTGCGACACATGCAGCCACGGTGGCTCAAACATAGATGCCAAACACTCCGAAAATACTCGGCGCACACTTGAGCGTGCTTGCCTTGCCAAAGGGTTAACAATACACTCTCGCTCATCACTACTTTGCGGTTTTGGTGCATTTTCTCTCTATAGACTTTTTCTGAAAAAAACGCATGTAGAAAAAAAACGCTACTGCATTTTTAAGCTCAGAATCAAAGCTTTTCTGTACTATTAAAAAGCGTTAAAAACTGTGCTTCATATCTGCCCCAAAATCGCATCAAATAAGCAACGCAGCAAACACACAATAGTCAGAGAAGATTGTTACTGTGTCGTGTGGTGCGAACACCTGCAGAAAAAAAGCAGCAATAAGAACGCTACGTGTGAACACGGCCTCAGCGTTAGAGTTTTATTACATTTTTTATGGGTTTAATAAAGAAAAAATATCAATCGCGCCATTTTTTTTTACGCAATTTACCAATCCCCATAAATAATCTGATCGCTGTCTTCTGCGAGTCGTTCCGATTACAGGAACACCAAATATGTTCATGTTATTTGCTGATTTATGATGTTCATTATTTTTTACAAAATGCATTAAAAATGACAATATTTTTTTCATTGTCAAATGTTTTTCTTTATAATTTTTTAGCAATTTTATAGGCTGAAAAAATCTCTTATTCTCAATGTAGAATAAAAATACATAGAAATACACTGCTGTGTACTATGTATCAGTGTATTTCTATCTTACGCAGATCCTGCAGTACAGATCAAGTAGACCAAATTCTAGCAATGACATCACTACAGCGTGTTGCTCTTCAGGTTAAGAGTCAGTGTCAATAATGTTTTAAGGTTGTGGGTTCAAGACCAGGGACTCACAGAAAAAGAGAAAAAAATGTAATTGCTTACAAATTTACTACTTTTATTTCTAGGATCAAAAAAATAATTTTCTTCTGCTCAGTATACAGGCACCATAAAAATACATTACTATACACAATGAATTTCCATGGACTTGTATGAGCTGCTGTTGGATTCATTGACTGCATTGTAGAGTCAAGTTAACTAAATCCTCCTATGTTTACTATTGAGAGCTGCAGCTCAGTGGTTAGAGCTGCAGCGCTGGGACTGAGTTCACCAGGGTTCATTAGCTCAAGTTCAGCTGACGAGTTCTGGAGACCTCACTTACGGCACCTGTACTGTGTGAGAATTTTCTCACGCAACACTGATACAGTAAGTGAGGTCAACGGAGCTCTGTTGATCATCATCTGATTGAACTCAAGTGACCTCACTCCTGCAGCATAGCGCTATACACTGACAGGAGTGATTACACTCCTGTCAGTATATAGAGTGCTGTCCTCTACAACAGTCACATCAGTAATTGCTGATATGGCTGCTGTAGAAGTGACCCAAATCGTTGTGAGATTTCATTATCACAGGGGACAGGTGAGGGATATGGTTGATTTTTATTGTTGGCTTCTTACAGGAGACGAGGGCTTCAGGATTGGGCGTTAGGTGAGTATACAGTGTTTTTTATTTTTCAAATAAAAGATTAAAACTGTGTGAAATTTAATTTAAATTAAAAGACTTTATTCTGATCGTGTCTTTATTTCAAAAACATCAAAAACCTTACTACGGGGGTAGTAATGGGGGCGTCTTATAGAGGCCCTCCATAACTAACCTTGGCTTCATGTCAGCTGCCAATGCAGGGCTTACATGAATCCCAACCCTATTACCCAACTTGTCACTGCACCTGGGCAAGTGGGAAAAGCGGAGGCTAAGCGCTGTCTGCCTAGACTTTGCTGGTTAGATTTTATAGCGGGACCCTACGTCAATTTTTTCTGGGGTCCCCCTGTAATCTAGTCAATAAAGGCTAAGCAAACAGCTGTGGGCTGTTATGAATAGCCAGGCAACATTTTTGGCTAATGGCCCTTCCACGGCTACTAAAATCAGCTCCCAGCAGTCGACTTTCCCTCTACTGGTTATAAAAAAGACGCAGAAGCCCACACCATTTTTTTAAATTTTAGGCTATGTGTCCACGATCCAAATGTAGCAGCGCTTTGGACACAGAATATTTTTGCTGCGTCCAAAACGCTGCTTTCTATTGAGCGCAGGTAAATCCGCATGTGTTCACTGAACCGTGTGGATTTACCGCATTAAATGCATTCTAGTGGTCAAATTTCTGTTGCTGAGACTAGCGACTCCGCAAGTCAATTTCACATGTTGTGGTGCTGAAAGACACACATCATGTCAGTGTCCGCGAGTGATCCGCAGCCTCAGATACATGCATAGTGAACATTTCTAGAAATCCCATCCACTATGCTGTAATATCTGGTCGCTGCAGGTTTGATGCTGCATAAACACGCATCTTCAAACCCGCAGCATTTTCTGATCATGGGCACATACCCAAACTCACCCGCAGCATGTCAATTTCTGTAGCGGAGACGCTAGTCTCTGCTGCATGTTTTGACAGATTAAAATGTAATTCCATGTGGTGATCTGTATGTATTGACAAAACAAGAGCGGCATTAGAACACAGCGCTTTGGACGCAGCAAAAATACACTGCATCCAAAGCGCTGCTGGTTGCTGATCATGGGGACGTATTGGCTAACCAAACAGCTGTGATTTGTTAATTGCCAGGGAACATGTTGACCTAATGGGCCCTTCCTAGGCTAAAAATAGCAGCTCTCAGCTGATCCAGAAAAAACATGAATGGGAATTAATGATAATGGGATTAAGGTTTACCGGATTATGTGTCTGCGACACCAAGCCCTCTATATTTAGTGATGAAAAAGTGTCAACCAAACACCCTCATTACTAAACAAACCTGTAAGTAAAAAGTTAAACAAACACACACAGAGTAAAACACTTTATTTGAAATACAACAGACAAAATTTTTAATCATTTACATTAACCAATATACTCACCCCAGGTCCAACGGTAATCCAAGGGTTAAAGTGTTGTCTCAGTTTTTTTTTCAAATATCTTTATTTAGATCCAAAAAGCATTCATTGCTGTACAAAAGTGCATAAAAAATGCATAAAAAATGCATCAAAATTGCGGCAAAATATGCATTTTTTCCACAGCGTTTTTCTGCCAGGAGATGCAGAAACCTTGCAGAAATTTCTGTAATCAAATCCTGAATGTGCACACATACCCTTAGAGGAGAAAAATAGGAAAAAAAATTGAAGTGAAAAATGTGGTCATGATGCACTGTTATGGGGGTAATCTTCCCCTATCCTATACTAATGTCCCCCACTCTGGGCTTCTTCCTGGTAAATATGTCCCCCATCCTGGTATACAGTGGGGAAAATAAGTATTTGATGCACTGCCTATTTTGCAAGTTTTCCTACCTACAAAGAATGGAGAGATCTGTAATTTTTATCTTGGGTACATTTAAATTGTGAAACAGAATCTAAAAAAAATCCAGAAAATCACATTATATGATTTTTACATAATTAATTAGCATTTTATTGCATGAAATAAGTATTTGATAGAATGAAAAACAGAACTTAATATTTGGTACAGAAACCTTTGTCAGATGTCAGATGTTTCCTGTAGTTTTTGACGAAGTTTGCAAACACGCAGCAAGGATTTTGGCCCACTCCTCCATACTGATCTTCTCCAGATCTTTTAGGTTTCTCGGCTGTCACTAGGCAACATTGAGTTTCAGCTTCCACCAAAGATTTTCTATTGGGTTCAGGTCTGGAGACTGTCTGGGCCACTCCAGGACCTTGAAATGCTTTTTACGGAGCCACTTCTTAGTTGCCCTGGCTGTGTGTTTCGGGTCATTGTCATGCTAGAAGACCCAGCCATTGCCCATCTTCAATGCTCTTACTGAGGGAAGGAGGTTGTTGGCCAAAATAACGCAACACATGACCCCATCCATCCTCACTTCAATAAGATTCAGTCGTCATGTCCTGTTTGCAGAAAAACAACCCCAAACTATGATGTTTAGTCACCATGCTTCACCGTTGGGCCTGTGGTTTCAGGGTTGTTAGTAAGTAAGTAAGTAAAGCCGAATAAAGACTTGCGTCCATCAAGTTCGACCTGTTAGTTCTGTAATTGCTAAAGTTGATCCAGAGGAGGGCAAAAACCCCAAATGATTTAGCCAATCTTCACCTGAGGAAAAATTCCCTCCCGACTCTGAAACCAGCAGTCAGAATAAATCCCTGTATCAACCTACTATTATATTTTATTTTTAAGTATATGCAGAAATCTGCCTGGTATCTAGAAATGCATCCAGTCCCCGCTTGAACTGGTTTAGTGAATCCGACATTACCGTCTCCTCACTCAGTGAATTCCATATTCTCACTGCTCTTACCGTAAAGAACCCCTTCCTATGCTGGTGCTGAAACCTTTTCTCTTCCAGTCTTAGTGAATGCCCTCTTGTTACCGTAATATCCCTCCTTTTGAACAAATCCTGGCCAAGGTCTCTATACTGTCCCCTAACATATTTGTACACATTTATTATGTCCCCCCTCAACCTTCTCTTTTCCAGGCTGAATAGTCCTAGTTTTGCCAACCTCTCTGGGTATTGCAGTCCCTCCATTCCCTTTATTAATTTTGTTGCCCTCCTTTGTACCTTTTCAAGCTCATTTATATCCTTTCTATATAGTGGGGCCCATAACTGAGCACAGTATTCCAAGTGTGGTCTGACCAGTGCTTTGTACAGTGGAAGAACAATGTTCTCATCCTTTGCAGCTATACCTCTTCTGATACATCCCATTGCCCTGTTTGCCCTTACAGCAGCCGCCTGACTTTGGGCACTCCAATTTAGTTTGCTATCAATCAAGATGCCCAAGTCCTTCTCCATCTCTGAATTCCCCAATGATTTCCCATTCAGTGAGTACTGGTGACTTCCATTTTTCCTTCCCATATGTATGACCTTACATTTCTCCTCGTTAAACCTCATTTGCCATTTAATGCTCCACCTACCCAGCTTATCCAAATCCCTCTGTAGGTCTGCACTGTCCTCTTTTGTATTAATTGTTTTACATAACTTTGTGTCATCTGCAAATATTGATATTTTACTATTTATCCCGTTGACTATGTCGTTAATAAAGATATTAAATAACATTGGGCCTAGTACAGACCCCTGTGGTACCCCACTAGTGACGCTTACCCAATCTGAGTATATTCCATTTATAACCACCCTCTGCCTTCTATCCTTTAGCCAGTTAGCTACCCACTTGCAGACATTTTCCCCCAGCCCCATCATTCTCATTTTGTATACCAACCTATTATGTGGCACGCTATCGAACGCTTTTGAGAAGTCGAGATACACGACATCCACTGGTTCCCCCTGATCTACTCGAGAGCTAACCTCCTCGTAGAAGTCAATCAGGTTTGTTTGGCAGGAGCGATTCCTCATGAATCCATGTTGGTTCGGGATTAAAAGATTATTAGCATCAAGATGCTCCGTAATTGCCTCTTTAATGAAGCTTTCAAAAATTTTGCCCACAACGGACGTCAGACTCACCGGCCGATAGTTTCCGGCGTCACTTTTCGCTCCCTTTTTGAATATTGGCACTACATTCGCCTGTCGCCAATCAAGTGGCACAGACCCAGTCTCAACAGAGTCCTTAAATATAAGATATAAGGGTCTGTCTATCACATTACTTAGTTCCCTTAGTACCCGTGGGTGTATGCCATCAGGTCCTGGTGATTTGTTTATTTTAATGTTACTGAGGCGTTTCTGTACCCCAGCTTGGGTTAGATTTGTCATACTTAGTGGAGGATTAAGTTTGTCACTTCTCATTTCGCCTGTTAGTTCTTTTTCCTTTGTGAAAGTTGACGAAAAAAATTTATTTAATAGATTAGCTTTATCCTCATCTTTCTCTATGATTTTGCCTTCATCACTTTTTATCGGTCCAATATTATTCGATTTAATCCTTTTACTATTTATATACGTAAAGAACAGTTTGGGATTTGATCTACTTTCCCTAGCAATACGTCTATCTGTTTCCTCCTTTGCTATTTTTATTTGTTTTTTGCAGGTTCTCGTTTTTTCCTTGTAACACATTAGTGCCTCCTTGCTGTTTTCCTGTTTTAATCTCTTGAATGCCTCTTTTTTGCTATTTAACGCCCCTTTTACGTTCTTGTTCAACCATATTGGTTTCCTCTTATTTCTGGCCCTTTTATTCCCATACGGTATATACCTCTCGCACTGAGTATTCAGAATTCTTTTGAAGGTTTCCCATTTACTATTCGTATTTCCTTGATTAAGAACTTTGTCCCAGTCTATAAGTTGAAGGTTTTCTTTCAGCTGATTAAACTTCGCCCTCCTAAAGTTTAATGTTTTAGTTGTTCCCTTATTGATAACCCTACTGAAGGGCATTTTGAAATTGATAATATTATGATCGCTATTACCTAGGTGCCCCCCTATCTGTACCTCAGTTATTCTATCAGGCCTATTAGTCAATATTAAGTCCAACACGGCCTTCCCTCTCGTTGGTTCCTGCACTAGTTAGTTGGGCAACATTGAGTTTCAGCGTCCTCCAAAGATTTTATATTGGGTTCAGGTCTGGAGACTGTCTGGGCCGCTCCAGGACCGTGAAATGCTTTTGACGGAACCATTTCTTAGCTTCCCTGGCTGTGTGTTTTAGGTCATTGTCATGCTAGAAGACCCAGCCACGACCCATCTTCAATGCTCTTACTGAGGGAAGGAGGTTGTTGGCCAAAATAATGCAATACATGACCCCATCCATCCTCACTTCAATAAGATGCAGTCATACTCTCTTGTTTGCAGAAAAACTACCCCAAAGTATGATGTTTAGTCACCATGCTTCACAGTTGGGCCTGTGGTCTTGGGGTTGTACTCAATCTTCTTCTTCCTCCAAATATGGCGAGTGCAGCTGATACCAAAAAGTTCTATTTTGGTCTCATGTGACCACATGACCTTCTCCCATGTCTCTTCTGCATCATCCATATGGTCATTGATGAACTTCAAAGGGGCCTGGACATGTGCTGGCGTGAGCAGAGGGACCTTGCGTGCCCTGCAGAATTTTAATCCATGCCAATGTAGTGCGTTACTGATGGTAATGTTTGAGACTGTGGTCTCAGCATTTTTCAGGTCATTGACCAACTCCTCCCATGTAGTTCTGGGCTGATTCCTGATCTTTCTCAGAATCATCCTTATCCCACGAGATGAGATATTGCATGGAGCCCGAGACCGAGGAAGATTGACAATCATCTTGTGTTTCTTACATTTTCTAATAATTGCACCTACAGTTGTTGCCTTCTCAACAAGCTTCGTGCCTATTGTCATGTAGTCCATCCCAGCTTTGTGCAGGTGTACAATTTTGTCCCAAGTGTCCTTAGACAGCTCTTTGGTGTTGGCCATGGTAAAGAGGTTGGAGTGTGATTGATTGAGTGTGTGGACAGGTGTCTTTTATACAGGTAACGAGTTCAAACATGTACTGTGATACAGGTAATGAGTGCAGAGTATGAGGGCTTCTTAAAAAAGGCTAACAGGTCTGTGAGAGCCAGAACTCTTACTGGTTGGCAGGTGATCAAATACTTATTTCATGCAATAAAATGCAATTTAATTATTTAAAAATCATGCAATGTGATTTTCTGTTTTTTATTTTTAGATTCTATTTCTCACAGTTGAAGTGTACCTACAATAAAAATTACAGACATCTCCATTCTTTGTAGGTGGGAAAATTTGCAAAATCAGCAGTGTATCAAATACTTATTTTCCCCACTGTATATATTGACCATCCTAGTGTATATGTCCTCCATCCTGCTATATATGTCCCTCATCCTGGTATATATTTTTCCCATCCTGGTATATATGTCGCTCATCCTGGTATATATGTTCCTCTTCCTGGTTTTATATTTGTTCCCCATCCTGGACCCCATCCTGGTAGTTATGTTCCCCATTCTGGTATATATGTCCCCCATCATGGGCTTATCCTGTGTAAGGCAGCACTAGTCATCATAATGGGGGATACTCGCTGCACCGGGTAAATTAGGCACACGTGCAATGTCCTTCCGGTATTTTCTCAATACAGCAGTTTATTATCTTATCATAAACCGCATATCACACAGTCCTTCTTAGTATATCACCGGCATGTTTACACACTTCACATCCGGGAGTCTCTCAAGTAGCAGACAGGCCCAATTGGCCCAAGTTACAGCCTTCAGCAAGGTAACACTATAGCAATGTCTATATGTGTCCATATAACAAAGTGTATTACCTTTGCCGGGTTTAGTTGCTGCAGTCCATTTAATCCGCCATCACTGTGGCTTTAAGGCTTTCCCAGGTGGGGGTCTCTAGCCGTCGTCCCGTCTAAGGCTACTGGAATGTTTCACTCACACCCATCCAGTCTGCGCCTTTCCGGATTCTTCACCAAGCCGCTGCCTTCCAAGGCCACTGGCATCTACACAAGATCCAGGCTTGACCTTTCAGGCTGCCAGGCTTCACGGTATCACGGTGTCCCACACACACAGGGAACAGGCCTCACGCCCAACACACTGAACACACCTGTCTCCCATCAAGCAGGGTTTATATATGCATCCCGTGCACACACACACATACTGACAGGACCTTGCTGATGTCACAGTCATGTGATCAGACAGACATTCTGTGCGTGCAGGACCTGTGCTATGTCACAGTCATGTGACCAGTCACCTGAGGGGGAAGGTACATGGTCAGGTAAAACACATCCTGGACCATTACCGTAATGCCAGCAAGTCGCTGCATTACACGTGGTATACACTGGTGTGAAAAAGTATTTGCCCCCTTCCTGATTTCTTATTCTTTGCATGTTTGTCACACGTAAAAATTTCAGATCACAAAACAAATTTAAATATTAGACAAAGATAACACAAGTTAAAACAAAATGCCGTTTTGAAATGGAGGTCTTTATTATTAAGGGAAAAAGAAATCCAAACCTACTGGGCCCTGTTTGAAAAAACATTGCCCCCTAAACCTAATAACTGGTTGGGCCACCTTTAGCAGCAACAACTGCAATCAAGTGTTTGCGATAACTAGAAATGAGTCTTTTACAATGCTCTGGAGTAATTTTGTCTCACTCATCTTTGCAAAATTGATGTAATTCAGGCACATTGGAGGGTTTCAGAGCATGAACCGCCTTTTTTAAGGTTATGCTAGAGCATCTCAATCGGATTAAGGTCAGGACTTTGACTAGGCCACTCCAAAGTCTTCATTTTGTTTTTCTTAAGCCATTCACAGGTGGACTTGCTGGTGTGTTTTGGATCATTGTCCTGCTGCATAACCCAAGTGCACTTCAGCTTGAGGACACTAACAGATTTCCGGACATTCTCCTTCAGGATTTTTTGGTAGACAGCAAAAACAGCCCCAGACCATCACACTACCACTACTATATTATACTGTTGGTATGATGTTCTTTTTCTTAAATGCTGTGTTATTTCTGCGCCAGATGTAATGGGACATCCACCTTCCAAAAAGATCAACTTTTGTCTCGTCAGTCCACACAGTATTCTCCCAAAAGTCTTGACGATTATCAAGATGTTTTCTGGCAAAACTGAGATGAGCCTTTATGTTCTTTTTGCTCAGCAGTGGTTTTCGTCTTGGAACTCTGCCATGCATTCCATTTTTGCCCAGTGTCTTTCTTATGGTGGAGTCATGAACACCTTAACTGAGACAAGTGAGACCTGCAGTTCTTTGTATGTTGTTGTGGGGTCTTTTGTGACCTCTTGGATGGGTCATCGCTGCACCCTTGGGGTAATTTTAGTCAGCCGGCCACTCCCTGGAAGGTTCGTCACTGTTCCATGTTTTCACCATTTGTGGATAATGGCTCTCACAGTGGTTCGCTGGAATCCCAAAGCTTTAGAAATGGCTTTATAATATTTTCCAGACTGATAGATCTCAATTACTTTGCTTCTCATTTATTCCTGAATTTCTTTGGATCGCTGCATGATGTCTAGCTTTTTGAGGATCTTTTGGTCTACTTCACTTTGTCAGGCAGGTCCTATTTAAGTGATTTTTTGATTGAGAACAGGTGTGGCAGTAATCAGGCCTGTGTGCGGCTAGGGAAATTGAACTCAGCTTCCCAAAGATATGATAAACCACAGTTAATTTATGTTTTAAAAGAGAGGGGCAATCACTTTTTTCACACAGGTCCCTGTAGGTTTGGATTTATTTTTCCCTTAATAAAAAGACATTCATTTACAAATTGCATTTTGTGTTTACTTGTGTTTTCTTTGTCTAATATTTAAATTTGTTTTGTTATCTGAAACACTTAAGTATGACAAACATGCAAAAGAATAAGAAATCAGGAAGGGGTCAAACACTTTTTCACACCACTGTATATGTCACTCATCCTGTTATATACCAGGATGAGAGACATATATAACAGGATGATTGACATATATACCAGGATGAGAGATATATATGTTCCCAATCCTGGGCCCCTTCCTGGTATATATGTTCCTCATCCTGGTATATATGTTCTCCATCATGGGTCCATCCTGGTATATACTGTATGTCCCCCATTACGGGCCCATCCTGGTATATATATTCCTGATCGTGGCCGAATGTGTTGGCACCCTTAAAATTGTTCCAGAAAATGAAGTGTTTCTCTCAGAAAATTATTGCAATTCCCACATGTTTTGTTATACACATGTTTATTTCCTTTGTGTGTATTGTAACAACACAAAAAACAGACAGAGGAAAAAAAGGCAAATTGGACATAATTTCACACAAAACCCCCAAAATGGGTAGGATAAAATTGTTGGCACCGTTCCAAAATTGTGGATAAACAATTTTGTTTCAAGCATGTGATGTTCGTTCAAACTCACCTGTGGCAAGTAACAGGTGTGGGCAATATGAAAATCACAGCTAAAAGCAGATAAAAAGGGGAGAAGTTTACTCAATCTTTGCATTGTGTATCTGTGTGTGCCACACTAAACATGGAGAACAGAAAGGTGAGAAGAGAACTGTCTGAGGATTTGAGAACCAAAATTGTTGAACAATATCAAAATTCTCAAGGTTAAAAGTCCATCTCCGGAGATCTTGATGTTCCTTTGGCCACGGTGTGTAACATAATCAAGAAGTTTACAAGTCATAGCACTGTAACCTAATCTCCCTGGATGTGGATGGCAGAGAAAAATTGAAGAACAATTGCAATGCAGGATAGTCCAGATTGTGTCAGCGCAAACTATCCGGCGACATTTGAAATGAAATGCTATGGCAGGACCCCTCTTCTGACACAGAGACATAAAAAAGCTAGACTGCATATGTGAATATGCCAAAATCCTTCTGGGAAAATGTTTTGTGGTAAGATCAACATGTATCTTTTTGTTAAAGCACATCATTCTACTGTTTACTGAAAATGGAATGAGAAAAGAACACAGTACCTACAGTCAAATATAGTGGAGGTTTAAAGATGTTTTGGGGTTGTTTTGCTGCCTCTGGCACTGGGTGTCTTGACTGTATGCAAGGCATCATGAAATCTGAAGATTACCAAAGGATTTTGGGTCGCAATGTAGTGTCCAGTATCAGAAAGCTGGGTTTGTGTCCTAGGTCATGGATCTTCCAGCAGAACATTGACCCCAAACATACTTCAATAAGCACCCAGAAATGGATGGAAAAGCACTGGAAGCAGTGTTGTGCCATCCATGCGACTGTTATGGGGCCTGGAAGCCTTTTCCATGTGCACATTTATTTATAGCTCAGTTCCCCACTGCAGACTTAGCCCTGCACTCTGTAGCCCCGCCTTCACTATATTTGCATAGACACGCCTCTCTAGCTGATGCCCTTGTGCTGCACTTCAGCCAGAGAGGAGCAGAGGAGCATCAGGGCAGATGCCATTGGAGGTTCCTTAGCTGGAGAGCGCTGTGGAGACAGAGAGAAGAGGGGGTAAGACCACCCATCTACTGTGCGGGTCAGGTCTTCAGTCATCAAATGGGAGGGGGGTCTCTAGCAGCAGCTTTTTATTTCATGGGGGTGGACAATGGGCAAATCAGGATATTTACAGGAGAATGGTAAAGAATATATTGGGCAATTGTCCAGCTGGGCTTGAAATGATACATTGGGGGCCCAGTTAATCCCCCGTTGGGCCCCAGAGCCATGAGTGTGGTACATATGTATTTCTCCCGGCCAGTTTGCAGGGGGCAGAGGATCTTACTCCTTTCCACAATACACAGCCATTTCCATGGGGACTCAGGGATCAGGAAACCACCAATCAGGACCTCCTTTTTTACTGATGGATGGATTAGGGGACCAATGGAGTGAGCTGATGGTCAGATTAGAGACTGACCAATCTGAAGAAAAAGAGGCAGAGCCTATTGAGTTTGGCCATGAGAAAAGAAATGGAATGAAACAAGTGCAGGGAGAAAAAGAGAGCAACAACAGATCACACTGCCAGGAGGGCTGTACGAGGGGCTCCAGAGAGCAGCATGAGATCACACTGCCAGGACGAGTGTACAAGGGGCACCAAAGAGCAGCATGGGATCACACTGCTAGGAGGAGTGTACAAAGGGCACCAGAGAGCAGCATGGGAACACACTGCCAGGTGGTGTGTAGGAGGGGCACATGGAAGCAGCTGAGCACTAAGCTGCAGAGATCTGCCCACCTTTCCTCACCAGGCAGCAGCAACCCAGACAGATTACACTTTTTGGCCCACAAAAGTTTATTCCCAGCATTGCAAATTATCAACTAGCCACAGGAATATGAATCTGTCGAGCTCATGTCAGGAGACCACTGAACAGTTCATGCATTGCGGTCCATGCTCCCACCGGGTTTCTCGCATGTCTGCATGAGCCCTTAAAGGAATTGTCTGGTACTTTTATATTGATGACCTATCCTTAGGATAATGTAGAGAGATATACGGCACTCCTGATGCGTGGAGAGGTGCCTAAGTAGGGTTCCAACCAGTAATCAAATATAGAGAAAACTTGGCACTCAAAAGGGTTGCAGTGAATGAAAAGTTCATTTATTTAGGCAATCTTTATAGTTTAACCCCTTTACGACCATGTCAGTAATAGTACGTATCTGTGCCCTGGGCCTATTGGACCAGCTACGTACGATTACACATGCTACAATCGCGTCCGCACACAAGTGGTGCGGCGTGATCGCCGCCGGGTGTAAGCTGATTGTCACAGCTGACACCCGGTGCTATGTGCCAAGAGTGGTCAAGCACTGCTCCCGGCACATTAATCCCCGAAATGCTGCAATCGAAGTCGATCACAGTATTGCGGGAGCAAGGGGGGAGGTAAGTGCCGATACTTACCTCCTCTCCGGTATCCCGTGCTGTCTATGTCGGGTCCCAGATGTTGTCAGGGTGACCCGATGTTGTCATGACAACATCCGGGTCACCAGGAGGCAAGAAGTTACTTTGGTCAGCGCTGACAGGCTGTATATAACATAGAGATGCTGCTGCATCCCTATGCTATATAAGTGATCAGACTGAAAAAAGTGAAAGTCCCATAGTGGGACAATGTGTAAAAGTTAAAAAAAAAAAAAAAATTGTAAAAATATAAAAAAAAAAAAAAAGAGAAAAATAATACAAAAAAAAAGGGGCTCTCCAAATGCGACATGCGGTCCGCTCTCAATTCAAGCCAATTTTGCGTTCAAAAAGTCACACAGTGCTCCTTCCCTTCTGAAACCTGCTGTGCGCCCAAGCAGTGTATTTTCCCCACATATGGGGTATCAGCGCACTCAGGAGAAATTGCACAAAAGTCTTTGGGGTCCATTTTCTCATCTTACCCTTGTGAAAATAAAAAATTTGGGGCTAAAACATAATTTTTGTGGAAAATGTTTGATTTTTTTTATTTTCACGGCTCCATGTTATAAACTTCTGTGAAGCACCTGGGGGTTTAGGGTGCTCACCACACATCTAGATAAGTTCCCTGAGGGGTCTAGTTTCCAAAATGGTGTCACTTGTGGGGGTTTCCACTGTTTAGGTACATCAGGGGCTCTCCAAATGTAGCATGGCATACGCTTATTATTCAAGCAAATTTTACATTCAAAAAGTCAAAGGGCGCTCCTTCCCTTCTGAACTCTGCTGTGCGCCCACACATTTTTTTTCTCCCGCATATGCGGCATCGGCTTACTCAGGAGAAATTTCACAACAAATGGTAGGGCACAATTTCTCCTGTTACCCTTATGAAAATGCAAAATTGGGGGCTAAAAAACATTTTTGTGGGAAAAATGTGAACATTTTATTTTTACGGCTCAATGTTATAAACTTCTGTGAAGCACCTGGGGGTTCAAGGTGCTCACCACACATCTAGATAAGTTCCCTGAGGGATCTAGTTTCCAAAATCATGTGACTTGTGGTTTTTTTTTCACTGTGTAGGTGTGGCACCCCAGGGGTCTGGTTTCCACAGTAATGTAATGTTATGTCTGAGAGCAGGTGGGTCCTTTGGTCAGGGATCCTGTGCATGCCACACCTCCTGCCCAGTCTTGGGAGGGGAAGAACTTCCCCTATATAAACCCGGGGCTGAAGCAGGGTTAGGAGTCAAGGAGAGTAGAGACGAGAAACAGTCATAGGAAGAAACAGCAGAAGCTCAGTGGGAGCAATACTACTACGAGTCAGGGGCTGGCAGCTGCAGAGCTCGCCCTGACTGAGAAGCTTTCTTACCGGACCCGGCGTCCGAGGCTGTGGGGACTAACTCTTACCCAGCAGCAGAAGCCGACCGGCAGGGGATTTCAGGTCCTCAGGCCCAGAAACCCGAAGGCAAGGTCACACGCGTGGGACCAGCACCGTCATCGTGGAGCGGAAGCCATTAGAAGGCCCCGAGTCACCGGCCATACGGGTGAGCACCACACGGCACACTCAGGGACGTGGGCTACTTATATCCGCTTCTAGCAAGGTAGCCAGAAGAGTACAGTCAGTTTGGGAGGCCTACAACTCCGCCTGGCCAGGGGAGATCCCATCTGCTCAAGGACTGACCAGGCCCCGTTCGCTAGCAAGTACTCCGGGAGGATCTATCGTTGTTACCAGTAAAGACCCTGAATTACACCGCACCGTCTCTGAGTGGTTCCTGCTACCCCCATCTTCCACGTCGGCTGCCCTGAGGCCATACCCCTCCCGTTGGGGGTTATACTATCACGCTGCACAATTCTACACCGGCCTCAGCGGTCTGCCCCGCAGCGGCAGCTCCATAGCTGCAAATCAACGGGTGGCGTAGTCGACACTCAAATAACACCTATCAAGACTGCCACACACTGAGTTTGACTCCCTGGGCACGGACCGGGTCCCCGCCACTCGGAGACTACAACCCTCCTCTGATCCGGTTCCGGGTAAGCCCCCGTGCGCGAGACGCTTCGCGACACAGCAGGCCCAGGGGCGCGTCAACTTTTGGCGTAGTCGGCAGGATCTCGTGCCCGCAACCACCGGGTACTGCGTGCCTGAAAAAGACTGTTCAAACTTACCAGTGGTGAGGTTTCCCGCCATCCGGCGCCATCTTCTGCCTTCTTCCCGCCATCCGCGAAGTTTTCCCGCCATCCGGCGCCATCTTCGGCCTTCTTCCCGCCTTCCGTGGAGTTTTCCCGCCGTTGGACGCCATCTTGAAGACGCCGCGCGGGAAGAAGAGGGGCGTGGACTCCAAAAGCGCGCGAGAACTGAAGCCCCGCCTCACGTCCAGACGTCGCGTAAGGTCCTGGAAGGAGCCCAGCAGACGCTGACGTCACAGGAGCGCGACGGAAGTTCCTCAACCCTGACGATCCACTGCGGAGCCGCGGCCTACGGAAGAGAATCATCGCAAGGTAGGCCACGGTCCACTAGGGGGGAGAAGGATGTCGGATACGGAGGAGAGCTTCACCGCTTCAACCCCCGCCAGCGCCACCGCTGTTCCGGTCATGCCTTTCACCATGCCCTATATCCCGGGGGCAGCCTGGCTACCCCAGTACTCAGGGGAATCGCATACCCTGCATGACTTTAGAGAAAAGCTGGATAGCCTCTTCCAGGTGTACCCCCTTACAGAAGAGCAAAAAGTGAGCATCCTGGTGGCCCAATTAACCGGGGCAGCCCAAAGGGAGGTAAAGTCCTGGCCACCTGGGGGGAGGACTGTCGCAGGGATACTAACCCGGCTGAAGGATACCTTTGATACCCGCACCTCAGCCGAGATTAAGCTTAGATTCTACGGGTGCAAGCAGCGAGCGCATGACAGTATAAGGGACTATGCACTAAACCTACAAGAGGCCCTGAGGGCCATTAAGCAGACCGACCCTGATGGAGTGGGAAACGAGGACAGGCTGTTGACCGAACAATTTATAGAGGGACTATATTGTAATGCCCACCGAACCCAGTTGCGGGCGATGGCCTTACAGGATCCCCATCTGGGCTTTGCACAGTTCAAGGACAGAGCCATCCGGGTGCTCCGAGAACCGGCACCGGGTGGCGTTGTGACCCACAGGCGCCCAGCTATCACTTACCACCAGGAGGCGGCGCCCTTGTCGGCAGGGCCTGTGGGAGCTGATGCGCAGGCTTTGGACAATGACCCGGCTCCAGACCTACACCATCAGGTCCAAGAGCTAGCTAAGAGCGTTGCTGCGCTAACCCGAACTGTGCAGTCTTTACAGGTTTCCACCCCAGGGAAGATCCAGCTGGCATCCGGACCGGAGGACATCCCGTGGCGTCGACCAAGGAGGACCCCACCGGCCAGAGGAAGACCCAGCGACCGATACAACGAGGACGGACGACCCATCTGCCGCCGCTGTAATCAACCCGGACATATGGCAAGGTACTGTCCTTTAAACTGGCACAACCTAGGGTAGAGGGCCAACCCCTAGGAAGAAGATCATCAGGCCCATCGAACTGGCGCGACAAATATGTGGGAGGACGTCCAGTCTTGCCTGTGGTACTGGATGGCATTCCTATGAGTGCCCTACTGGACACCGGGTCACAGGTCACCACCATCCCGTACGTGCTCTTCAAGCAGTACTGGAATGACTCGGATATTACCCGCTACCCTGACGACGACTTGAGTATCATCGCCAGCAATGGTCAGCCCGTGCCACAGATCGGATTTAAAGAGGTGACCATTAAAATTGGTAGAGTTGAACTGGCAGCACAGGGACTGATCATTGTAGACATTGACAAACACGAGAGTCACCCAAAGATAACTCTAGGAACTAATGTAATTGAAAATTGTCTTGCAGAGGTGATTTTCCTTTTACAGCAGGTTGCCAAGAACGCCAGCTCCGGCGAGCAGCGAGTGCTCCAAAAAGAGATCCGGGCACTGATGCGACGGCAACAGGTGGAACTCTCCGGCGGTGAGATTGGTAGCGTGAGAATGTGTGACCCTTTCCCTATTGCCATGCCCCCAAAAAGTGAAATGATGATTTGGTGCCGGGCAGCTATTGGTCTGAGAGGTAGGGATTACCAGGCAATGGTAGAACCAGTTTACTCAGACAGTAGGCCCACCATTTTGACAGCACGGGGGGTGGTTGATGTACGCCATGGGAGGGTGCCCGTTCGCATAATAAATATCGGGGAGAGGGAAGTGTACCTGCCCTGTTATGCCACGCTAGCCAAATTATATACCATTAACCAAAATTCTATACAATCTGTGGAACCCTTGCCTCCATCTCACCCGGAGGAAGGTAACGGCTCTAAGAAAAACATGGAGGACTGGTGTCAGCAACTACATCTGGGTACTGACTCCACTCCCGCACACCAGAAACAAGGAGTCTATCGGGTGATTCAAGAGTACGAGAGAGTGTTCAGTAAACACCCGTTAGACTTCGGGCGAGTCAAGGGGGTAGAACACCACATCCCCACGGGAGACCATCCTCCTATAAAAGAGAGGTATCGACCCGTACCCCCTGCCCACTACCAACATGCCAAGGGGATGCTTAGAGACATGAAGGAGGCTGGGGTGATCAGGGATAGCTGTAGCCCCTGGGCAGCTCCACTAGTCTTAGTCAGAAAAAAAGACAACACCATGAGGATGTGTGTAGATTACCGGAAAATCAACCGTATCACACACAAGGATGCGTACCCCTTACCAAGGATAGAGGAGTCGTTGGCTGCTTTAAGATCTGCTAACTTCTTCTCTACCTTGGATCTCACTAGCGGGTACTGGCAGGTTCCTGTAGCAGAGGCGGACCGGGAGAAGACCGCATTCACCACCCCGATGGGACTTAGCGAGTTCACCTGCATGCCGTTCGGACTCTGCAACACACCAGGAACCTTCCAACGACTAATGGAGTGTTGTCTGGGCCACAGAAACTTCGAGACGGTCCTGTTGTACCTTGTCGATGTCATCGTATATTCCAAGACGTATGAGGACCACCTGAAACACCTGGCGGAAGTGTTCGAAGCTCTGGCGAGTTACGGCCTAAAGGTGAAACCCTCCAAGTGTCACCTCCTGAAACCAAAGGTGCAGTACCTGGGACACGTGGTGAGCGCTGACGGAGTGGCTCCCGACCCTGATAAGATTACCGCAATTAAGGAATGGCCAAGCCCCTCCAGCGTAAAAGAAGTGCGGCAGTTCCTCGGGTTGGTAGGCTACTACCGAAGGTTTATTCCCGGTTTCACCAAAAAGGCAGCACCTATGCAGGACCTCCTGATAGGCCAGTCCCGGAAGGCCAAGAACCAGAAGCCGCCCTTCAGATGGGAGAAGTTGGAAGAAGAGTCCTTCCGCCAGCTGAAGATGGCCCTCACGGGGGATGAAATCCTGGCGTACCCGGATTACAGCCAGCCCTTTATCCTCTACACCGACGCAAGTAACATCGAGCTAGGAGCCGTGCTGTCCCAGATCCAGCAGGGGAAAGAGCGAGTAATCGCTTACGCCAGCCGAAAACTGCGACCCACCGAAAGAAACCCTGAGAATTACAGCTCATTTAAGCTAGAGTTCCTGGCAGTGGTGTGGGCAGTCACCGAACGCTTTAAGCACTACCTCGCTTCTTCCCGGTTCGTCGTGTACACGGATAACAACCCGTTGACACATCTGGACACGGCAAGACTCGGTGCCCTAGAGCAGAGATGGATGGCCCGCCTGTCCAACTACGAGTTCACCATCAAATACCGGGCAGGACGCTCCAATACCAACGCGGACGCCCTGTCCAGGATGCCAAACCTACCGGACGTAGGAGAGGATCCAGAGGGACTGGAAGAAGTCGAACTCCCCGCGTTTCACCATCATGGGACTATCCAGTATTCCCATCGGGTAAGGAGTAAGCAAGGCGCTACGCTTAACCCCTTACCTCACTACAACTGGGCGGAAACGCAAGACAGTGACCCTGCTGTCCGGCTGGTGAAGGAGATGCTGACTCAGCCAGAGGCTCGCCTTGACCCAGACGCTCCGGAGGAAGCCAAGCAACTGTGGGCAGAAAAGAGTAGACTGTTCCTTTACAAGGGGAAGTTGTGCCGCAGGATGGTTAACTCCCGGACGCATGAACTAATCTGGCAAGTAGTGGTGCCACGACGAGACGCAGCCATGGTGATGGAGGCATACCACGATGGAGCTGGGCATTTCGGATGGAAGAAGCTGGAGTTCCTGCTGCGCGGGCGGTTCCATTGGGTAGGCATGAGGGGAACCATCGAGAGGTGGTGCAGAGACTGTGGCCCGTGCAACCTGAGGAGGAAGGACCGTGCCAGCCAGAAGACTCCCCTGCAGTCCATCGTCACCCGGCAGCCGTTGGAACTGGTAGCCTTGGATCATGTAAAACTGACCCCAAGCAGAAGTGGCTACGTCTACGCGTTAACCATCGTGGATCATTACTCCCGGTTCTTGGTTGTCGTCCCCGTCAAGGACTTAACGGCTCAAACAGCAGCTAGAGCCTTCCAGCAGCACTTCTGCCGTCCACACGGGTACCCGGACCAAGTGCTGACGGACCAGGGACCTGCCTTTGAAGCGGAGGTCTTCCAGGAATTCTGCAATCTGTATGGCTGCCGGAAGATAAGGACGACACCCTATCATCCGCAAACTAATGGACTTTGTGAGAAAATGAACCAGGTGGTAATGGATCTTCTGAAAACGTTGCCCCTGGAAGAACGCAGTCTGTGGCCTGAGAAGCTGCCCGATCTGGTGGACCTATACAACCACATCCCGGTAGGTTCCACCAACTGTACCCCGGCTTACCTAATGAGGGCGAGACCTGGTAAGTTACCTGTTGACCTGGAAATGGGAGTCCTGACACCCGAGGACACTTCACCAGAAGCAGACTGGGACACAGAGAGGCAGCAGCAGTACCGGAAAGTACAGGAGAGCGTGGAGCGAAGTCTCTGTCAGGCTAGGGAGAGACAAGAGAAAACTTACAACCAGTATGCTCCCGCTGTTCCCCTGGTGCCCGGAGAGCAGGTCTTGAAGAGGAAAAGACGGCTCCACAAGTTGGACGACCAGTGGGAGAAGGACCCGTACACCGTACTGCCCTCAAGCCACGAGAACCCGAAGGTCTGTACCATCAGTAAAGACGGAGGGGAGACCACAGCCATTGTATCCCGGGATCACCTGAAGAAGTGTCCTGAACAGCTACGGAACCCTGAAGAGGAACAAGAAGACCATCGACCCGTAGAGGAAAGGGAAGATATGGTTAGTACTGTGCTCGGAGACTTCCCTCGGTCTTGGACTCAAGTCAATGGTGCAGTTGTGGTACCCGTACTCACCTTCCTCCAACCAGCATCCCAAGCACCTACGGAGCAACAGGTAGAGCTGGAAGAACAGCCGGTCCAGGAGGCAGAAGACCCCACACCAGCAGACCAGGAGGATCAACCCTCTGCTTGCAGTGAGCCTGCCATATCCCTAGTGAGCCAAAGGGCCCGTAGACCGCTGCCCAGTTTACCCTTAACAGCTCCTACACCCTGTAGTTCAGGGCCAGACAGTCAGCTCCGTAGGTCCACTAGGGCCACTAGAGGCCAGTTACCCGCACGTTGGAGGATTTGAAGTGTATAAATTGTTTTATTTGTGGTTACCTGTTTTTCTTGTTGCTTGTGTATAATTATGTGTTTCTAGTTGTTTATAGGAGTCTTTGGTGGATTTACCGGGAATCCTGTGTACATAGTTGGAGCGTAACCCAGGACGGACTAAAGACTGTTAAGGACTCGGGGCAGGACAGACCCCTACCTGGTTACGTCTCCCTGTTTTGGTGAAATGGACACCTTGCTTTCTTCAAAGACTGCACCCGGTTACGGACATGCTGTGACCACCTTTATGTGTTTCTTTATTGTATTGTTATTGTTATATCTTGTTATGTTTTTCTAAAATACGTTTAGTCCCGGAGTACTAAATTTCACTAGGGGGGAATGTGGCACCCCAGGGGTCTGGTTTCCACAGTAATGTAATGTTATGTCTGAGAGCAGGTGGGAGGTCCTTTGGTCAGGGATCCTGTGCATGCCACACCTCATGCCCAGTCTTGGGAGGGGAAGAACTTCCCCTATATAAACCCGGGGCTGAGGCAGGGTTAGGAGTCAAGGAGAGTAGAGACGAGAAACAGTCATAGGAAGAAACAGCAGAAGCTCAGTGGGAGCAATACTACTACGAGTCAGGGGCTGGCAGCTGCAGAGCTCGCCCTGACTGAGAAGCTTTCTTACCGGACCCGGCGTCCGAGGCTGTGGGGACTAACTCTTACCCAGCAGCAGAAGCCGACCGGCAGGGGATTTCAGGTCCTCAGGCCCAGAAACCCGAAGGCAAGGTCACACGCGTGGGACCAGCACCGCCATCGTGGAGCGGAAGCCATTAGAAGGCCCCGAGTCACCGGCCATACGGGTGAGCACCACACGGCACACTCAGGGACGTGGGCTACTTATATCCGCTTCTAGCAAGGTAGCCAGAAGAGTACAGTCAGTTTGGGAGGCCTACAACTCCGCCTGGCCAGGGGAGATCCCATCTGCTCAAGGACTGACCAGGCCCCGTTCGCTAGCAAGTACTCCGGGAGGGTCTATCGTTGTTACCAGTAAAGACCCTGAATTACACCGCACCGTCTCTGAGTGGTTCCTGCTACCCCCATCTTCCACGTCGGCTGCCCTGAGGCCATACCCCTCCCGTTGGGGGTTATACTATCACGCTGCACAATTCTACACCGGCCTCAGCGGTCTGCCCCGCAGCGGCAGCTCCATAGCTGCAAATCAACGGGTGGCGTAGTCGACACTCAAATAACACCTATCAAGACTGCCACACACTGAGTTTGACTCCCTGGGCACGGACCGGGTCCCCGCCACTCGGAGACTACAACCCTCCTCTGATCCGGTTCCGGGTAAGCCCCCGTGCGCGAGACGCTGCGCGACACAGCAGGCCCAGGGGCGCGTCATAGGCACATCAGGGGCTCTCCAAACGCAACATGGCGTCCACTAATTATTCAAGCAAATTTTACATTCAAAAAGTCAAATGGCGCTCCTTCCCTTCCGAACTCTGCCGTGCGCCCAAACAGTTTTTTTCTCCCGCATATGGGGTATAGGCTTACTCAGGAGAAATTTTACAACAAATGGTAAGGTACAATTTCTCCTGTTACCCTTATGAAAATGCAAAATTGGGGGCTAAAATAAATTTTTGTGGGAAAAAAGTGAAAATCTTATTTTTACGGCTCAATGTTATAAACTTCTGTAAAGCTCCTGGGGGCTCAAGATTTTGACCACACATCTAGATAAGTTCCCTGAGTGGTCTAGATTCCAAAATGGGGTCACTTGTGGGGGGTTTCCACTATTTAGGCTTATCAGGGGCTCTCCAAATGCAACATGGCGTCCGCTAATTATTCAAGCAAATTTTACATTCAAAAAGTCAAATGGTGCTCCTTCCCATCCAAGCCCAGTGGTTTGCCCCCCCACATATGGGATATTGGCGTGCTCAGGAGAAATTGCACAACAAATTTTGGGGTCTAATTTTTCCTGTTACCCTTGCAAAAATAAAAAAAATGGTGTCTAATTTAACATTTTTGTGAAAAAAGTTAAATGCTATTTTTTTTCTTCCACATTCCAAAAATTCCTGTGAAGCACCTGAAGGGTTAATAAACTTCTTGAATGTGGTTTTGAGCACCTTGAGGGGTGCAGCTTTTAGAATGGTGTCACTTTTTGGTGTTTTCTGTCATAAAGGCCCTTCAAAGTCACTTCAAATGCGATGTGGTCCCTAAAAAAATGGTTTTGTACATTTTGTTGGAAAAATGAGAAATCGCTGGCCAACTTTTAACCCTTATTTTACCACAATCATGAAGTACAATATGTCACAAAAACAATCTCAGAATCAGTGGGATCCGTTGAAGCATTTCAGAGTTATTACCTCATAAAGTGACAATGGTCAGAACTGTAAAAATTGGCCTGGTCATTAACGTGCAAACTACCCTCGGGGGTAAAGGGGTTGATGTTTTTGGTCCTACATTTGGGATTCAATCAGAAACTATTGCCAATGGTCATGAGAGAAACTGCCTTCGGTAGCGGTGTTGTCTGCGATACACGTTGCTTTGAATGGCGCCATAAAACTGCTGACAACAGTGATTGGCTACAGCTTTGGCATTGGGCAGGATACAAGCCAGCAATGTAGAGACAATAATTTGTTATTTTCAAACACACCAAGCCACTGAGTAAAATAAAATCCAGAAAACCGCTTTAATAACCAAAAATCACCTATTTTGTGTATACAGATCCTATGAAAATGTATGTGTCTCCATTGTAGCAGTCTCAAAATCATTGTAGCCGGGTACTGGTGGGGGTTTCAACCATGGTTGAATTACTGCTGCTGGAGAGGTACAGTGACATGTAAAAGTTTGGGCACCCCTGGTCAAAATTACTATTATTGTGAACAGTTAAGTAAGTTGAATATGAAATGATCTCTAAAAGGCCTAAAGTTAAAGATGACATTTCCTTTGTATTTTAAGCAAAGAATATATATATTTTCATCTTTTATATTTTAAAATTTACAAAAAATTAAATGGGCCAATGCAAAAGTTTGGCCACCCGGCAAGGTTAGTACCTAATAGCATCACCTTTTGCAAGTATCACAGCTTGTAAATGCTTTTTGTAGCCAGACAAGAGTCTTTAAACTCTTGTTGGAGGGATTTTAACCCATTCTTCCTTGGAAAACTCTTCCAGTTCTGTTAAATTCTCGGGTAGTCTTGAATGCACTGCTATTCTGAGGTCTAGCCACAGATTCTCAATGATGATCAGATCAGGGGACTGTGAGGGCCATTGTAAAACCTTCAGCTTGCGCCTTTTGAGGTAGTCTATTGTGGATTATGACAAGTGTTTAGGATCATTATCTATTTGTAGAAGCCATCCTCTTTTCAAGATGTTTTACAGATGGTGCTATGTTTACATCAAGAATTTGTTGAAATTTAATTGAATCCATTCTGCCCTCTAACCGTGAAATATTCCCCGCGCCATTGGCTGCAACATAACAATAAAGCACGATTGATTCAGCCCATGCCTAATGGTTGGCAAGTTGTTCTTTTTCTGAAATTGTGTGCCCTTTTTTCTCCACACATACTTTTGATCATTGTGGCCAAAGAGTTCTATTTTAACCTCATTGGTCCACAGGACTTATTTCCAAAATGCATCAGGATTGTTTAGATGTAATTTTGCATACTTCTGACACAGAATTTTATGGTGAGGATACAGGAGAGGTTTTCTTCTGATGACTTCCATGAAGGCCATATTTGTGCAGGTGTCTCTGAACAGTAGAACAATGTACCACAATTCTAGAGTCTGAGCCTGCTAAATCTTTCTGAATGTCTTTTATAGTCAAGTAGGGATTCCGATTTGCCTTTCTAGCAATCCTACAAGCAGCTCTCACTGAAATTTTGCTTGATCTTCCAGACCTTATCTTGACCTCCACTGTTCCTGTTAACTGTCATTTCTTAATTACACTTCGAACTGAGGAAAGGGCATCTTGAAAATGCTTTGCTATCTTCTTATAGCCTTCTCCTGCTTTGTGGGCCTCCACCATTTTCATTTTCAGAGTGCTAGGCAGCTGCTTAGAAGAACCCATGGCTGCTGTTTTTTGGCTCAAGGTTAGAGAAGGCTGGGAAATTTGCACAGCCAGTCAATCTCTGCATGTGTCACAGCTGTCTAACAGCCTGACACTTGCAGCTGCGGCGACAATAAAAGAAATCCCGAGCACGCTGAAATGCTCGCCGGAAAGGGTTAATGAAACATACTCAATCATCACTAGTTATATGAATTGAGGTGGGAAGATGAGTGAGAGCAATGCACAGTATATGATAATGAATTAGGGTGGGAGGATGGGTGAGAGCACCGCACAGTATGTGATAATGAATTGGGGTGGGAGGATGGGTGATAGAACTGCACAGTATGGGATGATGAATTGGGTTGATAGCACTGCAGAGTATGTTATTCTGAATTGGGGTGTGTGGCTGCGTGAGAGCACTGCACAGTATGTGATAATGAGTTGGGGTGGAAGGAAGGGTGGGAGCACTGCACAGTATGTGATAATGAATAGGGATGGGAGGTTGAGTGAGAGCACTGCACAGTATGTGATAATGAATTGGGGTGGGAGGTTGAGTAAGAGCACTGGCCCACCAGGGGACCGGAGGATCTTCCGGTGGGCCCAGACACTGACAGCTGCTGGCACAGTGAGCATATCTCACATGTGCCAGCGATGTGCGTACTGACCTCTCTCCCCGGTTGTCTAACTGGGAAGAGCAGTGACATAAGAAGCCGTCAGGGCTCAACAGCGATCTATTACTCCCAACTAGTGCGCCGCAGTCTGCAACAGGGGAGCCTGGCTTCAGTGTTATCAGTGATGCGCGCACTGCTCTCCCGGGTTACTCTGGGAGGAGCCACCAGCAGGACATCATTACTCCTTGCAGCTCCTTCCAGAGTTACACAACCCGGACGAGAGAGCACAGTGCGCATCACTGAACACTTAGGCTGTGTGCCCACTATGCATTTTTTAAGCGTTTCCGCAGCAGCAATTCCGCTGCAGAAATGCTTAAAAAACGCTTGGTAGAAGGTCTGCAATGTTCCCCAATGATAATCCGCATGTGCTGTGCACATGCTGCGGAAATTTCCACTGCGGATTATCACTGCGGAAAAATCCGCAGCACTACCACTACTATTTTGCGTAATCGCGGCGTTTTCGCCGCCATTGACTTGCGTTGAATCGCTTAATATCCGCATGACTACACGTGCACATGCGGATATTAAGCGATTCAATGTGCGGATGGTACCCGGGTCTGGAGAAGAGGAGACTCTCCTCCAGACCCGGGTACCATAGTACCTTTAAAGAAAATAATTAAAATAAAAAATATACATTATGCTCACCTTCCGATGTTCCCCGGTCTCCATAGTGATGCGTCATGGCTCCCCGACAGCTTGCTATGGTCTAAAAAGACCTGCCATGACGTCATTTAGTCATGTGACTGGTCACGCGACCGCTGACGTCGGCGGTCGCGTGACCTGTCACATGACTAAATGACGTCATGGAAGGTCCTTTTAGACTACCGCGAGCCTCCCAACACACTGAATACACCAGAGGAGACTGGGGCCATCGGAAGGCATTTGACAACCCGCATGCGAAATCGCATGATTAAAACGCTTCACTTACGCTTGTCCCTGGCAGGAAAAACGCATGTAAAATCCGCATGCGTTTTTTCTGCCAGGGAGATGCAGAAACACCCCGGAAAATTCCGGAGCATTTCTGCATCGTGGGCACTTAGCCTTAGGCTATGTGCCCACGATGCAGAAATGAAGCAGAAAATTTCTGCAGCATTTCTGCATCTCCCTGGCAGAAAAAAACGCATGCAGATTGTGCATGCGTTTTTCCTGCAGAATACATGCGGATCCACATGCGGGTTCACATGCGTTTCCGCATGCAGAGTGACAAGCACTTTCCAGGCGATAGCATCACTTGGAAAGTGCTTGACAACTAGGTCACACTGTATAAATCCATGCAAACAGCATGGATTTATACAGTGTGAACCGTAAAAATAAAACAAATAAAGCTATACTCACCCCGGAGGCCCCGGCGTGGCTGCAGCGCTCGTTCCTGTCTGGTTCCCGGCTGCCGGCATATCGCGAGACAGAGCGGTGAAGGGCCTGCGGTCACATGACTGTGACGTCACCGAAGGTCCTTCAGCGCTGCTGGCATTCAGAGAGAAGACGCCGGACAGGTGAGTATAAACTTTATTTGTTATTTTATTCTTTTTTTACAGGTACAATGGTACCCAGGTCTGGATGAGAGTCTCCTCTCCTCCAGAACTGGGTACCATCCGCACATAGAGACGCATAGAAGCCGCTTGTACAAATGTACAGTCGCGGTTTCTATGCGTCTCAATGCAAGTCAATGGCGGGAGTTCCGCTGCGCTTCCGCAAAATTAAATGACATGCTGCGGATTTTTGTACGTAGCATAAACGCTGCGGAAAAATCCGCAGCATGTGCATAGAACTTGCGGAATCCCATTGGGGACCATGGGGTGCGGATATACATGCGTTTTTCAAGCGTTTACGCTGCGGAAATTCCGCAGCATATACGCTTGAAAAATGCTACGTGGGCACACAGCCTTAAGCCAGGTTCCCCTTTTGCAGACTGCTAGTTATAGGTAATAAACTGTTGATGCACCCTGATAGCTTCTTATGTCACTGCTCTTCCCTGCCTTGAATAAGCAGAGAGCGGTGCAGCTCTTGATAAGGCTAACACTGATTAGCTGTACAGCTAATCAGTGTTAGCTTTGTGTGTGTCCTCCCCGGATGTACAGCACAGCCTGTGATTCACACAGTGCCCGCTCCCCTCCCACACAGTGTCAGCAGCAGAGGGAGATAGACAATTCCCTGCTACAGTTGCAGTGATTGCAGGAGGTCCCCTGCCAGCCTAATAGTGAGTAAGTGCAATGGGGATTTAGTCAGGAGTGATAGAGGGGGAGGGGTCTAAGTTACTTTGGGATGAATGAGGGCCCTATTCTCTCACATCCTTATTATCACCCCTGACTGCACCCCTCACTCTATCTCACCCCTGACTGATCCCCATCCCCTTACATCACCCCTGACTGAGCCCCCTCTCCCTGTATCACCCCTGACTGTGCCCCCTCTCCCTGTATCACCCCTAATTGAGCCCCCTCTTCCTGTATCACCTTTCACTGTGCCCCCTCTCCCTGTATCACCTCTCACTGCACCCCCTCTTCTTGTATCACTCCTGACTGCACCCCCTCTCCCTGTATCACTACTGACTGAGCCCCCTCTCCCTGTAGCACACCTGACTGAGCCCCCTCTCCGTGTATCACCCCTGACTGAGCCTCCTCTCCGTGTATCACCCTGACTGAGCCCCCCATCCATGTATCACCCCTGACTGAGCCCCCTCTCTCCATGTATCACCACTGACTCAGCCCCCTCTCCATGTATCACCCCTGACTGAGCCCACTCTCCGTGTATCACCCCTGACTGAGCCCCTTTACCATGTATCACCCCTGACTGAGCCCCTTCACCGTGTATCACCCTTGACTGAGCCCCTTCACCATGTATCACCCCTGACTGAGCCCCCTCTGCGTGTATCACCCCTGACTGAGGCCCCTCTCCCTGTATCCCCCCTGACTGAGCCCCCTCTCCCTGTATCACTCCTGACTGAGCCCCCTCCCCCTGTATCACCACTGACTGAGCCCCTACTCCCTGTATCACCCCCGGCTTCTGCGCCCCATCTCCCTGTATCACCCCTCACTGAGCCCCCCTTCCTGTATCCCCTCTCACTGTGCCTCCTCTCCCTGATCATCTCTCACTGCACCCCCTCTTCCTGTATCACTCCTGACTGTGCCCCCTCTCCCTGTATCACTACTGACTGCGCCCCCTCTCCCTGTATCACCCTTGACAGCCCCCTCTCCGTGTATCACCTTGACTGAGCCCCCTCTCTGTGTATCACCCCTGACTGAGCCCCCTCTCTGTGTATCACCCTTGACTGAGCCTCTCTCTGTGTACCACCCCTGACTGAGCCCCCTCTCTGTGTATCACCCCTGACTGAGCCAACTCTCCGTGTATCACCCCTGACTGAGCTCCCTCTCCCTGTATTACTCCTGACTGAGCCCCCTCTCCCGTATTTTTCGGACTATAAGACGCACTGGACCATAACACGCTCCTAGGTTTTAGAAGAGGAAAATGGAAATTTTTTTTTTTGCAAAAAATGTTGTCTTGATTCACTGTTCAGAGGGAGGGGGTCTGCTGCTGACACTGTTATAGGGATAATGTCCCCCAATTCTGTTAATATCCCCCTATCCTGGTATATATGGCCCCTTCCTTCCTGCTATACGTGGCCCTCATCACCATCCTGATATGCATGGCACCCCTCATCCCCATCCTGGTATGCATGGCACTCCAATCCCCCATCCTGGTATGCATGGCACCCCAAGCTTCCATCCTGGTATGCATGGCACCCCAATCCCCTATCCTGGTATGCATCGCACCCTCATCCCCATCCTGGAATGCATGGCACCCTTATCCCCATCCTGGTATGCATGGCACCCCTCATCCTGGTATGCAAGGCACCCCTCATCCTGGTATGCATGGCACCCCTCATCCTGGTATGCATGGCACCCCTCATCCCTCTTCCTGGTATGCATGGCACCCCCTGATCCCCATCCTGGTATGCAAGGCACACCTCATCCTGTTATGCAAGACACCCCTCATCCTGGTATGCATGGCATCCCTCATCCTGGTATACATGGCACCCCTCAACCTGCTATGCATGGCACTCCTCTTCCTAGTATGCATGGCACACCTCTCCCTCTTCCTGGTATGCATGGCACTTCTCATCCCTCTTCCTGGTATGCATGGCACCCTTCATCCCTCATCCTGGTATGTATGGCACCCCTTATTCCTCATCCTGATATGCATGGCACCCTTCATCCCTCTTCCTGGTATGTATGGCCCTCTTATTATTCTTCCTGGTATGCATGGCACCCTTCATCCTGGTATGCATGGCACCCTTATCCCTCATCCTGGTATGCATGGAATCCTTCATCACTCTTCCTGGTATGTATGGTCCCCCTCATCCTATGGCCCCCCTCATTCCTCTTCCTGGTATGTATGACACCCTTCATCCCTCTTCCTGGTATGTATACCCCCCTCATTCCTCTTCCTGGTATGTATGGCACCCTTCATCCTTCTTCCTGGTATGTATGGCCCCCTTCAACCCTCTTCCTGGTATGCATGGCAGCCTTCATCCCTCATCCTGGTATGTATGGCACCCCTTATCCCTCATTCTGGTATGCATGGCAACCTTCAACCCTCTTCCTGGTATGTATGCCCCCCTCATTCCTCTTCCTGGTATGCATGGCACTCTTCATCCCTCTTCCTCGTATGTATGTCACCCCTCATCCTTGTATGCATGGCACCCTTATCCCTCATCCTGGTATGCATGACACCCTTCATCCCTCTTCCTGGTATGTATGCCCCCCTCATCCCTCTTCCTGGTATGTATGACCCCTCTCATCCCTTTTCCTGGTATGTATGGCACCCCTTATTCCTCATCCTGGTATGCATGGCACCCTTCATCCTTCTTCCTGGTATGTATGCCCCCCCTCATTCCTCTTCCTGATATGCATAGTACCCTTCATCCCTCTTCCTGGTATGTATGGCACCCCTCATCCTAGTATGCATGGCACCCTTATCCTGCATCCTGGTATGCATTGCACCCTTCATCCCTCTTACTGGTATGTATGGCCACCCTCATCCTGGTATGCATGGCACCCTTATCCCGCATCCTGGTATGCATGGCACCCTTCATCACTCTTCCTGGTATGTATGACCCCCCTCATCCTTCTTCCTGGTATGTATGGTCCCCTTCATCCCTCTTCCTGGTATATATGGCCCCCCCAGCATCCCTCTTCCTGGTATGCATGGTACCCCTCTTCCTGGTATGCTTGGCACCCCCTGACCCCCATCATGCTGCACGCAAAACATAAACAGTTATATCTCCTCTTCTCTGCACCAGCGCTGCATCCTGCTCTGCTGCCGACACTGATCTCACTGTGTGAGCCGTGCATGGCGTCACTGCCATGCACCCTCACACTGAGATGCTGTGCCGAAATAGTCAGTGCTTCCCACACAGGGACTATTGGCGAGGGGAGCAGTGACCATTCACTCACCTTAATAGTGCGCACACTGTACCCGCAGTGCGGCTCCTACTGCGGCTCTGCGGTTGTGTATGCCTGCTATTAAAGATCATGAATATTCAATACTCCCCAAGCCCATGGGAGTGGGTTGTAGTGAATATTCATGGTCTTAAATAGCGGGCACACTGCCGAGCTGTAGTAGGAGTCGCACTACGGGGACAGTGTATACGCTATCAAGGAAAATTAATATTCACTATTCCCCACGGCAAAAGAGACTTTAGCTGTAGTAATAGTAAAAATATCTTTGTATTAATACAATTTAAAAACACACAAAAACAAGGAAAAAGGGAAAAAGGGATCCTCACAATGGGGAGGAGAACATTCCAAACAACAAACACAACTCTCTCAAATAAGTGATAAATAGTGGTATGGAAAATAGCTAGGCACAATTCGACGGTTAAAGTTCCCAAGTTGGTACATATAATAATTAATTGCACATTGATAGGCCACAGACGAACAAAACAAAGTGCATATTGCATAATATTGAGTGCCTATCTGAATATAATATAGAGGGAATTTCCCATGATAATGAACAATACCATCAGTATACTGTATATGCAAATTGCCTCTTCGGAGAAAGAGAAGACTTGTACTCTATAGCGCCACCTATTGGCAGTAGCGATCCTACAAGTCACAATCAACCCTTTAACGAGTTGTGCAATATGACTTAGGATAAAACCCAAATCAGAATCTCAATTTGCAGACACGGTGTTTCGGGCTGTTGGCCCTCATCAGTGTAAAGTATGAGAACTGATTTGGCTAGGTGAGAGGCTCTGGACTGAGGTCTAAGGGGTAGCGTTTCTCCTTATGGAGAGTGACACACCAGCTCTGGCATCTCAAGGTAAGGAGGCTTATTCGCCATGCAATGCTCCTCTGGGAAATTTAATCAGTATATATAAACTATGGAAAATGACCACATGAGGCCGCCAAAGCAGCAGTAAATGACACTAGCTTGTCAAGATAAGTAACATTATAGAGATTATTGAATAGCCACCTTAACATTTATACCTTGGTGATAACCACAGAGAGGGGGGTGTTGTGGGCCCCCCTCTCTGTGGTTATCAGTGTGCAATTAATTATTATATGTACCAACTTGGGAACTTTAACCATCGCATTGTCCCTAACTATTTTCCTTACTACTATTTACCACTCATTCGAGAGAGTTGTGTTGTGGAATGCTCTCCCCTCCATTGTGAGGTTTCCTTTTTCCTTGATTTTGTGTGTTTTTAAAATTGTAATAATAAAAATATATTTTTACTATTACTGCAGCTAGAGTCTCTTTTGCCCTTGTCTGTAATCATGACTTTAAGGGGCTTTTGATGTATTATCAATCTTGTGAAGTGTCTAGCAGTTTAAACTCTATTGAACATTATGAGACTAGGTATATATGCTCGGACTATAAGACGCACCCCCCACTTTTCTCCAAAATTTTGGAGGAAAAAAGTGCGTCTTATAGTCCGAAAAATACGGTATATAGTGCAGATATTGCTATATTTACTACTGATGCACCCTTTCCACTGTCTTGATCCACAACTGGTGGTCTTGTCAAGTATTTATTTCTATGTAGCTACATAGTGGGCCCCAGGAATGATTTTCTCTGGTGGGCCCAATGTTCTGCAGTCCGACGCTGTGAATTGGGTTGGGAGGATGAGTGAGACCACAGCACAGTATGTGATAATGAATTGGGGTGGGAGGATGGGTGAGCGCTCTGCACAGTATGTTATAATGAATTGGTGTGGGGGATGGGTGAGAGCACTTCACAGTATGTTATAATTAATTGGGGGGGATGGGTAAGAGCACTGCACAGTATGTTATAGTGAATTGGGGTGGTGGGGATGGGTGAGAGTGTGGCACCCCAGGGGTCCGGTTGCCACAGTGGCATTGCCTCCCTCTCAAGAGGTGATGCCATGCCTGGAAGCAAGCAGGGGTCCCCTAATCAGGTTTTACTAAGCATGCAACACTTTCCTGGCTCCAGACCAGCAAGGGGAGTTCCTCCCCTTGGCAACTGGGATCTGGGGGCGGGGTTAGTTAGTCTGAGGAGAGCAGACAGGAGTTGAAGTGAGGACGTCGATGAGAGAGGAGCTGGGGAGTGGAGCTGCACGGCAGTTCACCCCAGAGGGACACAGAAGAACGGGACACCAGAGTCCGAGGTTGTGGGGCACTGAAGGCCCAGCAGCAGAAACCGGAGGGTAGGAGACTGCAGGTCTCCTGGCCCCATCAGACGCCCGGAGGCTCAGCAGCACCGCAGGGCCCAGCACCACCACGTGGGAGCGACGCACTAGCAAGGCCCGAGCTGCCTGCCATACGGGTGAGCACAGAAATGTTACACTCAGGGACGAGGGCCACCGCACAGCTACAAGCAGCAGGGCCAAAGAGTTTAGTGGAAAGGGAAGGCCCCCAACTTCACCTGGCAATGAGGATTCTTTACTTTCTTCCAGGCTGCCCGGACTTCCACTTCTAGCCAGTACCCTAGTCCCGGCTTGTCTAATCACCACCAGTAAAGATAAGAGGAAACTGCCATTAAGTTGTGGACTGATTATTGCTGCGCCATCAACCCCTGCACTGCAACGCCCAGCATAACCTATAACATCAACACTGCCCTGGAGCTAAGCTCTGCGTGTGGAGAGCCACACCATCCCTGCTGCACTCACATCAGCTCCAGAGGACCTGCTCCGCAGCAGCGGCTCCCTTTAGCCGCATACCACAGGTGGCGTCACAAACTTTATACAATCACTATAAATACCCTATCAATAACAACTTTTATTGACCGCCCTGGGTCACGGACCGGGTCACCGCCACTGTGACTTCTCCCCCAGCATCTCCCGTCCCGGCACCGAGTACCCCACGGCCCAGGGGGCGCGTCAAGAGCACTGCACTGTATGTTATAATGAATTGGGTTGTGGGGATGGGTGAGAGCACTGCACAATATGTTGTAATGCATTGGGTGGGAAGATGGGTGAGAGCACTGCCCAGTATGTTATAATGAATTGGGGTGGAGTATGGGTGAGAGCACAGTATGTTATAATGAATTTGGGCCCGAGCGTATGTGGTTATACTGAATTGGGGTATGTAACTATAATGAATTGGCTATACTGTATTGGGGGGTATATGACTAATGAATTGGGGATATGTAATTTTAATTTTGGGGTATACAATTAGAATGAATTGGGGAGAGGACATGTAATTATAATGAATTGGGGGAGCGTGAGGAGCACAGTCGGGGGTTGAGGATGCAGGAGAGTGACTGGTAATGAATTGGGGGAAGAACACAGGGGCTAATTAATTTGTATTTTTGTTGGGCGAGGAAAAGTGACTAATTATAGTTAGTGGGGTCAAAGTGGTGGTGTATTTATATTTTTAATGGTGGGGTGCACAATGGCTAATTATTTATTAATGGTTGGTGCATGTCTGTATTCAGAGGCACAGTGTGGGGGGATACTTTTTTCAGGAAACAAATGTGTATATGTATATATATATATATATATATTTATAGTAGCTATTGAACCCATTCTACACCCAAGTGGCGAGCATTTTTATTGGTATATGGTCTCCCATGCTGGTATGTGCTGCCCCCATCCTGGTATTTGTGCTGCCCCCATCCTGTCCCCACCATCCTATCATGGTATGCATGGCACCCCTCACCCCCAATCCTGGTATGCATGGCACCCCTCACCCCCAATCCTGGTATGCATGGCACCCCTCACCCCCAATCCTGGTATGCATGGCAAACCTCCCCCCCAATCCTGGTATGCATGGCACCCCTCAACCCCAATCCCAGAAGTCATGGCACCCCTCACCCCCAATCCTGGTATGCATGGCACCCCTCATCCCCAATCCTGGTATGTGTGGTACTCCTCATTCCTATCCTGGTATGCATAGTACCCCATCCCTCATCCCTATCCTGGTATGTATGGTATCCCTCATCCTGGTATGCATGGGCCCCTCACCCACATCCTGGTATGCATGGCACCCCTCACCCCCATCCTGGTATGCATGGCACTCCTCATCCCTATCCTGGTATGCATGGCCCCTTATCCAAATCCTGGTATGCATGACTCCTCTCATCCCCAATCCCGGTATACATGGTACCCCTCATCCCTATCCTGGTATGTATGGTACCCCTCATCCTGGTATGCATGGCACCCCTCATCCCCAATCCAGGTATGCATGGCACCCCTCATCCCCAATCCTGGTATGCATGGCTCAGTCATCCCCAATCCTGGCATGCATGGCTCTCATCATCCCTATCCTGGTATGCATGGCACTCCTCATCCCTATCCTGGTATGCATGGGCCCCTCATCCCCAATCCTGGCATGCATGGCTCCGTCATCCCCAATCCTGGCATGCATGGCTCTCATCATCCCTATCCTGGTATGCATGGCACTCCTCATCCCTATCCTGGTATGCATGGGCCCCTCATCCCCAATCCTGGTATATATGGTACCCCTCATCCCTATCCTGGTATGTATGGTACCCCTCATCCTGGTATGCATGGCACCCCTCATCCCTATTCTGTTATGTATGGTACCCCTCATCCTGGTATGCATGGCACCCCTCATCCCAATTCTGGTATGTATGGCCTCCTCATCCCAGAAACCTGGTATGCATGGCACCCAATCCTTCATCCTAGTATGCATGGCACCCCTCATCCTTATCCTGGTATGCATGGTCCCCTCATCCCCAATCCTGGTATGCATAGCTCCCTCTTCCCCAATCCTGGTATGCATGGCTCCCTCATCCCCAATCCTGGTATGTATAGCATCCCTCATCCCAAATCCTGGTATGCATGGCAGCCCTCATCCCCAATCCTGGTATGCATGGCACCCCTCATCCCCAATCCTGGTATGCATGGCTCCCTCATCCCAATCCTGGTATGCATGGCACCCCTCATCCCCAATCCTGGCATGCATGGCTCCCTCACCCCCATCTTGGTATGCATGGCACTCCTCATCCCTATCCTGGTATGCATGGCATTCCTCATCCCTATGATGGTATGCATGGGCCCCTCATCCCTAATCCTGGTATACATGGTACCCCTCATCCCTATCCTGGTATGCATGGCACCACTCATCCACAATCCGGTATGCATGGCACCCCTCATCCCCAATCCTGGTATGCATGGCTCCGTCATCCCCAATCCTGGTATGCATGGCTCTCACCGTCCCTATCCTGGTATGCATGGCACTCCTCATCCCTATCCTGGTATGCATGGGCCCCTCATCCACAATTCTGGTATACATGGTACCCCTCATCCCTATCCTGGTATGTATGGTATCCCTCATCCTGGTATGCATGGGCCCCTCACCCACATCCTGGTATGCATGGCACCCCTCACCCCCATCCTGGTATGCATGGCACTCCTCATCACTATCCTGGTATGCATGGCCCCTTATCCAAATCCTGGTATGCATGACTCCTCTCATCCCCAATCCCGGTATACATGGTACCCCTCATCCCTATCCTGGTATGTATGGTACCCCTCATCCTGGTATGCATGGCACCCCTCATCCCCAATCCAGGTATGCATGGCACCCCTCATCCCCAATCCTGGTATGCATGGCTCCGTCATCCCCAATCCTGGCATGCATGGCTCTCATCATCCCTATCCTGGTATGCATGGCACTCCTCATCCCTATCCTGGTATGCATGGGCCCCTCATCCCCAATCCTGGTATATATGGTACCCCTCATCCCTATCCTGGTATGCATGGCACTCCTCATCCCTATCCTGGTATGCATGGGCCCCTCATCCCCAATCCTGGTATGCATGGCTCCGTCATCCCCAATCCTGGCATGCATGGCTCTCATCATCCCTATCCTGGTATGCATGGCACTCCTCATCCCTATCCTGGTATGCATGGGCCCCTCATCCCCAATCCTGGTATATATGGTACCCCTCATCCCTATCCTGGTATGTATGGTACCCCTCATCCTGGTATGCATGGCACCCCTCATCCCTATTCTGTTATGTATGGTACCCCTCATCCTGGTATGCATGGCACCCCTCATCCCAATTCTGGTATGTATGGCCTCCTCATCCCAGAAACCTGGTATGCATGGCACCCAATCCTTCATCCTAGTATGCATGGCACCCCTCATCCTTATCCTGGTATGCATGGTCCCCTCATCCCCAATCCTGGTATGCATAGCTCCCTCTTCCCCAATCCTGGTATGCATGGCTCCCTCATCCCCAATCCTGGTATGTATAGCATCCCTCATCCCAAATCCTGGTATGCATGGCACCCAATCCTTCATCCTAGTATGCATGGCACCCCTCATCCTTATCCTGGTATGCATGGTCCCCTCATCCCCAATCCTGGTATGCATAGCTCCCTCTTCCCCAATCCTGGTATGCATGGCTCCCTCATCCCCAATCCTGGTATGTATAGCATCCCTCATCCCAAATCCTGGTATGCATGGCAGCCCTCATCCCCAATCCTGGTATGCATGGCACCCCTCATCCCCAATCCTGGTATGCATGGCTCCCTCATCCCAATCCTGGTATGCATGGCACCCCTCATCCCCAATCCTGGCATGCATGGCTCCCTCACCCCCAACTTGGTATGCATGGCACTCCTCATCCCTATCCTGGTATGCATGGCATTCCTCATCCCTATGATGGTATGCATGGGCCCCTCATCCCTAATCCTGGTATACATGGTACCCCTCATCCCTATCCTGGTATGTATGGTACCCCTCATCCTGGTATGCATGGCACCACTCATCCACAATCCGGTATGCATGGCACCCCTCATCCCCAATCCTGGTATGCATGGCTCCGTCATCCCCAATCCTGGTATGCATGGCTCTCACCGTCCCTATCCTGGTATGCATGGCACTCCTCATCCCTATCCTGGTATGCATGGGCCCCTCATCCACAATTCTGGTATACATGGTACCCCTCATCCCTATCCTGGTATGTATGGTATCCCTCATCCTGGTATGCATGGGCCCCTCACCCACATCCTGGTATGCATGGCACCCCTCACCCCCATCCTGGTATGCATGGCACTCCTCATCCCTATCCTGGTATGCATGGCCCCTTATCCAAATCCTGGTATGCATGACTCCTCTCATCCCCAATCCCGGTATACATGGTACCCCTCATCCCTATCCTGGTATGTATGGTACCCCTCATCCTGGTATGCATGGCACCCCTCATCCCCAATCCAGGTATGCATGGCACCCCTCATCCCCAATCCTGGTATGCATGGCTCCGTCATCCCCAATCCTGGCATGCATGGCTCTCATCATCCCTATCCTGGTATGCATGGCACTCCTCATCCCTATCCTGGTATGCATGGGCCCCTCATCCCCAATCCTGGTATATATGGTACCCCTCATCCCTATCCTGGTATGCATGGCACTCCTCATCCCTATCCTGGTATGCATGGGCCCCTCATCCCCAATCCTGGTATGCATGGCTCCGTCATCCCCAATCCTGGCATGCATGGCTCTCATCATCCCTATCCTGGTATGCATGGCACTCCTCATCCCTATCCTGGTATGCATGGGCCCCTCATCCCCAATCCTGGTATATATGGTACCCCTCATCCCTATCCTGGTATGTATGGTACCCCTCATCCTGGTATGCATGGCACCCCTCATCCCTATTCTGTTATGTATGGTACCCCTCATCCTGGTATGCATGGCACCCCTCATCCCAATTCTGGTATGTATGGCCTCCTCATCCCAGAAACCTGGTATGCATGGCACCCAATCCTTCATCCTAGTATGCATGGCACCCCTCATCCTTATCCTGGTATGCATGGTCCCCTCATCCCCAATCCTGGTATGCATAGCTCCCTCTTCCCCAATCCTGGTATGCATGGCTCCCTCATCCCCAATCCTGGTATGTATAGCATCCCTCATCCCAAATCCTGGTATGCATGGCAGCCCTCATCCCCAATCCTGGTATGCATGGCACCCCTCATCCCCAATCCTGGTATGCATGGCTCCCTCATCCCAATCCTGGTATGCATGGCACCCCTCATCCCCAATCCTGGCATGCATGGCTCCCTCACCCCCATCTTGGTATGCATGGCACTCCTCATCCCTATCCTGGTATGCATGGCATTCCTCATCCCTATGATGGTATGCATGGGCCCCTCATCCCTAATCCTGGTATACATGGTACCCCTCATCCCTATCCTGGTATGTATGGTACCCCTCATCCTGGTATGCATGGCACCACTCATCCACAATCCGGTATGCATGGCACCCCTCATCCCCAATCCTGGTATGCATGGCTCCGTCATCCCCAATCCTGGTATGCATGGCTCTCACCGTCCCTATCCTGGTATGCATGGCACTCCTCATCCCTATCCTGGTATGCATGGGCCCCTCATCCACAATTCTGGTATACATGGTACCCCTCATCCCTATCCTGGTATGTATGGTATCCCTCATCCTGGTATGCATGGGCCCCTCACCCACATCCTGGTATGCATGGCACCCCTCACCCCCATCCTGGTATGCATGGCACTCCTCATCCCTATCCTGGTATGCATGGCCCCTTATCCAAATCCTGGTATGCATGACTCCTCTCATCCCCAATCCCGGTATACATGGTACCCCTCATCCCTATCCTGGTATGTATGGTACCCCTCATCCTGGTATGCATGGCACCCCTCATCCCCAATCCAGGTATGCATGGCACCCCTCATCCCCAATCCTGGTATGCATGGCTCCGTCATCCCCAATCCTGGCATGCATGGCTCTCCTCATCCCTATCCTGGTATGCATGGCACTCCTCATCCCTATCCTGGTATGCATGGCTCCGTCATCCCCAATCCTGGCATGCATGGCTCTCATCATCCCTGTCCTGGTATGCATGGCACTCCTCATCCCTATCCTGGTATGCATGGGCCCCTCATCCCCAATCCTGGTATATATGGTACCCCTCATCCCTATCCTGGTATGTATGGTACCCCTCATCCTGGTATGCATGGCACCCCTCATCCCTATTCTGTTATGTATGGTACCCCTCATCCTGGTATGCATGGCACCCCTCATCCCAATTCTGGTATGTATGGCCTCCTCATCCCAGAAACCTGGTATGCATGGCACCCAATCCTTCATCCTAGTATGCATGGCACCCCTCATCCTTATCCTGGTATGCATGGTCCCCTCATCCCCAATCCTGGTATGCATAGCTCCCTCTTCCCCAATCCTGGTATGCATGGCTCCCTCATCCCCAATCTTGGTATGTATAGCATCCCTCATCCCCAATCCTGGTATGCATGGCAGCCCTCATCCCCAATCCTGGTATGCATGGCACCCCTCATCCCCAATCCTGGTATGCATGGCTCCCTCATCCCAATCCTGGTATGCATGGCACCCCTCATGCCCAATCCTGGCATGCATGGCTCCCTCACCCCCATCTTGGTATGCATGGCACTCCTCATCCCTATCCTGGTATGCATGGCATTCCTCATCCCTATGATGGTATGCATGGGCCCCTCATCCCCAATCCTGGTATACATGGTACCCCTCATCCCTATCCTGGTATGTATGGTACCCCTCATCCTGGTATGCATGGCACCACTCATCCACAATCCGGGTATGCATGGCACCCCTCATCCCCAATCCTGGTATGCATGGCTCCGTCATCCCCAATCCTGGTATGCATGGCTCTCACCGTCCCTATCCTGGTATGCATGGCACTCCTCATCCCTATCCTGGTATGCATGGGCCCCTCATCCACAATTCTGGTATACATGGTACCCCTCATCCCTATCCTGGTATGTATGGTACCCCTCATCCTGGTATGCATGGCACCCCTCATCTTAATTCTAGTATGTATGGCCTCCTCATCCCAGAAATCTGGTATGCATGGCACCCAATCCCTCATCCTAGTATGCATGGCACCCCTCATCCTTATCCTGGTATACATAGTACCCCTCATCCCTATTCTGGTATGCATGGTACCCCTCATCCTGGTATGCATGGCACTCCATCCCTCATCCTGGTATGCATGGTACCCCGCATTCCTATCCTGGTATGTATGGTACCCCTCATCCCTATTCTGGTATGCATGGCACCCCTCACCCCTCAATCCTGGTATGCATGGTTTCCTCACCCCCCAATCCTGGTATACATAGTCCCCTCACCCCCCAATCCTGGTATGCATGGTCCCCTCACCCCCCAATCCTGGTATTCATGGTCCCCTCATCCCCCAATAATGGTATGTTTGGTACCCCTCATCCTGGTATGCATGGTCCCCTCACCCCCAATCCTGGTATGCATGGTCCCCTCACCCCCCAATCCTGGTATGCATGGTCCCCTCATCCCCCAATAATGGTATGTGTGGTACCCCTCATCCTGGTATGCATGTTCCCCTCATCCCCCAATAATGGTATGTGTGGTTGGTACCCCTCATCCTGGTATGCATGGTCCCCTCACCCCCCAATCCTGGTATGTGTGGTACCCCTCACCCCCAAATCCTGGTATGCATGGTCTCCTCACCCCGCAAACCTGGCATGCATGGTCCCCTCACCCCCCAATCCTGGTATGCATGGTCCCCTCACCCTCCAATCCTGGTATGTGTGGTACCCCTCATTCTTGTATGCATGATCCCCTCACCCCACAATCTTGGTATGCATGGTCCCCTCACCCCACAATCCTGGTATGTGTGTCCCCCTCACCCCTCAATCATGGTATGTGTGGCCCCCTCACCCCACAATCCTGGTATGTGTGGCCCCCTCATCCCTTTCACGCTGTACTCACATACAAAAAAATAAACACTTATGCTCACCTTTCTTCCTTGTGCTTCAGCGCTACTGCGTCCTGTTCTGCTGGAGGCCGGGGGAGGAGTGTGGCGCCGGAGTACGCGCGTGCCCATACCGCGCTGTCCGGCGCCATTTTGCTGAAGACACACTGCAAATGTATCTTCAGTAAAATGGCGCCAGATAGCGCTATGCGCATGCACCGATCCGACGCCTCACTCCTGCCCCGGTCTCCGGCGAAAAGAGGTGCCGCGGCAACGCTCCTCCCGGTCAGGTAAGTATGTAAGTATGGCGCCGGGGATCGCGGTATGCATTCAGTGTCGACGCATACTGTGATCTCCGGCGCCATACACTCCTCTTACCTGTAACGGCTGGATGTGTGCTTCTGTCTGGAGCCAGACTGCGCTTTGCGCATGCGCAGTCTATAAAAGGCTTCAGACAGAGACACGCATCCCTGGTTATATTATAGATGTATATAATGAGGGACATACATATGTGACGCTTTTATTTTTAGGGGCGCGGTGAACAGTGAGGCAAACTCTGCAGTTGCCACATCACGGCTTTTGGACGTCGACAAGAAGAATTGACAAGATGGAGAAGGAACAAAGAAAATGATTGTAATCAGATGAGACATCAGCAGTAAGTTACTGGCTGCAAATATTTATTCTGTATCTGCACCATACAAAGGTTTACACAGTGTGGTGTAGCGACAAGCTTGGCGGTATACAGAGGTAAACACGGGATACTGTCTCTTTATATTTTTGGGTTAGTTTATTCAGCAGGCATAAACTACCCAGTATTCCATAAAGAAAAAACAAACACAGCGGTGGACGCGCTGTGCCCTCACAGTCATTGTTACCCCTAAGTGTGCCAAAATATCAGTCTCTGAGATCAGTCTGATTTTGTGGCCTAACAGGTAGTACTTAAGGGTATCAACCGCCCACTTGACGGCCAGGCACTCCTTTTCCACAATTGCATAATTCTTTTCGCAGGCCGAGAGTTTTCTGCTCGGGTACAGAATGGGGTTTTCCTCCCCATTTACCTCCTGTGATAAGATGGCTCCTATGCTGACGCCTGAGGCGTCCGTCTGGAGCACAAACTCTTTACGGAAGGCAGGTGCTATCAAGACCAGCTGGTTACATGGGGCGCGTGTCAGCTCCTGGAACGCTATATCTCTGCCTCAGAAGACCACTTAGACATCGCCATCTTCATACCTCGGTCAGGGGTGCCGCTATTGTGGCGAAATTCGGGATAAACCGCCAATAATACCCCACAATACCCAGAAAGGCCCATACCTGTTTTTTGGAGGCCAGTTGCGGGCAATTCTGGATTGCCTACACCTTGTTCATTTGCTGTTTTATTTCGCCCCTTCCAGCCACGTAGCCCAAGTATTTAGCCTTTTCCTTTCCTATGGCGCATTTTCTTGGGTTTATGGTAAACCCAGCATTTCTCAATGCATCCAGTACTACCTGTACCTTCTGCAGGTGGGTTCACCAATCTGGGCTGAAAATCATGATGTCATCCAAGTACACAGCAGCGTATTTTTTATGTGAGCACAGAATCCAGTCCATGGCCCTCTGGAAGGTATCTGGGGCTCCCTGTAGTCCGAACAGCATCCTGATGTGTTGAAAACACCCGTCGGGTGTAGAGAAGGCCATTTTCTCCTTGGCCCCATGGGCCAGGCGAATCTGCCTGTACCCTTTTGTTAGGTCCAGGGTAGTGATGTACCTGGCAGGCCCTAGCCTCTCAATAAGCTCATCGACCCGGGGCATTGGGTAGGTGTCAAACTTGGACACGTCGTTTAGCTTCCTGTAATCGTTACAGAACCGCCATTCTCCGTCCGGATTGGGCACAAGAACAATCAGGCTGGACCAGCCTCTCTTTGATTCCTCGATAATGCTCAGGCTCAACATTCTCCTTACCTCCTTGGAGATCACCTCGCGGCGGGCTTCGGGAATTCGATACGGCCTTTGGTTCACCCATACGTGCGATTCTGTCAGGATCTCATGCTCCACAACTTGCGTACATCCGGGCAATTCTGAGAACAGCTCTCAGTTTCTCTGCAACTGTTGTTTCTGGGCCGGTGACAGTGTCTTTGCTACTGTAACGTCCTCGACCCTGGCTTCAGGATTTGCCCCTAGAGATGGAGCTTCCACCAGTTCCCTGTCTCGGAGCTCTGGGGAACTTCCCTAATGGAGAACAGCAGGTAGGGCAGCAGGCAATCCCAGTCTCACCCATCCTTCTCCACAACTTTCTTTAACATCAACTTTAAGGTCTTGTTTAAACGTTCTACCAATCTGTCCGTCTGCGGGTGGTAAACAGGTGTTCGGAGTTGTGTAATTTGGAGGGCCTTACACAATTCCCTCATCACCTTCAACATAAACGGAGTTCCCTGGTCTGTCAGGATCTCCTTTGGCAGACCTGTCTGGGAGAAAATATGTACCTGCTCTCTGGCATTACTTCTGGTGGAGAAATTTCTTAATGGTACCGCTTCCAGCTATTGCGTTGCATAGTTCAATACAACCAGAATGTAATGATGGCCCCAGGCGGACTTCACCAGAGGCCCGACAAGGTCCATGGCGATCTGGTCAAATGGGACCTCTATGATAGGTAACGGCACTAGGGGGCTGCGGAAATGGGACAAGGGAGCCTTTAGCTGACAGGTGGGACAGGACTGGCAGTAGTTCACAATCTCCCGGTGACATCCAGGTCAGTAGAACCTCTGAAGGACCCGCTCCCGAGTCTTATCTACCCCTAGATGCCTACCCAAGATGTGAGAATGGGCCAGGCCTAACACTCTACGCTTATAGGGTCCCGGCACTACCAACTCCTCTATTATTTCCCCTTTTGGGTTAGTGACCCTATAAAAAAGCTCCCCATTAAGTGAAATATATGGGAACCTGGTGTCAGGCCCCCCATTGATCACAGACACATTGTCAAATGCATACTTCAAAGTGAGATCCTGCATCTGCGCAGTACCAAAGTTCCCCCCAGACACCCCCAAGTCTGTAACCTCGTCCTCCGGGGTCACCCCCTCATCTTCGTCCCCCGCAGGGACACACAGGGGAAAGTCATCTGCCTCTGACAGCGACAATGATGCATCATGGTGTAACTGGCTCCCGGTTGAGACACTTGGCACCCGCGCTTTCTGCCACAAGTCCCAAAACAGACTGAACTCCCGCCCTATTAATACCAGGTGGAGCAGATCCCTAACCACCCCAACTACATGGGACTCAGCTCCACAGTCAGTGTGCATTGTCACTCTGGCAATAGGGTAATCCTTTGCATCCCCATGCATGCACAGCACACCCACGTTTTTCCCGGGGATCAACTGGTGTGGGAGCGTGGCCCTTATGAGAGTCACCAAGCTCCTGTGACGCCCAGCTGCGCTTGGTATCACAGATCCTGGAAGAGTGCATTGATGGATTCCTCCACAAGAGGCCCCCATAAACATTCACACATCTCCACCTTCCACCTCAGACCATCAGAGGGAGCCCATTAGGGATATAAATAGGGAAGGTGGAGCCAGGCAGTTTAGTCTAGCCAGAACGGAGTTCCTGCTCACAGTCAGAGAGGGACAGAGTTCTCAGTTCGGTTCCTGCTGAAATCTGTCTGCAGAGGTAAGCCCAGTCTCGACTCAGTTGAAGCTCGGAATAGGGAGCTTAAGGTGTGCCGGCGCCATAAGATCGGTGAAGCGCGGCAAGCTGCTGTTAGTGTGTATAGCCTAGTGAGGGCCCGAGTAGGCCGAAGGCGAGTGGAGAGTTAGTACATAGGGGGCAGAGGAGCTTAACCAGCTCACCCCGAAGAATTTACCGGACACCGGGTCCGAATCTTACCGGGATCTCTACGACCCAGTAAGGCATAACCGGGATCCCTGGAGAACTACAAGTCCCAGGATCGCTAAAGTGCTGATACGTAACAGAGTCGGGAGACACATAGGCCCCGCAAGCTGAGGAGCGTGTATTCCAAGGAAAGGCCCTACCACAAGGTCAGCCAGCGCAGGACAGAGACAAAGTTAGGCCTAGCTCCAGGCAGGTCAGAAACTTACTACGCAGAGGCAAGTAACAGGAGGCCCTACACCCGCTCATTAGGGAGGATCCTGACATGCACCCTTCACCCTACAGTGCTCCGGGACGGGCCTGAATTTCCATCAGTAAAAGGTACTGAAGTGACTATCGTGTCTGTCCCTGTTCTTCCTCAGACCCGGCTGGGTCTCACCTGTCCTGCATCCCCCTCTCCGTACGCTGCCTTGAGGCCCAGCTCCACCTGTGGGGAGCTATACCATCGAGCTGCCTTATCATCGGCCTCAGTGGACTGTGCAGCGCTGGTGATTCTCACCAGAAGCCACAGGTGGCGTCACGAACTTTCATAAAACAAAGAAATCTATTAGCCCCTTTTTAAAGAGTGACTCCAGGGTACGGGCCCGGGAGCCGACCACTGCGACATCCCCAAGGCCAGGCAAAGGCCCGGGTACCGAGTCATCCCCATCCCCTGGGCTAGTCACTCCCTGAGTCCAAGAGTCCTGCTTCCAGTACCCCATTAACGGTCACGGGATATGACTGTGGCCCCTTGCTGGGCTGATAGTCCACACTGCAGTGGGGGTAGGCATAGTAGGAACAGCGCTATTCCTGGCTACAGTCCATGTTCAGAGGGCAGCGGGCAGCTACATGGCCTGGGCCATGACACCGCCTTGGGCCACCCTCTTTTGGGCCTCCGCCCCGACTGGGAGCCCCAATATGGAGTACCCTCAACCCCCTGGTACCTTTCAACCATTCCGAACAGTTCATAAGCGTTCCGGGGATCAACCTGGGCAACCCAAGTCTGTACCGACCTCAGTAAGGAGTGCACGAATCGATCCATCACTACTCCCTCTATGATCTGCGCCGGGGTAGAAGATTCCGGTTGCAGCCATTTTTGCACCAGGTGCAACAGTTAAAACATTTGGGAACGCGTTAGTTTCTCACGGTGATACGCCCAGCCGTGCACGCTCTGTGCCATGACCGTTATTGTTACCCCAAAGTGTGCCAAAATTTCAGTCTTTAATTTGGCATACTCTTTGGCGTCCTGTACGGCTAAGTCATAATATGCCTTCTGGGATTCCCCCATCAGGTATGGCGCCATCACCTCTGCCCATTGCTCTGGTGGAAGCCTCTCCCTCAGAAAGCTTCTACATCATCACTTGAGGTCATTTTCTGCAGCGCTCCCCTTACTGCCTTTCGGAGAGCAAAGTCGTCCACTGACCTTGTCGTTGGAGCTGTTGCCGAGTCACGGATCGCCTCTGTGAGCAAATTGATCTGCTGTTGCTGTTGTCGGCATTGGTCCTGTTGGGCCTGCTGCTGGAGCTGGAGCTGCTGCATAAGCAATTTAGTGGTCTCCTATTGCACCATCTGCAGTTGCTGTAGCATCTGCTGGTGTTGCGCTTGCTGCTGCTGGTGCTGCACCTGTTGTGCCTGCAACAAATGCTTAATTCTAACACCACTTGTGATATAGCGACAAGCTCGGCGGTATACGGAGGTAAACATGGGATACTATCTCTTTAAATTTTTGGGTTAGTTTATTCAGCAGATATAACTACCCGGTAGTCCATAAAGAAACAACAAACACAGCCCATTCGGTGAAAGAAACAAAAATGAAATATAAAACTTGTAGCAGAGTCCGTATCTCAGCCAAGGTCTGGCCACTCTGGATTAGGCACACACTGGTTCAGCACAGCACGTGCTAGCTTTACCCTGGAGCAAGGTTCCCCAGGTACTGAATACACCTGAGTGTCAGGGCTGGCTATTTAAAGCCTAAAGCACTCCCTGAATTGAAAATAGGGTGGATAATGTCCCGCCCTGCACTTAGTTATCCATTAACCCTCCGTCACATACAATAGGCCTGACAGGCACATCTCTTTTATTTGGCGGGAGTTTTGAAATGTTTGTATTTCAGAGTTATTAGTTTTATGTTAAGTAAATGGGTTTTTTTTTGCACCTGATTATGTGTAGTCTATTTTATTACATCCCTATGAAGGTCACTGATCACTTTTAGAGCACTGAAATTGCAAACATTAGATATTCTAGGTATTTTTCTAGCCTGCGCCTGACAGTCACATTGTATGTGAACTCGTTAGAACCGATATTGTATGTGACGGAGGGTTAAAAACATTCCCTTGTAAATGTGGTCCTATTAACTCTCTCTGCACCGAATGTGCAGGAGAAACTTCCATGTTTTCACATCACTGAGGCTAAGAGTCTCAGCGACACATATTTCCCTTCCGACACACTACCAGTGACTTTGTCACAACAGTGATTAGTGGCACTAAATGACCACTGATAGGTAAAAAATGATCATTGTTCTCGGCAGTGCGAGTCCTGTTTACAGAGGACAATGATCTTTTGTGCTGCACAAAAAGTCATTCACCTGATGAAGGAGTGTTTTGCTCATTCATTAGGTGATGGGCAGCCTGTTTACACTGGAAGGATAAACATACTGTAAGAATGCTTTTTCATTGATTATCTTTCAGTGTAAATGCAGCTTTATTTGCAGAGATGATTGGAGTAATACTTTTGTTTTAAAAAAAAAACTCTCTTATTATGTAAAGCACCATCACTTAGTATATAGGGGTTTCCCTTGTTATGTTCAGCACTGTGTGTAAGGGAAAATGTTTTCCTCTCTTGTTATGTATAGCCCTGTCCCTTATTACATAGCATCCTCTCTTGTTATGTATAGACCTGTCCCTTATTACATAGTATCCTCTATTGTTATACTTAGCACTGTACGTAAGGGGAAAAAAATGGCGTCTACAGATGTGCAGCAGAACACCTGTGAGTTCATCACGTGAGCTGTCACATGATCTCCCAAAAATATCATGTGGCATGTCATGTGATACATCAGGTGCTGGGGGGACCATGCACCCTAAACTGCCTGGGACCCTGGCAACCCTTAATCCACACCTGCTTATGGCATATCTACATGTGGATATGCCAAAATATCATGAGACTGTCCTTTAATGTAACAGACATGTCAGGATGCTAACCTAAAAAATTCACCTCAGTGTGTGTTGTGTGACTGAGGAGGAAGGTGCCAGGCAGGGGAGTAACTACAATAGATGCAGGGGTTGCAATCGAACCGGGGCCCTGGAGCTTAATGGGCCCCAAAAGTCTGTTTAGCTTTTATGAAAAGATCAATTCTATTAAAGACTTGCAATAATTGGGGGCCCCGTTAGAGCTTTTGCATTGGGGCCCATGAGCTTCAAGTTACGCCACTGGTGCCAGGACATTAGTGTATGTAGGCTGCTGGGATTTGTATGCTACAGCTGCTTTTCAATCTCATTCCGGCAGTGCAGAAAATTCACTAAGAAAATTGAGGAAAATAAGATAAATATACCATGGTGGGGATATGTTATACATGGCTGGATGATAGAGATCACTGGCTTGTTAATTTGCATCGTTACAGTCTGTTTAGAAATTTGGCTATATGTAAACTTCTGAGTTAATCCCATTCTGTGTAATGATATCTGTGAGGGAAATGAAAAAGTCGAGTCAATATGGGTGGAAATATGGAGAAGGCGAAAGAATAATAAAATACTGATTTGGGTTTTTTATAACTCATCAAGTATAAAGGAAACAGCAGAAAATCTACTGTTAAGTCCAACAGACAAAGCAGCAAATCATAATACAATAATTATTATGTATGATACAAAATTATATAAATTGGTTAGTAGAAACAGCAAACTGCAGGTTCAACAAATGAAACATGGTTTTGCTGAAAAATGTCTGGCTTTTTGCAAAAAAAGTTGCTAACTCCAAAATGTTAACTAAAGCAAAAATATATAAAAACAACAATAATAACTCCCAATTTTTTTTTTAAACTGTTATGCCAAATAATGCCAACATCTTGGCTCTGAAATCCTAAAAATAGGGCTCTGTAGCACCGTCCTGAGTGGAGCAAAGGTGCACATGCTTGGCCGAGTATGATGTTTGGCTTTCTCGGGCAGCCCCATAGACAATGAATGGATCAGAGATCGAGCATGTGCATCCCTGCTCCATTCAAGGTGGTATTGCAGAACTTTGCTCTTGGGAGCTCCAGTGCCCTTGTCGTGAGGTCGCTGGGATTCCCAGGTCTTTGACCCTATACTATGCATGGTGGATAACTTGTTTTTTGGGAGTAATTCTGTCAGGAACGACACTGGCAGGATCATACAATATCCCGCCGCTGCTGTCACTTTGTCAGGATTGTCAGGGATTCGCACAAACACGATCACGATTACTCACTACGTAGCTATCAGCAAGTGAGCTGTAAGCGTGTGAAATCTGTGTATACACCCCCGTACGATCACTGCCAGCTTCACAATAGCCCAATTACGATTATTCACTGCCATCAAGGATTAGTTTTAAAATATAATACATGCCTGATCGGGTGCCTGCTTTATCGTAGCGTATATGGCTTCGGGGCAGGAACCATTACAGCACAAAAGAAACAGGACTATTACATTTTATATTTAATCCAAAAGGGAGGCAGTGTTTATGAAAAATATATAAAGATTTTACAAAGGGGGACAATACAATACAGAATATACAGTTACACAAAATAAAAGGGATTAACAAAAGAAACATACTAGGCAGATCGCAGAGATGATTCAGTTTAGTTGGAGGGGAGGCGCGCCAATTGATTTGGCCGTTATCCAACGGGACCCCTACTTATAGAATATATACCTCCCGGCATGAATATGGATCCATCTTCAGCTGGATCTTTTATGCCGAAGGGGGGCCCTGCCCACACACTGCCCTGCGATGACCTAACGTAGGTTGGTCTCCGCCCTTCATGGTTTTATTAAAATCTCTAATTGCTGTGATAACTTCTCGCTGATTGATCGTAGAAGTTCGCAGTTGATACCATATTTTTTATTGCGAATTTACCTTTCAGTAGAGACCAGACTTGACATGGCTGCTGCCTGTTATTTTGGTACTTTTGCGCCACAGCTAACCGTATTGTTCCTTAGCTGACCCTGCCGCTAAAAATATGTGCCCCATTATTATTGGAAATATAGAACTTCCGATATTCCATATTTCGTGTAGGTGCCTGCAAGACTGGTGAGCCAAAGGAGTTTGCAAATGACGATGACCCGGCTATTGTATGGAGTGTGATAGAATTCCTTTGAAGCTTAACAAGCCGTTTCCTCTTTCTTTTAATCTCTGGCCTATATGCTGAGATTTCTATTTATCACAGGTCTATGCTACTACAAGCTCCATTTGTATGGTAATTAGCCTGGACACTTGGTGGCTTCTGCTGTTTGCATAGAAGCCACTTCTCTAGCTAGTAAGCTTTTGCTCCTTTGACAAACACTATAGGGAAGGGGGAAGAGGGATTTGGGGGGAGAGAGAAATTCTTAATATCTTCCATGACAAATTCTGTAACTACTGTAGTGTTTTACATGGACAAGTTATTGAAGGGGTCTATGTGGTAGGACTGGGCTAAATCCTAGCACTACAGATCCTGATGAAGTGCACCCGACTGTGCATACAACCAGGCTATGTGTTCACTTTAGTCTCGGAGCCGGGGAAGGGAGACAAGCCACATCTCTCTGAGAGGAGACTGCCCATGCAGGTGCTTAAAGAAACTGCAAGTATCATTGGTTGCTACTGCCAGCAGCTGTTTTGTGTGACTGGTCTTGGACTAGCTCAGCCGGGTCTGAGTAGTCAGGTATTTATTTTCTCTAGTTAGCGCATAGACAAGGCTTGGGATTTTGTGTTTATGTTTTTTTTTTTTTTTTTGTGAGGTTTGCAAGCAATGAAATAAAACTGACAAATATATCAGTTTAAAAATACTGCTGCTTTCACAATCCTCATTGTGTGCCACAAGAAGACCGTGCCTAACTATTTACCATGGAAAAGGTAATCCCGCAGTGACGTCACACTTAATAAAAAATCTTAATAGCTGTATGTTACAGAAAGGCACCACTTCACTTCATGAGAGTCACTATAAAGAGTAATTGCCACTCCACAGCTCAATCTCAAATTTCCCCCTTACTCCGGCAACAACTTAGGCACAGTATGTACCCCAAATACTCAAGAATGCCAATGCCACCAATTACCATCTCTTTTGGTATCTCTTGATGCCAAACACACAGTGCATTTACTGTATACTACCAATGCACATGTAACATGTAAAAGCTACTATTTATACTTTACACAGTGTTCTCTAATCAGGTTGGGATGCACTGCTCTACTGAGATGATTGGTTTTTTTTTTTGGGGGGGGGGGGGGGTGGCCTAAAAACTATAAACCCTTTAATGACTACCAATACACTTTTTTAATTAAGTTATTATGGGTCTTTATTTATTAGTCCTACCTTTTTACCACATTGTGACTGTGGATGTAGACTGAATGGCTGTCAACTGTACACTTCACCTGACACCCTGTTCCATCAGCCAGGATCAGTGCTAGCACTGGTCATGGTCACTTAACTCCCTATATGCTGTTGTCAATAGCGACAACTGCATGTAGATGGTTAATAGAGGGAGCGCGCTTTCTCTTTCACCTCATCAGCACCACTGCAACCTGATCACATTACTACAGTGGCCAATTGATTCTTGCCATGAACTGCGTCCAAAAGGTGTGTGTCAGTGTTAGGCTGGGGCTAAACATTAACAGTAGCAGAGACACAGGTCGAGTGGCCAAAGATTGCTATTAAGCTGTTATGTAGCTGTGGCACATAGTGATCTTTGGCTGTGTCATAGCCAAAGTCTTTATTTAGGCTTTGCCTAAAACTGACAAGTCTAATACACTGCAATATGCATGTATTCCAGTGTATTAGAAAAGTGATCAGAACCTTAAGGGTACGTGCCCACGATCAGGAATACCAGCGTTTTGGACACAGCTCACCTGCACTGCGTTCAAAATGCTGCGTTCTACGATACAAGCACAGTGGATAGGATTTATAGAAATCCCATGCCTACTGCGCTTCTATTTGACGCCACGTAAACTCACCCACGGCGCAGGTTTAAGAGCCGCAGCATGTCAATTTCTGTTGCGAAGACTGGTCTCCGCAAAATAAATTTTCCCAATTGAATGTATAGGATGCGATAAATCCGCATTGTTCAATGAACACATCTGGATTTACCTGCGTGAATAGAACGCAGCGTTTTGGAATAAGCGAAAATACGTAGCTTCCAAAATGCTGCTATACATAGGCGGATTATAATGAGGGCAATCCGGGCTACCGCCCGGGGCCCCGGGCGTGCAGGGGGCCCGCGGCTCCGGGAGAGGTGTCTAATGCCGGATTGCCCTCATTATATGTGCGGGCCGTTGCTACTTCTTCATCGGCCGGGCCAGCACTGCTGCAGTTAACTTCCCTGTGCTGGCCCGGCCGCGTCACTGCCCTGTGCGCGGCCGTGTCTCCTAGCTGTGACGTCACGCAGTGCGCGCCCGGCCTGCACTGCTGCAACGGAGAAGTCAGAGCAGGCAGGAGGAATGGAGCCGGGGGATGGTGAGTCTGTGTGTGTATGTGTATGTGTGTGTGTGTGTGTGTGTGTGTGTGTGTGTGTGCAGGCAGATATCATTGTGTGATGTCTGTTTATATGTATTTTTGTGTTTCAAATGTGTTTATGCGTGTATGTATATGTCTGTATATGTTTGTGTGTGTGCGTGACTGCGTGCGGCCTCCTGCTGAGTATAGTTGGCGCCGTGCGGCCTCCTGCTGTCTCTGGGGGGGCGCCGTGCGGCCTCCCACTATGTATAGATGGCGCCGTGCGGCCTCCCGCTGTGTATAGATGGCGCCGTGCGGCCCCCTGCTGTGTATAGATGGCGCCGTGCGGCCCTCTGCTGTGTATAGATGGCGCCGTGCGGCCCCCTGCTGTGTATAGATGGCACCCTGCGGCCCCCTGCTGTGTATAAATGGCGCCGTGCGGCCCCCTGCTGTGTATAGATGGTGCCGTGCGGCCTCCCGCTGTGTATAGATGGCTACGTGCGGCCTCCTGCTGAGTATAGATGGTGCCGTGCGGCCTCCTGCTGTCTCTGGGGGGGGCGCCGTGCGGCCTCCCGCTGTGTATAGATGGCGCTGTGCGGCCCCCTTCTGTGTATAGATGGCGCCGTGCGGCCTCCTGCTGTGTATAGATGGCGCTGTGCGGCCTCCTGCTGTGTATAGATGGCGCCGTGCGGCCTCCTGTTGTGTATAGATGGCGCTGTGCGGCCTCCTGTTGTGTATAGATGGCGCCGTGCGGCCTCCTGCTGTGTATAGATGGCGCCGTGCGGCCACCTGCTGTGTATAGATGGCGCCGTGCGGCCTCCTGCTGTGTATAGATGGCGCCGTGCGGCCTCCTGCTGTGTATAGATGGCTACGTGCGGCCTCCTGCTGAGTATAGATGGTGCCATGCGGCCTCCTGCTGTCTCTGGGGGGGCGCCGTGCAGCCTCCCGCTGTGTATAGATGGTGCCGTGCGGCCTCCTGCTGTGTATAGATTGCGCCGTGCGGCCTCCCGCTGTGTATAGATGGCTACCTGCTGCCTCCCGTTGTGTATAGATGGCTACGTGCGGCCTCCCGCTGTGTATACATGGCTACGTGCGGCCTCCCGCTGTGTATAGATGGCAACGTGCAGCCTCCCGCTGTGTATAGATGGCTACGTGTGCTCAATATTGAGTCATACAATTAATGTAAGGCTATGTGCCCACAATACAGAAATGTTCCGGATTTTTTTTGAGCGTTTCTGCATCTCCCTGGCAGAAAAAACGCATGCGGATTTTACATGCGAATTGTACATGTGTTTTCCTGCCAGGGACATGCGGATGTGAAGCGTTCTTCACTTGCATTTCCGCATGCGGGTTGACAAGCGCTTTCCAAGCGATTTTAGCATCACTTGGAAAGTGCTTGACAACTTGGTTACACTATATAAATCCATGCAACCAGCATGGATTTATATAGTGTGACCGTAAAAGAATGGTAAAAAATAAAAAATATATACTTACCTTCTGATGGCCTGCCGACGTCAGCGGTCGCGTGACCCGTCACATGACTAATTGACGTCACGGCAGGTCCTTTTCAGACCATCGCGAGCTGCCGGCAAGCCAGGACGCATCGGATAAAGACACCGGGGGCCATCAGATGGTAAGTATAATATTTATTTTTTATTTTATTCTTTTTTTACAGGTTCTATGGTACCCGGGTCCTGAGGAGAGTCTCCTGTCCTCCACACCCAGGTACCATCCGCACATTGAAACGCATGGATTCCGCATCTACAGATGCAGGGATGCGGATTCCATGCGTTCTAATGCAAGTCAATGGTGGCGAAAACGCCGCGCTTCCGCAAAATAATTGGTAATGCTGCGGATTTTTCCGAAATGATAATCTGCAGCATGTACACAGCAAATGCGGATTATCATTGGGAAACATGGCAGACCTTCTACCAAGCGTTTTTTAAGCGTTTCTGCAGCAGAATTGCCGCTGCGGAAACGCTTAAAAAACGCATAGTGGGCGCACAGCCTAAAAAAAAATATAATTGATATTGTGCCAAATTAATTTCACGTGAACTATCACATGATCTATCACAGGGGATCATGTGACATGTGATACATCAGGTGTGTGTGTGTGGGGGGGGCCCGTGCCTTCTAAACTGCCCGGGGCCCTTGCTACTCTTAATCCACCCTTGCTGCTATATCCTGATCGTGGGCACATAGCTAAAATGTTCACGTCCCATAGTGGGTCTGAGTAAAAAATTAAAAACAAGTTCAGTGAAATTTGCAAAAATGTAGAAAAAGAAAATCACAGAAAACTGTTTGGTCATTAAGACCACCGTTTTATGTAAAAAATAAAAACAAGAAAATACATAAAATGTATCACCACATCCAAAGAGATCCAAGCTATAAAATTGTCACATTACTCTTAGGGTTAACAGTGTAAAAAATTAAAATAAAAAAACAACCCATAAATGCTGCTTTTCATCAGACTAATACACAAAAAAGCGATTCAACTCATCCCGCAAAAACAAACCCTAAGGCTGTGTGCCCACGATGCGTTTTTTAAGCGTTTCCGCAGCGGCAAAATGCTGCAGAAACGCTTGAAAAACGCCTGGTAGAAGGCCTGCCATGTTCCCCAATGATAATCCGCATGTGCTGTGCACATGCTGCGGAAATTTCCGCTGCGGGTTATCATTGCGGAAAAAAACGTAGCACTACCAATTATTTTGCGGAAGAGCTGCGTTTTCGCCGCCATTGTATGACGCTCGCAGCCCAACCCTGAGAGATGGGGGGTACTCGGAGCCGGGTCAGATGTTTGGTGGGTTGTAGCCGTGGCCTGGACCCGTTCCGTGCCCAGGGCCGTCACAATAAAAGATGTAATGGGCTTTCAGGTTTTGATGTTAATCGAGTGGTTATATTGACTACGCCACCTGTGGTTTCTGGTGATCCTCCACCAGTGCTGCGTTCAGGCCTCTGAGGCGGGATGTAGTGGCAGCAGCAGATGGTACTACTCCCCACAGGCGGAGCAGGGCCTCAGGGCAGAGGAGGCAGGAGGATGGGAATTGTAGTGGGAGATGTGGTGCGGTGTGGTGCGGTGCCACGTTGCAATAAGAAACCAGAGGCCATAGGGGTAGTCTTCCAAGCTTTACTCACGGTAGAATGCACAGCTGCAAGGCTTCTCCCTGCTCCTCACGGCGCGCTGCGGCCACCAGGACCGGGGGTCCGACAACCTCCGAGTAGTTCAGGTGCTTTGGTCAGGACCCCGCACCAGAGTGTTCCTAGAAGTTCCCACTAGGTCCTCTCCTGTCTGTATGTGATGCGTGTACTAAGGCCGGGTCTCCCTCTGGACTATGCACAGAACAAGGGTACGAGTGGCGACTCCTCTCCGTCCGTTACCCGGTGGGATCCACTGAGCCTCCGGGCTTCTCCGACTAAGACTTAAAGTGACAGTCAGATATCGGGGGCCGGTACCCCTTTTGCAGCAGGACTCCCTCTGACTAGGCCAGAATAGTGAGGACAGGTGGCGTATACCGCTCCGTCTGCATCCCCCTGGGATCCTTTTGCCTGCGGAGCTTTACTCCTCTGCTCCCCTCCAGGCCTTCTTGGGTAGGGACCTTGACCGGGTAGAGACAGCCGTTAACTCTAGCCCCCTCCTCGGTTCCAAGCGCAGCTGGGTGCCACAATTGACTTGCATTGGAACGCTTGGATTCCGCATCACTGCATCTGTACATGTGGAATCCAAGTGTTTCAATGTGCGGATGGTACCCGGGTCTGGAGGAGAGGAGACTCTCCTCTGGACCCGGGTACCATAGAACCTGTAAAAAAAAGAATAAAATAAAAAATAAATATGATACTTACCTTCTGATGGCCCGTGTTGCGCTTGTCCTCCCTTGCCGGCAGATCGCGGTGGACTGAAGGACCTGCGCTGACGTCATTTAGTCATGTGACGGCAAGTCCTTCAGTGTAGTGTACCGCGAGCTGCCGGCAAGCCAGGATGGAGCGAATAAAGACTCCGGTGGCCATCAGAAGGTAAGTATAGATTTATTTTTTTATTTTTTACCATTCTTCAGTCACACTATATAAATCCATGCCGTTTGCATGGATTTATATAGTGTGACCAAGTTGTCAAGCACTTTCCAAATGATGCTAAAATCGCTTGGATAGTGCTTGTCAACCCGCATGCGGAAATGCATGTGAAGACCGCTTCACATCCGCTTGTCCCTGGCAGGAAAACGCATGTACAATCCGCATGTACAATCCGCATGCGTTTTTTTCTGCCAGGGAGATGCAGAAACGCTCAGGAAAAATCCGGAGCATTTCTGCATCGTGGGCACATAGCCTTATACAGCTCTGAAAAAGTTAGAGTTCTCAAAATATGGCGATACAAAGATATATATTTTTTAAAAGCGTTTTTAGTATGGAAAAGTAGCAAAATATACACAAAATAAAGAAATACAATACAAATCCAGTATCACTGTTATTGTATTGACCCAAGGAATATTATTATCTTATGGTGAACAGTGTAATTAAAAAAAAAAGAGAAAAACATTTCCTCAACTGCTGTTCATTTGTTCAATCTGCCTTCCAAAAATCATAATAATGCTAGGTTCACATGTATCCTGTTCTCTACACTGAATACATACATAAGGGTTTCTTTCTAAACTTGCTAAAAACGTGATTGAGACCAAAGCCTTGGCAGAAGCATTGACTATAATGAGGCAAATAGAGACACCTTGGACTCTCTTTGGCCTTTTTTCTGGCTGTATGCATCTATTTTAGGTGTGCTCAAAAACGTAGTTAACCACAGTTTTGTGAATACCTCAAAAGGTGGGACACCGCTGGTATAGAGGTCATATGGATTCCAAAGTGACTTAATTTTACTTATAATTTTCATTATAGTGAATGGTTTCAGTGAGGGTCACTCCTGAATCATTTTTTTGGGGGATTTAAACAGAAACAGGTTTGTGCTATCTCATCAGAGAGCAGCCTGATGTAGGCAAAGAGAAGCTGAATCCAGCGATGTATCATATAGATTACTGAGTGTAGCGATTCTGATACAATAAGATCTTTTAGATTTAGAATGAAGCAGAGCTGAGAAAGCTAGCCCCGCCCACACCAGTCTCTTTGTGTACAAAGTCCATAGACAATGAGTTGCTTAGTTTCCAGACTAGTCTGGCAATGTTAATCTCTTAGTGATAAATCCTTCACAGTTGGTAAACAAGAGCATGCACTTTGACAAGTGACACACCCCTGAATTCTGTGTTTCAGCCTCTATCTCCTGCTCCCTCTTATATAGCAAAAACCTGCTGACAGATTCCCTTTAGAAATTTTCATGATGCAAGACTCCAGAAGCACAAAGCTGGGTACAATTTATTGCATATTAAACTGACATATTTGCAATTTTCATTTTGTTACAACCACATGTGGTGTCAGAATAGTCACTTTACCCATAGATGAATTTCCTGAGGTGTAATTTTCAAAATTCAGTCCCTTTTGGGGATTTCTGATGTTCTGGCATATTGGAGGCTCTGCAAATGGGACCTACTTCAAAAGTCAAATAGCACCCCATCCTTTCCAAGCCCTGCCTTGTGTCCAAAAAATAGTGTACAACCACATATAGGGTATTGACAGTTTTGGTATAAATTGCGTAACTAATTATGGGACTATTTTCTATTACCTCTTCTGAAGATGAAAAATGTGGGGCTAATACATTTTAGTAGAAAAAGATTATTTTTTTATTTTTGCTATCCAAAGTTGTAAAATTCAGAGCATCACCTATGTTGTCAAACTACTCACTACACCACTAGATGGAGTCCTTGAGGGCTCTAATTTCCAATATGAGGTCAATTATGGGGTGTTCTGGTTCTGGGGGTCTGAAAATGGCGCTAACAACCTATTCCATCAAAATATGTTACAACAACCAAATATCGCTCTTTCTCTCTCAAACTCTGCAGTGTGCCCAAACAGTAACGCATGTCCACTAATAGGGCATTGCAGTGTTCAATAAACCAACTTTTAGGCTATGTTCCCATGATGAACTTTTGGTGAGTTTTTGATGTTTCAGATTTTCTGCACCATATCTGCCCCTATTAAGTAAATTATGACACTTGCATTATTTTGTTGCGTTTTTGAATGCTTTCTTTTACGTGCGTTTTTATTGTGTTTTTGACACTGCGTTTTTTTGTCTCGGTATGTTATGTTTTAAATATGGCTACTTTTTTTTTTAAAACTTCCTGGTATTTGACTTTGACATTATAGTGCCATCGTGTGGATTACATGCATTTTTTATGTGTTTCCGCTGCTTAAGTGCATGTGCTTTTTACCTTATGGATTTTCCTTATCTAATCTAAGTCTATGGGAAAAATATGTGCACAAAACTCAGCTTACCCACAAGAGATATTGACATGTTGCGGATTTGAATCAGGCACGGCAAGTCAGTTTATGCTGAGTCAAAAGGCACAGTGGGTATGAGTTTTCTATAAAGCCCATCCACTTTTTAGTTTTCAAGGTCCAAAACTTGAACATTTTGTAAAGTATTTGTGTATTAAAAACTGTTTTTCACACCCTAGAAAAGGTTATTAGAAGACTGGGGCGTCAGCAATACCAAGACAGGTTATTACACTTGGAGTTATTTAGTTTGGAAAAATGAAGGCTTAGGGGTGATCTTATTACTATGTACAAGTACATGAGGGGACAGTACAAAGACCTTTCTACTGATCTTTTTACTCTGAGGCCTGAGACAGGGACAAGGAGGCATCTTCTACGTCTTGAGGAACGAAGGTTTAATCATAATCACAGACGCGGATTCTTTACTGTAAGAGCAGTGAGACTATGGAACTCTCTGCCACATGATGTTGTAATGAGTGATTCACTACTAAAATTTAAGAAGGGCCTGGATGCCTTTCTTGAAAAGTATAATATTACAGGTTATATATGCTATATTCCTTGATAGGGCGTTGATCCAGGGAACTAGTCTGATTGTCGTATGGAGTCAGGAAGGAATTTTTTTCCCCAATGTTGAGCTTAGTTTTTGCCACATGGTTTTTTTTGTCTTCCTCTGGATCAACATGTTAGGTTATGGGTTGAACTAGATGGACTTAGTCTTCCTTCAACCTTAAAAACTATGTTACTATGTAAAATCACTTCAAATCTAAATAAGTGCTTAAAAACATATCTTGTAAATTTAATTGAAAAACATTGCTAAACTTCTCAGCTCTTAAAAACATGAAACGTTGTTTACTTGTTTTAAAAATAATTATGATGTAAAATAAACATATTAAGTGTTATTATTTTTTTTCTGGTATGACTACCTGGTTTAAAGGTTTAAAAATTAAAAGTTATAAAATTGCTAAGTTGTGTAAATATTTGTCAAATTTCACATATTTTCATAAATAAATGCAAAACATATCAACCTAAATTCACCACTATCATAAAGTACAATGTCTAATGTAAAAATAGTCTGAGAATCACTGGGATATGTAGAAGCATCACAAAGGTATTACCACAAAAGTGACACATGTCAGATTTGAAAAACAGGGCTTTGGTTTCAAATGCCAAAAATTGGATTCGTCACTAAGGGGTTAAAGTTTTGGGCATTTTTTTTTTATTTTTGTATCTTTATGCATGTACTGAAATGTTTTTTTTTTATATTTTATATATACTAGTCATAATGGGTTTTGGATATGCCAAAGGTATTACAGCATCCTTTTCTTACGCTTTTTTTAATTCCATTTTTGGCCTTGTGCACTGAGAAGTCCTTTATTTTATTTATTTGTGTCGTGCTGCTCACTTTTTTTATAGTAATAACTCAATATTTTAAAATTATGGTTACTACTTAATATGTATAGCAGAATGGTGGGGGCCCAGGTTCTCAAGCACCCACTGATTGCTCTAAAAAAGACAATTTGCCCAGCTGGCAGAAGCGCTGAACTTCTGCCTAAGGGCTTGTGCAGACGAACGTATTTTCGGTCCGAGTTCGATCTGACTGAACATTGCGTTGCACTCAAACCAATGTTATTCTATAGGGTCCTGTTTATGTCCAATTTTTTTCCACGGGCTCACGAGGTCCAAGGACAAAAAATCGCAGAATGCATGATTTGCATCCATAAATTGGTCCAATTTTCATGAACTGATAGAATAGAGAAGATGGAGAAATGTTTTTTCCATCCTTTCCACATCCAAGAAAATCAGATCACACTATCATCACTCTCTGATCAGAGTCTGATCAGAGTATGATTAGCATAATCGGACCTATTTTCTCGGATGAGAAAAAGGTCGTGTGACTCTAGCCTTAGCGTGTGCATAGAATGGTGTACAGGCCCAATAGAAAGTCTATGAGCTCGTACTACACTCTGTATACAAACTCATAGAGTAAAAAGTTCGCTGTAGAGTGGCTCTTTGAAGGATCGGTGGGGTCTTAGGACCTGAAGCCACACTGCACTGCAAAACATATTAGGTAATACCGATTGTTTAAAACAGGGGACATATAGCTGATGCAGCTGCACCAGGGCCCAGAGGGAGGATGGGGCCCTCTCAACTAGAAATGGGCCATGAACTCTGTATTAAATATTGCATATGTTCGCGGGTTTGATTAGCTCACCAGGAAGCTGCTGAAGATCCTGATGGAGCCTGAAACCTGTTGAAAATCTCCCCTGCCACTCTGCAACAAAGTCCGCCCCTCCCCCGGTTGAGTAAGAGCAAGGAAGAGAAGACGGCCGAGGCTGACTACTCAGGAGAGGATGGAGGCTGCAGCATCTGCAGTCAATAATGAGAACAGGCCTGCAGAATAGGAGGGTAGTGAGAGCATGCATGAGAGAACAGCAGGAAGATGTAGGTCCTCCAGCTCTGTATCCAGTCTACTTTTCCTGGCCACAAAGGACAAAGCAGGAAAGGAAATACAGGACACAAACTCCAGGGGGTCTTCTCCAACTTATGAAGAAACAGAGAGGTAATTATAATTGTTGGATCTATTTGTTTCTACATACAACCTGTGCTTCTGTACAATAGGGAATATCAGAATAAACTAGGGGTCTACAATCCAACCTAATTCTAGTTGGGAGGGGGGTAAACACTGTACTTGGCGGGAACAGTCTCTAAGAACTTCCGTGGCTTTATGGACCAAACAAAGGCTGCTGCTCCGGCCCACTAGCCGCATATTTTCCTAACAAAATCTATCAGTTCTCTCTGGGCTGTTCTAGCGTCAGCTGGACCCTGTCTGGGCAGCAGCCCTCCCTCTACCCACGCCCCGTACCATAAGTCTCTGCTGAAAGTGACGGCCTGTCCCACACATCTCCACCTATCATCGGCCCAGGCTTGGGTCTCTGGTCGGGTATCCTCAGGGCTTTTTCGCTAGTTGAAGACTGATGAGTGTCTCCTTGGTCGGTATTGATGGGGGCTGGTCCTTAGCTGTTGACCAATGGCGTCAGGGTTGGGAGCCTTGACCGGCGTCATTCGGGTCTTCGCTGCTTGACCGTCAACAAATGAAGTCTGAATCTTGACTGGTGTAGCTCTCATTTTCGGGGCCTGACCGTCATCTGAATCTGGGCCTTGCTTGTGCACACAGCTGTAACAAACTGCTGGAAATGCAGCAGGACCAACTGTCACTTCCCTTGTATTCAAGACTGGCTTCGTCACCGTCACCTGACACGTAGCACTGGCCAATTCCACCCCTAATGCAATTTCTCTCCTCCGGATCAGTTCCGCAGGGTTTTGTTCAGGTCTGGAAGCCACTCGGCATTGCAGTGTTTTATCCTCCATGCTCCATTATCCTACATTCCTCACTCCTTTTATCTCGCCAATCCTCGGGTAAGGAGAGTCTCTAGATGACCGGTGCTTCTTTGGAGGTAACCCGACTTCTGCAAAGATCCGTGTACATTCCCGGGTCTTTTGTTGAATTTGCGCCCAGACGAACTCATCTTGCGCTGGAATACCTGCTTTGGCTCACTCTGTCTTGCACAGTTCCTGTGATAAAGGTTCTTCCTGGAGATCTCTGGTTTCAGCTACCCCACTGACGCATTCTCTATCTTGGTTAGGGGTGAGGATGTCGACCCTTGTCTCTCTATCCGCACATCAATCCACTCTTCTTCATAATCAGCCGCTGTCCCCGTATTGGTTTCTGATGACATTTCTAGTGGAGCCACCTTCTCATCCTTCTCCATCTCGGAAAGGCACGGCTGGAGCATATTAATGTGCAGCACCGTGTAGGAGCTCCTTCTTCATTTTCAGGCTGGGCCTCATAAACCGGGCTATCTGGATGGACTTTCTTCACAAATCAGTAGGGTACCACCTACGATTGATGGTCCAGCTTACTTCTGGGCCGCTTGGCCCATATCAACACCCGTTCCCCTATCCTAAGGGGCTCTTCTTGTGTCAGGGTTTTGTCTGGGTACTTCACCTCCCTGAGATTTTGCTCTACCAACCACCTCATCACCTGGAGTCGGTGTAGATGTCCTCGGACCCAGATGTTCCGGCTGCTTCCCAGGTACGTATCCTCTCGATTTAGCTTTAACTCAGGGACTCTCTTAACTCCTGGTCAGGCCTTTGTCCCAGGACAACCCACTTCCTTATCTCCATAATGTCGGGATTGGACTGCTGCAGATGAACCCACTCATCTCTTTGGCACCCCAGGATCTGGGCAGCCTTGCGATCTCCTTACACTTCTTGGGCAGCCACTACCGCGCCTGCAAACTGCTTAAAATCTGGAGTCTCTTCACCCTCGAGATCTTCTTTGTGTCTCCCTTCGGATCCACTCGGGTGACCCGGGATAGGGCATCTGCATTTGTGTTTTGGGCTTTTGACCGGTACGAGATTTTGTACTGATACTTGGTCATCCTTGTGACCCACCTTTGCTTCAGTGCTTCCAGCTTCACATTCTCTAGATGGGGGAGGGGATTGTTATTAGTCCGCAACTGAACTTTCGATCCTAACAAGTATTCTGAAAACTTCTCGGTCATGGCACATACCAGCGCCAATAGCTGTAGCTTGAATGAGCTGTGGTTATCGGGTTTCTTCTCGGTTTTCCTTAACGACCAACTGGCATATGCAATCACTCGTTTCTTCCCTTCTTGGTCTTGAGCCAGCACTGCCCCTAGTCTGTACAGACTTCCATCTGTGTACAATTTGAAGGGCTGGGAGAAATCAGCGTTGTCCAGTATGGGAGCATTGATTAATGCCATTTACAGGGCACGGAAAGCTTCTTCCTGTCAGGGCCCACTGAATGGTCCGTTGCCTGTGTCCTCCTGCCTTTTCCCTTAGGAGTTCGAGGAGTGGAACCGCAACCTTCGCAAAGTCTTTAATGAACCGCCAAGAACACTCTCATCTCACTCAGATTAGTCAGAGTGGACCACTTCTGTATGGTCACTACTTTTTCAGGGGTAGGGTAAACCCTGGCGCTGGAGACGGTGTGTCCCATGTATGCAATCTTCCTCTGGAACAAGCGGCATTTTTGAGGTTTTCCCTTCAGCCCATGTTTTCGGAGCCGCTCCAACACTTGTTCTAGCCGACTGAGATGCTCTTCAAAGGAGGAGGAGTATACCACGATGTCATCCAGGTAAATTAAAGTTGCTTTAAAATTCAGGTCCCCAAGGCATCTCTCCATTAACTGTTGAAACGTCCCAGGTGCATTAGTTAGGCCGAAGGGCATCCTGTTAAATTCGAATAAGGCCATGGAGAGAATGAAGGCAGTGTTCGGTCGATCCTTAGCAGCCATGGGAAAATACCAGTAGCTGCTCTCCAAATCTAGGGAAGGTTCTTGCCTTTTCCCAGAGCAGACAGGGACTCTTCAATCCTTGGCAGGGGGTAGGAGTCCCGCACAGTACAGGCATTCAACCGTCGGTAGTCTATGCATAACCTTAAAGTCCTATCCTTCTTCTGGACTAGTACAATGGGCGCAGCCCAGGGGCTCTGACTTTCTCAAACTACTCTGTTTGGCAACATATGGGACAATAGCTCCTTCACTTTTTGATACATCTGTGGAGGAATCCGACGGGACCTTTCTCTAATGGGGCAGTGGTCCCCAAGGGGATCTCATGATGGATGGCCTCAGTGCACCCGAAGTTGTCCTCATGCCAGGCAAACACCCCATGGCAGTGACACGCCCCCTGGGCCAGTGTTGTTGGGGATACCCGGAGCCGGATCAGATGGGGGTTGTAGTCTCCGAGTGGCTGTGACCCGGTCCGTGCCCAGGGTGTCAAGCTCAGTGTGTGGCAGTCCTTATGATGTTACTAGATGTTCTTTTGTGTCGACTACGCCACCCGTTGATTTGCGGTCAATACGGCCGCCGCTGCAGCAGGGTCCGCTGAGGCTGGTGATGTATGTGCAGCTCGGGTAGTATAACCCCCAACGGGAGGGGTATAGCCTCAGGGGGTCAGTTGCAGAGGATGGGGGTTGTGATGGTGCAGCGAGGATTGAAATGAAACTCAGAGTCGGGCTGTGCAGTTCAGGGTTTGTTTACTTACTACAGTTGTTCTGGTCACTCCGGCCTTAAGTGACCACCCGAGCCGTGCTGCGTCCACCAGGTCCTGGACTCAGCCAACCCCCAGGTGATTCTGGAGCGTGGTCCTGAGCTCCCTTTCTGTCCTGTCCTCTTCTCTGGCCTTCCCCACCAGGGATCCACCTATGTCCGGCTCCCTCGGGCCTCTTGGTGGTAAACCCTTGTCTCTGGGTTCCCTGACCCTATTCCTGGTCTGCCTTCCGGGTGGATTTAGTGGGTGATCGTGGCAGATCGGTCCTGCCCACGACCTCCGGTTCCTGGCTAAGGTGTGCTGTAGCCTCTGCCAGCTTGGGATCCGGTACCCTGGTGCCCACTCTTCACCCTCTAGTCTAATTTGGGCTCTTGGAGTTCCTTCTTTCTCCCCCTCTGGGTCCTTCTTTCTCCTCTCTCTCTCTGGGCCTTGGAGCTGCTCTTCTCCTCTGCTCTGCTTCTCTGACTCAACTCTGACAGACTGACCTCACTCTGCAAAAGACCCTGTCCTAAGATGGTGCCCACCTTATATACTCCCTCTTTGTGTGAGCTCAGGTGACCAGCACCCAATGAGCTCCTAGCACTACCCAGACTGCTCCCCCTATCTGCCCCTACACTACTGGGATGTTCCACCCCCCTCCCACTCCAGCCAGGAACAGACACTGTCGTACCTGCACATTTCTCTAGTGGGAGTACCATCGGTCTGTTCCTCGGAAATGGGATGTGTGTAGTGCATGCAGCCTACTGAGCTCAGTTCCACACTCCATCCTTACCCGGGAGTGGAATACCACACCTCTGGCTTGAGGTGTAATACCCCTGTAGCAGCCGAATCCTCAGGGTGCTACATTCCCCCCTGTTAAATCACAGCACGTCCTCGGGCTGTAAGATATAAACATCCACAAACATACATTTTTTTTTTTTCATAAACATAAACATAGAAAACATCATATATTATCAGCATAAACTTTTCATATAAAACTTATCATAAATAACACTCTTGTTCCTCCGGCCACGGTGCAACTTGTGACCGGGTAAAGTGCGACAGTCTCTTGAAGAAACACGGTTTCCTAATAAACCGGTAGGGGGCGCCTTAGGAAGCGCAACTATATACAAGGGAATATGGCCGCTCTCAGTCCTCGGCCAGGTATTAGGAACTAGGGACACACGGGCATCAGTTCACACTTTGTCCCAACGGGGAACATATTTTAAATAAGTAACAGTTCTTATACCCTGACGGGTAACTATGTACAGTCTCTCTCTACCGTACTTCAACGACGGCGTCCTCCTGCTCCTTCTTTAGATTCTTCAGACCCGTCCGGGTCCTCTTGCTCCTCCTCACACCGCAGCTCCTCCTCCGTCAGGCGATGCACATGGAGGGCGTAGGGTCCTTTGGCACACTTGTGCCGGGTGAAGGTGACCTCGTCCCCTACATACAGGTCACGACCTCTGTGTCCCTCCGGCAGATGGCTTTCTACGTCTCTGCGGGTTACAAAGACGTCGCCGGGGGTATGATGGTCTCTGATAAAGCCCCATCCGTGCTGCATGTTGAATTTTATCACAGTCCCGGTGGAAGGGGGACCATGAGCTGCACGGGGATTCCTCCTGGTCCGGCTCTTCTGCTCCGCGCTCCTTATCTGCGCTTGTTGTTCCCGGACCCGCCTCTCTCTCCGCTCCCTCTCGAAGACCTCGAGCTGCTGCCGGCAGCACTCTGCACGTTCTGCTGCGGCCGCCCGAGTCTCCTGAGTGAACCCCATGAGGTCTTCTCCGGTGGGGTCCCACTCGAACTGTGCCTCCTCCAGCGGGGGCGAGGTCCTCTTTACGGGCTTCGGAGCCGGAATCAGGGGCTCGCACATGGGCCTTGCTCTCTGGAGTTCCAGCTGAATGGACTCCTGGGGCCATATGAAGGGCTGCCCATCCGGGCACGTATGCTGGGCAAATAGATTTTCACCCAGGTGCGGCACTCTAGAGGTTGAGGGCGCGTTGATGGTAGCGGCGCCCGGGTCGACCAGGCCTTGCGACCAGGCTTGGGGCACCCTAAAGGCAAAGGGCACCGTAAGAACGGCGGCGCCCGTGGTTACTCGGCCCTGCGGCCAGGCCGGTGGCTCCGCGGAGGCAGGGGGCGCTGTTGGAATTGCGGCGCCTGGGTGTACTAGGCCTTGCGACCAGGCCGGTGGTATTTCCTGCTTGGCCACGCTCGAGGTCGAGGCGTGTGACGTCACAGGGGTCGCGGCCGCGGTTTCCGGTTGAGGCCTAGTCGGCGGCGGTGACGATGCAGCGACGGGCACGGCAGGGGGAATTTCGGGCTCTGCGACGGGGAGCTGGGGCAGGCACGCGGTTTCCCGGCTCGGGGTAGAGACGTCCCCCTTACCTGCCTCCGTCCGTTCAGCTCCCTTCTCGGCGCCGTCTCCTGCCTTCATTCCTCCTGCACCATCCTCAGAGGCGGTCTGTCTCCTCGTCTCGGGTGGCGTGCTCCGCTGACGGGTTTCGGTCTGCTGGGCCATCTCTCGGCTCCACTCCGCCAACGTCTCTCGCTGTACCCGGGCCATCCTCCGTGCGAGGCTCTCCAGCGCAGTCTGTGCACACTCCCGGTCTCGGGGGAGCTGTGCTAGGATCTCCAGCAGGCCTTCTGGAGTGGCGACCTGCAACAGGCTCCTGACCACTGGGTCGGTGCTGCCTGACTCTCCCTCCATCTCCGGGTAGGCTCTCTCTGGACTCTCTTCCAGACATCTTGTCTCCGGGTGCGCTCTCTCCAGACTGCTCCAGGCGACACCCATCTTTGTTCTCTTCTTCTGTCCCCGCCCACATCGAGGGTGGTCCCGGGGCAACTTAGTGATTGTCAGTTCCAGGGGCAGTTCTCTTACGCTGATGGACACTTCCAGCATCACAGTCTCTGTTGGTGGGCGCGGTTTCCGCTTTTGGCGCCATTCTTCGACCTGGCCCACGATGGGAGGTGGCCTCTTGCCACCCTCTGGCACGCCCATAATGGCGTCCGCTCTTCCAAGGCGGGAAATCTTTGGAAATGGCGGGAATCGTCTCCCAGTGGCGGGAAACTCCATGGATGGCGGGAAAAAGCTGCAAATGGCGGACAACCGGCGGGAGACGACCTGTGATGGGGCCCGATGGCGGGGACCCTCCGGAACCGGCGGGAGACTTCTTTTTGAGGTAACGGTGAACTTCTCTTCAGGCACGCAGTACCCGGTTGTTGCGGGCACGAGATCCTGCCGACTACGCCAAAGTTGACGCGCCCCCTGGGCCAGTGTTGTTGGGGATACCCGGAGCCGGATCAGATGGGGGTTGTAGTCTCCGAGTGGCTGTGACCCGGTCCGTGCCCAGGGTGTCAAGCTCAGTGTGTGGCAGTCCTTATGATGTTACTAGATGTTCTTTTGTGTCGACTACGCCACCCGTTGATTTGCGGTCAATACGGCCGCCGCTGCAGCAGGGTCCGCTGAGGCTGGTGATGTATGTGCAGCTCGGGTAGTATAACCCCCAACGGGAGGGGTATAGCCTCAGGGGGTCAGTTGCAGAGGATGGGGGTTGTGATGGTGCAGCGAGGATTGAAATGAAACTCAGAGTCGGGCTGTGCAGTTCAGGGTTTGTTTACTTACTGCAGTTGTTCTGGTCACTCCGGCCTTAAGTGACCACCCGAGCCGTGCTGCGTCCACCAGGTCCTGGACTCAGCCAACCCCCAGGTGATTCTGGAGCGTGGTCCTGAGCTCCCTTTCTGTCCTGTCCTCTTCTCTGGCCTTCCCCACCAGGGATCCACCTATGTCCGGCTCCCTCGGGCCTCTTGGTGGTAAACCCTTGTCTCTGGGTTCCCTGACCCTATTCCTGGTCTGCCTTCCGGGTGGATTTAGTGGGTGATCGTGGCAGATCGGTCCTGCCCACGACCTCCGGTTCCTGGCTAAGGTGTGCTGTAGCCTCTGCCAGCTTGGGATCCGGTACCCTGTTGCCCACTCTTCACCCTCTGGTCTAATTTGGGCTCTTGGAGTTCCTTCTTTCTCCCCCTCTGGGTCCTTCTTTCTCCTCTCTCTCTCTGGGCCTTGGAGCTGCTCTTCTCCTCTGCTCTGCTTCTCTGACTCAACTCTGACAGACTGACCTCACTCTGCAAAAGACCCTGTCCTAAGATGGTGCCCACCTTATATACTCCCTCTATGTGTGAGCTCAGGTGACCAGCACCCAATGAGCTCCTAGCACTACCCAGACTGCTCCCCCTATCTGCCCCTACACTACTGGGATGTTCCACCCCCCTCCCACTCCAGCCAGGAACAGACACTGTCGTACCTGCACATTTCTCTAGTGGGAGTACCATCGGTCTGTTCCTCGGAAATGGGATGTGTGTAGTGCATGCAGCCTACTGAGCTCAGTTCCACACTCCATCCTTACCCGGGAGTGGAATACCACACCTCTGGCTTGAGGTGTAATACCCCTGTAGCAGCCGAATCCTCAGGGTGCTACAGCAGCGCTGCAGCAAGTTTTCTATTTGCCCCACTTGTCCAAGGAAGAATTCTGTAAGGTCAACCTCCATTTGCTCCAGGAGACGGCGGCCGGCCCGCTCTTCCCCTTCTTTTGCTTTTGTAGTGAGGGACACTGACAGAGTCCATGGGTCTCCCTCCAATGGTGTCAACTCGATTGTGTTGTGCTTGGTGAGGTCTTCTGACATTACAGTCACCTGGGCAATTTCTTTTCAAGGGTTTAGCTGTAAGTTCATTCCATTCAAGTTGACGCAGCGTGCAGGCACACACCCATGCCGTACTGTGGCCAGAGTGCGAGCGATTAAGAGGCCAGGGATTGTCTCGTCACCTTCTATGGGCTCAATCTGTACCTTTACCCCTTCTATTGGAACACAGGTACTCACCGGCATGGTGAGTATGGTTTGTCTGGCAGGCAAGGTTACTGTAGCTTTGGAGGGTATGACCACTTTACCAAGGAACTTTGAGGTGTCAGCTAATTTCTGGACCTTACTTACCCGGATGAGCTGTTGAAACACTCTTCGACTGGCATGATACCTACTCATATGATTCCAGTTACACCCTTGTCGTCTGTCCACAAGGAACTCTCCTACCTCTTTAGGATGTTTATCCCCAGGGTCACGATGGGTCCAGGGCCTGTGGAACCTTTTACCAACATGATGTCTTTTCTTCCCCGCTCTCTTCCGCACATCCAAATGGTCATCCACACCACTCCAGTCACTGGGATGGGCAATTGATTGGCAGCCACTAGTCTAATATTCGGCCCCTTCTTAGATCAGCCATCAGCAATAAAATGGGTTTGGAAGTACTCTTCTGGCATCATGGTCACCTGGGGCCTCGTGTTCATGAAGCAGCGGATGCATTCCCCATAAAATTCAGCCCAGTTAATAGGTCTCCCAGAAACAATATCTTCAGAGTCTTCCTCCCCTTCTTCTGGGGCACAGGGCCCCACGGTGTGATCCCTGACCGTGGGACACATTAGTTTAAAGGATGGTTCCTTCTTCCACTGCTCCAAATCGGGCAGTCTTGGAATATATGTCCCCGGCCACTGCAGGTCCAACACTCCTCTCTATGTTCTTCCGACCAGCGATGGGCTCGAAACGATGGGTCAGGTGGGGAAGGATACTCTCCTTGATCTCTTCCCCTATACCGAATTGGGAGGTTGTTCCTCTGAAGGTGGCTCCGGACCACTCCCTTTATGGCAGTCACTTCTCTTTCTCGGACTCAAGCCTCAGCCTCGACCTCCAGGAAACTCATGTCAGGGTTAGTCCGTAGCCACTCTTTCATTGCCTGTCTCAAGTAGGAATCCCTCAAGCCGGCAATTAATTGGTCCCTCAACACTCCGTCTAAAGGCCCCAGTATTCTTCCTGGGTCTTCTTGGAGATATGGGCTGTCACTTCCTGCAGGGTGTTGACATACTGAACTATAGTCTCGCCCTCCCCTTCGAACCATCGGAATAGGCGCATCCGTAAGTTGCCACGGTCAATAGTGTCACCATGCATGGATGTTAATGACCTTTTCTACACTATCATGGCCCTTCAGCTGTTGGCACATAACTGTCTGTCGCACTTCTCTGTTAAGGGTCGGTAGGGCCAGCTCTTCCTGTATGGTAGGGGTCATGGGACACATACGGTACATGCTCCGCAGTCTCTCCACCCGATCCCAAATTATTCCCCATGAACTTTAGGAGGTTACTGAGAATGGCCCCCAGGGGAATACTTTCCCGGGTGGACTCGTTTTCACACAGTTCCACCATTTCCGCATTAGAATGTTGCATCCTGCCGACTATGCCAAATGTACAATAGGGAATATAAGGAAAAAACTTGGGGTCTACAATCCAACGTAATTCTAGTTGGGAGGGGGGTAAATACTGTACTTGGTGGGAACAGTCTCTAAGAACTCCGCGGCTTTCTGGATCCAACAAGGGCCGCTGCCCCATCTCACTAGCCGCACATTTTCCTAACAAAGTCGATCAGTTCTCTCTGGGCCATTCTAGCATCAGCTGGACCCATCTAGGCTGCAGCCCTCCCTCTGCCCACGCCCAGTTCTGTAAGTCTCTGCTGAAAGTGACGGCCCGTCCTACACGTCTCCTCCTATCACCGGCCCAGGCTCGGGTCTCTGGCCAGGTATCCTCTTGGCTTCCTTGGTACTTGACCACCGATGAGTGTCTCCTTGGTCAATATCGATTGGGGCTGGTCCTTGGCCGTTGACCGGTGTCATCTCAGTTGGGAGCCTTGATCGGCATCATTTCGGTCTTCGGTGCTTGACCATCGACTGGTGAAGTCCGGACCTTGACTGGCATAGCTCTCATTTTTGGTGCTTGACCGTCATCGTCTGAGTCTGGGCCTTGCTGGTACACACGGCTGTGGCAAACTGTCACAGCTGCTGGAGCTGCAGCAGGACCAACTGTCACTTCCCTTCAATCCTAGGCTGGCTTCGTCGCCATCACCAGACCCATAGCACTGGCCAATTCTATCCCTCCAGCAACTTCTCTCCTCCTGATCATTTCCACAGGGTTTTGTTCAGGCCTGGAAGCTGCACGGCATTGCAGTGTTTTATCCCCTGTATTCCGTTCTCATAAATTTCTACTGTATATATGTGTGTATGTGCATGTCAATAAATAGTATATGTGTATGTGCTTATGTGTATATAAAGTATATGTGCATGTGTATATACAGTATACGTGCATGTGTATATATAGTATATGTGTCTGTGTATATATAGTATATGTGCCTGTGTGTATATATAGCATATATTCCTGTGTGTATAAGTACAAGTGCTTCTCACTAAATTAGAATATCAAAAAGTTAATTTATTTCAGTTCTTCAATACAAAAAGTGAAACTCATATATTATATAGAGTCATTACAAACAGGGCTATCTATTTCAAGTGTTTACATCTGTTAATGTTGATGATTATGGCTTACAGCCAATGAAAACAAAAGGTCATTATCTCAGTAAATTAGAATACTTTATAACAACAGCTTGAAAAATGTTTTTAAAATCCGAAATGTTGGCCTACTGAAATGTATGTTCAGTAAATGCACTCAGTACTTGGTCGGGGCTCCATTTGCATCAATTACTGCATCAATGCGTCGTGGCATGGAGGCGATCAGCCTGTGGCACTGCTGAGGTGTTATGGAAGCCCAGGTTGCTTTGATAGCAGCCTTCACTCGTCTGCATTGTTGGGTCTGGTGTCTCACCTTCCTCATGACAATGCCCCATAGATTCTCTATGGGGTTAAGGTCAGATGAGTTTGCTGGCCAATCTTACGATGTCCTCCGGTCTCTTCAGCGATGCGTCCGGTCTGTTGCATGGGTCGCGGTGGTGTGAAAGGACCTGCCATGACATCAATTAGTCATGTGACAGGTCACGAGACCGCCGACGTCAGCGGTCGTGTGACCTGTCACATGATTAAATGACGTCATGGCAGGTCCTTTCAAACCACCGCGACCCGTATATAGCGCCCCGAGGGTTCGGTTGCTACAGGGGTATTGCACCTCAACCAGAGGTGTGATATTTCACTCCCAGGTAAGGATGGAGTATGGACCAGGGCTCAGATAGCTGCATACACACACTCACCCCATTTCTGGCCGACAGCTCGACGGTGTTCCCATTTATATATATGCAGGCACAACTGACCATGTCCCTGGCTGGAGTGGGGAGGGGGGAGAGAACCCTGTGATGTAGGAGCAGAAGGGGACGGTTTCTGGAGCATAGGAAGGAGCTTATTGGTTGCAGGTCACCTGAGCTCAGACACAGTGAAGCAGATAAAAGGTGGGGGCCATCTTAGGAGAGGAGTGAGTTGAGAGAGAGAAGGAGTTCACCCAGAGAGGGCTGACAGGGAGCTGTGGCTCAGCCTGAGCTCAGCTCCACGAGGCAGGCCTAGGGTGAAGGCTGGAGCCAGAAGGGAGAAGAGGAGAAGGAGAAGGAAGAAAGGTGGAGAGAAAGAGGAGTAGAAAGGCTCCAGAAACAAGAAGGCAGAAGGGACCCTAAGAACCCACGAGATAACGAGTGAAGGGTCGGGCAGAATAAGGGTACCGGATTCCCAAGTTGGTGGAGGTAAATCATCCCTCAGCCAAAGACCGGAGGTCGTGATCATCTATTGGTGCGACCCCCTGCTACACCCACTAGGAAGGCACCACATAGGGTCAGGGAAACCGGCGACAGGTTTCACCAAGAGAAGGCCCTAGGCAGCTGGACAGAAGTGTGGTCACTGGTGGGGCACGATAGGCCAGAGAAAGGACAGAAGGGGGTCCTGTGCCATACTCCTGGATTGCCTGGGGGTTGACCGAGCTCCTCACCTGGTGGACACAGCTCGGCTCGGGCAGTCATTCCCTGCAGAAGTGACTCGGATAACAACTGTGAGTAAAAGACCCTGGACTGCATCACTGACTCTGTGTGATTTATGCTGCACCTGCACCATCACCCCCAACCTCCTATTACACTGCCCTGAGGCTACACTCTTCCCGTGGGGAGTTATCCTATCCCTGTGCTGCATATCTACATCAGCCTCAGTGGTCTGCCTTGCAGCGGCGGTCCTCCCTGACCGCAATCCACGGGTGGCGTAGTCGGACATTTCATAGCTCTAAAAATAGACTGCCACAGCATTTGGTCTGACCACCCTGAGCTACGGGATTGGGTTGCCACTACTACCCCCATCATCGCACTGAAGCCCGGTTCCGGGTGCCCCACGGCCCAGGGGGCAAGTCAGCTTTGGCGTAGTCGGCAGGATTTTGACCAACCCGCCACAAACGGGTATTGCGTGCCTGAAAAGAGACTGTTTCACTGTATTAAAAATGGCGCCCGCCCCAGAAGAACGGACGCCATAATGTGCGCGCCAAAAGACAACAGGAAGCCACCTCCTATCGTGGGCCAGGTCCCAGAATGGCGCCAAAGAAGGAGCCCACCCCCAACAGCCATGAGTGCGGCTGTAGAGATGTCCATCAAGGTGGGGGGGCTGCCCCTGAGAGTGATTGTCAGCAGATTGCCCCAGGACCACCCCAACAGGGGCGGAAAGAGAAGAAAACCGAGGGGCAGGGTGTGGATTGGATCAGTCTCGCCAGACCACACCCGGAGATGGAGAGGAGCGTCAACTCCAGCACCCTGGCAAGCGGCCTGTTGCAGGCCGAGGCGGCCCCGTACAGCCTCATGGAGCTGATGGCTCAGTTAACTGCAGAAGACCCTGAGTTCCTGCGGACTGCGCTGGAGGAGCTGGACCGGAGAATGGTCCGAGCGCAGAGGGACGTCGTCGCCGGGTGGAAAGAGGAGATGGCCCGGCGGGTCGCAGCCCGGCAGCAAGAGACACTGCCAGCACCCGACAGCGCGCCTGCCCCCGAGGACGGAGAGAGGAGACCGGGGGCCGAGGACAATGCTGCAGAAGAGACAAGTAAGGCGGACGCCCCTGCCCCGGGTCCTGACACCACTGTAGCCGTACCACTGGATCCCGTCGCGGAGCCAGAAGTCCAGGGAGCCGCTGCAGCTTCCACGCTCCCGCCGCAAACACCTAGGCCGCAAGCCACGAGCACCGTTGCTGAACCACGCCCCCCGACGTGCCCTCTGACCCCGAGCGCAGAAGGAAGCGGCCCGCTCCAGGCCCGGTCGCAAGGCCTGACCACTCCAGGCGCCTCCCGACCGCGTGCGACCCCGGTCCCAAAACCACCACCTCTGGGCGCGGACCTGTACGCCCAACATACGGGTCCGGATGGACAGCCCTTTACCTGGCCGCCCGGGTGGGTTAATCCTCGGCAAAGGGGAGACCCGTCCGCGGAGACCGGAGCTCCTCTGCTTCCACCCCCGCCTGACCCACAGCCTGTTGAAGGCCCCCAGCTCCCGGTCGAGGAGGCCCAGTATGAGTGGGACCTGACAGGTGAGGACCTCATGGAGTTCTCACAGGAGACGCGGGTGGCCGCAGCCCGCAGACGAGAGTTCTGTGACCGACAGGTGGCGCAGTTTGAACGGGAGAGGTGGGCGCGACGACAGAGGCAGGAGCGACGACAGAGGCAGGAGCGGCTACACGCCCGGAGCTCGGAGCAGAAGATGCGCGTCCGGCGAGACCCCCAGGCTGCGCAAGGTCCCAGAATCATCGGGATCGTCGTCAAATTCCAACAGGTGCAAGGATGGGGTTTCATCCGGGACCCGACAACGGACAAGGATGTGTTCGTTACCCGGAGAGATGTGGAGAGTCACCTGCCAGAAGGCCACCCAGAACGAGATCTGTTCCCGGGAGACTTGGTGTCCTACACCCGACACCGAGGCCTAAAGGGATGGTATGCCCTTCATGTCCAGCGGATAAAAGAGGAGCAGCACCCTGAATCAGAACCCGAGTATCAAGAGGACCCGGACGGGTCTGAAGATCAATATGAGGAGGAAGAAGGAGCGTCTGGAGGACACCGCTACTAGTGAGTGGCAGAGTACCTGTGTATATAGCTGCCCGTCAGGGCAAAAGGAACTGTTTGTGTGATACAGAATTGATCCTGATTGAACTGTTACCTGGCTGAGGACTGAGAGCAGCTATCCCTCTTCCCTACCTGGCTGAGGACTGAGAGCAGTCATTCCCCTTTCCAACCGGCCGAGGACTGGGAGCGGCCAATTCCCTGTAAATAGTTGCGCTTCTTAAAGCGCCCCCTACTGGTTTTATAAAAGAACTGCAACGTCTACCTCTGGACAAAGTGTCCCACATGTTTGAAAGTTTGCTGAAGTTTTGCACTTATTGAAAAAATGGACACCTGGTCGCAAGTTGCACAGTGGCCAGTGAAGAAGAGAATTTACTAAAATGTTTTATATGAAAAGTTTTATATGCTGCTAAAAGAGTTACATAGTATTGGAAATGTTTTATATGATATATGACAAAAGAGTTCGGGTAATATTAAAAATGCAGTATAATGTCTAGTAAGAGAAAGTGTTTCCCATAAAGGGAAGTTGAATAATGCCGGCCGTTTTCTAATGTAAAAAAGTTTTGAAAAAGTTTTGCATTTCTTGTAAATCAAATGTTTTTGCTCTTTTCCAGCCCGAGGACATGCTGTGATTTACCGGGGGGGAATGTAGCGCCCCGAGGGTTCGGTTGCTACAGGGGTATTGCACCTCAACCAGAGGTGTGATATTTCACTCCCAGGTAAGGATGGAGTATGGACCAGGGCTCAGAAAGCAACATACACACACTCACCCCATTTCCGGCCGACAGCTCGACGGTGCTCCCATTTATATATATGCAGGCACAACTGACCATGTCCCTGGCTGGAGTGGGGAGGGGGGAGAGAATCCTGTGATGTAGGAGCAGAAGGGGATGGTTTCTGGAGCATAGGAAGGAGCTCATTGGTTGCAGGTCACCTGAGCTCAGACACAGTGAAGCAGATAAAAGTTGGGGGCCATCTTAGGAGAGGAGTGAGTTGAGAGAGAGAAGGAGTTCAGCCAGAGAGGGCTGACAGGGAGCTGTGGCTCAGCCTGAGCTCAGCTCCACGAGGCAGGCCTAGGGTGAAGGCCGGAGCCAGAAGGGAGAAGAGGAGAAGGAGAAGGAAGAAAGGTGGAGAGAAAGAGGAGTAGAAAGGCTCCAGAAACAAGAAGGCAGAAGGGACCCTAAGAACCCACGAGATAACGGGTGAAGGGTCGGGCAGAATAAGGGTACCTGATTCCCAAGTTGGTGGAGGTAAATCATCCCTCAGCCAAAGACCGGAGGTCGTGATCATCTATTGGTGCGACCCCCTGCTACTCCCACTAGGAAGGCACCACATAGGGTCAGGGAAACCGGCGACAGGTTTCACCAAGAGAAGGCCTGAGGCAGCTGGACAGAAGTGTGGTCACTGGTGGGGCACGAGAGGCCAGAGAAAGGACAGAAGGGGGTCCTGTGCCATACTCCTGAATTGCCTGGGGGTTGACCGATCTCCTCACCTGGTGGACGCAGCTCGGCTCGGGCAGTCATTCCCTGCAGAAGTGACTCGGATAACAACTGTGAGTAAAAGACCCTGGACTGGATCACTGACTCTGTGTGATTTATGCTGCGCCTGCACCATCACCCCCAGCCTCCTATTACGCTGCCCTGAGGCTACACTCTTCCCGTGGGGAGTTATCCTATTCCTGTGCTGCATATGTACATCAGCCTCAGCGGTCTGCCTTGCAGCGGCGGTCCTCCCTGACCGCAATCCACGGGTGGCGTAGTCGAACATTTCATAGCTCTAAAAATAGACTGCCACAGCATTTGGTCTGACCACCCTGAGCCACGGGATCGGGTTGCCACTACTACCCCCATCATCGCACTGAAGCCCGGTTCCGGGTGCCCCACGGCCCAGGGGGCGAGTCACATACAACAGACCAGAAGGAGAGGAGAAAACACCGGGGGCCATCGGAAGGTAAGTATAATCTTTATTTTTTACCGTTCTTATTCCTTTTTTTAAACTATTACTTGTTACTTGGCCACACTATATAAATCCATACCAGTTGCATGGATTTATATAGTGTGACCAAGTTGTCAAGCACTTTTCCAAGTGATGCTAAAATGCAGAAATGCATGCAAAAACGCTTGACAAATGCTTCTACCTGGCAGGAAAACCACATGTAAAATCCGCATGCGTTTTTCTTGCCAGGAAGAAGCGGAAAAAATATGCAGCATTTCTGCATCGTGGGCACTTAGCCTAATAGATCGTCCTTTCCTGAATGTAATCGTTGGGTTCATCTCCACAATCTCTCAGGTCCGGATCCATCCTCAGAGTGTCGCAATGTCTCCTGAGTACATTTCTGTCCTGGTCATGTTGACTATCAAAGGTTCCAATGATCCTGTTAATGTCATTTTGGGGATCATTTAATTTATCCTTTGTTTGTGTAATAGAGACTGTCTGTTTTCATTTTCTGCAAATGTGCAAGCTGCATTCTGATGTAAATTTGAGACCGACCCTGTTCATATTCAATTCAGTGACAAATTCAAGAAAATGTTCCCCTGTACCTGACCAGATGACGAAGATGTTGTCAATAAATCTATACCATACTCCTATGTGGGAGTGCCACCACCTTTGCTCGTCACCAAACACCATAGTTTCATCCCACCAGCCCAGGAACAAATTTGCATACGATTGGGCACAGGGGCTCCCCATCGCAGTGCCCCTGATCTGGTGGAAGCACTTTTAATCAAAGAGGAAGACATTATGTGTGAGTCTTAGGAGATCTAAGACAAAATCATTATGTCTATTACATGTAATAGACCTTGATTTGAAAAAATGCTGCACTCCCTGGATACCAAATTCATGTGGGATATTGCTATATAAGGCCTCCATATCTATGGAGGCCAGCAATGTATGTTCCCCCACATGAAGACCTTCAAGTTTTTGTAATAGGTCTGAGGTATCCCTAATGTAAGATGGAAGGGAAAGTACAAACGGGAGGAGGATCTTATCGATATAAACCACACAGTTTTAGACAAGTGAATCCACTCCAGGAACTATCAGTCGGCCTCTTAAGGGCGACAAGTCCTTATGGATCTTTGGTAGAGTGCAAAAAGTCGCAGTTTGGGGATGGGTGGGTAACAAAAAAATTAAACTAATTTCTTAAGATCAATTCCATCTCTATTGCCCCCTCAAGTAGTTTTCTCAATTTCTCCTTGTAGGGGACCATGGGATCTGACTTGATGACCTTATATATGTCATTATCTCAAAAGATCAAATATCACATTTTACCATAATCCACATGATCCATAACCACTAGATTACCCCCTTGTCCGACGACTTAATCACTAATTGTTCGTTTTTTCTTAAGCTGTCGAGGGTCAATCTCTAATTATCCATGAGATTAGATGTTAAATCACAGTCAAAAGATGGTATTTTTCTTAGGTCCCTCTTGACCAATTGTAGAAATACATCTATACATTATATATCCCCCTGTGAGTGCATCTTAAAACTTTTATTTCTCAGATCTGGATAAGGGCCTCTCCCCCTGTCAACCCCATTTCATTTTATTTTAGTAGGCCCACTAGGGCTTGATAGCTCTCTAGATCATTCTTCTGCAGCCCCAGTTTACAGCACTGTCCCCGATCATTTTGCATGAAGAATTTCTTCCATCTCAATTTTCGGCAGAATAAGTTCAAATCTTTCACCCACACATGATTTTTTGCCATCTCTCTCTTGATTGCCTTTCCCTGAATGGTTTGGCTTGCCTAATTAGGGGTCCAAGCTTTCTGTATCAGACATGTCTACATCAGAGGATGAGGCCTCAGATGGCCTCTCCCTTTGAAAATTATATGCTTGGTTTTCTCCAAATACTCTTAAATCTGTCTGAAATTGTGTCTGCTTCCTCTCCTTCAGGAAAGTCTAATATTTCTCTATTGAGGTCTGCACCCTCCCGTCTGTTGAAATTGGGGTCTGATTTAAATTTTAAGATATTCTCAATCAGCTTGTTAAGATTTATTGAGGATTTATTGAGCAATTTCTTTTCCTCAGTCAACAACAGTTGCATAAACCTCAGGGAAGATTCTATGGATTCCTTTAGCCATAGGCTAAGTAAATCTGGAGACGCTGATGCCCTTGGTGATGGAACAAGATTAATTCTGAGTCCTCTACGGACAACTTTATTTTTAATATACGGTAATTTTAAAGCGTCCTTAATTCCCTCCAAGACTTCAAGTGTTCCTTGTATACTGCATATACCTTGTTAAACAAAATTTTCAATGAAGGGGTCCAACTGTTTCCATCCGGGTATGTATTTGTGCTGAAAGCCTGGTTTGCATCCTCTAACCATAGACCTGCATTTATTGGACCTAACAGAAAGCTGGCCATGCTACAGTTCAAGTTTGTAGAACTACATACATTGAAGATGTCACAGTAGCCGAGACACTGTTGAAGGCTCAAAAACAGCACTGTCGAGAATTGCTACAGCAAAACAGTGGCCTGTTCACAGATTTGCCGGGGTGTACAGATGTCATAGAAAACAAGGTTCTGACAAAACCTTATGTGCGGGTGAATTTGAAACCCTACTGAATTCCACAAACCTGCCGAGAACTCATTTTCAAGGAAGTGAAGCATATGTTGAATCTCTGAGTCATTGAGGAAACTAAGAGCGGGAGGTCTAGCACAATTGTCCTTGTTTCAAAACCCGAAGGAGAATGGAGATTCTGTAATGATTATCGGAAGCTTAATGAAGTTTCCAAGTTCGACAAATATCCTATGCTGGGTGTCGATGAGCTGATCGAGAGACTTGGGCCGACAAAGTACATACCATATTTTTCGGACTATAAGATGCAGTTTTTTCCTCCAAAATTTTGGAGGAAAGTGGGGGGTGCGTCTTATAGTCTGAACATATATACATATGTACTGTGGCTGTGGGTGGTGGGGGGGCAGTGGAGGATGAGCTGGGCACAGGAGGCAGCAGCCGCCTGGTTCAGTTTACGCTGTGCCCGCTGCTAAAGAAAATGAATATTCCCTGCTCTCTACGCCCATGATCTTTAATAGCGGGCACACTGACCGCCGAGCGCAGCAGGAGCCACGCTGCGGCTACAGTGTGCGCGATTTTGAAGAGAGTGAATGGTCACTGCTCCCCACGCAGCGCTGGAGGAAAGAGAAGGTGAGTATGATTGTTTATTTTTTTCGTGGGCAGCGTGATGGGGATCAGAGGGTGCCATGCATACCAGGACCAAGGGGTGCCAAGCATACCAGGACCAAGGGGTGCCATGCATACCAGGAACAGGGGTGCCATGCATACCAGGATGGGGGAATCAAGGGGTGACATGCATACCAGGATGGGGGATCAAGGGGTGCCATGCATACCAGGATCAAGGTGTGCCATGCATACCAGGATGGGGGAATCAAGGGGTGCCATGCATACCAGTATGGGGGACCAAGGGGTGCCATGCATACCAGGACCAAGGGGTGCCATGCATACCAGGAAAAGGGGTGCCATGCATACCAGGATCAAGGAGTGCCATGCATACCAGGATCAAGGGGTGCCATGCATACCAGGATGGGGAAATCAAGGGGTGCCATGCATACCAGGATGGGGGATCAAGGGGTGCCTTGCATGCCAGGAACAGGGGTGCCCTGCATACCATGAAAAGGGTTGCCATGCATACCAGGATCAAGGGGTGCCATGCATACCAGGATGGGGGAATCAAGGGGTGCCATGCATACTAGGATGGGGGATGAAGTGGTGACATGCATACCAGGATCAAGGGGTGCCATGTATACCAGGATCAAGGGGTGCCATGCATACCAGGATCAAGGCGTGCCAAGCATACCAGGAGCAAGGGGTGCCATGCATACCAGGATGGGGAAATCAAGGGGTGCCATGCATACCAGGATGGGGGATCAAGGGGTGCCATGCATACCAGGATCAAGGGGTGCCAAGCATACCAGGATCAAGGTGTTTCATGCATACCAGGTTCAAGGGGTGCCATGCATACCAGGATGAGGGATCAAGGGGTTCCATGCATACCAGGATGGGTGATTGGGGTGCCATGCATACCACAATGGGGATGAGGGCCTTGTATAGCAGGATGGGCATGAGGGCCATGTATACCAGGATGGGAATGAGGGCCACGTATTCCAGGATGGGGATGAGGGCTACGTATACCAGGAAGGTGGGGCCTTACATACCAGGATGGAGGATATTAACAGAATTGGGGGACGTTACCCCAATACCAGTGTCAGCAGCAAACCCCCTCCCCCATAACAGTGCTTCATGACCACATCTTTTGCTTAAATTTTTTTTCTATTTTTCTCCTCTAAAACCTAGGTGCGTCTTATGGTCCGGTGCGTGTTATAGTCTGAAAAATACGGTAACCACCTTGAATCTAACAAAGGGATATTGACAAAGCACCATGTCACAAAAATCCAAGGAGAAGACGGCTTTCTCTACGCCCGACGGATGCTTTCAATACATCCGGATGCCGTTTGGACTACAGGGAGCTCCGGCCACCTTCCAGAGGGCATGGACCAGATCCTCGCACCCCATAAGAACTACTACCTGGACGATATTGTAGTCTTCAGCCTGGATTGGGGAAGTCATCTGGAAAAAGTCCAGGCAGTGTTCGATGCTCTCAGGAAGGCTGGGCTTTCTATAAATCCAACGGTTCCTGTGATACCTCATATCGCTCCCAAGTGAGTAGCATTGTTACACACTGTAAAGGAGTTCAAATGTTACAGGTCAGCGGGTTTTTACATTTGTGGCCAAAATAGATGTCGCACATGAAAACATACATCAGCTGTCGGAGAATTCCAAAATTATAATCACACACAAACCTTTACTATTAGGGACTACATAAATTGTAACAGCACTAATGTAGTGTATGTGATTTTATGTAAAACATGTAATTTCATGTATGTCGGCTGATTAAAAGTCCGTATTTCAGAACATTTAACTGATATCTCCTCTCTTTCTAGTGCTAATCGCAATATCTCATATGTTTCTAAACATTTTATTGACCACAACCAGAGAAGCACGAATTCCTTACAGGTGATTGGCATCAAAAGGGTCAAGCATGCACACAAAGGCGGGGATTCCAGACGCCGTCTACTTACCAGGGAGGCGTTCTGGATTTACAGCCCTGGATCCCGATTCCCAGATGGCCTTAATGCACGCCGGGAAATGATGTTTCATTATTGAATTTCCTTTCTGTTCCTTGTTTTGTTTTTGTTTTTATTTGTAGTTTGTTATATTAATATGTTAAATTGGTTTTATATTCATGTTCTTATGGGATTGGTTTATACTGATTATGCATCTTTGACACATGCTCCCATGTGACCATTTTATCTGTTCCCATTGGCGGACATTGGGTATAATACTAGGGCATGTCAGAAGCTTATTAGCTTTGACAAAGAACACAGGACTGTATTCGAAACGTGTTGCTTATTCCATCATGTATGATTCCCCGATGTGACATGGAAATTTTTTAACTGCGTGGATTGATTTTCTCAATAAATATTGATACTTTTGGAAGCTGTTTTTTCCCTTTCTTGCATCGGCAGAAAGAACTGTCTGTGGCCCACAGTGCAAAACTCCTAGCAGGAGTGAATAGTGTGACTCCTCTTAGGGCCTGGGGCGGTGACCACCATTAGAAGCTAAAGTGGGATGACAGAGGCCCATACAGATTTGGCCCAGACACTGTCAGCTGACAGCATAACGTATCCTTAATACTATCAATTAATCTGCAGTTATACCAATAGTCGTATGCCGATGTATGTCTCATATGTCTTAAGTGAATATTGATATGAAGCTCACTAAGAGTATAACCAAGCCACGCAAGGTTTAGTTAGTCTAATAGGCAATGGTTACCTGTTTCAGGGATAAGCAGGGCTATCTAGTCGACAACTAAGTATCAGGGTTCCACTTCTCAGTGCGGTGGTGCCGGGTTTGATCATAGGCGGATTATAATGAGGGCGATCTGGGCTACCAACCGGGGCCCAAGGGTCCGGGGGGCCCATGGCCAGGCCGCCATCATTATAACGTTTTGTGCGCCGCATCGGGGGACAGTTTGGACCGCGCAGGCGGGGACAGTTTGGACCGCGCGCCCCCAGCAGCTGTGCATGGCCGTCTGCTTCTTCTTCAGCTGGGCCGGCAATGCACCTTTAAATTTGCTTGTGGGCTGGCCGGGCCGCATCATAGCTAACAGACACGGCCCTGTGCGCGGCCGTGTCTGCAAAAGTGAAGTCAGGCAGTGTGCCCTGCACTGCTGCTTCCCACCAGAGAGGAGCTGAACGGGAGCCAAGCTGGAGGAAGGTGAGTGACATGAGCTGCTTCCAAATGTAAAAATACCCCTAGTGTGTCTGTGTGTGCAGCTATGATTGTGTTTATCTATGTATGTGTGATGTGTCTTCAAATATGTTTGTCTGTATGTGTCTTTGTATCTGTGGGTATATGTTTGTATGTGTGCATTTCTGCGACCCATATATGTGCAAGTCTGCATGTGTATTCGTGACTGCGTGTGCATATGTACGTGACTGCATGTCCATGAGCGTGTGTATACGACCGTGTGTGTGTATGCCTGCTGGTGTCTGACTGCGTGTGTGTATGACTGCGTGTGTGTGACTACATGTGTGTATATGTGCGTGACTGTGTGTGTGTGTATGTGTATGCATGAGTGAGTGTGTGTCTATGTGTGCGTGTGGATCAGTTTACAAAAGACAGATGTATATCCGAGGATTATCAATAACTAGCTAACAAATTTATCCACTTAAGAATTCAAAATGTATTCAATTTAGATTAACCCCTTCATGACTGGGCCATTTTCCGTTTTTGCGTTTTACGTTTTTTGCTCCCCTTCTTCCCAGGGCCATAACTTTTTGATTTTAGGTCAATATGGCCATGTGAGGGCTTATTTTTTGCGGGACAAGTTGTACTTTTGAACTACACCATTGGTTTTACCATATAGTGTACTGGAAAATGGGAAAAAAATTTCAAGTGCGGTGAAATTGCAAAAAAAAGTGCAATTCCACAATTGTTCTTTTCTTTTTTTTTACCGTGTTCACTAAATGCTAAAACTAATCTTCAATTATGATTCTCCAGGTCATTACGAGTTTGTAGATACCATAAATATATAGGTTCTTTTTTATTTAAGTGGTGAAAAAAAATCCACTGTTTGTTAAAAAAAACAAAATGGTGCAATTTTCCAAGACCCTTAGCGTGTCCATTTCTCGGGATCTGGGGCCGGGTGAGGTCTTATTTTTTTTGCGCGCCGAGCTGACGTTTTTATTATTAACATTCTCAGAGACCTTCTCAGGGCCAGGCTGGAGGTTAAACGTATGTTGGAAAGCTCATATGATCAATTGCGGAAACTAGGCAGTAGCAAGTTCTACGAGTACGGAAATAAATCGGGCAGAATGTTGGCAAGGGCCTTGAAAGCCAAAACAGCACAAAACTATATCCCTTCCATCAAGGATGCTCACGGCTCTCAGATTCATACTTCCTTTGGAATTGCCAATGTTTTTCAGTCCTATTACTATAAACGTTATAATATTAATGCAATTCCGAATCAATCCCCACCCGATTCTCTCCCCTCCCATTTTAATAAGCTACCCAGGGAGGAACTTGAGGATCTAGAGATTCCCTTTAACCCTCAGGAACTTTCACTGATAATAAACAATCTCCCGGGATGTAAAAGTCAAGGTACTGATGGCTTCACCGCCAAGTTCTATAAAACATTCCCCTACCAATTAATTCCTTTATTACTTCAGGACTTTAATCATATCTCGGATTCATCCACTTTCCCGGCACAATCCACCTCTGCTCATATCACGGTTGTCCCCAAACCTGGTAAAGATCCTCTTTTATGTGCCAGTTATAGGCCAATCTCATTATTAAATGTGGATATAAAATGATACGCCAAACTAATAGCGAACAGATTAAACCCACTCCTTCCAAAACTTATTCACCCGGACCAGGTTGGATTTGTCCCTGAGAGGGAGACTTGAGACAACACCCTCAAAACTTTAGATATCATTAACTTTGCCACCTCACATAAATCTCTACTTATGATCTTATCACTGGACGCCGAAAAGGCCTTTGAAAGGATCTCATGTCATGCCATTGAGCAGACTTTAAACCTTATAGGACTAGGCCCAATCCTGATATCTAAAATATTAGCTCTATATAAATCCCCATCAGCTAGAATTAAAATTAATGGCTCTCTTTCTGATCAGTTCTCAATTCATAATGGCACACACCAGGGTTGCCCTCTATCTCCATTATTATATATCTTGGTTATGGAAAGTTTAATGTAAGCTATAAGGAATAACCCTAATATCCGAGGGATTACCATTGGAGATCATGAGTATAAATGTTCTGCTTTTGCGGATAATCTCTTGGTTTATCTCTCCAATCCCCATATCTCTCTTCCTTCCCTATTGGCAGAACTTGACAGTTTTTGGGACCTGATCAAATTTCAAACTTAACACAGATAAGTCTGAAATGCTCAATATTTCAATACCTCCTCTGGAGATTCTTTCCTTGAAGCGTAATTTCCCCTTTAAATGGCCCTCTACTAAATCAATCATGTATCTGGGAATCCATGTCCCTTCTGACATTTCCAGTTTTTTTTAACTGAATTTTCTTCCATTTTTGTCCAGAGCGGAGAGGGAATTGACTGCTTGGAACCGTACCGAGTTTTCATGGTTCGGAAGGATCAACATTATAAAGATGACAGTCCATCCCAGGCTGTTGTACTTTTCCCAGACCATCCCTACATTCCCTCACCCTTCTGGAGAAAAATACAACATGTATTCAGCCGCTTTGTCTGGTCCTCGGGCTGCCCCAGAATTAAGTTCAACATTTTATCTAGATCCAAAGATCAGGGAGGCACTGGTGTTCTTGATTGCCATAAATATTTCTTAGCTGCTGCCTACACTAGGGTCTTGGACTTGGTTCAGGGTCTGTCATCTTGATGCTGGACCACCATTGCCCAAGATACTTGTCCTCTCTCCATCCCTGCCCTCCCTTGGTTATGGCCCCAAGTCTCCAGTTGGAAGGAGGTCTCACTCTCATTTAGCACAAGACATACGCTCAAAATTCTACATTTACTCCACCCCTGTAGATCCCTGATTGATCCCCTTGGCCCTCTCTCTCCTATTACAGATAATTCTAAATTCCCTCCGAGCAATTCCTCCAATCTATTCTTAAACAGCTCAAAAAAGAAGCCCTTACGCTTTCATCAGATTGCTTCCCAGGGTCAGTTACTATCACTCATAGCCATCCTCCATGGCTCCCCTCCCACGCTGCGCCATAACTTTCAATACACCCAATTACAACATTTCTTTCGAGCGATGGATAACAAACCCAATATGACAAGACCCTTGTCCGCATTCGAAAAGCTCTGTATTTCTTCATCAGCTGTGAATCATACAATCTCAATTCTATATAAATTACTCTCCTCTTCGGATTTAGAATCGCTTCCCCATTTTTGCAGAGCTTGGACGTCTGATTTAAATCAAACATTTTCTATTGACCAATGGCATAAGTGCTTTCTCTTTTCACAAAAGTGGTTTTTTGCAACAAAAGCCCAAGAGACAAATTATAAAGTTTGTCTCAAGGTGGTACCGAGTCCCATCAGTTCTCCCCAAATGGTTCCCAAACACCTCGAAATCTTTGCTGGCGCTGCGGGGCTTGCGAGGGAACCCTGGTGGTCCTGTGGTGCTTTGGAAGCATTCTGAAAGGATGTCCTTGAAGTAATTCGGGAGGTAACAGGCATAGATGTTCCCGATACACCAGAAACTACACTCCTATTCATGTTTCCTATGTCGGGATCAAAATTTAAAAACTCCCTATTGAGACATATGCTACAAGCGGCTAAAACTATCATCCCACGACATTGGAAGTCCACTGTGGTGCCATCCCTTGAGGAGTGGTTTGCAGAAATTGCAAGGATTCACCGCATGGAATTATTAATTGCACATTCTCAAGACGAAAGGAATAGGATAGCCACCAGGTGGTTCCATTGGGGCTCCTTCTTGGCCTCACCCTTATACATATCCATTGGAAACTAAGGTTTTTAACAATAACATATTTTTATCAAACTGGTTACACCTTACAACAGTTGCTTCTCTTGGAAGTTTGCCTTCATTTGCGGCCCGTACCATCCCGTTTCTGTCTTTGGGGTCTACCCTTTTCTTTCACTTCATCTACCCCCCTTTTTTTCCTTCATAAGGTAGTTATACTCCTTTTTGCTACATGCGGTCTATATGACCTCCCTTTCAGTTAAATACTACTCTCATAGTTTTACGAGGTTCAGCGTTTATACAGTATTAATGTCTAGCATCTAATTATTAATGTCTAACAAGAATATTTATTTTAACACTTTTACTCTTACGGAGATTTATTAGTGTATTATATGCTAGGATGTTTCTATGTCTATTGTTTATTGTTTGTCAAAAATAACTCTTTCAAATAAACTCTAAATTTGAAAAAAAAAATCTGCACTTAATTATGACACTCCTTCCCTTCTGAGTTTCGCACTGTGCTTCAAAAATAGTTCCCGATTAAATGTAGGGTATTGGCGTACTCAGGAGAAATTGCACAACAAACTGAGAGGTCTATTTTCTTCACTGCCCAATGGTATAAATTTCTGTGAGTCACATGTGGTGTCAACATGCTCACTGCACCCCTAGATGAATTCATTGAGAGGTGTAGTTTGTAAAATGAGGTCCCTTATGTTTTTTTTTTTTTTTTTGCTGTTCTGGCACCTCAGGAGCTCTGCCAATGTGACATGGCACCCTCAAACCATTCCATAAAAATCTGAACTCCAATATGGCGCTTCTTCCCTTCTGAGCTTTGCACTGTGCCTCAAAAGTAGTTTTCGACCACATATGGGGTATCACTGTACTCAGGAGAAATTGCACAACAAATTGTGTGTGCATTTTCTTCTGTTATCCTTGATAAAATGCAAAATTTGGGACTAAAAGAACATTTTTGTGGGAAAATTGTAATTTTTTATTTTCACAGCTCAACGTTATAAACTTCTGTGAATCACCTGGGGGTTCATGGTGCTCACCACACATCTATATACATTCCTTGAGGGGTCTATGTTCCAAAATGGCATCACTTGTGGGGGGGGTTCCACTGTTTAGACACACCAGGGGCTCTCCAAAAGCGAAACGGCATCCGCTCTCGATTCCAGACAATTTTACATTCAAAAAGTCAAGCGGTGCTCTTTTCCTTCCGAGTCCTGCTGTGCGCTTAAACAGTAGCTTTCCCACACATATCAGGTATCGATGTGTTCAGAAGAAATTTCACAATAAATATTGGGGTCCATTTTCTCCTGTTACCTTTGTAAAAACAAAAAAAATTGGGTCTAAAGTAACATTTTTATGAACAAAAAAGTTAAAGGTTATTTTTTACCTACAACATTCCATTAATTCCTGTGAAGCACCTAAAGGGTTAATAAACTTCTTGAATGTGGTTTTGAGCACCTTGAGGGGTGCAGTTTTTAGAATGGTGTCACTTTTGGGTATTTTCTGTCATATAGACCCCTCAAAGTCACTTCAAATGTGATGCGGTCCCTAAAAAAATGGTTTTGTAAATTTTGTTAGAAAAATGAGAAATCGCTGGTCAACTTTTAACCCTTCTAACTTCCTAAGAAAAGAAATTTGTTTCAAAAATTGTGCTGATGTAAAGTAGACATGTGAGAAATGTTATTTAATAACTATTTTGTGTGACATAACTTTGGTTTAAAAGCAAAAAAATTAAAATATGAAAATTACAAAATTTTTCAAATTTTCGCCAAATTTCCGATTTTTCCACAAATAAGCACAAGTCATATCAAACAAATTTTACCTCTGTCATGAAGTACAATATGTCACGAAAAAAACAGTATCAGACTCAGTGGGATCCATTAAAGCGTTCCAGAGTTATTACCACATAAAGCGACACTAGTCAGAATTGTAAAATTTGGCCTGGTCATGTAGGTGAAAACAAGCTTTTGGGGTGAATGGGTTAAAAATAAAAGTATCATTATACTGCCCCATAAATAAAGATATTTCCCATGCTGTGCCACTGAATAAATAATTACCGCTCACTGTGTTTCCTGCACAAAATATCCTCCCCACGCTGCCCCTCTGCAATAATATTCCCCCTCAATGCCCCTCTCCATAATATTCCCCCCACACTGCCAGTCTCCGTTATGTCTTTCCCACACAGATTTCCAAATACAGCACAGGAGACTGATTGGAATCAGACAAAATAGATATCCAGTCAAAAGGATCCGTTAAAGCAAGGGTAAACTAGACAATTAATACTTAACCTTTAATAAATTTAGTTAAAATATTAATGATTAAAAAAGAAGATAACCACAGTATAGACCCAAACGGAGATAAACCATGTCAGGTCAGGGACCTAGATCTCCTACAACAGGTCGTGGTCGGTCGAAGATAAGTTATCTCGACCAGAACAATGCCTGCTACAGTGTCCAGCCAATATTGGATGGACAAGAAGATATAGCAATCAAGAAGAGTAAATCGGTATCAAACATAAATTCTCAATGTTGTCAATGGACACACAAAACCAGAATACTCACAAATTTATAAAAATATAGACAGTGCTAGATAACTAATATATAAGGAACGTCCTCATCCATGAGTTGCAGAACATTTATGGTACCGGGAGGAGTTCTCCAAGGAGGGGACGCAGATCCACTTCCAGGGATAAGGCGTATAAATCTGCCCCTGTTATTTCCCTAAAGGATCGATACTGCCCCTAACAACCCCTTGCTCCTGCCCTTACAAGGACAGTCCACATCTAGCCACTGCACTCTATAACCCTGTGGTTTCCCTATAGTCCCGGTGCGTTTCTTCCAACCGGAGTCATCAGGGGACTTGAACTATAGCACATATGGAGCTAGACTAATCACTAACTCAAAGAGCATGACTGTCTCACTACTCTGGTGAAGCAACTATCAGTTATAGTACAGGGTTTATATAGAGATAAGGTGTAACAAAAACATAATGCGCTAATTTCATTGTCCAATGAAAGGAGTAGTATGTAAATGACCACCATTATAGATCGTTAGATTCATATGCCGAGTGTCTATAACGCTACAAATGGCCCTAGAGTAGCATGTGGCACGCACGCCAAGTGTAAGGACCGCACTTCCGCTTGTGTGGACAGCAGGACGCAGCATCCGGTGATGTCACATCCGGCCGCACATACCAGGCCGGAGCCAACAGTGAAACGCAATTCACCCAATGGAACGCAGATGCATCACAACCAGTGAGGTCACATCCGGTGACGTCACCGCATACAGCGTCCGGGCTAGTTACCAAGATTGCGTAGTTGCAATTATTGGGGGGCTCACAATGCACGTGTTTAGTCAGTCAAATAATTATCAAATAAAGGAAAAATCACTGGGTGACACATGTCTCGCCCCCGGTGGGGCCTTACTGTCTGGGGCAGTATAAATGTATATCACGGTGGCTGGCCCAGGGCGGACAGTGCGCCAAAAAGGGGTTTTGTAAAATGAAAATAAAAGTTTGTGACGCCACCTGTGGATTCTGGTAAGAGGTTACCAGTGCTGCGACAGTCCACTGAGGCTGATGTTAGGGGCAGCTTTGATGGGACGGCTCCCCACAGGTAGAGCAGGCCTCAGGGCAGTATAGAATGAATGGAGGTGGGTGCGCTGGGCATTGTGGTGCAGGTAGGGAACGATGGTGCAGCAGGAGTAACGGACAGAGACAGGGGGTTTTGCTTCGTTACCTTTACTGGTACAGCTGGTAGATATGGTCCAGGGTACTCTAGGTGAAGGACGCACTTTCGACTTCTCTCCAGTGAACGGGTATAAGGCCTCCTGTTCTGTGTCTGTCTCTGTGTAAGCTCCTGGCCAGCCTGCAACTGTGCCTAGCTTATGTGTCTTGCTTGTTACTCCACCTGTTGCTCTGAAGTAGGACCTCCGGTTGGTAACCACTTTCCCTGGACGTCGGGGCCTTCGTGGTACCTGGTCCTGTGAGTATAGCTTCAGGTCTGCCAGGAACTTGTAGTCCTCCTGGGATTCCAGTTAACCCTACTGGGTGTGAAGGGTCCCTGTAGGCTTGGACCCTGTGTCCGGTAAATATATTGGGGTGAGCCTGGTATGCTCCTCTGCCCCCTTTATCACTCCTTCTCTCCTCGCCGTCGGCCCCGCTCGGGGCCTTCACTACAAGGCAGCTGGCGTGCTGCGTCTTCACCGCTCTCTGAGCGTCGGCACGCTCTCTGTCTGGCTTCAGAGCTGCTGGAGGCCTAGCTTGCCTCTAACAGCAGCCTCTGTGCTGTTCGCTGTCTGAGCACTGACTAGAAACTTATCTCTGCTGCCTGGCTCCACCTTCCCTTTATATATCCCTAACAGGGCTCCCTCTGCTGGTATGAGGTGGAAGGTGGAGGTGTTTGAATGCAGTGAGGGCCTCTTGTGGAGAAATCCAGGAATGCACCCTTCTGGGTTCTGTGGCACCAAGCGCAGCAAGGCGCCACACACACACGCATTGAGACAAAACCAAATATAGGTATATATCAAGCTCAATTAACTATTTAATGAGTGGACACTGTATAAGCAGTAAAATTGACAGGAATATAAGGGTTACCTCTGGCAGGAACTATTACAGAATTAGGATAAAAGCAACCACTACAGCTTTATATTAGACAATGTATGGGAAGGTCAGAGTACTAATAGATATGTATGTAAAAACACACATGTAAAGCGATAATTATGGGACAATAGAAGGAGGTCAAGCAAATTACAGGGGACTATATGAAGCAATTATATGTACACTGCTTGCTTTTATCCTAATTCTGTATATAATTCATAAAATCCCTCCCACACAGCTCCTCTCCATAATATTTCCCCCCACACTGCCCCTCTCCATAATGTCCCCTCACACAGCTCCTCTCCATAATATTCCCCCCATGCAGCTCCTCTCCATAATATTTCCCCAACGCAGCTCCTCTCCATAATATTCTTCCCACACAACTCCTCTTTCTAATATTCTGCCACACATAGTTCCGTAATATTCCCCCCAATACTGACCCTTTCTGTTATATTCCCCTCACAGTTCCTCTCCATGATATTCCCCTCACACAGCTCCCCATCCTAATATTTCCACCACACTGCCCCTATCTGTAATATTCCCCACTACACAGCTTCTCTCCATAATATTCAACCCCACACTGCTTTTCTCTGTAATATTTCCTCACACAGCTCCTCTACATAAAATTCCCCCCACACAGCTCCTTATCATAATATTCCCCCCTAACACTGCCCCTCTCTGTAAAATTCCCCCACATAGCTCCTCTCCACAATATTACACCCTACGTAGCTCCTCTCCTTAAAGTGATTCTGTCAGAAGGTTTTTGCTACCTCATCTCAGAGCAGCATGATGTTCGCAAAGAGATCCTGAATCCAATGCAGTATAACTCAGTTTACTGGGGTTCTGACATAATCAGATTATTTAGATTTAGCATGAAGCAGAACTGAAAAAGCTAACCACGCCCACACCAGGCTCTGTATATACAATGGCTATAGACCCTGAGCTGCTTATCACAGAAGGGGCGGAGTTGGGCCATGAGGCAAGGGCTGCTATGTCTGAGCAATGCTGGTGCTAAAATAATCATTGCAAGTAAACAAAACCATGGAGCTTAAGAGAGGCTTTTCTCAAATCTATGTTTTAACATGTACAGCATGCTGTGTCCAGATGACACAGCGCAAACCTGCTGACAGGTTCCCCTTAATATTCCCCCTCACACAGCTCCTCTCTGTGATATCCCCCCCCCACATAGCTCTTCTCCGTAATATCCTCCCCCACTTAGATCCTCTCCGTAATTTTCACCTCACACAGCTCCTCTCCATAATATTCCCCAAACAACCTGCCCCTCTGCATACTGTGCCTCCTTCACAATTCTCTCCCCCATTGCCCCATAATGTGGCCTAATAGTAACAGCAACCTCCCACCTCCTACGATAGGATATTTAAACTTTGACTCCTCCTTGAGCACTTACTGATTCCAGTTGCGTTTACTGTTTTTTGCCTCCTATGCGCTGCGGCACTGGCAACAGTGTAATAAGGACACAGGATAGCGTAATGATCTCAGCTGCATGTCGGGGCAGGGGCTGACGAGCACTGCTCTGCTTTGCCCCAGTCCCGGTGCCAAAGTGTTTAACTGTATTGGCTTCTGAAAGACCCACGGGCTATATGTTGTGTAGGCCTGTTCTAAACAATCAATAGCCTTTCAGAAGATGTGTGACCTTTGACTGTGGGTCAGCGGTGTATATTTTGGGGACTTATTAGCTCATTTGTTTGATGAGCGGTGCCAGCGTGTTGTGTATCTGCAGTGTGTGCACTCTATTGGGTGTGATTTATGCTCACTTTGCAGCCTATAACATTGGTTGAGTGCAGGATTGAGTGAGAGGAGATATGTTAACCCTTGTAGTTCCATCCCATGTCATCTGCTGAGGTGTGTACATGACAACTTGGTAGCAGCGGTAGGATACTGTTTTCTTCTATTAGAGCACAGCTGGGCAAAGTGCGGTCCAGCTCCGCTCTATTAAAAGTAGACACTATTCTACCAGTGATAGCTGAAGGGCTGAAACAGTGGCCCATGGGCCGCACCATGCTCTTACCTGCCATCTGTCCACTGCCACCCGCTGTCACCATTATCCACATTCTTGGGATGCAGATAGTGATGAATACATTGGTGGAGGACGGAGTCACTGGCTCCTTCTTCCACTAATCAGCATGTGTGGCTGAGCCAGCTGACGCAATGACGTCACGTCAATGCGTCAGCTGTGCGGAGAGTCAGTGCAACAGAGACAGGAGCAGAGTGCCGGGGGAATGAGAGTGAGGTGAGTATGTGTTTTTTTTTCATGTGTCTGGGATGTTTGCATGTATATAAGAGGCAACGTAAGGGTTCATACTGTATTAGGAGGCTATGTGGAAGCTCATACTGTTTATAGTAGGCTATGTGCAAGCTAATACTGTACATAGGAAGATTTGTGGGGACTCATACTTTATATAGGAGGCTATGTGGGGGCTCAAACTGTATATAGGTGCCATGGGTTGGCTCATATAGTGTATTGGAGGCTATGTGGGGGCTGATACTATATATAAGAGACTATGTTGGGGCTCATACTGTATTTAGGGGCTATTTGGGGGTTCATACTGTATTTAGGGGGCTATGTGTAGGCTTACATTGTATATAGGAGGCTATAGGGACTCAAACTGTATATAGAGGGTTATGTGGGGGTCTCATACTGTATATAGGAGGCTATATGGGGGTTCATATTTTATATAGGGGCTATGTGAGAGTTCACATTATATCATTATATATAGAGAGGCTATGTGGGGGCTCATACTGTATATAGTAGGCTATGTGGGGGATCACACTGTATATAAGAGGCTATGTGGAGGCTCATACTGTATATAGAAGACTATGTAGGGGCTCATACTCTATATAGGGGCTATTTGAGGGCTCATACTGTATTTAAGGGCCATTTGTAGGCTTACATTGTATATAGGAGGCTGTAGGGGCTCAAACTGTATATAGGGGGTTATGTGGGGGTCTCATACTGTATATAGGAGGCGATATGGGGGCTCATACTGTTTATAGGGGGCTATGTGAGAGCTCACATTGTATATAGAGAGGCTATGTGGGGGCTCATACTGTATATAGGAGGCTATGTGGGGGGCTTATACTGTATATAGAGGCTATGTGTGGGTCATACTGTATATAAGAGGCTATGTGGGGGCTCATAATGTATATAGGAGGCTATGTGGAGGTCATACTGTATTTAGGGGGTATGTAGGGGCTCATATTGTATATAGTGAGGCTTTGTGAGATGGCGTGTATAGGAGGCTATGTGGGGGTTTATACTATATATAGGAGGCTATGTAAAGGCTCATACTGTATATAGGAGTGAAAAATATGCTAATGAAGTGCAACGTTTTCTTCCGGACAATGTACTGCCCATAGCCTGGAAGAGGTGATTAACATAAAGTGAAAAAAGATGATTTCTCATCAACAAGGCATCAGATGATCAGACAGCTGTCACTTTTGTCATCAGTCTATAACCTGTATGCCCATATTAATACCTAGGTCAAATGTACAGTCATGGCCTAAAGTTTTGAGAATGACACCAAAATTATATTTTCACATGATCTGCTGGCCTCTGGTTTTTATTAGTGTTTGTCTGATGTTTATATCACATACAGAAATATAATTGCAATAATATTATGAGTACCAATAGGTTATATTGACAGTTAGAATGAGTTAATGCAGCAAGTCAATATTTGCAGTGTTGCCCCTTCTTCTTCAAGACCTCTGTAATTCTCCCTGGCATGCTCTCAATCAACTTTTGGACCAAATCCTGACTGATAGCAGTCCATTCTTGCATAATCCATGCTTGCATTTTGCCAGAATTTGTTGGTTTTTGTTTGTCCACCCGTCTCTTGATGATTGACCACAAGTTCTCAATGGGATTAAGATCTGGGGAGTTTCCAGGCCATGGACCCAAAATCTCTATGTTTTGTTCCATGAGCCATTTAGTTATCACCTTTGCTTTATGGCAAGGTGCTCCATCATGCTGGAAAAGGCATTGTTGGGCGCCAAACTGCTCATGGACGGTTGGGAGAAGTTGCTCTTGGAGGACATTCTGGTACCATTCTTTATTCATGTCTGTGTTTTTAGGCAAGACTGTGAGTGAGCTGATTCCCTTGGCTGAGAAGCAACCCCACACATGAATGGTTTCAGGATGCTTTACAGTTGGCATGAGACAAGACTGGTGGTAGCGCTCACCTCTTCTTCTCCGAATAAGCTGTTTTCGAGATGTCCCAAACAATCGAAAAGGGGATTCATCAGAGAAAATGACTTTGCCCCAGTCCTCAGCAGTCCACTCCCTGTACCTTTTGCAGAATATCAGTCGGTCCCTGATGTTTTTTCTGGAGAGAAGTGGCTTCTTTGCTGCCCTCCTTGAAACCAGCCCTTGCTCAAAGAGTCTCCGCCTCACAGTGCGTGCAGAATCACTCACACCAGCCTGCTGCCATTCCTGAGCAAGCTCGGCACTGCTGGTAGTCCGATCCCGCAGCTGAAACAGTTTTAAGATACGGTCCTGGCGCTTGCTGGTCTTTCTTGGGCGCCCTGGAGCCTTTTTGACAACAATGGAAGCTCTCTCCTTGAAGTTCTTGATGATGCGATAGATTGTTGACTGAGGTGCAATCTTTGTAGCTGCGATACTCTTCCCTGTTAGGCCATTTTTGTGCAGTGCAATGATGGCTGCACATGTTTCTTTAGAGATAACCATGGTTAACTGAAGAGAAACAATGATACCAAGAACCAGCCTCCTTTTAAAGTGTCCAGTGATGTCATTCTTATTTAATCATGACTGATTGATCGCCAGCCCTGTCCTCATCAACACCCACACCTGTGTTAATGGATCAATCACTAAAACGATGTTAGCTGCTCCTTTTAAGGCAGGACTGCAATGATGTTGAAATGTGTTTTGGGGGTTAAAGTTCATTTTCTGGGCAAATATTGACTTTGCAAGTACAGTAATTGCTGTTAAGCTGATCACTCTTTGACATTCAGGAGTATATGCAAATTGCCATTACAAAAAATGAAGCAGTAAACTTTGGAAAAATTACTATTTGTCTCATTCTCAATACTTTTGGCCATGACTGTAGTGATCTAGAGATTCCATTTACCCCTCAGGAACTTTCGCTGATAATTAACAATCTCCCGGGATGTAAAACTCCAGGTACTGATGGCTTCACCGCCAAGTTCTATAAAACATTCCCCTACCAATTAATTCCTTTATTACTTCAGGACTTTAATCATATCTCGGATTCATCCACTTTCCCGGCACAATCCACCTCTGCTCATATCACGGTTGTCCCCAAACCTGGTAAAGATCCTCTTTTATGTGCCAGGTATAAGCCAATCTCATTATTAAATGTGGATATAAAATTATATGCCAAACTAATAGCGAATAGATTAAACCCACTCAAAAGGATCCGTTAAAGCAAGGGTAAACTAGACAATTAATACTTAACCTTTAATAGATTTAGTTAAAATATTAATGATTAAAAAAGAAGTAAACCACAGTATAGACCCAAACGGAGATAAACCATGTCAGGTCAGGGACCTAGATCTCATACAACAGGCCGTGGTGGGTCGGGGATAAGTTATCCCGACCAGAACAATGCCTGCTACAGTGTCCAGCCAATATTGGATGGACAAGAAGAAATAGCAATCAAGAGGAGTAAATCGGTATCAAACATAAATTCTCAATGTTGTCAATGGACACACAAAACCAGAATACTCACAAATTTATAAAAATATAGACAGTGCTAGATAACTATTATATAAGGAACGTCCTCACCCATGAGTTGCAGAACATCTATGGTACCGGGAGGAGTTCTCCAAGGAGGGGACGCAGATCCACTTCCAGGGATAAGGCGTATAAATCTGCCGTTATTTCCCTAAGAGATCTATACTGCCCCTAACAACCCCTTGCTCCTGCCCTTACAAGGACAGTCCACATCTAGCCACTGCACTCTATAGCCCTGCGCTTTCCCTATAGTCCCGGCGCGTTTCTTCCAACCGGAGTCATCAGGGGACTTGAACTATAGCACATATGGAGCTGGACTAATCACTAACTCAAAGAGCATGACTGTCTCCACTACTCTGGTGAAGCAACTATCAGTCATAGTACAGGGTTTATATAGAGATAGGGTGTAACAAAAACATAATGCGCTAATTTCATTGTCCAATGAAAGGAGTAGTATGTAAATGACCACCATTATAGATCGTTAGATTCATATGCCGAGTGTCTATAACGCTACAAATGGCCCTAGAGTAGCATGTGGAACACACGCCCAGTGTATGGACCACACTTCCGCTTGTGTGGACAGCAGGACGCAGCATCCGGTGATGTCACATCCGGCCGCACATACCGGACGGAGCCAACAGTGAAACACAAACCAGCCCAATGGAACGCAGATGCATCACAACCAGTAAGGTCACATCCGGTGACGTCACCGCATACAGCGTCCGGGCTAGTTACCAAGATTGCGTAGTTGCAATTATCGGGGGGCTCACAATGCACGTGTTTAGTCAGTCAAATAATTATCAAATCAAGGAAAAATCACTGGGTGACACACACGCATTGAGACAAAACCAAATATAGGTATATATCAAGCTCAATGAACTATTTAATGAGTGGACACTATATAAGCAGTAACATTGACAGGAATATAAGGGTTACCTTTGGCAGGAACTATTACAGAATTAGGATAAAAGCAACCACTAGAGCTTTATATTAGACAATGTATGGGAAGGTCAGAGTACTAATACACTGCGTGCAGAATTATTAGGCAAGTTGTATTTTAGAGGAATATTTTTATTATTGATCAACAACTATGTTCTCAATCAACCCAAAAGACTCATAAAAATCCAAGCTTAATATTTTTGGAAGTTGGAGTCATTTTTTTTTTAGATTTGGCTATCTTAGGAGGATATCTGTTTGTGCAGGTAACTACTACTGTGCAGAATTATTAGGCAACTTAATAAAAACCAAATATAATCCCATCTCACTTGTTTATTTTCACCAGGTAAACCAATATCAGTGCACAAAATTTAGAAATAAACATTTCTGATATGCAAAAACAAAATCCAAAAAAATTATTGATCAATATAGCCACCTTTCTTTATGATGACACTAAACAGCCTTCCATCCATAGTTTCTGTCAGTTGCTTGATCTGTTTTCGATTAACATTGCGTGCAGCAGCCACCACAGCCTCCCAGACACTGTTCCGAGAGGTGTACTGTTTTCCCTCCCTGTAGATCTCACATTTTATGATGGACCACAGGTTCTCTATGGGGTTCAGATCAGGTGAACAAGGGGGCCATGTCATTATTTTTTCTTCTTTTAGACCTTTACTGGCCAGCCACGCTGTGGAGTAGTTGGATGCATGTGATGGAGCATTATCCTGCATGAAAATCATGTTTTTCTTGAACGATACCGACTTCTTCCTGTACCACTGCTTGAAGAAGTTGTCTTCCAGAAACTGGCAGTAGGTCTGGGAGTTGAGCTTCACTCCATCCTCAACCCGAAAAGGTCCCACAAGTTCATCTTTGATGATACCAGCCCATACCGGTACCCCACCTCCACCTTGCTGGCGTCTGAGTCGGAGTGGAGCTCTCTGCCCTTTACTGATCCAGCCTCTGGCCCATCAAGAGTCACTGTCATTTCATCAGTCCATAAAACCTTTGAAAAATCAGTCTTAAGATATTTCTTGGCCCATTCTTGACGTTTTATCTTATGTTTCTTGTTCAAAGGTGGTAGTTTTTCATCCTTCCTTACCTTGGCCATGTCACTGAGTATCGCAAACCTTGTGCTTTTTAATACTCCAGTAACGTTGCAGCTCTGAAATATGTCAAAACTGGTGGCGAATGGCATCTTGGCAGCTTCACGCTTGATTTTCCTCAATTCATTGGCAGTTATTTTGCGCCTTTTTTGGCCAACACACTTCTTGCGACAATGTTGGCTATTTGCCATGAAACACTTGATTGTTCGGTGATAACGCTTCAAAAGTTTGGAAATTTCAAGACTGCTGCATCCCTCTGCAAGACATCTCACAATTTTGGACTTTTCAGAGCCCGTCAAATCTCTCTTCTGACCCATTTTGCCAAAGGAAAGGAAGTTGCCTAATAATTATGCACACCTTATATAGGGTGTTGATGTCATTAGTGAACACCCCTCCTCATTACAGAGATGCACATCACAAGATTTACTTAATTGGTAGTTGGCTCTCAAGCCTATGCAGCTTGGAGTAGGACAACATGTATAAAAAGTATCATGTGATCAAAATACTCATTTACCTAATAATTCTGCACACAGTGTAGAGATGTATGTAAAAACACACATGTAAAGCAATAATTATGGGACCATAGAAGGAGGTCAAGCAAATTACAGGGGACTATATGAAGCAATTATATGTACACTGCTTGCTTTTATCCTAATTCTGTATATAATTCATAATATCCCTCCCACACAGCTCCTCTCCATAATATTTCCCCCCACACTGCCCCTCTCCATAATGTATGGTATGTAGGGGCTCATATTGTATATAGTGAGGCTTAGTGAGGGCCCATGGCTTATATAGGAGGCTATGTGGGGGTTTATACTATATATAGGAGGCTATGTGAGGGCTCATACTGTATATAGGAGTGAAAAACATGCTAATGAAGTGCAGCGTTTTCTTCCGGACAATGTACTGCCCATAGCCTGGAAGAGGTGATTAACATAAAGTGAAAAAAAGATGATTTCTCATCAACAAGGCATCAGATGATCAGACAGCTATCACTTTTTTTCATCAGTCTATAACCTGTATGCCCATATTAATACCTAGGTCAAATGTAGTGACAGATTCCCTTTAATCCCTTAAGGACCGAGCCACTTTGTACGCTGATTACTGAGCCTCATTTTTAAAATCTAACCAGTGTCACTTTATGAGGTAATAACTCTGTATCGCTTCAATGTATCCCAGTGATTCCGAGATTCTTTTTTTGTGACACATTGTACTTCATTTTAGTGGTAATTTTGCGATAAGATTTGCATTTATTTATGAAAATTTGACAAAAAAAATTGAAAATTTTGCAAGCTTTGAATTTTTATGGCTTTAAATCAGATAGTTATACCACACAGAATAGTTAATAAATAACAGTTCTCATGTCTACTTTACATTAACATCACATTTGAAGTGACTTTAAGGGGTTTATGTGACAGAAAATACCAAAAAGTGACACTATTTTAAAAACTGCACCCCTCAAGGTGCTAAAAATTACATTCAAGAAGTATAGTAACCCTTTATATGCACCACAGGACTTAAAACAATGAGGAAGGAAAAAATTAACAACAAGACTTGAAAGTTTGGTTCGGTATCCAAACTTGACCCCGAAACCAAACCCAATAGAAGTCAATGGGGACCTGAACTTCGTGCTTTAAAATGTCTGTAAAATGCTCATAGTAAGGGCTAGGGAGCTGCAAAAGGAAGCTAAATAGGGGTAAGAGTAGGACAATTGCCCTGCAAACAAATGTGGATAGGAAAATGACTTAAAATCCAAAGGTCCAAGTGGAGGAAGAGGTTGAGGTGCAAGAGGCGTAAGAGGAGGGGATAGCCAGCACAGTTTTTTTATTGATTTTTTGGGGGTTTCTCTGAAAACAGGCAGTGTAATTATCTGCTGGACACTTTCTCTCTGAATACAGACCATGTAATAGTCTTCACTTTCTTGGGGTGAAAACAATGAGGAGAGCATCAAATAGGGGACATGGCCATGTTGCTGGTGGTGTAGCTGTTCCAGGAAGAGTGGCCAATCTGTGCCGGCTACGTGCCCAAATGAAACACCTTCTTCTGGTGCAAGCAGGCGACAGGAGGTTCTGTGTAATTTCATAGGCCCAAGTACCGCTGGATGAATGGTGATGAGACAAAAAGTACAGGTGCTTTTAGATTGGTTCGCTGAGAGTGACTTCAGTTCTCGGTTTGACTTTCACCTGGTTCCCTGCTGAAAGCACAGATTTTGCACCTGCTGCCCATGGGCATGTGTCTTCCACCTCACCCCCTTGCAAATCAGGCAAGCAATCTGAGCCCCAGTCAGCAGTGGCTTCTACTTTTTGATGAGTCTGCTGGCTGTGGTTCCATGGGCCATCCACCTGGCCCTGCCCCACAATTGGAAGAGATTGAGGGCACTAATGCCCAACCACTGGTTCTGCTTGAGGATTAGTATGTGGGAGGCATAGTGCAAACGGTCAGCGGGCCACCGCAGCACATCTATGATGATGATGACACACAGGTGGCAACTGCTGCAGCTTTCTGCTGTGTGTAATCTGGCTAGGAGGTCAGGGGTGAGGACTGGGTGGCACAACATGCAGAGAATTATTATTATTATTATTTTTTTTTTAGAGCAACATTGATTCCATGGTGCTGTACAATAGGAGGGGTTACATACAAAACCAAAATAAAAATGATAACGAACAAACTAATGATGACAGACAGGTACAGAGAGGAGAGGATCCTTGTGGCCTTACTTTCTATAGATAAATGGGGATTGAGACAGTAGGTTCGGGGCTTTCCGCAGCTCTGGTGTTAATAAGGTGGCAGAAAGGTCATTGCAGTCTATAAGCTGTTCTGAAGACATGGATTTTCAAGTTCCAAATGTAGGGGATAATCGGATGTGTTGGGTCACAGAATTCTTCAGGATGGGGAATACTTGGGAGAAGTCTTGCAGGTGATTGGATGAGGAATGTACAATTGTGGAGGAGAGAATGAGGTCTTGGGAGGATAAGTGATTAAATTGTGGGAGATATCAGGAGTAGAGATGAGTGAACCTTTCATGGTTCGGTTCCATTCTGATCGGTGAACTTCCCGATGTTCTCCGAACAATTCCTCGAACGGTTCATTGAACATATCCGAACCCCGCTGAATTCAATGGGAGGCAAAATCAAACGCATAGACAACACCTTCAGGAGGGCCCAAAAGCTGCCAAAACAACTCAAACTATGGGCAGACACCAGGAAAAATGGCATAAATTGACCCACAGTTGAAATTTTATAATTGTGACATGCAGAAGTAGTGCTGTTGCAGAGTGTGACATGCAGAAGTAGTGCTGTTGCTTTAAAAGCATTCAGCAACTATTAGAAGTAACACAAGCAGATGAGACAGGAAGTGTTGTGCTCCAGAAGCATCCAGCAACTAAAGGGATTAATACAGTCACAGGAGAAGGGGTGTTTTAGCAAAGCCCCAGGGGGTTTGTGGGGAAGTTGTTTACTGTCTGGCTGGAGCCGAAGAGAAAGGTTATGTGTGTGTTCTGTATCTCACCGAAGCGCCCCTGCAAGTGAAAAGGATTCAAGTCAGGATTGAAGCTAAGCACAGGTCAGGTAGAGTTCCTGAACTAAAAGTGCAGAGTATTGTCAGGCAGAAATATAAGGACTGGAAGAAATGAGGTCACAGGGATCATCTCCCTCAGTACCCCCCCCTCCACCTCACTGTGCTGTAAAGAATGCTGTGTTCATTAATGTGCGTTTGCATTAGAACTGTGCTGTCCTGTACTACTGGGAAGACTGGGAACTGCTGTGCTGCTCAAGAAACTGTACTGTTTGTCACTGGAGCCTGTTGCTCATGAGACTTAACTTGCACTGGCTGTGCGGCTTCTTATTAAATGCTACTGTTCTACCGTTTATGAGGACTCTTGTCAAGTGTGGCTAGTCAGCAAGTGAAACAACCTACATTTCTGTGCCTGAGAGTCAATACCCCTGTGTGCCTGAGAGAAGCTGCAGCACATGGTCTATGGTCACCCAGAGTAACGGTTCCCCCAGGATTCCAAAGAATTCATGTAACCTGTCTTGAACCTATCTGAACCTAGCGGCGTGCGAGCAACATTGGTGGCCCGTACAGGGAATCCTGAGCGGGAATTAGCATGTAGAGGGAGAAGAGAAAAAGTGTCTGTAAAAACACAGCAGCACAGCACCTCAACTCAACTCTGCTACACCAGTTAAAGGGGACAAGCCCTAAAGAAAACCTCACTAGCAGCAATGGATAGTGAAATACAAATGGACAGAATTAGTGAGCTGCTTATTCAGTTAACCTGTGAAGAATTGAGAACAGTAGCAAAACATATAAAGATGTCAGTAGAACAGATTTCCAAAGCACACAACCGCAGGCAACTGTTAGCTGCCATTAATGCAAAAATGGATGAGCTGGAGGAGAAAGAAGCTGATGACGTCATGGAGACATTCCCCCAGGAACTAACACAGTTTCTAACCAGGTTGAAGTTGGAGGATAGAGGGTTGGCTACAATTACCAAATGCGGGAATCTCCATCCACAGACTGAACTACAGGAATTGAAAGATCAATTCAAAGCCCTAACAACAGCCCTGCAGGAATCGACCAAAACTTCTGAACAGGTGATAGACTCAGACAGAACCTTTAACCCTAGAACGCATGACCATAAAAATCTACTTTTTCACATACCTGGGGCCTTTTAGGCCCGTGTGCAAATAACATGGAATAACTCAAACAAAAATGACAAACAACTATATACCTGAGGAATACATAGAGTTTCAAAATTTTAACTAAAGTAATCTTGCAGAAAATAGAAAACAATTAACAGGGCGGGCCTGCGAGGCCTCAGGTATGCGTTCTAGGGTTAACCTCCTCTGTTTAGATAAATCAGGGAGACAGTCCACTTTAACAGCACAAATCACCATAAGGAAAGAATTCAAGATGCTGGGACAGATTGGAAAGTGTGAACTTTAAGAGAGACTGTCTTATAGGAATTTGTTGCACCAGATCGATGCAGGCTTACAGAAAGACTACCAGCCAGATGACATCGTTGAGGGGGTGGTGAAAGCGATCAGCCCAGGACTGAACCTCCAAAGTATGGTAGAAATGAAAAGTCAATTGACCTTGCAACAGCTGAAGATGATTTTAATAGGGCACCCCAAAAATTTTTGTTCAGAGCAATTGAACTGAAGGATAGACTGTTGTTTGCATCCAGAGATGTAGAAGCAGAAGAGAAGTTTGATGCTGGACTAGTCTAGAAAAAGTTCTTGACATCATTGGGAACGGATTTAATCAGCAAAGATATCAAGTTGCAGCTGAAACAGTACATAGAAGATCCTGGCACTTTGAACGAAGTCCTAATTGAAAAAATGAATGAGGTGGCTAGTTTGGAGTCAGAGAGCGAACAGAAGTTAAAGATAAGCTCTGTTCCTAAAATCACCAAAATGAGTCAGCTGACATTGGAGATCCCTGGTGGCCAGTCAGAACATCATCATAGAGACCATCCAGTGCCACCTTAAATCACTGACAAAAGAGAGGCCTGCCAGCGCAGACTGGGAGGAAGTAATAGGAGAACTGTGAGCCGAGTTGATTGAGGTGAAAAAGTTGATTTGTTCCAGGTCAGAACGGGTATCCCTCAGACCCAGGAGTGGGTTCCTAAACAGAAGATACGCGGCTTGTGAAGTGTGCCATTCATCAAATCAGAGTATGGTGTGTGCCCACTGTCTAAGATGTGGTGAGGAAGGACAATATGCCAAGGAATGCCAATGGTCACGGTCGTTTGGGTTAAAAGACAGGAGGTTACCAGTGCAGGGCGACTGGTAACCGCGACACAGAGGAGGCCCCAGAATCAAATCCAAATCTCACTAAACCCCAGAACGGCGCATAGGTAAAACGGCTGCATCAGTACTATCCCCAAGTGTCTTCCAGTCTACAACAGCTGCAAGGGAGACAGGGGCATCAGTTACTTAATGCCCAGTGTGGAGGTCAAACGACGTACTCCTGGGAGGAGTATTCCTCAGTCATTAAAGATAGCCTTATCAGCCTAATCGATGAAAGGTGCTTTATACAGTGCCAGCTAGATGGTCTCCTAACAAAAGCACCGTGGGACACAGGAGCCCATGCGAGCCTTTTAAATGAAGAATGGAGAAGGCGCTACCTGCCACACACTTGCCTTCGGTCACTAAAAGAACTCTTGGGACCAGTGGAACTCCACGGCAAAGCCGTCAACCAGACCGAAGTCCCTTTCATAGGCTGGGTGGAAGTGATTTTCCAACTCAGGGCCACGAATAACAGCAACACCATCAAGCTTTTGGTACCTTTTCTCGTGACGAGTGATCAGAACGTGGCAGAGGATCCTATCCTGGGTTATAATGTAATCTGTGAGGTCATCACGAAACACAAGACAGAGGCGTTGGTGGTGGATGCAATCGCCACATCGCTCGCCATACCCAACGCCGTGGCGGAAAATGTGATTCATAGAGTAAAGAAAGCACAGAATACAATGGACCTAAAAGAAGTCAAGGTAGGCTTGCGCCCAAACATCATCCCTGCAAACCAAACGGTGGGGGTGAGGTGTGGAGTCTGGGTAGAAGCGGAAAGAAAAGTTCAGAAAAGACTTCGTGCCAAAAGACTCCTCAGAACTTCCTGAAGGCCTAGTTCAAGGTGAGACTGTGCTTACGATTCCTACTGGTAGGTTTGCTTGAGTGACAGTACCGGTGATGAATACTACGAAACACGAAATTAGACTGGATCCAAAGACTGTGTTAGGTCACATCGAAACCGTTAAAATGGTATATCCAGTCAGTGTGAGACCCGCCCAGGGGTCTACAATGAATTCAGTCTCCCCACCAAGGAACAGGAGTTGCCCAGGGGAGGAAATTGTGCAACCCACCTCGGGGTCCTGGGATCCCCCAGTACCCCTGGAACACTTGTGTGCTGAATATCTAGCAAAAGCAAAACAGATGCTGAGAGAAGAGTGTCATGCATTCTCCAAAGATGACTGATATAGGCTGTATCCCGTCGTTGCATTTGAAAATCAATTTGAAAGACACAACCCCAGTAACCAGAAGTTACATGTCTGTGCTAAAACCATTACATCATGAAGTGAAAGAATATTTACAAGATCTCATCAAGAGAGGTTGGGACCAAAAGTTGAAGTCGTCTTATTCCTCTCCTATTGTCTGTGTTAGGAAGAAGGATGGTACGTTGAGACTCGGTTGTGATTACCAGGAACTAAACCGAAAGTCAGTACCTGATCAACACCCGATACCAAAGATCCAAGATATGCTGGATAGCCTATCAGGAAGCACCTGGTACTCTGCTCTCGATCAGGGTAAGGCATACCACCAAGGGGTTGTCAAATAGGCCAGTAGACCCTTGACAGCATTCATCACACCGTGGGGATTATATGAGTGGATCCGCATACCGTTTGGGCTCAGTTCAGCTTCAGAAGAATTCCAGAGGAGCATGGAGACATGTTTAGAAGGATTGAGGGACGATATCTGCCAGCCGTACTTGGATGACAATGTGATACACAGAGCATGCTGAACACGTGAGGACAGTATTACAACAGTATCAACAACACAGAGTTAAATTGACCCCAAAGAAATGTGAACTGTTCAAAAGACAAATCTGATTTCTAGGGAAAATTGTGTCCGGAGAAGGATATACCATGGACCCAGCAGAAATCGCTCCGGTACTGGCCTTAAAAGACATAAGGCCCTCTACCATCGGGGAGTTGAGGCAAATATTAGGATTCCTCTCCTACTATCGTACTTACGTTCAGAACTTCTCCAGGATTGCTGCCCCACTATACCTCCTGTTGGGGGGACGACAGAGACAACAACACCCACGGAGAAAAAGAAGAAAGCGGGTAGGACCGTGCTTAAAAGAAACAACACTGTTTCGTCCCAACAGCCCATTCTCTGGACAGCAGACCACTAGGAGGTATTGTAAGAACTAGTAGACTACCTGGTAAAACCACCCATCTTGGGATATCCTGATTTCAATTTACCATTTGTTCTTCATTGTGACGCTTTTCAAGTTGGACTGGCAGTTGCCCTGTATCAACATCAAGATGAAAAAATGAGAGTCATCGGTTACGGTTCTAGAACGTTGACAGGCGCTGAGAAGAATTACCATCTACATTCCGGAAAATTGGAGTTCCTGGCATTGAAATGGGCTATCTGTGAATGATTTAGAGATTATCTCTACTACAGCAAAGAGTTTAAGGTATACACTGACAACAACCCTTTGACCTATATCCTTACTACAGCCAAACTGAATGCAATGGGTCAGAGATGGGTAGCTGAACTAGCTGACTTCAGTTTCAGCATCAAATACAGGCCAGGAAAATGCAATGCGGATGCTGATGGATTGTCAAGAATGCCATTAGAGCTTGAGGAGTTCATGCAAGGATGCTCAGAGGATGTCAGTCTGGAAGCAATTGAGAGCACTACCCAAGCAGTACCAGTTTATCAGGAGGAAGACACACCATTGTGGTGTCCGTTGACAGTGGAAACCACCATAAAAGCGAAAGAGAACAAGATCACCCCCGGTCTATTCAACAACTACCAAAAAGGAAAATCCATAGAGCACAACGGGAAGATCAGATAATTTGTAGAATACTACTTTATGGGGAGCAAAATCGGTTTCCAAGTAAACGGGAGAAAGACAATGAGTCACCAGTAGTGATGAGCGAGCATGCTCGCTACTGCTCGCTGCTCGCCCGAGCATCTCCCTGCTCGAGATGCTCGGCGCTCGCCGAGTATTTCCAGGGTTGCTCGGTGGGAGCTCGGGTCCCCTCCCTGAATGTTTGGCGCTCTAAAGAGCAATTCTGCCTTCTGCTGCTGTTAGATATTTCTATACAAAGGCCCAGGTCTCAGGGGCCAGGAATACTTTTCTTTGGATCTTAATCCTCGTTATTTGCTTAAAAAGCAATCCAGAGAAAACCGTTTTTCTGCACCATTTGCTTGTTGGCACTGCAGAATATTGCCAGGTCCTTTCCATATTACAGCGCTAGAAATCCAGCTATTTAAAACTGTGTTTTCTCCGTCAAGCGAATCACATATTTTCTGACAACATATAATCACGTTGTCAGAAAATACTGCCATTTCTGGCCTCCATTACAATTTTCCTTTATTGTGTCAGTGAAGCAATTCACAGCAGTTTGCTGTTCAAATTACTTACCTACAGGCCAGGTATTTAGAACTCTGTTTTCTCCATCACATGCATCACATATACGTTGTCAGAAAATACTGCCATTTCTGGCCTCCATTAAAAATTTCTTTCAGTGTGTCAGTGAAGCTATTCCCACGAGTTTGCTGTTCAAACTACTTACCTACAGGCCAGGTATTTAAAACTCTCTTTGCTCCGTCACACGGATCACATATACGTTGTCAGAAAATACTGCCATTTCTGGCCTCCATTAAAAATTTTGTTTAGTGTGTCAGTGAAGCAATTCCCACCAGTTTGCTGTTCAAACTACTTACCTACAGGCCAGGTATTTAGAACTCTGTTTTCTCCGTCACATGGATCACATATACGTTATCAGAAAATACTGCCATTTCTGGCCTCCAATAAAAATTTCTTTCAGTGTGTCAGTGAAGCAATTCCCACGAGTTTGCTGTTCAAACTACTTACCTACACGGCCAGGTATTTAAAACTCTCTTTGCTCCGTCACACGGATCACATATACGTTGTCAGAAAATACTGCCATTTCTGGCCTCCATTAAAAATTTTGTTTAGTGTGTCAGTGAAGCAATTCCCACCAGTTTGCTGTTCAAACTACTTACCTACAGGCCAGGTATTTAAAACTCTGTTTTCTCCGTCACACGGATCATATAAACGTTGTCAGAAAATACTGCCATTTCTGGCATCCATTAAAAATTTCCTTTAATGGGTCATTGAAGCAATTTACAGCAGTTTGCTGTTCAAACTACTTACCTACAGGCCAGGTATTTAAAACTCTGTTTTCTCCGTCACACGGATCACATATACGTTGTCAGAAAATACTGCCATTTCTGGCCTCCATTAAAAATTTCCTTTAGTATGTCAGTGAAGCAATTCCCACCAGTTTGCTGTTCAAACTACTTACCTACAGGACAGGTATTTAAAATTCTGTTCTCTCCGTCACATGGATCACATATAAGTTGTCAGAAAATACTGCCATTTCTGGCCTCCATTAAAAATGTCCTTTAGTGTGTCAGTGAAGCAATTCCCACCAGTTTGCTGTTCAAACTACTTACCTACAGGCCAGGTATTTAAAACTCTGTTTTCTCTGTCACACGGATCACATATACGTTGTCAGAAAATACTGCCATTTCTGGCCTCCATTAAAGATTTCCTTTAGTGTGTCAGTGAAGCAATTCACAGCAGTTTGCTGTTCAAACTACTTACCTACAGGCCAGGTATTTAAAACTCTGTTTTCTCCGTCACACGGATCACATATAAGTTCGCTCTAAACTCAGTCATTTGTAGTGAGCGTGGAAGATACTGTCCTCCCTTTAAAATGGGCAAGGTACGTGGCAAGGGATGGGGAACTGGACGTGATGGTAATGGTGCATGCAGAGGCAGAGGACAAGGCCATGGGCAAGCTGAAATTGTGCCACAACAAACACCCACATCTTCTCGCCTGACTTTCCTGTCCCAATTTCTAGGGGACAGCAGCACACCACTGTTGAACCCAGAGCAGTGTCAAAAGGTTGTTGGTTGGATAGCGGATAATGCTTCCAGTCACTTAGCCACCACCACCACCACCACCCTGTCTTACACACGGTCAAGTCTCAGTAGCCGTGAATCTGGACTGCATATTCCTCATTCTGATCCTCCTTCCTCCCACCATGCCGAGTGCCCAGAGACAACTGATCCCACACTTGGACACTCTGAAGAGCTGTTCACTTTTCCATTTATAGATTCGGGCCTCTCGCCCGATCCACCTGAAGCGGGGCAAGAGGAGATCGCGTGCAGTGATGCCCAAATATTTGAGCAGCCACGGTCACACGAAGGCGATGGTAGGAAAGTGTCACAAGAGGTGGACGATGATGAGACACAATTGCCAGAAAGTCAGGAGGAGGACCAGGGTGCGGAAGTGGAAGACGAGGTGGTGGATAATATAGTACCTGACCCAACCAGGCAGGAGGACATGCAGAGTGAGGACAGCAGCACACAGGGGGAGGGAGGCAGAGCACCCCAACAGGCAGGAAGAAGCAGTGTGGTGGCCGCAGACAGAAGGCAGGCAACCGTTCCCCGTAACACCAACACGAAGGAAGTTGCCAGTACAACTGTTAGGTCTTCCCGAGTCTGGTTGTTTTTTAAAGACTCTGACGATAACCCCAAAAAGGCCATTTGCACCACCTGCCAGGCCAGCATCAGCAGGGGTGGCAAAATGACCAGCCTGACCACCACCAGCATGATCAGGCACATGGCAGCAAAGCACCCGACTTTGTGGGCCGAACCCCAGGGTCCGCGTGGCACCATTGCTTCTTCCGCTGTTGTGCATGCAAGCCAATCCCCTGTCCATGGTGCATGCGAAGATGCCTCCTGCCCTGCACCTGTCATTGCACACTCTCAAGTAGCAGCATCAGGAAGAACGTCCATGTCCTTGTCCCAGCGCAGCGTTCAGTTGTCCATACCGCAGTCCTTGGAACTCAAGCGCAAATATGCAGCCAACGCCCCACAGGCCACACTACTAAATTCTCACATTTCACGACTGCTTGCGCTCGAAATGTTGCCTTTTCGGCTCGTAAAGATGGAAGCATTCCGCAACCTGATGGCAGCGGCTGTCCCTCGGTACTCGGTCCCCAGCCGCCACTATTTCTCCCGGTGTGCCCTCCCCGCATTACAAAAGCATGTGTCCCAAAACATTAGCCGTGCCCTCAACAGCGCAGTTACCGGGAAAGTCCACCTAACCACGGACACGTGGACAACTGCTTGTGGGCAGGGACGGTACATCTCGCTGACGGCACACTGGGTTAACATAGTGGAAGCCGAGACCCAGTCGGACCTTTGGATGGAACACGTCCTCCCGACGCCAAGGATTGGGGGCCCTAGGTCAATCAGGGTTGCCCCCACGGTCTACAGCTCCTGCATCTCATCCTCCTCAGCCTCCTCCTCCTCTTCAGCCTCCATCTCCGAAATGACCACATCAGTCACAAGCTGGAAGCACTGCAGCACTGCCTCGGCCAAGCGGCAACAGGCTGTGCTGAAGCTAATATGCTTAGGTGACAAACCGCACAATGCTGAAGAGTTTCTCAAATTCTACCCAGAGCTGCCGGATCTGCTTGTTAACCCCTTTACCCCCGAGGGTGGTTTGCACGTTAATGACCAGGCCAATTTTTACAATTCTGACCACTGTCACTTTATGAGGTAATTACTCTGGAACGCTTCAACGGATCCCCCTGATTCTGAGACTGTTTTTTCGTGACATATTGTACTTCATGATTGTGGTAAAATTTCTCCTATATCACTTGCGTTTATTTGTGAAAAAAATGGAAATTTGGCGAAAATTTTGAAAATTTTACAATTTTCAAAATTTGAATTTTTATGCCCTTAAATCAGAGAGATATGTCACACAAAATACTTAATAAATAACATTTCCCACATGTCTACTTTACATCAGCACAATTTTGGAACCAAATTTTTTTTTTGTTAGGGAGCTATAAGGGTTAAAAGTTGACCAGCGATTTCTCATTTTTCCAACAAAATTTACAAAACCATTTTTTTAGGGACCACATCACATTTGAAGTCACTTTGAGAGGTCTTTATGACAGAAAATACCCAAAAGTGACACCATTCTAAAAACTGCACCCCTCAAGGTGCTCAAAACCACATTCAAGAACTTTATTAACCCTTCAGGTGCTTCACAGGAATTTTTGGAATGTGGAAGAAAAAAATGAACATTTAACTTTTTTCACAAAAATGTTACTTTAGACCCAATTTTTTTTATTTTCACAGGGGTAACAAGAAAAAATGGACCCCAAAATTTGTTGTGCAATTTCCCCTGGGCACGCATATACCCCATATGTGGGGAAAAACCCAGAAAAATTTTCTTGAATAATTAGCGGACGCCATGTTGCGTTTGGAGAGCTCCTGTGTGCCTAAATATTGGAGCTCCCCCACAAGTGAGTATTTTTTTTTCCACTTTTTCATTTTTACGAATCAATTTGTGAAGCACCTGGGGGTTCCAAGTGCTCACTATGCGTCTAGATAGGTGACTTGGGGGGTCTAATTTCTAAAATGGGGTCACTTGTGGGGGAGCTCCAATGTTTAGGCACACAGGGGCTCTCCAAACTCAACATGGTGTCCGCTAACAAATTGAATGGAAAATCGGCTTAAATTGTTAGTGGACACCATGTTGCGTTTGGAGAGCCCCTGTGTGCCTAAACATTGGAGCTCCCCCATAAGTGACCACATTTTGGAAACTAGACCCCCCAAGGCACCTATCTAGATGCATAGTGAGCACTTGGAACCCCCAGGTGCTTCACAAATTGATTCGTAAAAATGAAAAAGTGTTTTTTTTTTCACTTTTTCATTTTTACGAATCAATTTGTGAAGCACCAGGGGGTTCCAAGTGCTCACTATGCATCTAGATAGGTGCCTTGGGGGGTCTAGTTTCCAAAATGGGGTAACTTGTGGGGGAGCTCCAATGTTTAGACACACAGGGGCTCTCCAAACGCGACATGGTTCCAATTTGTTAGCGGACACCATGTTGCGTTTGGAGAGCTCCTGTGTGTCTAAACATTGGAGCTCCCCCATAAGTGACCCCATTTTGGAAACTAGACCCCCCAAGGCACCTATCTAGATGCATAGTGAGCACTTGGAACCCCCAAGTGCTTCGCAAATTGATTTGTAAAAATGAAAAAGTGCTTTTGTTCCCACTTTTTCATTTTTACGAATCAATTTGTGAAGCACCTGGGGGTTCCAAGTGCTCACTATGCATCTAGATAGGTGTGGTGGGGGGTCTAGTTTCCAAAATGGGGTCACTTGTGGGGGAGCTCCAATGTTTAGGCACACTGTCATACCCTCTGTTCAGCGTGGATGGCCAGAGGACAGAGAGGAGGAGGAGGAGAGCATGGTCAGTCATCCTCTTGGTGAGGACACGGAAGTCTTGCCTGTTAATAGTCTGGCACGCATGGCTGAGTTTATGTCACGCTGCCTTTCCCATGACCCTTGCGTTCTCAAAATTTTGGGTGACAGTCATTACTGGTTGGTGACATTTCTAGACCCACGCTATCCGTGATGCAGCACCCACATAATTTTTTAAAGGGTATTTATGATGCACGTAAAAAATTTTTTATACAGTATGTTCATATATACCCCCTAGGGGCAAATGTTTGTCAGCCCATACACTTAGTACATGGGCATTACAAGTATAGGAGGCCCGCTACTTTCTAATGGGAACATTTTTTTATGAGGCCCTCCTCCACGTCTCTTCCAAGGGGCATTGAAGTGCCTCTAAATTTTTGGCAGCCCTTGCATTCACTGCATAGGTCAACACTATGGGAGACTCTCTCCTTTCTAATGGGAATTTGTCGTTACTGTGGCCCTGCTCTATGTGTCTTTAAATTCTTAGGGGGTTTTTCCTAAAATTGGTCAGCCGTTGGACTCACTGCATACCCTATAACTGTACAGAAGACCCTCTCCTTTCTAATGGGAACATGTCGTACTTGTTACTGTGGCCCTGCTCTGTGTGTCTTTAAATTCTTAGTGGGGTTTTTCCCAAATTTTGTCGGCCCTTGCAGTCACAGCATGGGCATTACCACGAGACTCGCTCGTTTATAATGGGAACATTTTTTTTTACTGAGACCCTCCTCTATGTCTCTTCAAAGGGGTATTGGGTTGCGTCCAAATTTTTGGCAACCCTTTCAGTCACTGGATACGCAATAACAGTATAGGAGACAAACTTGTTAATAATGGGAACAACAAAGCATAGCCGGCTGATGGCTCTCTAACAATAGCGAGGGCCGACTGCTGGCCTTTTAAGAATAATAAGGGCCGTCTGATGTCCCTATAAAAATAGGCTTTATGACTTTCAGAGTCCCTCCATCATGAATAAAATAGGATGTGTCTGATGATGTGTCACAAACCACATTGCTACATAAGGTTGTAAAATGTTAAAATGACATTTCCTGGTGAATGCATTTGTCTTAAAAAATAACGTAAAAAACCCCAAAACAATAGGATCTTTCTTTAGTATAAAAAACAGCGTCACCAATTTAACCTCAATGTAATCACATTGTTCAGCTCCTGCACCTCCTCCTCTATCTCCGAAATGACCACATCAGTCACAAGCTGACAGCACTGCAGCACTGCCTTGGCCAAGCGGCAACAGGCTGTGCTGAAGATAACATGGTTAATGCTTAATTGACAAACCGCCCAGCGCTGCAGAGTTGTTGAAAGCTGTAACACAGCAGCCTGATCTGTGGCTCTGACTGCTGAATATATAGCCAGGCATGGTCGTGTGTGACAAAGGTCGAAGACTGGTGACGGAGAAATGACAGCCGGAGTAGATACGGTTTCCCTCTATGCCAGTCCTTTCAGCGAGCTAAATACAACTCTCAGCAAAAAAAGCTGTGGACTGGCTCCGTACCGTCCCTGGCCACATTCACCTGTCCACGTGTTTGTGGGTAGGCAGTCCTTCCCAGTAAGTGCACTGGGGAGGGCATGGGTAATGTTGTGGGACCCTTGCTTGTGGAAGGTGGAGACGATACCGGGAGAAATAGTGGCGGCTGGGGACCGAGTATGGACACCCGGCCGCTGCCGGCATGAGGTTGTGAAAATCTTCCGCCTCCACGAGCCTAAAAGGCCTTATTTCAAGTGCAAGCAGCTGCCCAGAAATCTGTCAGTTTAGTGTTGTGGCCTGTGGGTGGGTGGCTGGCTGCATACTTGCGCTTGCATTCCAAGTAACAGAAAACTAAGCAGATGGTGGCCTCTATCATCATCATGGCCTCACCTCGGCACTATGAACTCTCCTGAAGGAGAAGCCAGGGCCCACCGGAAGAGTCTCCGGTTCTCTGGTGGGCCCGTCCAACCCTGCTGAGAAGCAGCCCTGGCTAAGAAAAGTGTGGGGGGAAGGTTCCCGGATACTCTATGGCTGCTTTTTTAATGTGGATCGGACATGCTTATGCATGTTATTTCATAAACCGCATTGCAGATCAGGCTATTGTCCAACTCTGTATTCATGAAATTAAATGCGCAAAGAAAGATATTTGTGTGTCAAAGCACCACCGACAAGTGCGAGTTGATGTTGGATGGGCTCCCATTGCTTCTGCAACAAGCTGCATTAGAGGACTTCCTGGGAGAGATGACACCCAGGGTAGATACGGTTTCCCTCTATGCCAGTCCTTTCACCGAGCTAAATACAACTCTCAGCAAAAAAAGCTGTGGACTGGCTCCGTACTGTCCCTGGCCACATTCACCTGTCCACATGTTTGTGGTTAGGCGGTCCTTCCCAGTAAGTGCACTGGGGAGGGCACGGGTAATGTTGTGGGACCCGTGCTTGTGGAAGGCGGAGACGATACCGGGAGAAATAGTGGCGGCTGAGGACCAAGTATGGACACCCGGCCGCCGCCGGCATGAGGTTATGAAAAGTTTCTGCCTCCACGAGCCTAAAAGGCCATATTTCAAGTGCAAGCAGCTGTCAAAAAATTGGCAGTATAGTATTGCAGCCTGTGGGTGGGTGGCTGGCTGCATACTTGCGCTTGCATTCCAAGGAATGGGGTAGGGACAACTGAACTCTGCACTGGGACAAGAACGTGGACGGTGACTGTTGCAAGTCTACAATGACAGGTGCATGGCGGGAGGCATCTTCGCATGCGCCAAGGATCACTTATGATGGGCACACTGTTAGGCAGTGACCTGAGAGTCAGAAATGCTTCCAGAGGTCTTCCCCATGCTGTTCCCATGTCTTTTCAGCACTGTATGCATGTGTCTGATGAATAGAGATGAGCGTTGTTCTACTCGAACTGTTCGCCAATCTCAAATTCGAGCTGTTTTGGGCGGTGTTCGAGCCGTTCGGCGAACACGAACAATTTGAGAAAAATTCGGCTGTTCGAGGTTATGTTCGATAACTGTTCGTGCACCAAAATCATAACTGGATTTTTTCTCAGTAATGATGAAAATTAATGTTAATACGCAGTTTGAGTGTACAGCGGGGTGGGGGGAGGGGCAGGGGATGGATCTCTGCAGGAACAATGAAGATCTCCATTTTTTTTTTCTCTTTCCCGCATTTACAGTGGGGAGGTGCAATCTGTCAGCCTATCAGCAGCGCACACACGGAGCGAAGTGCTTTTTTTCACACAAGCAAGGGCATGTGTCATTGGCAGTGTATGTCACATGTCCTTGCCCTATAAGACCAAGCCATTTTCCCCGTCGCCACCATTTTCTCACTGCTGCAGCTGCGTGTTAGACTGCACCGCTGTTGCTGTGTGCGCTATACCTTGTTAATTTCAAGCCAATTTTCACACAAATCTACAGATAGCTTGGGAGTAGGGAATAGTTGTGATTGCAGTCCTTTTAAGGACTAGGTTACAGCATTTCCTATGACTTTTATCAGGCAGGTCTGTGCTCTTAAATAGATAGGTTGTGGGAGTAAAGACTAATTGTAATTGGAGTAATTTTCAGGACTAGGTTACATCAGTTCCTATCAGTTTTTGCCAGGCAGGTCTGTGCCAGTGCTGTGCAAGTTTTTTTCACAGCATTTGGCTGAATCTAGCAAAGCTAATCCTTTTTGGCCTATTGCAGAGTGTGTTAGTCAGTGGAGTAGCCTATCTGTGTTGCAAGATATACCACCTGTGTATAGAATACCAATTTTTTTACTGCACCTAGTGAAGTAAAATCTTTTGGGCATAGCATCATTCTATTAGTCCATCTATACTGACCTCCATCAGGTTGCAAATTGAATATAATTTTTTTCTGCATCTAGCTCTGAAAAAATATTGGGCTTCTAGCTGTGTGTGGGACTTGTTGTATTAGTCCATCTATACTGACCTCCATCAGGTTGCAAACTGAATATATTTTTTTCTGCATCTACCTCTGAAAAAATATTGGGCTTCTAGCTGTGTGTGGGACTTGTTCTATTAATCCATCTATACAGACCTCCATCAGGTTGCAAACTGAATATATTTTTTTCTGCATCTACCTCTGAAAAAATATTGGGCTTCTAGCTGTGTGTGGGACTTGTTGTATTAGTCCATCTATACTGACCTCCATCAGGTTGCAAATTCAAAATAATTTTTATCTGCATCTACAGTACCTCTGAAAAAATATTTGGGCTTCTAGCTGTGTGTGGGACTTGTTCTATTAGTCCATCTATACTGACCTCCATCAGGTTGCAAATTGAATATAATTTTTATCTGCATCTAGCTCTGAAAAAATATTTGGCCTTCTAGCAGTGTGTGGGACTTTCTCTATTAGTCCATCTATACTGACCTCCATCAGGTTGCAAATTAAAAATAATTTTTATCTGCATCTACCTCTGAAAAAATATTTGGGCTTCTAGCTGTGTGTGGGACTTGTTCTATTAATCCATCTATACAGACCTCCATCAGGTTGCAAACTGAATATATTTTTTTCTGCATCTACCTCTGAAAAAATATTGGGCTTCTAGCTGTGTGTGGGACTTGTTGTATTAGTCCATCTATACTGACCTCCATCAGGTTGCAAACTGAATATATTTTTTTCTGCATCTACCTCTGAAAAAATATTGGGCTTCTAGCTGTGTGTGGGACTTGTTCTATTAATCCATCTATACAGACCTTCATCAGGTTGCAAACTGAATATATTTTTTTCTGCATCTACCTCTGAAAAAATATGTGGCCTTCTAGCAGTGTGTGGGACTTTCTCTATTAGTCCATCTATACTGACCTCCATCAGGTTGCAAACTGAATATAATTTTTTTCTGCATCTAGCTCTGAAAAAATATTTGGCCTTCTAGCAGTGTGTGGGACTTTCTTTATTAGTCCATCTATACTGACCTCCATCAGGTTGCAAATTCAAAATAATTTTTTGTCTGCATCTAGCTCTGAAAAAATATTGGGCTTCTAGCTGTGTGTGGGACTTGTTGTATTAGTCCATCTATACTGACCTCCATCAGGTTGCAAATTAAAATAATTTTTATCTGCATCTACAGCACCTCTGAAAAAATATTGGGCTTCTAGCTGTGTGTGGGACTTGTTCTATTAGTCCTTCTATACTGACCTCCATCAGGTTGCAAATTGAATATAATTTTTATCTGCATCTAGCTCTGAAAAAATATTTGGGCTTCTAGCAGTGTGTGGGACTTTCTCTATTAGTCCATCTATACTGACCTCCATCAGGTTGCAAATTAAAAATAATTTTTATCTGCATCTACCTCTGAAAAAATATTTGGGCTTCTAGCTGTGTGTGGGACTTGTTCTATTAATCCATCTATACAGACCTCCATCAGGTTGCAAACTGAATATATTTTTTTCTGCATCTACCTCTGAAAAAATATTGGGCTTCTAGCTGTGTGTGGGACTTGTTGTATTAGTCCATCTATACTGACCTCCATCAGGTTGCAAACTGAATATATTTTTTTCTGCATCTACCTCTGAAAAAATATTGGGCTTCTAGCTGTGTGTGGGACTTGTTCTATTAATCCATCTATACAGACCTTCATCAGGTTGCAAACTGAATATATTTTTTTCTGCATCTACCTCTGAAAAAATATGTGGCCTTCTAGCAGTGTGTGGGACTTTCTCTATTAGTCCATCTATACTGACCTCCATCAGGTTGCAAACTGAATATAATTTTTTTCTGCATCTAGCTCTGAAAAAATATTTGGCCTTCTAGCAGTGTGTGGGACTTTCTTTATTAGTCCATCTATACTGACCTCCATCAGGTTGCAAATTCAAAATAATTTTTTGTCTGCATCTAGCTCTGAAAAAATATTGGGCTTCTAGCTGTGTGTGGGACTTGTTGTATTAGTCCATCTATACTGACCTCCATCAGGTTGCAAATTAAAATAATTTTTATCTGCATCTACAGCACCTCTGAAAAAATATTGGGCTTCTAGCTGTGTGTGGGACTTGTTCTATTAGTCCTTCTATACTGACCTCCATCAGGTTGCAAATTGAATATAATTTTTATCTGCATCTAGCTCTGAAAAAATATTTGGGCTTCTAGCAGTGTGTGGGACTTTCTCTATTAGTCCATCTATACTGACCTCCATCAGGTTGCAAATTAAAAATAATTTTTATCTGCATCTACCTCTGAAAAAATATTTGGGCTTCTAGCTGTGTGTGGGACTTGTTCTATTAATCCATCTATACAGACCTCCATCAGGTTGCAAACTGAATATATTTTTTTCTGCATCTACCTCTGAAAAAATATTGGGCTTCTAGCTGTGTGTGGGACTTGTTGTATTAGTCCATCTATACTGACCTCCATCAGGTTGCAAACTGAATATATTTTTTTCTGCATCTACCTCTGAAAAAATATGTGGCCTTCTAGCAGTGTGTGGGACTTTCTCTATTAGTCCATCTATACTGACCTCCATCAGGTTGCAAATTCAAAATAATGTTTTGTCTGCATCTAGCTCTGAAAAAATATTGGGCTTCTAGCTGTGTGTGGGACTTGTATTAGTCCATCTATACTGACCTCCATCAGGTTGCAAACTGAATATATTTTTTTCTGCATCTACCTCTGAAAAAATATTGGGCTTCTAGCTGTGTGTGGTACTTGTTCTATTAATCCATCTATACAGACCTCCATCAGGTTGCAAACTGAATATATTTTTTTCTGCATCTACCTCTGAAAAAATATTGGGCTTCTAGCTGTGTGTGGGACTTGTTCTATTAATCCATCTATACAGACCTCCATCAGGTTGCAAACTGAATATATTTTTTTCTGCATCTACCTCTGAAAAAATATTGGGCTTCTAGCTGTGTGTGGGACTTGTTCTATTAATCCATCTATACAGACCTCCATCAGGTTGCAAACTGAATATATTTTTTTCTGCATCTACCTCTGAAAAAATATTGGGCTTCTAGCTGTGTGTGGGACTTGTTCTATTAATCCATCTATACAGACCTCCATCAGGTTGCAAACTGAATATATTTTTTTCTGCATCTACCTCTGAAAAAATATTGGGCTTCTAGCTGTGTGTGGGACTTGTTCTATTAATCCATCTATACAGACCTCCATCAGGTTGCAAACTGAATATATTTTTTTCTGCATCTACCTCTGAAAAAATATTGGGCTTCTAGCTGTGTGTGGGACTTGTTCTATTAATCCATCTATACAGACCTCCATCAGGTTGCAAACTGAATATATTTTTTTCTGCATCTACCTCTGAAAAAATATTGGGCTTCTAGCTGTGTGTGGGACTTGTTCTATTAATCCATCTATACTGACCTCCATCAGGTTGCAAATTAAAAATAATTTTTATCTGCATCTACAGTACCTCTGAAAAAATATTTGGGCTTCTAGCTGTGTGTGGGACTTGTTCTATTAGTCCATCTATACTGACCTCCATCAGGTTGCAAATTGAATATAATTTTTATCTGCATCTAGCTCTGAAAAAATATTTGGCCTTCTAGCAGTGTGTGGGACTTTCTCTATTAGTCCATCTATACTGACCTCCATCAGGTTGCAAATTGAATATAATTTTTATCTGCATCTAGCTCTGAAAAAATATTTGGCCTTCTAGCAGTGTGTGGGACTTTCTCTATTAGTCCATCTATACTGACCTCCATCAAGTTGCAAATTAAAAATAATTTTTATCTGCATCTACCTCTGAAAAAATATTTGGGCTTCTAGCAGTGTGTGGGACTCATTGTATTAGGCCATCTATACCAAGCTCCACCAGCTTTGAAATTAATAATAATTTTTAGCTGCATCTAGCCCTGAAAATAATTTTTCCCAATAGTGGTAGCAATAGAAATATGGGGCGCACGCCTGGCTAACAAAAATATACGCTTCATAACACAAAACACCAGCCTAGCGCACTGCATTAATAAGATGGCATCATCGTCTCTCCCAGTGCTAGGCCTACTACGCAGGCTAGTATTCCTGTGCCTAAAACACAATGTATGGGTCCGCGCTAGCCACTATGCTGAGGGGTATAAAGCTGCTGCTAACGCTTTATAACAATTCAATTGGCAGATTTTTACAGAGCTCTTCCACAACGCCCACCCATCGGGCAACAGTTGCCCACCCTCCCTATGGGATCTAGTGGCGAATAGTTGATGCCATTAATCAGAGCGTTAGTTGCCCCGTCAACGTGGCAAGCATACGGTAAGGCATGGGAAGAGTGGACACGACTAGTAGCAGGCAGACGGGTTGACCAATGTGAACAAGCCAGATCACAAGTCACCATAGAATTTATCCACCAGCTAATGATGAGGGGCATATCAGGGGCGTCAGCGCAGCGGTGTCTGACCGGAGTAGCATTTCACTTCCAACTACTGAATTGGGGAGATGTGACAAAGATTCATCATCAGACAATCCATAAAAGGGTGGAAAAGGGGTCAGCCAAGTCAGGAATGTAGACGTCCCGTCCCGTGTCACTAAAACTGATTTCTCACATCTTATCCCTAACACCATTAACATGACACTCACAATTTGAAGCAACACTAATGTCTACTGCATTTGTGATCGCCTTCTTCGGGGCGCTATGTATAAGCGAATTAGTCCCTCAATCCAAAATTACCACCAGTGGACGCTTATTACACTAGGAAGTAGTCATAGCCAATAATGCAATACGTGTACGCATACACCAATCGAAAACGGTTCCAGCGGGCAGGGGTACTTGGGTACTTCTACAACCCACAAACGGTACACTGAGTCGGGTAACAATAGTAAAAACATATCTAACCATCAGATCACAAAGTAATTTCTTCGTATCACACATTGATGGAACGCCATTATCAAGATACCTGTTCCAAGCTATATTTAATAAATGCATAACATCGGCAGGGAACCACCCCAAAGATTACGGGACACACTCATTCCGCATAGGTGCGGCCACGGAAGCAGCAAGAGCAGGACTGTCAGAAACGGAAGTTCAGAGGATAGGGAGATGGCGATCCACATGTTTGGCGAGATACATAAGACCGGAATTGTTATCCTAACGTGGTTTGTTTCTTTTACAGGTGACGCTAAGCCAACAGTGTGAGTGATAGGCCACTCGTATATATATTGGGCACACAAAAGGGCGAAAGTCCGCCCAGGCGGGAGGAAATTAGAGTTTCATAACACATATTTCAACTGGAGAGGTATTAGAGGCCTGCTATGGCCACAGGTACTAATGGAGGTAATCAAGGTAGGGAGAGAGGCAAGAGGTCCGGTCATCTTAGTTATACAGGCCGGGGGAAACAACCTAGGTCATCACAAGAGCGCATAACTAATGGCAATAATGAAACTAGACACTGAGCGCTTCAGAGAATTTTTCACAAAATTAGCTATAGTATGGTCAGAGATTGTGCCGATAGCGGTATGGCAAGGTGCGCGAGACATCACGGCCATCGAATGGACAAGGCGGGTAATAAATATTCGGATGGCAAAATTTAGAAGAGACAGAGGCGGTGTAGTGATACGACACCGACAACTGGAAGGAGATAAAGCAGGCCTCATACGGCCCGACGGTGTTCACTTAATAGATATTGGACTGGACATATTCCTGTCAGGACTCCAGGACGGAGTGGAACAAGCGTTAAGAGTGATGGGTGGGGGTCAGAGTCCTGCATACGAGTACGCTGGATCCTCCGTGGCCTGGAAATAGAAAGGACATGTTGGAGAGTTACACTTGTTGGCCAACTTGCCGGAGTGGGGACCCAGGGCATGCTGCAACAAGCTGAATTATTTTAGAAATAAAATGCCTTTCTAATGGAATGAGTATAAAGAGCTAATAAAGCTGTGACCGATCCTCACCCATCCAGTTGTAAGAGTTACATTATTGGGTTGTCCATGAAAGGGGGGCGGTAGGGGGGCTGAGCATCTGGGTTTGGTTGGGGGTCCCCACAGTCTGCCTAGGCTAGATTAATTTAAAAATTCTTATTAGATACACAGGCGGTGCAGCTTGCTTCGCAGCTGGGCTACTACGCCCAAAGTATTGCCTAGGCTAGATGCAGTTAAAAATTCTACGCTGACTAGCAGACACTGAAGATTTGGAGCAGACCTCTGAGTAAACAGCTCTTCAGACTCAACCATCTGTGTTACCCCAAGCCATAGTGTATGTAGTTTCTTACAGTTAAAAGGGGGGGGTGCGACCCAACCCACCTGGAATTGACGATGCCAACGTCACGTAAGACACAGCAAGGGGACTCCCAAAATTGTGGCACAGACACCACTTAACCCTAGAACGCATACCTGTGGCCTTGCAGGCCCGCCCAGTTAATTGTTTTCTATTTTCTGCAAGATTGCTTTAGTTAGAATTTTGAAACTCTAGGTATTCTTCATGTATATAGTTGTTTGTCATTTGAGTTTGAGTTATTCCATGTTATTTGCACACGGGCCTAAAGGGCCCCAGGTATGTGAAAGTGTAGATTTTTATGGTCATGCGTTCTAGGGTTAAGTGGCATCAATTGCCCCACTGTTGCTTAAAACGGTTGGTGAGGTGATTTTACCAAATCCCCAAGCTTTTAGTCTCCCAAGGATGACACAGGGGTAGAAATGTCCTTGCGAATCCATGATTTGATCATCTTTATGATCGTGAGTCTGTCTACATTCTCAGTGGACAGCCGCGTGCGCTTATCTGTCAGCACACCACCAGCAGCGCTGAACACACGTTCAGAGAGAAAGCTGGCTGCATGGCATGACAAGATCTCCAAGGCGTGAGTGGCGAGCTCCGGCGATTTTTCAAGATTGGAATACCAAAATGAGCAAGGGTCCAGTGACACAGTCATGGATTCGATGTTCACTTGGAGATTCTCCTGTACCATCCTCTCTAGGCATTGACTATGTGTCAGACTTCTTGTCTCCTGTGGCCTTGCAAAGGATGGTCTAAAAAAGTGGTGAAACGATTCCACAAAATTGCTGTTACCAGCAGATACTGTGTTACTGTTACTGTTTGAGTGATGAAGACTCGACAGTCCCACCGTTGGCAAGTTAGAACTGTGAGATTCACTACGTGCACCACTGGTGTTTTGTGGAAAAGCACATGTAAGATTCTGCAACAGATACTCCTGCATTCGTCAATACCTTTTTATGGCAGGAATTATTTCGGCAAATATACTTTTGTACCGGGGATCTAAGAGTGTGGCAACCCAGTAGTCGGGATTACTTCGAATTCTGACAATCCGGGGGTCATGTTGCAGGTAGTGCAGCAAGAAGGCACTCATGTGTCTTGCGCATCCAGAAGGACCAAGTCCTTGTTGTGTTGGTAGCGAGGTAAGAATCATGCTTCCTTCCTCTGCCCTCTCCCTCCAACCTCGCACAACAGAAATGTGATCAAGGTCTCCCTCATCTGATGAGTCTTCCATGCCCATTGCCAGTTCGTCCTCCACTTCTTCCTCGGCTCCTGCACCTTCCTCAACAGTTTGGCTGCTACCATGCGCCCTGGTTAATCCCTCTCCCCCACCCTCCCATGCCTGCCGCCTTGGTGCTGCCAACCGTCTGGACCTTGGAGATGTTATCCCTTCCGCATACGAATCCTCCTCTACTTCCTCCACCTCCTCTTGTCCCACCACCTGACTCCGAATTCTGTTTAACATGTGCTCCAGCATGTAAATCACCGTAATAGTCATGCTGATAATGGCATCGTCAGCACTAAACATCTTCGTCGCCATTTCAAGACTGTGCAGAAGGGTGCATAGGTCCCTGATCTGAGACCACTCCTCCAGCGTGATTTGCCCCACCTCTGGATCTCGTTGGCCCAGGCTATACGTCAGAACGTATTGCACCAGGGCTTGTCGGTGCTGCCACAGTCGCTGCAACATGTGCAGAGTTGAATTCCACCATGTCGGCACATCGCATTTCAGCCGGTGAACTGGCAGGCCCAACGACTTCTGTAGAGATGTAAGTCGTTGAACTGCGGGATGCGAATGGCGGAAGTGAGCACACAGCGACCGTGCACTCTGCAGAAGACCATCTAGTCCGGGATAGTGGGCTAAAAATTGCTGGACAACCAGGTTCAACACGTGAGCCATACAAGGCACGTGTGTGACATTGCCCCGGCGAAGTGCCGCACCCAGGTTTGCAGCATTGTCGCACATGGCCTTCCCTGGTTGCAGGTCCAGTGGAGACAACCTTTCATGAAACTGGGTCTCCAGAGCTGACCAAAACTCCTCAGCTGTGTGACTCACATTTCCCAGACATTTCAAAGTAAACACTGATGCGTTGAGCCCTGCTGCCAGCATAGTAAGGAGGTGTGCAGGATTCCTTCTGTGCAGTTAGAAAGCAGGTGGCATTACCAGACAGGCTTTGGGTGCAGGTGGAGGACCGAGAGGAGGTTGAGGAGGCAGAAGCAGTGGAGGAAGTTCGAGATAAAGAGGATTAACACACAACTCGTGGGGACGGTAAGACTTGGACAGCAGCCCCTTGTCCTGCTGTCACCATAGTTACCCAGTGCCCAGTCAGCGACATGTAACGCCCCTGTCCATGCCTTCTCGTCCAAGTGTCTGTGGTGAAGTGCACCCTGTCACACACAGAGTTTCTCAAAGAAGCGGTGATGTTGTGTGCGACATGCTAGTGGAGCGCAGGCACACCTTTCTTTGAGAAGTAGTGCCGACTGGGCATCTGGTACTGGGGCACTGTGACGGACATAAGGTCTTGAAAATCCTCTGTGTCCTCCAGGTGGAAAGGCAGCATTTCTGTAGCCAACAGCTTGCAGATGGTGAAATTCAACCTCTTAGCTTTCTCATGGCTAGGAGGAAATGGTCTTTTACTTTTCCACATCTGAGGGACCGAGGGCTGGCTGTTGTGCTTAGACGGTGTTGAGTAGGGTGTCCCCGGCAACTGCCGGTCTGTGAGGAAGATGCAGGCGGACATGTTAGGTTGCCTTGATCCAAAGGTGGTGCTCTCGATGTCGGAGAGCGCTCAACACTAGCAGGTGTTTCCACTTCCCAATGAACTGACGACCTGCCAATCACACTGGCTGTTGCGGGTAAAGAGGTGGCAGGTCTGCGTCCAAAAACATGTGTGACTGCTGTCCCCCCAGTCACAGAGGATGAAGAGGCTGCGGATGCACAAGATGGGGCAGACGGTGGTTGGCCCAGCCGGCTAGGCCGCATTGTAGCACAGTGAGCTTCCCACTGCAACTTATGCTTCATATCCATGTGACGGTACATGCATGAAGTACTCAAACTATGTATTTTTTGGCCTCTACTTAGCTTTTGCTGACAAATATTACAGATAACACGAGTTGGGTCATCCTTATCGATCTGAATAAATGCCCAGGCTATGCAAGGCTTAGAGCCCATGTGACCTGAAGAGCCACTACGACTTGTGGTCAGAGGCAGAGTTGTGGTTGAGGATGCAGTTGTTGACGTGCTTCCAGTACTCCGTCTCTGTTCAGGAAGGCGCAACCTAACCTCGTCGTCAATAGCATCTGTGATGCCCCGCTGCGCTTGGTATCACAGATCCTACAAGAGTGCATTGATGGAATCCTCCACAAGAGGCCCCCATAAACATTCACACATCTCCACCTTCCACCTCAGACCAGCAGAGGGAGCCCGTTAGGGATATAAATAGGGAAGGTGGAGCTAGGCAGTTCAGTTCCTCTGAAGAGTTCCTGCAGTAGAGAAGCCTAAGAGAGGTCAGTCTGCAGTGGAGCTCAGTCTAGTCTAGAGAACGCAGTTAATAGTTCAGCAGTGGAGCACGAGGCTCCTGCTTGCTAGATTCAGGGAGCCCAGATAGAGCTTAAGGTGTGCCGGTGCCGTAAGATCAGTGAAGCGCGGCAAGCTGCCGTTAGTGTGTATAGCCTAGTGAGGGCCCGAGTAGGCCGAAGGCGAGTGGCGAGTTAGTACATAAGGGGCAGAGGAGCTTAACCAGCTCACCCCGAAGCATTTACCGGACACAGGATCCGAGCTTACCGGTATCTCTATGACCCAGTAAGGCATAACCGGAATCCCTGGAGAACTACAAGTCCCAGGATCGCTAAGGTGCTGATATGTAACAGAGCCAGGAGACGCTTAGGCCCCGCATACTGGGAGCGTGAACTCCAAGAGAAGGCCCTACCACAAGGTCAGCCAGCGCAGGACAGAGACAAAGTTAGGCCTAGCTCCAGGCAGGTCAGAAACTTACTACGCAGAGGCAAGAAACAGGAGGCCCTACACCCGCTCATTGGGGAGGATCCTGATATGCACCCTTCACCCTACAGTGCTCCGGGATGTGCCTGAATTTCCACCAGTAAAAGGTACTGAAGTGACTACCGTGTCCGTTCCCGTTCTTGCTCTGACCCAGCTGGGTCTCGCCTGTCCTGCATTCCCCCTGCATACGCTGCCCTGAGACCTAGCTCCACCTGTGGGGAGCTATACCATCGAGCTGCCTTATCACCGGCCTCAGTGGACTGCTGCAGCGCTGGTGCTTGTCACCAGATACCACAGGTGGCGTCATGAACTCTTATAAAATTAACAATTATCCACCCTTTTAAAGAGAGACCCCAGGGTACGGGCCAGGGAGCCGACCACCGCGACATCCCCAAGGGCAGGCAAATGCCCGGGTACCGAGTCATCCCCATCCCCAGGGCTAGTCACATCCTCCTCCACCTCCTCTGCTGACCTCATCGACTGTCTGACTGTGGGTTGACAGTAAGTGGGATCTCCAACCTCGTCATCATCACCCTGTGTGTTATCACACCCGTCGCCCTCAGAACCAACCTCTTCCTGCCCTGACTGAAAAGTCAAGTTGTCGCTCCAATCAGGTATTTGAGTCTCATCATCGTCTTCATCATTGTCTCCACCAATAGGAGTTACAGTTTGGGAACAAGGGTCTACATTATGCTCAGAACCTTCTTCATCTGGTCCTGGATCCAACTTATAAAGATTCTGGGCATCGGATCAGATCATTTCCTCATCTGGATTAACAGAAGCTCTGGAGCAGACCTCCGTTTCCCAGGCTATAGTATGAGTGAACAGCTGGGCAGACTCAGCCATCTGTGTTACCCCATACTCAGACGGGCAGCTGGAGACTTGGGAGCTGTGAGGAAGCAAGTGCGATTGGGGTGACACCTCTGAGGACTGGAGTATTTGTGATGTTGAAATTGAGGTGATGGAGAGCCCACTTGAAGGAGCACTTGATATCCGTTGAAGCACCTGCTGTTTTTGTGCCTCATCTAGAATTTGTAGCGATGGGCGTGTCCGTAAGAATGGGATCGTATCACATTGTCCACGAAAAGAAGTCGACATCTTAGTTTGGCTGGAAGATGGTCTTTCTTCTGCAGATGTTACTCCCCCCCCCACCGTGGGGGGCCTCGACCCACCAGCGGACAGGCACCAGTATTGGGATAGGGGGGCTGGCCGTCAGGGTCCACCGCGGCTCTGGCACAAACCCGGCGACACAGAGGTGGCACAATTGCAAAAAGAACTTCGGCACTCCATACATGAAAATATAAGAAATATTGTATCTGGACTAATGTCACTTTGAAAAATGAAGGTTTTTTGCGCATAATTTGGCCAATTTATGTGTGCCCATCAACCATGACAAGGTCACCTTCGTATGATGGGAAACTACGCTACGCTACCACTGGATATGCCACTCTTGGGCTGTAAGCCTGTATGGACAATATGTTTCTGCTTGGGCTTTTAACCTACAATGTATGGGCTGGTAGAGCTAGTTAAAACCACCTGTGACTGAATGGGAGGGACACATGGTCAGAAAAAAGGCTGTCAAACCTTAATTTTTCAAAGTGACATTAGTCCAGATACAATATTTCTTATATTTTCATGTATGGAGTGCCGAAGTTCTTTTTGCAATTGAGATTACTTTTTTCTTCAGAGCACCCGAATAGACCAGTGAGCGACCCCTCTCTTTTTTCTATTAATCATTTTTGGGATCCCGCTCCTGAAGCATTGCAGCAGGTACGTGTTCACACTATTAGAAGTTTGACAGTCTTTTTTCTGACCATGTGCCCCTCCCATTCAGTCACAGGTGGTTTTAACTAGCTCTACCAGCCCATACATTGTAGGTTAAAAGCCCAAGCAGAGACATATTGTCCATACAGGCTTTCAGCCCAAGAGTGGCATATCCAGTGGTAGTGTAGCGTAGTTTCCCATCATACGAAGGTGACCTTGTTTTGGTTGATGGGCACACATAAATTGGCCAAATTATGCGCAAAAAACCTTCATTTTTCTAAGTGACATTAGTCCAGATACAATATTTCTTATATTTTCATGTATGGAGTGCCGAAGTTCTTTTTGCAATTGAGATTACTTTTTTCTTCAGAGCACCCGAATAGACCAGTGAGCGACCCCTCTCTTTTTTCTATTAATCATTTTTGGGATCCCGCTCCTGGAGCATTGCAGCAGGTACGTGTTCACACTATTAGAAGTTTGACAGCCTTTTTTCTGACCATGTGTCCCTCCCATTCAGTCACAGGTGGTTTTAACTAGCTCTACCAGCCCATACATTGTAGGTTAAAAGCCCAAGCAGAGACATATTGTCCATACAGGCTTACAGCCCAAGAGTGGCATATCCAGTGGTAGTGTAGCGTAGTTTCCCATCATACGAAGGTGACCTTGTCATGGTTGATGGGCACACATAAATTGGCCAAATTATGCGCAAAAAACCTTCATTTTTCAAAGTGACATTAGTCCAGATACAATATTTCTTATATTTTCATGTATGGAGTGCCGAAGTTCTTTTTGCAATTGAGATTACTTTTTTCTTCAGAGCACCCGAATAGACCAGTGAGCGACCCCTCTCTTTTTTCTATTAATCATTTTTGGGATCCCGCTCCTGGAGCATTGCAGCAGGTACGTGTTCACACTATTAGAAGTTTGACAGCCTTTTTTCTGACCATGTGTCCCTCCCATTCAGTCACAGGTGGTTTTAACTAGCTCTATCAGCCCATACATTGTAGGTTAAAAGCCCAAGCAGAGACATATTGTCCATACAGGCTTACAGCCCAAGAGTGGCATATTCAGTGGTAGTGTAGCGTAGTTTCCCATCATACGAAGGTGACCTTGTCATGGTTGATGGGCACACATAAATTGGCCAAATTATGCGCAAAAAACCTTCATTTTTCAAAGTGACATTAGTCCAGATACAATATTTCTTATATTTTCATGTATGGAGTGCCGAAGTTCTTTTTGCAATTGAGATTACTTTTTTCTTCAGAGCACCCGAATAGACCAGTGAGCGACCCCTCTCTTTTTTCTATTAATCATTTTTGGGATCCCGCTCCTGGAGCATTGCAGCAGGTACGTGTTCACACTATTAGAAGTTTGACAGCCTTTTTTCTGACCATGTGTCCCTCCCATTCAGTCACAGGTGGTTTTAACTAGCTCTACCAGCCCATACATTGTAGGTTAAAAGCCCAAGCAGAGACATATTGTCCATACAGGCTTACAGCCCAAGAGTGGCATATCCAGTGGTAGTGTAGCGTAGTTTCCCATCATACGAAGGTGACCTTGTCGTGGTTGATGGGCACACATAAATTTGCCAAATTATGCGCAAAAAACCTTCATTTTTCAAAGTGACATTAGTCCAGATACAATATTTCTTATATTTTCATGTATGGAGTGCCGAAGTTCTTTTTGCAATTGAGATTACTTTTTTCTTCAGAGCACCCGAATAGACCAGTGAGCGACCCCTCTCTTTTTTCTATTAATCATTTTTGGGATCCCGCTCCTGGAGCATTGCAGCAGGTACGTGTTCACACTATTAGAAGTTTGACAGCCTTTTTTCTGACCATGTGTCCCTCCCATTCAGTCACAGGTGGTTTTAACTAGCTCTACCAGCCCATACATTGTAGGTTAAAAGCCCAAGCAGAGACATATTGTCCATACAGGCTTACAGCCCAAGAGTGGCATATCCAGTGGTAGTGTAGCGTAGTTTCCCATCATACGAAGGTGACCTTGTCGTGGTTGATGGGCACACATAAATTGGCCAAATTATGCGCAAAAAACCTTCATTTTTCAAAGTGACATTAGTCCAGATACAATATTTCTTATATTTTCATGTATGGAGTGCCGAAGTTCTTTTTGCAATTGAGATTACTTTTTTCTTCAGAGCACCCGAATAGACCAGTGAGCGACCCCTCTCTTTTTTCTATTAATCATTTTTGGGATCCCGCTCCTGGAGCATTGCAGCAGGTACGTGTTCACACTATTAGAAGTTTGACAGCCTTTTTTCTGACCATGTGTCCCTCCCATTCAGTCACAGGTGGTTTTAACTAGCTCTACCAGCCCATACATTGTAGGTTAAAAGCCCAAGCAGAGACATATTGTCCATACAGGCTTACAGCCCAAGAGTGGCATATCCAGTGGTAGTGTAGCGTAGTTTCCCATCATACGAAGGTGACCTTGTCGTGGTTGATGGGCACACATAAATTGGCCAAATTATGCGCAAAAAACCTTCATTTTCAAAGTGACATTAGTCCAGATACAATATTTCTTATATTTTCATGTATGGAGTGCCGAAGTTCTTTTTGCAATTGAGATTACTTTTTTCTTCAGAGCACCCGAATAGACCAGTGAGCGACCCCTCTCTTTTTTCTATTAATCATTTTTGGGATCCCGCTCCTGGAGCATTGCAGCAGGTACGTGTTCACACTATTAGAAGTTTGACAGCCTTTTTTCTGACCATGTGTTCCTCCCATTCAGTCACAGGTGGTTTTAACTAGCTCTACCAGCCCATACATTGTAGGTTAAAAGCCCAAGCAGAGACATATTGTCCATACAGGCTTACAGCTCAAGAGTGGCATATCCAGTGGTAGTGTAGCGTAGTTTCCCATCATACGAAGGTGACCTTGTCGTGGTTGATGGGCACACATAAATTGGCCAAATTATGCGCAAAAAACCTTCATTTTTCAAAGTGACATTAGTCCAGATACAATATTTCTTATATTTTCATGTATGGAGTGCCGAAGTTCTTTTTGCAATTGAGATTACTTTTTTCTTCAGAGCACCCAAATAGACCAGTGAGCGACCCCTCTCTTTTTTCTACAGAGGTGGCACAGGCAGGAACGGACTGGCCGTGTCGGCTTCTCACTTTTTGGATTTTAGAAGGGCATGACATGCCTATATCTGTGTCTCCCCCTCCTTTTACTCCTCCACCTCTTTTCTTTTCGCATGACTATATGTACTTGTCACTTTTCCATGTGTTAGTTGTGTCTTCTGAGAAGTTTGTCAGCTTTTGGACACCTTTGAAGGTGTTTTCTATGTGTTTCTATGTGTTTTTGTTTGCCTGCCATTGGTTTTAACGGTGTTCGAAGGTGTTCGACGAACAGTTCGACGAACAGTTCGGCGAACACACGGGTGTTCGACGAACCGAACCGAACTCGAACACTACGGGGGTGGCTCAACACTACTGATGAATTGTCACACACCACATGGCCATATAAGGTTGTAAAATGTTAAAATGACATTTCCCAGTGAATGCCTTTGTCTTTGTTGAAAGCAATGCAAAAGTGCAAAAACGCATCAAAAACGCTACGTGTGAACATAGCCCAAAGTGTGGAGGAGTATTTTTGGTTTTGGTTATTTATTTTGCCTTATATACAAGTCATTACCATGGAAAGGATGTTCCTTAATATATTTCCCAGGAAAATCCATTTTGTTTTTGTATGTTTTATTGTGAATCCGGAAAAGTGGCGTAATACTCTAACAACGTTGTTGACAGCAGTGACCTGGAAGTCAGAAATGCTTCCAGGGGTCTTCCCCATGCTGTTCCCATGTCATTTGAGCACTGTTCCCATCGATTTGGGCAATTTTTAGGCCCTCTGCAGACCGCCGGGGGGAGCCGCCAAAAAAATGCTTGAGTTTCCCATAGACTTATATTGAACTCGTTGCTCGGATCGAGCACCTGAGTATTCCAATTTGCTCGACCAGAGCAACAAGTACCCGAGCATTTTAGTGCTCGCTCATCACTAGTCACCAGCAGTATCTGTTTTAATTAAATAATGGACGAAGCTCTACCTCAGTGAAGACGGTATCCGGTATCGTAAAGGAGGACAAAACCGGCAGTTGGTACTACCCAGAGTATTCCGTAGGTTGGTCTTCAAAGAGCTCCATGAAAACATGGGATACCTGGGAGTGGAAAGGACAACAAATTTGATCCGTGAACGTTTCTTCTGGCTGTACATTCAGAGAGATATTGAGCGGTACGTGACCAGGGAGTGTGGGTGTCTGAAAGATAAACATCCCAACACATCAACCCGGACACCTGTGGGCAACATCCAAACTTTGTATCTGTTTGAGATGGTCTCAATAGACTTTCTACATCTCGAGATATGCAAGGGTGTTTACGAATACATAATTTCCCTTGATTTGCTCAAGCATATGCCACCACCAATAAATCAGGTCGAACAGCAGCAGAGAAGATCTTCAATGATTTTGCTTTCAGGTTTGGGTTCCCTACGAGGTCACACCACGACCAAGGAAGATAATTTGAGAACCAGCTCTTTGCCAAGCTAGGAAAGTACTGTAGAATTCAGACATCCCACACAACGCCCTATCACCCAGAGGGTAATGGACAAGTGGAACGTTTTAACTGAACATTATTGTCGATGTTGTGCACTTTAACAGCTGATGAGAAGAAAGACTGGAAGAGTTCTCTGTCAAAAGTGGTACATGCCTATAACTGTACAAAGAGCGATGCAATGGGTTACTCACCCTTTTTCTTATTGTATGGACGATTGTCAAGACTGCCAATTGACATCATGTTCGATACTCCGGTGTCAGAGACTTACAGAACGTATCCGGAGTACGTTCAGAAATGGAAGGAATGGATGGTAGAGGCATACAACATAGCGTCCAAAGTGGTTACGCAAGGACAGAGCAAGAGTAAAGAGTACTATGATCGAAAATCTTATGGAGCAGAATTGGCACCGGGAAGCTGGGTGCTAGTCAAGAACGTACGTGAGAAAGGTGGTCCAGGAAAACTTTGTTCATACTGGGAAGACAAGGTGTATGTGGTCGTAAGGAGGAAAGCTGATGATAGTCCAGTGTATGAAATCCGATTTGAAACGGGAGACAAGAAAACCAGAATAGTTCACCGGAATTTACTGCTACCCTGTGATTATCACCCACCACAACAAGACTTCCCAGAAGTAGACCGACATTGTCCAAGATTAACTAAGGGACCACCACGGACTGAAGCTCCGTAGGTGGATAGTGACCTTGAAAGTTCCGATGGAGAAGAAAACACCGTTGTATTTCTCGGACCGATAAGAAGAGGGATGTACAATCCTCAGGTGAATGAACTAAGTCCTGAGGCTCCAGAGTTCGTACCAAGGAGTACAGATGAAGTCCAATTGAGATCTGATGATTGAACACCGGCCCCTGAAGAGACCCATCGACACTCAGGAGGAGTGGAATTACCAGACCGTGTGGAAACAAGCGACTCAGGAGAAGTATAGGAACTTACAGAGGCAGATCCAAGAGCATCTGAGGAAGCATGAGAAATGAGTGCGGCGGAAGAAACTTCTGTGATCGAAGAACCCGTGGTCTCTGAGGAACAACCCACCAGGAGGATGTCGACTTGAGAAGTGAGGAGGCCCGTGATGCTGACGTATGAGACACTTGGTGAACCGAGTCAAGTGCCAAGGACTGTCGACTGGAAATAGGTATCTCTGCCTGTGGACCAGGTAAGCCCACGTGAGTGGTATTCACCACCGAGAGGCAGTATGGAAGATGATGCCGGGTGGAAAGACTTGTTTTCATGCTTTGATTTTCCTTAAAAGACTTTGTAGAAACAAAGAACTATTAAAGCATAGAGAGAGAGAGAGCTGGTTGAAGACATACGAAAAGCTCCAGCTGAAGAGATGCTGATGGTTTTAATTGTGTTAATTGTTTATTTCTTACAGGCATCATACAAGAAAAAGATTAGATTGTTATCAATGTTTATGAACGTTATACCAATTTCACAATGCCAATTTGCATATAAAGTTATCCTACTTTCACCACTGCCTCAGAATTGGTCAGATTGACCAATTAAGACGAATGTCGAGGACAACATTGAAAAAGGAGGGAAGAGTGTGAAATGCAGAAGTAGTGCTGTTGCAGAGTGTGACATGCAGAAGTAGTGCTGTTGCTTTAAAAGCATTCAGCAACTATTAGAAGTAACACAAGCACATGAGACAGGAAGTTTTGTGCTTCAAAAGCATCCAGCAACTAGAGGGGTTAGCACAGTCACAGGAGAAGGGGAGTGTTTTAGCAGAGCCCCAGGGGGATTGTGGGGAACTTGTTTACTGTCTGGCTGGAGCCGAAGAGAAAGGTGATGTGTGTGTTCTGTATCTCACAGAAGCGCCCCTGCAAGTGAAAAGGATTCAAGTCAGGAGTGAAGCTAAGCACAGGTCAGGTAGAGTTCCTGAACTAACAGTGCAGAATATTGTCAGGCAGAAAGATAAGGCCTGGAAGAAATGGGGTCACAGGGATCATCTCCCTCAGCAAACCCTCCCCCCTTCCTCCATCTCACTGTGCTGTAAAAAAATGCTGTGTTCATTAGAACTGTGTTGTCCTGTACTACTGGGAAGACTGTGAACTGCTGTGCTGCTAAGGAAATTATACTGTTTGTCACTGGAGCCTGTTGCTCATGAGACTTAACTTGCACTGGCTGTGCGGCTTCTTATTAAATGCTACTGTTCTACCGTTTATGAGGACTCTTGTCAAGTTTGTGTCTGTGCCTGAGGGTCAATACCCCTGTGTGCCTGAGAGAAGCTGCAGCATATGGTCTATGGTCGCCATGAGTAACGGTTCCCCCAGGATTCCAAAGAATTCATGTAACCTGATTCGCCTCTATCTGAACTTAGCGGCGTGCGTGTAACATAATGGCACAGCAGCAGTCAGCTATGGGCCATGCATGAGATATAGGATTTGGGCCAGCATTTACAGCTTTGAATTTAACTTCAAATCAAGACAAGGTGGGTGAGGCACTGATGTAGGCCTGCTGTACTGGGAGCCCTGATACCACATGCAACAGCTCAAGTTGTTTTTCTGCTCAGCCACACTCAGATGACAGAAAAATCAGTTTTGTAGACTACTATTGCTAGAAAAATTTAAGGACAGTAACACAGGTAATTGACTTAAAGTAAGTGCAGGCCTGCCAGTCTGGGAGCCCTACTGCTGCAGGCAACACACATGAAGGAGACCCAACTAGGAGTGCAAACATTTCCAAAAATTAGGGGCAGACATCACTAAAGTGGCATCAATTTCACAAGAGTAGAAATAGTATAATGGGGCACTGACACCCCTTCCACTACAGGAAACACACCAGATGGATACCCAGCTAGGAGTCTCCACATTTTAAAAAAAATAGTGCCACACACCACTAGTTTAGCATAAATTTCACCAGAGTAGAAATAGTATAATATGCCACTGATACCCCTTCCACTACAGGCAACCCACCAAATGGTACCCAACTAGGAGTCTCCACATTTCCAAAAATTATTGATAACATCAGCAGCAGTAGCAACAGCAGGCACAAAAGCCACAACAAAGATGTCACAGACTGTAATAACACAAAATCAATGCAGCACACTAAAAACTACACAATCACCTAGTCTGCACAGTCTGTGATTGGGGTACAAAAGTCCTTGGAGATCCATGACTTGTTCATCTTGATGAAAGTTAGCCAGTCTACACTTTCAAGGGACAGCCGGAAGTGCTTATCTGTCAGGACACCACCAGCAACACTGAAGCCACTTTCTGAGAAAGCTGGCAGCTGAGCATAACAAAACCTCCAAGGTGTGACAGAAGGGCTCAGGCCACTCTTACATTTTTGAAGACCAAAATGTAAAAGGGTCCAAACCTCCTTGATGGTATTGATATTGAGATCGAGATGCTCCTGCACCATCCTCTGCAGTCGATCACTACGTGTCCGAATTGTACTCTGTTCTGCTGGTGCACAGGCTACTGTAAAATATGTGTGAAACGACTCACAGAAATAGCTTCTGCCACTTACCCTGCTGCTGCTAATGTTTTTGCATTGACGACTCGACGATCCCAGGGTTGGATGTCTACAACTGCGATGCACATTGTGTGCCTTACTGGTGTCTTGGGGAAAACCACTCTTAAGGTTGTCTACAAGTGTGATTCAATACTCCTGCATGTGTGCGTCCCTTTCCAGGGTGGGAAGCATCTGGTAAAATTTACTCTTGTACAGTGGATCTAACAGAGTGGCAACCCAGTAGTAAGCACTATTCCAGTGCTCGTCGCTGCTGCCACAGTCGCTTCAACATGTGTAGAGTGGAATTCCACCGTGTCAGCAGATCACATATCAACTGCTTAATTGGTAGAGCCAAAGACCTCAGTAGCGATGCAAGTCAATGGCCCCCGGGGTGCAATTGGCGGAAGTGAGCACACAGCGACTGTGCTTTCTGCAGCAGCGCATCTAGGCCGGGATAGTGGCAGAGAAATTGCTGTACCACCAGGTTGAGGACATGAGCCATGGAAGGCACCACCAGGTTCGCACCGTTATCGCACATGGCCTTCCCTGGCTCCAGGTTTAGTGGAGGGAGGCCTTTCTCAAACTTGGCCTGGATGGCTGTCCACAACTCTTGAGCTGTGTGACAGCGATCTTCAAGGCATTGTAAGGTAGCTAATGGTCTTGTAATCAATGGGAGGTATGTATCCCAGAGACGGCTGGTCTCTGGGATGTAACCCGGTGTATTTTCTCTAGTGCACGCATGCACTAAGAGGATTAATTGGTGCAGCTGGGAGCCGGGGTACGGGTTGGTAGGAGAGATGGGCGGATCCAGAAACCCACATACCTCACCTCTGCTTGTGGTTAACAGCCTATAAAATGGAGGCTGTTTGTTTGGCACATGGTCTGTGTTTGGAGGGAGAAGGCCTCCAGTTGGTTGTTTCCAGATGGAGCTGTGTGCTGTACGCTCACCAGCCTGGGTGACCACAGCTTCGGTGTACCAGAGACTTTGTTCAAAGTACTGTTCTCCTTTGTTTTGCCTGCACTAAAGGCTGTTTATTTGCACTTTTTACTTATGACGGTTTATGAAGTTAATAAACCGCTGTGGACATCTAAAGGAACCTGCCTCCTGTTTGTCTCTCAACGCACCTGAGTGAGTACCATCCCTACAATTGGTGTTAGACGTGCGGGCAGCATTCCCAGCAGAGACATGTGACTGCTACAGGAAGGACTGCATGTCCTGGGTCAAGTCTGTCGCAAGCCAGCAAGCATCACCAGGCAAAATGGAGGACCTACTGAAACACTTGGTCCAGTCACAACAGCAGCAGGAGACCAACAGGCTGTTGTTACAACAGATCCAGCAGCACCAGCAGAAACAACGGCAGCAGATGCAGCTTCTGGTAACCGCCATCCAGGGCAGGACGAGCACCCCAACCCTGAGTCCGGCTGATGACTCCCACGTCCGGAAGGCGGTAAGACGGGCTTTGCAGAAAATGACCCCGGGGGATGATGTTGAGGCCTTCCGGACCGTGTTTGAAATGGTCGCTGAGAGGTAGAAACTCGCACCAGACCAGTGGGCAGAAGTACTGGCGCTATATTTGACGGGAGAGCCCCAGAAGGCGTACTATGACTTAACCTTGCAGGACGCCAAAGAGTATGGCAAGCTAAAGTCTGAGATCCTTGCACTCTTGGGGGTGACAATGACTATCCGGGCGCAGCGGGTTCACCGCTGGGCGTATCACCGGGACAAACCACCTCGCTCCCAAATGTTTGATCTGTTGTACCTGGTCCAGAAGTGGCTGCAGCCGGAGTCCTCCGTGTCTGCGCAGATGGTAGAGCGGGTGGTGATGGACCGGTTTGTGCACTCTCTACCGAGGCCCATACAGACTTGGGTTGCCCAGGGTGATCCCCGGAAAACAGATGAACTGATTGGACTGGTAGAGAGATACCAGGGAGTCGAAGGCTCTTTGGAAAGGCAGCCCACTCCATACTGGGGGTCCCAGCAGGGGCAGAGGCCCAAAAAGGGGTGGGGCATCCAAGGTCCAAAGGGGCGGGGGAGGTGGTGCCCAAATTCCCTACAAGTGATGTTGCTTGCTGGAGGAGCCACGGCCCAGGTCATATAGCTGCCCGTTGTCCCCTGACCCCCGAGCAGATGGACTGCAGCATAGGACACCGTTGTTCTTATTATGCGTATCCAACCTGCAGTGTGAACTGTCCACCCAGCAAGGGCCCACAAGCCTGTCGTGTGAAAGTGAATGGGTGGCAGATAACAGCACTGCTAGACTCTGGGAGTCTTGTGGCCCTTGTGAGGGCCACTCTTCCCCTGCAACTGATCCCGGGGAAAAAAGTTGGCGTACGGAGCATTCATGGCGATGCAAAGGACTATCCGATGGCTAAAATGGACATTAAAACAGCCCACGGTACCGAGTCGCACGAGGTCGGCTTTGTTCAGTACTTGTTGCACCCTATCATTATAGGCCGAGACTTTTGTTTATTTTGGGATCTGTGGGGGAAGGGTTCAGGGATCGCTGGCGCGGTTGAGAAGCCAGGTAACCATGAAGAGGTAACACCACACCCAGAGTAAGACAGGTTTCCTTTTTGTGTTCTTGTGGGTGATGAGGAGGTAGCGTCCCCTGAGCCTGACATTCCAGAGTTAGGGGTGACCCGCAAACATTTTGGGTCTGCACAATATAGGGACCTAACTCTGAAGGAAGTCTTTAATAATGTCACTGTCATAAATGGGGTGGCTCAGGAGCCGGGGGCTGACGCAAGGTTTCCCCATTTTATGATGAGTGGGGAGCTATTGTACCGCGTCACAAAAGTGAGGGAGGAGCGTGTGGAGCAGTTAATAGTGCCAGGCCCCTATAGACGGAAGGTGTTGGACAAGGCCCATTCGCATATCTTGGGGGGACATCTAGGGGTGGAAAAAAAGCAAGAATAGTTCTACTGGCCTGGTTGTCACCGGGAAAATACTAAAGTATTGTAAGTGCTGCCCTACGTGTCAGCTAACCGCCCCCACCTCTCACTTTCGAAGTCCCCTCGTGCCATTGCCCATTATTGAAGTGCCGTTCGAGAGAATTGCCATGGACTTGGTCGGTCCCCTCGTTAAATCTGCTCGTGGGCATCAATATATTTTGGTCATCCTGGACTATGCCACACGTTATCCAGAAGCAATTCCCCTCAGAAACTCGTCTTGACGGCATTGTTGCAGCTGGTACTCCACAACTGCTCTCTTCTGCTCACAAATCCTTTGCAACATGTGGAGGGTAGAGTTCCAACGTGTGGGGACATCACACACCAGTCGGTGTGACGGAAGCTGCAAACGCTGCTGCAACACAGCAAGGGCGGCGGAAGCTGTAGCCGCCTTGCGAAAATGAGCTGACAGGCGGCGTACTTTGACGAGCAGATCTGGCAACTCGGGGTACGATTTAAGAAACCGCTGAACCATGAGGTTAAGCACATGAGCCAGGCATGGTACGTGTGTGATCTCGCCTCGCCTCAGAGCTGCCACCAGGTTACGGCCATTGTCACACACACCCATGCCTGGATGTAGGTTCAGCGGTCTCAGCCACAGATCTGCCTGCTCTTTCACAGCTGTCCACAACTCACAAGCCGTGTGATGTTTATCACCTAAGCTTATGAGTTTCAGCACAGCCTGTTGCCGCTTGGCGGAGGCAGTACTGCAGTGCTTCCAGCTTGTAACTGATGTGGTGATATCTGAGATGGAGGCTGAACATGAGGAAGAGAGGAGGATGATGCGCAAGAGCTGTACACTGTGGGGGCAACTCTGACTGACATAGGGCCCGCAATCCTCGGTGTGTGGAGGATGTGTTCCGTCCCAAGGTCCGACTGGGTCCCGGCTTCCACTATGTTTACCCAGTGTGCCGTCAGGGAGATGTACCGTCCCTGGCCACAAGCACTTGTCCACGTGTCCGTTGTCAGGTGGACTCTCCCAGTAACTGCGTTGTTGAGGGCACGGCAGACGTTTTGGGACACGTGCTTGTGTAGTGCAGGGATGGCACACCGGGCAGAATAGTGTCGGCTGGGGACCGAGTACCGAGGGACGGCCACCACCATAAGGTTGCGGAAGGATTCCGTCTCCACCAGCCTAAAAGGCAGCATTTCCAACGCAAGCAGTCGTGAAATGTGCGAATTTAGGACTGTGGCCTGTGGGGCGTTAGCTGCAAATTTCCACTTTCGTTCAAAGGTCTGGGATATGGACAATTGAACGCTGCGGTGGGACGTGGACGTTGATGCTGTTTCTTGAAAAACTGCCATAACAAGTGAAGACTGAGAGGAGGGGGCATCTTTGCATGCAGTATGGACAGGGGATTGCCTTGCACACACAACAGGGGGTTCTATTGCACGCACAACAGCGGAAGAAGCAGTGGTGACACCCGCTGACACTGGTCGTGGACCCCGGGGTTCGCCCCACAAAGTCGGGTGCTTTGCTGCCATGTGCCTGATCATGCTGGTGGTGGTCAGGCTGGTAGTTTTGTCACCCCTGCTGATGCTGGCATGGCAGTGGTACAAATGGCCTTTTTGGGGTTATCAGCAGAGTCTTTAAAAAAATTCCAGACTCTGTAAGACCTACAGGTTGTACTGACAACTTCCCTCGTGTTGGTGTTACGGGGATCTGTTGCCTGCCTTCTGTGTGCCGCCACCACACTGCTTCTTCCTGCCTGTTGGGGTACTCTGCCTCCCTCACCCTGTGTGCTGCTGGCTTCGCTCTGCATGTCCTCCTGCCACGTTGGGTCAGTTACGAGATCATCCACCACCTCCTCCTCTTCCACTTGAGCACCACGATCCTCCTCCTCACTTCCTGGCAATTGTGTCTCGTCATCGTCCACCTCTTGTGACAAATTGCCAGCGTCGACTTCTTGTGGCCGTGGCTCTTCAAATATTTGGGCATCGCTACATGGGATCTCCTCTTCCACCACTTCAAGCTGAGCAGGCGAGGGGCACAAATCTGGAAATGGACCAGTGAACAGCTCTTCAGAGTGTCCAAGTGTGGGATCAGTTGCTGTCTGACGACACTCGGCATGGTGGGAGGAAGGAGCATCAGGGTGAGGAGGAGTATGCGGTCGACACTCATGGCTACTAAGATTTGACCGCATGGAAGACAGACCGGAGGTGGTGGTGCCCAGGTAACTGGAAGTATTATCTGCTATCCAATTAATAACCTGTTCACACTGATCAGTTCGCAATACTGGTGTTGTTCTGTGCTTCCCTAGTAATTCGGTCAAGAAGTGGGAGCGAGAAGATGTGGCTGTTAGTTGTGGCACATTTTCACCTTTGCCACGGCCCTGTCCTCTGCACGCACCATCACCAGAACGTCCAGTTCCACGTCCCTTGCCACGCGCCTTGCCCATTGCAAAGGGAGTAAAAGGCTAAGTGCCCACGTAGCGTTTCCGCAGCATAAACGCTTGTTAAACGCTAGGTAATCCGCCCCCCATGGTCCCCAAGGGGATTCCGCAAGTTCTATGCCCATGCTGCGGATTTTTCCGCAGCGTTTATGCTGCGCTCAAAAATCTGTAGCATGTCCATTAATTTTGAGGAAGCGCGGAGTAATCGCCGCCATTGACTTGCATTGAGATGCACATAATCCGTGTCAGTACATTTGTACTCACGGATTATATGCGTTTCAATGTGCGGATGGTACCCAGTTCTGGAGGAGAGGACCTGTAAAAAAAAGAATAAAATAAAAAATAAAGTTTATATTCACCTTCCGACGGCCCCCGGTCTCCTTCCCTTTGCTTGCGGGCAGGACTGAAGGACCTGCAGTGACGTCACAGTCATGTGACCGCAGGCCCTTCAGTGCAGTGTCCCGCGATCAGCTGGCAGACAGGAGCGAGCGCAGCTACACACGCCGGGCCATCAGAGGGTAAGTATAGGTTTATTTTTTTATTTTTAAACATTCTTACGGTCACACTATATAAATCCATGCTATTTGCATGGATTTATATAGTGTGACCTAGTTGTCAAGCACTTTCCAAGTGATGCTAAAAATCGCCTGGAAAGCGCTTGTCAATCCGCATGCAGAAACGCATGTGAAAACGCTTCAAATCCGCATGTATTTGGCAGGAAAAACGCATGTACAATCTGCATGCGTTTTTTCTGCCAGGGAGATGCAGAAATGATGCAGAAATTTTCTGCTTCATTTCTGCATCGTGGGCACATAGTGCGAGTGTAAACTATTTGGCTATCAATGGAAAAAAGGTAATTAAAAGTAGATTACAACCGTGGAAGAGGAAAACCACAGTTCTATTTCTCTGGCCTACACCCGACTCTTTTAAACAATCTGAACAATCAGGGAGAAACTATTACTGTTTTTCTTTACGGAAAAAATAACAAAAGCTGGATAATAGAGATTTTTTACCATGGAACGGCAAAACCACAGTTATAATTCACTAGTGTATACCAGACTTTTTAAAATATATATATTTGCGGCTGAACAGTGAGCGACACACTCAAACTGTTTTTTTTTAGATACAAATGGCCCAAAAGTGGATAATACAGAGGTTTGAACTGTGGAACTGCAAAACCACACTTCTGTTTCTCTGGCCTACACCAGACTATTTTCAACAGATATATTTGTGTCTGAAAAATCAGGGAGACACTGTTAGCTTTTTTTTTACGGCAAAAAATGACAAAAGCAGGATAATAGAGATTTTTTACCGTGGAACAGCAAAACCACAGTTTTAATTTACTGGTGTATACCAGACTTTTTTAAATATATATATTTGCGGCTGAACAGTGAGCGACACACTCAAACTGTTTTTTTTTAGATGCAAATGGCCCAAAAGTGAATAATACAGAGGCTTGAACCGTGGAACTGCAAAACCACACTTCTGTTTCTCTGGCCTACACCAGACTATTTTCAACAGATATATTTGTGTCTGAAAAATAAGAGAGACACTATTAGTTTTTTTTTTACGGCAAAAAATGCCAAAAGCAGGATAATAGAGATTTTTTACCGTGGAACAGCAAAACCACAGTTTTAATTTACTGGTGTATACCAGACTTCTTAAAATATATATATTTGCGGCTGAACAGTGAGCAACACACTCAAACTGTTTTTTTCAGATACAAATCGCCCAAAAGTGGATAATACAGAGGTTTGAACCGTGTAACTGCAAAACCACACTCTGTTTCTCTGGCCTACACCAGACTATTTTCAACAGATATATTTGTGTCTGAAAAATCAGGGAGACACTATTAGTTTTTTTTTTACGGCAAAAAATGACAAAAGCAGAATAATAGAGATTTTTTTTGCCGTGGAACAGCAAAACCACAGTTATAATTTACTGGTGTATACCAGACTTTTTTAAATATATATTTGCGGCTGAACAGTGAGCGACACACTCAAACTGTTTTTTTAGATACAAATGGCCCAAAAGTGGATAATACAGAGGTTTGAACCATGGAACTGCAAAACCACACTTCTGTTTCTCTGGCCTACACCAGACTATTTTCAACAGATATATTTATGTCTGAAAAATCAGCGAGACACTATTAGTTTTTTTTTTACGGCAAAAAATGCCAAAAGCAGGATAATAGAGATTTTTTACTGCGGAACAGCAAAACCACAGTTATAATTTACTGGTGTACCAGACTTTTTTAAATATATATATTTGCAGCTGAACAGTGAGCGACACACTCAAACTGTTTTTTTTTAGATACAAATGGCCCAAAAGTGGATAATACAGAGGTTTGAACCGTGGAACTGCAAAACCACACTTCTGTTTCTCTGGCCTACACCAGACTATTTTCAACAGATATATTTGTGTCTGAACTGTCACAGACACACTTTTTTTTTGGGGAGTGGGACACCAAAAGGTTAATAAGACGGGTATTTGTACAGTGTGAAGGAGGAAAAAAAAAGAGGATTTAGATGAAAAAAAAGGATTTCTCCTGGCCCCCGAGACCTAGAGCTAAGTCCAGCAATTTCAGCAACAGGAGCACACAGGACTGTAATGCAGCGTTTGCTGGTATAACCACTGCATCTCCTATACAGCCTGCCTGCCTGATATCTGGGATGGATATTAGTCCTGAGAAGGACTGTTTGTTTGATCTGGTAGCCTTTACAGACCCTACACTAACTATTTTGCAGTATATATCTCTCCCTAAATCAGTAGCGCTGTCCCTACACTGTCTGATCCCAGCCGTCTGTGTCCAAGATGGCGGCGCCCGGTTTTAAATACTCGAGGTGACGCTGTGCGGCCAGCCAATCAATGTAATGCCCACAACCAACATAGCTGCGGCATTACAGTGACTGGCTGGCAATCCCTGCATGTTCATTGGCTCTGTAAAGAGCGCCAAACATGCAGGGCGGAGACCCGAGCTCCCGCCCGAGTAACCCGGAAATGCTCGGTGCTCGCCGAACATCCCGAGTAGCGTGATGCTCTGGCGAGTACCGAACAGTGTCGAGCATGTTCGCTCAACACTACTCTTAATAGCTCTGGACCTAGCCGGTTTGACGCACCTCCCTTGCCTGGCGCATGTAATGAATTTGGTGGTGCAGAGCTTCCTTAAAAGGGTTGTCCAGTCAAAAATTGTAAGTCTGCAGTCACTCTGTGTGACTGCAGACTTATGAATCCCCCCAGCGTGGGTACTGTGCGCTGCAGGGATTCGCTGGTATGAAACCCGGTAACGGAGGGTATGTATGTGTTATACATACCCCCGGCCAGTGGGTGTGGCCTCACTCTCCATACATTTGTATTGAGTGAGGCCGCACCTCTTAGTCGGATGCCCCACTGGCCATCCACGTCACTAGATGGAGCGTGGCCTCACTCCATACAATGGAGAGAGGTGGCGCTGAATGGCCAGGGGTATGTGTGACATGCAGAAGTAGTGCTGTTGCTTCCAAAGCATCCAGCAACTGTTACAAATAACACAAGCACAGGAGACAGGAAGTGTTTTGCTTCAGAAGAATCCAGCAACTAGAGGGGTTAACAGAGTCACAGGAGACAGGGAGTGTTTTAGCTGAGCCCCAGGGACACCAGCCCTAAAGAAAACTCACTAGCAGCTATGGATGTGTAAATACAAATGGACAGAATTAGTGAGCTGCTACTTCAGCTAACCTGTGAAAAATTGAGAACAGTAGCAGAACAAATAAAGATGTCAGAAGAACAGATTTCTAAAGCACACAACCGCAGGCAACTCTTAGCTGCCATTAATGCAAAAATGGATGAGCTAGGGGAGAAAGAAGCTGAAGACATCATGGGGATGTTCCTCCAGGAGATAACACAGTTTCTAACCAGGTTGATAGGTGGATAGAGGGGTGGCACCTATTACCAAAATCGGGAATCTCCGTCCGCAGACAGAACTACAGGAATTGAAAGAACAATTCAAAGTCCTAACAACAGCCCCCCAGGAATTGACCAAAACCTCTGAACAGGTGACAGACTCAGACAGAACCTTTACCCTGCACGGGATAAATAAATCAGGAAGACAGTCCTCTCTAACACCACAAATCACCATAAGGAAATAATTCAAGATCCTGGGACAGATTGGAGAGTGTGAACAGAAAGAGAAACTGTTTTATATGAACTTGTTGCACCAGATTGATGCAGGCGTACAGAATGGCTACCAGCCAGATGAGATCATCGAGGGGGTGGTGAAAGCGATCAGCCCAGGACTGAACCTCTGTAGTATGCTAGAAATGAAGAGTCAATTGACCTTGCAACAGCTGAAGATGATTTTAAAAGGGCACTATAAAGAAGAGAGTACTTCAGAATTGTTCCACCGACTCATTAACCTCTCACAGAATAATAATGACTCACCCCAAAGTTTCTTGTTCAGAGCAATTGAACTAAAGAATAGACTCTTGTTTGCATCCATAGATGTGGAGGAGAAGTTTGATGCTGGACTAGTCCAGAAGAAGTTATTGAGATCATTGGGAACGGAGTTAATCAGCAAAGACATCAAGTTGCAGCTGAAACAGTACCTAGAAGATTCTGGCATTCTGGATGAAATCCTAATTGAAAAAATGAATGAGGCAGCTAGTTTGGAGTCAGAGAGCGAACATAAGTTAAGGAAAGGCTCTGCTCCTAAAATCACCAAAATGAGTCAGCTGAAGTTGGAGACCCCCGGTGGCCAGTCCAAAGATAATCATGGAGACCCTCCAGTGCCACCTCCAAGAGGGAACCTTAAATCACCAACAAAAGAGAGGACTACCAGCGCTGACTGGGAGGAAGTAATAGGAGAACTGCGAGCCGAGTTGATTGAAGTGAAAAAGTTGATTCGTTCCAGGCCAGAACCTGTATCCTTCAGACCCAGGAGTGGGTTCCAAAACAGAAGATACCAGGCTTATGAAGTGTGCCGTTCATGAAATCAGAGTACGGTGTGTGTCCACTGTCTAAGATGTGGTGAGGAAGGACATTATGCCAAGGAATGCCAATGGTCACAGTAGTTTGGGTTAAAAGGCAGGAGGTTGCCAGTGTGGGTTGACTGGTAACCGCGACACGGAGGAGGCCCCAGAAGCAAATCCAAATCTCAACAAACCCCAGAACGACGTATGAGGCAAAACGGCTGCGTCAGTACTATCCCCAAGTGTGTTCCCATTTACAACAGCTGCAAGAGAGACACGGGCATCAGTTTCTTAATGCCCAGTGCGGATGTCAAACGATGTACTCCTGGGAGGAGGATTCCTCGGTCATCAGTCTAATCGGTGAAAGGAGCTTTATACAGTGCCAGCTAGATGGACTCCTGGTAAAAGCACTGTGGGACACAGGAGCCCAAGCGAGCCTTTCAAATGAAGAATGGAGAAGGTACTTTTTTCAACAATTGCGAAAATGTAAAGTATTATTGTTTTGATTCGTTTTTTCCAATATTATCATATTTTTTTAATGGAGTAAAATATGAAAAATAATTTAAAAAGTTTGATATGTTCCACTTTGAAACACTAGGGGGAGCAGCTACTGAAATTTGGCATGAAAACCTTATGTAGAGCTGGCATGCATTACGACTGCTGAAAATCTGGGCTGGATTTGCTCCATGTCTGAGGTCTCCTCCTCCCCCCTCCCTTTCTGGGTGTTTACAAATGGATAAGAGACAATGAAGTTTAGGAATTAGGATCTCTCACAGTGAGGAGCCATTTTGTTGTAGATGTAAGGTGCCCCAGCGAGGTAGTCGTGGGCGAGCTGTAGCCCCTGCTCGGTCTGGCACCCTACAGACAATACATGTCCTCTCTCTGATGTGTGGTTGTGCACGTGGTGTTCTCCACTTACTTCAAACCATCCGATCGCAGCTGTCTCCAGGCATTTCTCTTCTGGGACCAGGGCAGCAATAAATTCAGAGGACACGAGATTCTTAACCATAACTTGGACTTTACTTGGGGAAGAGGAATATGTACAGTATTTACAGGCAGATATAATGGATAAGGCCTGACAGGTTATTATCTCTCTCACAGGTGCTGGCAACATCTTCAGCCCTGGTTCCCTCTTTAAGTGAAGCATCTCTGTGACTCTATCTCTAGCCCAAGAGACTCTTCTGCAATACCAACAGTGTTCCGGATCTGATATCTCCCCCACGTCTTAGCCTGGAGTCCTATTTATCTTCCTCTGCTACCTGCAGACTAGAAGTGCCCCGGGTCCTCAATATCTCCGTTGAGTTTCTCCGGCCGGCTAACAGGACTCTTGCGTAGGGAGACTTTTACACTGGTGATCCCACTGTCTGAGGGTATGGAGCTCCCGTCTACCCTAGCAGCCACCATATAGTCAGGCTGCCCATACAGTTCACCGTCCTATCTCTTACTGTTCATCACTTCCTGCTTCTGGAAACTAAGCAGAGATTTTCCTAATGTGCCCACCCTCTGTGGACTGTCATCACACAGCATTAACCCCATCACTGTCTGTAACACTGCTAGCAGACTCAACCTGACATCTGCACCCAGGACAGTGGCATCTTGTGGCTGATTACAAGTACTGCAGCCCACAAGGAATTATGCCAGGAACAAGCTCTATAACTCTCAAGGCTTGATTAGGGCACTAAGTTCCCCCTCTATTATACTGACTGGACCACTGAAGCTAACCCCTTAGCTTGGCCTACCAACAGTTCAGAGAGGTCTAACTACAGGGACACTTCCTTTAACTACTTCAGTGCCAAGGAAAGGCTACGTCCTTCCCCACTATTACATAGACACAAAGTGATACCAACACACAACTACATGCAGATCCTTATGCAGCAAGTTATGATATTAGGCTATGTGCCCACTTTGCGTAAATTAAGCAGAAATTTCTGCATCATTTCCGCATCCCCCTGCTGCGGGAAAGCGCAAGCCTAATTCACATGCGTTTTACCGCAAAACACAAGCGCAAATCAAGCGTTTTTGCATGCATTTTAGCATGCTCATTGTCAAGAGCTTTCCAAGCGATATTAGTGTGACGCCTCTACTCAGAAAGCCCGTGTTTTACCCTTGGTGTTGGGGGACTCGGTGTCGGGCCCTGCGTCGAAGGGATGGGATGCAGGCGTGGACCGGGCCCGACCCGTGCTCAGGGCCGTCATATTAGAAAGAGATGGTGTGGGCTATTCCGGGTTGAGTGGCTTAATTAACGACTACGCCACCTGTGGTGTCTGGTGAAGGGGCCACCAGCGCCGCTACAGTCCACTGAGGCCCGATGTCATGGCGGCTAAAGTTCTTGCTGCTCCCCACAGGCGGAGCAAGGCCTCAGGGCAGGTAAACAGGATGAAGGGGGTTAGCAGTAGCGCGGGGAGTACGGGCACCGCGTCGCGTGGTATGGCGCGTAATGAACAGTCCGGAGGCCATAGGGGCGAACTTCCAAAGCTTTACTCACTCAGAGATGTTAGCGGGAAGGCGACTCCCTGCTCCCCGCGGAGTCCTGCGGCCACCAGGGACGGGGGTCCGACTACCTCCGAGGAAGTCCAGTGTTCGGTAGCGACCCTACACCAGAGTGTTCCTGCACTACAGACTTCACCCTTTCCCATCTGTGCGTGTGTAGATAGGCTGGGTCTCCCTCTGAGCTCCTCTCAGGTGTAGGGCTCGGGTGGCAATTCCTCTCCATCCGACGCCCGGTGGGATCCTCAGGGCCTAACCGGGCTTTCCCGTCCTGGACGTAGAGTACGAGGTCGGGTGTCGGGGGCCGGTACCCCTCTTGCAGCCGGAATCCCTCTGAATAGATCAGGTAGGTGAGGACAGGTGGCGTGCTCCGCTCCGTCTGCATCCTCCCCGGGACCCATTTGCTAGGGAGACACACTCTAAAGCTCCCGGGCCTTCTTGATCCTGGTCCTCGGCCGGGTTGAGACATTCCTTGTCTGCAACCTACCTCTCGTCCCAAAGATAGGGGTACGAGGGCTGTGTCTCATGCCGTTGCAGGCCCACACAGCACAGTGACAGCCGACAGACTAGCAATGGCTAGACTGAAGGACCAAAGAACAGGACAGGACCGAACAGAACCAAGATCAAAGATGGCATTCTATTAAATATGAAATCTAAAGTGTAACTAACTAGTGTTCCTCCACCCACACCCACTAACTGGTTCCTACCACTTTGTGTTCCCCAGTCTCCCTGTAACCAGGGGAGCAGCACCTAGTGCATACTAGCTCCCTCTGGTGGAAATGTGGTGTTGGATGCAAAAGGCTAGATCACTACCATCACACCGGCCTTACCTCAGAGGAGGAACACCACACTCTATTGGAGAAGTGCAGCATTCCTGTGGCGGTCGAACCCTCAGGGGCGCCACATTAGCATCACTTGGAAAAGTGCTTGACAGGTTGGTCACACTGCATAGTGCTTGACAAGTATGACCAACTTTTTACTATTGATGCTGCATATGCAGCATCAATAGTAAAAGATAGAATGTAAAAAATAATAAGTCTCCTCACCGCTACTCCCCTGCAGCTTTGTTCCCATAGATACAGAGCGGCAGGACCTGTGAGGACCTCACGGTCACTTGGCTGCAACGTCATCGCAGGCCGTTGCCGCAATGCATCTCTGGGTTCGGAGGCAGCGGCGGTGAGGAGATCGTGGGCTGACAGAGGGTAAGTATATTGATATTTATTATTTTAATTCTTTTTTTACAACAGGTGTTATGGTACCTTGGCCTGGAGGAGAGTCTCCTCTCCTCCAGACCCGGGTACCATACACATATTGAAGCGCACAATATACACATGATGGGCATGGACATACACACAAGGCGGCGATTAACCGCAAAATTAATGGACATGCTACGTGTTTTTACGCAGCGATAATATGCTGCGTAAAAATACGCAGCATGTGCACATGACTTGCATTCTCACATAGGGGACTATGGGGGGCGTATATACTAGCGTTTTTCAAGTGTTTGCGCTGCGTAATTTATGCAGAAAAAACTCTTAAGCGCAATGTGGGCACACAGCCATAGACACTTAGTGATACCAACACACAACTACATGCAGATCCTTATGCAGCAAAGTCTGATATTAGAGCGTCAGCTCTGCTGCCCAGGCCTGGATATACAGGAGTATATAGTACAGAGCGGTCACTGAGGTCTGATATTAGAGCGTCAGCTCTGCGGCCCAGGCCTGGACTGAATATTGTCCTTGTGTTCTTACTATTTATTTTGTATATAATGTATTTAAATGTTTCAGTTTTATTTAGTAATTTGTATTTTCATTATAAATGCAAATATAAAGGGTCGCCAGTCATGTGACCTCTCATGTTATGGATTAGGTACCAGTGACAAGTAACAGTAGAATAGTGACTGCAGGCCTGGAGGTGACTGAAGGATAAGACGTGAGTCTTATTCTTCAGTCACCTCCAGAGCAGAATTCACTATTCTGTTACATGATGACACAGAATAGAGAGCGCAGCTCTGGAGGTGACTGGAGGATAAGACCAGATTTAACAGCAGAATAGGGAGTGCAGCTCTGGAGGTGACTGGACATCACGTCTTATCCTCCAGAGCTGCACTCACTATTCTGCTGTTAGATTGTGTCTTATCCTCTAGTCACCTCCAGAGCTGCGGTCACTATTCTGTGTCATCATGTAACAGAATAGTGACCACAGCTCTGGAGGTGACTGGAGGATAAGACCAGATGTAACAGCACTGCACTCACTATTCTGCTGTTACATCTTGTCTTATCCTCCAGAGCTGCGGTCACTATTCTGCTGTTACATCTGGTCTTATCCTCCAGTCACCTCCAGAACTGCACTCACTATTCTGCTGTTACATCTTGTCTTATCCTCCAGTCACCTCCAGAGCTGTGGTCACTATTCTGCTGTTACATCTGGTTTTATCTTCCAGAGCTGCGGTCACTATTCTGCTGTTACATCTGGTTTTATCTGCCAGAGCTGCGGTCACTATTCTGCTGTTACATCTGGTTTTATCCGCCAGAGCTGCGGTCACTATTCTGCTGTTACATCTGGTTTTATCCTCCAGAGCTGCGGTCACTATTCTGCTGTTACATCTGGTTTTATCTGCCAGAGCTGCGGTCACTATTCTGCTGTTACATCTGGTTTTATCTGTCAGAGCTGCGGTCACTATTCTGCTGTTACATCTGTCTTATCCTCCAGTCACCTCCAGAGCTGTGGTCACTATTCTGTTACATGATGACACAGAATAGTGACCGTAGCTCTGGAGGTGACTAGAGGATAAGACAGAATCTAACAGCAGAATAGTGAGTGCAGCTCTGGAGGATAAGACGTGATGTCCAGTCACCTCCAGAGCTGCACTCCCTATTCTGCTGTTACACCTGGTCTTATCCTCTAGTCACCTCCAGAGCTGCGCTCACTATTCTGTGTCATCATGTAACAGAATAGTGAGTGCAGCTCTGGAGGTGACTGGAGAATAAGACATGCTGTCTTATTTTCCTGTCACCTCCTGAGCAGCATTCACTATTCTGTTACATGATGACACACAATAGTGACCGCAGCTCTGGAGGTGTCTGTCCTTGTACCCCAGCGACTGTCTGTCTGTCTCTTGTGCCCCTCTCTCTCCCAGCATCTGTGCCCCTTCCCCCCGCCCATCTCCACAGGTCAATCATACAGCCGCTCAGCTCTCACACAACCTATCCCCTGCTTGGAGTCGGCAGCATGAGCACAAGGCAGTTTCCTGGTGGAGGAGAAGGCCCCGCCCACTGCTGTGACATCATCCAGGGGGAAACTGGAGCTCACAGCATAGCTGTGGGCTTCAGAAAGATGGCGCCAATCTCCTCCCATAGGTGTGACCTGGACAGCCCAGTGGGCGTGCCCAGGTCACAGCTAAAGCTGTTTCAATGCAGCATATTCAGTCGGAGGCCGACTGCAGAGTCCTATGTACAGGGGCTGCCGTATTTGAGGTGTGTAACTGCTGTTACAGACCAGCAAATGCAAATGGCAGCCCCCAGCTGTGGACTAAAATAATAATAATAAAAAAACGGTTCAAACAGTGAATTTAATTTTGTATTAAAAATAACTGATTATATAATCAATAATTATTAATACAAAAAAGAAAACTGCGGCACCTTCCCTTTAAGACCAGTGGAACTCCATGGCAAAGCTGTCAACCAGACCGAAATCCCTCTCAGGCTGGGTGGAAGTGACTTTCCAACTGAGGGCCAAGAAGAACAGCAACACCATTGAGCTTTTGGTACCTTTTCTCATGAGTCATTACCAGTGATCAGAACGTGGCAGAGAAGATCTTCAATGATTTTGCTTTGAGGTTTGGGTTCCCTACGAGGTTATGTGTCACCCTGGCTTGGATGCCACAAAATGTAATAAAGCTGTGTCTGAGAGCAAGGGGAAGGTTCTCTAGTCAGGGGAACATTAGCATGCAGTGCCTCCTGTCTCAGGCCAGTAGGGGGAGCAGGCTGCCCCTATAAAAGCTGGTACTGGGGGCAGGGTTAGGGAGAACTGGATGGCCTGTCTCAGCACTGAGACGTGTCCCGGAGCAGAGCAGGGACAGAAAGTTGTATTGCACCCTAAGAGGAAGTGTGGCAGGAGGAGAGCCACAAGCCAGAGACAAGAGGCGAAGTGAGCCTGTCTTGGCAGATAAAGGACTTAATCTACCAGACTTTGGTGTCTGAGGCTGGAAGGATTCCACATCCCCCAGCAGATAACCAGTTCGCAGGGGACTGTATATTCCTTGGCCTAAGAAGCCTGGAGGCCCTGCCACAACAGAAGGGACCAGCAAAGCCGCACAAGGCTGGGAGCAGAAAGGAACCCACGTCACAGGTCATACAGGCGAGAATACACGGAGAGCTCGGAAGCGTGGGCTGTTATCCTACAAGGAGGAGATAGTCAGAAGGAGCGCAGAAAGCACGGTAGGCCTACACCCTCACCCTGACCAGGGCCAATTTCCCCATTGCTCTCAGACATCCAGGTCCCCTCCTAGCCGGGACTGTTTGTGGGTCAATTTACCTGTTCTAGTAAAGACCCTGGACTGCAACCTGTTGTCTGTGTGCTCCTTGCTCCTCCAGCACTATCAGCACTAGGACTCTCACTCACATCACTCCCAACATCCACTACACTGCCCTGGGGCCGCACTCTTCCCATGGGGAGTCACACCATCCCAGCTGCATACATCATCAGCCCCAGTGGTCTGCCTTGCAGCGGCGGTTCCTAATGATCGCAAATCCACGGGTGGCGTAGTCGGACATAATCATCAGCACATAACGGACTACCACTGGCCTGACCACCCTGAGCCACGGAACCGGGTTGCCACTACTACTCCCATCGTTCCCCTACTGCCGGGATCCGAGTGCCCCACGGCCCAGGGGGCGAGTCAGTTACACCACGACCAAGGAAGAAAATTTGAGAAACAGCTCTTTGCCGAGCTAGGAAAGTACTGTAGAATTCAGACATCCCACAGAACGCCCTATCACCCAGAGGGTAATGGACAAGTGGAATGTTTTCACTGGACATTATTGTCGATGTTGCGCACCTTAACAGCTGATGAGAAGAAAGACTGGAAGAGTTCTCTGTCAAAAGTAGCACATGCCTATAACTGTACAAAGAGCGATGCAACGGGTTACTCACCCTTCTTCCTATCGTATGGACGATCGCCAAGACTTCCAATCGACATCATGTTCGATACTTCGGTGTCAGAGACTTACAGAACGTATCCGGAGTACATTCGGAAATGGAAGCAACGGATGGCAGAGGCATACAACATAGCGTCCAAAGTGGTTACGCAAGGACAGAGCAAGAGTAAGGAGTACTATGATCGAAAATGTTATGTAGCAGAATTGGCACTGGGAAGCCGGGTGCTAGTCAAGGACGTACGTGAGAAAGGTGGTCCAGGAAAACTTAGTTCGTATTGGGAAGACAAAGTGTATGTAGAGGAAAGAGGAAAGCTGATGACAGTCCAGTGTATGAAATCTGATTGGAAAGAGGGGACAAGAAGACCACAATAGTCCATCGGAATTTATTACTACCCTGTGATTATCTCCCACCACAACAAGACTTCCCAGAAGCCGACTGACATAGACCGAGATCAACTAAGGGATCACCACAGACTGAAGCTCCGGAGGTGGATAGTGACCTTGAAAGTTCTGATGAGGAAGAGCACACCGTTGTATTTCTCGAACCGGCAAGGAGATGGACGTACCATCCTCAAGAGAGTTAACTAAGTCCCGAGGCTCCAGAGTTTGTACCAAGGAGTACAGATGAAGTCTAATTCAGATCTGATGATCGAACACTGGTCACTGAAGAGACTGATCAACACTTAGGAGTAGCAGAATTACCAGACCAGGTGGAAACACACGATTCAAGAGAAGTACAGGAACTTACAGAGGCAGTTCCAAGATCATCTGAGGAAGTACGAGAAATGAGTGTGGCAGAAGAAACTTCTGTAACCGAAGAACCCGTGGTATCTGAGGAACAACCCACCAGGAGGATGTCGACTCAAGAAGTGAGGAGGCCCGTGATGCTGACGTACGAGACTCTTGGAGAACTGAGTCAAGTGCCAAGGACTGTCGACCGGAAACAGGTATCTCTGCCTGTGGACCAGGTAAGCCCACTTGAATGGTATTCACCACGAGAGATAGTATTGACAATGTTACCTGGTGGAAAGACTTGTTTTGGACTAGTGAGAGAGAGAGCTGGTTGAAGACATATGAAAAGCTCCAGCGGAAGAGATGATGATCATTTTAATTGTGTTAATTGTTTATTTCTTACAGGAGTCCTACAAGAAAAAGGTCGTAATAATAGGTTGTTATCAATTTTTATAAATATTATACCAATTTAACAATGACAAATTTATATATATAGCTATTAAGCTTTCATCAATGTCTTGGAATTGGCCAGATTGACCAATTAAGACAAATGTCGAGGACAACATTCAAAAAGGAGGGAAGAGTGTTACATGCAGAAGCAGTGCTGTTGCTTCCAAAGCATTCAGCAACTGTTACAAATAATACAAGCACAGGAGACAGGAAGTGTTGTGCTTCAAAAGCATCTAGCAACTAGAGGGGTTAACACAGTCACAGGAGGCAGGGAGTGTTTTAGCAGAGCCCCAGGGGGATTGTGGGGAACTTGTTATTGTAGTCTGGCTGAAGCCTAAGAGAAAGGTGGTGTGTTATCTGGATCTGACAGAAGGCAACTGAACAGGATTCAGATCAGGAGAGAAACTAAACACAGGTCAGATAAACTCCCTGAACTAACAGTGCAGAGTATTATCGGGCAGGAAGATAAGGACTGGAAGGAATTGTGTCACAGGGATCATCTCCCTCATCAAACCCTCCCCCCTCCATATCCATGCAGGATAAAGAATACTGTGTACTATTGTGTCCTTGTAAAGGAAAAGCCTGTGGTTGTGTATGCATAGAAGTGTGCTGCTAAGAGATATAATCTATGCTGAATTATGCTACTGAAGAGACTAATACTGTGCCTTGTGAAGAAACTACTGTATTGTTACTGGAGCCGGTTGCTCAAGAAACTCAGACTGTACTGTAATGAAGATTGTTGCTGTAATTTTCCTGAATTGCACTGGTCGTGCTTCAGATTAAATTCCACTATTAAACTGTTGAAAAAGACTCTTGTCAGATATGTCTGGTCAGCAATTGAATCTATCGTGTGCCTGAGAGAAGCTGCAGCCCATGGTCACCCTGGGTAACGGTTTCCCCAGGATTCCAAAGAATTCATGAAACCCGTCTCGCTCTATCTGAGCCTAGCAGTGTGCGTGTAACATATGTATAACATATACATGGCCTCCGGTCCCAGGTCTCGTACTGGTGAATCCCCGCAGTGCACAGTGTCTGCCCTGGGGGGATAAATAAGTCTGATTTGTCAGAGCTCTGTTGAAATTGCAGGGTGTCTGTGCGCACTTTTGCCGTTCTCACCCTGATGCTGCTTGCCTGTTTGTGCTGCAGCTTCACGTCTGACTTTCTGTTCACTGTCTCATATGCGATGTAACCACAAGGTGGAACTCCATCTTGCACATGCTGGAGAGACTGTGTAAGCAGCAGCAGGTGATACTGGAGTTTGAACTGCAGAACTCACGGGTGAGTTGCTCTGCAGATAACACCACTTCACGAGCAACGTGTGGGCTTCCATATGGGACGTGTGTGCCGTGTTGTGCTGCTTCAAGTACTCCACAAACATGGGCAGTGCTGATGACGCAATGATCAGCGTTACTATCTCACTTCTATGCCTCATAGAAAAACAAAGTTTCAGGCGATCATGGATAAGGTAGTGGCACAAAATGAGGAGGAGGAATAGGGACCATTCACACCATTATCAGGCCAGGCATTCACATGTCTTGGAGGATGGGTTCCTGTACCAACAGCGGCCAGGTACACAAATGTTCAGCCAGAGGACAGTTTTGGAGAATGAGGAGGAGGATGAGGAACAACCATGTTCACAGCAGCACTCAAAGCAGCTCACTGGTATCACTGGAGGGTGGCTGGGGGGATACAGATGATACAGAGGACCCAGATGATATCCCTCCCACAGAGGACAGCTTGTCGTTGCCTCTGGGCAGCCTGGCACACACGAGGCAATACATGCTGCTGTGCTTGTGCAATGATTGCCAAGTTGCCCAGATTGCTACACGTGCTGATTACTGTGTGGCCAACCTGCTGAATCCCTGCTACAAGCACAAAGTGCCATCCTTACTTCCGTCACAAGAGCGTGATCGGAAAATGTGGGAATACAAGTGCACACTGGTAGACACATTACTAATGGTGTCCTCACCTTACAATGGGGGCTCAGTGGAAGCACAAGGCAGAGGAAGATTAAGTCACCAACATAACTGGAGCACGAGCACCACCTCGAAAGGGAGGGTTAGTATGGCAGAAATGTGGAACACCTTACTCAGTACGTCGCGACATCCAGCACCACCATCTGATATAGCAGGAGGCAGCATTTAGGTTATGCCTGTGTAGCACCTCACTCGGAATTAATAGGTTAAACAATAAAAAAAAGGTATAGGTGGACAATTGAAAACACCTGTGTTAAGTTAGACAGACTGCAGCCAGAAAACAGAACCCAAACATCCAAAGAAAATGTGTGTCTCCTGTGGCTTGGATGAAAAAGAAGCTGACAACAAAACACAAGCTCAAGGGATCAAATCCATGAACATGACAGTTTCAACAACATGGTGGAAGAGTACGTGTCCACACGTCTCCACATACTAAGTGATCGGTCCGACCCATTTAACTTCCAAGTCTCCAAATTGGACATACTGTCTGAGCTTGCCCTCTATGCCTTGGAGGTGCTGGCCTGCCCTGCAGCAAGTGTACTGTCAGAACTTGTGTTTAGCACAGGAGGAAGTGTGAGCGTGGTCAGGCGCATGCGCTTGTCCACAGCCAACGTGGGGAAGCTCACTTTCAATAAAATTAACCAGGTGTGGATTTCACAGGATCTTTGGCTGACTATAGAAGTATACCAGCCGCACCCAGACTTTGTTAGACTTCACCGCAGTTTGTTTGTTCTATTTTGCATTCACAGCGTTTTGGAGCCCACCCACTTCCCCCCTCCCCCCAAAAAAAGAGGGTGTTTTACAAGGTACACCCACACAGGGTAACCCCACAGAGGTATTTTTCAGAGTACTCCCACAGAGACGCATGCAGAGTACACACACAGGTTTTTTGGCATAGCATTTCCATAGACACAGTTGCAGACTGTAGAAATATTAATTTTGACGCACAGTACTCCCACTGACACGGGTGCAGAACACAACTTGTACAGACACAGAAGCAGAGTATAATTATTTTTTAGGCACACTCATACAGACTAGGCTGCAGTGTACACAAAGGCTTTTTGGCACAATACTCCCAGAGGCAGAGTTGCAGAGTACAGATGTAGCACCCTGAGGATTCGGCTGCTACAGGGGTATTGCACCTCAACCCAGAGGTGTGATATTCCACTCCCGGGTAAGGATGGAGTGTGGAACTGAGCTCAGATAGACTGCATGCACTACATACATCCCATTTCAGAGGAGCAGGCCGACGGTACTCCCACTTAGAAATGTGCAGGTACAACCGAGCCTGTTCCTGGCTGGAGTGGGAGGGGGGTGGTACATCCCATGTAGTGTAGGGGCAGATAGGGGGAGCAGTCTGGGTAGTGATAGGAGCTCATTGGGTGCTGGTCACCTGAGCTCACACATAGAGGGTGTATATAAGGTGGGCACCAACTAGAATCAGGGTCAGATGCAGAGAACAAGTCAGATGCAGAGAACAAGTCAGATGCAGAGAGCAAGACAGCTGCAGAGGAGCAGACAGCAAGCAGAGAGGAAGTCAGCCTGCAGCAAGAGAGAGACCCTGAGTGAGAGAGGAGCAAAGAAGGAGTACCCAGAGGGGGAAGACTGAAGGGACCCAAGAACCCAAATTAGAGCACCGGGTGAGGAGTCAGCATCAGGGTACCGGAACCCAAGCTGGTGGGGGCAAAAACAATCCCTAGCCAGAGACCGGAGATCGTGGGCAGCGTTTGCCACGGTCACCCACCACATTCACCCCGAAGGCACACCACATGAAGGGTCAGGGAACCCAGGGCCAAGGGTGTCCCAACAGAAGGCCCGAGGGAGCTGGACCTAGGTGAATCACTGGTGGGGACGGCTGAAGAAAGGACAGAGGGAGAGCTCAGGGCCACGCTCCGGACTTGTTTGGGGGTTGGCTGGATCCAGGACCTGGTGGACGCAGCACGGCTCGGGTGGTCACTAGCAGCTGGAGTGACCAGTACAACATCTGCAGTAAGTAAACACCCTTAACTGCACAACCCGAGTCTGTCTTCATTGCCGGCTGCACCGCACCACCACAACCCCCATCCTCTGCGCCTGTCCCCTCTGAGGCTATACCCCTCCCGTTGGGGGTGATCCCACCAAGCTGCGCACCCACCATCAGCCTCAGCGGACCCTGCTGCAGCGGCGGCCACAGTGACCGCATCACAACGGGTGGCGTAGTCGACACAAAAGAACTTTAGTAACATCTGTAAAGCTGCCACATAACACTGAGCTTGACGCCCTGGGCACGGGACCGGGTCACAGCCGCTCGGAGACTACAAACCCCCATCTGATCCGGTACCGGGTATTCCCCTCAAAAAGGAATATGTCCCAGGGGGCGCGTCACAGACAGAAGCTTTTTGGCACAATCCTCCCACAGGAAGGGGTGCAGAGAACACACAGAGGCTTAAAGGTACAATTATTTTTTAGGCACAGCCACAACTCGTACAGATACAGTGGTAGGGTAGAATAATTTTTTAGACACACTACTCGTATAGACACAGCTGAAGCAGAGCAAAAACACAGAGTTTTATAGGTTTTATATGAAGATAAATAAAACTTTATTAGGACATACAAATTAGTCAATACATATGATTATTAAACAGACATGTGTAGGAGGAGTATTGGAGGTAGCAGCAGGGGCATAAAGCACACAGGGGACCATGCCAAATCACAAGGTTTAGGGACCGAAGGGAACACCAAACTCAAGCATCATCAAAGGATAAAAAGCTTAACAAGACCAAGTGGTACATAGGCAATCCGGAACAATGTCCTTAGAGTTAAATAGCAATAGTTACAGTACAAAAACAAGACCTGGTGTTGGAGTACCTATCAAAGCATGGAAGCCCGAACAAGCTAAATAGAAACTACATGGCTTACCCTGAGAGAGCACAACGCCCAAGAAATTACAGGTTGATATATACCGCTTCCCGACACCCCATCCTACAATACATTGCTCCTTTCCATGCCCTACTGCTGTATATGTCTCTTTTCAGGCCCTTATATACAACGGCATCATACAATACATCGCTCCTCTTACTTACCAGCGCACAGGCTGCTTCCTAGTATAAGCTCCCGCAGTGTAATGAGGGTTGTATATTGGGATGTACATTTAGGTCTAAGTTCTTAAAGGTGCTTTAATACACAATGCTAAAAAAAATGTTATATTTCCATTTATTCATGTAAATGAGAGATAATTTTGAACCATATTTTCCTCAACCTTTAACAGACTGTAAGAACCACACAGAAAGCAATACTTATGGGTACAATATACAACTCATATTCCCAAAAAAGTTGGAATACTGTGTAAGATATAAAGAAAACAAGGAAGCAATGATTTGGAATTTTCCTATAGCCATATAAAACATATAACACCTATCAATAGTTGAAAGCTAGATATTTTTCCATTTAATTTGAAAAAATTATTGTAACTCATTTAGAAATTGACGGCAGCAACACATCTAAAAAAAGTGGAACAGGGTTAACAAAAGGCTGGGAAAGTAAGTTATACTAAAGAAAAACAGCTGGATGGTCAATATTCAACTAAGTTACATGACTATGTATAAAAATGCAATGCGTGAACATAGTCTTGCATGCTCTTTTTATACACAGTTAAACACCAAAACAAAAAACCCTAAAATGTAACTTTTATTAAATATTCTAAAAGGACTCAGACAATCCCCACAACAACAACAACCCATAAATGAGGAACATCAGGGATAAGTCATACACTGGTCAGGAGAGATAACGGGCTATTCCTGTCCCTATTTTTTCCCCAATTTCTCTTCCTTCCTGACAGCAGAAGTTGGCACCCTAATTTTTGCTGCGTGGCGCCCCCGCTCCACGTCAGTGTCCCTGATGTCCCTAGAAAGTCACTATCCTCATAATTTAAAAAAACACAATCGTGAAAAAAGAAAGAAGAAAGGGAACGTAAAGGTCAAGAGGGCGACAATTAAATCATAAATATATACTAAAAAAAGCCAAGTCTGTATATTTTAGCAGAAATATGGCACTGGGAAATTTTTAGAGAACAGACTTTGTCTCAAGATAGCTGGATTAAGCAAATATATGTATTACAGCGGAGACATAGGACTAAGGGGAAGATTGACTTGATGGTCCCTTATGTCATGTCCCAACGCGTTTCTCCCTGTCAATCACCAGGGCTCATCAGGGGACCTGGGGAGGGCATCAGTCTCTTTCTCCAGACACTCAGACAATGCTGCATTGTCTGAGTGTCTGGAGAGAGAGACTGATGCCCTCCCCAGGTCCCCTGATGAGCCCTGGTGATTGACAGGGAGAAACGCGTTGGGACATGACATAAGGGACCATCAATGATAAGTGTTATTCCTTATTTATGTATTTATGTATACTATATCAAACTGTTCTTTCATTTGGGACATGATATAAGGGACTATCTATGATGAGTGCTAAGTCTCTGTGTGCTCCCTATCCATCTATATGATATCAGATTGTTTAACACATTTAGGGCTGGTTGCTTTGTTTTGCTTATATGCTGGGGTGGATTAAGAGTAGTAAGGGCCCCGGGCAGTTTAGAAGGCGTCCCCCCCCCCACACACACACACACACACCTGATGTATCACGTGACTTGTCACATGATCCCCCTTTGATTGATCATGTGATAGCTCATGTGAAATTAATTCTGCACAATATTAATATATTAATTATAATTATTTTTTTATATTAATTGTATGACTTAGTATTAAGCACAATTAAGTATGCTGACATCCCCCTATGTATGTAGGGTCTCATACTGTATAATCTGAGCTTCCACATAATCCTCTTATACACAGCCGGAGGCCGCACAGCACCCCCCACGCACAGCCGGAGGCCGCACGGCGCCCCCCCCACGCACAGCCGGAGGCCGCACGGTGCCCCCCCAAATACATAAATAATTTACCTAAGACATTGGCAGAGCATTGAGTTTGTAGGACACTGTTTACTTTTACACTTTGGTCTGCTATTGAGTTGACCAGGTATTGTTAAATTTCACACCTTGGTGGGCCAATGTTTACTTTGCACACATCACTAATTAAACTGTACTAATCCAAATTAAATTGTATTAATCCTAAACTGCCATTCTCAAGTCATGAGACAATGACATTATGGTTTAAACTTGGGAAAATCACAAAAATGTTGTTTTTGCTCCATTTTTGCTGCATTTTTGCACTTATTCATTGCTTTCTATGGGATCATGGGATGTGGCTCAGTCTTTAGAAAATTATAGGATTCCCATATTCCATGATATTTGTGCCCCTTGTGGTCCCAGGCAGGAGATATTACAGTCATGTTTCTTATCATGATTTTACCTTTCTACAGATAGGAAACATGGCATGGATAGCATCATCCATCTGAGTGTTATTAACTTGAAAGGCGCTGTCTCAACCACCCAGTGACGTAAGACAATGTGATACGTGCGACTTTCATAACTGTCATGTCTATGCTGTTCATAAAAAAACAATATTCATAATTTGGATTGGAAACAAATCAGCTGAATGTAGTTTTTCTGCCAATTCTGTGACACATTCAAGCAAGAGCCATAAATCTGTCACCTCCCACATTCTTAGGCAAGCTGGGGATGGGACTCATATCTGCCATTCATTAGATTATCCTCTTTAATTACCTGTTAAGATCAGGTGAGTCACCTTGCACTGGGGTCATATGGAGGTCATGTAGAGTTTAATAGTATGCTAGCCTTGCTTCAGCTTTCACTATGATAACTATGAGAACTTGATAGACTTTTATAATTCTATCTATAACATAAATCCACAGAAGATCTTTGGTTAGTTCTCCAAGATGTTTGGAACAACACACCAAGATCCTTCAAAAACTGTGTAAGTCTATGAAGAAAAATTGATTCTTTGATGCTGTTTTGAAGGCAAAAGTTTGTCACCCAAATATTGATTTGATTTAGACTTCTTTTGTTCATTCACTCTTCCTTTTGTTAATTGATAAAAAAAACCCTATTAACTTAACGCTTCTATTTTATAAAGCACTCTACCCTTGCAGTATTTTCCATACCTGCCTAAAACTTTTGCACAGAACTGTAGAAATAAATATATTTATGATTTTTTTTATTTTAATTCTTATAACTAATTTAATTATTATTGGTAATATATTTGTATCTATAATATAACCGGAGATGCGTGTGTCTGTCTGAAGCCTTTATAGACTGCGCAAGTGTGACATGCCTGCGCAGTCTGGCTCCAGACGGAAGAACGCATCGAGCCGTTAGAGGTAAGAAGAGTGTGTATTGCGCCGGAGATCACGGTATGCGTAGACACTGAAAACATACCTCGATCTCTGGCGCCATACTTATATGCTTACCTGACCGGGAGGAGCATTGCCACGGCGCCTCTCTTCGCCGGGGACCGGGGCAGGAGTGTGGCGTCGGAATCGGCATATGCGCATAGCGCTATCCGCCGCCATTTTACTGAAAACACATTTGCAGTGTGTCTTCAGCAAAATTACGCCAGACAGCGCGGTATGGGCATGCGCGTACTCCTGCACTCCTCCCCCGGCCTCCGGCAGAACAGGACACAACAGCGCTGGAGCACATGGAAGAAAGGTGAGTATAAGTGTTTAATTTTTGTATGTGCGCAGCGTGAAAGGGATGAGCGGTGCCATACATACCAGGATTGGGGTATGAAGGGTGCCATACATACCAGGATTGGGGGGTGAGGGGGCCACACATACCAGGATTGGGGGATAAGGGGGCCATACATACCGGGATTGGGGGGGGTGAGTGTACCATGCATACCAGGATTGGGGGGTGAGGGGTACCATTCATACCAGCAATGGGGATGAGGGGTGCCATGCATACCAGAATAGTGATGAGGAGTACCATGCATACCAGGATTGGGGGATGAGGAGTGCCATGCATACCAGGATAGGGATGAGGGGGCCATGCATACCAGGATGAGGGATTGGGTGCCATGCATACCAGGTTTCTGGGATGAGGAGGCCATACATACCAGGATTAGGATGAGGGGTGCCATGTATACCAGGCTGAGAGATGGGGTACCATTCATACCAGGATTGGAATGAGGGGTGCAATGTATACCAGGATTGGGGATGAGGGATGCCATGCATACGAGGATTGGGGATGAGGGGTCCCATGCATACCATGATTGGGGATGAGGGGGCCATGCGTACCAGGATAGGGATGAGGGGTGCCATGTATACCAGGATAGGAATGAGGGGAACCATGCATACCAGGATAGGGATGTGGGGGGCCATGCATACCAGGATTCGGATGAGGGGCCATTCATACCAGGATAGGGATGAGGGGTACCATGTATACCAGGATAGGGATGAGGGGTACCATGCATACAAGGATGAGGGATGGGGTGCCATGCATAGCAGGATAGGGATGAGGAGTACCATCCATACCAGGGTGAGGGGTACCATACATACCAGGATAGGGATGATGGATGGGGTACCATACGTACCAGGAATGGGGATGAGGGGTACCATGCATACCAGGATGAGGGGTACCATACATACCAGGATGAGGGATGAGTGGTGCCATGCATACTAGGATTGGGGGATGAGTGGTACCATGCATACCCTGATGAGGGATTGGGTGCCATACATACCAGGATTGGGGATGAGGGGTGCCATGCATACTAGCATTGGGGATGAGGGGTGCCATGCATACCATGATTGAGATGAGGGATGCAAAGTATACCAGATTTGGAATGAGGGGTGCCATGCATACCAGGATTGAGGATGAGGGGTGCAATGCATATCAGGATTGGGGATGAGGGGTGCCATGCATACCATGATTGGGGATGAGGGGTGCCATGTTTACCCGGATTGAGGATGAGGGGTGCCATACATGCCAGGATTTGGGATGAGGGGGCCATGCATACCAGGATAGGGATGATGGGTGCCATGCATACCAGGATAGGGATGAGGGGAACCATGCATACCAGGATAGGGATGAGGGGTACCATGCATACCAGGATGAGGGATGGGGTGCCATGCATACCAGGATAGGGATGAGGGGTACCATCCATACCAGGGTGAGGGGTACCATACATACCAGGATAGGGATGAGGGATGGGGTACCATGCATACCAGGAATGGGGATAAGGGGTACCATGCATAACAGGATTGGGGATGAGGGGTGCCATGCATACCAGGATTGAGGATGAGGGGTACCATGCATACCAGGATGAGGGATGGGGTGCCATACATACCAGGATAGGGATGAGGGGTACCATCCATACCAGGATAGGGATGTGGGGGGCCATGCATACCAGGATTCGGATGAGGGGCCATGCATACCAGGATAGGGATGAGGGGTACCATGTATACCAGGATAGGGATGAGGGGTACCATGCATACCAGGATGAGGGATGTGGTGCCATGCATACCAGGATAGGGATGAGGGGTACCATCCATACCAGGGTGAGGGGTACCATACACCCCAGGATAGGGATGAGGGATGGGGTACCATTCATACCAGGAATGGGGATGAGGGGTACCATGCATACCAGGATTGGGGATGAGGGGTGCCATACATACCAGGATTGGGGATGAGGGGGCCATGCATACCAGGATAGGGATGACGGGTGCCATGCATACCAGGATAGGGATGAGGGGAACCATGCATACGAGGATAGGGATGAGGGGGGCCATGCATACCAGGATTCTGATGAGGGGCCATGCATACCAGGATAGGGATGAGGGGTACCATGTATACCAGGATAGGGATGAGGGGTACCATGCATACCAGGATGAGGGATGGGGTGCCATGCATATCAGGATAGGGATGAGGGGTACCATCCATACCAGGGTGAGGGGTACCATACATATCAGGATAGGGATGAGGGATGGGGTACCATGCATATCAGGATTGGGGATGAGGGGTGTCATGCATACCAGGATGGGGGTGAGGGGCCCATGCACACCAGGATAAGGCTGAGGGGGCCATGCATACCAGGATGAGGGATGAGGGGTGCCATGCATACCAGGATTGGGGGTGAGGGGTGCAATGCATACCAGGATTGGGGATGAGGGGTGTCATGCATACCAGGATGGGGGTGAGGGGCCCATGCATACCAGGATAAGGCTGAGGGGGCCATGCATACCAGGATGAGGGATGAGGGGTGCCATGCATACCAGGATTGGGGGTGAGGGGTGCAATGCATACCAGGATTGGGGGTGAGGGGTGCCATGCATACCAGGATTGGGGGTGTGAGGTGCCATGCATACCAGGATAGGGATGAGGGGTGCCATGCATACCAAGATAGGGATGAGGGGTGCCATGCATACCAGGATAGGGATAAGGGGTGCCATGCATACCAAGATAGAGATGAGGGGTGCCATGCATACCAGGATAGAGATGAGGGGTGCCATGCATACCAGGATAGGATGGTGGGGACAGGATGGGGGCAGCACAAATACCAGGTTGGGGGCAGCAGAAATACCAGGAGGGGGCAGCACATACCAGCATGAGAAACCATATACCAATAAAAATGCTTGCCACCCTGGCGTAGAACAGGTTCAATAGCTAGTATATATATAGTACAGACCAAAAGTTTGGACACACCTTCTCATTTAAAGATTTTTCTGTATTTTCATGACTATGAAAATTGTACATTCACACTGAAGGCATCAAAACTATGAATTAACACATGTGGAATTATATACTTAACAAAAAAGTGTGAAACTACTGAAAATATGTCTTATATTCTAGGTTCTTCAAAGTAGCCACCTTTTGCTTTGATGACTGCTTTGCACACTCTTGGCATTCTCTTGATGAGCTTCAAGAGGTAGTCACCGGAAATGGTTTTCACTTCACAGGTGTGCCCTGTCAGGTTTAATAAGTGGGATTTCTTGCCTTATAAATGGGGGTGGGACCATCAGTTGTGTTGTGCAGAAGTCTGGTGGATACACAGCTGATAGTCCTACTGAATAGACTGTTAGAATTTGTATTATGGCAAGAAAAAAGCAGCTAAATAAAGAAAAACGAGTGGCCATCATTACTTTATGAAATGAAGATCAGTCAGTGCGAAAAATTGGGAAAACTTTGAAAGTGTCCCCAAGTGCAGTTGCAAAAACCATCAAGCGCTACAAAGAAACTGGCTCTCATGAGGACCGCCCCAGGAAAGGAAGACCAAGAGTCACCTCTGCTCCTGAGGATAAGTTTATCCGAGCCACCAGCCTCAGAAATCGCAGGTTAACAGCAGCTCAGATTAGAGACCAGGTCAGTGCCACACAGAGTTCTAGCAGCAGACACATCTCTTCAACAACTGTTAAGAGGAGACTTTGTGCAGCAGGCCTTCATGGTAAAATAGCTGATAGGAAACCACTACTAAGGACAGGCAACAAACAGAAGAGACTTGTTTGGGCTAAAGAACACAAGGAATGGACATTAGACCAGTGGAAATCTGTGCTTTGGTCTGATGAGTCCAAATTTGAGATCTTTGGTTCCAACCTCCGTGTCTTTGTGCGATGCAGAAAAGGTGAACGGATGGACTCTACATGCTTGGTTCCCACCGTGAAGCATGGAGGAGGAGGTGTGATGGTGTGGGGGTGCTTTGCTGGTGACACTGTTGGGGATTTATTCAAAATTGAAGGCATACTGAACCAGCATGGCTACCACAGCATCTTGCAGTGGCATGCTATTCCATCTGGTTTGCGTTTAGTTGAACCATCATTTATTTTTCAACAGGACAATGACCCCAAACACACCTCCAGGCTGTGTAAGGGCTATTTTACCAAGAGGGAGAGTGATGGGGTGCTACGCCAGATGACCTGGCCTCCACAGTCGCCAGACCTGAACCCAATCGAGATGGTTTGGGGTGAGCTGGTCCGCAGAGTGAAGGCAAAAGTGCCAACAAGTGGTAAACATCTCTGGGAACTCCTTCAAGATTGTTGGAAGACCATTTCCGGTGACTACCTCTTGAAGCTCATCAAGAGAATGCCAAGAGAGTGCAAAGCAGTCATCAAAGCAAAAGGTGGCTACTTTGAAGAACCTAGAATATAAGACATATTTTCAGTTGTTTCACACTTTTTTGTTAAGTATATAATTCCACATGTGTTAATTCATAGTTTTGATGCCTTCAGTGTGAATGTACAATTTTCATAGTCATGAAAATACAGAAAAATCTTTAAATGAGGTGTGTCCAAACTTTTGGTCTGTACTATATATATATATATATATATATATATATATATATATATATATATATATATATATATATATATACACACACATATATATATATATATATATATATCTGTGTGTTTTAATCATAATTGCTGCACACTGGTATACCAATATAAATCAGTAAAGTACCTCTCTTGGAGCCTCAGTCTTAATATATTCACAATAAATTTTGTTGGCTTTAATGACCAGTTGGCCGGAAGTTTTAGTTTTTTTGAAGTCCTCACAGGCCAACCAGAATTCAATATTTTCATCACTAAATTCTGACTTCAGGAAATCTCTGAAAGCAGTCAGGCCATCTATAAAAAAGAAAGAAAGAGCAATGAATGTATATTCCTGGTTATTGTCAAATATATATTTAACCATAATATATATTTAGTAAATATACAGTAGTGTTCAAAATAATACCAGTCCAATATGATTAACCAGATTAATCACTGTTTTTGGTATAAATATATTAACACATGTCAAACAATTTACCAGAAAACCAACAGACTCAGCATTCATGATCTGCATGTTTTTGAGTCTATTTTAATAATTAATTTAAAGGGGGTGTGCTAGGAACAGATGAAGATTGCAGCTGGTTAGTATAAAACTAGGGTCAAGAAACTTATGTTAGTGCCACCTCTTAAGTGGAGAAATAAAAAAAACACTGGAGTGGTGCTTTAAGTAACATGAAAGTTTTAAATTTGTAAAATAAACATCAGGAGTTGATACCAAAATGTTGATTCTTATAAACTTGGTTTCTTTGTTGTCTTTGTAAAAGAAAATTGCTGTAAACTTTACAGGGTTTGCTTCACACCTTGTCAACCACTATTAACTACACATCATATGCCAAAAATAGCAAGTGATAGCGTATACTTATATGTGGTATCCTACAACCCATTCTATTGCTGCTGAGTGAAACAGTTGTCATGTGGCAGCAAATCTATTCCAGTGTGCCAGAATTACTTTGGGCACTGTGAGTTAGAGGATGTATAATACATTGTATGTGCATAAACTGAGGATTCATAAATGTGCATTGTATCTTGCTACTGATGCGACCCCAGGGCCATGGGGTACCCGTCAGCCGGGCCTCCGGTTGCCGGGGGATATCACGGTGGCTGGCCCGGTCCGTGGCCCAGGGCGGTCACTTGAAAGGGGGGATATGTATATTTAGGGGGATTTGGGAAAGTTCGTGACGCCACCTGTGGTGTCTGGTGATGATCACCAGCGCTGCTACAGTCCTCTGAGGCAGATGTTAGGGCAGCTTGAGATGGGCCTGCTCCCCACAGGTGGAGCAGGCCTCAGGGCAGTGTGGTAGTAGAGAGTGGGTCGCGCTGGGCGTTGTAGTGCAGGGGGAACGATAGCGCCGATGAAGAGTGGACAGAGGCAGTGCAGTGCAGTCATCCAAGATTTTACTCACAGTTCTTTAGACACTTCACAGGTGCACTATACAGGTAAAGGCCTCCCGCGTCGCGCTGCGTTCACCGGTCAGAGGTTCAATCCTTCCTCAGGCAACTTGGGAATACCTGGCAGAACCCCACTTTCTCGTGTTCCTATTTTGACCGTCTTTACTCTAGTCCTTCTCCCTCTTGCTCTGCGCTGCCCACTCTCAATCCCGCTCGGGTGCTCTGAAGTCCTTCCTGTACGTCGGATCCGGGACCTACTTGACCCTCCTGGGGGATTAGAATGCCGCAGCGATCCCTCTGCCTTCTGACAGATGCGTGGCGTACGGGTGCCGTCCTGCACGCGCCGTACCCCCTGGGATCCTTTCTGTAGAACGGAGCCTACTCCCTATTCCACGGTGAGCGACAGGTTGTGGGCGGGGTTATCCCCCATTACGTCACACCTGGCATCCACCGCGCGCCCATTCATTGAGAGAGCGCACGGTGGATGCCGGGTGTGACGCAATGGGGGATAACCCCCCCACAACCCGTCAATCACCGTGGAACGCGGAACAGGAGACCCTTGGCTGCAGCCGCAAATAGTCGTGACGTAAGCGGAAGCAAGAGCCGGCTGCAGCCGGGGGTCACGTACTGCCTGTGTGCGGTCAGCGATAGCGCCACGCACAGGCAGTATTGGCAACATGAGGTATTTACGAAATTCATTAGGGGCCCCAGGGGGATACATTGGGAGGTTAATTTAAAGTAGCTGCGCCAATGTCGCTGATTGGTCGCGGCTGGCCGGGCGCAACCAATCAGCGAAGCGTGGTTCAAATCCCGCGCCAATTCGTGGCTGGACTGCACCTGTTGCTGATTGGTCGCGCTCGGCTGGCGCGACCAATCAGTGATGTGGGATTTCCGTTACAGACAAACAGACAGAATTAGATGATTATATATATATAGATAGGGGGGGCCACGTCATTTTTTTTGAGTCCCCCCAATTTAATAAACAGTAAAGGCTATGCAGACAGCTGTGAGCTGTTATTAATAGCCTGAAAACCTTAATGGATGTTGGCCCCTTTCCAGAATAATAACACCAGCTCACAGCTGTCTGCTTTCCCTTGGCTGGTTATTAAAAAATGGGGGGGGGACACCCAAAGTCTTTATTTAATATTTGCTTATTAGTTATAAATAAATTAAAAAAGCGATGTGGGTTCCCCGTATTGATAACCAGATAGGGAAAAGCAGATAGCTGTGGGATGATATCAATAGGCTGGGAAGGGGCCATGGATATTGGCCCCCTCCCAGACTAATAAAATCAGCCCCCAGCTGCCCCAGAAATGGCACATCCATGCTCTTCCCACTGGCCCTGGTGCGGTGGCATGTAGGGTAATAGTTTTGGGTTTGATGTCAGCTATGTAATGTCTGCAGACATCAAGCACAAGGGTTAGTAATGGAGAGGCGTCTATAAGACACCCCCATTACTAATCCCATAATCAAAAGTAAGAAATACACACAGAAAAAAAGTCCTTTAATTGGAAAAAAAACTCCCTCCACAATAACCCTCTTTTACCCATTGACTAATGTAAAAAAAAATCTAATTTATACTCACCTGGTGTTTTTATCCATGGGCCCTTCCCAGCCTATTGATACAAGCCCACAGCTGTCTGTTTAGCCTTTGCTGGTTATTAAATATAGGGGGAACCCCCAGTCATTTTTTTGGGGGGGTCTCCCCAGTTTAATAACCAGTAAAGGCTGTGCAGACAGCTGTGAGCTGTTTTAATAGGCTGGAAACCTTAATATATGTTGGCCCCTTCCCAGAATAATAATACCAGCTCACAGCTGTCTGCATCCCCTTGGCTGGTTATTAAAAAATGGGGAGGAAACCCACGTCTTTTTTTTCATTTATTTATCATTATTAATATATAAATGAAAAAAAATGACGTGGGTTCTCCCTATTGATTTACCAGCTAAGGAAAATTAGATAGCTGTGGGATGATATCAATAGGCTGGGAAGGGGCCATGGTTATTGGCCCCCTCCCAGACTAATAAAATCAGCCCTCAACTGCCCCAGAAATGGCACATCCATTAGATGCTCTTCCCACTGGCCCTGGTGTGGTGGCATGTAGGGTAATAGTTTTGGCTTTGATGTCAGCTATGTAATGTCTGCTGACATCAAGCCCAAGGGTTAGTAATGGAGAGGCGTCTATAAGACACGCCCATTACTAATCCCATAATCAAAAGTAAGAAATACACACAGAAAAAAGTCCTTTAATTGGAAAAAAACTCCCCCTACAATAACCCTCTTTTACCCATTGATTAATGTAAAAAAAAAAAAATCGAATTTATACTCACCTGGTGTTTTTATCTGTGGGCCCTTGCCAGCCTATTGATACAAGCCCACAGCTGTCTGTTTAGCCTTTGCTGGTTATGAAATATAGGGGGGACCCCCAGTCATTTTTTGGGTGGTCTCCCAAGTTTAATAACCAGTAAAGGCTATGCAGACAGCTGTGAGCTGTTTTAATAGGCTGGAAACCTTAATATATGTTGGCCCTTTCCCAGAATAATAACACCAGCTCACAGCTGTCTGCTTCCCCTTGGCTGGTTATTAAAAAATGGGGAGGGAACCCACGTCTTTTTTTTAATTTATTTATCATTATTAATATATAAATGAAAAAAAATGACGTGGGTTCCCCCTATTGATTTACCAGCTAAGGGAAAGCAGATAGCTGTTGGATGATATTAATAGGCTGGGAAGGGGCCATGGCTATTGGCCCCCTCCCAGACTAATAACATCAGCCCTCAGCCGCCCAGAAATGGCACGTCCGTTAGATGCTCCAATTCTGGCACTTAGCCTTGGCTCTTCCAACTTGCCCTGGTGCAGCGGCAAGTGGGTTAATAGTTTTGGTTTTGTGGTAAGCAGTTTAATGTCTGCTGACGTAAAGCCCAGGGTTTAGTAATGGAGATCTATTACTAACCCTGTAGTCAAAAGTAAGAATGACACACACAGAAAAAAGTCCTTTAAACTCTGCTATATCTGGTTGCATTGCTGAGTGGTGACATCAGTGATGCGCAGGATAAGGGTGCCAACCTCCACTGGCAGGCAGGGGCAGTGTAAGGGCTATGTAAGGCATATTATCCTACTACATTAGGGTGTACCCATATCCATATATGTAGGCAAATTAACCACATTTTGCTGTGACAGAGTGACCCCTAATCTCTTGGTCTGCTACTCATTTACCACCAACTTGCAGATAACGAAGATACCATCATCTTAGTGCAAGCAGACACTTGTATGTAAATCTACTAGGGATTGCACCTAGATCCCAAGCATCTCTTGCACCTTTAACCATTCTCTCCAACTGTACTTGGCATATGTGATATTAACTGTTTTTTCTATCTAGCAACAGGGCCATACAGGGCTAGCAGGGAGAGCCGCCGAGGAGAGTGGGGCGCCACTGGTGTAAGAACAAGGGTGCCAACCTCCGCTGTTAGGCAGGGGCGAGTCTGAGTGGTTAATAGGGACATATAGTTCCTTTTTTATATACATGGTTTTCCACTTGGGTGGTTTGTCTGTTGTATTTTATTAATTATTTATTAAAAGTTATATTTTAATTTTACACCTGCATAATGGTACGTAATGATCAATGGTGAATTCTTAATATTATAAGGTACTGAATTTATTACTTGATGGTGAATTGACATCAGAAATGTTACCGCTCAGCAAGACCGGCGGTAACCTTAATGACAGCATCGCCGGTCACATGCAGCCACATTCTCACAATTATGTTGGTAACATTTGCCACCGTTTAGCAATGCAACATCTTGGATTATCAGCGGATAAGTGAGTATAACTTTGATTTTTATATTAATAAATGGGTAAAAGAGGGTCTGGGAGTGTTTATTTCAATTAAAGGACTTTTTTCTGTGTGTCTTTATTACTTTTCACTAAGGGGTTAGTAGTGGGGGTGTCTTATAGACACCTTTCCATTACTAAACCGAGAAGTCCATGTTCAGGTTTCGTTAACGGACCCCGAACTTTACTGTTAGGGTTCGCCCATCCCTAGTGCTGACACTTCCTGTGAGCTGGTACCAGTACCATCCTGTTTAGACCAGGCAAGGAAGAGCAAGAAAGCTCCGCTGCTCCCTGAATCTATTCCAGTCCATGCTGAAGGGACATCATTCTCAACATAGTCACCTCCACAAAGGAGTGAAACCTCATACAGGCAGGAGAGATACACTGACAAGCAAAAGGGTAACAAGGGTAACAATGTTTTGAACTTTTGACTTTCAGGCTACATATCTCAGTATTCACTACTGCTTTGAACGTGAGACTACCATCATTTTATAGACAATCATCTTGGCTATCTCGTACATAAATTTGACTTGCAATTATTTAGCATATGATTAGTTATGCAGATTCTTGTCATGTGCTGTTTTGCTCCTAAAAATCAAAATTTTAATTTTTATTATTTTTTCAGTATTTTGTAAATCCACCTTTGGCTTTCAACACTGCCTAAATCCTCCTGGGTATGCGATCAGATTCAAACATGTCTAGATGAAATCTGATCCCAGGTATCTTCTATACATTTCTTTGACAAATTCAACATATGCTTCGGGTCATTGTCCTGCTAGAAAACTAAGTCATCCTTTTCATACCGATAGTACTCGAGTGGACGAAGTAACTCATCTTGTAGGATACTCACATATAACTAAGAATTGAGACTACCATCGATCCTGGTCAAGTATCCAATGCCTTTGGTTGTGAAACGACTCCATATCATCAGGCTTCTTTCACCGAACTTGACACTTTCTTCCATTTCTCGATCCGCTAGCCCATTTTTCCCTTATTTCTTCCAGACCCATTTGCACGCATCAGAGCCTGGTCTATTGACCTTCGTCTTATCGCTCCAAATCACCCGCTTCCAATCTTCTACAGTACACTTTTCATACTTTTTTGCAAACTCGAGCCCATGCTTCTTATGATGATATTGAAGTCAGGGCTTCTTCATCTTTTTTCGAGCCACCATTCCAGACTTGTGTAATGTGTGTCGCACTGTGCTTGCATGGACATCTGTGATCTCACTATTACGAAGCATATGAGCCACCTCTACTGCTGTGTTTGTCGCAACAGAACTGTTAGACCTTGTGACAAGCCGACTTGTTGACTCAAATCTTTTGCCTGGACGTCCACCTCTTTCCTTTTAAATGGATGAACAGACTTCGTTTTGTATTCTTCCAACTGTCACGACACTCATATGATGCCGTTTGGCAATTTTCTTGGCTGACAGACTGCTATTGATGAGCTGGATGAATCTGTTTCTCTTTTCTTGGAACATCTTCTTCATGGCTGCTCCTCAATTCGAATTAGTGACCTTTTGCTTGGGAAGTAACCTAATAGCACACAGAGCTATTAGGAAATGTGAGAACAGATTGTATTTTGTAGTATACAGGAAGAAAAAGATTTTTCAACCACTAGGAGCAAAGCAGCAACAATGCAGTGACATGACAAGAATTTGCATAACTAATTATATGCTAAATAGTTGCAAGCCCAATAAAATACATTTAAGTTTGAGGGTATCAGAAGAGAAAAAATGTGGATAAGTTCACGGGGTATGAATACGTTTTCATGTAACCGTATACTCTAAACATGGATATGTAAATATATACTGTATTTTTGAGAATAAAACTTTGGGAGGAAAATAGGGGTGCATCTTATAGTTCGAATGTAGCTTACCGGGGGGGGGGGACGACAGCGGTGGAGGTGAAGCGGGGTTACAGGAGGCTGGGTCACCGCTCCAAGAAGCCTGCGGCGACAGGAGTGGGAGGATGCTGTGGGCCCAGGGCTGGCAGGAGGGGGTGTCCTGGTGGTGCGAGGCAGGCATTGATCTCCCGGCTGTGGGCTTCAATCAAATGATGCTGGCGCATGTGCAGATTGAGGTCTCAGCTCAGGAGATTAATGTGCTCAGTGAGGACTCTGCTCCTGCCTCGCACTGCCGATATTTTCCTGAAACCCACCGCCAAGAGATCAATGACTCCTGCCTCACACCGGTAGTACACCCCCTCCTCCCAGCCCAGGGCCCGTATCATTGCCCCGCTTCTGCCGCCATTGTCTGAGTGCAGCGGCGACCCTGCTCCTGCCTCCTGTGACCCTGCTCCTGGCTCCTGTGACCCCGCTCCACCGCCGCCCCAAGTAAGCTAAATTCGGACTATAAAACAGATCCCCATTTTCACAAAAATTCTTTTTCTTCCTATTTTCCTCCTTTAAATTTGAGGTGCGTCTTATGATCCAGTGTGTTTTATAGTCTGAAAAATACGGTAACACGCTCTGTGCATGGCCCATATCTTGAATTTAATATTACCAAATTTGTTTTATTCTTAAAGATACACACTTGAGGAAGGTGATGGCTATGGTCAAAAAAGTGTCAGCACATTTAAATAGATTTTATGTGGCTAGCCACGGCCTCCTGGTTTAGCAAAAAAAAAGGGCTGGCAAAGTGCCACCTGATTTGCGATGTCACTACCCATTGAAATTTGACTTGGTATATGTTGCAGCATTTGTACAAACAGCAAAAAGAAGTGCCAGACTACAAAATGCAGCAATTAAACTGGAGTGTGGGTTTCTTTGAGATCTGACATTGGCAGCTAATGAGGGATGTGTGTTGCCTACTGAAGCCCCTTAAAGTGGCAACAAAATTTGTTAGCATGGACACTGGTGGAATCAACAATTTGATCCTGACAATATTTATGCAACACCAGCACGCAAGAGGGGATGGAGGAAGCAAACCAATTTTCACCTGTTCAGTGTGGCTCTCTGTTTGTTGGGGACCCTCAAGTTCCATGTCACATGCTGAAGGATTAGGAGGAAAAAGAGAAAGAGTGGGAAGGGGACAATCATCAGGCTGTGGATGTGGAGGAAGACATAGACTTGGCACAGTCAGGGGACAAGGAAGGCAGTCAGAGTGAAAATGATGATGACTCCGACACTAGCCATGACAACCAATCATTGCAGCAGGGAGATGATGTATAAACCACTGGGCCCTCAGTTGTGCTGGTGAATGTGGCGCCCCGGAGGGTTCAGTCGCCACAGAGGTACTGCACCTCACCCGATCGCTGCGGCATTCTAATCCCCCAGGAGGGTCAAGTAGGTCTTGGATCCGACGTACTGGAAGGACTTCAGAGCACCCGAGCGGGATTGAGAGTGGGCAGCGCAGAGCAAGAGGGAGAAGGACCAGAGTAAAGACAGTCAAAATAGGAACACGAGAAAGTGGGGTTCTGCCAGGTATTCCCAAGTTCCCTGAGAAAGGATTGAACCTCTGCCCGGTGAACGCAGCGCAACGCGGGAGGCCTTTACCTGTATAGTGCACCTGTGAAGTGTCTAAAGAACTGTGAGTAAAATCTTGGATGACTGCACTGCACTGCCTCTGTCTATTCTTCATCGGCACTATCGTTCCCCCTGCACTACAATGCCCAGCGTGACCCACTCTCTACTACCACACTGCCCTGAGGCCTGCTCCACCTGTGGGGAGCTGTCCCATCTCAAGCTGCCCTAACATCTGCCTCAGAGGACTGTAGCAGCGCTGGTGATCATCACCAGGTACCACAGGTGGCGTCACAAACTTTCCCAAATCCCCATATATATAGTATCCCCCCTTTTGAGTGACCGCCCTGGGCCACGGACCGGGCCAGCCACCGTGATATCCCCCGGCTATCGGAGGCCCGGCTGCCGAGTACCCCACGGCCCTGGGGTCGCGTCATGAACATGGCAAGCTGTATGCTGCAATGCTTGTCAGAGGACAGCCGTATTGTTAACATGAAGCAAAGTGATGCATTCTTGATAGCCACGCTTTAGACCCCCACTAAAAATATATAAATATGTATATATAAATGCAAAATGGATTACTTTGTTACAGCTTCCGAAAGAAAGTCCAAATGAGATTATTACCAAGATAAGCTCTGTTAACTGCTCTGTGAAGCTTTTGCCGAGTGAACACCCACATGACTCTCTGCGATCCACACAGACACAACGTTCCCCCATCTGTTCGAGCATTAGGGCTATAACAAGTAACCAAATCAGCAGCAGAAATACCTACAATATATTTTACATCATAAGCAAGATGTTAAATCTGCCATTACGACAACCTAGTGCACTTCAGCAAACACCGACACAATGAGTGAACACCTAGGTTCAGTCATACATAGACTGTGTCCCCAGTCAGATAACCTAACGTCTGGGTCAACAAATTGGACCAAAGAGAAGAACTGGCCAAGTTTGCTTTTGGAGTACTGTTGTGTCCAGCCTCCAGTGTCATGTCAGAGAGGATATTCAGTTAGGGTGATTTACCTGTCCCACCAAAACGGACCGTTTTATCTGCCAGAAGTGAAAAAAAAACTAACATTTATCAAAATGAATCAGGCATGTATTAGCAGATTTTCTTGCACTGAAGCCAATTAAGGCAGCCATAACATCTCTTTGCCTGCCTGGCCACTGACTGTATTTTCTACCTTTCTGCTGCCACCAGTGTCAATGCACCACACTGAACAGGGCATCTATTTCTTGACCAACATGTTATCTATACTGTAGTATTACTGCTGGTGGGCTGCCGTTGCTGACCATAACCTGCCATACATTTACTTGCCTGCCCAGTCCTAACTCTCTACCGTGCTGCTCCTTCCACAGCCACTACACAGCTACACCAGCCACACATCTCCTGACTGCCCACTGTGTTTCATAGGGCTAGACTGTACTGTTGTTGTGGGGCTGCCATTGCTGGCACTAAATTGCCAAACCCATCACCTTGCCTGCCCCGTCCTAACCACCTAATTTGCTGCTCATGCCACAGCTACTGCACAGCCATAACAACTACAAATTGCCTGGCTACCCACTGTTTTTCATAGTTCTAAATATTACTGCTGATGCTGGGAAATGTGCTCGCTTGAGGGTACACAAACATGAAACAAAATAGGTCTAATTTTTTAAAAGGATTAGTGACAACTTGTGTTGAGCCACCCCCGTAGTGTTCGAGTTCGGTTCGGTTCGTCGAACACCCGTATGTTAGCCGAACTGTTCGTCGAACACCTTCGAACACTGTTAAAACCAATGGCAGGCAAACAAAAACACATAGAAACACATAGAAAACACCTTCAACGGTGTCCAAAAGCTGACAAACTGCTCAGAAGACACAACTAACACATGGAAAAGTGACAAATACATATAGTCATGCGAAAAGAAAAGAGGTGGAGGAGTAAAAGGAGGGGGAGACACAGATATAGGCATGTGATGCACTTCTAAATCCAAAAAAGTGCGAAGCCGACACGGCCAGTCCGTTCCTGCCCGTGCGACCTCCGTGTCGCCGGGTTTGTGCCAGCCCTCCTCTCCCAATACTGGTGCCTGTCCGCTGGTGGGTCCAGCGAGCCCCCCTGCGGTGGAGGCAGGTCTAAGCTTTTTAATTTAAATTGTCTCTCTAATTTGAATGAATACACTTTAAATCCTTTTACAAGGATCTATTGGAGGGCAAGTTTCATGCCAGCAGCCGTGTAATTCCAGCTCCAGTAGCGTCCACTAAAGCTGCTGCAGTTAAAAAGCTTTTATAAGGATCGAGCTTGGCGGTCCACCGCAAGGCGTCCTACCGCCAGTCCCTGCCCCTATGCCTTGGGGTGCCTCCCCGATGCTCTTCACTGAGTGTCCCGGGGGCCAAAACCATTTGCTTTGAAAAAATTAAGTGTCCAAACTACAGGTGGTGTAGCTTGCTTAGCAGCTGGGATAATCCGCTGACTAGCAGACACTGCTACTAGGCACAAAGTATTTCCTGGGCTAGATGCAGTTAAAAATTTGTAATTAGATACTCTCGTTGGATGCTGAGAAAGCACTCCATAGAGTCTCCTGACACGCCATATATTATTCCCTTAAAAAGCTTGGGGTAGGGGTCTAGGGGACCCTTTTATAGGCAAAATCACGGTCCTGTATCGCAATACGTCACCTAGGCTGAAGATAAATGGAACATTTTCATCACCTTTCATAATCACCAATGGGACAAGGCAGGGATGTCCTCTGTCCCCTCTCTTATACATCCTAGTGACGGAGCACCTGCTCTCATCAATTCGCCATAACCCCAATATTAGGTGGTTTGAGGTGGGAGGCACCGAGTACAAGTGCTCTGCATTTGCTGATGATGTCCTAGTATATATCACTCAATCACATGTATCCATCCCTGCTGTTATGGCTGAAATAGATCACTTTGTTACATGGTCAAATTTTAAAATCAATGCAGTGAAGTCTGAGGCCCTCGATGTCTCCCTCCCCAAATCCATACAGGATTCCATCCAGTCCAACTTTCCCTTTGCCTGGCCCTCACAGGGTATCAAATACTTAGGAATTCCTATTCATAGAGACCTCTCCCGTCTATGTTATCTTAATTTTGGGCCCTTTATTGAACAACTCCATACAGACCACGGTTGGCAAGTTAGAACTGTAAGATTCACTACGTGAACCACTGGTGTTTTGTGGAAAAGCACATGTACACTGTGTTCCAAATTATTATGCAAAAAGTGTTTAGGAGTGATAAGGGAAGAATTTGTTTGTTTGTCAGTTAAACTCATTGATGGTGATGTGTGTCAAGACTCTTTATATCACTGTAAGCAATTGCAGACACCTGTGCTAATTAGTTTGGCAGGTGTGTCCAATGAAAGGCAAGACTACTTAAGAAGGCTGTCCCACATTATTAAGCAGCCTACATTTTCTGCCAAAATGGGAAAGAAAAAGGATGTGTCGGCTGCTGAGAAGCAACAAATTGTGGAGTGTTTAGGTCAAGGCTTGACTACAATCAACATTGCCAAGACACTTCATCCTGATCATCGCACAATCAAGAAGTATGTAGCTGATTCACAGTACACACGTGTGCGTGCTGATAAGGGAAAATTGAGGACTCTTTCCTACAGGCAATTACGCTGTAACATACCTGGCGGCGTCCTTGCATGGTGGTCCATCTCCCACTGTGCAAGAGCGCGCACTTGATCTCCAGTCCAGAATGTCTCTCTGGCTTCCCTCCATGCTGTCTGTTTGTGTCTGTTTCTGCTGCTTAAGGGCGGCGCCCGATCACTTCCTGCTTTTTGTACCTGCTGTGGGTCACACCCCTTGTGCGTCCTCAGCCTATTGCTGTCTGTCACCTGGTATATAGCTCAGCTGCTCCCATCTATTCCTGCCTGAGCATAGTGTTTCATTCAGTGTGTGCTTGCACTCTGAAGGTGCCAGGTCCCGTTCTGTGTTCTCTTGTCTGCCTATCCTGGAGGCTGTATTTCCAGGCCTGTCTGAACACGCTCCTAGCCTGTTCCTCCTGCCTTCTAGGGGCCGATTACCTAGACCCGTTCCTGTATCTTGTCTGACCTGTCTGAACACGCTCCTAGCCTGTTCCTCCCGCCTTCTAGGGGCCGATTACCTAGACCCGCTCCTGTATCTTGTCTGTCCTGTCTGAACACGCTCCTTGCCTGTTCGTCCTGCCTCTCTGGGGGCCGTATTCCCAGACCCGCTCCTGTATTCCGCTGCAGTGTCGGTCTCCTCCGTACACTCAGTTCCAGTCTGAACTCTCTCCTATCCTTTACCTGTTTTGCCTCTATGTCCGTTCCCTTCCTTTTTCTGCAGAGTCTGAACTCGTACCTAACTCCTGCTTGTTGTCTCTGTACTCCCGTTTGTGAGTTTGTGGTCCACTCGCTACTTCTCTGCTAGTACCCTGTGGGTGTCTGGCTCTGCCTTTCCCTTCCTGTCTGTTCCGTGTGAACAGAGCCCTGTCCCCCCTACTCAGCCTAGCCTGCTCTGACTCCTTTGCTCACCGCTCCGTCGGTTCTAGTCTGCTCTGACTCCTTTGCTTACCGCTCCGGCGGTTCTAGCCTGCTCTGACTCCTTGCTCACTGCTCCGCAGCCTTGCTCCGCTCTGACCCTTTTGCTCACTGCTCCGGCAGCCTTGCTCCGCTCTGACCCTTTTTGCTCACTGCTCCGGCAGTCCTGTCCTGCCCTGCTTCTGCCCGCTGCTCCGGCAGTCCTGTCCTGCCCTGCTTCTGCCCGCTGCTCCGGCAGTCCTGTCCTGCCCTGCTTCTGCCCGCCGCTCCGGCAGTCCTGTTCTGCCCGCTGCTCCGGCAGTCCTGTCCTGCCCTGCTTGTGCTCGCTGCTCCTGCAGCCCCGTCCTGCTCTGTTCTTGCCCACCGCTTCGGGCATTCCCTCTCTGCTGTGTTTGTCTACCGCATCTGCGGTTCTGTGACCCAGTCTGTACTGGGTCTTAACCTTTCTGTGCTCCAGCCCGTCCTTTCGGCCAGTACCTCCCTGCCTGCATACTCGCCTGTATCCACCCATATGCATACCTGCCGTGTTTGCTTACATCCACCAGTCTGTGCCAGCCTAACCTGCCTGTTCCTGAGTCCCAGTGTGTACTGGGTCCTATCCCGCCTGTGTTCCTACCTGCTAGTGCCTCCCTGTCTGCACTCTAGCTGTGCTTGCCTGTACCCCTCTGCCTGTATTGTTCCTGAGTCCCAGTGTGTACTGGGTCCTATCCCGCCTGTGTTCCTACCTGCTAGTGCCTCCCTGTCTGCACTCTAGCTGCGCTTGCCTTTACCCGCCTGCCTGCATACCAGTCGTGCCTGCCTATACCCTCCAGTCTGTGCGCCAGCCTAACCAGCCTGTTCCAGTAATCCCTGTGTGGGTCAACCCCCGTGTCCGGAGTTTGACCTGGAGTAGCACCTGGTCCCTCTGCCCGGTTTCTCCCTGGTGCACTGGCGTCGTATGCCGTCTTGCCATCTTGGTCGGATCGGCCAGATACTTAGTCACGCCCCTCCAGGCACTCTCCGGTTCATGGTCCAGTGGAACCACAACACCCGCACACGCCAGTCAGTCCGGGCGTGTGCATAACATACGCCAGGTTAAAAGAGCAGCGGCAAAAAAGCCTTGTCATAGCAACAGACAAGTTTTTGAAGCTGCTGGTGCCTCCAACGTCCCCCGAACAACAAGATGCAGGGTCCTTCAGAGGTTTGCAGCTGTGCGTAAGCAATCCTGTTGACCTCCTCTATCCACTGTACACAAGCAGAAATGGCTCCAGTGGACCAAACAATACATGAAGACTGACTTCAAAACTGTTTTGTTCACCGATGAGTGGCGTGCAACGCTCGATGGTCCAGATGGATGGAGTGGAGGATGGCTGGTTGATGGACACCCCACGCAAACACGGCTACGGCGCCAACAAGCAGGAGGTGGAGTAATGTTTTGGGCTGGAATCATGGGGAGAGAGATTGTCGGCCCCTTTAGGATCCCTGAAGGGGTAAAGATGAACTCCATAATGTATGTGGAGTTTCTCAAACAGCACTTCCTGCCATGGTTCAAGAAGAAGAACCGTGTATTCCGCAGCAAGATCATTTTCATGCATGATAATGCACCGTCTCATGCTGCACATAACACATCTGCATCTCTGGCTAATATGGGCATAATAGGGGACAAACTTATGGTGTGACCCCCATGCTCCCCTGACCAAAACCCCACTCAGAACCTCTGGAGCATCAACAAAAGGAGTGTCTATGATGGCGGGAGGCAGTTCACATCTAAGCAACAGCTCTGGGAGGGTATTCTGTCCTCATGCAAAACAATTGAAGCAGAAACCATCCAAATCCTGACAAATTCAATGGACGAGAGAGTTCAGAAGCTCTTTTCGAACAAGGGGTCCTATGTGCAAATGTAACATCACCTAGAATAAAGTTTTGAGTTGAAACTGTTTGATTTCAGTTTCTAATAACCTGCTAATACTTATAATTTCAAAAATGACCATTTTTTTGTTCTTTATTAAAATGAAAAGGTTGATCGAAGAGTGTGGGGGATCTAAGAGTGTGGCAACCCAGTAGTCAGGATTACTTCGAATTCTGACAATCTGAGGGTCATGTTGCAGGTAGTGCAGCAAGAAGGCACTCATGTGTCTTGCGCATCTAGGAGCCCCAAAATTATTTTTCGGGCTAGATGCAGCTAAAAATTATTATTAATTTGAAAGCTGGTGGAGCTTAGTATAGATGGCCTAATAGAATCAGTACTGCAAACTGCTACAAAGTCCAAATTATTTTCCAGCCAGGATACAGATAAACATGATTAGTAATTTTAAATCTGGTGGAGTTTAGTATAGATGGCCTAATAGAATCAGTACTGTAAACAGCTACAAAGCCCAAATTATTTTCCAGCCAAGATACAGATAAACATGATTAGTAATTTTAAATCTGGTGGAGTTTACTATAGATGGCCTAATAGACTCAGTACTGCACACTGCTACAAGGCCCAAATTATTTTCCAGCCAAGATACGGATAAACATGATTAGTAATTTTAAAGCTTAAAACGGTTGGTGAGGTGATTTTGACAAATCATCAAGCTTTTACTCTCCCCAGGATGACACAGGGGTAGAAAAGTCGTTTCGGATCCATGATTTGTTCATCTTTATGAACGTGAGTCTGTCTACATTATCAGTGGAGAGCCGCGTGCGCTTATCTGACAGCACACCACCAGCAGCGCTGAACACACGTTCAGACAGAACGCTGGCTGCGGGGCATGACAAGATATCCAAGGCGTAAGTGGCGAGCTCCGGCCATTTATCCAGATTGGAAGCCCAAAAAGAGCAAGGGTCCAGTGACACAGTCATGGCTTTAATGTTTACTTGGAGATACTCTTGTACCATCGTCTCTAGGCGTTGACTATGTGTCAGACTTCTTGTCTCCTGTGGCCTTGCAAAGGATGGGCTAAAAAAGTGGTGAAATGATTCCGCAAAATTGATATTACCAGCAGATACTCTGTTTCTGTTACGTTTTGAGAGCTGAACACTCGACGGTCCCACGGTTGGCAAGTTGGAACTGTGAGATTCACTACATGCACCACTAGTGTTTTGGGGAAAAGCACATGTAAGATTCTGCAACAGTCTCTGCTGATCATAGGCGGATTATAATGAGAGCAATCCGGGCGACCGCCCGGGGCCCCGAGCCTGCAGAGGGCCCGCGGCTCCGGGCGGGGTGTCTAATGCCGGATTGCCCTCATTATATGTGCGGGCCGTCGCGGCACATACCGGTAGCAGTGGCGGGAGGGGGGGCCCCGTACCGCTGCCCCAGCAGCGGCCGCCGCTACTTCTTCATCGGCCGGGCCAGCACTGCAGCAGTTAACTTCCCTGTGCTGGCCCGGCCGCGTCACTGCTAGGAGACACGGCCCTGTGCGCGGCCGTGTCTCCTAGCTGTGATGTCACGCAGTGCGCACGCGGCCTGCAGTGCTGCACCGAAGAGCCTGAGGACTGGAGTCGAGCTGGGGGATGGTGAGTGTGTGTGTGTGTGTGTGCGTGTGTGTGCGGGCAGATGTCATTGTGTGATGTCTGTTTGTGTGTGTCTGTGGGCAGATGTCATTGTGTGATGTCTGTTTGTGTGTGTGTGTGTGTGTGTGTGTGTGTGTGGGCAGATGTCATTGTGTGATGTCTGTTTGTATGTGTGTGTGTGTGTGTGGGCAGATGTCATTGTGTGATGTCTGTTTGTGTGTGTGGGCAGATGTCATTGTGTGATGTCTGTTTGTGTGTGTGTGTGGGCAGATGTCATTGTGTGATGTCTGTTTGTGTGTGTGTGTGTTGGCAGATGTCATTGTGTGATGTCTGTGTGTGTGTGTGTGTGGGCAGGTGTCATTGTGTGATGTCTGTTTGTGTGTGTGTGTGGGCAAATGTCATTGTGTGATGTCTGTTTGTGTGTGTGTGTGGGCAGATGTCATTGTGTGATGTCTGTTTGTGTGTGTGTGTGTGTGGTCAGATGTCATTGTGTGATGTCTGTTTGTATGTGTGTGTGTGTGTGTGGGCAGATGTCATTGTGTGATGTCTGTTTGTGTGTGTGGGCAGATGTCATTGTGTGATGTCTGTTTGTGTGTGTGGACAGATGTCATTGTGTGATGTCTGTTTGTGTGTGTGTGGGCAGATGTCATTGTGTGATGTCTGTTTGTGTGTGTGTGTAGGCAGATGTCATTGTGTGATGTCTGTTTGTGTGTGTGTGGGCAGATGTCATTGTGTGATGTCTGTTTGTATGTGTGTGTGTGTGGGCAGATGTCATTGTGTGATGTCTGTTTGTATATATGTGTGTGTGTGGGCAGATGTCATTGTGTAATGTCTGTTTGTGTGTGTGTGGGCAGATGTCATTGTGTGATGTCTGTTTGTGTGTGTGTGTGTGTGGGCAGACGTCATTGTGTGATGTCTGTTTGTTTGTGTGTGTGTGTTTGGGCAGATGTCATTGTGTGATGTCTGTGTGTGTGTGTGTAGGCAGATGTCATTGTGTGATGTCTGTTTGTGTGTGTGTGTGTAGGCAGATGTCATTGTGTGATGTCTGTTTGTGTGTGTGTGGGCAGATGTCATTGTGTGATCTCTGTTTGTATGTGCGTGGGGGGGCAGATATCATTGTGTGATGTCTATTTGTGTGTGTGTGGACAGATATCATTGTGTCATGTCTGTTTATATGTATTTTTGTGTTTCAAATGTGTTTATGCGTGTATGTATATGTTTGTGTGTGTGCGTGACTGCGTGCGGCCTCCTGCTGAGTATAGTTGGCGCCGTGCGGCCTCCTGCTGTATTTGGGGGGGGCGCCGTGCGGCCCCCCGCTGTGTATAGATGGCTACGTGCGCCCCCCCGCTGTGTATAGATGGCTACGTGCGGCCCCCCGCTGTGTATAGATGACTACGTGCGGCCCCCCGCTATGTATAGATGGCACCGTGCGGCCCCCCGCCGTGTATTGATGGCGCCGTGCGGCCCCCTGCTGTGTAGAGATGGCGCCGTGCGGCTCCCCGCTGTGTATAGATGGCTACGTGCGGCCTCCCGCTGAGAATAGATGGCGCTGTGCGGCCTCCTGCTATCTCTGGGGGGGGCGCCGTGCGGCCTCCCGCTGTGTATAGATGGCTACGTGCGGCCTCCCGCTGAGTATAGATGGCGCTGTGCGGCCTCCTGCTGTCTCTGGTGGGGCGCCGTGCGGCCTCCTGCTGTGTATAGATGGCTACGTGCGGCCTCCCACTGAGTATAGATGGCGCTGTGTGGCCTCCTGCTGTCTCTGGGGGGGGCGCCGTGCGGCCTCCCGCTGTGTATAGATGGCTATGTGCGGCCTCCCGCTGAGTATAGATGGCGCTGTGCGGCCTCCTGCTTTCTCTGGGGGGGGCGCCGTGCGGCCCCCCGCTGTGTATAGATGGCTACGTGCGGCCCCCCGCTGTGTATAGAGGGCTACGTGCGGCCCCCCGCTATGTATAGATGGCGCCGTGTGGCCCCCCGCCGTGTATTGATGGCGCTGTGCGGCCTCCTGCTGTCTCTGGGGGGGCGCCGTGCTTCCTCCCGCTGTGTATAGATGGCTACGTGCGGCCTCCCGCTGAGTATAGATGGCGCTGTGCGGCCTCCTGCTGTCTCTGGGGGGGGCACCGTGCGGCCTCCCGCTGTGTATAGATGGCTACTTGCGGCCTCCCGCTGAGTATAGATGGCACTGTGCGGCCTCCTGCTGTCTCTGGGGGGGGGCGCTGTGCGGCATCTATACTCAGCAGGAGGCCGCACGTAGCCATCTATACACGTATACTCAGCAGGAGGCCGCACGTAGCCATCTATACGGTGCCATCTATACACAGCGGGAGGCCGCACGGCGCCATCTATACACAGCGGGAGGCCGCACGGCGCCATCTATACACAGCGGGAGTCTCAGTGCTTTGCAAGAGCAGTCAATAAATTCTACTTGACTAATTCTGAGCACTATAAAGTCTGGTTCACTTCTAACCTGCTGTCTTCATTTTCAGCTTGCTGAATTCTATCTCATTTACTGTCATTCGAGACGATGCCTTTGTGGTCTCTTTCACCTTGAATACCTGTAAGTGCTCCACTTAATGTCCTATTTTTGATTCTGTTCTTCTTCATCTTTTGGCATGTGCAATTGTATGAGCAAGTATTCATATGAATTTATGACCTACTTAAACCTTCGAGGACCTTAAATTTTATTCAATCAAATTTTTTTCCAGTTTAAAACTATGGGACATATATGTGCCTTGGTCCTCAAAGGGTTTTTAAAGGGGCTGCAAACATAAATACAAAAAAAATAATTCAATTAGTGCTTTTTGTGTTCATTTAATTTTTATTTGAAGTCCATTTTTTTTATATACCATGAAATTAAGCCCTACCCCATGGAATGAAGCCCTACCTACATGACATCTGAGAGCTACATGGATCCCGCTTGTGAGGTGCCTGTCCGTCACTACTATTAAGTTTTTGGGTCCACTCACTAAGCCATATATTCTCTCATGCAAGAGAATAGGGCCAATTATGCTAATGACACTCGGCTCAAACTCTGTCAGAGCTTCAACTGAGTGTGATCCGATTCTCTCGCAGCACAGATATGGAGAAGATGGAGAACTTACTTTCACCATCTTCTCCATAGTCTCTGTGAGTGTTCATCGGACTGCACTTGGATGACATCCGAGTGCAGTCTAATGTTTTACGTGCACCCATAGACTTGTATGGGTGCACATGGTCCGAATATCGAATGAGATTATTTTCTCATGCCAATAATCGCAGATCTGCACTGTCCCATAGTATAACATAGGGCCGAGTCCTATCCGATAAAACATCACATAGCATTCGGCAGTGTTATACGACAGTGTGAGCGAGCCCTTAGAGTCAAGGAATATTTACATGCAGATGATGATATTACTCTCCAAGTGTATATTTTTTTAGGCGAGTTCATAGTAAATGCTTTGCCTTTTTGACATTTGATCAACTAAAGAACAAGAAAGATTTAGGACCTCCCCTATAGAGAAACGGAAAATAGTTTGGAGGACTTGCATGTCCTTTTTTATTTATTATGAGAAAATCATAAAAGATCCCGTTTTTTAACCATGCTGTGACTTTCTGCTGAGGGAGAGGGAGAGAGCTGCCCTATTCAGAGTCTGTAATAAGACCTGCTGACAAAAGTGTTGAAGATACAGTCTAATGTGAATTAACAATGAAAAAAAGTTAATTTCACAAATGGCTTGTATTTTTTTTAATACAAACTTTTTTGTGTTTATAGCTCCTTTAAAGGGAATCTGTCATCAGGTTTTTGCCACCTAATCTGAGAGCAGCATAATGTAGGGTTAGAGGCACTGATTCCAGTAATGTGTCACTTACTGGACTGCTTAGTGTTGTTTTGATAAAATCATTGATTTGTCAGAAGGTAATTATCACTAGATGACTAGTAAGTTCTGTAGGACCCCACCCCCATCACTGATCAGTAGATTTCTGTGTACACTGAGCATGGGCAGAAAGCTGCCAATCAGTGGTGTGGGTGGGGCTATACAGAGCGCAGCATTCAGAGAGCTGCTAGATCTGCAGCAGATAAAACGGTGATTTTCTCAAAATGACAACAAGCAGCTGAAAAAGTGACACATCGCTGGAATCAGGGTATCTGCCCCAATATAGTGCTGCTCTCAGATGAGGCAGCACAATTAATATTGTGCCAAATTAATTTCCCGTGAACTATCACATGATCTATCACAGGGGATCATGTGACATGTCACGTGATAAATCAGGTGTGGGGGGGGGGCAAGCCTTCTAAACTGCCCGGGGCCCTTGCTACTCTTAGTCCACCCCTGCTGCTGATACTCCTGCATGCGTGCATCTCTTTCTATGGCAGGAATAATTTCTGCAAATTTACTTTTGTACCGGGGATCTAACAGTGTGGCAACCCAGTAGTCAGGATTATTTCTAATTCTCACAATTCGAGGGTCATGTTGCAGGTAGTGCAGCAAGAAGGCACTCATGTGTCTTGCGCATCCAGGAGCACCAAGTCCCTGTTGTGTTGGTGGCGAGGTAACAATCATGCTTCCTTCCTCTGTCCTCTCCCCCCAACCTCGCACAACAGAAATGTGATCAAGGTCTCCCTCATCTGATGAGTCTTCCATCAGTTCGTCCTCCGCTTCTTCCTGGGCTCCTGCACCTTCCTCACTAGTTTGGCTGCTACCATGCGCCCTGGTAAAACTATCTCCCCCACCCTCACATGCCTGCCGCCTTGGTGCTGCTGACCGTCTGGACCTTGCAGATGTTAGCCCTTCCGCATACAACTCCTCCTCCTCTACTTCCTCCACCTCCTCTTGTGCCACCACCTGACTCTGAATTCTGTTTAACATGTGCTCCAACATGTAAATCACCGGAATAGTCATGCTGATAATGGCATCATCAGCACTAAACATCTTTGTCGCCATTTCAAAACTGTGCAGAAGGGTGCATAGGTCCCTGATCTGAGACCACTCCTCCAGCGTGATTTGCCCCACCTCTGGATCTCATTGGCCCAGCCTATACATCAGAACGTATTGCACCAGGGCTTGTCGGTGCTGCCACAGTCGCTGCAACATCTGCAGAGTTGAATTCCACTGGGTAGGCACATCGCATTTTAGCCGGTGAAGTGGCAGGCCCAACGACTTCTGTAGAGATGTAAGTCGCTGAGCTGCGGGATGCGAACGGCGGAAGTGAGCACACAGCGACCATGCCCTCTGCAGAAGGCCATCTAGTCCGGGATAGTGGGCTAAAAATTGCTGGACAACCAGGTTCAACACGTGAGCCATACAAGGCACGTGTGTGACATTGCCCCGGCGAAGGGCCGCACTCAGGTTTGCAGCATTGTCGCACACAGCCTTCCCTGGTTTCAGGTCCAGTGGAGACAACCATTCATGAAACTGGTTCTCCAGAGCTGACCACAACTCCTCAGCTGTGTGACTCACATTTCCCAGACATTTCAAAGTAAAAACCGCCTGATGACATTGAGCCCTGCTGCCAGCATAGTAAGGAGGTGTGCAGGATCCCTTTTGCGCAGTTAGAAAGCTTGTGGCATGACCAGACAGGCTTTGGGTGCAGGTGGAGGACCGAGAGGAGGTTGAGGAGGCAGAAGCAGTGGAGGAACTTTGAGATAAAGAGGATTGACGCACAACTCGTGGTGACGGCAAGACTTGGACAGCAGCCCCTTGTCCTGCTGTCACCATAGTTACCCAGTGCCCAGTCAGCGACATGTAACGCCCCTATACATGCCTACTCGTCCAAGTGTCTGTGGTGAAATGCACCCTGTCACACACAGAGTTTCTCAAAGAAGCGGTGATGTTGTGTGCGACATGCTGTTGGAGCGCAGACACACCTTTCTTTGAGAAGTAGTACCGACTGGGCATCTGGTACTGGGGCACTGCGACGGACATAAGGTCTCGAAAATCCTCTGTGTCCACCAGGCGGAAAGGAAGCATTTCTGTAGCCAAGAGCTTGCAGATGGTGAAATTCAACCTCTTAGCTTTCTCATGGCTAGGAGGAAATGGTCTTTTACTTGTCCACATCTGAGGGACCGAGGGCTGGCTGTTGTGCTTAGACGGGGTTGAGAAGGGTGTCCCCGGCAAACTGCCGGTCTGTGAGGAAGATGCAGGCGGACATGTTTGGTTGCCTTGATCCAAAGGTGGTGCTATCGATGTCGGACAGCGCTGAACACCAGCTGGTGTTTCCACCTCCAAAGAAAATGATGACCTGCCAATCACGCTGGCTGTTGCGGGTAAAGAGGTGCAGGTCTGCGTCCCAAAACAGGTGTGACTGCTGTCCCCCCAGTCACAGAGAATGAAGAGGCCGCGGATGCACAAGATGTGGTAGACGGTGGTTGGCCCGGCCGGCTAGGCCGCATTGTAGCACAGTGAGCTTCCCACTGCAACTTATGCTTCATATCCATGTGCCGGTTCATGCATGAAGTACTCAAACTATGTATTTTTTGGCCTCTACTTAGCTTTTGCTGACAAATGTTACAGATAACACCAGTTGGGTCATCTTTATCGATCTGAAAAAATGGCCCAGGCTATGCAAGGCTTAGCACCCATGCGACCTGAAGAGCCACCACGACTTGTGGTCAGAGGCAGAGTTGTGTTTGAGGATGCAGTTGTTGACGTGCTTCCAGTACTACGTCTCTGTCCAGGAAGGCGCAACCTGACATCGTCGTCACTAGCATCCTCCTCCACCTCCTCTGCTGACCTCATCTCTTGGCTGACTCTGGGTTGACAGTAAGTGGGATCTCCAACCTTGTCATCATCACCGTGTGTGTTATCACACCCGTCGTCCTCAGAGTCAACCTCTTCCTGCCCTGACAAAAAACTAAAGTTGTCGCTCCAATCAGGTATTTGAGTCTCATCATCGTCTTCCTCATTGTCTCCACCAACATGAGTTACAGTTTGGGAACGAGGGTCTACATTATGGTCAGAACCTTCTGCGTCTGGTCCTGGATCCGACTCATAAAGATTCTGGGCATCAGTGCAGATCATTTCCTCATCTGGATTCACAGAAGCTCTGGAGCCGACCTCTGATTCCCAGGCTATAGTATGAGTAAACAGCTCTGCAGACTCAACCATCTGTTCTACCCCATACTCAGACGGGCGGCTGGAGACTTGGGAGCTGTGAGGAAGCAAGTGCGATTGGGGTTACACCTCTGAGGACTGGAGTATTTGTGATGTTGAAGTTGAGGTGGAGGAGAGCCCACTTAAAGGAGCACTTGATATCCGTTGAAGCACCTGCTGTTTTTGTGCCTCATCTGGAATTTGTAGCGATTGGCGTGGGAGTAAGAAAGGGATCTTATCACATTGTCCGCTAAAAGAAGTAGACATCTTAGTTTGGCTGGAAGATGGTCTTTCTTCTGCAGATGTTACTGTTGTTTTAACACCTACCCCACGGACACAACCATTTTTTCCCTGCCCAACACGCCTATTCCCCTTTCCACCAGCAGCAGGCATTTTTCCACTCATTTTGGTGGTTAACTAATTCACAACTCTGGAGTTGTTTGCACAAAAAACAATGGATGGGAACCGAGCAGAGCTGAGGGGCCAAACTGTGGTATTAGCCCAAAAGTATTGGCTGGGTTAGATGCAGATTAAAATTATTTTGAATTTGCAACCTGCTGGAGGTTAGTATAGATGGACTAATAGAACAAGTCCCACACACTGCTACAAGCTGAAATATTTTTTCAGAGCTAGATGCAGAAAAAAATTATATTGAATTTGCAATCTGATGGAGGTTAGTATAGATGGACTAATAGAACAAGTCCCACACACTGCTAGAAGTCGGAATATTTTTTCAGAGCTAGATGCAGAAAAAAATTATATTGAATTTGCAATCTGATGGAGGTTAGTATAGATGGACTAATAGAACAAGTCCCACACACTGCTAGAAGCTGAAATATTTTTTCAGAGCTAGATGCAGAAAAAAATTATATTGAATTTGCAACCTGATGGAGGTTAGTATAGATGGACTAATAGAACAAGTCCCACACACTGCTAGAAGCCGAAATATTTTTTCAGAGCTAGATGCAGAAAAAAATTATATTGAATTTGCAACCTGATGGGGGTTAGTATAGATGGACTAATAGAACAAGTCCCACACACTGCTAGAAGCCAAAATATTTTTTCAGAGCTAGATGCAGATAAAAATTATTTTGAATTTGCAACCTGCTGGAGGTTAGTATAGATGGACTAATAGAACAAGTCCCACACACTGCTACAAGCCTAAAGATTTTTTCAGAGCTAGATGCAGATAAAAATTATTTTGAATTTGCAACCTGCTGGAGGTTAGTATAGATGGACTAATAGAACAAGTCCCACACACTGCTAGAAGCCGAAATATTTTTTCAGAGCTAGATGCAGATAAAAATTATTTTGAATTCGCCACCTGCTGTAGGTTCGTATAGATAGACTAATAGAACAAGTCCTACACACTGCTAGAAGCCGAAATAGTTTTTCAGAGCTAGATGCAGAAAAAAATTATATTGAATTTGCAACCTGATGGAGGTTAGTATAGATGGACTAATAGAACAAGTCCCACACACTGCTAGAAGCCGAAATATTTTTTCAGAGCTAGATGCAGAAAAAAATTATATTGAATTTGCAACCTGATGGAGGTTAGTATAGATGGACTAATAGAACAAGTCCCACACACTGCTAGAAGCCAAAATATTTTTTCAGAGCTAGATGCAGAAAAAAATTATTTTGAATTTGCAACCTGCTGGAGGTTAGTATAGATGGACTAATAGAACAAGTCCCACACACTGCTACAAGCCTAAAGATTTTTTCAGAGCTAGATGCAGATAAAAATTATTTTGAATTTGCAACCTGCTGGAGGTTAGTATAGATGGACCTATAGAACAAGTCCCACACACTGCTAGAAGCCGAAATATTTTTTCAGAGCTAGATGCAGATAAAAATTATTTTGAATTCGCCACCTGCTGTAGGTTAGTATAGATAGACTAATAGAACAAGTCCCACACACTGCTAGAAGCCGAAATAGTTTTTCAGAGCTAGATGCAGAAAAAAATTATATTGAATTTGCAACCTGATGGAGGTTAGTATAGATGGACTAATAGAACAAGTCCCACACACTGCTACAAGCCTAAATATTTTTTCAGAGCTAGATGCAGAAAAAAATTAGATTGAATTTGCAACCTGCTGGAGTTTAGTATAGATGGACTAATAGAACAAGTCCCACACACTGCTACAAGCCGAAGCCCAGATATTTTTTCAGAGCTAGACGCAGATAAAAATTCTTTTGAATTTGCAACCTGCTGGAGGTTAGTATAGATAGACTAATAGAACAAGTCCCACACACTGCTACAAGCCGAAATATTTTTTCAGAGCTAGATGCAGAAAAAAATTATATTGAATTTGCAACCTGATGGAGGTTAGTATAGATGGACTAATAGAACAAGTCCCACACACTGCTAGAAGCCAAAATATTTTTTCAGAGCTAGATGCAGAAAAAAATTATAGTGAATTTGCAACCTGATGGAGGTTAGTATAGATGGACTAATAGAACAAGTCCCACACACTGCTAGAAGCCGAAATAGTTTTTCAGAGCTAGATGCAGAAAAAGATTAGATTGAATTTGCAACCTGATGGAGGTTAGTATAGATGGACTAATAGAATGATGTTATGCCCAAAAGGTTTTACTTCACTAGGTGCAGTAAAAAATTTGTATTCTATACACAGGTGGTGCAGCTTGCAACACAGATAGGCTTCTCCACTGACTAACACACACTGCAAGAGGACAAAAAGGATTAGCTTTGCTAGATGTAGCCAAATGCTGTGAAAAAAACTTTGACAGCACTGGCACAGACATGCCTTGCAAAAAGTGATAGGAACTGATGTAACTTAGCCCTGAAAAGGACTGCAATTACAATTAGTCTTTACTCCCAACCTATCTATTTAAGAGCACAGACCTGCCTGATAAAAGTGATAGGAACTGATGTAACCTAGCCCTGAAAAGGACTGCAATTACAATTAGTCTTTACTCCCAACCTATCTATTTAAGAGCACAGACCTGCCTGATAAAAGTCGTAGGAAATGATGTAACCTAGTCCTTAAAAGGACTGCAATCACAACTATTCCCTACTCCCAAGCTATCTGTAGATAGCTTGCTGAATTCTATCTCATTTACTGTCATTCGAGACGATGCCTTTGCTGGTCTCTTTCACCTTGAATACCTGTAAGTGCTCCACTTAATGTCATATTTTTGATTCTGTTCTTCTTCATCTTTTGGCATGTGCAATTGTATGAGCAAGTATTCATATGAATTTATGACCTACTTAAACCTTCGAGGACCTTAAATTTTATTCAATCAAATTTTTTTCCAGTTTAAAACTATGGGACATATATGTGCCTTGGTCCTCAAAGGGTTTTTAAAGGGGCTGCAAACATAAATACAAAATAAATAATTCAATTAGTGCTTTTTGTGTTCATTTAATTTTTATTTGAAGTCCATTTTTTTTATATACCTTGAAATTAAGCCCTACCCCATGGAATGAAGCCCTACCTACATGACATCTGAGAGCTACATGGATCCCGCTTGTGAGGTGCCTGTCCATCACTACTATTCAGTTTTAGGGTCCACTCACTAAGCCATATATTCTCTCATGCAAGAGAATAGGGCCAATTATGCTAATGACACTCGGCTCAAACTCTGTCAGAGCTTCAACTGAGTGTGATCCGATTCTCTCGCAGCACAGATATGGAGAAGATGGAGAACTTACTTTCTCCATCTTCTCCATAGTCTCTGTGAGTGTTCATCGGACTGCACTTGGATGACATCCGAGTACAGTCTAATGTTTTACGTGCACCCATAGACTTGTATGGGTGCACATGGTCCGAATATCGAATGAGATTATTTTCTCATGCCAATAATCGCAGATCTGCACTGTCCCATAGTATAACATAGGGCCGAGTCCTATCCGATAAAACATCACATAGCATTCGGCCGTGTTATACGATAGTGTGAGCGAGCCCTTAGAGTCAAGGAATATTTACATGCAGATGATGATATTACTCTCCAAGTGTATATTTTTTTAGGCGAGTTCATAGTAAATGCTTTGCCTTTTTGACATGTGATCAACTAAAGAACAAGAAAGATTTAGGACCTCCCCTATAGAGAAACGGAAAATAGTTTGGAGGACTTGCATGTCCTTTTTTATTTATTATGAGAAAATCATAAAAGATCCCGTTTTTTAACCATGCTGTGACTTTCTGCTGAGGGAGAGGGAGAGAGCTGCCCTATTCAGAGTCTGTAATAAGACCTGCTGACAAAAGTGTTGAAGATACAGTCTAATGTGAATTAACAATGAAAAAAAGTTAATTTCACAAATGGCTTGTATTTTTTTTAATACAAACTTTTTTGTGTTTATAGCTCCTTTAAAGGGAATCTGTCATCAGGTTTTTGCCACCTAATCTGAGAGCAGCATAATGTAGGGTTAGAGGCACTGATTCCAGTAATGTGTCACTTACTGGACTGCTTAGTGTTGTTTTGATAAAATCATTGATTTGTCAGAAGGTAATTATAACTAGATGACTAGTAAGTTCTGTAGGACCCCACCCCCATCACTGATCAGTAGATTTCTGTGTACACTGAGCATGGGCAGAAAGCTGCCAATCAGTGGTGTGGGTGGGGCTATACAGAGCGCAGCATTCAGAGAGCTGCTAGATCTGCAGCAGATAAAACGGTGATTTTCTCAAAATGACAACAAGCAGCTGAAAAAGTGACACATCGCTGGAATCAGGGTATCTGCCCCAATATAGTGCTGCTCTCAGATGAGGCAGCACAATTAATATTGTGCCAAATTAATTTCCCGTGAACTATCACATGATCTATCACAGGGGATCATGTGACATGTCACGTGATAAATCAGGTGTGGGTGGGGGGGCTAGCCTTCTAAACTGCCCGGGGCCCTTGCTACTCTTAATCCACCCCTGCTGCTGATACTCCTGCATGCGTGCATCTCTTTCTATGGCAGGAATAATTTCTGCAAATTTACTTTTGTACCGGGGATCTAACAGTGTGGCAACCCAGTAGTCAGGATTATTTCTAATTCTCACAATTCGAGGGTCATGTTGCAGGTAGTGCAGCAAGAAGGCACTCATGTGTCTTGCGCATCCAGGAGCACCAAGTCCCTGTTGTGTTGGTGGCGAGGTAACAATCATGCTTCCTTCCTCTGTCCTCTCCCCCCAACCTCGCACAACAGAAATGTGATCAAGGTCTCCCTCATCTGATGAGTCTTCTATCAGTTCGTCCTCCGCTTCTTCCTGGGCTCCTGCACCTTCCTCACTAGTTTGGCTGCTACCATGCGCCCTGGTAAAACTATCTCCCGCACCCTCACATGCCTGCCGCCTTGGTGCTGCCGACCGTCTGGACCTTGCAGATGTTAGCCCTTCCGCATACAACTCCTCCTCCTCTACTTCCTCCACCTCCTCTTGTGCCACCACCTGACTCTGAATTCTGTTTAACATGTGCTCCAACATGTAAATCACCGGAATAGTCATGCTGATAATGGCATCGTCAGCACTAAACATCTTTGTCGCCATTTCAAAACTGTGCAGAAGGGTGCATAGGTCCCTGATCTGAGACCACTCCTCCAGCGTGATTTGCCCCACCTCTGGATCTCATTGGCCCAGCCTATACGTCAGAACGTATTGCACCAGGGCTTGTCGGTGCTGCCACAGTCGCTGCAACATCTGCAGAGTTGAATTCCACTGGGTAGGCACATCGCATTTTAGCCGGTGAAGTGGCAGGCCCAACGACTTCTGTAGAGATGTAAGTCGCTGAGCTGCGGGATGCGAACGGTGGAAGTGAGCACACAGCGACCATGCCCTCTGCAGAAGGCCATCTAGTCCGGGATAGTGGGCTAAAAATTGCTGGACAACCAGGTTCAACACGTGAGCCATACAAGGCACGTGTGTGACATTGCCCCGGCGAAGGGCCGCACTCAGGTTTGCAGCATTGTCGCACACAGCCTTCCCTGGTTTCAGGTCCAGTGGAGACAACCATTCATGAAACTGGTTCTCCAGAGCTGACCACAACTCCTCAGCTGTGTGACTCACATTTCCCAGACATTTCAAAGTAAAAACCGCCTGATGACATTGAGCCCTGCTGCCAGCATAGTAAGGAGGTGTGCAGGATCCCTTTTGCGCAGTTAGAAAGCTTGTGGCATGACCAGACAGGCTTTGGGTGCAGGTGGAGGACCGAGAGGAGGTTGAGGAGGCAGAAGCAGTGGAGGAACTTTGAGATAAAGAGGATTGACGCACAACTCGTGGTGACGGCAAGACTTGGACAGCAGCCCCTTGTCCTGCTGTCACCATAGTTACCCAGTGCCCAGTCAGCGACATATAACGCCCCTATACATGCCTACTCGTCCAAGTGTCTGTGGTGAAATGCACCCTGTCACACACAGAGTTTCTCAAAGAAGCAGTGATGTTGTGTGCGACATGCTGGTGGAGCGCAGGCACACCTTTCTTTGAGAAGTAGTACCGACTGGGCATCTGGTACTGGGGCACTGCGACGGACATAAGGTCTCGAAAATCCTCTGTGTCCACCAGGCGGAAAGGAAGCATTTCTGTAGCCAAGAGCTTGCAGATGGTGAAATTCAACCTCTTAGCTTTCTCATGGCTAGGAGGAAATGGTCTTTTACTTGTCCACATCTGAGGGACCGAGGGCTGGCTGTTGTGCTTAGACGGGGTTGAGAAGGGTGTCCCCGGCAAACTGCCGGTCTGTGAGGAAGATGCAGGCGGACATGTTTGGTTGCCTTGATCCAAAGGTGGTGCTATCGATGTCGGACAGCGCTGAACACCAGCTGGTGTTTCCACCTCCAAAGAAAATGATGACCTGCCAATCACGCTGGCTGTTGCGGGTAAAGAGGTGCAGGTCTGCGTCCCAAAACAGGTGTGACTGCTGTCCCCCCAGTCACAGAGAATGAAGAGGCCGCGGATGCACAAGATGTGGTAGACGGTGGTTGGCCCGGCCGGCTAGGCCGCATTGTAGCACAGTGAGCTTCCCACTGCAACTTATGCTTCATATCCATGTGCCGGTTCATGCATGAAGTACTCAAACTATGTATTTTTTGGCCTCTACTTAGCTTTTGCTGACAAATGTTACAGATAACACCAGTTGGGTCATCTTTATCGATCTGAAAAAATGGCCCAGGCTATGCAAGGCTTAGCACCCATGCGACCTGAAGAGCCACCACGACTTGTGGTCAGAGGCAGAGTTGTGTTTGAGGATGCAGTTGTTGACGTGCTTCCAGTACTACGTCTCTGTCCAGGAAGGCGCAACCTGACATCGTCGTCACTAGCATCCTCCTCCACCTCCTCTGCTGACCTCATCTCTTGGCTGACTCTGGGTTGACAGTAAGTGGGATCTCCAACCTTGTCATCATCACCGTGTGTGTTATCACACCCGTCGTCCTCAGAGTCAACCTCTTCCTGCCCTGACAAAAAACTAAAGTTGTCGCTCCAATCAGGTATTTGAGTCTCATCATCGTCTTCCTCATTGTCTCCACCAACATGAGTTACAGTTTGGGAACGAGGGTCTACATTATGGTCAGAACCTTCTGCGTCTGGTCCTGGATCCGACTCATAAAGATTCTGGGCATCAGTGCAGATCATTTCCTCATCTGGATTCACAGAAGCTCTGGAGCCGACCTCTGATTCCCAGGCTATAGTATGAGTAAACAGCTCTGCAGACTCAACCATCTGTTCTACCCCATACTCAGACGGGCGGCTGGAGACTTGGGAGCTGTGAGGAAGCAAGTGCGATTGGGGTTACACCTCTGAGGACTGGAGTATTTGTGATGTTGAAGTTGAGGTGGAGGAGAGCCCACTTAAAGGAGCACTTGATATCCGTTGAAGCACCTGCTGTTTTTGTGCCTCATCTGGAATTTGTAGCGATTGGCGTGGGAGTAAGAAAGGGATCTTATCACATTGTCCGCTAAAAGAAGTAGACATCTTAGTTTGGCTGGAAGATGGTCTTTCTTCTGCAGATGTTACTGTTGTTTTAACACCTACCCCACGGACACAACCATTTTTTCCCTGCCCAACACGCCTATTCCCCTTTCCACCAGCAGCAGGCATTTTTCCACTCATTTTGGTGGTTAACTAATTCACAACTCTGGAGTTGTTTGCACAAAAAACAATGGATGGGAACCGAGCAGAGCTGAGGGGCCAAACTGTGGTATTAGCCCAAAAGTATTGGCTGGGTTAGATGCAGATTAAAATTATTTTGAATTTGCAACCTGCTGGAGGTTAGTATAGATGGACTAATAGAACAAGTCCCACACACTGCTACAAGCTGAAATATTTTTTCAGAGCTAGATGCAGAAAAAAATTATATTGAATTTGCAATCTGATGGAGGTTAGTATAGATGGACTAATAGAACAAGTCCCACACACTGCTAGAAGTCGGAATATTTTTTCAGAGCTAGATGCAGAAAAAAATTATATTGAATTTGCAATCTGATGGAGGTTAGTATAGATGGACTAATAGAACAAGTCCCACACACTGCTAGAAGCTGAAATATTTTTTCAGAGCTAGATGCAGAAAAAAATTATATTGAATTTGCAACCTGATGGAGGTTAGTATAGATGGACTAATAGAACAAGTCCCACACACTGCTAGAAGCCGAAATATTTTTTCAGAGCTAGATGCAGAAAAAAATTATATTGAATTTGCAACCTGATGGGGGTTAGTATAGATGGACTAATAGAACAAGTCCCACACACTGCTAGAAGCCAAAATATTTTTTCAGAGCTAGATGCAGATAAAAATTATTTTGAATTTGCAACCTGCTGGAGGTTAGTATAGATGGACTAATAGAACAAGTCCCACACACTGCTACAAGCCTAAAGATTTTTTCAGAGCTAGATGCAGATAAAAATTATTTTGAATTTGCAACCTGCTGGAGGTTAGTATAGATGGACTAATAGAACAAGTCCCACACACTGCTAGAAGCCGAAATATTTTTTCAGAGCTAGATGCAGATAAAAATTATTTTGAATTCGCCACCTGCTGTAGGTTCGTATAGATAGACTAATAGAACAAGTCCTACACACTGCTAGAAGCCGAAATAGTTTTTCAGAGCTAGATGCAGAAAAAAATTATATTGAATTTGCAACCTGATGGAGGTTAGTATAGATGGACTAATAGAACAAGTCCCACACACTGCTAGAAGCCGAAATATTTTTTCAGAGCTAGATGCAGAAAAAAATTATATTGAATTTGCAACCTGATGGAGGTTAGTATAGATGGACTAATAGAACAAGTCCCACACACTGCTAGAAGCCAAAATATTTTTTCAGAGCTAGATGCAGAAAAAAATTATTTTGAATTTGCAACCTGCTGGAGGTTAGTATAGATGGACTAATAGAACAAGTCCCACACACTGCTACAAGCCTAAAGATTTTTTCAGAGCTAGATGCAGATAAAAATTATTTTGAATTTGCAACCTGCTGGAGGTTAGTATAGATGGACCTATAGAACAAGTCCCACACACTGCTAGAAGCCGAAATATTTTTTCAGAGCTAGATGCAGATAAAAATTATTTTGAATTCGCCACCTGCTGTAGGTTAGTATAGATAGACTAATAGAACAAGTCCCACACACTGCTAGAAGCCGAAATAGTTTTTCAGAGCTAGATGCAGAAAAAAATTATATTGAATTTGCAACCTGATGGAGGTTAGTATAGATGGACTAATAGAACAAGTCCCACACACTGCTACAAGCCTAAATATTTTTTCAGAGCTAGATGCAGAAAAAAATTAGATTGAATTTGCAACCTGCTGGAGTTTAGTATAGATGGACTAATAGAACAAGTCCCACACACTGCTACAAGCCGAAGCCCAGATATTTTTTCAGAGCTAGACGCAGATAAAAATTCTTTTGAATTTGCAACCTGCTGGAGGTTAGTATAGATAGACTAATAGAACAAGTCCCACACACTGCTACAAGCCGAAATATTTTTTCAGAGCTAGATGCAGAAAAAAATTATATTGAATTTGCAACCTGATGGAGGTTAGTATAGATGGACTAATAGAACAAGTCCCACACACTGCTAGAAGCCAAAATATTTTTTCAGAGCTAGATGCAGAAAAAAATTATAGTGAATTTGCAACCTGATGGAGGTTAGTATAGATGGACTAATAGAACAAGTCCCACACACTGCTAGAAGCCGAAATAGTTTTTCAGAGCTAGATGCAGAAAAAAATTAGATTGAATTTGCAACCTGATGGAGGTTAGTATAGATGGACTAATAGAATGATGTTATGCCCAAAAGGTTTTACTTCACTAGGTGCAGTAAAAAATTTGTATTCTATACACAGGTGGTGCAGCTTGCAACACAGATAGGCTTCTCCACTGACTAACACACACTGCAAGAGGACAAAAAGGATTAGCTTTGCTAGATGTAGCCAAATGCTGTGAAAAAAACTTTGACAGCACTGGCACAGACATGCCTTGCAAAAAGTGATAGGAACTGATGTAACTTAGCCCTGAAAAGGACTGCAATTACAATTAGTCTTTACTCCCAACCTATCTATTTAAGAGCACAGACCTGCCTGATAAAAGTGATAGGAACTGATGTAACCTAGCCCTGAAAAGGACTGCAATTACAATTAGTCTTTACTCCCAACCTATCTATTTAAGAGCACAGACCTGCCTGATAAAAGTCGTAGGAAATGATGTAACCTAGTCCTTAAAAGGACTGCAATCACAACTATTCCCTACTCCCAAGCTATCTGTAGATAGCTTGCTGAATTCTATCTCATTTACTGTCATTCGAGACGATGCCTTTGCTGGTCTCTTTCACCTTGAATACCTGTAAGTGCTCCACTTAATGTCATATTTTTGATTCTGTTCTTCTTCATCTTTTGGCATGTGCAATTGTATGAGCAAGTATTCATATGAATTTATGACCTACTTAAACCTTCGAGGACCTTAAATTTTATTCAATCAAATTTTTTTCCAGTTTAAAACTATGGGACATATATGTGCCTTGGTCCTCAAAGGGTTTTTAAAGGGGCTGCAAACATAAATACAAAATAAATAATTCAATTAGTGCTTTTTGTGTTCATTTAATTTTTATTTGAAGTCCATTTTTTTTATATACCTTGAAATTAAGCCCTACCCCATGGAATGAAGCCCTACCTACATGACATCTGAGAGCTACATGGATCCCGCTTGTGAGGTGCCTGTCCATCACTACTATTCAGTTTTAGGGTCCACTCACTAAGCCATATATTCTCTCATGCAAGAGAATAGGGCCAATTATGCTAATGACACTCGGCTCAAACTCTGTCAGAGCTTCAACTGAGTGTGATCCGATTCTCTCGCAGCACAGATATGGAGAAGATGGAGAACTTACTTTCTCCATCTTCTCCATAGTCTCTGTGAGTGTTCATCGGACTGCACTTGGATGACATCCGAGTACAGTCTAATGTTTTACGTGCACCCATAGACTTGTATGGGTGCACATGGTCCGAATATCGAATGAGATTATTTTCTCATGCCAATAATCGCAGATCTGCACTGTCCCATAGTATAACATAGGGCCGAGTCCTATCCGATAAAACATCACATAGCATTCGGCCGTGTTATACGATAGTGTGAGCGAGCCCTTAGAGTCAAGGAATATTTACATGCAGATGATGATATTACTCTCCAAGTGTATATTTTTTTAGGCGAGTTCATAGTAAATGCTTTGCCTTTTTGACATGTGATCAACTAAAGAACAAGAAAGATTTAGGACCTCCCCTATAGAGAAACGGAAAATAGTTTGGAGGACTTGCATGTCCTTTTTTATTTATTATGAGAAAATCATAAAAGATCCCGTTTTTTAACCATGCTGTGACTTTCTGCTGAGGGAGAGGGAGAGAGCTGCCCTATTCAGAGTCTGTAATAAGACCTGCTGACAAAAGTGTTGAAGATACAGTCTAATGTGAATTAACAATGAAAAAAAGTTAATTTCACAAATGGCTTGTATTTTTTTTAATACAAACTTTTTTGTGTTTATAGCTCCTTTAAAGGGAATCTGTCATCAGGTTTTTGCCACCTAATCTGAGAGCAGCATAATGTAGGGTTAGAGGCACTGATTCCAGTAATGTGTCACTTACTGGACTGCTTAGTGTTGTTTTGATAAAATCATTGATTTGTCAGAAGGTAATTATAACTAGATGACTAGTAAGTTCTGTAGGACCCCACCCCCATCACTGATCAGTAGATTTCTGTGTACACTGAGCATGGGCAGAAAGCTGCCAATCAGTGGTGTGGGTGGGGCTATACAGAGCGCAGCATTCAGAGAGCTGCTAGATCTGCAGCAGATAAAACGGTGATTTTCTCAAAATGACAACAAGCAGCTGAAAAAGTGACACATCGCTGGAATCAGGGTATCTGCCCCAATATAGTGCTGCTCTCAGATGAGGCAGCACAATTAATATTGTGCCAAATTAATTTCCCGTGAACTATCACATGATCTATCACAGGGGATCATGTGACATGTCACGTGATAAATCAGGTGTGGGTGGGGGGGCTAGCCTTCTAAACTGCCCGGGGCCCTTGCTACTCTTAATCCACCCCTGCTGCTGATACTCCTGCATGCGTGCATCTCTTTCTATGGCAGGAATAATTTCTGCAAATTTACTTTTGTACCGGGGATCTAACAGTGTGGCAACCCAGTAGTCAGGATTATTTCTAATTCTCACAATTCGAGGGTCATGTTGCAGGTAGTGCAGCAAGAAGGCACTCATGTGTCTTGCGCATCCAGGAGCACCAAGTCCCTGTTGTGTTGGTGGCGAGGTAACAATCATGCTTCCTTCCTCTGTCCTCTCCCCCCAACCTCGCACAACAGAAATGTGATCAAGGTCTCCCTCATCTGATGAGTCTTCTATCAGTTCGTCCTCCGCTTCTTCCTGGGCTCCTGCACCTTCCTCACTAGTTTGGCTGCTACCATGCGCCCTGGTAAAACTATCTCCCGCACCCTCACATGCCTGCCGCCTTGGTGCTGCCGACCGTCTGGACCTTGCAGATGTTAGCCCTTCCGCATACAACTCCTCCTCCTCTACTTCCTCCACCTCCTCTTGTGCCACCACCTGACTCTGAATTCTGTTTAACATGTGCTCCAACATGTAAATCACCGGAATAGTCATGCTGATAATGGCATCGTCAGCACTAAACATCTTTGTCGCCATTTCAAAACTGTGCAGAAGGGTGCATAGGTCCCTGATCTGAGACCACTCCTCCAGCGTGATTTGCCCCACCTCTGGATCTCATTGGCCCAGCCTATACGTCAGAACGTATTGCACCAGGGCTTGTCGGTGCTGCCACAGTCGCTGCAACATCTGCAGAGTTGAATTCCACTGGGTAGGCACATCGCATTTTAGCCGGTGAAGTGGCAGGCCCAACGACTTCTGTAGAGATGTAAGTCGCTGAGCTGCGGGATGCGAACGGTGGAAGTGAGCACACAGCGACCATGCCCTCTGCAGAAGGCCATCTAGTCCGGGATAGTGGGCTAAAAATTGCTGGACAACCAGGTTCAACACGTGAGCCATACAAGGCACGTGTGTGACATTGCCCCGGCGAAGGGCCGCACTCAGGTTTGCAGCATTGTCGCACACAGCCTTCCCTGGTTTCAGGTCCAGTGGAGACAACCATTCATGAAACTGGTTCTCCAGAGCTGACCACAACTCCTCAGCTGTGTGACTCACATTTCCCAGACATTTCAAAGTAAAAACCGCCTGATGACATTGAGCCCTGCTGCCAGCATAGTAAGGAGGTGTGCAGGATCCCTTTTGCGCAGTTAGAAAGCTTGTGGCATGACCAGACAGGCTTTGGGTGCAGGTGGAGGACCGAGAGGAGGTTGAGGAGGCAGAAGCAGTGGAGGAACTTTGAGATAAAGAGGATTGACGCACAACTCGTGGTGACGGCAAGACTTGGACAGCAGCCCCTTGTCCTGCTGTCACCATAGTTACCCAGTGCCCAGTCAGCGACATATAACGCCCCTATACATGCCTACTCGTCCAAGTGTCTGTGGTGAAATGCACCCTGTCACACACAGAGTTTCTCAAAGAAGCAGTGATGTTGTGTGCGACATGCTGGTGGAGCGCAGGCACACCTTTCTTTGAGAAGTAGTACCGACTGGGCATCTGGTACTGGGGCACTGCGACGGACATAAGGTCTCGAAAATCCTCTGTGTCCACCAGGCGGAAAGGAAGCATTTCTGTAGCCAAGAGCTTGCAGATGGTGAAATTCAACCTCTTAGCTTTCTCATGGCTAGGAGGAAATGGTCTTTTACTTGTCCACATCTGAGGGACCGAGGGCTGGCTGTTGTGCTTAGACGGGGTTGAGAAGGGTGTCCCCGGCAAACTGCCGGTCTGTGAGGAAGATGCAGGCGGACATGTTAGGTTGCCTTGATCCAAAGGTGGTGCTATCGATGTCGGACAGCGCTGAACACCAGCTGGTGTTTCCACCTCCAAAGAAAATGATGACCTGCCAATCACGCTGGCTGTTGCGGGTAAAGAGGTGCAGGTCTGCGTCCCAAAACAGGTGTGACTGCTGTCCCCCCAGTCACAGAGAATGAAGAGGCCGCGGATGCACAAGATGTGGTAGACGGTGGTTGGCCCGGCCGGCTAGGCCGCATTGTAGCACAGTGAGCTTCCCACTGCAACTTATGCTTCATATCCATGTGCCGGTTCATGCATGAAGTACTCAAACTATGTATTTTTTGGCCTCTACTTAGCTTTTGCTGACAAATGTTACAGATAACACCAGTTGGGTCATCTTTATCGATCTGAAAAAATGGCCCAGGCTATGCAAGGCTTAGCACCCATGCGACCTGAAGAGCCACCACGACTTGTGGTCAGAGGCAGAGTTGTATTTGAGGATGCAGTTGTTGACGTGCTTCCAGTACTACGTCTCTGTCCAGGAAGGCGCAACCTGACATCGTCGTCACTAGCATCCTCCTCCACCTCCTCTGCTGACCTCATCTCTTGGCTGACTCTGGGTTGACAGTAAGTGGGATCTCCAACCTTGTCATCATCACCCTATGTGTTATCACACCCGTCGTCCTCAGAGTCAACCTCTTCCTGCCCTGACAAAAAACTAAAGTTGTCGCTCCAATCAGGTATTTGAGTCTCATCATCGTCTTCCTCATTGTCTCCACCAACATGAGTTACAGTTTGGGAACGAGGGTCTACATTATGGTCAGAACCTTCTGCGTCTGGTCCTGGATCCGACTCATAAAGATTCTGGGCATCAGTGCAGATCATTTCCTCATCTGGATTCACAGAAGCTCTGGAGCCGACCTCTGATTCCCAGGCTATAGTATGAGTAAACAGCTCTGCAGACTCAACCATCTGTTCTACCCCATACTCAGACGGGCGGCTGGAGACTTGGGAGCTGTGAGGAAGCAAGTGCGATTGGGATTACACCTCTGAGGACTGGAGTATTTGTGATGTTGAAGTTGAGGTGGAGGAGAGCCCACTTAAAGGAGCACTTGATATCCGTTGAAGCACCTGCTGTTTTTGTGCCTCATCTGGAATTTGTAGCGATTGGCGTGGGAGTAAGAAAGGGATCTTATCACATTGTCCGCTAAAAGAAGTAGACATCTTAGTTTGGCTGGAAGATGGTCTTTCTTCTGCAGATGTTACTGTTGCTTTAACACCTACCCCACGGACACAACCATTTTTTCCCTGCCCAACATGCCTATTCCCCTTTCCACCAGCAGCAGGCATTTTTCCACTCATTTTGGTGGTTAACTAATTCACAACTCTGGAGTTGTTTGCACAAAAAACAATGGATGGGAACCGAGCAGAGCTGAGTGGCCAAACTGTGGTATTAGCCCAAAAGTATTGGCTGGGTTAGATGCAGATTAAAATTATTTTGAATTTGCAACCTGCTGGAGGTTAGTATAGATGGACTAATAGAACAAGTCCCACACACTGCTACAAGCTGAAATATTTTTTCAGAGCTAGATGCAGAAAAAAATTATATTGAATTTGCAATCTGATGGAGGTTAGTATAGATGGACTAATAGAACAAGTCCCACACACTGCTAGAAGTCGGAATATTTTTTCAGAGCTAGATGCAGAAAAAAATTATATTGAATTTGCAACCTGATGGAGGTTAGTATAGATGGACTAATAGAACAAGTCCCACACACTGCTAGAAGCCGAAATAGTTTTTCAGAGCTAGATGCATAAAAAAATTATATTGAATTTGCAACCTGATGGAGGTTAGTATAGATGGACTAATAGAACAAGTCCCACACACTGCTAGAAGCTGAAATATTTTTTCAGAGCTAGATGCAGAAAAAAATTATATTGAATTTGCAACCTGATGGAGGTTAGTATAGATGGACTAATAGAACAAGTCCCACACACTGCTAGAAGCCAAAATATTTTTTCAGAGCTAGATGCAGATAAAAATTATTTTGAATTTGCAACCTGCTGGAGGTTAGTATAGATGGACTAATAGAACAAGTCCCACACACTGCTACAAGCCTAAAGATTTTTTCAGAGCTAGATGCAGATAAAAATTATTTTGAATTTGCAACCTGCTGGAGGTTAGTATAGATGGACTAATAGAACAAGTCCCACACACTGCTAGAAGCCGAAATATTTTTTCAGAGCTAGATGCAGATAAAAATTATTTTGAATTCGCCACCTGCTGTAGGTTAGTATAGATAGACTAATAGAACAAGTCCCACACACTGCTAGAAGCCGAAATAGTTTTTCAGAGCTAGATGCAGAAAAAAATTATATTGAATTTGCAACCTGATGGAGGTTAGTATACATGGACTAATAGAACAAGTCCCACACACTGCTACAAGCCTAAATATTTTTTCAGAGCTAGATGCAGAAAAAAATTAGATTGAATTTGCAACCTGGTGGAGGTTAGTATAGATGGACTAATAGAACAAGTCCCACACACTGCTACAAGCCGAAGCCCAAATATTTTTTCAGAGCTAGACGCAGATAAAAATTCTTTTGAATTTGCAACCTGCTGGAGGTTAGTATAGATGGACTAATAGAACAAGTCCCACACACTGCTACAAGCCGAAATATTTTTTCAGAGCTAGATGCAGAAAAAAATTATATTGAATTTGCAACCTGATGGAGGTTAGTATAGATGGACTAATAGAACAAGTCCCACACACTGCTAGAAGCCAAAATATTTTTTCAGAGCTAGATGCAGAAAAAAATTATATTGAATTTGCAACCTGATGGAGGTTAGTATAGATGGACTAATAGAACAAGTCCCACACACTGCTAGAAGCCGAAATAGTTTTTCAGAGCTAGATGCAGAAAAAAATTAGATTGAATTTGCAACCTGATGGAGGTTAGTATAGATGGACTAATAGAATGATGTTATGCCCAAAAGGTTTTACTTCACTAGGTGCAGTAAAAAAATTGTATTCTATACACAGGTGGTGCAGCTTGCAACACAGATAGGCTTCTCCACTGACTAACACACACTGCAAGAGGACAAAAAGGATTAGCTTTGCTAGATGTAGCCAAATGCTGTGAAAAAAACTTTCACAGCACTGGCACAGACATGCCTTGCAAAAAGTGATAGGAACTGATGTAACCTAGCCCTGAAAAGGACTGCAATTAAAATTAGTCTTTACTCCCAACCTATCTATTTAAGAGCACAGACCTGCCTGATAAAAGTGATAGGAACTGATGTAACCTAGCCCTGAAAAGGACTGCAATTACAATTAGTCTTTACTCCCAACCTATCTATTTAAGAGCACAGACCTGCCTGATAAAAGTCGTAGGAAATGATCTAACCTAGTCCTTAAAAGGACTGCAATCACAACTATTCCCTACTCCCAAGCTATCTGTAGATTTGGGCGAAAATTGGCTTGAAATTAACAAAGTATAGCGCACACAGCAACAGCGGTGCTGTCTAACACGCAGCTTGAGCAGTGAGAAAATGGTGGCGACGGGGAAAATGGCTGGGTCTTATAGGGCTAGGACATGTGACATACACTGCCAATGACACATGCCCTTGCTTGTGTGAAAAAAAGCTCCGTGTGTGCGCTGCTGATAGGCTGACAGATTGCACCTCCCCACTGTAAATGCGGGAAAGAGAAAAAAAAATGGAGATCTTCATTATTTCTGTAGAGATCCATCCCCTGCCCCTCCCCCCGCCCCGCTGTACACTCAAACTGCGTATTAGCATTAATTTTCAGCATTACTGAGAAAAAATCCAGTTATGATTTTGGTGCACGAACAGTTATCGAACATAACCTCGAACAGCCGAATTTTTTTCAAATAGTTCGTGTTCGCCGAACGGCTCGAACACCGCCCAAAACAGCTCGAATTTGAGATTGGCGAACAGTTTGAGTCGAACACCGCTCATCTCTAGTGACAACAAGCCATAGCTTCTTCACTTCTTCACTTTGAAAACAGTATTCCTGTTTCGTTTCTCTAAAAAAAAGCATAATTTTTAGATGGCTTGAGAAAAAGCGTTTGTAATTGCCTAATCATTTTGTGATTAGCAATCCAGTTGCGGACCGCCAAAGAAGGATAATTTTTCATTCCTTGTTGAGAAATAATAACTTTTTAATGTTCAAAAGAGTACAACTTTTTTGTCTTCAGAAAAAAAGGCATCATTTTTAGATGGCTAGAGAAAAAGCCTAATCATTTTTGTAAGTAGAAATGCAGTTGCGGAGCCCAAAAAGAGATACGTTTTCACTCCTAGTTGAGCAACAACTTTTTCCCTAATTAACCCCTTCACGACCTTGAACGTACCCAGTATGTCATGGTTGGGAGGTGCTTCCCGACCTTAGATGTATTGGGTACGTCATGGCGATTTTGCTCGTACAGTAGCTGTGCGCGTGTGATGGTTTCCGGATGTTCAGTTAATATCACAGCTGATATCCAGCACTCACTGCCACGAGCGGTGCCCGGTGCCGCTCCTGGCAGTTTAAACCCTTAAGTGCTGCAGCATTTAGAAGGCAGGCAGAGGGAGGGGGCTCGATCACGGAAGGCTGATCGTTGTCATTGTGACCCGATATCGTCATGACAACATCCGGGCATAGGCGGATTATAATGAGGGCAATCCGGGCGACTGCCCGGGGCCCCGAGCCGGCAGGGGGCCCGCGGCTCCAGGCGGGGTGTCTAATGCCGGATTGCCCTCATTATATGTGCGGGCCGCCGCGGCACATAGCGGTAGCAGTGGCGGGAGGGGGAGGGGGAGGGGGGGAGCCCGGACCGTTCCCCCAGCAGCGGCCGCCACTACTTCTTCATCAGCCGGGCCAGCACTGCAGCAGTTAACTTCCCTGTGCTGGCCCAGCCGCGTCACTGCTAGGAGACACGGCCCTGTGCGCGGCTGTGTCTCCTAGCTGTGACGTCACGCAGTGCGCTCCGGCCTGCAGTGCTGCACCGGAAAAGAGACAGAGCAGGCAGGAGGAATGGAGCCGGGGGATGGTGAGTGTGTGTGTGTATGTATGTATGTACAGTGCCTACAAGTAGTATTCAACCCCCTGCAGATATAGCTGGTTTGATAAGATGCAAATAAGTTAGAGCCTTCAAACTGCAAACGAGAGTAGGTTTTATGAACAGAAGCATAAATCTTACAAACCAAAAAGTTATGTTGCTCAGTTGAATTTTATTAAATTTTAAACATAAAAGTGTGGGTCAATTATTATACAACCCCTATGTTTAATATTTTGTGGAATAACCCTTGTTTGCAATTACAGCTAATAATCGTCTTTTATAAGACCTGATCAGGCCGGCACAGGTCTGTGGAGTTATCTTGGCCCACTCCTCCATGCAGATCTTCTCCAAGTTATCTAGGTTCTTTGGGTGTCTCATGTGGACTTTATTCTTGAGCTCCTTCCACAAGTTTTCAATTGGGTTAAGGTCAGGAGACTGACTAGGCCACTCCAACACCTTGACTTTTTCCCTCTTGAACCAGGCCTTGGTTTTCTTGGCTGTGTGCTTTGGGTTGTTGTCTTGTTGGAAGATGAAATTACGACCCATCTTAAGATCCTTGATGGAGGAGCGGAGGTTCTTGGCCAAAATCTCCAGGTAGGCCGTGCTTTCCATCTTCCCATGGATGCGGAACAGATGGCCAGGTCCCTTGGCTGAGAAACAGCCCCACAGCATGATGCTGCCACCACCATGCTTGACTGTAGGGATGGTATTCTTGGGGTCGTATGCAGTGCCATCCAGTCTCCAAACGTCACGTGTGTGGTTGGCACCAAAGATCTCGATCTTGGTCTCATCAGACCATAGAACCTTGAACCAGTCTGTCTCAGAGTCCTCCAAGTGATCATGAGCAAACTGTAGACGAGCCTTGACATGACGCTTTGAAAGTAAAGGTACCTTATGGGCTCGTCTGGAACGGAGTCCATTGCGGTGGAGTACGTTACTTATGGCATTGACTGAAACCAATGTCCCCACTGCCATGAGATCTTCCCGGAGCTCCTTCCTTGTTGTCCTTGGGTAAGCCTTGACTCTTCGGACAAGTCTGGCCTCGGCACGGGAGGACACTTTCAAAGGCTGTCCAGGCCGTGGAAGGCTAACAGTAGTTCCATAAGCCTTCCACTTACGGATGATGCTCCCAACAGTGGAGACAGGTAGGCCCAACTCCTTGGAAAGGGTTTTGTACCCCTTGCCAGCCTTGTGACCCTCCACGATCTTGTCTCTGATGGCCTTGGAATGCTCCTTTGTCTTTCCCATGTTGACCATGTCTGAGTGCTGTTCACAAGTTTGGGGAGGGTCTTAAATAGTCAGAAAAGGCTGGCAAAAGAGATCTTTAATCCACACATGTGAAGCTCATTATTATTGGTGCCTGAACTACTTCTTAATACTTTAGGGGGACCAAGCAGAATTCTTGTGGTTTGAGGGGTTGAATAATAAATGACACTCTGAATTAACTTTTAACGTTTAAAAAAAAAAAAAAAAATTTGCTGCAGTGCATTTCCCACTTCCAGGCTGATCTACAGTACAAATGTCACAATGCCAAGTTAATTCCGCATGTGTCAACCAGCTAAATCTGCAGGGGGTTGAATACTACTTGTAGGCACTGTATGTATGTATGTATGTGTGTGTGTGTGTGTGTGTGTTTGTGGGCAGGTGTCTGTGTGGGCAGGTGTGTGTGTGTGGGCAGGTGTGTGTGTGGGCAGGTGTGTGTGTGTGTATATGTGTGTGTGTGTGTTTGTGGGCAGGTGTGTTTGTGGGCAGGTGTGTGTGTGTGTATATGTGTGTGCGTGTGTGTGTGGGCAGGTGTGTGTGTGTGTGTGTGGGCAGGTGTGTGTGTGTGGGCAGGTGTGTGTGTGTGTGTGTGGGCAGGTGTGTGTGTGGGCAGGTGTGTGTGTGTGTGGGCAGGTGTGTGTGTGTGTGGGCAGGTGTGTGTGTGTCTGTGTGGGCAGGTGTGTGTGGTTTGTGGGCAGGTGTGTGTGTTTTTGTGGGCAGGTGTGTGTGTGTGTGTGGGCAGGTGTGTGTGTGGGCAGGTGTGTGTGTGTGTGTGGGCAGGTGTGTGTGTGTGTGGGCAGGTGTGTGTGTGTGTGTGTGGGCAGGTGTGTGTGTGTGTGTATATGTGTGTGTGTGTGTGGGGGGCAGGTGTGTGTGTGTTTGTGGGCAGGTGTGTGTGTATATGTGTGTGTGTGTGTGTGTGGGCAGGTGTGTGTGTGGGCAGGTGTGTGTGTGGGCAGGTGTGTGTGTGTTTGTGGGCAGGTGTATGTGTGGGCAGATGTGTGTGTGTGTATATGTGTGTGGGCAGGTGTGTGTGTGTTTGTGGGCAGGTGTGTGTGTGTGTTTGTGGGCAGGTGTGTGTGTGTGTGTGGGGGCAGGTGTGTGTGTGTCTGTGTGGGCAGGTGTGTGTGTGTTTGTGGGCAGGTGTGTGTGTATATGTGTGTGTGTGTATATGTGTGTGTGTTTGTGGGCAGGTGTGTGTGTGTGTGTGGGCAGCTGTGTGTGTGTTTGTGGGCAGGTGTCTGTGTGGGCAGGTGTGTGTGTGTGTGTGGGCAGGTGTGTGTGTGTCTGTGTGGGCAGGTGTGTGTATATGTGTGTGTGTGTGTGTGTGTGTGTGTGTGGGCAGGTTAGAAAGTCTTGCCCTGTTGAACACTACAGCTGACTTGAGGCCACCACCTCTTGGTTGTCCAATGTTCTTGCTTCTCTAGGGCTCTTCTCAGATATTCATTATACCAGCTCCCCAGAATACCAAAGCTAGGGTGGGTGACCGCGAGCCCTGGTGGTGGTCATAACTGCGGCCACCCAGGGGCAATACTCTATAACAACAATCCCCTAAGGTGGTGTAGGATGTAAGGACCTATTCACACTACATTCAGCGCTGCATTCAGGTCTTTACACAAGGCTTACAACTGAATCCCTGAAATTCAGGATTGTGCTGTCTGAAATGAGACATCTGAAAGCAGAGCAAATGGAGCCTGAAGATTCAGACTTTAGCCTCGGTTTGCCTTTGTTCAAATCAATGGCTATGTCAAGGCCCATCTGAATGCCATTTTTCAGGGATTTAGATAGAAGCCTGGAAAGAGGAGATGAATGCATTGCAAAATTCAGTGTGAATAGGCCCTTATATCTGGAGCCTTGATATTGATGCCACATGCATTTTACTTGTTTTTAACTTAAAAAAAAAATACACACACACAAATTATACACACACACACACACACTATACATATACACACACTATACATACACACACACTATACATACACACACACTATACATACACACATACACACACACACTATACATACACACACACAGATGTGTGTGTGGGCAGGTGTGTGTGTGTGTGGGCAGGTGTGTGTGTGTGTGTGTGTGATGTCTGTCTGTTTGTGTGTGTGTGGGCACATGTCATTGTGTGATGTCTGTTTGTATGTATTTTTGTGTTTCAAATGTGTTTATGCGTGTCTGTATATGTTTGTGTGTGTGTATGACTGCATGCGGCCTCCTGCTGAGTATAGTTGGCGCCGTGCAGCCTCCTGATGTCTCTGGGGGGGCGCCGTGCGGCCTCCTGCTGTGTATAGATGGCTACGTGCGGCCCCCCGCTGTGTATAGATGGCTACGTGCGGCCCCCCGCTGTGTATAGACGGTGCCATGCGGCCCTCCCGCTGTGTATAGATGGCTACGTGCGGCCCCCCGCTGAGTATAGATGTCGCCGTGTGGCCTCCTGCTGTGTATAGATGGCTACGTGCGGTCTCCCGCTGAGTATAGATGGCGCTGTGCGGCCTCCTGCTGTCTCTGGGGGGAGCGCCGTGCGGCATCTATACTCAGCAGGAGGCCGCACGTAGCCATCTATACGATGCCATCTATACACAGCGGGAGGCCGCACGGCGCCATCTATACACAGCGGGAGGCCGCACGGCGCCATCTATACACAGTGGGAGGCCACACGGCGCCATCTATACACAGCGGGAGTCTCAGTGCTTTGCAACAGCAGTCAATAAATTCTGCTTGACTAATTCTGAGCACCATAAAGTCTGGTTCGCTTCTAACCTGCTGTCTTCATTTTCAGCTTGCTGAATTCTAACTCATTTACTGTCATTCGAGACGATGCCTTTGCTGGTCTCTTTCACCTTGAATACCTGTAAGTGCTCCACTTAATGTTATATTTTTGATTCTGTTCTTCTTCATCTTTTGGCATGTGCAATTGTATGAGCAAGTATTCATATGAATTTATGACCTACTTAAACCTTGGAGGACCTTAAATTTTATTCAATCAAATTTTTTTCCAGTTTAAAACTATGGGACATATATGTGCCTTGGTCCTCAAAGGGTTTTTAAAGGGGCTGCAAACATAAATACGAAAAAAATAATTCAATTAGTGCTTTTTGTGTTCATTTAATTTTTATTTGAAGTCCATTTTTTTATATACCTTGAAATTAAGCCCTACCCCATGGAATGAAGCCCTACCTACACGACATCTGAGAGCTACATGGATCCCGCTTGTGAGGTGCCTGTCCGTCACTACTATTCAGTTTTAGGGTCCACTCACTAAGCCATATATTCTCTCATGCAAGAGAATAGGGTCAATTATGCTAATGACACTCGGCTCAAACTCTGTCAGAGCTTCAACTGAGTGTGATCCGATTCTCTCACAGCACAGATATGGAGAAGATGGAGAACTTTTTGCCACCTAATCTGAGAGCAGCATAATGTAGGGTTAGAGGCACTGATTCCAGTAATGTGTCACTTACTGGGCTGCTTAGTGTTGTTTTGATAAAATCATTGATTTGTCAGAAGGTAATTGACTAGTAAGTTCTGTAGGACCCCACCCCCATCACTGATCAGTAGATTTCTGTGTACACTGAGCATGGGCAGAAAGCTGCCAATCAGTGGTGTGGGCGGGGCTATACAGAGCGCAGCATTCAGAGAGCTGCTAGATCTGCAGCAGATAAAACGGTGATTTTCTCAAAATGACAACAAGCAGCTGAAAAAGTGACACATCGCTGGAATCAGGGTATCTGCCCCTATATTGTGCTGCTCTCAGATGGGGCAGCACAATTAATATTGTGCCAAATTAATTTCCCGTGAACTATCACATGATCTATCACAGGGGATCATGTGACATGTCACGTGATAAATCAGGTGTGTGTGTGTGTGTGTGTGGGGGGGGGGGGCGCGCCTTCTAAACTGCCCGGGGCCCTTGCTACTCTTAATCCACCCCTGCATCCGGGTCACCAGTCTCTAGCAAGCTAGCTAGATCATGCGCAGTGAATGATCTAACTAACTTGTGTCAGTGTAGAACTGACATTTATAAACCATTGCAATGCACCTGGCTCCTGCTGAAAGTCAAAGTCCCATTGAGGGACTTTTGACTTTCAGCAGCCTGATCATTATTATAAACCATTGCAATGCAATGCGTATATACTACCTCTTGAAGCTCATCAAGAGAATGCCAAGAGTGTGCAAAGCAGTCATCAAAGCAAACGGTGGCTACTATGAAGAACCTAGAATATAAGACATATTTTCAGTTGTTTCACACTTTTTTGTTAAGTATATAATTCCACATGTGTTAATTCATAGTTTTTATGCCTTCAGTGTGAATGTACAATTTTCATAGTCATGAAAATACAGAAAAATCTTTAAATGAGAAGGTGTGTCCAAACTTTTGGTCTGTACTGTATATACAATGTGTATATTGGATTTATGTAAAACAAAGTATATATGTTTGACATCACCATGTCTGGATTGATCTGCACTATAAAACTGTCACACTAGTTAAGCCCTTCGGTGAACACCATAAAAAAATAGATAAAAACAGGGCAAAAAACTATGCTTTTTCATCATACCGCTGAATGAAAAAAGTGGAATAACGCGCGATCAAAAAGACAAATGTAAATAAAAATGGTATAGCTGAAAACGTCATCTTGTGCCACAAAAAACAAGCCACGATACAGCTGCATGAGTGGAAAACAAAAAAATTATACTTCTCAGAATAAATCAATGCAAAAATAATTATTTTTTTCTACAAAATAGTTTTTATTGTGTAAAAGCACCAAAACATAAATAACTATATAAATGTGATATCACTGTAATCGCACTGACCCAAAGAATAAAGCTGTCTTATCAATTTTAAAACACGTGGAACGGCATAAAAAAGATCCCCAAAAAACAATTCCTGAATTGCTGGTTTTTGTTCATTCTCCCTCCCAAAAAATAAATAAAACCATTTTTTCATCTGCTGTTGATTTTTTTAACTCTGCCTCCCAAAGATCACAGTAAGGCTCAGCTCATATCTATCCTGCGCTCTACGTTGAGCACTTACACCGGGTTTTCCATATAAATCTCTTAAATACGTGATTCAGACAGAACCCTGAGCAGAAGCTTCCCTATAGTGAGGCCGATTGAGGCACTGTAGACGCTGTCTGGCCTATGAAAAGTGTCCGTCTTTTTAGGCATGCATAATAGCGCTGTCTGCCACAGTTTTGTGCACTTCTGAAAAGAAGGACACAGCTGAACAGAGGCCAGACGGAATCCAGAGCAACTCTGCTGCCTCATTATAGTGAATGGATCCCTCCGGGATTTCATCTGAATCACGTCACTCAGAGATTTATATGGAAACTAAATAAAGATAAATGTGATCCAAAATGTTATGTAAAATGTTCCCAAAAAATGCTTCAGATTAATTCACAAAAAAAGGAAGTCTCCAGACAGGTCCATCATGTGTTATCAGAAATAAAAGGGGCTTCCACGTTACTGGTAATAAACAGTGAAATGGCTCATCGCCCCCCAAAAGAAAGTCAGTAAATTCTGCGCTCCAAAATCCAAATGCCTCCCTCCCTTCTGAGCCCCAGTGTGCCTATAAACCACATTTAGCATCCACATGTTTGGCATTTCTGTAGCGATGAGAGCCCGCCTAATTTACTGGTGCAGGTCTCCAGAAGCACAAACTGGGTATAACGTACTGGGCACTATAATGAATGACATAACCATGGAAAAGTGGGGTAGATGACAGATTTCACCCAAAATGGAAAACACCCCAAAGTAGGACTTGTAAATCCACATAATAGGGACAACCTAAGAAAAATGGACATGGGAGAACAAAGACAACAACAAACTTCGAACAAACGTCCCAAATCATGAAAATACAAAATCTTTATTGAAAAATACTCATTAAATACAAGAAGTGAGGATCACTCAGAGACACGAAATGTAAAAACAATAGAAGAGCATGATAACAAGGAGCAGTATCCATTCATTATTTAGGAGACATGTATGCTGCCAAAAGTGGGTAAATTACCTATGGGCACAATGGAGCACCACAATGTAAATCTAGAGGGGATAACTCATAGGGAGATTAGTGGAGAGACGACTTGCTTTTATAAGCTCTGTCCAGTGTGGAATTAAGCAACAAAGCATTTGCCCAGAGTAACACTTTAATATAGATATGATGTCTCAACTGTGAGCAGAGACACTCACTCTAAATAATAGGGTCTCAAAACAGCGGCTCATACAATCAACCATAAATCCGAATCATGTACTTACACCCACAGTGGTGGGATAACGGCTCCTCGCTCACGCACGACCCGATGCGCGTTTCGGCACGACTGCCTTCGTCAGGGGGTGGTGTGCAAGAGGATGGGAAGGATTAAAAGGCTGCATCGGCCAATCAAATGAAGAGGTGTGTGGGTTTCAGGCCAATGAGCGCGGAGGGGGCGTGGTGCGACACATGTCCATCACCGCCCCACCGCCGCATCCACGACAACTGCATCATGTGATCCATGACGCTGCGGCCACATGGGTAGCACGTGACTGCGCGTCACAGACCGCATATAGATACGGCCAGCGAGGGCACAGCGGTAGGCGATGAGGACATGCGTACCACCCACCCCACGCCCACAGACTCCCAGGGTAACCGAACATAGAAAAAGGATTGATTAAAAATGCTGTCTAGTAACCCCAATGTCTGCAACCTCGTAGTACATCATAGAGAACCAAACGGGGGCTACCATGAGAGGTAATGAGTAAAGAGAAATGTAATGAAGTACCAGTGTCAAATAAAGATATAGGGGGAATCCTGTCATGTATAATAATGGTCAATCAAAATTCAATATACATGTTATTCAATGACATAATATAATATAATTAGACAGAAATATTTTCAAAAAGCAGGACAACAAATATAACAAAGGTATGAGCTGTCCATACCGTCACATAATGAGTTATAGTACAACATATAAGCGTTATTGATTGGCATAGAACAATAATCATTGGATAGATTACAAATATATCACATGGACAAAAAACAAATACAGTATAAATATAGTCAGTCCATTATATCACAAAGGGGCAGAAATTCACTGTCACCCTAGACTAATAAAAAATATATATCTAGGGGATAGACCCCATAACCCCAATTGATGGATCTTCATATGATGTCCACGAAGGTACTTGATGGATGAAAGGGAGCAGACTGCCACATGAGTAGACTAGAAAAAAAACGAATATAAGCATAAAAAAAGAAAACCCCAACCATCAGTTAAAATCACTCTAAAATAAGAGGACAATCAGAGAAATGGTACGTAGCTGTAGCGCCGGCGTCCCTGCCCTCTGCTAGGCAGGGACGCTGTTCCCCTCACCCCTCTGCTCCGAGCCCGGCGTCCTCCTCCCGCTCTGCTGGCAGCGCGCGCTCCTTCCCGGCCACTGTGCTTAGGGCGCGCGCGCGCGCTCCCTCCCTCTTAAAGGGGCCGCGCGCGCCGTCCTAAGGAGTCCCCGGCCAATGGCCGGAGGACTTCACCATATATAAGGCACCTCCTCCAAAATGGAGGTGCCCGAGCAATGTTGTTGCACTGTTCACTACTCTGCTTCAGCCCTCAGGTCCCGTTGCCAGTTACCTGCCAGTTACCTGCCAGAAACCTGCCAGTTTGCTGTCTGTTTCCTGCCTGACATTCCTCCTACCTGCTTGCTAGCCTGAGGTCCAACGGTCTGCCTTCCTACTCCTGTCAGTCTGTCTATGGACCAGCTTGCCCGCTCACCTGGGAGCGCACATCTGCTACCTGCCTGCTAGCCTACCTGGAGGCTCCGCCGTCACGTGCTGTGACCACCTGCCATTCCAGAGACTCCTGCCCGCTCACCTGGGAGCGCACATCTGCTACCTGCCTGCTAGCCTACCTGGAGGCTCCGCCGTCACGTGCTGTGACCACCTGCCATTCCAGAGACTCCTGCCCGCTCAGCTGGGAGCGCTCATCTGCTGCCTGTCTGTTGGCCTACCTGGAGGCTCCGCCGTCACATGCTGTGACCACCCGTTTATCCAGAGACTCTCGCTTGCTCACCTGGGAGCACACATCTACCATCTGCCTGCTAGCCTACCTGGAGGCTCAGCCATCACAGGTCGTACCTACCCTTTACCCAGAGACTGCCCCGGTCACTTGCCGTGACCCCCTGCCCGTTCATCCAGAGACTGCCCCGGTCACTTGCCGTGACCCCTGCCCGTTCATCCAGAGACTACACCGGTCACTTGCCGTGACCTCCAGCCCATTCACCCAGAGACTGTCCCGGTCACCTGCTGTGACTGCCTGCCCGTCTTCCCTGGTCGCCACCCGCTCCCTTACAAGGACCGCCCCCTTGTATAGTAGCTCAGAGGTTTCGCCTCCCAGACCCGTTACAGTTTGCTCGGGCCATGGAACCCGGTGGCACCCAAGCTCCCTCACTCTCGGACCTGTGTCATGAACTGTCCCGTCAGAGGTCCCAACAGGAGTCCATCCTGGGTCACCTGCGGAATGTCAATTCTCGCCTGGACACTCTGACTGCTCCACCAGCAACCACCGCCAGTGCCATGACTCGCAATCCGGCAGCTCCGCTGCCCACCAATACTATGGTATCCTACCCCGGACCCCGGCTTTCTGCACCTCCTCGCTTCGGAGGCGACTCCGCTCAGGCTCGGGGCTTTATAAATCAGTGCACCCTGCACTTTGAACTCCTGTCCCACCAGTTTAACTCCGACCGCGCCAAAATTGCCTTCATCATGTCCCATCTCACCGGGGAGGCCCTGGCCTGGCTAAATCCTCTATGGGAGAGAGGAGACCCCCTGGTGTCCGACTTGCCTGCCTTTCTCACGGCTTTCCGGAAAGTCTTCGACGAACCTGGACGGAAGACCTCATCCGCATCATCTCTGCTACGCCTCCGTCAGGGAAGTCTCACCGTGGGCCAATATGCCATACGGTTCCGTACCCTTGCCTCGGAGCTGGCCTGGGATAACGACGCTCTGGTATCTGTCTTCTGGGAGGGTCTGTGCGGCCGTATTAAAGATGAACTTGCCGGTTGAGACATTCCTACCACTCTCGATGACCTAATAACTCTTGCCACCCGGATTGACCTACGGTTCCAGGAGCGTGCCAAAGAAGTCACCCGTGAGAGGAGGTTTCCACGTCTAGATCCTACTTTTCAGAAATCCGTCACTCCCTCCGTTTCTCCCCAGGTACACTCTCCTGAGCCTATGCAGGTCGACCAGACCAAGATGGTCAAAACCCGTCAGGACTTACGCCGTGCCGAGGGGAGCTGCTTCTACTGTGGCAGTAAGGAGCACCGGATCCGTACCTGCCTGGAGAGGTCGGGAAACGCCTGTGTCTAGGTTCGCTCAGAGAGGTCGACCTAGACAAGAATAAATCCTCTCCATCTCTGCTGCTGTCAGTCTCAATTATCTGCGGGGAGAATCGTTATTTCGAACTAGCCCAACTTGACTCTGGAGCGGCCGGGAATCTTATTTCACAGGCCCTGGTAGAAAAATACCGCATTCCCACCAAACCTCTGGCTATACCATTATCTGTCGCTGCTGTGGATGGGGGCCTCTTATCACGTCCCATCCAACTCATCACCGAATCCGTAACTCTGCAGGTGGGAATGCTGCATTCTGAGAGCATCTCTTTTCATGTTCTGCCTGGACTCTCTCACGCCCTTTTACTAGGTCTACCTTGGCTCCAGAGACATGCACCCGTGCTTGACTGGCAGACCGGAGAAGTCCTTCGCTGGGGACAGGACTGTCATAAGACTTGTTTGGTTCCTGTTCATCCCGCCCGTCCTTCTCCTACCCCAACTAATCTACCTGGACTTCCGATTCCCTATTGGTCATTTGCTGATGTCTTTAATAAAAAGGAGGCAGAGACATTACCCCCTCATAGACCATACGACTGTCCTATCGACCTGTTACCCGGTACTACGCCTCCCCGTGGGCGTATTTACCCATTGTCCGCTGCTGAGACCCGGTCGATGTCCGAATATATTGAGGAGAATTTGGCCAGGGGATTCATCCGGAAATCTACCTCCCCGGCAGGAGCAGGCTTCTTTTTCGTAAAAAAGAAGGACGGCTCTCTCCGTCCCTGTATAGACTATAGAGGCCTTAACCAGATCACGGTGAAGAATAAGTACCCCCTTCCGCTCATTCCAGAATTATTTGATCGTCTGAGGGGGGCTAGAATCTTCACCAAACTGGACCTCCGTGAGGCGTACAGCCTGGTCCGTATCCGTCAAGGGGATGAATGGAAGACTGCATTCAACACCCGGGACGGCCACTATGAATATCTGGTAATGCCCTTTGGTCTCTGTAACGCTCCTGCCGTCTTTCAAGAGTTGGTCAATGACATCTTCCGGGACCTTCTCTACTCCTGCGTAGTGGTGTACCTGGACGACATCTTGGTCTTCTCTCCGGATCTCCAGACTCACCGGAGAGACGTTCGTCAGGTCCTGCTCAGGCTCAGGCAGAATCACCTCTTCGCTAAATATGAGAAGTGCCTCTTTGAGCAGACCTCGCTTCCGTTTTTGGGCTACATTATTTCTCAGACCGGCCTACGAATGGATCCAGAGAAACTGTCTGCCATCGAGAAATGGCCCCGACCGGAGGGGTTGAAGGCCATTCAGCGGTTCCTGGGCTTCGCCAACTACTACCGCCTCTTCATACCGCACTTCTTTTTCCGGACTGCCCCAATTTCCGCGCTCACCCGTAAGGGCACTAATTCCAGAGAGTGGCCGCCCGAAGCAGAGGAGGCCTTTCTTTCCTTAAAACAGGCCTTCTCTTCCGCCCCGGTGCTGCATCGCCCAGATGGCAACAAGCAGTTCTTCCTGGAGGTTGACGCCTCCTCCTCTGGAGCCGGAGGGGTACTTACCCAAAAATCATCTTCCGGGAGAATGGTAACTTGTGGCTTCTTCTCCAAACTCTTCTCCTCTTCTGAGCGCAACTATTCCATAGGAGATCGAGAGTTATTGGCCATCAAGCTGGCATTGGAGGAGTGGCGTTACCTGCTCGAAGGGGCTCTTCACCCGGTAATAATTTACACTGACCACAAGAACTTGGCTTACCTCCAGCATGCCCAGAGACTTAACCCGCGCCAAGCTCGGTGGTCCTTGTTTTTTGCTCGCTTTGATTTTATTCTTCATTTTCGCCCGGCTGACAAAAACATCAAGGCGGACGTCTTGTCCCGATCCTTTCTGGTGTCTGATCTCGAGGAAGAACCGAAACACATCATCGATCCCGCCAGAGTAATGCTGGTGGCTCCCATGAGTCTAAATCGTCTCCCTCCCGGTAAGACGTTCGTATCAGTACCTGATCGGGAGAAGATCCTACACTGGGGTCACTCGTCTAAACTAGCTGGCCACGCCGGTCAGAAAAAGACCCTTCAGCTTATTACCCGGCACTACTGGTGGCCTACCCTGCACAAGGACGTAATAGACTTTGTTTCTGCCTGTGTGTCCTGCGCCCGCAACAAGGTTCCGAGACATCTGCCAGCCGGTCGCCTCCTTCCGCTCCCAGTACCTGCTGCCCCCTGGCAGCATATAGCAATGGACTTTATAACTGATCTCCCCGTCTCTGCCGGTTGTACGGTCATTTGGGTGGTCGCTGACCGCTTTTCCAAGATGGCTCATTTCGTTCCCCTGCCAGGCCTCCCGTCTGCACCCGAGCTGGCTAAAGACTTTATCCGCCACATCTTCCGTCTTCATGGCCTGCCCCTCCACATCGTGTCGGATCGTGGGGTACAGTTCACCTCACGCTTCTGGAGAGCCACTTGTAAACTGCTAGACGTCACCCTGGACTTCTCCTCCGCTTACCACCCACAGTCTAATGGTCAAGTGGAGCGGATCAATCAGAACCTGACCAGTTACCTCCGGCACTTCGTTAATGCCCACCATTCAGACTGGGTGGATCTCCTGCCATGGGCCGAATTTTCTTACAACAATCACGAGAGCGAATCTTCCTCCAAATCCCCGTTTTTTGTTGTCTTTGGTCAGCATCCTCGGATCCCATTTCCCGTCTCCACCTCGGTGGACAATCCGGCTGCGGAATCTCTTGTTAACAAATTTTCCTCCATATGGGAGAGTACCCGATCCGCACTCCTTCTGTCATCCGAGCGTATGAAAAGACATGCTGACAAAAACCGTCTGGATCCTCCTCAATTCCGTCCAGGGGATAAGGTCTGGCTCTCGTCCAAGTATGTCCGGCTCAAGATTCCTTCCTATAAGTTAGGGCCTCGGTTCATCGGTCCTCTGGAGGTCATCAGTCAGATCAACCCGGTGGCCTATAAATTGAAACTCCCGGCCAACTTGCGGATCCCTAACTCCTTCCATGTATCTCTCCTCAAACCTGTGGTACTTAACTCTTTTTCCAAGTCTACAGGTACGCCTCCTGCTCCGGTTTCCGCTGAAAACGAATTTGTGGTAGAGAACATTCTGGCCACCAAAAGGGTAAGAGGGAAGACCTTTTTTCTAGTAGATTGGAAGGGGTTTGGTCCTGAAGAGAGAACGTGGGAGCCCCGGGAGAACATCCATGCCCCTCTCATCCTAGCTAAATTTCTCTCTGGCCTAAAAAAGGGGGGGCCTAAAGGGGGGGGTACTGTAGCGCCGGCGTCCCTGCCCTCTGCTAGGCAGGGACGCTGTTCCCCTCACCCCTCTGCTCCGAGCCCGGCGTCCTCCTCCCGCTCTGCTGGCAGCGCGCGCTCCTTCCCGGCCACTGTGCTTAGGGCGCGCGCGCGCGCTCCCTCCCTCTTAAAGGGGCCGCGCGCGCCGTCCTAAGGAGTCCCCGGCCAATGGCCGGAGGACTTCACCATATATAAGGCACCTCCTCCAAAATGGAGGTGCCCGAGCAATGTTGTTGCACTGTTCACTACTCAGCTTCAGCCCTCAGGTCCCGTTGCCAGTTACCTGCCAGTTACCTGCCAGAAACCTGCCAGTTTGCTGTCTGTTTCCTGCCTGACATTCCTCCTACCTGCTTACTAGCCTGAGGTCCGACGGTCTGCCTTCCTACTCCTGTCAGTCTGTCTATGGACCAGCTTGCCCGCTCACCTGGGAGCGCACATCTGCTACCTGCCTGCTAGCCTACCTGGAGGCTCCGCCGTCACGTGCTGTGACCACCTGCCATTCCAGAGACTCCTGCCCGCTCACCTGGGAGCGCACATCTGCTACCTGCCTGCTAGCCTACCTGGAGGCTCCGCCGTCACGTGCTGTGACCACCTGCCATTCCAGAGACTCCTGCCCGTTCACCTGGGAGCGCTCATCTGCTGCCTGTCTGTTGGCCTACCTGGAGGCTCCGCCGTCACATGCTGTGACCAACCGTTTATCCAGAGACTCTCGCTTGCTCACCTGGGAGCACACATCTACCATCTGCCTGCTAGCCTACCTGGAGGCTCAGCCATCACAGGTCGTACCTACCCTTTACCCAGAGACTGCCCCGGTCACTTGCCGTGACCTCCTGCCCGTTCATCCAGAGACTGCCCCGGTCACTTGCCGTGACCCCCTGCCCGTTCATCCAGAGACTGCCCCGGTCACTTGCCGTGACCCCTGCCCGTTCATCCAGAGACTACCCCGGTCACTTGCCGTGACCTCCAGCCCGTTCACCCAGAGACTGTTCCGGTCACCTGCTGTGACTGCCTGCCCATCTTCCCTGGTCGCCACCCGCTCCCTTACAAGGACCGCCCCCTTGTATAGTAGCTCAGAGGTTCCGCCTCCCAGACCCGTTACAGTAGCTAATGCTTTCATTAAGGCCCAATGGATGGAGAGTTTTCAGTACCCAGATCCATCTACTCTCCTTTTGGGCCAAAAGTTGGCTCACCTGATATTCGTCTACCCAAAAAATTGGGAGGGATGTTATAATGATAGTGGCTTCTAGTAAGGTGGTCTCGAAGGTTTCTAGCCTTCCTGAAGGTGATCTGTGGTCTAGATGACAAATAATGGGACAGAACAGGGTCTGCCATGAGGATTGGCTAAGATCTGGCTAGGCAATCGCGTACATCAGATGCCCCTGAATTGAATGTGGTGATAAATCGTATCAAATTATTATCTTTGGTTGGTTTGACCGCATATAGGGAGTCATGGCGCGTGGTGTATTTAGCGCGGTGAAAGGCTCTCTTCACATCACGGAGGCTATAACCCCTCTCCCTAAATCTGGTCATAAGATCTCGTGATTGTATCAGGAAATTGGCATCCGAGGAACACAATCGTCGTAAGAACTGTCCTATAGGGACAGCATTAATCATGTGTTTGGGATGTGCAGATGATGCGTGTAAGAGAGAATTCACCGCAGATGGCTTACGATAAACCATGCTCTGAAGTGTATCGCTCTCATCGCGCATGACTCTCACATCAAGGAACTCAATAACTGAAGAATCAACCTGATAAGTCAGGTGAATATTGTAATTATTAGTATTGAGTTCACCATGAAGGAGTCCAATGTTTCTGAAGAACCCTGCCAGATCAGAAAGATGTCGTCAATGTACCACGCCCAAAAGAGGACGCAGTCCAATGACGACAGCCGGTCTGACTGGAAGAGGTCTCTTTCCCACAGCCCCAGGAACAGGTTGGCGTAAGATGGGGTGAAAGGTGCTCCCATTGCTGTTCCCTGAAGCTGCAGGAAGTATGACCCCTTGAACACAAAAAAATTATGAGAAAGACTAAATTCCAATAACTCCAGAATGAAGGAAACCATATTATTTGAATGATTGGCTGATTGTAAGAAAAAAGCAAGCTGCTCTGTTCAGACACAAATATTTCTGTTTAAAAGATTCTGGTGTAGGCCAGAGAACTAGAACTGTGGTTTTCCTCTTTCACGGTTCAAATCTGGGTGTAATCCACCTTTTTGCATAAAAAAAACAGTTTGAGTGTCTCGCTGACTGTTCAGACACAAATATATCTGTTTAAAAGATTCTGGTGTAGACCAGAGAACTAGAATTGTGGTTTTCCTCTTCAACGGTTCAAATCTGGATGTAATTCACCTTTTTGCCTTTTTTACATAAAAAAAACAGTTTCAGTGTCTCGCTGACTGTTCAGACACAAATATATCTGTTTAAAAGATTCTGGTGTAGGCCAGAGACATAGAACTGTGGTTTTCCTCTTCCACGGTTCTAATCTCCTTTTTATTACCCTTTTGACATTGATAGTGTGAGTGTAAGCTATTTTACTTCATTTACAATGGGCAAGGCGCACAGCAAGGGACGTGGAACTGGACGTTCTGGTGATGGTGCGTGCAGAGGACGGGGCCGTGGCCAAGGTGAAAATGTGCCACAACCAACAGCCACATCTTCTCGCTCCCAGTTCTTGACCGAATTACTAGGGAAGCACACAACAACACCACTATTGCCAACTGATCAGTGTGAACAGGTTATTAATTGGATAGCAGAAAATACTTCCAGTTACCTGGGCACCACCACCTCCGGTCTGTCTTCCACACGGTCAAGTCTTAGTAGCCGTGAGTCTCGACCGCATACTCCTCCTCACCCTGATGCTCCTTCCTCCCACCATGCCGAGTGTCATCAGACAGCAACTGATCCCACAGTTGGACACTCTGAAGAGCTGTTCACTGGTCCATTTCCATATTTGTGCCCCTCGCCTGCTCCGCTTGAAGTGGTGGAAGAGGAGATCCCATGTAGCGATGGCCAAATATTTGAACAGCCACGGCCACAGGAAGGCGACGCTGGCAATTTGTCACAAGAGGTGGACGATGACGAGACACAATTGCCACGAAGTGAGGAGGAGGACCGTGGTGCGGAAGTGGAAGAGGAGGAGGTGGTGGATGATCTAGTAACTGACCCAATGTGGCGGGAGGACACGCAGAGCGAGGCCAGCAGCACACACGGGGAGGGAGGCAGAGTACCCCAACAGGCAGGAAGAAGCAGTGTGGTGGCCGCAGACAGAAGGCAGGCAATCGTTCCCCGTAACACCAACACGAGGGACATTGCCAGTACAACCAGTAGGTCTTCCAGAGTCTGGAATTTTTTTAAAGACTCTGCTGATAACCCGAAAAAGGCCATTTGTACCACCTGCCAGGCAAGCATCAGCAGGGGTGACAAAACTACCAGCCTGACCAGCACCAGCATGATCAGGCACATGTCAGCAAAGCACCCGACTTTGTGGGGCGAACCCCAGGGTCCACGACCAGTGTCAGCGGGTGTCACCACTGCTTCTTCCGCTGTTGTGCATGTAAGAGAACCCCTGTTGTGCGTGCAAGGCAATCCCCTGTCCATACTGCATGCAAAGATGACCACTCCTCTCAGTCTTCACTTGTTATGGCAGTTTCTCAAGAAACAGCATCAACATCCACGTCCACGTCCCACCACAGCGTTCAATTGTCCATATCCCAGACCTTTGAACGAAAGCGCAAATTCGCAGCCAACGCCCCACAGGCCACAGTCCTAAATTCGCATATTTCACGACTGCTTGCTTTGGAAATGCTGCCTTTTAGGCTGGTGGAGACGGAATCCTTCAGCAACCTTATGGCGGTGGCCGTCCCTCGGTACTCGGTCCCCAGCCCACACTATTTTGCCCGGTGCGCCATCCCCTCACTACACAAGCACGTGTCCCAAAACATCTGCCATGCCCTCAACAACGCAGTTACTGTGAGAGTCCACCTGACAACAGACACGTGGACAAGTGCTTGTGGCCAGGAACGGTACATCTCCCTGACGGCACACTGGGTAAACATAGTGGAAGCCGGGACCCAGTCGGACCTTGGGACGGAACACATCCTCCCCACACCGAGGATTGCGGGCCCTATGTCAGTCAGAGTTGCCCCCACAGTGTACAGCTCCTGCGCATCATCCTCCTCCTCCTCCTCATGTTCAGCCTCCATCTCAGATATCACCACATCAGTTACAAGCTGGAAGCACTGCTGTACTGCCTCAGCCAGGTGGCAACAGGCTATGCTGAAACTCATAAGCTTAGGTGATAAACCTTACACTGCTTGTGAGTTGTGGACAGCTGTGAAAGAGCAGGCAGATCTGTGGCTGAGACCGCTGAACCTACATCCAGGCATGGACATCAATTTATGTTCCAGTTCACACCTTCAGGTTTTTTCTTTGCAGTTAGTATGCTTGAGTGCATATAAAAGGGTGTGGCCGCCCTTTGTCTGGGCTGGGACGCTGATCCTGCCGCGGTTTTATGCTTGCACTAGGGACCCAGTCTCTCTGTCCTTGACCATATGTATGTCACTTGACAAATGGTAAGGTTTTTAATATTAGAGTTAGGACTGTCCCACAAGGGATGCCGTGACGTGGCGGGACAGCTTTTACATTATTTTGATCAAAATTATGTTAACTAAATACCCTTTATTATTTATTATTATTTTTGCACTGTGCGATTTTTACATTTACTTTTAATCATTTGGGTATTTTTCTTGTCTTTGGTTTCTCTTTGTCTAATGGCCTTGTGTGAACATGCAGTTACATTTTGCATGCACATCAATTTATGTTCCAGTTCACACCTTCAGGTTTTTTCTTTGCAGTTAGTATGCTTGAGTGCATATAAAAGGGTGTGGCCGCCCTTTGTCTGGGCTGGGACGCTGATCCTGCCTCGGTTTTATGCTTGCACTAGGGATCCAGTCTCTCTGTCCTTGACCATATGTATGTCACTTGACAAATGGTAAGGTTTTTAATATTAGAGTTAGGACTGTCCCACAAGGGATGCCGTGACGTGGCGGGACAGCTTTTACATTATTTTGATCAAAATTATGTTAACTAAATACCCTTTATTATTTATTATTATTTTTGCACTGTGCGATTTTTACATTTACTTTTAATCATTTGGGTATTTTTCTTGTCTTTGGTTTCTCTTTGTCTAATGGCCTTGTGTGAACATGCAGTTACATTTTGCATGCACATCAATTTATGTTCCAGTTCACACCTTCAGGTTTTTTCTATGCCCTCAACAATGCAGTTACTGTGAGAGTCCACCTGACAACAGACACGTGGACAAGTGCTTGTGGCCAGGAACGGTACATCTCCCTGACGGCACACTGGGTAAACATAGTGGAAGCCGGGACCCAGTCGGACCTTGGGACGGAACACATCCTCCCCACACCGAGGATTGCGGGCCCTATGTCAGGCAGAGTTGCCCCCACAGTGTACAGCTCCTGCGCATCATCCTCCTCCTCATGTTCAGCCTCCATCTCAGATATCACCACATCAGTTACAAGCTGGAAGCACTGCTGTACTGCCTCAGCCAGGTGGCAACAGGCTATGCTGAAACTCATAAGCTTAGGTGATAAACCTCACACTGCTTGTGAGTTGTGGACAGCTGTGAAAGAGCAGGCAGATCTGTGGCTGAGACCGCTGAACCTACATCCAGGCATGGTCGTGTGTGACAATGGCCGTAACCTGGTGGCGGCTCTGAGGCGAGGCGAGATCACACACGTACCATGCCTGGCTCATGTGCTTAACCTCGTGGTTCAGCGGTTTCTTAAATTGTACCCCGAGTTGCCAGATCTGCTCGTCAAAGTACGCCGCCTGTCAGCTAATTTTCGGAAGCCGGCTACAGCTTCCGCCGCCCTTGCTGTGTTGCAGCAGCGTTTGCAGCTTCCGGCACACCGACTGGTGTGTGATGTTCCCACATGTTGGAACTCTACCCTCCACATGTTGCAAAGGATTTGTGAGCAGAAGAGAGCAGTTGTGGAGTACCAGCTGCAACAAGGCCGTTGATATTCAGGTCAGACTCCACACATAAGACCTCAGGAGTGGACCTGGATGTCTGACATATGTACCATCCTGACAAACTTTGAGGAGTCCACCAAGATGGTGAGTGGCGATGACGCCATCATTAGCGTCAGCATCCCACTTGTCTGTCTTTTGCAACGCTCTCTGCAGAGAATTACAGAGGAGGCATTGCAGCCAGAGTATGATGAGATGGATCAAGAAGCCATAGCGGGTGATTACACACAGCCCAGCCTCATCTCATCCCAACGTGCATTGGGGGACAATGAGGGAGAGGAGGAGGAAGAACAGGAGCTGGTATCATGCGCTGTAGACGGTAGTACCTGTACAACTGTCATACCGTTGGTTCAGAGTGGGTGGCCTGAGGACAGGGGGGAGGAGGAGGAGGAGGAGAGCATGATCAGTCATCATCTTGGTGAGGACACGGAAGTCTTGCCCATTACCAGTCTGGCACGCATGGCTGACTTTATGTTACGCTGCCTTAACCGTGACCCTCGCGTTGGCAAAATGTTGGGTGACAGTCATTACTGGTTGGTGACACTTTTAGACCCCCGCTACAAGGAGAACTTTCACTCTCTTATTCTTGAGGTGGAGAGGTCTACAAAAATGGAGCAGTACCAGAAGGCCCTTGCTGCAGAACTGTTAAAAAAATTCCCATCTGAACACGCTAGCGGCAGAGGTCACAGTTCGTTGCCCAACCAAGGCGTACAGGCGAGAGAGACGCGACTCCAATCCAGCAGAGGCAGGGGAACACTGTCAACGTTCTGGGACAGTTTTCTGAGACCCGCCCAGCTTACAAGTTCTGAGGCGCGGGGTACTCTCACAAGGAGTGGAAAGTTTCAAAAGATGGTGAGGGAGTACCTTGCCGACCGTACCAGCGTCCTCCGCGATTCCTCTGTGCCTTTTAATTATTTGGTATCACTGGACACTTGGAATGAATTCGCTCTGTACGCCTTGAAGGTCCTGGCCTGCCCTGCCGCTAGCGCGTTATCGGAGCGTGTTTTTAGTGCCGCTGGGGGAATTATAACTGATAAGCGCACTCGCCTGTCAACTGACAATGCTGACAAGCTGACCCTTATCAAAATGAATAAGGGCTGGATTGGGCCAGACTTCTCAACACCACCAAATGACAGCAGAGTAACATAAAGTCAAATCCACTGTGTTATTTCGGGAGGTGTATTCCCATGCACGGCTTCACACCCACACATGGGTATACGCTTCCTCATTTCGGATGTTTTTTGTTCTTCTCCTTATCCTCAGCCTCCACCACCACTATAACACCAGGGTGACCGTGGTCCGTGTTGCCAGCATTGCAAGGTCCTCCGTCCTAATTTTTGGCAGCTTTTGCTTGGAAGGCATAGGCAAAGACTATGGGAGACCCACTCCCCAATAATGGGAATAATGTTTTTAATATGCTGTACTGCATGGCTCTTGTAAGGGGCATTGCAAGTTCCTCCATCCTAATTTTTGGCAGCTTTTTCTTGGAAGGCATAGGTAAAAGACTATGGGAGACCCACTCCCCAATAATGGGAATAATGTTTTTAATATGCTGTACTGCATGGCTCTTGTAAGGGGCATTAAAATCGTCTTGTTAAGCTACTGTGACCTCCACGTCTCTTCCAAAGGTCATTGATATTGTCTTTTTTTCCACTGGGACCTCCACGTCTCTTCCAAGGTGCATTAAAACTGTCTTGTTAAGCTACTGCGACCTCCACGTCTCTTCCAAGGGGCATTAAAACCGTCTTGTTAAACCACTCTGAACTCCACGTCTCTTCCAAGGGGCATTAAAATCGTCTTGTTAAGCTACTGTGACCTTCACGTCTCTTCCAAGGGGCATTAATATTGTCTTTTTATTCCACTGCGACCTCCACCACTCTTTCAAGGGGCATTGATATTGACTTTTTATTCCACTGGGACCTCCACGTCTCTTCCAAGGGGCATTAAAACCGTCTTGTTAAACCACTCTGAACTCCACGTCTCTTCCAAGGGGCATTAAAACCATCTTGTTAAGCTACTGTGACCTCCACGTCTGGTCCAAGGGACATTAAAACTGTCTTGTTAAACCACTCTGAACTCCACAGCTCTTCCAAGGGGCATTGAAATGTTGTTTTTAATTACCTCTAACCTCCACGACTCTTCCAACGGGCATTACATTTCCTCCTAATTTTAGTCAGCTTTTGCTTTTCAATGCATAAGCGAACACTAAGGGAGACCCACTCCCCAATAATGGGTAGAAGATTTTTAGTACGCTGTAATCCACGTGTGTTTCCAGGGGCATTGCAGTTCCTCATAATTTTTGGAAAGCCTTCCATTCACTGCTTAGGCCAACAGTGTACAGGAGACCCAGTTGCTATAAATGGAAAAAACGGTTTAGTTAAGGCCCTCTGACCTCCATGTCACTTCCAAGGGGCATAGGAGTGCTTCGAAATTTTTGGTAGGCATTGCACTCACTGTATGCTCTATAACTGTGTAGCCGAACCGCTCCTTTTGGTACAGAAACATATCCTACAAGACATGTGTGGTTGACTGGCCTGATATTGATGTGAATGGTCCCTGTTCCTCCTGCTCTTTCTCCTTTGCCACCACCTCATCCATCATTCATCACCTGAAGCTTTGTTTTAACTGGAGTCATAGAAATGGGATAGTAGCAGGAAAACATCCAGCAATCCTCGGAGGAGGTAGGATATGCGCCAAAACGCTGACCACCTCAGGCCTAGCCGCTACTACATACATGCGCTTGCATTCCAAGGAACAGAAAGCTAAGGAGATGGATGGCCTCATGATCATGAATAATTTACTCGTTGTGTAGGAGGCCGACCACTGCTGCTGTCTACCTTCTGAACTTTGTGTTGAAGCCTGATTGACCCAGGACCCGCAATCCTCTATGTCTGGAGGACGTGTTGCATCTCAGTGTCCAACTGTGTCCTGGCTTCCACAATATTAACCCAGTGTGAAGGCCTCAGTGAGATGAACCATCCCTGGCAACATTCACTTGTCCACGTGTTGTGGTTAGGCTGTCCTTCCCACTAAATGCACTGGGGAGGGCACAGGTAATGTTTTGGCATGCGCGCTTGTGTATAAGACGCACCGGGACAAATAGGGGCAGCTGGGGACTGTTTATGGACACCCGGCCGCCCCCTGGTGGCAGGGGACCAAGCGTGGACACCCGGCCGCCGGGCGGCTGGGGATTGAGTATGGATACCAGGTCTCCGACGCAGCCATGACGTGGTGGCCAGATTCCACCTCCACATGCCTAAAAGGCCCAATTTCAAGTGCAAGCAGTATGGTATTGCAGCCTGGGGGTGGGTGGGTGGCAGGCTGCATACTTGCACTTGCATTGCAAGGAATGGGGGAGGTACAATTGAACATTGCCCTGGGACAAGGACTTGCACGGGGATAGTTGCAAGTCTGAATCTTCTGATGCGGCAAGGATCACTTCTGATGGGCACCCTTTTAGGCCGTGACCTGGGTGTCAGAGATGCTTCCAGGGGTCTTCCCCATGCTGTTCCCATGTCTTTTCAGCACTGTATGCATGTGTCACACAGCACATGGCCAGATAAGGTTGTAAAATGTTAAAATTACATTTCCCGGTGAATGCATTTGTCACGGTTGAAAGCAATACAAAAGTGCAAAAACGCATAAAAAATGCTACTTGTGAACATAGCCTAAGGTGTGGAGGAGTATTTTTGTTTTTGGTTATTTATTTTACCTTATACACAAGTCTTTACCCTGGAAAGGAAGTTCCTTAACATATTACACAGGAAAACCATTTCAGTTTCGTTTTTGAACTTTTTATTGTGAGCCCGTTAAAGTGGCTTAATACCTCTGACCACGTTGTTGACAGCAGTGACCTGGGGGTCAGAAACGCTTCCTGGGGCGATCCCCATGCTGCCCTCCTGTCATTTGAGCACTGTCACTATCGTTTTGGGCACTTTTTAGGTTTTCTACAGACTGCTGGGGGTGCCGCCGCAAAAATGCTCGGGTCTCCCATAGACTAACATTGGGCTCGTTGCTCGGGTCGAGCACCCGAGTATCATGGTGAGCTCGGCCCGAGCTTCGAGTACCCGAGCATTTTAGTGCTTGATCAACACTAGTGTTGAGCCACCCCCGTAGTGTTCGAGTTCGGTTCGGTTCGTCGAACACCCGTATGTTCGCCGAACTGTTCGTCGAACTGTTCGTCGAACACCGTTAAAACCAATGGCAGGCAAACAAAAACACATAGAAACACATAGAAAACACCTTCAACAGTGTCCAAAAGCTGACAAACTGCTCAGAAGACACAACTAACACATGGAAAAGTGACAAGTACATATAGTCATGCCGAAAGAAAAGAGGTGGAGGAGTAAAAGGAGGGGGAGACACAGATATAGGCATGTCATGCCCTTCTAAAACCAAAAAAGTGCGAAGCCGACACGGCCAGTCCGTTCCTGCCCGTGCGACCTCCGTGTCGCCGGGTTTGTGCCAGAGCTGCGGTGGACCCTGACGGCCCCCCCCCTCCCAATACTGGTGCCTGTCCGCTGGTGGGTCGAGCGAGCCCCCCTGCGGTGGAGGCAGGTCTAAGCTTTTTAATTTAAATTGTCTCTCTAATTTGAATGAATACACTTTAAATCCTTTTACAAGAATCTATTGGAGGGCAAGTCTCATGCCAGCAGCCGCGTAATTCCAGCTCCAGTAGCGTCCACTAAAGCTGCTGCAGTTAAAATGCTTTTATAAGGATCGAGCTTGGCGGTCCCCCGCAAGGCGTCCTACCGCCAATCCCAGCCCCTGTGCCTTGGGGTGCCTCCCCGATGCTCTTCACTGAGTGTCTCGGGGGCCCGAACCATTTCCTTTGAAAAAATTAAGTGTCCAAACTACAGGTGGTGTAGCTTGCTTAACATCTGGGATAATCCGCTGACTAGCAGACACTGCTACTATGCACAAAGTATTTCCTGGGCTAGATGCAGTTAAAAATTTGTAATTAGATACTCTCGTTGGATGCTGAGAAAGCACTCCATAGGGTCTCCTGGCACGCCATATATTATTCCCTTAAAAAGCTTGGGGTAGGGGTCTAGGGGACCCTTTTATAGGCAAAATCATGGCCCTGTATCGCAATACGTCACCTAGGCTGAAGATAAATGGAACATTTTCATCACCTTTCATAATCACCAATGGGACAAGGCAGGGATGTCCTCTGTCCCCTCTCTTATACATCCTAGTGACGGAGCACCTGCTCTCATCAATTCGCCATAACCCCAATATTAGGTGGATTGAGGTGGGAGGCACCGAGTACAAGTGCTCTGCATTTGCTGATGATGTCCTAGTATATATCACTCAATCACATATATCCATCCCTGCTGTTATGGCTGAAATAGATCACTTTGTTACATTGTCAAATTTTAAAATCAATGCAGTGAAGTCTGAGGCCCTCGATGTCTCCCTCCCCAAATCCATACAGGATTCCATCCAGTCCAACTTTCCCTTTGCCTTGCCCTCACAGGGTATCAAATACTTAGGAATTCCTATTCACAGAGACCTCTCCCGTCTATGTTATCTTAATTTTGGGCCCTTAATTGAACAACCCCATACAGACCACGGTTGGCAAGTTAGAACTGTAAGATTCACTACGTGAACCACTGGTGTTTTGTGGAAAAACACATGTACACTGTGTTCCAAATTATTATGCAAAAAGTGTTTAGGAGTGATAAAGGAAGAATTTTTTTGTTTGTCAGTTAAACTCATTGATGGTGATGTGTGTCAGGGCTCTTTATATCACTGTAAGCAATTGCAGACACCTGTGCTAATTAGTTTGGCAGGTGTGTCCAATGACAGGCAAGACTACTTAAGAAAGATATCCCACATTATTAAGCAGCCTACATTTTCTGCCAAAATGGGAAAGAAAAAGGATGTGTCGGCTGCTGAGAAGCAACAAATTGTGGAGTGTTTAGGTCAAGGCATGACTACAATCAACATTGCCAAGACACTTCATCCTGATCATCGCACAATCAAGAAGTATGTAGCTGATTCACAGTACACACGTGTGCGTGCTGATAAGGGAAAATTGAGGACTCATTCCTACAGGCAATTACGTCAGGTTAAAAGAGCAGCAGCAAAAAAGCCTTGTCATAGCAGCAGACAAGATTTTGAAGCTGCTGGTGCCTCCAACGTCCCCAGAACAACAAGATGCAGGGTCCTTCAGAGGTTTGGAGCTGTGCGTAAGCCATCCTGTTGACCTCCTCTATCCACTGTACACAAGCAGAAACGGCTCCAGTGGACCAAACAATACATGAAGACTGACTTCAAAACTGTTTTGTCCACTGATGAGTGCCGTGCAACGCTCGATGGTCCAGATGGATGGAGTGGAGAAAGGCTGTGTAACGGGTCCGGGAGGCGGACTGTAACGGGTCCGGGAGGCGGAACCTCTGAGCTACTATACAAGGGGGCGGCCCTTGTAAGGGAGCGGGTGGCAGTCTCTGGGTGAACGGACAGGGAGTTACGGCAAGTGATCAGGGCAGTCTCTGGGTAAGGGGTAGGTACGACCTGTGATGGCAGAGCCTCCGGGTAGGCTAGCAGGCAGGTGGTAGATGTGTGCTCCCAGGTGAGCAAGCGAGAGTCTCTGGAATAGCTGATGGTCACCGCACGTGACAACGGGACCTCCGGGCTGGCAAGCAGGCAGGTAACGGAGATGCGCTCCCAGGTGAGCGGGCAAGAGTCTCTGAGATAGCTGGTGGTCACAGCACGTGACAACGGAGCCTCCGGGCTGGCAAGCAGGCAGATAACGGAGAAGCGCTCCCAGGTGAGCGGGCAAGCTGGTCCATAGACAGACTGACCGGAGTAGTAAGGCAGACCGTCGGACCTCAGGCAAGCAGGCAGGTAGCTGACATGCGCTCCCAGGTGAGCGGGCAGGCTGGTCCTTAGACAGACTGACAGGAGAAGTAAGGCAGACCGTCGGACCTCAGACTGGCAGACAGGTAACAAGTATTCAGGCAGGAATCAGGCAGGTAACTGGCAGGTACTGGCAGGTAACTAGCAGGAAACTGGCAGGTAACTGGCAACGGGACCTGAGGGCTGAAGCACAGGTGAGACACAGGTGCAAACAACATTGCTCGGGCACCTCCATTTTGGAGGAGGTGCCTTATATATGATGAAGTCCTCCGGCCATTGGCCGGGGACTCTTTAGGGCGGCGCGCGCGGCCCCTTTAAGAGGAGGGGAGCGCGCGCGCGCGCGCCCTAAGCACAGGGGCCGGGAAGGAGCGCGCGCTGAGAGCAGAGCAGGAGGAGGACGCCGGGACGGAGCGCGCGCTGACAGCAGAGCGGGGGAAGGAAGCCGGGCACGGAGCAGAGCGGTGAGAGGAGCAGCGTCCCTGCCTAGCAGAGGGCAGGGACGCCGGCACTACAGTACCCCCCCCTTTAGGCCCCCCCTTTTTTAGGCCAGACAGAAATTTAGCTAGGATGAGAGGGGCATGGATGTTCTCCCGGGGCTCCCACGTTCTCTCCTCAGGACCAAACCCCTTCCAATCTACCAGGAAAAAGGTCTTTCCTCTTACCCTTTTGGTGGCAAGAATGTTCTCTACCTCAAACTCGTCCACAGCAGAAACCGGAGCAGGAGGCGTACCTGTAGACTTGGAAAAAGAGTTAAGTACCACAGGTTTGAGGAGAGACACATGGAAGGAGTTAGGGATCCGTAAGTTGGCCGGGAGTTTCAATTTATAGGCCACCGGGTTGATCTGACTGATGACCTCCAGTGGGCCGATGAACCGAGGCCCTAACTTATAGGAAGGGATCTTGAGCCGGACATATTTGGACGAGAGCCAGACTTTATCCCCAGGGCGGAATTGAGGAGGGTCCAGACGTTTTTTGTCAGCGTGTCTTTTCATACGCTCGGATGACAGAAGAAGTGCGGACCGGGTACTCTCCCATATGGAGGAAAATTTGTTAACAAGAGATTCCGCAGCCGGATTGTCCGCCGAGGTGGAGACGGGAAACGGGATCCGAGGATGCTGACCGTAGACTACAAAAAATGGGGATTTGGAGGAAGACTCGCTCTCGTGATTGTTGTACGAGAATTCGGCCCATGGCAGGAGATCCACCCAGTCAGAATGGTGGGCATTAACGAAGTGCCGAAGGTAACTGGTCAGGTTCTGATTGATCCGCTCCACTTGACCATTAGACTGTGGGTGGTAAGCGGAGGAGAAGTCCAGGGTGACGTCCAGCAATTTACAAGTGGCTCTCCAGAAACGGGAAGTGAACTGTACCCCACGATCCGACACGATGTGACGGGGCAGGCCATGAAGACGGAAGATGTGGCGGATAAAGTCTTTAGCCAGCTCGGGTGCAGACGGAAGACCTGGCAGTGGAATGAAGTGAGCCATCTTGGAGAAGCGGTCAGCGACCACCCAAATGACCGTACAACCGGCAGAGACAGGCAGATCAGTAATGAAGTCCATCGCTATATGCTACCAGGGGGCAGCAGGTACTGGCAGAGGTAGGAGGCGGCCGGCCGGCAGGTGTCTCGGAACTTTGTTGCGGGCGCAGGACACACAGGCAGAAACAAAGTCTATTACATCCTTGTGCAGGTTAGGCCACCAGTAGTGCCGGGTAATAAGCTGGAGGGTCTTTTTCTGACCGGCGTGGCCAGCTAATTTAGACGAATGACCCCAGTGTAGAATCTTCTCCCGATCAGGTACTGGTACGAACGTCTTACCAGGAGGAAGACGATTTAGACTCACGGGAGCCACCTGCATTACTCTGGCGGGATCGATGATATGTTTCGGATCCTCCTCGAGATCAGACACCAGAAAGGATCGAGACAAGGCATCCGCCTTGACGTTTTTGTCAGCCGGGCGAAAATGAAGGACAAAATCAAAACGAGCAAAAAACAAGGACCACCGGGCTTGGCGCGGGTTAAGTCTCTGGGCATGCTGGAGGTAAGCCAAGTTCTTGTGGTCAGTGTAAATTATTACCGGGTGAAGAGCCCCCTCGAGCAGGTAACGCCACTCCTCCAATGCCAGTTTGATGGCCAATAACTCTCGGTCTCCTATGGAATAGTTGCGCTCAGAGGAGGAGAAGAGTTTAGAGAAGAAGCCACAAGTTACCATCCTCCCGGAAGATGATTTTTGAGTAAGTACCGCTCCGGCTCCAGAGGAGGAGGCGTCAACTTCCAGGAAGAACTGCTTGTTGCCATCTGGGCGATGCAGCACCGGGGCGGAAGAGAAGGCCTGTTTAAGGGAAAGAAAGGCCTCCTCTGCTTCGGGTGGCCACTCTTTGGGATTAGTACCTTTACGGGTGAGCGCAGAAATTGGGGCCGTCCGGGAAGAGAAGTGTGGTATGAAGAGGCGGTAGTAGTTGGCGAAGCCCAGGAAACGCTGAATGGCCTTCAACCCCTCCGGTCGGGGCCATTTCTCGATGGCAGACAGTTTCTCAGGATCCATTTGAAGGCCGGTCTGAGAGATAATGTAGCCCAGAAACGGAAGCGAGGTCTGCTCAAAGAGGCACTTCTCAAATTTAGCGTAGAGATGGTTCTGCCTTAGCCTGAGCAGGACCTGATGAACGTCCCTCCGGTGAGTCTGGAGATCCGGAGAGAAGACCAAGATGTCGTCCAGGTACACCACTACGCAGGAGTAGAGAAGGTCCCGGAAGATGTCATTGACCAACTCTTGAAAGACGGCAGGAGCGTTACAGAGACCAAAGGGCATTACCAGGTATTCATAGTGGCCGTCCCGGGTGTTGAATGCCGTCTTCCATTCATCCCCCTGACGAATACGAACCAGGTTGTACGCCCCACGAAGGTCCAGTTTGGTGAAGATCCTAGCCCCCCTCAGACGATCAAATAATTCTGGAATGAGCGGAAGGGGGTACTTATTCTTCACCGTGATCAGGTTTAGGCCTCTATAGTCTATACAGGGACGGAGAGAGCCGTCCTTCTTTTTGACGAAAAAGAAGCCTGCTCCCGCCGGGGAGGTAGATTTCCGGATGAATCCTCTGGCCAGATTCTCCTCAATATATTCGGACATTGACCGGGTCTCAGCAGCGGATAAAGGATAGATACGCCCACGGGGAGGAGTAGTACCGGGTAGCAGATCGATGGGACAGTCGTATGGTCTATGTGGTGGTAATGTCTCTGCCTCCTTTTTATTAAAGACATCTGCATAAGACCAATAAGGAATCGGAAGTCCAGGTAGATTAGCTGGGGTAGGAGAGGGACGAACGGGATGGACGGGAACCAGGCAGGTCTTATGACAGTCTTGTCCCCAGCGAAGGACCTCTCCGGTTTGCCAGTCTAGCACGGGTGCATGTCTCTGGAGCCAGGGCAGACCTAGCAAGAGGGCGTGAGAGAGTCCAGGCAGAACATGAAAGGAGATACTTTCAGAATGCAGCATTCCCACCTGCAGGGTAATGGATTCGGTGATGAGTTGAATGGGGCGAGGTAAAAGGCCCCCATCCACGGCAGCGACAGACAAGGGTACAGCCAGAGGTTTGGTGGGGATGCGGTATTTCTCAACCAGGGACTGTGAAATAAGGTTCCCGGCTGCTCCAGAGTCAAGTTGGGCTAGTTCGAAATAACGGTTCTCCCCGTAGATGATCGAAACTGACAACAGCAGGGATGGAGAGGATTTATTCTTGTCTAGGTGGACCCCTCTGAGCGAACCTAGACACAGGCGTTTCCCGACCTCTCCGGGCAGGCACGGATCCGGTGCTCCTTACTGCCACAGTAGAAGCAGCTCCCCTCGGCACGGCGTGAGTCCTGACGGGTTTTGACCATCTTGGTCTGGTCGACCTGCATAGGCTCAGGGGAGTGTACCTGGGGAGAGAAGGAGGGAATGACGGGTTTCTGGAAAGTAGGAGCTAAACGTGGAATCCTTCTCTCACGGGTGACCTCTTTGGCACGCTCCTGAAACCGTAGGTCAATTCGGGTGGCAAGAGTTATTAAGTCATCGAGAGTGGTAGGAATGTCCCGACCGGCAAGTTCATCTTTAATACGGCCGGACAGACCCTCCCAGAAGACGGAAACCAGAGCGTCGTTATCCCAGGCCAGCTCCGAGGCAAGGGTACGGAACCGTATGGCATATTGGCCCACGGTGAGACTCCCCTGACGGAGGCGTAGCAACGATGATGCAGATGAGGTCTTCCGTCCGGGTTCGTCGAAGACTTTCCGGAAAGCCGTGAGAAAAGCAGGCAAGTTGGACACCAGGGGGTCTCCTCTCTCCCATAGAGGATTCAGCCAGGCCAGGGCCTCCCCGGTGAGATGGGACATGATGAAGGCAATTTTGGCCCGGTCGGAGTTAAACTGGTAGGACAAAAGTTCAAAATGCAGGGTGCACTGATTCAAGAAGCCCCGAGCCTGGACGGGGTCGCCTCCGAAGCGAGGAGGTGCAGAAAGCCGGGGTCCGGGGTAGGATACCATAGTATTAGTGAGCAGCGGAGCCGCCGGATTGCAAGATATGGCACTAGCGGAGGTTGTTGGTGGATCAGACAGAGTGTTCAGGCGAGTATTAACATTCCGCAGGTGACCCAGGATGGCCTCCTGTTGGGACCTCTGACGGGACAGTTCAAGAGCGAGGTCCGAGAGCGAGGGAGCTTGGGTGCCACCGGGTTCCATGGCCCGAGCAAACTGTAACGGGTCCGGGAGGCGGACTGTAACGGGTCCGGGAGGCGGAACCTCTGAGCTACTATACAAGGGGGCGGCCCTTGTAAGGGAGCGGGTGGCAGTCTCTGGGTGAACGGACAGGGAGTTACGGCAAGTGATCAGGGCAGTCTCTGGGTAAGGGGTAGGTACGACCTGTGATGGCAGAGCCTCCGGGTAGGCTAGCAGGCAGGTGGTAGATGTGTGCTCCCAGGTGAGCAAGCGAGAGTCTCTGGAATAGCTGATGGTCACCGCACGTGACAACGGGACCTCCGGGCTGGCAAGCAGGCAGGTAACGGAGATGCGCTCCCAGGTGAGCGGGCAAGAGTCTCTGAGATAGCTGGTGGTCACAGCACGTGACAACGGAGCCTCCGGGCTGGCAAGCAGGCAGATAACGGAGAAGCGCTCCCAGGTGAGCGGGCAAGCTGGTCCATAGACAGACTGACCGGAGTAGTAAGGCAGACCGTCGGACCTCAGGCAAGCAGGCAGGTAGCTGACATGCGCTCCCAGGTGAGCGGGCAGGCTGGTCCTTAGACAGACTGACAGGAGAAGTAAGGCAGACCGTCGGACCTCAGACTGGCAGACAGGTAACAAGTATTCAGGCAGGAATCAGGCAGGTAACTGGCAGGTACTGGCAGGTAACTAGCAGGAAACTGGCAGGTAACTGGCAACGGGACCTGAGGGCTGAAGCACAGGTGAGACACAGGTGCAAACAACATTGCTCGGGCACCTCCATTTTGGAGGAGGTGCCTTATATATGATGAAGTCCTCCGGCCATTGGCCGGGGACTCTTTAGGGCGGCGCGCGCGGCCCCTTTAAGAGGAGGGGAGCGCGCGCGCGCGCGCCCTAAGCACAGGGGCCGGGAAGGAGCGCGCGCTGAGAGCAGAGCAGGAGGAGGACGCCGGGACGGAGCGCGCGCTGACAGCAGAGCGGGGGAAGGAAGCCGGGCACGGAGCAGAGCGGTGAGAGGAGCAGCGTCCCTGCCTAGCAGAGGGCAGGGACGCCGGCACTACAGGCTGGTTGATGGACACCCCATGAAAACACGGCTACGGCACCAACAAGGAGGAGGTGGAGTAATGTTTTGGGCTGGAATCATGGGGAGAGAGATTGTCGGCCCCTTTAGGATCCCTGAAGGGGTAAAGATGAACTCCATAATGTATGTGGAGTTTCTCAAACAGCACTTCCTGCCATGGTTCAAGAAGAAGAACCGTGTATTCCGCAGCAAGATCATTTTCATGCATGATAATGCACCGTCTCATGCTGCACATAACACATCTGCATCTCTGGCTGATATGGGCATAAAAGGGGACAACTTATGGTGTGACCCCCATGCTCCCCTGACCTCAACCCCATTCAGAACCTCTGGAGCATCATCAAAAGGAGTGTCTATGATGGCGGGAGGCAGTTCACATCTAAGCAACAGCTCTGGGAGGGTATTCTGTCCTCATGCAAAACAATTGAAGCAGAAACCATCCAAAACCTGATAAATTCAATGGACAAGAGAGTTCAGAAGCTCCTTTCGAACAAGGGGTCCTATGTGCAAATGTAACATCACCTAGAATAAAGTTTTGAGTTGAAAACTGTTTGATTTCAGTTTCTAATAACCTGCTAATGCTTATAATTTCAAAAATGACCATTTTTTTGTTCTTTATTAAAATGAAAAGGTTGATCGAAGAGTGTGGGGGATCTAAGAGTGTGGCAACCCAGTAGTCAGGATTACTTCGAATTCTGACAATCTGAGGGTCATGTTGCAGGTAGTGCAGCAAGAAGGCACTCATGTATCTTGCGCATCTAGGAGCCCCAAAATTATTTTCCGGGTTAGATGCAGCTAAAAATTATTATTAATTTGAAAGCTGGTGCAGCTTAGTATAGATGGCCTAATAGAATCAGTACTGCAAACTGCTACAAATTATTTTTCAGCCAAGATACAGGTAAGCATGATTAGTAATTTTAAATCTGGTGGAGTTTAGTATAGATGGCCTAATAGAATCAGTACTGCACACTGCTACAAGGCCCAAATTATTTTCCAGCCAAGATACAGATAAACATGATTAGTAATTTGAAAGCTTAAAACGGTTGGTGAGGTGATTTTAACAAATCATCAAGCTTTTACTCTCCCCAGGATGACACAGGGGTGATTTGTTCATCTTTATGAACGTGAGTCTGTCTACATTATCAGTGGAGAGCCGCGTGCGCTTATCTGTCAGCACACCACCAGCAGCGCTGAACACACGTTCAGGCAGAACGCTGGCTGCGGGACATGACCAGATCTCCAAGGCGTAAGTGGCGAGCTCCGGCAATTTATCCAGATTGGAAGCCGAAAAAGAGCAAGGGTCCAGTGACACAGTCATGGCTTCAATGTTTACTTGGAGATACTCCTGTACCATCGTCTCTAGGCGTTGACTATGTGTCAGACTTCTTGTCTCCTGTGGCCTTGCAAAGGATGGGCTAAAAAAGTGGTGAAATGATTCCGCAAAATTGATGTTACCAGCACATACTGTGTTTCTGTTACGTTTTGAGAGCTGAACACTCGACGGTCCCACGGTTGGCAAGTTGGAACTGTGAGATTCACTACGTGCACCACTAGTGTTTTGGGGAAAAGCACATGTAAGATTCTGCAACAGTCTCTGCTGATACTCCTGCATGCGTGCATCTCTTTCTATGGCAGGAATAATTTCTGCAAATTTACTTTTGTACCGGGGATCTAACAGTGTGGCAACCCAGTAGTCAGGATTATTTCTAATTTTCACAATTCGAGGGTCATGTTGCAGGTAGTGCAGCAAGAAGGCACTCATGTGTCTTGCGCATCCAGGAGCACCAAGTCCCTGTTGTGTTGGTGGCGAGGTAACAATCATGCTTCCTTCCTCTGCCCTCTCCCCCCAACCTCGCACAACAGAAATGTGATCAAGGTCTCCCTCATCTGATGAGTCTTCCATCAGTTTGTCCTCCACTTCTTCCTGGGCTCCTGCACCTTCCTCACTAGTTTGGCTGCTACTATGCGCCCTGGTAAAACCATCTCCCCCACCCTCACATGCCTGCCGCCTTGGTGCTGCCGACCGTCTGGACCTTGCAGATGTTAGCCCTTCCGCATACAACTCCTCCTCCTCTACTTCCTCCGCCTCCTCTTGTGCCACCACCTGACTCCGAATTCTGTTTAACATGTGCTCCAGCATGTAAATCACCGGAATAGTCATGCTGATAATGGCATCGTCAGCACTAAACATCTTCGTCGCCATTTCAAAACTGTGCAGAAGGGTGCATAGGTCCCTGATCTGAGACCACCCCTCCAGCGTGATTTGCCAACACCTCTGGATCTCGTTGGCCCAGGATATACGTCACAACGTATTGCACCAGGGCTTGTCGGTGCTGCAACATGTGCAGAGTTGAATTCCACCGGGTAGGCACATCGCATTTTAGCCGGTGAAGTGGCAGGCCCAACGACTTCTGTAGAGATGTAAGTCGCTGAGCTGCGGGATGCGACCGGCGTAAGTGAGCACACAGCGACTGTGCCCTCTGCAGAAGGCCATCTAGTCCGGGATAGTGGGCTAAAAATTGCTGGACAACCAGGTTCAACACGTGAGCCATACAAGGCACGTGTGTGACATTGCCCCGGCGATGGGCCGCACCCAGGTTTGCAGCATTGTCGCACACGGCCTTCCCTGGTTTCAGGTCCAGTGGAGACAACCATTCATGAAACTGGTTCTCCAGAGCTGACCACAACTCCTCAGCTGTGTGACTCACATTTCCCAGACATTTCAAAGTAAAAACCGCCTGATGACGTTGAGCCCTGCTGGCAGCATAGTAAGGAGGTGTGCAGGATCCCTTCTGCGCAGTTAGAAAGCTTGTGGCATGACCAGACAGGCTTTGGGTGCAGGTGGAGGACCGAGAGGAGGTTGAGGAGGCAGAAGCAGTGGAGGAACATTGAGATAAAGAGGATTGACGCACAACTCGTGGGGACGGCAAGACTTGGACAGCAGCCCCTTGTCCTGCTGTCACCATAGTTACCCAGTGCCCAGTCAGCGACATGTAACGCCCCTGTCCATGCCTACTCGTCCAAGTGTCTGTGGTGAAATGCACCCTGTCACACACAGAGTTTCTCAAAGAAGCGGTGATGATGTGTGCGACATGCTGGTGGAGCGCAGGCACACCTTTCTTTGAGAAGTAGTGCCGACTGGGCATCTGGTACTGGGGCACTGTGACGGACATAAGGTCTCGAAAATCCTCTGTGTCCACCAGGCGGAAAGGAAGAATTTCTGTAGCCAAGAGCTTGCAGATGGTGAAATTCAACCTCTTAACTTTCTCATGGCTAGGAGGAAATGGTCTTTTACTTGTCCATATCTGAGGGACCGAGGGCTGGCTGTTGTGCTTAGACAGGGTTGAGAAGGATGTCCCCGGCAAACTGCCGGTCTGTGAGGAAGATGCAGGCGGACATGTTAGGTTGCCTTGATCCAAAGGTGGTGCTATCGATGTCGGACAGCGCTGAACACCAGCTGGTGTTTCCACCTCCAAAGAAAATGATGACCTGCCAATCACGCTGGCTGTTGCGGGTAAAGAGGTGGCAGGTCTGCGTCCCAAAACAGGTGTGACTGCTGTCCCCCCAGTCACAGAGGATGAAGAGGCCGCGGATGCACAAGATGTGGTAGAGGGTGGTTGGCCCGGCCGGCTAGGCCGCATTGTAGCACAGTGAGCTTCCCACTGCAACTTATGCTTCATATCCATGTGCCGGTTCATGCATGAAGTACCCAAACTATGTATTTTTTGGCCTCTACTTAGCTTTTGCTGACAAATGTTACAGATAACACGAGTTGGATCATCTTTATCGATCTGAAAAAATGCCCAGGCTATGCAAGGCTTAGCACCCATGCGACCTGAAGAGCCACCACGACTTGTGGTCAGAGGCAGAGTTGTGTTTGAGGATGCAGTTGTTGACGTGCTTCCAGTACTACGTCTCTGTCCAGGAAGGCGCAACCTGACCTCGTCGTCACTAGCATCCTCCTCCACCTCCTCTGCTGACCTCATCTCTTGGCTGACTGTGGGTTGACAGCAAGTGGGATCTCCAACCTCGTCATCATCACCCTGTGTGTTATCACACCCATCGTCCTCAGAGCCAACCTGTTCCTGCCCTGACAAAAAACTAAAGTTGTCGCTCCAATCAGGTATTTGAGTCTCATCATCGTCTTCCTCATTGTCTCCACCAACAGGAGTTACAGTTTGGGAATGAGGGTCTACATTATGGTCAGAACCTTCTGCGTCTGGTCCTGGATCCGACTCATAAAGATTCTGGGCATCAGTGCAGATCATTTCCTCGTCTGGATTCACAGAAGCTCTGGAGCCGACCTCTGATTCCCAGGCTATAGTATGAGTAAACAGCTCTGCAGTCTCAACCATCTGTTCTACCCCATACTCAGACGGGCAGCTGGAGCTGTGAGGAAGCAAATGCGATTGGGGTGACACCTCTGAGGACTGGAATATTTGTGATGTTGAAGTTGAGGTGGAGGAGAGCCCACTTAAAGGAGCACTTGATATCCATTGAAGCACCTGCAGTTTTTGTGCCTCATCTGAAATTTGTAGCGATTGGCGTGGCCGTAAGAAAGGGATCTTATTACATTGTCCGCTAAAAGAAGTAGACATCTTAGTTTGGCTGGAAGATGGTCTTTCTTCTGCAGATGTTACTGTTGCTTCAACACCTACACCACGGACACAACCATTTTTTCCCTTCCCAACACGCCTATTCCCCTTTCCACCAGCAGCAGGCCTTTTTCCACTCATTTTTGTGGTTAACTAATTCACAACTCTGGAGTTGTTTGCACAAAAAACAATGGATGGGAACCGAGCAGAGCTGAGTGGCCAAACTGTGGTATTAGACCAAAAGTATTGGCTGGGTTAGATGCAGATAAAAATTATTTTGAATTTGCAACCTGCTGGAGGTTAGTATAAATGGACTAATAGAACACGTCCCACACATTGCTAGAAGCCGAAATAGTTTTTCAGAGCTAGATGCAGAAACAAATTATATTGAATTTGCAACCTGATGGAGGTTAGCATAGATGGACTAATAGAACAAGTCCCACACACTGCTAGAAGCCAAAATATTTTTTCAGAGCTAGATGCAGAAAAAAATTATATTGAATTTGCAACCTGCTGGAGGTTAGTATAGATGGACTAACAGAACAAGTCCCACATACTGCTAGAAGCCGAAATATTTTTTCAGAGCTAGATGCAGAAAAAAATTAGATTGAATTTGCAACCTGGTGGAGGTTAGTATAGATGGACTAATAGAATGATGCTATGCCCAAAAGATTTTAGTTCACTAGGTGCAGTAAAAAAATTTGTATTTTATACACAGATGGTGTAGCTTGCAACACAGATAGGCTTCTCCACTGACTAACACACACTGCAAGAGGACAAAAAGGATTTGCTTTGCTAGATTTAGCCAAATGCTGTGAAAAAAACTTGCACAGCACTGGCACAGACCTGCCTTGCAAAAAGTGATAGGAACTGATGTAACCTAGCCCTGAAAAGGACTGCAATTACAATTAGTCTTTACTCCCAACCTATCTATTTAAGAGCACAAACCTGCCTGATAAAAGTGAAAGGAACTGATGTAACCTAGCCCTGAAAAGGACTGCAATTACAATTAGTCTTTACTCCCAACCTATCTATTTAAGAGCACAGACCTGCCTGATAAAAGTCGTAGGAAATGATGTAACCTAGTCTTTAAAAGGACTGCAATCACAACTATTCCCTACTCCCAAGCTATCTGTAGATTTGGGCGAAAATTGGCTTGAAATTAACAAAGTATAGCGCACACAGCAACAGCGGTGCCGTCTAACACGCAGCTGCAGCAGTGAGAAAATGGTGGCTACGTGGAAAATGGCTGGGTCTTATAGGGCAAGGACATGTGACATACACTGCTAATGACACATGCCCTTGCTTGTGTGAAAAAAAGCACTTCGCTCCGTGTGTGCGCTGCTGATAGGCTGACAGATTGCACCTCCCCACTGTAAATGCGGGAAAGAGAAAAAAAATGGAGATCTTCATTATTCCTGCAGAGATCCATCCCCTGCCCCTCCCCCCACCCCGCTGTACACTCAAACTGCGTTTTAACATTAATTTTCAGCATTACTGAGAAAAAATCCAGTTATGATTTTGGTGCACGAACAGTTATCGAACATAACCTCGAACAGCCGAATTTTTTTCAAATCGTTCGTGTTCGCCGAACGGCTCGAATACCGCAAAAAACAGCTCGAATTTGAGATTGGTGAACAGTTCGAGTCGAACACCACTCATCTCTAATCAACACTACTTTTGGGAGAATACTCTGTGGACTGACGAGACAAAAGTTGAACTTTTTGGAAGGTTGTATGTTCCATTACAACTGGTGTAGAAGTAACACAGCATTTTAGAAAAGGAACATCATATCAAAAATAAATTATGCTGGTGGTAGTGTGATGGTCTGGGGCTGTTTTGCTGCTTCAGGATCTGGAAGACCTTTAGTGTTAAATGGAACCATGAATTCTGCTGTCTACCAAAAAATCCTGAAGGAGAATGTCGGACCATCTGTTCGTGACAAGCTGAATCGCACTTGGGTTATGCAGCAGGACAATGATCCAAAACAAACCAGCAAGTCCATCTCTGAATACTTAAGAAAAACAAAACAAAGATTTTGAAGTGGCCTAGTCAAAGTCCTAACGTTAATCCTATTGAAATGCTGTGGCATAACCTTAAAAGGCGGTCGGAAACCCTCCAATGTGGCTGAATTACAACAATTTTGCAAAGATGAGTGGGCCAAAATTCCTCCAGAGCGTTGTAAAAGACTCATTGCCAGCTATCGCAAACGCTTACTGTTGTTGCTGCTAAGGGTAGCCTAACCAGTTATTAGGTTTAGGGTTCAATCACTTTATTACACAGGGCCCTGTAGGTTTGGATTTATTTTTCCCTTAATAATAAAGATTTTTAAAAACTGCATTTTGTGTCTACTTGTGGTATTTTTGTCTTATATTTAAATTTGTTTTGTGATCTGGAACATTTAAGTGTGACAAACATGCAAGAGAATAATAAATCAGGAAGGGGGAAAACACTTTTTCACACCACTTTATATAAGAAACCAATGTCCACCAACAATGTCCATCACTGGGAAAGCTGGCCTCCCCAGCTTTGAAAGCAGAGATCCCAGTGGGACAATGCATTCGTGCTAAATGGAACTGCTCTAATGAGAAGTCCTTCTATAGAGAAGGTCAACATTTATTCTCACGTTTTTCAGCGAGAGGATATTCAAAAAGAGTTTTACAAAAAGCCTTTAATAGGGAAAAAACAATAAACCATGACTCACTTATTAATTTCAATAGAAATACTCCACAAAGTAAAGTAATGAGCTACTGTATGACTACTGTACTGTATGATGATCAAGTGAGTAGAGTATATAAGATAAGATAAGATAAGATAAGATAAGATATACTTTATTTATCCCGGAGGAAATTGCGGTATCACAGCAGCAGAACACAGATCTCGAACATGACACATATGATAACATAACATTTGGAATGCTTTAGACATTGCTTTTCAGACATTTGTTAAACACCCCCATAGCTGTTGGAACAAACGATCTCCTGTATTTTTCCTTTTTACACCTTAGTTGTATTAGGCGATTGCTGAATGTGCTCTTCTGTTTCGCAAACAGTTCATAAAGCGGGTGTGTGTTGTTGCCCATTATAGCTCTGCACTTCTTCTTAATCCTATCCTCTACCACCTCTTCAAAAGTCCCAAGCTGTAGGCCCACCGTCGCGCTAGCCTTCTTTATAAGTTTGTTGAGCTTGTTGGCGTCAGCAACACGCACACTGTTACCCCAGCAAATTATTGCCGCAAAGGTGGCACTAGCCACAATGGATTGGTAGAACACCTCAAGCATTTTGCCACACACATTAAAAGACCTTAACTTCCTTAGGAAGCACAATCTACTCATCCCCTTCTTGTAGACCTTCTCCATGTGGCACTTCCAGTCTAGCTTGCTATCCAGGTAAACCCCCAAATATTTGAAACTGTCCACCATCTCCACATCCTGACCGTCAATGGTAACAGGTAGGCATACCTTCTTGCACCTTCCATAGCTCATCACCAACTCCCTGGTTTTCTTAACATTTAGTTCTAGATGGTTAGCCTGGCACCATACTACAAAGTCCGCAACCACCCTTCTATATTCCTCTTCATCCTGGTCCTTCCCAATACCGCCAACTATCACAGAGTCATCCGAGTACTTCTGGAGGTGACAACGGTCTGATTTATACTGAAAGTCAGCTGTGTACAATGTAAAGAGGAATGGCGACAGCACTGTTCCCTGCGGGGCTCCGACACTGCTCAGTACACTATCTGATGTAGCCGTCCCCCACCTAACAAACTGTGGCCTATCCGACAGGTAGTCAATTATCCAATTCACAAGTCCCTCATCCACCGCCATTTTAATCAACTTTCCACGCAGTAAGAGTGGCTGTAATGTGTTGAACGCACTAGAGAAATCAAAGAACAAAGCACGCACTGTGGTTCCATCATTGTCCAAAAAGGAATGTACTGTTTGTAGCAGAGACGCTACAGCATCGTCCACCCCCAGTCCCTGCCGGTACGCAAACTGAAGAGCATCAGTATGCGCCATCACCCTCGGACACAAGTGAGCAAGTACTATTCTCTCCAAGGACTTCATCGCATGCGATGTTAAGGCCACCGGTCTATAGTCCCCCGGGGAAGCCGGGAAGGTAGTCTTGGGAACCGGCACCAGGCAGGAAGTCTTCCATAGCACTGGTACTCTCTTTGATTGTAAGCTCTGGTTAAAGAGATGCTGGAAGACAGTACACAACTCATTTGCACACACTCTGAGGACACGTGGACTGAGACCGTCAGGCCCTGCTGCTTTGCCAATGGCCAGCTTACTAAACTGGTCCCTCACGTCATTTTTGGAGACCGAGAAATGATCTATTTCACCCCCTGTTAATTTAGCTAGTTGTTCCCCGGCCTCCTCCCCCTTCCCTGCTGCTACCACACCTTTATTGCTGAATCTATTGAAGAACTCATTCATTTCATTAGCCATTCTAAGTCCACCACCCCCCTGCTCCGACCTTGCCTTAAACCCAGTCACTAGCTTCATTCCAGCCCACACCTCTCTGGAGCTTTTTTGTGCAAATTGATTTTCTAATTTAACTCTGAATGCCTCACGGGCAATCTTAATTTTCCCCTTTAGGTCTAGCTTTATAATTTTCAATGCGTCCTTGTCCTTCCTTTTAAAAGCCAGTTTTTTCATGTTTAGTAAATGTTTCAACTCTTTTGTAATCCATGGCTTATTGTAGGCTTATATATAAGGTCTTACAAAGAAACTGGCCTATCCTTAGATTGTACATAGATTTGTTGGTGAATGTCCTGAGATTATTTTTTGCAGAGGGAAAAACTTAGAGAATATTTGACACATAGCCATTGTATTTCCAACTGGAAAGATAACAGATCTGTGAGTTGGTTGGAAGAACATCAAAGTGTCTCTAATCCATGTGGAAATTGTTAATTTTGTAAATACTTACCCAGTAAAAAAGAATGTACTAACCCTATAAAATTATACTGCACATGCGCAATTACATAACAGACTTGATCTGATTGGACAGAGAGCTCAACCAATAGACAAGGGACTTTACTGATGACGCGTATGGAGTAACGTGAATGGTGTCTGACACCGAAGAAGAGCACAGGCTATCGAATCATATGTAGCAGTGACATGAAAAATAAGGAGATCAATATAGGTATATCCACCCTATCTGCAAGTGCGTAACATATAAGATAAGATTTGCTTGGCACTGGGGAAGAATAAATTATATTGTACCAGGGCAATTCTCATTCAACATTCTAGACTCTGTACTTGCATTGGCTTATGATGATGATGGTGTCGCAGCAAAGGCTTTAAAAGGTCCGATCTTCTGCATGACGGCTCATTATAGTGTGGCACCCTGCTGTTCACAGGTACCACAGGACCCAGGGTGCATGGATGGACTTCTCCACAAGAGGCCCTCACTACATACAAACTCCTCCACCCTTCCACCTCACACCAGCAGAGGGAGCCCGTTAGGGATATATATATAAAGGGTGGAGCCAGGCAGTTCAGTTAGTTGTTGGAGAGCGTGCTGACGCTGAGAGCAGCGAAGACGCAGCTCGTCTGCTGCTGTGTCCTGAGGGCCCTGAGTGAGGCCGAAGGCAAGAGAAGGAGAGGAGAGAGGAGTTGAAGGGGCAGAGGAGCATCCTAGGCTCACCCTGAAGATACAAACCGGACACCGGGTGCGCGCCTACAGGGTCCTTTATACCCAGTAGGGACCACCGGCATTCCAGGAGGACTACAAGTCCCTGGCAGACCTGAAGCTAGACCCATTACAGGACCAGGAACCACGAAGGCCCCGGCGACCAGGGATAGTGGTTGCCAGCAGAAGGTCCTACTACCGAGCGACAGGTGAAGGAACAGCACGACACATAAGCTAGGCCCAGTTGCAGGTTGGCCAGGAGCATGCAGAGAGGCAGACATGAACCAGGAGGCCTTATACCCACTCACTGGGGATAAATCCTGAAGTGCACCCATCCTACTGAGTACCCTGGACCATACCTGACATCCGCACCAGTAAAGGTATTGAAGCGAATCCCCTGTCCCCCATGGCCCTGCCGTATAACCCTGGAGCGAAATGGCTTCCCCAGTATGATGGCAAACCAGACACCCTGTCTGGGTTCAAGATAAAAATATGCGGTGTACTGGACATGTATTCTATGACTGGTAAACAGAGAGCCGCTATTGTGCTGGGACAATTGACTGGTGCTGCAGAGCGGGAAATTGAAACCTGGCCAGCCGCAGACCAGGAATCAGTATCCATTATCTTTAAGAGACTGCAAACTGTCTTTGAAAACCGCACTGAGACAGATCTCCGGATGAGGTTCTACCACTGTACCCAGAAACCTCAGGACAGTATCCGGGACTATGCCTGGTGCTTACAGGAAGCCTTGCGGGCCCTGAAACAGGTTAGTCCAGCCAGTATACAAGATGAGAATAAAATGCTGACCGAACAATTCATCCAGGGGTTGAGGAGAGCAGAACCATACGGTGGTGGGCCTTAGATCATCCAAATGCCACCTTTGACACCCTGAAGGACATGGCTATTAAGGGTCTACAGCCCCTGCTATCCAGTGTTACCAGGGTGGGACCACCCCAGTGCCCGCAGCACCCACTGCTCCTTCATTAACGGCTGAAACAAAAATGCAAACAGTGCCCCCTAGTGAGCTGGACAACCTGCGCTCTGAAGTGCGTCAGCTGAGTAAAACCCTGGCCACTGTCCTGAGCACCCTGCAGCTACAGGCGGAGCCCGAGCCGGAAGGAAGGATCCTACTCGTCGACAGTCCTGAGGATGTCCCCTGGATGAGGTGAAGAAGGAGGATGACACCACCCCGTAGGAGGACAATGCCATCCCGTGGGAGGACCAACGACCAACGTCGCCCTCCAGGAGACTTCATCTGCTACCGCTGCCACAAGGCAGGCCACACCGCGCGGAACTGTCCTTTAAAACGGGCAAACCCTGGGGCCGAGGGCCTACACCCAGGAGTAAATCAACCAGGCCCATCAAGCTGGTACCACCGGTTCGTAGAAGGAAGGCCTTTCCTGTCCATCGTATAGCAACACCTGCATTACTGGACACCGGCTCACAAGTAACCATCATACCTGATGTCCTCTACAAAAGGTACTGGTCCAGAGATGAACTCGACCCGCCAGCCCCGAACCTCTCTGTGTATGCCTCTAACGGCCCTCCTCTTAACCTAGTAGGAGTTAAGGACATGACAGTGAAGGTGGGGAGAGTGGAACTAAAGGACCAAGGACTAATTGTCATAGAATCTAACCATGGTGATACAGACTTGTATATGATACTTGGTACAAATATTGTTGGTAACTGTTTGGGAGAAGTGTTGTTTTTGCTCCAACAGATTGCTGACACTGCCATACCAGGGCTGAGGAAGGTGCTCCAGAGAGAGATTCGAACCCTCCTGTACCAGCAACAGGTAAAGCTAACAGGTGTACAGCCTACAAAATTGGAGTATTTTCCCAAATCAAATATAAATCCATATTAATGTATAAAAGACACTTTATTTCATAGATAAGATAAAATCACATAACAAAGATAAGAAAATAGATCCTACGGGGTAAGGATACACACAAATGCAGAGCAGCAATAAGTAAGTGGGTCCTAGGGGAACAGCTGGCTGACCCTATTCAACTATAGCATATACTAGTCTATAACACATGTGCACAGTGTAAAAGTGGCAAAAGACACTGTATGGAGTTGAAACGGTCTCCCTAAGGTAGGTACCTCCACACAGAGAGGAACAATCATAAAGCGCCAATAAAGGAAGTTGAACAGGCAAAATAGCGATCACAGGTGGAATCAGAGAGCTCACCCATAAGGTACTGTGGTTACCACTAAGCCACTCTGCAGCCCCGACGCGCGTTTTGCGTGGCTTCTTCGGGGGGCGGTGGTTGTGGAAAGGGTAGGCACCATTATATCTCCTGCACAGACATATCGCAGGTGACAGCGCTGATTACTGCAGCGCATGCGGAGTGACAGGACGTCCCCCCGCACCGCGTCACATCCGGCCAGTTTCCCGACGGAACCATGGGCAGGGACGTGCAACTAGTGACGTCACCTCCCACAGCCCCGACGTACGGAAGCCCGACGGGACGTGGCCAGACCAGGACGGCACTGCGCATGCGCGGCTCAGCGGCAACCATGACAAGTAAGGGATGAAGTGAGGGCACAGGGATACAACTAAATGTGTATCACAGAGCACAATATACAAGAAAGGGAAAACAATGAATCAATATATAAAAAACGGCTATCACCCTGATCAAGAGAGACAGCAGTACAGTATAAGCATATATACAGATGCAGTGTCAATACAGATATAATAATGTCGTTCCATTGAATCATTGAGATCTTGTATATGGTGATTGATTCCTGATTGATGAAATCGTTACATCCCTAGAGTGTCCCATAGTTCCATACAGTAGTCGAGGCATATAAATGGTGATAACAAGATGCAAAACTATAAAGGAAAAATTCAACATAAACAAAAGAAGTTAAAATCCACATAAAAAACAAGGGAAAAAATGTTTCTATAAAAATGAAAAACTATTTATTTAATTCAAACCACCAGGGGTCACTGTGTCCAGGATAGCAATCCAGCGGCACTCAAGCTGCGCCAAAGTACGCTTATAGTTACCCCCTCTCATACCCAAATGTACCATGTCAATGCCCCTGAATATAAGGGATGAGAGATCACAGTTATGGCGCAGCTTAAAGTGCCGCGGGATAGTCTTGAGTGTTGAGACGTCAGAGATGTCCCGCGCAGCAATCACGTCCCTAATATGTTCCCTAACACGCACCCGAAATTCACGGGAAGTAAGTCCCACATAACTAAGATTACAGGGACAGGTAGCCATATATACAATGTGTGTAGAGCTACAGGAAATATAGTGCGTGATTTTAAATTCTTGGCCATTATTGGCAAAGAATGATTTAGTATGAATTATATTTCTGCACGCCATACAGGATCCGCATGGGTAGCATCCCCATCTTTGTTTGACCATCCCAAAGGGAGCAGGAGTGGGGGCAACATAATGGCTCCTGACTAACGAGTCTCTCAGACTTTTACCCCTCTGGGCCGTCATCAATGGTCTATCAGGCAGAATCTTATTAAGTGTAGGTTCAGTTTTAAGAATTGACCAATATTTATTGAGAATTCCTCGTATCGCATGCCAATGACTATTGTATGTCAATATGAACCTAATGGGGGGATCCTTCTCTGGTAACTTTTTAACGCTAGTTAGAAGGAGATCGCGTGGAGTCCTTCTCGCCCGTCTATAGCCTCTTTTGATACTCCGTGCACTGTAACCTCGTTCATGAAATCTCTGTTGGAGGTCCCGAGACTGAGCCTCGAACGCCGCATCAGTAGAACAGATGCGCTTTGTTCTGAGATACTGTCCCACTGGAATGGCCCATATAGTAGACGGTATGTGAGCAGATGTTGCATGAAGTAATGCATTCACTGATGTTTTTTTACGAAAAACATCAGTCATCACTAGGCCATCCTGTTGGACAGTAATCCCAATATCCAAAAAATCAATATGGGTCAGATCCCATGTGTAAGTGAGTCTAATATTTTGGTCGTTTGAATACAGAGAGGAGATAAAATCATGAAGCTCACTCTCGGGACCTTGCCAAATGATAAAGATATCATCTATATATCTGTACCAGCACTGCGCATGGGTAGCGGCGCACGCGCCCTCCCCGAAAACCTCCCTCTCCCAGAAACCGAGAAAGAGGTTAGCGTAGGATGGCGCGCACGCCGCGCCCATCGCAGTGCCCCGCTTCTGAAGAAAAAATCTGTCCTTAATTGTGAAGAAATTATGAGTCAATATGAACTCTAATAATTCCAGGATCAGTGCACGGAGAGAGGCATCTAGACTACTGGTCTCGAGGAAGAACGCCGCGGCCCGCAGTCCATCCACATGATCAATACTAGTATATAATGACTCAACGTCAACGGCCACTAGAAGACTACCTGAGTCAAGGTATAAACCATCAATTTTCCTAAGGACGTCACCAGTGTCCCTGACATAGGAGGGCAGGGTCTCAACGAGTGGATGTAAATAGTATTCAATGAATTTACAAATGGGATCACACAGCCCTCCAATGCCAGAGACAATAGGACGTCCCGGTGGTTCCCTAAGATTCTTATGCACTTTCGGGAGTAGATAGAATGTGGGAATCACTGGGCATTTGACACATAGGCCATCAAAGATTTTTTTCGGTATAATACCTTGTTCATAGGCCCGCTCAAGAATGTCAAAAAGATCCGCCCTGAAAGCTGTCAAGGGATTGTTAGGTAGAGTGATGTATGAAGACCGGTCCCTAAGTTGTCTAAAGGCTTCTTTCTCGTATTTCGCAACTGGCCAGATCACCACGTTCCCTCCCTTATCCTCAGGTTTGAAGACTACATCCTTAAGTGACTGTAGCTCGCAAAGTGCCCTTCTCTGACCAACAGTGAGATTATCATGTTTAGGTCCCCCTGACTATGTCCTCAGGTCATTACTAACAAGTTTGTTAAATATCTCTACTTGTGGGCAGAGGAGAAAGGGAGGGAAAGTCATAGATCTAGCCAGAACCGAACAGGGGAAAGTACCTTTATGGGTTGAGATATTTTCACTCTCCAATTCCTCTAGAGCTGACAGGGCCTCTTTTTCCACAATGGTGTTCAGGTGAACGTCCGACAAGGGTTTGGTGTTCAATTTCCGTAGAGTCACCTTTCTAAGAAATAATTGTAGATCCTTCAGTACTGTAAAGAAATTATAGTTATTAGTTGGCACAAAAGTTAAACCCAGAGCAAGAACCTCACGTTGGTTATCGGACAAAGCGTGTGTAGAAAGGTTAATTACCTCAAGGTTAGCAGATTTGGATTTTTTCTCCCGGGGTTGAGGAGATGTCAATTTGTGTTTGGGATAGGATTTTCCCCTTAGCTGTCCATATTCTCTGTTATTCGTAGATTTGGTACTACTCGTAGTAGGTAAATTATTTCTAGAGGGTTCTTTTCTAGAACCCTTTTCTATCCCAAACACAAATTGACATCTCCTCAACCCGGGGAGAGAAAATCCAAATCTACTAACCTTGAGGTAATTAACCTTTCTACATATGCTTTGTCCGATAATCAACGTGAGGTTCTTGCTCTGGGTTTAACTTTTGTGCCGACTAATAACTATAATTTCTTTACAGCACTGAAGGATCTACAATTATTTCTTAGAAAGGTGACTCTACGGAAATTGCACACCAAACCCTTGTTGGACGCTCACCTGAACACCATTGTGGAAAAAGAGGCCCTGTCAGCTCTAGAGGAATTGGGGAGTGAAAATATCTCAACCCATAAAGGTACTTTCCCCTGTTCGGTTCTGGCTAGATCTATGACTTTCTCTCCCTTTCTCCTCTGCCCACAAGTAGAGATATTTAACAAACTCGTTAGTAATGACCTGAGGACATTGTCAGGGGGACCTAAACATGATAATCTCACTGTTGGTCAGAGAAGGGCACTTAGCGAGCTACAGTCGCTTAAGGATGTAGTCTTCAAACCTGCGGATAAGGGAGGGAACGTGGTGATCTGGCCAGTTGCGAAATACGAGAAAGAAGCCTTTAGACAACTTAGGGACCGGTCTTCATACATCACTCTACCTAACAATCCCTTGACAGCTTTCAGGGCGGATCTTTTTGACATTCTTGAGCGGGCCTATGAACAAGGTATTATACCGAAAAAAATCTTTGATGGCCTATGTGTCAAATGCCCAGTGATTCCCACTTTCTATCTACTCCCGAAAATGCATAAGAATCTTGGGGAACCACCGGGACGTCCTATTGTCTCTGGCATTGGAGGGCTGTGTGATCCCATTTGTAAATTCATTGAATACTATTTACATCCACTCGTTGAGACCCTGCCCTCCTATGTCAGGGACACTGGTGACGTCCTTAGGAAAATTGATGGTTTATACCTTGACTCAGGTAGTCTTCTAGTGGCCGTTGACGTTGAGTCATTATATACTAGTGTTGACCATGTGGATGGACTGCGGGCCGCGGCGTTCTTCCTCGAGACCAGTAGTCTAGATGCCTCTCTCCGTGCACTGATCCTGGAATTATTAGAGTTCATATTGACTCATAATTTCTTCACAATTAAGGACAGATTTTTTCTTCAGAAGCGGGGCACTGCGATGGGCGCGGCGTGCGTGCCGTCCTACGCTAACCTCTTTCTCGGTTTCTGGGAGAGGGAGGTTTTCGGGGAGGGCGCGTGCGCCGCTACCCATGCGCAGTGCTGGTACAGATATATAGATGATATCTTTATCATTTGGCAAGGTCCCGAGAGTGAGCTTCATGATTTTATCTCCTCTCTGAATTCAAACGACCAAAATATTAGACTCACTTACACATGGGATCCGACCCATATTGATTTTTTGGATATTGGGATTACTGTCCAACAGGATGGCCTAGTGCTGACTGATGTTTTTCGTAAAAAAACATCAGTGAATGCATTACTTCATGCAACATCTGCTCACATACCGTCTACTATACGGGCCATTCCAGTGGGACAGTATCTCAGAACAAAGCGCATCTGTTCTACTGATGCGGCGTTCGAGGCTCAGTCTCGGGACCTCCAACAGAGATTTCATGAACGAGGTTACAGTGCACGGAGTATCAAAAGAGACTATAGACGGGCGAGGAGGACTCCACGCGATCTCCTTCTAACTAGCGTTAAAAAGTTACCAGAGAAGGATCCCCCCATTAGGTTCATATCGACATACAATAGTCATTGGCATGCGATACGAGGAATTCTCAATAAATATTGGTCAATTCTTAAAACTGAACCTACACTTAATAAGATTCTGCCTGATAGACCATTGATGACGGCCCGGAAGGGTAAAAGTCTGAGAGACTCGTTAGTCAGGAGCCATTATGTTGCCCCCACTCCTGCTCCCTTTGGGATGGTCAAACAAAGATGGGGATGCTACCCATGCGGATCCTGTATGGCGTGCAGAAATATAATTCGTACTAAATCATTCTTTGCCAATAATGGCCAAGAATTTAAAATCACGCACTATATTTCCTGTAGCTTTACACACATTGTATATATGGCTACCTGTCCCTGTAATCTTAGTTATGTGGGACTTACTTCCCGTGAATTTCGGGTGCGTGTTAGGGAACATATTAGGGACGTGATTGCTGCGCGGGACATCTCTGACGTCTCAACACTCAAGACTATCCCGCGGCACTTTAAGCTGCGCCATAACTGTGAACCCTCAGCCCTTATATTCAGGGGCATTGACATGGTACATTTGGGTACGAGAGGGGGTAACTATAAGCGTACTTTGGCGCAGCTTGAGTGCCGCTGGATTGCTATCCTGGACACAGTGACCCCTGGTGGTTTGAATGAAATAAATAGTTTTTCATCATTTTTATAGAAACATTTTTTCCCTTGTTTTTTATGTGGATTTTAACTTCTTTTGTTTATGTTGAATTTTTCCTTTATAGTTTTGCATCTTGTTATCACCATTTATATGCCTCGACTACTGTATGGAACTATGGGACACTCTAGGGATGTAACAATTTCATCAATCAGGAATCAATCACCATATACAAGATCTCAATGATTCAATGGAACGACATTATTATATCTGTATTGACACTGCATCTGTATATATGCTTATACTGTACTGCTGTCTCTCTTGATCAGGGTGATAGCCGTCTTTTATATATTGATTCATTGTTTTCCCTTTCTTGTATATTGTGCTCTGTTATACACATTTAGTTGTATCCCTGTGCCCTCACTTCATCCCTTACTTGTCATGGCTGCCGCTGAGCTGCGCATGCGCAGTGCCGTCCTGGTCTGGCGGCGTCCCGTCGGGCTTCCGTACGTGGGGCTGTGGGAGGTGACGTCACTAGTTGCACGTCCCTGCCCATGGTTCCGTCGGGAAACTGGCCGGATGTGACGCGGTGCGGGGGGACGTCCTGTCACTCCGCATGCGCTGCAGTAATCAGCGCTGTCACCTGCGATATGTCTGTGCAGGAGATATAATGGTGCCTACCCTTTCCACAAACACCGCCCCCCGAAGAAGCCACGCGAAACGCGCGTCGGGGCTGCAGAGTGGCTTAGTGGTAACCACAGTACCTTATGGGTGAGCTCTCTGATTCCACCTGTGATCGCTATTTTGCCTGTTCAACTTCCTTTAGTGGCTCTTTATGATTGTTCCTCTCTGTGTGGAGGTACCTACCTTAGGGAGACCGTTTCAACTCCATACAGTGTCTTTTGCCACTTTTACACTGTGCACATGTGTTATAGACTAGTATATGCTATAGTTGAATAGGGTCAGCCAGCTGTTCCCCTAGGACCCACTTACTTATTCCTGCTCTGCATTTGTGTGTATCCTTACCCCGTAAGATCTATTTTCTTAACTTTGTTATGTGATTTTATCTTATCTATGAAATAAAGTGTCTTTTATATATTAATATGGATTTATATTTGATTTGGGAAAATACTCCAATTTTGTAGGCTGTATATTGAACTTGGGAGTACCCTGACCACAGTTATGTTACATATCCATACAGTTCGGTCTGTCTATTTATAAAGCTAACAGGTGGTGAGATTGGTAATGTACGGGTGACAGACCCGATACCCATTGTGATTCCCCCAGTGAGTGAGATGCTGATTTGGTGTAGGGCAGCAATAGGTCTCAAGGGACAGAACTACCAGCTGGTAGTGGAGCCCATTAGCTCAGAACACAGACCTACACTCTTAACTGCTAGAGGGGTAGTTGAAGTACGCAATGGGAGGGTGCCCGTACGACTCCTAAATTGTGGGGAGGAGGAAGTCAAATTGCCAAGGTATGCCACTGTTGCTAGATTGTATACTGTGAATGATGATGCCATACACACAGTGGAATCCTTGACCCCACCAGATGCAGTGGAGGACAACGACTCCGAAGCTCAGCTGGAGGATTGGTGTCAACAGCTCCATGTTGGGACTGACGCCACTCCTGTCCATCAGAAACATGGTGTTTACAGAGTGGTTCAGGAATATGAAAGGTGTTTAGTAAACACCCACTTGACTTTGGAAGGGTTAAAGGGGTACAACACCACATACCCACCGGTAGCCATCCACCCATTAAGGAGCTTTACCAACCCATACCACCAGCACATTATCAGAAAGCCAAGGAAATGTCGCGTGACATGAAAAAGGCAGGGATAGTAAGGGATAGCTGTAGCCCCTGGGCAGCTCCCCTGGTCCTGGTCAGGAAAAAGGACGGTAGCATGAGGATGTGTGTAGATTATAGACAGATTAATCGCATAGCACATAAAGATGCATACCCTTTGCCCCGTATAGAGGAATCCCTGGCTGCACTAAAATCTGCCAATTACTTCTCTACACTGGAACTCACTAGCGGGTACTGGCAAGTCTCTGTTGCTGAGGAAGACAGGGAGAAGACGGCCTTCACCACCCCGATGGGACTGTGCGAGTTCAACAGTATGCCGTTTGGACTCTGCAATGCACCCGGAATGTTCCAGAGGCTGATGGAGTGTTGCTTGGGACATCGGAACTTCAAGACAGTGCTGCTGTACCTGGATGACGTTATCGTGTACTCGAGGACATATGAGGACCATCTGAAGCACCTGGCGGAGGTATTTGAAGCATTGTCCCGGTATGGGATGAAACTAAAGCCTTCTAAATGCCACTTGCTCAAGTCGAAGGTTCAGTACCTGGCGCACGTAGTCAGCTCATAGCGATTAGCGCAAGACCCGGAGAAGGTCACTGCCATCCAGAAGTGGCCTGAGCCGAGAAGCATCAAAGAAGTACGGCAATTCCTGAGACTGGTCGGGTACTACAGGAGGTTCATAAAGGACTATACCAAAAAGGTAGCACCTCTACAAGACCTCCTGGTAGGATAGTCCAAAAGAGGAAAGAGTCCCCCATTCCAGTGGGGCAAAGAACAGGCTGAATCCTTTGCAGTAATGAAGAAAAACCTGACTGGTGAAGAAATCCTGGCTTACCCTGACTACAGCCAGCCTTTCCTGCTGTACACTGACACCAGCAATGTGGGACTGGGAGCTGTGTTGTCCCAGAAACAAAATGGAAGAGAGAAGGTGTATGCCAGCAGGAAGCTACGCCCTACCGAGAGGAACCCGGAGAACTACAGTTCCTTCAAGCTGGAGTTCCTGGCCTTGGTCTGGGCTATCACTGAAAGGTTCAAGCATTACCTAGCCTCAACGAAATTCACAGCCTTTACTGACAACAATCCCTTGACACACCTGGAGACAGCCAGGTTGGGAGCCATGGAACAGCGTTGGGTGGCCAGACTGTCAAATTATCAGTTCACCATCAAGTACCGGGCAGGTCACAAGAACACCAATGCGGATGCCCTGTCAAGGATGCCTCACCAGTCAGACACCGAGGATGAAGTGGATGATTTAGAGGAAGTTGAGTTACCTGCTTTCCACCGAAGCGGAATGGTCCGTGAGCAACACGTCACCAGAAGACGTCAGGGAAGGACGCTGAATCCTCTACCCCACCACAGTTGGAAGGAGACTCAAGACAGTGACCCGGTTGTCAGCCTCATAAAAAGACTGATCACCCAGGAAGGTTCTCACCTGGAGAAGGATGTTCCTCCACAAGCCAAGCAACTGTGGAATGAAAGAAGCCGGCTGTTCATCTACAGAGAGAAGCTGTGCAGAAGATATGTCAACCCCAAGACCCATGAAATGGTGTGGCAGATTGTTGTACCCAGGACGGATATCCAGATGGTGTTGGAAGCCTACCACGATCAAGCAGGTCACTTTGGCTGGAAGAAGCTGGAAACCCTGCTGAAGGACAGGTTCTACTGGGTTAGAATGCGGAGCTCCATAGAGAGGTGGTGCCGGAATTGTGGGCCCTGTAGCCTCAGAAGAAAAGACTACGGCAGCCAGAAAGCATCCTTGCAGTCCATCAAGACAACCCAGCCCCTGGAGATCGTCACTCTGGATCACGTCAAGCTGTCACCCAGCAGGTCAGGCTACTCCTATGCCCTGACCATGGTGGATCACTATTCCCGGTTCCTGGTGGTAGCCCCTGTCAAGGACCTGACAGCAGAGACTGCAGCAAGAACGTTCCAAGCATACTTCGGCAGACCCCATGGATACCCGGACAAAGTGCTGACGGATCAAGGCCCTGCCTTTGAAGCCGAGCTGTTTAAATAATTCTGCCACCTGTACGGATGCAAAAAGATCCGAACTACGCCGTACCACCCTCAGACCAATGGTTTGTGTGAGAAAATGAACAACATCGTCATAGACCTGCTGAAAACCTTACCCTTGGAAGAAAGAAATCAGTGGCCAGACAAACTACCTGACCTGGTAGATCTGTACAATCACATACCTGTGAGTTTTACAAATTGTACCCCAGCGTACCTCATGAGAGCAAGACCCGGAAAATTGCCCATGGACCTGGAACTCGGAGTGGTAGAACCTGAAGCAGATACAGTATGTCCACTGAAGACTGGGATACAAATCGGCAAGAGCAGTACAGGAGAGTACAGGCCTGTGTCGAAGACAGTCTGAACAGAGTAAGGGAAAGACAGGAAGAACAGTACAATAAACATGTACCAGCAGAACCCTTGGCACCTGGAGAGATAGTGCTAAAGTGGAAGAGAAGAAGTCACAAGCTCAATGACCAGTGGGAAAGAGAGCCCTACACAGTGCTGAACTCCAAATTTGACAACAGTAAAACCTGCCTGATTAGCAAAGATGGAGGTAAAACAACTGCAACAGTCTCAAGAGACCATCTGAAAGTGTGCCCAAGTCTACTGAAGACAAAGGAAGAGGAAGTACCTCCTATAGCACCAGAAGAACCCAAGAAGACGTGCTTCACACAGTTCTAGGAGATTTCCCTGCGGACTGGCCTCAACTTGATGGAGCAGTGATTATACCCGTAATACACTTCTATCAGCCACAAGTAAAACCTGTGAGCGCTCTGGAAGAACCTGCTTAAGAACAGGAAGACTCGCCAGTAAGAGAAGGATCACCCGTTGAAACAGAGCCTGAAGGCCCAGTGGACAGTGTACTTGCCAGTCCCATAGAGAGATTAAGGCAGTTCTATAATCTACCAGCACGTACACCTGCTAGATTAACAGAAAGGGTACACACAGACACTAGTGACACCCCAGTGCTACGAAGGTCCACACGCAGCACACAAGGACAAATCCCTGCCCGGTTTAGGGAATAAGAATGAAGTGTCTACCATGTAAATAGTTACCCAGTTGGGTATTGCCTATTATTTATTGTATAAACTGTCAATAATATGTGTGACTTTAGTTACCCGTCAGGGTACAGAGACTTGTAGGCTGTGGACTGTGAGCAGCCAAAACTGTCCTGTAAATATTTGCACTTATCAAAGTGCCCCCTTTATTTGACCACAGAACAAAAACCCGTTTGGCGTGGCCGAAGACGTGGTCCAGCACCTGGATCACTTATGCCCTGTAGCCACGCCCAGGGCCTACGTTGAGGGTTTTCAGGCGGGTCCCTCATGTTTCTCCCTGTTACACTTTCATCGGTGAAATGGACATCTGGTTACGGGACATACTGTAACTTAAATGTTGTTATAATTATTATTGTTGTTAACCTGTTTTGCAAAGTGCTTCAGTCCGGGAGTACTGAATTGTACTAGGGTGGAATGTGGCACCCTGCTGTTCACAGGTACCACAGGACCCAGGGTGCATGGATGGACTTCTCCACAAGAGGCCCTCACTACATACAAACACCTCCACCCTTCCACCTCACACCAGCAGAGGGAGCCCGTTAGGGATATATATATGAAGGGTGGAGCCAGGCAGTTCAGTTAGTTGTTGGAGAGCGTGCTGATGCTGAGAGCAGCGAAGACGCAGCTCGTCTGCTGCTGTGTCCTGAGGGCCCCGAGTGAGGCCGAAGGCAAGAGGAGGAGAGGAGAGAGGAGTTGAAGGGGCAGAGGAGAATCCTAGGCTCACCCTGAAGATACAAACCGGACACCGTGTCTGCGCCTACAGGGTCCTTTATACCCAGTAGGGACCACCGGCATTCCAGGAGGACTACAAATCCCTGGCAGACCTGAAGCTAGACCCATTACAGGACCAGGAACCATGAGGGCCCCAGCGACCAGGGATAGTGGTTGCCAGCAGAAGGTCCTACTACCGAGCGACAGGTGAAGGAACAGCACGACACATAAGCTAGGCCCAGTTGAAGGCTGTCCAGGAGCATACAGAGAGGTAGACATGAACCAGGAGGCCTTACACCCACTCACTGGGGAGAAGTCCTGAAGTGCACCCATCCTACTGAGTACCCTGGACCGTATCTGACATCCGCACCAGTAAAGGTATTGAAGCGAATCCCCTGTCTCTGTCAATTACTCCTGCTGCGCCATCCCGCCTGCACTACAAGTCCCAGCATCACCACCCACCAAACTCCACACTGCCCTGGGGGCCCGCTCCACCTGTGGGGAGCAGAAACACCTCAGCTGCCATCTCATCACCCCCCGGAGGTCTGCAGCAGCGCTGGTAAACCTTACCAGGTACCACAGGTGGCGTCACAAACTATTTACTTTATTTTTATTTTCCAAGTTATAATCCTCTTTTTGGTTGACTGCCCTGGGCCACGGGCCGGGCCAGCCACTGTGACATACCCCCCCAGCATCCATAGGCCCGGCTGCCGAGTACCCCATTGTCCTGGGGGGGCGTCAATAGCCTCAGTCACCTGATGACGCCAGTCTAGCTGAAACATATTGGAGAGGCTATGAGCTATATTTAGCAGCTTTTGTGGCCTTATATTCAATGCTAAGTATACTTAACCTCACAGCCTAATGCAAATTCATGGACTGCAGCCATGATATAGCTAGTACAATTATCCTTAAAATGTAATGTTAGTGGCAGATGGGGTATTGATCTCTAAAATATAGAGTACCATCAATATAGGAATATACTAATTTAAGATCACATTAGGTTTTTAATTTACACTTATCTACATTATTTAAAATAATAAAAGTTAAGCTTTTCACAATCGGTAAAATAGGGGTTATTTACCCTCCTGGGTAACTTGTTAATAAGAATTGTTCATCCCTAAAGGGTTTGTTTAACACTTGTATTTTGTTAAATCTACACTATGTGCACAGGCTCTAAGAAGCAGCAACATTCCTCTGCATAATTACAAATGGCTTGCTTATTGTCAATTACTGATTGGTTCTGCAAATTCATGTGACCATTAACAATAGACATGCCATTTCCAATTCATTTCTAATAATGCTGTGGAATGCTGCTGTGTTTTGTAAGAATCAGCTTTTTAGCAGCTGCATATCAGAGCTGGACCTCAGCCTCAAACCAGATTAACAGAACCATGTGTTGTAAACCATTTCAGTCAAAGACTCACTGACATGCTTTGCATCCCCGTGCAACTGAATGAATTTGGCACATCTTACCACTGCCATAAGTTTTACTCCAGCCAGTGCCTGGCATACATGTTATACCACAAATTTGTGGCATAAATTATGATGAATTTGCCGGATGGACCTGACCTTGCCGTGTTTCATCCATCTCTGCCCATTTTAAAAAAAAAGTGGGCAGAATTTGCCAGCACTGGAATAAAAACAATAAAAGAAGGGCAAAAAATTAGCAAATTTATTTGGGGCTTTATGCCATAATTTTGTTGAAAACTGTTTGATGAATCGGGTCCATCAGTGTTGGATACACGGCATGAATTGACATTGTAGCACCCTGAGGATTCGGCTGCTACAGGGGTATTGCACCTCAACCCAGAGGTGTGATATTCCACTCCCGGGTAAGGAAGGAGTGTGGAACTGAGCTCAGATAGACTGCATGCACTACATACATCCCATTCCAGAGGAGCAGGCCGACGGTACTCCCACTTAGAAATGTGCAGGTACAACCGAGCCTGTTCCTGGCTGGAGTGGGAGGGGGGTTGGTACATCCCATGTAGTGTAGGGGCAGATAGGGGGAGCAGTCTGGGTAGTGATAGGAGCTCATTGGGTGCTGGTCACCTGAGCTCACACATAGAGGGATATATAAGGAGGGCACCAACTAAGATCAGGGTCAGACGCTGAGAACAAGTCAGTTGGAGAGGAGAGAGAAGGAAACAGCAGCCCTGGAGAGAGAGAGAGGAGAAAGAAAGAGAAAGACCCAGAGGGGGAAGACTGAAGGGACCCAAGAACCCAAATTAGAGCACCGGGTGAGGAGTCAGCACAAGGGTACCGGAACCCAAGCTGGTGGGGGCAAAAACATCCCTAGCCAGAGACCGGAGGCTGTGGGCAGCATCTGCCACGGCCACCCACTACATCCACCCTGAAGGCATACCACATGGAGGGTCAGGGAACCTAAGGCCAAGGGTTGCCCAACAGAAGGCCCGAGGGAGCTGGACCTAGGTGGATCACTGGTGGGGACGGCTGAAGAAAGGACAGAGGGAGAGCTCAGGGCCACGCTCCGGACTTGTTTGGGGGTTGGCCGGATCCAGGACCTGGTGGACGCAGCACGGCTCGGGTGGTCACTAACAGCTGGAGTGACCGAAACATCAGCAGTAAGTAAACTCCCTTAACTGCACAACCCGAGTCTGTCTTCATTGCCGGCTGCACCGCACCACCACAACCCCCATCCTCTGCGCCTGTCCCCTCTGAGGCTATACCCCTCCCGTTGGGGGTTATCCCACCAAGCTGCACATCCACCATCAGCCTCAGCGGACCCTGCTGCAGCGGCGGCCACAGTGACCGCATTACAACGGGTGGCGTAGTCGACACAAAAGAACTCTTATAACATCAGTAAGGACTGCCACATAACACTTAGCTTGACGCCCTGGGCACGGGACCGGGTCACAGCCGCTCGGAGACTACAACCCCCCCATCTGATCCGGTGCCGGGTATTCCCCTCAAAAAGGAATATGTCCCAGGGGGCGCGTCAACTTTGGCGTAGTCGGCAGGATTACGTGCCCGCAACACCCGGGTACTGCGTGCCTGAAGAAAAGTGCAAGTTTACCTCAGAAAGAAGTCTCCCGCCGGTTCCGGAGGGTCCACGCCATCGGACTCCATCACCAGTCGTTTCCCGCCGATTGTCCGCCATTTCCAGCTTGTTCCCGCCATCTGCAGAGTTTCCCGCCACTGGGCGACGCTTCCCGCCAAAACCGCAGATTTCCCGCCTTGGAAGAGCAGCGGACGCCATTATGGGCGTGCCAAAGGAGGGCAGGAGGCCACCTCCCATCGTGGGCCAGGACAGAAAATGGCGCCAAAAGTGGAAACCGCCCCCACCAACAGAGACTGTGATGCTGGAGGTGTCTGTCAGCGTGAAAGAACTCCCCCTGGAGCTGACAGTCACCGAGTTGCCCCGGGACCGCCCTCGAAGTGGGAGGAGACGAAAAAAAAGAGAAAAGATGGGTGTCGCTTGGAGCAGTCTAGAACGAGCGCACCCGGAGGCAAGGTGTCCAGAGCGAGAGCACCCGGAGTCGAGGAGAGGAAGAGTAGACCCGGGAATGGAGCGGCAGCAGCGCAGCACCGGCCCGCTGGCCAGGAGCCTGCAAAAAGAAGAAAGAGGAGAGCAGAGCAGCACCGACCCGATGGTCAGGAGCCTGCTGGAGTCAACAACCCCGCTAGGCTTAGCGGAGATCCTGGCGCAGCTTCCCCGAGATCGGGAGTGCGCGCGGAGTGCCCTGGAGGGCCTCGCGGGAAGGATGGCCCGAGTGCAGAGGGAGATCCTGGCGGAGTGGGGCCGGGAGATGGCCCAGCAAGCTGGAACCCGTCCACGGAACCCGCTCCCTTGGCAGAAGACACCGATTGCCTCTGCGGATGACGCGGGAGGACCCAAGGCCGGAGACGGCGCAGAAGAGGGAGCGAGACGCATGGCAGCAGGTAAGGGGGACGCCTATACCCCATACCGGAAGACCGCTTATCTGCCCCAGCTCCCCGTCGCAGAACCCGAAGGTCCCCCGGCCGTACCCGAGACCGCCATGACACCGCCACCGACTAGGCCCCGACCGGAAGCCGCCGTCGCGACCCCGGTGACGTCACGCGTCGTGACCCGGAGCGTGGCGAAGGAAGAGGAGCCTCCGGCCTGGTCGCAGGGCCTAGCGTTTCCGGGCGCCGCATCCCCAGCAGAGCCATCTACCTCCGCGGAGCCTCCGGCCTGGTCGCAAGGCCAGGTAGCCCAGGGCGCCGCCGTGTTAACAGTTCCATTTACCTTCCAGATGCCCCCGGCCTGGCCGCAAGGCCTGGGTAACCTGGGCGCCCCCACCATCGCGCCCGCACCCGAAACACCAAGGGTGCCATATCTGGGAGAGGACCCCTTCAGCCAGCTGGCGTGGCCGGACGGGCGGCCTTTCATCTGGCCCGAAGAATTCTTGGAACTGGAGCGACAAAAGAAGTTAGGTCCCCTGTGTGAGCCCCTGATCCCGGCTCCAAAGCCCGTGACTCGGGTCTCGCCTCCACTAGAAGAAGCCCAATTCGTGTGGGACCCCACGGGAGAAGATTTGATGGGGTTCACCGGAGAGACTCGGGCAGCTGCAGCTGAACGCACAGAGTGTTGCCGTCAACAGCTGGCAGAGTTTCAGAGAGAACGGGAGGAGAGGCGGGTCAGAGAGCAATGGGCCCAGACCCGCAGCGCGGAGCAAAAGAGTCGGACCAGAAGGGACCCCTATGCAGCAAATCGTCCCCGTACCATCGGGACGGTAATAAAGTTTAATGCGCAGCATGGGTGGGGCTTCATAAAGGACCGGAACACCATGGGTGACGTCTTCGTTACCCGACGGGACGTCGAGTCCCACCTGCCAGAGGGTCACAAAGGCCGTGACCTCTACGTCGGTGACGAGGTAACGTTCACCCGGCACAAGTGTGCCAAGGGACCTTACGCCCTCCACGTGCATCGCCTGACAGAGGAGGAGTTGCGGTGTAGGGAGGAGGAGCCAGAAGACCCGGACGGGTTCAAGGCTAGAAGGTACTATGACTGAGATAGTACAAAGGACTGTATATAGTTACCTGTCGGGGTACCCAAGTAACCGTGGCTGCTTTAAAGTTTAGTCCCCGTTGGGACCAGTGAACAGTTTAACCCGTGTGTCCCCTACCCAAACCAGGCTGAGGACTGTGAGCAGCCATCCCTTTCCCTTTAATTGGCCGGGGACTGAGAACGGCCAAATTCCCCTGTATATAGTTGCGCTTCCTAAAGCGCCCCCTACCGGTTTTATAGGAGAAACCATTTTTCTAGAAAGACTGTCGCACTTTTCCCGGACACACGTTGCACAGTGTCCGGAGGAGGAACCTGAAACCAGAGACCAGAGAAGTCTACGAGAATGTTTTATATGAAAGTTTTATATGATGTTTTATATGTTTATGTTTATAAAATTTTGTATGTTTTGGTGTTTTGTCTTACAGCCCGAGGACGTGCTGTGATTTACCAGGGGGGAATGTAGCACCCTGAGGATTCGGCTGCTACAGGGGTATTGCACCTCAACCCAGAGGTGTGATATTCCACTCCCGGGTAAGGAAGGAGTGTGGAACTGAGCTCAGATAGACTGCATGCACTACATACATCCCATTCCAGAGGAGCAGGCCGACGGTACTCCCACTTAGAAATGTGCAGGTACAACCGAGCCTGTTCCTGGCTGGAGTGGGAGGGGGGTTGGTACATCCCATGTAGTGTAGGGGCAGATAGGGGGAGCAGTCTGGGTAGTGATAGGAGCTCATTGGGTGCTGGTCACCTGAGCTCACACATAGAGGGATATATAAGGAGGGCACCAACTAAGATCAGGGTCAGACGCTGAGAACAAGTCAGTTGGAGAGGAGAGAGAAGGAAACAGCAGCCCTGGAGAGAGAGAGAGGAGAAAGAAAGAGAAAGACCCAGAGGGGGAAGACTGAAGGGACCCAAGAACCCAAATTAGAGCACCGGGTGAGGAGTCAGCACAAGGGTACCGGAACCCAAGCTGGTGGGGGCAAAAACATCCCTAGCCAGAGACCGGAGGCTGTGGGCAGCATCTGCCACGGCCACCCACTACATCCACCCTGAAGGCATACCACATGGAGGGTCAGGGAACCTAAGGCCAAGGGTTGCCCAACAGAAGGCCCGAGGGAGCTGGACCTAGGTGGATCACTGGTGGGGACGGCTGAAGAAAGGACAGAGGGAGAGCTCAGGGCCACGCTCCGGACTTGTTTGGGGGTTGGCCGGATCCAGGACCTGGTGGACGCAGCACGGCTCGGGTGGTCACTAACAGCTGGAGTGACCGAAACATCAGCAGTAAGTAAACTCCCTTAACTGCACAACCCGAGTCTGTCTTCATTGCCGGCTGCACCGCACCACCACAACCCCCATCCTCTGCGCCTGTCCCCTCTGAGGCTATACCCCTCCCGTTGGGGGTTATCCCACCAAGCTGCACATCCACCATCAGCCTCAGCGGACCCTGCTGCAGCGGCGGCCACAGTGACCGCATTACAACGGGTGGCGTAGTCGACACAAAAGAACTCTTATAACATCAGTAAGGACTGCCACATAACACTTAGCTTGACGCCCTGGGCACGGGACCGGGTCACAGCCGCTCGGAGACTACAACCCCCCCATCTGATCCGGTGCCGGGTATTCCCCTCAAAAAGGAATATGTCCCAGGGGGCGCGTCAACATGAAGTGCAAGTTTTGCATTCCACAGCATTTCAAGCTGTTGACAATTCTTTGTGTGACATTTGTTAGAGATTGCATGGTAAAATTTTCAAAATTCATGATATATGCTCTGATTGTGACACATTTTGATTTTGCTGTGATTGTGACACATTTTGATTTTGCTGCCGATACACTGTGGATTCACTGCAGAAAATTCACTACATGTGCAGGTACCCTTAATTGTTGATTGGCATAGGCACTTGTTATCCTATTGATTCCAAGATGTCCATTTTCCTCTATCAGTGGTGTATTCCTGCTATCTCTGTTCACTCAGTACTGCATAATAGGGGTTAAACCACCAGGCCTGCCTGCTGGGACATGTGCCTGCACTCTTAACCAACTTTACTGTACAGATTTAACTACCTCCAACAATTTAAGCCCCCGTCTCACATAGCGAGATCGCTAGCGAGATCGCTGCTGTGTCACGGTTTTGGTGACGCAACAGCGACCTCACCAGCGATGTCACTATGTGTGACACTTTGCAACGATCAGGCCCCTGCTGTGAGGTCGCTGATCGCTGCAAAGTGTCCTGGACCATTTTTTGGGTCGTTGCTCTCCCGCTGGTCAGCACACATCGCTGTGTGTGACCAGCGGGAGCAGCGATCAGGCTGGTAACCATGATAAACATTGGTTACTAGGGGCACACGCGCACCTAGTAACCCGTTGTTTATCATGGTTACGAGCCTGCTAAAGTGAGCGGTAACCTCCCGCTCACTGTAGCAGGCTCGTAACCATGATAAACAGCGGGTTACTAGGTGCGCGTGTGCCCCTAGTAACCCGATGTTTACCATAGTTACCAGCCTGCTCCTGCTTCAGCAGGCTCGTAACCAGGAGCAGGACATCGTGGAAAGATTCTTTCCACGATGTCACTGCTCCCCTGATCGTTGGTGAGCCTGCCTGTTTGACAGCTCACCAGCGACCACATAGCGACGCAGCAACGATCCCTGACAGGTCGTATCGCTGTCGGGATCGTTGCAGCGTCGCTCAGTGTGACGGGGCCTTTACTTGCCATTTCAACCTGATCATCAGATCTATATCTATCATATCTAACCTGCAGATAGAGGGTCCTAATTATTCTACTTTAAAGGGCAACAATTTTTTTTAAATGCCCTGTTATCTCTACATGTAAATATAATGATAGCAGTGTAGACTCCAGAACAAACCACTGATAACTGAATGTGTTACAGCAGAACTTATTCTAAGCTTTATAGTTCTACAAAGGGTCATTTTACACAGACCGACCGGTGGCATGTGTAGCACCCTGAGGATTCGGCTGCTACAGGAGTATTGCACCTCAACCCAGAGGTGTGATATTCCACTCCCGGGTAAGGATGGAGTGTGGAACTGAGCTCGGTAGGCTGCATGCACTACACACATCCCATTTCCGAGGAACAGGCCGACGGTACTCCCACTTAGAAATGTGCAGGTACGACCGAGTCTGTTCCTGGCTGGAGTGGGAGGGGGGTGGTACATCCCAAGTAGTGTAGGGGCAGATAGGGGGAGCAGCCTGGGTAAAGATAGGAGCTCATTGGGTGCTGGTCACCTGAGCTCACACATAGAGGGATATATAAGGTGGGCACCAACTAGAATCAGGGTCAGATGCAGAGGATCAGATGCAGAGAGTCAGCTGCAGAGAACAAGTCAGGAGCAGAGGAGAGGAGAAAGACCAAGACCCAGAGTGAGAGAGGAGAAAAGAGAGAGACCCAGAGCACAGCAGAGAAGGACTCTGAGATCCCAACTAAAAGCACCGGGTGAAGAGTCGGCATCAGGGTACCGGAACCCAAGCTGGTGGGGGTAAAAACATTCCCCAGCCAGAGACCGGAGACCGTGGGCAGCGTCTGCCACGGTCACCCATCACATCCACCCCGAAGGCACACCACATGAAGGGTCAGGGAACCCAGGGCCAAGGGTGTCCCAACAGAAGGCCCGAGGGAGCTGGACCTAGGTGGATTACTGGTGGGGACGGCCAGAGAACGGGACAGAAAGAGAGCTCAGGGCCACGCTCCGGACTTGTTTGGGGGTTGGCTGGATCCAGGACCTGGTGGACGCAGCACGGCTCGGGTGGTCACTAGCAGCTGGAGTGACCAGTACAACATCTGCAGTAAGTAAACACCCTTAACTGCACAACCCGACTCTGTCTTCACTGCCGTCTGCACTACACCACCACAACCCCCATCCTCTGCGCCTGTCCCCTCTGAGGCTATACCCCTCCCGTTGGGGGTTATCCCACCAAGCTGCGCACCCACCATCAGCCTCAGCGGACCCTGCTGCAGCGGCGGCCACAGTGACCGCATCCCAACGGGTGGCGTAGTCGACACAAAAGAACTCTTAATAACATCTGTAGGACTGCCACATAACACTGAGCTTGACGCCCTGGGCACGGGACCGGGTCACAGCCGCTCGGAGACTACAACCCCCCCCCATCTGATCCAGTGCCGGGTATTCCCCTCAAAAAGGAATATGTCCCAGGGGGCGCGTCAACTTTGGCGTAGTCGGCAGGATTACGTGCCCGCAACACCCGGGTACTGCGTGCCTGAAGAAAAGTGCAAGTTTACCTCAGAAAGAAGTCTCCCGCCGGTTCCGGAGGGTCCACGCCATCGGACTCCATCACCAGTCGTTTCCCGCCGATTGTCCGCCATTTCCAACTTGTTCCCGCCATCTGCAGAGTTTCCCGCCACTGGGCGACGCTTCCCGCCAAAACCGCAGATTTCCCGCCTTGGAAGAGCAGCGGACGCCATTATGGGCGTGCCAAAGGAGGGCAAGAGGCCACCTCCCATCGTGGGCCAGGACAGAAAATGGCGCCAAAAGTGGAAACCGCCCCCACCAACAGAGACTGTGATGCTGGAGGTGTCTGTCAGCGTGAAAGAACTACCCCTGGAGCTGACAGTCACCGAGTTGCCCCGGGACCGCCCTCGAAGTGGGAGGGGACGAAAGAGAAGAGAAAAGATGGGTGCCGCTTGGAGCAGTCTGGAGCGAGCGCACCCGGAGGCAAGAGGTCTAACAAGGAGTAGCGGAGGAGCTTACCCGGAGATGGAGAGAAAGCAGAACAGCACCGGCCCGCTGGCCAGGAGTCTGCTAGAGACCGAGGAAGGAGAGCAGAGCAGCACCGACCCGATGGTCAGGAGCCTGCTAGAGTCCACAACCCCGCTAGGTCTAGCGGAGATCTTAGCGCAGCTCCCCCGAGACCGGGAGTGTGCACAGACTGCCCTGGAGGGCCTCGCACGGAGGATGGCCCGGGTACAGCGCGAGATACTGGCGGAGTGGAGCCGGGAGATGACCCAGCAAGCTGAGACCAGTCAACGGAGCACGCTACCCTGGAAGAGGAAGCAGACCGCCTCTGAGGATGGCGCGGGAGGACCCAAGGCCGGAGACGGCGCCGAGAAGGGAGCCGAACGCATGGAGGCAGGTAAAGGGGACGCCTATACCCCAAGCCGAGAAACCGCCCACCTGCCCCAGCTCCCCGTCGCAGAGCCCGAAAGTCCCCCTGCTGTGCCCGTAGCCGCCATGTCACCGCTATGGACTAGGCCCCGACCGGAAGCCGCCGCAGCGACCCCTGTGACGTCACGCGCCTCGACCCGGAGCGTGACAAAGCAGGAAATACTACCAGCCTGGTCGCAAGGCCAGGTAGCCCAGGGTGCCGCCGTCCTAACGGTGCCCTTCACCTTCCAGGTGCCCCAGGCCTGGCCGCAAGGCCTGGGCAACCCGGGCGCCACCACCACCGCGCCCGCGCCCGTAAAACCAAGGGTGCCACACCTGGGGGAGGACTTGTTCAGCCAGCTCACATGGCCGGACGGGCGGCCCTTCATCTGGCCCGAAGGATACCATGAGCTGGAGCGGCAACAAAGACTAGGGCCCTTGTGTGAGCCCCTGATCCCGGCTCCGAAGCCCGTGACTCGGGTCTCGCCTCCTTTAGAAGAAGCCCAATTCGAGTGGGACCCCACGGGAGAAGATTTGATGGGGTTCACCGGAGAAACTCGGGCAGTCGCCGCTGAGCGTACTGAGTGCTGTCGTCAGCAGCTAGCAGAGTTTGCCCGAGAACGGGAGGAGAGGCGGGTCAGAGAACAACAGGCCCAAATCCGGAGCGCGGAGCAGAAGAGCCGGACTAGGAGGAACCCCCGTGCAGCGCACTGTCCCCGCACCATCGGGACGGTGATAAAGTTCAACCCGCAGCATGGGTGGGGCTTTATTCGGGACCGTAACAACCGCGGTGACGTTTTTGTGACCCGCAGAGACGTCGAGTCCCACCTGCCGGAAGGTCACAAAGGCCGTGACCTCTACGTAGGAGACGAGGTCACTTTCACCCGGCACAAGTGTGCCAAAGGACCTTACGCCCTCCACGTACACCGCTTGACGGAGGAGGAGTTGCAGTACGGGGAGGAGGAGCAAGAGGACCCGGACGGGTCTGAAGCAACACCATATCACCAAGAAAAAGCAGGAGGGAGCCGTCGTTAAGGACGGGGGTAGAGACTGTATATAGTTGCCCGTAGGGGCACAGTGAACCATTGCTGCTAAAATAGTCCCCGTTGGGACCAGTGAACTGTTTACCCGTTAACCCCTTAATCCCACAGGCTGAGGACTGTGAGCAGCCATTCCCTTTCCCTCCTTACCTGGCCGAGGACTGAGAGCGGCCAACTTCCCCTGTATATAGTTGCGCTTCCTAAAGCGCCCCCTACCGGTTTTATAGGAAAACCAGTTTTTCTAAGAGACTGTCGCACTTTTCCCGGACACACGTTGCACAGTGTCCGGAGGAGGAACCTGAAACAAGAGACGACGAGAATGTTATATGAAAAGTTTTATATATATATAATGTTTTATATGTTTTTCTATGTTTATAAAAAAAATTTGTATGTTTTGGTGTTTATGTCTTACAGCCCGAGGACGTGCTGTGATTTACCAGGGGGGAATGTAGCACCCTGAGGATTCGGCTGCTACAGGAGTATTGCACCTCAACCCAGAGGTGTGATATTCCACTCCCGGGTAAGGATGGAGTGTGGAACTGAGCTCGGTAGGCTGCATGCACTACACACATCCCATTTCCGAGGAACAGGCCGACGGTACTCCCACTTAGAAATGTGCAGGTACGACCGAGTCTGTTCCTGGCTGGAGTGGGAGGGGGGTGGTACATCCCAAGTAGTGTAGGGGCAGATAGGGGGAGCAGCCTGGGTAAAGATAGGAGCTCATTGGGTGCTGGTCACCTGAGCTCACACATAGAGGGATATATAAGGTGGGCACCAACTAGAATCAGGGTCAGATGCAGAGGATCAGATGCAGAGAGTCAGCTGCAGAGAACAAGTCAGGAGCAGAGGAGAGGAGAAAGACCAAGACCCAGAGTGAGAGAGGAGAAAAGAGAGAGACCCAGAGCACAGCAGAGAAGGACTCTGAGATCCCAACTAAAAGCACCGGGTGAAGAGTCGGCATCAGGGTACCGGAACCCAAGCTGGTGGGGGTAAAAACATTCCCCAGCCAGAGACCGGAGACCGTGGGCAGCGTCTGCCACGGTCACCCATCACATCCACCCCGAAGGCACACCACATGAAGGGTCAGGGAACCCAGGGCCAAGGGTGTCCCAACAGAAGGCCCGAGGGAGCTGGACCTAGGTGGATTACTGGTGGGGACGGCCAGAGAACGGGACAGAAAGAGAGCTCAGGGCCACGCTCCGGACTTGTTTGGGGGTTGGCTGGATCCAGGACCTGGTGGACGCAGCACGGCTCGGGTGGTCACTAGCAGCTGGAGTGACCAGTACAACATCTGCAGTAAGTAAACACCCTTAACTGCACAACCCGACTCTGTCTTCACTGCCGTCTGCACTACACCACCACAACCCCCATCCTCTGCGCCTGTCCCCTCTGAGGCTATACCCCTCCCGTTGGGGGTTATCCCACCAAGCTGCGCACCCACCATCAGCCTCAGCGGACCCTGCTGCAGCGGCGGCCACAGTGACCGCATCCCAACGGGTGGCGTAGTCGACACAAAAGAACTCTTAATAACATCTGTAGGACTGCCACATAACACTGAGCTTGACGCCCTGGGCACGGGACCGGGTCACAGCCGCTCGGAGACTACAACCCCCCCCCATCTGATCCGGTGCCGGGTATTCCCCTCAAAAAGGAATATGTCCCAGGGGGCGCGTCACATGATACAGACCGACTGATGGCATGATTCAGCCACTGATCAGTAAATTTTCACAGATCGGCGGTCGTTTGAATACATGTTTATACAGGCAGGCAAAAGTAAACAATTTGCACTGAACAATCTATACTAGATCGCTCAGTGAACATAGGATGACAATGTTCTCGGCAGTGTGAGTCCTGTTTACTCAGGACGGTGCACCATCGAGAATGATGATATTTTATGCTGCATAAAAGATAATTTCACCCCATGAAAGAGTGTTTTGATCGATCATCTGGTGATCAGCAGCCTGTTTACAAGGTAATCGTGAAATTGTAAAGTGGCGCGGGGCGGTGACTGGATGTGTGAATGTATTACTGCTGTGGACATCTTCAGTTTCAGCTCTGCCACAATTTGTGCAAACCCCTTTGAACCCTCTATGAGGTAACCACACAAGTTTGTAAAAACAAAGCACTTTTTAATGACAATAAAACTTATATACAGAGGGTAGCAGGAAACAAGCTTGCTGTTTTCTTCTGCACAATACAGAGACACCTTCTTGGTGGTCATGGACGGTGGCACAATACTTGTGGTGAAAGTTACAGATAAACAGCTGGGCAAATTGGGTGTTCTTGGTACGGGACCACATTGGACAATATGTTTCTCTGTGGTCACTGCACTCTTGTGAAACAGTGTAAGCGAGCTGTCACTAGCTGCTACCTTACTGACGTGCCCCAGGATGGCTGACCCTGCCTTCCTTCACAGCTGGTCTTCAGGTTTGCTAACACCACTACTTCCTTTAGCTTTTCCAGTACTTAAGTGGCCCACACTTGCCTGCTATGAGGAACTGCCACCACTGTAGAAATATTGCTCCCTTTCCTTGTCTTGGCTGCCACACAGACATCCAATGATGATAACTTTCCTCTGAGGGTGTCCTTTCTAATCTCCTGCTTTCTAACAATTCATTCCTAACAAGGAACTAACACACAGGTCCCTAATCCAACTGTGGGCCAACCTTCAGTTAACCCTGTCACCACTGACTTACAGGAACTACAACCTCCAGGAGGATAAAACATGCAATACAGTACATTTTCATACATTTAAGACAACAGAGGTCTTCAGAGCGGTGGTACACCATCGTCTCCATGTTCACATCCCCCCTCTTTAAGGGTGGTCATCCGTGGCGCTCCAGAACCTATAACAAATGGGTTAATTCGTACACCATAAAACACTCAGGACTGAAGTCTTGCTGTCTCAAGATGGTTCTTCTTCATGGTCGCCGGCATCCTTCATGGCATTTGGTCCTTCTTGGTTAAGGACACCAGAATAATAGATAACACAGTCCCGCACAATGTCCACAGTTCTTGAAACTCACTGGACCCGGTCCGTCTTGGTAAGGACCCTGGAACATATAAGAGAGTCCATAAAAATCACAGTCCCTTTCACTGAGGGTATCAGACCCTCACGGTTGCACAAGTCCAGCAGAAAATGGTGCAACAGGCGCAACAAAATAAAAGCAAAAATAAAAGTTCAGCCTATTCGGCTCTTGCTGGGCTATCTTCGGCCACAAGGGTTTCCAGGAACAGTCCCTCCATTTTTCAGTACACACACTGGCCTTCACAGGGCCACAAAGATACAAACAGTCCTTCACAACTAAGGCACTTTGCCTTAAACTTTAAGCCTTATCTTCTCCCCTGAGACCCGATTGGTCTCCAGCCTTCTTTTGGGTGAGGAGTTCTTGGAACTCAAGCCCTAACAAACATGACCTACTTTGGCCAAACAGCAACACAGGCCATTGAAGATGTATCCTCGTCTTAGCCCCTAGGAGTTTTTCTTCAGGCCTACATAATGGCTCTTCCACGTGTTTCGGAGAAGGTCTCCTTCACCACCAGGGCCCTCTTGAATATAACCTCCTTACCCAGTGGCAGCGGGTGCCAGGACATCAAGAGAGGTCCTCCTCATCGGATGGCAGTGGCTGCTTGGAAGGACTCTCTCTGTTGGCCGACTTCGTACTTTGGGCCCCATCGGGTGGTGGACCGGTGGTGTTCTCCATTGTGGCCGCTGCGGTATAGGGTGCCGCGGTGGCTCTGGGGGTCGTTGTGCTGGTTGTGGGGGTATTTTTAGGTGCTGGACTTGCTTTGCTGGTCACCGTAGCACCCCAGGGTGGTGGTGGGGCTGCTGCTTCGGCTGTCCTCCCGCTGTCCGGCATAGGGCTTCAACTCAACACCCACAGTTCCCGCAGAATCATGCCAGCCTCTGGCTGCGGAACTTCAGTCCATTTGACCAGTTCCTGGTCTGTCGGGCTCTTTATCTGTCCATCTCGTTTGTAGACTCTCTTCCACGGCCCTCACTCTGGGTGTAATGATGTGTGGGAGACCATCAGCTCCAGCCTTGACCATATCCCCCTGTACCATGAGGTCACCCATGTCCAGCTCTTCCATGGCCACCATCACCCTATGGAATGCCGAGCTTCGGGCTGCCATATTTTTGCATCTGACACCTCAATCCACCGCGCTTCCCTGACTCCTCGAGCTGCAGTGGTAAAATGGCACCAGTCCCTGACTCACCGAGTGCTTCCTGCTTTTTCGGCTCCACTTCTTCTGGAGCAGGTTTTCTGATGCATCACTCTCAGCGGCTATGCCTTTGGCCACGCTTCCTACGCTTCTCATTCTTCGCCCGATGGGCCGCACTTCATTCTGTATTGCACACCCTCCTCCGACACGCACCTTTCATCTTGGGCCGGGTCCTGGCTGCAGGGCATACCCTCTTCTGGGACGACACTCCAGTGGGCTGGGCACATTTTGCGCTACAATGTGCCATCCACTCTCATGAAAGGAAGATCTTCTTCTTCTCAGCTCACTAACCGTCGCAATCTTTAGACACATATTTTTGTCTGCCATCTTTGGCCATCTATTTTCAGGTGCTCTTTCGTCTGCGCCAGGGGTCTTCTCTGCCCCAGATTCTTCCTGCAGTGAAATCTCATCCTGCCAACTACGCTAACTGTAATGTGGCGCAGGGCGATCTTTCATGCCCTGGCATGCTACATGAAAACAGGGGTTCTGATGAGTTGTGTGTGCTTGTATTACTGGTGTGGACAATTTCAGGTTCAGCTCTGCCACAATTTGTGATACGCCAGACCCTTTTAAACCTACGATGAGGAAACTAGACAAGTTTGTATGAATAGAGTTCTCTTTACTGACAATAAAACTTACATACATAACGTAGCAGGAAATAAACTTGTTTTCTTCTGCAAAATACATAGGCACATTCTTGGTGATCAATGCAGAATACTTGTGATGAATGTTACAGATGAACAGAAGGATAAATTGGATAACTCCATCTTTCTGGTACAGGGCCATACAGGTTAATGTATTTCGCTGTGACCACTGCACCCAAACTGCACTCTAGGGCTCCATGGAACAATATGTTTCACTGTGTCTACTGAACTTTTATGAAACGGTATAAGGGAGCTCTCACTAGCTGCCACCTTACCAAGTGATGACAACTTTCCTCTGAGGGTGTCCTTTCTTGACTCCTGCTTACTAACAACTCACTCCTAACGAGGAACTAACACACAGGTCCCTAATGCTCCTCCCCAACTATAGGCCAGCCCTACAGTTAACCCTGTCACACCTGACTAACAGGAACTGTAGCCTCCAGGAGGATAGATCATGCAATACAGTACATTTTCATACATTTAATAAACAGGGGTCTTCAGATAGGTGCTGCGCCATCTTCTCCTCCTTCACAAAACAAATGTTTTTAACAAACATCTTGCAGTGTAAATGCCCTTAATACTAGAGCTTTGCTACTCACCAGAACTGTCACTCAAGGAAAATTACCTGCCCCACCAGAAACCAGGAAGTGAGGAGACTACAGAGTTGTGAGCTATTCAAGAGACAAGTTGAGAATAAGCCTTTTAACCGCAATATAAATAAGAAAGAAATCTCGAGTACGAATTTCCGATATTGCAGATATTTTCCGCACATAAATTGATATGTGATGCAGATTTCAAATCCTCAGTATGTCAATTCTTTTTGTTGAATTCATTGTAGATTTACCCATGCCATGCACAGTCTAAAGTCTGTGACAATTCTGCATCATGATCCATGACAAAAAAAATGAGTTTTGCACCAAAATTCCACCACATATACAGATACCCTTGGAGATAGACTAACAAAAAATAATAATTAGTTAGCCAAGGTGTAAATTCTATCTGGACCACAAGGCTAAAATTTACACAGGTCAAGAGAAGGTTAACTACATTTAATAGTAGCAGACTGAAATAATATGTTTTAGTAGGTAATGTATAGCACAATGTTTAGAAAATGGAACTATAATAAACTGTAACCAAACCTAGACAAGAAAATATTCCTTTCTTGACACCATGGTACGATGGTGTAGAAATGCCAATAACTTTTGGATTTAAAAAGTTAATCATTATCTTGTTTCTTACCTTTATTGGCCAAAAGTTTTTCCATGGAGTCATAGCATTCCATTCTATCACTAAATATAATAAGTACCTATCCCTTCTGTCTGTTTTTCTGTAAATTGAAAAACATTAATTAGGAAATGGTATTGTGAGAAATTATAGCATTATTAAACCTAAATATTTTTAAACTAAATATATTTTCTATTTTTTACTTACTGTAAACCCAGAGACTGAACCATGTTCTTCCATTAAATCTTATTTTCTAAAAATACAAAATCTTATTTTCTAATCATATATGTATTTTTTTTTTTTATAAATTGATGGGTTAGCTGTCTCTTTCTGTGATCAACCGCTTTACTTTGTTAACAGCAGTTCAGAGATTTGTTTTATAGCAGTCACATTGCTTGTGATGATAATGTGATGCTGTGATACTCTTAAAAGATATCTGATTTATTAGCATCATCTTAAAATATCACGTTATTTTTTAGGATATTGGAAAGCTTACAAGTTTTGCAGCAATTTTTAAAAATATAAAAAAGTTTTAAACAGATTTTTAGGTACTTTATAATAGAAACATGTAACAAACTACCCATTTTGAAAACTTCACTCCTTGAAGTATTCTAAAGATAATTTTTTTCTGCACATATACAGTGGATGAAATAAGTATTTGATACCTTGCTGTTTTTGTAAGTTTGCCCACTGACAAAGACATGAACAGTCTATAATTGTAAGGGTAGGTTCATTTTAACATTAACATCATTTAACATCATTTAACATTTAACATCAAGAAAATCACATTGTGTAAATTAGATACATTTTTTTGCATTTTGCAGTGAGAAATAAGTATTTGATCCCTCTGGCAAACAACACTTAATACTTGGTGGCAAAACCCTTGTTGGCAAACACAGCAGTCAGACTTTTTTGTAGTTGATGAGGGTTGCGCACATGTCAGGAGGAATTTTGGTCCACTCCTCTTTGCAGATCATCTCTAAATCATTCAGATTTTGAGGCTGTTGCTTGGCAACTCGGAGCGTCAACTCCCTCCATAAGTTTTCTATGCGATTAAGGTCTGGAGACTGGCTAGGCCACTCCATGACCTTACTGTGCTTCTTTTTGAGCCACTCCTTTGTTGCCTTGGCTGCATGTTTTGGGTTATTGTCTTGCTGGAAGCCCCAGCCTCGACCCATCTTCAATGCTCTTACTGAGGGAAGGAGATTGTTGGCCAAAATCTCATGATCCATGACCCCATCCATCTTCCCTTCAGTACCGTGCAGTCGTCATGTCCCCTTTGCAGAAAAGCACCGCCAAAGTATAATGTTTCCCCTAACATGCTTCATGGTTGGGACAATGTTCTTAGGGTTGTACTCATCCTTCTTCTTCCTCCAAACTTCAGACGGGCCTGCACATGTGCCTTCTTGAGCAGGGGGACCTTGCAGGCACTGCAAGATTATAAACCTTTAAGGCGTAATGTGTTACCAATGGTTTTCTTGTTGACTGTGGTCCCAGCTGCCTTGAGATCATTAACAAGTCCCCCCCCCCCGTGTAGTTTTAGGCTGATCTCTCATCTTCCTCATGATCAAGGATACCCCATGGGGTGAGATTTTGCATGGTGCCGCAGATCGATGTCGATTGAAAGTCTTTTTGTATTTCTTCCATTTTTTTACTATTGCACCAACAGTTGTCTCCTTCTCACCCAGTGTCTTACTTATGGTTTTGTAGCCCATTTCAGCTTTGTGCAGGTCTATGATCTGGTCCCTGATATTCTTAGAAAGCTCTTTGGTCTTGCCCATGTTGTAGAGGTTAGAGTCTGACTGATTAATTGAGTCTGTGGACAGGAGTCTTTTATACAGGTGACTATGTAAGACAGCTGTCTTTAATGCAGGTAACAAGCTGATTAGGAGCGTCTAACTGGTCTGTAAGAGCCAGAACTCATAATGGTTTGTAGGGGATCAAATACGTATTTCTCACTGCATAAAAAAATTATCTAATTTCTACAATGTGATTATCTTGATTTTTTGGGATATTTTATCTCTCAATGTTACAATTAACCTACCCTTAAAATTATAGACTGTTCATATCTTTGTCAGTGGGAAAACTTACAAAAACAGCAAGGGATCAAATAATTATTTCCCCCACTGTACAATTGTAGTTTCTGTTTTTCTGTAACACAGCAGTTGTTAATAGAGAAATGCAATTCAATATTTAGTCTACAACTTGACTCAAACCAAAGCCATTTTATTCGGATATTTTCCAGGCAGCAGTACAACCCCCCAAAAATCCTTAAATGCATTGTCCAAAGGGACAACACTTCCTAGTGTAAAGAAAAAAATAACAGATACTCACCCCATACTCATTCCAGCAATTCCAGTCTATGCTGGGTCTCCAAGGGATTGAGGGACAATTTTATGCTAAGTTAGTGCTGCAGCCTATCAGTGGCTGTTAATGGGCTGCTTCACTTACACTTCTTTCAGAGGAAACTCAGGCGTCCTAGGTGAATGTGAGATAGATTGTGAACCCTCGCGGGCAGGGTCCTCGCTCCTCCTGTACCAGTCGCTGTCACATTGTGTTCAAGATTATCGTAACTGTTCTTGTATTATACCCCTTTTTCACATGTAAAGCGCCATGGAATAAATGGCGCTATAATAATAAATAATAATAATAACTGTAGCACATTAGTGGTTGCTGATTGGCTGCAGTGGACATGTGGCATTATAATGCCATGCCAGCCATGGGATACCGAGCACCAATATCACTGTAATGGCTGACGTTCATAGGAGATTGTGATTTTTGCTGCACATAGCAGTGCTGAAGCCCTGATATGTATAGCACAGGCGATTATAAGATCGCAGCTTCAAGTCTCCTAATTAAAAAAAACACCAAAGTTCAAATAACTACCCTTTTGCTCCATTAAAAATAAAGCAATAAAAAAATAAAAAGTACACATATTTGGTATTGCTGCGTTCAGAAATGTGCGATCTATCAAAATATAAAGTAAATTATAAATCAAAAGATTGTCCTTAAATTAGTAGCACATATTTGTCACTTTGTAGAGGGCATAACAAATCAATTGGCTTAGTTCACTATATTGGTATAATCAAGCACCCACAGCATACACTTAAATAGCAAATAAATTCTTTATTGATGAAACAATATTTAACAAAATCACATGAGTAAACAATACAAAATTAAAAAGGTGCGTCATACTGTGAAGGACATTAAAATCGACCTGCTACTTTTTGCATAAAGTCCCCCTTTATGCAAGCTGTAATTTGTCTCAATTTGAATAAATAATCCCAACTGGATCTCTAAACATATACACTGTCACACTGCCTACCAACATATATATAATAATACATTAGAGAACTCCATGGTGATCTATATAAATCAAAAAGATTGCACAACAGCTGCACACAGTGTCCAGCAGTAACGATAAAGTGATCTGATAGTTAATGAAACTATCTCCAATATAAAGTGCATGGTGATTTAGCATGTGCCAAAAAATCGAGTGGTAAGCATAATCAATACCTTCCAAACAAATGTATAGATTTGGTCAAAGCGCTGACAAGGTCCAATGTCCCTCTACCCCGACGCGCGTTTTCTAATGAATTATTACATATATGTTGCTAGGCAGTGTGACCAGCTATAAAGCGAATATGTTTAGAGATCCTGTTGAGATTATTTATTAAAAATTAGACAAATTACAGCTTGCTTACATGGGGACTTTATACAGAAAGTAGCGGGTGGATTTAATGTCCCTCACAGTGTGAGGCACCTTTTTAATTTTATATTGTTTATTCATGTGATCTTGTTAAATATTGTTTCATCAATAAACAATTTATATGCTGTTTAAGTGTATGCTGTGGGTGCTTGCTTTTTCCAATATAGTGAACTAAGCCAATTTATTTGTTGTAAAGTAAATTAATCTGATAAGTAAAAAAGATGAAAAACACCAGAATTACGTTTTTTGGTCGCCGCAACATGGCTGTAAAATGCAATAAGAGGCGATCAAAACATTGTATCTACCCCAAAATGGAATCAATAAAAATGTCAGATGATGCTCCAATAAGTCATCACCCATCCCCAGATCCCTGAAAATGGAAACGCTATGGGTCTTGGAAAATGGCGACAAATGCAAAAACTTTTATTCATACAAATTTTTATTTTTTTTTCACCACTTCAATAAAAAGAATCTATAAATGTTAGGTATCTGCGTTCTCATACTGACCTGGAGAATCATATTACCAGGTGAGTTTTACCATATAGTGAACATTGAAAATAAAAAACCCAAAAAACAAGTGTGGAATTGCACTTTTTTTGCAATTTGACCGCACTTGGATTTTTTTCCCTGTTTTTCAGCACATTATGTGGTAAATGGTGTCATTCAAAAGTGCAACTCGTCCCGCAAACAACAAGCCCTCATACAGCTATATTGACTGAAAAATAAAAATGTTATGGCTCTAGGAAGAAGGGGAGGAAAAAACAAAAACGAAAAATGGAAAATTGCTCATGGTTGAAAAGGTTAATAAGGGTTTGTCTAAGTAGTGCAGTTTTATCAAGCATAATTATATATGTCTGAAGATGCCCGATTGGGGTTGAAACACGGTGCATGGCCTTTAACCCTCTAATTTTATGTCTGTTGTTTTGTATACCTCAGATATCCAAAGGAAGTGTGAGAACTGCAGCCCATTAGTGGAGGCTGATTGGCTGCAGTGCTCATAAGGCATAGAAATGTCACTTGAGCTCTGGGAGACCCAACGCCAACATCACTGAAATTGCGTAGGCGCAGGATCCGGCACGGAAGCTGCACGTCACAGGGCACTGTGATGTGCAGGGGAGGGGGGGGGTATTGAAATTAATTAAGTAGGCGGGGATTTCATGGGGTCCCCAGGACGCCAAGCATTGGTAATATGATTTTATAAAAAGCATTTTCAAAGCAATCAGACCTCTAATATTGGCCATACAGGTAAGTATAGATTCGTATTTCTATCACCTGTATGCCCATATTAGCGGGCTGATAAGTCCCAGGGGGTGACAGATTCCCAGTCTGTTATTACTGTCAGACCAAACATTCAACTCAATAGGACTGGATGATAATGTTTGTAAAGCACTGTGGAATTAATGGTGCTACATAAGCGAGTAAAAGAAAATAAAAAAACTGAGCTGAAGTTTTCAGCATCAGCCATTACACTGTAAACGGATTCATACTGTTCCAGCTCCATTCACTGTTTACATCCACTGATATTGATGACATGACTTGGCTGGATAACCTCTTTAACTCTGCTATGTTACAAACACTTGCCATGTGTTTCCCCACTGTTTGTATATGGATTTTAAGGAAATTTTTATGGAATTCTTTCTACAAGAATCTGGACTCTTTTTCTAATTCATTAGACTCTGCTTTAAACCTTCTATAGCCTCCTAACACAGTAAAACTCAACTGCTTACATGCTCATTCCAGCCCTTAGGCTGTGTGCGCACTATGTGTTTTTCAAGCTTTTTTTATTTCATTAAAATAGCTTATTCTGGCCGTGTATTTATTGAAAAGGCAGACATAACTTTACTAAATGATTAGTAATAGGGGTGTCTTATAGACGCCCTCCATTACTAACCTGGGCTTCACGTCAGCCGCCAATACAAGGCTGACGTGAACTCCAACCCCATTACCCCACTTGCCACCGCTACAGGGCAGTGGGAAGATCGGAGGCTAAGCGCCAGATTTGGCTCATCTTATGGATGCGCCATTTATGGGACCGCTGAGGGGTGATATTAATAGCCGCAGAGGGGGCTAGTATTCATGGCCCCTTCCCTGGCTATTAATATCAGCCCAAAGCTATCTGTTTAGCCTTTTCTAGTTAGATTTTACAGGGGGACCCCACATCAATTTTTTTCTGGAGTCCCCGTATAATCTAGTGAGTAAAGGCTAAACAAACAGCTGTGGGCTACTAATAACCAGGGAATATTGTTGGCTAATGGCCCCTCCCATGGCTACTAATATCAGCCCTCAGCGGTCGGCTTTCCCTCTGCTGGTTATAAAAATGACCCGGGAGTCCATGACATTTTTTTTTTAAATTTTAGACTCTGTGCCCACGATTCGGACGTAGCAGCGCTTTGAACACATATTGTTTGCTGCGTCCAAAACGTTGCATTCTATTGAACGCAGGTAAATCCACATGTGTTCACTGAACCATGTGACAAAGCTGACTCGCCCCCTGGGCCGTGGGGCACTCGGAACCGGGCGATAGGGAGACGATGGGGGTAGTAGTGGCGACCCGGTCCCGTGGCTCAGGGTGGTCAGACCAGTGGCAGTCTTTTAGATGTTTTAAGCAATGTCCGACTACGCCACCCGTGGATTGCGGTTATTAGGAACCGCCGCTGCAGGGCAGACTGCTGGGGCCGATGATGTACGCAGCTGGGATGGTGTGACTCCCCACGGGAAGAGTGCGGCCCCAGGGCAGTGTAGTGGATGGTGGGAGTGATGGTGGTGAGAGTCCCAGTACCGGTAATGCCGGAGGAGTGAAAAAGCACACAGACAACGTACTGCAGTCCAGGGTCTTTACTCACGGTTAATATCCAAGTCACTTCTGCAGGGAATGACTGCCCGAGCCGTGCTGCGTCCACCAGGTGAGGAGCTCGGTCAACTCCCAGGCAGCTCAGGAGTATGGCTCAGGACCCCTTTTAATCCTTCCTCTGGCCTGCCTCACCAGTGACCCACTTTTGTCCAGCTACCGCGGACTTGTGCAGTTAAACGTGGGCCCCGTCCTCCGCTGTCCTATATGGTGCCTTCCTAGCAGGTTTGATGAGGTGTCGCACCACTAAATGATCACGACGTCCGGTCTTTGGCTGAGGGTAGTTTCTCCTCCACCAACTTGGGATCCGGCACCCTTAATCTGCCTGACCCTGCACCCTGGATTCTCGTGGGTTCTTAGGGTCCCTTCCACCTTCTTGTTCCTGAGCCCTTCTGTTTCTCTGTCTCTTCTTCTCCTTCTCTGTTCCTTTCTGTTCCTGTCCGTTCCTTCCTTGTGGAGCTGGGATGAGACTTAATCACAGCTCCCCTTCACCTCCTCCTCGGCCTCTCACTAGGCCCTCCTGGAGTAGAGCTCCTACAGAGCCTCTACTCCCTGTCTTCTCCTCTCTGGACAGGACTTCTTCTCAGAGCTAAGATGGTGCCCACCTTTTATACCTCCCTCTAGCCATGAGCCCAGGTGACCAGCAACCAATGGGCTCCTACCTACGCTCAGGAACCAACCCCTATCTGCCCCTACAGCACTGGGTGTTCCACCCCCCTCCCCACTCCAGACAGGGACATAGTCGGTCGTGCCTGCACTTCTGTCTAGTGGGAGCACCGTTGAGCTGTCCCTCGGAAATGGGGTGTGTGTACTGTATGCAGCTAACTGAGCCCTGGTCCACACTCCATCCTTACCCGGGAGTGGAATACCACACCTCTGGCAGAGGTGCAATACCCCTGTAGCGGCCGATCCCTCGGGGCGCTACATTCCCCCCTGGTAAACCACAGCACGTCCTCGGGCTGGAAAAGAGCAAAAACAGATAATTACAGGACATGCAAAGTTTTTCAATAACTTTTTACATTTAGAAGCGGACGACACAGATGAATTCCCTTTATGGGACACACTTTTCTTTCACTAGGCATTATAAAATATTTTCAATACTTCCGGAACTCTTTTGTATAAAACACCTTATAAAACTCTTGCATTATCACCTAGCAGAATATAAAACTTTCTTATGTCAAACATTTTTAAGTAAAGCACATTCTTAGATTCTTGGGTCATGGCCGCGGTGCAACTTGCGACCAGGTGTTCTTTCTTCTTAAAGGTGCAACAGTCCAGTAAACTTGTCTTGAGGTAGACATTGCAGTATTTTTATAAAACCAGTAGGGGGCGCTTTAGGAAGCGCAACTATATACAAGGGATTGGCCGTTCCCAGTCCTCGGCCGGTTGAAAAAGGGGGAATGGCTGCTCACAGTCCTCAGCGTGTTAAAGGGAAGAGGGATGGCTGCTCTCAGTCCTCAGCCAGGTAACTTAGGGGATAGGGCAACAGTCACACAGTCCTTTATCAGTCCCAACGGGGACCACACTCAATTCGAAACAGTCCCAAACAGTTCCTTTGTACCCAGACGGGTAACTATTTACACTGGTATGCTACTGTTTACTGGTAGCGATACCCTCCAGCCGCTCCTTGCTCCTCATAATCTTCAGGCCCGTCCGGGCCCTCTTGGTACTCAGAGTCCGAGTAGTGCTGTTCCTCCTCCTCTACTACTCTGTGGACGTGGAGGGCGTACCATCCCTTCACGCCATGGTGCCGGGTATAAGACACCACATCCCCTGGAAACAGATCCCGCCCTCGATGACCTTCCGGCAGGTGGCTCTCCACATCCCTCCTCGTCACGAACACGTTGCTGATGGTCTCAGGGTCTCGGATGAAACCCCAGCCGCGCTCCATCTGGAACTTCACAACAATCCCGGTGACTCGGGGACTGCGGGCAGTTTGGGGATCTCGCCGGGCCTTCATTTTCTGCTCCGCGCTCCGGACCTGCAGCTTCTCTTGTTTCACGCGCCGCTCTCGCTGCTCCCTCTCAAACATCTCTAGCTGTTGGCGGCAGGCCTCCCGCCGTTCGGCTGCGTCCGCCCGTGTTTCCTGTGTGAACCCCATCAGGTCCTCCCCAGTGGGGTCTCATTCAAACTGGGCGTCCTCCAATGGCAGCTGGGGGGTTTCCTGAGGCGCCGGAGCAGGTATGAAGGGCTCAGATGGTACTTCAACCTCCGCGGGCGGGCTCCTCCGAAAGCGGGGGTTGACATACTCGGGGGGCCAGATGAAAGGAAGCCCATCCGGACTGGTATGTTGGGCGAAAAGATCTGCGCCCAGTGGTAGTACCGCAGAAGCAGGGGGCGCGAGCGGGTTGGCGGCGACCAAGGGCACGTGGCCTTGCGACCAGGCCCGCGCTGGTCGTTTCCTAGTTGCTCCCAGGGGTGGTACAGCAGGTGCAGGGGGTTCCGTCGGGGCAGCGGCGCCCGGGGGCGCTAGGCCTTGCGGCCGGGCCTGCGATGGTCGTTTGCTGAGCACGCCCGGGGTCAGAGGGCACGGCGTAGGGCGGAGCTCACTGGCAGCGTCGACGGCCTGGGGGCCGGTTGATGGCGGTGGAGGCACGGTGTCGACTGCGGGTCCAGGTGCGTTGGGCTCTGCAACAGGGTGCAGGGGCAGGTCGGCGGCCCCAGGGTTCGGGGTAGGGGCGTCTCCGTTACCTGCCTCTGCTGTCGCGGCCTCCTCCGCGGCATCGTCTTCAGCCTCCGCTCTGTCTTCACTGCCCTCGGTGGCTGGTGTGCTGCTGGACATCGACGGCGCCTCCTGCTGCAGGGTCACAGCCCGCCGGGCCACTTCTTCTTTCCACCCGGCTATCACGTCCTGCTGCGCCCGGACCATCCTCCGGTCCAGCTCCTCCAGCGCCGCCCGCGCATACTCGGGGTCCTCCTTGGGGAGATGGGCTAGCAGCTCTGTAAAGCTGCATTTTGGTGTGGCTTGCAGCGGGCCCCTTGCCAAAGTGCTGGAGCTGGTTCCTTTCTCCATCTCCGGGTGCGGCCTGGCCAGACTGATCCAGACCACCCCCTGCCCTGCAGTTTTCTTCTCTTTCCGCCCCCATGGGGGGTGGTCCTGGGGCATTCTGCTGACAATCACTCTCAGGGGCAGCCCCCCCACGTTGACGGACATTTCTACAGCCGTGCTCATGGTTGTTGGGGGCGGGCTTCCTCTTTGGCGCCATTCTGGGACCCGGCCCACAATGGGAGGCGGCCTCCTGTGGTCTTTTGGCGCGCACATTATGGCGCTCGTTCTTCTGGGGCGGGCGCCATCTTTAGTACAATGAAACAGTCTCTTTTCAGGCGCGCAGTACCCGTTGTTAGCGGGCACAAAATCCTGCCGACTACGCCAAAGCTGACTCGCCCCCTGGGCCGTGGGGCACTCGGAACCGGGTGATAGGGAAATGATGGGGGTAGTAGTGGCGACCCGGTCCCGTGGCTCAGGGTGGTCAGACCAGTGGCAGTCTTTTAGATGTTTTAAGTGATGTCCGACTACGCCACCCGTGGATTGCGGTTATTAGGAACTGCCGCTGCAGGGCAGACCGCTGGTGCCGATGATGTACGCAGCTGGGATGGTGTGACTCCCCACGGGAAGAGTGCGGCCCCAGGGCAGTGTAGTGTATGGTGGGAGTGATGGTGGTGAGAGTCCCAGTACCGGTAATGCCGGAGGAGTGAAAAAGCACACAGACAACGTACTGCAGTCCAGGGTCTTTACTCACGGTTAATATCCAAGTCACTTCTGCAGGGAATGACTGCCCGAGCCGTGCTGCGTCCACCAGGTGAGGGGCTCGGTCAACTCCCAGGCAGCTCAGGAGTATGGCTCAGGACCCCCTTTAATCCTTCCTCTGGCCTGCCTCACCAGTGACCCACTTTTGTCCAGCTACCGCGGACTTGTGCGGTGAAACGTGGGCCCTGTCAACCGCTGTCCTATATGGTGCCTTCCTAGCAGGTTTGATGAGGTGTCGCACCACTAAATGATACGACGTCCGGTCTTTGGCTGAGGGTAGTTTCTCCTCCACCAACTTGGGATCCGGCACCCTTAATCTGCCTGACCCTGCACCCTGGATTCTTGTGGGTTCTTAGGGTCCCTTCCACCTTCTTGTTCCTGAACCCTTCTGTTTCTCTGTCTCTTCTTCTCCTTCACTGTTCCTTTCTGTTCCTGTCCGTTCCTTCCTCGTGGAGCTGGGATGAGACTTAATCACAGCTCCCCTTCACCTCCTCCTCGGCCTCTCACTAGGCCCTCCTGGAGTAGAGCTCCTACAGAGCCTCTACTCCCTGTCTTCTCCTCTCTGGACAGGACTTCTTCTCAGAGCTAAGATGGTGCCCACCTTTTATACCTCCCTCTAGCCATGAGCCCAGGTGACCAGCAACCAATGGGCTCCTACCTACGCTCAGGAACCAACCCCTATCTGCCCCTACAGCACTGGGTGTTCCACCCCCCTCCCCACTCCAGACAGGGACATAGTCGGTTGTGCCTGCACTTCTGTCTAGTGGGAGCACCGTTGAGCTGTCCCTCGGAAATGGGGTGTGTGTGCTGTATGCAGCTAACTGAGCCCTGGTCCACACTCCATCCTTACCCGGGAGTGGAATACCACACCTCTGGCAGAGGTGCAATACCCCTGTAGCGGCCGAACCCTCGGGGCGCTACACATGCGTATTTACTGCATTCAATACATTCTAATGGTCAAATTTCTGTTGCGGAGACTAGCGACTGCACAAGAGAATTTGACCTGCTGCCGTCCTGAAAGATGCGCCGCATGTCAATGTCCACAGGTGATTTGCAGCCTCAGATGCACGCATAGTGGACATGGGATTTCTAGAAATACCATCAACTATGCTGTAACATCTGGATGCTGCGGATTTGACGTTGTATAAACACGCAATGTCAAACCTGCACCGGCTCCTGATCGTGGCCACGTACCCAAACTCACCCGCAGCATGTCAATTTCTGTAGTGGACACGCTAGTCTCCGCTGCAGATTTTGACCAATTGAAGTGTCATTATATGCGGTGGATTCACATGTACCGACAACAAAAGTGCGGCATTAGAACACCACGTTTTGGTTGCAGCAAAAATACGCTGCGTCCAAAGCGCTACTTGTTGCTGTTGGTGGGGACGTAGTAGCTAACAAAACAGCTGTGAGCTGTTAAAAATGGCCAGGGACCATGTTTGCCTAATGGCACCTTCCTAGGCTAAAAATAGCATCTCACAGCTGCCCCAGAAATTACATGAATGAAAATGCTAATGACATTGAGCGAATGGGATTGGCTGACACCTAGCTCTTTTGTTTGGTGATGACAAGGTGTCAATCAGAACATTTCATCACCAAACCTAAGTAAAGTAAAGTAAAGAGTTAAATAAACACACAGACAAAGAGCAAACACATTTTTTTTTAAATACAACAGACACATTCTTTAATCATTTAAATTAACCAATATACTCACCCAAGCTCTGACGGTAATGCAAGGGTTTAAGCAATGTCCTACAAAATAACTTTATTAGGTGGGATAATAAGAATCTGGGAGCCAGAGTAAGCAAGGAATGGTATGCCAGGTTATGTATATAGTTTATAGAGGCGTGCTACCTGCTGCTATCCTGTCCCATACACAGAAGTGTGTGGGCTACTGTGGGCAGGGGACTGGGGACCTCAGAAAAGTATTTTTCTGAATTTTGGAAAAAATGTAAAGGGTAGAATCTTGAACAAATGAAATCCCTATACCAGCTTTTTTTCCTCAATGGATAACATCTTTAAATATTAAAATTTTTGTGCAAAACTGCATAAAACTGTATTTTATAGCGCTCATGAATTTATATGCAGCTATATTGTACCTTTTGTGTGCTGAACAAGTCATGATTTAAAAAAAATATGGAATGCTCAATTCAACATTGTATTACAAAGTGTCCATTTCAGCTGGATATCAGAGGACGCACATTCAGCTGAAATGTTGGATCCCTGCACTGCAATACATTCCGCCGGCCAATCAGAGGCCAGCAGCTGATGTTGGCATGCCCATCATGGCCATTTCTTGGACAAGAAAAGGGAACATTATGGGGGATATTATACCAGGGAGGAGCTTAGGATGGGGAATGTTATACAAGGAAGGGGCTCAGGATAGAGAACATTATACTAAGAAGGTGCCCATGATGGGGAATATTATACTAGAAAGGGGTCCAGTATGGGGGGACATTATTACTGGAAGGGGCAGAGGCTGGGACACATTATACCAGACAAGGCCCAGGAATGGGGACATTCTACCATTATTATAGGATGGGGGACTTTATAACAGGAAGGGGTTTAGGATGGGGGAAATTATACAGTAAGGGGCTCAGGATGGAGGACCTTATTGCAGGGAAAGGCAGCCCAGATGGGGAACCTCATTATATGGGTGGCAAATACATATATTTTTATAGGATCCGGAATGCTACAAGGGCCCATATGTGGCACCCCAGGGGTCCGGTTGCCACAGTGGCTTTGCCTCCCTAAAAAGAGGTAATGCCATGCCTGGAAGCAAGCAGGGGTCCCCTAGTCAGGGATACTAAACATGAAACACTTTTCTGGCTCCAGACCAGCAAGGGGAGCCCCTCCCCTTGGCAACTGGGATCTGGGGGCGGGGTTAGTTAGTCTTAGTGTGAGGAGTTGAGTTTAGGACGTCGAGAAGACAAGAGCTAGGGACTGGAGCTGAGGTAGCTCGTCCTAGCTAGAGAAACACAGAGGACCAGACACCGGAGTCCGAGGCTGTGGGGCACTGAAGGCCCAGCAGCAGATACCGTAGGGTAGGAGATTGAAGGTCTCCTGGCCCCATCAGATGCCCGGAGGCTCAGCAGCACAGAGGGACCAGCACCGCTACATGGGAGCAACGCATGAGTAAGGCCCGAGCTGCAAGCCATACGGGTGAACACAGAACGTTACACTCAGGGACGTGGGCTATACCACCGCTACAAGCAGCAAAGCCACAGAGTATAGTGAGAAGGGGAGGCCTACAACTTCACCTGGCAAGGAGGACTCAATGTTTGCTCCCAGGCTGACCGGACTCTTACCTCTAGCCAGTACCCCAATCCAGGCTTGCCTAATTGTCAACAGTAAAGACCCTGGGACTGCTCTATACTGACTCTGTGGTTATTACTGTACTACGACACCCTGCACAACCACCAACGTCCACACCCAGCCCTGAAGCTAACTCTTCCTGTGGGGAGTCATAACATCCTTGCTGCAATACCACCAGCTTCAGAGGACTGTTCCGCAGCGGCGCCCAGCCCCCCTTTAGCCGCATTCCACAGGTGGAGTAGCGGGACTCTTTAATAAAACCTATACATATAATTTCCCTTGCATTGACCGCCCTGGGTCACGGACCAGGTCACCGCCACTGTGACTACAACCCCCAGCATCTACCGCCCCGGCACCGGGTACCCCACGGCCCAGGGGGGGCGTCACATACATCTGACCAACACGCAGATGGAGGCCCAGGTAAAAATTTTGCTAAGTACCTGATAGCTTCCTCTCCCACCCCACAATTCATTATAAGACCATGATAACATCTTCTGCCACCCCCTAATTCACTATGACGCTATCAGGAACTTATAATGAATGTGGGGAGCACAGGACAAAGGCACACGTTCAAGATTTGCAGCTGAAAATTCTGCTGCAAATTCTGATCTGTTGGCAGGATAAGCACTGCATAAAATACATGTTTTTGCAGTGCTTTTTACATGCGTTTTTGTTGCGTATTTTGAACACTCATTAGTTTGGGTGAAATACGTTGCAAGAATTGACATGCTGCAGATCTGAATCTGCTGCAACTCTGCAAGGAGAAAATAAGCAACGTGCAAATGAGACTTTAGAAATCCCATTCACATTGCTTCTACTGTAAAATGTTGCATGTTTTCCACCATAAATCCATGTTTAAAAAAATGTAATGAGTGCACATAGCCGTAATATTATTTGGGGGAGGTTCACGGAGACTGATTAATTTATATTTATTGGGTAGCGTAAATTATAGTTATTGGGGGGGAACAGTGTTGGTTTATCCGTTATATTTTGACTGGTGTGTGGCTGATTGTATATTAATGACAGGGTTCATATTTGTGTTCAGGGACACAGTGTGGGGTATTTTTTATTCAGGAGACAAATGTATGTATACGATTTATGTGACCTTGCTATTTTCAGGGCTGCGGTGATAATTATAGTAAGACAAGTCATGGCTGGAAGATGGCGACATGAAGGTCTAACCAGATGTAGAAGAAATAAAAGAAAATTACGGTACTCTAATCAGACGAGACATCAGTGGTCACTGGATTTAAATATTTAAACTATATCTATATTGTATGACTTGGAGTAATATTGTTATTTTTAAAACAACCACCCTTAGGCTACATTTTCACATTCACTTTAAATGTCCGTGTGCTGCCAGATTTTTTATCAGATGGCAAACAGACTCAGAGTTTCATATATCCATTCACATATCCCAGAAAATCAAGGATCCAAGAATGAAATCTACGAGACTCAGAGCATGTCCATTTCTGATCCAATTTTGAGGACCAGAATAGAACATACTCAATGGGTCTATGCAGTGGCGTAACTAGAGTCTGATGGGCCCCAGTGCAAGATTTGGACTGGGGCTCATCCCCATCCTGAATAGATTTTATATATACCGTATATATATGTATATATATATATATATACAGTACAGACCAAAAGTTTGGACACACCTTCTCATTTAAAGATTTTTCTGTATTTTCATGATTATGAAAATTGTACATTTACACTGAAGGCATCAAAACTATGAATTAACACATGTGGAATTATATACTTAACAAAAAAGTGTGAAACAACTGAAAATATGTCTTATATTCTAGGTTCTTCAAAGTAGCCACCTTTTGCTTTGATGACTGCTTTGCACACTCTTGGCATTCTCTTGAAGAGCTTCAAGAGGTAGTCACCGGAAATGGTTTTCACTTCACAGGTGTGCCCTGTCAGGTTTAATTAGTGGGATTTCTTGCCTTATAAATGGGGGTGGGACCATCAGTTGTGTTGTGCAGAAGTCTGGTGGATAAACAGCTGATAGTCCTACTGAATAGACTGTTAGAATTTGTATTATGGCAAGAAAAAATCAGCTAAATAAAGAAAAACGAGTGGCCATCATTACTTTAAGAAATGAAGGTCAGTAAGTGCGAAAAATTGGGAAAACTTTAAAGTGTCCCCAAGTGCAGTTGCAAAAACCATCAAGCACTACAAAGAAACTGGCTCACATGAGGACCGCCCCAGGAAAGAAAGACCAAGAGTCACCTCTGCTTCTGAGGATAAGTTTATCCGAGTCACCAGCCTCAGAAATCGCAGGTTAACAGCAGCTCAGATTAGAGACCAGGTCAATGCCACACAGAGTTCTAGCAGCAGACACATCTCTTCAACAACTGTTAAGAGGAGACTTTGTGCAGCAGGCCTTCATAGTAAAATAGCTGCTAGGAAACCACTGCTAAGGACAGGCAACAAGCAGAAGAGACTTGTTTGGGCTAATGCACACAAGGAATGGACATTAGACCAGTGGAAATCTGTGCTTTGGTCTGATGAGTCCAAATTTGAGATCTTTGGTTCTAACCACCGTGTCTTTGTGTGACGCAGAAAAGGTGAACGGATGGACTCTACATGCCTGGTTCCCACCGTGAAGCATGGAGGAGGAGGTGTGATGGTGTGGGGGTGCTTTGCTGGTGACACTGTTGGGGATTTATTCAAAATTGAAGGCATACTGAACCAGCATGGCTACCACAGCATCTTGCAGCAGCATGCTATTGCATCCGGTTTGCGTTTAGTTGGACCATTATTTATTTTTCAACAGGACAATGACCCCAAACACACCTCCAGGCTGCGTAAGGGCTATTTGACCAAGAAGGGGAGTGATGGGGTGCTACGCCAGATGACCTGGCCTCCACAGTCACCAGACCTGAACCCAATCGAGATGGTTTTGGGTGAGCTGGACCGCAGAGTGATGGCAAAAGAGCCAACAAGTGCTAAGCATCTCTGGGAACTCCTTCAAGATTGTTGGAAGACCATTTCCGGTGACTACCTCTTGAAGCTCATCAAGAGAATGCCAAGAGTGTGCAAAGCAGTCATCAAATCAAAAGGTGGCTACTTTGAAGAACCTAGAATATAAGACATATTTTCAGTTGTTTCACACTTTTTTGTTAAGTATATAATTCCACATGTGTTAATTCATAGTTTTGATGCCTTCAGTGTGAATATACAATTTACATAGTCATGAAAATACAGAAAAATCTTTAAATGAGAAGGTGTGTCCAAACTTTTGGTCTGTACTGTATATATATATATACTGTATATATATATATTCGACCTCCATCCTGGTATATATGTCCTCTTCCTGGTATATGTCCGCCATCCTGGTATATATATCGCCCTTTCTGGTATATGTCCCTTATCCTGGGCCCCATCCTGGTAAATACAGTATATTCCCCATCTTGGTATATGTTCCCAGTTATGCTACTGTTGTTTAATGTATAGGAGAAGATAAACCATTATACTCACCAGGGGGGTACATAAAAGTCATGGGGCTCCATAGCAAAAGTATAATGCACCCCCATAGTCTTCCATATTGTACAGGGTGGGCCATTTATATGGATACACCTAAATTAAATGGGAATGGTTGGTGATATCAACTTCCTGTTTGTGGCACATTAGTATATGGGTGGGGAAAACTTTTCCAGATGGGTGGTGAACATGGTGGCCATTTTGAAGTCGGCCATTTTGGATCCAACTTTATTTTTTTCAATGGGAAGAGGGTCATGTGACACATCAAACGTATTGAGAATTTCATAACAAAAACAATGGTGAGCTTGATTTTAACGTAACTTTATTCTTTCATGAGTTTTTTACAAGTTTATGACCCCTTATAAAATGTGTTCAAAGTGCTGCCCATTGTGTTGGATTGTCAATGCAACCCTCTTCTCCCACTCTTGACACACTGATAGCAACACTGCAGAAGAAATGCTAGCACAGGCTTCCAATATCCATTGTTTCAGATGCTTCACATCTTGTATCTTCACAGCATAGACAATTGCCTTCACATGACCCCAAAGATAAAAGTCTAAGGGGGTCAGATCGGGAGACCTTGGTGGCCATTCAACTCGCCCACGACGACCAATCCACTTTTAAGGAAACTGTTCATGTAGGAATGCTCGGACCTGACACCCATAACGTAGTGGTGCACCATCTTGTTGGAAAAACTCAGGGAACGAGCCATCTTCAGCGCATAAAGAGGGCAACACATCATCATGCAGCAATTTCAGATATCCAAGCACATTGAGGTTTCCATTGATGAAGAATGGCCCCACTATCTTTGTACCCCATATACCACACCATACCATCAAGATACAAGATGTTTATAAACAGCAGCCAACATGTCAAATAACCAAAAAAACTCATGTTAGAATCCTGAATAACCGGGCCTTACCCAGACAACCTACTCACAGCATATATAAAACCAAACAGAGACTAGGAGTATAAATGGCTTACAAAAGAAGATTGTTTATTAATAGATAAATATACAGTACAAAAATACATTTTAAATATCATAAATGTAGGAGAAGGGGAAAAAAAGTACAAAGTGCCTAAACCAAGGTCCCCAAAAGTTCACTGCATCCCATCCCAAATTCTGAGGAAGTTGCGGCCATCAGAATCTCAAGCCATACTCACCACTGCAGTAGTGGCCCGAATGGATGTGGGAAAACCCCACTTGCCAAGTAGGAAACAGTATATACTCACCGCAAAGTGGATGGGAACGCAGGGAAGGGGGGAGCCTCAGGGTAGCAGGCGCACCTCGACGCACATTTTGCTGTCACAGGACAGCTTTCTCAAGAGGAAGTGTCTTGAGAAAGCTGTCCTGTGACCGGCTGTCCACACAGAGCCAGCTTCATGCACTGAAAAGCTTCTTCTGCCTGAGGGTTCCACCGAACCATTACCGATTTTTTTCCTTTCAAGAGATCTGTCAGGGCCGCCATTCGCCCAGCAAAATTAGGCATAAACCGGCGGTAATACCCAAGGATGCCAAGGAACGCCCTCACCTGTTTTGTACTTGACGGTTTAGACCAGTTTTCGATGGCCTCAACTTTATTGATTTGGGGCTTGATAGCTCCTCGGCCTATCACATACCCCAAATATCGGGCTTCCTCTAGCCCTATCGCACATTTTTTTGGGTTTGCCTGAGAGAATCCAGCACCGCTTTTACCTGTGATAGGTGCGTATGCCAGTCGATGCTAAAGATGATAATATCATCTAGATACGCGGACGCGTACTCCTGATGGGGCTTGAGCACTATGTCCATCAACCTCTGGAATGTAACCGGGGCCCCATGTAACCCAAAAGGTAAGACCAAATAGTGGTATAGACCCTCCGGAGTTACGAAGGCGGTCTTTTCCTTCGCCGAATCTGTGAGAGGTACCTGCCAGTAACCCTTGGTGAGATCGAGCGTGGTAAAGTACTGGGCCTGCCACAGTCTCTCAATCAGCTCGTCCACCCTGGGAATTGGACAAAGGTCAAACTTTGACACTTCATTAAATTTCCGGAAATCGTTACAGAAGTGTAACGATCCGTCTGGTTTTTGGAATCAGTACGATGGGGCTAGCCCACTCACTCCGTGATTCCTCTAGGACGCCTAAATGAGGCATTTGTTTTACCTCAGCCGTGATGGCTTGCCTCCGGGCTTCGGGTACCCAGTACGGTCTTATTCGCACCCTTACCCCAGGTTCAGTGACAATGTCATGTTGGATAACCGTAGTCCTACCTGGTAGCTTTGAGAACACGTCGGTATTGTGCTGCACCAGCGAGCGAGCCTCCCGTCGCTGCTGTTTAGTGAGGGCATCACTTATCCTGACCTCCCCCTCGGGCGCTTCCCTGGCTGAAGGTAGAGAACTCTTTGGTGATATGCCCGGGGTGACATCTGTAACTAAACACTCTCGATCTTTCCAAGGCTTTAGCAGGTTTACATGGTAAAGCTGCTCAGGTTTCCTCCTTCTGGGCTGATACACCCGGTAATTTACCTGCCCCACTTTTTCTCGAATCTCATATGGCCCTTGCCACTTGGCCATGAGCTTACTCTCGGCTGTGGTTACCAGTACTAACACCCGATCGCCCTTGTTAAAAGACCTGACTCTGGCTCTTTTATTATATGTGCGCCTCTGGGCTGCCTGGGCATCTAACAGATGTTCTTTCACGATGTGCATGACCGCCGTGATCCGGTCCTGCATACTAGCCACATGTTCAATTATACTCCTATGTGGAGTCGGCTCTTGTTCCCATGTCTCTTTGGCTACGTCTAACAGACCCCTAGGGTGTCTGCCGTACAATAACTCAAAGGGAGATAACCCTGTGGAAGCCTGGGTTGCCTCACGGACGGCGAACATCAAATAGGGTAGCAATATGTGCCAATCCCTTCCGTCCTTAGAAACCACCTTTTTTAACATGGACTTGAGGGTTTTATTGAACCGTTCTACTAGCCCGTCGGTTTGATGGTGGTACACCGAGGTGCGCAATTGTTTAATTTTTCGCAATTTGCACAGTTCCCTTGTCACTTTGGACATAAAAGGGGTCCCCTGATCCGTCAGGATCTCTTTAGGTAGTCCAAGGCGACAGAACATGGCAAACAGCTCCCGAGCAATCAGTTTTGCCGAGGTGTGGCGTAGTGGTATAGCCTCCGGGTACCGGGTGGCATAGTCGACGACCACCAGTATATGTTGGTGGCCACGGGCGGATTTTCCAATGGGCCCTACCAAATCCATTGCAATCCGTTCAAAAGGTACCTCTATCACTGGCAGGGGTACCAATGGGCTACAGAAACTTGCGGTGGGTGAGGTCAACTGACATTTGGGGCAGGATTCGCAGTACCTTTTGACCTCCGCGTAAACCCCAGGCCAAAAGAACCGCTGAAAGATAAGTTCTTGCGTTTTTTTTTTCCTCTAAGTGTCCACCCAGCAGGTGTGTGTGTGCCAAATCTAGAACCTCCCGACGGTATGACTGAGGTACTACCAACTGTTTCACGACCTTGTCCCTGATCTTATCTATCCTATAGAGCAGGGTTCCCCAACTCCAGTCCTCAAGGCCCACCAACAGGTCATGTTTTCAGGATTTCCTTAGTATTGCACAGGTGATAATTACATCACCTGCACAGGCAATAATTACATCACCTGTGCAATACTAAGGAAATCCTGAAAACATGACCTGTTGGTGGGCCTTGAGGACTGGAGTTGGGGAACCCTGCTATAGAGCAACTCACCGTTGACTACCATGCGTGGAAATAAAGTATCTGCATTGGGCTGTTGGGCTACGCCGTTTACCTCTACCACCCTTTCCCACGCCTGAGTCAAGGTGGGATCCTGTAGCTGAGCTGTCCCAAACGTGTCCCAGGACACTTCCAGCTCGGGGATCGATGGGGTCTCCTCAACCTCTCCTGCCAGCACCTCTAAGGGAAACCTATCGGGGTGACACTCTGTCCCTAGGTTGGACACCCCTACGGCAGGTTCGTTGGGTACAGCGTCTGTAATACATTTTACCGGGGGAGAGTGGATTTTGTTTTTCCACAGAGTCCAGAACAGGGGCAAGTCTCTTCCCAACACAGTCCCATAGGGAAGAGTTTTTACCACTCCCACCACATGTTTTATGTCTCCACATGGCATGGACAAAACTACTTCCGCAGTTGGGTACTCTCGGAGGTCCCCATGGATACACACAACCCCGACTGGCCGTCCACTGGAGTTGTCTCCTGCCACCAGCGACCCATGTACCAGAGTCACGAGGCCCCCTGAGTCCAGGAGGGCCTCCGTGGGGTACCCATTAACCAGTACCTGGCATAGTTGGAGTTCACTGTCCCGGGGGTCGGCACTCGCTGTGCAGATGGTCTGGGAATACATTGAGATCCGGCGGCTATATCCGCAGTCCATGGGTTCCGTAGTCAGGGGACAATTAGCAACCACATGTCCCGGCCCCTGACACCGCCAGCACCTAAGGATGGAGTACTGTTAGGTCTTATGACAGTCGGTCTCCTGCCACTCTCACTCCGAGGTTCCCCTTCAGCATGGGTACGGTGCTGACTGTCCCCAGCAGAGGGACGCGACCCCTTTCCCGACTCCTGGGTTGGCAGGGATCGGCGTGACAGCCGCGAGGGGGCAGAGTCCCGGATAAAGTCCTGAGTGGCCGAGTAGCGCTCGATCAGGCTGACCACCTGGTCGAGTGTGCCGGGGTCCCCTTGCCCCACCCAACGTTGGATAGCGGCTGGCAGAGTCCTCACCAGCCGATCAACCACCACCCTCTCCACCATCTGGGCTGCAGACAAAGTCTCAGGCTGGATCCACCTCTTTACCAGCTGCAGGAGGTCATAAGCCTGAGACCGGGCAGGTCGGGTGTCCACATAGGCCCAAGAAAACACACGCTGAGCCCTCACGTATGTATTGACCCCCAGCCGGGCAAGGATCTCACCTTTGAGCCTCTGGTAGTCCTGGGCGTCCTCTCGACTTAGGTCGAAGTAGGCCTTTTGGGCATTGCCGACGAGAAACGGAGCCACCACTTCTGCCCACTGGCCGGTCGGTAGGTTTTCCCGCTCCGCTGTGCGCTCATAAATGGTCAGGAAGGCTTCCACGTCGTCCTCCAGTCCCATCTTCCTCAACGCTGAGCGAACCTTGTCCCGGGCCTCTCGACGTTCCGGGGCTGATGCCGTTGGTGTCTCCCGCAGGGCAGCAATCTGTTGCAGCAGTTCGTTTGTTTTTTGCTGCTGCTGGTACAAAGCTGTTGCTGCTGATTACGGTGCTGCTCCCGCTCCTGCTGTTGCCGCTGGAGACTCTGTTGCTCCTCCTGCTGTTGCCGCTGAGACTGCAGCAGCTGCTGCTGGTGAGTGTCAGCTGCTTTAATAGTTCATCCATTTTGTCCACGGGGTGGAACTGAAAGGTGGCAGGCCGGATTGTGGTCATGCAGCTGCTGGTGGGGTATGCCTCAGTCACAATGCCCGCATTCTCCACCAAGCTGTAAGGCGGCGGTGTTCACACCGTGCAGTAACTGAGGCAGTGACCCAAGCAAGTCCAACATAAACAGCTTTATTCAGCAACTCACGGGTAAACAGGACAGTGCTCCGGTTCGCAGCCGGGTTAACACAAGTCTTTAAACAACGGTTGCCGTGGGCAACGACCGCGCCAGGCCGCTCAGAGCCTGACAGGTGCAGAGGCTTCCCAGGCAGTGGTTCAGCCACACTCAATACTGCTGAGCTTTCCTGCTATCCTCCTAGCAGGTTCCAACATAGAACAACACTAATCCTTAGTGCAGGGATTTTAAAGGACCTGTGGCAAAAGCCACTGGAAAACCCGTGTTGGAGGGAGGAGGCCGCCCCACTGCCTCCTGTGACCTCCTCCAAGAAATGAAGGCCCTGCCGGGTTTTACTTAATCTGCCTTAGCCAGGTAGTCTGACCAGGTGATTGCTCACCTTCATTCCTGCATTGCAGCCGCAGCTGTGTCTGTGACTGCAATGCACTCCAATGGATTTAATAGGTCTCTGTACACATTCTGGGGGATATATAACGTCCCTCGTATACGATCCCAGTCACTGCCTCACATTAAGTATAACACCATCCTTTATTATGTAGCATACTTAGTTATGAACAGCTCCGTCCCATTATTACATGGTATCGTCTCGTGTTATGTATAGTACCGTCCCTTGCATAATGTATTCTCATTATTTTTTTTAATTACAGCATCCTCTCTTTATTACATCGAGTCCTCTCTTGTTAGATATAAAATAAAGTGATTGCTGATGGAGCAGAACAGGACCAGAAGACCAGTCCATCAGCTTCCTCTATTAGAAATGACACTTTTCTATATTCTCATCGGCAGTCATTTCATTTTATATCTAACAAGAGAAGATGCAATGAAATAAAGACAGAGCGCTATAATTAACAAAAATAATAAGAGAATCCAATATATAAGGGACTGTGCTGTACAAAATAAGAGAGGGCACTATGTAATAATGGACGGTAATATATGTGGCACCCCAGGAGTCCGGTTGCCACAGTGGCATTGCCTCCCTCACAAGGGGGTGATGCCATGCCTGGAAGCAAGCAGGGGTCCCCTAATCAGGTTTTGCTAGCATGCAACACTTTCCTGGATCCAGACCAGCAAGGGGAGCTCCTCCCCTTAGCAACTGGGATCTGGAGGCGGGGTTAGTTAGACTTAGTCAGAGAAGTTGAAGTCAGGACGTTGAAGAGAAAAGACCTAGGGAGTGGAGCTGCACAACAGTTCAGCCCTGAGGATAGGAGCACAGAAGAACCGGACACCGGAGTCCGAGGTTGTGGGGCACCAAAGGCCCAACAGCAGAAACCGGAGGGCAGGAGACTGCAGGTCTCCTGGCCCCACCAGACGCCCGGAGGCTCAGCAGCACCGCAGGGCCCAGCACCGCCACGTGGGAGCGACGCATCAGCAAGACCCGAGCTGCCTGCCATACGGGTGAGCACAAGGACGTTGTACTCAGGGATGAGGTCCGCAGCACATCTATACGCAGCAGGACCAAAGAGGTAGCGCAAAGGGAAGGCCTACAACTCCACCTGGCGAGGTGGATGTCATGGTACATAGTTTTCCCTGTCCTGCATTTCTGTATAAAATGTCATGATGTGATGTAAGTGCCCATGCCCTTTCCCAGATCTTTGTTCCTCAACCATAATTTAACTTGGGCTTGTGTCAACACCGCTAGAGGACTCCCCATTGTTCTCTTAAGCAGGGGGAGAACTCACGGTACACATCTTTATAGACACATCGGAGCCATACCATGGACTAAACCATCGACTAGGAAGGGGGAAACCTCTCCTCCCCTACCCTTGGGCTGTTCCCGATAGCCCAAGACAATGGACTTATGCGTGACCAGTGTTGTGTTGGGAGAGCTCTGGAGGAAGAAGTGTGGGGGCTCTAAGCTGCGGCAAGACCTCACGCCCGTCGGTGATTGTGGACTTATTATGGACCTTAGGAATAACATGGATTTTTATTTGGTATGCTGCCTGCCTTAATAAATCCCATTGGATCGTTCTTAGTCCGGTGGTCTCTTCTTGCTCTGCCGCATACCCCGTCACAGTGGATTCCTTACTTGCTTCCAGGCTGCCCGGACTTCCACTTCTAGCCAACACCCGTGTAAACATAAGAGGAAACTGCCATTGAGTTGTGGACTGATTATTAACTGCGCCATCACCCCTGCACTACACCGCCCAGCATCATCTACTTCACTACAACATCTACACTGCCCTGGAGCTAAGCTCTACCTGTGGAGAGCCAAAACAACTCTGCTGCATTAAACACCAGCTTCAGAGGACCTGCACTGCAGCGGCAGCTACCTATAGCTGCATACCACAGGTGGCGTCACGAATTGCATACATAAAAATTATAAAATTCCCCTTTTTACTGACCGCCCTGGGTCACGGACCGGGTCACCGCCACTGTGACATCTCCCCTAGCAACGACCAGCCCGGCACCGAGTACCCCCCGGCCCAGGGGGCGCGTCAATATACATAATAATAGAGGAGACTATGTAAAATATACTGTATATGTTTATATATGTATACGTGTATATATATGCACAGTAGATATAATCTACAGCTTGCTCACCAAAAAAAGGGAGGGGCACAGACACATTTCTTGCACAGGGGCACCCAGCAGGTAGTATCTGCTCCAGGCTATTCTGCATATGATGCATATTTTGCATGAATTATATGGCAGCACAAGTAATCCCTATTTATTATAATACTAGATGGAGGCGCGATGCTATCGGGAGGGCGGTAATGTCACGATGGGGATAGGCTTTGCAGCGTTGAGAATCTCTCCCCCCCATGTGCTCACCTACCTTTCCACTCTCTCTTTCCCACATGACTTCTCCCATCTGTACTCTCTTCTTTGACCTGTCTACCCCATGTCTGCTCTCTCTCTCCACCCCTGTGCTGTCTTCTTCCCTCATGTGTTCTCTCGTTTGAGCTGTCTCCCCGCGCTGTAAATCAGACCGCCGTCATCTTTGTGCAGCCAGATAGCGGCGGTCACATTAAAACTGCTCATGCGCTCCTCCTGTACAAACATGGCGGCAGTCAGTGAATCATTTGGCTGATCCAGGTGGCGGCGTGAGGCGTGTTCGCGACGGCGTTCCGCTGGTGGTACCGCGCAAGAGGCTGGTACCACCAGCAGCTTCCATATTGAGACACCCATCACTTGGGTGTCCCAATATGGAGGTCGACGAACTTCCGCCGCTTGGAATTCTGGGATCCGGACACATCTGGACGGAACAGGATGTGAAGACATTACAAGGTAAGTATATTATAGATAAACCCACATTAACCAGTACAGGTAAGATAGTAAATAATCTTTTCTAAAATAATACAGAATCTTCACAATTTATAAAATAATAAGGTATAAATAATTGTAGATTATCTTTATGATATATACAGTATATATAAGAGGGTCAGTCAATAAGTAATGCCTCCTATTTTTTTTCTCCTTAAATAAGGTAGTTATGTTAAATATTCGAATTTGGCACAATTCCTCAAACCTTCTTCTCCAATCCACAGCAATTGCAACTTCCTCCACCAACAGGTGGCAGGACTGTATCCGTTTGCAAAATGGCTGACATCGATGTTCGTATTAGACAACGTTCTGTGATTGAATTCTTGCATGCAGAAGGTGAAACGCCCATTCGAATTCATGAGAGACTGAAAAATGTGTACGGTGATGCAACAGTGGATGTCAGTACTGTTAGACGATGGATTCGTCGCTGTAACACAGCTGAAGGGCCATCACCGTTGGCTGACAAAATGCGGAGTGGCAGGCCAGTAACCGCCGTGACCCCAAGCAACATTCAGCGAGTCGATGACATCATTCGTGGTGACCGCCGGGTGACTGCAGATGAATTGTGTGGCATTATCTGCCTCAGTAAAGGCAGTGTGATGAAAATTATTGGACAACTGGAATACAGAAAAGTTTGTGCACGGTGGGTCCCAAGAATGCTTTTTACCATGCTGGAATACATGCCCTTGTTAAACGGTGGACCAAGACTGTGTTAATGGATGGAGATTATATTGAAAAGTGACAAATTAATCGTTAATGTTGTGGTTTTCAACCTATGTAATTGCATTTGAATTTCTTGCCAATTAAAAGGAGAAAAAAAAATAGGAGGCAATACTTATTGACTGACCCTCGTGTGTATATATTTATATATATATATATATATATATATATATATATATATATATACACTGCTCTAAAAAATAAAGGGAACACTCAAATAACAAATCCTAGATCTGAATGAATGAAATATTGTCATTGAATACTTTGCTCTGTACAAAGTTGAATGTGCCGACAACAAAATCACACAAACATCATCAATGGAAATCAAATTTATTAACCAATGGAGGCCTGGATTTGGAGTCACCCCCAAAATTAAAGTGGAAAAACACACTACAGGCTGATCCAACTTTGATGTAATGTCCTTAAAACAAGTCAAAATGAGGCTCAGTATTGTGTTTGGCCTCCACGTGCCTGTATGACCTCCTTACAATGCCTGGGCATGCTCCTAATGAGGTTGCGGATGGCTCCTGTGGGATCTCCTCCCAGACCTGAACTAAAGCATCCGCCAACTCCTGGACTGTCTGTGGTGCAACGTGACATTGGTGGATGGAGCGAGACATGATGACCCAGATGTGCTCAATCGGATTCAGGTCTGGGGAATGGACGGGCCAGTCCATAGCTTCAATGCCTTCATCTTGCAGGAACTGCTGACACACTCCAGCCACATGAGGTCTGGCATTGTCCTGCATTAGGAGGAACCCAGGGCCAACAGCACCAGCATATGGTCTCACAAGGGGTCTGTGGATCTCATCCCGGTACCTAATGACAGTCAGGCTACCTCTGGCGAGCACATGGAGGGCTGTGCGGCCCTCCAAAGAAATGCCACCCCACACCATTACTGACTCACAGCCAAACCGGTCATGCTGAAGGATGTTGCAGGCAGCAGATCGCTATCCACGGTGTGTCCAGACTCTGTCACGTCTGTCACATGTGCTCAGTGTGAGCCTGCTTTCATCTGTAAAGAGCACAGGGCGCTAGTGGCGAATTTGCCAATCCTGGTGTTCTGTGGCAAATGCCAAGCTTCCTGCATGGGGTTGGACTGTGAGCACAACCCTTAACTGTTGTCGTCGGGCCCTCATACCACCCTCATGGAGTCCGTTTCTAACCGTTTGCGCAGACACATGCACATTTGTGGCCTGCTGGAGGTCATTTTGCAGGGCTCTGGCAGTCCTCCTCCTGTTCTTCCTTGCACAAAGGAGGGGGTAACGGAACTGCTGCTGGGTTGTTGCCCTCCTATGGCTCCCTCCACATCTCCTGGTATCTGCTCCATGCTCTGGACACTGTGCTGACAGACACAGCTACCCTTCTTGCCACAGCTCGCACTGATGTGCCATCCTAGATTAAATGAACCACCTGAGAAACTTCTGTGGGTTGTACTGTAGACACCACCTCATGCTACTATACCTCTAGGGGTGAGAGCAATGGCAAAATGAAAAAGTGAGCAAAACAGCAGCCAAAAAGGATGAGAACAGAGAAATGGTCTGTGGTCACCACCTGCAGAACCACTCCTTTATAGGGGGTATCTTGCTAATTGCCTATCATTTCTACCAGTTGTCCGTTCCATTTGCACAACAGCAGGAGAAATTGATTCACAATCAGTGTTGCTTCTTAACTGGACAGGTAGATTTCACAGAAGTGTTATTGACCCAGAGTTACATTGTGTTGTTTAAGTGTTCCCTTTATATTTTTGAGCAGTGTATATATATATATATACAGTGGGTACAGAAAGTATTCAGACCTCTTTAAATTTTTCACTCTTTGTTTCATTGCAGCCATTTGGTAAATTCTAAAAAGTTAATTTTTTTTCTCATTAATGTACACTCTGCACCCCATCTTGACTGAAAAAACCCAGAACTGTAAAAATTTTTGCAAATTTATTAAAAAAGAAAAACTGAAATATCACATGGTCATAAGTATTCAGACCCTTTTCTCACTATTGACCCTTTTGAGCTAGTACAGCCATGAGTCTTCAAGGGAATGATGCAACAAGTTTTTCACACCTGGATTTGGGGATCCTCTGCCATTATTTCTTGCAGATCGTCTCCAGTTGTGTCAGGTTGGAGGGTGAATGTTGGTGGACAGACATTTTCAGGTCTCTCCAGAAATGCTTAATTGGGTTTAGGTCAGGGCTCTGGCTGGGCCAGTCAAGAATAGTCACAGAGTAGTTCTGAAGCCACTCCATTGTTATTTTAGCTGTGTGCTTAGGGTCATTTTCTTGTTGGAAGGTGAACCTTTGGCAAAGTCTGAGGTCTAGAGCACTCTGGAAGAGGTTTTCATCCAGGATATCTCTGTACTTGGCCGAATCCATGTTTACTAGTGTTGAGTAGTGTTGAGCCACCCCCGTAGTGTTCGAGTTCGGTTCGGTTCGTCGAACACCCGTGTGTTCGCCGAACTGTTCGTCAAACTGTTCGTCGAACACCTTCGAACACCGTTAAAACCAATGGCAGGCAAACAAAAACACATAGAAACACATAGAAAACACCTTCAAAGGTGTCCAAAAGCTGACAAACTGCTCAGAAGACACAACTAACACATGGAAAAGTGACAAGTACATATAGTCATGCGAAAAGAAAAGAGGTGGAGGAGTAAAAGGAGGGGGAGACACAGATATAGGCATGTCATGCCCTTCTAAAATCCAAAAAGTGAGAAGCCGACACGTTCAGTCCGCTCCTGCCCGTGCCACCTCCGCGTCGCCGGGTTTGTGCCAGAGCCGCGGTGAACCCTGACGGCCAGCCCCCCTCTCCCAATACTGGTGCCTGTCCGCTGGTGGGTCGAGCGAGCCCCCCTGTGGTGGAGGCAGCTCTAAGCTTTTTAATTTAAATTGTCTCTCTAATTTGAATGAATACACTTTAAATCCATTTACAAGGATCTATTGGAGGGCAAGTCTCATGCCAGCAGCCGCGTAATTCCAGCTCCAGTAGCGTCCACTAAAGCTGCTGCAGTTAAAAAGCTTTTATAAGGATCGAGCTTGGCTGTCCACCGCAAGGCATCCTACTGCCAGTCCCAGCCCCTATGCCTTGGGGTGCCTCCTGATGCTCTTCACTGAGTATCCCGTGGTCCCGAAGCATTTCCTTTGAAAAAATTAAGTGTACAAACTACAGGTGGTGTAGCTTGCTTAACAGCCGGGATAATCCGCTGACTAGCAGACACTGCTACTAGGCACAAAGTATTTCCTGGGCTAGATGCAGTTAAAAATTTTGAATTAGATACTCTCGTTGGATGCTGAGAAAGCATTCCATAGAGTCTCCTGGCACGCCATATATGATTCTCTTAAAAAGCTTGGGGTAGGGGTCTAGGGGACCCTTTTATAGCCAAAATCACGGCCCTGTATCGCAATACGTCACCTAGGCTGAAGATAAATGGAACTGTAGCACCCTGAGGGCTCGGTTGCTACAGAGGTATTGCACCTCACCCAGAGGTGTGATATTTCACTCTCAGGTAAGGATGTAGTGTGGATCAGGACCCGACACCTGCATGCATTACACCACATTGCCGTGGGGCAGGGCGACCAATATGCCCCTGAGATGGGCACGACAGTCCCTGTCCCTGGCTGGAGTGGGGGGAGGGAACACTGAGGAAGGGGAACCCTGTAGTGCAGGAGCAGGGAGGAAGCAGTTCCTGGGTGCATTGAGATGGGAGTATAAAAGGTGGGCACCATCTTAGTTCAGTGCAGAGAAGTCTGAGCAGAAGTGGCAGGGAGCAGGGGCTCTGCATGAGCTCTGCTCCAGAGGCGGGCCTAGTAACAGAGGCCCAGGCCTGGAAGAGGGAGAAGGAAGGAAGAGGAGCGGAGAAGGCTCCAGGAACGAGGAACGAAGGGATCCCAGGGGTGCGGACGAGCGAGTCGCCACCGCACGCCCGAATCCACCTGCGTGGAGGGGTCAGGCCAAAGGGGGAGACCGGTCCCCGAAACTAGTGGAGGCAGGAAACGACCCTCAGCTAGAAACAGGAGGCTGTGACATTTTATGTGGCGCAGCCCCTCGCTACACCCGCTAGGAAGGCACCACATAGGGTCAGGGAAACTGGCGCCAAGTTTACCAAGAGGAGGCCCGAGGCAGCCGGACAGAAGGGTTGGTAAGAAAGGCCAGACAAAGGACACACAAAGGGGGTACTGTGAAGCGCTCCAAAGTTATCTGGGAGTTGTCTGAGCCCCTCACCTGGTGAGCACAGTACGACGTGGGCAGCCGTTACCTGCAGACGTGGTCTGGATAATAAGAACTGTGAGTAAAGGCCCTGGACTGCATCACTGACTCCGTGTCGTTACTGCTGCTGCCCTGCACCATCACCCCCATCCTCTGCATACACTGCCCTGAGGCTAAACTGCTCCCGTGGGGAGTTATGCTACGCTCTGCTGCACCCACAACACCAGCCTCAGCGGTCTGCCCTGGAGCGGCGGTTCACTCTGACCGCAATCCACGGGTGGCGTAGTCGGACATTTAAACATCAAAACCACATAAATAGTTCCGCCACTGGTTTGACCGCCCTGAGCCACGGAACCGGGTCGCCGCCACGGAGACTACAACCACCAGCATCCACCAAAAAGGGTCCGGCTCCGGGTGTCCCAAGGCCCAGGGGGCACGTCAGAACATTTTCATCACCTTTCACAATCACCAATGGGACAAGGCAGGGATGTTCTCTGTCCCCTCTCTTATACATCCTAGTGACGGAGCACCTGCTCTCATCAATTCGCCATAACCCCAATATTAGGTGGATTGAGGTGGGAGGCACCGAGTACAAGTGCTCTCTATTTGCTGATGATGTCCTAGTATATATCACTCAATCACATATATCCATCCATGCTGTTATGGCTGAAATAGATCACTTTGTTACATGGTCAAATTTTAAAATCAATGCAGCGAAGTCTGAGGCCCTCGATGTCTCCCTCCCCAAATCCATATAGGATTCCATCCAGTCCAACTTTCCCTTTGCCTGGCCCTCACAGGGTATCAAATACTTAGGAATTCCTATTCATAGAGACCTCTCCCATCTATGTTATCTTAATTTTGGGCCCTTTATTGAACAACTCCATACAGACCACGGTTGGCAAGTTAGAACTGTAAGATTCACTACGTGAACCACTGGTGTTTTGTGGAAAAGCACATGTACACTGTGTTCCAAATTATTATGCAAAAAGTGTTTAGGAGTGATAAGGGAAGAATTTGTTTGTTTGTCAGTTAAACTCATTGATGGTGATGTGTGTCAGGGCTCTTTATATCACTGTAAGCAATTGCAGACACCTGTGCTAATTAGTTTGGCAGGTGTGTCCAATGAAAGGCAAGACTACTTAAGAAGGCTGTCTCACATTATTAAGCAGCCTATATTTTCTGCCAAAATGGGAAAGAAAAAGGATGTGTCGGCTGCTGAGAAGCAACAAATTGTGGAGTGTTTAGGTCAAGGCATGACTACAATCAACATTGTGCGATGATCAGGATGAAGTGTCTTGGCAATCAAGAAGTATGTAGCTGATTCACAGTACACACGTGTGCGTGCTGATAAGGGCAAATTGAGGACTCTTTCCTACAGGCAATTACATCAGGTTGAAAGAGCAGCGGCAAAAAAGCCTTGTCATAGCAGCAGACAAGTTTTTGAAGCTGCTGGTGCCTCCAACGTCCCCCGAACAACAAGATGCAGGGTCCTTCAGAGGTTTGCAGCTGTGCATACGCCATCCTGTCGACCTCCTCTATCCACTTCACACAAGCAGAAGCGGCTCCAGTGGGCCAAACATTACATGAAGACTGATTTCAAAACTGTTTTGTTCACGGATGAGTGCCGTGCAGCGCTCGATGGTCCAGATGGATGGAGTGGAGGATGGCTGGTTGATGGACACCCCACGCAAACACGGCTACAGCGCCAACAAGGAGGAGGTGGAGTAATGTTTTGGGCTGGAATCATGGGGAGAGAGATTGTCGGCCCCTTTAGGATCCCTGAAGGCGCTAAAGATGAACTCCATAATGTATGTGGATTTTCTCAAACAGCACTTCCTGCCATGGTTCAAGAAGAAGAACCGTGTATTTCACAGCAAGATCATTTTTTTGCATGATAATGCACCATCTCATGCTGCACATAAAACATCTGCATCTCTGGCTGATATGGGCATAAAAGGGGACAAACTTATGATGTGACCCCCATGCTCCCCTGACCTCTACCCCATTGAGAACCTTTGGAGCATCATTAAAAGGAGTGTCTATGATGGCGGGAGGCAGTTCACATCTAAGCAACAGCTCTGGGAGGGTATTCTGTCCTCATGCAAAACAATTGAAGCAGAAACCATCCAAAACCTGACAAATTCAATGGACGAGAGAGTTCAGAAGCTCCTTTCGAACAAGGGGTCCTATGTGAAAATGTAACATCACCTAGAATAAAGTTTTGAGTTGAAAACTGTTTGATTTCAGTTTCTAACAACCTGCTAATGCTTATAATTTCAAAAATGACCATTTTTTTGGTCTTTATTAAAATGAAAAGGTTGATCGAAAAGTTTGGGGGATCTAAGAGTGTGGCAACCCAGTAGTCATGATTACTTCGAATTCTGACAATATGAGGGTCATGCTGCAGGTAGTGAAGCAAGAAGGCACTTATGTGTCTTGCGCATCTCGGAGCCCCAAAATTATTTTCCGGGCTAGATGCAGCTAAAAATTATTATTAATTTTAAATCTGGTGAAGCTTTAGTATAGATGGCCTAATAGGATCAGTGCTGCACACTGCTACAAAGCCCAAATTATTTTCCAGTCAAGATACAGATAAACATGATTAGTAATTTTAAATCTGGTGGAGCTTATTATAGATGGCCTAATAGAATCAGTGCTGCACACTGCTACAAAGCCCAAATTATTTTCCAGCCAAGATACAGATTTACATGATTAGTAATTTGAAAGCTTAAAACGGTTGGTAGGGTGATTTTAACCAATCATCAAGCTTTTACTCTCCCCAGGATGACACAGGGGTAGAAAAGTCGTTTCGGATCCATGATTTGTTCATCTTTATGAACGTGCGCTTATCTGTCAGCACACCACCAGCAGCGCTGAACACACGTTCAGACAGAACGCTGGTTGCGGGGCATGACAAGATCTCCAAGGCGTAAGTGGCTAGCTCCGGCCATTTATCCAGATTGGAAGCCCAAAAAGAGCAAGGGTCCAGTGACACAGTCATGGCTTCAATGTTTACTTGGAGATACTCCTGTACCATCGTCTCTAGGCGTTGACTATGTGTCAGACTTCTTGTCTCCTGTGGCCTTGCAAAGGATGGGCTAAAAAAGTGGTGAAATGATTCCGCAAAATTGATGTTACCAGCAGATACTGTGGTTCTGTTACGGTTTGAGTGCTGAACACTTGACGGTCCCACGGTTGGCAAGTTGGAACTGTGAGATTCACTACGTGCACCACTGGTATTTTGTGGAAAAGCACATGTAAGATTCTGCAACAGTCTCTGCTGATACTCCTGCATGCGTGCATCCCTTTCTATGGCAGGAATAATTTCTGCAAATTTACTTTTGTACCGGGGATCTAACAGTGTGGCAACCCAGTAGTCAGGATTATTTCTAATTCTCACAATTCGAGGGTCATGTTGCAGGTAGTGCAGCAAGAAGGCACTCATGTGTGTTGCGCATCCAGGAGCACCAAGTCCCTGTTGTGTTGGTGGCGAGGTAACAATCATGCTTCCTTCCTCTGTCCTCTCCCCCCAACCTCGCACAACAGAAATGTGATCAAGGTCTCCCTCATCTGATGAGTCTTCCATCAGTTCGTCCTCCACTTCTTCCTGGGCTCCTGCACCTTCCTCACTAGTTTGGCTGCTACCATGCGCCCTGGTAAAACCATCTCCCCCACCCTCACATGCCTGCCGCCTTGGTGCTGCCGACCGTCCGGACCTTGCAGATGTTAGCCCTTCCGCATACAACTCCTCCTCCTCTACTTCCTCCACCTCCTCTTGTGCCACCACCTGACTCCGAATTCTGTTTAACATGTGCTCCAGCATGTAAATCACCGGAATAGTCATGCTGATAATGGCATCGTCAGCACTAAACATCTTCGTCGCCATTTCAAAACTGTGCAGAAGGGTGCATAGGTCCCTGATCTGAGACCACTCCTTCAGCGTGATTTGCCCCACCTCTGGATCTCGTTGGCCCAGGCTATACGTCAGAACGTATTGCACCAGGGCTTGTCGGTGCTGCCACAGTCGCTGCAACATGTGCAGAGTTGAATTCCACCGGGTAGGCACATCGCATTTTAGCCGGTGAAGTGGCAGGCCCAACGACTTCTGTAGAGATGTAAGTCGCTGAGCTGCGGGATGCGAACGGCGGAAGTGAGCACACAGCGACCGTGCCCTCTGCAGAAGGCCATCTAGTCTGGGATAGTGGGCTAAAAATTGCTGGACAACCAGGTTCAACACGTGAGCCATACAAGGCACGTGTGTGACATTGCCCCGGCGAAGGGCCGCACCCAGGTTTGCAGCATTGTCGCACACAGCCTTCCCTGGTTTCAGGTCCAGTGGAGACAACCATTCATGAAATTGGTTCTCCAGAGCTGACCACAACTCCTCAGCTGTGTGACTCACATTTCCCAGACATTTCAATGTAAAAACCGCCTGATGACGTTGAGCCCTACTGCCAGCATAGTAAGGAGGTGTGCAGGATCCCTTCTGCGCAGTTAGAAAGCTTGTCGCATGACCAGACAGGCTTTGGGTGCAGGTGGAAGACCGAGAGGAGGTTGAGGAGGCAGAAGCAGTGGAGGAACTTTGACATAAAGAGGATTGACGCACAACTCGTGGGGACGGCAAGACTTGGACAGCAACCCCTTGTCCTGCTGTCACCATAGTTACCCAGTGCCCAGTCAACGACATGTAACGCCCCTGTCCATGCCTACTCGTCCAAGTGTCTGTGGTGAAATGCACCCTGTCACACACAGAGTTTCTCAAAGAAGCGGTGATGTTGTGTGCGACATGCTGGTGGAGCACAGGCACACCTTTCTTTGAGAAGTAGTGCCGACTGGGCATCTGGTACTGGGGCACTGCGATGGACATAAGGTCTCAAAAATCCTCTGTGTCCACCAGGCGGAAAGGCAGCATTTCTGTAGCCAAGAGCTTGCAGATGGTGAAATTCAACCTCTTAGCTTTCTCATGGCTAGGAGGAAATGGTCTTTTACTTGTCCACATCTGAGGGACCGAGGGCTGGCTATTGTGCTTAGACGGGGTTGATAAGGGTGTCCCTGGCAAACTGCCGGTCTGTGAGGAAGATGCAGGTGGACATGTTAGGTTGCCTTGATCCAAAGGTGGTGCTATCGATGTCGGACAGCGCTCAACACCAGCTGGTGTTACCACCTCCAAAGAAAATGATGACCTGCCAATCACGCTGGCTGTTGCGGGTAAAGAGGTGGCAGGTCTGCGCCCCAAAACAGGTGTGACTGCTGTCCCCCCAGTCACAGAGGATGAAGAGGCCGCGGATGCACAAGATATGGCAGACGGTGGTTGGCCCGGCCGGCTAGGCCGCATTGTAGCACACTGAGCTTCCCACTGCAACTTATGCTTCATGTCCATGTGCCGGTTCATGCATGAAGTACTCAAACTATGTATTTTTTGGCCTCTACTTAGCTTTTGCTGACAAATGTTACAGATAACACGAGTTGGGTCATCTTTATCGATCTGAAAAAATGCCCAGGCTATGCAAGGCTTAGCACCCATGCGACCTGAAGAGCCACCACGACTTGTGGTGAGAGGCAGAGTTGTGTTTGAGGATGCAGTTGTTGATGTTCTTCCAGTACTACGTCTCTGTCCAGGAAGGCGCAACCTGACCTCGTCGTCACTAGCATCTTCCTCCACCTCCTCTGCTGACCTCATCTCTTGGCTGACTGTGGGTTGACAGTAAGTGGGATCTCCAACCTCATCATCATCACCCTGTGCGTTATCACACCCGTCGTCCTCAGAGCCAACCTGTTCCTGCCCTGACAAAAAACTAAAGTTGTCGCTCCAATCAGGTATTTGAGTCTTATCATCGTCTTCCTCATTGTCTCCACCAACAGGAGTTACAGTTTGGGAATGAGGGTCTACATTATGGTCAGAACCTTCTGCGTCTGGTCCTGGATACGACTCATAAAGATTCTGGGCATCAGTGCAGATCATTTCCTCGTCTGGATTCACAGAAGCGCTGGAGTCGACCTCTGATTCCCAGGCTATAGTATGAGTAAACAGCTCTGCAGACTCAACCATCTGTTCTACCTCATACTCAGACGGGCAGCTGGAGATTTGGGAGCTGTGAGGAAGCAAGTGCGATTGGGGTGACACCTTTGAGGACTGGAGTATTTGTGATGTTGAAGTTGATGTGGAGGAGAGCCCACTTAAAGGAGCACTTGATATCCGTTGAAGCACCTGCTGTTTTTGTGCCTCATCTGGAATTTCTAGCGATTGGCGTGGCCGTAAGAAAGGGATCTTATCACATTGTCCGCTAAAAGAAGTAGACATTTTAGTTTGGCTGGAAGATGGTCTTTCTTCTGCAGATGTTACTGTTGCTTTAACACCTACCCCACGGACACAACCTTTTTTCCCCTTCCCAACACGCCTATTCCCCTTTCCACCAGCAGCAGGCCTTTTTCCACTCATTTTGGTGGTTAACTAATTCACAACTCTGGAGTTGTTTGCACAAAAAAACAATGGATGGGAACCGAGCAGAGCTGAGTGGCCAAACTGTGGTATTAGGCCAAAACTATTGGCTGGGTTAGATGCAGAAAAAAAATTATATTCAATTTGCAACCTGATGGAGGTCAGTATAGATGGACTAATAGAACAAGTCCCACACACAGCTAGAAGCCCAAATATTTTTTCAGAGGTAGATGCAGAAATTTTTTTTATTCAGTTTGCAACCTGATGGAGGTCTGTATAGATGGATTAATAGAACAAGTCCCACACACAGCTACAAGCCCAATATTTTTTCAGAGGTAGATGCAGAAAAAAAATATATTCAGTTTGCAACCTGATGGAGGTCAGTATAGATGGACTAATAGAGAAAGTCCCACACACTGCTAGAAGGCCAAATATTTTTTCAGAGCTAGATGCAGACAAAAAATTATTTTGAATTTGCAACCTGATGGAGGTCAGTATAGGTGGACTAATAGAACAAGTCCCACACACTGCTAGAAGGCCAAATATTTTTTCAGAGCTAGATGCAGAAAAAAATTATATTCAGTTTGCAACCTGATGGAGGTCTGTATAGATGGATTAATAGAACAAGTCCCGCACACAGCTAGAAGCCCAAATATTTTTTCAGAGGTAGATGCAGATAAAAATTATTTTTAATTTGCAACCTGATGGAGGTCAGTATAGATGGACTAATAGAGAAAGTCCCACACACTGCTAGAAGGCCAAATATTTTTTCAGAGCTAGATGCAGATAAAAATTATATTCAATTTGCAACCTGATGGAGGTCAGTATAGATGGACTAATAGAACAAGTCCCACACACTGCTAGAAGGCCAAATATTTTTTCAGAGGTACTGTAGATGCAGATAAAAATTATTTTTAATTTGCAACCTGATGGAGGTCAGTATAGATGGACTAATAGAGAAAGTCCCACACACTGCTAGAAGGCCAAATATTTTTTCAGAGCTAGATGCAGATAAAAATTATTTTTAATTTGCAACCTGATGGAGGTCAGTATAGATGGACTAATAGAGAAAGTCCCACACACTGCTAGAAGGCCAAATATTTTTTCAGAGCTAGATGCAGATAAAAATTATATTCAATTTGCAACCTGATGGAGGTCAGTATAGATGGACTAATAGAACAAGTCCCACACACAGCTAGAAACCCAAATATTTTTTCAGAGGTACTGTAGATGCAGATAAAAATTATTTTTAATTTGCAACCTGATGGAGGTCAGTATAGATGGACTAATACAACAAGTCCCACACACAGCTAGAAGCCCAATATTTTTTCAGAGGTAGATGCAGAAAAAAATATATTCAGTTTGCAACCTGATGGAGGTCAGTATAGATGGAGTAATAGAACAAGTCCCACACACAGCTAGAAGCCCAAATATTTTTTCAGAGGTAGATGCAGATAAAAATTATTTTTAATTTGCAACCTGATGGAGGTCAGTATAGATGGACTAATAGAGAAAGTCCCACACACTGCTAGAAGGCCAAATATTTTTTCAGAGCTAGATGCAGATAAAAATTATATTCAATTTGCAACCTGATGGAGGTCAGTATAGATGGACTAATAGAGAAAGTCCCACACACTGCTAGAAGGCCAAATATTTTTTCAGAGCTAGATGCAGATAAAAATTATATTCAATTTGCAACCTGATGGAGGTCAGTATAGATGGACTAATAGAACAAGTCCCACACACAGCTAGAAGCCCAAATATTTTTTCAGAGGTACTGTAGATGCAGATAAAAATTATTTTTAATTTGCAACCTGATGGAGGTCAGTATAGATGGACTAATAGAGAAAGTCCCACACACTGCTAGAAGGCCAAATATTTTTTCAGAGCTAGATGCAGAAAAAAATTATATTCAGTTTGCAACCTGATGGAGGTCAGTATAGATGGACTAATAGAGAAAGTCCCACACACTGCTAGAAGGCCACATATTTTTTCAGAGGTAGATGCAGACAAAAATATATTCAGTTTGCAACCTGATGGAGGTCTGTATAGATGGATTAATAGAACAAGTCCCACACACAGCTAGAAGCCCAATATTTTTTCAGAGGTAGATGCAGAAAAAAATATATTCAGTTTGCAACCTGATGGAGGTCAGTATAGATGGACTAATACAACAAGTCCCACACACAGCTAGAAGCCCAATATTTTTTCAGAGGTAGATGCAGAAAAAATATATTCAGTTTGCAACCTGATGGAGGTCTGTATAGATGGATTAATATAACAAGTCCCACACACAGCTAGAAGCCCAATATTTTTTCAGAGGTAGATGCAGAGAAAAATATATTCAGTTTGCAACCTGATGGAGGTCAGTATAGATGGACTAATACAACAAGTCCCACACACAGCTAGAAGCCCAATATTTTTTCAGAGGTAGATGCAGAAAAAAATATATTCAGTTTGCAACCTGATGGAGGTCTGTATAGATGGATTAATAGAACAAGTCCCACACACAGCTAGAAGCCCAATATTTTTCAGAGGTAGATGCAGAAAAAAATATATTCAGTTTGCAACCTGATGGAGGTCAGTATAGATGGACTAATACAACAAGTCCCACACACAGCTAGAAGCCCAATATTTTTTCAGAGCTAGATGCAGAAAAAAATTATATTCAATTTGCAACCTGATGGAGGTCAGTATAGATGGACTAATAGAATGATGCTATGCCCAAAAGATTTTACTTCACTAGGTGCAGTAAAAAAATTGGTATTCTATACACAGGTGGTATATCTTGCAACACAGATAGGCTACTCCACTGACTAACACACTCTGCAATAGGCCAAAAAGGATTAGCTTTGCTAGATTCAGCCAAATGCTGTGAAAAAAACTTGCACAGCACTGGCACAGACCTGCCTGGCAAAAACTGTTAGGAACTGATGTAACCTAGTCCTGAAAAGGACTCCAATTACAATTAGTCTTTACTCCCACAATCTATCTATTTAAGAGCACAGACCTGCCTGATAAAAGTCGTAGGAAATGCTGTAACCTAGTCCTTAAAAGGACTGCAATCACAACTATTCCCTACTCCCAAGCTATCTGTAGATTTGTGCGAAAATTGGCTTGAAATTAACAAGGTATAGCGCACACAGCAACAGCGGTGCCGTCTAACACGCAGCTGCAGCAGTGAGAAAATGGTGGCGACGGGGAAAATGGCTTGGTCTTATAGGGCAAGGACATGTGACATACACTGCCAATGACACATGCCCTTGCTTGTGTGAAAAAAAGCACTTCGCTCCGTGTGTGCGCTGCTGATAGGCTGACAGATTGCACCTCCCCACTGTAAATGCGGGAAAGAGACAAAAAAAATGGAGATCTTCATTGTTCCTGCAGAGATCCATCCCCTGCCCCTCCCCCCACCCCGTTGTACACTCAAACTGCGTATTAACATTAATTTTCATCATTACTGAGAAAAAATCCAGTTATGATTTTGGTGCACGAACAGTTATCGAACATAACCTCGAACAGACGAATTTTTCTCAAATTGTTCGTGTTCGCCGAACGGCTCGAACACCGCCCAAAACAGCTCGAATTTGAGATTGGCGAACAGTTCGAGTAGAACAACGCTCATCTCTAGTGTTGAGCCACCCCGGTAGTGTTCGGGTTCGGTTCGTCGAACACCGGCATGTTCGCCGAATGGTTCGTCGAACACCATCGAACACCGTCGAACACCGTTAAAACCAATGGCAGGCAAACAAAAACACATAGAAACACATAGAAAACACATAGAAAACACCTTCAAAGGTGTCCAAAAGCTGACAAAATGCTCAGAAGACACAACTAACACATGGAAAAGTGACAAGTACATATAGTCATGCGAAAAGAAAAGAGGTGGAGGAGTAAAAGGAGGAGGAGACACAGATATAGGCATGTCATGCCCTTCTAAAATCAAGAAAGGCTGGAGGAAAAATCTAAAATCAGCCTACCAACACCCAGACGTCGTGACAAGAAAATTAAAAAAAGAAATATCTTTAGGTAGAATGGCGGTTCCATTCAGAACACTTTCCTTACAAGACGTAGTGGTATCCCCGTTGGGAGTCGTGCCAAAAACAGAACCCAGTACATTCGGACTAATCCACCATTTGTCATATCCAAGGGGCAGGTCAGTAAACGACAACATCGACGCGGAACCAAGTACAGTAGTATATACTGTACCTCCTTTGACAAGGCAATCAGGCGGGTCAAGAAGTTGGGAAGGGGCACTCTAATGGCCAAAACAGACATTGAGGGAGCATTCCGGTTACTTACTACTAGAGATGAGCGGTGTTCGACTCGAACTGTTTGCCAATCTCAAATTCGAGCTGATTGGGCGGTGTTCGAGTCGTTCAACGAACTCGAGCGATTTGCAAAATATTCGGCTGTTCTAAGTTATGTTCGATAACTGTTCGTGCACCAAAAGCGTAACTGGATTTTTTCACAGTAATACAGTTAATTAGTGATGAGCGAGCATGCTCGCCACTGCTCGGTACTCGCCCGAGCATCTCAGTACTCGAGATGCTCGGAGCTCGCCGAGTACTTTCAAGATGCTCGGGTGGGAGCTCGGGTCCCAGTCCTGCATGTCTGGCGCTATTTAGAGCACCAATCATGGAGGGATTGTCTGCCACTCACTGTAATGCCACAGCCATGGTGGTTTTGGCATTACAGTGGTTGCCCAAATCGATGGGAACAGTGCTCACAGTGAAACATGAAAAGCCGGCAATTCAGCAGCGGCATACACCGGTACCGACAATTTAGAACAGAAAGAATAGAGCATCACACATAGATTAGATAGATAGAAACATGTCAGTCACATATATAATAAGTACAGTGACAGTGTTGGTTACTGTACTTGTCATTTAGTGTTAAAATAAAGGATTTATTAAAAAAAAAATTGGTGGGGGGTTCCCCATAATTTTAGTCTCTAGCGGAGGTTAAGCAGACGGCTGAGGCTGATGTTTTAAGCCTGGGAAGGGGGTAATACCCACAGAGCTTCCCAGGCTACTAATATCAGCCCCCAGCTGAATACCTAGCCTTTACTAGCTATTAAAATGGGGGACCCCAAAAAAAAATGACGTGGGGTCCCCCCTATTTTAATAGCTAGCAAAGGCTAGGCAGACAGCAGGGGGCTGATATTAATAGTTCAGGAAAGGTGCCATGAATATTGGCCCCCTCCCAGGCTAGAAACACCAGCCGTCAGTGCCCCAGAAATGGCGCATCCGTAGGATGCGCCAATTCTGGCACTTAGCCTCGCACTTCCCACTGCCCTGTAGCAGTGGCAGTGGGATAATAGGGCTGGGGTTGATGTCAGCTTATAATGCCAGCTGACATCAAGCCCAGGTTAGTAATGGAGAGGTGTCTATAAGACGCCCCCATTACTAACCCCATAGTGAAAGTAAAAAAAAAAACACAAACACGCAGAATAAAGTCCTTTAATTGAAATAAAGACACAATACTTTGATGTTCTAAATTAAACTCTACTTACCGTATCGCCCATTCCAGCTGAAGCCAACGATCTCCTGCAATAAAAGTTAAATAATAAACCAACCTCATCCTTACCTTTCCATGGTTCCCAGGACGGCTTCAGCTCTGCTACATTGACATGACAGACTGGATCGTAGCAGAACGCTGCCATCCAGCTTGCCATGCCGCAGACACTGAGAAGTGCCGGCATGCTTGCGCTCCTCAGTGTCTGGCTGTGACGGCATCCAGATGAGCCGAGTTCATGTCCAATGAACTCAGCTCACCTCATGCACGTCACTGACAGCGTGGGAGAATTCTCCTGCGCATGCGATGCCGGCAAATGACGTCACCGCTTGAGCAGGAGAATTCTCCCACGCTGGGACGGCATTGAGATGACAGGCTGGATGGTAGCAGAACGCTGCCATCCAGCATGCCATCCTACAGAGACACTGCGGAGTGCAGGCAATGTCTCTGAAGGATGACAAGCTGGATGGCAGCGTTCTTCTGCGATCCAGCCTGTCATTTCAATGCCATCCCAGCGTGGGAGAATTCTCCTGATCAAGCGGTGACGTCGTTTGCCGGCACCGCATGCGCAAGAGAATTCTCCCACGCTGTCAGTGACGTGCATGAGGTGAGCTGAGTTCATTGGACATGAACTCGGCTCATCTGGATGCCGTCACAGCCAGACACTGAGGAGCGCAAGCATGCCTGCACTTCTCAGTGTCTGCGGCATGGCAAGCTGGATGGCAGCGTTCTGCTACGATCCAGTCTGTTATGTCAATGTAGCAGAGCTGAAGCCGTCCTGGGAACCATGGAAAGGTAAGGATGAGGTTGGTTTATTATTTTACTTTTATTGCAGGAGATCGTTGGCTTCAGCTGGAATGGGCGATACGGTAAGTAGAGTTTAATTTAGAACATCAAAGTATTGTGTCTTTATTTCAATTAAAGGACTTTATTCTGGGTGTTTGTGTTTTTTTTTAACTTTCACTATGGGGTTAGTAATTAGAGATGAGCGGTGTTCGACTAGAACTGTTCGCCAATCTCAAATTCGAGCTGTTTTGGGCGGTGTTCGAGTTGTTCGACGAACCCGAACGATTTGCAAAAAATTCGGCTGTTCGAGGTTATGTTCGATAACTGTTCGTGCACCAAAAGCGTGTCCTGCATGTCTGGTGCTATTTAGAGCACCAATCATGCAGGGATTGTCTGCCACTCACTGTAATGCCACAGCCATGGTGGTTGTGGCATTACAGTGATTGCCCAAATCGATGGGAACAGTGCCAACAGTGAAACATGAAAAGCCGGCAATTCAGCAGCGGCATACACCGGTACCCGACAATTTAGAACCGAAAGAATAGAGTATCACACATAGATTAGATAGAAACATGTCAGCCACATATATACGAAGTACAGTGACAGTGTTGCTTACTGTACTTGTCATTTAGTGTAAAGGATTTATCAAAAAAAATAATAGTGTTTTCATGCACCGTCTCTTTAAAAAAGCCGGCCGGCAATTCAGCAGCGGTACCCGACAATTTATAACAGACAGAATAGAGCTTCACACATAGATTAGATAGATAGAAACATGTCAGTCACATATATATGAAGTACAGTGATAGTGTTGCTTAATGTACTTGTCATTTAGTATTAAAATAAAGGATTTATTATTAAAAAAAATTGGCGTGGGGTTCCCCTTAATTTTAGTCTCTAGCGGAGGTTAAGCAGACAGCTGGGGCAGATGTTTGAAGCCTGGGAAGGGGGTAATACCCACGGAGCTTCCCAGGCTACTAATATGAGCCCCCAGCTGAATACATAGCCTTTACTAGCTATTAAAATGGGGGACCCCCCCCCAAAAAATGACGTGGGGTCCCCCCTAATTTAATAGCTAGCAAAGGCTAGGCAGACAGCTGGGGGCTGATATTAATAGCCCAGGAAGGGAGCCATGAATATTGGCCCCCTCCCAGGCTAGAAACACCAGCCGTCAGCCGCCCCAGAAATGGCGCATTCATAGGATGCGCCAATTCTGGCACTTAGCCTCGCTCTTCCACGCTGCCCTGTAGCGGTGGCAGGGGGTAATAGGGCTGGGGTTGATGTCAGCTTACAATGCCAGCTGACATCAAGCCCAGGTTAGTAATGGAGAGGCGTCTATAAGACACCCCCATTACTAACCCCATAGTCAAAGTTAAAAGAAAACACAAACACCCAGAATAAAGTCCTTTAATTGAAATAAAGACACAATCCTTTATTGTTCTAAATTAAACTCTACTTACCATCACGCCCATTCCAGCTGAAGCCAACGATCTCCTGCAATAAAAGAAAAATAATAAACCAACCTCATCCTTACCTTTCCATGGTTCCCACGACAGCTTCAGCTCTGCTACATCGAGATGACAGGCTGGACCGCAGCAGAACGCTGCCATCCAGCCTGTCATCCCGCAGACACTGAGAAGCGCAGGCATGCTTGCGCTCCTCAGTGTCTCGCTGTGACGGCATAAAGATGAGCCGAGGTCATGTCCAATGAACTCAGCTCACCTCATGCACGTCACTGACAGCGTGGGAAAATTCTCACGCTGAAGCGCTGAGTGCAGGAGAATTTTCCCACGCTGTCAGTGAGGTGCATGAGGTGAGCTGAGTTCATTGGACATGAGCTCACCTCATGCACGTCACTGACAGCGTGGGAGAATTCTCCTGCACTCAGCACTTCAGCGTGAGAATTTTCCCACACTGTCAGTGACGTGCATGAGGTGAGCCGAGTACATTGGACATGACCTCGGCTCATCTTTATGCCGTCACAGCGAGACACTGAGGAGCGCAAGCATGCCTGCGCTTCTCAGTGTCTGCGGGATGACAGGCTGGATGGCGGCGTTCTGCTGCGGTCCAGCCTGTCATCTCGATGTAGCAGAGCTGAAGCTGTCGTGGGAACCATGGAAAGGTAAGGATGAGGTTGGTTTATTATTTTTGTTTTATTGCAGGAGATCGTTGGCTTCAGCTGGAATGGGCGTGATGGTAAGTAGAGTTTAATTTAGAACAATAAAGAATGTGTGTTTATTTCAATTAAAGGACTTTATTCTGGGTGTTGTGTTTTTTTTAAATACTTTACTAGAAATTCATGGCGGTCATGTCTAATACTGGCGTGACCCCATGAATTTTGGGCTTGGGGCCAGCTGATAATACCAAGCTGGCCCTAACCCCTTTATTACCCAGTGAGCCACCGCACCAGGGCCCTGGATGAGTTGGGTACAGCGCCAGAAGATGGCGCTTCTATGAACGCGCCATTTTCCGGGGTGGCTGCGGACTGCAATTTGCAGCGGGGGGGGCCCAGAAAGCTTGGGCCTCCCTGCGTTGCAGATTCCAGCCCCCAGCTGCCTAGTTGTACCTGGCTGGACACAAAAATAGGGCGAAGCCCCACGTATTTTTTTTTTAATTATTTCATGAAATTCATGAAATAATTAAGAAAAAAAGGCCTTCCCTATATTGTTGTGTCCGGCCAGGTACAAATAGGCAGCTGGTGGTTGGGGGCAGCCCATTCCTGCCTGCTGTACCTGGCTGGACACAAATATAGTGCGAAGCCCCACTTCAATTTTTTTAAATTATTTCAGGAAATTCATGAAATAATTAAAAAAAATTGACGTGGGGCTTCGCACTATATTTGTGTCCAGTCAGGTGCAGCAGGCAGGAACGGACTGCCCCCAACCACCAGCTGCCTATTTGTACCTGGCCGGACACAACAATATAGGGAAGCCCTTTTTTTCTTAATTATTTCATGAAATAATTTAAAGAAAATTGACGTGGGGCTTCGCCCTGTTTTTGTGTCCAGCCAGGTACAACTATGCAGCTGGGGGCTGGAATCCGCAGCGCAGGGAGGCCCAAGCTTTCTGGGCCACCCCCGCTGCAAATTGCAGTCCGCAGCCACCCCGGAAAATGGCGCGTTCATAGAAGCGCCATCTTCTGGCGCTGTACCCAACTCATCCAGGGCCCTGATGCGGTGGCTCACTGGGTAATAAAGGGGTTAGGGCCAGCTTGGCATTATCAGCTGGCCCTAAGCCCAAAATTCATGGGGTCACGCCAATATTAGACATGACCACCTAAATTAAACTCTACTTACCATCACGCCCATTCCAGCTGAAGCCAACGATCTCCTGCAATAAAACAAAAATAATAAACCAACCTCATCCTTACCTTTCCATGGTTCCCACGACAGCTTCAGCTCTGCTACATCGAGATGACAGGCTGGACCGCAGCAGAACGCCGCCATCCAGCCTGTCATCCCGCAGACACTGAGAAGCGCAGGCATGCTTGCGCTCCTCAGTGTCTCGCTGTGACGGCATAAAGATGAGCCGAGGTCATGTCCAATGTACTCGGCTCACCTCATGCACGTCACTGACAGTGTGGGAAAATTCTCACGCTGAAGTGCTGAGTGCAGGAGAATTCTCCCACGCTGTCAGTGACGTGCATGAGGTGAGCTCATGTCCAATGAACTCAGCTCACCTCATGCACCTCACTGACAGCGTGGGAAAATTCTCCTGCACTCAGCGCTTCAGCGTGAGAATTTTCCCACGCTGTCAGTGACGTGCATGAGGTGAGCTGAGTTCATTGGACATGAACTCGTCTCATCTTTATGCCGTCACAGCCAGACACTGCAGAGCGCAAGCATGCCTGCGCTTCTCAGTGTCTGCGGGATGACAGGCTGGATGGCAGCGTTCTGCTGCGGTCCAGCCTGTCATCTCGATGTAGCAGAGCTGAAGCTGTCGTGGGAACCATGGAAAGGTAAGGATGAGGTTGGTTTATTATTTTTCTTTTATTGCAGGAGATCGTTGGCTTCAGCTGGAATGGGCGTGATGGTAAGTAGAGTTTAATTTAGAACAATAAAGGATTGTGTCTTTATTTCAATTAAAGGACTTTATTCTGGGTGTTTGTGTTTTCTTTTAACTTTGACTATGGGGTTAGTAATGGGGGTGTCTTATAGACGCCTCTCCATTACTAACCTGGGCTTGATGTCAGCTGGCATTGTAAGCTGACATCAACCCCAGCCCTATTACCCCCTGCCACCGCTACAGGGCAGCGTGGAAGAGCGAGGCTAAGTGCCAGAATTGGCGCATCCTATGAATGCGCCATTTCTGGGGCGGCTGACGGCTGGTGTTTCTAGCCTGGGAGGGGGCCAATATTCATGGCTCCCTTCCTGGGCTATTAATATCAGCCCCCAGCTGTCTGCCTAGCCTTTGCTAGCTATTAAATTAGGGGGGACCCCACGTCATTTTTTGGGGGGGGGTCCCCCATTTTAATAGCTAGTAAAGGCTATGTATTCAGCTGGGGGCTCATATTAGTAGCCTGGGAAGCTCCGTGGGTATTACCCCCTTCCCAGGCTTCAAACATCTGCCCCAGCTGTCTGCTTAACCTCCGCTAGAGACTAAAATTAAGGGGAACCCCACGCCAATTTTTTTTAATAATAAATCCTTTATTTTAATACTAAATGACAAGTACAGTAACCAACACTATCACTGTACTTCATATATATGTGACTGACATGTTTCTATCTATCTAATCTATGTGTGAAGCTCTATTCTGTCTGTTATAAATTGTCGGGTACAGATGCTGAATTGCCGGCCGGCTTTTTTAAAGAGACAGTGCATGAAAACACTATTATATTTTTTAATAAATCCTTTACACTAAATGACAAGTACAGTAAGCAACACTGTCACTGTACTTCATATATATGTGACTGACATGTTTCTATCTATCTAATCTATGTGTGAGGCTCTATTCCTTCTTGTCTAAATTGTCGGTACCGGTGTATGCCGCTGCTGAATTGCCGGCCGGCTTTTTTAAAGAAAGCGTCTTCTGAGCAGTTTGTCAGCTTTTGGACACCTTTGAAGGTGTTTTCTATGTGTTTCTATGTGTTTTTGTTTGCCTGCCATTGGTTTTAACGGTGTTCGACGGTGTTCTAAGGTGTTCGACGAACAGTTCGACGAACAGTTCCTCGAACATCCCGGTGTTCGACGAACCGAACCGAACCCGAACACTAAGGGGGTGGCTCAACACTATTAGTAATGGGGGTGTCTTATAGACGCCTCTCCATTACTAACCTGGGCACTTGATATCAGCTGGCATTATAAGCTGACATCAACCCCAACCCTATTACCCCACTGCCACCGCTACAGGGTAGTGGGAAGAGCGAGGCTAAGTGCCAGAATTGGCGCATCCTATGGATGCGCCATTTCTTGGGTGGCTGACGGCTGGTGTTTCTAGCCTGGGAGGGGGCTAATATTCATGGCACCCTTCCTGGGCTATTAATATCAGCCCCCAGCTGTCTGCCTAGCCTTTGCTAGCTATTAAAATAGGGGGGACCCCTTGTCATTTTTTTTGGGTCCCCCATTTTAATAGCTAGTAAAGGCTAGGTATTCAGCTGGGGGCTGATATTAGTAGCCTGGGAAGCTCTGTGGGTATTACCCCCTTCCCAGGCTTCAAACATCTGCCCCAGCCATCTGCTTAACCTCCGCTAGAGACTAAAATTATGGGGAACCCCACGCCAATTTTTTTTTTAATAAATCCTTTATTGTAAAACTAAATGACAAGTACAGTAACCAACACTGTCACTGTACTTATTATATATGTGACTGACATGTTTCTATCTATCTAATCTATGTGTGATGCTCTATTCTTTCTGTTCTAAATTGTCGGTACTGGTGTATGCTGCTGCTGAATTGCCGGCTTTTCATGTTTCACTGTGAGCACTGTTCCCATCAATTTGGGCAACCACTGTAATGCCACAACCACCATGGCTGTAACATTACAGTGAGTGGCAGACAATCCCTCCATGATTGGTGCTCTAAATAGCGCCAGACATGCAGGACGGGGACCCGAGCTCCCACCCGAGCATCTCGAATGTAATCGGCGAACTCCTAGCATCTTGAATACTGAGATGCTCGGGCAAGTACCGAGCAGTGGCGAGCGTGCCCGCTCATCACTAATTAACAGTATTACTGTGAAAAAATCCAGTTACGCTTTTGGTGCACGAACAGTTATCGAACATAACCTAGAACAGCTGAATTTTTTGCAATTCGTTCGAGTTCGTCGAACGACTCGAACAACGCCAAAAACAGCTCGAATTTGAGATTGGCGAACAGTTCGAGTCGAACACCGCTCATCTCTAATGTTTACTTCAATTGCAACCAGTCGTCCTGTCCCTGCTCCTGAAAAACATCCCCATAGCACGATGTTGTCACCACCATGTTTCACTGTTGGGATTGTATTGGGCAGGTGATGAGCAGTGCTTGGTTTTCTCCACACATACCACTTAGGATTATCACCAAAAATTCTATCTTCATCTCATCAGGCCAGAGAATCTTATTTCTCATAGTCTGGGAGTCCTTCATGTGTTTTTGAACAAACTCTATACGGGCTTTCATATGTCTTGCACTGAGGAGAGGCTTCCGTCGGGCCACTCTGCCATGAAGGTCCGACTGGTGGAGGGCTGCAGTGATAGTTGACTTTGTGGAACTTTCTCCCATCTCCGTACTGCATCTCTGGAGCTCAGCCACAGTGATCTTGGGGTTCTTCTTTACCTTTCTCACCAAGGCTCTTCTCTCACTATTGCTCAGTTTGGCTGGATGGCCAGGTCTAGGAAGACTTCTGGTGGTCCCAAATTTTTTCCATTTAAGGATTATGGAGGCCACTGTGCTCTTAGGAACCTTGAGTACTGCAGAAATTCTTTTGTAACCTTGGCCAGGTCTGTGCCTTGCCACAATTCTGTCTCTGAGCTCCTTGGGCAGTTCCTTTGAGCTCATGATTCTCATTTGATCTGACATTCACTGTGAGCTGTGAGATCTTATATAGACCGGTGTGTGCCTTTCCAAATCAAGTCCTATCAGTTTAATTAAACACAGCTGGACTCCAATGAATGAGTAGAACCATCTTAAGGAGGATCACAAGGAAATGGACAGCATTTGACTTAAATATGAGTGTCTGAGCAAAGGGTCTGAATACTTATGACCATGTGATATTTCAGTTTTTCTTTTTTAATAAATTTGCAAAAATTTCTACATTTGTGTTTTTTTCAGTCAAGATGGGGTGCAGAGTGCACTTTAATGAGAAAAAACTGAACTTTTTAGAATTTACCAAATGGCTGCAATGAAACAAAGAGTGAAAAATTTAAAGAGGTCTGAATACTTTCCGTACCCACTGTATATATACACACACAGTGCTGCTCATCGTTATTGGCACCCATGAAGTTTAGGTACATAATTTGCAGTATCTCCTGAAAAAAATGAATCAAGTGAAACAGTTTTTTTGCATAGAGAACTCAAGTTATATTCAAAAGAGCAAATGATAAACAATAATTTAAAACAAAAAATAATGGGAGGGAAAAATAGAAAAACATAAAGCTTGCTGTGTCACTGGTATTGGCACCCTTTACATTAATTTAGTATGGAAACACATTTTGACTCGTCTGTGGTGAATCACAGAGATTCATCTGTGATTAACTGTCGGTGCCCATGTGACATGAATTAGACAATGAATGATGACTTCAGTGTTTTAAAAAGCCACATGGTAGGCCCTGTTCCTTTCTCACAATGGTGAAGACAAAGGAGCTGTCTGGGGACATCAGAAATGCTATCATTAGCAAACACAAGACTTCCAAAGGGTATACGGCCATCTCCAAAGACCTTGATATCCCAGTTTCAACAGTCTGCAATGTTTACCAAACATGGAACCGTCAAGAACCTCCCTGGATGTGGGGGAAAGAGGAAAATTAACAAGAGATATCTTCAAATGTTGGTGTGAATGGTGGAAAAAACATCACGTCAAACATCCAAAGACCTGAAGGCCAACCCGGAACAGTTTGGGGTCATGATTTCAACAAGTATCATACGCCGTACACATAGGCGGATTATAATGAGGGCAATCCGGGCTACCGCCTGGGGCCTCGGGCCTCCAGGGGGCCCGGGGATGAGGGGTGTCTATGGCCAGATTGCCCTCATTATATGTGCGGCGCTGCGGCACATACTGGCAGACAGTGGCGGGGGGGCCCCCGGACCGCGCCCCCAGCAGCGGTGCACGGACGCTGCTTCTTCTCCGGCCGGGCCAGCACTGCAGCTGTTAACTTCCCTGTGCTGGCCCGGCCGCATCACTGCTAGGAGACACGGCCCTGTGCTTGGCCGTGTCTCCTAGCTGTGACGTCACGCAGTGCGCGCCCGGCCTGCAGTGCTGCACCAGAAAGGAGCAGGAGGACTGGAGCCGAGCCGGGGGATGGTGAGTCTGTGTGTGTCTGTGTGTGTCTGTGTGTGTCTGTGTGTGTCTGTGTGTGTCTGTGTGTGTCTGTGTGTGTCTGTGTCTGTGTGTGTCTGTGTGAGAGAGTGTGTGTGTGTGAGAGTGTGTGTGTGTGAGAGTGTGTGTGTGAGAGAGTGTGTGTTTGAGAGAGTGCGTGTGTGAGAGCGTGTGTATGTGTGAAAGTGAGTGTGTGTATGTGTGATTGAGTGAGTGTGTGTGTATGTGTGCAGGCAGATATCATTGTGTGATGTCTGTTTATATGTATTTTTGTGCTTCAAATGTGTTTTTGCGTGTATGTATATGTCTGTATATATGTTTGTGTGTGCGTGACTACGTGCGGCCTCCCGCTGTCTCTTGGGGGGCGCCGTGTGGCCTCCCGCTGTGTATAGATGGTGCTGTGCGGCCTCCTGCTGTGTATAGATGGCTACGTGCGGCCTCCCGCTGTGTATAGATGGTGCCGTGTGGCCTCCCGCTGTGTATAGATGGCACCGTGAAGCCTGCTGCTGTGTATAGATGGCTACGTGCGGCCTCCCGCTGTGTATAGATGGCGCCGTGCGGCCTCCTGCTGTGTATAGATGGCGCTGTGCGGCCTCCTGCTGTGTATAGATGGCGCTGTGCGGCCTCCTGCTGTGTATAGATGGCTACGTGCGGCCTCCCGCTGTGTATAGATGGCGCCATGTGGCCTCCCGCTGTGTATAGATGGCTACGTGCGGCCTCCCGCTGAGTATAGATGGCGCCGTGCGGCCTCCTGCTGTGTATAGATGGCGCCGTGTGGCCTCCTGCTGTGTATAGATGGCTACGTGCGGCCTCCTGCTGTGTATAGATGGCTACGTACGGCCTCCTGCTGTATATAGATGGCGCCGTGTGGCCTCCCGCTGTGTATAGATGGCAACGTGCAGCCTCCCGCTGTGTATAGATGGCTACGTGCGGCCTCCTGCTGTGTATAGATGGCGCCGTGTGGCCTCCTGCTGTGTATAGATGGCTACGTGCGGCCTCCTGCTGTGTATAGATGGCTACGTACGGCCTCCTGCTGTATATAGATGGCGCCGTGCGGCCTACCGCTGTGTATATATGGCTACGTGCAGCCTCCCGCTGTGTATAGATGGCTACGTGCGGCCTCACGCTGTGTATAGGTGGCTACGTGCGGCCTCCCGCTGTATATAGATGGCTACGTGCGGTGTCCCGCACTGCATAGATGGCGCCATGCGGCATCCTGCTGTGTACAGATGGCGCCGTGCGGCCTCCTGCTGTGTATAGATGGCGCCGTGTGGCCTCCCGCTGTGTATAAATGGCTACGTGCGGCCTCCCGCTGTGTATAGATGGCTACGTGCGGCCTCCCGCTGTGTATAGATGGCAACGTGCAGCCTCCCGCTGTGTATAGATGGCTATGTGTGCTCAATATTGAGTCATACAATTAATGTAAGGCTATGTGCCCACGATGCAGAAATGCTCCGGATTTTTTTTGAGCGTTTCTGCATCTCCCTGGCAGAAAAAACGCATGTGGATTGTACATGCGGATTGTACATGCGGATTGTACATGCGGATTTTACATGCGTTTTTCCTGCCAGGGACATGCGGATGTGAAGCGTTCTTGACATGCATTTCCTCATGCGGGTTATCAAGCGCTTTTCCAAGCGATTTTAGCATCACTTGGAAAGTGCTTGACAACTTGGTCACACTATATAAATCCATGCAACCGGCATGGATTTATATAGTGTGACCGTAAAAGAATGGTAAAAAAATAAAAAATAAATATATAATTACCTTCTGATGGCCTGCCGACGTCAGCGGTCGCGTGACCCGTCACATGACTAAATGACGTCACCACAGGTCCTTTTCAGACCATCGTGAGCTGCCGGCAAGCCAGGACGCATCGGATAAAGACACCGGGGGCCATCAGAAGGTACCCGGGTCTGGAGGAGAGTCTCCTCTTCTCCAAACCCGGGTACCATCCGCACATTGAAACACATGCAATCAGCATGTATAGATGCAGTGATGCGGATTACATGCGTTCCAATGCAAGTCAATGGCGGCGAAAACGCAGAGCTTCCGCAAAATAATTGGTAATGCTGCGGATTTTTCCACAATGATAACCCGCAGCGGAAATTTCCGCAGCATGTGCACAGCACATGCGGATTATCATTGGGGAACATGGCAGGCCTTCTACCAAGCGTTTTCTAAGCGTTTCTGCAGCGGAATTGCTTAAAAACCACATAGCGGGCACACAACCTAAAAAAATTATTATAATTAATATTGTGCCAAATTAATTTCATGTGAACTATCACATGATCTATCACAGGGGATCATGTGACATGTGATACATCAGGTGTGTGTGGGGAGGGGGGGGCCTGCGCCTTCTAAACTGCCCGCGGCCCTGGCTACTCTTAATCCACCCCTGGCCGTACACTAAACCAAGCAGAGCTTTATGGGCGAAGGCCAAGGAAGAAACCATTGCTGAGGAAAAGACATAAAAAGGAACAACTGATCTTTGCCAAAGAGTACCTTGACAAACCACAATCCTTCTGGGAAAATGTTCTGTGGACAAATGAAACAAAAATATAGCTTTCTGGCAATGCAAAGTAATAGTTTGTTTACAGACGGCACAATGAAGCTTATAAGGAAAAGAATAACTTATCAGTTAAGCATGGCGGAGGATCCATAATGCTGTGGGGTTGCTTTGCTGTGTCTGGTACTTGAGGCCTTGACCGTATCACAGGAATCATTAAATCAGAGAATAATGAAGAGATTTTAGAGCAAAATGTCCTACCCAGTGTAAGAAAACTTGGTTTGATTCGATAATCATGGGTCCTCCAGGAAGACAATGATCCAAAGAACACATCAAAAAGTAAACAGGAATACTTGAAAAAGAAAAATAGACTGTTTTAAAATGGCCAGCAATGAGTCCTGACCTCAATCCCATTGAAATTCTTTGGGATGACATGAAATCTGCCATTGGGAAAATGAACCCAGCAAAGATTCAAGAGTTTGAACAAACTGCAAAGGAAGAGTGGGAGAAAATTCCAGCTGAGAAGTGCAAGAAGCTTACAGATGGCCACAAGAAATGTTTGGAGGCGGTCATCAATGCCAAAGGGTGTGCAGCCAGGTATTAATTAGGGGTGCCTTTATTGCTGCACATACTGTTTATTCTGTTTCTTTCTTTGTTTTTCAATTTCCATGTTGCAATTTCAATGTTTTATTGTTGTATTACTTTGGACCACTAATTAAAAAATCTTGAGGATATAACTTTGGTACATTTCCATTTATTTCTGAAGACATTGTACAGTCTATGAAAAAAATTAAGGGGCTTCCAATAATGGTGAGCAGCACTATGTGTGTGTATATATATATACTGTATACTTCTTTTAGATGTGTGTATATGTGTTTATATATGTATGCATAAATATACATGTAGCTAGCTGATATTCAGCTTTAGTGCACATGAATATGGATTTTTTTTTTTTAAATGTATTCTATTTTTTTAATCACATTTTACTACTGTTGGGTTTTTTACTGTATGTTTTAATTGGCTCTACATAATGTTTCAAGTGTTTGCGATAGTTTTTTTGTTCATATACCCACTGCAGTTATAGTAACAATTTTCAACAATCAACTATGCTTAGAAGCTTTGTTCCTTGAATATGTCTCAAGAAAATTGTGAAGCATATACAGTGGGGAAAATAAGTATTTGATACACTGTCGACTTTGCAAGTTCTCCCTCCTACAAAGAATGGAGAGGTCTGTATTTTTTATCGTAGGTACACTACACCTGTGAGAGACAGAATCTTAAAAAAAATCCAGAAAATCACATTGTATAATTTTTAAATAATTAAATTGCATTTTATTGCATGAAATAAGTATTTGATCACCTACCAACCAGCAGGAATTCTGACTCTCACAGACCAGTTAGTTTTTCTTTAAGAAGCCATCCTACTCGGCATTCATTACCTGTATTAATTGCACCTGTTTGAACTTGTTACCGGTATAAAATACACCTGTCCACTCAATCAATCACATTGCAACCTCTTCGCCATGGTCAAAACCAAAGAGCTGGCTAAGAACACCACAGACAAAATTGTAGACCTGCACAAGGCTGGGAATGGGGTACAGGACAACAGGCAAGCAGCTTGGTGAGAAGGCAACAACTGTAGGCACAATTATTAGAAAATGGAAGAAACACAAGATGTCAATCTTCCTCGGTCTGGGGCTCCATGCAAGATCACGCCTCATGGGATACAGATGATTTGAAAAGGATGATTCTGAGAAATGTCAGGAATTAGCCCAGAACTACACGAGAGGACTTGGTCAATGATCTGAAGAGAGCTGGGACCACAGTCTCAAGCATTACTGTTAGTAACACACAACGCCATCATGGATTAAAATCCTGCAGGGCAGAACTGTTTGAAGTTCGCCAATGACCATCTGTATATTAATCTGGATGTAGTCAGATGAGACCAAAATAGAACTTGTTGGTATCAACTCCACTTTGGATGAAAAAGAAGGATGAGTACAACCCCAAGAGCACCGTCCCAACCGTGAAGCATGGTGGGGAAAACATCATACTTTGGGGGTGCTTTTCTGGAAAGGGGACAGGACGACTGCATCGTATTGAAGGGAAGATGGATGGGGCCATGTATCACGAGATTTTGGCCAACAACCTCCTTCCCTCAGTAACAGCATTGAAGATGGGTCATGGATGTGTCTTCCAGCATGACAATGACCTGAAACACAGCTACCGCAACTAAGGAGTGGCTCAGTAAGAAGCATTTCAAGGTCCTGGAGTGGCATAGCCAGTTTCCAGACCTGAACCCTTTGGAGGGTGCTGAAACTCAATGTTGCTCAGCGACAGCCCCGAAACCTGAAAGATCTGGAGAAGATCTGTATGGAGGAGAGGGCCAAAATTTCTGCTGCAGTGTGTGCAAATGTGGTCAAGAACTACAGGAAACATCTGACTTCTGTAATTGCAATTGTAATGGTATTTCTGTACCGAATATTAAGTTCTGTTTTTCTATTGTATCAAATACTTATTTCTTGCAATAAAATGCAAATTAATTATGTAAAAATTTATACAATGTGATTTTCTGATTTTTCTTTTTAGATTCTGTCTCTCACAGGTGTAGTGTACCTAGGATAAAAATTACAGACCTCTCCATTCTTTGTAGGTGGGAAAACTTGCAAAGTCGGCAGTGTATCAAATACTTATTTTCCCCACTGTATTTACCTTCACTACTCTTTACATAAAATAATTTACACATAGTAAAAGCAAAAATAATACTTACAGAAATATATGTATACAGGTAGCCTTTTGTCCAGTATAGTTTCAAGATTTTGTTGGCTTCGTAGATTTTCTTTAACAACTATGAGGAATGTATTAGTCCTATGAGTATTCTAGAAAATATATTTTCCGTCATTTATGGGAGAAGGATGAGCTGGAGAGCTTAGGATAATGATAAGAAAAAAAGCGAAAAACCTGCTTCCTGTCCTTTGAAGCTTCAAAACAAACTTGATATACATAGCTAACCACCTACTAACAACGCAATGTAGAAAAGTGTGGACACCTGTCATAGAGTATGCAAACAATTCTTATTTAAAATGCAAAACAGTTTTGTGGTGTTCTTACTACTGGAAATTCTTGAAAAAATTTTTCCATGTGCTTCATTTGTTTTACAGTATTCACTAAACAATTATTTTGCATAAGAAAATTAACTCTTACTTTCTATTTCAACTCTCAAAATATTTCCAATATAATTGGTTTAAAATTTAAATTCTGAGGATATGATCTGCTCAGTTTTTATGTTATGAGAACCTATTACTACAGTCAGGATGGGCCATACTGGCTATTGGGCAAACATTGCAAATGCCAGATGTGGTAATCCAGTCGTGGGACGCTACGGCCTGTAAATATATTATCAGTACTTGATTACTCAGAACGCCGATACTGTTATCTGCTTGAACAGGCAGAGAGCCATCAGCTCCCTGCTATGCCACTTTCTCAGGCATACTCACAGAGGGCCATCATACTATGTATATGGAGGCTTTGGGACATCATACTATGTATATGGAACTATGGGGCATCATGCAGTGTATAGGGGAGATGAGAGGACCATATTATTGTGTATAGGGGACTATGTGCCATTATTTTGTGTAAATGGAATGTGGGGCAATGGGGTACAAAACTGTGCATATATGACCATTATATTGTGTATAAAGAGGCTATAGGACTTAATACTGTGTATATAGAACTAAGGGGCCATCACACTGTGTATAGGGAGCATTATACAGTGTATATGGAGCATAATACTTGGAGAATGTTATGTGAGGTAGGTTCCTCACCCAATCACCTCCTAAACTTCTCTAAATATCCCCCGTCCTCTGGAATTTTGTGCCCCAACATGTCCGATCCACCACATTCATAACTTTCAGGCGGAATTTGAAAAACTGTCTCTTCATGAAAGCTTAGAGCCTGCAATGACTCTGCTGCCACCTCATCACAATTGGAGCTACTGCAACCAGGGTCGGACTGGCCTTGCGAGGTACCGGTGAAATTCCCGGTGGGTCCCTGCTGAGAGACACCTTCAGTCCCTGACAGCTCCTGCAGCACGTCCTACTCCGGTGGGTGTCGCCAGCAGCAGGACGTTCTGTGAGGGCGGAGCCATGGTTGCTTCACTCTCCGGTTCCTCTTCTCGTGCTGTGTGCTGCCTGTTTAATACAGGAGACTCTTAAGACTGTTCTGTGTCTGTGAGTGGTAAGGAGTCTCCAGGCTCACAGCAGCTGCACAGTGACCTGTGTGTGGCAAGAAGTGTGTTTTAACGGCTTGCAATTCATTGACCTGGGGGCAGAACTTATCGGCGTTTGGGTGGCGGTGCGTAACGTTTGGGGCCCACTACTCCATGTGCAGCCTGCAGGATACATATTGGTGGAATGGAGACAGGATTGAATGAGGTAAGTAAGCAATAATGTGACTTTATTGTTATGCTCAGAATGTGTTTGTACTGTGTATATCCTTTACTTGTGTACACTGCACTTGCTTCATATGTGCATGGTGCTTGTGTGTGCATGGTACTTGTGGGTACATGGTGCTTGTCTATCATGTGTGTGCATGGTGCTTGTCTGTCATGTGTGCACATGGTGCTTGTGTGTGTGCATGATGCTTGTGTGTGTGCATGGTGCTTTTGTTAATGCTGTGTGTGTGTCATGTGTGTGCATGGTGCTTGTGTGTGCATGATGCTTGTGTGTGCATGGTGCTTATGTGGCGCCCTGCTGCGCATGGGTGCCACAGAACCCAGTAGGGTGCATGGATGGACTTCTCCACAAGAAGCCCTCACACATTCACACACCTCCACCCTACCACCTCATACCACCAGAGGGAGCCCTGTTAGGGATATATATATATGGAGGGTGGAGCCAGGTTGCTCAGTCTGAGATAAGTTCAGAGAGTGTGCTGACGCTAGGAGATCAGTGAAGAAGCAGCACGCAGGCTGCTGTGCTTAGGCGAGCCAAGGCCTACAGCACGAGTTGAGGCCTAGTAAGGGCCCTGAGTGTGGCCGAAGGCGAGAGGGGAGAGGAAGCAACGAGGGGGCCGAGGAGCATACCAGGCTCACCCCGACACCGGGTCCGCGCCTACAGGGTCCCTTTATACCCAGTAGGGACCACCAGATACCTGGAGAACTACAAGTCCCAGGTTGACCAACACTGACTACCGTACCAGGGCTAGGAGTCACGGAGGCCCCAGCGACCAGGGAGAGTGATCTCCAAGAGAAGGCCCTACCACCAGGTCAGCAGGTGCAAGAGAGGGAGAGAGACAGTAATAAAGCCAAGCCTAGCTCCAGGCAGGTCAAAAACTTAGCAAGTAAAAGCAACGGATCAGGAGGCCCTATACCCGCTCACTGGGGAGAGTCCAGAAGTGCACCCTTCGTACCGAGTACCCTGGACCATACCTGCATCTACACCAGTAAAGGTACCGAAGTGAACCCCCGTGTGAGTCTGTCATTTCTCCCTGAACCGTGCTGGCCGTCTCTCACCTGTACCACCACCCATTTCCCCATGCTGCCCTGAGGCCCGCTTCACCTGTGGGGAGCCGTTCCATCATAAGCTGCCCTAACATCTGCCTCAGAAGACTGTCGCAGCGCTGGTAGACCTTACCAGACACCACAGGTGGCATCACAAACTATTCCAAAATCCCATATATACCCAAAACCCCCCTTTTCTTTTGGTTGACCGCCCAGGGCCACGGACCGGGCCAGCCACCGTGATATCCCCCCACCGGCATCCATAGGCCCAGCTGCCGAGCACCCCACGGCTCTGGGGGCGCGTCAACTTCTGGCGTCGCGAAAAGGATTCCGTGCCCATTGCCACCGCGTACTGTGCGCCTTAAAAGACTGTAATACTTACTGTGGTGAAGATTTCCCGCCATTTCTGAGGTTTCCCGCCATTATCCGACATTTTCCTATCACCGCGCGGGAAGAAGAGGGGTGTAACCGCGGGAATCGGAGAGGCATAACCGCTGGAAACGCGCAAAGCCCAGTTCACGCCCGACCCTTGACGCCGAACCAGGAAGCGTCAGGTCCTGGAAGGAGTCCAGTGGACGCTCTGACGTCAGACGCGAGCGACGCAAGGTCCTGGAAGAAGACCCTCGCCCGCGGAGCTGCGGCCTACCTGATAAAAAAGTGAAGAAGGTAGGCTACGGTTTACTAGGGGGGCGCAACCATGGCCGACGACCAGCAAGCCGCCGGAGCACCGGTTAATGCTCCTGATGCCCAACTTGCGCCCGGCGCTGCACAGGCCAGAGCGGCCGCCCCACCAGCAGGGGTCGTGACTCCGTTGATACCCATGACCCTGCCGTATTTCCCTGGAGCTAAATGGCTTCCCCAGTATGATGGCAAACCAGACACCCTGTCTGGGTTCAAGAGAAAAATATGCGGTGTACTAGACATGTATTCTATGACTGGTAAGCAGAGAGCCGCTGTTGTGCTGGGACAATTGACTGGTGCCGCAGAGCGGGAAGTTGAGACCTGCCCAGCCGCAGACCAGGAATCAATATCCACTATCTTTAAGAGACTGCAAACTGTGTTTGAAAACCGCACTGAGACAGATCTCTGGATGAGGTTTTACCACTGTGTCCAGAAACCTGAGGACAATATCAGGGACTAAGCCTGGCACCTACAGGAAGCCCTGTGGGCCCTAAAACAGGTTAGTCCAGCCAGCATACAGGATGAGAATAAAATGCTGACGGAACAGTACATCTGGGGGTTGAGGTCCCAGGAGGAGATCAGAACTGTACGGTGGTGGGCTTTAGATCATCCAGACGCCACCTTTGACACCCTGATGGACATGGCTATTAAGGGTCTACAGCCCCTGGAAACATCAGGGACTGTTATCCAGCGTTACCAGGGTGGGGCCACCCAAGTGCCCGCAGCACCAACTGCTCCTTCATTGACGGCTGAAACAAAGACGCAAACAGAGCCCCCTAGCGAGCTGGACAGCCTGCGCTCTGAAGTGCGCCAGCTAAGTAAAACCCTGGCCACTGTCCTGAGCACCCTACAGCTACAGGCGGAGCCCGAGTCGGAAGGAAGGATCCTACTCGCCGACAGCCCTGAGGATGTCCCCTGGATGAGGAGAAGAAGGAGGACAACGCCACCCCGTAGGAGGACAACGCCACCCCGGAGGAGGACAACGCCACCCCGTGGGAGGACTAACGACCAACGTCGCCCTCCAGGAGACTTCATCTGTTACCGCTGCCACAAGGCAGGCCACACCGTGCGGAACTGTCCTTTAAACGGGCAAACCCTGGGGCCGAGGGCCGACACCAAGGAGTAAATCAACCAGGCCCATCAAGCTGGTACCATCGGTTTGTAGGAGGAAGGCCTTTCCTGTCCATCGTGCTGGACGGTATAGCCACACCTGCATTACTGGACACCGGCTCACAGGTAACCATCATACCTCATGTCCTCTACAAAAGGTACTGGTCCGTAGATGAACTCCAGCCGCCAGCCCCGAACCTCTTTGTGTATGCCTCTAACGGCCTTCCTCTTAACCTAGTAGGGCTTAAGGACGTGACAGTGAAGGTGGGCAGAGCGTAACTAAAGGACCAAGGACTGATTGTAGTGGAATCTAACCCTCGTGATACAGACTTGTATATGATACTTGGTACAAATATTGTTGGTAACTGTTTGGGAGAAGTGTTGTTTTTACTCCAACAGATTGCTGCCACTGCCAAACCAGGTCGAGGAAGGTGCTCCAGAGAGAGATTCGAGCCCTCCTGTACCAGCAACAGGTAAAGCTAACAGGTGGTGAGATTGGTAATGTATGGGTGACAGACCCGATACCCATTGTGATTCCCCCAATGAGTGAGATGCTGATTTGGTGTAGAGCAGCAATAGGTCTCAAGGGACAGAACTACCAGGCGGTAGTGGATCCCATTAGCTCAGAGCACAGACCTACACTCTTAACTGCTAGAGGGGTAGTAGATGTACGCAATAGGAGGGTACCCATACGTCTCCTAAATTGTGGGGAGGAGGAAGTTAAATTACCAAGATACGCCACTGTTGCCAGATTGTATACTGTGAATGATGATGCCATACACACAGTAGAGTCTTTAACCTCATCAGACACAGTGGAGGGTAATGACTCAGAAACTCAGGTGGGGGATTGGTGTCAACTAGTGTTGAGCCACCCCTGTAGTGTTCGAGTTCGGTTCGGTTCGTCGAACACCCGTGTGTTCGCCGAACTGTTCGTCGAACTGTTCGTCGAACACCTTCGAACACCGTTAAAACCAATGGCAGGCAAACAAAAACACATAGAAACACATAGAAAACACCTTCAAAGGTGTCCAAAAGCTGACAAACTGCTCAGAAGACACAACTAACACATGGAAAAGTGACAAGTACATATAGTCATGCGAAAATAAAAGAGGTGGAGGAGTAAAAGGAGGGGGAGACACAGATATAGGCATGTCATGCCCTTCTAAAATCCAAAAAGTGAGAAGCCGACACGGCCAGTCCGCTCCTGCCCGTGCCACCTCCGTGTCGCCGGGTTTGTGCCAGAGCCGCGGTGAACCCTGATGGCCAGCCCCCCTCTCCCAATACTGGTGCCTGTCCGCTGGTGGGTCGAGCGAGCCCCCCTGTGGTGGAGGCAGCTCTAAGCTTTTTAATTTAAATTGTCTCTCTAATTTGAATGAATACACTTTAAATCCATTTACAAGGATCTATTGGAGGGCAAGTCTCATGCCAGCAGCCGCGTAATTCCAGCTCCAGTAGCGTCCACTAAAGCTGCTGCAGTTAAAAAGCTTTTATAAGGATCGAGCTCGGCTGTCCACCGCAAGGCATCCTACTGCCAGTCCCAGCCCCTATGCCTTGGGGTGCCTCCTGATGCTCTTCACTGAGTATCCCATGGTCCCGAAGCATTTCCTTTGAAAAAATTAAGTGTCTAAACTACAGGTGGTGTAGCTTGCTTAACAGCCGGGATAATCCGCTGACTAGCAGACACTGCTACTAGGCACAAAGTATTTCCTGGGCTAGATGCAGTTAAAAATTTGTAATTAGATACTCTCGTTGGATGCTGAGAAAGCATTCCATAGAGTCTCCTGGCACGCCATATATGATTCTCTTAAAAAGCTTGGGGTAGGGGTCTAGGGGACCCTTTTATAGCCAAAATCACGGCCCTGTATCGCAATACGTCACCTAGGCTGAAGATAAATGGAACTGTAGCACCCTGAGGGCTCGGTTGCTACAGACGTATTGCACCTCACCCAGAGGTGTGATATCTCACTCTCAGGTAAGGATGGAGTGTGGATCAGGACCCGACACCTGCATGCATTACACCACATTGCCGTGGGGCAGGGCGACCAATATGCCCCTGAGATGGGCACGACAGTCCCTGTCCCTGGCTGGAGTGGGGGGAGGGAACACTGAGGAAGGGGAACCCTGTAGTGCAGGAGCAGGGAGGAAGCAGTTCCTGGGTGCATTGAGAAGGGAGTATAAAAGGTGGGCACCATCTTAGTTCAGTGCAGAGAAGTCTGAGCAGAAGTGGCAGGGAGCAGGGGCTCTGCATGAGCTCTGCTCCGGAGGCGGGCCTAGTAACAGAGGCCCAGGCCTGGAAGAGGGAGAAGGAAGGAAGAGGAGCGGAGAAGGCTCCAGGAACGAGGAATGAAGGGATCCCAGGGGTGCGGACGGGCGAGTCGCCACCGCACGCCCGAATCCACCTGCGTGGAGGGGTCAGGCCAAAGGGGGAGACCGGTCCCCGAACTAGTGGAGGCAGGAAACGACCCTCAGCTAGAAACCGGAGGCTCTGACATTTTATGTGGCGCAGCCCCTCGCTACACCCGCTAGGAAGGCACCACATAGGGTCAGGGAAACTGGCGCCAAGTTTACCAAGAGGAGGCCCGAGGCAGCCGGACAGAAGTGTTGGTAAGAAAGGCCAGACAAAGGACACACAAAGGGGGTCCTGTGAAGTGCTCCAAAGTTATCTGGGAGTTGTCTGAGCCCCTCACCTGGTGAGCACAGTACGACGTGGGCAGCCGTTACCTGCAGACGTGGTCTGGATAATAAGAACTGTGAGAAAAGGCCCTGGACTGCATCACTGACTCCGTGTCGTTACTGCTGCTGCCCTGCACCATCACCCCCATCCTCCGCATACACTGCCCTGAGGCTATACTCCTCCCGTGGGGAGTTATGCTACGCTCTGCTGCACCCACAACACCAGCCTCAGCGGTCTGCCCTGTAGCGGCGGTTCACTCTGACCGCAATCCACGGGTGGCGTAGTCGGACATTTAAACATCAAAACCACATAAATAGTTCCGCCACTGGTTTGACCGCCCTGAGCCACGGAACCGGGTCGCCGCCACGAAGACTACAACCACCAGCATCCACCAAAAAGGGTCCGGCTCCGGGTGTCCCAAGGCCCAGGGGGTGCGTCAGAACATTTTCATCACCTTTCACAATCACCAATGGGGCAAGGCAGGGATGTCCTCTGTCCCCTCTCTTATACATCCTAGTGACGGAGCACCTGCTCTCATCAATTCGCCATAACCCCAATATTAGGTGGATTGAGGTGGGAGGCACTGAGTACAAGTGCTCTCTATTTGCTGATGATGTCCTAGTATATATCACTCAATCACATATATCCATCCATGCTGTTATGGCTGAAATAGATCACTTTGTTACATGGTAAAATTTTAAAATCAATGCAGCGAAGTCTGAGGCCCTCGATGTCTCCCTCCCCAAATCCATATAGGATTCCATCCAGTCCAACTTTCCCTTTGCCTGGCCCTCACAGGGTATCAAATACTTAGGAATTCCTATTCATAGAGACCTCTCCCATCTATGTTATCTTAATTTTGGGCCCTTTATTGAACAATTCCATACAGACCACGGTTGGCAAGTTAGAACTGTAAGATTCACTACGTGAACCGCTGGTGTTTTGTGGAAAAGCACATGTACACCGCGTTCCAAATTATTATGCAAAAAGTGTTTAGGAGTGATAAGGGAAGAATTTGTTTGTTTGTCAGTTAAACTCATTGATGGTGATGTGTGTCAGGGCTCTTTATATCACTGTAAGCAATTGCAGACACCTGTGCTAATTAGTTTGGCAGGTGTGTCCAATGAAAGGCAAGACTACTTAAGAAGGCTCTCTCACATTATTAAGCAGCCTACATTTTCTGCCAAAATGGGAAAGAAAAAGGATGTGTCGGCTGCTGAGAAGCAACAAATTGTGGAGTGTTTAGGTCAAGGCATGACTACAATCAACATTGTGCGATGATCAGGATGAAGTGTCTTGGCAATCAAGAAGTATGTAGCTGATTCACAGTACACACGTGTGCGTGCTGATAAGGGCAAATTGAGGACTCTTTCCTACAGGCAATTACGTCAGGTTGAAAGAGCAGCGGCAAAAAAGCCTTGTCATAGCAGCAGACAAGTTTTTGAAGCTGCTTGTGCCTCCAACGTCCCCCGAACAACAAGATGCAGGGTCCTTCAGAGGTTTGCAGCTGTGCATACGCCATCCTGTCGACCTCCTCTATCCACTTCACACAAGCAGAAACGGCTCCAGTGGGCCAAACAATACATGAAGACTGATTTCAAAACTGTTTTGTTCACGGATGAGTGCCGTGCAGCGCTCGATGGTCCAGATGGATGGAGTGGAGGATGGCTGGTTGATGGACACCCCACGCAAACACGGCTACAGCGCCAACAAGGAGGAGGTGGAGTAATGTTTTGGGCTGGAATCATGGGGAGAGAGATTGTCGGCCCCTTTAGGATCCCTGAAGGCGCTAAAGATGAACTCCATAATGTATGTGGATTTTCTCAAACAGCACTTCCTGCCATGGTTCAAGAAGAAGAACCGTGTATTTCACAGCAAGATCATTTTTCTGCATGATAATGCACCATCTCATGCTGCACATAAAACATCTGCATCTCTGGCTGATATGGGCATAAAAGGGGACAAACTTATGGTGTGACCCCCATGCTCCCCTGACCTCTACCCCATTCAGAACCTTTGGAGCATCATTAAAAGGAGTGTCTATGATGGCGGGAGGCAGTTCACATCTAAGCAACAGCTCTGGGAGGGTATTCTGTCCTCATGCAAAACAATTGAAGCAGAAACCATCCAAAACCTGACAAATTCAATGGACGAGAGAGTTCAGAAGCTCCTTTCGAACAAGGGGTCCTATGTGAAAATGTAACATCACCTAGAATAAAGTTTTGAGTTGAAAACTGTTTGATTTCAGTTTCTAACAACCTGTTAATGCTTATAATTTCAAAAATGACCATTTTTTTGGTCTTTATTAAAATGAAAAGGTTGATCGAAAAGTTTGGGGGATCTAAGAGTGTGGCAACCCAGTAGTCATGATTACTTCGAATTCTGACAATATGAGGGTCATGCTGCAGGTAGTGCAGCAAGAAGGCACTTATGTGTCTTGCGCATCTCGGAGCCCCAAAATTATTTTCCGGGCTAGATGCAGCTAAAAATTATTTTTAATTTTAAATCTGGTGGAGCTTATTATAGATGGCCTAATAGGATCAGTGCTGCACACTGCTACAAAGCCCAAATTATTTTCCAGTCAAGATACAGATAAACATGATTAGTAATTTGAAAGCTTAAAACGTTTGGTAGGGTGATTTTAACCAATCATCAAGCTTTTACTCTCCCCAGGATGACACAGGGGTAGAAAAGTCGTTTCGGATCCATGATTTGTTCATCTTTATGAACGTGAGTCTGTCTACATTATCAGTGGAGAACCGCGTGCGCTTATCTGTCAGCACACCACCAGCAGCGCTGAACACACGTTCAGACAGAACGCTGGCTGCGGGGCATGACAAGATCTCCAAGGCGTAAGTGGCTAGCTCCGGCCATTTATCCAGATTGGAAGCCCAAAAAGAGCAAGGGTCCAGTGACACAGTCGTGGCTTCAATGTTTACTTGGAGATACTCCTGTACCATCGTCTCTAGGCGTTGACTATGTGTCAGACTTCTTGTCTCCTGTGGCCTTGCAAAGGATGGGCTAAAAAAGTGGTGAAATGATTCCGCAAAATTGATGTTACCAGCAGATACTGTGGTTCTGTTACGGTTTGAGTGCTGAACACTTGACGGTCCCACGGTTGGCAAGTTGGAACTGTGAGATTCACTACGTGCACCACTGGTATTTTGTGGAAAAGCACATGTAAGATTCTGCAACAGTCTCTGCTGATACTCCTGCATGCGTGCATCCCTTTCTATGGCAGGAATAATTTCTGCAAATTTACTTTTGTACCGGGGATCTAACAGTGTGGCAACCCAGTAGTCAGGATTATTTCTAATTCTCACAATTCGAGGGTCATGTTGCAGGTAGTGCAGCAAGAAGGCACTCATGTGTGTTGCGCATCCAGGAGCACCAAGTCCCTGTTGTGTTGGTGGCGAGGTAACAATCATGCTTCCTTCCTCTGTCCTCTCCCCCCAACCTCGCACAACAGAAATGTGATCAAGGTCTCCCTCATCTGATGAGTCTTCCATCAGTTCGTCCTCCACTTGTTCCTGGGCTCCTGCACCTTCCTCACTAGTTTGGCTGCTACCATGCGCCTGGTAAAACCATCTCCCCCACCCTCACATGCCTGCCGCCTTGGTGCTGCCGACCTTCTGGACCTTGCAGATGTTAGCCCTTCCGCATACAACTCCTCCTCCTCTACTTCCTCCACCTCCTCTTGTGCCACCACCTGACTCCGAATTCTGTTTAACATGTGCTCCAGCATGTAAATCACCGGAATAGTCATGCTGATAATGGCATCGTCAGCACTAAACATCTTCGTCGCCATTTCAAAACTGTGCAGAAGGGTGCATAGGTCCCTGATCTGAGACCACTCCTCCAGCGTGATTTGCCCCACCTCTGAATCTCGTTGGCCCAGGCTATACGTCAGAACGTATTGCACCAGGGCGTGTCGGTGCTGCCACAGTCGCTGCAACATGTGCAGAGTTGAATTCCACCGGGTAGGCACATCGCATTTTAGCCGGTGAAGTGGCAGGCCCAACGACTTCTGTAGAGATGTAAGTCGCTGAGCTGCGGGATGCGAACGGCGGAAGTGAGCACACAGCGACCGTGCCCTCTGCAGAAGGCCATCTAGTCTGGGATAGTGGGCTAAAAATTGCTGGACAACCAGGTTCAACACGTGAGCCATACAAGGCACGTGTGTGACATTGCCCCGGCGAAGGGCCGCACCCAGGTTTGCAGCATTGTCGCACACGGCCTTCCCTGGTTTCAGGTCCAGTGGAGACAACCATTCATGAAATTGGTTCTCCAGAGCTGACCACAACTCCTCAGCTGTGTGACTCACATTTCCCAGACATTTCAATGTAAAAACCGCCTGATGACGTTGAGCCCTACTGCCAGCATAGTAAGGAGGTGTGCAGGATCCCTTCTGCGCAGTTAGAAAGCTTGTGGCATGACCAGACAGGCTTTGGGTGCAGGTGGAAGACCGAGAGGAGGTTGAGGAGGCAGAAGCAGTGGAGGAACTTTGACATAAAGAGGATTGACGCACAACTCGTGGGGACGGCAAGACTTGGACAGCAGCCCCTTGTCCTGCTGTCACCATAGTTACCCAGTGCCTAGTCAGCGACATGTAACGCCCCTGTCCATGCCTACTCATCCAAGTGTCTGTGGTGAAATGCACCCTGTCACACACAGAGTTTCTCAAAGAAGCGGTGATGTTGTGTGCGACATGCTGGTGGAGCGCAGGCACACCTTTCTTTGAGAAGTAGTGCCGACTGGGCATCTGGTACTGGGGCACTGCGACGGACATAAGGTCTCGAAAATCCTCTGTGTCCACCAGGCGGAAAGGCAGCATTTCTGTAGCCAAGAGCTTGCAGATGGTGAAATTCAACCTCTTAGCTTTCTCATGGCTAGGAGGAAATGGTCTTTTACTTGTCCACATCTGAGGGACCGAGGGCTGGCTATTGTGCTTAGACGGGGTTGATAAGGGTGTCCCCGGCAAACTGCCGGTCTGTGAGGAAGATGCAGGCGGACATGTTAGGTTGCCTTCATCCAAAGGTGGTGCTATCGATGTCGGACAGCGCTCAACACCAGCTGGTGTTACCACCTCCAAAGAAAATGATGACCTGCCAATCACGCTGGCTGTTGCGGGTAAAGAGGTGGCAGGTCTGCGCCCCAAAACAGGTGTGACTGCTGTCCCCCCAGTCACAGAGGATGAAGAGGCCGCGGATGCACAAGATATGGCAGACGGTGGTTGGCCCGGCCGGCTAGGCTGCATTGTAGCACACTGAGCTTCCCACTGCAACTTATGCTTCATGTCCATGTGCCGGTTCATGCATGAAGTACTCAAACTATGTATTTTTTGGCCTCTACTTAGCTTTTGCTGACAAATGTTACAGATAACACGAGTTGGGTCATCTTTATCGATCTGAAAAAATGCCCAGGCTATGCAAGGCTTAGCACCCATGCGACCTGAAGAGCCACCACGACTTGTGGTGAGAGGCAGAGTTGTGTTTGAGGATGCAGTTGTTGACGTGCTTCCAGTACTACGTCTCTGTCCAGGAAGGCGCAACCTGACCTCGTCGTCACTAGCATCTTCCTCCACCTCCTCTGCTGACCTCATCTCTTGGCTGACTGTGGGTTGACAGTAAGTGGGATCTCCGACCTCATCATCATCACCCTGTGCGTTATCACACCCGTCGTCCTCAGAGCCAACCTGTTCCTGCCCTGACAAAAAACTAAAGTTGTCGCTCCAATCAGGTATTTGAGTCTTATCATCGTCTTCCTCATTGTCTCCACCAACAGGAGTTACAGTTTGGGAATGAGGGTCTACATTATGGTCAGAACCTTCTGCGTCTCGTCCTGGATCCGACTCATAAAGATTCTGGGCATCAGTGCAGATCATTTCCTCGTCTGGATTCACAGAAGCGCTGGAGTCGACCTCTGATTCCCAGGCTATAGTATGAGTAAACAGCTCTGCAGACTCAACCATCTGTTCTACCTCATACTCAGACGGGCAGCTGGAGATTTGGGAGCTGTGAGGAAGCAAGTGCGATTTGGGTGACACCTTTGAGGACTGGAGTATTTGTGATGTTGAAATTGATGTGGAGGAGAGCCCACTTAAAGGAGCACTTGATATCCGTTGAAGCACCTGCTGTTTTTGTGCCTCATCTGGAATTTGTAGCGATTGGCGTGGCCGTAAGAAAGGGATCTTATCACATTGTCCGCTAAAAGAAGTAGACATTTTAGTTTGGCTGGAAGATGGTCTTTCTTCTGCAGATGTTACTGTTGCTTTAACACCTACCCCACGGACACAACCTTTTTTCCCCTTCCCAACACGCCTATTCCCCTTTCCACCAGCAGCAGGCCTTTTTCCACTCATTTTGGTGGTTAACTAATTCACAACTCTGGAGTTGTTTGCACAAAAAAACAATGGATGGGAACCGAGCAGAGCTGAGTGGCCAAACTGTGGTATTAGGCCAAAACTATTGGCTGGGTTAGATGCAGAAAAAAATTATTTTGAATTTGCAACCTGATGGAGGTCAGTATAGATGGACTAATAGAGAAAGTCCGACACACTACTAGAAGGCCAAATATTTTTTCAGAGGTAGATGCAGAAAAAAATATATTCAGTTTGCAACCTGATGGAGGTCAGTATAGATGGACTAATACAACAAGTCCCGCACACAGATAGAAGCCCAAATATTTTTTCAGAGGTACTGTAGATGCAGATAAAAATTAGTTTTAATTTGCAACCTGATGGAGGTCAGTATAGATGGACTAATAGAGAAAGTCCGACACACTACTAGAAGGCCAAACATTTTTTCAGAGCTAGATGCAGAAAAAAATTATATTCAGTTTGCAACCTGATGGAGGTCAGTATAGATGGATTAATAGAACAAGACCCACACACAGCTAGAAGCCCAATATTTTTTCAGAGGTAGATGCAGAAAAAAATATATTCAGTTTGCAACCTGATGGAGGTCAGTATAGATGGACTAATAGAACAAGTCCCACACACTGCTAGAAGCCCAAATATTTTTTCAGAGGTACTGTAGATGCAGATAAAAATTAGTTTTAATTTGCAACCTGATGGAGGTCAGTATAGATGGACTAATAGAGAAAGTCCGACACACTACTAGAAGGCCAAATATTTTTTCAGAGGTAGATGCAGAAAAAAATATATTCAGTTTGCAACCTGATGGAGGTCAGTATAGATGGATTAATAGAACAAGACCCACACACAGCTAGAAGCCCAATATTTTTTCAGAGGTAGATGCAGAAAAAAATATATTCAGTTTGCAACCTGATGGAGGTCAGTATAGATGGACTAATAGAACAAGTCCCACACACTGCTAGAAGCCCAAATATTTTTTCAGAGGTACTGTAGATGCAGATAAAAATTAGTTTTAATTTGCAACCTGATGGAGGTCAGTATAGATGGACTAATAGAGAAAGTCCGACACACTACTAGAAGGCCAAATATTTTTTCAGAGGTAGATGCAGAAAAAAATATATTCAGTTTGCAACCTGATGGAGGTCAGTATAGATGGATTAATAGAACAAGACCCACACACAGCTAGAAGCCCATTATTTTTTCAGAGGTAGATGCAGAAAAAACTATATTCAGTTTGCAACCTGATGGAGGTCAGTATAGATGGACTAATAGAACAAGTCCCACACACTGCTAGAAGCCCAAATATTTTTTCATAGGTACTGTAGATGCAGATAAAAATTAGTTTTAATTTGCAACCTGATGGAGGTCAGTATAGATGGACTAATAGAGAAAGTCCGACACACTACTAGAAGGCCAAATATTTTTTCAGAGGTAGATGCAGAAAAAAATATATTCAGTTTGCAACCTGATGGAGGTCAGTATAGATGGATTAATAGAACAAGACCCACACACAGCTAGAAGCCCAATATTTTTTCAGAGGTAGATGCAGAAAAAAATATATTCAGTTTGCAACCTGATGGAGGTCAGTATAGATGGACTAATAGAACAAGTCCCACACACTGCTAGAAGCCCAAATATTTTTTCAGAGGTACTGTAGATGCAGATAAAAATTAGTTTTAATTTGCAACCTGATGGAGGTCAGTATAGGTGGACTAATAGAGAAAGTCCGACACACTACTAGAAGGCCAAATATTTTTTCAGAGCTAGATGCAGAAAAAAATTATATTCAGTTTGCAACCTGATGGAGGTCAGTATAGATGGACTAATAGAGAAAGTCCGACACTCTACTAGAAGGCCAAATATTTTTTCAGAGGTAGATGCAGAAAAAAATATATTCAGTTTGCAACCTGATGGAGGTCAGTATAGATGGATTAATAGAACAAGACCCACACACAGCTAGAAGCCCAATATTTTTTCAGAGGTAGATGCAGAAAAAACTATATTCAGTTTGCAACCTGATGGAGGTCAGTATAGATGGACTAATAGAACAAGTCCCACACACTGCTAGAAGCCCAAATATTTTTTCAGAGGTACTGTAGATGCAGATAAAAATTAGTTTTAATTTGCAACCTGATGGAGGTCAGTATAGATGGACTAATAGAGAAAGTCCGACACACTGCTAGAAGCCCAAATATTTTTTCAGAGCTAGATGCAGAAAAAAATTATATTCAGTTTGCAACCTGATGGAGGTCAGTATAGATGGACTAATAGAGAAAGTCCGACACACTACTAGAAGGCCAAATATTTTTTCAGAGGTAGATGCAGAAAAAAATATATTCAGTTTGCAACCTGATGGAGGTCAGTATAGATGGATTAATAGAACAAGACCCACACACAGCTAGAAGCCCAATATTTTTTCAGAGGTAGATGCAGAAAAAAATATATTCAGTTTGCAACCTGATGGAGGTCAGTATAGATGGACTAATAGAACAAGTCCCACACACTGCTAGAAGCCCAAATATTTTTTCAGAGGTACTGTAGATGCAGATAAAAATTAGTTTTAATTTGCAACCTGATGGAGGTCAGTATAGATGGACTAATAGAGAAAGTCCGACACACTACTAGAAGGCCAAATATTTTTTCAGAGGTAGATGCAGAAAAAAATATATTCAGTTTGCAACCTGATGGAGGTCAGTATAGATGGATTAATAGAACAAGACCCACACACAGCTAGAAGCCCAATATTTTTTCAGAGGTAGATGCAGAAAAAAATATATTCAGTTTGCAACCTGATGGAGGTCAGTATAGATGGACTAATAGAACAAGTCCCACACACTGCTAGAAGCCCAAATATTTTTTCAGAGGTACTGTAGATGCAGATAAAAATTAGTTTTAATTTGCAACCTGATGGAGGTCAGTATAGATGGACTAATAGAATGATGCTATGCCCAAAAGATTTTACTTCACTAGGTGCAGTAAAAAAATTGGTATTCTATACACAGGTGGTATATCTTGCAACACAGATAGGCTACTCCACTGACTAACACACTCTGCAATAGGCCAAAAAGGATTAGCTTTGCTAGATTCAGCCAAATGCTGTGAAAAAAACTTGCACAGCACTGGCACAGACCTGCCTGGCAAAAACTGATAGGAACTCATGTAACCTAGTCCTGAAAAGGACTGCAATTACAATTAGTCTTTACTCCCACAACCGATCTATTTAAGAGCACAGACCTCCCTGATAAAAGTCGTAGGAAATGCTGTAACCTAGTCCTTAAAAGGACTGCAATCACAACTATTCCCTACTCCCAAGCTATCTGTATATTTGTGCGAAAATTGGCTTGAAATTAACAAGGTATAGCGCACACAGCAACAGCGGTGCCGTCTAACACGCAGCTGCAGCAGTGAGAAAATGGCGGCGACGGGGAAAATGGCTTGGTCTTATAGGGCAAGGACATGTGACATACACTGCCAATGACACATGCCCTTGCTTGTGTGAAAAAAAGCACTTCGCTCCGTGTGTGCGCTGCTGATAGGCTGACAGATTGCACCTCCCCACTGTAAATGCGGGAAAGAGAAAAAAAAATGGAGATCTTCATTGTTCCTGCAGAGATCCATCCCCTGCCCCTCCCCCCACCCCGCTGTACACTCAAACTGCGTATTAACATTAATTTTCATCATTACTGAGAAAAAATCCAGTTATGATTTTGGTGCACGAACAGTTATCGAACATAACCTCGAACAGCCGAATTTTTCTCAAATTGTTCGTGTTCGCCGAACGGCTCGAACACCGCCCAAAACAGCTCGAATTTGAGATTGGCGAACAGTTCGAGTAGAACAACGCTCATCTCTACTGTTTACACTAGAGATGAGCGTTGTTCTACTCGAACTGTTCGCCAATCTCAAATTCGAGCTGTTTTGGGCGGTGTTCGAGCCGTTCGGCGAACACGAACAATTTGAGAAAAATTCGGCTGTTCGAGGTTATGTTCGATAACTGTTCGTGCACCAAAATCATAACTGGATTTTTTCTCAGTAATGATGAAAATTAATGTTAATACGCAGTTTGAGTGTACAGCGGGGTGGGGGGAGGGGCAGGGGATGGATCTCTGCAGGAACAATGAAGATCTCCATTTTTTTTTTTCTTTCCCGCATTTACAGTGGGGAGGTGCAATCTGTCAGCCTATCAGCAGCGCACACACGGAGCGAAGTGCTTTTTTTCACACAAGCAAGGGCATGTGTCATTGGCAGTGTATGTCACATGTCCTTGCCCTATAAGACCAAGCCATTTTCCCCGTCGCCGCCATTTTCTCACTGCTGCAGCTGCGTGTTAGACGGCACCGCTGTTGCTGTGTGCGCTATACCTTGTTAATTTCAAGCCAATTTTCGCACAAATATACAGATAGCTTGGGAGTAGGGAATAGTTGTGATTGCAGTCCTTTTAAGGACTAGGTTACAGCATTTCCTACGACTTTTATCAGGGAGGTCTGTGCTCTTAAATAGATCGGTTGTGGGAGTAAAGACTAATTGTAATTGCAGTCCTTTTCAGGACTAGGTTACATGAGTTCCTATCAGTTTTTGCCAGGCAGGTCTGTGCCAGTGCTGTGCAAGTTTTTTTCACAGCATTTGGCTGAATCTAGCAAAGCTAATCCTTTTTGGCCTATTGCAGAGTGTGTTAGTCAGTGGAGTAGCCTATCTGTGTTGCAAGATATACCACCTGTGTATAGAATACCAATTTTTTTACTGCACCTAGTGAAGTAAAATCTTTTGGGCATAGCATCATTCTATTAGTCCATCTATACTGACCTCCATCAGGTTGCAAATTAAAACTAATTTTTATCTGCATCTACAGTACCTCTGAAAAAATATTTGGGCTTCTAGCAGTGTGTGGGACTTGTTCTATTAGTCCATCTATACTGACCTCCATCAGGTTGCAAACTGAATATATTTTTTTCTGCATCTACCTCTGAAAAAATATTTGGCCTTCTAGTAGTGTGTCGGACTTTCTCTATTAGTCCATCTATACTGACCTCCATCAGGTTGCAAATTAAAACTAATTTTTATCTGCATCTACAGTACCTCTGAAAAAATATTTGGGCTTCTAGCAGTGTGTGGGACTTGTTCTATTAGTCCATCTATACTGACCTCCATCAGGTTGCAAACTGAATATATTTTTTTCTGCATCTACCTCTGAAAAAATATTGGGCTTCTAGCTGTGTGTGGGTCTTGTTCTATTAATCCATCTATACTGACCTCCATCAGGTTGCAAACTGAATATATTTTTTTCTGCATCTACCTCTGAAAAAATATTTGGCCTTCTAGTAGTATGTCGGACTTTCTCTATTAGTCCATCTATACTGACCTCCATCAGGTTGCAAATTAAAACTAATTTTTATCTGCATCTACAGTACCTCTGAAAAAATATTTGGGCTTCTAGCAGTGTGTGGGACTTGTTCTATTAGTCCATCTATACTGACCTCCATCAGGTTGCAAACTGAATATAGTTTTTTCTGCATCTACCTCTGAAAAAATATTGGGCTTCTAGCTGTGTGTGGGTCTTGTTCTATTAATCCATCTATACTGACCTCCATCAGGTTGCAAACTGAATATATTTTTTTCTGCATCTACCTCTGAAAAAATATTTGGCCTTCTAGTAGTGTGTCGGACTTTCTCTATTAGTCCATCTATACTGACCTCCATCAGGTTGCAAACTGAATATAATTTTTTTCTGCATCTAGCTCTGAAAAAATATTTGGCCTTCTAGTAGTGTGTCGGACTTTCTCTATTAGTCCATCTATACTGACCTCCATCAGGTTGCAAATTAAAACTAATTTTTATCTGCATCTACAGTACCTCTGAAAAAATATTTGGGCTTCTAGCAGTGTGTGGGACTTGTTCTATTAGTCCATCTATACTGACCTCCATCAGGTTGCAAACTGAATATAGTTTTATCTGCATCTACCTCTGAAAAAATATTGGGCTTCTAGCTGTGTGTGGGTCTTGTTCTATTAATCCATCTATACTGACCTCCATCAGGTTGCAAACTGAATATATTTTTTTCTGCATCTACCTCTGAAAAAATATTTGGCCTTCTAGCTGTGTGTGGGACTTGTTGTATTAGTCCATCTATACTGACCTCCATCAGGTTGCAAACTGAATATATTTTTTTCTGCATCTACCTCTGAAAAAATATTTGGCCTTCTAGTAGTGTGTCGGACTTTCTCTATTAGTCCATCTATACTGACCTCCATCAGGTTGCAAATTAAAACTAATTTTTATCTGCATCTACAGTACCTCTGAAAAAATATTTGGGCTTCTAACAGTGTGTGGGACTTGTTCTATTAGTCCATCTATACTGACCTCCATCAGGTTGCAAACTGAATATATTTTTTTCTGCATCTACCTCTGAAAAAATATTGGGCTTCTAGCTGTGTGTGGGTCTTGTTCTATTAATCCATCTATACTGACCTCCATCAGGTTGCAAACTGAATATATTTTTTTCTGCATCTACCTCTGAAAAAATATTTGGCCTTCTAGTAGTGTGTCGGACTTTCTCTATTAGTCCATCTATACTGACCTCCATCAGGTTGCAAATTAAAACTAATTTTTATCTGCATCTACAGTACCTCTGAAAAAATATTTGGGCTTCTAGCTGTGTGTGGGACTTGTTGTATTAGTCCATCTATACTGACCTCCATCAGGTTGCAAACTGAATATATTTTTTTCTGCATCTACCTCTGAAAAAATATTTGGCCTTCTAGTAGTGTGTCGGACTTTCTCTATTAGTCCATCTATACTGACCTCCATCAGGTTGCAAATTAAAAATAATTTTTATCTGCATCTACAGTACCTCTGAAAAAATATTTGGGCTTCTAGCTGTGTGCGGGACTTGTTGTATTAGTCCATCTATACTGACCTCCATCAGGTTGCAAACTGAATATATTTTTTTCTGCATCTACCTCTGAAAAAATATTTGGCCTTCTAGTAGTGTGTCGGACTTTCTCTATTAGTCCATCTATACTGACCTCCATCAGGTTGCAAATTCAAAATAATTTTTTTCTGCATCTAACCCAGCCAATAGTTTTGGCCTAATACCACAGTTTGGCCACTCAGCTCTGCTCGGTTCCCATCCATTGTTTTTTTGTGCAAACAACTCCAGAGTTGTGAATTAGTTAACCACCAAAATGAGTGGAAAAAGGCCTGCTGCTGGTGGAAAGGGGAATAGGCGTGTTGGGAAGGGGAAAAAAGGTTGTGTCCGTGGGGTAGGTGTTAAAGCAACAGTAACATCTGCAGAAGAAAGACCATCTTCCAGCCAAGCTAAAATGTCTACTTCTTTTAGCGGACAATGTGATAAGATCCCTTTCTTACGGCCACGCCAATCGCTACAAATTCCAGATGAGGCACAAAAGCAGCAGGTGCTTCAATGGATATCAAGTGCTCCCTTAAGTGGGCTCTCCTCCACATCAACTTCAACATCACAAATACTCCAGTCCTCAAAGGTGTCACCCAAATCGCACTTGCTTCCTCACAGCTCCCAAATCTCCAGCTGCCCGTCTGAGTATGAGGTAGAACAGATGGTTGAGTCTGCAGAGCTGTTTACTCATACTATAGCCTGGGAATCAGAGGTCGACTCCAGCGCTTCTGTGAATCCAGACGAGGAAATGATCTGCACTGATGCCCAGAATCTTTATGAGTCGGATCCAGGACCAGACGCAGAAGGTTCTGACCATAATGTAGACCCTCATTCCCAAACTGTAACTCCTGTTGGTGGAGACAATGAGGAAGACGATGATAAGACTCAAATACCTGATTGGAGCGACAACTTTAGTTTTTTGTCAGGGCAGGAACAGGTTGGCTCTGAGGACGACGGGTGTGATAACGCACAGGGTGATGATGATGAGGTCGGAGATCCCACTTACTGTCAACCCACAGTCAGCCAAGAGATGAGGTCAGCAGAGGAGGTGGAGGAAGATGCTAGTGACGACGAGGTCAGGTTGCGCCTTCCTGGACAGAGACGTAGTACTGGAAGCACGTCAACAACTGCATCCTCAAACACAACTCTGCCTCTCACCACAAGTCGTGGTGGCTCTTCAGGTCGCATGGGTGCTAAGCCTTGCATAGCCTGGGCATTTTTTCAGATCGATAAAGATGACCCAACTCGTGTTATCTGTAACATTTGTCAGCAAAAGCTAAGTAGAGGCCAAAAAATACATAGTTTGAGTACTTCATGAATGAACCGGCACATGGACATGAAGCATAAGTTGCAGTGGGAAGCTCAGTGTGCTACAATGCGGCCTAGCCGGCCGGGCCAACCACCGTCTGCCATATCTTGTGCATCCGCGGCCTCTTCATCCTCTGTGACTGGGGGGACAGCAGTCACACCTGTTTTGGGGCGCAGACCTGCCACCTCTTTACCCGCAACAGCCAGCGTGATTGGCAGGTCATCATTTTCTTTGGAGGTGGTAACACCAGCTGGTGTTGAGCGCTGTCCGACATCGATAGCACCACCTTTGGATGAAGGCAACCTAACATGTCCGCCTGCATCTTCCTCACAGACCGGCAGTTTGCCGGGGACACCCTTATCAACCCCGTCTAAGCACAATAGCCAGCCCTCGGTCCCTCAGATGTGGACAAGTAAAAGACCATTTCCTCCTAGCCATGAGAAAGCTAAGAGGTTGAATTTCACCATCTGCAAGCTCTTGGCTACAGAAATGCTGCCTTTCCGCCTGGTGGACACAGAGGATTTTCGAGACCTTATGTCCGTCGCAGTGCCCCAGTACCAGATGCCCAGTCGGCACTACTTCTCAAAGAAAGGTGTGCCTGCGCTCCACCAGCATGTCGCACACAACATCACCGCTTCTTTGAGAAACTCTGTGTGTGACAGGGTGCATTTCACCACAGACACTTGGACGAGTAGGCATGGACAGGGGCGTTACATGTCGCTGACTGGGCACTGGGTAACTATGGTGACAGCAGGACAAGGGGCTGCTGTCCAAGTCTTGCCGTCCCCACGAGTTGTGCGTCAATCCTCTTTATGTCAAAGTTCCTCCACTGCTTCTGCCTCCTCAACCTCCTCTCGGTCTTCCACCTGCACCCAAAGCCTGTCTGGTCATGCCACAAGCTTTCTAACTGCGCAGAAGGGATCCTGCACACCTCCTTACTATGCTGGCAGTAGGGCTCAACGTCATCAGGCGGTTTTTACATTGAAATGTCTGGGAAATGTGAGTCACACAGCTGAGGAGTTGTGGTCAGCTCTGGAGAACCAATTTCATGAATGGTTGTCTCCACTGGACCTGAAACCAGGGAAGGCCGTGTGCGACAATGCTGCAAACCTGGGTGCGGCCCTTCGCCGGGGCAATGTCACACACGTGCCTTGTATGGCTCACGTGTTGAACCTGGTTGTCCAGCAATTTTTAGCCCACTATCCCAGACTAGATGGCCTTCTGCAGAGGGCACGGTCGCTGTGTGCTCACTTCCGCCGTTCGCATCCCGCAGCTCAGCGACTTACATCTCTACAGAAGTCGTTGGGCCTGCCACTTCACCGGCTAAAATGCGATGTGCCTACCCGGTGGAATTCAACTCTGCACATGTTGCAGCGACTGTGGCAGCACCGACAAGCCCTGGTGCAATACGTTCTGACGTATAGCCTGGGCCAACGAGATTCAGAGGTGGGGCAAATCACGCTGGAGGAGTGGTCTCAGATCAGGGACCTATGCACCCTTCTGCACAGTTTTGAAATGGCGACGAAGATGTTTAGTGCTGACGATGCCATTATCAGCATGACTATTCCGGTGATTTACATGCTGGAGCACATGTTAAACAGAATTCGGAGTCAGGTGGTGGCACAAGAGGAGGTGGAGGAAGTAGAGGAGGAGGAGTTGTATGCGGAAGGGCTAACATCTGCAAGGTCCAGAAGGTCGGCAGCACCAAGGCGGCAGGCATGTGAGGGTGGGGGAGATGGTTTTACCAGGCGCATGGTAGCAGCCAAACTAGTGAGGAAGGTGCAGGAGCCCAGGAACAAGTGGAGGACGAACTGATGGAAGACTCATCAGATGAGGGAGACCTTGATCACATTTCTGTTGTGCGAGGTTGGGGGGAGAGGACAGAGGAAGGAAGCATGATTGTTACCTCGCCACCAACACAACAGGGACTTGGTGCTCCTGGATGCGCAACACACATGAGTGCCTTCTTGCTGCACTACCTGCAACATTACCCTCGAATTGTGAGAATTAGAAATAATCCTGACTACTGGGTTGCCACACTGTTAGATCCCCGGTACAAAAGTAAATTTGCAGAAATTATTCCTGCCATAGAAAGGGATGCACGCATGCAGGAGTATCAGCAGAGACTGTTGCAGAATCTTACATGTGCTTTTCCACAAAATACCAGTGGTGCACGTAGTGAATCTCACAGTTCCAACTTGCCAACCGTGGGACCGTCAAGTGTTCAGCACTCAAACCGTAACAGAACCACAGTATCTGCTGGTAACATCAATTTTGCGGAATCATTTCACCACTTTTTTAGCCCATCCTTTGCAAGGCCACAGGAGACAAGAAGTCTGACACATAGTCAACGCCTAGAGACGATGGTACAGGAGTATCTCCAAGTAAACATTGAAGCCACGACTGTGTCACTGGACCCTTGCTCTTTTTGGGCTTCCAATCTGGATAAATGGCCGGAGCTAGCCACTTACGCCTTGGAGATCTTGTCATGCCCCGCAGCCAGCGTTCTGTCTGAACGTGTGTTCAGCGCTGCTGGTGGTGTGCTGACAGATAAGCGCACGCGGCTCTCCACTGATAATGTAGACAGACTCACGTTCATAAAGATGAACAAATCATGGATCCGAAACGACTTTTCTACCCCTGTGTCATCCTGGGGAGAGTAAAAGCTTGATGATTGGTTAAAATCACCCTACCAAACGTTTTAAGCTTTCAAATTACTAATCATGTTTATCTGTATCTTGACTGGAAAATAATTTGGGCTTTGTAGCAGTGTGCAGCACTGATCCTATTAGGCCATCTATAATAAGCTCCACCAGATTTAAAATTAAAAATAATTTTTAGCTGCATCTAGCCCGGAAAATAATTTTGGGGCTCCGAGATGCGCAAGACACATAAGTGCCTTCTTGCTGCACTACCTGCAGCATGACCCTCATATTGTCAGAATTCGAAGTAATCATGACTACTGGGTTGCCACACTCTTAGATCCCCCAAACTTTTCGATCAACCTTTTCATTTTAATAAAGACCAAAAAAATGGTCATTTTTGAAATTATAAGCATTAGCAGGTTGTTAGAAACTGAAATCAAACAGTTTTCAACTCAAAACTTTATTCTAGGTGATGTTACATTTTCACATAGGACCCCTTGTTCGAAAGGAGCTTCTGAACTCTCTCGTCCATTGAATTTGTCAGGTTTTGGATGGTTTCTGCTTCAATTGTTTTGCATGAGGACAGAATACCCTCCCAGAGCTGTTGCTTAGATGTGAACTGCCTCCCGCCATCATAGACACTCCTTTTAATGATGCTCCAAAGGTTCTCAATGGGGTAGAGGTCAGGGGAGCATGGGGGTCACATCATAAGTTTGTCCCCTTTTATGCCCATATCAGCCAGAGATGCAGATGTTTTATGTGCAGCATGAGATGGTGCATTATCATGCAGAAAAATGATCTTGCTGTGAAATACACGGTTCTTCTTCTTGAACCATGGCAGGAAGTGCTGTTTGAGAAAATCCACATACATTATGGAGTTCATCTTTAGCGCCTTCAGGGATCCTAAAGGGGCCGACAATCTCTCTCCCCATGATTCCAGCCCAAAACATTACTCCACCTCCTCCTTGTTGGCGCTGTAGCCGTGTTTGCGTGGGGTGTCCATCAACCAGCCATCCTCCACTCCATCCATCTGGACCATCGAGCGCTGCACGGCACTCATCCGTGAACAAAACAGTTTTGAAATCAGTCTTCATGTAATGTTTGGCCCACTGGAGCCGTTTCTGCTTGTGTGAAGTGGATAGAGGAGGTCGACAGGATGGCGTATGCACAGCTGCAAACCTCTGAAGGACCCTGCATCTTGTTGTTCGGGGGACGTTGGAGGCACCAGCAGCTTCAAAAACTTGTCTGCTGCTATGACAAGGCTTTTTTGCCGCTGCTCTTTCAACCTGACGTAATTGCCTGTAGGAAAGAGTCCTCAATTTGCCCTTATCAGCACGCACACGTGTGTACTGTGAATCAGCTACATACTTCTTGATTGCCAAGACACTTCATCCTGATCATCGCACAATGTTGATTGTAGTCATGCCTTGACCTAAACACTCCACAATTTGTTGCTTCTCAGCAGCCGACACATCCTTTTTCTTTCCCATTTTGGCAGAAAATGTAGGCTGCTTAATAATGTGAGAGAGCCTTCTTAAGTAGTCTTGCCTTTCATTGGACACACCTGCCAAACTAATTAGCACAGGTGTCTGCAATTGCTTACAGTGATATAAAGAGCCCTGACACACATCACCATCAATGAGTTTAACTGACAAACAAACAAATTCTTCCCTTATCACTCCTAAACACTTTTTGCATAATAATTTGGAACGCGGTGTACATGTGCTTTTCCACAAAACACCAGCGGTTCACGTAGTGAATCTTACAGTTCTAACTTGCCAACCGTGGTCTGTATGGAATTGTTCAATAAAGGGCCCAAAATTAAGATAACATAGATGGGAGAGGTCTCTATGAATAGGAATTCCTAAGTATTTGATACCCTGTGAGGGCCAGGCAAAGGGAAAGTTGGACTGGATGGAATTCTATATGGATTTGGGGAGGGAGACATCGAGGGCCTCAGACTTCGCTGCATTGATTTTAAAATTTTACCATGTAACAAAGTGATCTATTTCAGCCATAACAGCATGGATGGATATATGTGATTGAGTGATATATACTAGGACATCATCAGCAAATAGAGAGCACTTGTACTCGGTGCCTCCCACCTCAATCCACCTAATATTGGGGTTATGGCGAATTGATGAGAGCAGGTGCTCCGTCACTAGGATGTATAAGAGAGGGGACAGAGGACATCCCTGCCTTGTCCCATTGGTGATTGTGAAAGGTGATGAAAATGTTCTGACGCACCCCCTGGGCCTTGGGACACCCGGAGCCGGACCCTTTTTGGTGGATGCTGGTGGTTGTAGTCTTCGTGGCGGCGACCCGGTTCCGTGGCTCAGGGCGGTCAAACCAGTGGCGGAACTATTTATGTGGTTTTGATGTTTAAATGTCCGACTACGCCACCCGTGGATTGCGGTCAGAGTGAACCGCCGCTACAGGGCAGACCGCTGAGGCTGGTGTTGTGGGTGCAGCAGAGCGTAGCATAACTCCCTACGGGAGGAGTATAGCCTCAGGGCAGTGTATGCGGAGGATGGGGGTGATGGTGCAGGGCAGCAGCAGTAACGACACGGAGTCAGTGATGCAGTCCAGGGCCTTTACTCACAGTTCTTATTATCCAGACCACGTCTGCAGGTAACGGCTGCCCACGTCGTACTGTGCTCACCAGGTGAGGGGCTCAGACAACTCCCAGATAACTTTGGAGCACTTCACAGGACCCCCTTTGTGTGTCCTTTGTCTGGCCTTTCTTACCAACACTTCTGTCCGGCTGCCTCGGGCCTCCTCTTGGTAAACTTGGCGCCAGTTTCCCTGACCCTATGTGGTGCCTTCCTAGCGGGTGTAGCGAGGGGCTGCGCCACATAAAATGTCAGAGCCTCCGGTTTCTAGCTGAGGGTCGTTTCCTGCCTCCACTAGTTCGGGGACCGGTCTCCCCCTTTGGCCTGACCCCTCCACGCAGGTGGATTCGGGCGTGCGGTGGCGACTCGCCCGTCCGCACCCCTGGGATCCCTTCATTCCTCGTTCCTGGAGCCCTCTCCGCTCCTCTTCCTTCCTTCTCGCTCTTCCAGGCCTGGGCCTCTGTTACTAGGCCCGCCTCCGGAGCAGAGCTCATGCAGAGCCCCTGCTCCCTGCCACTTCTGCTCAGACTTCTCTGCACTGAACTAAGATGGTGCCCACCTTTTATACTCCCTTCTCAATGCACCCAGGAACTGCTTCCTCCCTGCTCCTGCACTACAGGGTTCCCCTTCCTCAGTGTTCCCTCCCCCCACTCCAGCCAGGGACAGGGACTGTCGTGCCCATCTCAGGGGCATATTGGTCGCCCTGCCCCACGGCAATGTGGTGTAATGCATGCAGGTGTCGGGTCCTGATCCACACTCCATCCTTACCTGAGAGTGAGATATCACACCTCTGGGTGAGGTGCAATACGTCTGTAGCAACCGAGCCCTCAGGGTGCTACAGTTCCATTTATCTTCAGCCTAGGTGACGTATTGCGATACAGGGCCGTGATTTTGGCTATAAAAGGGTCCCCTAGACCCCTACCCCAAGCTTTTTAAGAGAATCATATATGGCGTGCCAGGAGACTCTATGGAATGCTTTCTCAGCATCCAACGAGAGTATCTAATTACAAATTTTTAACTGCATCTAGCCCAGGAAATACTTTGTGCCTAGTAGCAGTGTCTGCTAGTCAGCGGATTATCCCGGCTGTTAAGCAAGCTACACCACCTGTAGTTTAGACACTTAATTTTTTCAAAGGAAATGCTTCGGGACCATGGGATACTCAGTGAAGAGCATCAGGAGGCACCCCAAGGCATAGGGGCTGGGACTGGCAGTAGGATGCCTTGCGGTGGACAGCCGAGCTCGATCCTTATAAAAGCTTTTTAACTGCAGCAGCTTTAGTGGACGCTACTGGAGCTGGAATTACGCGGCTGCTGGCATGAGACTTGCCCTCCAATAGATCCTTGTAAATGGATTTAAAGTGTATTCATTCAAATTAGAGAGACAATTTAAATTAAAAAGCTTAGAGCTGCCTCCACCACAGGGGGGCTCGCTCGACCCACCAGCGGACAGGCACCAGTATTGGGAGAGGGGGGCTGGCCATCAGGGTTCACCGCGGCTCTGGCACAAACCCGGCGACACGGAGGTGGCACGGGCAGGAGCGGACTGGCCGTGTCGGCTTCTCACTTTTTGGATTTTAGAAGGGCATGACATGCCTATATCTGTGTCTCCCCCTCCTTTTACTCCTCCACCTCTTTTATTTTCGCATGACTATATGTACTTGTCACTTTTCCATGTGTTAGTTGTGTCTTCTGAGCAGTTTGTCAGCTTTTGGACACCTTTGAAGGTGTTTTCTATGTGTTTCTATGTGTTTTTGTTTGCCTGCCATTGGTTTTAACGGTGTTCGAAGGTGTTCGACGAACAGTTCGACGAACAGTTCGGCGAACACACGGGTGTTCGACGAACTGAACCGAACTCGAACACTACGGGGGTGGCTCAACACTAGTCAACAGCTCCATGTTGGGACTGACGCCACTCCTGTCCATCAAAAACAAGGTGTACACAGGGTGGTCCAGGAATAGGAAACAGGTATTCAGAAAACACCCACTTGATTTTGGGAGGATTAAAGGGGTACAATACCATATACACACAGGTGACCATCCACCCATCAAAGAATGTTACAGGCCCATACCACCAGCACACTACCAGAAAGCGAAGGAAATGTTGCATGACATGGAGAAAGCAGGGGTAATAAGAGATAGCTGTAGCCCCTGGGCAGCTCCCCTGGTCCTGGTCAGGAAAAAGGATGGAAGCATGAGGATGTGTGTAGATTACAGACAGGTAAACCGCATAACACATAAAGATGCATACCCTTTGCCCCGTATAGAGGAATCCCTGGCTGCACTAAAGTCTGCAAATTACTTCTCTACCCTTGACCTCACTAGTGGGTACTGGCAAGTAGCAGTTGCTGAGGAGGACCGGGAGAAGACGGCCTTCACTACCCCGATGGGACTGTGCGAGTTCAACAGTATGCCGTGCGGACTCTGCAATGCCCCTGGAATGTTCCAGAGATTGATGGAGTGCTGCTTGGGACACCGGAACTTCGAGACAGTGCTGCTGTACCTGGATGACGTTATCGTGTACTCAAGGACATATGAGGACCATCTGAAGCGCCTGGCGGAGATATTTGAAGCATTGTCCCGGTATGGGATGAAACTAAAGCCTTCTAAATGCCACTGCTCAAGCAGAAGGTTTAGTACCTGGGACACGTAGTCAGCTTGGAGGGAGTGGTACCAGACCCGGAGAAGGTCACTGCCATCCAGAAATGGCCGGAACCGAAGAATCTCAAGGAGGTTCATCAGTTCCTGGGACTGGTCGGGTGCTACAGGAGGTTCATAAAGGGCTATACCAAAAAGGTAGCACTTCTACAAGACCCCCTGGTAGGACAGTCCAACAGAGGCAAACCCCCCCCCCCCTTCCAGTGGGGTAAAGAGCAGGCTGAGTCCTTTGCAGTGAGGAAAGAGATCCTGACTGGCGAAGAAATCCTGGCCTACCCTGACTACAGCCAACCTTTCCTGCTGTACACTGATGCCAGCAACGAGGGACTGGGAGCTGTGTTAAGTCAGAAGCAGTTTGGCAAAGAGAAGGTGATTGCCTATGCCAGCAGGAAGCTTCGTCCTACCGAGAGGAATCCAGAAAACTATAGCTCCTTCAAGCTGGAGTTCCTGGCCTTGGTCTGGGCCATCACTGAACGATTCAAGCACTACCTAGCCTCCACTAAGTTTACGGCCTATACTGACAACAACCCCTTGACACATCTAGAGACACCCAAGTTAGGAGCCATGGAACAGCGTTGGATGGCCCGACTGTCAAACTATCAGTTCACCATCAAGTACCGGGCAGGCCACAAGAACGCCAACACCGATGCCCTATCCAGAATGCCTCACCAGTCGGACACGGAAGAAGAAGTGGATGACCTGGAGGAGGTTGAGCTACCTGCCTTCCACAGAAATGGGATGGTCCACGAGCAGCGCACCTCCAGGAGGTATAGTGGTAAGACACTGAACCCTTTACCTCATCACAGTTGGAAGGAGACCCAGGACAGCGACCCGGTTGTCAGCCATGTCAAAGAACTGATAACCCAGGAAGGTTCCTCCCTGGAGAAGGACGCTCCTCCATAAGCCAAGCAACTGTGGAATGAGAGAAGCCGGCTGTTCATCTATAGAGAGAAGCTGTGCCGAAGGTATGTCAACCCTAGGACCCAAGAGATGGTATGGCAGATCGTAGTGCCCAGGACAGACATCCAGATGGTGTTGGAGGCCTACCATGATCAAGCAGGGCACTTTGGCTGGAAGAAGCTGGAAACCCTCCTGAAGAGTCGGTTTTATTGGGTTGGAATGCGGAGTTCCATAGAGAGGTGGTGCCGGCATTGTGGACCCTGTAGCCTCAGAAGAAAAGACTACAGCAGCCAGAAAGCACCCTTGCAGTCCATCAAGACAACCCAGCCCCTGGAGACCGTCGCTTTGGATCACATCAAGCTGTCACCCAGCAGGTCAGGCTACTCCTATGCCCTGACCATGGTGGATCACTATTCCCGGTTCCTGGTGGTAGCCCCTGTCAAGGACCTGACAGCAGAGACTGCAGCAAGAACATTCCAAGCATACTTCTGCAGGCCCCATGGATACCCGGATAAGGTGCTGACGGATCAAGGCCCTGCCTTTGAAGCCGAGCTGTTCAAAGAGTTTTGCCATCTGTACGGGTGTAAGAAGATTCAGACTACACTGTACCACCCTCAAACCAATGGTCTATGTGAAAAGATGAACAATATCATCATAGACCTGCTGAAGACCTTACCTCTTGAAGAAAGGAATCAGTGGCCAGACAAACTACCTGACCTGGTAGATCTGTACAATCACATACCTGTGAGTTCCACCAACTGTACTCCAGCGTACCTCATGAAAGCAAGGCCCGGAAAGTTGCCCATGGACCTGGAGCTTGGAGTGGTAGAGCCAGAAGCAGACATGTCCACTGAAGACTGGGATACGACCCGACAGGAGCAGTACAAGAGAGTACAGGCCTGTGTCGAAGACAGTCTAAATAGGGTGAGAGATAAGCAGGAAGCACAGTACAACAAGAGTGCACCCACAGAACCCTTAACACCTGGAGAAGTTGTGCTGAAGCGAAAGAGAAGAAACCACAAGCTTGACGACCAATGGGGAAGAGAGCCTTACACTGTGTTGGATTCCAAGTTCAACAATAGAAAAACCTGTCGAATCAGTAAAGATGGAGGTAAGACAGCTGTAACAGTCTCAAGAGACCACTTGAAGTTGTGCCCAGGTCTATTGAAGCCATGGGAAGAAGTACCTCTTATAGTGACTGAAGAACCCAAAGAAGATGTACTCCATACTGTCTTAGGAGATTTCCTGGTAGATTGGCCTCAACTGGATGGAGCCGTAATAATACCTGTGATGCACTTCTACCAACAGCCAGAAGACCCTCCACTGCAAGTAAGACCTGTAAGTGCCCCAGAAGAGCCTGCTCAGGAAGAATCCCCAGAAGAAGGATCACCGGTAGAAGCAGAGCCAGAAGGCCCAGTAAACAGTGTACTTGCCAGTCCCATCGAGAGGTTAAGACAGTTCTACAATTTGCCCACACGTAGATCTGACAGAGTAGCAGACAGTGCAAACACAGACATCAACAATACCCCAGTACTACGTAGGTCAACACGCAGTACAAAAGGCCAGATCCCTGCCAGGTATAAGGAATAAGTTAGAAATACCTGCCGTGTAAATAGTTACCCAGTTGGGTATTGCCTACTATTGTTTATCGTGTAAACTGAAAATTAATATGTGTTTATTTAGTTACCCGTCAGGGTATAAAGACTTGTTGGCTGAGGACTGTGAGCAGCCCAAAAACTGTTCCTATACATAGTTGCACTCCCTGGAGTGCCCCTTATTGACCACAGAACAAAAACCCGTTTGGCGTGGCCGAAGACGTGGTCCAGCACCTGGATCACTTATGCCCTGTAGCCACACCCAGGGCCTACGTTGAGGGTTTTCAGGCGGGTCCTTCATGTTCCTTCATCGGTGAAATGGACACCAGGTTACGGGACTTACTGTAACTTTGTTAATGTTATTATTGTTGTTATTGTTCTTACCTGTTTAAAAAAAAAAAAAAAAAATTGCTTTAGTCCAGGAGTACTGAATTGTACTAGGGGAGAATGTGGCGCCCTGCTGCGCATGGGTGCCACAGAACCCAGTAGGGTGCATGGATGGACTTCTCCACAAGAGGCCCTCACACATTCACACACCTCCACCCTACCACCTCATACCACCAGAGGGAGCCCTGTTAGGGATATATATATATGGATGGTGGAGCCAGGCAGCTCAGTCTGAGGTTAGTTCAGAGAATGTGCTGACGCTAGGAGATCAGTGAAGAAGCAGCACGCAGGTTGCTGTGCTTAGGCGAGCCAAGGCCTACAGCACGAGTTGAAGCCTAGTGAGGGCCCTGAGTGTGGCCGAAGGCGAGAGGGGAGAGGAAGCAACGAGGGGGCAGAGGAGCGTACCAGGCTCACCCCGAACTATACACCGGACACCGGGTCCGCGCCTACAGGGTCCCTTTATACCCAGTAGGGATCACCGGATACCTGGAGGACTACAAGTCCCAGGTTGACCAACGCTGACTACCGTACCAGGGCTAGGAGTCACGGAGGCCCCAGCGACCAGGGAGAGTGATCTCCACGAGAAGGCCCTATCACCAGGTTAGCAGGTGCAAGAGAGGGAGAGAGACAGTAAAAGCAACGGATCAGGAGGCCCTATACCCGCTCACTGGGGAGAGTCCAGAAGCGCACCCTTCGTACCGAGTACTCTGGACCATACCTGCATCTACACCAGTAAAGGTACCGAAGTGAACCCCCGTGTGAGTGTCTCTCATTTCTCCCTGAACCGTGCTGGCCGTCTCTCACCTGTACCACCACCCATTTCCCCATGCTGCCATGAGGCCCGCTCCACCTGTGGGGAGCCGTTCCATCATAAGCTGCCCTAACATCTGCCTCAGAGGACTGTCACAGCACTGGTAGACCTTACCAGGCACCACAGGTGGCGTCACAAACTATTCCAAAATCCCATATATACCCAAAAACCCCCTTTTCTTTTGGTTGACCGCCCTGGGCCACGGACCGGGCCAGCCACCGTGATATCCCCCCACCGGCATCCATAGGCCCGGCTGCCGAGTACCCCATGGCTCTGGGGGCGCGTCACTTATGTGTGTATGGTGCTTGTCTGTCATGTGTGTGCATGGTGCTTATGTGTCATGTGTGCTCATGGTGCTTGTCTGTCATGTGTGTGCATGGTGCTTATGTGTCTTGTGTGCACATGGTGCTTGTGTGTGTGCATGATGCTTGTGTATGTGCATGGTGCTTGTGTTAATGGTGCGTGTGTGTCATGTGTGTGCATGGTGCGTGTGTGTGCATGGTCTGTGTGTGTGCATGGTGCTTGTGTGTCATGTGTGTGCATGGTGCGTGTGTGTCATGTGTGCATGGTGCGTGTGTGTCATGTGTGTGCATGGTGCGTATGTGTCGTGTGTGCATGGTGCCTGTGTGTGCATGCTGCTTATGTGTCGTGTGTGTGCATGGTGCTTGTGTGTCGTGTGTGTGCATGGTGTGTGTGTGCATGGTGCATGTGTGTCATGTGTGTGCATGGTGCGTGTGTGTCATTTGTGTGCATGGTGCATGTGTGTGCATGGTGTGTGTGTGTCATGTGTGTGTCATGTGTGTGCATGGTGCCTGTGTGTGCATGGTGCGTGTGTGTCATGTGTGTGCATGGTGTGTGTGTGTCATGTGTGTGCATGGTGCGTATGTGTCGTGTGTGCATGGTGCCTGTGTGTGCATGATGCTTATGTGTCGTGTGTTTGCATGGTGCTTGTGTGTCGTGTGTGTGTGACGCGCCCCTGGGCCTGTGTCGCGCTGCGTTGCGCACGCGGGAGCCTACCCGGAGCCGGATCAGTGGAGGGTTGTAGTCTCGTGGCGGTGACCCGGTCCGTGCCCAGGGAGTCAAACTAGACGGCAGTCTATTAGTAGTAAATAGTTGATGACTACGCCACCCGTTGAGTGCAGCCAGGGAGCTGCTGCTGCAGGGCAGACCGCTGAGGCCGGTGGTAGGATTGTGCAGCGTGATAGTATAACCCCCAACGGGAGGGGTATGGCCTCAGGGCAGCCGACGTGGATGATGGGGGTAGCAGGAACCACTCAGAGACGGTACGGTGTAGTTCAGGGTCTTTACTGGTAACAACGATAGACCCTCCCGGAGTACTTGCTAGCAAACGGGGCCTGGTCAGTCTTTGAGCAGATGGGATCTCCCCTGGCCAGGCGTAGTTGTAGGCCTCACAAACTGACTGTACTCTTCTGGCTACCTTGCTAGAAGCTGATGTAAGTAGCCCACGTCCCTGAGTGTACCGTGTGGTGCTCACCCGTATGGCCGGTGACTCGGGGCCTTCTAATGGCTTCCGCTCCACGATGGCGGTGCTGGTCCCACGCGTGTGACCGTGCCTTCGGGCTTCTGGGCCAGAGGACCTGAAATCCCCTGCCTGACGGATTCTGCTGCTGGGTAGAAGTTAGTCCCCACAGCCTCGGACTCCGGGTCCGGTAAAGAATCTTCTTAGTCAGGGCGAGCGCTGCAGCTGCCAGCCCCTGACTCCTTGGAACTCTCCTGTTTCCTATGCTGCTTCTTGTCTCCACTCTCCTTGTCTGACTCACCCTGCCTCAGCCCCGGGTTTATACAGGGGAAGTTCTTCCCCTCCCAAGACTGGGCAGGAGGTGTGGCATGCACAGGATCCCTGACCAAAGGACCTCCCACCTGCTCTCAGACATAATATCTCTATCACTGTGGCAACCAGACCCCTGGGGTGTCACATTCCCCCCTAGTGAAATTTAGTACTCCGGGACTAAACACATTTAGAAAAACAAAACAAAGTATAACAATAACAATACTATAAGAAAAACACATAAGATGGTTACGGCGTGTCCGCAACCGGATGCAGTCTTTGAAGAAAAGCAAAGGTGTCCATTTCACCAACACAGGGAGACGTAACCAGGTAGGGGTCTGTCCTACCCCGAGTCCTTAACAGTCTCTAGTCCATCCTGGGTTACGCTCCAACTATATACAAGGATTCCCGGTAAATCCACCAAGGATCCCTAAAAATAACTAGAAACACAAAATTATACACAAGCAACAAGACACAGAAAAACATAAATAAAACAATTTATACACTTCAAATTCTCCAGCGTGCGGGTAACTGGCCTCTAGTGGCCCGAGTGGACCTACGGAGCTGACTGTCTGGCCCTGAACTACAGGGTGTAGGAGCTGTCAAGGGTAAACTGGGCAGCTGTCTACCGGCTCTTTGTCTCACTAGGGGTACGGCAGGCTCACTATAAGCAGAGGGTTGATTCTCCTGTTCTGCTTGTGTGGAGTCTTCTGCCTCCTGGACCGGCTGTTCTTCCAGCTCTACCCGTTGCTCCGTAGGTTCTTGGGATGATGGCTGGAGGAAGGTGAGTACGGGTACCACAACTGCACCATTGACTTGAGTCCAAGACTGAGGGAAGTCCCCGAGCACGGTACTAACCATATCTTCCCTTTCTTCCACGGGTCGATGGTCTTCTTGTTCCTCTTCAGGGTTCCTCAGTTGTTCGGGACACTTCTTCAGGTGGTCCCGGGATACAATGGCTGTGGTTTCCCCTCCGTCTTTACTGATGGTACAGACCTTTGGGTTCTCGTGGCTTGAGGGCAGTACGGTGTACGGGTCCTCCTCCCACTGGTCATCCAACTTGTGGAGCCGTCTTTTCCTCTTCAAGACCTGCTCTCCGGGTACCAGGGGAACAGCGGGAGCATACTGGTTGTAAGTCTTCTCTTGTCTTTCCCTAGCCTGACAGAGACTTCGCTCCACGCTCTCTTGTACTCTCCGGTACTGCTGCTGCCTCTCTGTGTCCCACTCTGTTTCTGGTGAAGTGTCCTCAGGTGTCAGGACTCCCATTTCCAGGTCAACAGGTAACTTACCAGGTCTCGCCCTCATTAGGTAAGCCGGGGTACAGTTGGTGGAACCTACCGGGATGTGGTTGTATAGGTCCACCAGATCGGGCAACTTCTCAGGCCACAAACTGCGTTCTTCCAGGGGCAATGTTTTTAGCAGATCCATTACCACCTGGTTCATTTTTTCACAAAGTCCATTAGTTTGCGGATGGTAGGGTGTCGTCCTTATCTTCCGGCAGCCATACAGATTGCAGAATTCCTGGAAGACCTCCGCTTCAAAGGCAGGTCCCTGGTCCGTCAGCACTTGGTCCGGGTACCCGTGTGGACGGCAGAAGTGCTGCTGGAAGGCTCTAGCTGCTGTTTGAGCCGTTAAGTCCTTGACGGGGACGACAACCAAGAACCGGGAGTAATGATCCACGATGGTTAACGCGTAGACGTAGCCACTTCTGCTTGGGGTCAGTTTTACATGATCCAAGGCTACCAGTTCCAACGGTTGCCGGGTGACGATGGACTGCAGGGGAGTCTTCTGGCTGGCCCGGTCCTTCCTTCTCAGATTGCACGGGCCACAGTCTCTGCACCACTTCTCGATGGTTCCCCTCATGCCTACCCAGTGGAACCGCTCGCGCAGCAGGAACTCCAGCTTTTTCCACCCGAAGTGTCCAGCTCCGTCGTGGTATGCCTCCATCACCATGGCTGCGTCTCTTCGTGGCACCACTACTTGCCAGAGTAGTTCATGCGTCCGGGAGTTGACCATTCTGCGGCACAACTTCCCCTTGTAAAGGAATAGTCGACTCTTCTCCGCCCATAGTTGTTTGGCTTCCTCCGGAGCGTCTGGTTCAAGTCGAGCCTCCGGCCGAGTCAGCATCTCCTTCACCAGTCGGACGGCAGGGTCGCTGTCTTGCGTTTCCGCCCAGTTGTAGTGGGGTAAGGGGTTCAACGTAGCAGCCTGTTTACCCCTTACCCGGTGGGAATACTGGATAGTCCCATGACGGTGGAACGCAGGGAGTTCAACTTCTTCCAGTCCCTCCGGATCTTCTCCTTCGTCCGGCAGGTTGGGCATCCTGGACAGGGCATCCGCGTTAGTATTGGAGCGTCCTGCCCGGTATTTGATTGTGAACTCGTAGTTGGACAGACGGGCCATCCACCTCTGCTCCAGGGCACCGAGTCTTGCCGTGTCCAGGTGTATCAACGGGTTGTTATCCGTGTATACGGTGAACCGGGAAGAAGCGAGGTAATGCCTAAAGCGCTCGGTGACTGCCCATACCACGGCCAGGAACTCTAGCTTAAATGAGCTGTAATTCTCGGGGTTCCTTTCGGTGGGTCGCAGTTTTCGGCTGGCATAGGAGATCACTCGTTCTCTCCCCTGCTGAATCTGGGATAGTACGGCTCCTAGCCCGATGTTACTGGCGTCGGTGTAGAGGATGAAGGGCTGGCTATAGTCTGGGTACGCCAAGATTTCATCCCCCGTGAGGGCCATCTTCAGCTGGCGGAAGGACTCTTCTTCTAGCTCTTCCCATTTGAAGGGCGGCTTCTGGTTCTTGGCCTTCCGGGACTGGCCTATCAGGAGGTCCTGCATAGGCGCTGCCTTTTTGGTGAAACCGGGAATAAACCTTCGGTAGTAGCCTACCAACCCTAGGAACTGCCGCACTTCTTTTACGCTGGAGGGGCTTGGCCATCCCTTAATTGCGGTGATCTTATCGGGGTCGGGAGCCACTCCGTCAGCGCTCACCACGTGTCCCAGGTATTGCACCTTTGGTTTCAGGAGGTGACACTTGGAGGGTTTCACCTTTAGGCCGTAACTCGCCAGAGCTTCGAACACCTCCGCCAGGTGTTTCAGGTGGTCCTCATAAGTTTTGGAGTATACGATGACATCGTCCAGGTACAACAGGACCGTCTCGAAGTTTCTGTGGCCCAGACAGCACTCCATTAATCGTTGGAAGGTTCCTGGGGCGTTGCAGAGTCCGAACGGCATGCAGGTGAACTCACTAAGTCCCATCGGGGTGGTGAATGCGGTCTTCTCCCGGTCCGCCTCTGCTACAGGAACCTGCCAGTACCCGCTAGTGAGATCCAAGGTAGAGAAGAAGTTAGCAGATCTTAAAGCAGCCAATGACTCCTCTATCCTTGGTAAGGGGTACGCATCCTTGTGTGTGATACGGTTGATTTTCCGGTAATCTACACACATCCTCATGGTGTTGTCTTTCTTTTTGACTAAAACTAGTGGGGCTGCCCAGGGGCTACAGCTATCCCGGATTACCCCAGCCTCCTTCATGTCTCTAAGCATCCCCTTGGCGTGTTGGTAATGTGCAGGGGGTACGGGTTGATACCTCTCTTTTATGGGAGGATGATCTCCCGTGGGGATGCGGTGTTCTACCCCCTTGACTCGCCCGAAGTCTAACGGGTGTTTACTAAACACTCTCTCATACTCTTGAACCACCCGATAGACTCCTTGTTTCTGATGTGAGGGAGTGGAATCAGTACCCAAATGTAGTTGCTGACACCAGTCCTCCATGTCTTTCTTAGAGCCGTTACCTTCCTCCGGGTGAGATGGAGGCAAGGGTTCCACAGATTGTATAGAATTTTGATTAGTGGTATATAATTTGGCTAGCGTGGCATACCGGGGCAGGTACACTTCCCTCTCCCCGATATTTATTATGCGAATGGGCACCCTCCCATGGCGTACATTGACCACCCCCCGTGCTGTCAAAATGGTGGGCCTACTGTCTGAGTAAACTGGTTCTACCATTGCCTGGTAATCTCTTCCTCTCAGACCAATAGCTGCCCGGCACCAAATCATCATTTCACTTTTTGGGGGCATGGCAATAGGAAAAGGGTCATACATTCTTACGCTACCAATCTCACCGCCGGAGAGTTCCACTTGTTGCCGTTGCATCAGTGCCCGGATCTCTTTCTGGAGCACCCGCTGCTCGCCGGAGCTGGCGTTCTTGGCAACCTGCTGTAAAAGGAAAATCACCTCTGCAAGACAATTTTCAATTACGTTAGTTCCTAGAGTTATTTTTGGGTGACTCTCATGTTTATCAATATCTACAATGATCAGTCCCTGTGCGGCCAGTTCGACTCTACCGATTTTGAGGGCCACCTCCTTAAATCCGATCTGTGGCACGGGCTGGCCATTGCTGGCGATGATACTCAAGTCGTCGTCAGGGTAGTGGGTAATATCCGAGTCATTCCAGTACTGCTTGAAGAGCACGTACGGGATGGTGGTGACCTGTGACCCGGTATCCAGTAGGGCACTCATGGGAATGCCATCCAGTACCACAGGCAAGACTGGACGTCCTCCCACATATCTGTCGCGCCAGTTCGATGGGCCTGGTGATCTTTTTCCTGGGGGTTGGCCCTCTACCCCAGGTTGTGCCCGTTTAAAGAACAGTACCTTTCCATATGTCCGGGTTGATTGCAGCGGCGGCAGATGGGTCGTCCGTCCTCGCTGTATCGGTCACTGGGTCTTCCTCTGGCCGGTGGGGTCCTCCTTGGTCGACGCCACGGGATGTCCTCCGGTCCGGATGCCAGCTGGATCTTCCCTGGGGTGGAAACCTGTAAAGACTGCACAGTTCGGGTTAGCGCAGCAACGCTCTTAGCTAGCTCTTGGACCTGATGGTGTAGGTCTGGAGCCGGGTCATTGTCCAAAGCCTGCGCATCAGCTCCCACAGGCCCTGCTGACAAGGGCGCCGCCTCCTGGTAGTAAGTGGTAGTGGGGCGTCTGTGGGTCACAACGCCACCTGGTGCCGGTTCTCGGAGCACCCGGATGGCTCTGTCCTTGAACTGTGCAAAGTCCAGATGGGGATCCTGTAAGGCCATTGCCCGCAACTGGGTTCGGTGGGCATTGCAATATAAACCCTCTATAAATTGTTCAGTCAACAGCCTGTCCTCGTTTCCCACCCCATCAGGGTCGGTCTGCTTTATGGCCCTCAGGGCCTCTTGTAGGTTTAGTGCATAGTCCCTTATACTCTCATGCGCTCGCTGCTTGCACCCGTAGAATCTAAGCTTAATCTCGGCTGAGGTGCGGGTATCAAAGGTGTCCTTCAGCCGGGTTAGTATCCCTGCGACAGTCTTCCTCCCAGGTGGCCAGGATTTTACTTCCCTTTTGGCTGCCCCGGTTAGTTGGGCCACCAGGATGCTCACTTTTTGCTCTTCTGTGAGGGGGTACACCTGGAAGAGGCTATCCAGCTTTTCTCTAAAGTCATGCAGGGTATGTGACTCCCCTGAGTACTGGGGTAGCCAAGCTGCTCCCGGGATATAGGGCATGGTGAAGGGCATAACTGCAGCAGCGGTAGCGCTGGCGGGGGTTGGGGCAGTGAAGCTCTCCTCCGTATCCGACATCTTCCTCCCCCCTAGTGGACCGTGGCCTACCTTGCGATGATCCTCTTCCGTAGGCCGCGGCTCCGCAGTGGATCGTCAGGGTTGAGGACCTTCCGTCGCGCTCCTGTGACGTCGGCGTCTGCTGGGCTCCTTCCAGGACCTTACGCAACGTCCGGACGTGAGGCGGGGCTTCAGTTCTCGCGCGCTTTCGGAGTCCACGCCCCTCTTCTTCCCGCGCGGCGTCCTCAAGATGGCGTCCAATGGCGGGAAAACTCCACGGATGGCGGGAAGAAGGTCGAAGATGGCGCCGGATGGCGGGAAAACTTCGCGGATGGCGGGAAGAAGGTAGAAGATGGCGCCGGATGGCGGGAAACCTCCACGGATAGCGGGAATCTTCACCACTGGTAAGTTTGAACAGTCTTTGCTTTTCAGGCACGCAGTACCCGGTGGTTGCGGGCACGAAATCCTGCCGACTACGCCAAAGTTGACGCGCCCCTGGGCCTGTGTCGCGCTGCGTTGCGCACGCGGGAGCCTACCCGGAGCCGGATCAGTGGAGGGTTGTAGTCTCGTGGCGGTGACCCGGTCCGTGCCCAGGGAGTCAAACTAGACGGCAGTCTATTAGTAGTAAATAGTTGATGACTACGCCACCCGTTGAGTGCAGCCAGGGAGCTGCTGCTGCAGGGCAGACCGCTGAGGCCGGTGGTAGGATTGTGCAGCGTGATAGTATAACCCCCAACGGGAGGGGTATGGCCTCAGGGCAGCCGACGTGGATGATGGGGGTAGCAGGAACCACTCAGAGACGGTACGGTGTAGTTCAGGGTCTTTACTGGTAACAACGATAGACCCTCCCGGAGTACTTGCTAGCAAACGGGGCCTGGTCAGTCTTTGAGCAGATGGGATCTCCCCTGGCCAGGCGTAGTTGTAGGCCTCACAAACTGACTGTACTCTTCTGGCTACCTTGCTAGAAGCTGATGTAAGTAGCCCACGTCCCTGAGTGTACCGTGTGGTGCTCACCCGTATGGCCGGTGACTCGGGGCCTTCTAATGGCTTCCGCTCCACGATGGCGGTGCTGGTCCCACGCGTGTGACCGTGCCTTCGGGCTTCTGGGCCAGAGGACCTGAAATCCCCTGCCTGACGGATTCTGCTGCTGGGTAGAAGTTAGTCCCCACAGCCTCGGACTCCGGGTCCGGTAAAGAATCTTCTTAGTCAGGGCGAGCGCTGCAGCTGCCAGCCCCTGACTCCTTGGAACTCTCCTGTTTCCTATGCTGCTTCTTGTCTCCACTCTCCTTGTCTGACTCACCCTGCCTCAGCCCCGGGTTTATACAGGGGAAGTTCTTCCCCTCCCAAGACTGGGCAGGAGGTGTGGCATGCACAGGATCCCTGACCAAAGGACCTCCCACCTGCTCTCAGACATAATATCTCTATCACTGTGGCAACCAGACCCCTGGGGTGTCACATGTGCATGGTGCCTGTGTGTGCATGATGCTTATGTGTCGTGTGTGTGCATGGTGCTTGTGTGTCGTGTGTGTGCATGGTGCGTGTGCGCATGGTGCATGTGTGGCATGTGTGTGCATGATGCGTGTGTGTCATGTGTGTGCATGGTGCGTGTGTGTCATGTGTGTGCATGGTGCATGTACAGTACAGACCAAAAGTTTGGACACACCTTCTCATTTAAAGATTTTTCTGTATTTTCATGACTATGAAAATTGTACATTCACACTGAAGGCATCAAAACTATGAATTAACACATGTGGAATTATATACTTAACAAAAAAGTGTGAAACAACTGAAAATATGTCTTATATTCTAGGTTCTTCAAAGTAGCCACCTTTTGCTTTGATGACTGCTTTGCACACTCTTGGCATTCTCTTGATGAGCTTCAAGAGGTAGTCACCGAAAATGTTCTTCCAACAATCTTGAAGGAGTTCCCAGAGATGCTTAGCATTTGTTGGCCCTTTTACCTTCACTCTGCGGTCCAGCTCACCCCAAACCATCTCGATTGGGTTCAGCTCTGGTGACTGTGGAGGCCAGGTCATCTGGCGTAGCACCCCATCACTCTCCTTCTTGGTCAAATAGCCCTTACACAGCCTGGAGGTGTGTTTGGGGTCATTGTCCTGTTGAAAAATAAATGATGGTCCAACTAAACGCAAACTGGTTGGAATAGCATGCCGCTGCAAGATGCTGTGGTAGCCATGCTGGTTCAGTATGCCTTCAATTTTGAATAAATCCCCAACAGTGTCACCAGCAACGCACCCCCTCACCATCACACCTCCTCCTCCATGCTTCACGGTGGGAACCAGACATGTAGAGTCCATCCGTTCACCTTTTCTGCGTCGCACAAAGACACGGTGGTTGGAACCAAAGATCTCAAATTTGGACTCATCAGACCAAAGCACAGATTTCCACTGGTCTAATGTCCATTCCTTGTGTTCTTTAGCCCAAACAAGTATCTTCTGTTTGTTTCCTGTCCTTAGCAGTGGTTTCCTAGCAGCTATTTTACCATGAAGGCCTTCTGCACAAAGTCTCCTCTTAACAGTTGTTGAAGAGATGTGTCTGCTGCTAGAACTCTGTGTGGCATTGACCTGGTCTCTAATCTGAGCTGCTGTTAACCTGCGATTTCTGAGGCTGGTGACTCGGATAAACTTATCCTCAGAAGCAGAGGTGACTCTTGGTCTTCCTTTCCTGGGGCGATCCTCATGTGAGCCAGTTTCTTTGTAGCGCTTGATGGTTTTTGCAACTGCACTTAGGGACACTTTCAAAGTTTTCCCAATTTTTCACACTGACTGACCTTAATTTCTTAAAGTAATGATGGCCACTCGTTTTTCTTTACTTAGCTGCTTTTTTCTTGCCATAATACAAATTGTAACAGTCTATTCAGTAGGACTATCAGCTGTGTATCCACCAGACTTCTGCACAACACAACTGATGGTCCCAACCCCATTTATAAGGCAAGAAATCCCACTTATTAAACCTGACAGGGCACACCTATGAAGTGAAAACCATTTCCGGTGACTACCTCTTGAAGCTCATCAAGAGAATGCCAAGAGTGTGCAAAGCAGTCATCAAAGCAAAAGGTGGCTACTTTGAAGAACCAAGAATATAAGACATATTTTCAGTTGTTTCACACTTTTTTGTTAAGTATATAATTCCACATGTGTTAATTCATAGTTTTGATGCCTTCAGTGTGAATGTACAATTTTCATAGTCATGAAAATACAGAAAAATCTTTAAATGAGAATGTGTGTCCAAACTTTTGGTCTGTACTGTATGTCATGTGTGAATGGTGCTTGTGTGAGCATGGTGCGTTTGCATGCTGCTTGTGTGTCGTGTGTGCATGGTCCGTGTGCATCGTGTGTGCATGGTGCTTGTGTGTGCATGGTACTTGTGTGTCGTGTGTGTATGGTGCTTGTGTGCCTGGTGCTTGTGTGTCGTGCAAGGTGCTTGTGTGTCATGTGTTTGCATGGTGCTTGTGTATCATGTGTTTGCATGGTGCTTGTGTGTCGTGCATGGTGCTTGTGTGTTGTGCATGGTGCTTGTGTGTCATGTGTGTGTGCATGGTGCTGGTGTGTCATGTGTGTGTGCTTGTGTGTCATGTGTGTACATGGTGCTTGTGTGAAGTGTGTGTTATGTGTGTGCATGGTGCTTGTGTGTCATGTGTGTGCTTGTGTGTCATGTGTGTACATGGTGCTTGTGTGAAGTGTGTTATGTGTGTGCTGTGCTTGTGATATGGTGTTTGTGTGTTATGTGTGCATAGTGCTTGCGTAATGTGTGTTGTGTGCATGGTGTTTATGTGTGTACAACTTTGTTTTTCTTGCATGACATGTTACTTAAAGGTGGAGAGCCATACACAGTTCTTGCACAGGGGCACTTTGAAATCCAGCAGGGTCTTCTGTCTGGGAAGAGCAGGATGGATTTAATCGGATCTGGTATTTTCCCTCATACAGATGCTCCCATTTACTATAATGGGAGGCCAGTCATGCGCCAGCAAAACAGGGGCCGGAAATCGCAGCATGCTGAGGTTTGATGTCCGGCCATTTTGCTGGCTCGCTGCAAGATCCGGGTGGCCTCGCATCATAGTCAATGGGAGCATCTGGCTGCATCAGTCCGATCCTGTGAACTGCGTCCGGCTCTTTCCAGGAAAAGAGCCTGCCGGATTTCACAACCACTATAATAACAAAGACAGAAAAAAATAGATACCGTATTTTTCGGAATACAAAGCGCACTTTGTTCCCAAAAAGTTTTGGAGGAAAATGTATAATCCGAATATAGCTTACTGGAGGGAAAGCGACTACGGGGTCACAGGAGGCAGGGTCGCTGCGGCAGTAGGCTGGTGGCAGGAGTGAGGTGATGCTGCGGGCATAGGGTTGAAAAGAGCAGGTGTCCCAGCACTGTGAGGCTGCGTGCCCTGGGTGGTCAGAAAATGTCAGTGTTGAGCGGAGTCCCTGCACTTTCCCATTGATTTCCCTGCTGTGGGCTTTGGGAAAATGGCCACCAGAGGCGGCACATGCGCAGATTGAGATCCAGGCTCCAGAGGTCTCGTTTCCTGAAGTCCACCGCAGGGAAATCAATAGGAAAGAGTGAGAATTCAACACAACACTGACATTTTCTGAAAGCCCAGGGACCACAGCCTCGCAGGTACAGGACACCTTGTCCTCTCAGCCCGGTGCCCGCATCATCTCCCCACTCCTGCTGTTCCAACCATCAGCTTCTTGTAGCAGTGAGTGACCCACTGCTTACATTTAAAACACCACTCCAACGCTGAAAAAACAAACGCTGGCGTGGTGCTTTAACAAGAAACATTTTGATATAGTGCCGTGCACAATAGAGTTCTTTTGCACACAGCATAGTTTGCTAAAAGGTACACATTTTAGTGAGAGGCCAAAAAAAAGAACAAATAATAAAAACATTTACGGTAGCTGTTGTGTGGGCCTCTAGAGCCAATTCCCCTGGTGGGCCCCAGGCACGCAACCCCCAACCTACTGTCTCCTTCCCCATTATCCTGTAGACTGTAAGCCCGCAAGGGCAGGGTCCTCTTCCCTCTGTACCTGTTTGTCATTTTTAACTTGCTCATTGCAATTAATATTTGTATTTTGCATGTAAACCCTTTTTTACATGTACAATACCAATGGTGCTCTAAAAATAAATAATATTAATACTGGGGCATAGTACTGTATATATGGGGCATACTACTGTGTATTTGGAAACATCATATTGTATATAGTGGTGCTAGGGGGCAAAATTCTGTGAATATGGGACATAATACTGAGTATATGGAGCATAATACTTAGTATATGGAGACTAATGCTGTGTACATGGGTCATAATACTGTGTATGTGAGGTGTAATACTGTGCATACGAGGCACAATACTATGCATTTGGAGCTATGGGACATCACACTCTGTACAGGAGGCTATGGGGCATCATACCATATCTATCAGGCATCAATCTGTATATATTGGGCATCAATTTGTGTAAATGTGCTTATGGGTCATTATTCTGTGTATATTGGCCATCACATTATGGGGCATAATACTTTATATAGAAGGGCTATTGTCCATCTTACTGTTTGGGGAGATGTGGGGGCCATCATACTGCATATGGGAAGCTGTGGGTCATCAGGAGGATGAAACAAGGAGAAACAATGGGGGATCTTTATCATTATAAGGAATCAAAGGGGTCTTATAATTGTGGCGCCCCTGTGGGTTCAGTCGCCACAGAGGTACTGCATCTCACCCAGAGGTGTGGTATCTCACTCTCAGGTAAGGAAGGAGTACGGCCCGGGACCCTAACACCAGCATCCAACACTACACTACTCCAGACCAGCAGGAGGGTCAAGATGCGCTGCTCCTCTGCTGAGCCCTGTCCCTGGCTGGAGTGGGGGGGAACCAAAATAGGGGGAAGCATGTAGTGGGTGTGAGTGGAGGAAGTAGTTCAAGAGAGCTCAGTAAGAAGCAATATAAAAGAGAGGGTGGAACATTCTAGAGGGAGAAGAAGGAAGAAGAAGTGAGAGAGAGTCAGAGGAGGAGTTGGGAGCAGGAGCTCTGCAGGAGCTCTGCTCAGGGGAAGCGCGGGCCTGAGTGAGGAGGCCCAGGAGAAAGAGAGGAAGGAACGGGAGCAAAGAGGAGGCTCTAGGAGTGAAGAAAGGATCCCAGGGGTACGGGCAGTGCTGGAGGCCACCCGTACGCCCGATTCTACCAGGCGGTGGAGGGATCAGGTCGCAGAGGGGACCGGCCCCTAAATAGTGAGAATTGCAATGTTCAACTAGGTAACCGGAGGGTGCAGCATTTCAGGTGTTGCAGCCAAAAGCCACATCTATCTCACCGAAAAGGTGGCCATAGAGGACCCAGGGGACAGAGAAGACGTCGCCCGACAAGGTCCGCGGTCACTGGATTGGGACACTGGGTGTGAGGTGCAGGGAGACAGCCAGAAGGAACACACAGAAGGGGGTCCCATTATGTACTCCGGAGGTACCTGAGGGTTTGCTGAACCCCTCCCTGAGTAAGCACAAGACGACGTGGGAAGTTAAGATCTGCAGTTGCAACCAGGAGCAAAGTGAGAACTGTGAGTAAATCCGGAAGACTGCACCCCACTGTTTCTGCGAATTATTACTGCGCCATCATCCCCTGCACTACACTGCACAGCAACATCTATAACATCACCATTTCCTGCCCTGGAGCTAAGCTCTGCTTGTGGAGAGCTGAACCAACTCTGCTGCACTAACATGCGCTCCAGAGAACCTGCTCCGCAGCGGCCGCTCCCTTTTTCCGCATACCACAGGTGGCATCACGAACATTATATAAAAACTATAAATGCCCTGTAAATAAATCCCCTTTTATTGACCGCCGTGGGTCACGGACCGGGTCACCGCCACTGTGACATCTCCCCTAGCAACGACCGGCCTGGCACCGAGTACCCCACGGCCCAGGGGGCGCGTCATTATAATCAAAGGGGGCTATTATTTAAAGGAAGTAGGGGGGTCATTATTATAAAGGGCCACGGGGGAATTTTTTATTCAGTTATTCACAGTGGGGATTATTTTAAGGCAGCACATTTTATTTCTATATTCTGCTGAATAACTGTAAGAAGGCTTAGGGGAACCATTACTACTAGATGGAAGCACAGTGGAAGCATTATTACTGTGTAGTGGCACAGAGTGGGCACTGTTATTGTGTGGGCCACAAAAGGAGGGTACTAGGGCAGAGTTGGCTTCATAATTGAATAAGACACTGGTTATAGCATTAAAGTGGGGGAATGTGAGGGAGGTGCTGGAAAAGCAGTATATCAAAGATTTGTGTGAGTTACGTTTCGCAGGGACTAGTTATGTATAGAAGAAGTGGTCATAAAGGTGTGAGTCGAATGAAAAAGAAGGGAAAATTAATGATTGTTCATCGAGAATGTCTCTGGAGAATAGCTGTAAATTAAACAGTTATACTCGTACTGTAAGATCTGCAGATCCCTGGTGTAGAACTGATATTACCATTATATGGTTACTGCATGGTGGTAATATCAGTTTTAGTGGTTTTGATTAATGATCAGTATGGACATATTATTATTGCTTTTTATGCTGGTAATTTTTAGTTATGGGCTGGTGGTATTGTTTTTCTATTATATTGAAATGATTGCAATTGGCCTTGGTACAGTCATTTTTGTTAAAAGGATTGTTCACCTTTGAGTAAATGGACAGCAAGCACCGCAGCTTGTCAACTGCTAACAATTAAAATTCACGTCTGTTTGCCAGTTGCAGCAGTTGTCACATGATTGCAAGTGTGCGATTCACATACTTGTAGCCACGTGCCGAGTGGAATAAAACATTGAGTGAAGCAGCTGAGACTCTAGTCACATGTTGCTATAAGTATGCAACTTGTGTACTTGGAATCCCATGACAACTGTTGGAACTGGCAAGCAGAGCTAAATACTAATGGTATGTATATTGCACACTGTTAGGATTCGGCATACTTCACTACTACTTGTCGAAAATGTACTCAAGAGTATACAACCCCTTTAATGATAAGTAAAATGGCATTATTTTGTCACTATGTAGTAATATTATGTAGTTATGGCGTAGCAGTATTATTTGTTCTTATAAGGCAGTTGTCTCAAATCATTTGGGGATTCGTGGCAGCTCTGGGTATGCTGGAATTTACGTGTAGTTTTTTTTCCCTTTTCGTCCAGAAAGGTTTAATGTTAGTCTCTTGCTGGCAGGTTTTTAAGGACGGTCAGCTGATAATGGTTGGTACCACTCCCACCTACCTTTAAATAGCCATATGACCCATCAGCTGACCGCCAGTTATAGTTCATTCTATGCTGAGTTTTAACTTATAACAGACAATGAACTAATAAAAAGTGATCCAAAAAACCCTCTATGGAACTAGATGGTATGTTTCTTCCACGTAGACAGCCGGCAGCGCAGTGAAAATCGGTCTCTCTTCCTTTATTGTTTCCTGATCCCAGTGATCGACGGTTCTGCAGCAGTTGGCATATACTTACATTTAGTTGCTGGTTGCAACTTGTCAAGGTGATTGCAAATTCAATACTTTGAATTGTTTCTAACCAGTTAAAGCCCTATGTTGCGCTCATTATTTTTCCAGTAATTTTATTATGCTGACCTCTTTGAAGGAGCCAGTCTCTGGAGAAGCTGTGGTGTTCGCTTCTGTTGCAGCGATGAAGTTTCCTGTTGGAGAGCTGAGTGTATTCTCCGTTTTGTCTTCCCATTTTTTGTCTTACCTTCCTCGTGTTGTATTATTGTAGTGGTGAGACTAGTGTCTCGCTGGCCTGCGCACTAGCCAGGGTAAGTTCAGGGCCAGCGAGGGCTTAGGCACGTGATCACGCACGGGGGGAACGACCGTCTAGGGACGATAGGGAATGCAGGGATTAGATTCAGTCTTATGTTAGGAGGTGGCCTCTCTCCCTTCTCCCTATTGCCAGGGTCTCCCTTCTACATCTTTCCGGGTGTCCCCCGTGTGTTGCACTGCATGCTGAGTAATCTTTCGCTCTCAGCTTGACATTATAACTGACCCGCACCGTTTTTTTTTCTGGGTTTCTATGGCTCAAGCTCAAGCGTTTGCACAGCTGCTTCACACCCTCTTGGATGAGGTTACTGAGTTGCAGTCACAGGTGGTGCAGCAGCTTCAGCAAATGTCTGGGTATTGGGTCTCGGCTCATGCCTAGGCTCAACCTGAACCCAAAATATCTCTCCCGACAGGTTCCGTGGAGAGATAAATTTGTGGTTTTTAGGTAAGCCTGCAAATTATATTTCAGACTCTGCCCTCATTCCTCAGGGAGTGTGGTCTCCCTTCTTGGGGGTCATCCCCAGTCTTGGGCCTTCTTCCTACTGACCGACTCTCCATCTTTGTGGTCAGTGGATGAGTTTTTTGCAGCTTTGGCCCTGGTATATGGAGATCGTGATGGCGTCTCCCTGGCTGAGTCAAAACTCCATAGGATCAAGCAAGGGGCCCAGCCGGCTGAGGAGTACTGCTCGGAGTTCCGGAGGAGGGCCACTGACACTCAGTGGAATGATCCAGCCCTTAGGAGTAATTTTTGTGAGGGTCTATAAGTTAGGTTGCAGGATTCTCTGGCCCAATACGCTACTCCAAGGTCATTAGAGGCCGTTATGGCCCTTTCTATCAGGGTGCATAGACACCTCAGGGAGAGATCTACACCAATTCTGACCCCTGTTGTGGTTCCTAAGGAGGAGGCCATGCAGTTGGGGGGTGCCTCCGTTCACACTAGGTCGCCTGCGGTTCACCATGGGAAGGGGGCATGTTTTTAATGTGGTCTTACGGATCATTACATCAATGTCTGTCCATCTTGTGCCAAACTTGCTTTTCCATCGCATAAGCCGCGTCTCCCTGGTCGTGTGGAGGGAGACTACCAGAGTGTGTACATTTCCTCCATTAATATGTCTTCATTTTCCATTTCAACTGACAAAGTAGTGGGTGGGAAAACTGAGACTATTCCGGTTTCGGTGGATAGTGGAGCTTGAGTCAGTTTGATGGATGATCGCTTTGCTCAGACCCATGGTCTTATCGGTAGGGCACTAGCAAGATCCATTCCTATTTTTGCCATTGATTCTGCTCCCTTTGGCCAGAGGAATGTGACCCAAGTCATACATAATGTGAACTTACGCATAGGGACTCTACACAGAGAGTTCCTGTCGTGCCAGGAGGGTCTGCCTATACCCATTGTCTTAGGCCTTCCCAGGCTGAAGAAACACAATCTGGTCTTAGAATGGTGGTCCAGAGAAGTAGTCAGTTGGAGCAAATTTTGTAAGAACAGTTGCTTTGGTGCTACTATCTGTGGCGTCTTTGTGAAACCTACCCCTCCTTCTCCGGTGAAGGCAGCTAAGGTGCTACCGGAGAATAGGCATTAGACTCTACCCATACCCCAGGTTAACTCTAGACCTCGGTGTCCTCCTGGGAGGGAGGATTGGTTAAGGGAGGTGCTAATTACCACTGAGTCTCCTAAGGATAAGAGTTTTGTGACACGGGGGGACGCCTCCATTGTCGGTCCTGCAAGGAGAGTACCATCTGGTTCCAAACGTACGTGTGCTAATAGGTGCGGACCTGTGTGTGAATGAGTTCATGTGGGAGTCCACTAAAAACATCAGTTGGAAGTATGCATCGGGGACTCGGGGTTCTACGGTGATCGGTCCGTATAGGGTTACAGTCATCCTCAGTCTTACGAAGTTCCAGTTGGAATTACCCACAGTGATGCGTTTCCTTAACGTATTCCACAGATCGTCGCTTAGGAGATTTGTCGTGCATCTGAAGCCTACATCATTACCATGACCGTCAGTCTGCGTTGGCCATGACCTTAAGGACCAAGGTTCTGCGGAGGTGAATACTGGTGTTTCGTGGTGTTCCTGCCGTTTGTCATTTCCGGACAAGTCCAGTCTTGAGGGTCCTGAGGCCCCTCGTAGAAAAGGGAGTACTGTCACAAATCATTTGGAGATTTGTGGCAACTCTGGGTATGCTGGAATTGAAATGTATTTTTTTAGCCACATAACCCATCAGTTGACCGCCGGTTATAGTTCATTTTATGATGACCTCTTTGAAGGAGCCAGTCTTTAAAGAAGCTGTGGTGTTCGTTTCTGTTGCAGCGGTAATGTTTCCTGTTAGAGTGCTGAGTGTATTCTATGTTTTGTCTTCTCATTGTTTGTCTTTCCTTCCTCGTGTTGTATTATTGTAGTGGTGCGACTAGTGTCTCGCTGGCCTGCGCAATAGGCAGGGTAAGTTCAGGGCCAGCGAGGGCATAAGCAGTTGATTGCGCACGGGAGGAAGGACCCGTCTAGGGACGATAGGGAGTGCAGGGATCAAACTCAGACTTATGTTAGGAGGTGGCCCCTCTCCCTATCGCCAGGGTCTCCCTTCTACATCTTCCTGGGTGCCCCCCACGTGTTGCACTGCACGCTGGGCGATCTTTCACTCCCTGCGTGACAGCAATATTATTGGTAATATTAGTTTTGTAGTAAATCTTGATTTACACCGGGCCTGTTAACAATAATAATAGAGACATCTATCTAGGGAAGTTGGATGGTAAGGAGGGAGGCCGGAAGGGCCTGTGTGCTTTCAAATGCCAGGACAGAATTTCAGTCCCAGTCTAACCTTGATGTAAGGTAAATATTTATAGTTAGTGCTGCTCTAGGTACTTCATTTTACTGGAGCCTGGTGAACATTTTAGGACAGTTTGCAGGTATGGTATTCATTTAAAAGGGATATTTCCAAAAACATTATCCTTAGTTTATAGGAGATAACTTGATGATCACCTGAGGGTCTGGCCACTGTGACTTCTTTCAATCTTAAGATTGGGGCTTTGGAACCCCAAGTACTGGGCTCTGCAGCCCCATCACAAATTGAGTTGTGGTACGTGACGAGCCCCCTGGGCCGAGTGTGCACGTGTGTGGGATACCCGGAGCCGGGTCTCTGGGGGTTGTAGTCTCCGTGGTGGCGACCCGGTACCGTGGCTCAGGGTGGTCAAACCAGTGGCAGTCTTTATAGGGTTTTTGTGGTTTAATGTCCGACTACGCCACCCGTGGATTGCGGTCAGGGTGTACCGCCGCTGCGAGGCAGTCCACTGAGGCTGGTGTGGTGTGCGCAGCTAAAGATGGTATAACTCCCCACGGGAAGAGTATGGCCTCAGGGCAGGGAATGTGGATGATGGGAGTGATGGTGCACGGGCGTCCCAGTACTAGTAGTGCTGTATGCGGTGAGAAAGCAGGAACGACTCAGAGTCTTTGCAGTGCAGTTCAGGGTCTTTACTGATGATCTTAAAGCAGACCCTCCCGGGAGTACTGGCTAGCATAAGGGGCCTGGTCAGTCTGCGAGCAAGCAGGAGTTCCCCTGGCCAGGTGGAGTTGTTGGCCTCCCCGTCTATCTGCACTCTTCCTGGCTACCTTGCTGTAAGCAAGTGGAAGTAGCCCACGTCCCTGAGTATACCGTGTGGTGCTCACCCGTATGGCTGGTGACTTGGGGCCTTCTGATAGCCTCCGCTCCTCGATGGCGGTGCTGGTCCCTTCCTTGTGACTGAGCCTCTGGGCTTCTATGGCCAGAGGACCTGGAATCCCCTGCCGGCTGGTTTCTGCTGCTGGACTTAGAGGTTCCCACAGCCTCGGACTCCGTTGTCCGGTCGTAGTCTCTTCAGCCAGGACGAGCAATATCTGCTTCCAGTCCCTGGCACTCAGCTCCTGCTCCTACAGAGCTCCTAGCTGTCTCTTGCCCTGTGTCTGGAACTTCACTCCAGGCTCTGACTGACTAACCCCGCCCCAGATCCAGTTTATATAGGGCAGGTTCCTCCCCTATCTGGCCTGGGACAGGAGGTGTTGCGTGTTTAAGGGCTCCTGACCAGGAAACCTCCCACCTGCTCTCAGACGTAATATTTCTATTACTGTGGTAACCAGACCCCTGGGGTGCCACATTCCCCCCTAGTAAATTTTAGTACTTCAGGACTAAACACATTTTTAAGAAAACACAAATACAGGGTATAACAATAGCATAACATATGTACAAGAAGTTTTAGTCTTTAGAGGTCACGATGTGTCCATAACCGGGTGTCCATGTCACCCAACAAGTTGAAGTCTTGGAATAGAGTAGGGGACCTGTCCAAAGCAAACCCCAAACATTGGCCCTGGGCGTGGCTGCAAGGCTGAGGCTAGCTACTTTGGGCCACAAGGAGGCAAAGCCAGACAGGCTTTTCTCTTCCGCGGCCATCTTCGCAAGAGGCACCAAGGTGCAACTATCTACAATGTAGTTCCGGTTACTCAGCGTCCATAACCTGTCAGCCCAAATAAACCTGAAGGGTAACTAGAGAAACATAATTAATAACCAGGTAACAAAAACATAAACATTTTTCAGCATTGGCGATTTTACAAGAAAATTCACATTATATTTTAGATTCTCCAGCGAGCGGGCATCTGTCCTCTAGTGCTCCTGGTGGACCTACGTAACCCACTATCTGGTTCTGCACTACAGGGTGTAGGAGGTGTTAAGGGCAGGCCTAGCAGCTTTCTGCATATTCTTTGGCTTACTAGGGGCACGGCAGGCTCACTACTAGCAGAGGGTTGATTCTCCTGGGCTGCTGGTATGGATTCTTCTGCCTCTTGGGCCGGCTGCTCTTCTGACACTACCTGTTCTTCTGTAGGCCCTTGAGGGGCTGGCTGGAGAAAGGTGAGGATGGGTACCACGACTGCGTTGTTGATTTGAGTCCAGGACCGGGGATAGTCTCCGAGTACGGTACTGATGATTTCTTCCCTTTCCTCTGCGGGTTGAGGGTTCTCTTGATCTTCGTCAGGGCTTTGCAGCCGCTCGGGACACTTTTTCAGGTGGTCTCTGAAAACAATGGCTGTGGTCTCTCCTCCATCCTTACTGATTATGCAGACTTTTGGATTGTCATGGCTTGAGGGCAGTACGGTGTACGGGTCCTCCTCCCACTGGTCGTCCAACTTGTGGAGCCGCCTCTTTCTCTTCAAGACCTGCTCTCCAGGTACCAGGGGAACAGCGGGAGCATGCTGGTTATAAGTCTTCTCTTGCCTTTCTCTTGCTTGAGACAGACTCCGCTCGACGCTCTCCTGTACTTTCCGATACTGCTGCTGCCATTCTGTATCCCAGTCTGCCTCTGGCGAGGTGTCCTCAGGTGTCAGGACTCCCATATCCAGGTCAATAGGCAGCTTACCAGGTCTTGCTGTCATTAGGTAAGCCGGGGTACAGTTGGTGGAACCTACGGGGATGTGATTATACAAGTCCACCAGATCAGGCAGTTTTTCAGGCCACAGACTGCGTTCTTCCAGGGGCAACGTTTTTAGCAAGTCTATCACCACCTGGTTCATTTTCTCACATAGTCCGTTGGTCTGAGGGTGATAGGGTGTTGTTCTTATCTTCCTGCAGCCATACAGATTGCAGAACTCTTGGAAGACCTCCGCTTCGAAGGCTGGCCCTTGGTCAGTCAACACTTGCTCCGGATACCCGTGTGGACAGCAGAAGTGCTGCTGGAAGGCTCTAGCTGCTGTTTGAGCCGTTAAGTCCTTGACAGGGACCACCACCAGGAACCGGGAGTAGTGATCTACAATGTTGAGGGCGTAGACGTACCCAGATTTGCTTGGAGCCAGTTTCACATGGTCCAGGGCTACCAGTTCCAGTGGTTGTCTGGTGATGATGGGCTGCAGGGGAGTCTTCTGGCTGGCGCGGTCCTTCCTTCTTAGGTTGCACGGGCCACAGTCTCTACACCACCTCTCGATGGCTCCTCTCATGCCTACCCAGTAGAACCGTCCACGCAACAGGAACTCCAGCTTCTTCCATCCGAAGTGTCCTGCTCTGTCATGATATGCCTCCAGAACCATAGCCGCGTCTCGTCTTGGGAACACTACCTGCCAGGTCAGCTCATGTGTTCTAGAGTTGACCATTCTCCGGCACAGCTTCTCCTTGTAAAGAAACAGTCTACTTTTCTCCTTCCACAGTTGCTTGGTCTCCTCCGGAGCATCTGGGTCAAGACGGGCATCAGCCTGTGTCAGCATTTCCTTCACCAGACGGACTGCGGGATCACTGTCTTGTGTCTCCGCCCAGCTGTAGTGGGGTAAGGGATTGAACGTGGCAGAGCGTCTGTCCCTTACACGGTGGGAATACAGGGTAATCCCATGACGGTGGAAAGCAGGGAGTTCGACTTCTTCCAGTTCTTCTGGGTCTTCCCCTACGTCCGGTAAGTTTGGCATTCTGGACAGGGCATCCGCGTTGGCATTTGAGCGTCCCGCCCGGTATTTGATGGTGAATTCATAGTTGGACAGGCGGGCCATCCATCTCTGCTCCAGGGCACCAAGTCTTGCAGTGTCCAGGTGTGTCAAAGGGTTGTTATCCGTGTACACGGTGAACTTGGAAGAGGCAAGGTAATGCTTGAAACGTTCGGTCACTGCCAACACCACTGCCAGGAACTCTAGCTTGAATGAGCTATAATTCTCAGGGTTTCTCTCTGTGGGCCTTAGTTTTCGGCTGGCGTAAGCAATTACCCGTTCTTTCCCCTGCTGGATCTGGGACAGTACGGCTCCTAGCCCGTTGTTGCTCGCGTCCGTGTGGAGGATAAAGGGCTGGCTGTAGTCAGGGTACGCCAGGATTTCATCCCCCGTGAGGGCCATCTTCAGCTGGCGGAAGGACTCCTCTTCCAGCTTTTCCCACCTGAAGGGCGGCTTCTGGATTTTGGCCTTCCTGGATTGACCTATCAGGAGGTCCTGCATAGGAGCTGCCATTTTGGTGAAAATGGGAATGAATCTTCGGTAGTAGCCTACCAACCCGAGAAACTGCCGCACTTCCTTTATGCTGGAGGGTCTTGGCCAGTCTTTAATCACGGTGATCTTATCGGGGTCGGGAGCCACTCCATCAGGACTCACCACGTGTCCCAGGTACTGCACCTTTGGTTTCAGCAGGTGACACTTGGATGGTTTCACCTTTAGGCCGTAGCTTGCCAGGGCGTCAAACACTTCTGCCAGGTGTTTCAAATGGTCCTCGTAGGTTTTGGAATAAACGATGATATCGTCCAGGTATAACAGAATCGTCTCGAAATTCCGGTGTCCCAGACAGCATTCCATCAACTGCTGGAAGGTTCCTGGTGCGTTGCAGAGCCCGAACGGCATACAGTTGAATTCGCTGAGACCCATCGGGGTGGTGAATGCAGTCTTCTCCTTGTCCGCCTCTGCTACAGGAACCTGCCAGTACCCACTAGTACGATCCAAAGTGGAGAAGAAGTTAGCAGATTTTAATGCAGCTAAAGATTCTTCTATTCTAGGTAACAGGTATGCATCTTTGTGTGTGATACGGTTGACCTTTCTGTAGTCTACACACATTCTCATTTTGTTGTCCTTCTTTTTCACTAGAACTAGTGGAGCTGCCCAGGGGCTACAGCTGTCCCTGATTACCCCAGCCTCCTTCATGTCCTGCAACATCCCCTTTGCATGCTGATAGTGTGCAGGGGGTACAGGTCGGTATCTTTCCTTTATGGGTGGATGGTCTCCTGTGGGGATGTGATGCTCTACCCCCTTTACTCGCCCGAAGTCTAGGGGGTGTTTACTAAAGACTCTTTCATACTCCTGAACCACCCGGTAGACTCCCTGTTTTTGGTGTGAGGGAGTGGAGTCAGTACCCAAATGCAGTTGCTGACACCAGTCCTCCATTTGTTTCTTAGAGCCGTTACCTTCCTCTGGTTGAGATAGAGGCAAGGGTTCTACGGCCTTTACAGAATTTTGGTTTATGGTGAACAATTTGGCTAGCGTGGCATACCGGAGCAGGTGTACTTCTCTCTCCCCGATATTTACGATGCGGACGGGCACCCTCCCATGGCGTACATCGACCACTCCCCGTGCTGCCAAAATGGTGGGCCTACTATCTGAGTAGACGGGCTCTACCATTGCTTGGTAGTCTCTACCTCTTAGACCAATAGCTGCCCGGCACCAGATCATCATCTCACTTTTCGGGGGCATGGCAATAGGGAACGGGTCACACAATCTCACGCTACCAATCTCACCACCAGATAATTCCACCTGTTGCCGTTTCATCAGTGCCCGGATCTCTTTTTGGAGGACACGCTGCTGGCTGGAACTGGCGTTCTTGACAACCTGCTGTAAAATGAGAATCACCTCTGCAAGACAATTTTCAATCACGTTAGTTCCCAAGGTTATTCTAGGGTGACTCTCATGACGGTCAATGTCCACAATAATCAGTCCTTGTGCCACTAGTTCGACTTTACCGATCTTAATGGTCACCTCTTTGAACCCCACCTGCGGCACGGGCTGACCATTGCTGGCGATGATACTCAGGTCGTCATCTGGGTAGCGGGTTATGTCCGAGTCATTCCAGTACCGCTTAAAGAGCACGTACGGGATGGTAGTCACCTGTGACCCAGTGTCTAGTAGTCTAGTAGGGCACTCATAGGAATGCCATCCAGTACCACAGGCAAGACCGGACGTCCCCCTACGTATTTATCACACCAGTTCGATGGGCCTGATGATCTTATGCCTGGGGGTTGGCCCTCTGCCCCAGGTTGTGCCCGTTTAAATGACAGTACCTTGCCATATGTCCGGGTTGATTGCAGCGGCGGCAGATGGGTTGTCCGTCCGTCCTCGTTGTATCTGTCGCTGGGTCTTCCTATGGACGATGGGATCCTCCTCTGTTGGTGCCACGGGATGTCCTCCGGACTGGTGGCCAGCTTGATCCTTCCTGGAGGAGAGACCTGTAAAGACTGCACAGTTCGGGTTAGCGCGGCTACGCTTTTAGTTAGCTCTTGGACCTGATGGTGCAGGTCTGTAGCCGGGTTGTTGTCCAAAGCCTGCGCACCAGCTCCTACAGGCTCTGCAGACAAGGGCGCCGCCTCTTGATGATAGGTAATAGCAGGGCGCCGGTGGGTTACAGCGCTACCCGGTGCCGGTTCTCGGAGCACCCGGATGGCCCTGTCCTTGAACTTTGCAAAGTCTAAACCAGGGTTCTGCAAGGCCATTGCACGCAACTGTGTTTGGTGGGCGTTGGACAGCAGACCCTCAATGAATTGCTCAGTTAACAGTTCATCTGCATTCCGCACACTGTCAGGGTCTGCCTGTTTAATGGCTCCTAGGGCCTCTTGCAAACTCAAAGCATAGTCTCTTATACTGTGTTGGGCCCGCTGCTTGCACCCATAAAATCTCATTTTGATCTCGGCTGAGGTGCGGGTATCAAAAGTGTCCTTCAGACGGGCCAAGATCTCCTTTACGGTCTCCTTGTCCCGGACTGACCAGGACTTTACTTCACGCTGGGCCTTAAATAGGCTGTACAGTCTCTCTTTAAAGTCGCTTAGGGTATGCGACTCCCCTGAGTATTGGGGCAGCCATGCCGCTCCGGGGATGTAAGGCATTGTAAATGGCATTACTGCGGCAGTGGCCGCGCTGGTGGTAGAGGGTCCCTCCGTGTCCGTCATCTTCCTCCCCCATAGTTAAGTGTAGCCTACCTTCCGACGATCCTCTTCTGTAGTCCGCGGCTCCGCTGGTGCTGCTCCGGACGACGCTGACGTCCTGGTGACGTCAGCGTCGCTCTCTCTCTCCCTTCCAGGACCTTGCGCAGCGTCGGTGCATGGGGCGGAGCTTCGGGTCTCGCGCGCTTTCAGCGTCCACGCCCCTCTTCTTCCCGCGCGGCGTCCCGAAGATGGTGTCCGATGGCGGGAAAACGACTGCGGATGGCGGGAAAACAGCTGCGGATGGCGGGAAACTTCTGAAGATGGCGGGAAACGGCTCTTGATGGCGGGAACCTTCACCACGGCAGGTATGACTGTCTTTTGAAGGCACGCAGTACTCGGTGGTTGCGGGCACGAAATCCTGCCGACTACACCAAAGTTGATGCGCCCCCTGGGCCGAGTGTGCACGTGTGTGGGATACCCGGAGCCGGGTCTCTGGGGGTTGTAGTCTCCGTGGCGGCGACCCGGTCCCGTGGCTCAGGGTGGTCAAACCAGTGGCAGTCTTTATAGGGTTTTTGTGGTTTAATGTCCGACTACGCCACCCGTGGATTGCGGTCAGGATGTACCGCCGCTGCGAGGCAGTCCGCTGAAGCTGGTGTGGTGTGTGCAGCTAAAGATGGGATAACTCCCCACGGGAAGAGTATGGCCTCAGGGCAGGGAATGTGGATGATGGGAGTGATGGTGCACGGGCGTCCCAGTACTAGTAGTGCTGTATGCGGTGAGAAAGCAGGAACGACTCAGAGTCTTTGCACTGCAGTTCAGGGTCTTTACTGATGATATTAAGGCAGACCCTCCCGGGAGTACTGGCTAGCATAAGGGGCCTGGTCAGTCTGCGAGCAATCAGGAGTTCCCCTGGCCAGGTGGAGTTGTAGGCCTCCCCGTCTATCTGCACTCTTCCTGGCTACCTTGCTGTAAGCAAGTGGAAGTAGCCCACGTCCCTGAGAATACCATGTGGTGCTCATCCGTATGGCTGGTGACTTGGGGCCTTCTGATAGCCTCCGCTCCTCGATGGCGGTGCTGGTCCCTTCCTTGTGACTGAGCCTCCGGGCTTCTATGGCCAGAGGACCTGGAATCCCCTGCCAGCTGGTTTCTGCTGCTGGACTTACGAGGTTCCCACAGCCTCGGACTCCGTTGTCCGGTCGTAGTCTCTTCAGCCAGGACGAGCAATATCTGCTTCCAGTCCCTGGCACTCAGCTCCTACTCCTACAGAGCTCCTAGCTGTCTCTTGCCCTGTGTCTGGAACTTCACTCCAGGCTCTGACTGACTAACCCCGCCCCAGATCCAGTTTATATAGGGCAGGTTCCTCCCCTATCTGGCCTGGGACAGGAGATGTTGCATGTTTAAGGGCTCCTGACCAGGAAACCTCCCACCTGCTCTCAGACGTAATATTTCTATTACTGTGGTAACCAGACCCCTGGGGTGCCACATACGCATGCGTGGCCTCTGCTCCAGTCATTGTCCATGGGACTGCTGAGTGCTGTGCACCTCCGCTCCACTCAGTACAGGGCTGCAGTGCCTCGTTATCAGAGTTTCAAAGCCCTGATCTTGGTATCGCTTGGGTCCCAGAGGTCAGCTTTCCAACAGTCAGCAAATTATTCCCTATTCTATGGATAGTGGACAAATTGATTTTGGGGAATAATCCTTTAGCTTTTTCTTTTATAAAATTAGGCAATCAAATACATAAGTGTTAAACATCCTCCTGCTCTAGCATCACCAATAGTCCTAGCTCATCAGCCTTAACTTTACAAAACTGATGCTGTGCTACAGAGTTGAATATAAAGATTAGCAGGAACCTGGTCTAGTGGCTATGTTGGTAGTCTGTGACCACCAGATCAGATACCCTGCCCACCTCCTACTACCTTCTGATATACCCAGCACATGTTCTGATTAGTAGGCCTGGTGCAACACTGACATCAGAGAGTTTTATTAGTAAGAAGAAGTGACAGAGATGCTGGCAGGTAGGAGAAGTATAGCAGAGCTCGGGTCCAACGGCCATAGGCTACTGATGTGAGATCTGACCCAGCAACAATGAACTATCGATATGACCACTGGAACAGCATCTGGCAAATCATTTTACTAACATTCCATACTGTAGAAAAGTAAACAAAAATTATGGGGATCACTGGAGTAGCAGTGCCAGAATGGTGGTGGATTTGGCAGGTGAATATTGATATTGATTAAATTTCATTACCTCGCTGTGACAGTTGATTGTCTGGCCAGAATCATCATTGTCATTTTCACTCTGACTGTCAGCCTTGTCCTCAACTCTATGTTCCCTTCAACATCCACCTGCAGCTGCTCATCATCCTTCTATTCCTCCCCCTCTTCCTTTAAATCCTGCTGCATTTAACATAGACCTTGAGAGTCCCCAACAGACATAGGATGGTGCTGAATATGTGCAAGTTGTTGTTCTTCCTCCATACCCTCTTCCATTCTGGTGATTTTTTTCTAGGATAAATATGAATGAGATTACATAATTGATTATACACTTGTCCCTACTGACAACTTTTGTCACCTCATCAAAGGGCTTCAGTAGGCGATATGCATCCCTCATCAGCTACCAATGGCAGATGTCAGAGTAACACACACTCAAGTTTGGCTGCGGCATGATGTAATCTGTCACTGCTTTACGCTGCTCATACAGAGGCTCCAACATATGTAGTGTTGAATTTCAGTGGGTTGCCATGTTCCAAATCAGATGGTGCTCTGGCAGAGCCAGTATGGCTTGCTTTGCCACATAAGAACAGTTGAAATAAGATGATACTTTCATGTACATAGCCATCACTCTCCTCCAGCAGATATTTGTGAAAGAAATGTTGAATTATTAAATTCAGGATGTGGGCCATGAAGGAGCACAAGTTACTTTGCCCAACCATAAGGCAGTCAGAATATTCCAGGAATTGTCGCTCACAATAATTCTCTGTTGTAGTTCATGGGGAACCACTGTATGGCTTTTGCATCCCAGGGTTTCAAGTTGAAAAACTGCTTAGTAGCGCTTTATTTTGCATGAGCAAAATGAGTGAGGTTGGTCTGTGGAATCAACATTGTACCCTGTGGCTGTTGGGAATAAGGTAATGTCTGTTGAGTAGGATCTGGAGTAGAAATGAGCGGATCTTTTAAAATTCAAAATCAATGACTTCACAGAATTTCCCCCCCAAAATTTGTCCTGCGGTGAATATGCACAAAACACATAATTAAAAAGCCTCTAATTGCCTGGAAAATTTGTGTAGAACACTGAGTTCTTCTTGGAGTCAATTGAACATATTTTGAGCTCTGTAATGCAAACACAGGCTATATAATATTGAAAACAGATGGGAGTCAGAGGTAACCTATACCTAAATTGTCTAAATGGTCTAAAAAACGGTCTAAAAATGTTATATTTGTGGGAAGATGCATAGCGGTTGTTCATAGACAGGCATTTTACACAGTTGGGTACAACAATTATCCCTGTTTGGGGGGTATTAAGTACTTTTCTTAATGAAGAAGTGATTTTTTTATAAGCTGTCCAAAATGTATCCCTTTAATAGGGAGACAAAAAAGTAATGGCTTCTCAACAGTAGTGAAATAAATCCTTTTTTTGAGGTGCTCTATTAGTTTGCTAATCACAGGGGCTTTTTATCAAGCCAAAAGTTATCCGCTTATTTCTGATGACAAAACTGTGCCTTGTTTTGAATGTGAAGAAGTTCTGGCTTGTTGTCATCAAGACAAATAAAAAATTAACACTATATTCAGAGCAGTTTTTTAAGGGTACAAAAACATGAGAGAAAATTTCCCAGTCAAGCACTATTAAACAGTGAACAGACATGAGGTCTGTGGCTGGCGTGACTGTGAAGTGGCCGTGAGAGATGCAGCACAGTAGAGAATTAGGACGGGGCAGGCAAGGAGATGCTTGGCTGTTTAGGGCCAGCAGCAGCAGCCCCATTAGCTGTGGTACTACAGTGTAGATGACATGTTGAACAGTGAGTAGATGCCCCACAGAGTGTTGTCCATTGGCATTGGCAACAGCAGAACAGTGTAGATGACAGTCAGTGGACAGACAGACACAGGCAGATACTATGAGTCGTTGGTGCATGAAAGTGCACTGATCCATGCCTGATGCATTTGACAAATGTTAGATTTCCATGCTTGTGGTAGATGACTTGGTCTGTTTTGGTGTGACAAATCCACTGACCAAACTGAATAACCTGTCTGACATGACACTGGAGGTTGGACACGATGATACTCCCATAGTGAATGGGGCCAGTTCTTGCCACAGATCCAATTTGTTGACACCGAAATCCATGGGATTGGGGATCAAAAGATCTGCCTGAGAAGGAACACAGTCTAGGTACTACTGAACCTGGCTGTTCAGATGGTGCATTTGTGTTTTCTGAGGTGTTGCTTTTGTATATCAGAGATGTATAATTCTCAATCACACACTTAGTGGTGGTGATGATTTTTATGCCATATTTAGTTAATATATTCCTTATGTAGCTGATGCGCCCCCTGGGCCTGTGTTGTGCAGGGGAACCCGGAACCGGGCCTGTAGTAGGATGCTGGGGGTTGTAGTCTCCGTGTGGCGGTGACCCGGTCCGTGCCCAGGGTGGTCAAACCAGTGGCAGTCTTAATGTATAGCAAATGTCCGACTACGCCACCCGTGGATTGCGGTCAGTGGGGACCGCCGCTGCGCTGCAGACCGCTGAAGCTGATGTTGTTTGCGCAGCTGAGTATGGGATGACTCCCCACGGGAGAAGTATTGCCTCAGGGCAGCTAATGTGGATGATGGTGGTGATGGTGTGAGTGTCCCAGTACTGATGGTGCTGGTGCGGCGAGGAACCACAGAGACATGCAGTTGCAGTTTTCAATGCTTTACTCACAGTTCTTTATCAGGTCACTTGTGCGCAGTTAGGACCGCCCGAGTCATGCTGCGTCCACCAGGTGAGGGACTCGGTCAACTCCCAGGCAATTCCGGAGTGTGGTTCAGAGCTCCTTTCTCTTTCCTTTCTCTGGCCGTCCCCACCAGTGACCCACCTTTGTCCAGCTTCCTCGGGCCTTCTGTTGGCGAAACCTCTCTCCGGTTTCCCTGACCCTATACGGTATGCCTTTCTGGTGGATGTAGTGAGGGGTCGCACCAAGATGTGGTAACAACCTCCGGTCTTTGGCTGAGGAATCTGTTGCCTCCACCAATTTGGGTTCCGGTACCCTGTTCTGCCAACCCTTCACCCTGTATCTCCTCTGGGCATATGGGGTTCCTTCTGTCCTCGTGTCTCTGGGCCTTTCTCTGTGTTCCTTGCTTCCTTTCTCCTCTGTTCCAGTTCCTTTCCTACTTTCCTTTCTGTTCTTTCTTCTCTCTCTCTCTCTCTCTCAGGCTCCAGCCTCCTGACAAGGCCTGCCTGCAGAGCAGAGCCCATGCAGGGGCTATGCTTCCTGTCTTCTCCTCAGACTGTCTCCACTGAACTGAACTGGACTGAACTGAACCCTGTTCTAAGATGGTGCCCACCTTATATACCTCCTTCTGACACCCGAGCCCAGGTGACTAGCAACCAATGGGCTCCTGCCTATGCCCAGAGACCCACCCCTATCTGCTCCTACACCACTGGGTTTTCCTTTCCCCGCCCCACTCCAGCCAGGGACAGATGCTATCGTGCCTGCACTTCTGTCTAGTGGGAGCACCGTTGAGCTGTCCCTCGGAAATGGGGTGTGTGTGGTGCATGCAGCTAAACGAGTCCTGGTCCACACTCCATCCTTACCCGGGAGTGGAATATCACATCTCTGGTCTGAGGTGCAATACCCCTGTAGCAGCCGAGCCCTCGGGGTGCTACATAGCCCTATCGCCAAAGCCATTTATTATCCCTATCCACCTTTGTGTATGCTCCTTTTCATGCCTGTCATGCCTATTGTATTATTTTTATTTTTATACATCATATTCTTTTTATTCATTACAATAACAGTTATTTATTTGTATTTATGTCTGGCATTTTTTCCTATCTCTTTTTTCTTCCATTTTTAATCTGGTACATCAGCACTGAAGTAGTACATGACAATCGCATTAGGCCTTTATCTTTCCCTATCCTGTGTGCTTTGAGCGTTTCTATCCCTATACAGTTCAGGCATAAAAAAACGTTCTTTGGTCGGCTTCTATGTTTTATACTGCATGTGATAGTCAACCTGAATGGTTGTGATACTGTGATCGGATGGCTGCAAGGCATTATGGGGAAGAATGCTTTGCCACGGCAGATGCCATTAGCCCATTCACCCCATACAGTATATGTGAAATTGCGTTGGCATTTTTTCTTTAATTGGGAACTGTGAATCTTGTTGCAGATTGTTCGAATTCACATGAAATTGTGGATTTGAGGAAATTCGACTCAATCTCAGTCTTCCACTGATCAATTAGCTTGTATGTAATCTGGAGGAAAAAACTAATGAACGGAAATGGAAACAGGCATTGCTCCCAGTCGTGGAGGCTTCACGACAAGACATGAGCAGATCTTTTGAAATTTGAATTGACTGGCTTCACAGAATTTTCCCTCAAATTTAATTTGCTGTGAATAAATTTGCGTAAATCTCGACACTGCAAGCGTGTAATTGCCGGGAAAACACATGTGGGAGAGAGGAGAGAAAGAGGACCTTGCTGACCACAACAGCTTAAACATAGGAGAGAAAGAAAAGGGACCCCACTGAGCTAATACTCTACTCTACTCTACTCTACTCTACTCAAGACCCCCCCACTTTCCACACTTATAGAAATATACGGGCCATTAACAACCAAAAATTTATGAAAAGGTTGCAATCATCATTGGCCCCAATCTCCTCCCTCTCATGTCCCGACTCTGCATTGAAGCATTATAACGAAATAATGCTATGCGCCCTGGATGAAGCCGCACCTCCTACACAAAGAACAATTCTTCATAGATGGCGACAACCCTGGCACACGCCTCAAACACGTCTTCTCCAGTGGTGCTCCAGGTGCGCTGAAAGGCTGTGGAGAAAATCTAATCTGCCCGAAGATTTCCTCCATTATAAATTTATGCTGAAAACATATAACTCTGCGCTTCACCTCTCCAAACAAACCTACTTTAACAACCTCATAATCTCACTTTGCAATAATCCTAAACGACTCTTTGACACGTTTCATTCTCTCCTCAATCAAACAGCACAGGTCTCGATCACCGACCTCAGCGCAGACGATCTGGCCAATTATTTCAAAGAAAAAATTGACCATATCCGTCAGGAAATTTTCTCCCAATCCCCAAACGTTTTGCATGCTCTCCCCCGCCACATTGTATCTTGCTCACTTTCTAATTTCGAACCAGTCACGGAAGATGAAGTGATCAGACTCCTTGCATCTTCTCGCCCTACTACCTCTACCAGTGACCCTATTTTCTCACATCTCCTTCAGTCCCTTGCTCCAGCTGTCACCACTCACCTAACTATAAAATTTTCAACCTCTCCCTCTCATCTGGTATCTTTCCCTCTTCTTTTAAACACGCCAGCATACATCCATTACTTAAAAAACCATCCCTTGACCTGAACTGCACGGCCAACTACAGACCTGTTTCTAATCTTCCCTTTATCTCTAAACTCTTGGAACGCCTTGTCCATTCCCGTCTAATCCGCTATCTCTCAGACAACTCTCTTCTTGACCCTTTACAATCTGGATTCCGCTCTTTACATTCTACTGAAACTGCCCTCACTAAAGTCTCTAATGATCTACTAACAGCTAAATCTAATGGTCACTATTCCCTGCTGATTCTCCTGGATCTCTCTGCAGCATTCGACACTGTGGATCACCAGCTCCTTCTCTCTATGCTCCGCACTGTCGGCCTCAAGGACACTCTTCTCTCCTGGTTCTCCTCCTATCTCTCTGACCGCTCCTTCTCTGTGTCTTTCGCCGGCTCCTCCTCCTCCTCCTCTCTCCTTCCCCTTACTGTAGGGGTTCCTCAAGGATCAGTCCTAGGCCCCCTTCTTTTCTCCTTATACACCGCTCCCATTGGACAAACAATCAGCAGATTCGGTTTTCAGTACCATCTATATGCTGATGACACCCAATTATACACCTCTGTTTCGGACATCACCCCTGCATTACTACAAAAGACCAGTGATTGTCTTTCTGCTGTGTTTAACATTATGTCCTCCCTCTATCTAAAACTGAATCTGTCAAAAACTGAACTACTCGTATTTCCTCCCTCCACTAACCTACCTGTGCCCGATATTGCCATTTCCGTTTGTGGCTCAACCATTACTCCCCAGCAACAAGCACGCTGTCTTGGGGTAATTTTTGACTCAGATCTTTCCTTCACTCCTCACATCAAATCACTCGCTCATTCATGTCATGACTCGGCAAAAACTCTTACTGTCGCTCTTATTCATTCTCGTCTGGACTACTGCAACTCTCTACTTATCGGGCTCCCTCTTACTAAACCCTCCCCTCTCCAATCCATCCTTAACGCAGCAGCTAGGATTATATTCCTCACCAACCGCTACACCGATGCCTCTTCCCTGTGCCAGTCATTGCATTGGTTAACCATCCAATATAGAGTTCAATTTAAACTTATTATGCTTACCCACAAAGCGCTCCATGCTTCAGTACCCCCCTACATCTCCTCCCTTGTCTCAGTCTACCATCCTACCTGTGCCCTCCATTCTGCCAATGACTTAAAACTAAAATCCTCCATAATCCGAACTTCCCACTCCCGTCTCAAAGATTTCTCGCGTGCTGCGCCAATTCTTTGGAATGCATTACCCAGGACAGTTCGATTAATTCCCAATACCCACAGTTTCAAGCGGACCCTAAAAACCCATTTCTTTAGACTGGCATATCGCCTCCACACACTATCTGTCCATCCCAGTTGTCCGTCCAAGTTTTCCCTCATATTAAAATCTTCTTCAATTTCAGGTTCATACCAACCATGCACATAATAGCCTCGGTCAGGACTGCACACACACTGGCAGGGGACCAGTCCATGTATTATTTATCCTATTTAGTATATCAAGGCTGCATTATACAATATATGTACATTCTACCTTTTGCGTCTCCCCCATTTCCTCATAGACTGTAAGCTTGCGAGCAGGGCCCTCACTCCTTTCGATATGAGTTATGTTAATTCTGTATTGTAGTATAAGTCCCCCCTAAAATTTGTAAAGTGCTGCGGAATAAGTTGGCGCTATAAAAATAAAAATTATTATTATTATTATTATTATTACTGCAGAGGAGGAGATAACCCCATTGATCATAAGAATTTACACTCTATAGGAGAGAGAGAGGACACTGTTGACCATAAGAGCTTACAATATAGAGGAGAGAGAAATAAAAAGGACCTCGCTGATCATAAGAGCTTACACTCTACAGGAAAGAGGGAGAGGACCCCACTGATCATGAGCACTGCATACATCATACACTGCAGGAGTACAGTGTCCATTTTAGGACATGAATGATCAGATATCAAAATCAAACATCAGAATGATGTCAGTGATTCTGACAAGTGATCCTCACAAGTGATCCTGTGATCCTGACAAGTGACTTTGATAAGTGACTTTCACATCTGACTTTGATAAGTGACTTTTACAACTGTAATAATAAAAAGTCACTGTTTGCTGATGAGACTTGAACACAAGATTCTGTGCCCAGAAGCCAGAGCACTAACCACTGAGCTATAAAATCAGTTGAAAATCAAGATCAGTTGCATTGTCAACGGATCTACGGGAAAAGGTAGTTGAACTGTATAACACAGGAAAGGGATAAAGAAAGATATCCAAGGAATTGATAATGCCAGTCAGCAGCGTTCAAACTGTGCTTAACAAATGGAAAATCAGGGGCCCTGTAAAAACCAAACCACGGTCAGGTAGACCAACAAAAATTTCGGCCACAACTGCCAGGAAAATTGGTCGGGATGCAAAGAAAAGCCCACAAATAACATCAGCTGAAATTCAGGACTCTCTGAAAACTAGCGGTGTGGCTGTTTCAAGATGCACAATAAGGAGGCACTTGAAGAAAAATGGGTTGCAGGGTCGAGCCGCCAGAAGAAAGCCATTACTGGGCAAATGCCACAAAGTATCTCGCCTGCAATATGCCAAACAGCACAGAGACAAGCCTCAAAACTTCTGGATCAAGGTAATTTGGAGTGATGAGACCAAAATTGAACTTTTTGGCCACAACCATAAACGTTACATTTGGAGAGAGGTTAACAAGGCCTATGATGAAAGGAACACCATTCCTACAGTAAAGCACGGAGGTGGATCGCTGATGTTTTGGGGATGTGTGAGCTACAAAGTCACAGGAAACTTGGTAAATGTTGAAGGAAAGATAAATGCAGCACGTTATCAGCAAATACTGGAGGCAAATTTGTACTCATCAGCCCGGAAGCTGCGCATGGGACATACTTGGACGTTCCAACATGACAACGATCCAAAACACAAGGCCAAGTCGACCAGTCATTGGCTACAGCAGAACAAAATGAAGGTTCTGGAGTGGCCATCTCAGTCTTCTGACCTCAATATCATAGAGCACTTTGGGGAGATCACAAGTGCACAGTTCATGCTAGACAGCCCAGGAATTTACAGGAACTGGAGGCTTTTTGCCAAGAAGAATGGGCAGCTTTGCCATCTGAGAAAATAAAGAAACTCATCCACAACTACCACAAAACACTTCAAGCTGTCATTGATGTTAGAGGGGGCAATACACGGTATTAAGAACTGCTGTATGTGAATTTTTGAACAAGGTCATTTGGATGTTTTCGGTTGTCATTAAGATTTAAAAAAGAGAAAACACAGTAGCTTGACAATAAATGGCTTCACCCAACCAATAACCAAGAGTGGAGAAAAACTTTTTTTGTTATCATTCATATTCTCTGAAACAAGGCCAAGAAAGCAAAAATTCTGCCAGAGTATGTAAACTTTTGAGCACAACTGTATATACACTGTGTTCCAAATTATTATGCAAATAATATTTTCTCAGATTTTCCCAAATTACCTATATGAATTGCAGTCATTGTAATTTTCTAGTCAAATAACAGAGTACAATTGAAAGGTTTTTGTACAAACTGCCTATGATAACAGTATATTTTTAAAAAAATAAAAAACTCAAACTGCACTCAAAATGCATGTTCCAAATTATTATGCACAGCAGAGTTTTCAACCTTTTCATTTTAATAAAGAACAAAAAATTGTCATTTTTGAAATTATAAGCATTAGCAGGTTATTACAAACTGAAATCAAACAGTTTTCAACTCAAAACTTTATTCTAGGTGATGTTACATTTGCACATAGGACCCCTTGTTTGAAAGGAGCTTCTGAACTCTCTCGTCCATTGAATTTGTCAGGTTTTGGATGGTTTCTGCTTTAATTGTTTTGCATGAGGACAGAATACCCTCCCAGAGCTGTTGCTTAGATGTGAACTGCCTCCCGCCATCATAGACACTCCTTTTGATGATGCTCCAGAGGTTCTCAATGGGGTTGAAGTCAGGGGAGCATGGGTGCCACACCAATAGTTTGTCCCCTTTTATGCCCATAGCAGCCAGAGATGCAGATGTGTTATGTGCAGCATGAGACGGGGTATTATCATGCATGAAATGATCTCGATGGTCCAGATGGATGGAGTGGAAGATGGCTGGTTGATGGACACCCCATGCAAACACGGCTACGGCGCTAACAAGGAGGAGGTGGAGTAATGTTTTGGGCTGGAATCATGGGGAGAGAGATTGTTGGCCCTTTTAGGATCCCTGAAGAGGTAAATATGAACTCCATAATGTATGTTGAGTTTTTCAAACAGCACTTCCTTCCATGGTTCAAGAAGAAGAACCGTGTATTCCGCAGCAAAATCATTTTCATGCATGATAATGCCCCGTCTCATGCTGCACATAACACATCTGCATCTCTGGCTGCTATGGGCATAAAAGGGGACAAACTTATGGTGTGGCACCCATGCTCCCCTGACCTCAACCCCATTGAGAACCTCTGGAGCATCATCAAAAGGAGTGTCTATGATGGCGGGAGGCAGTTCACATCTAAGCAACAGCTCTGGGAGGGTATTCTGTCCTCATGCAAAACAATTGAAGCAGAAACCATCCAAAACCTGACAAATTCAATGGACGAGAGAGTTCAGAAGCTCCTTTCGAACAAGGGGTCCTATGTGCAAATGTAACATCAACTAGAATAAAGTTTTGAGTTGAAAACTGTTTGATTTCAGTTTGTAATAACCTGCTAATGCTCATAATTTCAAAAATGACCATTTTTTTGTTCTTTATTAAAATGAAAAGGTTGAAAACTCTGCTGTGCATAATAATTTGGAACATGCATTTTGAGTGCAGTTTGAGCTTTTTATTTTTTTTTAAATATACTGTTATGATAGGCAGTTTGTACAAAAACCTTTCAATTGTACTCTAATAGTTATTTGACTGGAAAATTACAATGACTGCAATTCATATAGGTAATTTGGGAAAATCTGAGAAAATATTATTTGCATAATAATTTGGAACACAGTGTATGTATATATATACAGTATATATATACAGCTCTGGCAAAAATTAAGAGACCACTGCAAAATTTTCATTTTCTCAGATTTTTCTCTTTATAGGTATATTTTTGAGTAAAATGTAAATTGTTGTTTTATTCTATAAACTACTGATAACATGTCTCCGAAATTCAAAGCTAAAAATCGTCAAAATAATAAAAAAGAAACAGTGCTTTCAGACCTCAAATAATGCAATGAAAACAAGTTCTTATTAGTGTTGAGCGAGCACTAAAATGCTCGGGAGCTCGAAGCTCGGGCCGAGCTCACTGTGATACTCGGGTGCTCGACCCGAGCAACGAGCCCAATGTTAGTCTATGGGAGACCCAAACATTTTTGCGGCGGCTCCCCCGACAGTCTGTAGAAAGCCTAAAAAGTGCCCAAAACGATAGTGACAGTGCTCAAATGACATGGGGACAGCATGGGGTTCGCCCCTGGAAGCATTTCTGACCCCCAGGTCACTGCTGTCAACAACGTGGTCAGAGGTATTAAGCCACTTTTACAGGCTCACAATAAAACGTTCAAAAACTAAAGTGAAAGTGCTTTCCTGTGAAATATGTTAACCCCTTAACGACCATGGGTCTTTCTGTTTTTATGTTTTCCTTTTTTAATCCCCTTCTTCCCAGAGCCAGAACTTTTTTAATTTTCGTTCAATATGGCCATGTGAGGGCTTATTTTTTGCGGGACGAGTTGTACTTTTAAACACCATCACTGGTTTTACCATATCGTGTGCTGGAAAATGGGAAAAAAAATCCAAGTGCAGTGAAACTGCAAAAAAATGCAATTCCACAGTTGTTTTTTGGGTCCTTTTTTTACCTCGTTCACAGATTGCTAAAACTGACCTGCCATCATTATTTTCCAGATCGTTACGAGTTCATAGACACCAAACATGTATAGGTTCTTTTTTATTTAAGTGGTGAAAAAAAAATCCAAAGCTTGCTAAAAAAACAAAAAAAAATGACGCCATTTTCCGAGACCCTTAGCTTCTCCATTTTTCGGGATCTGGGGCCAGGTGAGGGCTTATTTTTTGCGTGCCGGGCTGACGTTTTTATTGATACCATTTTGGGGTAGATCCGATGTTTTGATCGCCCGTTATTGCATTTTATTGCAAAGTTGTAGCGACCAAAAAAACTTAATTCTGGAGTTTAAAATTTTTTTCTCGTTACGTCGTTTACTGATTGTATTAATTCTTCTTTTATATTGATAGATCGGGCGATTCTGAACGCGGCGATACCAAATATGTGTATGTGTTTTTTTTTTATATATATATATATTATTTTGAATGGGGCGAAAGGGGGGTGACTTGAACTTTTATATATTTTTTATTTTTTTTATTTTTTTAAAAACTTTTTTTTTACACTTTCTGCTTGCTTCTATAGTCTCCAGAGGAGACTAGAAGCAGCAGTTGTCTGCTTCTACTGCATACAAGCGATGAGCAGATCGCTTGTATGCAGGAGAAATGCTCACTTGCTATGAGCGCTGACCACTAGGTGGCGCTCATAGCAATTGAAACATGACAACCACAGGCGTCTGCTGCAGACCCTGAGTTGTCATGTCCACCCATTGGTGACCCGCGATCACGTGACGGGGTCACTGATGGGCGGGGCTTAGAACTCCCGGAAGCGCGAGTTAAATGCCACTGTCAGAGATTTAACATGTTAACAGCCGCGGGTGGATTGCGATTCCAATAATCAGCTGACATGTGCTCGCTTCAGTGCGGGCTCACCGCCGGAGCCCCCGCTGAACCGGCCTTCCAGACCTGGTGCGTACTATTACTGACCAGGTCGGAAAGGGGTTAAGGAACATCCTTTCCAGGGTAAAGACTTGTGTATAAGGTAAAATAAATAACCAAAAACAAAAATACTCCTCCACACCTTGGGCTATGTTCACAAGTAGCATTTTTTATGCATTTTTGCACGTTTGTATTGCTTTCAACCGTGACAAATACATTCACCGGGAAATGTCATTTTAACATTTTACAACCTTATCTGGCCATGTGCTGTGTGACACATGCATACAGTGCTAAAAAGACATGGGAACAGCATGGGGAAGACCCCTGGAAGCATCTCTGACACCCAGGTCACTGTCTAAAAGTTTGCCCATCAGAAGTGATCCTTGCCACATCAGAAGATGCAGACTTGCAACTATCCTCATGCAAGTCCTTGTCCCAGGGCAGTGTTCAATTGTACCTCCCCCATTCCTTGCAATACAAGCGCAAGTATGCAGCCTGCCACCCACCCACCCCCAGGCTGCAATACCATACTGCTAGCTTGCTTGCACTTGAAATTGGGCCTTTTAGGCATGTGGAGGTAGAATCTGGCCACCACGTCATGGCTGCGTCGGTAGCCTGGTATTCATACTCAGTCCCCAGCCGCCCGGCGGCCGGGTGTCCACGCTTGGTCCCCAGCCACCAGGAGGCGGCCGGGTGTCCATACTCAGTCCCCAGCCGCCCCGCGGCCGGGTGTCCACACACAGTCCCCAGCCGCGTGGGGGTGGCCAGGTGTCCATAAACGGTCCCCAGCCGCCCCTATTTGTCCCGGTGCGCCTTATACACAAGCGCGCATACCAAAACATTACCTGTGCCCTCCCCAGTGCATTTAGTGGGAAGGACAGCCTAACCACAAACACGTGGACAAGTGAATGTGGCCAGGAATGGTCCATCTCACTGACGCCTTCACACTGGGTTAATATTGTGGAAGCCGGGACACAGTTGGACACTGGGATGCAACACGTCCTCCAGACATAGAGGATTGCGGGTCCTGGGTCAATCAGGCTTCAACACAAAGTTCAGAAGGTAAACAGCAGCAGTAGTCGGCCTCCTACACAACGAGTATATTATTCATGATCATGAGGCCATCCACCTCCTTAGCTTTCTGTTCCTTGGAATGCAAGCGCATGTATGTAGTAGCAGCTAGGCCTGAGGTGGTCAGCGTTTTGGCGCATATTCTACCTCCTTCGAGGATTGCTGGATGTTTTCCTGCTACTATCCCAGTTCTATGACTCCCGTTAAAACAAAGCTTCAGGTGATGAGTGATGGATGAGGTGGTGGCAAAGGAGAAAGAGCAGGAGGAACAGGGACCATTCACATCAATATCAGGCCAGCCAACCACACATGTCTTGTAGGATATGTTTCTGTACCAAAAGGAGCGGTTCAGCTACACAGTTATAAGGCATACAGTGAATGCAATGCCTACCAAAAATTTCGAGGCACTCCAATGCCCCTTGGAAGTGACATGGAGGTCAGAGGGCCTTAACTAAACCGTTTTTTCCATTTATAGCAACTGGGTCTCCTGTACACTGTTGGCCTAAGCAGGGAATGGAAGGCTTTCCAAAAATTATTAGGCACTGCAATGCCCCTTGAAACAGACGTGGATTACAGCGTATTAAAAACCTTCTACCCATTATTGGGGAGTGGGTCTCCCTTAGTGTTCGCCTATGCATTGAAAAGCAAAAGCTGACAAAAATTAGGAGGAAATGCAATGCCCGTTGCAAGAGTCGTGGAGGTTAGAGGTAATTAAAAACAACATGTCAATGCCCCTTGGAAGAGCTGTGGAGTTCAGAGTGGTTTAACAAGACGGTTTTAATGCCCCTTAGAAGAGACGTGGAGTTCAGAGTGGTTTAACAAGACAGTTTTAATGCCCCTTGGAAGAGATGTGGAGGTCACAGTAGCTTAACAAGATGGTTTTAATGCCCCTTGGAAGAGACGTGGAGTTCAGAGTGGTTTAACAAGACAGTTTTAATGCCCCTTGGAAGAGTGGTGGAGGTTACAGTGGAATAAAAAGACAATATCAATGCCCCGTGGAAGAGACGTGGAGGTCACAGTAGCTTAACAAGACGGTTTTAATGCCCCTTGGGAGAGTGGTGGAGGTCGCAGTGGAATAAAAAGACAATATCAATGCCCCTTGGAAGAGTGGTGGAGGTTACAGTGGAATAAAAAGACAATATCAACGCCCTGTGGAAGAGACGTGGAGGTCACAGTAGCTTAACAAGACGCTTTTAATGCCCCTTGGAAGAGTGGTGGAGGTCGCAGTGGAATAAAAAGACAATATTAAAGACCCTTGGAGGAGACGTGGAGGTGACAGTAGCTTAACAAGATGATTTTAATGCCCCTTACAAGAGCCATGCAGTACAGCATATTAAAAACATTATTCCCATTATTGGGGAGTGGGTCTCCCATAGTCTTTGCCTATGCCTTCCAAGCAAAAGCTGCCAAAAATTAGGAAGGGGGAACTTGCAATGCTGGCAACATGGACCACGGTCACCCTGGTGGTATAGTGGTCGTGGAGGCTGAAGATAAGGAGAAGAGCAAAAAACAGCCGAAATGAGGAAGCGTATACCCATGTGTGGGTGTGAAGTGATGCATGGGAATACACCTCCCGAAATAACACAGTGGATTTGACTTTATGTTACTCTGCTGTCATTTGGTGGTGATGAGAAGTCTGGCCCAATCCAGCCCTTGTTCATTTTGATAAGGGTCAGCTTGTCAGCATTGTCAGTTGACAGGCGAGTGCGCTTATCAGTTATAATTCCCCCAGCGGCACTAAAAACACGCTCCGATAACACGCTAGCGGCAGGGCAGGCCAGGACCTCCAAGGCATACAGAGTAAGTTCATTCCAAGTGTCCAGCTTGGATAACCAATAATTAAAAGGCACAGAGGAATCACGGAGGACACTGGTACTCCCTCACCATCTTTTGAAACTTTCCACTCCTTGTGAGAGTACCCTGCGCCTCAGGGCCTGTAAGCTGGGCAGGTCTCAGAAAACTGTCCTAGAACATTGACAGTGTTCCCCTGCCTCTGCTGGATTGGAGTTGCGTCTCTCTCGCCTGTATGCCTTAGTTGGGCAGCGAACTGTGACCTCTGCCGCTACCGTGTTCAGATGGGAATTTTTTTAATAGTTCTGCAGCAAGGGCCTTCTGGTACTGCCCCATTTTTGTAGACCTCTCCAACTCAGGAATAAGAGAGTGAAAGTTCTCCTTGTAGAGGGGGTCTAAAAGTGTCATCAACCAGTAATGACTGTCACCCAACATTTTGACAATGCGAGGGTCACGGTTAAGGCAGCGCAACATAAAGTCAGCCATGGGTGCCAGACTGGTAACGGGCAAGATTTCCGTGTCCTCACCAAGATGACGACTGATAGTGTTGAGCGATCACTAAAATGCTCGGGTGCTCAAAGCTCGGGCCGAGCTTACCGTGATACTCGGGTGCTCGACCCGAGCAACGAGTCCAATGTTAGTCTATGAGAGACCCGAGCATTTTTGCGGCAGCACCCCCGGCAGTCTGTAGAAAGCCTAAAAAGTGCCCAAAACGATATTGACAGTGCTCAAAAGACATGGGGGCAGCATGGGGATCGCCCCTGGAAGCATTTCTGACCCCCAGGTCACTGCTGTCAACAACGTGGTCAGAGGTATTAAGCCACTTTTGCGGGCTCACAATGAAACGTTCAAAAACGAAACTGAAACGGTTTTCCTGTGAAATATGTTAAGGAATTTCCTTTCCAGGGTAAAAACTTGTGTATAAGGTAAAATAAATAACCAAAAACAAAAATACTCCTCCACACCTTGGGCTATGTTCACAATTAGCATTTTTCATGCGTTTTTGCACTTTTGTATTGCTTTCAACCGTGACAAATGCGTTCACCGGGAAATGTCATTTTAACATTTTACAACCTTATCTGGCCATGTGCTGTGTGACACATGCATACAGTGCTGAAAAGACAAGGGATCAGCATGGGGAAGACCCCTGGAAGCATCTCTGACCCCCAGGTCACTGTCTAAAAGTGTGCCCATCAGAAGTGATCCTTGCCGCATCAGAAGATGCAGACTTGCAACTATCCCCGTGCAAGTCCTTGTCCCAGGGCAGTGTTCAATTGTACCTCCCCCATTCCTTGCAATGCAAGCGAAAATATGCAGCCAACCACCCACCCACCCGCAGGCTGCAATACCATACTGCTAGCTTTCACTTGAAATGGGGCTTTTTAGTTTGGAGGAGGCCGAAGCTGGCCACTACCTCATGGCCGCTTCGGCAGCGAGGTATCCATACTATGTCCCCAGCCGCCCGGCGGCCGGGTGTCCACGCTCAGTCCCCAGCCGCCAGGTGGCGGCCAGGTGTCCATACTCGGTCCCCAGATGCCCTGATTTCTCCTGTCACCTTCCCCCACACTTTTCTTAGCCTGGCCTGCTTTAGGGCAGCATTGGACGAGCCCACCAGAGAACCAGACTCCTCCGGTGGGCCCTGGCTTCTCCATCAGGGGAGTTGAGAGTGCCTAGGTGAGGAGCATGATGATGATGATAGAAGTTAGCATTTGCTTTGTTTTCTTGGAATGCAAGCGCATGTATGTAGTAGCGGCTAGGCCTGAGGTGGTCCGCGTTTTGGCGCATATCCTACCTCCTCCGAGGATTGCTGGATGTTTTCCTGCTACTATCCCAGTTCTATGACTCCCGTTAAAACAAAGCTTCAGGTGATAAATGATGGATGAGGTGGTGGCAAAGGAGAAAGAGCAGGAGGAACAGGGACCATTCACGTCAATATCAGGCCAGTCAACCAGATATGTCTTGTAGGATATGTTTCTGTAACAAAAGGAGCGGTTCGGCTACACAGTTATAGGGCATACAGTGAGTGCAATGCCTACCAAAAATTTCGAGCCACTCCAATGCCCCTTGGAAATGACATGGAGGTCAGAGGGCATTAACTAAACCTTTTATTCGATTTATAGCAACTGGGTCTCCCGTGCACTGTTGGCCTAAGCAGTGAATGGAAGGCTTTCCAAAAATTATGAGGAACTGCAATGCCCCTTACAAGAGCCATGTGTGGCACCCCAGGGGTCTGGTCACCACAGTAATAGAGATATTACGTCGGAGAGCAAGTGGGAGGTTTCCTGGTCAGGATCCCTTAAACATGCAACATCCTCCTGCCCCAGTCCTGGGAGGGGAGAATTCTGCCCTTATAAACTGGATCTGGGGCGGGGTTGAGTGAGTCAGAGAACAGTCAGAGTCAGAGTGAGAGCAAGGGAAAGTAACAGCAAGGAGCTCTGTAGGAGCTAGGAGCTAAAGACCAGGGGCTGGAAGCTGAGCAGAGCTCGCCCTGGCAGAAGACAATAGGAACCGGACACAGGAGTCCGAAGCTGTGAGGACTTATATATCCAGCAGCAGAAACCAGCCGGCAGGGGATTTCAGGTCCTCTGGCCATAGAAGCCCGGAGGCTCAGTCACAAGCAAGGGACCAGCACCGCCGTCGTGGAGCGGAGGCTAAGAGAAGGCCCCAAGTCACCAGCCATACGGGTGAGCACTACACGGTACACTCAGGGACGTGGGCTACTTCTACCCGCTTACAGCAAGGTAGCCAGGAAGAGTGCAGACAGACGGGGAGGCCTACAACTCCACCTGGCCAGGGGAACTCCTGCTTGCTCACAGACTGACCAGGCCTCTTATGCTAGCCAGTACTCCCAGGAGGGTCTACCTTATAATCATCAGTAAAGACCCTGAACTGCACTGCAAAGACTCTGAGTCGTTCCTGCTGCGCTCGTGCACCATCACCCCCATCATCCACACTCACTGCCCTGAGGCTATACTCCTCCCGAGGGGAGTTATCCCATTCTATGCTGCGCACACAACACCAGCCCTAGCGGTCTGCCTCGCAGCGGTGGTACTCCCTGACCGCAATCCACGGGTGGCGCAGTCGGACAATTAACCTCAAAACCTAAGAAAGACTGCCATTGGTTTGACCAGCCTGAGCCACGGGACCGGGTCACCGCCACGGAGACTACAGACCCCAGACACCCGGCACCGGGTATCCCACACACGTGTACACACGGCCCAGGGGGCGCGTCACATGCAGTACAGCATATTACAAACATAAGTCCCATTATTGGGGAGTGGGTGTCCCATAGTATTTGCTTATGCCTTGCAAGCAAAAGCTGCCAAAAATTAGGACGGAGCAACTTGCAATGCCCCTTACAAGAGCCATGCAGTACAGCATATTACAAACATAAGTCCCATTATTGGGGAGTGTGTGTCCCATGGTATTTGCTTATGCTTTCCCAGCAAAAGCTGCCAAAAATTAGGATGGAGCAACTTCCAATGCCCCTTACAAGAGCCATGCAGTACAGCATATTACAAACATAAGTCCCATTATTGGGGACTGGGTCTCCCATAGTATCTGCTTATGCTTTCCCAGCAAAAGCTGCTAAAAATTAGGACGGAGCAACTTGCAATGCCCCTTACAAGAGCCATGCAGTACAGCATATTACAAACATAAGTCCCATTATTGCGGAGTGGGTGTCCCATAGTATTTGCTTATGCCTTGCAAGCAAAAGCTGCCAAAAATTAGGATGGAGCAACTTGCAATGTCCATTACAAGAGCCATGCAGTACAGCATATTACAAACATAAGTCCCATTATTGGGGAGTGGGTGTCCCATAGTATTTGCTTATGCCTTGCAAGCAAAAGCTGCCAAAAATTAGGACGGAGCAACTTGCAATGCCCCTTACAAGAGCCATGCAGTACAGCATATTACAAACATAAGTCCCATTATTGGGGAGTGGGTCTCCCATAGTATTTGCTTATGCTTTCCCAGCAAAAGCTGCCAAAAATTAGGACGGAGCAACTTGCAATGCCCCTTACAAGAGCCATGCAGTACAGCATATTACAAACATAAGTCCCATTATTGGGGAGTGTGTGTCCCATGGTATTTGCTTATGCTTTCCCAGCAAAAGCTGCCAAAAATTAGGATGGAGCAACTTCCAATGCCCCTTACAAGAGCCATGCAGTACAGCATATTACAAACATAAGTCCCATTATTGGGGAGTGGGTCTCCCATAGTATCTGCTTATGCTTTCCCAGCAAAAGCTGCTAAAAATTAGGACGGAGCAACTTGCAATGCCCCTTACAAGAGCCATGCAGTACAGCATATTACAAACATAAGTCCCATTATTGCGGAGTGGGTGTCCCATAGTATTTGCTTATGCCTTGCAAGCAAAAGCTGCCAAAAATTAGGATGGAGCAACTTGCAATGTCCATTACAAGAGCCATGCAGTACAGCATATTACAAACATAAGTCCCATTATTGGGGAGTGGGTGTCCCATAGTATTTGCTTATGCCTTGCAAGCAAAAGCTGCCAAAAATTAGGACGTAGCAACTTGAAATGCCCCTTACAAGAGCCATGCAGTACAGCATATTACAAACATAAGTCCCATTATTGGGGAGTGGGTGTCCCATAGTATTTGCTTATGCCTTGCAAGCAAAAGCTGCCAAAAATTAGGACGGAGCAACTTGCAATGCCCCTTACAAGAGCCATGCAGTACAGCATATTACAAACATAAGTCCCATTATTGGGGAGTCGGTCTCCCATAGTATTTGCTTATGCTTTCCCAGCAAAAGCTGCCAAAAATTAGGACGGAGCAACTTGCAATGCCCCTTACAAGAGCCATGCAGTACAGCATATTACAAACATAAGTCCCATTATTGGGGAGTGGGTGTCCCATAGTATTTGCTTATGCCTTGCAAGCAAAAGCTGCCAAAAATTAGGACGGAGCAACTTGCAATGCCCCTTACAAGAGCCATGCAGTACAGCATATTACAAACATAAGTCCCATTATTGGGGAGTGGGTCTCCCATAGTATTTGCTTATGCTTTCCCAGCAAAAGCTGCCAAAAATTAGGACGGAGCAACTTGCAATGCCCCTTACAAGAGCCATGCAGTACAGCGTATTACAAACATAAGTCCCATTATTGGGGAGTGGGTGTCCCATAGTATTTGCTTATGCTTTGCAAGCAAAAGCTGCCAAAAATTAGGACGGAGCAACTTGCAATGCCCCTTACAAGAGCCATGCAGTACAGCATATTACAAACATAAGTCCCATTATTGGGGATTGAGTGTCCCATGGTATTTGCTTATGCTTTCCCACCAAAAGCTGCCAAAAATTAGGACGGAGCAACTTGCAATGCCCCTTACAAGAGCCATGCAGTACAGCATATTACAAACATAAGTCCCATTATTGGGGAGTGGGTCTCCCATAGTATTTGCTTATGCTTTCCCAGCAAAAGCTGCCAAAAATTAGGACGGAGCAACTTGCAATGCCCCTTACAAGAGCCATGCAGTACAGCATATTACAAACATAAGTCCCATTATTGGGGAGTGGGTGTCCCATGGTATTTGCTTATGCTTTCCCAGCAAAAGCTGCCAAAAATTAGGACGGAGGAACTTGCAATACTGGCACCCTGGTGGTATAGTGGTGGTGGAGGCTGAGGATAAGGAGAAGAAGATTAAACAGCCGAAACGAGGAAGCGTATACCCATGTGTGGGTGTGAAGCGGTGCATGTGAATACACCTCCCAAAATAACACAGTGGATTTGACTTTATGTTACTCTGCTGTCATTTGGTGGTGATGAGAAGTCTGGCCCAATCCAGCCCTTGTTCATTTTGATAAGGGTCAGCTTGTCAGCATTGTCAGTTGACAGGCGAGTGCGCTTATCAGTTATAATTCCCCCAGCGGCACAAAAAACACGCTCCGATAACACGCTAGCGGCAGGGCAGACCAGGACCTTCAAGGCGTACAGAGCGAGTTCATTCCAAGTGTCCAGCTTGGATACCCAATAATTAAAAGGCACAGAGGAATCACGGAGGACGCTGGTACGATCGGCAAGGTACTCCCTCACCATCTTTTGAAACTTTCCACTCCTTGTGAGAGTACCCCGCGCCTCAGGGCCTGTAAGCTGGGCGGGTGTCAGAAAACTGTCCCAGAACGTTGACAGTGTTCCCCTGCCTCTGCTGGATTGGAGTTGCATCTCTCTCGCCTGTACGCCTTGGTTGGGCAACAAACTGTGACCTCTGCCGCTAGCGTGTTCAGATGGGAATTTTTTTAAGAGTTCTGCAGCAAAGTCCTTCTGGTATTGCCCCATTTTTGTAGACCTCTCCACCTCAGGAATAAGAGAGTGAAAGTTCTCCTTGTAGCAGGGGTCTACAAGTGTCACCAACCAGTAATGACTGTCACCCAACATTTTGACAACGCGAGGGTCACGGTTAAGGCAGCGTAACATAAAGTCAGCCATGTGTGCCAGACTGGTAACGGGCAAGATTTCCGTGTCCTCACCAAGATGACGACTGACCGTGCACTCCTCCTCCTCCTCTTCCTCCTCCCCCCTGTCCTCAGGCCACCCACGTTGAACCGACGGTATGACACTTGTACAGGTACTACCGTCTACAACGCATGATAGCAGCTCCTGTTCTTCCTCCTCCTCCTCCTCCTCTCCCTCATTGTCCCCCAATGCACGTTGGGATGAGATGAGGCTGGGCTGTGTGTAATCGCCCGCTACGGCTTCTTGATCCATCTCATCATACTCTGGCTGCAATGCCTCCTTTTTAATTCTCTGCAGAGAGCGTTGCAAAAGACAGACACGTGGGATGCTGACACTAATGATGGCGTCATCGCCACTCACCATCTTGGTGGCCTCCTCAAAGTTTGTCAGGATGGTACATATGTCAGACATCCAGGTCCACTCCTGAGGTCTTATGTGTGGAGTCTGACCTGAATATCGACGGCCTTGTTGCAGCTGGTACTCCACAACTGCTCTCTTCTGCTCACAAATCCTTTGCAACATGTGGAGGGTAGAGTTCCAACGTGTGGGGACATCACACACCAGTCGGTGTGCCGGAAGCTGCAAACGCTGCTGCAACATAGCAAGGGCGGCAGAAGCTGTAGCCGACTTGCGAAAATGAGCTGACAGGCGGCGTACTTTCACGAGCAGATCTGGCAACTCGGGGTACGATTTAAGAAACCGCTGAACCACGAGGTTAAGCACATGAGCCAGGCATGGTACGTGTGTGATCTCACCTCGCCTCAGAGCCGCCACCAGGTTACGGCCATTGTCACACACGACGATGCCGGGATGTAGGTTCAGCGGTCTCAGCCACAGATCTGCCTGCTCTTTCACAGCTGTCCACAACTCACAAGCAGTGTGAGGTTTATCACCTAAGCTTATGAGTTTCAGCACAGCCTGTTGCCGCTTGGTGGAGGCAGTACTGCAATGCTTCCAGCTTGTAACTGATGTGGTGATATCTGAGATGGAGGCTGAACATGAGGAGGAGGAGGATGCGCAGGAGCTGTACACTGTGGGGGCAACTCTGACTGACATAGGGCCCGCAATCCTCGGTGTGGGGAGGATGTGTTCCGTCCCAAGGTCCGACTGGGTCCCGGCTTCCACTATGTTTACCCAGTGTGCCGTCAGAGAGATGTACCGTCCCTGGCCACAAGCACTTGTCCATGTGTCCGTTGTCAGGTGGACTCTCCCAGTAACTGCGTTGTTGAGGGCATGGCAGATGCTTTTGGACACGTGCTTGTGTAGTGCGGGGACGGCACACTGGGCAAAATAGTGTCGGCTGGGGACCGAGTACCGAGGGACGGCCACCGCCATAAGATTGCGGAAGGATTCCGTCTCCACCAGCCTAAAAGGCAGCATTTCCAATGCAAGCAGTCGTGAAATGTGCGAATTTAGGACTGTGGCCTGTGGGGCGTTAGCTGCGAATTTCCGCTTTCGTTCAAAGGTCTGGGATATGGACAATTGAACGCTGCGGTGGGACGTGGACGTGGACGTTGATGCTGTTTCTTGAGAAACTGCCATAACAAGTGAAGACTGAGAGGAGGGGGCATCTTTACATGCAGTATGGACAGGGGATTGCCTTGCACACACAACAGGGGGTTCTATTGCACGCACAACAGTGGAAGAAGCAGTGGTGACACCCGCTGACACTGGTCGTGGACCCTGGGTTTCGCCCCACAAAGTCGGGTGCTTTGCTGCCATGTGCCTGATCATGCTGGTGGTGGTCAGGCTGGTAGTTTTGTCACCCCTGCTGATGCTGGCATGGCAGGTGGAACATATGGCCTTTTTGGGGTTATCAGCAGAGTCTTTAAAAAAGTTCCACACTCTGGAAGACCTACTGCTTGTACTGGCAACGTCCCTCGTGTTGGTGTTACGGGGAAGGGTTGCCTGCCTTCTGTCTGCGGCCACCACACTGCTTCTTCCTGCCTGTTGGGGTACTCTGCCTCCCTCCCACTGTGTGCTGCTGGCCTCACTCTGCATGTCCTCCTTCCACGTTGGGTCAGTTACTAGATCATCCACCACCTCCTCCTCTTCCGCACCACGATCCTCCTCACTTCCTGGCAATTGTGTCTCGTCATCGTCCACCTCTTGTGACAGATTGCCAACGTCGACTTCCTGTGGCCGTGGCTGTTCAAATATTTGGGCATCGCAACATGGGATCTCCTCTTCCACCACTTCAAGCGTATCAGGCGAGGGGCCCAAATATGGAAATGGACCAGTGAACAGCTCTTCAGAGTGTCCAAGTGTGGGATCACTTGCTGTCTGACGACACTCGGCATGGTGGGAGGAAGGAGCATCAGGGTGAGGAGGAGTATGCGGTCGAGACTCAAGGCTACTAAGAGTTGACCGTGTGGAAGACAGACCGGAGGTGGTGGTGCCCAGGTAACTGGAAGTATTGTCTGCTATCCAATTAATAACCTGTTCACACTGATCAGTTCTCAATACTGGTGTTGTTCTGTGGTTCCCTAGTAATTCGGTCAAGAAGTGGGAGCGAGAAGATGTGGCTGTTGGTTGTGGCACATTTTCACCTTGGCCACGGCCCCGTCCTCTGCACGAACCATCACCAGAATGTCCACTTCCACGTCCCTTGCCACGCGCCTTGCCCATTGTAAATTAAGTAAAATAGCTTACACTTGCACTATCAATGGAAAAAGGGTAATAAAGAGTAGATTAGAACCGTGGAAGAGGAAAACCACAGTTATTGTTTACTGGGGTATACCACACTTTTTTAAATAGAGATATTTGCGGCTGAACAGTAAGCGACACACTCAAACTGCTTTTTTTTTAGATACCAAAGGCCCAAAACTGGATAGTACAGCGATTTGACCCGTGGAACTGCGAAACCACACTGGGATGTCGGGCCTACACAAGACTATTTTCAACAGATATATTTTTGTGTCACAACAGTCAGGAGACACTACTGTTTTTCTTTACGGAAAAAACTACCAAAACCTGAATAATAGAGATTTTTTACCGTGGGATGGCAAAACCACAGTTATTGTTTACTGGGGTATAGCACACTTTTTTAAATAGAGATATTTGCGGCTGAACAGTGAGCGACACACTCAAACTGCTTTTTTTTTAGATACCAAAGGCCCAAAACTGGATAGTACAGCGATTTGACCCGTGGAACTGCGAAACCACACTGGGATGTCGGGCCTACACAAGACTATTTTCAACAGATATATTTTTGTGTCACAACAGTCAGGAGACACTACTGTTTTTCTTTACGGAAAAAACTACCAAAACCTGAATAATAGAGATTTTTTACCGTGGGATGGCAAACCACAGTTATTGTTTACTGGGGTATACCACACTTTTTTAAATAGAGATATTTGCGGCTGAACAGTGAGCGACACACTCAAACTGTTTTTTTTAGATACAAATGGCCCAAAAGTGGATAATACAGAGGTTTGAACCGTGAAACTGCAAAACCACACTTGTATTTCTCGGGCCTACACCAGACTATTTTCAACAGATATATTTGTGTCTGAACAATCAGGAGACACTATTTATTTTTTACGGCAAAAAATGCCAAAAGCAGGATAATAGAGATTTTTTACTGTGGAACAGCAAAACCACAGTTATAATTTACTGGTGTATACCAGGCTTTTTAAAATATATATATATTTGCGGCTGAACAGTGAGCGACACACTCAAACTGTTTTTTTTAGATACAAATGGCCCAAAAGTGGATAATACAGAGGTTTGAACCGTGAAACTGCAAAGCCACACTTGTATTTCTCGGGCCTACACCAGACTATTTTCAACAGATATATTTGTGTCTGAACAATCAGGAGACACTATTTATTTTTTACGGCAAAAAATGCCAAAAGCAGGATAATAGAGATGTTTTACCGTGGAACAGCAAAACCACAGTTATAATTTACTGGTGTATACCAGACTTTTTTGAATATATATATATATGCGGCTGAAGAGTGAGCGACACACTCAAACTGGTTTTTTTAGATACAAATGGCCCAAAAGTGAATAATACAGAGGTTTGAACCGTGGAACTGCAAAACCACACTTGTATTTCTCGGGCCTACACCAGACTATTTTCAACAGATATATTTGTGTCTGAACAATCAGGAGACACTATTTATTTTTTTACGGCAAAAAATGCCAAAAGCAGGATAATAGAGATGTTTTACCATGGAACAGCAAAACCACAGTTATAATTTACTGGTGTATACCAGACTTTTTTGAATATATATATATTTGCGGCTGAACAGTGAGTGACACACTCAAACTGTTTTTTTTAGATACAAATGGCCCAAAAGTGGATAATACAGAGGTTTGAACCGTGGAACTGCAAAACAACACTTGTATTTCTCGGGCCTACACCAGACTATTTTCAACAGATATATTTGTGTCTGAACAATCAGGAGACACTATTTATTTTTTACGGCAAAAAATGCCAAAAGCAGGATAATAGAGATTTTTTACTGTGGAACAGCAAAACCACAGTTATAATTTACTGGTGTATACCAGGCTTTTTAAAATATATATATATTTGCGGCTGAACAGTGAGCGACACACTCAAACTGTTTTTTTTAGATACAAATGGCCCAAAAGTGGATAATACAGAGGTTTGTACCGTGGAACTGCAAAACAATGCTTGTATTTCTCGGGCCTACACCAGACTATTTTCAACAGATATATTTGTGTCTGAAAAATCAGGGAGACACTATTATTTTTTTTTTTACAGCAAAAAATGCAAAAAGCAGGATAATAGAGATTTTTTACCGTGGAACAGCAAAAGCACACTTCTGTCTCTCTGGCCTACACCAGACTATTTTCAAAAGATATATTTGTGTCTGAAAAATCAGGGAGACACTATTATTATTTTTATACAGCAAAAAATGGCAAAAACAGGATAATAGAGATGTTTTACCGTGGAACATCAAAACCACAGTAATAATTTACTGGTGTATACCAGACATTTTTAAATATAAATATTTGCGGCTGAACAATGAGCGACACACTCAAACTGTTGTTTTTAGATACAAATGGCCCAAAAGTGGATAATACAGAGGTTTGAACCGTGAAACTGCAAAGCCACACTTGTATTTCTCGGGCTTACACCAGACTATTTTCAACAGATATATTTGTGTCTGAACAATCAGGAGACACAATTTATTTTTTACGGCAAAAAATGCCAAAAGCAGGATAATAGAGATGTTTTACCGTGGAACAGCAAAACCACAGTTATAATTTACTGGTGTATACCAGACTTTTTGAATATATATATATTTGCGGCTGAACAGTGAGCGACACACTCAAACTGTTATTTTTAGATACAAATGGCCCAAAAGTGGATAATACAGAGGTTTGAACCGTGGAACTGCAAAACCACACTTGTATTTCTCGGGCCTACACCAGACTATTTTCAACAGATATATTTGTGTCTGAACAATCAGGAGACACTATTTATTTTTTACGGCAAAAAATGCCAAAAGCAGGATAATAGAGATTTTTTACTGTGGAACAGCAAAACCACAGTTATAATTTACTGGTGTATACCAGGCTTTTTAAAATATATATATATTTGCGGCTGAACAGTGAGCGACACACTCAAACTGTTTTTTTTAGATACAAATGGCCCAAAAGTGGATAATACAGAGGTTTGAACCGTGAAACTGCAAAGCCACACTTGTATTTCTCGGGCCTACACCAGACTATTTTCAACAGATATATTTGTGTCTGAACAATCAGGAGACACTATTTATTTTTTACGGCAAAAAATGCCAAAAGCAGGATAATAGAGATGTTTTACCGTGGAACAGCAAAACCACAGTTATAATTTACTGGTGTATACCAGACTTTTTTGAATATATATATATTTGCGGCTGAACAGTGAGCGACACACTCAAACTGTTTTTTAGATACAAATGGCCCAAAAGTGGATAATACAGAGGTTTGAACCGTGGAACTGCAAAACCACACTTGTATTTCTCGGGCCTACACCAGACTATTTTCAACAGATATATTTGTGTCTGAACAATCAGGAGACACTATTTATTTTTTACGGCAAAAAATGCCAAAAGCAGGATAATAGAGATGTTTTACCATGGAACAGCAAAACCACAGTTATAATTTACTGGTGTATACCACACTTTTTTGAATATATATATATTTGCGGCTGAACAGTGAGCGACACACTCAAACTGTTTTTTTTAGATACAAATGGCCCAAAAGTGGATAATACAGAGGTTTGAACCGTGGAACTGCAAAACAACACTTGTATTTCTCGGGCCTACACCAGACTATTTTCAACAGATATTTTTGTGTCTGAACAATCAGGAGACACTATTTATTTTTTACGGCAAAAAATGCCAAAAGCAGGATAATAGAGATGTTTTACCGTGGAACAGCAAAACCACAGTTATAATTTACTGGTGTATACCAGACTTTTTTGAATATATATATTTGCGGCTGAACAGTGAGCGACACACTCAAACTGTTTTTTTAGATACAAATGGCCCAAAAGTGGATAATACAAAGGTTTGAACCGTGGAACTGCAAAACAACACTTGTATTTCTCGGGCCTACACCAGACTATTTTCAACAGATATATTTGTGTCTGAACAATCAGGAGACACTATTTATTTTTTACGGCAAAAAATGCCAAAAGCAGGATAATAGAGATTTTTTACTGTGGAACAGCAAAACCACAGTTATAATTTACTGGTGTATACCAGGCTTTTTAAAATATATATATATTTGCGGCTGAACAGTGAGCGACACACTCAAACTGTATTTTTTAGATACAAATGGCCCAAAAGTGGATAATACAGAGGTTTGTACCGTGGAACTGCAAAACAACACTTGTATTTCTCGGGCCTACACCAGACTATTTTCAACAGATATATTTGTGTCTGAAAAATCAGGGAGACACTATTGTTTTTTTTTTTTACAGCAAAAAATGCAAAAAGCAGGATAATAGAGATTTTTTACCGTGGAACAGCAAAAGCACACTTCTGTCTCTCTGGCCTACACCAGACTATTTTCAACAGATATATTTGTGTCTGAAAAATCAGGGAGACACTATTATTATTTTTATACAGCAAAAAATGCCAAAAACAGGATAATAGAGATGTTTTACCGTGGAACATCAAAACCACAGTAATAATTTACTGGTGTATACCAGACTTTTTTAAATATATATATTTGTGGCTGAACAGTGAGCGACACACTCAAACTGTTTTTTTTAGATACAAATGGCCCATAGAACTGCAAAACCACACTTCTATTTCTCTGGCCTACACCAGACTATTTTCAACAGATATATTTGTGTCTGAAAAATCAGAGGCACACTTTTTTTTTGGGGGGGGGGGGGGACACCAAAAGGTTAATAAGATGGGTATTTGTACATTGTGAAGGAGGAAAAAAAAAAGAGGATTTAGATAAAAAAAAAGGATTTTTCCTGGCCCCCGGAACCTGGAGCTAAGTCCAGCAATTTCAGCAACAGGAGCAGCACACAGGACTGTAATGCAGAGTTTGCTGGTATAACCACTGCGTCTCCTATACAGCCTGCCTGCCTGCCTGATATACCTGGGATGGATATTAGTCCTGAGAAGGACTGTTTGTTTGATCTGGCAGTCTTTACAGACCCTACACTAACTATTTTGCAGGATATATCTCTCCCTAAATCAGCAGCGCTGTCCCTACACTGTCTGATCCGGAGCGACTGTGTCCAAGATGGCGGCGCCCGGTTTTAAATACTCGAGGTGACGCTGTGCGGCCAGCCAATCACTGTAATGCCCACAAACAACATGGCTGCGGCATTACAGTGACTGGCTGGCAATCCCTGCATGTTCATTGGCTCTGTAAAGAGCGCCAAACATGCAGGGCGGAGACCCGAGCTCCCGCCCGAGTAACCCGGAAATACTCGGTGCTCGCCGAACATCCCGAGTAGCGTGATGCTCGGGCGAGTACCGAGCAGTGTCGAGCATGTTCGCTCAACACTAGTTCTTATTCATTTAGAAACAACAATACTCATGCTTTAACTCAGGAAGAGTTCAGAAATCAATATGTGGTGGAATAACCATGATTTTTAATCACAGTTTTCATGCGTCTTGGCATGCTTTCCACCAGTCTTTCACACTGCTTTTGCGTGACCGCTCCTGGCACAAAAATGTAAGCAGTTTTTTGTTTGATGGCTTGTGACTATCTATCTTCCTCTTGATTACATTCCAGAGGTTTTCAATGGGGTTCAGGCCTGGAGATTGGGCTGGCTACGACAGGGTCTTGATGTGGTGCTCCTTCATCCACACATTGATTGACCTAGCTGTGTGGCATTGGGCATTGTCCTGCTGGAAAAACCAGTCCTCAGAGTTGGGGAACATTGCCTGAGCAGAAGGAAGCAAGTGTTTTTCAAGCATAACCTTGTATGCTGCTTGATTCATATGTCCTAGACATATGTTATAGACTGGGACAAAGTTCTTAATCAAGGAAATACGAATAGTAAATGGGAAACCTTCAAAAGAATTCTGAATACTCAGTGCGAGAGGTATATACCGTATGGGAATAAAAGGGCCAGAAATAAGAGGAAACCAATATGGTTGAATAAGAACATAAAAGGGGCGTTAAATAGCAAAAAAGAGGCATTCAAGAGATTAAAACAGGAAAACAGCAAGGAGGCACTAATGTGTTACAAGGAAAAAACGAGAACCTGCAAAAAACAAATAAAAATAGCAAAGGAGGAAACAGAGAGACGTATTGCTAGGGAAAGTAGATCAAATCCCAAACTGTTCTTTACGTATATAAATAGTAAAAGGATTAAATCGAATAATATTGGACCGATAAAAAGTGATGAAGGCAAAATCATAGAGAAAGATGAGGATAAAGGTAATCTATTAAATAATTTTTTTTCGTCAACTTTCACAAAGGAAAAAGAACTAATAGGCGAAATGAGAAGTGACAAGCTTAATCCTCCACTAAGTATGACAAATCTAACCCAAGCTGGGGTACAGAAACGCCTCAGTAACATTAAAATAAACAAATCACCAGGACCTGATGGCATACACCCACGGGTACTAAGGGAACTAAGTAATGTGATAGACAGACCGTTATATCTTATATTTAAGGACTCTGTTGAGACTGGGTCTGTACCACTTGATTGGCGACAGGCGAATGTAGTGCCAATATTCAAAAAGGGAGCAAAAAGTGACGCCGGAAACTATCGGCCGGTGAGTCTGACGTCCGTTGTGGGCAAAATTTTTGAAGGCTTTATTAATGAGGCAATCATGGAGCATCTTGACGCTAATAATCTATTAACCCCGAACCAACATGGATTCATGAGGAATCGCTCCTGCCAAACAAACCTGATTGACTTCTACGAGGAGGTTAGCTCTCGAGTAGATCAGGGGGAACCAGTGGATGTCGTGTATCTCGACTTCTCAAAAGCGTTCGATAGCGTGCCACATAATAGGTTGGTATACAAAATGAGAATGATGGGGCTGGGGGAAAATGTCTGCAAGTGGGTAGCTAACTGGCTAAAGGATAGAAGGCAGAGGGTGGTTATAAATGGAATATACTCAGATTGGGTAAGCGTCACTAGTGGGGTACCACAGGGGTCTGTACTAGGCCCAATGTTATTTAATATCTTTACTAACGACATAGTCAACGGGATAAATAGTAAAATATCAATATTTGCAGATGACACAAAGTTATGTAAAACAATTAATACAAAAGAGGATAGTGAAGACCTTCAGAGGGATTTGGATAAGCTGGGTAGGTGGAGCATTAAATGGCAAATGAGGTTTAACGAGGAGAAATGTAAGGTCATACATATGGGAAGGAAAAATGGAAGTCACCAGTACTCACTGAATGGGAAATCATTGGGGAATTCAGAGATGGAGAAGGACTTGGGCATCTTGATTGATAGCAAACTAAATTGGAGTGCCCAAAGTCAGGCCGCTGCTGTAAGGGCAAACAGGGTAATGGGATGTATCAGAAGAGGTATAGCTGCAAAGGATGAGAACATTGTTCTTCCACTGTACAAAGCACTGGTCAGACCACACTTGGAATACTGTGCTCAGTTATGGGCCCCAATATATAGAAAGGATATAAATGAGCTTGAAAAGGTACAAAGGAGGGCAACAAAATTAATAAAGGGAATGGAGGGACTGCAATACCCAGAGAGGTTGGCAAAACTAGGACTATTCAGCCTGGAAAAGAGAAGGTTGAGGGGGGACATAATAAATGTGTACAAATATGTTAGGGGACAGTATAGAGACCTTGCCCGGGATTTGTTCAAAAGGAGGGATATTACGGTAACAAGAGGGCACTCACTAAGACTGGAAGAGAAAAGGTTTCAGCACCAGCATAGGAAGGGGTTCTTTACGGTAAGAGCAGTGAGAATATGGAATTCACTGAGTGAGGAGACGGTAATGTCGGATTCACTACACCAGTTCAAGCGGGGACTGGATGCTTTTCTAGATACCAGGCAGATTTCTGCATATACTTAAAAATAGAATAAAATAGTAGGTTGATACAGGGATTTATTCTGACTGCTGGTTTCAGAGTCGGGAGGGAATTTTTCCTCAGGTGAAGATTGGCTAAATCATTTGGGGTTTTTGCCCTCCTCTGGATCAACTTTAGCAACTACAGAACTTACAGGTCGAACTTGATGGACGCAAGTCTTTATTCGGCTTTACAAACTATGTATGTACTATGTCCTTCGCAAAGATTAACCTGCCCAATTCCAGCCTTGCTGAAGCATCCCCAGATCATCACGGATCCTCCACCAAATTTCACAGTGGGTGCAAGATACTGTGGCTTGTATGCCTCTCCAGGTCTCTGTCTAACCATTAGACAACCAGGTGTTGGGCAAAGCTGAAAATTAGACTGATCAGAGAAGATTACCTTACTCCAGTCCTCTATGGTCCAATCCTTGTGGTCTTTGGCAAACTTCAGCCTGGCTCTCCTTTGCTTCTCATTGATAAAAGGCTTTTTTCTAGCTTTACATGACTTGAGGTCTGCTTCTAGGAGCCTGTTACGAACTGTTCTTGCTGTGCACTTCATCCCAACTGCCATTTGCCATTCCTTTTGTAGGTCACTTGATGTCATCCTGCAGTTGCTGAGTGACATTCGAATAAGATGATGGTCATCCCGGTCAGTGGAGAGTCGCTTGCGCCCTCTGCCGGTCTGTGCCATTGTTGTCCCCAATGTCTGCTGCTTGACCTTGTTGTAATGGACTGCTGTCTTCGAAATTTTAAGGATGAAGGCAACATGATGCTCACTGTATCCCTCTGCTAGTAAAGCCAGAATTGAGCCCTTCTTTTCCTCACTCAAGACTTTTCTTTTGAAACTCCTTTGGCATGGTTAAGTTATTTTTTCATTCAAATTACTTTTGGGCTATTCCTAGCACTTGTTTTGCCATCCAGCTTGTCCTATTGCAAGAGGATTTTGAAGACCACAGCAGTGTTTTTATACTTTCCCTCGTTACATAAGATTTGGTTCAGGTGATTACCTAATCAGAAGCACATTAAGTAGAATGAGGTGTAATGTGGTTGGAATTCAACTGACACTGGAATGGAATTGCTGTCAGACATGTAGAGATGGTGATTTTTAGAAAACTGTGCAGTGGTCTCTTAATTTTTGACCGGAGCTGTATATATATATATATATATATATATATATATTATTATTTATTTATTTTTTGCCTAAAATATATACAGTGCCTACAAGTAGTATTCAACCCCCTGCAGATTTAGCTGGTTGACACATGCGGAATTAACTTGGCATTGTGACATTTGTACTGTAGATCAGCCTGGAAGTGGGAAATGCACTGCAGCAAATTTTTTATTTTTTTTTTTAAACGTAAAAAGTTAATTCAGAGTGTCATTTATTATTCAACCCCTCAAACCACAAGAATTCTGTTTGGTCCCCCTAAAGTATTAAGAAGTAGTTCAGGCACCAAGAATAATGAACTTCACATGTGTGGATTAACGATCTCTTTTGCCAGCCTTTTCTGAATATTTAAGACCCTCCCCAAACTTGTGAACAGCACTCAGACATGGTCAACATGGGAAAGACAAAGGAGCATTCCAAGGCCATCAGAGACAAGATCGTGGAGGGTCACAAGGCTGGCAAGGGGTACAAAACCCTTTCCAAGGAGTTGGGCCTACCTGTCTCCACTGTTGGGAGCATCATCCGTAAGTGGAAGGCTTATGGAACTACTGTTAGCCTTCCACGGCCAGGACAGCCTTTGAAAGTGTCCTCCCGTGCCGAGGCCAGGCTTGTCCGAAGAGTCAAGGCTAACCCAAGGACAACAAGGAAGGAGCTCCGGGAAGATCTCATGGCAGTGGGGACATTGGTTTCAGTCAATACCATAAGTAACGTACTCCACCGCAATGGTCTCCGTTGCAGACGAGCCTGTAAGGTACCTTTACTTTCAAAGCGTCATGTCAAGGCTCGTCTACAGTTTGCTCATGATCACTTGGAGGACTCTGAGACAGACTGGTTCAAGGTTCTATGGTCTGATGAGACCAAGATCGAGCTCTCTGGTGCCAACCACACACGTGACGTTTGGAGACTGGATGGCACTGCATACGACCCCAAGAATACCATCCCTACAGTCAAGCATGGTGGTGGCAGCATCATGCTGTGGGGCTGTTTCTCTGCCAAGGGGCCTGGCCATCTGGTCCGCATCCATGGGAAGATGGATAGCACGGCCTACCTGGAGATTTTGGCCAAGAACCTCCGCTCCTCCATCAAGGATCTTAAGATGGGTCGTAATTTCATCTTCCAACAAGACAACGACCCAAAGCACACAGCCAAGAAAACCAAGGCCTGGTTCAATAGGGAAAAAGTCAAGGTGTTGGAGTGGCCTAGTCAGTCTCCTGACCTTAACCCAATTGAAAACTTGTGGAAGGAGCTCAAGAATAAAGTCCACATGAGACACCCAAAGAACCTAGATAACTTGGAGAAGATCTGCATGGAGGAGTGGGCCAAGATAACTCCACAGACCTGTGCCGGCCTGATCAGGTCTTATAAAAGACGATTATTAGCTGTAATTGCAAACAAAGGTTATTCCACAAAATATTAAACATAGGGGTTGTATAATAATTGACCCACACTTTTATGTTTAAAATTTAATAAAATTCAACTGAGCAACATAACTTTTTGGTTTGTAAGATTTATGCTTCTGTTCATAAAACCTACTCTCGTTTGCAGTTTGAAGGCTCTAACTTATTTGCATCTTATCAAACCAGCTAAATCTGCAGGGGGTTGAATACTACTTGTAGACACTGTATATACAGTGCATATGGAAACTATTCAGACCCCTTTACATTTTTCACTCTTTGTTTCATTCCAGCCATTTGATAAATTCTAAAAAGTTCATTTTTTTTTCTCATTAAAGTACACTCTGCACCCCATCTTGACTGAAAAAAAACAGAAATGTAGAAATTTTTGCAAATTTATTAAAAAAGAAAAACTGAAATATCACATGGTCATAAGTATTCAGACCCTTTGCTCAGACACTCATATTTAAGTCACACGCTGTCCATTTCCTTGTGATCCTCCTTCAGATGGTTCTACTCCTTCATTGGAGTCCAGCTGTGTTTAATTGAACTGATAGGACTTGATTTGAAAAGGCACACACCTGTCTATATAAGACCTCACAGCTCACAGTGCATGTCAGACCAAATGAGAATCATGAGCTCAAAGGAACTGTCCAAGGAGCTCAGAGACAGAATTGTGGCAAGGCACAGATCTGGCCAAGGTTATAAAATAATTTCTGCATTACTCAAGGCTCCTAAGAGCACAGTGGCCTCCATAATCCTTAAATGGAAGAAGTTTGGGACCACCAGAAGTCTTCCTAGACCTGGCCGTCCTGCCAAACTGAGCAATCGTGGGAGAAGAGCCTTGGTGAGAGCGGTAAAGAAGAACCCCAAGATCACTGTGGCTGAGCTCCAGAGATGCAGTAGGGAGATGGGAGAAAGTTCCACAAAGTCAACTATCAGTGCAGCCCTCCACCAGTCGGGCCTTCATGGCAGAGTGGCCCGGCGGAAGCCTCTCCTCAGTGCACGACATATGAAAGCCCGCATAGAATTTGTTCAAAAACACATGAAGGACTCCCAGACTATGAGAAATAAGATTCTCTGGTCTGATGAGACGAAGATAGAACTTTTTGGTGATAATTCTAAGCGGTATGTGTGGAGAAAACCAGGCACTGCTCATCGCCTGCCCAATACAATCCCAATAGTGAAACATGGTGGTGGCAGCATCATGCTGTGGGGGTGTTTTTCAGCTGCAGGGACAGGATGACTAGTTGCAATTGAAGGAAACATGAATGCGGCCAAGTACAGAGATATCCTGAATGAAAACCTCTTCCAGAGTCCTCTGGACCTCAGACTTGGCAGAAGGTTCACCTTCCAACAAGACAATGACCCTAAGCAGACAGCTAAAATAGCAAAGGTGTGGCTTCAGAACAACTCTGTGACGATTCTTGATTGGCCCAGCCAGAGCCCTGACCTAAACCCAATTGAGCATCTCTGGAGAGACCTGAAAATGGCTGTCCACCAACGTTCACCATCCAACCTGATAGAACTGGAGAGGATCTGCAAGGAAGAATGGCAGAGGATCCCCAAATCCAGGTGTGAAAAACTTGTTGCATCATTCCCAAGAAGACTCATGGCTGTATTAGCTCAAAAGGGTGCCTCTACTCAATACTGAGCAAAGGGTCAGAATACTTATGACCATGTGATATTTCAGTTTTTCTTTTTTAATAAATTTGCAAAAATTTCTACATTTCTGTTTTTTTCAGTCAAGATGGGGTGCAGAGTGTACTTTAATGAGGAAAAATAATGAACTTTTTAGAATTGTACCAAATGGCTGCAATGAAACAAAGAGTGAAAAATTTAAAGGGGTCTGAATACTTTCCGTACCCACTGTATAGTATTGTGGCCCATTTTAAAGGGGCCTAAAAAGGTTGTGAGCCACTGTGGGGACAATATGGGTTACTTATGGTAATTTTGGCAAGGTTATACTCCCATATGTATGCTTATGTGGGTCATGGTGCATTTCAGTTGTTTCTCCCATTTTTTTAACTGTGTGTTGCTTTTATTTTTTTTCAATAAAGATGAAGTGTAATAATTTACTGCAGTTTTTGTGCTGATATTTTGATGTTACTAGAGAGGGTTCGTACATACACACATTTTTACATATGATCTTATTATACATGTGTATCGAACTTTTGAACTATCCATGTGGATTCCAGGCATTTGTGGTTATTCCCGTACGTAGATTCAAATATTCTGTGTTAGTGGATGTGTTTAATGGTTAGTACCTAGTAGCACCCCCTTTTGCAAGTATCACAGCTTGTAAAAACTTTTTGTAGCCAGTCAACAGTCTTTCAATTTTTATTTGAGGGATTTTCATCCATTCTTCCTTGGAAAAATTTTTCTGTTCTGTGATATTCCTGGGTCGTCTTGCATGCACTGCTATTTTGAGGTCTAGCCAAAGATTTTCAATGGTGTTCAGATCAGGGGACTGTGAGGACCATTGTAAAACCTTCAGCTTATGCCTTTTGAGGTAGTCTATTGTGGATTTTGACATGTGTTTAGGATCAGTATCTATTTGTAGAAGCCATCCTCTTTTCAACTTCAGCTTTTTTACAGATGGTGTTATGTTTGTGTGTCACCTCAGGCCTGGATGCCACAAATATTAAAGGCTGTGTCTGTGAGCAGGAGGGAGGTTCCCTGGTCAGGGACCATTAGCATGCAGCACCTCCTGTCTCAGGCCAGTAGGGGGAGCAGGCTGCCCCTATAAAAGCTGGAACTGGGGCAGGGTTAGAGAGACCAGAACCCACTTCTGAAGTGTCCAGAAGGGTTCTCAGAGAAGAGGGACAGGTCAGCAGCAGCTGAGGAGTCCGTGAGGCAGAGGAGAGACTGCGAGCCAGGGACTGAGGCGACGAGCGCCGGTCCTGGCTGAGAGAAGAACACAACCGGACATTGAGGTCTGAGGCTGTCAGGGTTGCAAGCCCAGCAGCAGAGAACCAACCTGCGAGCGATTTCAGGTCCCTTGGCCTAAGAAGCCTGGAGGCTCCGCCACACAGAGGGACCAGTACAGCAAGGAGAAGCAAAAGGTACCCAAGGCCCGAGTCGCAAGCCATACAGGCAAAGTACACGGCCAGCTCAGGGACGTGGGCTATTACACCACGAAAAGCGGGATAGTCAGAAAGAGCATAGAGAGAATGGTAGGCCTACACACTCACCCTGATCAGTGGGGCTCGCCCGAATGTTCTCAGATACCCAGGCCCATTCCTAACCGGTACTCCTGTTGGGTCAGTAATAACATCTGCAATAAAGACCCTAGACTGTTTGAAGCGGACTCTGAACTCTTACTATTGCGGCCTGCACTACCACCCCCAGCATTCACCTACACTGCCCTGAGGCTACACTCTTCTCGTGGGGAGTTGTCCTACCCCTGTGCTGCACACCAACACCAGCCTCAGTGGTCTGCCTCGCAGCGGCGGTTATCTCTGACCGCAATCCACGGGTGGAGTAGTCGGACATTCAAAACACTGATAAATAGACTGCCACAATTTGGTCTGTCCACCCTGAGCCACGGGATCGGGTTGCCACTACTACCCCCAGCATCGCATAGAAGCCCAGTTCCGGGTGCCCCACGGCCCAGGGGGCGAATCAGCTTTTGGCGTAGTCGGCAGGATTGTGACCAACTCACCACAAACGGGTATTTCGTGCCTGAAAAAGACTTTATACTTACCTGGGTGAAGTTTCCCGCCATTCGGGGCCATTTCCCGCCAATCGGAGCCGTTTCCCGCCATCGGGCGCCATCTTCGGGACTCCGCGCGGGAAGAAGAGGGGCGTGGACGTCAAAAACACTCGAGACCTGAAGCCCCGCCCTACGCTGAGACGCTGCGCAAGGTCCTGGAAGGAGATCCAGCGGACGCCGATGTCATCACCGAGCGACGCAAGGTCCTCGCCCAGAGCATCGCGAGCGGAACCGCGGCCTACAGAAGAGGATCGCCGGAAGGTAGGCCACGGTTAACTAGGGGGGAGGAAGATGTCGGACGTGGAGGGACCTTCTACCACCAGCGTAGCCGCTGCAGCTGTGATGCCGTTTTCCATGCCCTATATCCCCGGAGCGGCCTGGCTGCCACAGTATGCCGGCGAGTCGCATACCTTGGGCGACTTCAAAGAAAGGCTGTATAGCCTGTTCAAAGTTTACCCCCCGACAGAAGAACAGAAAGTAAGCATACTGATAGGGCAGTTAACTGGTGCGGCCCAGCGGGAGGTAAAGTCTTGGACAGCTGAGGAGAAAAGGACTGTAAGGGGGGTTCTGACCCGTCTACGGGACAGCTTTGATACCCGTACCTCACCAGAAATCAAGATGCGGTTCTATGGATGTAAGCAGCGAGCTCAAGATAGCATCAGAGGCTATGCCCTAAATTTACAGGAAGCCTTGGGGGCAATTAAGCAAGCTGACTCTGGCAGCGTGCAGGATACCGATAAACTGTTGACTGACCAGTTCATAGAAGGTCTGCTGTCCAGCGCCCACAGAACCCAGCTGCGCCTCATGGCCCTACAGAACCCCGATTTGACTTTTGCACAGTTCAAACATAGGGCCATCCGGGTGCTCCGAGAACCCGCACCAGGTGGCGTTGTAGTTTCCCGGCGCCCTGCCATCACTTACCACCAGGAGGCAGCGCCCTACCCCGCAGACCTTGTGGGGGCTGAGGCGCAGGCCCTAAACCCATCCCCGCCTGCAAACCTGCACCATCAGGTCCAAGAACTGACAAAGAGTGTTGCTGCATTGACCAGGACCGTACAGTCGTTACAGATGGACCCGTCAGGACCAATCAAGCTGGCTTCCAGTCCGGAGGATGTCCCGTGGCGTCGACGGAGGAGGATCCCGTCGTTCAGAGGGAGGCTCGCCGATCGTTACACTGAGGATGGACAGCCGATTTGCCGCCGTTGCAGTCAGCCGGGACGCGTAGCCAGGTACTGTACTTTAAATGGGTCCGACCTGGGGCAGAGGGCCAACCCCCAGGCATAAGATCACCAGGCCCATCTAATGGCGTAATAAGTACGTAGGGGGACGTCCGGTTTTACTCGTAGTGCTGGACGGTATCCCCATGAGTGCCCTGCTGGACACCGGGTCCCAAGTGACTACCATCCCCTATGTACTTCTCAAGCAGTACTGGAGTGACACTGACATAACCCGCTATCCAGACAGTGACTTGAGCATCATCGCCAGCAATGGTCAGCCCGTGCCGCAGGTGGGGTTCAGAGAAATGACCATTAAGATTGGTAAAGTTGAACTGCCGGCACAGGGAGTGATCATTGTGGACATTGACCGTCGAGAAAGTCACCCTAAAATAACCTTGGGTACTAACGTGATTGAAAATTGTCTTTCAGAAGTGATTGTAATTTTGCAGCAGGTGGCGATGAATGCGAGCTCCAGCCAACATAGGGTCCAGAAGGAGATAAGAGCCCTGATGAGACGGCAACAGGTAGAATTGTCTGGTGGTGAGATCGGTAGCGTGAGGATGAGCGACCGGTTCCCCATTGCCATGCCTCCCAAAAGTGAAATGATGATCTGGTGTCGGACTGCAATCGGGTTAAGAGGGAGAGACTACCAGGCCATGGTAGAACCCGTGTACTCAGACAGCAGGCCCACCATTTTGACAGCCCGGGGGGTGGTTGATGTCCGCCATGGAAGGGTGCCCGTTCGGATCTTAAACATCGGGGAAAGGGAAGTACACTTGCCCCGGTACGCTACACTAGCCAAATTGTTTGCCGTCGAACACAATGCTCTCAGGGTCGTGGAACCCTTGCCTCCATCTCCCCCGGTGGAGGGTAATGGCTCCCAGAAACCTAAGGAGGACTGGTGCCAGAAACTCCACGTGGGTGCTGACTCCACTCCCTTGCACCAAAAACAAGGAGTCTACCGGGTGGTTCAGGAGTACGAGAGAATCTTTAGTAAGCACCCGCTAGATTTCGGCAGGGTGAAAGGGGTAGAACACCACACCCCCACGGGGAGCCACCCACCAATAAAAGAGAGATACAGACCTGTACCCCCTGAACATTATCAGAACGCAAAGGGCATGCTGAGAGAAATGAAAGAAGCCGGGGTCATTAGAGATAGCTGTAGCCCCTGGGCAGCCCCCTTGGTTCTGGTAAAAAAGAAAGACGGTACCATGAGAATGTGCGTGGACTATAGACAAATCGAATGTATCTCCCATAAAGACGCGTACCCGTTACCTAGAATAGAGGAGTCTTTAGCCACACTAAAATCAGCTAATTTCTTCTCTACTTTGGACCTTATTAGCGGGTACTGGCAGGTTCCTGTGGCAGAGGCTAACAAGGAGAAGACCGCCTTCACCACCCCGATGGGATTGAGTGAATTCAACTGTATGCCATTCGGGCTCTGCAATGCACCCGGGACCTTCCAGAGGCTGATGGAATGCTGTCTAGGGCACCGAAACTTCGAGACGGTCCTACTTTACCTGGACGACGTGATCGTCTATTCGAAGACCTACGAGGACCATCTAAAACACCTGGCAGAGGTGTACGAAGCCCTGGCAGGCTATGGCATGAAAGTGAAACCCTCCAAGTGCCATCTGTTAAAGCCGAAGGTACAGTACCTGGGGCACGTGGTGAGTGCAGAAGGAGTAGCCCCCGACCCCGACAAGGTCACAGTAATCAAGAGCTGGCCAAGCCCCTCAAACATCAAAGAAGTGAGGCAGTTCCACGGGTTGGTAGGCTACTACCGAAGGTTCATCCCCGGGTTCACAAAGATGGCGGCTCCAATGCAGGACCTCCTGATAGGTCAGTCTAAATCCAGAAGTCAAAAAACACCCTTCAAGTGGGACAAGCCGGAAGAGGAGTCCTTCCGCCAGTTGAAGATGGCCCTCATGGGGGATGAGATCCTGGCCTACCCCGATTATGGCCAGGCTTTTATCCTCTACACAGACGCCAGTAATGTGGGGCTGGGAGCCGTACTGTCACAGAACCAACAGGGCAGAGAAAGCGTGATCGCGTACGCCAGCCGGAAGCTGAGGCCCACTGAAAGGAACCCGGAGAATTACAGCTCCTTCAAGCTAGAATTCTTGGCAGTGGTGTGGGCCGTCACAGAATGGTTTAAGCATTACCTGGCCTCCGCAAAGTTCACTGTGTACACGGACAACAACCCGTTGACACACCTGGACAATACAAGACTTGGTGCCCTAGAACAGTGGTGGATGGCCCGGCTATCAAATTATGACTTCACAATCAAATACCGGGCAGGCAGAACCAACGCCAACGCAGACGCCCTATCAAGAATGCCCCACCTACCCGAAGGAGAAGAAGACTCGGAAGAGCTGGAGGAAGTAGAGCTCCCTGTATTCCACCGGTATGGGGCCACTCAGTATTCTCACCAGGTAAGAGACAAAGACCTAACCACCGTCATGTTCAACCCCTTACCCCACCACGGCTGGGCTGAAATGCAAGATAGTGACCCTGCAGTTCGCCTGGTGAAAGACCTGTTAACCCAGGCAGACGCTAGCCCTGGCCCGGACGCTCCAGAGGAAGCCAAGCAGTTATGGAAGGAGAAAAGCAGGCTATTCCTCTACGAAGGTAAGCTGTGCAGAAGGCTTGTCAACCACCGGACGCACGAGCTGACCTGGCAGGTAGTGGTCCCGAGACGGGATGCAGCAATGGTCCTGGAGGCCTACCATGACAGAGAGGGACACTTTGGGTGGAAGAAACTGGAGTTCCTACTGAGAGAGCGGTTCTACTGGATCGGTATGAGAGGGGCCATCGAGAAGTGGTGCAGGGACTGTGGCCCATGTCACCTCAGAAGGAACGACCGTACCAGACAGAAGACACCCTTGAGGCCCATCATCACCAGGCAGCCTCTTGAGCTGGTAGCTCTGGACCATGTGAAGTTGGCTCCAAGCCGGTCCGGCTACATCTATGCCCACACGATTGTGGACCATTACTCCCGGTTCTTGGTGGTGGTCCCGGTTAAAGACTTGACAGCCCAAACGGCGGCCAGAGCCTTCCAACAAAACTTCTGCCGTCCACACGGGTATCCGGAACAGGTCTTGACAGATCAAGGTCCAGCTTTCGAGGTGGAAGTCTTCCAGGAGTTCTGCAACCCTTACCACCCGCAAACCAACGGGCTGTGTGAGAAAATGAATAATATCGTCATTGATCTCCTCAAGACGTTGCCCCTGGAAGAATGCAGCCTGTGGCCGGAGAAGCTGCCAGACCTAATAGACTTGTACAACCATATCCCAGTGAATGCTACTAACTGCACCCCGGCTTACCTGATGTGAGCAAGACCAGGTAAGCTGCCTATGGACCTGGAGATGGGAGTCCTGACACCCGAGGACACCTCCCCAGATGCAGACTGGGATACGGAATGGCGGCTAAAGTACAAGAAGGTACAGGAGAGTGTGGAGAGGAGTCTGGTTCAAGCGAGAGAAAAACAAGAGAGGCTCTTCAACCAACACGCCCCTGCTGGTCCCCTGGAACCTGGTGAGCAGGTCCTGAAGCGGAAGAGAAGGCTTCACAAGCTAGATGACCAGTGGGAGAGCGACCCGTACACAGTACTGCCGTCCAACCACGACAACCCGAAGGTATGTGTAATTACCAGGGATGGAGGAGAAACCACTAGCACTGTCTCCAGAGACCACCTAAAACGGTGCCCCGAGCAACTGCTGAGTCCAAGAGAAGATCAAGATGACCTTGAACCCGCAGTGGACAAGGAAGAAATGGTCAGCACAGTTCTCGGAGAGTTCCCCCGGTCCTGGACTCGGATAAATGATGCCATAGTGGTACCCGTCCTACACTTCCTTCAACCTACCCAGCAGGAGCCTACAGGAGAGCAGGAAGAACAAGAGGAACAAGCAGCCCCGGAGGCAGAAGAACCCATGCCAGCAGCCCAGGAGAGTCAACCCTCTGCTGACAGTGAGCCTGCCATGCCTGCGGTAAGTCAAAGGACCCGCAGACAGCTGCCTACCCTGCCTGTAAACCCAGCTAGTAGCTGTACCCTAAATGCTAGTGGGGAAAGCCAGGTTAGACCACCACCAGACAGTGGGTTACGCAGGTCAACCCGGAGCACTAGGGGTCAAGTACCAGCTCGCTGGAAAATCTGAATGTAAAGTATATAGTTAATGTTTTATGTTTGTTATCCGAGTATTAATACTGTTTTCCAGTTTTTCCTAGTACAATGGACTGACAGGTCATGGACACTGGATGACCGGAACTACCATGTAGATAGCTACACTTGGTGCCCTCTTTCGAAGATGGCCACAGAAGAAAAACCTGTCCGGCATGGCTCCTTTGTGGCCCAAAGTAGTTAGCTCGGCCTTGTCGCCACGCCCAAGGCCAGGAACTTGGGGTTTATGGAGACAGGTCCCCACACCGTTCAAAACTGCACCTTGTTGGGTGATATGGACACCCGGTCGCGGAAGCACCGTGACCTTAAGGACAAAATGTAAATATGTTATTGTTTATACCCTGTTTGTTGGTGGCCAAAAAGGCTTAGTCCCGGAGTACTAAATTTTACTCAGGGGGAATGTGTCACCCCAGGCCTGGATTCCACAAATATTAAAGGCTGTGTCTGTGAGCAGGGGAGGTTCCCTGGTCAGGGACCATTAGCATGCAGCACCTCCTGTCCCAGGCCAGTAGGGGGAGCAGGCTGCCCCTATAAAAGCTGGAACTGGGGCAGGGTTAGAGAGACCAGAACCCACTTCTGAAGTGTCCAGAAGGGTTCTAGAAGAGGGACAGGTCAGCAGCAGCTGAGGAGTCCGTGAGGCTGAGGAGAGACTGCGAGCCAGGGACTGAGGCGACGAGCGCCGGTCCTGGCTGAGAGAAGCACACAACCGGACATTGGGGTCCGAGGCTGTCAGGGTTGCAAGCCCAGTGTAGTGCCGGCGTCCCTGCCCTCTGCTAGGCAGGGACGCTGTTCCCCTCACCGCTCTGCTCCGTGCCCGGCGTCCCTCTCCCGCTCTGCTGGCAGCGCGCGCTCCTTCCCGGCCACTGTGCTTAGGGCGCGCGCGCGCGCCCTCCCTCCCTCTTAAAGGGGCCGCGCGCGCCGTCCTAAGGAGTCCCCGGCCAATGGCCGGAGGACTTTACCATATATAAGGCACCTCCTCCAAAATGGAGGTGCCCGAGCAATGTTGTTGCACCGTTCTACTCTGCTTCAGCCCTCAGGTCCCGTTGCCAGTTACCTGCCAGATTCCTGCCAGCTTGCTGTCCTAATCCTGCCTGATTTCCTGTTACCTGCCTGCCTGCCTGAGGTCCGACGGTCTGCCTTATAACTCCGGTCAGTCTGTCTAAGGACCAACTTGCCCGCTCACCTGGGAGCGCACATCAGCTACCTGCCTGCTTGCCTGAGGTCCGACGGTCTGCCTTACAACTCAGGTCAGTCTGTCTATGGACCAGCTTGCCCGCTCACCTGGGAGCGCTTCTCCGCTACCTGCCTGCTTGCCTGCCCGGAGGCTCCGCTGTCACGTGCTGTGACCACCAGCTATTCCAGACTCTTGCCCGCTCACCTGGGAGCGCTTCTCCGCTACCTGCCTGCTTGCCTGCCCGGAGGCTCCGCCGTCACGTGCTGTGACCACCTGCTATTCCAGAGACTCTCGCTTGCTCACCTGGGAGCACACATCCTCCATCTGCCTTGCTAGCCTACCTGGAGGTTCAGCCATCACAGGTCGTACCTACCCTTTACCTAGAGACTGCCCCGGTCACATGCCGTGACCTCCAGCCCGTTCTTCCAGAGACTGCCCCGGTCACTTGCCGTGACCTCCAGCCCGTTCTTCCAGAGACTGCCCTGATCACTTGCCGTGACCTCCTGCCCGTACACCCAGAGACTGTCCCGGTCACCTGCTGTGACTGCCTGCCTGGTCGCCACCCGCTCCCTTACAAGGACCGCTCCCTTGTATAGTAGCCCAGAGGTTCCGCCTCCCAGACCCGTTACAGTTTGCTCGGGCCATGGAACCCGGTGGCACCCAAGCTCCCTCGCTCTTGGACCTGTGTCATGAACTGTCCCGTCAAAGGTCCCAACAGGAGTCCATCCTGGGTCACCAGCGGAATGTCAATACTCGCCTGGACACTCTGACTGTTCCACCAACAACCTCCGCCAGTGCCATGTCTCGCAATCCGGCAGCTCCGCTGTCCACTAACACCATGATATCCTACCCCGGACCTCGGCTTTCTGCACCTCCTCGCTTCGGAGGCGACTCAGCCCAGGCTCGGGGCTTCATAAATCAGTGCACCCTGCACTTTTAACTATTGTCCCACCAGTTTAACTCCGACCGAGCCAAAATTGCATTCATCATGTCCCATCTCACCGGGGAGGCCCTGGCCTGGCTAAATCCTCTATGGGAGAGAGGAGACCCCCTGGTGTCCAACTTGCCTGCTTTTCTCACGGCTTACCGGAAAGTCTTCGACGAACCCGGACGGAAGACCTCATCCGCATCATCGTTGCTACGCCTCCGTCAGGAAAGTCTCACCGTGGGCCAATATGCCATACGGTTCCGTACCCTTGCCTCGGAGCTGGCCTGGGATAACGACGCTCTGGTTTCCGTCTTCTGGGAGGGTCTGTCCGGCCGTATTAAAGATGAACTTGCCGGTCGGGACATTCCTACCACTCTCGATGACTTAATAACTCTTGCCACCCGGATTGACCTACGGTTCCAGGAGCGTGCCAGAGAGGTCACCCGTGAGAGGAGGTTACCACGTCTAGCTCCTACTTTTCAGAAACCCGTCACTCCTTCTGTCTCTAACCAGGTACACCCTCCTGAGCCTATGCAGGTCGACCAGGCCAAGATGGTCAAGACCCGTCAGGACTTACGCCGTGCCGAGGGGACCTGCTTCTACTGTGGCAGTAAGGAGCACCGGATCCGTGCCTGCCCGGAGAGGTCGGGAAACGCCTGTGTCTAGGTTCGCTCAGAGAGGTCCACCTAGACAAGAATAAATCCTCTCCATCCCTGCTGTTGTCAGTTTCAATCGTCTACGGGGAGAACCGTTATTTCGAACTAGCCCAACTGGACTCTGGAGCAGCCGGGAATCTTATTTCACAGTCCCTGGTAGAGAAATACCGCATCCCCACCAAACCTCTGGCTGTACCCTTGTCTGTTGCTGCCGTGGATGGGGGGCTCTTACCACGCCCCATCCAACTCATCACCGAATCCATTACTCTGCAGGTGGGAATGCTGCATTCTGAAAGTATCTCCTTCCATGTTCTGCCTGGACTCTCTCACGCCCTCTTGCTAGGCCTACCTTGGCTCCAGAAACATGCACCCGTTCTTGACTGGCAGACCGGAGAAGTCCTTCGCTGGGGACAGGGCTGCCATAAGACCTGTCTGGTTCCCGTTCATCCCGTCCGTCCTTCTCCTACCCCAGCTAATCTACCTAGACTTCCGATTCCTTATTGGTCTTATGCTGATGTCTTTAATAAAAAGGAGGCAGAGACACTACCCCCTCATAGACCATACGACTGCCCTATCGACCTGTTACCTGGTACTTCTCCTCCCCGTGGGCGTATTTATCCATTATCCGCTGCTGAGACCCGGTCGATGTCCGAATATATTGAGGAGAATCTGGCCAGGGGATTCATCCGGAAATCTACCTCCCCGGCGGGAGCAGGCTTCTTTTTCGTCAAAAAGAAGGACGGCTCTCTCCGTCCCTGTATAGACTATAGAGGCCTTAACCAGATCACGGTGAAGAATAAGTACCCCCTTCCGCTCATTCCGGAGTTATTTGATCATCTGAGGGGGGCTAGAATCTTCACCAAACTGGACCTCCGTGGGGCGTACAACCTGGTTCGTATCCGTCAGGGGGATGAATGGAAGACGGCATTCAACACCCGGGACGGCCACTATGAATATCTGGTAATGCCCTTTGGCCTCTGTAACGCTCCTGCCGTCTTTCAAGAGTTGGTCAATGACATCTTCCGGGACCTTCTCTACTCCTGCGTAGTGGTGTACCTGGACGACATCTTGGTCTTCTCTCCGGATCTCCAAACTCACCGGAGGGATGTTCGTCAGGTCCTGCTCAGGCTCAGGCAGAACCATCTCTACGCTAAATATGAGAAGTGCCTCTTTGAGCAGACCTCGCTTCCGTTTCTGGGCTACATTATCTCTCAGACCGGCCTACAAATGGATCCTGAGAAACTGTCTGCCATCGAGAAATGGCCCCGACCAGAGGGGTTGAAGGCTATTCAACGGTTCCTGGGCTTCGCCAACTATTACCGCCTCTTCATCCCGCACTTCTCTTCCCGGACTGCCCCAATTTCCGCGCTCACCCGTAAGGGTACTAATCCCAAAGAGTGGCCGCCCAAAGCAGAGGAGGCCTTTCTTTCCCTAAAACAGGCCTTCTCTTCCGCCCCGGTGCTGCATCGCCCGGACGGCAACAAGCAGTTCTTCCTGGAAGTTGACGCCTCCTCCTCTGGAGCCAGAGCGGTACTTACTCAAAAATCATCTTCCGGGAGAATGGTAACTTGTGGCTTCTTCTCCAAACTCTTCTCCTCTTCTGAGCGCAACTATTCCATAGGAGACCGAGAGTTATTGGCCATCAAGCTGGCGTTGGAGGAGTGGCGTTACCTACTCGAGGGGGCTCTTCATCCGGTAATAATTTACACTGACCACAAGAACTTGGCTTACCTCCAGCATGCCCAGAGACTTAACCCGCACCAAGCCCGGTGGTCCTTGTTTTTTGCTCGCTTTGATTTTGTTCTTCATTTTCGCCCGGCTGACAAAAACGTCAAAGCAGACGCCTTGTCCCGATCCTTTCTGGTGTCCGATCTCGAGGAAGAACCTAAACATATCATCGATCCCGCCAGAGTAATGCAGGTGGCTCCCGTGAGTCTAAATCGTCTCCCTCCCGGTAAGACGTTTGTTTCAGTACCTGATCGGGAGAAGATCCTACACTGGGGCCATTCGTCTAAACTAGCTGGCCACGCCGGTCAGAAAAAGACCCTCCAGCTTATTGCCCGGCACTATTGGTGGCCTACCCTGCACAAGGACATAATAGACTTTGTTTCTGCCTGTGTGTCCTGCGCCCGCAACAAAGTCCCAAGACATCTGCCAGCCGGACGCCTCCTTCCGCTTCCTGTACCTGCTGCCCCCTGGCAGCATATAGCAATGGACTTTATAACTGATCTCCCCGTCTCTGCCGGTTGTACGGTCATTTGGGTGGTCGCTGACCGCTTTTCCAAGATGGCTCACTTTATTCCCCTGCCAGGCCTTCCGTCTGCACCCGAGCTGGCTAAAGACTTTATCCGCCACATCTTCCGTCTTCATGGCCTGCCCCTCCACATCGTGTCGGATCGTGGGGAACAGTTCACCTCACGTTTCTGGAGAGCCACTTGTAAACTACTAGACGTCACCCTGGACTTCTCTTCCGCTTACCACCCACAGTCCAATGGTCAAGTGGAGCGGATCAATCAGAACCTGACCAGTTACCTCCGGCACTTCGTTAATGCCCACCATTCTGACTGGGTGGATCTCCTACCATGGGCCGAGTTCTCTTATAATAATCACGAGAGCGAATCCTCCTCCAAATCCCCGTTTTTTGTAGTCTTTGGTCAGCATCCTCGGATTCCTTTTCCTGTCTCCACCTCTGTGGACAACCCGGCTGCGGAATCTCTCGTTAGCAAATTTTCCTCCATATGGGAGAGTACCCGGTCCGCACTCCTTCTGTCATCCGAGCGTATGAAAAGACACGCTGACAAAAAACGCCTGGATCCTCCACAATTTCATCCAGGAGATAAAGTCTGGCTCTCATCTAAATATGTTCGACTCAAGATACCTTCTTACAAGTTAGGGCCTCGGTTCATCGGTCCTCTGGAGGTCATCAGTCAGATCAACCCGGTGGCCTATAAATTGAAACTCCCGGCCAACTTACGGATCCCTAACTCCTTCCATGTATCTCTCCTCAAACCCGTGGTGCTTAACTCTTTTTCCAAGTCTACAGGTACGCCTCCTGCTCCGGTTTCTGCTGAGGACGAGTTTGAGGTAGAGAACATTCTTGCCACCAAAAGGGTAAGAGGAAAGACCTTTTTTCTGGTAGATTGGAAGGGGTTTGGTCCTGAGGAGAGAACGTGGGAGCCCCGGGAGAACATCCATGCCCCTCTCATCCTAGCTAAATTTCTATCTGGCCTAAAAAAGGGGGGGCCTAAAGGGGGGGGTACTGTAGTGCCGGCGTCCCTGCCCTCTGCTAGGCAGGGACGCTGTTCCCCTCACCGCTCTGCTCCGTGCCCGGCGTCCCTCTCCCGCTCTGCTGGCAGCGCGCGCTCCTTCCCGGCCACTGTGCTTAGGGCGCGCGCGCCCTCCCTCCCTCTTAAAGGGGCCACGCGCGCCGTCCTAAGGAGTCCCCGGCCAATGGCCGGAGGACTTTACCATATATAAGGCACCTCCTCCAAAATGGAGGTGCCCGAGCAATGTTGTTGCACCGTTCTACTCTGCTTCAGCCCTCAGGTCCCGTTGCCAGTTACCTGCCAGTTACCTGCCAGATTCCTGCCAGCTTGCTGTCCTAATCCTGCCTGATTTCCTGTTACCTGCCTGCCTGCCTGAGGTCCGACGGTCTGCCTTACAACTCCGGTCAGTCTGTCTAAGGACCAACTTGCCCGCTCACCTGGGAGCGCACATCAGCTACCTGCCTGCTTGCCTGAGGTCCGACGGTCTGCCTTACAACTCCGGTCAGTCTGTCTATGGACCAGCTTGCCCGCTCACCTGGGAGCGCTTCTTCGCTACCTGCCTGTTTGCCTGCCCGGAGGCTCCGCTGTCACGTGCTGTGACCACCAGCTATTCCAGACTCTTGCCCGCTCACCTGGGAGCGCTTCTCCGCTACCTGCCTGCTTGCCTGCCCGGAGGCTCCGCCGTCACGTGCTGTGACCACCTGCTATTCCAGAGACTCTCGCTTGCTCACCTGGGAGCACACATCCTCCATCTGCCTTGCTAGCCTACCTGGAGGTTCAGCCATCACAGGTCGTACCTACCCTTTACCTAGAGACTGCCCCGGTCACTTGCCGTGACCTCCAGCCCGTTCTTCCAGAGACTGCCCCGGTCACTTGCCGTGACCTCCAGCCCGTTCTTCCAGAGACTGCCCTGATCACTTGCCGTGACCTCCTGCCCGTACACCCAGAGACTGTCCCGATCACCTGCTGTGACTGCCTGCCTGGTCGCCACCCGCTCCCTTACAAGGACCGCTCCCTTGTATAGTAGGCCAGAGGTTCCGCCTCCCAGACCCGTTACACCCAGCAGCAGAGAACCAACCTGCGAGCAATTTCAGGTCCCTTGGCCTAAGAAGCCTGGAGGCTCCGCCACACAGAGGGACAAGTACAGCAAGGAGAAGCAAAAGGTACCCAAGGCCCGAGTCGCAAGCCATACAGGCAAAGTACACGGCCAGCTCAGGGACGTGGGCTATTACACCACGAAAAGGGGATAGTCAGAAAGAGCATAGAGAGAATGGTAGGCCTACACACTCACCCTGATCAGTGGGGCTCGCCCGAATGCTCTCAGATACCCAGGCCCATTCCTAACCGGTACTCCTGTTGGGTCAGTAATAACAACTGCAATATAACAACTGCAATAAAGACCCTGGACTGTTTGAAGCGGACTCTGAACTCTTACTATTGCGGCCTGCACTATCACCCCCAGCATTCACCTACACTGCCCTGAGGCTACACTCTTCCTGTGGGGAGTTGTCCTACCCCTGTGCTGCACACCAACACCAGCCTCAGTGGTCTGCCTCGCAGCGGCGGTTATCTCTGACCGCAATCCACGAGTGGTGTAGTCAGACATTCAAAACACTGATAAGTAGACTGCCGCAATTTGGTCTGACCACCCTGAGCCACGGGATCGGGTTGCCACTACTACGCCCAGCATCACATAGAAGCCCGGTTCCGGGTGCCCCACGGCCCAGGGGGCGAGTCATTTGCATCAAGAATTTGTTGAAATTTGTTACGCACACGCCCAGACTGACGGGCGTGAGCGCGGTTAGTGATCCTACTAGACCATGAACCGAGGAGTGCCTGGAGGGGCGTGACTAAGTATCATCTCGGTCCGACCAAGGTCGCACAGTGGCTCAATCGACTCCGTGAACCAGGGAGGAATTGAGCAGAGGGACCAGGTGCTACTCAAGGACAGACCCCGGTCACAGCTGTTGACCCACACCGGGGAATGCAGGAACAGGCAGGTTAAGCTGGCATACTGACAAGTGGGTACTGGCAGGCACGGCTGGTATGCAGACAGGTGGGTACTGGCAGGCACGGCAGGTATGCAGACAGGTGGATACTAGCAGGCACGGCTCGTATACAGCCAGGTGAGTACTGGCAGGCAGGAACACAGGCAGAATAGGGAACAGTACAGACTGGGATACAGGAACAGAGATGGAAGTGCGGCAGACACGCAGAACAGAGCAAAACCCGCAGGTGCGGTAGACGAGCAGAGCAAATCCCGCAGGTGCGGTAGACAAGCAGAGCAGAGCAAAACCCGCAGGTGCGGTAGACAAGCAGAACAGAGCAAAACTCGCAGGTGCTGTAGACAATCAGAGCAGAGCAAACCCGCAAGTGTGGTAGACAAGCAAAGCAGAGCAAAACCTGCAGGTGCGGTAGACAAGCAGAGCAGAGCAAAACCCGTAGGTGCGGTAGACAAGCGGAGCAGAGCAAAACCCGCAGGTGCGGTAGACAAGCAGAGCACAGCAAATCCCGCAGGTGTGATAGACAAGCAGAGCAGAGCAAAACCCGCAGGTGCGGTAGACAAGCAGAGCAGAGCAAAACCCGCAGGTGCTGTAGACAAGCAGAGCAGAGCAAACCCGCAGGTGCGGTAGACAAGCAAAGCAGAGCAAAACCGCAGGTGCGGTAGACAAGCAGAGCAGAGCAAAACACATAGGTGCGGTAGACAAGCAGAGCAGAGCAACACCCGCAAGTGCAGTAGACAAGCAGAGCAGAGCAAAACCCGCAGGTGGGATAGACAAGCAGAGCAGAGCAAAACCCGCAGGTGCGGTAGACAAGCAGAGCAGAGCAAAACCCGCAGGTGCAGTAGATAAGCAGAGCAGAGCAAAACCCGCAGGTGCGGTAGACAAGCAGAGCAGAGCAAAACCCACAGGTGCGGTAGACAAGCAGAGCAGAGCAAAACCCGTAGGTGCGGTAGACAAGCAGAGCAGAGCAAAACCCGCAGGTGCGGTAGACAAGCAGAGCAGAGCAAAACCCGCAGGTGCGATAGACAAGCAGAGCAGAGCGAAACCCACAGGTGCGGTAGACAAGCAGAGCAGAGCAAAACCCGTAGGTGCGGTAGACAAGCAGAGCAAATACACCCAAGGTACTTACAATGAAGTAGCGAGTGGACACTGAACTCACAAACAGAAATACAGAGACAACGAGTTGGAGCTAGGTTCAGGTTCAGACACTGCAGGAGAAGGAAAGATACGAACATAGAGACAAACAAGTAATGGGCTAGGACACTGTTCAGACAGGAACAAGATACAGGAACGAACCTGGGAACTCAGCTCCCAGGGTGGCAGAAACAGACTAGAAGTCACAGATACAGGCAACGGGCCTGGGTATACAGCCCCCAGGGTGGCGGGACAGACTAGAAGTCACAGATACAGGTAAGGCCTGTGTACTCAGTCCCCAGGGTGGCGGAAACAGACAAGATACAGAACAGGACCTGGCAACTCAGTTGCACAGAACACACTGAAAGAAAGTGTTGCTCAGGCACCTCCTACTGGGTGGAGGGGGTTTATGTATCCAGTGACTCACAACAATAGGCTGGGGACGCATTAGGAGTGTGCACACAGTAACTATAAGAATCAGGCAGTAACCGCGCTGCCGCCCTAAGCAATCAGACAAGAGACATGCACACAGCAGGTACTGGAGCAAAGTGTGCAGCCTGGACTGAAAGGTAAGATGGCGGTCTTGCATGGTGGGAGGTAGTAAACCATGCCAGCACGCCGCCAGGGATGTTACAGTACCACCCTTTTACGCCCCCTCTTCTTCAAGCCTGCAAGAATTTTCTGCAGAGAATTTGGAGGCTGATCCTTCTCTTCAAGAAGATTACCTCTTCTGTCCACTAGAGGGAACGAAACTGGTCTCACCATCTTGGTGACTAGGATGCTTCCTCCCATCGAGCCATCCTCAGCAATAGATGAAGTGAGTGAAGTACCAGGAACAAGACCAGGAAAGTCTCTCTCCATTTGTTAATATCGGGTAGCACCCCAAAGGATTCACGGGACAACTGGAGATCCTCCACCGGGTTGGAGGGGTGCAGAGACTCGGGGGTAACCACCACCTTGACGTACACTTTGCCAAGCTTACTGGATGAAGTAGGCAAAGTACCAGGTACAAGGTGCAATAAAGTCTCTCTCCATTTGTTATCAGGTAGCACCCCGGAGGATTCAGGAGACAACTGGAAGTCCTCAGCCTGATTGGAGGGGTGCAGAGACTTGGAGGTAGCCACCACCTTGATGGACTTATTGCCAGATTTAGTAGAGATGGAGGATCCTTGCTTAGGGACAAACTTCAGTCTGGTTTCTGAGATGACACGTCTGCAAGGCGGGGCAGTACCTGAAGCCAGATCATTGGTACAATTGTCAAAACTGTGTGGGGACAATGCCTCCACTTCCCTTCCTTCGGAGACTTCAGCACACAGAGAGTCAGCAACTAGCAGATCTGGTGAAGAGGAAGAAGAAGACACTGCTGACTGTCCTGAAGATATGGGGACTGGACACCCCTTGTACTTCAGCAGTCTCCCAGGAAACACCATGCAGGATCTCCAGACCTGAGCGGGCACTAGATCTCTCGGCTCTAGACAACCTGTGGGTAAACCAGAAAGCACCGGGAATGTGAACTTCTTCATGTGTAATGCTCCAATCTGGAGCTTAATTTGTACAGACATATTTTGACTGTTTCTGAGTAGGGCTCGTCCTTCTGCTGACAATGCCCAAACCGGATTCTGGAGTTGTGGGACGGGAATCAGACACCGACTCTTCAAGGCTTTACGCCCGAAACTTCCGGTTAATCCGAGGCCTTCACTTGCCAGGGAGACAGTCACGGTCATCTGTGGAGAGGAAACACTAACGCCAAGGGCAGTCTCTCCTACAGGCCTAATGTCTTGGGATTCTCCAACCTTCGCTGGACAAAGACCGTCAGGGTGTCCCAAACAACCGCAGCGGGACCGCAATCCAATTTAGTGACTGAGTTCCGGCCTCTGCTTTGCCTGACGAACATGGTCATCCTTCATGTATTCTGTGCGGGTAGCTGCCTCTACAGGCTGGGGAACAGGAGGTCTTTGGGATGACAGAACCTAACGTGACGGTTTACCTCTACTCCTTGCACGCCTGGACTGCCTCTTGAGGTTGGAAAGAGAAGTATTCTGTGGAGCATTGTCATCCTGTATGGATTCTGTGTGGGCAGCAGTCTCTTCAGGCTGAAGAGCTTGTGGGCTACCTACACGCATCACCCATCGGGACTGCTCCAGGATATTGGGAAGGAAAGCTTTAGCAGAAGCCTCAGGGTTAGGGTCATCGAAGACCATTAGAAAAGCCACCAGGAAGACCTGCAGGTCAGAGACGATAGGATCCCATGCTTCCCATAGGGGGGTGATCCAATTCAAGGCATCACCCGCTAAGTAGGACATCATAAATGCTACTTTAACCCGATCAGTGGGAAAATAGTGAGCATAGAATTTGAAATGCAGCATACATTGCTCCACAAATGCACGGCTTTGTTTAGGATCCCCATAGTACCGTGGTGGATCTGCAGGAATGAGCGCTGATAGCTCCATTTGGGCTGGCGCGTAAATCGCCTGGACCTCAGCATGAGAAAAAATTTTTCCTTGGTGCACGTATTCGCCAGACAAGAATTCAAATGTCTCAGAGAGCGAAGGGCCGTGGGGCTCAACGGGGACCATGGACTGAGCAAACTGTTACGCACACACCCGGACTGACTGGCGTGAGCGTGGTTAGTGATCCCACTAGACCATGAACCGAGGAGTGCCTGGAGGGGCGTGACTAAGTATCATCTCGGTCCGACCTAGGTCGCACGGCGGCTCAATTGACTCCGTGAACCAGGGAGGAACCAAGCAGAGGGACCAGATGCTACTCCAGGTCAGACCCCGGTCACACCTGTTGACCCACACCGGGGAATGCAGGAACAGGCAGGTTAAGCTGGAATACTGACAAGTGGGTACTGGCAGGCACGGCTGGTATGCAGACAGGTGGGTACTGGCAGGCACGGCTGGTATGCAGACAGGTGGATACTAGCAGGCACGGCTGGTATACAGACAGGTGAGTACTGGCAGGCAGGAACGCAGGCAGGATAGGGACCAGTACAGACTGGGATACAGGAACAGAGCCACAAGTGCGGCAGACAAGCAGAACAGAGCAAAACCCGCAGGTGCGGTAGACGAGCAGAGCAGAGCAAAACCCGCAGGTGCGGTAGACAAGCAGAGCAGAGCAAAACCCACAGGTGCGGTAGACAAGCAGAGCAGAGCAAAACCCGCAGGTGCTGTAGACAAGCAGAGCAGAGCAAACCCGCAGGTGCGGTAGACAAGCAAAGCAGAGCAAAACCCGCAGGTGCGGTAGACAAGCAGAGCAGAGCAAAACCCGCAGGTGCGGTAGACAAGCAGAGCAGAGCAAAACCCGCAGGTGCGGTAGACAAGCAGAGCAGAGCAAAACCCACAGGTGCGGTAGACAAGCAGAGCAGAGCAAAACCCGCAGGTGCTGTAGACAAGCAGAGCAGAGCAAACCCGCAGGTGCGGTAGACAAGCAAAGCAGAGCAAAACCCGCAGGTGCGGTAGACAAGCAGAGCAGAGCAAAACCCGCAGGTGCGGTAGACAAGCAGAGCAGAGCAAAACCCGCAGGTGCGGTAGACAAGCAGAGCAGAGCAAAACCCGCAGATGCGGTAGACAAGCAGAGCAGAGCAAAACTCGCGGGTACGGTAGACAAGCAGGGCAGAGCAAAACCCACAGGTGCGGTAGACAAGCAGAGCAGAGCAAAACCAGCAGGTGTGGTAGACAAGCAGAACAGAGCAAAACCCGCAGGTGCGGTAGACAAGCAGAGCAGAGCAAAACCCGCAGGTGCGGTAGACAAGCAGGGCAGAGCAAAACCCACAGGTGCGGTAGACAAGCAGAGCAGAGCAAAATCCGCAGGTGCGGTAGACAAGCAAAGCAGAGCAAAACCCGCAGGTGCGGTAGACAAGCAGGGCAGAGCAAAACCCACAGGTGCGGTAGAAAAGCAGAGCAAAACCCGCAGGTGCGGTAGACAAGCAGAGCAGAGCAAAATCCGCAGGTGCAGTAGACAAGCAGAGAAGATACACCCAAGGTACTTACAATGAAGTAGCGAGTGGACACTAAACTCACAAACAGAAGTACAGAGATGAGTTGGAGTTAGGTGCAGGTTCAGACACTGCAGGAGACGGAAAGATACGAACATAGAGACAAACAAGTAACGGGCTAGGACACTGTTCAGACAGGAACAAGATACTGGAACGAGCCTGGGAACTCAACCCCCAGGGTGGTGGAAACAGACTAGAAGTCACAGATACAGGCAACGGGCCTGGGTATACAGACCCCAGGGTGGGGGAACAGACTAGAAGTCACAGATACAGGTAACAGACCTGGGTACTCAGCCCCCAGGGTGGCGGAAACAGACAAGATACAGAACTGGACCTGGCAACTCAGTTGCACAGAACACACTGAAAGAAAGTGTTGCTCAGGCACCTCCTACTGGGTGGAGGGGGTTTAAGTATCCAGTGACTCACAACAATAAGCTGGGGACGCATTAGGAGTGTGCACACAGTAACTATAAGAATCAGGCAGTAACCGCGCCACCGCCCTAAGCAATCAGACAAGAGACATGCACACAGCAGGTACTGGAGCAAAGTGTGCAGCCTGGACTGAAAGGTAAGATGGCGGTCTTGCATGGTGGGAGGTGGTAAACCATGCCAGCACGCCGCCAGGGATGTTACAAAATTTCATTGAATCCATTCTTCCCTCTACCCGTGAAATGTTCCCCATGCCATTCCCTGCAACACAACCCCAAAGCATGATAGATCCACTCCCATGCTTAATGGTTAGCGAGATGTTCTTTTCCTGAAATTCTGTGCTCTGTTTTTCTCCTTGATGATTGTGGCCAAAGAGTTCTATTTTAACATCTTCGGTCTACAGGACTTGTTTCCAAAATGATCAGGCTTGTTTAGATGTTCTTTTCCATACTTCTGATGCCAAATTTTATGGTGAGGACGCAAGGGAAGTTTCTTCTAATGACTTTTCCATGAAGGCCACATTTGTGCAGATGTCTCTGAACAGTAGAACAATGTACCACAACTCCAGAGTCCGCTGAATCTTTCTTAAGGTCTTTTGCAGTCAAATGGGGGTCTTATTTTCTTCTCTAGCAATCCTACAAGCAGCTGTCACTGAAATTTTGCTTGGTCTTCTAGACCTTATCTTGACCTCCTCCGTTCCAGTTAACTGCCATTTCTTAATTACATTTCAAACTGAGGAAAAGGCAACTTGAAAATGCTTTTCTATCTTCTTATAGCCTTCTCTTGCTTTGTGGGCCTCTACCATTTTCATTTTCAGAGTGCTAGACAGCTGCTTAGAAGACCTCATGGTTGCTGTTTTTTGGCACAAGGTTAGAGGAGGCTGGGTTTTTATAAAACTGGGAAATTTGCATCACCATGCTTTTCCTAACAGGTTAATTAAGGTCTGAAATCTTGGGTAAAGTTATCTGAGCACACAAATCTCCAAGGATGCCCAAACTTTTGCATCAGCCCATTTTCCATTTTGTATTTTTTTTAAAATGTAAAAAATGACATATATATATTTTTGCCTAAAATACAAAGCACATGTGTCATCTTTAACTTTAGCCCTTTTCTTTAGAGATCATTTCATCTTCAACTTGCTCAACTGTTCACAATAATAGTAATTTTGACCATGGGTGCCAAAACTTTTACATGCCACTGTATATTCAATTATGTCCTTTGCTTCCTCCACACTGAGACACTTCCCAGAGACCAAGTTGGCCAATTGGTTTCATACTATTATTGCCTGTACAGTTGCTGCCAGAAGTGCCAGTAGTACCGCTGCTACTGAGTCCCACATTTTTTGCCATGGTATGGGTAGTCTTTTCTCTCACAGTACCATGTTTGTTGTCATTGCCACAATTTTATTTAATATACATGTTAGACACAAGTATAATGTTAAAATCCTTTACCAAACTCTTCTTACTTTTTTTATGGAATCAATCACAAATGCAAGGCAGGTATCACATGTTTTCCAAAAAGGCTAATGCAACACCAGCCTGCCAATAATATTGGTGTGTACTGTATGTGTCTACAAAATTTGTTAATTTAAACAGTTATGTCAAAATATATTTGCACTGTTAAATGTTATCTCAATTTACTCTAATAATTTGTATTAAATATTTGGTTAAAGCAAATTAATTACCCCTGCCTAAAATGAAACATGCAACAAAAACATATGCCAGGAGGTATGAACATAGCCTAAAAATTAAGCAACAGCCCACAGTATACTTGTTGAAAGTATAGTTGCCAAATTGGAATAGTCAAAAGGGTGTGCAAAAAGTAAATCATATGTATAATGTTTTCATATTTCTATTTTTGTTTTTTAATACACTATTATGCCCCATAACACTGGACAACAATTTTTTTCAAAAGTTTTGCTTCCTTGAAAATTTGAGGTGATTATGATAAACCCATTCGAGCTAAGCAGAAATACACTGCTCAAAAAAAATAAAGGGAACATTCAAATAACACATCCTAGATCTGAATGAATGAAATATTCTCATTGAATACTTTGGTCTGTACAACGTTGAATGTGCTGACAACAAAATCACACAAAAATCATCAATGGAAATTAAATTTATTAACCAATGGACGCCTGGATTTGGAGTCACCCCCAAAATTAAAGTGGAAAAACACACTACAGGCTGATCCAACTTTGATGTAATGTTATTAAAACAAGTCAAAATGAAGCTCAGTATTGTGTGTGGCCTCCATGTGCCTGTATGACCTCCCTACAATGCCTGGGGATGCTCCTGATGAGGTTGCGGATGGTCTCCTGTGGGATCTCCTCCCAGACCTGGACTAAAGCATCTGCCAACTCCTGGACAGTCTGTGGTGCAACGTGATGTTGGTAGATGGAGCGAGACATGATGTCCCAGATGTGCTCAATCAGATTCAGGTCTGGGGAACGGGCGGGCCAGTCCATAGCTTCAATGCCTTCATCTTGCAGGAACTGCTGACACACTCCAGCCACATGAGGTGTGGCATTGTCCTGCATTAGGAGGAACCCAGGGCCAACCGCACCAGCATATGGTCTCACAAAGGGTCTGAGGATCTCATCTCAGTACCTAATGGCAGTCAGGCTACCTCTGGTGAGCACATGGAGGGCTGCGCGGCCCTCCAAAGAAATGCCACAGCACACCATTACTGACCCACTGCCAAACTGGTCATGCAGAAGGATGTTGCAGGCAGCAGATCGCTCTCCACGGCGTCTCCAGACTGTCACATCTGTCACATGTGCTCAGTGTGAACCTGCTTTCATCTGTGAAGAGCACAGGGCGACAGTGGCGACTTTGCCAATCCTGGTGTTCTGTGGCATTTCCTACGATCGTGTGCACATACCCTAATTGTTTGCCATGTTCGTCACTGACTGCACCAAGAATTTTCAGGGAAAAATTCCAAATGTGAATGCAGAAAATGAATTTTCAATGACATAGTTCAATTCATTGCTTTGTAAGCTTCAAGAAGGTTGCCAACCAATTTGATTGCAGTTTGGTGCTCGATAGTTGCCAAGGAAATTCTCAGAAACATCCTTGATTGATTTCCAAGCTATTTTCTCAATCCCCACAAGCAGCTCATTGAAGTGTTTGTCATTCAAAAATACCTTCCTTAATCCTGGCATTTTTTATTGTGACGCTTAGTCAATTCTCATGGACAAGCCATGAGTCAGGATAGTAAAGGAGTCTGAGGTCAAAAGCCAGGAGGGTACGTCATAAACAGAAGGAAGGAACAAAGGTGTAGTCAGGTGACAGTCCAAGGTCAAAATAACAGGAAGAAAGCGGATCAGAACAAAAGGATTAAACAGACGGATAGTCAGAACAATGTCCAAGGTCAGGCAATGAAAGATCAATTCAAAGAATACAAGGCAAAGAGAGACAAACCACACAAAAGCTGAATGTACATCTGGCAGAGGTCTGGGACTAACAGCCCAATTAAGCAGTCGGGCAATCACCTGGAACAATGAACACCTGTAAAAAGCCATCACCTCCCAGTCTCAGATTGAACAGCAAAGCTGTCAATCAAAACACTGACAGCTCAGCATGCCCCTGCACCAAACTGGACACTGAGCTGTCAATCAAATTACTGACAGCTTCAACATGTCCCTGTTCCAGATTGGACAGCTGAGCAGTCAGTAACTGCATCCCAGACACACTGAGGGGTGGAATTGTGACAGTCTTAGGAACACTTGTCTCAAATAACTAAAACATTCTACTTCTTTGTTCATTGCTTTCACAAAATTTTTAATCAACCCGAGTGTTACGCACACAGGTGGTGCAAGTGGTTCGTGGACCCACTGAACCATGGGGCCCGGCTTACCTAGGAGGGGGGTAGCTAAGTGGCTACCTTGTGTTCACTGGAGCTCCTGATGGTGAAGTCAGGCTTGAGCTGCAGGTAGCCACCAAGTACCACTCCTAGGTGGTCCCCGGTACTGCAGCTGCTGACCCCAGGTACGCCGACATGGATTCGGACTCAGACTGCGTTCAGACTATTAGGTTCTGGATCCTTTGTAGAACGGTTACTGACATGGACACGTACTCAGAATCCATTCAGACTACTAGGTTCAGGATCCTCGGGTAGAACGGTTACTGACACGGAGTCTCAAACAGTGCTGATTCGGAGACTGACAGGACAGTCCGGATACATGGAATACTTGGATAGGCACATGGGTCTTGGACAAAGATTCAGGTACTGGCCGGACATGGACCAAGGGATGAGGTTCAGGCACTGGCCACACTAGGACCAGGGACTACGTATTTAGGGCTGGCCACACCAGAACCAGTGACTACAGGTTCAGGACTGGCCATGCTAGGACCAGGGATTACGGGTTCAGGACTGGCCATGGAAGGACCAGGACACTGGCCACACCAGGACCAGAGGTTTGGGTTCAGGACAGGGAACAGGGAAGTGCGCTCATGCACTAGATGCACCACTGGGAACTGCAGCACACACAACACAAGGAAGCAGGGAGCACTCCAGGGACCACGCCGTGCGGCTGGGGCAGTGAGTATGCCAGCAACCCTGCATGGAGGCGGAAGGGAAACCATGCACCAGCAATAGCATTACAATACCCCCCCTTAGGTCTCCTCTTCTTCAAGCCCACGAGGCCTCTCTGAAGAGAAGTTGGAGGTTAACACCTCTTCACAGACTCCCATGACTTCTTGTCAGGACTACGACTTCGTCTGTCCACTAGAAGAAAAATGACATTTCTCACCATCTTCACGACTAGGATGCTTCTCTCCATCAACCCATCATCAGCATAGGATGAAGCGGGCATAGTACCAGGAAATTGGCATTGGGAAGTCTTTCTCTGTACGTTAAGATCAGCTACCACCCTGGAGGATTCAAGGCCCAACTGGAGTTCCTCCGCCTGGTTGGTGGATCGCAGAGACTTAGAAAATGCCAACACCTTTATGTTCTCTTTAAATGACCACCTAGAAACTCAAGATACCTTCTCTGGGTCCATCTTCAGTTTGATCTCCAAGATGACATGTCCTTGAGGTGGGGAGGTTCCTGGAGGCAGATCTTTGGAACAATCATCGGGACTGCGTGGGGACATCACCTCTGCTTTCCTTCCTTTGGAGACGCCAGCACACAGCGAGTCGGCGATTATCCGACCTGGCGTAGAAGACGGTGATTCTGATGACTGATCTAGATGTATGGTGCCAAGACACCTCTTGTTACTAAACTGTTCCCAAGGAAGTGTGGCACCCCAGGGGTCTGGTTGCCACAGTAATAGAAATATTACGTCTGAGAGCAAGTGGGAGGTTTCTCTGGTCAGGAGTCCTAAGCATGCAACACCTCCCGCCCAGACCTGGGAGGGGAGGAATCTGCCCTTATAAACTGGGTCTGGGGCGGGATTAGTAGAGTCAGAGCCTGGAGACAGTTCCAGACACAGGGAGAGTTACAGCAGGAGCTCTGTAGGAGCTAGGAGCAGAAGACCAGGGGCTGGAAGCTAAGCAGAGATATAGCTCACCCTGGCAGAAGAATCTGATAACCGGACTCCGGAGTCCGAGGCTGTGGGGACTGATATCCACCCAGCAGCAGAAACCAGCCGGCAGGGGATTCCAGGTCCTCTGGCCATAGAAGCCCGGAGGCTCAGTCACAAGGAAGGGACCAGCACCGCCATCCAGGAGCGGAGGCTAACAGAAGGCCCCAAGTCACCAGCCATACGGGTGAGCACCACACGGTATACTCAGGGACGTGGGCTACTTCTACCCGCTTACAGCAAGGTAGCCAGAAAGAGTGCAGATAGACGGGGAGGCCTACAACTCCACCTGGCCAGGGGAACTACTGTTTGCTCGCAGACTGACCAAGCTCCTAATGCTAGCCAGTACTCCCGGGAGGGTTAGCCTTAATATCACCAGTAAAGACCCTGAACTGCACTGCAAAGACTCTGAGTCGTTCCTGCTCATCGCCACACCAGCACTACTAGTGCTGGGACGCCTGCGCACCATCACTCCCATCATCCACATTCCCTGCCCTGAGGCCATACTCCTCCCGTGGGGAGTTATCCCATCTTTTGCTGTGCACACCACACCAGCCTCAGCGGACTGCCTCGCAGCAGCAGTACACCCTGACCGCAATCCACGGGTGGCGTAGTCGGACAACTAATCTAAAACCCACAAAATACCGCCATTGGCCTGACCGCCCTGGGCCACGGGACCGGGTCACCGCCCCGGATTCTACAACCCCCAGAGACCCGGCTCCGGGTATCCACACACAGGTCCACACTAGGCCCAGGGGGTGAGTCAGAAGCACCACACGGGGTCTCCAGACTGGAATAGGCAATTGAGTTCTGCGACTTATGGGAAAAACCAGACAGCACATGGAAGGCGATCTTCTCCATATACCGTACGAAGCTCCAATCAGGAGCTCTATGTTTCAATAGATAGAAAAAAAAGGGGGAGGTTTGAAATTTGTGACCATAAATTCCTTTTAAAACATTTTCTTAAATAACATTAAAATTCACCAACGAAAAAAAAAAACAAGTGTGTAAGATAAAGGAAAACATCTCTGACCTCAATGTGTCCCTAGTCTGTACCTAAAGCTGGTCCTGCCTGCCAGCAGAGGTTGGCACCCTAGGTCACAAGAATGGCGCCTCCGCACTTTGGCGGCTGTCCCTTCTGTCCCTGTTAAGAGTCTACTGCCGGTATACGAATAGAGATGAAAAACAGATAGTATAGATTTCCCTCAAGTCTAGACTCTAGATAAAGATTCTTGATATATATGTTAATCTCTGGTAGCTGTTTTGCATCTTTTTTGCTTTGATTAGGACAGCTTAAGTAGTCGGTATGAGCGGTCCAAACATCCGTTCCTCCCTTTCTATTTAAATAGTGTGGAAATAACAGGGTGGAAAATGGCATATACAGTAGATTCAACAAATTATAGAGTCTAAAATCTAAAAAAAACTATATAAACAGTACATAAATACACGCTTCAAATAGCAGATTATTTCTCCCGGGACACTTCAGGTATATATGCTTCAAAGAGCAGATTCATCCACCCGGGACCCATCAGGAATGGCTAATCAGTACAGACCAGACCAAATGAATTGACAAGACTCATATCTGGTAAATGAATCAGGCGCTAAATGTTTCTCCAATCACCTCTCAGACTACAAGACTTATGTCTGATAAGTTATAATACGTAAACATATGTCTCTCATGTTTCAGAAATCACCTCTTGATAAACTGTATTATTTATAGCATAATGCTGGTTACATATACACATATATATTATTCAGAGAACAGGTCTATTTCCCAAGCGTATATACAGTAGAAACCAGAGGTTTAGGCTATGTGCCCATGACGCGCCCCCTGGTCCAGTGTTGTTTGGGGGATACCCGGAGCCGGATCAGATGGGGGTTGTAGTCTCCGAGTGGCGGTGACCCGGTCCGTGCCCAGGGTGTCAAGCTCAGTGTGTGGCAGTCCTACAGATGTTACTGGATGTTCTTTAGTGTCGACTACGCCACCCATTGATTTGCGGTCACTACGGCCGCCGCTGCAGCAGGGTCCGCTGAGGCTGGTGGTGTGTGTGCAGCTCAGGTAGTATAACCCCCAACGGGAGGGGTATAGCCTCAGGGGGTCAGTTGCAGAGGATGGTGGTTGTGGAGGTGCAGTGAGGATGGTAATGAAACTCAGAGTCGGGCTGTGCAGTTCAGGGTTTTTACTTACTGCTTTTGGGTTGGTCACTCCGGCCTTGAGTGACCACCCGAGCCGTGCTGCGTCCACCAGGTCCTGGACTCGGCCAACCCCCAGGTGATTCTGGAGCGTGTTCCTGAGCTCCCTTTCTGACTTGTCCTTCTCTCTGGCCTTCCCCACCAGGGATCCACCTAAGTCCGGCTCCCTCGGGCCTCTTGTTGGTAAAACCCTTGTCTCTGGGTTCCCTGACCCTATTCTTGGTTTGCCTTCCGGGTGGATTTAGTGGGTGGTCGTAGCAGATCCTGCCCACGACCTCCGGTCTCTGGCTAAGGATTAGTGCCCTCCACCAGCTTGGGATCCGGTACCCTTGTGCCAACTCTTCACCCTCTGGTCTAATTTTGGGTTCTTGGAGTTCCCTCTTCTCCCCCTCTGGGTCCTTCTTTTCTCCTCTCTCTCACTCTCTTGGCCTTGGAGCTGGCTGAGCTGCTCTGCTTGTCGGACCAAACCTCTACAAAAGACCCTGTTCTAAGATGGTTCCCACCTTATATACTCCCTCTATGTGTGAGCTCAGGTGACCAGCACCCAATGAGCTCCTAGCATTACCCAGACTGCTCCCCCTATCTGCCCCTACACTACTGGGATGTTCCACCCCCCTCCCACTCCAGCCAGGGACAGACGCTGTCGTACCTGCACATTTCTCTAGTGGGAGTACCATTGGTCTGTCCCCCGGAAATGGGATGTATGTAGTGCATGCAGCCTACTGAGCTCAGTTCCACACTCCATCCTTACCCGGGAGTGGAATACCACACCTCTGGCTTGAGGTGTAATACCCCTGTAGCAGCCGAATCCTCAGGGTGCTACACCCACGATGCAGAAATGCTCCGGATTTTTCCTGAGCGTTTCTGCATCTTCGTGGCAGAAAAAAACGCATGTGGATTGTACATGCGGATTGTACATGCGGATTGTACATGCGGATTGTACATGCGTTTTCCTGCCAGGGACATGCGGAAATGAAGCATTCTTCACATGCATTTCCGCATGCGGGTTGTCAAGCGCTTTCCAAGCGATTTTAGCATCACTTGGAAAGTGCTTGACAACTTGGTCACACTATATAAATTCTTGTAAACAGCATAAATCTATACTTACCCTCTGATGGCCCCCAGAGTCTTGCTTCACCGTCCCGGCTGCCAGCAGCGGTACACTGAAGGACCTGCCGACGTCAGCGTCGCGTGACCCGTCACATGACTATGACGTCAGCGCAGGTCCTTCAGCACATCGCGAACTGCCGGCATGCGAGGAGGAGCGCAGCGCGGGCCGCCAGAAGGTAAGTATATATTTATTTTTTATTTTATTCTTTTTTTTACAGTTTTCTATGGTACCCGGATCTGGAGGAGAGTCTCCTCTCCTCTAGACCTGGGTACCATCCGCACATTAGAACGCATGGAATGCGCAACTACATATACAATGATGCGTAATCCATGCGATCTAATGCAAGTCAATGGCGGCGAAAACGCAGCACTTCCGCAAAATAATTGGTAGTGCTGCGTTTTTTTCGTCAATGATAATCTGCAGCGGAAATTTCCGCAGCATGTGCAGAGCACATGCGGATTATCATTTAGGAACATGGCAGGCCTTCTACCATGTGTTTTTTAAGCATTTCTGCAGCGTTTTTGCCGCTGCGGAAATGCTTAAAAAACGCATCGTGGGCACACAGCCTTACATACACTATATAAAAAGACACACATGCATGTTTTTCTCAATATCTGACATGAAATCAGAATAATCCTTTTCAGTTTTAGGTCAATTAGGATTACCATCATTTGCAATATTTTCCAAATGGCAGAATAAGGCTGCATGCCCACGATGCGGATTTAATGCGTTTCCTCAGCGCCATTTCCGCCGCGAAAACGCATTACAAATGCTTGTTAAGTTGTCTGCCATGGTTCGCAATGATAATACGCATGTGCTGTGCACATGCTGTGGAAATTTCCGCTGTGGATTATCATTGTGGAAAAATCCGCAGCACAACCATTAATTTTGCGAAATCGCCGCCATTGACTTGCATTGGACCGCATAGCATCCGCATGACTATACGTACACATGCGGATATTATGCGATTCAATGCGCGGATGGTACCCGCGTCTGGAGAAGAGGAGACTCTCCTCCAGACCCGGGTACCATAGTACCTGTAGTTAAAAAAGAATTAAAAAAAAAACAAAAAAACATATACTTACCTTCTGATGGCCCCCTGTCTGCTCCCGGTGGCGCTGCTGGCTCTTCGGCTGCTCGCAGTGGCAAAAGGACCGTCCATGACGTCATTTAGTCATGTGACAGGTCACGTGACCGCTGACTTCGCGTGACCTGTCACATGACTAAATGACGTCATGGAAGGTCCTTTTTAGAGCACAGCGAGCCGCCGAAGACACCGGACGCACCGTATAGGAGACCGGGGGCCATCGGAAGGTGAGTATAATGTTTTTGTTTTTTTTTCAACATTTTTATTCTTTTTATTGCTATTGATGCTGCATTTGCAGCATCGTAACTTGGTCACACAGCATAAATCCATGTGATGCTAAAATCGCTTGTAAAAGCGCTTGACCACCCGCATGCGAAATCGCATGTTAAAAACACTTCACAAACGCTTCTACCTGGCAGAAAAAGTGCATGTAAAATCCGCATGCGTTTTTTCTGCCAGGGAGATGCAGAAACACTCCGCAGCATTTCTGCATCGTGGGTACTTAGCCTTATGAGAGAAAGAGAATGTTTTAAGGCATTTTTATTACTCACTGCAAAGTCAAAAGTTTACATACACTAAGATTACTATGCCTTTAAACACTTCTGGACTGTCCATATGATGATGTCATGCATTTGGAAGCTTCTGACAAACAATTATACGCAAGTACAAACAAGATGGGAATGTTCAGCCATCATACCGTTCAGGAATGAGACAGGTTCTGTGTTCCAGAGATGAACGTGCTTTGGTCCGACATGTGCATATCAACCCAAGGACAAAAGCAAAAGACCTTGTGATGATGATGGCGGAATCTGGCAAGATTGTGTCAATATCCACAGCGAAACGAGTTCTGTATCAACATGGGCTGAAAGGCTTCTCTGCCAGGAAGAAGCCATTACTCTAAAAGAAACATAAAAAAAACAGATTAATGTCTGCAAATGCACACAGGAACATAGACCTTAATTTTTAGAGACATGTCCTGTGGTCTGATGAAACTAAAATTGAACTTTTTGGGCATAATGACCATCGTTATGTTTGGAGGAAAAAGGGATAAGCTTGGAAGCCTAACAACACCATCTCAACTGTGAAACACGGGGTTGGCAGCATCATGTTGTGGGGTTGTTTTGCTGCAGGAGGAACTTGTGCACTTCATAAAATAGATGGCATCATGTGAAAAGAAGATTATGTGGCAATACTGAAGCAACATCTCAAGACATCAGCCAGGAAGTTAAAGCTTGGGCGGAAATAAGTCCAAATGGACAATGACCCGAAGTATACTGCCAAAATGGTAACAAGGTGGCTTAAGAATAACAAAGTCAATGTTTTGGGGTGGCCATCACAAAGCCCTGATCTCAGTCCTATTGAAAATTTACGGGCAAAGCTGAAAAGGCAGATGCGAGCAAGGCGACCTACAAACCTGGATCAGTTACACCAGTTTTTTCAGGAGGAATGGGCCCTAATTCTGACCAACTATTGTGATAAGCTTGCGGAAGGATATCCCAAATGTTTGACCCAAGTCATTCAGTTTAAGGGCAATAGTACCAAATACTAATGAAATGTATGTAAACTGTTGACTTTGCAGTAAGTGATAAAAATGCTTAAAACATTCTCTCTCTCTCATTATTCTGGCATTTGGCAAATATTAAAAATGATGGTAATCCTAATTGACTTCAAGCGGGAAAGGTTTATTCCGATTTCATGTCAGATATTGAGAAAAACATGCATATGTGTCTTTTTATATAGTGTATGTAAACTTCTGGTTTCAACTGTATGTAACTTTTTTTCGGTGCTGTCTATATGGGATGTTGTGACAGTTTTATAGTTTGGGTCACTATGGACGTGGCAATACCAATTATGTGTACTTTTTTTATTCTTGTTTTTCAATAAAACCTGCGCTATTAGTGGCAAAATATTTTGACATGATTTTTTTGTGGGTTTATTTTCTCTTTCAAATTTTAGATATTTTTTGTTTACCTATTCCCAATAAGGGATTTGAATACTTTAGAGGTTGATTACTGAGCTCATGCATGAGAGCTACTAGTTTTAAGGCTCGTACAGACAACCATATAACTCGGTTGAGTGCTAGCCGTCATTTTGACGGTTAGTACTCGTCATCATGTTATTCTATGGGGTTGTGCACATGTCCTACTTTTTCCTACTATTTATTCAATAGGTTAAGAAGGCTAAACATCCTTTAGTGTCACATGAAAGGCACTAAAGGGTGTTAGTTTATTATATGTCGGGGGATTGTGACATTAAATATCTCCAGGACCTCTATCCTATTTATTCTATCTATCTATCTATCTATCTATCTATCTATCTATCTATCTATCTATCTATCTATCTATCTATCTATTTCTTTAGATAAGATTGCTTTATTAGTTTAAAATGAGCTTTAAATACATAAGAATTACAGTATGTAAAAGCTATTGTTAAAAACGCATTGCATACAGATTGCATACGCATGTCATGCAGATGTCATACGGATGCTAGGTGACAAAAATCGCATTGTACTCGCATGACACTCGTCCTACTTTTCTGGATCAACAACAAAGCAATTTTTTTTTACGTAGATGAGAGCGAGCCCTAAAAAGAAGAGTAGTTTATTAGTATAGTTATACTCACATTCAGTATAAAAATAGTTCTGTAATAAAATCAATGGACATGGATTTCTATTTCCGAAGCCGGATCCATTGTTTCACTCACAATTCTGGCTTATTTTGGGGCATGGTCAGCGTCCAAACATTCATTAATTTAAATATACACACTTCATCATAATTAGCTTACATATTTGCAGAGATACAAATAAATCAAGCATTGTAGCATTTTTATATTTAAATCGTATAAGTTAAAAACACACAATATGTCCAAAATCTCTAATGTATTATGAATTTATAAGGCCTAAAATATCTAATAAAAATGTTCAAGTTTCTATTTTGTTTAACAGATAAAAGATATCATGATTGGAGAGTTCCATTCCTAAAAAATCCCCTTAAGTAATTGCTGGAAACATACTTTCCTTAAAGGGGTGTTCCCATCTCCAAGATCCTATCCCAATATGTAGTAGGTGTAATAACAATATTAGCAAATACCTCCAATTAGAAATGTAGTATAGTATTTTTGATTCGCTGTGTCTCTTATCTCATGTGCCGGCAATACAGGACCTAAGGTATCCACGGTTACAACCACTTGCAGCTAGCTAACTAACTGTCACTTTATCAGCAGAAGTAACCATGGATACCTAAGGTCCTGCAAAATCCATGCACATGAGGAAAGAGACATAGCGATTCAAAAATACTAAACTACATTTCTAATTGGAGGTATTTGCTAATATTATTATTATTACACCTACTAAATATTGGGATAGGATCTTGGAGATGGGAATACCCCTATAACACAAAATCAGATATATGTATGTCAGGAGATGCGATGTCTTACCGCATTCTGCTGTACATATACGTGATTGAGCTATACTGCTATCTCCTATACCTGAAACATGGAGCAAGCTGTCCCAGGACCGGTTAACTTTCATGCCACCAGACGATCGCTATGATTGGTTTGTTTATATAGACAGACTGGCTAGCCTGCCTTTCTAGCTCTGACCTAGCAAGTGATGTCATATAGACAGGGGCGGGCTGGGCCGGGTGGCAGAGGGGCAAATGCCCCCCAGTCCAGTCCTCCAGCAGAGGTTTTGGGCCGTCAGCCATCGCCACTGCCGCCGCCACTCTCCTCTGCATGCGTCCTCCCATCAGGGTGCGCGGCCTGATGGGAGGGCGCGAAGCCGGATGGGAGAGTGTGTGCAGAGGAGAGTGGCCGCGGCGCTAGTGAAAGGGTGATGGCCCGTGGGCCCATAGGTAGGTAGGGATCAACGTTGGAATGGCTGAGGTGAGTATTTATTTATTTTTTTAATCTGGGGCTATTATACTGTGAGGAGCACTATGCTGGGCCATGTATACTGTGTGGAGCACCATGTGGGGCCATGTATACTGTGTGGAGCGCCATGTGGGGCCATTATACTGTGAGGAGCACCATGTGGGGCCATTATACTGTGAGGAGCATCATGTGGGGCCATGTATACTGTGTGGAGCAACATGTGGGGCCATGTATACTGTGTGGAGCACCATGTGGGGCCATGTATACTGTGTGGAGCACCATGTGGGGCCATTATACTGTGAGGAGCATCATGTGGGGCCATGTATACAGGACGGAGCACTATGCGGTGCCATGTATATAGTACGGAGCTCTATGCGGGGCCATGTATACAGTACGGAGCACTATGCGGGCCCATATATACAGTACAGAGCACTATGCGGGGCCATGTATACAGTATGGAGCACTATGCGGAGCCATGTATACAGTACAGAGCACTATGCGGGCCCATGTATACAGTACAGAGCACTATGTGGGGCCATGTATACAGCATGGAGCGCTATGTGGGGCAATGTATGGAGGACTATGTGGGGCCATTATACTGTATGGAGGACTGTGTGGGGCCCATTATTCTGTATGGAGGACTATGTGGGACCCATTATTCTGTATAGAGGACTGTGTGGGGCCATTATACTGTATAGAGCTGTGGGGCCCATTATACTATATGGAGGACTATGTGGGGCTCATTATACTGTATGGAGGACTATGTGGGGCCATTATACTGTATGGAGCACTATGTGGGGTCCATTATTCTGTACAGAGGACTATGTGGGCCCATTACACTGTATGAAGCACTATGTGGGGCCCATTATTCTGTATGGAGGACTATATGGGGCCCATTTTTCTGTATGGAGGACTATATGGGGCCATTATACTGTACGGAGGACTGTGTGGGGCCCATTCTATATGGAGGACTATGTGGGGCCATTATTCTGTATGGAAGACTATGTGGGGCCATTATTTTGTATGGAGGACTATGTGGGGCCATTATTCTGTATGGAGGACTATGTGGGGCCCATTATTCTGTATGGAGGACTATGTGGGGCCCATTTTTCTGTATGGAGGACTATGTGGGGCCATTATTCTGTATGGAGGACTATGTGGGGCCATTATTCTGTATGGAGGACTATGTTGGGCCCACTATTCTGTATGAAGGACTATGTGGGGCCATTATTCTGTATTGAGGACTATGTGGGGCCATTATACTGTATGGAGGACTATGTGGGGCCATTATTCTGTATGGAGGACTATGAGGGGCCCATTATTCTATATGGAGGACTATATGGGGCCCTGTATACTGTATGGAGGACTCCTTGTAGCCATTATACTGTTTGGAGGACTCTTCATGGACATTATACTGTATGGAGGACTCTTTGTGGCCATTATACTGTATGGAGGGCTGTGTGGGGATTACTGTTGGAGAATCCTACTGTGGTGGGGTCACCATTCTTTGTTGGGGGGTGTTGAGGGAGATGGGTACAGTAGGATCATCATACTGTGAGTGTAGAGGAATTCACTGTGGGGGTATTATACTGTGTTTGGGGGCACTTTTGTTTGCATCATACATTATTATCTGTTTCAATCAAGGATTTTTGTCCTCTGTTAAATTACATATTTAAATTAGGCCATAGGGCCATATGCTTTTTACTGCTTTTACATAACATATTATAATATTCCACTATCATTTTTAAATTAATCGTTATATTTGATAAAGAAAAATTTCCTCAATTGCAGATATATTTTTTAATAAATATCAAGGATGGTCCGCGATTTTGTCCAAGCTTTGAACTTTGGCCCTCTGTGTATTTGAATATGACATCCCTGGCTTTAAAGGGAACCTGTCACGTACTATCGACACTGCCCCCATTGCTTTGTTAGTGATGCAATGTGCATCACTAACAAACTTTTTTCATTAAAATTGGTGGCATTATAATGATTTTATAACATTATATATACTTTGTCCTACATGCTCGTTTTCAGTCATAGGAGTGTGATCCTGCTATTCAGTCAGGGGCGGTGCCACGTTCAGTCACTGCTGGCGCTGCCAACGTATTTGTGTATTACTCCTGGCAAGCATTATTATTGTGGGGCGCATACGCATTTCTACATGTCCGGCTGCTGGTCCCGCGCCTGCTCATGGGTCACTGCTGTATGCTTGCCCCCTAGGCCAAAATTTTCCATCGAGCCCCTGCACATAGAAGATCAAAGTTGTCTGTCAGGTACTGCAGGAAGGTCACGACCAGAGTTGGCACTATCTTATAATACTTGCAGATTGTATTGCAACGAAGGAAACAGGACAATATTGTAATAGCGAGTGATGGAGCTTGAGAATGGTTTGTTTTAAATGTGGTTTGGCTTAAGTATGACTTGAGATTTAATTACTTTGCATTAAGGGAATTTAGAAGGGAGGGTCTTGTATTAACTCACTATTTATATTTACTTGTTATATTTCTGTTTTGTGTCATACTCGTTAGCTAAATGTGCTCTATTTTATTAAAGCCATCCATGTACATCTTATATGTATGCAATCCTTGAAAAGCCATATGAGGGTGCATACTGCTGTTCTGGACATGTGCATGTTGTACATGTGGAAGCCCAGGTATTGGATCTAAACTAGCAACTTGCAACACTGAGATCCATAGGAGACCCTACGTCATTTTTTTTTTTTTAGGTCCCCCAGTTGAGGTGTCATGTGTGTGTCAGATGTGACAGACAGTCGTCCTGCAGCTGTTGCAGGAGATATCTTCGTTTGGCATTACAGACACCTTGAGCTCTGTCTCACTCTAGGACCCAGCGGCTACCTTCCTCTTGATAATTAACACCCTGGCCTGGGTGTATAAATACCTTCACCTTGAAATAGGGAGGCGCCAGTGATATTCACATGACCCTTTGTGAAGGCTTGTAGCAATTGCAGTTCTTACTTCCTGTCTGGTGCTAAGAGGACTTGTGTGCAATCTCTCTGAAGTCGACTCAAGCTAAGCTACTTCCCCCATGTCTGTCTCCCCTTGCTGTCTTTAGTGTTAGTGGGAACTGACTAGCACTTATCCCCCCGTTTCCTGGCCGAACACTAGCTCTACACACCAAGCGAAGCAGAGTCCTTTGTGAAAGAGTTAAATCAAAATGATTGGGGTTTATCGTTCACTAGTAATACATCATAAGAAAAAATTAAATAATTGTATCTTGAACTATATACTGTAGGTCAAAAAATCCAAAGTAGAACATATTTCAAATTGGTAGACACAAATGGATACCTTGATTACTCAAGAGCACATTACCCCAAGAGGAAGAAAAAAATCCCTTCTAGTCAATTCCGACGCATTAGGGGTAACTGTACCTCAACAGCAGATTACCAGGAACAATCAAACACATTGATCACAAGATTCAAAGAGAAGGGTTACCCTAGAGCAGTGATTTTCAACCTTTTTTGAGCCGCGGCACACTTTTTATACTTAGAAAATCCTGGGGCACACCACCAACCAAAATAGCACAAAATGACACTAAAACAGTCATATTATACATATAGTTAATAATATAGATTCTAAATTTATTTTACTCACTCAGTGTGAAAACTGGGCCTGTTTCGATAAGCACAAAAGGGATATCCTGGCAGGAATGGTGGAAAGACACACATGAAGCTCTTCCTCAACAGTTCTCAGTTTCTCCCTGTTTTTAGTTTTTATCGCAGTCAAGCTTGAGAAGCCCAGCTCACATAGATATGTGGTTGAAAATGGGAGCAATGTCAAAATAGCTTTGTTGGCCAGAATGGGGAACTCCTTGGCAACAGATAACCAAAAACTGTCCAAAGGAAGATCAGCAAACTTTAGCTTTAAACCGCGATCTTGCTTCAGTTCAACGAGTTCCTCTTGCTCCTTTAAAGTCATGTCTAGTGTTGAGCCACCCCCGTAGTGTTCGGGTTCGGTTCGGTTCGTCGAACACCGGGATGTTCGAGGAACTGTTCGTCGAACTGTTCGTCGAACACCTTAGAACACCGTCGAACACTGTTAAAACCAATGGCAGGCAAACAAAAACACATAGAAACACATAGAAAACACCTGCAAAGGTGTCCAAAAGCTGACAAACTGCTCAGAAGACACTCTGTTTAAAAAAGCCGGCCGGCAAATTCAGCAGCGGCATACACCGGTACCCGACAATTTAGACAAGAAGGAATAGAGCCTCACACATAGATTAGATAGATAGAAACATGTCAGTCACACATATAAGAAGCACAGTGACAGTGTTGGTTACTGCATTTGTCATTTAGTGTAAAGGATTTATTAAAAAAAATATTAGTGTTTTCGTGCACCGTCTCTTTAAAAAAGCCGGCCGGCAATTCAGCATCTGTACCCGACAATTTAGAACAGAAAGAATAGAGCTTCACACATAGATTAGATAGATAGAAACATGTCAGTCACATATATAATAAGTACAGTGATAGTGTTGCTTACTGTACTTGTCATTTAGTGTAAAGGATTTATTTAAAAAAATAATAGTGTTTTCATGCACTGTCTCTTTAAAAAAGCCGGCCGGCAATTCAGCAGCGGTACCCGACAATTTAGAACAGAAAGATAGAGCATCACACATAGATTAGATAGATAGAAACATGTCAGTCACATATATATGAAGTACAGTGATAGTGTTGGTTACTGTACTTGTCATTTAGTATTAAAATAAAGGATTTATTATTAAAAAAATTGGCGTGGGGTTCCCCTTAATTTTAGGCTCTAGCGGAGGTTAAGCAGACGGCTGGGGCAGATGTTTGAAGCCTGGGAAGGGGGTAATACCCACGGAGCTTCCCAGGCTACTAATATCAGCCCCCAGCTGAATACATAGCCTTTACTAGCTATTAAAATGGGGGACCCCCCCAAAAAAATGACGTGGGGTCCCCCCTAATTTAATAGCTAGCAAAGGCTAGGCAGACAGCTGGGGGCTGATATTAATAGCCCAGGAAGGGAGCCATGAATATTGGCCCCCTCCCAGGCTAGAAACACCAGCCGTCAGCCGCCCCAGAAATGGCGCATTCATAGGATGCGCCAATTCTGGCACTTAGCCTCGCTCTTCCACGCTGCCCTGGTGCGGTGGCAGGGGGTAATAGGGTTGGGGTTGATGTCAGCTTATAATGCCAGCTGACATCAAGCCCAGGTTAGTAATGGAGAGGCGTCTATAAGACACCCCCATTACTAACCCCATAGTCAAAGTTAAAAAAAACACAAACACCCAGAATAAAGTCCTTTAATTGAAATAAAGACACAATCCTTTATTGTTCTAAATTAAACCATACCTACCATCACGCCCATTCCAGCTGAAGCCAACGATCTCCTGCAATAAAAGAAAAATAATAAAGCAACCTCATCCTTACCTTTCCATGGTTCCCACGACAGCTCCAGCTCTGCTACATCGAGATGACAGGCTGGACCGCAGCAGAACGCCGCCATCCAGCCTGTCATCCCGCAGACACTGAGAAGCGCAGGCTTGCTTGCGCTGCTCAGCGTCTCTCTGTGACGACATAGAGATGAGCCGAGTTCATGTCCAATGAACTCGGCTCACCTCATGCACGTCACTGACAGCGTGGGAAAATTCTCACACTGAAGCGCTGATTGCAGGAGAATTTTCCCACGCTGTCAGTGACGTGCAGGAGGTGAGCTGAGTTCATTGGACATGAGCTCACCTCATGCACATCACTGACAGCGTGGGAGAATTCTCCTGCACTCAGCACTTCAGCGTGAGAATTTTCCCACGCTGTCAGTGACGTGCATGAGGTGAGCCGAGTTCATTGGACATGACCTCGGCTCATCTGGATGCCGTCACAGCGAGACAGTGAGGAGCGCAAGCATGCCTGCGCTTCTCAGTGTCTGCGGGATGACAGACTGGATGGCAGCGTTCTGCTGCGGTCCAGCCAGTCATCTCGATGTAGCAGAGCTGAAGCTGTCGTGGGAACCATGGAAAGGTAAGGATGAGGTTGGTTTATTATTTTTCTTTTATTGCAGGAGATCGTTGGCTTCAACTGGAATGGGCGTGATGGTAAGTATGGTTTAATTCAGAACAATAAAGAATTGTGTCTTTATTTCAATTAAAGGACTTTATCATGGGTGTTGTGTTTTTTTTAAATACTTTACTAGAAATTCATGGCGGTCATGTCTAATACTGGCGTGACCCCATGAATTTTGGGCTTGGGGCCAGCTGATAATACCAAGCTGGCCCTAACCCCTTTATTACCCAGTGAGCCACTGCACCAGGGCCCTGGATGAGTTGGGTACAGCGCCAGAAGATGGCGCTTCTATGAACGCGCCATTTTCCGGGGTGGCTGCGGACTGCAATTTGTAGCGGGGGGGGCCCAGAAAGCTTGGACCTCCCTGCGCTGCAGATTCCAGCCCCCAGCTGCCTAGTTGTACCTGGCTGGACACAAAAATAGGGCGAAGCCCCACGTACTTTTTTTTTAATTATTTCATGAATTTCATGAAATAATTAAGCAAAAAAGGCCTTCCCTATATTGTTGTGTCCGGCCAGGTACAAATAGGCAGCTGGTGGTTGGGGGCAGCCCGTTCCTGCCTGCTGTACCTGGCTGGACACAAATATAGTGCGAAGCCCCACTTCAATTTTTTTTAATTATTTCATGAAATTCATGAAATAATTAAGAAAAAAAGGGCTTCCCTATATTGTTGTGTCCGGCCAGGTACAAATAGGCAGCTGGTGGTTGGGGGCAGCCCGTTCCTGCCTGCTGTACCTGGCTGGACACAAATATAGTGCGAAGCCCCACTTCAATTTTTTTAAATTATTTCAGGAAATTCATGAAATAATTTTAAAAAAATTGACATGGGGCTTCGCACTATATTTGTGTCCAGCCAGGTACAGCAGGCAGGAACGGGCTGCCCCCAACCACCAGCTGCCAATTTGTACCTGGCCGGACACAACAATATAGGGAAGCCCTTTTTTTCTTAATTATTTCATGAAATAATTTAAAGAAAATTGACGTGGGGCTTCGCCCTGTTTTTGTGTCCAGCCAGGTACAACTAGGCAGCTGGGGGCTGGAATCCGCAGCGCAGGGAGGCCCAAGCTTTCTGGGCCACCCCCGCTGCAAATTGCAGTCCGCAGCCACCCCGGAAAATGGCGCGTTCATAGAAGCGCCATCTTCTGGCGCTGTACCCAACTCATCCAGGGCCCTGATGCGGTGGCTCACTGGGTAATAAAGGGGTTAGGGCCAGCTTGGCATTATCAGCTGGCCCTAAGCCCGAAATTCATGGGGTCACGCCAATATTAGACATGACCACCATGAATTTCTAGTAAAGTATTTAAAAAAAACACAACACCCAGAAAAAAGTCCTTTAATTGAAATAAACACACAATTCTTTATTGTTCTAAATTAAACCATACTTACCATCACGCCCATTCCAGCTGAAGCCAACGATCTCCTGCAATAAAAGAAAAATAATAAAGCAACCTCATCCTTACCTTTCCATGGTTCCCACGACAGCTTCAGCTCTGCTACATCGAGATGACAGGCTGGACCGCAGCAGAACGCTGCCATCCAGCCTGTCATCCCGCAGACACTGAGAAGCGCAGGCTTGCTTGCGCTCCACAGTGTCTCTCTGTGAGGGCATCCAGATGAGCCGAGTTAATGTCCAATGAACTCGGCTCACCTCATGCACGTCACTGACAGCGTGGGAAAATTCTCCTGCACTCAGCGCTTCAGCGTGGGAGAATTCTCACACTGAAGCGCTGAGTGCAGGAGAATTCTCCCACGCTGTCAGTGAGGTGCAGGAGGTGAGCTGAGTTCATTGGACATGAGCTCACCTTATGCACGTCACTGACAGCGTGGGAAAATTCTCCTGCACTCAGCGCTTCAGCGTGGGAGAATTCTCACGCTGAAGCGCTGAGTGCAGGAGAATTCTCCCACGCTGTCAGTGACGTGCAGGAGGTGAGCTGAGTTCATTGGACATGAGCTCACCTTATGCAAGTCACTGACAGCGTGGGAGAATTCTCCTGCACTCACCGCTTCAGCGTGAGAATTTTCCCACGCTGTCAGTGACGTGCATGAGGTGAGCCGAGTTCATTGGACATGAACTCGGCTCATCTGGATGTCGTCACAGAGAGACGCTGAGCAGCGCAAGCAAGCCTGCGCTTCTCAGTGTCTGCGGGATGAGAGGCTGGATGGCAGCGTTCTGCTGCGGTCCAGCCTGTCATCTCGATGTAGCAGAGCTGAAGCTGTCGTGGGAACCATGGAAAGGTAAGGATGAGGTTGCTTTATTATTTTTCTTTTATTGCAGGAGATCGTTGGCTTCAGCTGGAATGGGCGTGACGGTAAGTATGGTTTAATTTAGAACAATAAAGGATTGTGTCTTTATTTCAATTAAAGGACTTTATTCTGGGTGTTTGTGTTTTTTTTAACTTTGACTATGGGGTTAGTAATGGGGGTGTCTTATAGACGCCTCTCCATTACTAACCTGGGCTTGATGTCAGCTGGCATTATAAGCTGACATCAACCCCAACCCTATTACCCCCTGCCACCGCACCAGGGCAGCGTGGAAGAGCGAGGCTAAGTGCCAGAATTGGCGCATCCTATGAATGCGCCATTTCTGGGGCGGCTGACGGCTGGTGTTTCTAGCCTGGGAGGGGGCCAATATTCATGGCTCCCTTCCTGGGCTATTAATATCAGCCCCCAGCTGTCTGCCTAGCCTTTGCTAGCTATTAAATTAGGGGGGACCCCACGTCATTTTTTTTGGGGGGTCCCCCATTTTAATAGCTAGTAAAGGCTATGTATTCAGCTGGGGGCTGATATTAGTAGCCTGGGAAGCTCCGTGGGTATTACCCCCTTCCCAGGCTTCAAACATCTGCCCCAGCCGTCTGCTTAACCTCCGCTAGAGCCTAAAATTAAGGGGAACCCCACGCCAATTTTTTTAATAATAAATCCTTTGTTTTAATACTAAATGACAAGTACAGTAAGCAACACTGTCACTGTACTTCATATATATGTGACTGACATGTTTCTATCTATCTAATCTATGTGTGATTCTCTATTCTTTCTATTCTAAATTGTCGGGTACCGCTGCTGAATTGCCGGCCGGCTTTTTTAAAGAGACAGTGCATGAAAACACTATTATTTTTTTTGATAAATCCTTTACGCTAAATGACAAGTACAGTAAGCAGCACTTTCACTGTACTTCGTATATATGTGGCTGACATGTTTATATCTATCTAATCTATGTGTGAAGCTCTATTCTTTCGGTTCTAAATTGTCGGGTACAGGTGTATGCCGCTGCTGAATTGCCGGCTTTTCATGTTTCACTGTTGGCACTGTTCCCATCGATTTGGGCAATCACTGTAATGCCACAACCACCATGGCTGTGGCATTACAGTGAGTGGCAGACAATCCCTGCATGATTGGTGCTCTAAATAGCGCCAGACATGCAGGACACGCTTTTGGTGCACGAACAGTTATCGAACATAACCTCGAACAGCCGAATTTTTTGCAAATCGTTCGGGTTCGTCGAACAACTCGAACACCGCCCAAAACAGCTCGAATTTGAGATTGGCGAACAGTTCTAGTCGAACACCGCTCATCTCTAGTCATGTCCTTTCCAGCAACGGATAATGAGCTGTATGGGTCCCTAACCCAGTCAAGGCATTCTGTGAAGGCTGAAGAGAAACAGAACGATAACTTCTCCTCAGGAGTTTTCAAATGTCTGCCAATCGCTTCGCACATTGCAGCAGTATTGTCATCATGCAGTTTCTCGGTGAGTGGGAACATCTGAAGGTTGCCACCCTGCACATGTTGTTGCCAGAGCTGCACCTTTAAACGGAATCCGTTCATTTTATCAGTGCTTGTAAGCAGGTTTTCATTTCGACCTTGCATCCGTGTGTTTAGTTCATTCAGATATTGAAATATATCAGCCAGGTATGCCAGCTTTGCACACCACTCATCACTTGCAAGCAGCTTTGAATAATCGGACCTCTCGTTTGTAAGAAATATTTTAAGTTCCTCTCGCAACTCATACACACGGGCCAGCACTTTGCCGCGTGACAGCCACCTGACCTCCGTGTGGAGCAATAAGATTTTATGTTCCGCTCCCATTTCTGTACACAAAGATGCAAATAAGCGACATCTCAAAGGTCGCGTCTTCACAAAGTTCACTATGCGCACAACATCATCCAACACAGGAGCTAGATCTGCTGGTAAGGTCTTTGCAACGAGGGCCTCACGGTGCAAGAAACAGTGGGTAGCAAGAACATCTGGGTTTCTTTCTTTAACCCTACTTACAAAGCCTTTGATGCGCCCGACCATGGCTGCGGCTCCATCAGTGCAGACACCTGTGCAGTTTTCCCATGTAAGTCCACTTTTATCAAGATATTCCGATGTGACTTGGAATATTGCCTCTCCTGTTGATTTTTCTGTCAGTGCCTTGCAAAATAGGAAGTTTTC